>NC_082665.1:124624311-127451811 GCF_025265405.1 Mesoplodon densirostris | reverse complement strand
TCATTGGGAGTCAGCATCATCAACCTGATTCCAACTGGTCTGGGGTCTACATGCTTGTGGGCAGCAGACAGTTAACTTCTTCCACCTGGTGGGGGTTTCAGTGTCTGCAAAACAGCTCAAAGATATTGTTACATGTACCCCTTGAGGGAGAACAAGGACCCTGCCCCAAGGCTGCACTATTGTGTCTTGGCTGATCCTCCTTTGTCTCTGCAGCCCCTCCCTTCCCTGATTAACAACTGTTTGAACCTGCCTTTTGGAACTCAGGGAAGGCCGTGGAGGCTGAATGAAGCCTATTTCCTGTAATCAAGAAATGGGGGACACAGAAAGGCTTTTGTGCTTGGGAGCCCGCAGGGTCCTGCTTGGTATCATTATCTCTGTTACAAAATTTGTCAGAGAGAAAGATAGCTTGGGATGATGGCTGACCTTGTCTAATATCTGATAAAATTTTCATGTGTATTCTAAGCATAATTGTTGGAAGCAAGTGATTTAGGCAGATGTAAGTGGAATAAGGTTTTGTATGTAAACTTTTCAACAAATGATTATGTTTTATGGTATGTCTACTTAAAAAGTTTTCCAAATCTCCTTGTTAACTTGAAACTTTAGAGTTTTGCTAAGTTAAGTTAAATTAAATGATGGAGATTCATTGGATATCTAGGTCATTACCAAATAAGATAAAATAATGAAACATTACTGAACATAGGCTTATCTACTTTTGGCTTTTTATTATAGAGGAACTAAGGACATGTAAGTTTGTTAGTAAACATGTCCTGTGCCACACTGAAAGGTTGTACTATGAAGAAGCATAGGTTTCTAGAAATTATGAAATATATATACAAATTTCTAATGTAAAGAATGTTGGTGTAACAATTCACAGCTGCTTCTTAGTTTCCACTAGAAATTAAAGGTTTTAGGGATTAATAATTCTTTTTTATATTATTCAGGTATAGTTACTTACAATATTATATTAGTAAAGGTGTATAATGTAGTAGTTTGATATTTTTATAGATTACATACCATAAAAATTATTGTATTATTATTGACTATATTCCCTTTGCTGTACATTACATACCTGTTATTTATTTTATAACTGGTAGTTTGTACCTCTTAATTCCCTTCATCTATTTTACTTAAGGGTTAGTAATTCTAATTAGTATATGTAATTAAAACTACTAGAAATAATAAGTGAAACAACTCTGCATGCAAGGAAAGCAGAATATGTTTGGGGGTAAGAAAAGGTATGAGATATGGAAATGTATTTTTGTTAAGTGAAATGAAAGTAATTTTGTCCTACAGTAAAACTAGTTATTTCAGAATGGAAAAGAGGAGAATAAAAGACAAACTAAATATGCTGGAGTTGGGGGAGAGAGAAAGAAAGAGAGAGAGAAGGAGGGAGAGAGAATCTTTCCTGTGTGATCAAGTTGACAAAAAATGAATGAATTTATTATGGTTTTTAAAATAAGCTTTAATATCAATTGTGTATGTATGTAAAACTAAAACTTGATTTTTAAAATATGCTACATTAACCAAATTTTATTGGACTATTGCTCTGCTCTTGAAAAAGGATTATAAAAGTTTTTTCTTTACCTTTGAAGTAATCTGTCTAAAAAGCAAAACATTTTTGTTTTATCAAAGTAATTTCCTGTGCTTTGTGTTGTATTTATTATCAGATCTTTGACTATTTAAGAAAAGGGAGTCAATATTAAGAGCTAAATTTTTCTCACAACTATGTAATCTTTTGTATTTTCCTTTGAAAACTTATTGTCATTAAATATTGTCTTATAATGATGTGTGATCCTTTTTGGTGAAGTGCCCAAAACTGTTGATATTTTTGACAAAATTCCAAAATCAAATTTTAAATAAATTCTTGTTGATACTGAATTAGCTTTGGGATTTTCCATAGGGCCCTTAGGACATCTCAAAAGGTTTGTCTCTCTTCTTATTAAAAAAAAAGAGGGGGAGAGAGAGAGAGAGAGAGATTAACTAATTAGGCTTATTTGCTCTATTAAATTATATGGAAATCATTGTCAAATAAGAAGTAATACTAAGCTTTCTTTACATTGTATTTTTATTGGTATATATTATGTATTCCAGAAATTGGATGGAATACCTAAAATTCATATACATCCTGATATAATGTTATCAGTCATAATTCTATTTATTATCTTGAAATGTGTGTCACAGAAATAAGCAAATTTCTTTGTCAATTGCATTGTAATAAACTCTAATTAGATTTTAACCATGGGCATTTTAAAGTGTTTTTGTTATTTACAGATGTTTTGTTTTATTCACATGTTTTTGCAAAAGTGATTCATGTTCAGAGAGATTCATAGAAAGGTCCCTAGAATACAGGTTTCTGAAAATGTTAAGATCATAAAATTGGACTGGATAAGAAACTTATAGCACTCTAAGGGAAAAACTGGATTCATAAAATTTCTAACAAAAGATCAAGATCAACAATAATTAATTATATGGGATTGAATAAACAGATGAGTATGACTCTAATACATATGAGTTTTAATTTAAACCATTGCTGGTTCTTTCATGTTTTGTTTTTCCAGATTTAAGGAAACTTTCTCTTAAGCTATAACTTACAGCAGTTTGGTAAAGTTTATCTTTGTGAACTAGGATAAAACATTTAATTTTTCTCCCTGCTTGATCCCACCAGAATGTGGAAACTCTTAGTATTCTTATTTTGATGGCAATATAGTTATTTGCATAAGTCCAATAAGAATTTGTCCTCTTGTAACAAGGCACATTTGGAAACACAAGTTATATTTCCAAGGCTTTGACTGGAATGTTGTATTTGAGATTGATGTGCACAGACTTAGATATGACCAGACAGTTTTAAGGAACTCAGGTTGACTTTCTGGCATCAATAAAGCCCCTTGGGAAAACAGCCTGATATCTTGCTTACAGGGTCCATGGCAGCCTTACTAGTTGAGTAAAGAAGGTCACTTCTCAGCAGGCCCTGGAACCTTGGGACATTTTGTGGTCCTAAATAAGAGAGGAATTCACCCAAATCCATTAAGTATTGTAGGCAAAATCAGACGGTAAGCCTTGGCTTGGTTTAGCTTCCTAGCTTTGAGCACTTCTAAAAGTTCAGTCTGAGATTCCTTGTAAAAAGTTCCAGCAAAGCAGATTTGAAATAGCCTATATGGGTCAATCCCAATCTTCCAATTGATCCCTCCCCCCTTACCCACCCAACCCCACTCCGCCCACCACAGTAACCATAACTTTATTTTTTACATCTGTAACTCTATTTCAGTTTTATAGATAAGTTCATGCATAGCATTTCTGGATTCCACATTTATGCAATATCATATGATATTTGTCTTTCCCTGTCTGACTTACTTCACTTAGTATGACAATCTCTAGGTCCATCGAGGTTGCTGCAAATGGCACAGTTTCATTCTTTCTTATGGCTGAGTAATATTCCATTGTATATATATACCACATCTTCTTTAACCATTCCTCTGTTGATGGGCATTTAGGTTGCTTCCATGTCTTGGCTATTGTGAATAGTGCTACTATAACATTGGGGTGCATGTATCTTTTCGAATTATGATTTTCTCCAGATATACACCCAGGAGTGGGATTGCTGAATCATATGGTAGCTCTATTTTTAGTTTTTTAAGGAACCTCTATACCATTTTCCATAGTGGCTCTACCAGTTTTCATTCCCACCAACAGTGTAGGAGGGTTCCCTGTTCTCCACACCCTCTCCAGCATTTACTGTTTGTAGATTTTTTGATGATGGCCATTCTGACTTGTGTGAGGTGATACCTCATTATAGTTTTGATTTGCATTGCTCTAATAATTAGTGATGTTGAGCATCTTTTCATGTGCTTTTTAACCATCTGTATGTCTTCTTTGGAGAAATGTCTATTTAGATCTTCCACCCATTTTTTGGATTGGGGTTTTTTTTGATATTAAGCTGCATGAGCTGTTTGTGTATTTTGGAGATTAATCCTTTGTCAACTGCTTTGTCTGCAAATATTTTCTTCCATTCTGAGGGATATATTTTCATTTTATTTATGGTTTCCTACTACTATATATAAAATAGATAACTAATAAGGACCTACTCTATAGCACAGGGAACTCTACTCAATACTATGTAATGGCCTATATGGGAAAAGAATCTTAAAAAGAGTGGATATATGTATTTGTATGACAGATTCACTTTGTTGTACACCTGAAACTAATAAAACATTGTAAATCAATTATACCCCAATAATTTTTTTTTAAAAAAGAGCCTATATGGTTGATAGCTATTCTTGCTGTGCTTATGTAAATAACCAGGTCAAGTTTATTGAAACTAGACATAATTTGCAAACAAATTAGTTTATGTAAATAACCAGGTCAAGTTTATTGAAACTAGATATAATTTGCAAACAAATTTGGTAGAAATGGGGGTCATCGTAGAGAGAAAAATTGTGTTTGCCCCTTTGTAGATATTAGATTCTCGTGCTGTCTTTGAAATTTTGTTTTCTACCTGTAAACTGGACTGGATACTGAATTCTAGTTTCCTTAACCATCTGGCTATGAATCTCCAAACAAACATTTCCTATTTTCTCCCATCCTTTTGTCTTGGAATCACTAAGAACAAAAACTGCCCTTTTCCCTGAAGCCTTGCAAACTGAATGGGAGTGGCTTGATATAAACTTCAGAGATATCATCACATTAGCTCATTTTTAGACAATCCTCATGCCTTTTGCTATGTGGACCACTCAGAAAGTTTACCTGAACACATGATTACATCATCAGAGACATCAAAAGATGGTCTTATCCTAACATCTAGAAATCTTTTGGACTGGCTGCCATCAGGACTCAGATTAGGTGTATACCCTGTCCCAACAATTAACTTTTCTCTTTCTTTTGTTTCCATGGAAATACCTCTTATTGAATTCCTCATTGCTCACATCATAGAGGCCTAAATTGGAAAGCTCACCTGCAAGACTACCTCCTGAAATGAGAGACACACCACTTAACTGGAATGACCTACTCTCAGGACTGAGAGACTGGTTCAATGAGATATGGAGCATCTATCAACTTGGTTTTAGATTGTGAAAGCCTTTATTGAAAATTTCAAAGGTGGGAACTGAAAAGGCGCTGAATATACCACCCTAGAATATGCTTTTTTGGCATAAGGCTTAGTTTTAAGAAACAGCAAGCATAGGGAAAGCTCTAAAAATTGAGAAGTTACTCTTCTGTAAGAGACATTTACATATACACTGAGAATCTCCCTTTTTAAGGGTGTCTCCTCTTCCAGTACCAGGAAGAGGAGGATGACCAAAATGCTAGAATTTTATCAATAGAGAAGGTACTGTGTTAAGTTTGCATTAAAACCATACCCTCATTTGCTGTGCTTTGCTGGATATCCTCCCATAAGTGGCTGCCCCTCCCCAACATCTTTTGTCTTTAGGTGAAGATGGTATTTAAGGTGGTGGCTTGGGCCATTTTAGAGAGTTATTTGGTTTTCTTAGGTATCTCTCATGTATGCAAGAGGAATACATGTTATTAAACATCTGTTTGTTTTTCTCCTGTTAATCTGTCTTTTATTACGAGGGGCTCTCAGCCAAGAACCTAGAATGGTACAGGGAAAATTATTTTTCCTTCCCTACAATATTGCAGTTTTGAGTCTGAAAGCTGGAAAATTAGGCAGAATTTCTAGGTTACAGTCTGGAGGCAGAATGCCTTCCTTTTGGGGATCTAAGGCTTTGCTCTTAGGGTCTGATTGGATGAAGTCTGTGAACATCATGGAGGATAATCTGCTTTACACAAAGTCTACAGATTTAAATGTTATTAGGGGGATGAAGTCACCAAGACAGCAACATAGATTGTTCTTGATTCACTTCTCTTCACAAGAAGAGCAACTAACAACTATTCCTGAACTGCTGAGAGAATCCTAGAACACAGAGGTGAGGATGAAGCAAACCCTTGCACCACAGAGACAAAACAGATTGCGTTAAAAGAGTAAGAGAAGTGACTACACACTGACCACATTGCCCCTCTCCAGGCCATGCAATCCATGCTGAGTGGTCTCCCATGAGGCTCTGGTTCTTCCCGTGGGCAAAGAGAGCCCAGGGAGACCACCAGCACCCCCAGCATTGTGTCACTCCATGGGAGCCCCTACTCTGGTCTTGTTTAACAGTAATGACAGGGGAATCTGTGGGCTCAACTACTGGAATCAGACTCTGATGCAGATGGGGAAGGGACTTGTAACAACCAGCACACAAATCTTGGCAAACCAACTTCATACCTGCAGTGCTCAAGTAGTGATAAAAACCAGCGACTTTGTTCATCTAGAGAATCAAGTCGGTGGCACATTCTAACCAGGGAACTCACTGAGGTGCAGATCTGCCTGACGCTGCTCCTCCAACAGTTTTCCTGGCCCTAGAGCCTGGCTTCCCCATGCCATAGCCTCACTCACTGTGGAGAGAGTATCTACTTCCCCATGCGGCTAGAGGGTCTGGCCAGAGCACCAGGAAGCTGTATAGCCCAGCAACACTCAAGCTGAGAGCGTGGCAGGTGAGACTGATCACTCAGAAAGAAAAGCCAGTTGGGTGTGGAGGGTTCCACTACTGCACTCAGGCAGGGGGAATAATTCATAGCCAAGGCAAAGGTTAGCTCCCAGCCCCTTCGAATGAGAAAGCCTGATTGAAGACAATTGACCTCTCTTTATCTTGCCCAAGCACATGAACTGAAACATAACTCCACCCACTTTGACCAGGGAGACCTCATTGGACCAAAAGGGCTGGTAAGAGTGTCTGGAAGCTGTGTAACCAGCAAAACTCCAACTGAGAGGTGGGGAATCAGAGTTTGTCACCTCCAGAGCAAAACCAGTACTGGGTGTAAAGGGTTCCCTTGTTATGTCCAGGCAGGGGGACTGAGTCATAGCTCAAGCTGAGGGTAGCTGCAGCTCTTCCAGCCAGAAACCTGTTTGGGAAAAATCAGGAGAGACCTGGAGTGACCCTTTCCCATCCAGCCAAGGCAAGGGAAATAAGACGCAGCCCAACCTGTTGTGGAGAGTGTCTCTGAGCCCCATCTGACAAGGAGGAATGCAAAGAACACTGGAAGCTGTATTACTCAGCAACACTCAAGTGAAGAGGTGAGCAGGCAGGGTTGATGGTCTGAAGAGCAAAGCCAGTGGTCCTGCTCAGCCAAGAAACATGGGGTGCAAGGTGGCTTGAGTTATGACAACATCAGAAAGACTTTTATTAGCTTAGAGTTGCTTCCATCACTGCACACACACAGGGAAACTAATTTGTACCCCTGCTTATTGCTGAATGCAGCCTTCAGCCTGCTCGACCAGGATACTTAAACCATGTAGCAAGTGGTGTAGCCTATCCAACAGCCCTGCTTACAGTGACACTTGAAAAGAGAGCACAGCCCATGGCTTTCTCCATTTACAGAGTAAAACCATTGACTTAGTCTGACCAGGAAATTCAGTGCACACTCTTGCCCGATATAGTTGGTCAAACACGAGCCATACAGGCCCAAGATCCCATTCTTCGGCCCTCCCAGGGCAGGGAAATTAATTCACAGTCCAATCTACTACTGAATAGAGTACACAGCCCCATCTGTCTAAAACAGTGACCAGAGAGTCAAGGTAATCACAGAGCCCTTCCTACAGCATCACTTGTGTAGGGAACCAAGCCAGCAGTCTCATTCAACTGTTCTCAGCCAGTACACACCCTCCATCCCAGATCTCATAACTCAAATAGTTGCCTCACCCCAAAAGAGGCCATAGTAGGAGTCTCTACCTGCCTAGAACCCAAACTGAACTGAACCTGAAAGTCTGGGAGAAGAGACCACTTACTCAGCTGTGCAGATACCATCATAAGGAATCAGGATCACAAAAAGTCAGATAAATATGACACTACCAAAGAAAACTAATAAAGGACCAATAACTGACTCTAAAGTTAAAAAGATCTATATGACCTGTCAGACAAAGAATTCAGAATAATCCTTTTAAGAAAGTTTAGCAAATTGCAAGAACACAGATATAGACAACTAAGTGAAATTAGAAAAATAATGCATGAACAAAATAAGTTCAACAAAGAAATGAACACCATCAAAATAACCCAAAGAGCAATTCTAAAGTTAAAAAACATAATAACTGAAATGAAGAATTCATTACACATTTTCAAAAGTAGGCTCGACCATGCAGAAGGAACAGTGACCTGGAGGATAGGACATTGCAAATTATGCAGTCAGAGGAGCAAAAATAAATTAAAAAGTGAAGAAAGCCTACAGGACTTATAGGGCACAATGAAAATAAATAATATTAGTATTGTGGGAATTCCAAAAGAAGAGAAACAGAAAGAGACAGAAAGCATGTTTAAAGCAATAATGGCTGAAAACTTCCTGAACCTGGGGAGAGAAATGAACAACCAGATCATGAGGCCCAAAGGACAGCACATAGGTTGCATCTGAATAGGTCTACACTAAGACACAACCTAATCAAATTGTCAAAAGTCTAGGACAAAGTAAGAAATGTCTTTTTCCATCCCTTCACTCTCAATCTATGTGTGCCCTTAAGCCTAAAGTGAGTCTCTTGTAGCATATCATTGAATCTTATTTGTTTTATACATTCAGTCATCTGTGTCTTTTGATTGGAAAATTTTGTCCATTTATGTTTAAAGTAATTATTTATAGGTAAGAACTTACTATTGTCATTCACCTATATGTGGAATCTAAAAAAGAAACAAACAAAAACCCCACATCAAATTCACAGCAAAAGAGATCAGATTTGAGGCAAGCTTTGGGGGAAGAGGGATTTGAAGGAAACTGGTTAAAAGGTACAAACTTTCAGTTATAAGATCAATAAGTACTAGGGTTATAATGTACAACATTGTATACAGTTAATACTGCTGTATGATATATAGGAAAAATGTTAATATTGTATCTACATGAGATGATGAATGTTACCTAAACCTATTGTGGTAATCATTTTACAATATATGTAAATTGAATGTTTATATCTTACACTTTAAACTATACAATAATGTAAGGCAATTATTTCTTAATAAAACTTCAAAAAAATATGTTAAAAACATTAGCCAAATGACATTTCCATCTGTTTATGCAACAGTCTGCCAACTGCAGTGTTTCTGGTGGAAGATGTTCCCTTCTAACTATGATCTAGGATGGAGTTCTGATGTTTGTTGGCAAAGGGAAGTCCATTCATCTAGGCCTAGCAGTTTTACTAAGAGTATTTGTTGTAACCAATGGTTCTTTCAAGAAGTGTGTGGCTGGATTACTGGCACTCTCAAGAAAATAAGAGAGGACTAACTTTCTCATCTGCTCTAGAATCTGCCAGATATGCATACAGCAACAGAAAAGCATTTCCTTTTCCATGGCTCTACCCTTGAGTAGGTGGCCCCTCCAGTTAAAGTCTCATCATCTCAGATTGTCAATGCAAAACTTGGATGATTGTTAGAAATATGTGGGCAATATTTTTGAAACTGTAGATTATTGATAACCTCCCTGAGAAATTCTTATTCACAAAATCTACAGTGGAGGTTGACAACACACACACATTTTAAGAAAAGTATTCCCCCAATGAATCTGATCATCAGACAGATTTTAATAGCAATAATGTAGGAGTTGCAAGAAGCAAGTGATAGGACAAATAATAAGAGATTCCTAAATTCGTAAGGCTCTCAGCCTTGAAAACAGTCTTCTCTACCCAAGAGCCCCTCTGTTGGCAGATCTCTCCATGTGCTGCCACTGAATTTCCAGATTGTCAAACTTGACAGGGAGAGATTCATGCCTAATTAGTCCTTGACTGTCTTCCAAAGCAGAAGATGACTACAACCCCAGCTCTAAACAGCAGACTATGTGTTCATTTCATTCATCCAGTATGTGACTAAGGCTTAAGCGTTTCCATGGGGGCCTGGTGGGGAAGAAAAAAACTTGGCTGCAAACTATAAAGTTAATTCTCTTTGAGCCATGCAGCTCCCTGTCTGGGATATTTCACCCTTTGTCAGCCAGCTGAAATGATTTTGATATTCTCTTTTTGGCAATGATAACCTGAAGGAAAGGAAGTTTTTTCTTTCCCTTTTTCATGATACTCTCCTTTGCATGATTTTGTTCTCCCAGACAAGGGTAGACTGTCTTGAGCAGGCACAGAAACTCCCAACATCCTGCCAGCTGCTTGTAATTTTAGGACCTCTTAATCTCTAAAAATGTAATGTTTACAAATTCTATTGGCAGAGACAGTACTCTGGAATGTTCAGGATGTATGTGTGCACCCTCTGCAGCTGGGCGTGAACCAGATGTAGAAAAGAATGTATTATCCCCTTTTGGTACAGTATGCAGACTCGGCCTGAGGTCAAACATGCAACTAGGAATAAATTTCTTTAGGTGTCACTTCTCTACTGCCCAAATACCCTGGGTTGATCCTGTAAGACCATATCCACCAATCCTGTAATCCCTTCCTGGCTAATTGCATTTTGGCAGGAGACCTTTATCAACTATTCATAAATCACACCTACAGACTTCAACTCCTATTCTCTGAAGCTAATGCTCAACTGTGCACCTCTGTGATGGATGCGGTCCGGGGGAAAAACTAGGTGTTCAGCGTTGTTAGTTGCCTATAGGTTTGTGCTTTAGCCCCTCTGGCATAGTGCAAGGTTCAGAGAAGCAGTCAATAAATGTTCACTGATTGGAGGAACATGTTTCCATTCAGACCAAAGTCCTCTGGAAACAGTGCTTTAATCATGGAGAATAACTGGTTATTCTTGAGGTTTTCATCTGGCTCTAATTCTTTTTTTTAATGTTTTTTCATTTTTATTTTATTTATTTATTTTTTGGCTGTGTCGGGCCTTCATTGCTGCGTGCAGGCTTTCTCTAGTTGTGGCGAGTGGGGGCTACTCTTCGTTGTGTTGCAGTGGCTTCTCTTGTTGTGGAGCACAAGCTCTACGCAAAATGGGCTTCAGTAGTTGCAGCCCGTGGGCTCAGTAGTTGTGGCACATGGGCCCTAGAGTGCATGGGCTTCAGTAGTTGTGACACGCAGGCTCAGTAGTTGTGGCTCATGGGATCTAGAGCACAGGCTCAGTAGTTGTGGCACACGGGCTTGGCTGCTCCATGGCATGTGGGATCTTCCTGGACCAGGGATTGAACCTGTGTCCCCTGCTTTGGCAGGTGGATTCTTAACCACTGCGCCACCAGGGAAGTCCCCATCTGGCTCTAATTCAGATATGACTTCTCATCCTGCTTATGCTTTAGTTATCCTCAAGAACTGGAGCTCAAATAGAAACAGTGAATTTTCAGTAAAGTGGCAGAATAGAGACAAATTTTATCTGCGTGGGCTACAGACTCCTTGAGAGGAAACCACCCCTGGAATGAAAGTAGGGGTTGAAAAAGGTAGAGAAAGGAGAGCAGAATAAGTCCAAGAAGGTCAGAATTTGGGCAACTTTTCAATACAACTTTGGAGAACTCTCCACACATTTCAACCTCAAGAAGGCACTGAGAGTACCCAAGAGAAAAATACGTTCTAATGGGTTAAAAACAATTTCAAAGACGTTCTAGAGTTATTCTTCCCAAAATAATAGTGTTTGAGCCTCAGTTACATAAGAACTCATTTTTGTCTCCCTGTGAACAGGCCCACATTACGTACCCAACTCTATCTCCACGACTACTAACAAAGCAATATTCTCTGCAGATGATTCTTCTCTACCCTACTAGGCCCATTTATTTGGCAAAAGTCACCTTCATCACTGAATCTCTCCCTCCCTTTCTTCACTTATTGAGACTTCATTCATTCTTCAAGATCTCAGCCCTAGTCTGATTTTAAATCAAGTCCTTCTAACAGCTCTGGCCCTTTCTTTACTATTTTTTTCACCTCCTGTCTTTGTGTACCTTCTGTTTTCACCACTTATGACTATTTCCTATTGTTCTGTAACTATTTTAAATGCATTTTAAATTATCAAGTAGCTTGAGAAATTTTTGAGGGCAAGATTCCTGTCTTAAATATTATCATAGATAGCAAAGGAACATAATCAGTGCTTAATAAAGACTTCTTGAATTGGACAGTATCAAATTGATCATTTCAACTCCTAAATCTCATAGCCAATCAAAATCATTACAAAACTCATGGATTAACCTCAAATAGGGAGCAGGACAGAGGACCATCTTTGTTTTACATGTCTCTGACTTTGGGCCTGTGTGAGTAGGTCTTTTTCTGAGATTCCACAGGCCCCAGGGGATAATCGTGCACCCCCACCCCCAAAAATAAAAAGGAGAAAATGTTTCCAGTTACAAGTCTGTGTAGTTTACAGCTAAGGTGACTGCTAAGCCAAAGCTGATTTGTTCAGGTTTTGATTGGTGAGGGGAGATTTATATATTTTGGCTTTCAGAAATCCCCTGAGACGTCTTGTGTGAACAAATAAAAGTGTGTCTAATTATTCAATCCATGTGGCCAAATATTACATACTGGCCTCTTTTTCCTAGAAGATGTGATCTCTTTTTGAGACAGAGATCACACATCAACACACATCATTCTTACTATTATCTTCTATAATTACCCATTCTAATGTTGGCTAATAAAACTTACCTGACCTATTAACTATTTATTTTTATCAGAAAATGAGGAGTGTTTGAGGTCTATCTTACACAAAGGTACTAACGTCTCTGCCAAAGATAAGCCCTACTACTTGTCCTTAGTGGGATTTACCTAAGTTTACTGTTTTCTGGAAACAGTGGTGACCATTGATGACCTCCAAAGCTTTTCTGAAAAAGGGAGAGTGCTTTGAATCTTCTTCCAATCCATCATAATTAGAGTGGGGGAATTAAAAACATGGATTCGAGCTCCGTGTGGTTGCAGGCATGGAGATGCTCAGGGCAGCTGCCTTGCTGCATTAGCCCCATCAGCTGTGCTTCATTAGGGGAAGCATTCACCTTCTAGGGCATTTCAGGCTGCCTGGCTCTGCCATAGAAGTCTGGCTTCCTGCACAACATCTTTTAACCCTTCCCTGGAACAGAGATGTCCCTCTCAGGTGCCAGTATCTTCACTCAGAAAGCTGGTTGAATGGAGGGGCCTCAAAGGAAGTTTTCAGCTTGAGCTTTGCCTTTGGCGCCAGTGTGCAGCATGCAGCAACACCAGGGTGGGCAGGGAATAAGGTGGATGTTTTTATGCAAATGTTTTGAATGGCAGTAAATGGAGATGCTAATAAGCACATTTGATCTTGACTTCACTGCACATTTGTGGCTGCCCGACTGACAGTTTAGCAGGGGAACATCCTGAGAGTCGACTACAGATACCACATGCTAGTCCTTACAGAAAAAATGGATAGAAATAAAAATAGCTGGAATACACATAACCACTTCATTTGGCATTGCTTTACACTTACACCTCCCTCAAATTTACTATCGTAGGTTACTTTTTCACATTGTTTCAAGGTTCCCATGAATTCTGCTTCCCCTCCATCCACTTTTTTTCCCTTCAGCAGGCATTCAAGGAAAAGGCTAAACAGAATTATCTTGAAATGTGTCACTATATTTAGGGGTTCTAAGGATAAGGAGACAAAGTAGCTCTAGCAGTTTGTTTTACACGTTATTTTTAGTTTATCCTTTCCACTTCAATCTCACAGCAAAAAGTTATGTTCATCATCTACCTGGTGTATGCCAATATATCTTGGCAGAAATTTAGGTTAAAGTCCGTCTTTGTCTGAATAATTACATTTGTTGAAAGGAGACCCAAATGCTACAATGCTTAATTACTTCTAAATACAGGGTAAGTTATCAGTGTAGGGTAGTTATTGCTCTTATTTTATTCATGGAAACTTAAGTTGGAGTCCCAGTAGAGTCACAAGAACTGTGTTGCTTTGGGAAAGTTACCTGGCTTTTCTGGGCACCAATTTGCTTATCTATAAGTATAAAGTCATGAAGTTGGAGGGTGGATTGAACAAGAGAATTTTCAAGGCCGCTTCTCAATTTCACATTTTATACTTTCATGGGAAGAGAGACATCTTAAGAAATGCCTATTGTGTCATAATTTTTTAAATCAAGTTTTAAAAAATGGAAAATATATTAGAAATAGAACTCTTATAGAGAGGATATTTTCCTTGTTAATTTAATTGTTTGGTTTAAGCATCCAAGATGCAAGAAGCAAATAGTTTTCAGGGTTCATCAACGTTTGTAAAGAGTCATTGGTTTTTCAGGGCAACTGCATAAGCCCAGCATTCTTGCACTTTCACAGAGCAATTGCAACAACTTCCAAACCCAATGACCTGCTTTCTCAGGTTGAAATTGATCTTTCCTTCAAGAAAGTGATTCTTGAGTGAAATTTACAGTATTATTTCTTAGAGCACAAATTTTCATTCATTAGGCATTAGCTTATTTTATTCACCAAACAGCTGTGGGAAACCAACTAAGTCCCCGGGCACTGGGAGAACTGCAAAAGTGAATAAAATCTTCTAATCATCTGTAACATTAAGCCAAGAGCCACACATTGGGAGACATAATCATCCAGAAAGTTATAAATCCCCCAGTGGCCTTTTATACTCTCTATTGATTACTCAGAAGAATACTGAGAATAACTTGAATTGAACATGCCTTTTTACAATTCATGTGTTATACCCAAGAAGATAGAATGGACTAAAATATAATGAGCAATCTGTGTTGAAGCAATATATAAAAGTGAATAGAGCAAAGACATTAAAGAATGTTAGGGAAGTCATCCATGTCTCTAACCACATGTCTGCATTCAATGGTTTATCCATTTATTTATTCAAAAATATTTATTGAACACCTATTATGTGTCAAATATTGTGCTAAGGAAGAAAGTGACAAGAGCTTACATTTTAGAGTAGGGTAATGAGAGCAGGTACTAAGCTAGAGAATGCTTTCTCTTATGATAGCCTGAGATGTGTGAGTACCAGGAGTCAAGGATGTCATCTTGGATGAAGGACCATATCTTTTGAGATCTGGAGTATGAGTAGAAGTATTCAGGTAAGGATCAGAGTGAGTAGTGAAGCAAAGGAGAGGAGGAGTGTGCCACTCGAAAGAAACAGCAAGCACCAAGGTCAAGAGAAAAGAGAAAGCAGGAAATGGAATTAATTTGGTTTTATCAAAGTGGTGACCTCCAAAGAGGGAAGGAAATGTTAGGAAATGGGGCTGTAAATGTAAGCAGAGAAAAGCTTACAGGGTCCAGTAGGGATAGTAGGAAGAATAAATGATGTGATTAGATCTGCATATTAAGGCAATCACTCAAGTTATAGCATAGAAAATATATTGAACCCAATGAGACCAACTAGCAGACTGATGCTAGAACCCAAACAAGAGATAATAAAAATTTGCACTAGGAAAACATCCTTACTCTGGGGATGGTTAAAGTTTGTTAGAGTTACTACCTATACTAACAAGCCTCCTGTTCTTGGTTCCTTAGCCCTTCAGACACTCAAACTCCTAAACATAGCCTACAAGCCTCTGCATCATTTCTCTGAATATTTTTCTAGCTTCATGTTGTGCCATTCTAGTCTCCCTTTTAAAATTAATACTCCAAGCAGATTTGAGGTTATTTTAATTCTTCCATTTTTGCAATGGTTATCTTGTATTAAATCCTCTCCATTTGAAACACCTGGCATGGTTCTTGTGTTTCTGGTTGGACCTTAGATTCAGAGCTACTTCTGAAGGGAGGGGACTGGTATTGTATGTGGCAACAAAGGAATTTGTTGGGGACTTCGGCAAGAATCATTTCAGTGTAAAAGTGGGGCAAAAGTCAGACTGCTAGGGTTGAAGATATTGAACAGTGATTAAGTCCACAATGCAAGGATAGTTATTTTCTAGAAGTTTGACCAAGAAAGAGAGGGGAGAGAGGGCAGGTAGAACACGGAGTTCTAGCTTTGTGTTGCCAAATACAGTAGCCAATAGTCATGTGTAGTTATTGGCCACTTGAATTGTAGTTAGTTTGAATTAAGATGTGCTGTAAGTATGAAACAAAGTTAATAGATTTCAGATACTTAGTATTAACAAAGGAAACATCTCATTAATACTTTTGTGTTGATTGTATGTTGAAATAGAAATATAATGGGTTCAATAAAAGCATTATTAAATTTAATTTAATCTATTTCTTTTAAATTTTGTTTAATGTAGTTACTAGGACATTTAAAATGACATATGTGGCTTGGACAGTGCTATACTAGACTAAGATTGAAATAGCCAATAGCATCATAAGCCCTCTTTATGTGTTGCAGCTTACATGGTACCTGGTTTAAAGAGTTAGACAAGACTTAAAAACTGCTTATGTACATGAAGCAATCTTGCATCAAAAGAAGCATGGGTTAGTCAGAAAAATGCTGATTATTCTGGTACTTATAAGAAAAGTATATAATACTCTATGCTCAGAAGACTCTTAAGAACAAAAGGGATTGTAGGAGATATGATCAGGTTTGCACTAATAAAATAACGATTGTGGCAGCATTCAAGGTAAAATTGAGAAAGGAGAGAATGAAAGCAAGATCAATTCAAGGACTTTAGCAAGAGTCTTGGAGAGAGGTGATGGAAGTCTGAATTTGGGCAGTGTTGGTGGGACTGAGAGGGGAGGAGGCTGTAATGGACATTATGAAAATAGAGTTGTCAGGATTTGAATGATGGTTAAATGTAGAGGTTTAGTGAGAAGTCATACCACCTATCAGATGGGAAGTACAGTGTGGAGTTAGATTGAGCACTCAGATTTTGAAGAGATAACACTATCTCCTTTCAAAAAATGTTCACTTAGGGCTTCCTTGGTGGCACAGTGGTTGAGAGTCCGCCTGCCGATGCAGGGGACACGGGTTTGTGCCCCCGTCCGGGAGGATCCCACATGCCGCTGAGCGGCTGGGCCCGTGAGCCACGGCCACTGAGCCTGTGCGTCCGGAGCCTGTGCTCCGCAATGGGAGAGGCCACAACAGTGAGAGGCCCACGTACCGCAAAAAAAAAAAAAAAAAAAAAAAAGTTTTTTTGCTTATATTGCTAGTTTGCCAAGGACCAGAGACAACCCTGAGTGCTCTGATAGGGTAGCCAAATCTCCTTATACCAGACATTCTCCTGAAATCCACAAATTCCAGTTCCAGTGGTGATCAAGTCAGATGCAACTATCCCAGCTTTCACCCACAATCAAGCATTTAATCTGAACATCAGCCAGATTCTAATACGATATCACTCTCAAACGATGCTGAACAGCTGCAAGCAGTGGAAACTACCCTGGAGGCAGAGGCAGCATATAAGTGTTCAAGGCCTGGCTCCATCAAAACCAACCATGAAAGTGACATTACCTAGTGGAACCTCAATTCCTTCACCCGTAAAATAAAGATGGAAATATCTGTCATCTGACTGCTTTAAAATTACACAAGGTCATATAAGTGAATGTACTTTATAAAAGTGGAAGCTTTACATAAATACATATATAGTGCATTTTTCAAGGCTTCTGTTTCAGGTTTACGCACAGGTTTTATTTGGTGGAAATATGAATATTTCCAGAAGTGAACTTTAAATGATTAACCCTCTGTACTGTGGAAAAAAGAGACTCTGAGTTAAAGGATCTATTAGTAGGCTTCCAACACTCTCCATCCCCATAGTAAATATGTGCTGTTATGTGTGCACTTGTGTGGCAGGGTGAGTGTGTGTGTGTTTCAAAGTGGAGGTATAGACAGAAAGCATCACAGCTTGAAAAGGATACCCTTGACTGTTTTGCAAAAACAGTTTCTATAATTAACCCTGCTGATCTGTTTATAAACCCCAAGAAGTATAAACACACAGTTGCTTTCATTAATTTTTGATAAGCAGTAAGACTTACAAATATTTTACTTCCAAGCATATGTTATCTGCATTTGTCTTCCGTGGCAGGCATATGCTTTGACATATGATATTCCATCTTGCACCAAATGCACATGACTCACATCTAAAACAATAGCTGAACTACAAGTGGGCATCTCACTGGCTGAGTATTGAGCTCATTTGTATTTGGGGTTCTTCAAATAAGACTTTAAGCAGGGGAGACACACAAATACCTAAATCTGGGACAAGAATTTTATGATTTTTTTTTTATCTTATCCATTCTTAAAACAGTAATGGAAATAGTGGGTTGGATGTCTACATAGTATACTTTGTGAATTTCTTTCCCCTGCAACACCTATTTGTCCTCAAATTATGCCACAGCAATCTGATATCCTGGGCCCTTTCCTGGAAACATAATTGATAAAGTCATTCTTTTGTTTTAAGCTACCCAACCAAGGTGAACACCTTCTACACATTTAGCACAATGCTTTTTAAAAGGAGCAAAAGATCCAAATAGCAACCTGGCAGTTGGAGAGTCAAGATTTACACATAAAACAATGAACAAGTCAGTATTGTCCCTGTATACAAAGTTCTATGTTATTTGATGAAAACTAGTAGATTTACCGCCAATCACTGTCAGACTATGAATCCTGGAATACTTGAGGAGTTAAAGGAGATGATAAGAGAGGATCCAATGAGGAGATGGTAACTGAACTGAGTATAAACCACAGGCAAGCTAAGAACTGCCAAAGAGTGGGGTAAGGGATTCTGGTTGTAAATCACATCATGAACCAACATGCAAAGGCTGGAATCAGTGTTTGGGTCAATTGCGGAGGAAACTGGTATTACCAGGGCATAAGCCTTTGGGGAGGAATTTGTCTGAGCTAAAGTCATCTAGAGACCGGCTCCTAAGGAATATGAGAGATAAGTAGAAAGGATAAAAACTGATGGGTAAACATTGGAGAGCTGTGCTGGTTCTTCATCAGGGACTGGTGGGAATAGGACCAGATTAACCTGGGGCAGTGCTCAGTGAAGACTGAAGGCAGAGAATGATATCATCAAGATGGCACCAGAAGTTATTCCCAAGGTTATTATAACAGAGGTTATTCCTGAGGTTATCATAACAGAGGTTATTCTTCGCACCCCCTTTACAAGGAGAACATCTAACAACTATTCATGGATAATTCTAGAGAACTGTGAAGCACCCCCTGCACCACAGAGACCAAGACAGACTGCATTAGAAAATAAGAAGAATGGCTACTTGTTGACTGCATTGCCCCTCCCCCAGGCTGCCCCAGCATCGTACTTAAGAGGTCTTTCCCAAGCCTCCAGTTCCTCCAGTGGGAAATTAGAACTGAGGGGTGATATCCAGTCCCTCCCAGCATTGTGGGATGCTTCGTGGGAGCCCTTATTCTGGTTTGCTTGCATGGGGATAGCAGAGGACTCTGGGGTCTGAATCACTGGAAACTGACTATGACAGAGATGAGGGGCGGGGCTTCCAACAACAGAACTTGGATCTTGGCAGACGGAGTTCCTATCTGAAAAGCCCAAGTAGGAATCTCAACCAGTAGCTGTGCTCATCTGTAGAACCAACTCAGTGGCATAGTCTGACCAGGGAACTCAGTGGGGTGTAGGTCTTCCTAATTTGGATCCCCAAATAAGGAGTTTTGCCCACCCTGGAGCCTGGTCTTTGCACACTTAGTCAGAGGAGCTGAGTCATACCCTACCTGCTATGGATTGTAATTCCCAGTCTCTCCAAACCAGAAATTCTGTTCAGGAAAATTGGAGAGTTGCCCGAAGGGGACCCTCTTAGTCCTGCCCAGGCAGGAGCCTGAGTCATAGCCCCACCTGCTGTGGAGCATGACCCCCAGTCCCATCTGACAGGAGAGGCTGGCAAGAACATCTGGAAGCTGTATAACCCAGCAACTCTAGATCCAAGAGGTAGGCAGGCCGAGCTGATCACCATCAGAGTAAAGCCAGTGGCCCTATTCAGCCAGGAACTTGGGCCACAGGTTGACTTGAGTCAAGATCACAAACAGGGCATTAGTGGCCTTGGAGCTCCTTCTCCTTATGCACCTAGATGGGAAACTAATTTGTAACCCACTTATTGATGAATACAGCCTTCAGCCCATCCAAACAGTGAACCTCAATAGAGAACACAGGAAGCTGTACAGTCCATCCAACGGCCCTGCTTGCAGTGGCACTTACACAGAGAACACAGCTTGTGGCTTTCCCCATCTCGAGACCGAGCAGGATCCTGTGGGGCTTCTGGGCACAGAAGCCTTTCAGACAGTTGTTAATCAGGGAAGGGAGGGGATGCAGAGACAATAGAGGAGCATCCAAGAAACAACAGTACAGACTTGCGGCAGGGTCCTGGTTCTGCCTCAAGGGATACACATAACAATATCTTTGGGCTCTTCTGCAGAACTAAACCCACAACAAATGGAAGATGTTAACTACTTGATGAAGCATTCTTCATTCCAGAGACAAGGTCACAGTTTGATAACATCGAGAACCAGAGAAGCTCATCAGGAGACCACCTGAAGCCAGATTAAAGGAGTGCAGGCCCTGCACACACCCTGATCCTTATCACAACTCCACCCTTGAACCATGGCTATAAAATCCCTCACCAAATCCTGCCTGCCTGGGACACACAATTTTGAGAGGCATAAGCCTACTGTGTCCCCCTTTGCCTGGCAAAGCAATAACACTATTCTTTTCTACTTCACCTAAAACTCTGTCTCTGAGATTTGATTTGGTACCAAGGCATGGAGGCCGAGTTTTTGGCATCAATCTTCAGAGCAAAATGGGTGGCTTCACATGGCTAGTATATTCACTGCACGCTCTTGCCAGATTTTGGTCCCCAAACAATGAGCTCTGCAGGCCCTGGGTCCTCTCCTGCTGCCCTGCCAGGACGGGGAAGCCAATTCATAGACCCATCTACTGTTCAGTATATACCCAGTAGATACTTTTCTTACTTCACTCTAATAATTGAGCACTCAGCATATACCAGGCACTGTGTTAAACCCTTTACAAGTATTACCTCTTAATTTACATATCAATTTAGGAAGTAATTTTTATGCCTGCTGTTTAGATGAGTAAAATGAAGCTTAGAGAGAAGGGCCTGGCCCAAGCCCCCAGGGAGGAGGCAGGATTCCAACCAAGGTCTGCTTGGCACTAAAGCCTAAATGTATAACTAATAAATCATCATCAGATCCAACACCCTCTATTAACATGGGGTGTGCACTTACTCTTTGATTCTTTTTATATTTAGTGTTCCTTTATTTTTAAATCTTTTTGTAAATTTTAAAGTAAAATATGCTCATAAAAAAAAAATCAAGTACGAAGGAAGTAAACCTAGCACAAGGCAAGCATTCTATTTATTGCTGTTCCTCTCACAATTTCTATCCCCTCCCTAGAGGCAACTGATAATAGTAGATTCAAGTGTAGCTTTCCATATCTTTTTTCAATGCTGAGAGCAATCTTTGCTCCCTTAAGGATTAACCCTGCTTTGAATTTGTCTTGATAGGTCAGTCGGATCCTATCTTCTCATTTTCTCATTCCCTTTGGTATGGGTCGAGGAGTTGGGGGAGAGAGCAGGATACTTAATAAATGATGGCCTATGTAGTAGCTTAAATCTTTCAATAAAGTTTTCTTTTTCTTCTCACCTAGTTTTACAAATATAAACAAACAAATTCACCCTGTACATGAACTTAACTTCAATAAATACCTGTTGGGAGTCTATAACTCAAGCGCTATTGTTACAAACACCTATAAAATGATCCGAATCATCAAGATGTTCATAGTCTAGTAAGGGAGACAAACATACAAAGAAATAAATACAATAAATGGAGTATACACATACAAGAATAAAGACCCTTTGATATCAGGTAAATAGTGTTCCAGTTATTTATTGCAACATAACAAACTACCTCAAAACTCAGTGGCTTTAAACAATTCACGATTGTCTCTCTCATAGTATTGTGGTTTGAGTTTCAGTGGGGGAGTTCTTGCTTGAAGTCTAAAATTTGGTTGCAGTCATATAATGGGTGCCTCTAAGGTCACCTGATGACTCAACTAGACTGGATATCAAAGCTGGCTTTTTCACTCAATGTCTGGCACCTCAGTGACCTTCTTGGCTGCATCTCTGTCTACCAGCATAGTCTGGACTTTACCTGGTGGTTCAAAGCTGTGAGAGGGAGGAAGTCGAGCTGTCAGGCCACCTGGGGTTGTACCCATAGGAAATGTGCATCATTTCTGTTGTGTGCTATTAGTCAAAGTCACAGGGCCAGCCCAGGTTTAAGGGAGTGGAGAAGTGGATCCCACCTCCTGATGGGGGAGTAACAATGGCAATGTCCAAACACAAAATTGCATATGGTGGTAGACATTGTTGCAGTCACCTTGGGAAACTGCAGTCTGCCACAAGCAGTACAAAGAATGGAATAATTAGTCTTTTGAGAAGAGACAGCATCATGAAAAAGGCAAAAACCAAGCTAAGTTTTAAAGAATAAATCAAAGTTTTAAAGGTAGAAAAGATGAGAAGCAGGTTAGGTGAAGCATATTCCAGATAGAGTATAGATGTTGTCCAAATACATAAAGGACAATACTCAGGAGCAAAATTTCATGTTGAGTTTTGTAGAGATTATAAAGACATTTATTTGCTTGCACAGGATTACAATACACAAGGCCAGAGCTTTGGCGAATGCTAGTGGATAGTTAGACATGGATGGAACAGTGAAGAATCTTGTCAACAATACTCAAGTGATGGAGAGTGTGTGGATAGTTCCAAGCAAATGACCAATGAGGTCATGTTTTCTTTCAAGAAAGCTCAGGCCAATAGTAGGTTGAATTTAAAAAACAAAACAAACAAACAAACAAAAAAAAAACAATGAGGGCAAGAGTAGAGGCAAGTAAACTAGCAGAGTGCTACTTGACCAAGAGGTGAAATGCCTTCACTGAATTTGAAGTCAGTTTGCATAGGTTTGAACCCTGGCACTCGCATATTTACTAACTGTGTGAGCTTGTGCAGTTTACTTGGCCTCTCTGTGCTTCTTTTTCTTCATTTGAAAAATAGACTAATATACACAGGGTTGTTAGAATGATTACATGAGTTAATCTCTACAAAGTGTTTAGAATAGTGCCTGGCATATGGAAGGGTAACGGTCCCTGGATTTATTTTAAACTCATAAATCACCAGGCTTCTATAATGGCAGCTTACCATATACCTGCCACAGGAGCTCATTTAATTCCTTTAACAACCTAGCAAGGTAAGTACATTATCATCCCCTTTGACAAATGAGGACAGTGAGACATAGAAAGCCATGTAACTTTCCCAAGGTCAACCATATGCAATGGGGACCAGATTTGGCAGAGAGAGAAATGACATCAAAAAAATGTAGGAGTGGAATCAGTTTTCTGTTCTAGGCTCTATATTTTCAAAACAGAGAATCCATCTATTTCTACTTAGAGAACCAAAACATTTCTTTGTAGTGATGATGATTGCTATTTTTTAAAACATTATCTCTCAACCAAATTATTTTAATTTTTCTCTGAGTATAAGGCTCACAAGTTGCTAAAGATTAAATTTATTCAGAACAATGAATCACCATTTGTTTAGAAAGAGAGACTAATTAAACTTATTTGTCCGATGGAAAATAGCTGATGGATCAACTTTGCAGGAAGCATCAGAGCTCGAGTTTGCCTTTACTTTGTTAGTGGCCCGGAAAAATACTTCTGTGATTTGGCCTAGTAGTTTCTCCTATTCGACTCTCTCTAATGGTCAGGCAAGTAACATACCCCTCCCAGAAGACGCAGCCTGGAATAAAAGAATAAGAATTTGCAGACCTGAGTATGGAAGTGATAGGTGACTTGAGAGTGTGACTTCCTTCAAGGCAATGTGTTATTAGTTTTCATTTCCCTCCTTCTTCAGCTGTTATTTTGTATCCTGCCATGATGCAGAAGGCACTTGAGTGAGAGAAGCAATAAAGCTTCAGAAGACACCTCTACTGAAAGGAAAGAAAGAAAGAAAGAAAATAGGAGGGAAGGAAGGAAAAGAAAAATAGGAAGGAAGGAAGGAAGGAAGGAAGGAAGGAAGGAAGGAAGGAAGGAAAGAAAAGAAAGAAAGAAAGAAAAAGAAAGAAAGAAAGAAGGAAGAAAGAAAGAAAGAAAAGAAAAGAGAAAAAAGGAAGAAAAACATTAAAAGAAAAAAGAAACAGATCTGTGCTGACAACAAGCTTTTGTGAAGTAAACACTTCTCTTTTTCTCTCTTTGAGACAAGTTTTGTGGGACACATTGAAGTGATATGATCAGAAACCTTTCAGGCTCACAGGGGCAGCTGTGAAGTTGGGGCAGGACAGGCACTGTGAGTGTCTTCTTAACCGCCCTGATGCTGCTCAAGGCTCTCACGCCCGTTATCCACTGGGGAAGGAATCTGTGGGAAACTCGTCGCCTTCCTTTCACTCGGCCTCCAACCAACTGCTTCACTAGCTCTTTTATTTGATCAATATTGCACCCTTAAGACTTAGCTGGAAGGTCGGCTTTCATTCAAAACAGCTTGGAAACCATGGGAATCAAATTGGCTCAAAATTCTTCCCTCGACTGAAAGGAAAAAACAAGAAACAAAAAAAACCCCCACAAACCTTCTTTTTTCATTCTTTCCCTTTTCCTTTGGTTTTATTCTAACCAGATGTATTCAGTGACCAGAAGCAAAAAAAAACTATAAAGTAAAATTGCACCTTTCTTTATGATGGGAAGTTTATTGCCAGAGCCACGGAGGAAGAGGAATTCCTCTGCTCTAATATTTATGTTCCAACTGGCCCCTGGGGAGAACGCATCCTCATCCTCATCAGCAGCTACCTCTTGCACCATGCAGAGGGCAAGATGCAGGATGAAATACCAAAGGCTTTTTACTAGCCACATTCCCTTTCTTTAAAAAGCTTGGTTTTGATAAATGACTCATATAGGCCAAATAAAGGAAACAAAATCCTCCTCCTTCCCTGAAGTCAGGAAAATTGAATTACTTTAGGATAACTCAGAATTATTATCATCACTTCTGGGGCCACTCAAACCAGGAAACTGGGTTCTTGGCAATGGAATCGAATTCCCAGTTTTACTCTTTTTTACACCGTGTCCCAAGCCATGGAAAATGTTGGGATCTGTTTCTTAGAGGTTGGAGCAGAGCAGATGGAGGGGCCAGGAGCCAAAAGAGCCACAGAAGAGATGACGTAACTAACTTGAGTGCAATTCAGGGGCATGGCTTTAGCAATGCTGAATATATTGGTTATGGTGTTTCTCACAGGCTGAGTGTCAAGGCTTAATGAGAGAGGTAATTTTCTGTACTGATGCAGGAGACACCAGAGCATGGTCTAGGGCAGGAAAAAGAAACTGGTAGGAAAAAAAAAAAAGAGCAGGGGACAGGAGATCTCGTGTGACCATGCTTGAGCTCAGATACAGTCCTGATGGGAAGTTGGAGAGGTCGTTGGAAACCAGAGGAGGAACTGGCTTACCCACACCAAGTGATGCTTAAATAAGGAGGCTAGGCACCTGGTGTTTAACTTACACTCAGGGCCAGGTTCATTCACTTGACACACACTTAACACACTCACAGACTTCCAAAATTCTAGTCCAGGGTAGGAAAATTCCACCAGAATTATCCTTGGGCCTAAAGTGGCTAAACATGTCAATAGCCAGTGCAGGCAAGAAGAGACAGACAGAGACATCTAGATTCATTTTTCCACAATTTTATAATGAAACCTCTGGCAAAGTACTAGATTAAGGGACTGTTATGAATCCCTAGTTTTAACCTCGTTAGATACTTTTGGAGAACGAGACCTGTTTCAGAGCCAAAAGCATATCTGTATTTGCTCTTCTGACAAATCCCAGTTTTACATTCTGTTGAGCAGAAATCAAAGGAGAAACATGTTAATCCTTCTGCCTAGGTTTTTTGGTCAAGCACTGTCAATTTTTATAACTGGTTTTAAGAGGCCCACTCTCAAAACAAACTTTGAAAACTTCGTTGGAGACCCTCATAGGGGATTCCAGAAAGTTAAGAAAAAGAAGGAGGAAACATGCTTCTGATGAATGGTGCTCTGTATGGAAAGAGCATTCTTTTCAGGAGAGCTGTCTGCTTCAGTCAGAGGACCTGAAGGCATCACAAGGCCAGCTAGACACCTCACCAGGCCTGGCGGTCGCTGGAGAGGCACTCAGGCACTCAGCCAGCTAATCTCACAGCCTTGGAGGTGACTAAGATTTCTTTATGTGGCTGGTGAGCCTTGGAGATGAGGTCTCCTGTGACTCGTGTGTGTGGTTGGAGCAGAGTGCCAGAGACACTTCATAAGAGACATCTGGAAGGAAGACGCCACAGGCTCAAGGAGCAGAGGCAATGCTTTTTTCTTCAGTGGGAAGCCTGCAGTTGGGACTTGAAAACAGCAGCTTCATTCTGAACAGCCTGGGGTGCAACTCCTGGAAATGGGTAAGTTCTTTGGAAGAAGGGGCTTCAAAAACAAGGTGAAGAGCCACACCACAGATATGATCAGTCATGACAAATGGCCTCTGTCATGAGGGACTAAAAGACTTGGCAACTGTCCACACATATCTCTGAGATGACATGAAGCTTACATAGCTCATTCCTGAACACACTTATTCACAAGATCTGTATTGGGCACTTATCATGAGCCTGGTTAAAGTAAGGAAGGAAAATTATGAATGATACAGCGTAGTCAAGGTCAGACACAAAAATCCTTTTCCTAATGTTTGATAGAGAATCCCGGCCTACACCTTCAATATACTCTTTAAAGTGGATTGTGAATAAACTTTCAACTTGGCTAGAACAAATTTTAGGCTTTGAATTATGTCTTTTTGCAGAAAAAGTCCTCATGACTTCAAGTTCTCGTTCCTTCTCTAAGGAATGTTCAGACATTCTCCCCTAAGTTAGTTACAATCTGGACACTTTAAGTATGATGTAGATTATTTTTTCAATAAAAAAGAAAAATTTCCTGAATTTCTCTGACCCTGGACATAATTTTTCTCAAAAATTTTTGAGTACCCTATATATGCCAGTTAAAATAGTAAAGAGTATGTAAAATACAGAGTCATCTAAACTCTATGCCAGAAAGAAGACATTCTATTTTCAAGGACTTAATTCCTTCTCCTTTATATTTGTAAAGAATTCCACAGCTTAAGAAATGCTTTAATGTATCATTATCATCATATTATCATTTATGAGGGCTTAGTATGTACCAGACCATGCCTTAATTCATTTATATACACTACCTCTCTAAAGCCACACAACCACTCCTTGAGTGGTTACTACTATAGCCCCAATTTCCAGATGAAAATAAAAATCTGAGATCCAGAAAAGGCTTAAAAGAGAATGAGATATAAAGATAGGGAAGCACAGCCAGCGCTCTTTTCCACATATTATAGTTTCCAGAAAATGACTGATGTACTTAGTAAAGATAAATCATGAAATTGGTAGTTGCTCACTTGGGAATATTTCCAGCCCGAAAGGGCTAAAGGAAATCCCATCTGGCTAAGAGTAATCTTCTAGCAACATAAAAACAAGTATTGAAGAAGAAAACCACTGCTTAACTATTGTGGTTGCCTACCATCAGTTTCCTGAACTCCCCCAGGACATACTATTTCAATCACCCATCTAATGCTTAGCAGAGGATTACTCATTTATTTATACAGATAGCCCATATAATCACATACATTGAAGCCATAATCTTCATGAGGTTGGAGACCATGTCAGCTTCTAGTCACACAAACAGCGGGGGCTCAAGTCATCCATTCATATCTATATATATTCACAACAATCACCAAAATCTGCTCATTCTTTTAATAAATATTGATTTCTTGTTCTGCACCAGGAAACCTCCTATATGTTAGGGATTTCTAGTAAAAAAGACAAAATTCTTATTCAAAAAGAAGAGAAATCCAAGCAAGGGAAACAGCAAAGCCAGAACTCCCGAGGTTGGAGATAAGCTATGTGTGGAACAAAATCGAACAGAAAGGAAGTGAGTGTGGAAGCAGGGAAATAAAGTAGGAGGTTGTTACAGTTATTACAGAGAGACATTTGCTGTCTTCCCCTATGGCAAGAGAGATGGCGAGATTTGGGCATAATTTTCAGATCTAAATCAAGGTAACCAGCTGATAGTGTGAGTGTAAAGGTAGCTTCTAAGGTTTTTAAGCAGGTAGCCAGAAGCTGTTGTCATTTGCTAAAAGGAGAGCAGGCTTCCTGCGGAGTGGAGGAGACCAAGGGTTCTCTGTGGACCATGGTAAGCATGAGATGCTTATTGTATTAGCAATGACACACAGACCATTGGATGAATATGTCTGGTACCCAACACTGAAGTCACCCAACACTGAAGTCACAAAGATGAATAAGAATAGTCTCTGATCCCAATGACCTCACAATCCAATGTGCTTTGCTGGAAATAATTTTGGCTGCTGGAAACAGAACTCTTGTTTCTTGATTAGTCAGTTACCTTCATGAGGGCAGGGATATTATTTTATCCATCTCTGCAATTCCATTCTTTAACACGTAGTGGATGCCCATTATATTTTTGTTAAGTTGGGCTGAACATAATCAGTTCAACCAGAGAACCACTGGGCCAGCACATCAATAAATGCATGGACAGAGCAAAGATGATACAAGGTATATCTTCTGCTTTCCAGGGGCATAAACCTTAGATGAGGCACATAGTACATTCTTGGAAACTAAAGCTTCAGAAAGCATACGCTATGCGTTGCATAGGTGAGAGACTTGCAGGGCATGAGATACTCCTCAGGTATCTGATGTTTGGGGGGGTCAGGGAAGGTGTCAAGGAAGCATAAATCCAGGTGTGAGCATTCCCAGGTAAGTAGGATTCAGAGGATTGATGATAAGTTGCATGATAGCATGTACCATATCACATTTTTATAAACTTAGCCAGTATAGGATATCACTGTGAACAAAACATTGACACTTTTCAAGCAAGGCTTTAAATATGTGATAAATACCTGGAACTTATCATGTACACAGACCACTGAAGTGGGGACTTTCTCCAGGGTTTATGTTACTAAAACTTAGAGTCTCTCAACATTTGTAGAACAAAAATTCTCATGATGCACTAGTGGAGTGGATGCCATGCTAACATGCAGGATTTAAGAGGCTGTAGGAAAATCTCCCTCTCATTCAAAGAGCTCATCTATCATTTCTATCACCTACCTCATTACAAGAACTTCCACCATTAAAGGATCATTACTTTAAGTCCAGACAACTCACTTGTTTTCCATTTGGAGTCTATATTCTCATGCATTTGGATCTAATGTTTTAAGGGACATAGGTGGGTGGTTTTAAAAACATAAAATGAATAAGTGGGACCCCCAAAAGTTGAGAGGGATGTTGAAAGAGGTGTCAGAAGAAATTACTAGCCCCACTTTACCCTGGGATGAATTTTTTGTTCTTTCCTTTTTTATTTTAAGAAAACATTTTTAATCTCATACTAACTTGGAAATTACAGTGGTACAATACAACAGCTGGCATACAGGGGCACGGTCATATCTTTGAAAGTTCACAACTTGAAGGTTTGTATGTAGGGGACCTACTGTATTAGGAAAACATTAACATTAACAAAAATGTTAACATAACATATTTTTTACTTTTATTTATTTATTTTAATTAGCCTTTGTTGGAGTATAGTTGCTTTACAATGTTGTGTTAGTTTCTACTGTACAGCAAAATGAATTAGCTATATATATATATATATATATATATATATATATATATATATATATATCCCCTCTTTTTTTGGATTTCCTTCCCATTTAGGTCACCACAGTGCATTAAGTAGATAGAGTTCCCTGTGCTCTTGTTCTTTCTTGAGCTTTGGAAACACATTCTCTCATGCTCAGAGAAGAAATCACTTTTTAAACACTGTATGACTATCCAAATAATGTCCACATTAGATTTTAGGAAAAATATATTTCTATCATTTCATTTGCTTTTAAAGCATTTGGGAAAGACTGAGAAACAAAGAATATATTCCTTCCTGCACTAGACAAAAGCCTAAGTGTCCCCAGACAGTGGATCTCCATATCAGAGTGCTGGGCTCTTCCCATTCCCCTGTCTGAGACTTATCTATTTTCTTGTCACTACCTGCTTTTTTCTTCTACATCTCCTCCCTCGAGTCTGCTGGCATAATTTTTTAAATATTCACTAAGGGAACTTGCTGACTCTGCTCTTTACATCTGAAATGTCAGACTGGAAGCAAGAGAGCTTTTGAATATGAAACTGGATGTACATGACAAATCGAGTGCAAGCCACCTCTTGTCCCCTGAAGCCATCCATTGTAAATGTCCCAAGGTTGCCACACTATTGATCAAGCTATCCTAGTTCTGTCCTGATGTCAAAGCATCTAGCTATATAATGGAGAGCTCCACTCAAAAAGGATGAAAATTTGGGGAACTGGGTAGCTAAATAGAGAACTCGCTCTAATGAGGATATTGGAAGAAGTATTAATTTTTTGCTGGTTGCTTTTCTTGAGGCTTGGCACATACGTGGAATATTCGAGCTATACCAGGTTACTTTATATAACTGCTGACCACCTTTGGAAAATTAATATGAGTACCTCTGTCATTCTGTTCATAAAAGATTTCAAGCATTTATTATGTGAGCTCACCTTATCTGGGATTGTAGTGTAAGCACCCGACAGTTGGGTTTTTCAATTGTAGTGCAAGTGCCTGACTTGAGCTTTTGATTGCCAAGGCATGCACTTCAAGGATGATTATCTCAAATAAATACATCACCAGCCACAGAACTAGATAAAGAACTGGGCCATGTTCCCACTGCCAAGTTTTCTTTGTTTCAGAGGTCTCTTTGTTGAGTTAGATAACTGACCATTTGAATTCTTGTTTTTCCCTTCCCATGTTTTAATTCCTGTTCTTATGTTTTAAATTCACCAACAAAGAGTGAAACCATGAGACTCTAGGTTCCTACTGCTGATCCCAATAAAAACAGAACCTCAGACCTGCTTCTCTCTACCTGCAACCTTGCTGTGTAGCCCCAGGTGTACTGTGTATCCTCCAGGACTTGTGAGCAATAAATCTTTTTTCAAAGTGTCCCAATGGTTATTGCTGAGGGTGTCTTGCAATTACAATAAGAACCACAAAGACCAGCCCAACCACGATGCTGGTTCTAAAAGGGGAGATATCTGAGGTGGGCTAGCCACAGACCCAGGTGAGTGGTCTCAGGCATTTCTAGCCAATAGCCTCAGTAGCAATAAGCTGAGACCAGCACAAAACAGGAACACAAGTCCCTTGTCTTATCCTAGTACTCTGAAATTAACCCTATTTGGTTATTTATCATACTGGATTTTGGGTGTCTGTTTATATGTTTGTATCTTTCACTAGACTAGAGACTCCATGAGGACAGGGACTGGGTTTTGCTTCCTTACCATTTATACCTAGCAACAAATATAGTAGCTAACATTCATTCAGTGAGAGTATTTATTACTAGAAGCAAAAAAGGGTGAATGCCACCAAAACCACAAAGGTGAATAAGGCACTATGCCTGTTCCAAAAGAGCATATAGCCTAGAGGAACAGACAGTCATTCAAAAGACAACCTGACATTTTAATATAGGCATTTGCCCTCTTTCCATTTTGGGCACTTTGAATTTAACTAAGAGATCCTTGTGCAACTATATGTATCTCCTTAGACAGCAGCACTTCTTGGTTTTTAATTTCTGTTCTAGCTTAAAAATTACCTGCTTTTGAGTGACATCAGCAAGATGGAAGAATAGACCCTCATTTCCCCAAAGAGGCATCAAGTTAAACACAAAATACAGACCCCGTTCCAAGAAGAGTGGCATAAAAACAGGCAGGAAAATTCATTGCATTTTCCCACCCTAGCCCCTTCCCTTCCCTGGCACAGTGTGGTGTGATTAGATAAAGCTCCTAACTTCCAGCCTCTCCCTTGGAAGGGAAGGAGAAGCGTGGAATATGCATCTAACATTCTGGCTTTTCAAGGAGCTGCCTGATGGACTGGTTTCTATCTTGCTTAGTCTGGAGCACTGAAGGGAATGATGGTATACTCTGGGTGCCAGGTTGTGGATCTCTGAGAACAAATGCAGACACTATGGCTTTTCAGAGCACTAGAGAATGCTTGTGCACAGTTGGTTAGAATATGAAATGGTGCAGCCACCATGGAAAACAGTATGGAGGTCACCCAAAAATTAAACAAATTATTACTATATAAATCTGGCAATCCTACTGCTAGATATATATTCAAAATAATTGAAAGTAGGATCTTGAAAAGACACTTACACACTCATGTTCATTGCAGTGTTATTCACAATAGTCAAGAGGTGGAAACAACCTAAATATCCATCTATGGGTGAATGGATAAAGAAAATGTAGCATATACATCCAGTGGAGTATGATTGAGCCTCAAAAAAGAATAAAATCCTGTCACATGCTACAGCATGGGTGAAACTTGATTATATTTTGCTAAGTCAAATAAGTCAATAACAAAAGACAGGCGATCTATGTGCATACTTTCATGGGGTATCTAAGTAAAACCCCAAGAAATAGAAATTTAGAAGGGTTATCAGGGCCTGGGGGAGGGTGAGGGTGAGGGTGAAATAGATTTTTTGAAGTAGGCATAGAGTTTTAGCTGCATGAGAAAAGTTCTAGAGATCAGTTGCACAACATGTGAGTATAGATAACACTAATGAACTGAACAGTAACAAATAGTTAAGACAGTAGATCTTATGTGTTTTTTAACATAATTAAAAATAACCGAATTCCCTGCTGGTCCAGTGGTTAAGACTCCATGCTTTCATTGCCATGGGCATGGGTTCGATTCCTGGTTAGGGAACTAAGGTCCCCCAAGCTGCATGGTGTGGCCAAAAAAATTAAATAATAATAAAAAAATAACAAACAAACATTGTCTGCTATAAAGTCCTGCTAAGATGGAGTAGCCCCATTCCTCTCCCATCTGCCCTCTTACAACTAAAATTATGGGGCATAACACAACAAACAAGCATAAGAAGACTCCGAAAGTTAGAAAGAAACAGGTAGGCAGACTACAGTTGGTGGGACTCGAGGACAAACATGATACTGAGGTGTGAGGTTTCCTTCCTTCACAAATATCTTGAACAGCGTTCTGCAGAAGCTTCCAGGTCAAAACTGGCACAGATAAAAAAAGTCTCCAAAGAAAGCCTCTTCTTTTTTGTCAATACTTGCCCAACTCCAGCCAAAACATGGATGGAAAAGAGTCACCACTAGCCTGGTACCTGAAGTTTCAGCAGAACAAGCTAAGATTTGAGCCTTTTACTCCTCCACCTCTACATAGCATGGAAGCAGGTGGCATGCTCTGATTCTCCCACCTGGTGGTGTCAGCAGGCCTATGTGGCAGCTGATCTTCCATTCCCTGCCAGACAGAACTAGGAGGTGCTGATTGCTCCACCTGTGTACCATCGACAGTGAACAGATTTTTCATTTCCTGCCTAGCTAAAACAGGCTGTATTCCAATTCCTCCACCAGAATAGCATCAGTGGGGTCCAGCAGCTGGCCGAGGCTTTGCCCTGATTCAGCAGAGTTAACAAGGTGGGGTAAGGCAGGGCTAATCACCAGAAGGTTTCACTGAGCACCCAGCATCAGTGGGGCCCAGTGGCAAGCTGAGCTTACATTCCCATCTAGCACCGAGACTGATGAAATTCAGGACTAGTAATCACTCCACTTTCTCACTGCCCCTGGTAACAGCAAAGCCCAGTGGGTTGCTGAATCTCCACACTCACTCAGGAGCATGGAGATTAGGGAAGCACTGTTAAAAAGGGCTAGCCAGCACTTCTGTTCCCTTCTCGTGTTGTCTCTGGGTCCTGATGGGGAGCTGAGACACAACTCCCTCCAGTATCAATGAGGCAGAACAAGATAATATGAGATGCCCACTTTCACTGGGAAGGTATCAGTGGGGGCAATGAGAGAGGTAAAGTTGCACTCCACCCTTCTTCAATGAGACAGTAAGAGTATAGGCTCCACTTTTGCTGCAGTAGTATTAGCAGGACCCAGTAGAAAGCCAAACATGCACACCCACTCAGCTCTTGCACTGTATACAATAGGGTGGCTGCCTACCAAAAAAGAAGACTCAGCAGGCTTCAAGCCTCATAATATAGTATCCAAAATTGTCCAGGATACTTTCAAAACTCACTTGTCATACCAAAAGCAAGGAAAATCACTATATGAACAAGAAAAGGCAATCAATAGATGCTAACATTAATGTGAATCAGGTGTTGGAATTATCTGAAAATGTTTTTAAATAGGTCATAAATTGCTTCAACAATCAACTGCAGATTCTCTTGAAACAAATGGAAAATAGAAAAATCTCAAAAAGAAATAGAAATTATAAAAAGAACAAAATAGAAATTATAGGACTGACACATGTAATCACCAGAATAAAAACTCATTAGCTGAGGATGATAGAGGATAGAATCAGTGAACTTGAGGACAGATTGTTGAATTCACCCAATTTGAACAGCAGAGTGACTAAAATACATATATATATATATATATATATATATATATATATGAATAGAACCTCAAGGATCTTGAGACAACAAGAAATTCATTAATTTGTTTGCTTGTTTGTTTGTTTGTTTGTTTTTTACCATTGGATGTCTCAGAAGGAGAGGAGAGAGAGCATGTAACAAAGTTTTCAAAGAAATAATGGCAGTAAATCTCCTAAATTTGGCAGAAGGCATAAACCTACAGGTTAAAGAAACTGAGTGAGCCCCAAACAGGGTAATCCAAAGCAATCCATACCAGAATACATTATAATTTTTAGGAAAATTTATGGCAAACAAAAATTTTGAAAGCAGCCAGAAGAAAACAACACATTACTTATAGAGGAATACCAAATCTCATCTGAAACCATGGAGACCACAAAGAAGTAGCATAACATGTTTCAAAACTACTGAAAGAAAAGAATTGTCAACTGCAGATTCTATATTTGGTGAAAACATACCTCAGGAACAAAGGAAAATAAAGGCATCCTCAGATAAAGTAAAACTAAAAAGAGGTATTGCTAGCAAACTTACTCATAATGAATGGCTGAAGGAAGTTCTTAGAAAGAAAATGATACAGAAGAAAGCTTGGACTATAGAAAGAAAGATCATCAGAGTGCATAAATATAGGGGGTAATAGTAATAGACTACCTGATTTATATCATGAGTTTCTTAAATCATGTTTGATGGTTGAAGCAAAATTATAAAGAGACCTGAATGAAAATATTTTTACACTTTACTTGGATTGGAAGTGACTATTATAATTAATTACATATGTACATCCTAATACCCAGAGCAATCAATAAGAAAATAATAAAAAGTGATATATTCAAGAATATAGATAATCTGAACAAGGTAATCAAAAAGTAGAATCTACTTGACATTGATATATATAGAATAATTCCTCCATCAACAGCAGAATATATAGATGTGGATATAGATATTTTTAGTGACTATGGACTATTCAACAAGATAAACTATATTCTGAGGCATAAAGTTGTCCTTAAATTTAAATTAATTGAAGTCATAGAGAGTGTGTTCTCTGACTATAAGTTTAATAAAACTAGAAATCAGTAAGAGAAAAACTAGAGGAAGATTTGTAATCACATGGAAATTAAAACAAAAACAAAAACCAAAAAGTACATTTACAAATAATTTATGGGGGTAGAAGGAAATCTCAAACCCTCATCTCAAGATTAAATTATGTCTAGTCCTTGGAATATGAACTTAGACACAGGGCAAGTGGCTTAACAGAAGGCCCTCACTTGTATAGATGGGGAGAGGGAATCTTCTCCTGTGGATGTGCCAGCTGAGTTACATGCTGCCGAAGGGGAAAGGATGAACTCAGAGCCATGGTTTATCCAAAGGTCTGCTTTAACAGGCACAACGCTAGATGGCTTCCATGCAGCATCTCATTTTCTCCTCACTACAGGTTAGTTAAGTCCTAATTTGCCTTATGTCATAGATCTGGGAGACTTTATATGTTCTCTGATTAGGAACAAAGGTTTTATTGTAAAGACATTGAGGGAAGTAGCCAACAAATAGGACATTCCATGTCATCCCAAATGAGACTTTACAAAGTGGGGAGAGAGATAAATTAGGAGTTTAGGATTAACATATACACACCACTATATATAAAATAGATAAACAACAAGGACCTACTGTATAGCACAGGGAACTATACTCAATATTCTCTAATAATCTATATGGGAAAAGAATCTGAAAAAAGAATATATACATGTATATGTATAACTGAATCACTTTGCTGTACACCTGAAATGAACACAACATTGTAAAGCAACTATACTCCGATATAAAATAAAAATTAAATTAAATTTTTAAAAAATGAGACTTTAGATCAGAACACATTTTAATGAATTCACAGTTAAGTAAAAATTTCTCAGACCTAAGTACTAGAAGAAACTTAAAGAGAGAAATTCTCAAGGATCTTTAAAATTATATCCTAAAGGATCTGCCAACCACAGCTTGAGAAACTTTTACATTGAACAGAGAAAACCTAATTCTATGAAAGTACCTTTCAATTGTAAATCATGACTGCAAAGAAAGTGTATCTTTACAACTGGTAAGATGTTTCTAAACAGCAGGATACTCCTATTAAGTTAAAATAATTTTATATTTTTATTAAGTTAAAATATAAAATTTAAAGATTCTCATAGATCTCGCAAACATCCAAGTACTTTCCAGACCCTTGTTCTACATACTTCCCAGTTAACAAAAAACAGTTTACTAGAAAACATTGTTAGATTCCCAAATAGCACCTACATTTTTTTTAAACATCTTTATTGGAGTATAATTGCTTTACAATGGTGTGTTAGTTTCTGCTTTATAACAAAGTGAATCAGTCATACATATACATATGTTTCCATATCTCTTTCCTCTTGCGTCTCCCTCCCTCCCACCCTCCCTATCCCACCCCTCTAGCTGGTCACAAAGCACCAAGTTGATCTCCCTGTGCCATGCGGCTGCTTCCTACTAGCTATCTATTTTACGTTTGGTAGTGTATATATGTCCATGCCAGGGATTATCATAGAGGATCAGAGACTCTACTCCTAAAAAGGCTACATAGCAAAAAGACGAGAGCATTTTAAGCAACTGACTATCTTTCCCCTTTTGCCAGAACTGATGTTGGTACCCACTCCAGTCTTCTTTACACAGGTGAATCTGAAGTGTTTTGATTGCTTTCAGGTTATGAGAGATAGTTGCCAAATTCTAGAACTGCTACTTATTTTCCTAATTAGTTCCTAATTGGGGATGCTATTATGTTTCTCCTTAAAATGCAAAGAAGCCTGCTGCAGCTGTATAAGTCTATGTTCACCATTCAAAACCTATCTGGCCTGAAACTCTTTAGTGCTTTCCCTGAACAGGGTGATTGGTTTTCTGTTTGTAGTCTATTGTGCTGTTGGTAAATCCTAGGTTTTTCTCTTATGCACATAAGTCAAAGAAGGAGGAAATTGCTTCTGGTTCAATCAGTATTTCTCTTGGAAGGTAGCAGGAGCCCCTGAAGAACTGTTAATCGAGTCTGCTGGGTTAGTATATGGCACAAGTGGAGAGGCAGGCTACTGAAGCAATAGCCACAAGCAGTGGGACTCTATATACAGACTTCACCTGCTCTGTAACCAAAGCCTATAATAAAGTTTACAATTTATAAAACACAGTCTTAAAATATTTATGTGGCTATGTAGGTGAATTGGATCTGTTTTTCAACTCTGTATTCAATCATGCTGTACAAAAGGCACTGACATTTATAAAGGAAAATATAAAGCTTCCCCTAAAGTGTTAGGTGAATTTAATGTTCTACTTGAACGGGAATTTTGTGTTTTGGGGAGAGGTAAGGGAAAGTAGGGGAATTGTAAAAGGGGGGGTTGGCTCCCTTAATGTACAGAGAGTAATGCACCTTTTGCATTTCCTTCAAATGTTGACTATCCTCTAAAGTAGCACTGTCTGATGGAAAATATTTTCATCATTACAGGAAGTTTTATCTGTATTGTCCAATATGGTAGCCACATGTGGCTACTGAGCACCTGAAATGTGATTAGTGTAACTAAGAAACTGAATTTTAAATTAAATTAAACTTAATTTAAATTTAAGTAGTTCCATGTGGCCAGTGGAGAACATATTGAATAGCACAGTTTCAAGCATTAATTTTAATGTTTGAGGTTACAGAATTCTTCATAAATGTGTTGAAAACTACATACTTCTTCTACCTCGAAAAATGTTTAATACAAACACATTTTCCAAGTGTTCACAGGTCACCTAAGACATATCAATGAATCTGTAGATGTTTCTGTACTCTGAGGACTTACATTCTGGAGTGAGACACAGAGGGTTTGAATTATGGTCACAACAAGTTGTGTGAATCAAATTAGATAATATTCTTGGAATGTGTTCCTTCAACTGTAAAATGAGCCTATTAATAAAACCTACTTCATAGACTTGTTGTGAGGATTAAATGAAAACATATATCATCACTCTTAGGTTAATGGTTAAGTCTGTGAAAGAAATTATAGAACCATTTCACATCCTAACTAGAAAGGACCTTATGAATTTTGGTCTGTATCCATCCGGACTCTATTAGAAGAATGGGGCCACTTATAAGTATTATGGTGACAGGGTACATATGACAGGAATTAGATCTTACATAAATGTGGGAGGGGATGAAGAAAGGAAGGTCTAGAAGGGGGGAAGTGGGAAGATCTGAAAAATAGCTACTAATCATTTCGTTCTTGAGGCTAAAATTTCGGTCTCTGCGCAAGATGCCAAATTGAATCTCAGAGACAGAGTTTTGGGTGAAGTAGAAAAGAATAGCTTCATTGTTTTGCCAGGCAAATGGGGCACAGTGGGCTTGTGCCTCAAAAACTGTGTGTCGCCACCTGGGGGGATTTGGTGAGGAGTTTTATAGCCATGGTTCAAGGGTGGAGTTGTGATAAGGATCAGGGTGTATGCAGGGCCTGCATTCCTTTAATCTGGCTTCAGGTGGTCTCCTGATGAGCTTCTCTCATACTCAAGGTTATCAAACTGTGACCTTCTCTCTGGAATGAAGAATGCTTCATCAAGTAGTTAACATCTTCCATTTGTTGGGGGTTTAGTTCTGTAGAAGAGCTCAGAGATATTGTTATGTGTATCCCTTGAAGCAGAACCAGGACCCTGCCTCAAGGCTGCACTATTATTTCTTGACTGCTCCTCCCTGTCTCTGCATCCCCTCCATTACCTGATCAGCAACTGTTGGAACCTGCCCTTTGGAACTCAGGGAAGGTCATGGAGGCCAAATGCTATTTCCTACAAACAAGAAATGGGAGACACAGAAAGGCTTCTGGGTCCAGAAGCCCCACAGGGTCCTGCTCAGTTTCAGTCTGAAACACTGGAGCACATGGACAAGTCAGAGCTTGTAGGAAAATTCTAGAAGCAAAGACCCTCTGGACATCTAACTGGGCCATGAAGGGAGAACTGATTTAAGGCCTGTAGTAACTGCCTCTTCTGAGGAAGCTGGTGTCTCCCTGGGCTTGTGCCTGGTGGTGGGCATGGGGTCACTCTTGGTTGACAGGACCAGCAATTAGGAAGACAAGATGGACTCAGATTTTGAGGAGAAGGAAGAAAAATGGAGGTCATGGACACTTCTAGTTTGCTGTCCCAATGTCTGAATGCCAAGTTCCTTCAAAGATTAATGGCCCTGGTTTCATTTCTACTGTCCAATCTTGTACAAGTTTCTTTCTTGGCCAACTCAGTTCTGAAACCACACAGGGAAGGGTATTCTGGTGTGGACAAAAAAATATTGCCTGCCACGTTAGTAAACAGAGAATGTTGCCTCCCATCAAGACATCAACCACTGTAGGCACTAACTGAGGGGAATTCAGGATGGAGAAAAATAAGATACTGGTCCTAGATAATTAAGATGCTTATCAAAGGGATAACTTCAGTGAGCCTAGACTCTTGGCATCTTCCCATACATAGAAAAGCATTAAGATCATTTACTTGAGATGTCGGTTTTTTTGTGATTAGCAGTAATCTTTTGGTGTTTGACTCATGTTTTTGTTTGTTTGTTTTTCAGCAAAAAACTCCTATAGTGTTAGCCAATTTGATAAAACACATTCAAGCACATGGTCCATCACCTGATTTTAGAAATTATTTTGATTTTATTACTTATAAATGACAATGATTTTAAAATCATTTATACATGATTTTATAAATAGACATGTCCAACCTATCCTCCTTATTTTGTAAATGACTTTTAGAATGCTCTGTCAGTGATTGGCACAAGAATGTCAAACGGGGGTTGTGATTAGAACACAGTTTTCCTGATCCTCAGTACCTGGAGGGCTCTTTCTTTCTGTACACAGACTGGAAAGCATGCCCCAAAGTAGTTCTACTGCTCTTACTCTTATGCTGATGAGAGAGGATAAGGGGCTGAATAACATCTAAGGACAGTTCACATTTCCATTCAAAGACAGTGACTTTGGTGAACTAGCCAAATGATCACTGGAATACACAGAAAAAGCTCAAAGCTAAACTACTATTAGGGCTTTCTATGTCTCTGTGGATTATTAGCCTTTGGCTGAATTCAGGTATATCTTTAAAAAATAATAGATTAGTATTACCTTCCCAGCAAAAAAGACTGAAACAATGTATTGTGCTCACATTTACCCATTGTACCACCTAAGAAGATAAATCAATCTTCATTCTTTTTGTGACAAACTTTTAGAAATAATGGTGTATAAGCAAATGAAATGCAAGGGAATTATTTATGTATTGGAGACATTTTTCTCATAAATTGTCAAATTATAAATAGTTGCTAACCTGTTGAATTTTCCTAGGGCTGTGCTCTTTGCTTTTATCAACTTTATATATGATTTATGAAGGCAGATGCATCAGATTGAAAACTGGTAAAGAAAATGTGACTTGCCTGAAAATGGAATCCAGAGATAAGCTTGTGAGCTTTAAAACATTGAATCACAATACAAAATTTCATTGTAATGATGATACAAAATATATCGATTTTCACCAAATAAATTTGTCATGCAAAATACTGTATACTTAAATTAATCACCAAAACTTTGTGAGGCTGACATTACAGTGCCCATTTTGCATAAGAAATACTTGAGACTCAAGGAAATGCAGCAACTTGTTCACACTGTTATCCAAGCTAGCGGGCATGATGGATGTGTCTACCAAGAAATGCAGAAAGCTGCAAAGAAGAAGAGTTTAATTGGCATCTTAAGAATTGCAATTCAGGAGGCACTGATTCAAGTAACAACTAAATGTGTACCAAGAGAAATAGAAAATGGCAGGGGGCATAAAGGCAAGAGACAAAGCCATTCCAGAGAAGTTATATAGGTTATCTTTATAGAACTATGATTGGTACCAGCAGGCATTCAGTCACTGGCCAGCAGCAGATTGGTTGTTTAGCTGTGGTCTCTAGGGAGCAAAGAAAACAAGTTCCAGGTGGTTTTTGGATGGCTGGGTCAAAAGTTTATGTTACACTTGGGGATGAACATATGTAGTAAATTCATGGTCCAAATTTCCCCCCTTTGATGACTCTCTGCTTGGAAAGCATTGACGATAAATCATCTTGTGTATTAGTCATCATTTGTTAATATCATTAAACAAAAGTCCCTTGGAACCAAGAAGGTTCATTCCTTGTATGTCATACTGGATGGAGGAGGGAAAGGGACTAAAAGTCATGATCTTAAGAGGATAGTCACATTCAAGCAACAAGGAGATTTTCAGGAAGTACACTTAAGGCACCATCCACACCTGAAATAATGACATACTTAGTTCATTTTTTATCTGTGTTATAAATTGTGGGACACTTCTAGCTGAGTAATTCAACACTTTGAGCAACAATAATCTTAATATCCTGAGTAGCTGAGCAACAGCAAGAAATACAAAGCATCATTAATTTAACAAGGACAAAGAGAGAACAGATGAGATATCTGAATGACATACAAGACCCTTTAACATCTGAAGAAATTTACTTTTATTGACTATTTCATCCCAACTGAGAATCAGAACCATCTATACCCACACAGCTTACTGTCTATATTAACATGACTTTAAAAGTTGCAAATAACTATCTTTCATTCCAGGAACTTCCTGAAAGATCCATCAACTCTTCAATTGAAAGTGTCAAATGACAGTTTGTACTCTGACTCTTTGAAGCTCTTGCTTCAAAATACTTGCCCTGCTGCTGTGTACAAATCCTAAATTATATTGTAATTACAACTCTCACATTTAAAGACATTAGACTTGATTTTAAAAGCTCAATAAATATTCCAAATTTGCCCTTCCCCCATCCATCACTACTAGTGTGGAAGTAGATCTCATACTGAGGTAAGCAATAAACTCAACTTTGTCTTATTGGCCTGTTGTTTTGCTTCTGCTCTGGGGACTGCCTTTGGCTTAACCCAGCAAATATTAGAGAATACAGCTCACTGAATGTCCCATTCTCAGTCACACCTTGTTTCTTCCACATATCTATTTCTTTCCACAAAACAGACATGCTGACTCATACTACACCCTTTTTCTTCATCTGACAAACTTCAAGTTAAAATTTAAGATAAATTGGATCCGTTATTTGAAGTCTCCTTCAGCAATTACAGTTGGAGATAATTATTTCTAACTTGGTGCTACCAAAGAAATTTGCCTACAACACAATTATTATAATTCCACACTATATTATAAGTATATGCATGCTTGTCATGCTCCATCTGTAGTCTGTGAGCTCCCTGAAAGCAAACAGTGCTATGTTTCTTTTACCTCAGTCTCCTAAACAACCAGTCTAATGACTGACATATTATAGCAATCCATTTGTTCTTTTTTGAGGAAATGAATGAATATATGTATAGTCAATTTGTACCTTTTTGATATTAGGTACTCAAAATTTAAGTTATATTTTTGTTTTAAGATACTGAATAACTCAAATCAATAATTCAGCAAGGTAGTCATGAAAGAAAATACAGAAAATGGTACTCTACTGTTTTTATCCTACAAATACTTATGATAAAGTTTGATTTATAAATTAGGCACAGTCAGAGATTAGCAATAGATAAGAATAAGATGGAACAATTATAATAATATGCTGTAATAAAAGTTATGGGAATGTAGTCTCTTTTCCTCTCAAAATATCCTACTTTATTGTATTCACCCTTTGTCTTCTTGTGATGATGTGCCTACCTGGTGAGATGAAGTGAAATGAATGATGTAGGTATTGTGACATTGTTAGGCTATTATTGACCGACTGACAATATGTCAGAAGGAGGATAATCTGCTTTGGGTGATCCTGGATCATCGAGCCCTGACAAAGTTGATGGTTGGATGTCAGGAGTGGATGATGTTGATGGTTGGGGATCCCAGGGGGACAGAGCAGGATGGCGTGAGATTTCATCACACTACTCAGAACAGCATGCAATTTAAAACATATTGTTTATTTCTGGAATTTTCCATTTAATATTTCTGGACCTAGATTGACCTTGAGTAACTGAACAAGAGAAAGTGAAACCATGGATAAGGGTGGTCTAAGCCTCATGGTCTTTGGCAAAGGTTCTTTCCCTCTCAATTTGTAGAACTACACTCTGTTTATTTTCTAATACATTGTTAGTTCACCATGTTTTTTTGTTTGTTTGTTTGTTTAATTTAAGTCGGGTATTTCAGAGTTGATTCAGTAAATATACATTGTGGCAAAATGGGAATGGATTCTAAATAAAGCAGGAGTTGAACAACTTTGTTCACTACAGTAGGTATATTCTTCTACATTCCCTATTCATTATAATTTTTAGCTCTTATTTCTCTTCCATTCAGTAAGGAAAATTTGTATGTAAGTTAAATATAGAATTTTCTCAGATGAGAAAGAATAAGATTTAAAGGCAGAAGACCTATATTTCAGCACACCATACCATTTTCTAAATATGAGTTGTGAATAATTTACTTTTGCTAACCTAAGATTTAAAATGGAGATAAAATTAATACCCAATTCAAAGCATTATTTAGAGAGTTTAATGTGGTAATGTAAACAAGTGTTCTATAAATGATTAGGATCAGGGCAAACAATGGCCATTACTATTCACTTCTGAATTTGTTGAAAAGGGGAGTATTCTCTCTAAGCTAATATGCATGTGGTATCATGATGATTTCTGCTACGATAACCTGAGACACGGTCCATCTGCGGAAGCTTCACTAGATACAGAGTAGACATAATATTCACCAAAAAACTGTGTATAGTTTCACACTTGCCCATTGATTACTTCAAGGTCCGATAGTCCTTTTATGCATGATCTCAAACACAATCCTCTCTTTTGGAACTGATCTTCACTACAAGTATCAGTTTAATCACAAACAAGGAATCAGATGGCAAGTTGGCAAGCAAGACTAACTCTCAGCCAATTTGTGAAAATTGGGACTATTTGTTCCATATTTCTTCCTGGTCTTCTCCATCTTTTCAAAGACTAAGTTCTAGAATGTATCAAAGTGCCCATCTTGGACTTAGACACAAGAGGAAGAGTGAAGTTGCAACCATGAAATTTTTCCAAAATGCCAAGCAATGGGAAAGGAGTGAAATTCAATAGAAATCAGAAAAGGACATTTGGATAGAGATAGAAGGATACATTTTCAGAGAGAATAGTCTCTTCTTCTAGTTCAAAATTGTATAATCCCAAGTGGAGTTGAAGGGTAACTGTGGTATGAGCAGGACCCTGTGGGCTTCTGGGCACAAAAGGCTTTCTGTGTTTCCCATTTCTTTGATTGTAGGAAATAGGCTTTATTCAGCCTCCATGACCTTCCCTGAGTTCCAACGGGCAAGTTCAAACATTTGCTAATCAGGGAAGGGAGGGGATGCAGAGACAAGGGAGGAACAGTCAAGAAACAATAGTGCAGCCTTGGGGCAGTGTCCTGGTTCCCCCTCAAGGGATACATGTAACAATATCTTTGAGCTGTTTCGCAGATACTGAAACCCCCACTCGGTGGAAGAAGTTAACAGTATGATGCCCACAAAAGCATAGACACCAGACGGGTTAGAACCAGAAGGTTGATGATTCTGACTCCCAATTACCTCACCACCAACCAATCAGAAGAATATCCATGAGCTGACCACACCCCCCTCTTTGAACCATTACTATAAACCTCCTCACTACCTCCTCCAGGTCGAGACATACAGTCTTGAGGACATTAGCCCATTGTGTCCCCCTTCGCCTGGCAAAGCAATAAAGCTATACTTTTCTACTTCACCCAAAACTCTGTCTCTGAGATTTAATTCTGTGTCAGGATACAGAGGCCGGATTTGGCTTCAATTGCGTATGAGGGGAACAGTGAAATGATAAGATGAATAAAAAAGCAGAGGTTTTATAACTCAGAGTGCTGTATGGGGTTTGGGATGAGGACAGAAAGAGTGTTGACTCAGGTAGGCCTTTTGAACTTCTGGGGCTTTTGGCTGTCCTTTCAGCAATGTGCTCTCCTCTGCATAGATTTCCCCTGTTTTGTGTCTGTGGGTCTTTCAGGAACATGCTGGGAACACTAAATGGGTTTCAAGAAAGTAAGAAACCCCAGCAAGGTTTGCCCCAACACTGCTCTCATCATTGTTACCCTCCTGTGTGCTGGAAAGCTGCTCCTGAAGGCTTCCTGCCTTTCCCATCATTTAAGTTCCTGGGTTTTTTTCCTGAGAAAAGTGTGAGGGATTAATAAGAGCCCTGGGTCTTTCTGGATCTGAACCACAACACTTGCTTGTACTAGTTTCATGACATTAGGAGAAGTCATCACATTTGAGATTTGGAATAATTCAGGAATAAATTTGTTTTCCTGGTTTGTTGGAAAGAACACAATGATGAGATATAAGAAGTTTTAATCTGTAAACTGATATATAATCTTTAAAAAATTAACACTTTCCCTTACCAATGTCTCAATAAATTCTTGACATTCCTAATATAGGTCAGTGTTTATTTATAGAAGCTTCAAATGCATACATATATAAATATACCCTATTATATACACACAGACACACGTTTGCTGCTGATCAGAATTTGCAGGCTGTAGGGAAGAGCACACTTGTCCTGGGTTTTATCTCTACTTACACACTCACAATAGTTCTGAAACTAGATGTGTGGGTTTCTTACACATCAAGCAGTTCTCTGTACCAGCTGAGTATCTTACGATTTAACTCAATTCTGACACTCTCTACCCAGAGACAGCATCAGACATGACAAATTAAGGGCTCAATCGCACGAGACCACCCCTGCACCACTTCAGATGCTGATCACAAGTCCCAGGTTGCTACTCATACTTTTGATTGACCAGCTCTAAATTGGGGTTCCCATGACTTCCTCCTTGGGTTTGATAATTTATTGGAATAGCTTACAGAACTCAGGAAAACACGTTTACCAGTTTATTACATAAAACGATGTAATAAAGTGGGGCTTCCCTGGTGGCGCAGTGGTTGAGAGTCTGCCTGCCGATGCAGGGGACACGGGTTCGTGCCCCAGTCCAGGAGGATCCCACATGCCGTGGAGCGGCTGGACCCTTGAGCCATGGCTGCTGAGTCTGCACATCTAGAGCCTGTGCTCCACAACAGGAGAGGCCACAACAGTGAGAGGCCCGTGTACCAAAAAAAAAAAAAAAAAAAAAAAAAAGATGTAATAAAGGATTCAGATGAATAGTCAGATATAGGATGAGGTTCAGAAAGGTCCCCAGTGCAGGAGTTTATGTACCGGGGATGTGGGATACATCACAATCCTGGTGCATGTAGATGTGTACACCAACCCAGAAATCTTATACTTTGGGGATTTTTGTGGAGGCTTCAATGTGTAGGTATGATTGAGCATTAAGTCAGTTAATGACTCATGACAATACTAGACCCTTTACTCTCTCTGGAAAATGGGGCCTGGGGCTGAAAATCAAAGCTTCTAATCATGGCTTGTTTTTTCTGGTGACCACATCCCATCCAGGAACCCACCAAGAGTCACCTCATCAGAACAAAAGACACTGCTATCGCCCAGGAAATTCCAAGGGATTTAGGAGCTCTGTCAGAAATCAAGGTCAAAGAACAAATATTAGAACAAAAGTTACTTCCTGTGCTTTTAACACTTAGGAAATTCCAAACACACACATTACAAAGAGACAGAGAAAAATGATAAACATTTTTTCATTTCACACAGGCAAAGACAACACAGGAGCCTCAGTTTTAGGACTAGGATATACACTCACAGTGGGTCTAGCAGCAAATTAAATTAATAAACCCCAAGAGTCAGTTTGATCTAGTAGCTCAGACACACCCTTAGACACTTGCTATTCAGCTTATAAGGAGAAAAAAAATGTACTAGTGCTGTCTTTTGAGATCCTTTGGCTTTTCTACTTATCTGGCATGTTATGGATTCATTAGGTCACGAAAATCTATTAGATATTACTCTATCTCCCCTAATCATGTCAATTTATTTTTGAGTCCATGTTTCTTTTGAGCTGATTAACTTTTTGTTTTGTTTTGTTTTTTCTTTGTCTTTTTCCTACCAAAGTGGCTCAGTCTAAGTCCCAGAAACAGTCTTCTTTTCCTGGGAATGTCACTTGTATTTCTAGTGCCTATTAATTCTTAAACAATTAGGCCAGTTAACATATAGAAAACAGATGGCAACATCTGAACTACACCAAAAATAGATGTCACACATCTAGGTACCACTGATGTTTATTTTGAGTGTGTGTGTGTGTTCAGATTGCAAAGAAAGTACTAGACTCAAAAATGATATTAGCAGCTGATTTTGACAACTTCATCATGCAGAAATGATTTATAATATGGCTGAAAAAAAGAGTATTTAGCTCTCATAGTTATAAACATGCTTCAAGATCACCATTTACTCTAATGTGTATAATGTATGCCTTTTTTGTAAATATCAATTGTTTTTTTAAAAAATGTCAATTTGCAGTTTGAATTATAAGTGTGTCCAATTCAGCAAGCAAGTCCACTAATTTACTCAGTGGTTGCTATGATGCCAAAGACTATCAGTTATTCAGGGTAAGAAAGATGCAGGGAACTTAACTTTATCTGATTCCTGCTCTGAGCCAGGTACTCTGCATTTTTTATCTCATTTAATCCATGAAATTATCTCTTGCACCATAGGTTTTATCATCCCTCTGTTATAGAGAAGGAACTTGAGGCTTCAATATAATAAGTACCTTGTCTAAAGTCTAGAATTCAGAACGAGGACTAGTTGACTTCAAGACTTCTTTTCTTTCCACTTTTATCAAACTAGGCTCTGCTCAAAGGGACCCGGTAGGCTAATGAATAAAGGAGAATAAATACACATAAGAAAATCAATGAAAAAATAATACACAGTAAGGTTCATTTGTGTGGCACCAACAATATACACAAGAAAACTGTTAAGCAAAAAACAAAAAAGCCATGAATATCAGAAAAAGGGTTGGTATGCACAGACCTGGCACAAATGTGGGTGTACTTATTTAAATGAAAAAGTCAGCCTAATTCAGAGCTGTTTCCCTGGAAATCTGACTGCAGTGCTGCATTAGTTTTCTCTGGCTGCTGTAACAAGTTACTGCAGATTGGGTGGCTTTCAACAATAGAAATTTATTATTTCATGGTTTTGGAGGCCAGAATCAGACCAGAGTTACTAAAAGATAGTTAATAAAAAAGTGTAAATTTGAAGCATAAATATATATTACAAAGACTCAACAGGTACTGAAACACTTATCTAAATTTAGAACTCAGACTAACCAAAGGCTTTTGGGGTGAGAAATGCAAGTGTAGACAGATAATGACACAGATCTTTAGTTGAATTTCGTATTGCTTTTAAAATTATTTTCAGACAATGCATCCCCTTATTGCCTGCACCCAGGGCAGAACAATTCTTCCACCCAAGAGTTTTGCATGAATCGATGACTGATTCCGTTAAATGAAACATAAATTCTAATGGTTTTTAATCAAAACACTGTGGAAAATTCTCTGATCTCTGAGAAAATGGAGAAAAACAAACAAATAAAAAATTTTTAGCTGCAGGATTTCTCAGACCTTTAACATGCAAAAATGCATTATGTCTTTAATGATAATGTCAACCTTAACCAGAGCAAACAGCAATTTTATTTAAGAAAAGAAATGAGTTTGGGAAAAGCAGGGAATTTCAGTTTGGGAGAAGCAAGTATGGTGAACCACAGGCAAATCATGAGAAAAAATGATAACATCGTTCTTTTACAGAGGAAAGGAGGAAGTTGGGAGGAAATGTTTTGAACAAAAGTTCATTGGAGGAAAGTGAGAGTTTGAAGTGGTGATGGCTTCCATTGGCTGCAGACTTGGTTAGTTTATCGGCAGAGAGGAAATCATCCTTCTTCTTACTGGTCTAAGCAAGCTGCCCTGAGCGTATGTGCGTGTGCATGAGACCTCCCACTTCATGGCTTCCCGACTCCAATGTTGGGTTATTTTCTTAACACATTTTTACAAGAGGTTTCACTGACTTTTTTTTTTAACATGGAATTCTTTCCTCCCAGAGCATCTAGAGAGACTGAGTCAAAGAATAATACTTTGGAACACACAGCAGCAGTGGAATTCCATCCAGTTTTTAAATAATAGTAATAGTGTCATTACTATTTAACACTTTTCTGGCAGTTCTGGTCAAAGCCAGAAGAAAGAGAGAGAGAAGAAAAAGAAGAAATAACAAGAATTAAACCTATTGGAAGGAATGAAACAAGAGAATTGCAATGATGTCACGATATCCATTTTTTTTTTAAAGTATCTAGAGGATTAACTGGAATAGATGAACTGGAATAATTTAATAACAAAATCCAATAAAGCAACTAAGTAAAAAAGCAATAGACTGCCTATATATTTGTAAAGCCAGTTAGAACATATAATGTACTGAAGTTTTCTTTAATAAAACAATGGAAATAGATAAAATATGTATAAATAATCAGTTCTAATGAGAAATGGCAAAATTCATATAAGCAAAGGTATAACACTTTCTAAGAACTATGGAATTTTAAATAAGTAAATAAACATAGCGTTTCCCTGGATGGAAAGATTTAGTATTGAAAAGATATTATTTATATTTAAACTACTTCTTACACTGGTTGAAATCTCATTAAAAATCTCAATGGAAAATTATTTGGAATTTGACAAAATAACTTTAAGTTATTTGGAAACATTTGGAAAAGCTATTTTGAAAAAGAGAAATCAGACCCTTTCATCATCAGATATACATAAAATATATCTATTATAAAAGTCCAACTATTAAATGAGTGATTTATTGGTATAACATGGGATACACAGATCTGTGAGCTAACATAAGTAATTCTGAAATAGACCAAAGAATATGTAAGACTGAAATATATGGTAGGATATATGATATTTGACATGATACAGCAGCATAACCCAGTGAAGGGATAGAGATAGTCCAATAAAGATTAGAATTTTCCTTTCCCTGTAAATTCTGACCAGCAGATAGATGTTTATATACTTGTGTAGCTATATTTATATACTTATGTCTGTTTTAACTTCTACATATAAAAGAGGGTCCTCCCATCCAAGTACTAAGCAGGCCTAACTCTGCTCAGCTTCCCAGATCAGATGAGATTGGGTGCATTCAGGGTGGTACTATGCTTAACGAAATAAGTCAGAAAGAGAAAGATAAACACTCCATGTTATCACTTATATGTGGAATCTAAAAAATAAAACAAATAAGTGTATATAACAAAACAGAAATAGACTCACAGATACCGAGAACAAACTAGTGGTTATCAGCGGGGGGAAGAAAGTGGGGAGGGGTAAGATAGGGGTGGAGGAGTAAGAGGTACAAACTGCTGTGTATAAAATAAATAAGCTACATGGATATATTGGACAGCACAGTGAATAGAGCCAACATTTTGGAATAACTTTAAATTCAGTATAGTCTATAAAAACATTGATCACTATGTTGTATACCTGAAACTAATATAATATTAAATCAACCATACTTCAATAAAGAAAACAGGGACCAAACCATAAGATATTGTAAATACCTTATTGAGAAGGCAGTAAAAGAAAATGTTAATTTATTATTTAATTTAGTAAAGCATATATAATCAGTTTACACACTAAAAATTCTTTTATAAACTCTCTCAACAACGTTGGAAAGTACAACATACACACACACACAACTTGAATGTAGATCAAATAAAATACATCAAAATAAATTCAGAAATTACAGAATTAACTATAAATTTTTTTTTAAAAAAACTAGAAGAACATGTAGGTAAACTTTTAAATGATTACATCATGGGTAAAGATTTTTAAGGATGTAGTAAGTTCAAGAATTTGTATTTGTCTATAGAATAACGAAAAGATATATAGACAAAAGTAAAGAAGGAGACTGACAAGAAAAGATGTTGGAATATTTATCTCTAAAAGTATACTACTATAAATGAGTGTATTAAAAGTGAGATGCAAAGGTTTAGAAAGTCAGTCCCCAAAAGGAAGAATATACATGGCAAATTCGCAAATGAACAAAAATTCATTCCCCTTTGTATATAGAGGAATGAAAATAACTTGATACACACAATAAGATCCCATTTTTCATCTCTCAAATTGACACAGGTTAGAAACAGTAACGATAATCAAAGCTGGCCAGGCCAAGATAACAATGGCCACCGAGAGGAGTATGAATTGCTACACGTGACCGGGAGAGCAATTTAGGTACGTGTATCAAGAGCCTTCCAAAAGGTTTGTGCACTTTGGTGTAGACATTTCATTTCTAGGAATCACTGATAAGAAAATAACATATATATACACATATCTCTTAGAAATAAAAAATATATATTATAAGAAGACTTATCTGAGTGAAGGTTTTCATCGTGTGTGTGTGTGTGTGTGTGTGTGTGTGTGTGTGTGTGTGTGTGTTTTAGAATAGCAAAATTTTGGAAACATTTTATATGTTCAGAAAAAAAGAATTATTTAAAAATATATGATATATCTACATGATGGATCACTGTGTAGCTATTAAAATCATGTCATCAAATAATGTTTTTGACATAGGACCATATAATAAAACATTATAGGAAAAAGTACACCAAGGTTACCTCTGCATAGAAGGAAAAAAAAGAAGAAAAAAAGACAAATAACTAGATTTTAAAATATTTTAATATTTTTATAATTTCCTAATATTTAAATTGTATAGACAGATCACATAATAGTTTCATAATCAAGCACAAATATTATTTTTAGAATAAATGTAAATTTGTCTGTAGTCATATGAAGGAATTTGAAAACTCAAATTTTGAAACAATTCTCTGAATGCTACATTATATTTTTTATTACCAGCTTCACCATCAACAGTGGAATAACAGAAGACAAAAATCATCCTCCCTGAAAAAGGCAACAACAAACAACTAATAACCAACACAAAATCAAAAAATAAACAAAAAACTTTATTATATTAAAGTGTGGTTTGAAAAAATAGATTAATCAATTTATATATGAATCCTTTAAAGAAACAATATTCTTGTTTAGTGATTCAAACATCCCCCTCAGAGATCCAAAGTCACATTTGGGGATTATTTTACAAATAGAAGCTTCCAGTTTTGTCAATCTGAATTTAAAATGTCATGTTCGTTAGCATCACCAAAAAACATGTCATTTATCTCTGCCAAGGTTGGTAATGATATGCTAAATACTGATTGAGAAATATGACTGTTGTTTTAATTCAAAACCAGTTCAAGGCAGCTCTAGGTGTATGTATAAGCCTCTTTCCATATTTTAGCAATTACCTTTCTTTTCTATGTATCTTACAAGAGAAAGATACTTTCTGACTAGAGCATTAGGTTTTAAGGAAACCAAAAAGGCAAGAACTTGACAAATTCCAAGAGGCGCACTGTTTCCTTGCTTCAGACAGGTTTCTGATTTATTTGCATTGTAGTAACTGAACCCTTCTTTACCCATAACCTTAATTACCACTATCATTCATTCTATAATGGCTCTTATTTCCTTGACGTCTTCTCTCCTTCCAGACTCCAATTTGTAATGTCTCCTCTGTAAGGATTCATTATCTGGCATTCTACACCCTGACAGAGGGAATTTCTCTCTTCAAGTTCCACTCTGCTTGCATTTGTAAGTCTCTGGACACTCCTCCTTGAAATATATTGGAGCAGCCTTGCCTTTATGAGGTAGCTAGCATCCATATGAAAAAAGAACCATTTTCTATGAAGAAGAGCTAAACCGAAGATATTCCTTTTTCTGATGAGATGTAGATTTCCCATTAAAAATAGAATCCTTTATTTCAAATACTTTAATATTTGAAGTAGTAAATATTATTTATGGTCACCCCTAACCATCATATTTTGGGTGCTACAAGTCTAATATGCATGTTTACTATACCATAAATTTCATTACTAACTGGATATTTTTGCATTTTTTAAAACTCCACACTTGTTTTCAAACCTGGGAGCCATCTAGATTTGTCCCTTACTAAAGCTAGGAGCAATTCTTTAGGATGGACTACCCAAATGATGCCCAAACCTATACTCTCTTTTTGCTATAAAAGTCATGATACAGGTCCTAAACTTCCAGTAGCCTATTGCAACTTCCCAGTACATGACCTTCCTGCTCACACAGTACATCTTCCTTTTCAAAAATATACATCTAATCATGTCATACCTATGTGAAAAAAAAATCCTCTAATGGCCCCTTGCATTAATTAGGGTAAAACTAGCTGCAGTGACAAAATCGAAAATGTCACTTGTATATCAGAGTAAAAGCTGATTTTTCACTTCTGTATCAGTCCAGTGTTGGTGTTCTTGATTAGAAGGTGAGGCTATGATTCGTCCAGTCATTCAAGAACCTAGGTTGTTGGCGACTGTACCATCTTCTACATGTAACTTCCAAGGGTGCCCTGCATATCATTATTCAACCAAGAGATGAGAGGAAGTGAAGAAGACTAATAATCATTTTCTATCACCTCGACCTGGGAGTGACACATTCAATTAGTGTACACTAGTCACCATCTAGATTCACCAGAGACGAACATGTAGCCCCTGTTTGGGAAGCCATTTTTTTTAAGCAGTAATTCTGCCTTGCAGGAGGGTCTCCCAAATCTTTGGTGGTCAGTTTGCTTTCTATGACATAATTACCATTTCAGGCTTCTGAGTAAGAAATGCAAGGTAATGAGCTAATTTAGCCCTTTGCTAATGTGCCAGCCTCTTTGTCCATGTTTCCCCTTTGCCAACATACATGTCATTACCTCCTAATTGTGCTGTTCCAGAATCTCACCATTAAGCCTCCAGGTCTCTGCACAAGCTGTTTCCTTGCATGGATTTCTCTTTCTATTGTTGATAGTTTCCTGAATTCCAAAAGTATAACAGGGAAGTTCTCAAACTCATTTTTGTGTAGCAACTAATACATGTAACACACTCGAGGCATGTCTCCTCCAGAGTGAACTCTTTGACAGAAGGCACCACTTTATGTTACTGAAGGGGTTCAGAACTTGTCGCCCCCAAATATGCTATTTTGGCATATTGATTATTTTGAGCTGAAGGTTCTTGAGAAACAGAAGATGTGGGAAGGTCTCTCTGAGCTTCCCTTTTCTACATAAAAGCAGGTCATAAAATTTCCCAGGAGAAAAGTGAACTCCTTGTACTGAGAAAAAACATTTTACCACCTGATGGGGAGTCAATGCTGAAATAGATCTGTATAAACCAACCTCCTAAAATAACCCTATTTTCCATTAGTTCCCTGCATGTATTTCCTAGTCACTGTCCCACAGTTCACTAGCCCTGACCCAAGCCAAATTATCTTGTCACAGCCCTACAATTTATCATTCTTTATTTTTAAAAGTATATACGATTTGGAGCCATACAGCTTCTTGGGGTCTTTGTTTTCCTTTGGAAGACTCTCGTGTACATGTAAAAAATATTAAATAAAATGTGTGTGCTTTTCTTTTGTTAATGTTTTATGTCAGTTTAATTCTTAGGCTCAGCCATAGAGCCTAGGAAGGTAGAAGGAAGATTTTTCTCTCTTTTAGGTTCCTTTAGGGAAAGGAAATGCCTGCTTGGCTAAAAATGTATCCCAAATTTCTAACACATATCAAGGCACATAATAGATGTTCAAAAATATTTGTTGAATAAGTGAATGCACACATCTTTGTATTATGAGTATCTATCAGTGTTGATGAAGACATGCAAAGAAGAAAGTAGAAAGTAGGAAAGAAAGGAGAAGAAGGAGGGGAGGGAAACTTGCTGGATTCTGCAGCTTAGCATCCCTTATTTCAAAGCTCATCTTCAATAAGTTTAGGTTTGAAGTCATAATTAATACTATCATTGAAGTAAGGTAAGTGAATAAGCAAATAAGTTCGCATCTTGGTTGGAGACTTCTCCATGAACAGAGAGGGCAATACCTCTCTTTAATGCAGGTTATTAAAGAGACTTCTAATTTACCTACAACCCTAGTGAATCTCCAAATTCTAAATCTCAGTAAATACTACCAGGCAAGAGGGGGATCAGGAAAGTCTATGACTTAATGTCACCAGGAAGATATGACCAAGAAAAGTTGAAACATACAAACGTTCTGAATCTCAGACTAAAGATACTCAAAGGAACTAGGAAACTTTTATAGCTAAAGTTTAAAAAACATTGGTATCATTTTGACTGAAGCTATGGAAATTCACTGGGGAGAGCGAAGAGCTCAAAGAGAGCTCGTAATTACAGAATTTTCCAGGAAGCATCTGAATGCTAAAATAAAACTGCTTATAAAAAATCTATTAAGAGGTTTTTTTTCCCAAATATTTGGAAGGGTTCCATGAAATATCTCCAAAATTGTTATTAATATAAAAAAATTGTTTTCTTCTTGGCTCCATGCTGGTTGTCCTGGGATGTGTTCAGTGAAGGGTACTTAAGTCCAGTGAGTGACTTCATTATATGTAAAGGGTAATGAGCTGAAGTGTTCTACACTAGCAACATCTACAGGAGAAATTCCCTAATTTGCTCAAACTCCTTTCCCTGTAGAAAACGTGGTGTCTTTTCTCTAATAGTCATTCAATGATTGAAGCTGCAAAAAGCAAAACATACTTTCCTCTGGGACCTTTATCTAATTTTTAAACACAGAAGACTGCAAAGGCAAATGTTCCTTCTTTTTTTTTTTTTTTGAGACGATCAATTAAATTTATATCTCTGATTTTTAATGATGTATTCAAGATCTCAATCTAATTATCTTTCATTGTAAGATTTTCTCATTTTATCTAATGTCCTCCAAGATTAGGGCCCTTTTTTTTAATTTTTCTTTTTTTTTTTTTTTTGTTGGGGGTAGGAGTTTATTAATTAATTAATTAATTTTTGCTGTGTTGGGTCTTCGTTACTGTGCGAGGGCTTTCTCTAGTTGTGGCAAGCGGGGGCCACTCTTCATCTCAGTGCGCGGGCCTCTCACTATCGCGGCCTCTCCCGTTGCGGAGCACAGGCTCCAGACGCGCAGGCTCAGTAGTTGTGGCTCACGGGACCAGTCGCTCCGCGGCATGTGGGATCCCCCCAGACCAGGGCTCGAACCCGTGTCCCCTGCATTAGCAGGCAGACTCTCAACCACTGCGCCACCAGGGAAGCCCAAGGGCCCTTTTAAATACTATAAACTCAATCTCTTTTGTTAGCCCTATCATCTAAACTCAACTTCTCATTTATTTAAGGCATTATTTTTCTTTCTTAATATCTTTATTGGAGTATAATTTCTTTACAATGGTGTGTTAATTTTTGCTTTTTAACAAAGTGAATCAGTTATACATATACATATGTTCCCATCTCTCGTCACTCTTGTGTCTCCCTCCCTACACCCTCCCTATCCCACCCCTCTAGGCGGTCACAAATCACCGAGCTGATCTCCCTGTGCTATGCGGCTGCTTCCCACAAGCTATCTATTTTAAGTTTGGTAATGTATATATGTCCATGCCACTCTTTCACTTTGTCACAGCTTACCCTCCCCCCTTCCCATATGCTCAAGTTCATTCTCTAGTAGGTCTGTGTCTTTACTCCTATCTTGCCCCTAGGTTCTTCATGAACTTTTTTTTGATTCCATACATATGTGTTAGCATACAGTATTTGTTTTTCTCTTTCTGACTTACTTCACTCTGTATGACAGACACTAGGTCAATCCACCTCACTACAAATAACTCAATTTCATTTCTTTTTATGACTGAGTAATATTGCATTGTATATATGTGCCACATCTTCTTTTTTTTTTTTTTTTTTTTTCTTTTTGCGGTATGTGGGCCTCTCACTGTTGTGGCCTCTCCCGTTGCGGAGCACAGGCTCCGGATGCGCAGGCCCAGCGGCCATGGTTCACGGGCCCAGCCGCTCCGCGGCATATGGGATCCTCCCAGACCGGGGCATGAACCCGTATCCCCTGCATCGGCAGGTGGACTCTTAACCACTGCGCCACCAGGGAGGCCCTGTGCCACATCTTCTTAATCCATTCATCAGTTGATGGACACTTAGGTTACTTCCATGTCCTGGCTATTGTAAATAGAGCTGAAATGAACATTTTGGTACATGACTCTTTTAGAATTATGGTTTTCTCAGGGTATATGCCCAGTAACGGGATTTCTGGGTCACATGGTAGTTCTATTTGTAGTTTCTTAAGGAACCTCCATACTGTTCTCCATAGTGGCTGTATCAATTTACATTCCCACCAACAGTGCAAGAGGGTTCCCTTTTCTCCACACCCTCTCTAGCATTTATTGTTTCTAAAAATTTTGATGATGGCCATTCTGACTGGTGTGAGATGATATCTCATTGTAGTTTTGATTTGCATTTCTGTAATGATTAATGATGTTAAACATTCTTTCATGTGTTTGTTGGCAATCTGTATGTCTTCTTTGGAGAAATGTCTCTTTAAGTCTTCTGCCCATTTTTGGATTGGGTTGTTTGTTTTTATGTTATTGAGCTGCATGAGTTGCTTGTAAATCTTGGAGATTAATCCTTTGTCAGTTACTTCATTTGAAAATATTTTCTCTCAATCTGAGGGTTGTCCTTAGGTCGTGTTTATGGTTTCCTTTGCTGTGCAGAAGCTTTGAGGTTTCATAGGTCCCATTTGTTTATTTTTGTTTTTTTTTCCATTTATCTAGGAGGTGAGTCAAAAAGTATCTTGCTGTGATTTATGTCACAGAGTGTTCTCCCTATGCTTTCCTCTAAGAGTTTGATAGTGTCTTGCCTTACATTTAGGTCTTTAATCCATTTTGAGTTTATTTTTGTGTATGGTGTTAGGGATTGCTCTAATTTCATTCTTTGACATGTAGTTGTCCAGTTTTCCCAGGCCCACTTTTTGAAGAGGCTGTCTTTTCTCCACTGTATATTCTTGCCTCCTTTATCAAAGATAAGGTGACCATATGTACATGGGTTTATCTCTGGGCTTTCTATCCTGTTCCATTGATCTATATTTCTGTTTTTGTGCCAGATTCATACTGTCTTGATTACTATCACTTAATAGTATAGTTTGAAGTCAGGGAGCCTGATTCCTCCAGCTCTGTATTTCTTTCTCAAGATTGCTTAGGCTATTCGGGGTCTTTTGTGTTTCCATACAAATTGAGAAAATTTTTGTTCTAGTTCTGTGAAAAATGCCAGTGGTAGTTTGATAGGGATTGCACTGAATCTGTAGATTGCTTTGAGTAGTAGAGTCATTTTCACAATGTTGATTCTTCCAATCCAAGAACATGGTATATCTCTCCATATATTTGTATCATCTTTAATTTCTTACATCAGTGTCTTATAATTTTCTGCATACAGGTCCTTTTTCTGCTTAGGTAGGCTTATTCCTAGATATTTTATTCTTTTTGTTGCAATGGTAAATGGGAGTTTTTTCTTAATTTCATTTTCAGATTTTTCATCATTAGTGTGTAGGAATGCCAGAGATTTCTGTGCATTAGTTTTTTATCCTGCTACTTTACCAAATTCATTGATTAGCTCTAGTAGTTTTCTGGTAGCATCTTTAGGACTCTCTATGTATAGTATCATGTCATCTGCAAACAGTGACAGCTTTACTTCTTCTTTTCTGATTTGGATTCCTTTTATTTCCTTTTCTTCTCTGATTGCCGTGGCTAAAACTTCCAAAACTATGTTGAATAATAGTGGTGAGAGTGGGCAACCTTGTCTTGTTCCTGATCTTAGTGGAAATGGTTTCAGTTTTTCACCATTGAGGACAATGTTGGCTGTGGATTTGTCATATATGGCCTTTATTATGTTGAGGAAAGTTCCCTCTATGCCTACTTTCTGCATCTCTCTGCATCTATTGAGATGATCATATGTTTTTTCTCCTTCAGTTTGTTAATATGGTGTATCACATTGATTGATTTGTGTATATTGAAGAATCCTTGCATTCCTGAGATAAACCCCACTTGATCATGGTGTATGATCCTTTTAATGTGCTGTTGGATTCTGTTCACTAGTATTTTCTTGAGAAATTTTGCATCTATGGTCATAGTGATATTGGCCTGGACTTTTCTCTTTGTGACATTTTTGTCTGGTTTTGGTAGCAGGGTAATGGTGGCCTCATAGAATGAGTTTGGGAGTGTTCCTCCCTCTGCTATATTTCAGAAGAGTTTGAGAAGGGCTGGTGTTAGCTCTTCTCTAAATGTTTGGTAGAATTTGCCTGTGAAGCCATCTGGTCCTGGGCTTTTTTTGATAGATCATATCTTGCATAACATATCAAGCCTTGTAAATTTAAGAAAATTGAAATCATATCAAGTATATTTTCCAACCACAATGCTATGAGACTAGATATCAATTACATGAAAAATATGTGTAAAAATACAATCACATGGAGACTAAACAATACACTACTTAATAACCAAGAGATCACTGAAGAAATCAAAGAGGAAATTAAAAAAATACCTAGAAACAAGTGACAATGAAAACACGACCACCCAAAACCTATGGGATGTAGCTAAGGCAGTTGTAAGAGGGACGTTTTTAGCAATACAATCCTACCTTAAGAAACAAGAAACACCTCAAATAAACAATCTAACCTTACACCTAAAACAATTAGAGAGAGAAGAGCAAAACCCCCCCCAAAGTTAGCAGAAGGAAAGAAATCATAAAGATCAGATCAGAAATAAATGAAAAAGAAATGAAGGAAACAATAGCAAAGATCAATAAAACTAAAAGCTGGTTCTTTGAGAAGATAAACAAAATTGATAAACCACTAGCCAGACTCATCAAGAAAAAAAAGGGAGACAACTCAAATCAATAGAAGTAGAAATGGAAAAGGAGAAGTAACAACTGACACTGCAGCAATACAAAGGATCATGAGAGATTACTACAAGCAGCTATATGCCAATAAAATTGACAACCTGTAAGAAATGGACAAATTCTTTGAAATGCACAACTTCTGAGACTGAACCAGAAAGAAATAGAAAATACGAACAGACCAATCACAAGCACTGAAATTGAAGCTGTGATTAAAAATCTTCCAACAAACAAAAGCCCAGGACCAGATGGCTTCACAGGCGAATTCTATTTAAGGCATTCTTGAAGTGTGTATTCAAAATGGAAATACAAAATACCATCAATGGAGAATTACCTCTGTGAGCTTCACAAAATAATACTGAATTGAAGATTTTGAAGCAGCAAAGGATGGATGTAAACTGATTTCCCTGGGAAGTAAATCCTGAGGCGGAAAATTTATCACGGAGCTTGCTGTGGATTTCACCCATGGAAGGAAAAATGGAAAAGCAGGATTTGACAAAATGAGAAGTGGGACTGCAATGTGGTCTCAATGGCAGTGAGTTGTGAGGATGGTATACGCCTTCAAACTTTGGGGTTGGAGGGTGGGGCCTTTTGACCTTTGATTAGTTGTTGGCTGCAGGCTGTCTCAGGAAGGAGATGTGACCAATTGAGACAGATTTCCACCCAAAGCAGTACCTGAAGGGTGTGGAACACTGGGTCTCCAGCAACTGGAAGATTAAATCATTCCTGAAGGAGGATTTGGACATCAAACAATCACCAGGGAAATGCAACCATTCACTAGACAATTTTGGAAATGCACTGCATGTTATATAGTGCACTTCTGTTTCCTCATTTGGAAAGTTGAAACATGAATACATTCCTTACAGTGTTATCATAAACATGCTTGAGACCCTTCCCTTGGCCAAATGAGACATATCTCCTCATTGATCTCAAGCACTGAGGAAAAAGAAGAGGGACTCCTCCCAACAAACAGCACAGGGATTCTTTGCAGAGGACTCTCAGCAGGATAGTTACCATCTCAAGCTGATTTGATTAAAAAAGCCACTGACATGATTTCTTGCCATTTTCTATGCAACATTGTTCAGTGGGTACACACTGGTCTCATCAACAACCGGGGCCCTGCTGAGAACCTGAATCTACAGGGCAATAAATTTTCTCTCCTCTAAATGGCAAATGATCAAGAGGGGAGTTTATATGCCAGAGGAAAGACCCGACCTGACTTCACATGCTTTGTTATTTATCTCATCATCCTTCTTCTAATTACTTTTTCATGAAGGAAGCAGAATCACCCCTTATACCCTTACCCTTGTTCGAAAGTGAGAGATGTTTGGCAAACTGGTATGGTGGCTTGATCAAGTAAAATCCCAGTCCACAAAACTCATGACTTGTTTCACTACCCACTGAGCTTGATATTCAAATCTAAAGACCATGATATAGGCGCCTAGGTAACCTGCATTTTCTGGACTCTCTGGACAGAATGAAGAGGTGGGGTGCATGGGAGGGGGCAGCCTCATTCCCTCTTGGTCACCCAGCTCAGTGGCCAGGCAGCACAGGAATCTGCACATGTGCTTTCAGGAGACCAAGGAGCCTGTGCTTCAGTGGTGGCATTTAGATGTTCCTCTGAAATGCTAATAAAGACTCAGTTTGGGGATTGCTAAAATAAATAAATAAATAAATAAATAAATAAATAAAGACCATGATAATTATGTTTTCTTAAATAAATAAAATAAGCTTAGAGAAATGGATGCCAAACCAGTATTTATTTCAATATGCATCTAGAAATTCATATGCAGAATGAAGTGGCTACAAATGAACCCCCAATAAATGTAAGTATTATATCATTAAAAGTGTGTGGTGAATGACTTTAAAAATAAAAATTCACTTCATCATCTAGAGTCTCTTAACAATAAATGCCCAGTTACATTACTGCATTTTTACTAATCCATTAAGCTGGTGTTTTAAAATTACTTATAAGGAAATGTTAGTATGGGCTATAATAAAATACTGCTTTAACATGTTGGATTTTAATTAGTTATTATAAAATTTGAATTAACATGGTGGCAATTCACTTGAAATCTAATTAACTTGCCTCAGTTATCTTGCTCCATACCTACAATACTCAATCTTTACAAAGTTAACATATTAATAAGAATATTATTATGCATTTTCTCCAATTTAATTTCTATTTAATTATATTACAAAACTTGGTTTGTCCCCCAACAAAGTATCAGTTTTGTAAATAGTATCTGTAGTAGTCACTTCATCATAGGTCTTGAAAACAACCCAGTGCCTTATTAATTCTGTGTAAGTTATTAAATGTATCTGTGCTTCATGTCCAATGCCCCCAATTTCTGCCACTCTGTCCCAGTGCTGCTCTGGCTCTTTCACAGATTTCTTAGTAAGTGAAATAAACACTATGTGGAGTTGTAGTTCTCATGCCTCAGGCATCTTCCTTGATAAATAGGCTGACATGGAAACGATGGAAGGAGACCGGCAGAAGAGAGAGAGAGATGCCAGACCAAGGTCAACTTACAGGTCATGGATAAAATAGTATGTTATTTGTAAAACTTGATGTCGCATATTTTACAACATACTAATGATATGCTGAGTTGCATTCATTGTTTCTAATATTCATGCAAAACACCTCAAATTTTCTTGCTAACTTGGGGAAAACTATAACATGTAACAGAGAATTGGAAATCTAGTGCACCTTTGTCGCTTAAACAAAGGCCCATCCCAGCTTTCTACTCTTTCATCACCTGATCCTAAGGGAACTGGTTGACACGCTCAGGGGCTTGTTGTTTTCCTTGTGGGATATCACACAGCATGGAACTGACCAATATCCCTTGAATATTCAATTCTGAGCGATTTTCATAGGATCGCAAATTACAACAACTCTTAAGCCTCTCTGATCAATTTCTTCCCATCCACTTGCATGTTGAGGAAAGGGAAGTGAGGGCAGGAAGGCAGAAGGAAACTTTCCAGTGAATTGATCTGCACGTACCACTTTTGCCCTTTATCCTGAGAGCTTTCTGATTCTAGCTTGTGCATGTGAACTCCTGGCATTTTATGATCTTTAGCATCTGCCCAAAGGAGCCATGCTAATGCTTCAGGCCAAACTTCAAAAGTCCTCAGTTTATATTCCTTTATATCACCTTATTTACAGAGACAGTTAGAAATAGTTCAAGGTACAGAGATAGGTTACTATATTTCGGTAATTATAAGAGCATCTTTTTAACAGATTTTTACTCCATGAACTAAGAAGGGAAGGAAAAGAGGATGCAGATGTGGATTTCTGCCATTCAAAGCCGTTTAGTCTTGAATATATTTGGCAGACATTAGGGAGAAAATGGCAGATTTAGTGCTTTTGGGGGGTTCCCAGATATTTTAAAAATTAATATCATGCCTTTGAGCTACAGTATTCATATTACAATTCAATTGAACTACCTTTTTCTAATTTAATGGGGTCATGATATGGGATTGATAGATAGAAGAAACATTTGTAATTGGAAAATCATCCCTCCTTTCCCAGAGTAATTAGAAAAATTCAAGGACCAAAGTATACGTGAAAGTAGGTAGAAATAATAATAATTATTATATTTACACATAGCCTTAGTCTCTTCTTATTTTCTCATCAAAACATCAATACTAACTCATTTGAGCCCAGCAAAATCCTTTAATGAGATAGACATTATAAGTCCCATTTTATAGATGAGGAAACCAAAGTTTGCTGGGATTAAGTGATTTGCCTACGTTTCCCTGTAGTAAACTATGCTTCTAAGATTTGAACTCAGAATTTTGAACTCCAAGCCCAGTTAGTGTTCTCTCTACTTGGCTTCACAGATAGGTCTTGCACACAGATTTAGAGAAACACAGCAGAAGCAGACATCATAACTCTTTTTTTCCTCAGCTATTACTTCTGGGAGGCAGTTACTTTAAAATCTGTGTTAGTGTTCTAACCTTCAGTCTTAATACCTTGAGAACATTTGGGCCCACAATATAAAGAACATTTGACCACAGATTTGGGCTCTTCCCAAACTAAAATGGGATTTCTGTGGTTCCTTGTTCAGAACCTAATTCTGACAGCCCTAGGTGACCCTGGGTCTAAAGTTCTGAAAGTGTCAATACCAGCCAGAATATAAGGATTAAGGCCTATGGTGGCAAAAGATGAAAGCACATGACAGAGAAATTTTAGCTTCAGCTTTCTGCCTTCCCAGAAATTCTGGGATTTGGATAAGCATAAGAGCATCAACAAAAACGATAAAATATTTACCAAGAACTATGTCATAGGCAATATGCAAAAACACTGACATCCATCATCCAAATAATGCTATAACATGGTTTCTGCTAGGGTACATTTATAGACTCAAACAAACAAACAAACAACACTGAGGTCTAGAGGGTCTAAATAACTTGTGTAAGATCAAAGATCTCCCCTATTGAGGGGGGTAGGATTTGAAAGTGTGTTATTTGATTCTAAAGCCTTTGCTCTGAATCACTAACTATGCTGTCTTTGTAGTATAGATGGAGAAATATGGAAAATGGTTGGAGACCCATGATTCCTTATGGCTCATGGGGAAAAAAGATAGCTATAGCTATGGCAGAACTATTCAAAGTACATGAAATCAGCTACATAAATTCTAGAATACAGGTCATATTTCTTCCTATTCTGCTTATACATTCTCAAGGGGGAGTTATGATATCACCTCCAAGGGGGTGAAAATTGGCTCTTGGGGGACAAAAAACCTTAACATTTTATGTGTAAAGCTCAGGTATACACATGGCACATAAACATATTTAGTATATCTGTACTATTAATATTTCATAAGGTGGCTTTTTAGAAAAACCAATATCTAAAAAAACCTCCTTGGAGGGGGGAAAGATAATGCAACAAAATATTGAGAAATAGTAGTCCAGATACACAATTTAAAAAATTTAAAACTACGAGCACTTTGGTAGAGTTCAAAGAAGACTCCATCCTAAATACCACATGAAAGTAAGTGGTTAGTGCACTACCTCCCTTCCCTAAAAATCATTTTGGTGACCCTAGGCTTGACCGAATTTCTTGCAACAGAGCAGGATATGAAGGTTTGGTACAATCATACAGTAAAGTTCACTGTGTGCCCTGCCATATTTCTCAGCCCCTTTCCTGTTAGATGAGGCCAGAGGGCTCGCGCTGACCAATGGGCTCAAAGTAGAATTAACAAGTCTCACTTCCAGGGCAAAGCATTCAAGAGTCAGTGGCATGGGTTCCAGACGGTGCACCTATAAACTGTCAGAGCCTCCAGCAGCTCAGGTCCCTGTGGGACAAGGAGAAGGGGTCCTTGCTCGTCTGCACTGGAAATGGAGCCTGAGTGAGAAATCGACTCTGCTTATGTTCAGGCACTGAAATTCTGGGATTAATTTCTTACCATCTCATAGTCTAGCCTACCCTGAAAAATACAAATGTGATTGTTAATTTTGAGATGGGGAGCTGATTTGGGGGCTCCAAATTTAATAATCTCTTCAGTGACTTTCCAGACTTTGCAAAATGTATTGTCGTATAAAGCCTTAGCTTTGTGCACCAGATATGTTTCATAAACTTCCTAATGGAAAAGCCACAGGTCTTCCCCAGAAGCAAGATGTTCTTTTCTAACAGCTATTTCTTAAATAATTTATTTCAGTGGCTTCAATGGTGAATCTTAATAATAGAGTCAACTCTCAAGGTGGGGTTCACAGGATTAAAAAAAAAAAAAAAACACCATAAAGCAAAGTCTACCAGTGCTTTGGGAATTAGTTTTGATTTTTATTAAAATAGGCTTGCTTCCAGCATTCCTTTTAAGCCCAGCCTCATTTCTTTTAAATGCTGGGCCTGTGGGCCAGTGCTTATTTGCATGCTAATTACTAGCTAAAGGCATTTTATGCTGATCTAAGGTCTTCAACTAATTAATGAACCAAGGAAAGATGATCTTTCCTTGGAGGAGAATTGCTTACTTTCTTCATCATTACCATTGAATTGTATTCATTCTACCCATTCCCTCACACCTCAGGCTCTTTCATGAATATATAAGTAGACAATTAAGTAGCCATGTTTAGGTGGCACTGAGGATCTCATTGTGTACATCTATACTTAGGATACACATGAAGCACTGTAGATATGTAACTTATTCTAAATGAAGAAAAGGAAAGTCTAAAAACAGTCTTCTTGCCATGCCGGGAGCTTTTTAGAAGAAACTATATTTGGCCAAAGCTCTTAGATCTTTAGATGAGGCCCTGTATAACCCCTTGCTCATAGACTGTTAACCATGTGTTTAGAGACACCACAGACAAATAAAATGGTGATCTAGTGATGGTAAAAATAAGTAAGACAATGTCAAACACTGATTGGAGTTCTAACAAAGGGTGAAAACTGAGATGTTACCTGGTGATACTTGGGCAGAGGACATAAATATTCTGCTTCCATATTACATAGGAGGGTTCCACATAATCATGAGAGTATTTTTGAAATCTATAGCAGCTGTTTCAATGACTTAGAATACACATAAATTTACACAAATTCCTTCAAGCATGGCATTATCTAATTTCAAGGACCAAAGCAGCTTACCTATCCTGCTCTTTCTCCTAGGAAGTCGATCTTTGTAACTAGGGCACAGTTCCAATTCTTGGTTTAAAGGGTTTTAGAAAATGTTATCAGCACATATAAACAACAGTAGTATATTATTTCTTCAAACCATCTATTTCTTTTTTGTTGTTGTTGTTGTTGTTGTTGTATGTGGGCCTCTCACTGTTGTGGCCTCTCCTGTTGCGGGGCACAGGCTCCGGACGTGCAGGCTCAGCGGCCATGGCTCACGGGCCCAGCTGCTCCATGGCATGTGGGATCTTCCCGGACCGGGGCACGAACCCATGTCCCCTGCATCGGCAGGCGGACTCTCAACCACTGCGCCACCAGGGAAGCCCCAAACCATCTCTTTCTTGATGATCCTGTCTCTCTGAGCCCTCCAAAGTGTATCAGTGCTGACAATGATCCATGACAACACTCTATCTATGCCAGGTATTCCCTATTCCCAGGTGTCCTGTTGTCCTACTACATCCTCTTTCTCTGTAATAGAGGACAGTTGCAAAATTGCTAATGCATGCATAAAGAAATATAGCTTTGTTTGTTTGTTTGTTTTCTTGGAACTAATTGATGTGATATGCTAGAACACTGTCTGCCTCTAGAAGAAGAGGACCAAAACTTCTCTATGAGTTTGGTTCAGTAATCTCAGACCAATTTAATGTTTAGACTCTGAATAACTCAGTCTCTGTTTGGGTGGTTCAGCAGATACACCTTTCTTTCAGATTTAAGTCAACCCTCTAGCAAAAACTCCTCTCTTCCATCACCAGTGCTGCATGGGGACTGAATGAGGATGAAGAGTGCAAGGTAGTCCTGCCTCACCAAAATCTGAGGGCCTCTACGTTGCAGGGATCCCTGTTATTTTTTTATTTTATTTTATTGGAGTATATTTGATTTACAATGTTGTGTTAGTTTCAGGTGTACAGCAAAGTGATTCAGTTATACACATATTCACCCTTTTTCAGATTCTTTTTCCACTTAGGTTACTAAAGAATAATGAGTAGCATTCCCTGTGCTATATAGTAGGTGCTTGTTGGTCATCCACTCTATCCACAGTAATGTGTGTATGCTAAACCCAAGCTCCCAATTTATCCCTCCCCCAACACATTTCCCCTTTGATAATCATAAGTCTGTTTTTGAAATCTGTGAGTCTGTTTCTGTTTTGTAAATAAGTTCATGTATGTCACTTTTTAAAAATTAGATTCCACATATGAGTGATATTGTATGATAACTGTCTTTCTCTGTCTGACCTACTTCACTTAGTATGATAATCTTTAGGTCCATCCATGTTCCTGCAAATGGCATTAGCTCATTCTTTCTTATGGCTGAGTAATATTCCATTGTACATAAGTACCACATCTTCTTTATCCATTCAAAAACGGGCAGAAGATCAAAATAGACATTTCTCCAAAGAAGACAAACAGATGGCCAAAAAGCACATGAAAAGATGTTCCTGTTTGTTTTGTTTGCTGCTTTATCTCTGTCACTTAGAACAGTCATCAGCACAAGGTAGGCACTCAACAACTATTGCTGAATGAGTAGTTGAATAAATACACAGTGTTCTCCTTCAAAAGCCCCATTGGGGGCAAGAGTACTTGAAGTGCACTTCACTCTGTCACAATCTATCAAAGCCCTGGAACAGGGATATATAGCTGATTTCATCTGAGGCCTTCCTGCTGTTACCATTTTTGTCTGCCCTCTCTCCATTCATAGCAACCAGAAGGGGTATCCCTCAAATTTTCTCTTCCTGCCTGAGTCACCTTTATGAAAAACTTTTTGTTACTCCACCTACCAAATATAGCTCTCCATCAGCTAAAGAAGGGATCGTGGAATTTAGTGAATTCTTTATTTCCCCACATCTTGTATTCTAATCTAGTGTCATGCTAAACAGGTCAATATCAGATCATTCCCTCTTCTATTTTATTTTAGGAGGTAAGCTGCTAGACTCAGTCTCAGAGAAAGAAGAAGGCCTAGTCTTCTTTATCTGGTGAGAGGTGTGAGGACAGAGTAAATGTATAGACTTGATATTTGCAAACGGTTCTTTCTGTTTCACTAACAGCATTTCATTTAGAAAGAACAATAAAATACATTTCACTGTATTTTCAGTAGCAACTGACCTAGGAAAAGAAAGTAATTGCTTAAATTTGGTCAGGGACTGTATTTTCACTGGTCACTTCACCTCTTTCTTGAGTACATGCCAAAGGCTACTACAATTGATTGATTCAATGAGAAGAAGGGTTGCTACACGTGGGAATAGTGACACTTGAACACTCAACAGAGTCCACTAGTTAGAACTTTCTCTTTGCTTGCTTTGTATGCTGTTCCTGCCGTTCCAAGGGTTCTATTAGTTATTAGTATTAAGTATATGTTTTCATCATATTTTTTTATTAGTCTCTGCTTTACAACAAAGTGAATCAGTCATACATATACATCTGTTCCTACATCCCCTCCCGCCTGCGTCTCCCTCCCTCCCACCCTCCCCATCCCACCCCTCCAGGTGGCCACAAAGCACCGAGCCAATCCCCCCATGCCATGTGGCCACCCCCCACCATCCATCCACCCCACGTCCGGCAGTGTATACACGTCCATGCCTCTCCCCGACCCCGTCACAGCCCCCCCCATATCCCCAAGCCCACCCCCAGTAGGTCTGTGTCTCTATTCCTGTTTTACCCCTAAGTTCTTCATGACATTTTTTTTTCTTAAATTCCATATATATGTGTTAGCATACTGTATTTGTCTTTCTCTTTCTGACTTACTTCACTCTGTATGACAGACTCTAGGTCTATCCACCTCATTACAAATAGCTCAGTTTTGTTTCTTTTTATGGTTGAGTAATATTCCATTGTATATATGTGCCACATCTTCTTTATCCATTCATCCGATGATGGACACTTGGGTTGTTTCCATCTCCGGGCTATTGTGAATAGAGCTGCAATGTACATTTTGGTACATGTCTCTTTTTGAATTATGGTTTTCTCAGCTAAAGATAAACCCTAAAAAAACCTGCTGAAGGAGAATGGGAGATAAAAAATGTCATGCCAACTGCTTTGCTTTTAGCCTGCCTGCTTATGTTACAAGATGTTGAGTTAACTAAATAATCTATGCTCAAATATTAGCTATGATAAGGGCAGCCTTTTAGATTGGTGCCGTGGATCCCACCGTTGGATATACATCAGAATCTCCCAGGGAATTTCTAAAAAATACTGATTCCTGGACCCTACATTTAGATATTCTGAGTTAATTTTTCTGAGTTAGGGCCTGGGCATTGATGTTTATTTTCAAAATTCCCCATGTGCCTGTAATAGGACATTCTAGAGGCAGGATTTGGAAGTGATGGTGTAGTGAAAAGAGCACTGGATTTAGGGCAACACTGTTACCAATTGTCTGATACTTAGCAAGCCACATCACTCCTTGTAGTTGAGATTCCTCATTTTAAAAGTGGGGAAGAATAATACCAAGTCCCAGTGTTATTTTGGAGAATACATTTGATAGTGTACCCAAAAAATTTTTGGAAATTCCAAAGTTCTATACAAATGTTAACTATACACCTAAAACTTAAATGATTACTCAGATTCTGTTAAATGCTTTGAAATAGAAAAATGCAAAAACAATAAAATAATAATAATAATAATAATAATAATAATAATAATAATACCCCTCTGTCAACCTCAGGATATCTTAGCAAAACTTATAGAGAATATGATTTCTGTGACCTCAGTGAAGCACCACAGTGATGGAGTTATTTTCTTTAGTACTCTATGAATTTCTCTCTGGAAACCATACTTAATAAAAATGAATTTTATTTTAAACTTATTTTTACCTAGGTAATTCTTATTTTTAGGTCTTCTCCATAATATGGGTTTTCTCAGGTCAGAATGGAGTTTTAAAGTGCCAGAGAAAACCATAATTCAAAAAGGTACATGCTCCCAAATGTTCATAGCAGCACTATTTACAATAGCCAGGACATGGAAGCAACCTAAATGTCCATCAAGAGAGGAATGGATAAAGAAGATGTGGTACATATATACAATGGAATGTTACTCAGCCATAAAAAGGAATGAAATTGGGTCATTTGTAGAGACATGGATGAGCCCAGAGACTGTCATACAGAGTGAAGTATGTCAGATAGAGAAAAACAAATATCGTATATTAACGCATATATGTGGAATCTAGAAAAATGGTATAGGTGATCCTATTTGCAAGGCAGAAACAGAGACACAGATGTAGAGAACAAATGTATGGATACCAAGGGGGAAGGGGGGGTGGAATTGGGAGACTCAATAGACACATATACACTATTGATACTATGTATACAATAGATAACTAAAGAGAATATACTGTATAGCACAGGGAACTCAACTTAATGCACTATTGTGACCTGAGTGGGAAGGAAATCCAAAAGGGAGGGAACATATGTATATGTATGGCTGATTAATTTTGCTGTACAGTAGACTAACACAACATTGTAAAGCAACTACACTCTAATAAAAATTAATTTTAAAAAAAGTAATTGAAAGCAATTTAAAAACTAAAGTGCTACAGATCCTCAGAGAGAAGTGTGCAGGTGGAATGTAAAATGTATGTTTGCTATAACCATTGCTTGTTTACAAAAGTAAAGAGCAGCAGCAACCATCTGAATATGCTACTGTTTGCATTGATAAGCTGTAGAAACATAAAGGGGGAGAGAAATTACCTTAAAGTGGGAGAGGGCCAGAAGATGGGATACAACATTTGCACAGCCTTTCAATAAAAATAACCTAAGTAGATTGCTGGAACTGTTCTTGGATGGAAGGAGACATGACTGGCAAAGGAAAAAAGGTAGAACTAGTCAAACCAATGAAGAGCACGTTTGAATGTTACCAAGAAGAAGTGATCTGATTCCTTAGTGAGGGCTTGATAGACTGGCTAAAAATGTGCAACCTATTAAACACTAGTCTAGGGAACACCTGCATCTGATGGAATAATTCCTGACTACTCTCTCTGAGTAGATTTGCCTTCAAATCAAGGAGCTATGAACTGGCTCAAATTCTTACTCAAGGCCACAGAGTAATGTCGAACCCTGGGTATATCCCACACATACCACCACAGACAGAGCCCAGAGAACTCCTAGAAATATTTCAGTCGGAGAACCAAAACAGAAGACTGCCATTGGTTGAGCCAAATATGCTGTGCTTAACTCCATGTGGTTGAAAGACATCCCTAACACATTTATCCTTGCCAGTGAAGCTCTGTCCTGGAGATTTGTGTTCCACTTAATCTCTGACTCAGATCAACCATCGAGGACCAAATAACATCCTTGGTGACCTCACGTTAGAGACATCAATTGTTACTCCAATAATCTTGCATGTTTGAAACTTGACATTGCATATTCAGGGGATGAACTCTCCTTCCCCGCCTTTTTGGAGAGGATGTCAGGCTAATTTTAGGTCCAGTAAAATATATTTATGTAAGAAAAATTATGGACACGTGATCTTGAAACTAAGTATGCAATAAATAGTCTCTTTAAATGGATCATCCAGGAAATAGAGTGTGATTTCTATTCCAGGACTTTGCTGATCTACATTTGCTTTCAGCTATATATTTCAACATCACTGACATTGAGAAATGCAGTGCATAAGCTATAGCTCTTACATCTGCCTCATCTCACTGTCCCCTTTCGCCTTAATTCTAAGGCATGCCATACATTTCACTCCAAATGTTTCCCAGGTTCTTTTGATTAACTTATGGTCAGATGATGACCATACTTGGTGTCAGAGAAGGCATTTCAGAAACCTCAATAAATAGGCTTTCACAAGGAACGCCAATGTTAGAAAAAGATGAAGCAAAGACATGACTTCCCGCCAAGCTCCAGAGAGTTGAAATTCTTTCTGAAAAGATGATGAAGAGCAGGTCTTTCTGTCTCTCAGGGTTGTTCTAGTGCCAGCCAGATGCTCAGCGGAACCAGGCTGTTAGCATGGGCCTTGCCAGGGAACTTTAGAGAGAAATATGAGAACCAGCACATCAAGACCTTATTCCAAAATGACGTTCTTTGGGGGAAAAAGAAAATTAGCAAAATCCTCTCAATGTTCTAATAGCGTGTGCTTAATTCACAGCCTAAATTAATAAAATGATGGGAATAAAACCAGATTTTACTCTTCATTTATACCCCAAGTGTTCCAGAATGTTTTTCAAAGCAATTGGTCAAACAGACCTAGGGTGCCAGCCTTCCATTTATCTACTGACATGAGAATGGAGACAGTGTAGGTAATTAAATCTACTTATGCCATCAAATGCAGGAAAGGCTAAAAATAAGTGATGTTTGTTCTCAACAGTTTTTTTTTTTTGTACCTATCCAGGCTTGGGTTTTAGTCCCAGCTCTGTCACCACCTGAACAAATGGCCCTGGCCAAGTTGTTCTACCTAATAGGGGTTAGGCTGGTTAGACTAGCTTATTAGTTTCTCTTTCCAACCCCCTCTACTCCCCTATAATACTCAGTAACTTTTTTTTTTAGTTATTTTCTTCAAGTTCACTTTCTGCCAAAAACATTTGGAGCAGATTCTCAATCTGACTCAGGCTTTCCATTCTCAATGTCAGTTGTTCTCGAAGTATAGTCCAGAAGTATCAGCATCACCTGGGCACTCAGAGAAATGCAGATTCTGAGGCCCCACCCCACCTGCTGAATCAGAAACTCTTGGGGTGGAGCCCAACAGTGCATTTTATCAAGCCCCCCCCCCCCAGGTGGTTCTGATACACACTAAAATTTGAGAACCACTACTTTAGGCCACATTGTTCCATCATGGCCTTCATTTAGTAAAATTCTTTCAGTCAAGGTATAAAATGCTGAGAATAAATTACAGGTTTTCCCAGCTATCTCAATGTAGAAGCATTCCTACAAAGCCTTTTGTAAGCTGAAATGGTGTAAAGCAAAGAAGCAATTACCTTAGGACACATCTTGCTAACGAATGCACAAAATAAATTGAGATAAAGCACAGATGCTCACAGATACAGCTCAAAGCTATGGTGACTTCATGCTGAGATGTTGAGTGTAGTTCCTGGGAGGAGCTAGGAGGCGGTGTGGCTCTCACTGCTGGGGTGGCAGGGTGGGGGCAATGCCTCTCTAACAGCTGCTGCAAAACAAACTCTGAATGCTATTTTTGTTTTCAGGCTTTTTCTGTAAGAGTGAAAATCCTCTTCGGATTTCTTTTGGTTAGGGAAGATGGGTCTTTTATAAAAGCAAAGTGGTGTAAAACAAATTTTGAAAATTGGGGTATGGAATCTGGAGCCAGGAGACCTTGGAATGGGACCTTGGCTTTGCCACTGAGCTTGGTCAAAGCTGTAAGATTTGACCCAAGCCTTGACACTCCCTCTCCTCATCTGTAAAATGGTAATAAAAATAATGCCTACTTCAAGGGTCCATTGTAAGAATTACGTGAGAATATTTGTACCTGAAAAATAATAAGCACTCAGTACACTGGAGTTATTGTTACCTAATCCAAGCTCATACTACTCACTGCAGCTGAAGGATAGGCCAGTAAATCAAGAGACAAGGTGTTGGGGCAAGGAACAGTGACTTTATTCTGGAAGCCAGCAGACCGAGAAGATGGTGGACTAGTGTCCCAAAGAACCATCTTGCCCGGGGTTTTGGTGCTAGTTTCTTTTACAGAACAAAGAGTGGGAGGTGAGGAGGTAAAGTAAAAAGGTGGTAAAGTGTTGCAAATATTTCCTGGTTCCAGACAGACTCTGCAAGGGATGTGTTAAGTTCTTCTTTCCTGCAGTCATTCACAGGTGGGCCTGATTAGGATGTTTCCTGTGAGCTAAACACAGGTATTTTAGCTCTGGGAGATGGGTCATTTTGTACACTTTAAGCTATAGGCAACATCCCTTTAGTGATTAACTTGTAGCAAAAGCAATAGAATACAAAGATTAAAGTAAAAGAAATATCCAATAAGGAATCAGGTTTATTCTTCCCTATTACATTATTACTCATGGGTTACTTAGGCATTTTGGTAACATTAATTATTGTTTTACCTAGAACAAGAGGAGGAATATGAAAGTTTGATATTCACAGAGTGTGGTAGGCAGAATAAAGACCCTTCAGTGCCCTAATCAACTGAAATCTATGAATATGATTTTTTTACATGGCAAAAAAAATGTAATTTGGGGTATAGATCTTGAGATGGAGAGATTATTCTAGATTATTTGGGTGGGCCAATTTTAACACGAGTGTTTCAAGATGAAGAACCTCTCTGGGTTGTGGTCAAAACAAGATATAAAGATGAAGAACAGTCAGAGAGATGCTTCATTGTGTGAAGATGCAGGAAGGAGGCCAAGAGCCAAGGGATGTGGGTGGTATCTAGTAACTGGAAAAGGCAAGGAAATGGACTCACCCCTACAAGATCCACAAAGAAATGCAGATCTGCTTACATCTTGATTTTAGCTCAGTGAGACCATGTCACTTCTGACTTTCAGAACTCTAATAAATTTGTGTTGTCACCATGTTTATGATGATTTGTCAAGGTAGCAATGGAAAATGAATACATTGGCTCACTGAAATGATTTGGGGCATGTTTCATTTAATTCACTCTATATAAATAGCTGCCTAAATACCTCCGTGTATGACTGACCTTGTCTCCAAATCACTTCAAACTTCCACTTGGCTAACAGGTATAACTAACTCCTACACCAAAATGCATCCAAGGTTACTCTGAGCTCTGGTCCCTCATTCTGTCCCCAACTCTTGCAAGAAAGAAGAAGTAACAAGCCTTGAACTAATGACAAGAGAAGCAAAGAACTTGAATAATCCATAAAATGGATAAGCAGCCACTGAATATTTAATTGCAGGCAAACCGTGGTTAGAGCTTCTTACCTAAAACAAAGATGTAATATATTCCAGGATACTTAAAGCTGAAAGCAATAAGCTCTTCCTCCAAGTTCTGCTTGGAAGTCTTTGTGAAAGACACCAGGGTACATTATATTTTCTATGTAATTTGTAGAATATAAATTTCTGCTCTCCTACTAATTATGAGCATCATAATGATGATCACTTTTATCATAAAATGGCTTTTTATTAGAAAACTAAAGAGAAAAAAATCAATGGTAAATTTAGATAGAAAAACTGACTTTTTCAACTATTTTTTAAAAGAAACAATGAGAAATAATACACAAGGGCTAAATATATGTGATTCTGGTGCTTATTAATTTCCTGTGATGCTGTTAAATAAATAAATAAATAAAAATGTTTGGGAACTATCTTTAGTTTATAGATTTATGAGTATAATTCTCTATGAAAACAAAACAAACAAAAATCCAACCACCACAACAAGGTTTAATATACAGAAACATTTGAACAAATGGTTAGGAAGTTAGTGTATACTCTAATATTGGGGTTTTATCTCCTGAGTGTAGGTTCCTGCTATGAAATCCAAGATGTGTGAAATTTAAACTTTTTTTTTCATGTGATCATATTTTCTTTTAGTGATAAGCTCTAATGATTTAATGACTAACAGGCAAAAACAAACAAATGATGAGACATCACAACCAAAGTGGGTTCTGATCATCTGTTCTATTAATTCATACACTAGTGATCATTTTTCCTATCTGTAGTATCTACATTTTTTGAGGGGTTATTGTTTAGTTTATACTTTTTAGATCTCTATTTTGCATGGCTTACTTCTGCAGATTGCTATATTGTCTCTAAACCATGGGCCATGGCCAGGTCAGGGATGAGACATAGAATCTGCTGATATTGTCTCTCATCTTTATATTGTACTTAGACTTACTAAACGAATTTGGAATGCATATATTTGAAGCACACAATGGATAATACCATCTGATGAGAAAATAAATCGATCATTATATTGGCATTGCCTTATCTTCATTTCCAGAAAGGCACTCTGGCCATCTGACTTCCCCTATTGAATTCCTTGACTCACAAAACATAAAATTCCCCATCTATTATTCTATTACTTCATCTTTGAGTCCATACAGAATGTGAACTGGAAAAAAATTAATGAACTAAACATTCAAGGCAAAGCACTTATTATTTTTTCACCGATCATTTTTTTTAAATTTTAGAAGTAAGATTTTGAAAATGTTTACTTACGTTAATCTGATAATTGGTTTTACCTTATAACTTGTGTCTAAATACAGCTTTGGGATGCAGGACTTCATTGTGGAGAAAATGGAAATTTCTTGGATAGTTTTATAGTTGATTTAAGGAAATTTATTTTTGAGAGTGTTTTAAAAATGACATATTTAGTTACAAATTAAACTTTATACATATTTAATTTTGAAAGCATCCTGAGTTTTACAGCAAACCCTCATCCTCTTAATCTCTTCTGGCTAATTATTTATTCAATATACAGTGGGTGGTTGCTGACATCTAAAATAAGGCAGTCAAACATATGTAGTCATGTGCTCCCAGCCAATTTGTAATGTACAGGAAGGAGTTTTCCAGTTTCAAATAAAAATGGAAAATCCAAAATATCTATCTTGGAGCAGAAGTCCCAAAGGAGACTTCACACACTGGTTTTAAGTTTCCTTATTCAGATCTGCTATTTCTCTAAAACAGTGTCCTCTAAGTATGTACAAGCTGGAGTAGACTGTTTTTCCTCACTAGCCAGTGTTGCTGATACCTCACACCTTGCTGAAAAGCATTGGTTTTAAATACATGTGAACTACTGCCAGTCGGTTACCTAACTAACTGGATAATACAGTTAATGTTGATAAGCCAAAATCCAAGGATGCTTTAAGAAAAGAATTCTTTCTGTATATATGTGATTACTTTCTCCTTTTCTAATCCTTACTTTACCCTATTTTGATGTTTTCTATTTTATAGACTCTCTTAACAATATAATGAAGTGACTCTGGCTTCATGTTGCCTGGTGAAGTGTACCTGAATGAAAACATCTTCAGTTTGTTCATCAAGGATGCCAAATTCAGTTATTTTTTCTTACTGTTCATTGCTAAGTTTGTGTATGCAGAGCTATGATGAAGGTCAAATGCTACTCATGTGCAAGAACATAGTGAATGAAGTAGACTAGACCATGAGAAATGCAAATCTTCTGGATTTCTCAGAGAAGTTAAATTCTCTTGATGTTAATCCATAGTCCAAATGCACTAGATACCTCACTCAAGTGTAAAATTGCTGGCCTCCAATTCATTCATATATTCAATGAGTATAGATTGAATATCTGCCATGACACTTAGGCATTCTCTTAGGTATGGGGATAAAACTGTGAACAAAACAGACAAATACCCTGCTCACAGGTAATACATATTCAAAGAGGAGTGAGGGACACTAAACAAAATGGCTAACTAAAATACACAGCCTGTTAGAAATGGTTATAAGTGATATATACATGATAAAGGATAAATATAAAGCAGGGTGGAGAAAAAGAAAATGTGAAGGATAAAGGCTAAAATTTAATATTTCTACCATATAGAAGCATAAATATCAAAACTCATTCGTTAACTCAGAGGCAAGACTAAATAAAAACAAAAATCTGTACCCTGGTGGAGTGTCCATTCTAATGTCCTACAGCAGAAAATAAAATTGACATTATTAATAAGAAAATTATAAATGATGTAGTGTATTAGAAAATGATAAGTGTTGAGAGAGAAGGGGACAAGAAAGGGGGATTTGGAAAGCCAAGGGGAGAGATACAGTGGGTTGCAAATTAAAATGTGATGGTCACTAGAGGGGTGGGATAGGGAGAGTGGGAGGGAGATGTAAGAGGGAGGGGATATGGGGATATATGTATACGTACAGCTGATGCACTTTGTTATACAGCAGCAACTAACACAACATTGTAAAGCAATTATACTCCAATAAAGATGTTTAAAAAAAATGTGGTGGTCAGGGTAGACGTCACTGAAAAAGTGAAAGTGAGCAGAGAGTTGAGGTAGGTGAGAAAGAAACCATGTAGACATGTGGGAAAGAGCCTTCTGGGCAAAGCGAATAGCCAGTGTAAGGAACCCATGAATGGAGTTTGCCAGTTTGTTCCAAAAACATCAGTGAGGCCAGGGTGTGTGGTGTGCAGTTAGCATTGGGAAGTAGCGTAGGATCTGGAGTCTGGGAGACCAAGGGGGCCAGGGTCTGCATGGCTCAGTGGGACATTCTGGGGTTTAAGAGAAACTGAAAGCAGTGCCAAGTTTTCTTAGAGTAATTACATAATTGTGCATATTTCTTCTGGTTGCGGAGTTTGGAATAGACTGTATAGGGGCACAGGTGGAAGGAGGCGAGGGTACCAGGGGCTATTTTAGTAATCCACACAGGAAATGATGGAGGCACAGAAGAGGGTAGTGGCCATGGAGGTAGGAGGAAGTACTTAGATTCTGTGTCTATCACTGCAGTACATCAAGAAATAACGAGAATGAAGGCAAAGTAAAAAAAAAAAAAAAAAAGCCCAAAGAAAGAATAGCAATTTCAATATGGTGTTCTATCTAGCCATTAAATCTGTTTGTCATTTGCATAGACAAAATAACCACATTTTCTGGACCTTTGGGGACCTCCAACACACGATTCCATTGCCCTGGAATTCCTACTGAAAAGTAATAGTTATAACAGTTTATTTCTGTTTTAGAATAGAATGGTAATTCAAGACTTCTTATTTTAGTTACAGACCTTGACTCTTACTTTCATATGTATTTCAGGAGAACTAAAAGAAAAAAAAATCAAGAGCATAGTTTTTCTTCTTGTTGAATGTGGCCTATTATATTACTGCTGTAGAACTATTGGCAAATGTTGCAGTTTGTTCTTGAATTTGCACAGAATTAAAGGCAATTTTTAGTTCACAAAAGGAAATAAGGACCTGAAGAAGAAATAAGCTAACCTTAAATATTCAATTGTGTATCACTATTAAAAAGTCTACTCTATAGATTAATAGAGCAACATAAATATATGAAGATTGTGGGCACACCAAGGAAATATTGTGGCTGTAATCAGTACATGAAATCTTTTAGCATAAAGTAAACATTTACTTATTATTCTCTGAGCTTCACCGTTCAACCTGGGAGCCATTAAGCAGTGGCTACTGAGCACTTGAAATGTGGCTAGTCTGAATTGAATGCACTGAAAGTGTAAAATACACACCAGATTTCAAAGACAGTACAAGAAAGGAATGTAAATTATCTCACTAACATTTTTATGTTGAATACATGTTGAAATGATAATACTTTAAATATATTAGATTAAATACAATAAACTGTTAATAACAATATAATCTATTTCCTTTTTTAAAAAACATAGCTACTAGAGGGCTTCGCTGGTGGTGCAGTGGTTGAGAGTCCGCCTGCCGATGCAGGGGACACGGGTTCGTGCCCCAGTCCAGGAAGATCCCACATGTCATGGAGCAGCTGGCCCATGAGCCATGGCCGCTAAGCCTGTGCGTCCAGAGCCTGTGCTCTGCAATGGGAGAGGCCACAACAGTGAGAGGTCCGCGTACCACAAAAAAAAACAAAACAAAACAAGAAAAACAAAACAAAACAAAACAAAACAAAACAAAAAAATATAGCTACTAGAAAATTTAAAATTACATATGTGGTGTATATTTGTGGCTTGCATTATATTTCTACCAAATATCTCTTCTCTAAGGTATAAAATGAGAAGGATAAAATTTCAACTATTTTCTCTTTTTTCCTATGTCTCCTTTTTAAAAGTTTACATGAATTTAAAGCGAAGAAAAAGAATCTGTCCCTGGTAAGGGAGAGAAAATTGGATAGAACACAGTGGGGAAATGCATGATCTATTTTTAAAAGATGTATCTTCTTCGCTCTCTTTTTTCAAGCAGATAATCCTTAAGAATAATGAAACAAATTTCCACACATCAGCGATAATACAGCCATATGAGCACTTAAGGTCTAACTAGAACCTCCTACCTCAGACTTAGAAAAATGTCATTCCGTTTTACTTTTAAGTTACTGATCACCGACATTTTTAAAAAATAATAAAAAATACTGGTCATTCTCAGTTTCTGTGCCTGAGCAGAGACCCCACTGTTGATTAAACAATTTATTTTTTATTTTTTAAATTAATTTATTTATTTATTTTTGACTGTGTTGGGTCTTCGTTCCTGTGTGAAGGCTTTCTCTAGTTGTGGCAAGTGGGGGCCACTCTTCATTGCGGTGCGTGGGCCTCTCACTATAGCGGCCTCTCTTGTTGTGGAGCACAGGCTCCAGATGTGCAGGCTCAGTAGTTGTGGCTCATGGGCCTAGTTGCTCCGTGGCATGTGGGATCTTCCCAGACCAGGGCTCAAACCTGTGTCTCCTGCATCGGCAGGCAGATTCTCAACCACTGCACCACCAGGGAAGCCCTGAATTATTTATTGTTATGGAGAATCCAAAAGAGAGTTTTGAATTGTCCAAACCACTTATTCCTAAGTTCTGAACAAAATCTTTACTCAAGGCTTTATAACATTGTGCAACTTAGTTATTCTGTTTTTATGTTGCATAATATTTGTTACTTGAATTAATTATTCTTCATACAGTTATTACATTTGGATAAGTGTACGGAATCCTATAATGTAAGATGAAACATTCAATTAAAATATTTATTTTCCCTCCATTGTTCTATAAGTAATTTTCTGTTTTACCCCTATGCACGTGATTCATTTTGGTTAAGTTTTTGTATAAGGTATGAGACTTAGATCAAGGTTAATTGTTTTTATTTTTGTGGCCTATGGGTGTTCATTTTGTGACCATTTGCTTCCATAGTCTCGATTACCATAGGTATATAGTAAATGGTGAAACCAGGAAAACAGATTCCTCCCATTTTATCTTTATTTTCAAAATTATTTTAGCTATTCTAGTTCCTTTGCTTTTACATACACATTTTGGAATAAGCTTATCTATACAAAAATGTTTTCTGAGATTTTGATAGGAATTATTGTAAACATGTACTATTTATAGGAATTCACATCTTTACTCTGTCATTTTCTAATTCATGAATTCAGTATGCCTCTCCATTTCTGATTTCCTTTGGTATCTTTCATCATCTATTGTCTTGAGGTTGGTGTCTCTTAATTGTCTTTTTTTCAATCAGTTTGAGATATTCCTAGTTCTTGGTATCATGTTTGATTTTTACTTTAATAAAAGCTGGCCTCTTTGGATATTAAGCTTCTGTTTTAGCCTGGTTCCTCTGACACTCTGTGGGATAGGTTTGGGAGGGTGTGCCACCCCCTTACTGCCAAGTGGGAGCTGAAGTTCAGGTGCCCAATTCTGCCCCCACTGACACTAAAGTAGGTGAAGGGCTTACTTATTCTTGAGTGAGGGCTCTTCTTCCCCACTAAGCCCCCACTAATATCTCTCTGGTTGGAAAAGGCAGGGTTGCCTTTAGGGTCAGTGTTAGCATTAGGCAGGAATGTCTTGTCACTCTTTCCTATGAGGCCTCCACTGGCATCATGGGAGGCAGATCTAATTATCACTGGACGGTGGTGAATGCCCTGACTCTGCATTCGACCTCCTGTAATGCCACCCCATCCAGGACTGGGTGTCGTGCTTCAATGCTGCAAGATGTATGTGGAAATCCATGGTCTCTATTGACTCTTCATGGGGAACTTATCACCTGGTGGCAGTGCACTTCCCAGCTCTCTTCTCTGACCTCTCTGAAACCATACTGACAAAGGAGGATGTCTAGGCTACCCACTCCATCTTTGCTGGGCTGGGTTGGGGTGGGAGTCACAACCGTTCTCTGTGGTGTTTGGCTGAAGTAGAGAGGTATGGTCTAAAGTTTTCTGTCTTCCCAGGTTGCCCCTTTTCTGGCCCTGTAAATAATGAGAGCTGACTTTTGTTGGGGTTATTTTTACCTACTGGCATTTCTGGATTGTCAGCTTTTTTAGTTCCAAGTCTGGAATATATTAGACAAAAAGAAAACCCAGAGAAGTCAGTACTGTATCATTCTCTGGGTCTCAAGATCCCTAGCCAAGCTGTCTTCTTCTCTCCATCTTTTGGAGTTGTCTACATTTATCAGATATATAATACCCAAGATTTTTGCTTGTAATTAGTGGGAGAAATAGGGAAAATTATGTCTATTCCATCTTCTCAGAGGAAGAGATCCTTACCTATGTACCTTTTTACTGTTCCCCACCCAGACCAGCCAGGCAAGCAGAGTCAACATGAAGGTTATATTTCTTGCCCTAAACTCTGCTTTTGGACAAAGGTACATGCTTCCACTTGCAGAGTCAAGGGGGGATGTGGAATTGAGGGCATCTCTAGTTTCTCCCTAGCTTCCCTCTATCTGACCCACTTTGCCATTTTGGAACTATACACCATCTTCCAAAATGAGCTGCTCCAGATGCTTTCTTAGAGGAGCACAAAGAAGTACAGGCATAGAAGACCTATTTTTTTTTTTTTTGACAGCCTCCATCACTTGAAGGGAGTTATTTAGCTTTTTCCTCCTACAGGACTTCTAACTATCACAGGGAACCACAAATTACCATGAATCATTTGAGATGCAGGGTCAGCCAGCCCATCCACGTGTACTGTGGGAGGCCTGATTTTATTAGCACTAACCAGGCTTGATAGATGGATGTCAAGCCAGTCTCAAATTCCTTTACAAACGAAGCTGTGTAACATTACTTAACAGGTTACTCATTTATTCTGGCTGAATTGTCACTGTATTTGATTTTTAGCAAAGCAGGCTAACAGAGACAACAGCAAGGAGGAAAAGAAACAAGGAGGAGGCATTAAGTCTGTCATTCAGAGGTGACTTGAGGAAAAAAATGGTCCCCTGGTCTTTAAATCAGAAGAAATTGGGAGTAAGGATAAGTAAGAGTGGGGAAGGAATGAATAGATCATACTAGGTCATACACGCACTCCATACCTCAACATCCTCTTTCTTTAGCACTCTCTAAACTGGGATAATAATGTTTATCCTCCTTATCTCTAAGGGATTTTGTGAGGCTGAAATGAGGTATGCTGTCCACTTCTTCAATTATAAGTGAGTAAAATCCTTAGGACTGTCAAATTTGCCTTAGTCAATGCCTCCTCTGTATCTTTTTTGCCTTCCCATCTTCCTCCTCCTTAGGTTTCCATTCAGGGCATTAAGAACATAGAGATAGAAATTCCAGGATCCACGGGGTATTATGGAATAGGCCTTGGAATGCCAGTTTTAGTTTTTCATCATAAACCCTGCTGGCATCAGAGTGGAAGAGAATGGGGAGGATACAGGTGGGAACAGGAATGGAGGGTAAGACAGGAACTGTCACCCATTCATGAACTATGTGTTAATCACTTACTTATGCCAGGCTCTATTCTGGACATTGGAATAAAAATGTATATGTGGCCTGATCCATAACAAGATTCTTGTGCAGAGGGAAATGAAACAGATAATAATTATACAATAGGAGTATTGTCAAAGAGATTTATGGAAGTGTCTCTGAACACCTAGGACTCTTAACTCTGTCTAGCTGTTCAGGGAAGGAAAATTCACTGAGATGGTTAGATTCAAGCTAAGTCTTACAAAGGATGATCAGGAGTTAAGAAAAGAGGGCTACAGAATACTGGATGCAGGAAAGATGAGGACAGTTTGCAGCATCAAAGATTTGAAGTAACAATAGAAGTGCTATAATTTACCATTAGCAAGGACCCACTGGAAAAAAATACAGAGAGATGAAACAGACATACCAAATACAACTTGAAAGCAAGGTAAAATTTGATGCATTTCAAGTCATCATAAGAATATTTAGTCTTCAAGAGTTTCTCTTTAAGTTAGCAACAGTTTCTTTAAGAATGAGAATTCCCTCAACTTGCCTCTGTTCTTAAAACATCAGCTTTATGCTTCAGAGAAAAGAACAAAACTCTTTTTTTCTCTTGATTCCTTCATGTACACAGGCTACACAAGACACTTGATGTCATGTTGACTCACCTGATTTCTTATTGGATTTGATAGGCCACAAGCCCTAGAATTCTCTCAAGATTATAAAAAAAAGTAGAACAGGAGGACATCAAGAGTTTATTGTTGCAAATGGATGGCATCAAAGGAGTGGCATTTATTTGCATTTGTACATCTTTAAACCCACCAGGATCCTTGTCCTGAATCTCTAATCACTGATCACAAACTCCAGGTCTACTTCTGTATGCAGGAGATAGATGTATTTGTTTGGTCCACAAAGCTTTTTAAAAGCCTTGAAATTTTACCCATATATATTAGATGACTTCATTGACTCTCTGTAAATATCAGAGCACCTGGCTTTCTATCAATAGATCCATATTTCTGCATAGCAAATGGGCTGGGAGTAAGTAACTACCACCCTCTTTACACAAAGCCTGTGCTCTGCAATTCATCACATCTCCATCCCTCTCTGTATTCTTCCACCTGGCTGGAGTCATTCATTTGCTCTACTTTCTTGGCCTCAATAGACTTAGAATTCATGAATTCTTCAATAAATAAAACAATTTAAAATGTAACACTCGATTTTGATGATGTGCCTTATTTTGAGTTTCCCCAAATGCAGAACAAAAACATGGATTTGGGTACAAGGAGTTTATTTGGGAGATGATGCCAGGAAGAAATCATATGGAAGTGAAGACGGAAGGGAAGATTCCCAAAAAAGGGTGGCTAAATTGAGAACTTAATGCATGGAGCCATTGGGAATCTTTTATGTGACCTTATAAAACATGATTTAGGGTCTCATGGAGGGGCAAGAAAAGAAGGTTTATCCACCATTTCTCCTCGTTCATTGGTTGAGAACCATGCCTGGGAGCCTATCCCTCTCCTCCATGCTCAGCCTTCTTCCAGGCTGCCTGAGCACAGAGCAGTGGAGGCTTGGTCAGGAAGTTGCAGGTGCTTGTGAGAAGGTTCCATGGCAGCTGCAGATAGCCTTCCACTGGGCCAAGTGATGTGGACGAGCTGACAACAGTTTCTGCTACGTAACGATAGTCCTTAAATGGAATGTTAGTTCAGGTCCTTTGAGAACCAGACAATAAGATAAGATTAAGCATAAAAAGATTTTGTTAGGGGAAATACCTGAGTGAGAAAATGGGAAAAGGAGAGTCAGGAGACCTCAATGCATGTCTGATCTTGAATGAGGAAGAGAGGAAACAAGGGTGAGGTGCAAGTGTTGCAGACTTCCAAGCCATCTAAGAAAGGTTTAGCAAAGCCATTGGGAAGTCCTAGGGCCAAAATTTGCTGTCAGAGGAGTTCCAAGTCTTCCAGGAATGGGCCTGCCTTAGTATCTCTGCCATCCTGCCATTGGCTGGGAGCCATCCTGGGAGGTGTGTCCTCTGCACAAATGTGATGGTTCCAGGGCAGAGCTGCTAGTTAATTACCATCCTTGCAGTTGAAAGCCTTCAGAGTGCATTCTGATGGCCACCACAAATGGTAATAGAAATATGGCATGGAATATAGCATCCAGTGATGTACAATTATTATTTTTGTGGAGGAGAAAGAATAATATTTATTCATAGCTTTATAAAAAATGTGTGGTTGGGCTTCCCTGGTGGCGCAGTGGTTGAGAGTCTGCCTGCCGATGCAGGGGACACGGGTTCGTGCCCTGGTCTGGGAAGATCCCACATGCCACGGAGCGGCTGGGCCCGTGAGCCATGGCCGCTGAGCCTGCGCATCCAGAGCCTGCGCTCTGCAACGGGAGAGGCCACAACAGTGAGAGGCCCGCGTACCGCAAAAAAAAAAAAAAATGTGTGGTTGACATAATTTTTTGTACTTATAAAATGTTTAGTACTTCTTAATCTTCACTAGAATGACACTATAGTAGGAGATCACTGTCTTCTCTTTACAGGTGTGTGAAATAAAGTCTGGAGATAGAAGGTAATTTTTCCAGTTACCTAGGAGGCTTAAAGGAGAAGGTCTTTTTCAATCATCTTAGAGGGCATACCTAGAACCTTAGAGGCTTAGAGCTCACCTCTGCCTCCTAAGGTGTTAACCATCTATGTGTAACTCCTCTTCTCCCACTAGATGTTAGAATGTGGGTTTTTTTTTTTTTTTTTTGGCCACATTACACACACATCAGGAAATTTAAAGACCTCACAAGCGTGACTCAAGGTAGAGTAATTCAAATGCCCCCAGGCTTCAACTTTCTCTTTCTGGAGCCTCCCTAAAAAATGACTTGGAAATATCCTGGCATGTCTCATTGTGCTGCCTTGCTCACTGCTGACAGATCATGGAACCATTTGGAAGCTGATGAGGTATAAATATTATGGTTCAAAACTCAGTGACAACGAAATGTAAAATAGATAGCTAGTGGGAAGCAGCTACATCTTATGGGGAGATCAGCTCGGTGCTTTGTGACCACCTAGAGGGGTGGGATAGGGAGTGTGGGAGGGAGATGCAAGAGGGAGGAGATATGGGGATATATGTACATGTATAGCTGATTCAGTTTGTTATAAAGCAGAAACACACACACCATTGTAAAGCAATTATACTCCAATAAAGATAAAAAATAAATAAATAAAAGAGATGTTGAGTTTCCTGCCTTGTATGATATACTCGAATACAGAATTGTCAAACACCAAACACTCTCTTAACCATCATTGCTACATTATCTTCCTCCTAGCAGATTGTTTAGTAAGATTCATGAAGAAAAGTTGTTCTGATTTAGTTTGTTTGGAAAGTGATACATATTATAATCCCCATGCCCTTGAATAATTAGAAATAACGTTAATATATTAAGGCTATGAGAAATCCCAAAATTTCCCAAAAATAACACTTTTATATAACCCACCAGTTTTAAAAATTTTATGACCTAGAAATATTGATTGAAGAATGTTATCAACTTCTGATGGAGTTAGTACTCTAGAGAACATAACTGGATATCATGAGCCAGGTTAAAGGGACCTAGTCCTGAATTTCCCTCCCTTCTCTTAATATGTTTATGATTTTACTAAAATTATTTCTTGTTTGTTCATGAAGTCTTTTAAGCTCAGTATGGAATCCTGAATAGAATTTAAAGAGATGATAACTTAATGTAAAGTCTTTTGTGGGAAACTGGGTCAACGGCTTGTCTAGGGAACTTGTTGCAGGCATGCTTCCCTAGGAAATAAATGTGGATTTTGGCTCACCAAGTGCATAATATTGGATTAGATTTTTAAATTTCATCATTTTCTAACTCTTGCTAGACCATATGCTCCATGAAGGCAGGGGCTAAGTTTTATTTCATTCACTACCATATAGCCAGTATAATTCTTGGGCCCTTAAGAGCCACTGAATGAATACTTGTTGAATAAGATCTTGAATGATTTAGCAACTTAGAAGTGGCTTTAAAACTGAGTATATTCTCAAAATTAATCTCTGTCATTAAAATCCAGGATAGTGGTTGTCCTTAGGGTGGGAGTCAGGGGTAGTGACCAGAAGGCAGCAAATGGAGCCTTCTGGGGTTCACACAATATTTGTTCCCTGATCTTTGTGTTGGTTACATGAGTGTGCCCAGTGTGTGAAAATTCATCAACCTGTGCATTTTTCCATATGTTTATTGTACTTTAATAATGTTCAGGAAAATATAGGCAATCCAAAAGTGATCTATGGTTTCATCCATTTCATTAATCCATTCTGAATATGTCAGGTCTCATAGATTTATGGATATCAATAATTCATCACCAACTACTGGTGGAGAGTAGGGCGTGGTTAAACTTCATTTTGGTAAGCCATCCCTAGATGGACTTGAAATGCAAAGATACCATAATTGCCTTGGCCTGGACCTTTCCATCCTGTTTTGGACAGTTTTTCAAGTTATGGTTTCCTAAATGCTTGGGTTATTTAGCAGGGGACGGAAGTTTCCTCTATTGTGATTCATTTCTTTTTGTTTTACTTGCATCATTTCATTTAGTCCATTCAACAGTTTTGAGTTGAATATTTTTAATCTCTGTTTTATGGGTGAAAATACTGAGACCCAAAAGACTAAATTTATTGGTCCAAATTTGCAGGGCAAGCATGAGATTTCAACTTGGACTCTCTAGTCTTAAAGACCCAGGCTTTTCTAAAGACTGTGCTGCCATGGAATCAATTCTCCCGTAGTGAGAGGCATCACTGTCTTGGATTAAAATTTAAAATAATAATAATAAATAAACAAGCAAAGAAAACAATGTGCCATTCATCACAAATTGGACTCCAAAAACACTATGTTCCTAAGATTTCAATTTACTTTTGATATCAATGTTCGACATATGTGAATTCCATGGATTTGACTTTTTAATTTTTGTATTTTAAATGATCCATAATAAAAGTATGCATATCCTTGTGTGTGCTTCGTATGTTTTTATACAAACACAAATACTATATATGTAAGTATAAGACAAATGAAATGTTCATAATTATCAATCAATAAACAAGTGTTATGTGAATTTTTTAGAACTGTCTTTAACCTTCTATATTAGACATATTCACAAAATTCAATAACACCCTTATCATTTTGTTAGGTAGTTAGACATTAGCAGCAAGGCGGTGACAGTGGCAAAAAGACAAGGGGGAGTAGTTGAGTTACACTCCAACCATCTGGGCACCCTCCCCTGACTCCGTCCAGAACAGAAGAAATTATGGTCGTGGGGTGGGCAGCTTATCCTGAAAGAGGGACACAGTAACACGAGGGAGCTTCCCTGGGCTGCGCATGCCCAGGCCAGACAGGCGTATAACCTACAGTAAACCCAAACTCATTATACCGTCATTATAATAAAATCTACATGTGGTTTTGTTCCCCAGCCCCCTCCATGGGCATTTCTTAGCGAATCAAGGGTGAGAGCATGCACAATAGTAAACTTGTTACATAGCTCGGGACTGTCAATCAAATAATGATCCTCTGTCACTCACCCCAGCTGCCCGAAAAATTCTCGAAAGTGTCCTTAAGTCTGTATAGGAATGCTGATTTCAGTTCACAGAAACAGCTGCTGCGTCTCTCTGAGAATGTATCTATGCTTAAATAGACTTTGCTTCGAGCTTCCACAGGAAGTGGTAGGCTGCAATTCTTTGCTTGCTATCGCGAGGACTGAGATTGCGGGTCCGGGTCTTCTCTTGGCCTCCTTGGTTGAAGCTATTGTGAGGCAACACACGCCAAACCTGTAACAATCTCATTCTCTCTCTGTTTACAGATAGCATGCATTACGTTTAAATTTTTACACATCTCAGCAAATGTCTTCTGTTGCTTGAATGGTACAAGTTTAGAAGTGAAATAGGTTGGATAAAATATAGCTTATTTATGTTTGGTCCAATCAGAAAGTGGAGCAATAATAATAAAAGAAAAATGTAAATTTGTTTTTTTAATTCATTTTGATAAGGCCTTGAAAAGGCAAGAGACTTTTATAAGGTAAATTCTGGAAACATCTTATTTAGATTATGCTTTTTCTGCCTTAGGAATGCGGATCAGAAGTCAAAACCTTGGTGCAGGTTTTCTTCTTTTACTTTACTTTTTAAAAAAATATTGTCATTTAGTTGCAAGATAAAATTTTTTAAAATGGGAGAAATCAGTCAATTCCAAAAGGTTCATTTTGTTTCTGACAATATTTCTCACATTTGCAATGAACTGCAGAAAGAGAGAGTTGCTTAGCACGTTCCATTAATCATTTAGGTAAAAAGAAAGGGGGCCTTTAATTTTCAGTAAGCAGAAACACAGTGGCAAAGGAAGGCAAAATCAGTGGATGACTAGTAGCTTACTTATCTCCTAGAATAAAGTCTGATTTGGAAAAAAAATACTGTGATTCCAGCAGCATTCATTTATGATTATTGAGGTCATTTATTCTCTGTGGCACATAAATATATCATTTGTCGAAATATATTGGCTTGAAAAAATTATCTTTTACTATTTATTTTCCCTGTTCAAAGTGAACATGAAGCTGACCTACAAGCATACTCAGTGGAAACTGTGGATGTTCTGCCTCTGGAAGGGCCCTGCAGAGGTAATTTACTTGCCACAAAAGGTTAGAGAAAACCATCAGAGTCATTGCATGAAAGGTACAGAACCTGGTCACTTAAAGGTAAAGGAAAACAAATACGATTCAAACAAATTTCTAGGCTAGGCTTTGATTGGAGGGGATTTCAGCAAAGATGAATACAGAAGTGGAGATAGGTCAGGTAGCTCTTGAAAAATTATAGGGCACTCATTACAAAAAGGGATTTGATCTTTGTGTCAGGAGATGGAAATCACACAGTAAACTAAATAGGGAACGTTTAAATGCAAAGAATCATTAAATAACAATAGGAGATTAACTACTAAGGAATAAAGAGCACTCTAAAGAATTCAATAGGAATAGAATGGGGGACTTAGGAAGCATCCACTACCTCCAGGGATAAAATAGAGTATTTAATGAACTAACATTTTGGAAGATGCTCCCCACCCCCAAGCAAAGTGGAGACTCAGACTTTGTTGGAAAAATGTGGCTTTTGTGCACTAAACGGCAGAGAAATTTGCTGAGGTGCTGCAGGATGGGGCTGAAAGGCGGGAAACTGCCATGTAGGGCACTGGCTAGAGCCACCGAAAAGCTGCTTTTAGGGGCACCTAAAAGCCCCCACCCTTTTTTTTCTCCCTATACAGCTTTCCTTATATTTCTTTTTCTGTGAAGAACTTGTTCAAGTACTATGCCCATTTAAAAAATTGAATTACTACATCTTCTTACTCATTTGTAGTCACTTCCAAATTCTGGAAACAAATCTACTGTCACTTAAATGCGTTGCAAATGTTTTCTCCCTTTACATGGATTTAAAAAATATTCTTTAAATACTGCACTATATGAGCATTCATAATTTTATTGTAGTCAATTTTCTCAAATTTTCCCTCTATGTTCTTTTTTTTTTAATCTTAAGTTTTAATTAATTAATTTATTTTGCCTGAGTTGGGTCTTCATTGCTGCATGTGGGCTTTCTCTGGTTGTGGTGAGTGGGGGTTACTCTTCATTGTGGTAGCTTCTCTTGTTGCAGAGTATGGGCTCTAAGGCTCACGGGCTTCAATAGTTGTGGCTGGCAGGCTCAGTAGTTGTGGCACGCGGGCTCAGTAGATGTGGTTCACGGGCTCTAGAGCGCAGGCTCAGTAGTTGTGGCACATGGACTTAGTTGCTCCCTGGCATGTGGGATCTTCCCAGACCAGGGCTTGAACCTGTGTCCCCTGCATTGGCAGGCGGATTCTTAACCACTGCGCCATAAGGGAAGCCCCTCCCTCTGTGTTCTTTATTCATTTTTGTGTGTTTAGGAAATCTTACAATATTCAAACCTGAACAAAAATTACTTTATATTTTCTTCTAAAAGTTTATAAAATTAACCTTTTTAAAAGTGTCTTTGATTAAGCCAATTGACTTGAAATTAATTTTTTGCATATAATACTAGGAATGCATTTTATTTTTTATAACATAGAAATAAAAAATTGTTCCAATACTATTTATTGAATATTTTACTGTTTTCCTATTGATGTGCATTACCAGCCACATTATAAAATGGGTTTCCATGCTTAGGTCTGTCTCTGGGTTCTCTCTGCCCCTTCAATCTATTCTGTGCCAATACCACACTATTGTAATTTGTATTAAAATTTTACCTGGTTACCCTTCTTCAGCAGTGTCTTAGCTTCTCTGAGCTCTTTGCTATTCCATAAGTCTTCCACTGTCAGCTTGTCAAGTTCTTTGAAACATGCTAGTGAGAGTTTGCCTTGCAATATCATCAAATTTATAGATTTGAGGAAAAGTTAACAATTTTACTATATTGGGTTTGACAACCTCAAATCAGAATTAGTTAATTAATTGATTGATTAATTTATAAAACAGATTTATTGAGGTATAATTTGCCTACCATAAAATTCACCAATTTTAAGTGTACAATTTGATGAGCTTAGTAAATTTATTGTGCAACCATCACTACCATCCAGTTTTAGAATATTTCCATCACCCCAAAGTCTCGTGATGCCCATTTGAAGCCAATTTCCACTCTCAGCCTTAGTCACAGGCAACCACTGATCTACTTTCTGTTTCTAGGGATTTGTCCTCTTTAGAAATATCATACAAATGGGATCATATAATAGTCACTCTTTTATGTTAGCTTCCTTAATTTAACTTTTTTTTTTGAGATTCATCCATATTGTTGCAGGTAAGAGTAGTTTGTTCCTTTTTATTGTTGAATAGGATTTTACTATATGCCTATACCACATTTTGTTTATCCATTCATCTGCTGATGGACTCTTTGTTCATTTCTACCTTTTAGCTATAGTGAATACCGCTGCTGTGAACATGAGTGTACAAATATCATTTTAGGTCCCTGCTTTCACTTATTTTGAGTATATATCTAGAAGTGGAACTGCTAGATTGCATGGTAACCCTATTTAATTTTTTGAGGAATTGCCATACCGTTTTTTGGATGTATGTAATGCCATACATTCCCATCAGCAATGCACAGAGGTTCCAGTTTCTCTATGGCCTTGCCAACACTTTTGTATTTTCTGCTTTTTTAAAATTTATTTTATACTAACCATCCTAATGGGTGTGAAGTGGTATCTCATTGTGGTTTTGATTTGCATTCTCTAATGATTAGTAATACTGAGCATATTTTCAAATGCTTATTGGCCATTTGTATATTTTCTTTGGAGAAATGTCTCTTCAAGTCCTTTGCCAATTTTTTAATTGGGGTGTTTTGTTGTTGTTGAGTTGTAGGAGTTCTTTGTATATTATGAATAACAATCCTTTATCAGATATATGATTTGCAAATATTTTCTCCTATTCCATAGTTTTCTTTTCACTCTGTTGATATTTTCCTTTGATGAACAAAAATTTAAATTTTTGGTGAAGTCCAACTTATCTATTTTTTCTTTTGTTGCCTGTGTTTTTGATGTCATAGCTAAGAAATCATTACCAAATCCAATGCCATGAATATTTCCTCCTATGTTTTCTTCTAAGAATTTTATAGTTTTAGTTCTTTCATTTAGGTCTTTCATCTATTTGAGTTAATTTTGGTATATGGTGTAAGGTAAGGGTCCAACTTCATTCTTTTGCATGTGGCTATTTTCCCAGCAACATTTGCTGAAGACTTGAATGGTCTTGGCATCTTCATTGAAAGTCATTTGCCCACATGCTAGGTTTATAATTAAATGACAATAAAGTAGAAAATAGAAGTAGAAAAGGTATGAAGATTTGTTACAAGCCCAAAGAATAAGAACCCAAATAATAAGAATTTCATAAGAATAGAAGAGAAAATTTTATGGGAAGGAAATTAATGATGGAAAAATTAAATAAAATTTCATAGAACTAAAGGACATGAGTCTCCAAGTGACTAGCATAGAGAAAGAAAAAAAAACACATCTAGGAATATCACTGTGAAATTTCAAACATTAAAGATAAAGAGATAATCCATAAACAGTCCATGGATCAAGGTAGGGATGGAAGGAGCAGGTGCCTATAAAGAAATGAGAATGAGAATGGGTTCAAGTACTCAAAAGAAATTCTAGATGGCAAATGATGGTGGACCAATGTTTTAAAGGTTATGAAGGAAACACAAAAATCAGTTGCATTACCATACACTAACAATGAACAGTCTAAAAAAGAAATTTAAAAAAATCATTTACAGTAACATTAAAAAGAATTAAATACTCAAGAATAAATGTAACCAAGGAGGCAAAAGACTTGTACACTAAAAGCTGCAAAATGTTGCTAAAAGAAAGTAAAGAAAACACAAAAATGGAAAGACATATCTGTTCATGGATTAGAACACTTAATATTGGTAAGATGTCAATACTACTCAGAGCCATCTACAAGTTCTGTGTAATGTATTAAAAATCCCAGCAGTGTTTTTTCAGAAATAGAAAACTTCATCCTATATTCATGTAGAATTTTAGGGCACATGGAAAAGCCAAAACAATCTTGAAAAGGTGTAACAAAGTTGGAGGAGGTCTACACAACCTGATTTCAACACATACTACAAAGCTACAATAATCAAAACAGTGTGGCACTGATGTAAAGACAGACATATAGACCAACAAAATAGAACAGAGAGTCCAGAATTTTTTAAATGTCTCAGTAAAGTTACATAAATTTTACCTAAAAGTTTTGCATATCTTTTGTTGTGTTCACTTCTACAATCTTTGATTTTTTAAAATTCTATTGTAAATGGCATTTTTGAGTTTCATTTCCTGGTCTGTGGTAATACATAGATATGTAATTAATTTTATACTGATTTTGTATTTATTAAACTTGATAAACTCTTAAATTCATTCAAATATTTTAGTGGTAGATACATTTGGGCTTTCTGTATTGACAAGCATGTTATTTGTAAATAATGACAGTTTTGCTTCTACCTTTCAAAACATTACAGTTTAGTATTTCTTCTTATTTTCTTATTATACAGGCTAGTACCTCCAGTAAAATGGTGAATGTAAATAGTTATAGTGGACATGGAAATCTTTGTAGGTTTTTTTAAGGGAAGGATTTTAAGTTTTCAACATTTCTTATATGAATTTTACCAATCCTTTTGTAGATACTTTTTTAGCAGATTAAGCAAGTTTCCTTCAATTTATTTTCTGACATAAGAGACCTTGTTTCTTCATTATTTTTAGTTCTGTGTTTTAACTTTTTTAACAAATGAAACATAAATATTTTATATTCTGCATCTGATAATTCCAATATTTGCAATAATTATTTTTCTGATTCTTCAATTTATGATTTTTGCTGACTCCCTCAGGTGTTATTTCCCCATGTTTAGTGATTTTTCTTTCTTATTATGAATTCATGTTCCATGGAACACTGCCTGCAGTAACATCTTTCAGCCTGAGTTTTAAGTATGATTTTCCATAAAGGAGGTGTGAAGGCTTCTGGTAGGCAATGGGAGAATTACAACCCAAACTTCAACTTGAGTTTTAGGTACTATGGATTTTAGTCACATACTTTGTCATCTTAGGAATTCTTGAGGATAATTTTATTTTCCTTCTGTACAGATCCAAAGTCAAGAGAGGTGAGTAGACCTCAGATGTACCCCTGGGTAACAATTTTTTTCTAGTTCACCCCACAAGGGTCCTTGCTTTATGAAGGGGGTTCAAATGATTCCCTAACCTGATTGAGTCAGTTGACTTGTGCATGGACCTAGAAACTCAACTTCAGGACCCCTAGGGATTGGCCTATCTCTTTAAGGCCAAATGGGGTTCTTGGTTTCATTGTCTCTTATGGATTTGTAAATACTGTTTCCAGCATTAGAGAAAGTCTCTTTCTCTTAAGTTCAGAATGCTTTAAAATTTTAAGTAAGTTATCAAGCCATTTGATTCTCTGGACCCAGAGGGACTTTATATGGATAACTAGACATGAACCACCACCCCCACCCCCGCCCCACAGAGCATCCTCCTTAAAGCAGTTATTACAAATATAATAAGGAACTGAGTACTTAAATAATTAATGACTGTGTATCTTTTTAGGATATAAGCTCCTGAAGGATAGAGTCTATGTTCGCTTTTTTGTGCCATATTTCTTTCACCTCACACAATATTTTTTCAGATAGTAAGCAGTGAATAAATGTTTTTAGATGGACGAATGAATTAAATTATTGTATGGGAAATGCTGAGTTAAAAGTTAAAACATTTTCATCACTGAAGATCTTCTGTGCACCTTAATATGTGGTCAAATATTGCTCATCACTGAAAATAAGATCAAAGATATACAATATTTTTAGGTAAAATTTACAAAAGCATATTGAGATATTTAAAAAATATGACTGGTGTTTAAAATATTTTGCACTCCAACAGAATACATATGTAGTTTGAGCATGACCCAAGGATCACTAATTTTCAAAGTTAAGATAAAACGATACCATTTATCACATACAGTGACAGAGATCCTATCATGAGTAAGACAAGATAGTAATAAAGAAAAGAAGGAATTGGGTCATGAATAGAATTTGGAATTTCACAGTTTGCAATAGAACATAATGAAGATAGAACTTGGCCCACTGGTTGTCTTTGGTGGTGTGATTATGGAGGATACATATAATTTTATTTCATATTTCATCTGTCAAATCATTTAAATATGTATGTTAGTACTATTTAAAATAAAACCACTTGGTCATTTTATTTTTCTACAGAAAACAGTACACTGTGCCACCTTCATATGTGTATATATATATTTACATATAGGTATATGTATATATACTGATATATGTATATATGCATGTATTTATATGTATGTATATATATATGCATATGTATATGTATATATATGTATGTATTATTTTTAACTCTATTAAATGTTCTTCAATCTCTTTTGTGAATGTGTTTTATTATTTCACATGTTTTGGTCAGGAAGTGCTTATGTAATTTATGAAAATCCTTCTTGGTATAATGGTAAACAATTTTATCCTTATCTACTAGAATTGGAGAATAATCTCTCAATATTAATAGTGAACATATTTCTATATGATATAAAGTTGTAATAGAATGGAAAAATATATTTTGATATTGCATTCTTTGGGTCAGAAAATCTCAATTCCTATAGCCTGTTTTCCTGCATTTAGTTTGTTTTTAACAAACACTTCTTGAGGACATTTTCTGTGCCAGGAAGTGTGCTACTTGCTGCAGAAAAACCTATAAATAAGTTACAATCTCGGTGTTAATTGAAACAAATAATTTCAACAAAATGTGTATGAACAAAGCTTGAGATTACAAGAAAGATTACTTGGCTTCCTGCTAGGCTGAGGGCACGTGGTCATACAAATTTCATAACCATACTAGGAAATACTTGAGTTATTTTACATGGCTCTGAATGCATGACTCAGATTCAAATTCTTATTGCCATTCAGATGCTAAGAATAGGAATACAGTTTTGTTACTATTTACCTTTTCCACTTATGACTTCTTTACAGTAGCAAGTTGACTAAAGGACTCTCTAGTTTGGAAGATGCATTTCTGAGAATGGGAACACCACCTGAATTAGTTCTGTGTAATATTATTATAGTCCAGTCGGAGTGGAGCTGTGTTATCAGAGCCATTTTTTCAAGTTATCTTTCATTCTCCTTAAGACACTGTAATGTCATGCCCTGCCTCCATCACTGGTTTCTTCCACCTCCATTCATACAATTGCCAATCAACTTCTCAGGGGGTAACAAAGCTTATGCTGTCTTCATAATGTCAGACAATATCCACCTACCCCTATGCGCTGGCTGATCTTTACCATCTGTTTCCATGACAACTGCCTTATAGGCTGTTCCATGTACCATAAAACCAGCATTTTAATATCCAGCATTATATGGTCCCCTTATTGATTTGGGTCAGGTATACCAATATCACTTACAAGTTTTGGTCAGCCATTGTAGGTTCAAAACAGTATAAGAGAACACAAAACAAAGAGGGGTTGCAGTGCAGTTAAGTGACATGTTGCAGAAAAGACTTGATTATTGACCAAATGGTAGAAAGCTCTTTGATTGAATGAGGAAAAAAATTATAGTACTCAGAACATGTGAAAAAAACTGCACTGTAATGAAAATAAATATATTTATATTTAAAGTATTAAAAGAACAAATAGAATTATAAGTCAGCATTGCATGGAGAGTAGGGTAAATGAGGTGTATATGTGTATTTTTGACTCTTTATTGTAGTTGATTTACAATATTATATTTTAAGTGTACAACACAGTAATTTGATATTTTGCATACATTATACTCCATACAAAATTATTATAAAATGTTGACTATATTCCCTATGCTGTGCATTACATCCTTGTAACTTATTTATTTTTTACACTGTAGTTTATGGCTCTTAATCCTTATCACCTATTTTATACCTCCCCTAACCCCTCTCCCCTCTGGTGACCACTAGTTTGTTCTTCGTATCTATGACTCTCTTTCTCTTTTGTTACTTTTTTCATTTATTTTGCTTTTTAGCTTCCACATATAAGTGAAATCATTAGTATTTGTCTTTCTCTGTCTGACTTATTTCACTTAGCATAATGCCCTCCAGGTCTATCCCTATTGTTGGAAATGGCAAAAATTTATTCTTTTTTATGGCTAAGTAATATTCCATTGTGTGTGCACGCGTGTGTGTGTGTGTGTGTGTGTGTGTATCCCACATCTTCTTTATTCATTCGTTTCTTTCTTATGGCTGAATAATATTCTATTGTGTGTGTATGTGTGACATAATTGTTTATTCATCATCCAATGATGAATACTTAGGTAGTTCCTATATCTGGGCTGTTGTAAATAATGCTACTATGAACATTGGGGTGCATATGCCTTTTTGAATGAGTGTTTTCTTTTTCTTTGGATAACTAACCAGAAGTGGAGTTGCTGGATCATATGATAGTACTATTTTTAATTTTTTGAGGAATTACCACAGTGGCTATACCAATTTACATTCCCACCAAATGTACTAAGGTTCCCATTTCTCCACATCCTCACCAACACTTGTTATTTCTTGTCTTTTTGACAGTAGCCCTTCTGAGAGGTGTTAGGTGATGTCTCATTGTGGATTTGATTTGCATTTCCCTGATGATTAGCAATGTTGAGCATCTTTTCAAGTGCCTGTTGATCATCTGTATGTCTTATTTGGAAAAAAATGCCTATTCAGGTCCTCTGCCCATATTTTAATTAGGTTTAATTTTTTGATTTTGAGTTGTATGAGTTCTTTAGATATTTTGAATATTAACCCTTATGGAAAACATTGTTTGCAAGTATCTTCTATTCAGTAGGTTGCCTTTTTATTTTGTTGATGGTTTCCTTCTCTGTGCAAAAGCTTTTAAGTTTGATTAGGTTCCATTTGTTTATTTTTTTTCTTTTGTTTCCCTTGTCTGAGGAGATGAATCCAAAACAATATTGCTAAGGCCAATATCAAAGAGCATACAGCTTATGTTTTCTTCTAGGATTTTTATGATTTCAGGTCTAACATTTAGGTCTTAAATCAATTTTGAGTTTGTTTTTGTATGTGGTGTGAGAAAATATTCTAGTTTCATTCTTTTACATGTAGCTGTCCAGTTTTTCTAACATCACTCATTGAAGAGACTGTCTTTTCCCCATGGTATACTCTTGCCTCCTTTATCATAAATTAATTGACCATATATGCCTGAGTTTATTTCTGGACTCTCTATTCTGTTCCATTCATATATGTGTCTGTTTTTGTGCCAGTATATGTCTGTTTTGATGACTATAGCTTTGTAGTATAGTCTCAAGTCAGGAAGTATGAAACCTCCAGCTTTGTTCTTCTTCCTCAAGGCAGCTGTGGCTATTACAGTTCTTTTGTGATTCCATACAAATTTTAGGATTATTTGTTCTAATTCTGTAAAAAAATGTTATTGGTATTTTGATAGGGATTGCATTAAATCTGTAGTTTGCTTTGGATAGCATGGACATTTAAACAATATTAGTTCTTCCAATCCATGAACATGGATAACTTTACATTTATTTGTGTCATCTTCGATTTTCTTCATTAATGTCATAGTTTCCAGAGTGCATGTCTTTCACCTCCTTGGTTAAATTTATTCCTAGGTATTTTATTCCTTTTGATTCAATTATAAATGGAATCATTTACTTGATTTCTATTTCTGATAGTTCATTATTTGTGTATAGAAATGCAACAGACTTCTGTATATTGATCTTATATACTTCAACTTTATTGAATTCATTTATCAGTTATAATAGTTTTTTTGTGGAGTCAGAGTTTTCTATATATAGTATTATGTCATCTGCAAACAGTGACAGATTTACTTTTTCCCTTCCAATTTGGATGACTTTTATTTATTTTCCTTGTCTGATTGCTGTGTCTAGGACTTCCAACACTATGTTAAATAAAAGTGGTGAGTGGATATCCTTGTCTTATTCTCCATCTTATAGGAAAATTTTCAGCTTTTCACCATTGAGTATGATATTACCTGTAGGTTTTTCATAAATGACCTTTATTATGTTGAGGTATGTTCCCCCTATACCAACTTCCTTGAGAGTTTTTGTCATGAATAGATGTTGAACTTTGCCAAATGCTTCTTCTGCATCTATTGAGATCATCATGTGATTTTTATGTGTATTTTATTTGGATTCAGGAATACAAGGATTGACAACTCACCATGTACCAAGTCACAGCATGAGTGCTTATTTTTTACTCTTCACCAAATTCTGCAGTGGATTCTTTATTCCTAAAGGAGCAATACTAATAATCAAAGAGATTACAAAGCTCACCCAAGTTTATGTTCTTAGCAGGTAAAAAAAAATAATAAGATTCACATTCAGGTCTGTTCACTCCTGAAGGACATGCTCTCTCCTGTAGCCTGAAATGCTTCCCAGTTATTAGGATTGTGAAATAAAATTATTATGGGCACAATTTAGGCGAGCTTGACTCATCATGAGTGCTTAACAGATGCTAAATGTTATATGTTGTTGTTTTTATATTGTGCTATCATACAGTTAGGGTTTTCTAGTGGAAGAGAAGGAACATCAAAGAGTCAGCAGGATCACCTTCACTAGTTGGTATGTATATCCAGTGTTTCTCACAGCGTATAAAGTACTTAGAGCAGTACATTTCAAAATATACAGGGCATAAGAAACACCTGGGGATTTTCTAAAAAGAAGATTCTGATTTTGTAGGTCTAGGGAGGGTCCCAAGATACCGCATTTTTTTTTTTTTTTTTTTATGGTACGCGGGCCTCTCACTGTCGTGGCCTCTACCGCTGTGGAGCACAGGCTCCAGACACGCAGGCTCAGCGGCCATGGCGCATGGGCCCAGCCACTCCGCGGCATGTGGGATCCTCCCGGACGGGGGCACGAACCTGTGCCCCCTGCATCGGCAGGCGGACTTTCAACCACTGTGCCACCAGAGAAGCCCGATACCGCATTTTTAACAAAGCTCAAGGATGATACTGATGCTGCTGGCACATGGATCACACTTGGAGCAGTGAAAGCCTAAACACCTACATAAGAGTCACCTCATGCATTTATTTAAAATGCAATTACTGTGCCATAGTTACTGAATTAAAATTCTTGAGTGTGAAACTTGAGAATTTGAATTGTCTACACAATCTTATGTTCTTTTTCACACTAAAATTTAAGAACTATTTGTGTAGTCAAAGGCTCAATGGTTTCTTTTATACTGTACTATTGTGAGAGAACAGAAATGTTAAGTTCTCATATGCTGATAAGTTTCATATTTTAATTTATTGGAAGATTTACCAGGCTTATCTTGTGATTATTTTATAATGTGATTTCAGAAATCAAAAATCTACTTATTAGTGGCTAGTTTGGGCTACTTTAGTGTCCTCTGATTCATTCTGTTTCTGCTCACTGTTAAGAGTGAGGCTGGGAATATGAAATGGTACAGCCACTATGGAGAACAGTATGGAGGTTCCTTAAAAAACTACAAATAGAACTACCATATGACCCAGCAATCCCACTACTGGGCATATACCCTGAGAAAACCATAATTCAAAAAGAGTCATGTACCAAAATGTTCATTGCAGCTCTATTTACAATAGCCAGGAGACAGAAGCAACCTAAGTGTCCATCATTGGATGAATGGATAAAGAAGATGTGGCACATATACACAATGGAATATTACTCAGCCATAAAAGAAACGAAACTGAGTTATTTGGAGTGAGGTGGATGGACCTAGAGTCTGTCATACAGAGTGAAGTAAGTCAGAAAGAGGAAAACTAATACCGTATGCTAACACATATATATGGAATCTAAGAAAAAAAATGTCATGAAGAACCTAGGGGTAAGACGGGAATAAAGACACAGACCTACTAGAGAATGAACTTGAGGATATGGGTAGGGGGAAGGGTAAGCTGGGACAAAGTGAGAGAGTGGCATAGATATATATAGACTACCAAACGTAAAATAGATAGCTAGTGGGAAGCAGCCGCATAGCACAGGGAGATAGCTCGGTGTTTTGTGACCACCTAAGAAGGTGGGATAGGGAGGATGGGAGGGAGTGAGATGCAAGAGGGAAGAGATATGGGAACATATGTATATGTATAACTGATTCACTTTGTTATAAAGCAGAAACTAACACACCATTGTAAAGCAATTATACTCCAATAAAGATGTAAAAAAGAGTAAGGCTCCTAAAAGGGAACCCTCCTACACTGTTAGTGGGAATGTAAGTTGGTGCAAGACTATGGAAAACAGTGTTGTGGTTTCTCTGAAAACTAAAAATAGAGCTACCATATGATCCAGGAATCCTGTTCCTGGGCATATTTCTGGAGAAAACTATAATTCAAAAAGATACATGCACCCCAATGTTCATTGCAGCACTATTTACAATAGCCAAGACATGGAAACAACCTAAATGTCCATCAACAGATGAATTGATAAAGAAGATGTGGTATATACATACAAAGGAATACTACTCAACCGTAAAAAGTAACAAAATAATGCTATTTGCAGCAACATGGATGAACCTAAAGATTATCATATTAAGTGAAGTAAGTCAGAAAGAGAAAGACAATACCATATTATATCACTAATATATGGAATCTAAAATATGACACAAATGAACTTATCTACTAAACAGACTCACAGCCATAGAGAACAGACATGTGGTTGCCAAGGGAGGGTTGGGAGAGGGATGGAATGGGAGTTTGGGATTAGCAGATGCAAACTAGTATATATAGAATGAATAAATAACAAGGTCCTACTCTATAGCACAGGGAATTATACTCAATATCCTGTGATAAACCATAATGGAAAAGAATATAAAAAAGAATATATATATATATATATATAACTGAATCACTCTGCTGTACAGCAGAAATTAACACAGCATTGTAAATCAACTCTACTTCAATTTAGAAAAAGAGTGAGGCACCTCCTCCTTCATATTTTGTACTCTTCCTTCATGATGATAATTCCATAAAGAGATGAATCTAAATGGAGTTATTCCAGCTTTCTTTCCTGAGGTGAGCCTTCTCCCTAGAGTTTATGGTGTATGTACTTGTCAGTATCATATCTTGGGATTAGGCTGAAGAAGTAACCACCCTGTGCAGTGTCACAAAGAAATCACAAGCCAGAGAGGGGAGGAGAGACATAAAAATCAGAGGCCCTCAAACAAAAGTCACAGAAAGAACAGAATACAGAAGGATGTTCATGAGTATTAAGAGGTTAGTTTTGTGTTTCAAGGTAGAGTTCATGAAGAAGCTGTCTTAAACAGTAATTTGACAAATTTTAATTCAGCTAATACTTACTGACTGAGAACTTGCATGTGTCATGTGCTAGACGGCAGAGGAAGATAGATAAAAGGATACAACCCTTTTCCTGGTGGTAATTTCAATTTAGCAGGAGAGGATGGTGTGACCTAATAGAGGAAAATTAAATATGTATTCCTGGTGAGAAGAAAGTGAATGAGTCATTTTCTTCCAGGTATTTTCCACACCTTTTCAGGTCATTTTAAAAAATTCAATGAGGAAAACCTATATCCACAAAAGTTTTTAATAATATACAATGACTGAAAACAATCCAGATACCCATGAACAGGTAAATGAATAAGCAAACTGTGACAGAGTGGACCACTCCTCAGCAATAAAAAGAATGAACAAATGATATGTGTAAAACATGGATGAATCTCAGAAACATTATGTTAGAGAATGAAGCCAGATATAAAACATTGCATATTGTATGACTCACTCTACATAAAGTTCAAGAGAAGCTAAGACTAATCTATGCTGTTAGAAATTAGAACACTGATCATTTATGTTGATGGGGCTTGGCTGGAAGGAGCATGTAGGAACTGTCTGGAGTGATGAAAAAGCCTTCATTTTGATAAAGGTGGTAGTTACCAAGTATATACATTTACTAAAATTCATTTAAGATTTGTACATTTCACTACATGTAAATTTTATCCTTCCCAAATGAAAAACATGTGGTTATGTTTGTTAGGGATTGGCAAGTTTGCTTTTGAATTTGAATTTATTGGCAGATTTTCTTGAATCTATTTTTTAAAAATAATAGAAAACAACAGATCAGGGACCTATTCCCCTCCTAACTATGTTATAAGTCACACCTTTAGTTCTTTCATTGTAATTTCTTACTCACAGAGTTATTTAAATAATTATATGATATAATGTCTATAAAGCACCTAATGCAATATGTACTTAATAATGATTAGCTACTAGTCCCATTGCAATAGGGATTTATATATAATGTTCATAAAGAAGGGAAGAGGTAGGTAGAGTTTACCTTGCAGAAGATCAAATGACTGAGTATGGAGATAGTAAGGCAGCCATTATACAAGGGGTGGTAGTTAAATTGTTAATTTGTGAGCAATTGAAAGGTCAAGACAGGGAATGTTCATTTGATTTGAGAAACAGTTGAAACTATTATTTCACAGAAGTAGATTAAGGTAATAGTGCATATAAAGTATGGTTCTGATTGTGTAAGAAAATTTTAATACTATCCTGACTGGGTAAGACCTTGTGCCTTATAGATAGCAGGATGACTGATCAAAGAAAGACCTATGAGGAAAAGAAGGTGTGTAGAAAACGATTTGAAATTAAAAGTTTTCCTCTTTTACTGTGGGTCTGAAAAAGAAGCTACCCTTCTATGAAATGTATCAATAGTATGTGAGAAGTGGCAGCAGATGATAGTAAAAAAAAGACATGAAAAATCCAAAAGGAGGGAGAATGCCAAGTTTGTTACCATAAGAAAATTTTGTCCACAGTGGAAATGTTTAGGTGGAAAAACGGTTTGGATTTAGAATATTTTTATTCATATGTTATCAAAATGCTTCCATAGTATGACTTCTTCCTGGAATAGTCCATCTCAGGGAATCTCAATGGAAAGGACATAGAATTTGGAGTCAGACATTCCTGGGGGTGAAGTCAAGCTTGAATAATTGCTTAACCTCTTTGAACCTCAATTTCCTCATGGGACAAAATGGGGTAATAATAACATCCTCATGAGACTTGCTTTGAGGACTAAACCAGATGATGTATTTGAAGTGCCAGAATAGGCGTCTTCTACGTATTAGTAGTATCCTGTCAAATAATGATAATTTCAGAATCAATATCATTGAGAATGTGAATGTCCTTTTAGTTTCATCATGTCCATTATTCCTAGCATGTAAATTGAACATTTAATTCTTCTCTCCTTCAATAGAATGATGGAATTTCCTCTTTTCAATTCTATTGTATATCTCATCACCCCTCAACTTACTGTAAAAAAAAAATTGTGCTGAGTTAAAGGACAGTGAGAGTGCATGTTAAGGTAGGATTCAGTGTAATTTGTTAAAAGATCCATGAAATGCGATCAGTGACCATCTAGTAATTCTTGTTTTGTTCCTTTTTTTTTTTTTTATGAGAGAGCTGGGTCTATAATGGAGTATTTTCCTTTCCCAGACTCTGCCTGAAAATTTGCTCTGTTAAAATATCATGTTGTGAAGTTGTAATTTTTGCTTTAAAAATCCCTTTTTCTTTAAATGAAAATCAGCCAAGCCATGTAAAAGGTACATTTTCCTTGAAGAGAAAGAAAAAATCTCTTAGATTTATTTGCTTTTAGCTTAAAAACAAAATTCCATCCTATTAAAATATCTTGATGTGTTATGAATGTAGTCTCAAATTTTTATCTGAATCAAATGCCTGAGTTTGCTAATCTCTTCACTGTTTTCTAAAGGTTGTCTACTTTTCTGCTGAAATAATAAATGGGTAAATATCATATGTTAGATGCTTGCATCTTTAATATGCCAACACCTTCTGTCCTAGAGGCATATTGTGCCAGATGGAATGTTTCATAAACACTACAACAAACAAATTACATTAGATACCCTGGCTTGCACAGTGACACATAGCACCTTGATATAACTCAATTTTGTCTTTGCCTACTTCTCAACCATTGCATTTTAAATCAGCACTGGGATAGTACAAAATATCATGTCTGAATAGAATGGTAAATCTGCCCACTATGTTTATAAAGCATTCAGCCACTATTAATTTCTTCATAGTAATATTTATGCTAATAGTCAAACCCTAGAATGACAAAGTAAGATTATTTTTCCCACAAAATTATTTTTTAAAGGGCAGTATCTCTTTCTATGGGTATTCTAAGCATTATGAAAGGAAACAATTGAAAGAAATTTGAATCATTTTTTCAGTAATTACAGTTGAGCAAATGAATTAATGTAGACATCTTTAAAATGGATTTTTTAAAGAAATTATTAAGTTGAAGGTTGAAGAAGAGATAAATAATTCCTATCACAAACTATTACAACTCTTTGGTACTTAAAGAAGGAATATGTTTATTTTCAATATATAAATAGAAGAGTGACAGAACGTATAGGAGAAAATAGCAATTAGGTAGATAGATGATACATAGCAAGATAGATTGATATAGATAAAAGGATAGGTAGTGGATGGATGGATAGATAGATAGACAGATGGGTGGATAGGTGGATAAATGGTTGGAGCTCACCTAATACTAGGAAGTCAAGAACAATATTTATTTCTCCAGTCTGAATAATAAAATATGTTCTTGAATAGTCTAAGTGCTTAAATTAAACAAGCACATCTAGTTTAAAAGTTTTATTATAGATGCTGTTTCAGAGATGAACTAACATCACAAGTTGCCGGCATTAGAATAAAATACTTTAAAAAATGATCTGTGTACCACAAAGATGGAGTTTGAACATCCCGCTTTTTTCACAAAGACCTTCTGGTCCACAGTTGCCTGCCCTATTAACTTCCGGGGGCTTGTCTGGAGGCCTGTCTCTGAACCCCAAGGATTCACAGCATGCCCCCCCACCCCCCGCCGTTATGAGGAGGTTCCTATATGAATATGTTTCCATTCCTAAGACAAGGTGATAATTATTTTCTTCATGATGTGGCTTGCCTTTACAATCTAGTTTATTGTGCAATTTAGTAGAAACCAAGGAAAGCTTAGGAAACGCCTCATTAATTCATGGATTAAAATCATTGTCTTAATTGGAAGCCCCTTAATCTCATGAAGGAAACAATGAAACTTGTAGCTGCATGGCAAAGTAAAGAAATTGGCAGCCTTTTTTTTTTTCAATTAGTGCACTAAAATACAATTTCAATAGGCTAGCGATGGCGAGTTATTTAAAACATAAAAGCACCAGTAAACCATGTAAATCAGGAATTGCATGAATCATAATAAAATTCCTAAAATTCTCTCCCTCTTAAAAAAACAATTTTTCACTAAGAATACAGTTTGAAATGTGTGATCAAAGAGAATATATTATGCAAATGAATCCAGCCAATGATTTAGCAAAATATCTTTTTTTTAAAACATGTTTGATAAATCATGACTGTTCTCTGTGCTGAATCAGTTAGCTATTTGAGAAAGAAAATATATATGATTAATTTAAACTTTAGCTATCATAGTTTAACATAACCACCATTTAGAACAAGACAGTTATCCAGTTTGATTGATGATGGATCCCTTTTTTAATGTTTTCTATTACAAAATTTACCATAATAAATTTTTAAAAATTACTGAAACATAAAAGAAAAACACTCATAACCTTAACAGCCTAACATACATTTTGTATTTTTTCAATCTTATTTACTATTCACTTTTATTTTTGAACATACTGTTTATACACAGATGCTTTTCTTATTTTCTGTTATAAAGTCAGCATTTTGAGCTTATTAGTCTTTGTAATACTCAATTTTAATGGTTGAAAAATATTCCATTCTGTGGTTTTAAACCATTCCTTTATTATTGGACCTGGGCACTTTCTTATCTGTATATTTTGTTGTAAGTTGAATAGAATTACCACTTTAATAATGGTTACAAGAAGTGGAATTACTAGTTTGAAGCAAAAGAACTTGAAAATTTTCTTACTTTTTTGGTTTTGCCTAATTCTTTCTAGACCTTGAATAAAAGATATTTAATAAACTTTAAAAAAATTTAAACAATGATCAACTGTATCAAACAATTCTGATTGATCCAATTGGATAACTGAAAAATGACCACTTGATTGTATAATACAGAGGTCTTCTGTTCCCTTGGTAAGAGCAGCCTCAGTGGAGTGGCAAGTATACAAGTCTGAATGTAGTGGGAACAAGAGGACATGGGAGGAGAGGAAGGAGAAACTGCCCTCAAAAAATCGTTTTGAGAAATGTTGCTTAAAAATAGCAGAAAAATGGGGCAGAAACTTTTAAGGGATATAGAATCAAGGAAGATTTCTTTAAAATGGTATGTATTTGTATAATAATAGAAATAAACAATGACATAAATAAAATGGAAGAGAGCAGTGACCTTGGGCATACTGAAGTGGATGGGTTCCACTACTTAAGTGAATGGGTTGGCTTTAGATAGAAAAAAAAAAAAAAAAGGTAATTTGTTCCTTGACTTTCAGGCAGAGTATATGGGTCTCACTGTTGGTAGACATAAAAAAAAAATTATTGGAGAAAAATTGCTTTACAATGTTGTGTTAGTCTCTGCTGTACAATGAAGTGAATCAGCTATATGTATACATATATCCCCTCCCTCTTGGACCTCCCTTCACCTCCCATCCCACCCATCTAGGTTGTCACAGAGCACTGAGCTGAGTTCCCTGTGCTATACAGCATGTTCCCACTAGCTATTTATTTTACACATTTTTAAAATACATAAATGGAACAATATTATTGTTAAGGTGTTCTTTCTAAAAGTCTTCCCCCAAAAGCTTATGAAAACTCTGGAGTCACAGGAAACTGAATTGGACCCTTCCTCTTACTCATGACCCATGGCAAACTGCTTACATTTTCTTGGCCTAGGTTTTGTCAAGTGTACAGATACACTGATCTAAGTGTATTAGATCTACTTTTTGAGAGTTTTGTTTGAATACTAAACAACAAATTCCTGGGAATTCCTTTGCGGTCCGGGGGTGAGGACTCTGAGCATCCAATGCAGGTGACAGAGGTTCGATTCCTGGTCAGGGAACTAAGGAGATCCTTCATCCAAAGGCCACTTGGTGTGGCCAAAAAAAAAAAAGAAATTTCATGGAAAGTACTCAGTACAGTAAAATCTGGATAGTATTATCAATTCCTTAAAAGTTGATGTTGATATTGATAATCTCTACTCAGTTCTTCTACAAATAAATTCATTAAGTTGCATGTTTAAAAATATTTATCCCAAAACACCTGATCATCAAGTCAATACAATTCAGCTAAAATATGCTGACTGAAAGGTCTCAGATGGGCTGGGCTTTTGTTCCCCCTGGAATTGGCCAGTGGTTTGGGCATCAAACAAACTCTCTGGATCAGATATCTGTATGATTGATTGAATTGGCCAGGTCAATCTGAATTGGCTCTTGAGACAGTATTTATCAAACAGACGTGTCTCTGAGTGACAAGTATGGCTGTAGGCATTCACATCTCACACTCCCACAATGACATGAGGATGTAATGTGCTCTTCTCAAGCTTTAATTTGGCAAGGAATCCCTACCTCTGAAAGCAAGGATGTGACAGCTGTCTGAGGAGGCACACCATGTACGGGAGAAGTTATACAACTGCACAGACAGGGCTTTGCTCTGTCATTACCATCATCATTTAATATTTATCAGAGTGTCCACAATGTGCATTGTACTTTACAGGCTGCAGGCATCACTGTACCTCAGAAGAGAGAAGGAGATGAAAGTCAGCACATGACAAAGAGGAAACAAATACCTGCCTCCATCAAATGTTCATGTAATATTTAGAAAGATGCTACTTACTTCTGAGTCTTGAGATGGTACACCCTGGTGGAACACTTCCTATCCTGCAATCACAGGCCTTCAAAAGGAGAAGAAACAAAGGTGAGACTGAGAATCTTTTTTTAAACAATGAACCTGCTATCAAGATAAAGTTGAAAGCTATTTTGACGGTATGCTCTCTTTCTCTCTTTTTCCCTAGAGGAGAAGTGAAGAAGGTAGATGCAAAGCCTTATATTTCAGGCGCCACATTTAAGATGTTAAATTGCTCCTAGAGCTCATTCATTTCTGGGAGGTTACAGCAGAGTAAGAGCAAACAATCTGTACTGAAGCAAAGATTTCTATTTGGATGTGAGTCAATACTATCAGTAATTCTAATTTGATTTTATACTTCTACTCTAACAAGTTGTTAGTTTTTGATTGTAAAACTAATAGGAGAAATTATATAAAATACAAAATGTATAAAGAATATAATAAAAGTCAATTTCTTAAATTCACCACATTTAACATTTTGGGTGCTACATTTCCATTCTGTCATTTTTCCATTTAGGAAAGATTTTCCTTATGAAACTTTAAATTTTCTTTCTGTCATTAAAATGTAAGTACTTTCTAATTAAATATTCTAACAAATGATTTCTATTATTCTTTAAAATAGGTAATTAATAAAAATTCTTTATGATAGATAACTAGAAAATATATTCCTGGCACAAAAAGGCAAGCCCATTTTAAATTTTGATGGATACCAACTAATTCATTTTTTTACAGTTATTACATATATTGGCTATATTTCCCCTGTTGTACAACATCCTTGAACTTATCTTACACCCAATAGTTTGTACCTCCAACTCCCCACCCCTATATTGACCCTCCCCCTAACCCCACTGGTAACCACTAATTTGTTCTCTATATCTGTGTCTGCTTCTTTTTTGTTATTTTCACTAGTTTGTTGTATTTTTTAGATTCCACATCTAAGTGATATCATACAGTATTTGTCTTTCTCTGTCTGACTTGTTTCACTTAGCATAATGCCTTCCAGTCCACCCATATTGCTACAAATGGCATTGTTTCATTTTATGGCTGAGTAGTATTCCATTGTATGTGTGTACCACAACTTCTTCATCCATTCATTGGTTGATGGACAGTTGGGTTACTTCCCTGTCTTGGCTATCATAAATAATGCTGCTATGAATATTGGAGTGCATGTGCCTTTTTGAATCAGGGCTTTTTTTCAGATAATACTAAGGAGTGGAATTGTTAGGTCATATGGTATTTCTATTTTTAGCTTTTTGAGGAACCTCCATACTGTTTTTCACAGTGGCTGTACCAATTTACATTCCCACCAACAGTGTACAAGTGTTCCCTTTTCTCTACATCCCTGCCAACTTTTATTATTTGTAGTCATTTTGATGATAGTCATTCTCACAAATGTGAGGTGATATCTCATTGTGTTTTTGATTTGCATTTCCCTGATGATTAACAATGTTGAGCATTTTTGCATGTGCCTGTGGGCCATCTGCATTTCCTTTTTGGAAAAATATCTACTCAGTTCTACTGCCCATTTCTTAAACTGGGTTGTTTGATGTTGAATTGTATGAGCTGTTGGATATTGGATATTAACCCCTTATCAGTCATATCATTTGCAAACATTTTCTCCCATTCAGTAGGTTGTCTTTTTCTTCTGTTTTGCTGTGCAAAATGTTTTAAGTTTAATTTGATGCCATTTATTTATTTTTGCTTTTATTTCCTTTACTTTAGTAGATGGATCCAAAAAGATATTGCTGTGACTTATGTCAAAGAATATTCTGCCTATGTTTTCCTCTAGAAGTTTTATAGTATCCAATCTTACATTTAGGTCTTTAATCCATTTTGAGTTTATTTTTGTATATGGTGTTAGAAAATGTTCTATTTCATTATTTTATATGTAGCTGTCCAGTTTTCTCAGTACCACTTATTGAAGAGAGTATCTTATCTCCATTGTATAGTCTTGCCTCCTTTGTCATAGATTAATTGACCATAGGTGGGTGGGTTTATTTCTGGGCTGTCTATCCTGTTCCATTGATCTACATGTCTGTTTTTGTGGCAGTACCATGTTGTTTTGATTACTGTAGCTTTGTAGTATAGTCTAAAGTCAGGGAGCATGATTCCTCCAGCTCTGTTCTTCTTTCTCAAGATTGTTTTGGCTATTTGGGGTCCTTTGTGTTTCCATACTAATTTTGTTCTAGTTCTGTGATCAACGCCATTGGTATTTTGATAGGAATTGTTTTGAATCTGTAGATTGTCTTGGGTAGTATGGTCATTTTAACAATATTGATTCTTCCAATCCAAGAACATGGTATATCTCTCCATCTTCAATTTCTTTCATCTTCAATTTCTTTCATCAGTGGCTTATAGTTTTTGGAGTACATGTCTTTTGCCTCCTTAGTTAGGTTTATTCCTAGGTATTTTATTCTTTTTGATGTAATGGTAAATGGGATTATTTCCCTAATTTCTCTTTCTGATCTTTCATTGTTAATGTATAGAAATGCAACAGATTTTTGTGTATTACTTTTGTAGCCTGCAACTTTACTGAATTCATTGATGAGCTCTAGTAGTTTTCTGGTGGCGTCTTAAGGATACTCTATGTATAGTATCATGTGATCTGCAAACAGTGACAGTTTAACTTTTTCTTTTCCAGTTTGGATTCCTTTTATTTCTTTTGCTCCTCTGATTGCTGTGGCTAGGACTTCCAATACTATGTTGAATAAAAGTGGCAAGAGTGGACATCCTTGTCTTGTTCCTCATCTTAGAGGAAGTTCTTTCAGCTTTTCACTGTTGAGCTTGATGTTAGGTGTGGGTTTATCATACATGGCCTTTATTATGTTGAGGTATGTTCCATCTGTGCCCACTTTCTGGAGAGTTTTTTTTCCTAAACAGATGTTGAACTTTATCAAAACTTTTTCTGCATCTATTGAGATGATCACATGATTTTTGTTCCTTAATTTGTTAATGTAGTATATCACATTGATAGATTTGCAGATATTGAAAAATCCTTGCACTCCTGAGATGAATCCCTTTGACCATGGTGGATGATCCTTTTAATGTATTGTTGGATTCGGTTTGCTAGCATTTTGTTGAAGATATTTTCATTTATGTTTATCAGTGATACTGGCCTGTAATTTTCTTTTCTTGTGGTATCTTTTTCTGGTTTTGGTATCAGGGTGATGGTGCCCTCATAGAATGAGTTCAGAAGTGTTTCTTCTGCAATTTTTGGTAATAGTTTCAGAAGAATACGTGTTAACTTTTCTCTAAGTGTTTGGTAGAATTCACCTTTGAAGTCATCTTATCCTGGACTTTTATTTGTTGGGGGTTTTTAAATTACTGATTCAATTTCATTACTGGTGATATTTTCCATTTATTCCTGATTCAGTCTTGGGAGATTGTACCTTTCTAAAAATTTGTCCATTTCTTCTAGGTTGTCCATTTTATTGGCATATAGTTGCTCATAGTAGTCTCTTATGATCCTTTGCATTTCTGTGGTGTCAGTTGTTACTTCTCCTTTTTTGTATAACAACAAATTCTTTAAACACACACACACACACACACACACACACACACACACAATATTTTTTCCCACAAGCAATATATGAGAGTTTCCATCTGTTCATGCCCTTGCCAAGACTGGATACTGCTTAAAGTTTGACATTGTATTGTTGTTATGATTTGCAATTCCCTGATAAAAATTGGTTAGTTTAAGAATTCTTTCATATGTTTACTGGTCATTTTAGATTTTTATTATGTGAATATACCCTTTATTTCACCACTTAAAATCTGGCTTTTTTTTTTTTTGATTTGTGCTAGCTCTTTATACTTTCTCATGTCAAAGCAAAAATTGCACAGAGAAAACTAAACATACAAGAAAGACTGTATTCAAGGCTATTGCAACAGGGTAGAGAGGCCACAGATCAGTAGGAACTCAACTCTGCTGAATCAAAGTGCAGGGAAGTTTTAAGTCCTGGGGTGAGAGGGAGAAAAGAAGCCATCTGTTTGCTAATTAACTTTACCCAAAGGAAAGGTAAACTTTCTCTTATATTCATGACAGGAGGTAGTTTTACAACTTGGAGGTAAATTCTCACCTTTCCACAGAAACTAGGAGATAGGGGTGTTATCTCCCTTAAAGATTGCATTTCAATGAGATAGCTCCCAGGTCCTAAAGAAAGTCATTCTTGGGCTATAAAACTGGCAAAAAGCTTTTTAAGAAACTTATAGAGAGGATTCTGGGAAGATGGTAGTGTAAGAAGAATCAAGAATCTATCTCCCTACCTAGAAAATTGCATTGGAGGAATTTATCTCCTATAACTATTTTGGAAATATGGAGTCTATTGAATGCTTGCAACTTCCAGGGGAAGACTTTGTTGGTAAATTGTGGTTAATTTTGTTCAGTTTCATCTGTTATCACAGTAGCAGCTATCTATCCCCCACACCCAGTCATGGCAGACAGCTGTGCATGTGTTCTGTGCACACTGCTGGTGGGAACCAGAATGGGCACAAAGCACCCTGTCATCCAAATATTGGGATGCGTGCTTTGATTGTTGACTGCTGTTTCTGGTCCTAGAGCTGCACACTATCATCATGGTGTTGCCCCTCCCCACACTGTTGCAAGACCCTCCCCATCTGCCTGAAGCAACTTCCAGAGAATTTAAAGAACCAGTGTCCTTCCTTCCATTTCGTTTCTCTCTTTTTCCACTTTTGGAAGCTAGGTATTAAAAACTAGAATATTCAAACACTACTGCATATATGGGGAAAATTAGAAAGTGACCATGCATGCCCAGGGAGAACCATTATGGTGGTTCCTCAAAAAATTAAAAATAGGAATATGAGCAATCTGAAATAGATCCAGCAATCTCACTTCTAGATATACATCCAAAAGAACTGAAAGCAGGGTCTCAAAGAGATGTTTGTAAACCCATGTTCATAGCAGCATTATGCACAATAGTTAAAATGCGGAAACAACCCAAGTTTCCATTAACAGTTGAATGGATAAGCAAAATGTGGTATACATAGATCATTCAGACTTCAAGAGGAAGAACATTCTGACGTATGCTATAATGTGGAAGAACCTTAAGGACATTATGCTGAATGAAACAAGCCAGTCCCAAAAAGACAAGTATTCTATGGTTCTACTGACAAGAGATACTTAGAGTAGTCAAAATCATAGAGACAGAAAGAATGGTGGTTGTCAGGGGCTAGGGGTAATAGTAAATGGGGAGTTACTGTTTAATGGATATAGAGTTTCATTTTTTCAAGATGAAAAGAGTTATGGAGATAAATGATGATTGTTACACAGCATTATGAATGTATTTAATATCATAGAAGTATACAGTTGAAATGGTTCAGATGGTACATTTTACCAGATTAAAGAAAAGGGGGGAAAAGATGTGCATATATCTCAAAGGGGCAAAGAAGTATTTAGATTACAAATTTTCTAAAGAAAAGACTAATAAAAGTTGGGCCAGGGCCTAAGAAACAGGGAGAAACTGAGGAGAATGTTATCCTCTTGGTCACAGGACATCAGTCCTTTGAAATACATATTGCAAATATTTTTTTCAGGTCTGTTGCTTACATTTTAACTGTATTTATGTGCTTTTTCTACAGAAGAATGTTAAGTTTTTAGAGTAATTAAAGTTTTTGTGTTGGTTTAAGAAGACCCTTCTTACTTTTAAGTTAAAAAAAACACATATTTTCCAATGCTTTTCTTTTTGTTACATAGGTCATTTGAACTTATTTTCAGAAACTAATGTTTTTCTCCAAACTTTATAGCTATTTAAAAATAGCCTAATACCATTTATCTAACTGTTCATCCTTTCTTCTTAAGGTATTAGTGTCAACTTTATTTTACACCATTCTGTGTTTATATATCCATGGGCCAACAATTGATCTCACCCTAGTCCACCAATCTGTTTATAATTCGTGGGTGAGAAGCCAACCATCAGAAGAACAGAGAGGAGAGAGTTCTTTGTTAAGAAAGCAGAAAATATAGAAGTCCTGAGGTGGGAAATATCTCACTTTTAAAGAATGAATAGGAGGTTGGAATGTCCAGAGTGTCTTACGTCAAGATTCAGGATATAATGTAAAACATGGATGGAGCCTGATCATGCAGGATGCTGTATTTGTTGCCAGTGTGTGGTTCATTGGCCTGGTGAAACTCATACGGAGGTGGGTGGACACATTTCTGGTCACTGCTCCTCTGGAGATGATTAGAAATAGATAAGGTCTGTCCCTTCTCCACACCACCCTGGTCCTCCTCCTCAGTCCAAGCAATCAGGTCTGAGATTGAGTATTGGAGAACTTCCATTGGATGGTCAGATAGATCTCAGGAAAGTGCAGTGTGGAGAAAGGAATGTGGAAGTTCTATCCAAATTACTTGGTCACTTAGATTATGCAGAGTCTCTTCCAGACTCACCTTTGAAGAGTGTTCTTATAAGCAGCTACTTTGCCCCTTTACTGTTTGTTCATCCCCATTTTCCTCAGATCTTAATCATAAAGATGAGATCCCTAGGCAATATTTAATCTAGTTACTGATTTCTGCTTTAATAAATGTACACAATGCCTTACCAAACCTGTTGATGCCTTTCCTGGATTAGGAGTAAGAATGAAGAATTAAGTAGTTAAAGAATGACTGACTCTCTACTCCCAGCTTCCCTTTAGTAAATTTGCAGGTGGACCACATGGGCAAGACAGCATCCAAAGGAAGATCAAGAGAAGTCAGCAGGTCTGCATGCAGTGGAATAATGATGAAGAATCTGACCTCCTGCCTTAATGATTAACTGAGACTGTTCCTCCCTTTTCCCTTTAAAAATTGTCATGGCTGAGCAGAATCTTTGGAGTTGGTCTCTGGACACAAGTCCACCTTCTCCCCAGATTGCTGGCTTTTCTGAATAAAACATCTTTCCTTTTTACTGATACTTGCCCCTCAATTTGTTGCCTTTTGAGTGGTGAGTACTGGAATGTGAGTTCAGTAACATTCTTGTAGCTTCTTTCTCTCTCCAGATCTCATGCCCACAAGGTCCCATTTTCTCACTCCAGCCCTCTCTTTTAAACTCCCCAGTTCCAAAGCACACTGCTTTCCCAGGGAAAAGGAGCTCCATTCCCTCCAGACACCTTAGAAAATTGTGAGCCTTAGGATTTTTTAGGTGCCAGATGACCACAAATGCATGCCTGAGGAGGAGGCAAATTCATAGAATACACAAAAGTATTACCTGTGATTTCCTAAAGTTTCAATATCCAATAATATTAAATATTTCTGTTATAGTATTTTCCTTCTTTCAAATGGTTCTCAATATTGGTATAATTTGTGATTATTTAAAGATTTATGCTTATATCATGATTGCATGTAAGTATCTAAAGAACCATGTAAAACCCCAGAGCCTTTGGTGCATTGGGTGGGGGTGGAGACTGGTCATATATACTCACCAGAATGTGCTTAAAAATTAAAGGAGACAATGGTAATAATATATTTTAATATGAATACATGCACAATATATTCTCACATTTGAGTCTCCCAACATCCGTTTAGGATAGGTTCAATTGTTGTTAATCCCACCTTACAGCTAAGAAACAAGTTCAAAAAGAAGAAATTACTATCTTAAACACATATACAGAAGATTAAGCTCAAACCCAGTTTTTCTAAGTTTGAGATTGTAGCTCTTTCAAGTACACTATTTTGTCCTTCTTTTATTTAACTAGACAAGGAGTAATATTGTCTCCATATACTTTACATTTTCTTAAAGGCTAACATTAGGAAAATGAACAATTAACTCACTATTATAGAATCAAAACACGTTGTTACTTCTTAGTCATGAAGGCAGAAAGATTATGCTAACAGAACCTTGAACTAACGAATAACCTTTTATCATGAATTATAATGTAACACCTGTAACATTTAGCTATAACGATATTTTAATTTAGTGGAGCTTTCTATGGTAATGTTAGCACACTTATGTGAAAATCAAGCAGAAAGAAATATTGAAAGAATCTTAATGGAAACCATTACACAGATGACCTACACTCTCAGAATATTTATAAGTAAAAGAAAAATTCTATTTTCTCATTTAAGAAATGAAAGAAAGCAAGACAACTTTGGCCCAAGGTGAATTTGAGAAGCTGCTGATGACTGAATTGGACATATTTTTGGAATCACTGTGTTCCCTCTCCTTTTTCTTTTTCTTGTGTTTCCTCTTCCCCATTTCTACTAATTCAGGTAGGGTATTTTCATGACAGGGTCCATCCAGACACATGCACATTCTCTGACAATATGAATTTTGCAGTGGTCTTTACTGTATTTTGAAGATGGTATTAGATATTTGGGATAAAAAACACACAAACAAAACAGAAAACTCTTTTATCATAAACTGTATTTCCAGGCAACAAGTTCTCCCTCTCTTGTGCCATTCAACCACATACATTCTGTTATGTAGGGGTTAGTTAGTATATGTAGAAGAATGGTAATTCCTTTGAGGGTTACAATTATGAGAACAGCTTGAGTGCTCTGGATATAGACGCTCATTCCCAAATCTAGTAAGAGGCTAGATTTGATGTTCTTAATTCATAGTTGCTTTCTTCTATCCAAAACTTTTCAGAAACATGGGTCATTTGATTTTCTTGTAGCAATTTAGGGAGAATAACACTTGGCATGTAGTTAATAATGCATAAGGATACCAAATATGTATTTGTGAGAGAAAATACTCTTTCTGAGTTGAATAGATAATTTTCAACATACAAAACAACTCTGACAAACTGAGCTGGGTAAACTGGCCATTTCAGGTCAGCTTGGCCATCCTTGATTTTGCGTGGAAGACAGAACAATGTCATAATAACACTGCATTTTATTTCTACAACCCCCATGCACTATATAAAATAAGTCTCCTAGGTGCTAAACAAGATTAATAGCAGGGAAAAAGTCTGTGTAAAATAAACTCACAAATAATTGAGCCATTCCAAGTAGAGTCATAATATACCCTTTAGTATTTAAATAACACAACAAAACAAATCTCTAATAAGCATACACACACACACACACACACAAGGAAATTGACTGGAATAGTGATTTGTTTCCTCATAGCCCAAGAATCCATTTCTCTTTAGCAAAAGGACAGATAGATTCCCCTTGATCCTTTACATTTTTTCTGCTTTGAGCTGTAGTTCTGAGGCTCTTTTTTGAGCATTCATAGTCAGATTAGGATTCCAGATAAACTATGGTCCTTGTTTTCATTAAGACCAAGAGACAGCCATAGGAGTTCTTTAAAAAATAAATTACAGTCCATTTTCTACATGAAAAGAATCAGGAAGCTAGGGACAATGGGAAAGAAAAGTGAAGGAAATGGGAAAATGCATTGGAGAGTGCCATTGATTGTTACCAAATATTAATTTGTCCTAGCCTGTGAACCTTTTCACCAGAAGAATCTCCATCAAGCACAACATATTTCTGATGAATGTCTTCAAGGCAACAGGAGGAAAAATTCATCTGTGTCACAGCAAATGCTAACCCTGATATTGAACAGGAGAGATCAATTTAAGTCCAAACAATAACATTTAAACAAATGATATGAAAGGCTTCAGATCAAAGAATGATACAATAAAAAGGTGGCCCTCTTGAGACCTGAGAAGTTTTGGGGTTAAAAAATATATATATATCCAGTTTAATTAAAAGGAAACCTGTTGAAAAAGTAATCATATTTTAGAACACTCCACTTTTAAGAGAAAAATCCTAGTCCTTTTTTTTTTTTTTTGGTTTGTTTTACACATTCAATTTACACATTCAATTCAGACTGGAATATTGAACCTGAATATACAGAGGAAAGTAAGGACTGCTTCAAGGAGCACTTTCATTATAATTGTTTTGATTGTCTTTTTAAGATCACTTGCAAGATATCAGGGGCCAGATGATCGTTCTCCTTTTTTTTTTCCGAGAAGGAAACAGACACAGAAACATCCAATGATGTGTACCCAAGTGATGGAAATAGAGAGAAATACTGTTTTTTTCGGTCCTTGTGTGGTGTAAGCCTTGACAGTTGGCTTTTCTCTTTTATGTAATGCAAGTTCCTGACTTGATTGCTGAGGCATCTGCTTCAAAGAAGAATCCACTTCAAAGATGGCTATTAGGATTTCCCTGGTGGCACTGTGGCTAAGAATCCACTTGCCAATGCAGGGGGCATGGGTTCAGCCCTGGTTCAAGAAGATACCACATGCCGTGGAGCAACTAAGCCCATGTGCCACAACTACTGAGCCTGTGTGCCAGAACTACTGAAGCCCACGTGCCTAGAGCTGATGTTCCCCAACAAGAGAAGCCACTGCAATGAGAAGCAGACACACCACAATGAAGAGTAACCCCTGCTCACCACAACTAGAGAAAGCTCGCATGCAACAACAAAGATCCAACATGGCCAAAAATAAATAAATAAATAAATAAATAAATTTATTAAAAGAAAAAAAAAGATGGTTATTAGAATATACATATTGCCAGCCACAGGACTACATAAAGAGCCAGGTCACCTGCCCCCACTGAAGCGATTTTGTTTTAGAGATGTTGGTTGCTTTTGATAACTGACAATTTAGGTTCGGGCCGCTTGTTTTTTCTCTTTCCATGATTTAAATTCCCACCCTTATTTTGAACTCACCAATAAAGAGTAAGCCCACAAAATCCAAGGGCCCCAATAAAAGCTTTCTTTCTCTACCCTAAACCTGGCTATGTGGCTCCAGGTGTGTCATGTAATTTCCAGGTCCTGTAAATAATAAATTTTGTTTCTTTTTTAAGTTTCCTGACTGTTACTTATGAAGGGTATTTTGCAATCATAAGAACCATGAGGGCTGGTCCAGCCACAAGATTGGTTATTGATAGGCTGAGACCTGTACAAGTTGTATACAACACCTTGTCAAACATGAATTTATCACACATATGTGGAACCTAATTTTAAAAAAAAGATACAAATGAACTTATTTACAAAACAGAAACAGGTTTACAGACATAGAAAACAAACTTATGGTGACCAAAAGGGTAATATGGGGGGGTGGGTGAGATAAATCTGAGGCTTGTGATTAACATACACACACTACTATATATAAGATAGATAACAAACAAGGACCTACTGTATAGCAGAGGGAACTCTACTCAGTATTCTGTGATAACCTATATGAGAAAAGAATCTGAAAAAGAATGGATATATGTAGATATATAACTGAATCACTTTGCTGTACACGTGAAACTAACACAACATTGAGATCAACTATATGCCAATAAAATTTAAAAAAATCATGTTTCTCTAAAACATGATTTTTAAAGAAGCAAATAACAACATAACAATATTTTCATGAAACAGTTAATGCTTTCATACCGAAGTTTAATTTAAACAGCGTGTGGTTTCTAAACGTTGGTCCTTAGTTTTGAGATTTGGGGTTGGCATGTTTCTGATTACTGTATGCATCTCCTTGAGTGAGTATGTCTGTGATATCTTATAACTTTCTTTTTTTTAGTTGTAACTTTGAAATAATCTTAGACTTCAAAAAAACTGTAAAATTAGTACAAATAATTTTAATACCATATACCCAAATTCTCCAAATGTTAACATCTTACATAACTACAGTTCAATGATTAAAATCAGAAAATTAACCTTGATACAATGTAATACTTAAATCTACAGACGACTTTTGTCAACTGACCCACAAATCTTCTTCTTTTTTTTTGTGTGTGATACGCGGGCCTCTCACTGCTGTGGCCTCTCCCGTTGCAGAGCACAGGCTCCGGATGTGCAGGCTCAGCGGCCATGGCTCACAGGCCCAGCCGCTCCGCAGCATGTGGGATCTTCCCAGGCCAGGGCATGAACCCGTGTCCCCTGTATCAGCAGGCGGACTCTCAACCACTGCGCCACCAGGGAAGCCCCACAAATATTCTTGTACTGACCCAGGATCCAATGTAAGATGAGGGTGAAGTTTGTTGTCAAGATTTTTATTTTCCTTTAATCTGCAAAGGTTCTTTCTTTAACCTTTGTCTTTCACAACCCTGGTGCTTTTCAAATGTACTGTAGAGTTCATTTATAGAATATTTCTCAGTTTAACTTAGTCTAGTGTTTTCTCATGATTATGTATTTTTGGTAAGAATATCTCAGAAGTGATGCTGTGTCTTTGCAATGTGTCATGGTTATCCCAGTCTCAAGATGCCCATATGTTTTATTGCTGGTGAAGTTAATATGGTATCTGCCAGATTTCTCCACTGTAAAGTTGCTTTTTTTCTCTTTGTAATTAATATCATATAGGGAGATACTTTGGAACTATATAAATATATTTTTCCTCATCATACTTTTGTCTAGCATCCATAGATGATTCCTGACTGGAACAGTGATTATATTTCTTTCTTTCCTTCTAAATTTATTACTTGGAATTCTGTTTTAAGGAAGATCAACCCTTCCCCACTATATATATATTTTTTTCAATGTTCTAATTAGTATGAACTCATGGCTTCTTCTTTAACTCTACGGGTAATAATCCAGTATTACCATTATAGACCTTCTTTCTCAATTTTTTTTCTTCTGAGACAATTTTGAAAATCAGTCTGTTAGAAGAGACAGAAAAATAGTCTATTAAGGTAAATTGGTGTGAGCTAATAAGGTCCCTTTTAGGGCTAAAGTTCTATGCCCATAGATGTTCCCACACCTGTGTCTGAGGTGCAATTTGCTATCACTCCTTTCTATGTCTGAGTCATATTCATGAACTCAGAGACCATTACTGGACTTGAAAAGAATTTCTTTTCTGAGCTGAAGTCTGATGATCTGCCCTTAGGCCAAATCCTTGGACTCAGCTAGATACATGCTCTACTTCTAACCCTGTCTCAGGCTATCACCCAGATCCCTTTTTTTATATGCCCTGAAGAGCCCCAAACATAAAAGTTCTTTTAGCTTTGGGTTTCCAGTTTATCAAAATATTAACATCCTTCCCCACTCAGGTGGCCCTTCACAACGTACAGATTGTTACTTGGGTTCTCCTTGGTGCAGAACCTGAGACCTGGATTCATTTGTAAGTGGTGTATTTGGGAAGTTCAGATAACACAGGCAGAGACACGATAAAAGGAATGGAAAACAACCAATGGAAGGTGTGCTATTAACCAGCTGTCACGGTGCAACTTAATCTAAATCCTGCATGGACCCTAGAAATTAATATGAAACACATGCACCATCATTATCCAACATGAAGAATTAAGCAACTGGAATATTTATATACTAATTCTGGAGAACCAGTGGTTGAGAGCTGTTCTTGGAGGTGTTAATTCCTCAGCATCCCATCTGTTGCATGTGTGCACAGACTCATGAACACACAGGCAGTGGGGCTTCCATAGTTCCAGAAAAAAAAAAAAAAGGCCGGTATCCACAGAGCTCCAGATGCTGGACATTGGGTGTTGGTCAGAGAACGCTGAAATATATACTAGAGTTAAGGGCAGGGCACCGACAAGTTCTGTTACCCAAGCCCTTTGTCGTATTTTATTTAATGCTAAAAAAGAATCAGGCCAAAGAGGTAGAATAGTTGTTATTTTCATTTTATACATTAAGTAGCCGAGGTTTGGAGAACCCATGTCTCAAACTTAATGTCACACACTGTAATATATGTATGTGAAAGTTAGGACTAGACAATTGCAAAGCAGAGGGGAAACCTCAAAGTCTTCACTTCCCTTTTCTAGCACTCAGAGCTGCTGGTACCAGGTCGACCTCTATGGGGGAAAGATTTTCTCCTCAGCTTTCTAAAGTGGACCCTGGGACCTCTCAGCCACACGAAGTCCTCAGACTTACTACAAAGTGCAAAATGGCATGAACTATCCCCATTTCTCAGCGATTTACATTTTGCTGCTCTGCTCAATTGATACCATGGAGTAATGACCTATATTTCATTTCTTGCTGACTTTACCTGCACATTAGGCCGTTTCTATTAAAATCCTAATGTACCAAGGCAAAAGTAAGTGGATGATCAGGAGATGGACACCTAGAGCCCAAAGTTTCCTTAGAGTCATCCACCATGAGACCTAGTCAAGCCAGTGCCATGAATCCCTCAAGAAGGAAAAGCCTGAGCTAATTCAACACTGAAAAGGAAGGAAGTACTCCATATTTTCAGTAAAGATAAAAGCAATCACAGACCTAAGAAACAAGAACAGTATTATTGAGCAGTCAAAATCACCTGATAAGGACATTAATTTATTCACTTATTCACTCAGCTTGTCAGTTATAGTTTATCTGTTGAATCCCAATCACGTGCCTGACTCTGTGCTACAAAAATCAATGTCATTGTCTGTGCTTTTATGGAACACACACTATTAAGAAAGTGTGGAATGCAAGGTCTTCTTTGAAAGTTGGAAATGTTTATGAAGCAAGATCCTAAAATATCATCTACAACAGAATACAGAGTGGAAGGGAATGAAGCTGGTTGGGTCTGGATTGTGAAGGGCCTTGAATGTGATGACAGGGATTCAGGATTATTTTAGGTAACAAGGAATCACTGGATTTTACTTTAAAGCAGTGGTATGACTAATATAGCAATACCAGAAAGTGAAGAAAATCATTCCTTCCTCCAAACAATTAACCAATTTGGTTCTTGAGTGCTAGTCTATACTTTAAAGAAATGCCCTGCTAATAAAAATGACATGTTATGATTATATGGGTCATTTGGTCACCATTTTTAAGTAACTTTGCCTTGTTTGTCTTTTTAGGGGTCACGTCCTTTGCTTACTAATATTTCATCGGTGACTCTAACCCACCTGCAGAAACCATTCAAAAAAATCTGTGGATAAATGTGGAGAATATTTCTATTGGTTTTTCTCTCATAGAATTTTTTTTCAAAGGAAACTTCTGAGTATGTATCTGAAAAATAATTCTCTTGGTTCAGTGCAGCAATGAATAATTGGAGATGAGAATAGCTTAGAAAAATGACAATACCAACAACATATAACTAGTGAGGTTTTGTTATGTTTCAGGCATGATGCCAGGCACTAGTTAGATTCATTCCCATTTTAACCAGAAAACTGAGTAGATGGTAAAACAGAGCTGTATCATAAAAAGAACATGAGATTTGGAGACAGAGATGGATACCATATTAACACTGGGAAAAGTACCTAACTTTTCTTCATCTTAATTCCTCATTTATAAAAATGAAATAAGATAGTCAATGTTTTATAACTCCCAGTCCCCATCAATCTCTTTCCACCTACCCTGCTGTGTTCAAGTATTTATTCTTGAAAATATATGACATCTTTCTGTGTTTGTTGACTTTCTCACCCATTAAAATACAATTTCCATCAGGGCAGAGGTATTATCAGTCTTGGCTACTGTGGTAGTCAGAATAATGTTCCCCCAAAGATGTCCACGTCTCAATACCTAGAAACCGAATATGTTATAGTACATGGTGAATGAAGAATTGATAGCAGATTGAATTAAGTGTGCTAATCAGCTGACATTAAGATAGGTAAATTACTGGGATTATCCAGGCAGGCCCTTAAATGAAAGACCAGAGCAATGGCTATGTCAGGACTCAGCCCAGCATTACTGGCTTTGAAGATCAAGGAATGGTTGACAAACCAAGAAATGTAGGTGACTTCTAAAAGCTTGAAATGCTGAGGAAATGGATTCTCCCCTAGAACCTCCAGTAGGAACAGAGACCTGTTGACAGTTGACTTTAGCTCAGTGAGACCCACTTTGGAATTCTGACTTCAAGATGTGTAGAATAAATTTGTGTCACTGTTCATGACAATTTGTTACACCAGCAATGAGAAACTAACAATGCTACTCAGGACGTTTGTTTCCTACTACCCTGTCACTAACGCCTAGAACAGTGAGTGTACCATAGCAACAACTAAATTTGTGTGTGTGTGTTTTATAAATTAATGAAGAAATGCACAATCAACTAGAAAAATGATGCCACAATTCAAGAGGGCACAAACAGTTATGAGTAAGAGTACATGTGCACAAATGCACATAAGAAGGCCAAATGTGTATCAAAGAGATTTAATGTAAAATTATGTAATTAAAATTATATCCAGTATTCTATATACTACATATAGAAAGATACACATTACTTTACAGAAAACATCTTAGTGTTTTGGTTTAGGAACACAAAACTTTATGTAGCATGTTTTTGAGAAAAAGGGTCCAAAACTACTATCACTTGTTTTTATTCACTATTGCTTTGTTAAACTTCTGAATTTTATTATTACATGAAAGCCTAGGCAACAGCACTGAGAAAAGAAGTACAAGTACAGTGCTTTTCAAGAAATATGGTAATGCAGATTAGGCACAACATTATCTTGATATTGGTATTTTCTCTTGCCATCACTGCCATTCTTTTCTCTCTTTATCTTAAACTTCTTATGTCATCATTTTTCAGTATTAAAATCCTTTTCCCTAGACTGTCTATCAAGGCACACAGCAACTTATCTTACCACAATTATAAGGTCAAAGACTGCAAGGTTAGGTAGGCAAAAAATAAACAGAAGTAGGCACAAAATGAGCCTGGAACATCTTTTTATTTCATAAAATTTGAGATTACTCAATGAATGATGTGAATATGTTAAAAATACACTTAATGAGCTAGTTGGATGGGGCTCCAAGTGGTCAACTCTAGAACAATTAGAACATAAAAATAAAAATGATATTAATGTATTATAATCCATTGAATAAAATAAAAATGCATGAGGTCAAGGAGAAAGAAAGAAAGAAAGGAAGGAAGAAAGAAAGGGAAAAAAGAAGAAAAAAGGAAGAGGAGAAGAAAAAAGGAAGAGGAGAAGAAAGAAGAGCTCTTTTAAAAAATAAAGCAACTATCAAATATGGAATGATTGATGGAGTTAGAGTCACCCATGGATGCTTAAATTAATAAGTGAAATGTCGACGAGAAGCAAAACATGTAGAGTCTCAAAGTATATTCCAACAGATTACTATTAACTAACTACAAAGGGAAACATTATATTACAGTGGCGAAATCTGGTAGGGACCATTCAAACAAGTAACCAAAAACATCATTCCTAATTTTGGGATAAATCAACATCATGTGCCTTCTAATAAGAGGTGCTGAGTAGACAGCATAATTTCTGTGGTATTCCTGCCAAAATGTGTATAACCTGAATAAAATAGTAAAGAAACATCAAACAAACCCAAATAGAAGAGCATTCTATACAGTAACAGGTATGTTCTATTTCAAAATATCAGACTGAGAAAAATTTCCAGATGAAGTATAATTGAGAGATGATAAATGAATACAATATGTGATTCTGAATTGGATCATGAACCAAGGGAAAATCGTTATAAAGGATATCATTGGAGCAATTGATGGAACTTATATAGTGTCTGGGAATTATATGATAAAAATCAATCAACACTAAATTTCCTGACTTACATAATTGTATTGAGGCTAAATAATAGGATATCCTTGTTCTTAGGAAATAGATGCTGAAATGTTTAGCAATAAAGGGGTATACATTTCCAACTTAGTCTCAAATGGGGCAAAAATATATACAATTGGTAAATGTAGGTAAGTGATATATTTTTACTACTGTTGCAACTTTTCTGTATGTTTGAAATTATGTCAAAATTTGAAGGTATAAGCCATAGCAATAAATTTAGATTTTATACATTCCAGAGAGGCTGGCCATGCCAAGTGTTGATGAAGACATGGCAGCAGTGTTTTAAGTTGCTATACCTGCACTGCAGAGGAAATTGATAGTGTCTAACAGTGTGATGATGTTTATATTTGGGGTAGGCTGAAAGTGTCCACAAAGATGTCTGTATCCTAACCTCTGGAACATGTTACTTTACATGGTAAAAGCGAATTTCCAATGTGATTAAGTTAAAGATCTTGAGATGGGGAGATAATCCTGGATTATCCAGGTAGGGCCCAATGTAATATCAAGGGGCCTTTGAAGAGGGAGGCAGGAGGGTCAGAGTCAGAGAAAGATGTGAAGATCCTACATTGCTGGCTCTGAAGATCAAGGAAGGGGCCATAAGTCAAAGAATGCTGGCAACCTCCAGAAACTGGAAAAGGCAAGCAAATGGATTCCCCCCTAGTGCCTCTGTAGGAAGCATGGCCCTGCTGACACCTTGAATATGGTCCAGCGAAACCCGTTTCAGACCCTGATCTCCAGAACTCTAAGATGATAAATTTGTGGTGTTTAAACCTCCTAACTATGTGGTAATCGGTTATGGCAGAAATAGGAAACTAATGTAATACCCTATGACCAGTATTTCTAATTTTCAATTGCTAGGCTTTAAAGACACTCTCATTCATGTGGCCAAGATATTCAGGTACCATTTGTAATAGGAATACTGGGAACAATCAGATGCCCATAAGTAGGAAAATGGATAGTCTAGTCATCTGATGGAATATCAAATGAATGAATCAGAAAATACATCAACATGGATAAATCACAAAAATAAAATGTTGGGTGAAAAGAAAAAAAAAAACGATTTGCTCTATGAAATGTAGGTAAGTATGATACCACACATGTAAACTCTTAAAATATTCCAAATGGTGCTCTGTATTAAGAGTACTTATATATGCAAAAATGTGTGTCTAAAACATGAGATCATGTATGGAAAGAATACATATTCAGTTAAGTGTTATATCTGGAGGAAAGGAGGGGACTAAGCTGAGGGGGGGGGACACCTAGGCAATTCAATGGAATAAACAAAAAAATTAATAAGATGTGATTAATAGATATAAAGAATGAGGAGAGAGGAGTCAGTAAGACTGATTTTTTTTTTTTTTTTTTTTTTTTTGCGGTATGCGGGCCTCTCACTGTTGTGGCCTCTCCCATTGTAGAGCACAGGCTCCGGACACGCAGGCTCAGCATCCATGGCTCACGGGTCCAGCCGCTCCGTGGCATGTGGGATCTTCCCGGACTGGGGCACGAACCCGCATCCCCTGAATCGGCAGGCAGATGCTCAACCACTGTGCCACCAGGGAAGCCCAAAGACTGATATTTTTAAACAAGAGAGTATTGTTGAAAACTGTAATAAAGAAGGGAGAAGAGCCTATTTGGGGGGGAAAATAATATTTCCTGATTTCTATCTCCAGAGTCTGTGTATTTTCTCTAAGGTTTGCACAAGAGGTGATATAAATATATCATTGTCCTCAAGGTGATTACATTCTAGACCAGGAGTAAGCAAAATTATTCTATAAACACTCAGATAATAAATATTTTAGCCTCTGTAGGCCATATGGTCTCTTTTGCAACCACTCAATTCTGCTGTTACCATATGAATGCATCCATAAACAATATGTAAATTAATATGTGCAACTGTGTTTTAATACAATTTTATTTACAAACAGAGGCAGCAGGCTAGATTTGGCCCACAAGCCGTCATTTTCTGTCTCCTGTTAGACTAAATATTTTACCTTTCTTCACAGAATAAGGGCTATATTTTTACTACCCTATTGATTAAAAAAATACACATGCACATACAAATGTATAGGTCCCCCCTCAATCATTCCATTCCTCCCCAGGGGCTGAAGGTTTAGGTTTGGGGGACCACTGGTATGGTGGAAGAAAATGAAGTGTACAAATAATTAAAACACAAAACTGATCATTCTAGAAAAGGGGTTGGAACAAAAGTCTCTGGGAGTTTACCCATGGGAGAAATCAAGAGGGTGTTGGAGAATGCTTGGAGTGTGAATGGGGGTGTGGCCAGGTGTGTAGAAGCAGACTGAAACTTGTATGAGCAAAGGCTTAGAGTCCAGGAAACGTGGTGTCTGAGCAAGGAAGGAGAGAATTGGGGTTTTTGTTGTTGTTTGGTGACAGCATAGGTTACATGAAGGGATGAGCATTAGAATGTTCTCAGAATGTAATTTGGAAATCAGGTCTTTAAGGGCCTTAAGCTCTAATTCTAAGACCTTTTGTTCTGGAGCCAGGAATTTCTCGATATTACTTGTCTTAAGATACTCTATTAATTTATGACCTAAAACGTTTCTAAATGTTCAACTTGCTGAGAAAATGGTCGAAATTGCTTTCAGGATGTGGTATTTTTAAGGCTTTTAAAATTTTATTATTTTTTGGCTTACAACACAGCAGGAAAATATGTTCATAAACTCCAAGACATTTTAAGATATCAAATGCATTTTTTAAAACTAATGAATAATAATGAAAATGACCTAAGAGTTTTATCACCCTATCTTTCTGCCAGCTTATTGTTGTTCATATTAATATACTTTGCTGTATGTTATCTACTGCAGTTTAAAAATCCACTAGGAATAAAACTATTGAAGTAATTTGCAGTCTCTTCCCTTGTCAAGTCATCACTGTGGTCAGATCAATTTCTGTTATTTTCAGAGTAAATACTTTCACTTAACTTAGCTTATTATTTCTTGCTTTTCTCCCAAGAAAGAATGTGATTCCTTCCTCTCCTTAAGGCTTGTTTATTTCAACTTTTGCATTCTTTCCAGGTGTGGCTCCATAGCTCAGCATCAAATCATATGATACTATGCAGATCCAGCAATATAAGTATTTCCTTATAAATCAGTCCTCTGTGACTCCCTCCCGGAATGCATCATGTTATACAGGAAAAGCCCAAGGACATCACAAAATATTGCCTTCTTTGTTTTTACTCAGTTTTTTAAGTTTGGTACAAGAAATGGTGTTTGGGTTTTGTCCATATGACAGAAAAATAACCATAATCTTAACAGAAATTTAAAATAAGAAAAAATACCACCAACCAAAAATTTATGACTTTTTCCATCTAAAATCATGTTTGGGATTGTGTGTGTGTTTGTGTGTTTATGTGTGTGTGTGAATGTGGATGAACCATTGTTTTATCCCAGGACTCTAATTAACTGGAAGAAAACCATATTAGCAAGAAGCAGTTATTATAATTACTGTGTTAAAGTAGCTGATACTTTTACTTACAAAGGACTACCTAAATTAGGGTGTACATAGTGTTTAACAGTCCTATGCAGAAATCTGTTTAAACCAATGTGAGAAGTCTTGTAGAAAGAAAGGGAACTGTGCAGAATGTGGTAAAACTAGGTAACTGGAAAAAGGAAAATTTGTATTTGTCATAATCTTTAGAGCACTGCTTCTCTGAGACTTAAATATTTGATTCCAACTAATTCTCACCGTCATAACAAAATAATCTCTCTGAGGTGAATCCCGACCTTCCTGTCCTTGTTCATGCCTCTGGTATGTTTTTTTTATCTCTAATGTAGTACATCTTTCAATGTACTATCATTCCTTGGGCACCTCCTTTATTTTCCCTTCCAGGTCATTCTAATAGAATGATACCCATATTAAATACAACCCCACTCATCTCATCAAAGAATCTCGGTGTTGAGTAGTTTGCCCATGTGAGACCATGAAACACAAACTTTAGCCCAAATTGCATCAATTCTTTTAAGTCAAAATGTCTTGAACTGTGTATTAAGAAATTTCACAGAATCCAAATTCAAAATATATCACAAACTCCTTATTTCCATTATGTGATAATTCTATCAACAGAAGCAATTAAACTGGGTTGTTTTACTTGTTTTTTATAAATCCAAGTAATTCTTCATTCACTACTCTTTTTTATGAAGTGGATATTTGGAAGGTTTCTTCAATAGTCTCAGTATTAGGAGTTTTAAAAATAAGTTAGCAAACATTAAAGTTTTCTATTCTAAGCAATTTAGGTTAACATTAATTATCAATTATAAGAAGTATATGTTGATGGAGATGTAACAACCAACATCATTTATTTCACTTTGAGTTATTCAAATAGTTGGCTAGAATCATGCAATAATTTCTCAACTTTTCTCTGTCCCTTTATGGAAGCATCATTCTCTGAACTAGATGGGCACATGAAACTCTGCTCTGTATTCCAAATTTAGGGAAAGTGGCATTAGAGTAACTATGATTTTGCACTTACATTCACATTTCTAAAAACAGATATGACAGACACCCAGTAAACTTTGTTGTCTTTTCCTGTCTCCCTTTGTAGAGATTTTAATAAAATATATTCTTTGTAAATCTTATGTTTTTATTTCATATGTTTATTATGAGAGACCATTAGGAAAAATAATTCCTACATAGTATCTGAAACTGTCTGATACTAAAACTGAGCAGGACCTCATCAGGCTCCTGGTCATGGAAGCCTTTCTGTGTCCCCCATTTCTTGTTTGTAGGGAATAGACTACAGCCTCTATGACCTTGCCTGAGTTCCAAAGGGCAGATTCTAGCAGTTGCTAATTAGGGAAGGGAGAGGATGCAGAGAAAAGAGAAGAGCAGTCAAAAAACTATAGTGCAGACTTGGGGTAGGGTCCTGGTCTGCCTCAAGGGATAACTTAACTCTTCTACAGAACTAAAACCCTCAACAAATGGAAGACATTAACATCCTTCATTCCAGAGATCAGAGTTTGATAACTCAAGAAGCTCATCAGGAGACCATCTGAGGCCAGATTAAAGGAGTTCAGACCCTGCACACACCCTGATCCTTATCAGCAATCCTGCCCTTGAACCATGGCTCCTCACCAAATCCCTTTGGGTTGGGACACAGAGTTTTTGAGGCAGAAGCCCACTTTGTCCCCCTTTGCCTGGCAAAGCAATGAAGCTATTCTTTTCTACTTCACCTAAAACTCTGTCTCTGAGATTTAATTAGGCACCAGTGCACAGAGCCTGAGTTTTTGGCAAAATACTACTTAAGTATCAATATATTTTTCATATATGAAACACTGGATAATAAACAGTTCATGACTTTCATATAGTGTTTGTAGGACAAGACAAGCTTTGCAGGTTTGCATTTGCATGTTTCAATAAGGAGCTGGACCTGAAGAGTCAGCACACACTTGAGAATTCACTCATGCTTGCTTTCCTCATATGTGTGTTTCTATAAAAAAATGAAAAACACTTGTCCATCAGTGCCCAGGCTAAACTAAGAAATATTTGCAACTAGAGATAATTTTGAGTACTTAATATCTTCCCCAAGAGAAATATTTAAAGAGAGTAAATATTTTAGAATATGGTCTTCTTCTTAGAACAGTCATGAGATCGTTCCTATAACAGATCAGCTCTAGTTTCTGAAAAAAACTGTCTATGAAAGAAATCACACACCTATGCAAGCTTGTCCTGTATCACCTCCAGGGCCCAAGGCTGTTCAGATCACTAAAAAATTCCATATTTGATAGAACCTGGTGATAGTACTAGCCATCATAATATATTATTTTCTGCTTCTATTTTTTGTTTTATTTTTTTAATTTTATTTTATACTGAAGTATAGTTGATTTACAATGTGTTAGTTTCAGGGGTACAGCAAAGTGATTCAGTTATACATATACATGTATCTATTCCTTGTTAGATTCTGTTACCATATAGGTTATTCTTTTTTATTTTATTTTTTAAATTTATTTTTTATTGAAGTATAGTTGATTTTCATTATGTTAATTTAACCATCATAATTTATAAAGAGTAAAGGGAGAGAGACCCACAGAGAGCTAAAGGACCAAATGAGCTCTTACTCAGGGAGGAGAGAAATACCACTAAACTTTTAAGTATTATTTATACAGTTTTGTTATACAGGTAATACATATCTTCAATCAATGGACAAATATATATAGAGTATCTACCATGTAAAAGACTGTGTGACAGGCATGACGGGTTAGTACATGTGGTGGGCAGAATCCTAAGATAACACTCCAGATTCCTGCCTCCTGGGTGTTCATGGCCCAAATAATCCTTTTTCCTGAATGTGGGCAGGATATGTAGATATGATGATGCATCAGCCCAGGGATTTTGCATGTGTACTGATGTTACTAATGAGTTGACCTTGAATTAAACAAAGTTAGCTCACTAGGCCAATAGGAAAGGAATAGATGCATGGAGGGAAATGGAAAGTAAAAGACAGAAGGAATGTTTCTACTGTCATATAAATAGCACCAGGTATTCCAAACCTAGGAAATTCAAAGGCAGATAAGAAGGAAGCTGCTGGAGAGGAAAACAAGTTGGTTTTCTCTAGGGTTCCAAGGGACTTGGGACCATTAGTAGGATTAGTTTTGGAATTTTCTGAGAGTGATTCTAGAGATAAGACAAACATCTGTGTATTTCACCATTGATTAAGAAGTACATTGGGTCCTGCCTCACCCACCTTGCCATACTCACCTGACTCCTCCATAACTAACAGATTCAATGTGTTTATACTAGTACTTGGCCATGCCCCTAATATACCAGGCTTGATTTTGAGGTAGGAGGTAGATGGGCCCCTGGGCTGAGCAGCTAGAGCTTGTCAAGCAGAGTAAGTTGGAACTTCGTTTTCCCAGACACTCCGAGGACAAAGTTAATGGCAGGAGCTGAGCTGTGCTGGAGTAGAGAAAAGATGACCACACCTATCACTCCTGAGGTCAAGAAAACTTCCCAAAGTACACTAGCACAGAAAGGCTCCTTGGGAGTCAAAAAGGGAAGGGACACCAGGGCATAATAAGTTCGGCTAACTTCCCAAAGGCCCTCATGCTAGAATTCATCTTGGCAAAAAGATGCACACACATATTGGGAAGGGCCCTTAGGTCAGACGTGGGAAAAGAAGTGAGATGGTTGGCCAGAGGAGAGCAAAGACCCAGAAGAACTGCCCCTATATAAATGATTTAACTGCCTCTTTACTGCACTCCTCCTCATTAGGGAGGATGCCCACACCCTTTCTCTCTGGGTGTGCGTCTCTGCCTTGCTTCCATCTTAAATAAATAAACCTTTTCTCTGTGTGCTCTCCAATTTGTTATGCTGTGTCTCTAATAATAAACTTTGTACCTATTTTTACAGGTTTTGCTTCCTTGAAACACTATTGCTTTCAAATGGTGGCAAGAGCCAGGGTAAATTTGCCTCTAGCCTCTAGCCCCTGGTAGACTAGTGGTTAGGCTTCCCGGTTTTCACCCAGGCTACCCAGGTTCAATTCCTGGGCAGGGAACTAAGATCCTACTTCCAGACTGCTCACTGCTGTCTCTCTGAGATCAGTTTATCTCTGTACCTTTGCAACATTGTTTTAGTTCATTCTTAGTCTTCTCCAATTGCTCTGATCTGCCTCTTAGTCTGTATTTACAGGGAGCTTCCAAGGAACAGGGTGGATACATCTCTTTTGGCATTAATCACACTGTTTTGTGATTGTCTATTACCTTATCTGTCTCCCTCACTCTACTATGGCTGCTGTGAGTTTATGCAACAGCTCTCTTTCTCTGTACTGTTAGCCTGTCAAATGTCTGACACATATTAAGTGAACAAGATCCGCTTCATGAATGAATTTGTATAAGCAAACATCTGTTTTTAAGAACAATGTGAATCATTCCAGTTTCCCATTCTGTCAATATCTCCTTTCTTAGGGTGAGAAGACAAATATTTTAGGAATGCCTTTAAAGCAGCAGGTGGTGCAATACAACAGAGGTCTTGGAAATAAAGGAGTCAGAACCAAACAGAAATATCTTTTTTTTTTTTTTTTTTTTTTTTTTTTTTTGCGGTATGCGGGCCTCTCACTGTTGTGGCCTCCCCCGTTGCGGAGCACAGGCTCCGGACGCGCAGGCTTCGGACGCGCAGGCTCAGCGGCCATGGCTCACGGGCCCAGCCGCTCCGCGGCACATGGGATCCTCCCAGACCGGGGCACGAATCCGCATCCCCTGCATCGGCAGGCGGACTCTCAACCACTTGCGCCACCAGGGAGGCCCCCAGAAATATCTTAATTGGAAGTAGGGTCAACTTGCTGTGCTGTGACTAAGGAAAATCAGAAGAGAAAAAAATGTTGCAAAGGCTACAGTAAACGATTTACCAAAAATGCTGCAGAGGGATTATTTTTTCTAATATTTTGCAGTTTCTTTAGAATACAAAGTGTCAAGCATAAAGTACTATGAAGGGTACTTGGAAGTACATGGAAACTTTGGCAGATCTTTCTACTTAAATATAAGCTGGCTGCTAGAACAGACACTATTTTGAAATATGACAATACCTTCTGATCTCTTTTCCCTTGTTCTTCATTATGGAGAACATTTTCAGGATAATAGGATGTCTCTCTTTTAGCAGCACATCTGTTCCTGCTTCATTGTCTTTACTTTGCTTGAAATCACAATTTCCTCTTTGGGAATGTACAATTGGTGGCAAGTAGAGATGATTATGATGTAATAAACAGAAATGATGACTTCAGGTGGGTTATAATAGTTAGGAAACTGAGGCTTTTTCTTCCTAGTAAACTCCTCTGCTGATTAAAATGAGGAAAGGAAACCAAAATATATGCAATGTCTGAGCAGAATGGCCTCAGAATTGAATGACTTCTCAGTCAGATCATTTCTGATTTGAGTTGTCTGTTTTCTTATGGTTTGTGTCACAGCTGTTGTGGCTAAGTACATTTATTATTGTCACATATACATATACATATTGTATATATATATATATACATGTAATGTATACATATTTTATATATGTGTATATATAATCACTTTTAGTTTATTAGATAATGTAAAGAGTAGAAACTTTCTTTGGAACAGACTTGGATTGAATTCTGGCTGAAACACTTGGCTTTGTGACTTTGGATGTATTAACCACTTTGTGTCTCAGTGGCTGCTTCAGTAAAACTTCAGATGAAAACATCAGCTTCTTTGTTCTACAAATTGTAGATAATATTTTTAAAAAGCATTTTAAAATGCATGGACCAGGATGTCTAACCCATGAAAGTCCTCAATATATGGCACTATTATTATTGTTCTGTGAAAAATCATCCCCAAACCTCGTACGACAGCTCTGTGCTTCCGTTTCTAGCATTTAGTATTGTCTTTGCCAGCCTTTTTCTCAGGTCCCTCAGTCTTGATTCCACATTTTGCCTTTGAGCCCAGGTAATCTAGATTTCATTTTCCTTCCTGCTTATACCTGTCTGCCCAAACTTTGGCTTCTGCCTAACTGAATTTCTACAAACAGCATTTTAAAACTTTGAAAAACTGATGGAGTCTTCTTAAATAAAAATTCTCTTGGCATTCTAATTTTGACTAACTATATAAATATATATATATATTAAAGATATAAATATTTATTTAATAAATATAACTTAATATTTATTATTATATTTCCTAAATACATATACACACATAAAATCAGGTATAGATTATTTGTGCTTAAAGCTCTTTATGATTATAAATATCAACAAAAATTTATGATAAAATCTCTACGAAATTACAAAAATCCAAATGTAAACATCATCCTGACTTTTAACACCCATAGATTAACTTTGCCGCTTTTTAAATCTTAGGAAAATGGAATTATATGATATGTACTCATTTGTGTCCGGCTTCTTTTGCTGAACATTATGTTCATGAGATCTAGCCATTTTGTCACTAGGATGAATGAATTCTGACCACTCTGTCTTCTCTTGTGTTATTAGCTCAAGATGCAGTTTCTCAGGAAGTGATCTGCTATTGGGCATTGTGGTTGATGTGTATGCACGATGGACATTCCCCCTCAGGAATGAAGGGCTTCCTCGCCCATGTTCTGAGAATGCTGTCAGTAGAAAGCCCTGGCTGACAGCCCCTATGGGGATTGCACTCTCCCTAATTGGAAGAGCCTGTGTAAAAATGACTGGCCTGGGACTTTCCCCTCATCCTAACTCAGCACAACGTTAAAGTGTTATGGTAGCTCCAGAACTCCCAGTGGCATCATCTGAAGTCCCCAGTGAGACTGTGCTGCAGCCCAGCTTCTCCTCCACCCAATCCTGCTTCCTTTCCTTTCCTTCCAAGAGTATTCCCTACTCAACCTCCTGCCTGCCCATCTCACTGAGTTAGCTTCCTTTAGCATCCAAGCTGTCATAACCATGATCAGGTAACCTGGCGTAGTAAGAAAAATGTTTTGCTCTTTTGTTTTCAAGCAATTAGATGCTTTCATAGCCTCAAGTTACCTAGGTTAATTGGTCTACATTGAATGAAGAAAGGTCATCCCTTAAAAGGGTAATTAGAGTGCTGAGTTGACTGATCACAAGTACGGACAGAAATTCTAGGCAAGGATAGAGCAGGAAATAATCGATAACTTCCTTCCTGGGAAGGGGAGAAAATGTACTTGCTTGTATTCACTTCTGGTAGACCTGAACTTGCCTGTGTGTAGTTTTAATGCTACTCCCCTGTTATGGACTGAATGACATATGTTGAAGCTGTCCACGATAAACGTGACAGACATTAGTGAAAGTGGGAAAACAGATTTTACTCAGTAACTGCTGATGGCAGCTCAGCTCCATTCTGCTTTGTGCAGAGGTGAGATTCGGTGCTTTAAAGGAAGAAGAAGAAGGAAACGGGGAGAGTGGGGTCCCAGTGGAGTCAGAGAAGGGAAAAGTTATAAATGGTTGGTCAGTGTAATGTGATTGGTCACCTGTGTCTGTGAGCTGGCAGTTTTCGAAGTTAGGATTCTGCTCTATTCTTCTTGAGGATCACATTTCAGTGGACTGGCTCTCAGGTCCTTAAAAAAGACACCTTGTAAGAGATACAAATTCACAATTGTGAGCCCTTTTTAGTAAATTCTCTAAGAAAGGGAAGTCAGGGGCCTAGCCTCCAGTGTTGACTAGAACAAACAGTAAATTCTCCAGCTGCATTGAGCTTTTGCAGGCAGGAATTTAATGGGGGCTCTGGGGTCATCCTAGAAGCATGGCTTATGTGGCTGGAAACCATGCCAGAGTTTGGCCAATCCCTTAGTGTGGGGTTTGGAAGAGTTATGTGCTGGGAGTCCTGCAGTTATCAAGCCCTAAGTTGGGACTGCATTTGGAGACAGGGCCTTTAAGAGGTAATTAACATAAAATGAGGTTATGAGGGTGGGGCCCAAATTCAATAAAGTTAGTCCCCTTGTAAGAAGAGAAGAGAGGGCCTCCCTGGTGGCGCGAGTGGTTGAGAGTCCGCCTGCCGATGCAGGGGATACGGGTTCGTGCCCCGGTCTGGGAGGATCCCATATGCCGCGGAGCGGCTGGGCCCGTGAGCCATGGCCGCTGAGCCTGCGCGTCTGGAGCCTGCGCGTCCGGAGCCTGTGCTCCGCAATGGGGGAGGCCACAACAGTGAGAGGCCCGCATACCGAAAAAAAAAAAAAAAAAAAAAAAAGAAGAGAAGAGAAGAGACCCCAGAGATCTTTCTCGTTACATGCAGAAGAGAGATGAAGACATAGGCACACAGCAAGAAAGCAACCATTTGCAAGACAGAGGAGAGCTCTCACCAGAAAATGAGCCAACTGCTGTCTTGATCTGGAATTTCCAGCCTCCAGAACTGTGAGAAAATAAATTTCTGTTGTTAAGCCACCCAGTCTGTAGTATTTTGTTATGGCAGCCCTAGCAGATTAATATACCTCTGTACACACTACATTTGAAATCATATAAGGTATTAGTTTTAATATACTGTGACAACACATTTGTATGAGTATACACAGACACGTTTTTATCTAGAAACCACAAACAAAAATTGTTTTTTTTCAAATTAAGGATGTTTACTAGATATGCTAATTTCAGTCTCCCTCTGAGACTAAAAGATTTGTTTGTAGTTAAGCAGCATTTATACTCATTTATACTAACTTCATAAACTAAAGGCATTGCCAAAAGATGAAATGTGAATCGCTTTTAATGCCACCAAGTGAACTGAATCAGAATGTTTTTCATGACAAAATATTGCTGTATTTGGATGGATTAACCCCTCAAATATAATTAGTGAAAAGTATTCTGAGAATAAAAGAATAAGTGTAACATACCCAGGACAGTGCCTAAAACACAGTAGATATTCAGTCAGCAGTAGATTTCTTCTTCCACCCCTACAGCTTATCAACTGCTGCACAAATATACACATACACATATGTCCTTGCCTTTAGAGGCTTCATAATCCTTGACTATTAACTCCACAGAGCTGTTTTATTTTGTGTTTGATACAGTAATTTATAAACAGAAGTGATATGTCTTATCATTTGATAGGTATCATCCAGTGGTTACCAAGCTGAAATAATGATATATCAGCATCATTATTATAAAAAGTGTGGAGTTAGACAATAATAATTTATCATAAATAATAGAAGTTCAACTCTATATTTTTTTATTAAAAGCCTGGATACATTTCCTAATCCAGGCTAGTGTACAAAATTATGTCAACAGAAGAATCAGGATTTACTGCACTAGCTATTTGTGATCATGGTCGCCAACAGACTCTTTGTTCTTCAGAAAGTTTTGGTAAAGTTTCATAATTTTTTATCAATATCTAGTCTCACCATTTCTACAATTTTGAGAGGAAAGTGACCAAGACCAAATCGATCCTCACTGTTTTGCCTGATTTGAAAGCATTATATGTATGAGATAAATGTTAACATATGTCAATACAGAAAATGTACCTCATGGTGTGTGTTTAAATTGGTCCATACAGCAATCAGCAATGGATGAAAATAAGATTAAAAACAATGTTCCAACTGTAAAATAAAATGATTATATTTACTCTGTGAAGACTCCTTCAGGAAGAAGGTGGCTTTGTTTTTTGTTTGTTTTCAGGTTGTTTTTTTTTTTTCTAATTTTTTGGCCATGCTGCACAGCATGCAGGGTCTTAGTTCCCCAACCAGGGATCAAAACTATGCCCTCTGCAGTGGAAGCTTAGTGTCTTAACCATTGAAGTGATAAGGAAGTCCAAAGGTGGCTTTGTTTTGCTGCATCCAGAAATGGCTTAGGAACCAAAAACTGAATGATTTCTTTTGGGATGACATCTGACACAGAGATCACTCAACACCCATACAGTTTTATTGAATGATGGGTCATAATTCTTTCTTTGAGCCTCCTGTATGTCACAAGGCTTCAGCCATTCAGTACATATGGGACTTAAACATCTGTGTAAATAGTTTCTGTCAATTTCTACTTAAATGTAGTTCCAGTCTGTCTATGTCAGTTTGGGCTGCTATAACCAAGTACCATAGACTGGGTAAGCTTATGAAAAACAGAAATTTATTTCTCACAGTTCTTGGGGCTTGAATTTTGAGATCAGGGTACCAGTATGGTCGGGTTCTGGTGAGAGCCTTCTTGCAGACTGCACACAGCCCACTGCTCACTGTGTCCTCATGTGGCAGAAGGGGCAAGGGAACTCTCCCAGTTTCTCTTATAAGATCACTAATTCCATTCATGAGGGCCCTGTGCCCTCATGACCTAATCACTTCCTAAAGACCTCACCTCCAAATATCATCACATTGGAGATTAGCCTTCAACATATGACTTTTAGGAAGACACAAATGTCTGCTCTGCAGCAGAGTCCATATAATATTGACATTTAAAAAACATTTGTCCCTTGTCCCCTGGTCAGTGAAAAACACTTCAAAAAGATACTTTTAGATAAATACTGTTGTTTAAGCAAAGTTAGGCATACATTTTAGTAGAGTTAAATATAAAATCTTGCTAAGAGATCAAGAAGACTCTGTTGGTTCCTTGATGGGGGTGGGGAAGAGGGAAGATCCATCTTTCCATGTCACCCCACTGTCAGTTCCTCCCCAGTAAAGAAGCAGTCATTGCATTGAGTCATACTTTGGAAATCTAATAAGACCATTTTACTAGTGGGAAAGATGACTGTGCATTAAAAGGTGATGCACGTAGACATGGATGTAATCTTTCTCTATTCTCTCTCCTTCCTCTTGTCCCTGGATGACAAAGCAGGAAGCCATTCTAGGGCCTTCTCTGAGGGAAGTTAAGGATCTCTCTGGAGCTCAATTTTAGGATCTTCTGTTTATGCCGCAAGATCAATAAAGACGGTTGAGGCTGCCATCTTGAAATATTTCTGTTTCTCACAGCGTACTGTTGCTTGGTAATCAATCAGCCTCTGAAAACTGACTTATGGTAACATTTAGACACATGAGGAAGAAGATACCCTTTCAGGCTTTGAGTGAGAGTGTGTGAGTGAGTGAGTTGAGTATGACTCAACTGTAACCAAACTCATGGAATTAAACATGCTTTATCCAAGCCAATTATAACTATGTATCTCATTTTTCTTTGTCATCTCTTCCTTTCTCAGCTGCCCTTGTACACAGAGATGTCCATATCATCTGATTTTAGCTAATTGGACATAAAGAGAGAATACTTGGGAAATCTAAGAAGGATTTCACTTCTTAACAAAAGAAAAGTCTCTTTTCTACCTGCCTCCCTCCCTTCCTGTTTAGGATGGGATGTGGTGATATCCTGTTGCTTGGAGCTGCAGCTGCCATTGTGGGCCCAAGAAGGAAGGATGAGAGATGAGCAAAAATACTCACATTCCTGATATAGTTTAGATGCTGTTTAAAAAATATATATACTCCATAATTTGTTTGTAGTTAAATTTTTTTTCTCTTTTAAAGCCAGATTTGGTAGAGAGTACTGTTATCTGCATCTTAAAACTTTCCTAATGGATTCAAGGTCCTCTACCTCACAAGCTGTGATTTCCATTGTGTGGAAGATTCATGAAGTTGGGAAGCCAGGTATTAGCTAACTCTGTGGTGCAGAGTTTCCATAAATCTCTATGAAAGCAAAGTTTCCACATAAACCTTCAGACCACAGCTGAAAAGACTTGCTAAGGAGCATAGTTATAATCTATAAAGCAACAGGGACTTAAAAGATCCACAAATGCCTATTTTTAAATTCTGCTTCTCAAACATGAATATATTAAAGTTGCTGAAGTCCTTCTACAGATGATATTTGGGCTGGCATTTCTATAAGTGGAAGAGATTATCTTTTGCTTACAATTTGTCACTTCTAACTGACTGTAGATCACAGCAGTTTAGAAGTTTAACCCCTTTAATTTAGGCTCTCTCTCTTCCAGCTTTTAGAAAAATCCTTTCAGCAGGCTGATAAAAATAGCAGCAGCAAAGCAATTAGATGTAATCCCAAACAGCTGTGGTCCAAGCCAGACCTATAAATTCTTTCTCTTATTTTAGTTACACACAAGTCAAAATTCTCCTGTAAGTTCCTGACAAAGTGAAAGGAATAGAAGATCCTTCAAATAATGCACATCAACATTCAACTGTAATACTCCCATCCAATTCTCATGGCAAATACTGGCCATCAATGTCAGTGAAACTTAGTGCAATAAAGTTATTTTGTGTCTGAATTCATTGGCACAAAATAACCAAAAAGTGGATTTCAGTTTGATTTAGGAAATCTTTCACGATTGCCTACTAAGTCCTAGGTACTCTCAGAAGTTGGACATACAGATAAATATGATAGAGTCCCTGCCCTTAAATATCTCACAGTCTAGAGGGGAGTTACAATCTTTTTCTCCCATGGTATGTATATAGTTTAATCATGGATTCATAATATTACAGACCTTAGATTTTGAAGAAACCTATGGTAATACATATTCTCATTGGTAATTAGTCTCTAAACAGTTAGTAATTTCTGAGGTACTATTAAACAAGTAAATAACCCATAGGAAGTTGGTTAACTTCCAAAGCAAAAAGTGGAGAATTTTCTGACCTGAGCGAATGGAATATAATCTAAATTTTAATCATAATAATAATGAGGAGGTAGCTTAGTTTTGTTATATCACACAGCGTATTGGAATTTTACAGATATTTAGAATGACATTTTCTTTGGCTAAATAGCTACAAGGTCTTATTATCCCTTTGCCCAATCAAATGAAATGGGTTTCGATTGACAGCTAACTTTCTGTAAGTAGCTTTTCATAAGCAAGGAAACTACTTCTGTTGCAGTAATTGTGTTTTGTACTGATTTCAGTTATTCAACCATTTTAGTATCTTCCTTGAGCTAGTTATAAAGAAGCTCGCACATATTCATGTCCTCAATCTCTCTCTCTCCCTTATCCACCAAAAAATGAAGAAGCTACAAGTTCTTTATCTCATAAAGATCAATAACGACTCCCAAGTGACAGCTCTGGGTCTCTGGGAAACAGGTGTCAAAAGGAAAAGATAAGTACAAGAGAGTTATTGGAGGTACTTCCTAAGAGGAAAAAGAAAGAAAGGCAAAGCACAAGTAGGCAGAGAAAGACTTCTGACCATGGTACTGGTCTCACACTTATAAAAAGAAGGGACAGAAGAAAGACTGGGTAGAACTAAGTGACTAAGTGCATCTCTGAGAAAGTCTCAGCCAGCCCACTAGGGAGTTCCAGTGCACAGATCACCCATGGAGGAGAGCCGAGATGACTGGAAATGGTGAGCCCTTGAATCTGCACCATGCTCAGTCATGGGCAGAGTCTGCCCAGAAAGTATGTGGCCTTGACTTGAAAGCGGAGACAGACCTTGGAAAGATTGGGGCTTCAGCTGATCTTCTTGAAGCAGATCCTCTTTTGAAAGGAGATATGAACAGCTCACCTTCATAGCTGTAATACTGAACTGGTAATAATTTTTAACCTTATTCCTTCAGATACTTGCAGTTTTCTAATATAGCTCTATGTCCCATAGTTTCACTTACTGCAATGTATTCCATTTAATGCAATTCTCCAAATGCTATCTTAATGAACCAGTGGTGGTACCATTGCTTTTTAGGACCACCTCCTATCACAATTTGCATCAGAGAGAGATCTATCTGTCATTAACAAGATGAGGCTGCCATTTTACTTCAGGAATATTCTTGGGAATCAAAAATCCTACACGCAAAATAGAGAGCTGAGTTCTGATCATGTGACTCAGGTCAGAAGTGAAACCAGAGTCTTGAACAACATCACCAGGACATGGTGACATCATTTACTTTTTCCCCATCTTTCTCTTGTCTCTTTAATTCTCCATGTTGGTTTGAGGATTTGCCATCCATTTCAATAGGTGGGCCACCATTCAAACTGAGGTGGGAGAGAGGGTTGGATATGGAACAGACAGACCCAAAATATAAAATTTCCTTTATACTGGGTCACAGCACAATTTTTTTAGATAGTATTCGTTAAGTTTTATCTTTTGACTAAAAGAACTATTATTTTTTATGATTTTCTTTATCTATTTGATACCACCATACTATAAAATTGACTAGTTACATCTCCAATTTTTTTCTGATGATTACCTTCAGTTTAGAAATCAATCAACAGTGAGACTAAGAAAAAATTCAGTTTTTAAAATATTCTCCTAATACAAACTCCAAAGCCCAAAGTTAAGCTTGAAATTGCAACCTAAACTAAAAAACGCTATGCTATAACCATATTTAAATTTAGTATTCACTGCCACATGAAACTAAAATAATAATTAAATATCTATTTGAAAAGGCAACTTGTGTTATGACATTTAAGGTAGAAATGATAAGAAATATCACTTCTTTTATTTCAAGAAGTGAGCTGTCAATATCTGTAGCTAAAAAGAAAATGCCTTCTGCAGGTTTGATAGTTTTATAAAAATGATCATATTAGAAATAATGTTACAACGATCTCTGAAAGCTAAGTTTGTGACTATATATAGAAAAGAATCACATAGTTATAGTTTAAAGAAGTATATTAGTTATCTACTGTTGTATAACAAATTACTGCAAACTTAGCAACTCAAATCAATACACATGTATTATTTACTAGTTCACAGTTTCCATTAGTCAAGAGTCTTGGCATGGTTTAGCTGAATCCTCTGCTCAGAGTCTCACAAGTCTGCAATCAAGGTATTGGACAGGCTGAATTCTCATCTAGAGACTTGACTAGGAAAGGATCTACGTCCAAGCCCATGGAGATTATTGGTGGAATTCATTTCCACCTTAGTTGTATGACTTAGGGCTACAGCTTTTTGCTGCCTATAAGCTGGAAGCTGCCTTAGATCCCAGTACATCTGAAGTTCCTAATGGTGGCCCACACTTCTTTGTCACATGGTCTCTCTAACATGGGTGCTTATTTCGGCAAGCCTGCACAGAGAATCTCTAGCTCCAAATTGCTAGCAAGGCAGAGTCTTATATACATGATGCCATTACAGGAGTGACACCCTATAGCTTTTACCACATAACCTAAATTAATCATGGGAGTGACATCCATATTCAATTGGTTAGAAACAAGTGTCAAGTCACCCACATTCCAGCGGAGGGAAATACACGAAGCATGAGTACCAAGAGATGGGGATCACAGGGGGTCATCTCAAGGTCTACATGCCACAGAAAGTTTCCTTTTTGATTGGGAAGACATTGGAATTCAAATGAAATTAATACACATAGATTATACAAACCTTTCTTTAGTAGGTGGATAGAGTTGCAGCCCACTATGGTTCATTAGCTATTCAAAATTTAGAGATAATTGGTCACTTCTGATTTTTAAAAATAGATTTAATATTTTCAAAACTTTATATAATTAATATATAAATTATGAATTATAGTGATTAATTGAACACTCATGAACACACCACCCACCCAAGCTGACAACTAAAATATTACCAAATACCAGCGAAAGTTCAGTGTGCTGCAATCATCTAATGCTATCTACCTTCCTACATTCCCCTGGAGGTAATCTATGTCTTCAGGTTTATATTTGCCTTTCCATTATTTATTTAAGTTGTTTTACCATGTGTGTATTGTTTCTGTTTACTTGTTTTTGAATTTTACCAAAATTGTATCATACTATGTATGTAACATATAGTATATATGTGTGTATGTGTATATTTATTTGAATTGACTTTTGTCATTCTAACTTTCCCAGCATTTTCAGTTGGCAATCCTAGCTCAATTACTTAGACTAGGAGAAAATCTTGTCCATGATTACCAAGAGTTGAACAAGAACATTCATGATAGAATTGTTTTAATAGCAAAACCCAAAACATCTGTGAGTGCACACAAACTCAAAACAAACAAACAAACAAATAAATAAACAGCCACTAGAAGCAACTAAAATATCTCTTTTTCTCCTTCCTTTATGTTTACCTTTGCTATTCCCTGTTTAGATTTCCAACTTTTTCTTTCTTAAAACTCATGGCATTATATCATGTTGTAGTAATATGATTCTAGGCAGTAATACAGATTTCAAACATGTCAGATTTCATATGAATGGTTGGTGGACATACAAGATATAGGATCAGGAACAAATGAGAGAACTGGTAAAAAGTAATAAAGGTATGGTGGAAAACTGAGACTTGGAATAAGAATTTATGGGTGCACAGTCATAGCCAGGAGGTTACGGGAAGTCCCCTGAACTTCATTTTCCTCATCAGGAAGACAGGGATAAGGTATAAATAACAACATTCACATCTGATTCCACAGAGTTATTTTGAGAATCAAATACATGACCATATGTGAATGGGCCCTTAAACTCTTTGTAAGTTCTGTATTAAAAATGGAATATTGCCTTCTTTGAAGAAATGTACAGTAAGAAAGGAAGTGTTCTGATATTAAATTAGAGAAGCAAAGGTGAACCATGGGAAACACCAGCCTTGGAAATTTAAGTTAGAAATGTTATTCCAACAAGTTAGAGAAAACATTTCAAGTTATGAGACTGGAGCTGACAACACAATACACTGGGATTGCAAAACAGAGAAGGAAAAGTAATTTCTGGCTGGATTGTAGGATAATAAACTCACTAATGTTGGAAAAAAGACTGTAGCCAGAGAGATGTTACTTCAGAAAGCACACAGAGAGTAAGGCTAAATTAGCAAACTTTTTGTTAAATTGTGGAAGTGGAGGGCTGAAAGACATAAGAGTTGTAAATACCTCTCACAAGTGTATGTGTGTGATATTGGAGAAGGAATAAGGGATGCTAGTTATTTAGCCTCTGTTTGTGAAAGCAGTTGCTAAGCACTTCCTCCCAGGAATCAATTCATTAAGGTGATTAACATTAGTGCTTACAATAAACAAACTTCCAGATCTCAGCTTTTTAACATAGTCCAATTCGGGTTAAGATATCTTCCTCCATCTTTTGTCTATACTCTATAAACCAGATGTCCTTCAACATGCCACGACAATAGAAGAGAGACTGGAAGGGTCATCCTAGATCTTGACTGTGTTATCCTCAAAGTGACACACAGGAGTTTTGCTCACAGGCTATTACCACATCTACACACAGCCACAACCTAATTGTAAACATGTCTGGGAAATGAGGAGAGAACATACAAATATTTGGTGAGCTTCTAGAACTGTTTTATCCCATTGTTCCTTTCTTTACATACAGTGCATACATTCAAACTGGAACGGAGCAGAATTCTGCAGTACCACCCCCCTCCAAGTACAAAACTGAGCAGTTAATGATTAAGACAATAGAGTCACAGACTCAGTGTCTGAGGCACATTCCTGAGTTGTTTTACAGATACTCTAACTGCCACCAGAGGACATGACATAAGCTGCTCCCTCTTGAGCAGTACTGAATCTTTGGCTAACTCAGTTCCAAGTACTGGCCTCAAGAGAATGGGATTATTGTTCATAATGATCTATATTTTTGTAGGCATCACAGTAGCTGTAGCTTGCTCTGCTTATATGTAAGCAGGCAACTAAAACTGTCAGCAAAGAGATGTTACAGACCCATGTTGACATCTTCTACTCTGAGAATATGGTGACCTAAGTCAGCATAAAGAAGTTAAAGAAGACAGACCTTCTCCCCTAATCCCATAGCAATGGAATGCTGTCTGACAGTGGAGAATTAAAAGCAGCTCTTTTGCCCCTTTCCTGTTTGCCCATTTCTGTTCCCTTCTAACCTTAAAAGAACCTAATTATAGGAAAGAGATCACTAGGCAATTTAACCTAACTCCTAACATATGCTCTCCTGAATGCACACCATGCTTTGCCTAACTTGTTGATTATTTTCCTAGATAAAAAGAAGTAAGGATGAAGAATTAAGCAGTTAAAAAATAACTAGCTCTCTAGCCCCAATAGTCCCCTTAGCAATCCTGCAGGCAGATCGTGCAGGCAAGATAACCTCTGAAGAGATATCCATCCAGTCTGCACACAATGGAGAAGGATGCAGAACCTAACATCTTGCCTTGATGATTCACTGAGATTCTTTCCCCTATTTTTCCCTTTAAAAACTGTCATAGTTGAGCATAATCTTCAGAGTTGGTCTCTGGACACAAGTTCACCTTCTCCCCAGATTGCTGGCTTTTCTGATTAAAGCAGCTTTCCTTCCTCCTGACACTTGCGTCTTGAATCATTGGCTTTTGAGTGGTGAGTAGCCAAACCTCAGTTCTGTAACAAGCCAGGTAGTTGTTCTCCATGTGTTGTGAGCTAGGGCTATTTCATCTAGGGACTTGTTTGGGCTGAAACATCCAAAATGGCTTCCTTGCACGTTGGTAGATGATACTGTCTTTTGTCTGGGAGCTCCACTGAGACTGTTGATCAGAACTCACACTCACAGGCTCTCCATATGACTTTGGCTTCTGAGCAGCAGATGGATTTTTGTTTCTTGTTTTTGTTTTTTTCTTGGCTGTGCCATACAGCTTGTGGGATCTTAGTTCCCTGACCAGGCATTGAACCCATGCTTTCTGCAGTGGAAGCACAGAGTCCCAACCACTGAACTGCCAGGGAATTCCCAACACATGGATTTTGAGAGGTAGCATCCCAACAGTGATTGTTCCAAAAGTGATCAAGCAGAAGCTGCTAGATAGTTTAAAGGCTAAACTTGCACTGGCACAGTGTGATTTCTACCACATGCTATTGTTTAAGTAGTCACAAGGCAAAAAAATAAATAAATAAAACCTAAGGGAAGGGCAAGGACAAATTAACACCTTTTCTTCATGGGGCTCTGACAAAGAACTGAGAGTCATCTTTAATGTGCCACATGCCCAGTCACCAGTTATTCTTGGTGTCATGAGAAAATGTTAAATTCTCTTAATTTTATTTGATTTAAAAATTCTGAGATGTACAGTAAGAATTTCTTCTCACTGAGTTTCTTTCTTGCCATGTTTAACAATGTCAGGCATTCAGTGTAACTGTCCAAAATAAAATTAAACTTAAGTAAATTTGGGGATGGAAAATTATATAATGTGTTTCATCTTGGCATGTATGCTGTATATAATCTCCTATATATGTTATATATATAGTTCACTGCTTTCTGTTCCCTGTTTCATCACTATCTACTTGTTTTTGTTTGTGTCAAGGGTTTAAGCATCTCCAATGGTCATTCCCTGAACACATAGCTAAAAAGGTGGGAGCATTAGTGATCTCACTGCCGATAGCTGTGCTCAGTAAATTGGACTTCGATGATGACCATCTTGGCACTTTTGTTCAGTAGTTTCTCCATAGTATGTCACATCTAGAGCCTAGTAATTTGTTAAGAAAGAAGAGAGTTCAGATATGCATTTTGACCTGGAATGCTAGAGGTATAAACACTCATACTGCCTTCAGGAAGGAAAGAGATTGTTTAATGAGTGGTCTTTGTGAATCACTTTGCTCCTGAGCCCAAAAAAATGGTGCTCATACTGCTCCATCCAAAAATACCAACAGGTTAAGTTTTGGGCCACTTTAAAAATATAACCTTAATTGGGTTTATATGGCTTTGTAGCTCAGAAAGCTCATAATGTCCACTTGAGTTTTTTCATCTCCAGAGTCCTGCTTTAAGTTCAGCTGGAGTTAATAAGAGAAACGCTTGCACTCAAGACTGAGAGAGACCTTAGAGATTCTATGGCATTGCCCAAAGTTCACACATCCCAGGTATTTCTGGTAGCTAACGATCATTATCCACCTCTAAACTCTAAGGAGTGAGTCTATGCTTTTCAAAGATGCCTTTTTCAATAGAGAAAGAGGATGTAAGATGAACAGCTATGTTAAAAATGTGCAGCCTGCACTAACACTACATTTCTCTGTCTTAGACATTTCACTGGCAACTACTGTCCAAAGGATGTGCTCCAAGCCTCAAATGCCCTCAATTAGGCAGGAAGCTCCACCAAAGCCCATACTAAAGAATTTAATATAAAACAATTTATTCTACTCATAAGAGTTTAATCATTACCTACATATCTAGGAAATTTTTTTGTGGAACGTTAGGCACATATTCAAATAACTATCAGAGATTTTTCTACTTTGTTATCCCACAGGCAACTCAAAATTCAGCATGTCCAAAAATGAATTATCTTCTCACAAAATTTCTGTCACAATAAATAATATTACTATTCACCCGACCACTCAAGACAGAAACTGAGGCATTTTATCTAATATTTAGTCCCTAGATTTGGGGTATTTTATCAAATAAATATAACCCAAGTTTAGAATTTCCTGCAATGTGTTTTGTGAAACACTAGTTCCACAGAATGCCTCAGTGAAAATTCTTTTACATATAGGAAATACTGTTACTCAATCCTCTTAGTCAAAAGTTTACACTGCATTTTAGCAAATCAGAGTTTATTTAAATTGACTTAACCTAGTGTTTTTCCAAGTCAATATTTGCTCTCTAAACTTATCTGTTTATCAATAGTACCTACTAAAATTCTTCAAAGCTAACATTCTATGGAGCACATTTAAGGAAATTGTGCTCTAACTTATCTCTTGCTGCTTACTTCATATTCCCCTCACCATTTACCCATTTTAATATAAAAACCTTCAACCTAATCTCCTGTCCATTCTTATAGTCTGCTATGTGTTTTTTTTCACTGTGCTGAGAGTAGTATTTATAAAATACAAATCTGATTCTTTTCTGCTTTTCCCCATTCTGAGGTCTCATGATATTTACAGGATTGTATTGATTAAGAAAATTGAGCTGCAAGTAACAGAATTTCAATTAGCAGTAGCTCAAGTAATATAGACAAGTATTTTATTACATAACAAGTTCGGGGTAGAGAGTTTCAAGGCTGGTTAAATCAGCAAAATAAGAATACTATCGAGGATCCATATATTTCCAACTTTCTGTTTTGCTTTGCTTTGCAAAGATACAGGAAAGAAAAATCAGTGGTGCAGGGTCCATTGATCCAGACACCACAATCTTAACACAACAAAAACACAATCAAACTCAGAAACAAGATTATTCCCTGATTTTTCCTTTTGTTTTAGGGGGAAAAAGCACAACTTTCCCAAAAGCCCTATAGAAAATTTCTTCTCAGAAACTATTGTCCAGCATAGAACAACATTCCCTTTTTGGTATCAAGGAAGATTGGGAAAGGAGAATTCTGATACTTCAAGTTTTAGTAGTTGAAGTTAGACTTGAAAACATGGGAAAAGATCATGAGGCATTGCTGTTGGGTAGGCAACACTCAGCATTATCCTTGGCATCTGACACCACTCAAAAGCTGGCCTTAGCATACCTTTCTAGTATTATTACTGGTCATTTCTAATATTACACCACATGTCCTTGTATCTACTTCCTTTTTTCATAATATTCCTTTTACTAAAATTCCCTCTTAACTTCTACATGTTCAGGTCTTAAGATTCATATTAAACAGAGTAACCTTGGACACCTCAATCACCAACATAGTGAATTACTTCCTCAAAAATTACATTTTGGTGGGGGTGGAGGTTTGACTCAAGTGTGTGGTCTTTATTTTTTATGGCTTTATTAAAATGTAATTGGTATATAAAAATTGCACATATTTAATGTATATAATTTAATGTGTTTAGAAATATACACACACCTGTGATACCATCACCACAGTCAAGATAACAAACATATCCGTCACCTCCAAAAGTTTCCCTGTGTCCCTTTGCTTTCTTCTTCTGTGATGAGAACATTTAACTTGATATCTACCTTCTTAGCAAATTTTAGGTACACAATACCATACTATTAACTATAAGCACTATATTTTACAGCAGATCTCTAGAAATAATTCATCTTATATAGCTGTAACTTTTATACCCATGGAAAAATAGCTCCCATTTTCCCTACCCCCATCCACTGGCAACCACCATTTTATTTTCTGCATCTACACTTTTGACTGTTTTAGACCTCATGTAAGTGGAATTATGCAGTATTTGTCCTACTGTGACTGACTTATTCCACTTAGCGTAATGTTTTCAGGTCCATCCACGTTGTTGAAAATGATGAGATTTCCTTCTTTTTAAAGGCTGAATAATATTCCATTGTATGTGTATACCACATTTTCTTTATTGACTTGCTTGTCAATGGATGTTTGGGATGTTTTCATACTTGGCTACTTTAAATAATGCTACAATGAACATGAGAGTGCAGATAACACTTCACGATCCTGTTTTCATTTCCTTTGCATGTTTACCCAGAAGAGGAATTGCTGAATCATATGGTAGTTCTATTTTTAGTTTTTTAAGGAAACTACATACTGTTTTTCATAATGGCTGCACCATTTTGTATTTCAATCAACAGTGTAAAAGTGTCCCAATTTCTCCAAAACTTCACAAACCCCTGTTATCTTTTTGCTTGTTTGTTTGTTTCATTGTAATAGCCATTCTAACAAGTGTAAGGTGATATCTCACTGTGGTTTTGATTTGAATTATCCTATTAATTAGTAATGTTGAGCATATTTTCATATACCTGTTGGCCATTTGTATGTCCTCTTTGGAAAAGTGTCTATTTAGGTCCTTTATACATTTTATATTTGGGTTATTGATTGATTGATTGCTGCTGAATTGTAGGAGTTCTTTATATATTTTCAAATGAATCCTTTTTCAAATATATGGTTTGCAAATATTTTCAGTTCCACAGGTCTCCTTTTCTCTTTGTTGACTGCTTCCTTTATCGTGCAGAAACCTTTTAGTTTGATGTAGTTCAACTTGTCTATTTTTGCTTTTGTGGCCTCTACTTTTCATGGTATATCAATAATATCATTACCAGGACAAAAGTTATGAAGTTTCCCCCCCTATGTTTACTTCTAGGAGTTTTACAGCTTTAAGTCTTACATTTAAGTCTTCATTCCATTTTGAGTTGATGTTTTGTATGGTGTATGAGAGAAATCTAATTTCTTGTCTTTTTCTTTTTCTTTTCTTTTTTTTTTCTGTGAGTATTCAGTTGTTATCCAGCTTTCCCAAAACCACTTGTTGAAGATGCTACCTTTTCCTTATTGTGTATGCTTGGTGCCCTTTTTGAACCTCAGTTGGTTGTATGTGTGTGGGTTTATTTCTGAGGTTTATTCTGTTCCATTGGTCTAAATGTCTGTCTTTATGCAAGCACCATACTGTTTTAATTACTGTAGTTTTGTGATATGTTTAAAAATCAGAAATTGTGATGATTCTATCTTTGCTTCTCTTTCTTAAGATTGCTTTGACTATTCTGAGTCTTTTGTTATTCCATATGAATTTTAGAATTGTTCTGTTGGGTATTTATAATAGTTGCGTCTTCCTGATTAATTTATCCTTTATAATTATATATTGTCCCTCTTTGTCTCTTGTGACTATTTTTGACTTAGAGTCTGTTTTGTCTGATGCAAGTAGCATTACTCATGCTCTCTTTGGTTTGCCATTTGCATGGAATATCTTTCTTCATCCCTTTATTTTCAGCCTATGTGTGTCCTCAAATCTAAAATGAGTTGCCTGTAGATCATATATAATTTAGTCTTGTTTTTTATCCATTCGTCCACTCTATGATTTTGATTGGGGAATTTAAGCCATTCAGTTTAAAGTAAGTATTAATAGGAAAGGACTGTCTTACCATTTCCAGTTTTTATTGTTTTCTGTCTGTCTTGTAACTCTTTTGTTCCTCTTTTACAGCCTTGCTTTTTTTCCTTTGTGTTTCACTGTTTGTAGTGATATCTTTTAAAATTTCTCTTTCTTCTGTGTATCTTCTAGAGGTATTCTGTGCATATGTGTTATTACTATGAGGCTTACATAGAACATCATATATATGACAGCTTATTTTAAGGTTAAAATATCTAAACTTTAATCACATCTACACTTTTACTTCTTCCTCCATATATTTTATGTTTTTGATGTCACAATTTACATCTTTTTTATAGTGTGTGTCCATTAACAAATTTTTTAGTTATAGTTATACTTAATACTCTTTTGTTTTGATTTTTATTCTAAAGGAAGAGTGATTTACACACCACCATTATAGTAATACAGTATTCTGTACTTGTTTTATATTTACCTTTATCAAAAGTGTTTTCTACTTTCACGTGCTTTATTTTGTTGTTTAGAGTCTTTTTGCTTCAATTGGAAGAGTTCCCTTTAACATTTTTATAAGGTGGTTCTGGTGGTGATGAACTCCTTTTGCTTTTGTTGGTCTAGGAACATCTTTATCTCCCCTTCATTTCTGAAAGATAGTTTTTCAGATATAGCATTTTTAGATAGCATTTTTTTCCTTCCAGCTCTTTGAATATATATCATCCCATTCCCTTCTGTCCTGCAAGGTTTCTGTTAAGAAATATGTTGATGAACTTATGGGGGCTCCTTTGTACAAGATTGGTCACTTACTCTTGCTGTTTTTAAAATTGTCTTTGACTCTAAATTTTGATAATGTGTCTCATTATTAGCTCTTTTGATCCATCTTCTTTGGAATCTATCGGGCTTCATGAATCTAGCTCTCCTTTTCCCTCCACCAATTTGGGAAGGTTTTGGTCATTATTTCTCTAAATAACCTTTCTGGCTCCTTCTCTTTCTTCTCCTTCTGGCACTCCCATAATGCTTATATTGGTTATCTCATAGATCACTTACACTTTCTTCACAATTTTTCACTCTTTTCTCTTTTCATTCCTCAGACTGGATAATTTTACTCTTTTCCCTTTTCACTCCTCTGTCTTTGAGTTTTCTGGTTGTTTCTTCATTTTGATTGACTATGATATTGAAGCTCCCTATTGAACTTTTTAGTTCAGTTACTTTATTCTTCAGCCCAGCATTTCCATTTGGTTTTTTATGGTTTCTATTTCTTTGCTGATATTCTCATTTTGTACATATGTCATTTTCCTGATTTTGTTTAGTTGCCTATCTGTGCTCTGGTGTACAATTATTTTGAATTCATTGTCAGGCAATTCACAGATTTCTTTAGGGTTGTTTACTTTTTGTTCCTCTGATGCTGTCATATTTTTTCTAATTCATTGTGTCCCTTAGAGCTTAGCATTCATATCTGTACATTTAAAGAAGCAGCTACTTTTTCCAGTTTTAAAGACTGGCTTTGGCAAGGAAAAGCCTTCTCCCATCAGCCCACCTAGAGATTCTGAGTGTATCTAAAACCTTTTTTTTTAATGGATATGCATGTTTTACTCCTCCTGTGGTGGAAGTCTCAGAATTCTGTGCCTTCTTACAATCCCACAGAACCATTACTGGTGCTGAGAGTCACTTGCTCCTTTCCTTAGAGAGTGCACCAAAATGCTGGGACATTGGGTACAAGCTCCACTTTGTCTTCCACTTCAAGAAGAAAAATTAGTATTGTGAACCTTCTCCCAATCCCACTGAGATGTGCCAGGTACTGACACATGTTCTTCAGTTTTCCCTAGTGAAATACATTAAGTGCTGGGATGTTGGGTGTAAGCTCTACTTCTCTCCCTCCTTCCTGATTCTTCTCAGGATTGTGTGCCATTTCTCAATCCTGTAGACCCAAGCAGGCTGCTGAGGTACTCACTGTCTACTGAGAGTCAGCTGTCCCTCCTGTTGTTTTAGCTGCTCCAAGGCATTCCAACTCCCTCAGCTCTCTGGATGATGTGAGACGGAAGTGGATGCACACTTCATTCTCTCTATCTACCATGGAAGAAATCACCAAAAGGATCTTTCTCTGTGCTGAGCTGCACTGATTTGAAGGAGGGGTGGGGGGTGTAGATAAAGTGAAACTGTTCTTTTTACCCATTTCAATGTGATTCTCCTTGGCCCTGTGCACCTCTGAAGTGCTACAACTTCTTAACTAGATTTTGGAGTTCTCATAAAGGCATTATTGTCTGTATATGGTTACTAAATTGCTGTTTCTGTGGGATGATAAAGGCTGGATTTTCCTATTCCACCATCTTGTAGATGTTACTCCATAAATAATTACATATTTTATATTCTGTGACTCATTCATATTTGCATTCTAAATTCTTAGCCCCAAACTAAGCATATAATTGGTGGGTAATAGTTTGTAGAATAAATGATCTGTTTTTACAAACATCTACCTCTCTGTGTTCAGTATCTTGAAAGTTGTGAAAGCAGTACAATGGAAAATATACAGTTCCACTATGTAATGTAATGGCTTATAAATAATTTAATAGTGAACCTAGATATAAATACTTTGATATATATATATATATATGTATATATGTAACAATAAAAATTAATAAAGTGTTCTGGATGTGGATGTGAAAAAAAAATTCCAGCTTGGGTGGACAAGATTTGTTGTGTGGTAGGATTGGCATATGTAAAAAAATAGCTCAGTGTTTGATAAGTGAATATTGGAGGAAAGGACATTCTACAAATATATATATATATATATATATATATATATATATATATATATACATACATGTATGTGTGCTGAGAAATATATGTTATTTAGGAGAATAATGTTCAAATTCTTAGTACTGAAGTATTGTAAATGGATAGGAAAAAGGAAGAGAATGGAATATGGCAAAGAGTAGAGACAGAAAACCCGTTAGCTTCATAGCAGAGAATCTCTGAAAGACAAATGAATATTTAAACTTTGTTCTCCATCTGAGGCTAAGAAAGATTACTCCTAACCCCAAACCCAAAGAAACCCCACTGGGAAATACCATAATAGATGACAAAATCAGGATATTAAATATGTTCTCTTGAAGCTGTATTTAGATTTTAAGGAAGAGTAGATGGTTGAGGGATGGGAACATAGCACAGGTAGCAGAAAGCCCAGTTAGGTTTTGAAAATGTATAGGAAATTTAGTGAGAATTTGAAGTAGAAAGAGAAGGTGGGAAAAGAATTGCAGTAAATTCTGGCTCTATCAAAAATCAGAACCATATATTTATAAAAGTCTTTTTATACACTTTCTTTCCCTGTGATTTTTGTATTTATATTTAGACATTTTTGTGTTTATGTCCATCAATTGTTGTAAGTGTACTCGTCCTTCTGATATAACATTGGACAATAAAATCAAAGGTCTTTAAAAATCACTTGTTTTGTATAACAAGTTTTATTTCTGATTTCAGTGGGAGTTACATTCACTACCATAAAAAGTATAGAGATCAACAAGTCCTTGTTAAACCATACTTGAATTTCTATATAAATAAAAATGCAGTTTCAAAAAACTTATTTCTTTACATTTGCTAAATCAGGTACCTGAAGTGCTGAGCACACTTCTCATGGCTATTTTATAGTAGTAGGTAACACCAAAAGCAAAAAACAGGGTTATTTACACTTCTTTTGATTCATGGGGAAAATTGCTTCTCTTTGGAGCTTAAGAAGGAAAATCTCTAGTTTTTGAAAAGCACTGTGCAATGCATACATGCGTACAGTCATACACAGAAATGAGGGAATGCATTTTAATTTATCCACGGGTTTCACTGCAAAACCTTTCTCAAAACCGTCTGGGTCAAATTTGCCAATATGGAGGGTTGAGTTATTTCTGCTAGATAAAATCAAGTCAACCTGTCATTTTGCATTATAAACAGATGATCGGGGATGCACAATTTAACATATGCATGCATAGTAAGCAGTTGGGCCAGTACAAACAGTGACAGTCATGTGGACAAATGAGTTTGAATCCATGCACATTCTTTATGCATTATGCAAATGGCTTCATTTGTAAATGGGGTCCTTAAATATGAAAAAAACAGAGAAAGAAAATAGTTTGATTGAGTCCAGTTATTTTAAGTTAGAATGTTCTTCAAAATGAAGCAATTTGTTAGTAAAATGTAACAAAATAGAAATTTGGACATAAGGAACACCTGGCCCACAAATTTTGCAGATAATTAGATAATTGAATACCTATGACAGGTATTTAATTGTCATAATCAGTGGACAATTTATTTGAGACATAATCTTATTCACGCCTTTTTTATGTACAAATGGACATGTTGCCAGATGTGCATAAAGCATAATTTCAGTTCTGCTATTACAATGAGATTTGACTTACATTAGTTTGCCTTGGCAAGATGTCACCCTTAAGTGGTGTCTTTCACAAAACAGTGTTTTGGAGACAGGTTTTGAAGAGAAGCCTTTACGAGAGAATCATATTATTTAACTAAAATAGAGTTGGTGGTAAAGTGGATGAATAATTGCGCTCAATGTATTTTGAAATAAAAACTACTTATCAATAATTATTTAAAGCTTCTCAAAGATTTTTTTAGACTTCACACATATTAAGAAAGTGGAAAACAGTACACAAAAACTGGAGAATACTAGAGATATATTCACACATGTAAGCATGCTTTCATTGTCCTGTCAGTAAGATTTTAATGTCTGTAAACTTTAGACACAGACCACCTTATTGCTGGTCTCTGTGCTGCTCTCCTGGGAACCTCTGAATTTGAAGGAAAGAAAGTATATCTTCAGCCTTGTACTATCTATTTGATGCAGAACAGTTGTCATAGAGAATCATATAGATTTGCAGCAGAATTTGTGTGAGTCATAAAGAATTTTATGTTGAGATGAGCCATTGGAATTTGGAGTTGTTTGTTACAGCAGCAAACCAGAACCTATCTTACCTTGTACACAATTTTCTTATCCATCAGAAATTCTGTATGCATTTATTCACTCTCTATACGATATTGTTCCTAAGAAAGGATCGGAAATTCTGAAACATTTTTTATACTTTCATGTGGGAACATCAGTAAACAATAACTAAACCAAAATAATGAATGGCCAATTTTGTCATTGGTCAAAAATGAATCATGTGGTCAACCCTAAATGGGAATTGTAGTTTCTAGCTGGATGAATTTCCCACCCCAACATAACTGGGGTTCATTTTATAAATAAGAAGGGGATAATGATATTGGGAAAACAATTCCCATTTCTGATCAAATTCCCAACCACATTGACACAAATGGGAAAAAAAAAATTCAAGGAAGCTGATTAATTTGTTCAGGTGCTGGAACCAGAATTTGAATGCAGGTGTCTACATCTCAGGAATATCAGTACTGCTTTCTCAGTTTAGGTGGATCTTCCACAGAATATTATGGTTAAAGGAGATCAGCATTTGTGGCAGAGAAGGCTTGGTATCCACCAAAGATGCATGACCTGTTTCTATTTAGATAATCTGGTGCTAGGAAGCACAGAGCAACCAGGCAACACACTCCCCATCCTCCTTTGCATTTAGTGTCAGTCTGTGATGAGCTCTTCACAGTGAAACTTAAGTAAAAATGATGTGTGCTGCTTACAGAGTTAGATAGTTAATGAATGTTTGTCTTTCTCTGTCCTTGATCTTTGTCTATTAAATGTCAATGCTTGAAGCAACTGCAAGGCACCTTGGAGATATGGCAGGTTCAGTTCCAGACCACCGAGATAAGGTAAATATCACAATAAGGTGAGTCACACTTTTTTTTTGGTTTCCAAGTGCATATAGAGGTTATGTTTACACTATACTGTAGTTTATTAAGTGTGCAATATCATTATGTCTAAAAAAAGTAAATACCTTAATTAAAAATACTTCACTGCTAAATATTGCAAACCATTATCTAAGTCTTCAATGAATCATAATCTTTTGCTGTTGGAGGGCTTTACCCTGATGCTGATGGCTGCTGACTGATCAGGGTGGTGGTTATTGTGAAGGTGGGGGTGGCTTGGGGCAAGTTCTTAAAATAAGACAACAATGAAGTTTTCCACATCAACTGACTCTTTCTTTTAGGAACTATTTCCCTGTAGTGTGCAGTGCTGTTTGATAGCATTTTAACCACAGTAGAACTTCTTTCAAAATTGACTTCAATCCTCTCAAACTTTGCTGCTGTTTTATCAACTAAGTTTATGTAATGTTCTAAATCCTTTGTTGTCATTTTAACAATCTTCACAGCATCTTCACCAGGAGTAGATTCCGTTTCAAGAAATTTCTTTCTTTGCTCATCCATAAGAAGCAACACCTCATCCCTTAGAGTTTTATCCTGAGCTTTCAGCAATTCAGTCACATCTTCAGGCTCCACTTCTAATTCTAGTTCTCTTGCTATTTTTTTCTGCATCTACATTTACTTCCTCCACTGAAGTCTTGAACCCCTTAAAGTCATCAATGAAGGTTAGAATCAACTCCTTCCAAACTCCTGTTAATGTTGATATTCTGACCTCTTCCCATGAATGATGAATGTTCTTCATGGCATCTAGAATGGTGAATCCTTTCCAGGTTTTCAATTTACTTTGCTCAGATCCACCAGAGAAATCACTATCTGTGGCAGCTATAGCCTTAGGAAATGTATTTCATAAATAATAAGACTTAAATTTCAAAATTACTCCTTGATCCATGGGCTTCAGAATTGACATTGTGTTAGCAGGCATGAAAATAACATTAATCTCATCGTACCTGTTCATCACTCCATCAGAGCTCTTGGGTGACCAGATGCATTGTCAATGAGAAGTACTATTTTGAGGACTTCCTTGGTGACACAGTGGTTAAGAATCCACCTGCCAAGACAGGGAACACGGGTTTGAGCCTTGGTCCAGGAAGATCCCACATGTCACAGAGCAACTAAGCCCGTGCACCAAAACTACTGAGCCCACACACTGTAACTACTGAATCCTTTGTGCCTAGAACCCATGCTCTGCAACAAAAGAAGCCACAATGAGAAGCCCATGCACCACAATGAAGAGTAACCCCCACTTGCTGCAACTAGAGAAAACCCACGTGCAGAAACGAAGACCCAACGTAGCCAAAAATAAAATAAATATTTTTTTTTAAAAAATGAGAGGTAATATTTTGAAAGGAATCTTTTTATTTTCTTTTTTTCCTTAGCAGTAAGTCTCAACAGTGGCCTTAAATTTTTCAGTAAACCATGTTGTAAACAGATGTGCTGTCATCCAGCCTTTGTTGTTCCATTTATAGAGCACAGGCTGGGTAGATTTAGCATAATTCTTAAGGGCCCTGGGATTTTAGGAATGGTAAATGAGCATTGGCTTCAACTTAAAGTCACTAACTGCATTAGCCCCTAACAATAGAGTTAGCCTGTCCTTTGAAGCTTTGAAGCCAGGCATTGCCTTCTCCTCTCTAGCTATGAAAGTCCTAGATGGCATCTTTTTCTAATATAAGTCTGTTTTATCTCCATTGAAAATATGTTGTTTAGTGTAGCCACCTTCATTAATTATCTTAGCTAGATCTGGATAATTTGCCACAGCTTCTACATCAATCAGGACTTGTTGCTTCACGTTGCACTTTTATGTTAGGGAGATGGCTTCTTTCCTTAAATCTCATGAACAAACCAACCTCTGCTAAGCTTCAGACTTTTCATCTGCAGCTTCCTTGCCTCTTTCAGCTTTCATAGACTTGAAGAAGGTTATGGCCTTGTTCTGTATTAGGCTTTGGCTTAAGGGAACGTTGTGGCTGGTTTGATTTTCTACTCAGACCACTCAGACTTTCTTTACTTCAGCAATAAGGCTGTTTCACCCTCTTATCATTCCTGTGTTCACTGGAGTAGAACTTTTAATTGCCTTTAAGAAATTTTCCTTTGCATTCTTTCACAACTTGGCTAACTATTTGGTATACAAGAGGCCTAGCTTTTGGCCTATCTTGGCTTTCAACATGCCTTCATCACTAAGTTTAATTATTTTTAGCTTTTGATTTAAAGTGAGAGATATGCAAATCTTCCTTTCACTCGATCACTTAGAGGCCATTTCAGGGTTATTAATTTGCCTAATTTCAATACTGCTGTGTCTCAGGGAATAAGGAGGCCCAAGGACAGGGAGAGAGAAGGGGAAAGGGCTTGTCAGTGGAGCACTCAGAACACACACATTTATTGATTAAGTGCCTAACTTATATGGGCACAGTCATGGTGTCCCCCCCAGATTACAATAGTGACATCAAGTCACCATAACAAAATCACAGATCATCATAACAAATATAATAATAATGATAATGTTTGAAATATTGTGAGATTTGTCAAAATGTGACACAGACACATGAAGTGAGCACATGCTGTTGGAAAAATGTCACCAATAGACTGGGGTTGCCACAAACCTTCAATTTGCGAAAAAACACAATGTCTGTGAAGCACAATAAATCAAAACACAATAAAATGAATTATGCCTACATCTTGGAAACTATATGTTCGAGGCAGGACCTTAGTCTGCTTGGCATCTGAATGACTTCGTGGAATGGAAGTACCACTACCCCTTCCCCAGGGACCTTGCTGAAAAGTAGCTCGTATTTGGTCTATTATCTGAGAGAAAGTGAGTTTGTGGTTTAGCAGTTGAAATTTTGGAGTTTGTCTATTATAGATGCTAGGAGATGAATAAAACAATAAAACAAAGGAACTAAATGATTTATATGGAAATCAGGCATCAATGAATGGAAATGGGATTCTTTTGGAAGATGAAACTTTCTTTGTACTAAAGATATGTGATTTACTCTCTTGTCCTAAAGCTGGTCCTTGTGGAGATGGGAAAGATATTACTGAAAAAAGGAAAAAGTTCAGAATAGAGTGAGCAGCTAAGAAATCGCAGAGTCAGTTAAAAGAAGTTCATGTTTCAATTAATAAATTATGCACATAGGGCTTCCCTGGTGGCACAGTGGTTGAGAGTCCGCCTGCCGATGCAGGGGACACGGGTTCGTGCCCCAGTCCAGGGAAATCCCACATGCCGCGGAGCGACTGGGCCCGTGAGCCATGGCCGCTGAGCCTGCGCATCCGGAGCCTGTGTTCCGCAACGGGAGAGGCCACAACAGTGAGAGGCCCGCATACCACAAAAAAAAAAAAAAAAAAAAATTATGCACATATTATGAGAATACAGGTTAAATATCAGAGCTTAATGGTAACTCTGCAAGCAGACATATTCCGCAGAGTCCATTTAAAGTCTGGAAATGTTTCAAATTTTATTTAAGTTAGAGTCAAAGTAGACAATCAGTTGTCCCAACTGCTCTCACTGTACTGTATAATCATTTAGCCATTGAGTACTTGAAATGTGACAAGCTAAAATTGAGATGTGTTATAAGTCTAAAATACACATGTAATATCAAAGACTGAGTACAAAAATGTAAAATATCTCATTAATAATTCCTATATTGATTATAAGTTCAAATTATGTTTTGGATATATTAGGTTAAATAAATATAATAATAAAATTAATTTTACCTATTTAAAGTTTTTTACAATTTAAAGTATATAGGGGCTAACATTACATTCTTATTGAATGATGCTGTGCCAAGAGATTTACAGCATGTTTTATTTGTTCTTCCAAATTCAGAGTTGCAGGTAAGATATGTGATGACAAACATTCAACCAGAGAAGCAACTTTGTCAAGAAACTATGAAAGAAAATGAGAAGTTGACTTGGTTTAATAGAATTTTAAGCATGTTGTTTATTAAATGAATGTACAAATGAATAGAGTACCTTCCCCAATCTACACTTCAACCCTTGTAGAAAAGAAAAAAAAAATCAGACAAAACCAAAAATACCTACGCAGTAGTTTACAACATTCTGTGAGACTTACATACAACCTACAAAGTTACTATGCCGCAGTTTCTTATTATTTTAAAATAGGGGTGATTATGTTTCCTTTCTTTACATAGTTATCATAATCAAATATGAAAACATAGCATTAAAACACTTTAGGAAAGTATGTAAGTGCCCTGCTACTGTAAGAAAGGAAATACCTATAAATTAGGGGATTTAACATCTGAACAGATAAAATATTATAGCTCCTTCTAAATAATGTTTGCACCTACAGGTAGTATATTTGAATGAGTTAATGGACATTAAAATTTTTTTTCATTCTAAATCATATTGAGGATCAATTAGACTTTCATCTTACTGCAGTAATGTAATTACTGCTTCTATTATAAAACAACATTTGGAAAAAATGTGACAACATACACTACTCAGACTCACATTTGTTCTATGTTTCTTCATAGTCACTCTATATAACAAACCAATGTAAAATAGATCCTATCTCAGGATCCAGGTCACTTACATTTGATGAAAGCCTGATATTTTAAAATTTATAAAACATAGTGCCATATTCCATGAAATATTTTATATATATATATTTTGAAAACATGCAGTCATTAAAAGCATACCTAAGGTCTTGGAGAATATATTCCACAATTGTTTGTGGGAAGAACAGTGTTTCTTTTTAAAATTGGTGTATCTTTATGTATCTTCAAGTCTTATTTCAGACTCTTGGTTTCAACCATATGTCTACTCTTGTAATCTGTTTTGATTATATCACTTGTCAGGTTGGCATTATATATTTTTATTAAACATAGACAACTGCATTTCTGTGTATCATATATATATATATATATTTTCGGTACGTGGGCCTCTAACTGTTGTAGCATCTCCCATTGTGGATCACAGGCTCTGGACACGCAGGCTCAGCAGCCATGGCTCATGGGGCCAGCCGCTCCACGGCATGTGGGATCTTCCCGGACCAGGGCATGAACCTGTGTCCCCTGCATCGGTAGGCGGACTCTTAACCACTGCACCACCAGGGAAGCCCTGTGTGACTTATATTTTTGAAAAAGTTTAATAAAACTATTATATAAGTATGGATGTGCCATTTTTTCCATATACCCTCTAAAGCTGCAAATCATTAAAAAAATTTAACCTTTACCAATTGTATAGGTTAAACTGGCATTATACTGAGACTTTGAGTTACAATTTTTTAGTTGCCTGAGGGTCTAAACGTATTGTCTTAAACTAAAGGATCACTTATAGCTCTTCTTTTGTTTCTTTTCTTAGTTTATATTAATATGTAAGGTGTCTCTCATCTTTTTTTTTTTTTTTTTTTTTTGCTGTATGCGGGCCTCTCACTGTTGTGGCCTCTCCCGTTGCAGAGCACAGGCTCCAGATGCGCAGGCTCAGCAGCCATGGCTCACGGGCCCAGCCGCTCTGCGGCATGTGGGATCTTCCCGGACCGGGGCACGAACCCATGTCCCCTGCATCGGCAGGCGGACTCTCAACCACTGCACCACCAGGGAAGCCCTCTCATCTTATTATTGGTTTTAAATAAGTTTTATGATAAAGATACCAGTTTTTTTATCACATAGGTTTCTAATAGCTTTCCAAATATATCCCATTTTGTAAATTAATTTAATTATCTCCCTAATCATATTGGAGTTATGCTTTTATGATGCTTAATGCACCATCATTTAATTAAATAGTAAATAACATCTCCCCCCAATTGGCTTTGATTGTCAAACTATATGATGCAGTTGTACAAAGAGGGCTCTGGTATTAATATTCTTGAGTTCAAATCCCATCCCTAAAGTCTATTTGTTATATGATCTTACACACATTGCTTATATCATTCTGGCTTTAATTTTCTAATCTTAAACACAAATGTAATGCTGATGCCTCCATAATAGGAAGTAAAACAGGTAAAACTAAGGTAACGCTTTACACATTATAGTCACTCATCAGATGATAGCTATCATTATAATACACTAAATTCTCAAGAACCCATGGATCATTTTTCATCTCTTTATTCTGTTGCATGGATATAGCTCAGATTTAGAGTCATGGGTGTGAATCATTAGCACAAAACAAAGGAAGACTACTAGCCTGTTGTTTCTTCCAAATCCAGAATATGTGACTATTTTATAGAAAAGATGCAATATTCTATGCAAGTAGATAAAGAATGGGAACTCCTTGAGGTTGGGGATTGTGTTTTCCATTCTGCATCTCAAGAACCTAGAAGACTACTGGGGGAAAGACATTATAATAGAGCATATTTTTGACAGCCAGCTGTATTTTTGAGAATTGGCATAGCAACAGTGTGATTGTGAAGGAAATGTGATTTTTGTCTGTTTTTTAATTCTGCTTTTCATTAGGTTCTAAAAAGAAAAGAACTGAGTAGTACATATTGGATCGATCATATCTGTGGACTCTTGGCACCTGAGAAGAAGTATTCTTTGTGGGATATAAGTTTCAATTTGTGTTAAGTTTGAAATTCTCCATATTGAGCTTCCAAACTAGAGAGCAATTATTCTAAAAAAAAAATCTGATGATCATTCAGTTACGCCTTTGCATTGAGTATGGTGCCTTGCTATTGCATGCCACTGATGCCAATTTATCACTCACAGTACCTTGCAAGTACTTTGTCTACAAAGTGCTAAGCAGCTGTGCACAATGGAAAAAGCTTGAAATCTGGGGTCAGATAAGTCTGTAATTGGTTTTTCAGCTCAACCATTTATTAACTGTGTGACTTTAGGCAGTACTTAGGTTTTCTGATATTTAGTTTTTATATTAAAAAGGAACCAATATACCTACCTTACTGGGTTGATATGAGGATTACAGATAATACATAGCAAGAAGCTATCGTATAGTAGATGCCAAATGCATAATAGTTAATATTAATATAAGATTACTATATCCATACATTCATTTTCCTCAATTGTTTCCAGAAAACTAATAGGTTACTTTGTTAGAAAATAAACTGATATTTTTGTGGCTCCCAAACCCATCACCAAAGACATTAATTTGAGATGAAGAAGATGAGATTTTTTTAGTTTATTAATCAGGATTATTTTTCATATATAACACTGATTTGGGGCCAGCAAAATTTCTAAGTATCAATTTTCACATTAAAAAAAAACTAAGAATACTGGGAATATCTCAAAATTGTTTTAAGGTCTAGTATGACATTGTGGGTAAAGTGTTTTAGATAGTAAATGCTCAAGATCATCTGAACCTACTGTTAATATAATGCAAAACTGCTCTCAACAACAACCATAACAGGGAGTTTTATTTATCCAGTTGAGAACATTTGTCACCCCAAAGTTGAATTTTTGAAAGATAACCTAACTGCAAACTTAACAAAGGCAATGAATCTTGAGTTAGCCTGCTAGATATGGATCATAGGTGAATTAATCCATTTTCTTTTTCTCTGTCTCTTGGTTTCTTTATCTGTAAAAATAAGAGTGCCAACCCCTTTCAGGTATTAAAAATATTAAATCCAGTTGAATCCCCCTAGCACATTGCTAACCACATAAATGTTCAATTAATATGTAATTATTTTAAGTTAGAGATCAAGTTACTGAAATCTCATTTTATATGTCTACTTGAGCTCTACATCACTTTATGTATGTGTGTGTGTATATATATATATATATATATTTTAATATTATTCAAGTAACTTAAGGACCTCTGAAAATCTGTCCTTCCATAAAATCAACAAAAACAAAACTGGAAAAAAATTGTCAGAATCAAGTTTTTCAAAACTCTGGAAATTAACCAAAGGCTTGCAGCAACATGGGGAGCATTTAATCAAGAAAAGTGGCTAATTATCACTAAGAACAGCAAGCTTTGTAGTGTTTCAATTTGCTCTAGTCCATCGCCTATTCCCCAAATCAGTGGTAGATTGGAAAATAGCAGTTTGTGTTGTCAGTACTGTAGACAGAAGAATGGATCTCATTCCCAAAGAAGTGCCACTATTTGATCTGTCTGGTGGTAACTTGGAAGATCTCATTCAAAAGTTACTTTTATTTGACCTTGCTCAAACTCACCTAGTGCTAAACATCTTTCCCCGGAGGGTGAAGTGAAGGGTGAGGAGAGCTTGGTCAACCATTTTAATATAATAGCTACCTGAAGTGATGGATAAAAGTTGAGGCAACAAATATACTGATCAGGGCTTCCCTGGTGGTGCAGTGGTTGAGAGTCCGCCTGCCGATGCAGGGAACATGGGTTTGTGCCCCAGTCCAGGAAGATCCCACATGCCGTGAAGCAGCTGCGTCTGTGGGCCACGGCCACTGGACCTGCACGTCCGGAGCCTGTGCTTCACAACGGGAGAGGCCACAGCAGTGAGAGGCCCATGTACCACACACACACACAAAAAAAAAAAAAAAAAAATATATATATATATATATATATATATATATATATATATATATACTGATCAAAGCCTTAAAAGAAAAGGCTGAGAAATGAGATGTCCATAGGGGCTTGCAAAAGCTCTTTCATATTTCTGGAAATCTAGAAAGCCACATGAATGCCCAGGACTCTGGACAACTGAGAATTTGCTCCAGAAAGACCTGAGAAGGTCTTAAGTGCTCAACTCTCACCTCCTTGAGGTGCTGATAACAGGACCAAAGGTTAAGGAGGAGTTTTAAACTGCCTACCTGGGTATTAAAGGCATGTCACCCACACAGAACTCTGCAGCAAAGACTGTAAGAATCATTGGTTCCAAGCATTTAAAGAATCTCTGTTAAATCATTGGCTGACCACTGAGAAGACTGAGTGAAGACTTTTGTAGCCACATATGGCAATGATAGACTTTACAGAATTTGTTTAGAAAATTCACTAAACAAACAAGAACAATTACAAAAAACAACAACCACAGCAACCCTAAGGAAGGAGGAGAATGTGTTTTTCAGATTTGCCACACTGTACCTGAAATGCCCAGTTTTCAACAAAAAGTTGTGAGATCTACAAAGAAATAAGAAAATATGGTTTCTTCCCAGAAAAGAAAAATCCATAGAAAGTGGCTCTAAGAAGTGCTAATACTAGATTTAGGCAGTCTTCAAATCAGCTATTTAACATATGTTAAAGGAACTAAAGGAAATCATGTCTAAAGGACTAAAGACCATATCAGAATATAAATAAAGAGGTAGAAATTATAAAAGGAACCAAATAGAAATTATGGAGCTGAAAAGTATTATTAAAAAATATGGTGCTGAAATAAAACATTCACTAGATTATTTCAACAGCAGATTTGAGCAAGCAGAGGAAAGAATCAGTGAACATTAATACAGGTCAATTGAGGAACAGCAAGAAGAACAGAAAAGTAAAAATCAAACAAGCCTCAGAGACTTGTGAAACATCATAAATCATGCATTTGGAAGTCTTAGAAGGAGAGAAGAGGAAAAAAAGGAAAGAGAATATTTGAAGAAATAATGGTCAAAAATTTCCCAAATTTGATGAAAGATATGAATTTACACAACCAAGGAGTGTAGCAACTTTAAGGACAATAAACTCAAAGATCCACACTGAAACACACTATAAGCAAGTTGTTAAAGTCAAAGACAAAGAGAGAAACTTGGAAGAGATAAGAAAGAAGTGACTCATTACATACAAGGTATTCTCAATAAGAATAACAGCTGATTTCACACTGAAAAACTATGAAAGCCAGAAAGAGTGGGATGACATATTCCAAGTGCTAAGACTGTCAACTGAGAATGTTATATCTGGCAAAACTATCCTTAAAAAATAAAGAAGAAATTAAGAAATTCTCAGATAAACAAAAACTAATATTTGCCACTAGAAGACATGTCTTATAAGAAATTCTAAAGGAAGACTTCATGTTGAAAAAAATGAGAGTAGACAGTAACTTGCATCTATATGAAGAAATAAAGAGCATCAGTAAAGATAACTACATAGGTAAATATAAAACACAGTATAAATGTATTTTTGGTTTGTAACCTCTATTGTTTTTCACTATCTGATTTAAAAGACAACTGCATGATGCAATATTTATCAATCTAAGTTGATGGGCACATAATTTATACAAAAATATAATTTGTGACAATAAGAGTAAAAGGAGAGAGCAACAAACTATCTAGAAGTATTTTTGTATGCTATTGACATTATGGAATGCACTTTGGGGGAATCTATAACTTTAAACACCTACATTAGAAAAGACAAAAGATTTAAAATAAAATAACCTTCTATGCTAAGAAACTAGAAAAAGAAAAGCAAACTAAACTCAAATCAAGAAGGAAGAAAATAACAAAGATGAGAGTGAAAAAAAAATTAACCAACTTGATGAAGAAAAAATTTTTAATGGCATATTTATATTTGGCATGGTGTTGGCAAACAGGTGGTTGATTGAACATGATTTAATCTTCCACTTTTCACCTGTCTGTTTTGGCACTATTCAGAGACATTCATAATGAAAGTAAAGCAATAGGTTTAAATGAGTCATGAAAGACAACAAAATCTTGCCTTTTTTCTCCTAGTTGGAATACGTTTTCCCTCTAAATATGTGTCATTTGCATTTTAGACTTAGGTAAGTCTGCATTACAGAGTTGGATAAATGGCTTATGACAGATATACATCTGGGATAATGCCTCGTACAAGATCAGAGAAATAATGTTGGTATGGTTACTTCATTCAAATGATTTAAAATAATCTCTCTCAGAGTAACTCCTACTATATTTTCATAGATATTATTACTGTGTAAATTCTAAATTTATGCTAATAATGTATTGTTATATTTCCTTCATGTATATAGTATTTTTCACTTATTAAGTTCTTGTAACTACACAGTCTCACTGAGAGTTGTCACACCATTGAACAACTACAAAGTAAACAAAAGTACTGCTACAAAGTACTCTGTTTATCCACTATGAGACTCACCACAGCTGTGGAGAAAAAATATTTCATCTCTCTATTCTTTAACTAATCATTCAAAATCCCCTTGACTTATTAGCAGGAATCTCACCAGTTTCCATTGAGACTTATTTTCTCCTGACCTTTAATTGTTCAGAGATTCTGAGGCTTACCCAGTCTAAAGGTAAGTCAGCTCTCTCCTGACATAAAGAGTAGAAGGATCTGGAGATGAATGAAAGTATTATTGATATCATTGTTGGACCAGAATCCTACATAATCCTTTGGGAACTTATACACAAGTTAATACCATGTCTATATGTTTACATAGCTCCTGATATGGTGCCACCAGTGGGCTTCAAATTATAGCTCTTTTAGTTAACACTAACATATACAGTCAGTATCCCCAAAGAAAATTTCTTGCCAAGTGTTTGGATTTACAGCAACTACCAGAAGTAGCTGCAGTTATACCTATATTTGACCCTAGGAACTCAAGCCTCCCTAAAGTGATGTTATTCTAGAAAACTTACTAAACCTGCCTGCTACCAATCTTGGTTGGAACTCTGTAATTCACTAAAGTAATCTCCCTAACACTGGAATAAAAACGCTATTTTTGGTAACTCTCAAGTTCTTAGATTATATATTTCTAAAGGGTAAAGACTTGCACTTGGGCCAATATCATAACTTTTGTGTGTGTGTGTGTGTGTGTGTGTGTGTGTGTGGTACACAGGCCTCTCACTGTTGTGGCCTCTCCCATTGCAGAGCACAGGTTCCAGATGCGCAGGCTCAGCGGCCATGGCTCACAGGCCTAGCTGCTCCACGGCATGTGGGATCTTCCCGGACCAGGGCACGAACCCGCGTCCCCTGCATTGGCAGGCAGACTCTCAACCACTGCACCACCAGGGAAGCCCCATACCTTTTAAACAAATGGTCTGATGACTAAAACTTTTATACAGTGCCCACCATTTTGCTTCACCAAATTATCCTGGCTCATATCCACCGAACAAGGAATGTATCTACATTTTGGAAGCTGCTCCACCTCAAAGAATAGAGTTGACCTTTGATGAACATTATTATATAGAACCATCATTTGAATGTAGGTTTGATCACTTGGAAGTTAGAGATGGGCTAACTTTGGTTTCTCTCCACTTATAGATTGTTACTGTGGTGTGAAAAGCCCTCCATTAATTAGATCAACAGCGAGACTCATGTGGATTAAGTTTAGGTCTGATGAAGAACTTGAATGGCTGGGATTTTGAGCAAAATATTCATTTATTCCAGATCCAGACTTCACTTACCTAGGAGATATCTTAAATCCCAACCCAAATTGCAGTTTGAGCTGTCATGAACTGACAGGATAGTGTGTTCTAGTCAGGTAGAAGAAGAGGAAAAAACAAAACCTGGCCAAGCAGTTGATTGCATATGGATGATCAAGGCTACCCCAAAAGCTCAGTTGACATGGAAAGTAGATCAAGGGACTTCCCTCGTGGTGCAGTGGTTAAGAATCCACCTGCTAATGCAGGAGACATGGGTTAGAGCCCTGGTTGGGAAGATCTCACAGGCCACAGAGCAACTAAGCCCGTGCACCACAACTACTGAGCCTGCACTCTAGAGCCCACGAGCCACAATTACTGAGCCCATATGCCACAACTACTGAAGCCTGCTTGCCTAGAGCCTGTGCTCTGCAACAAGAGAAGCCACCACAATGAGAAGCCTGTGCACCACAATGAAGAGTAGCCCCCGCTCACCACAACTAGAGAAAGCCTGTGTGCAGCAATGAATACCCAGTGCAGCTGAGAAATAAATTAATTAATTTTTTAAAAAAGAATTTTAAATAAAAAGATGATCATGTATTAAATGAGAGAAAGAGAAAGTATTGTTTATGTGCTTCTGAGTAGGATTGGGATTCTTGGATAAAGTCCTCCTTTCTCTTCTCATTTAACATCTTACATACCAGGGATCACAGGCATTGTGGCCTTGCTCATGCCACTAAAGAGTCTGTCAAGAGCTAAATGACCATACTAAAAGGTTCCTAAACAAGAAGTTCTGTTCCAGATAAACTAAAATCTCAATATGCAGACATAAGGAACTCTGATATCTTAAAGACTTCCTTTGAAAGCAACCCTTTGTTAAAGTCTTGCCTTGGCAGGTAGAGTCTACCCTGTAAAAATACATAATCCAAGAAACTTGAGAGCTATCAAGAATAGGTTTCTCCATGTTGCTGCAAATGGCATTATTTCATTATTTTTAATGGCTTAGTAATATTCCCTTTAATATATATACCACTTCTTTATCCATTCATCTGTTGATGGACATTTAGGTTGCTTCCATGCCTTGGTTATTGTAAATAGTTCTGCAATGATAATTGGGGTGCATGTATCCTTTCAAACCATGGTTTTTCTCCAGATGTATGCCCAGGAGTGGGATTGCTAAATCATACGGTAGCTCTGTTTTTAGCTTTTTAAGGAACCTCCATACTGTTCTCCATAGTGGCTGCACCCATTTACATTCCCACCAACAGTGTAGGAGGGTTCTCTTTTCTCCACACCCTCTCAAGTATTTATTATTTGTAGACTTTCTGATGATGGACATTCTAACTGGTGTGAGGTGGTATCTCATTGTAGTTTTGATTATCATACTAAGTGAAATAAGTCAGACAGAGAAAGACAATATCATGATATTGCTTATATGTGAAATCTAAAAAAAAAAGACACAAATTAACTTACTTTACAAAACAGAAACAAACTCACAGACATAGCAAACAAACATATGGTTACCAAAAGGGAAAGGAGGGGGGAGGGATAAATTGGGAGTTTGGGTTTGACATGTACACACTACTATATTTAAAATGATAATCAACAAGGGCCCACTGTATACCACAGGGAACTCTGCTAAATATTCTGTAACAACCTAAATGGGAAAAGAATTTGGAAAAGAATAGATACATGTGTATATATAACAGAATCATTTTGCTGTACAGCTGAAACTAACACAATATTGTTAATCAACTATACTCCGATATAAAATTTAAAAAAAGAATAGGTTTCTTGTTCATACGTCTTCAATCAGACTCTCACTTTTTTCTTCCAAATTTATTTATTCATAATAAATGAGTTCAGAGTAAGCTACATATCCAGGAATATAAAGAAGAATTGGATTTTTCCATAGGAAATTCATATTTCAGTAGACATGTCAACAAACGACTAGACAACTCTATATGTGCTTTAATGTTACTGTGAACAGAGAGCTAAAGAAACACAGAAAGCATCTGACTGCCTGCGACAGAGCATCAGAGCAAAAATGGGATTTGAGCTGCTTCTAAACTAGGTGTGAGCCTGATCAGACTCCACACCTGCCATGCTCCTAATTAGTAGAATTGATTTTTTGATCATGTGTGGTTCAGCATGGTCCCCTCCCTCTCACATGTCCAACCTCTGGACGCTAGATGTTTTGCAGAAGACAATAACTTTCTCAAGTAAAGGATGGTTGTTTTTCAAGTAACGATAGAATTATATTCGTATTTCTATATTAGAACCTACAGATGTGCTCTGAATGTTCATTTGAAAAATGTTTTGAATGATTCCTAAGGTGAAGATGAGGCAGACAGAGATTTCAGGAAGAGGGAAATATATATATTTCTTTTAAAAATATACAGAAATACATTAAAGGAGGTGGCAGGTTCAGGAATAAATAAAATAATTTCACTGGGCTTACTGAAATTGAACTTACCACTGCTCAGACTAGGAGGAAAAGAAAAGAGTTAAAGGTGGAGGACAAGAGTTGTAAACTAAGTCTAGAAAGATAGATTTGAGGTCCTTCTGTGCATGATGGGAGCAAAGAAAAGGTTTTACTCAAGGGAGACATACAGTCAAGCTTGATTTTTAAGAAGATAATTATCTAGACAATAGGGAAATATAGAAGTTGGCCTAAAATGGGAAAGAATGTTGATGGGAAGATGAGTTAGGAGTGTGCTGCAAAGAAAGGGAAAGTATGGATATTGATCATCTAGTGGCATTTAATCTGAAAAAGCAACTGGTATTCAAATTCTGTGAATTGAGAAATGTACAATTTAGTGACTGATTCAATTTTATAGAGAAATAAAGGGAGTGTCCATCTTGGACCAGCTGGTGGACAGTAATTCTATAATTCAGGATAGTGAGGAAAAGATGAAGAGTAGATTGTGGTAGATGATTGAGAACAGACAGTTGGACATGTTAAGTTTTGGGGGCCAGAGGGAGATGCTGATGGTGCACAGTAGGAAGTTGAAAATATGATTTTGCAGCTTTATATAAAATTTGTAACTAGGGAGCCAAATATAAGTAGTCACCATTATAAATATAGTAGCCACTGTCGTGGCTGTCTAAGAGAAAACATAGAAAAAAGAGTTTGGAATGAGATGAATAGAAGGCCCAGGATGAAACCTAGAGAACAACATTTAACTGGTGGCAGAGAAAGAATATCTAAAGAAGGAAATTGAAAATGTCTAGTTAGAGATGTAAGAAAACACAATTTCCCTTTAAAATGAGCTTTCGTTCATTGATTAAGTCATTCTACATTTACTGTATGCTTACCACATGCCAGGCACTTGCTGGAATTGGGAATAAAATTATTCACAAGGAAAACATGTTTCCTGCTTGTAAAGAGTTTGCATAAATGAAGGAATGTGTGTCTGCAAGAAAATGAGTTCAAGTTTGGAGAGTCTCAAGTTGAGCAAAAAATAAAATGAGTATATACAAATATAAACAGACTAGACAAGAAAATAGAGTCTTTTAATAGACAAATAGAAGAGGAGGAAAGAATGGAGAATTAAAGAAAAAGTAAGAATACAGAAATAGAAGAAGAACCAGAAGAAATTTGTCTCCAAAATATGAAGGGATAAAAGTCTTTTATGATTTACTGCAGTATTGAAAATAGGAGGATTTGTTAAAGTGGAGGCTATTGGTAACTTTAGAGAGAGTATTTGTAATAAAGAGGAGACCAAAATGCAGAATATATTGAGTGGAAGAAGGAAAGGGAAACATGTTAATTGGATACAAGCATTTATTTCTACACTTTCCTGAATCGATATTAAAAAAGTATAAATCCCCAGGACTGTGGGAATATGGAAAAATGGTAGACCCCACATTTCTGTGGCTGAAAAGCATTTAAATGATTAATAATAATTGAGATGACTGAAGAGAATTGAAACCAATGTTAACTGTTGCAGAGAAGGCCAAAAAGCTGATCTGGTCTTTAGATGTGACCACCAGTTTACAGAAAATGCCAGTGATAGATAGATTTATTAAGTGACCCCATGGGGATACTCTCAGCAAAATAAAGAGTGTGGATAATTCTGCAAGAAAATTTATTCTGTTTTTTTCAATGAACAAATATCAAGAACTAAAGGGGATGAAGAAGGAACTGTTACAGATTAAAGGAGAATTAACTGACATGTCTGGGATTTGTCTAGATCCAGATTTAAACAAAATAGCTGTAAAATTTCCTTAGAAGACAATTTAGCACATTTGAACATTGACTAGGTATTTTAAGATGTTACTTTAAATTTGTGTATGTGAAATTGGTACTGTGCTTATGTTTTCAACAGAACTGATCTTTTAGTGTAACATACTGAGGTATTTCTGAAGGAAACATGAGTTTAAAGTAATCCAACAATGGTAGCTGTGGGGCTGGGGAGGGGCAGGAGTTTGAGGCATATAGACTGATTATAGACTGATTCTGTATTGACAACTTTTTTTGTTTGTTTGTTTGTTTTGGCTGTGTGGCATGACTTGTGGGATGTTAAGATCTTAGTTCCCCAACCAGGGATGGAAGCTGGGGCTCTGGCAGTGAGAGCGCCGTGTCCTAACCACTGAACCACCAGGGAATTCCCTGTGTTGATAACTGTTAAACTGGTGATTTAGGGGAGAGATTTTGAAACTTTTCACTCTTATGATTGTTTGAAATTTTCATAATAGGTTTTAAGAAAGAATCAAGTAAAATTATACAAATAATAAACGAGAAATAAAAAAAGAATTAAATGACTTATTTCTCTTTCTTCAAAAAGATTGCTCTAAATATATTGGAAAAGTTTATCAGTGGAAGGAATATAAAACAGTGGCAAAAAGTAGGCTTGCTTATTTATTTATTTATTTATATAATATTTACTGAGGCCTTGGCAATGTACTAGACAGAGAGAGTATACACAAAAGAAAATTTATGACAAAGTGTACAATCCAGAGAAATATGTTCTTTTACAAGTTACTGCAATTAAGAAACACCAGAAATCACTGAGTGTTAAAGAGCTGTCAGTGTAGCACCTAGAACTGTCCTATACAATATGGTAACCTATGTGTGGCTATTGAACGTATGGATGTTACTAGCAAGACTGAGGAAACTAACTTTATTTTAATTTAAATTTATTTACATTTAAAAATTTAAGCAGTGTAGAATATTTTGGGATTTTGCAACTTTACTATTTTGGTAGAACAACATTTAACTTTAACTGTTAGATCATGTAAGATATTATGGTTATTTTATACTGCACATGTTGAGAACATTCATCATTTCTAGTATTACACATGAACCTGTCATCAATCCAGTTGCTGTCTATGGATTGATTCAATTTGAATGATTTATTTTTCTATGCACCAGTGTAACATTGTAATGTGCTTATTTGAATATTTTTTGTGGGCAGCAAGAGTTGCAGTGGTACCTGTGAAAAGTGTAATTGGAAATTAAATTGAAATATTTGTTGTAATTATAACATACTTGTTATTTTTAATTAAAAATTAATATGTCAGTTAAAATTAGCTACAGCAAAGCAAAATGAAAAAGTTGCGTGATTTGCAAAAACAAGAGAACAATGTTAAGTGTACATAATAAATTTAATAAGAAATTAATCTCAGTAGCCAAAAAATAATTGAAGAAATTAGTTATTTAAAATAAAAAATAAATGTCCCCCAATTTTATAAATTATTGTTAACAGAATCTAAGATTATAATATTGCCTAGCTATAAAACAGCTTAGAGTTTTGCACATACATATAAATCCATTTTTAGATGAAGAGATAGTAAAATTAATCATTATTTCAGTTATGAAAATTTAGTTGGTGAGTCATGAGGAAAATATTTTAATTTAAAAAAATTGAAAGATCTTCAGTTAAGCCACCTACCAATTGCCCATAGTACATGTTTCCAACAACATCAAAGCTCAGGTGATTCAAAATTCAAAAAATCACAAGTACTTTTATTTTTGCCTTAGAAGAGTCATGGAATATAAAACATACTACCCAATTAAATATTTGGGAATGTTTTGTCTCAATGGACTTTCAAACTTATGAGACAATGTTGTCAATTTGCACTCTAAAATATCAACCTCAGGGCATACATACTTTTGAATATTTTACATCTTTCAAAGAAGGATTTTAGCTAGATATGAAAAAATACTTTTTTTTTAATATTACTATGAAGGGTTCTCTATATTAGGTCAAAAAACCTGCATTTATTGAGATTTTAAAAACAAGAGATTGATAGCTCCCTTATTGTTTCATTGCACTGTACGATACATGCTGAAAATATTTATGCTTAGGTTTTTGAGGTAGATTATGAAAAGTGTCATAAATATATGACTCATAACCAGTTTTTGGACCTTCTGAAAAAAAAAAGAAAATATATTTAAGGATCTTCAGTTTTTTGCCGATGCTCATTGTTTGAGCCATGGAAGAGTTTTAAAAAGATTTACTGTACTGTAAAATTCAAAATTTTCTTGAAACAAAAATTATGCTTGCCAAATATTAAATGATCAAAGACAAAAATGGTAATATGGATTAGGATTTTTCACACTGCATATGAACAAACTAAATTTAAAGCTTCAAAGGGAGGAAGAGCTTATTTGTGAGGTTACTAGACAGGCACTAGAATTTATTTTGAAATTAAGACTTTTGAAAATATGAATCAATAATATTAATTTTACAATTTTTTACTAATATAAATCAATATGCACAATGAATTGTGCTATGTAAATTAGCCACAAAACTACAAGAATAATTTTAAAAGGCTTTATTCCTATTGTCAAATTCAGAATTACCCTTCAATTTTTGGAGTGCCTCTTTGAATTCAATGTTAATAATCTCAAATTGACACAAGAATTGTGAATTTACTTAACTTGGAGAGATATGCTTTTGCTTCAGAGTCAAACCAACTCTCCTATAAAAGATAAACATGTTTTATCAATATAGATATGAATATTAAAGGAATATTACTTTTTGGTATTCACTTCAATTATTGGAAAACTTTTATTTATGCTGGGAATGTCTTGAGTATGTAAATCTAATCTTTCAACTACAAATGTTATGAAATCTAAATGGAGATCAAGCATATCCAATGAAAATTTAGCATCTGAACTGAGATGTGCAAGAGCTTTAAAATATATACCAGATTTTAAAGACTTTGTACAAAAAATGTTTAAATATCTCAATAATTTTTATATTGCTTACATCTTGAAATTATAATATTTTAGATTATTTTGTTAAATAAAATATAGTGTTAATATCAATTATACATGTTTATTTTTACTTTCTTAATGTGGATATTAGAAAATGTTAAAGTAAATACATGGCTCACATTATATTTCTACTGGATGTTTCAGACCCAGGAAATGCATTAGAACACATAGAGCAAGACAAAAGAACATGCCAATATTTACTCTGGTACCAGAAATTAGTTAAAAACCAACTGTGCTAAAAATAATACTTTCATATGAGCAGAGCTGAGAGAAAAATAAGAAATAAGAGAATGATAAATTGTTCTAGATAGGAAATAAGTAAGAATTTGGAGTAAGAATACAGAATGGTGAAGAGAAAAAAGAGAAAAGAAGTTCAGAGAAATTTCAAAGGAACACTTTAAGAAGCAACCAAACTAATAATGAATTTTTTTGTCTTTAATATAGATGTATAACATGAACACACACATATAGTATGACCAAAAAAATTTTTTCCCAATACATTCTACTATATACATTAATGCTTTGTGTGAGTGATGTCTTTGGGAGAAATAAAAGATTGACTGTGTTCTGCATCTAGACTTCAGCAATGTATAAATGAGGTGCCATAAGTGGGATAGGAGATAGTTTTCTCCCAAGTTCACAGGATGCCACAGAGCAGCACCAGAATTAAGTAGGAAAAACATGAGCCACTCAGTCTTTTTTCTACCCTAGAATGCACAGAAGAAACAAAATGAGAGGGAGCCACACACACATGTAGTCTGTGTTCACAAAATTTTGTTTGCATTAAGAAAAACACAATAACTCCATTGATTTCTGTCATATATTTCTAGAGAATTCCTTTTTTCCATTTAAGAGTTTGAATTGACTCTTGTATTGAGCTTAATTACCAATACTTTTACTTTCAACTGGCTTCTTTAACCAAAAGCAGAAGCTATTCCAAAATTATTTTCCCTGCAAACCAACTCCAGAGAAAAGTTGAACAAGAAGCTTGTAACAATGGATAGGATTATATTTCCTTACCACAATAGTGATTGTTAGTTTTCCCATCCAGTATATTCTTCCTTGTCTCCCACTGTAATAGCAGCCCCAGTTGTAAGCAGGCACATGACCACTCATGATAATGGGTGCATTTCTCAAACTCCCGTGCAGCTGCTATGGCTACTACTAAGTTCTGACCAATGGGACACGAGCAGAAATGATGATGCTCTTTCTAGGGCATATCCTTCTCTTCCCCTTGTGCCCTTCTCATTCCCTATAATATGGATTGTACATAGTATTGATTTACAGCAGTACCCTGGAGATGGAAGATCAGGAGTTAGATCTGGGTCTCAATACTGTGAAAGATCTAATTAGCTCTAAACCATTTATGTACATATTGTTATTTTGAAAAAATTGTTTCATTGTTTAAGCCATTATTATTTCACTTCTCTGTTAAAAGAGCTAATCTTAATCCTGGCCTGCTACTAATGTTCCTGCATTTCAGGAAAGAGTGTAACATTTTGTTTACATATTTCCACAATATTTTTAGAAATTTAGTATAATCAAGTTTATACATTTCTATGAAGAATACAAATTGAGGGATGGAAATAACCAGAAATAAGGCATTTATCTTAATATGGCTGGCAAGATAAGTATACAGATGACTGAAGCTTTTTTTAAGATAGCTTACAAGGCTTGGTCCAAGAGAATTTAATCAATTTGCCTAGTGTTTGCTCCCTGAGTAGAAATTTCCTCTTGTGAATTCACCTTACTAATATTTGCTTTTATCTCTACTTGTAATTCTGATAACTATCCAAACAACACTTGATGTCTTCCTTTCAAACACTCTATAATCACCTTAATTTTACTTTATGACATTTACCATCACCTAAAGCCTCTCAGGTAAGAGGCTCTCCCCAACCTTTTAGTTTCCTGATATATGGCTTTATATCAGCACACTATATTAAAAGATGAAAGGCAATCAGAAGTTCATTACTTTACACACATATGAACATTTCAAAATTAATTGCTGATTATCTTGCAGCTATGCTTGCTAAAGAAAAGGAAGTAACTATCACTATTAGAAAAAGGCTGCCGTATGTGATGCTGAAACTGTAACTATCAGGCAGTTTGGAGGACTTTCATCAACAGACAATTAGGAGAAAGAAGAGCGGGGAAGGACAAGATCAGGAAAGTGTCACCCAGAATTTAATCTTTACTCATTCACTCATCATCCATCCATCATTCATAAATATCAGTGAATGTCTAAAATGTGCAAAGAACTGTGTTATAATCTCAATGTTTGTGTTCTTCTCAAGCTCATATGTTGAAATAATGCTCAATGTGATGGTGTTAGGAGACGGTATTTTGTTATAGGAGCCCAAACAGACTAAGACAAACTGGTTAAATGCTTGATAAACAGCAGTGAAAAAAACAACACTCTTTTTCTTCATATAGCTGATATTTTAGAGAAGGAGACAGACATTTAAAAATTAATCACCTAATTATTTAAATTACTTTTTTAAAGGACTAAGAAGAGAAATACATACTTTTATGAGAGCCTATCCAGTGACACTGACCAGGTTTGGAGAGTCACAAAAGGTTTTCTAGAGACATCAGTGTTTGAGCTATGCTCTGAAGCAGGCAGTATTCAGGAAAAGATAGGAAGGGAGAACGTTTCATACAGGATGAAAGCCTATGTGAAATCCTGAGCCAGAAAGGGTATAAGGCTTTTAAGGAACTCAAATTGATGTACAAGGCTAGAATTAGGAGAGCTAGGGGAAGGTTAGTGCCAGGTGAGGTTGGTGACGTAGGCAAGGACCAGACCAAGCCTGGCCTTGGAAGCCATATGGATGATTTTAAATTTATTCTGAAGAAAATAAAATGTATTTAAATGTTTTATCATAGTGATAGTAGTGTGTGTGTATTCATGAAGTGACATAATTATAATTTTGTGTTTCACCTTGGCTGCAGGATGGAGAACAAATAGAAGAGAGGAGAGAAGAGAAGATAAAAAGGTCAGTTAAGGACATCTGCTAGCTGAGAAATGATATAAGTGTGGGCATGGATGTTAATAAAGCAGGTGGAGTAAAATAAATAGGCCCCACTTACTCAAGAGTGACAGAATGTTAGATGTGGTAGATTACGGAGAAAAGGGAGTCATAGGTAACTCTCAAGTTGCTAGCTTGCATAATCAGATATAAAATATCGTCATTCATTAAGAAATAGCACATTGGAGGAGGTGTGACTTTAGTAGGAAGATAATGAATTAAACTTTGAATAAATTGGGTGTGAAATTCCAGTAGGACACTGGTGTATAGTTAAGAAAGCAGACATATATAGTTAAGAAGGCATGTCTGAACTGTTAAGAGACACCTAGGTAGGAGGAGAGAAAGAGATAAAGGTAGGGAGAGGGAAAGAAAGTGAGAGAGGGGGAAAGGACACTCCATGTGAAGATGACAAATTCATTCATTCATTCATTCATTTCACAAATACGTATTGAGAACCTATGATGTGCCAAGATCTGTTCTAGGCACTGGGGATACTTCAGTGAAAAAAAAACAGACAAAATAGCTTACCCTCATTAGCTTACATTCTATTGTTAACAGAAACAAGTAAAAAACATAACTGATAGGTAAAATATATGTTAGAAAGTGGTAAATACAATGGAGAAAAAGTGGCATGGTAAATGAGATTCAGAGTTGTGAGAGTGGGCACTGCAAAGTTAAATAAAATGGTCAGAGTGAGGATAATTGACAAGGTGACACTTGAGCAAAGACCTGAAATAAATGAGGGTGACAGCCATGTATGTATCTAGAAGATATTCCATATTCCAGAGGGAGCAACAAGTGCAAAGACCTTAAGAGAGGAGGAGGATACCTAGCGTGCTCAAAAAACATAAAATAGGTCTCTGTGGCTACTGCCAAACAAATGATAAGGGGTGTAGTGGTAAAAGCCAGAAGAGCAGAGGAGGTAGTAGGATACAGAGCATAGGGTCTTGTAGACCACTGTAAGGAAATTAGCATTTACTCTGTGTTAAGTAGGGAGTGATTGAAGGATTTGAAGATTGATGTGATCTGATTTATATAGCTTTAAGGGACAACTCTAGATGTTGTCTTGAGAGTACATAATAGGTGACCATCTGTCCCAGTTTTCCTGAGACTGGGTGTCTTGAGACACATCACTTTCAGTGCTAAAACCAGGAGTTTGCTCAACATAATCGTGAGAAGTTCAAGAGTAGCAGTAGGAAAATGATGTCAAAGGCTGTTGGAATAATCTCCTCAAGCAATCATGATGTTTCAGAACAAGATGGTAGCCATGGAGATGGGAAGAAGTGATCAGGCTATAGGTTTATTCTGAAGTTAGAGAAAACTAGATTTGTTGACCAATTGAGTTCCGTGGTGCAGGGTGAGAGGAGTCAAGGATTACTCCACCTGAAATATTAAGGCCAGAAGTGGGGAGTGACATCAGCACCGTGCCAGTGTAAGGCATTCCTCTTCTTATTCTCCACTTTTAACAATGAATTAGATAAACAATCATGAACAAAAGAAACACGATGGGAGTTGTGGGACCCAGCACCAGATGCCAAGGGATCTGTAAGGGATCTTGCCCACCTGTGCATTAGGTAATGGGCAGGTAGACTTCCCTAAGGACTGTGGAACAAGAAGAGACAGACAACCTGCCCCAACCTCTCTTGGTGTAGCCAGGAAAAACTCTGGAAAGTGTCGGCTGGACCAGAAGCACTGGGAAAGAGAGAATATTCAGGAGCCCCGCCTCCCCAAAGGGTGATTCCAGCACATCATTGGAGGAAAAAACAAAACAAAACAAAGAACAAACAAACAAAACAACACACACACAAAAAAAAAACAAGTTTGGTCACAGTGGAGGTGATTATAGAGGAAATTCCCCAGTGCCACACATCCCACTCCCTGCAAGTTAACTTTGCATGGGGCTGAACTGTACCATGGATGAGCAGCTTTTCACATACCTGTTAGCCATTTGGATGTCTTCTTTGGTAAAAATGTCTATTAGTTTCTTTGCTCACCTTTTAATCAGATTGTTTTTGTTATTGAGTTGTATGCGTTCTCTGTATATATTTGGATACTAATCCCTATCTGACCTATGGTTTGCAAATATTTTCTCCCATTCCATAGGTTGCCTTTTTGTTTCTTGACTGTTTCATTTTCTGTGCAGAAGTTTTTGATGGCGTTCCACCTGTTGAGGTGTTGCTTGTGTTTTTGATGTCATATCCCAAAAAATCATTGCCCAGACCAATGTCAAAGTGCTGCTTCCCTATGTTTTCTTTTAAGGGTTTTATGGTATCAGGTCTTATGTTTAAGTCTTTAATCCATGTCATGTTAATTTTGTGAGTGGTGTAAGATAGGAGTTCAACTTCATTTTTCTGCATGGGGTTATTCAGTTTTCCCAGTACTATTTGTTGAAGAGAATATCTTTTCACCTTTGAGTGTTCAAAATATAGAAAAAACACAAACAACTCAATGACAAAAACAAACAAACAAGCAATCTGATTAAAAAATGGACAGAGGGCCTAAATGGACATTTTTCCAAAGAAGACATCAAAGTGGTTAAGAGGTACATGAAAAGATGTTCAGCAACATTAATCATCAGAGAAATGAAAATCAAATATACAAGGAGATATTCTCACACCTGTTAGATGGCTATCATCAAGAAAATGAGATGAGTGTTGCCAGCCATGTTGAAAAAATGGAATACTTGTACACTGTTGGCAGGATTGTAAATTGGTTCAGCCACTATGGAAAGGAATATGGAGGTTCCACAAAATATTAAAAATAGAGCTACCATATTTCCAGTAATCCTACTTCTAGATATTTATCCAAAGAAAATGAAAAGAGTATATTGAACAGATATTCCCATGTTTACTGCAACACTGTTCACAATAGTCAAGATACGGAAACAACCTAAGGGCCCATCAAAGGATGAATAAAGAGGAAGATATAAATGTATATCTTATATAAAATAATATTATTCAGGCATGAGAAAGAAGGAAATCCTGTTAGTTGAGACGACACGACATGGATGGACATTGAGGGTATTATGCTAAGTGAGATAAGTCAAGCAGAGTAGTACAAATATAATATCAGTTACTTGAGAATCTATAAAAGCTGAACACATTAAAAGCAGAGAGTAGAATGATGTTTACCAGAGGTTAGGGGGTAGGAAAATTAGAGAGATGTTGTTTAAGTGTACAAATTTGGAACTGGTAGATAAGTTAAGTCCTGAAGATCTAATGTACAGGCAATAATACTGCATTTTAAACTTTAAATAAGAGGCTAACAGACTAGATCTCAAGTGTTTCCAACACACACACACACACACACACACACACACTAATAATAAGTATGTGACATGAAAGAGGTGTTAGGTAACACATGGTAATAATCACACTACAACATATAAATGCATCAAGTCAATACGTGGCACACCTTAGACTTACACAATGTTAATTATATCTCAATAAAAGTAAATTTAAAAAACAATTGAATTGCCATTAACTGAGATGAGCAAGGCTGTGCATGGAGGTCAATTTTAGGGAGATGTATTAATTTGAGCCATGTTGAACTTGCAATGTGCATTAGACAACAAAGTGGAGATATTCATTAGGCAGTGAGATATATAAACATAAGGTAGAAGGGTAAGATCTCAGCTAGAAAGCTACTTTGGGGAGATAAAAGCAAGGAAATTGTGTTAAAAGACATAAGATTAGATGAAAGCATCAAGGAATTGTTGAGAAGCAGTCCAAAGTTTGGATAAAATTGTACACACATGACAAGTATGGAATGTAAGGATTCTAATATTTAAATATCTAACATTTTTTTAGGCCACACCCAACACGGCTTGTGGGATATTAGTTCCTAGACCAAGGATCGGACCCAGGCTCCCTGAAGTGGAAGCACAGAGTCCTAATGACTGGACCGCCAGGGAATTCCCATTAAATGTCTAACATTTAAAAAGGGAAGACAGCATGGCAAGTATAATAAAACTTGGAAGATGAGAGTTAATGACATAGGAGGAAATTAGGAGATGAACAGAGGTGAAGGGAGAAATTAAAAAGTCGACTCACTCCAACAATTTAAGGAAAAGGCTGATTATTATTTGACCACAGTCCAAGATATAAAAGATTATCTCCAGAACTGGTTTTAAATCCATCTCTGTTGGTCAGTCTTGGTTTGCATGGCTACAACTGGCTTCAGTAACCACACATTTAAAAGTCAATCCATCATCATCAACCTCATTCCGCAACCAATCTTGCATAGCTGAAGTTTACCCTCTCCTTCACTACCCTCACTTCTGAAAATCTGTCAGTCTCTGCACTCCGAACCTCTCCAGACTCTACTGGTTGTTAAAACAAAGACTGTGCTTTTACCATACAGTCCTCCACTTCTTTGCACACAATTAATTCAGCTTTGGGTTTCAGATAAAGAGCAGCAGTTTCTTCCTTCAACAATGTTTCAGAATGGGGAGAGGGATCAGTAGTGTTCAATATGACTGAGAAGTTAAAGAAATTAAAGACTAGGAGTGATCGCTGGATTTATCAACAAGGAGATTATTGATAACTTTGTAGAGTCAGTTCAGTGCTGAGGGACTCAGACTGCAGTAGTTCGGGTAGTGAGTGGGAGTTGATGAAAATGGAGATTTACCTTGTGTCCTTTAATAATCTCTTTGTCCTCCAGGCAGCCATTGATTTCGTTTTCATTATAAAAGATTCTTTTGCATACTCTATAATTTTATATAATTGAAATCATAAAGTGTTTAATTTTTTTTCCCCTTGGGTACCCTCGTGTGACATATTTATTTTGAAATTCATCAATGGTGCTTATATGAGTAGTGCACCCTGTTTATATTATTGAGAAGTATGTTCTAGTGCTATACCATTGTTTGTTTATTTATTCATCTGTTTATGGATATTTTAATTGTTTCCAGTTTTGGCTATTGCAAATAAAAGCAGTACAGAAATAGGAAAAGAAAAAAAAGCAAGAAAATGGAGATAGATTTTAAGACACATTCTCTTAAAAAAATTTATATTTTTAAAATAAAAGTTTAGTTTTAAAATGGTTTTAGATTTACAGCAAATTGGAAAGATAGTACAGAGAGTTCCCATATACTCCACACCCAGTTTCTCCCACTGTCAACATCTTACTTTAGAGAACACTATTTTCAGATACTTCACTCTCAACAGAAGAGACAATAGGTAGTTGTGACTCAGTTAGCTAGAGGAGAAAATGAGGTTAAAAGGTTTTTGCTCTTTGAATTGATTCCTTTCACTGCTTTTGTTTGTCCATGAGTTTGTTTAAGATAGGACAGACCACCGATGTCTAAATAATGATTAGAATAATCCTGAAGACAGAGAAAGGATGAAGATAGCTTTGAGAGGTGACTTCTTAGAGAGTTTATAACTGACAGTCCTTATGTTTTCAGGCAAAACTGTTGAGTTTCATCTGGTTTAATGCACAACACAGTGTCAAGAAGATTTTAGGAAAGTTCTAACATGCCTTTCCCATTGCAAAAACTGGACATTAGCCTTATAGCTGAAGTTATTACCAGCTCACGGCCACTATGGTTATGATAGTGAAAATGAGCAGGACCCTGTGTGGCCTTCCTAGGACAGACCCCATCATGTCCTCCGTCTGCCTTTTGTTAGTAGAAAAACTTTAACCAAAGAATAAGTTTAATCAGAGAAATGAGAAAATGCAGAAACAAAGGAAAATAGTCAAACAAAGACAAAATAATAATAGTTTAGTCATTAAGCAAAGTCAAGGACATTTAGTTTCTCCTCAAGGGGTATAGATAATATTCTGAGCCATGTCCTTTGAGCTGTTTTGTAGACACTAAGAACCCTACCAGGTGGAAGAAGTTAACTACATGATGACAAGACTGTAGCCATGACTTAAGCTGCTCCGTCTTACACAATTTTAAGAACTGATCTCAAAGAAATGGGAAAAAAACAACCCTGAAACTGAAGATTAACTGTACTTAAAAGAATCAAGATGATGCTGATCAGACCAAGCACAACTAATTTCAGGATGATTGTTGGAGCTGTGTTGTTCTGCAAGTGGCCCACTCCTCCCCAGCCTGTGCGCCCCACTCTTAGAAACTCTTGCCCCCTGATCGGCAAAGGAGAGTTGTTTTTTTGTGATATGTGTACATCTTCTGCCAGGATTGCTGACTTCCTCAATAAAGCTATCTTTCCTTTTACCCAACATGTGTCTCTCAGTATTGGATTCTCAAGTGATGAGCAGCTAAACCTGATTTTGGTAATAATAGCACCTCTATGTACCAAGCTGTCCATATAATTTCACTTCAAATCTTTTATCCCAGCTCTAAATGCTAGAATTTGACTAATACGCTCTTGTGGCTTCCCATAAAGAGGTGACAGAATTTGAAGATGAGGAACTTTCCAGATTTCTCTGATGACTTCATCTCAGCTCATTTTATTTATTTTTTCAAAAAAAATTTAAATAAATAAATTTATTTATTTATGGCTGCATTGGATCCTCGTTGCTGTGCGCGGGTTTTCTCTGGTTGTGTCCAGCGGGGGCTACTCTTTGTTGCGGTGCACGGGCTTCTCATTGTGGTGCCTTCTCTTGTTGTGGAGCACAGGCTTGAGGCGTGTGGGCTTCCACAGTTGCACGGGCTGAGCACGGGCTCAGTACCTGTGGCTCATGGGCTCTAGAGCATAGGCTCTGTCGTTGTGGCAGACGGGCTTAGTTGCTCCACCGCATGTGGGATCTTCCTGGACCAGGGCTCAAACCCATGTCCCCTGCATTGGCAGGCCGATTCTTAACCACTGCGCCATCAGGGAAGTCCTCAGCTCATTTTAAAATAGCACATTAGGAAAAGACAAAAGTGAAACTCCACATTTCTTGTCAATCTCAACTGTGACCAGAAAGATTTGGCTCTTCCCAGTAATAAAAAAATGCATCATTCAATAATAGTTTTGATTACAAAGAAATGAGACGAATTAATGTATTAAAAAATCAATTTAAACCAATCTAATGCTTTAAGAAATTTCCTCAAAGAGATGTGAGTCAAAAATGAAGATTTTCAGAGAGAAGTACCTGAGACAAGGAATGAAAATGCAAGAGGGTATAACAGAAAAAATTCAAACAAATTGAGGAGAACAGTTCAGAGCCCAAATTTTCAAGAACAGCTGTCAAGGGCAAAGACAGTGGTAAGCAAAACCACTCCCTCTTTCTTCCTGCCTTATGCCATTTTTTTTCACCTCAGGGAGCTAGGCGCATTCTCTTCTTCAAATTGATGGTCCTAATGCGTGTTTTCATTTCCTTTCTCTAAAACCAAAGTTTATATACAACACAGCCAGGTTTCCCAAAATATCAGAACTATAGAATTAGAAAAGGAACACTTAGGTAAATCAGGAGACCTTTCATTGTCATAATAAAAGCCTGTAAGTACATGAAATTTGGGCCAAACAACCTGGCAATGTCCTTATTTTCTGCTTCACTGCTCTTCTCGGATCAGAACACTTTTCCACATGTCTTGCCTCTTTTCTTACTCACCTTGTACCTGTATTGCTGAATACTGATGAGGTCTGACTTGGGTCAGTGCCAGTCCCTGATTTTCCAGTAACCTGTTGGGCCCTAAATGCTGGCTGAAATTGCAAGAAAATTGGTAGGCTTCTGCAGAGATTATCATTTGTGGAAGGCTACACAAGGAAAGAGTGATTGGAAAGACTGGAAATTTCTGTTTCTTTTTCTTTAAAATTGGAATAAGATCTACTTCACTGGCTTTAAAAAATGTCATGGGGGGATGTACGTGATAATGTCTGTGAAATAGAAAGCCTTATGCAAAGTAAGGGGTTGTTACATTCAGAGAGCTGGTGGTTTTGAAAGGGGAAATGTCTTTATTAGGAAAAAGCACACAAGCTGTCATTCAGCCAGCTACTGTGCCTCATGCAACCCTTGCTTCAAATTGGTCTGGCCTAGCTAGAGTTGCCTCCTTGAAAGTTATCCTTGCTTCTTAGAGGGATCTCACAGTCAATGATTGGTCAATGTAGGCTATAAAGTCTCTACCCTCAGCCCCAGTGTGTAGGAAATTTATGAACTGGTATTTCATTCATTGTTATCCATGGGCTTGTCTACAAATTGTGTTGGGATTGCATCACAGCCCAAACTTTCCTTCTGCTCAATTCTGCTTCCTTTCTTTCTGTTCCAGGAGTAATTCTCTCAAGTTTATTTCCCAATAAACTTACCAGACTTAAACCTCTATCCGGAGGGCACTTCTTGGGGAATGTGACCTGTGACACTAATACTTGTTTTTCAAAGACAGTAGTGTGTTTTACAAGCATTGCCTTTGTTGAGGCATAGTTTTGATGTGTGAATGAAACCAGCTGTTACCTCTCCCCCCTCCATTGCAACTGCTTCCTGCAAGGGAGTGATGCACTCAAGGATGGTGATCAAATGAGTTAAGTGGGCAAGTAACCTCTCATAAATGTGGTTTGGAGAACGTGGTTGCTTCCAGAGGGTCTCAGTGGGACTTCTTATGTCTTCCCTCCCAAGTCTAAGGTAGTCAGGCGTGTGAAACACACTGTAGCCTGGATTACCTAGCTTGTCACAGGCTCAGAGCACAGACAGAAATTCATTGCATTTTAATGCTTGAAGGTAACCAGATAAAACAGGGTTTTCTGTCCCCTCTCCCTGTAATTGACATTTTTAAGAAAGAAGAAATCAGAGTTAATCAAATTATGCAAAGGCTTCACCTTTTATTAAATAGCAGAGGTGGACCATGACGGATGCTCTGATCCTAAAATTCTTGATGCATTTGCAGTAAACAGCCACCGTCGAAAGATACTGGAGCTTGGGAAGGGGTGGGGGTGGGGGCGGCAGTGGCCGAATGTAGGTGCAAGGAAGTGATCCTTCATGGTACAACCTCTGAATGACATCAGAGACCTGTTGAGTGAGACCTGACTTTGAGAGAAAGGAAGTTCTGGAGGAGGCAGATATATCCTGGACCATTGAAAAAGGAGAAGAGGAGAATTGAATTGGTATCTTAATAAAATAATCATTAAAAACCGTCAACGCCACCACAATTCATCCCAGTGACTTCCTAAGCACTAGAGTGAAAGAAAAATTGAAGGAAAAGCAGGAAAAAAGAAAAAAACTCATTCGGAAACACAGAAAAGAAGCTCTTGTACTTGTGGAAGCAGAGGTGAAAGGGCTCAGAAATAGCAAAATGAATGGTGTTCCTAGAACTGTATGTCTTTTCAAGCTGAACTTGGAAAGAGCTAGCTTTCTAGCTGCTACCAATTGCTCTCACAATGTCCTTGCCAGAGCACTTATCCGTGCATCTTCAGTGAGCTGTCCCACATCAAGATACAGGCAAAGCCCAGTACAAGGTCAGCTCTGATAATAAACTGTTCTGCATAATGATGTAGCACTTTCATGTCTCTCACCCAACAAGACACCATATCACTGCTTTGTTAATCCGATTACAACGATTTTGTCAGGCTCTGCCAGGTGTGCAGAGCTGCTTCCTGAGCACTGATTAATCATATCCTGGCTGCCAGGTGTGGATCCTGAACAGAGGGGAGCATGAATCTCTTACTACAGGTTACAAACTCAAAGGCCAGCCTATTGTCGCTACATAGTGACGCTGGCCCAGAGGTTCCAGATCTTGCAGTGTTTCAGGGAAATACATATTGTCTGTAGCCCATGGGTTGGATGCCACATGTTAACAACAACAACAAAAAAAATTGCATGTGGCATCCAACCCACAGGCTACCTTCACACTAAAATGTATATACTACTCAATTGTTTATCAAGTACTTTGCTATTGTATATATAACCAGAATCTTAGAACATAGGTAAGATAAATACCATTCCCATTTCATAGGTGAGGAAAATACAATTTATAGGTGTAAAGTGACTTGTTTATAATTCTATAACCAGGGAGTAGAAAAGATTAAATGCTGATCTGAGCCCTAGATTCATGATCTCTTCAGCAACCTTTGTTCTATGTTAAATGCACTCTGTTTCTTCTAATGCTTTATATTACATCACTCAGTATTGAAATCAATGCTGACTGAATACAGAAAAGTGACATTTGAATGTGGATCAGACAACTCACTACTGGACAATTAACCTGGAAGAGGGGAGCAGAATTTACATATAATTTGATTCTTTACGTGCTTGTTTGTTTATCTTTCCATTTCTGATAAGTAGCCAAGTCCTCATAAAAGTAAAAGCTGCTCTAGCATCTCTGAGGTGGGAAACAACAGACATTAGTGTCAGAGAAGGAAAGAATTAAATGACTACTGCATATCTCACTCTGAAAGCAACGTTATAGATGTTGTTCCATGGAGTACTACTTAAAGGAACAGGAAGGACTATACTTGGAAGTTATATGCAATGTATAGAAAGGAAATAGAAGATATTCATAGTAATTTGTCAGTTACCTATGCTTTGAAAACTAGAAGCTGGAAACTTAGAACACTCTAATAGGTGGTAAAGCCCAGCCATGGGGAGAGATATATATTTCCAATTAGCCTTGGTAATAATAAAAATATGTACTATTTTTTGAGCTCCTACATTGTGCTGGACCCTCTACTTATAACTAAGAAGACAATATCAACAATACTCACAATGGTCTTCCATGGTAGGGTTTAGAATTTTGGTCTATTATTATTGATGGAATTGTGACCTAGAAAGATCACACAACTAGATCATAGTGTATAAGGGACTCACATATAGTATAGAGGCTCTAAGATGATAACACCTACTATTCCCCTTCAAAACTAGGCAAATCACTCATAGGGATCCCTTATAAAAGTCCAGGGCAACCTAAACGTCCATCAACAGAAGAATGGATAAAGAAGATGTGGTATATATATATATAATGGAATATTACTCAGCCACTAAAAAGAATGAAATAATGCCATTTGCAACAACATGGATGGACCTAGAGATCCACTCATACTGAGTGAAGTAAGTCAGACAGAGAAAGAGAAATATTGTGATATTGTCTATATGAGGAATCTAAAAAAAATGATACAAATGAACTTATTTACAAAACAGAAACAGACTCACAGATTTAGAGAACAAACTTATGGTTACTGGGGGGACGAGGTGGGGGAGGGATAGTTAAGGAGTTTGGGATTGACATGTACACACTGCTGTATTTAAAATGGATAACCAACAAGGACATACTGTAGAGCACAGGGAACTCTACTTAATACTCTGTAATGGCCTATATAAGAAAATAATCTAAAAAAGGGTGGATAGATGTATATGTATAACTGATTCACTTTGTTGTACACCTGAAAGTAACACAACAATGTAAATCAACTATACTCCAATATAAGATAAAAAGTTAAAAAAAAGTTCAGGACAAACACAGGGTTGAGATAAGTGCAGATATTTCAAGTAAATAGAGAGAAGAAACCACAGGGTATGTTTCTGCTAAGGCATGGCCACCTACCAGTGTATGGCTGCACTGAGAATGACGACTCTATCTCCATGGCCCCCATCTCCTCATTTTTTTTGTATTTTCTCTATTCTTTCAGGGGAAGTATTAGTTTTCTTTAGTTTCATTTTTTTTTTAGTTCCCCTCTTTTTTTTACCTAAAACTTTCCTTTTATCTTGGCTGACCACAATAGAGATTGGTCCCCATTCTACCTAGGGGGGTGTAGTGAGCACAAAGAACAGGCAGGTTGAAGACAGCACCAGTCCTGGAAGATCTGCTGGCCCACAGGAAGACAGGCCCTGGAGAGAGAGAATCAGAGACCACTGCGATCAGCTGAGCCCTTCCTTCCTATAGTTTCACTCTGCCTCCTTCATTCATTCTCCTTATAAAATGCCAAAGTTTCACTCCTATGCTTGCTCAAAAGCTATCTACTTAGCTTCCTAAATTGGTTAGATTCAGGAATTCAGAGATCAGGGCAGAAATATGTCATCTTTCCCCTACAATTTTTGGAAAAGTTCCCATTTTATGTTTTGGTGTGTATTCAAAAAAGGTGCAAGGAAAAATAAGCCTTCAATAAATTGTAATTTATTCCTAAAAGTCAACTCTGGACTTAGCTCTCTTGAATTAAGGTAGCCTACAATTTTGAAAATCAAAGGGAACTCACACACACCCACAAGAACTTAAGAGCAAACAAACAAAAAATAAATAATGAAGCCCAGACTCCCCCCTCCTCAGAAACCAACAGTTTCAGGCATCAGGGGGTCAGCATTTTTATCTGGCTGCCTCTGTGTTCTACCAGTGTAGAAAAAACATTTCAGCAGCTTTTTAGCCAGAGAATTATTGCTTCCTTGCTTTGTGAATTTGCTGAGTCCTCAGGATGGGCAGCTTAAAAAAAAATAGAAAGAAATAAAAAATCAATGCCAGTTGGTTCTAGAGGAAATGCTTCCAAGGATTCTGATGTCATCTCATCATGGGAGGGAGGGAGGGAGGGAAGGGATGTGATGTCATTACTATTTATTAATATAGAAATGAAACATCATGATATCTTCTCTCCTCCCTGAGAAGACAATGAGAGGTTCAAGACAGAAGCTGATGCATCTCCCCAGTAATAGTAAATTGTGTCATTGAGAAGCCTTCCCCCAGTGGCTTCCCCAAATGACTCATGCAAAATGTATAACTCTGTTGTGAAACCCAGAGTTAATAAGGTGAAAAATATAGAGTCCCCCTGTCTTGTGAAGCTCTTTAATTCACCTGTTCCTTCATTTAAACAAATATTTGAGGGGCAATTATTAGGTAATAAGCTCTGTACTACATATTAGGATTCATGTGTGAATAATAATAACAAAAAAGATAATAATATGAATAATAGCAACACATATTTATTAGCACTCAGTATGCCAGAAAATGGGCCTGGAATTCACATACATTTTCTCATTAAATTGTCTCCCCCAAAGCCCTGTGATGCAGATATAATTATTGTGTTATTTCACAAATGAGGAAACAGTAGCTTAGAATAGGAAAGCATCTTGCTATAGGTAGCAAATAATGGAACCACAATTTAAATTCAAGCTGAAGGGCTCTAGAAAACACATACTTGATCACTTTACTCTCTCACCTGAAGGTTTTCAGGGAAGGTTCTGAATACCGTATTTTATTCAGCAGGGAGACTTGATTGTGCAGTTATCTTTAACACGAAAATACTAACGAAAAGTGGTCACACACTAACCCAACTTCTCTTTAGTTCTATTATAATTAAAGGGAGTTGGAATCACTTGCTCAACAGGAATATTCAATTGGATCTCTGGTTACATAAAAGATGAATTTTAAGCTCAAAGATTATCAGATTTGTGGTGGACTTAGAGATCCTTACATCACTCCTATTTAAATAACTATTTTTAATGTAAAACAAATATATTTATTTATATTTAGTGTAGTATAGACATATGTGTTCATTTCAAATAAAAATGTACTTGGAAGCACATGTTTAAAAAGACACTTAGGGGCCTCCCTGGTGGCGCAGTGGTTGAGAGTCCGCCTGCCGATGCAGGGGATACGGGTTCGTGCCCCGATCTGGGAGGATCCCATATGCCACGGAGCGGCTGGGCCCGTGAGCCATGGCCGCTGGGCCTGCGCATCCGGAGCCTGTGCTCCGCAACGGGAGAGGCCACAACAGTGAGAGGCCCGCATACCGCAAAAAGAAAAAAAAAAAAAAAAAGACACTTAGAATAATTTTCAGCTATAAAAAGGAATGAAATTCAGATATAAGTGACAACATGTAAAAACATTATTCTAAGTGCAGAAAGCCAGTCACAAAAGACAACATGTAATGTGATTCCATGCATATGAAATTTCCAAGGAGGAAAATCTCTAGAGACACAAAGTAGATTAGCAGTTTCCTAGAGCTGGGGTGGGAGGTGGGACATAAGGGGTGATAGCTAAAAGACACAGGGTTTCTTTTAGAGGTGATAAAAATATTCTAAGTTTGACTGTGGTAATGGTTGCACATATCTGTGAATATACTAAAAATCATGGAATTTATGTTTTAACCGGGTAACTTGTATTATATGTGAACTATATCTCTGAAGCTATTTAAAAAGAAAGGCGGGGGTAGGAAGCATGGAGCCCCATCCCTGTCACTTCCACTTTCATTGAGACTCCTGAGTCAGTTTTTCAGAGCTTTAAGTTTCAAAAAAAAAAAAATTAAAACACTATTTTAAGCCATTTTATGATGACAAAATAGAAGCCACTGCTAAAAATGTATGAGCTACATAGCACAAGGAGATCAGCTCAGTTCTTTGTGACCACCTAGAGGAGTGGGATAGGGAGGGTGGGAGGGAGATGCAAGAGGGAGGGGATATGGAGATATATGTATACATATAGCTGATTCACTTTGTTATACAGCAGAAACTAACACAACATTGTAAAGTAATTATACTCCAATAAGGATGTTAAAAAAAAAAAGTATGAGGTAGAGTAGGATGATTTCTCTTCCTCATTCACTCTAGCCCCAGAGAATATTATTAATGGATTAGCCAAGTCAAAGAAGCAGTTGACAATATACCATGTTACTACAGTTTGGAGCTTTCCTTTTGATGATGGAAAGGATTATAGTTCAGAGCCCACATGGAGTGGCTCCCCTGTACCCATCTTTTACCCATCACCTCTTTACCCACTCTTCTCTCCAGTCAGTTGAGAAAGGAAAACAGGCTTGGAATTGTTTCACCTTGGAAGTAACCCTCTTCTAGAAAAACCTAAAACAGGTCAAAGTAACTCTTTCAAAGGACTAAGGAGAAACATTCTCTCTCCTTCTTTTCTTGGCTTGCCATTTGTTGGAATTATCTTCCTTGCCATTGAAGTGGTATTATATCTTGTTATCTCCTTTTCTCTTCTCAGAGACTTTTGAAGGTTGAGCTATGTCAGTCTCCCTCAGTAGCCTATTTCACTGTTTTATGTCTAAGACACTAAAATAGTCTTAATAATGTCCAGTCAAAATCAAACTTACTGTGGTTAAGCCAAGTTGCTCTCTTTGTGTCATCCTCAGAAATAGGAAAATGCATCTTGCCTGCACTTAGAGATTTTATTTTCTATACTTAGAATAAAAGTGAAAAGTAGAATCTTGCTAATAGGCCATGTAGCCTTCAACCTCCAATTTCATTCTAACGAAAACATAAGTAAAAGTAAAACCTCTCAGTACACTGACAAATAGAACTGACACGTAACCTAATGTCAGAATCTTGGCTCCATTGCCATTAATTTAATAGTAATTAATCACGGGGGTGCTGGGAGGTCTGCTTCTTGTCAAATCAAGATTCCATCTCTTGATACAATTATTGTTTTATAAAGGAAGGATGATAATGAGATAGTTTTTGCTTTTACTACTGTCCATACTGAACCCAAGTCTGCATCAGTAAGAACATTAGGTAGTTGCTCCTCTTCCCAGGGACTGCTGATTTTGGAAAGAGGAGAAACCATTTGCAGGTGTAGGAAGCTATTGAACTTATAGGAAGATTTTTGGGTCCAGTCTTTCTAGTTGGAATGTAGATGGCTCCCACAAAACTGGATGAGCTCCTGGATTCTACTCAAAACATGCTGTTCATTGCCCACACTCTGCAATGTGTGTTCATGCCTTCTGCTCACTTTTAAATTGGGATTTTTGGGGAGAATGGTGTCTGAGAAATGGAGGTGTAAGAATTTCTAATGCCCAACACATCGCAAGCTTATCAATTTGAACAATTTTCTGGGTATGAAAATGCCATCATGAGAGTTAAAGATTCCAGGTAAAGATTACAGCACCTCAGTGAAGCACAGAAATAAGAAAAGAATCATTGAGGAAGGGAGGAAATATAGATTCACATTACCCCCATCACTCCTTCACCAAGTCCAAGCAACCCAATGTGGAGATACTTCCTCTATGAGAGGAAAAGAATGAGGTGAAGGCCCAACTTTACCATTAACCCCCTCAGTAATGCTCAGGTACCAGGCTGACTCCTGGGGCCCTAGGTAGCTTCCAGTGGACTCCTGTAAACCCAGGCACCTTATTCAGGTGCTTGCTAGCTCCAGTGACCCCAGGTGGCTCCCATGGCCCCAGGTGACTTCTGCAAACCAAGCTCCCACTAGGCCACCACAAACCCAGGCCTCTGGCCCACTCTGGCATCTGCCAACTTCCCCAGCCACAGATAGCTCTTGTGATCCCAGGCTCCCAGTGGACTCCAGGAAATCCAAGCTCCCAACTCACCCTGACACTGACCAGCTTCCTCAGGCCTGACTGGTTCCCACAGCACCAGGCTCTCCATCAGCCCATGCAAACTCAGGCTCCAAGTGGGCACATGTGAACCCAGGTTCCCAGGTGGGCCCAGTGATAGGCCAGCTAACATGGGCCCAGGTTTTGTACCAACTTCAGCTGGTTTCTATTAGTTTAAAATAGACTGTTTTATCTATATGATGTTTTATGTAAGAGTCATGGTAACCACAAAGTAAAAACCTCCAATAGATACGTAAGAGATAAAGAGAAGGGGATCAAAGCAAAGCAGTACAGAAAATCATCAATTCACAAAAGAAGGCAGCAAAAGAGGGAGAAGGGAAGAGGGGAACTACAAAAGAGCCAGAAAACAATAAGATGTCATGAGTAAGCCCTTATCAATCAATAATTACTTTAAATGTAAATGAAATAAATTGTCCAATCAAAAGGTGTAGAGTGGCTGAATGGACTAAAAAACAACACCCCATTATACACTGTCTACAAGACTCACTTCAGCTTCAAGGACACACACAGACTAAAAGTAAAGGGCTGGGAAAAGGTATTCCATGCAACTGGAAACTAAAAGAGATCTGGGGTAGCTATACTTAAATCAGACAAAATAGAAGTCAAAAATCTTAACAAGAGACCAAGATGTCATTATATAATGATAATTGGGTCAATTCATCCAGAAGATATAACAAATATAAATACATATGCACTCAATATTGAAGCCCCTAAATATACTAAACAAATACAGATCTGAAGGAAATATAGACAGCAATACAACAATAGTAGGGGACTTCAATATCCTATTTTCAACAATACATCTAGGCAAAAAATCAATGCAGAAACATTGGATATGAACTATACCTTGGACCAAATAGCCTAACAGACATGTATAGAACATTCCACCATAAAGCATCATAATACACGTTTTTTGAAGTGCACATGAAACATCTTTCAGAATAAATCATATGTTAGGTCACAAAACAAATCTTAAAAAATTTAAGAAGATTGAAATCATACTAAGTTTTTTCTGACAAAAATGGTATAAAACTAGGAATCAATAAAAGGAAGAGAATAAGAAAATTCACAAATATGTGGAGGTTAAACTATATGCTACTGAACAACCAATGGGTTAAAGAATAAATCAAAAGGAAAATAAAAGAAATATCTTGAGACAAATGAAATGGAAACAAAACATACCAAAATTTATGGGACTCAGTAAAAGCAGTTCTAAGAGGGAAGTTTATAGTGATGGACTCCTACATTAAGAAGAAAGAAAGAGCTAAAATAAACAACCTAACTTCACACTTCAAGGAAAGAGGAAAAGAAGAATGAAACCCAAAGTTAGCAGAAGGAAGCAAATAACAAAGAGCAGAAAAATTGAAGAAGAGACCAGAAAAACAATAGAAAAGACCAATGAAACTAAGATCCGGGTTTTTTTAAAGATAGAAGAAAACAGACTAACTTTTAGCTAGACTAAGAAGTAAAGAGAGAAGACTCAAATAAGTAAAATCAGAAATGAAGGAAGAGACATCACAACTGATGCAAAGAAATACAAAGTATCAAAGAGACTACTGTTAAAAATTATATTTAAAAAATTTGATAACCTGGGAGAAATGGATAAATTCCTAGAAACACACATACAACTTATCTTGACTGAATCATGAAGAAATAGAAACTGTGAATAGATCAATAACAAGTAAGGAGATTGAATCAGATATCAAAAAACCCATCAAAGAAAAGTCTAGAATCAGATGGTTTTGCTAGTAAATTCTAACAAATAGCTGAAGAAGATTTAACACCAGACTTTCTGAAACTGAAGTTTGAAAAAGAGAACTTGAAAAAAATCAAAGAGGAGGGAGCACTCCAAAACATTTTATGAAACCAGAATTAACCTGATGTTAAAGCCAGATAAGGACACTTCAAGAAAAGAAAATTAAAGACCAATATCCCTGATGATTATAGATGCAAAATTCTCAACAAAATAATAGCAAACCTAAACCTCAACTTCAAGCATCCCCCTTTCTTATCTCTTGTATTTACAACTCACTCCTTCAGGTAACACAAACCCAATGAATTTTTAAACCCATAGGGATTTCTAATCCATTGACTGTATAAATTTTCATTACCTATCACACCAATAAAACCTTGTCCCTTTGCCTGGCAAGCCTCTCTTTATTGCATTATTCCCATTAGCATTCAAACAGGATGCACTATCTTCTCATTAAAATGCAAGTTATTTCTTTCTCTGATCTTCTTTTAGTAAATCGGAATTTTTTTGGTCATTTTCTAATATCTCTCCTATTATTCTCTCTTGAATGCTTTCTGATAAATTTTTGCTTCCCACCTTTCATTCTTACCACTAACACCATTTTTGTCCAGTCAAAAAGGACCTGTTAACGAAGTTCACATTACCAAGTTCAACAGTCAATGATAAGTCCTCTTCTAATTCAGTTTCTCAATAGCATTTGATACAGGCAATCCCTTTTTTTTTTTTTTTTTTTTTTTTTTTTTTTTTTTTTTTTTTTTGCGGTACGCGGGCCTCTCACTGTTGCGGCCTCTCCCGTTGCGGGGCACAGGCTCCGGACGCGCAGGCCTAGCCACCATGGCCCACGGGCCCAGCCACTCCGTGGCACGTGGGATCCTCCTGGACCGGGGCACGAACCCACATCCCTTGTATCGCCAGGCAGACTCAACCACTGCACCACCAGGGAAGCCCAATCATGCCTCTTTTAAAATATTCTTTACCTGTTCTTTGGGATCCCATAATCGTCTGGCTTTTCCTCCTTCTCAGTTTACTCTACAGATCTTTCTCCACTTCCTGGCATCCAAATACTGCAAAGCCCAGGGCTCAATGTTTAATTACCCTCTAAGTGTGATCTTGACCAAATCTATGGCTTTAAACACCATCTACATACTAATTACTCCAAAATGTATTTAGTCTTAACTTCTCCTCTGAACTACAAACTCCAAATCCTACTGCCTACTGAACAGTTTCAGCCAAATTTCAAATAAACATCTCAAATTTAACTTATCCAAAACTGAAATATTGTACCCTCTCCCAAGTTTTCCTTATCTGTGTTCTCTTGCTCAGTAAATTCCATCACCAGTCACTTAGGTGTTTAGCCAAAAAGCTTGCAATCATCTTTGATCATTCTCTTTCTTTCACACACTTCATCGATCCATTAGAAAATAAGTTGGCTGTATCTTCAAAATATATCCCACCTCCAAACTTTATTCATCATTTTCATCACAACCACCAAGTGATTCCTCACCTCAACTACTACCAAGCCTTCTGAATGCTGACCTCCCTCACTCTGTACTCACCACGGCCCTTTCTGCCCAGCACCATTGGAATGGCAATGTAAAATATAAACTACAGCATGTTCCCTCTCTGCCTTAAAACCTCAAGTACTTTCTCTTCTCGCCTAGAATAAAATTAAAACTCCATATCGTGGCCTATGGACCTGCTTACTTTCTCTCCAACATGATTTTTTTGACATTCTCCCCCTTACCATGCTCCATCCTCACTGGTCTCTTTGTCATCCCATGAGCATGTGATATCTTGAGGCATTGGGGCACACTAAATTTTCCAGCTACTCTCTTTCCAGCATCGTTAGCACAAGTTTGTGTGCCCGAAGCACAGTGAGGCCAAACAAAATTAATCTTCAGAGTTTAGAGCAGAGAAAGGTTTAGTGTAGGGCCATGCAAGGAGACTGTTGGCTCATGTTCTAGCAAAGCAATTTTAAAAGCCAGGCGAGGGAGAAGTGTTGCAGGGTATGTGATCAGCTCCTGCACAATTCTCTGACAGGCTGATGGAGAGGTAACAGGGTGGTGTCACAGGGGTTAACATTATCAGTCCTTAAGCTCCAGGACGCCTGGGGGCTATGTGTTCATGGTCATCAAGTATTTAACATCTTCCATTTAGTGGGGTTTTTCTCATCTGTAAAACAACTTAGGAAAGGTGCCTCTGATACTGTCATCTGGGTACTTCAGAGTGGAGCTACAGCAGAGGATATGGAGGAAGGCCTGTCCCAGGAAGACCCCATAGGGTCCTGCTCAGTTACAGTATCACCTCCTAACTTTACTTAGGTTTCTTCTTTTTTTTTTTTCTTTTTTTTTTTTTTTTTTGCGGTACACGGGCCTCTCACTGTTGTGGCCTCTCCCGTTGTGGAGCACAGGCTCCGCACACGTAGGCTCAGCGGCCATGGCTCATGGGCCTAGCTGCTCCACAGCATGTGGTATCTTCCCGGACAGGGGCACGAACCAGTGTCCCCTGCATCGGCAGGCAGACTCTCCACCACTGCGCCACCATGAGCCTAGCTGCTCCATGGCATGTGGGATCTTCCCGGACAGGGGCACGAACCCATGTCCCCTGCATCGGCAAGCGGACTCTCAACCACTGCATCACCAGGGAAGCCCTAGGTTTCTTCTTAAATGTCACCTTCTTAGAAAGGGCCTTCCTGTTAATCGTATATAAAAACAGTAAACTCCCTAAACCCTATTTTCTTTTCCTAAGCTTATTTTATTATTCTCTACTGCATTTGTTAATACTAACTTTATATGTTTACTTATTTTCTGTATCTCAACAGACTCTAATTTCTATCAGAAGAGAAAGTTTGGTCCATGACTGTATTCCCAATGTCTAGATCAATGCCTGGCAGGTAGTAGGTTTTCAATAAATATTTGTTGGATAAGTGAATGAAATAAATCATGCTTCCTGTGCTACCTGCTTTCTTAATTACCATTACTTTAAACTCACTAACTTCATTACTAGAGCATGCCTTTAAGCTTAGACATTTCACCCAAGAATTTGAAAGTCATGTTCACAAGGTGAATCACAAAAACATTTTTTATATAAGAGAACAACAAAAGGATTGAGAAAATATATTAATGTGTGAGAAATAAGTGGCTTCCCAGAAGCCCACTCTGCTCAGTGTTTTTGGCTGAATATAAAGCCTCTGCTCTTTTCAAGGGAATGTCTTTCCCCAAAGCACCTAGTCCCTTGGCAGGATCTGGTTATAGTTTTATGTGAAGAAAATCTCAAGGTTTAAGATGTTGAATTCTATTCCCAGCTCTGCTACTTCTTAACTGCGTAGCTTTAGCATGTGACTTCACCCTCCCTGGGCTTCAGATTTCTCACCTGTAAAACCAAGGCAATTATACTGACCTGGCTTCCCAGGGATGCTATGAGGAACAGTCAATGATAATAATCATTAAAGAGGTATTCCTGTCTCCACTGGATATTAATCAAGCACCATGGTATGCAAAACTCTGTTAACTCTCCAAGATGCAGAGTGGATGGATAACAAAGAATATATCAGACATCATCTGTAGCATGAAAGAATACCTGCTACAAAAATAAGAAAAAAACAATAGCATTATGCCAAAGAATTGCCCTCTGTATGGCCACAGTTTCCTTGTCATTTTTTATCTTTATCCAAAACTTTACTCTCTCAGCTGTGAAATGAAAGAAGAAAGAAGCTATGGTGGCATTATGTCACAGAATTTCAGAGGCTTGAAGGATCCCAGTGGTTCTCTGCCTCTAGCCCAACCCTTTCACTTTAGAGATAAAATAATTGACAACAAGAGAGATGGAAGCATTTTTCAGGTTCACCAGGCTGAGTGTCTAATCTTCTAGCCCCAGTTCATTGTTCTGGCTTATATACAAGCCTTCTCTTTACTGTCCCAAAGAATAGCATGGTGGCTAGATTCTATTTCTGGCAGCATGAAGGGCCACCTCTCTTTCAATGAGAAGCCCAGTCATTTAAGGCTATTAATTTGCAGGTAGTTTGGGCCCTAAGGATGAATTTGGACAGAAGATGATGAATAGAAATTAATAGTTTTTGAACCCTCTACCACTTTCTATCTAAATATTCTACTAACCACTTTATATCTTCTATTTTGGTTCACCCTCATGATAACCATACAAGAGAGGCATTATCATACTTATTTAATAAAGAATCATGTTTTTATACTGTTTAATAACTGAATATCTGGAAATTTATATAACTTGCTTTAAATGATACATTTATTAAGTAATAGAGTTAAGATTTGGATACAGATTTATCTTGTTCCCAAATTCTTTTTTCATCACTACAGAATATAGGAGATTTGTGCTTCAATGAAAGCTTATGTATCTTTTATAGCAAGGGCCAGCAAACTTTCCCTTAAAGGGTCCAATAGCAAATATTTTAGGTTTATAGGCCATAAGGTTATATCTATCCAATTTTGCCATTTGGCATGATAAGCAATATATTAACAAATGGTTGTGTTTCAATAAAACTTTATTTACAATAACAGGTGGCTTGGCTGCAGCTAGAGTTTTCCAACCAGTAGTCAAAAGCTTAACTTTGAGTTAACTGACCCTGACCCATTGGGCACTGTCTTACAACTAGCACTGTTAGTTGTAGATAACCAAGAACAATGTAAAATAATTCGTGTTTATAGACATGTAAATTCTGTTTGTCAGAGATTCAACTGACTTTCCTCTCTCACTGTGGAAGGAGCCAATTTTGCCTTCCACTTGCACATTCATTTCAACAATCCTGATCTGCACATATGCCTGTTCTTTTGGATTCTCCTTTGAACAGGTTTGACATCTGCTAGTCCCCTATTTCATTAATGAATTAAATAAAGTCTTTAACACATGTTCAATTTATATCTGATTTGAGTTTTCTACCTTTTTTTTTCTTGATGAGTCTGGCTAATGGTTAACCAATCTTCTTTATCTTCTCAAACAACCAGCTTTTAGATGGATTGATCTTTGCTATTGTTTCCTTCATTTCTTCTTCATTTATTTCTGATATGATATTATGATTTCTTTCCTTCTGCTAACTTTGGGGGTTTTTTTGTTTGTTTGTTTCTCTTTCACTAATTGCTTTAGGTGTAAGGTTAAGTTGTTTATTTGGGATGTTTCTTGTTTCTTGAGGTAGGATTGTATTGCTATAAAATTCCCTTTTAGAACTGCTTTTGCTGCATCGCATAGGTTTTGGGTCATCACGTTTTCAATGTCATTTGTTTCTAGGTATTTCTGGATTTCCTCTTTGATTTCTTCAGTGATCTCTTGGTTATTTAGTCCTGTATTGTTTAGCCTCCAAGTGCTTGCATTTTTAACAGTTTTTTTTTTCTGTAATTGATATCTAGTCTCATAGAGTTGTGGTTGGAAAAGATATTTGATAAAATTTCGATTTTGTTAAATTTACCAAGGATTGATTTGTGACCCAAGATATGATCTATCCTGGAGAATGTTCCATAAGCACTTGAGAAGAAAGTGTATTCTAGTTTCTTTGGATGGAATGTCCTATAAATATCAATGAAGTCCATCTTGTATAATGTATCCTTTAAAGCTTGTGTTTCGTTGTTTATTTTCATTTTGGATCATCTGTCCATTGGTGAAAGTGGGGAGTTATAGTCCACTCCTATAATTGTGTTACTGTCGATTTCCCCTTTTATGGCTGTTAACATTTGACTTATGTACTGAGGTGCTCCTATGTTGGGTGCATATATATTTACAATTGTTATAACTTCTTCTTGGTTTGATCCCTTGATCATTACATAGTGTCCTTCTTTGTCTCTTGTAATTAATAGTCTTTATTTTAAAATCTATTTTGCCTGATATGAGAATTGCTGCTCCAGCTTTCTTTTGATTTCTATTTGCATGGAATAACTTTTTCTATCTCCTCACTTTCAGTCTGTATGTGTCCCTAGGTCTGAAATGGGTCTCTTGTAGACAGCATATATACAGGTCTTGTTTTTGTATTCATTTAGCCAGTCCATGTGTTTTGGTTGGAGCATTTAATCTACTTACATTTAAGGTAGTTATTGATATGTATGTTACTATTACCATTTTCTTAATTGTTTTGGATTTATTTTTATAGGTCTTTTCCTTCTTTTGTGTTTCTTGACTAGAGAAGTTCCTTTAGCATTTGTTGTAAAGCTGATTTGGTGGTGCTGAATTCTCTTAGCTTGTCTGTAAAGGTTTTAATTTCTCTGTCAAATCTGAATGAGATCCTAGCTGGTAGAGTAATCTTGGTTGTAGGTTTTTCCCTTTCATCACTTTAAATATGTCCTGACACTCCCTTCTGGCTTGCAGAGTTTCTGCTGATTGTTCAGCTGTTAACCTTATGGGAATCCCCTTGTGTGTTATTTGTTGTTTTTCCCTTGCTGCTTTTAATATTTTTCCTTTGTATTTAATTTTTGATAGTTTGATTAATATGTGTCTTGGAATGTTTCTCCTTGGATATTTCCTGTATGTGACTCTCTGTGCCTTCTGGACTTGACTATTTCCTTTCTCGTATTAGGGAAGTTTTCCACTATAATCTCTTCAAATATTTTCTCAGTCCCTTTCTTTTTCTCTTCTTCTTCTGGGACCCCTATATTTTGAATGTTGGCACATTTAATATTGTCTCAGATGTCTCTGTGACTGTCCTCAAGTCTTTTCATTCTTTTTTTCTTTATTCGGCTCTGCAGTAGTTATTTCTACTATGTTATCTTCCAGGTCACTTATTCGTTCTCCTGCCTCAGTTATTCTGCTCTTGATTCCTTCTAGAATATTTTTAATTTCATTCATTGTGTTGTTCTTCATTGTTTGTTTGCTCATTAGTTATTCTAAGTCCTTGTTAAACGTTTCTTGTATTTTGTCCATTCTATTTTCAAGATTTTGGATCATCTTTACTATCATTACTCTGAATTACTTTTCTGGTACACTGTCTATTTTCTCTTCATTTGTTTGGTCTGGTGGTTTTTTACCTTGCTCCTTCATCTGCTCTGTGTTTCTCTATCTTCTCATTTTGCTTAACTTACTGTGTTTGGGGTCTCCTTTTCACAGGCTGCAGGTTTATAGTTCCCATTGTTTTTGGTGTCTGCCCCCAATGGCTAAGGTTGGTTCAGTGGGTTGTGTAGACCTTCTGGTGGATGGGACTAGTGCCTGTGTTCTGGTGGGTGAGGCTGGATCTTGTGTTTCTGGTGGGCAGGACCACATTCCGTGGTGTGTTTTGAGGTGTCTGTGACCTTAATATGATTTTAGGCAGCCTCTCTGTTAATGGGTGGGGTTGTGTTCCTGTCTTGCTTGTTGTTTGGTATAGGGTGTCCAGCGCTGTAGCTTGGTAGAAGTTGAGTTCAGCTGGGTCTTAGCATTGAGATGGAGATCTCTGGGAGAGCTTTTGCCATTTGATATTATGTGGAGCCAGGAGGTCTCTGGTGGAGACCTGAACTCTGCTCTCTCACCTGAGAGGCACAGGCCTGACACCTGGCCAGAACACAAAGACCCTGTGAGCCACACAGCTCAGAAGAAAAGGGAGGACAAAAAGGAAGAAAGATATAAATAAATAAATAAATAAAATAAAGCTATTAAAATAAAAAATATTAAAAATTTAAAAATTAAAAATAATAAAAAGAGAAACAAAAAAGAAAGAAAGAAGAGAGAAACCAAATCAAAAACAAATCCACAAATTATATCAAGCACTAAATATTAAAAAAAAAAAATTACCGGACAGACAGAACCTTAGGACAAATAGTAAAAGCAAAAGTATACAGACAAAATCACACAGACATACACATACACACTCACTAAAAAAAAGATATATATATATGTATATATATATATATATATATATATATATATATATAAGGAAGAGAGCAACCAAATCAATAAACAAATTTACCAATGATAATACAGTCTAAATATTAAATTAACATAAACTTAAAACCAGAAGCAAATTAGATGCAGAAAGCAAACCCAAAGTCTACAGTTGCTCCCAAAGTCCACCACCTCAATTTTGGGATGATTCGTTGTCTATTCAGGTATTCCACAGATGCAGGGTACATCAAGTTGATTGTGGAGATTTAATCCACTGCTCCTGAGGCTGTTGGGAGAGATTTCCCTTTCTCTTCTTTGTTCTCACAACTCCTGGGGTTCAGCTTTGGATTTGGCCCTGCCTCTACATGTAGGTCAGTTGAAGGCATCTCTTCTTTGCCCAGACAGGACGGGGTTAAAATAGTAGCTGATTCAGGGTCTCTGGATCACTCAGGCCAGAGGAGGGAGGGGTACAGAATGCAGCACAAGCCTGTGGTGGCAGAGGCCAACATGACATTGCACCAGCCTGAGGCACACCGTGTGTTCTCCCGGGCAAGTTGTCCTGGATCACAGGATCCTGGTAGTCGTGGGCTGCACATTCTCCCAGGAGGGGAGGTGTGGATAGTGACCTGTGCTTGCACACAGGCTTCTTGGTGTCTGCCGCAGCAGCCTTAGCATTTCATGCCCATCTCTGGGGTCCGCGCTGATAGCTGTGGCTTGCAACTGTCTCTGGAGTTCGTTTAGGCCATGCTCTGAATCCCCTCTCCTCACACACCATGAAACAATGGTATCTTACCTCTGAGGCAGGTCCAGACTTTTTTCTGGACTCCCTCCCATCTGGCTGTGGTGCACTAGCCCCCTTCAGGCTGTGTTCATGCAGCCAACCTCAGTCCTCTCTCTGGGATCTGATCTCTGAAGCCCAGGTCTCAGCTCCCAACCCCCACCTGCCCCAGCAGGTGAGCAGACAAGTCTCTCAGGCTGGTGAGTGCTGGTCGGCACCAACCCTCTGTGAGGGAATCTCTCCACTTTGCCCTCCGTACCCCTGTTGCTGTGCTCTCCTCTGTCGCTCCAAAGCTTCCCCCCTCTGCCACCCACAGTCTCCATCTGCGAAGGGGCCTCCTAGTGTGTGGAAACCTTTCCTCCTACACAGCTCCCCCCCACTGGTGCAGGTCCCATCCCTATCCTTTTGTCTGTGTTTATTCTTTTTTCTTTTGCCCTTCCCAGGTACGTGGGGAGTTTCTTGTCTTTTGTGAAGTCTGAGGTCTTCTGCCAGCATTCAGTAGGTGTTCTGTAGGAGTTGTTTCACATGTAGATGTATTTCTGATGTATTTGTGGGGAGGAAGGTGATCTCCATGTCTTACTCCTACGCCATCTTGAAGGTCTCTTCCCCAGGCAATTTTTGAAATGTTTTATATGTAGAATGCCCAGGATAGAGTGCCTATTGTCTTGACCTAATTATTAGTAATCCCCTATTCAGTCTCAAAAGTAACTCAGTTTGGATGTTAAATTATATGATTACCCCACTTATGTATGGGATCTGATTTTATCTTCATGTAATTTTATGAAGTGAGCATGATGATGATAAATACATGAAAGTAATGTGCTTCAGTGCATGAACCTAGTAAGTCAAGAAGTTGTGATTTGAACTTTGGAAATCTGACTATTAACTATTATGTTATTTTTCCATTTGCAAGTCCATCATATCTGAAACTGTACAATCAAGTGGTTATCCACTGAGAGAGAACCCACCATCTAGTATAGGAACCAGTTCAATTTTTGTATTATGTGTTGAAATTCTTTTTGTTCATTATGCTGAAATCTATTCCTCTGTAGTTTCAGAAACATGGGCCAAAAAATATTAGAACCAGATTGTAAAATGCTTTTTTTATTCCATGTCAAGAAGTTTGTGTTATCTTTGAATCTGAAGGCAAGAGGAGGGGCAAGAAAGTTGCTTTTTTAATTTTGGGATCTTAAGATCAGAGCATTGATTGTAAATTATGCAGGAGGAGACAGAGTTTCACTAATCCTGAAGATAATCATTAGGATTTTTTACTCTTACATAACAGTTTAGAATCTTATATTTCATTTTACTCTTAGAACCAAAGTTTACAGAAAATGGGGATGAAAAGCTCTGTAGTCACATGACTGATGTGTTAAGGGTTGGTGAGATTTTTTTCTTCACTCATACACAGGTGACTCTTATTAGAATAGTAGGTAAGCAGGAATCTTCTCTTGCACTTGACCAGCAAGTAGAAGCTCTGATTATCATTAAGATAATGAAAACAGAAAAGAAATGTGTATTTCTCCCCCCTTCCAGAGGCATATGTGACAGACCTGTCAGATTCATCATACTAGACATCGTGTTTTGAAGATACTTTTGTATTAGATAGGTTTAGCCAACTACAGAAAACCAAGAAGCTGAGATTTGACCAACAGAGGATATACAAACTTGTGAACATATGTGGGAATTGGGAAAAGTCATTGGCCAAAAGGAATATTTTTTAAGTATCTGAAATAACTGCAGCTTTCTGTGATGAAGCTAAAGGAAATATGTGTGAGGAGAGCCAAGTCCTCACTTTCAAAAACATTTTTCCAGATGCATTTTCCTTCTTTCTCCTGGGCGTTTGTGATCAGATTATCCAGCTCTAAAGTAGACAAAATACCTACTCCAGTATATTTATTGTTGAGAGCATTATTAAGTTCACTGCTTTTCATTTAAGGATGGGAGAATGTTGATTGTCAACTTTAGAACCCTCTTAAAAATAAGAGCTTCAGAGTTCAGTGTAGCAAGGAAGCTTTTAAAAACTCCACGTTCCATTTGCCTGTGGCAACATTTGACCTCTTTCCTCAGCCTGCCATTTAAATTTCTACCGTATTCCCCTCACAGCCTTGGAAACAAACCAACAATTACTTTTAAACAGGAATCATTATAGTTTAAATATCACATGTCTTATTTGGTTATAGAAACATTTTACCTTTAATTAAGTTTGTTTCAAATCCATGTTTCCAATCAAAGAAAAAATGTGCTGTAAAGTTCAAGCATAATTTACTGTTGGAGGAGGTGGTACACTTTAGAATGTTTCCTAGCGATTTTGTAGAAATTGGAACAATGACTTGTTCCATTTTAGGGGAGCTGTTTTAGTCCATTTGGGCTGCTCTAACAAAAATCATAGACTACATGGCTTATGAACAACAGAATGTATGTTTCACAGCTCCGGAAGTCCAAGATCAATTTGTTGGTAGATTTGGTTTCTAATGAGGACCTGCTTACTGGTACCTAGACTTCCATCTTCTCACTGTGTCCTCATGTGGTGAAGGGGAGAATTTTGGTCTCTTCAGCTTCTCAAAAGGGCATTAATCTCATTCATGAAGGCTTCACCCTCATGACCTAATCACCTCCCAAAAGTCCCACCTCTTAACACCATCACACTGAGGGTTGGAGCTTCAACATATGAATTCAGGAGGGACACAAAAATTAAGTCTATTTTAGGAGCTATTTGCTTCTATACATTCTTAATAACAATGCCACCACTTTGTCCAACTCCAAGGAGAACTATTTTCATTGTGTTCTATGTAGTTTAAGGGATCCAATATAATGTTGCCCCCTTGGACTTAGCAACTCCATGTAAATATTTTCATGACCTTCAATATGTTCAAAATTTCCAAGGTCATAAGAGAGGAAGAACATGTAATAAAATTATTGAAGGGATCAATTGCAAGGAAATGTGCATCTCAAGTTAGAGGACAGTGATTAAGTTCATGGTTTAATGTAACTGGAAATCTAATTTTCTAATATTTTGGATCCTTAAGTTGAGTAATCTTGGCAAAAAAAAGTGTAATAGAGCAAAATTGAATAAAATCCTCACTGTTAAACAATCAAATTGCTTCTGAAACCTAATAAAAACATACCACTAGCTTTGCTCAAAAACTTAGTAAATTATGACACTATTCTCTCCATTTTCTAGAAGTTAATTATTTTCTTGCTCACCAGTCCATTTGGCTTAGCAGAACTGAGCTCACATTCAGAATAGACAACTTCATGATTTTAGGTATTGCCAAATAAGTTAACTTTTGCTTTTAAATTCTTGGGGGCTCAATGATTACAGAGGACTTAAAATGACTGTCATTTATAGCCAAGTGACTGGTGTTGTCTATTAGAAACACGTGGCAGAGGTAGCTGAATTTTGGATGCAATGACTGCTTCTAAAACAGGTGTTTACCAGAACAGGGCAATAAGTGGTATTGCAATTAGGGATGATAAGGGCATATTTAAAAACCAGTGCATATCTGTGCCTATTAAAATACACTGATGTAAACAAAGGCCCATAACAAAATGATCTCACAATGCTCAAATAAATAGACTTTACATTTTGGCCATGAAATATATGTCTATTTTAGCCTAGGTGCACACTCATGAACACTTCAGGGCTGGTAGGTATTGAAAGCAATGTTATTAAGGAGAAGAGATCCAGATGGTCCCAGGGAAAGGGTTTGTTCTATTATAATAAACACAAGGAAAGGTTGACAAGCTCTATGAATGACAGATAAAAATAACAGGCAATAAATGACATCTAAGACTGATGCCTCATGAGAAGAAACTGAGTAGCTCTGAGCAAATATGGCATGTTAAATGGAAAGATATTCCTGAAAAAAGAGAGAGAAAAATATCCCCAGTGAAAGCCCAGGAAAAAGAGATAGATAGGAAGTTTCCCATGAATGTCATTTATGCACTCTGCTGGCTCCAAGAGCAGCATATTTACTTATTATTATTTTAACCTTTAATTATGGAACACTTCAAGCACGTACAAAACTAGACAGAATGGTAAAGTGGACCTGTACCACCAACCAGCTGTTATCATTGCATGGCCAAACTTGTTCCATTCTAATTCCTACCCACATTCCACATCCTCCTTTTTCAAAGTAAAATATCAAACAGTTTATAGTTTCATTTGTAAAACATTTTATATGAGACCTCATTAATGTAGCCTCGGATTATCGTGATAACATCTAAAATTTAAAAGCAGTTTCTTAGTATCATCAAATATGCACACAGTTCAAATTTTCAGTTGTATCATTAAACATCAATGATCTTTTATGCTTGTTTTTTTTTTTTTGCTTGAACCAGGCTCTAAATAATGTCCATACAGTACAATTGTTTGATACTTCCAAGTCTCTCTTTTTTTTCTTTCTAGGTGTTTCCTCTGTCTTTCTGTGTCTGTCTCTTTCTCCCTTTCTTTTCTTGGAATTGACTTGTTTAAGAAATGTAGTCTTATGGATTCACCATGGTTTAGATTTGCTGACTGCATCTACATTGTGTTTAACATGGTCCTCTGCACTCTGTGTATCCTATAACTTGACAGCTAAGTTTAGAATGTAGATCAAATTTAAAATTGCTTTGGATTTGGTTTGGTTTTTGGCATTGTTACCTTAGAGATAATGTTGAGTTCTTTCATCAGATCTATAAGTGTCTAGTTACCTCTCATTTTGGGATATTAGCAGCTATGTATCTGTTAAGTCATTAAAGATTGTCAAATGTCATATAAAATACACATACATTGGCATATACATATGCAATCTCATATACATTGCAAGACTGCAATATCCTATTTCTATTATTACTTTTTCATTTATTAGCTGAAATAATTCTTTAAAAAGACTCTTAACCTCTTATTTGTTTACTCCATGACACAGTTCATATTGAAAGGGAAGCATAAGTGAATTATTATTTTCCTTTTTTTACAGTCTTAAAACTAATGAGGGAACAGAAGGGGAAGACGGCGGAAGAGTAAGACACAGAGATCACCTTCCTCCCCACAGATACATCAGAAATACACCTACATGTAGAACAACTCCTACAGAACACCTACTGAACACTGGCAGAAGACCTCAGACCTCCCAAAAGGCAAGAAACTTCCCACGTACCTGGGTAGGGCAAAAGAAAAAAGAAAAAACAGAGACAAAAGAATAGGGACGGGACCTGCACCAGTGGGAGGGAGCCGTGAAGGAGGAAAGGTTTCCACACACTAGGAAGCCCCTTCGCAGGTGGAGACGATGGGTGATGGAGGGGGGGAAGCTTCAGAGTCACGGAGGAGAGCGCAGCAACAGGGGTACGGAGGGCAAAGCAGAAAGATTCCTGCACAGAGGATCGGTGCCCTCAGGCACTCACCATCCCGAGAGGCTTGTCTGCTCAGCCGCCGGGGCGGGCGGGGCTGGGAGCTGAGACTCGGGCTTCGGTCAGAGCACAGGGAGAGGACTGGGGTTGGCGGCATGAACACAGCCTGAAGGGGGTTAGAGCACCACGGCTGGCCGGGAGGGAGTCCGGGAAAAAGTCTGGACCTGCCGAAGAGGCAAGAGACTTTTTCTCCCTCTTTGTTTCCTGGTGCACGAGGAGAGGGGATTAAGAGTGCTGCTTAAAGGAACTCCAGAGATGGTTGCAAGCCGCAGCTAACAGCGTGGACCCCAGAGACGTGCATGAGATGCTAAGGCTGCTGCTGCCACCACCAAGAATCCTGTGTGCAAGTGCAGATCACTATCCAAACCTCCCTCATGGGAGCCTGTGCAGCCCACCACTGCCAGGGTCCCGGGCTCCAGGAACAACTTCCCAGGGAGAGCGCACGGCGCACTTCAGGCTGGTGCAATGTCACGCTGTCTTCTGCCGCCACAGGCTCGGCCCGCATTGTGCTCCTCCCTGCCCCCGGCCTGAGTAGGCCGGAGACCCCAAATCAGCTGCTGCTTTAACCCCATCCTGTCTGAGGGAAGAACAGATGCCCTCAGGTGACCTACACGCAGAGGCTGGGCCAAATCCAAAGCTGAGCCCTGGGAGCTGTGCGAACAAAGAAGAGGAAGGGAAATTTCTCCCAGCAGCCTCAGAAGCAGCTGATTAAATCTCTGCAATCAAGTTGATGTACCCTGCATCTGTGGAATACATGAATAGACAGTGAATCATCCCAAATTTAGAAGGTGGACTTTGAGAGCAAGATTTATTATTTTTTCCCCTTTTCCACTTTTTTTTTTTTTTTTTTTTTGTGGTATGTGGGCCTCTCGCTGCTGTGAGTGATCTCCGGACACGCAGGCTCAGCAGCCATGGCTCATGGGCCCAGCCGCTCCGCGGCATGTGGGATTTTCCCGGACTGGGGCATGAACCCGTGTCCCCTGCATCAGCAGGCGGACGCTCAACCACTGCGCCACCAGGGAAGCCCCCCTTTTCCACTTTTTGTGAGTGTGTATATGTATGCTTCTGTGTGAGATTTTGTCTGTATAGCTTTGGTTTCACCGTATGTCCAAGGGTTCTATCCGTCCATTCTCTTTGTTTTGTTTGTTTTTTTGTTTCATTTTTTTTTACTTAAATTTTTTTCTTAATAATTATTTTTTATTTTAATAACTTTATTTTATTTTATCTTACTTTATTTTATTTAATTTTACTTTATCCTCTTTCTTTCTTTCTTTCTAATTTTTCTCACTTTTATTCTGAGCCATGTGGATGAAAGGCTCTTGGTGCTGCAGCCAGGAGTCAGTGCCATGCCTCTGAGGCAGTAGAGCCAACTTCAGGACACTGGTCCACAAGAGACCATCCAGCTCCACGTAATATCAAATGGTGAAAATCTCCCAGAGATCTCCATCTCAACACCAAGACCCAGTTTCACTCAACGACCATCGAGCTACAGTGCTGGACACCCTATGCCAAACAACTAGCAAGACAGAAACACAACACCACCCATTAGCAGAGAGGCTTCCTAAAATCATAATAAGTCCACAGACACCCCAAAACACACCACCAGACGTGGACCTACCCACCAGAAATACAAGATCCAACCTCATCCACCAGAACACAGGAACTAGTCCGCTCCATCAGGAAGCCTACAGAACCCACTGAACCAACTTTAGTCACTGGGGACAGACACCAAAAACAAGAACTACAAACCTGCAGCCTTCAAAAAGGAGATCCCAAACACAGTAAGAAAAGCAAAGTGAGAAGACAGAAAAACACACAGCACATGAAGGAGCAAGATAAAAACTCACCTGACCTGACAAATGAAGAGGAAATAAGCAGTCTACCTGAATAAGAATTCAGAATAATGATAGTAAAAATGATCCAAAATCTTAGAAATAGAATAGAGAAAATTCACGAAACATTTAACATGGACCTAGAAGAACTAAAGATGAAACAAGCAAGAATGAACAACACAATAAATGAAATTAAAAATACTCTAGAAGGGATCAATAGCAGAATAACTGAGGCAGAAGAATGGATAAGTGACCTGGAAGATAAAATAGTGGAAAAAACTACTGCAGAGAAGAAGAAAGAAAAAAGAATGAAAAGAAGTGAGGACAGTCTCAGAGACTTCTGGGACAACAGGAAATGCACCAACATTCGAATTATAGGGATTCCAGAAGGAGAAGAGAAAAAGAAAGGGGTTGAGAAAATATTTGAAGACATTATAGTTGAAAACTTCCCTAATATGGGAAAGGAAATAGTTCATCGAGTCCAGGGATCACAGAGAGTCTCATACAGGATAAATCCAAGGAGAAACAAGGCAAGACACATATTAATCAAACTGTCAAAAATTAAATTCAAAGAAAACATATTAAAAGCAGCAAGGGAAAAACAACAAGTAACACAAAAGGAAATCCCCATAAGGATAACAGCTGATCTTTCAGCAGAAACTCTACAAGCCAGAAGGGACTGGCAGGACATATTTAAAGTGATGAAGGAGAAAAACCTACAACCAAGATTACTCTACCCAGCAAGGATCTCATTCAGATTTGATGGAGAAATTAAAACCTTTACAGACAAGCAAAAGTTGAGAGAGTTCAGCACCACCAAACCAGCTTTACAACAAATGCTAAAGGATCTTCTCTAGGCAAGAAAAACAACAGAAGGAAAAGACCTACAATAACAAACCCAAAACAATTAAGAAAATGGGAATAGGAACATACATACTGATAATTACCTTAAATGCAAATGGATTAAATGCTCCCATAAAAAGACACAGACTGGCTGAATGGATACAAAAGGAAGACCCATATATGTGCTGTCTACAATAGATCCACTTCAGACCTAGAGACACGAACAGACTGAAATTGAGGGGGTGGAAATAGATATTCCATGCAAATGGAACCAAAAGAAACCTGGAGTAGCAATTCTCATATCAGACAAAATAGACTTTAAAATAAAGACTATTAGAAGAGACAAAAAATCACTACATAATGTCAAGGGATAGATCCAAGAAGAAGACATAACAATTGTAAATATTTATGCACTCAACATAGGAGTCCCTCAATACCTAAGGAAAATACTAACAGCCATAAAAGGGGAAATTGACAGCAACACAATCATAGTAGGGGACTATAACACCCCACTTTCACCAATGGACTGAGTATCCAAAATGAAAATACATAAGGAAACACAAGCTTTAAATGATACATTAACAAGATGGACTTAATTGATATTTATAGGCCATTCCATTAAAAAAACAACAGAATACACATTTTTCTCAAGTGTTCATGGAACATTCTCCAGGATAGATCATATCTTGGGTCACAAATCAAGCCTTGGTAAATTTAAGAAAATTGAAATTGTATCGAGTATCTTTTCCAATCACAATGCTATGAGACTGGATATCAATTACAGGAAAAGATCTGTAAAACATGCAAACACATGGAGGCTAAACAGTACACCACTTAATAACGAAGTGATAACTGAAGAAATAAAAGAGGAAATCAAAAAATACCTAGAAAGAAATGACAATGGAGACACGACGACCAAAACCTATGGGATGCAGTAAAAGCAGTTCTAAGAGGGAAGTTTATAGCAATGCAATCATACCTTAAGAAATTGGAAACATCTTGAATATACAACCTAACTTTGCTCCTAAAGCAATTAGAAAAAGGAGAACAAAAAACCCCAAAGTTAGCAGAAGGAAAGAAATCAAAAAGATCTGATCAGAAATAAATGAAAAAGAAACGAAGGAAATGATAGCAAAGATCAATAAAACTAAAAGCTGCTTCTTTGAGAAGATAAACAAAATTCATAAACCATTAGCCAGACTCATCAAGAAAAAAAGGGAGAAGACTCAAATCAATAGAAACTTTAATTAAAAATATTCCAAGAAAGAAAGCCCAGGACCACATGGCTTCACAGGCAAATTCTATCAAACATTTAGAGAAGATCTAACACCTAACCTTCTGAAACTCTTGCAAAATACAGCAGAGGGAGGAACACTGCCAAACCCATTCTACAAGGCCACCATCACCCTGATACCAAAACCAGACAAGGATGTCACAAAGAAAGAAAACTACAGTCCAATATCACTGATGAACTTAGATACAGAAATCCTCAACAAAATACTAGCAAACAGAATCCAACAGCACATTAAAAGGATCATATACCATGATCAAGTGGGGTTTATTCCAGGAATGCAAGGATTCTTCAATATACACAAATCAATCAATGTGATACACCATATAAACAAATTGAAGTAGAAAAACCATATGGTCATCTCAACAGATGCAGAGAAAGCTTTTGACAAAATTCAACACCCATTTATGATAAAAACCCTCCAGAAAGTAGGCATAGAGGGAACTTTCCTCAGCATAATGAAGGTTATATATGAGAAACCCACAGCCAAGTTCGTCCTCAATGGTGAAAAACTGAAAACATTTCCACCACAATCAGGAACAAGACAAGGTTGCCCACTGTCACCACTCTTATTCAACATAGTTTTGGAAGTTTTAGCCACAGCAATCAGAGAAGAAAAGCAAATAAAAGGAATCCAAATCAGAAAAGAAGAAGTAAAGTTGTCACTGTTTGCAGATGACATGATACTATACATAGAGAATCCTAATGATTCTACCAGAAAACTACTAGAGATAATCAATGAATTTGGTAAAGTAGCAGGATACAAAATTAATGCACAGAAATCTCTGGCATTCCTATACACTAATGATGAAAAATCTGAAAGTGAAATCAAGAAAACACTCCCATTTACCATTGCAACAAAAAGAATAAAATATCTAGGAATAAAACTACCTAAAGAGACAAAAGACCTGTTTGCAGAAAATTATAAGACACTGATGAAAGAAATTAAAGATGATACAAGTAGATGGAGAGATATACCATGTTCTTGGATTGAAACAATCTACATTGTGAAAATGACTCTACTACCCAAAGCAATCTACAGATTCAATGCAATCCCTATCAAACTACCACTGGCCTTTTTCACAGAACTAGAACAAAAAGTTTCAGAATTTGTATGGAAACAAAAAAGACCCCGAATAGCCAAAGCAAAGTTGAGAATGGAAAACAGAGCTGGAGGAATCAGGCTCCCTGACTTCAGACTATACTACAAAGCTACAGTAATCAGGACAGTATAGTACTGGCACAAAAAGAGAAATATAGATCAATGGAACAGGATAGAAATCTCAGAGATAAACCCATGCACATATGGTCACCTTATCTTTGATAAACGAGGCTGGAATGTACAGTGGAGAAAGGACAGCCTCTTCAATAAGTGGTGCAGCGAAAACTGGACAGGTACATGTAAAAGTGTGAGATTATAACACTCCCTAACACCATACACAAAAATAAGCTCAAAATGGATTAAAGACCTAAATGTAAGGCCAGAAACTATCAAACTCTTAGAGGAAATCATAGGCAGAACACTCTATGACACAAATCACAGCAAGATCCTTTTTGACCCAGCTCCTAGAGAAACGGAAATTAAAACAAAAATAAACAAATGGGACCTAATTAAACTTAAAAGCTTTTGTACAGCAAAGGGAAACATAAACAAGATGAAAAGACAACTCTTAGAATGGGAGAAAATATTTGCAAATGAAGCAACTGACAAAGGATTAATCTCCAAAATTTACAAGCAGCTCATGCAGCTCAGTAACAAAAAAACAAAAAATGCAATCCAAAAATGGGCAGAAGACCTAAATAGACATTTCTCCAAAGAAGTTACACAGATTTCCAACAAACATATGAAAGAATGCTGAATGTCATTAATCATTAGAGAAATCCAAATCAAAACTACAATGAGATATTATTTCATACCAGTCAGAATGGCCATCATCAAAAAATCTAGAAACAATAAATGCTGGAGAGGGTGTGGAGAAAATGGCACACTCTTGCACTGCTGGTGGGAATGTGAATTGGTACAGCCACTATGGAGAACAGTATGGAGGTTCCTTAAAAAACTACAAATAGAACTACCATATGACCCAGCAATCCCACTACTGGGCATATACCCTGAGAAAACCATAATTCAAAAATAGTCATGTACCAAAATGTTCATTACAGCTCTATGTACAATAGCCAGGAGATGGGAACAGCCTAAGTGTCCATCATCAGATGAATGGATAAAGAATATATGGCACATATATACAATGGAATATTACTCAGCCATGAAAAGAAACAAAATTGAGTTATTTGTAGTGAAGTGGATGGACCTAGAGTCTGTCATACAGAGTGAAGTAAGGTAAGTCAGAAAGAGAAAGACAAATACCATATGCTAACATATATATATGTAATCTAAGAAAACATGTCATAAAGAACCTAGGGGTAAGACAGGAATAAAGACACAGACCTACTAGAGAATGGACTTGAGGATATGGGGAGGGGGAAGGGTAAGCTGTGAAAAGTGAGAGAGTGGCATGGACATATAGACACTACCAAATGTAAAATAGATAGCTAGTGGGAAGCAGCCGCATAGTACAGGGAGATAAGCTCGATGCTTTGTGACCACCTAGAGCGGTGGGGTAGGGAGGGTGGGAGGGAGGGAGATGCAAGACGGAAGAGTTATGGGAACATATGTATAACTGATTTACTTTGTTATAAAGTAGAAACTAACATAACATTGTAAAGCAATTATACTCCAATAAAGATGTAAAAAAAAAAAAAGTAATGTTGAAATGACTATCCTTTCCCTAGTTGAATTATCTTGGCCCCTTGGCTGAAAATCAACAGTCTACATAGAATGGGTCTTTTGCAATCTGTCCCAATTTGTCTACCCTAACACCAATACACCCAGTCTTGATTACTGTTATTTTATAGTAAGTCTTGAAATCAGATAGTATACGTCCTCCAATTTGTCTTTGCTTTGTCAAAATTGCTTTGGCTATTCTAGCTCTTTTGTATTTCCATATAAATTTGAGGTCAGTTTGTCATTTTCTACAAAATGTAGCCTGTGGATATTTTATCTAGTATTGCAGTTTCTGAGGAATGTTTTTAGAGAATCGATAGCAATATTGAGTGTTGCAATTCAAAATCATGATATATCTCTCCAGTCATTTAGTATTCTTTATTTCTCTCAGGAAATGTTATGTATTTTATCATTTGTTAAATTTATTTTTAAATGATTTTATATCATTTGTTAAATTTATTTTTTAAGAGACTTTATATAATTTGTTACATTTATTTATTAAATGACATTGCAAATTGAATTGCTTTAATTTGAATTTCCAATTAGTATTCATATATAAACTAAATTAATTTTTAAATGAATCCTGTGAACTTGCTAAAGTCACTTATTAATTCTAGTAGATTTTTTTAGAGATTCCCGAGGAATTTTTTAGTAGATGGCATGTGATTTAAAAATAAAGACATATTTACTTTTTCCTTTCTAAAAACAAACAAACAAACAAACAAAAACTAATGAGTTGATTAATTATCATTCTTCACTGGTGATCAATCTCTTCTGAATGATTTTCAAATCATGGATGTAATCTACATTATGCTCTGAATCTCTTGCCTTATTACTATTTTTGGTTTACAAATTATATTAATTTTGACCATGAGAGCCTCTTTAAATTTGTCTTTTGAATTCTTTGACCCAAATCTAGTGGTCATTGGTAACTTCCTTGCTACAAAATTTGTAAAGCTTGCCCAGACTTAAACACTTATTTCATCAGATTTGAAATCAGCAATTTCTACAACTGTCCTGGCTCCTTGTGATGTGACCACAATTTGGAAATTCAGCGTACTCAGTGCTTCTGAGTTATTTGTTGTTTTTCATCCTCTTCATTGGATAGATCAAGAGCTATATTTGTGATGCAATAAGTAATGAAATCATGTGGCTACTTTATAAGGTCTTTACATAACTTCTATCTTACATTTTCATCTACTCCCTTCAATGCTGAAAAATTCCATTTGTCAAGGACACTGGAGATACTAGAATTAAAATATTACATAATTACCCATTAATTTTATCTCACATTACACACAGTGAATCAAAATTATAATAGCGACAACTACCACTATTAATATGATTACCAAGAACTCTATACGTTTTTATTTTGCAGTCTTTCTTATAATTCAACATAATACATTAGAATTATCAATTTAATGTGTTCCAAATGACTTAGACTAATCCCTTTCTATGCCTCCAAGTATATGCCTTGGTTTAGTTTACATAATGAGTCATTTCAGAAATATAAAAAATTTTTAATAGTTCCATTTTTACATAAAATTTTTACATAGTTCCAAGTTAAGTCTTGGAAATAGGTCACATTTAAAGAAGAGTAAACTCTATCCCTGTTCTGTCTACTCTATTCCCTCCCTCTCTTACAAGTTCATTCATTCATTTATTATTTTATTACTTATCATTCCATCATTTTTCAGGAATATTCCTCTTTAGATGAGAGTAGCACATTATATTTTAGTATATGGTTTGTTTTAGGGAGTTTTGCATTTTTGTTCGTATGTTTCCTCTAATATTAACATCATTTTCTGGTATCCTTTCAAGAATTATTTTCCATTGGTGCTTTGCTAAGAAGATTGAAAATATCTAATAAACTTTTCTTCCCCTACTCCAGCCTCTCCCATATCATAGAATTTGAAGTCATATCATTTTACTTTCAGGTAATAACTGTTATTATATATTTTGACATGCTCTTTCCATTGTCCTCTTATTTTTTTTTATAATTTAACCATATGTTTTGTCAAAGCATATCCCTATGATACACAATTTATCCCATATAACCATAGTTTATTCTTAGTTCCAAATGCAATGTTTTTATATACTCATGATCTTTTTATCTATATTCTTCCAATTATTTTGGTAATCTAAAGCTCACTTTTAGTGGATTTTTTAGAAAAGTCTCATGAGAATAAAATTCTCTGGGATTTTGCATTTTGATAACTTTAATTCTGCTTTTATTTTGAAAATCAGTTTGTCAAGGTATAATATACTTGATTCACACCTTATTTCCTTGAATAAGCATTGGCAACTGATGTAAAGAGTTGTTATTAAAAAGTTCTGATGACATGATGATCTTTCTCTCATAAGTGATTTATTTGGAGGTCTTCATTTTTATTTCAGAAGAGTATTTTAAGCTTTATTGTTGTGTTCTACTAGGCTAAGTCTCAGAATTGATCATTCTAGTGACTTTTCGATTTCTTAAATATTTGTTATTAGTAGATGTGTCCTTCAATTTTTCTTCTTTTGAAATTCCTGTCACACATATGTTGGATCTTCTTTGCATATGTTTTACATTTACCATTTCCTTCCAATCCTGAGACGTGTTACTTCTTTTCCACTTTTAATATTCTTCCTTTTCAACTTCTATTTAGCTTGAGGAATTATCTGTTGTTTTAATTCCTGTTTATGCTTTTTCTACTTTAATACTAATTTCAAATATTTTTATTTTATTCTAATTCTTTCTTGATTTCTCTAATTTCATTCCTGATTTTCCCTAATTGTAATTTGTGTTGTTCTTTCATGATTTTTTGGGCAGTCCCAACTTGTGCAATAAGGCAAGAAAAGAAAAGCAAAAAGTATGTAGAGAAGACTGTCAGCAAGTCTATTTGGCCTCATGCCAGGGCCAAAATCTCAACCTAGCTCTTTCTTATTAGTCATAAAACTGATATTAACATATTTACATATCTATCTGATAATAACATTTTTTGGTTCTATACGAGGCAGAAAATTCCAACACAAGTATACTATATATATTATGAACATGTAAGGATAAGACTGTCTTTGTGTGGATAAATGGTTTGGATTGGGTCTCTCTGGTTGGAGGGGTACTGGCTTGGAGTTAAAGAAAGGAATTGTGAAATTGTTCACTGCCAGTCATGAGCTAAGGAGTATGAGTTATTCAAATATGCACCTGAGAGCCATGTAATTCAAATATGCACCTGAGAGCCATCATTATGTAGAAATAACAATCTCTACCTCTGAAAAACAAAAGTTAAATGTCAGTCAATATAAGTGAACCAACTAAACAGAAGACTGAAAGAATAATTGTTATAATGAGATTACTGAGAATATACACAATTGGCTCCACTGCCTGTGGAAAGAAAAAAACAACATGCTCCCCACTGTAAGGAGAGGATAGTTGTCAGATTTGCAGGTCTGGTAGCAAGAAGTTGAGATCATTCCCAACTGATGGGGTTTTGATACAGCCACTATGGAGAACAATATGGAGGTTCCTTAAAAAACTAAAAATAGAACTACCATATGACACAGCAATCCCACTATTGGACATATACCCTAAGAAAACCATAATTAAAAAAGAGTCATGTACCACAATGTTCATTGCAGCACTTTTTACAATAGCCAGGAAGTAACATAAGTGTCCACTGACAGATGAATGGATAAAGAAGATGTGGCACATATATACAATGGAATATTACTCAGCCATAAAAAGAAATGAAATTGAGTTATTTGTAGTGAGATGGATGGACCTAGAGTCTGTCATACGGAGTGAAGTAAGTCAGAAAGAGAAAAACAAGTACTGTATGCTAACACATATATATGGAATCTAAAAAAAACAAAACAAAAAAACAAAAAACAAGGTTCTGACAAACCTAGGGGCAGGACAGGAATAAAGACACAAACATAAAGAATGGACTTGAGGACATGGGGAGGGGGAAGTGTAAGCTGGGACGAAGTGAAAGAGTAGCATTGACATATATACATTACCAAATGAAAAATAGATAGCTAGTGGGAAGCAGCAGCATCACACAGGGAGATCAGCTCTATGCTTTGTGACCACTTAGAGGGGTGGGATAGGGAGGGTGTGAGGGAGACGCAAGAGGGAGGAGATATGGGGATATGTGTATACATATGGCTGATTCACTTTGTTGTACAGCAGAAGCTAACACAACGTTGTGAAGCAATTATACTCCAATAAAGTTGTTAAAAAAAAAAAAAGGTGAGACCATTTGCTGAGGGTGTCTTCCAAGAGATAGACATAGCATTAAAAATGCAAAGAGCATGGATAAGATTTGAATCTAGCCCGTTTTAGACAGTGAAAGACTACATTAATCAGTAAAATGTTGGATACTCACAATCACATTTACATTTACATATATGTATACACTCTTCTATATCACTTATAAATACAAATTTACTCACAAATAAAAGTGAGACCAAATATATACAATACAGTTTTTTAAAGGTTATCCCTGATAAATGAGATAACAGGTAATTTAATTTTAAAAATATCATGTTTATCTTTTATTTCCTAAAATGAAAATGTATGACTTTTATTAACAGATTTTTAAGGATTGAGGCAGGATTTTATAGAGTCATGGGGCCATACTAATTTATGATCTAGAGACAATAATTTGGCTAAGCCCAGAAGCATGAATACTCAGGTGAAGAAATTACATGAAAGAGCATCTTCCCAACTTATCCTCTAAAGATTTTATAAAATGAAAACCAAGAAAAACTAGAGCAGAATTTGAAGATTGCCAGTATCAAGCAGAGCATGATGTCAACAGCATTTCTAAAGATGAATTATGTGTATCCTGACCTAAGTTTAATAGTAGTTTACATTTTTTAATAAGTTTCCAAACATATTGAAATGAACTAGTTAGTTCCATATTTAATCCACACACTTGATGTCAGGATGCCTCTCATTCTTAATAAGAAGGTATTGGAGTCCAGCGGGAATGAGAAATTTTTCTGTGAGTGATATTGCAAGGTAATAGCAGAACTGGGATCAAAATTCAACTTCTCCACATGCTGAATTTTGTACTCAGCTGAATGGAGTTCATATGACTTTTTCTGTGCTTCTACCATCCTCCAAAGTCTGCGTATGTTTTATATACTGTTCTATTAAGAAAGGTTCCTAAACAGATGCAATATTTAAAATACATGAGAATAAGCCAGATTTGAAGAGATAGTATTATAATCAATCAAGCTAAAATTAGTTTCCTCCTATTTCCAATATTCATCCTGACCAAAAATATTCCAAGCCCATTGGTTAAGTCAGACAGCAACCAGGTGGGATATATCTGTTTCTGTGTTTTAGATAAACTTTAAACAACTTGGGTTCAAATACAGTTTAAAGTTGTGTCAGGAGAGTCAAAATTTCCCAAACTCAGGTAGAGATTAGTTTTCCATCCAGGTGTTGTACAGATGTTATGTTTCAGTGTTAAAGATAATATAAATTAAAACTATTCTCAACCCCCTTGTTTTCAGTTCCTATCTCTGTCTGGTTAATTGAGCTCCCCCAACAAAGATTTATCATAGAGGATATATTCTAGTATTATTTTCTTCTTTCTCCCCCTCTAATTACATGTAACGTGTAGTGTTTTCATGTCTCTTGAAAAAAAAAAAAACACCTAAGATTTTAGCTTCCAGATTTTGTTTCACTCTGACCTTGGAAGAGATGTTCCACATTTTGAGGTACAGTTTAGCTGTTAAACAGCTTATATCACTGTGTCCTGCTGGTATTTATCAAAATTATCTGGCATTATTTCTTAAACTTAACTTCATCTGGAAATACTGGAGAGTTACAGGATGCCACGCCTTACTGGATTCCTGTTAGGGTAACTGCATAATTTATTGTACAAATAGCACACTTTGGCAAGTGAAAGGGGCAATGTTAAAAATAATGCTGAAACAACAGACTTAAAATGTAACTCTCTGAGGCAAACCAGGATATAATGTCTAGAAACAAACTATGTGAAGCCTACAACCTATATCCCTAGATGGCTACAGGGTACCATTTACATATCAAACAATGTTTCTTTCCCCAAACCAAATTATTTCCTCAATTTTCCATCTATGTATATTGTACCATAATTCTCTTAGCCCTTATAGTTTACAATAGCAAAATCATTTTTTTCCACTTCTTCTCTTTGCTTGGAATAGCCATTCATCAGTCAAGCCCTTTTCATTGTTTTCCTTTACAATCTCTCTTGGATTAACATGCTCCCTTTACTCTTAGCATCCAAGCACTACCTGAACACCATCCTAACCTCATTCTGACCTACTTAAAAAATTATTTTCCCAAATATCTATCTAGTTAATAAGTATAGACTTTTTCTGTTGGTCTTTAGATAAATACATCTGTTAGCTGAATACTTAATGCTTTATATCTAGTAAGATCACCACGTGCACACATGCTCATTCTCACACATGCACACACAACACACACAAACTGTTCTCTCTCTTACCTTAGTATTTTGTTCCTGCTGAACCCCTTCCTTAAATTGCCCTTCAAGGTGAAGTACAACACAGTGGAAGAGCACAGACTCTAGCATAATCCATCACTAACTTGATCTGTAGGTCTGGGAAAGTTACTTAATTTCTTTCTGCCTTCTTCCCTCATTTATTATCAGGGTTTGTTCTGGAAGGCTTTGTTACAAGAGGCTGCCCTGTGCATTGCAGTGTGTTTAAGGCATAAACCAAATACCCCTCTGGGACACAGATTACTTCCAGAATTCAGCAAGCCAAACAGGAAAAGATGGTAAGAAAGGCCGTTAAGGTTGGGTCATGTTCTTTGCCATGGGACTCCAAATATCATTGAAATCTCAGAGTAGGTAGCAAGAATTTCCTTAAAATATTTGGAACCGTTCCCAAGGTGTCTTTTTTTCAAGACTGATACATTTTTTTCCTTTCCAAATGCCTCTATTGCCATCACTCTCAGCCAGAGGAAAAGAGAAATTTCCTTAGAATGACGACTACGATATTAACAGCTGAACAGACATAAATGAAATGGAAAACTGAGTGCATAAGAAAAGCAATGAAGGGAAAATTTTACTATTACTAGACCAGGGTCCAAAGTAATGAAAAATAGAAAGATAGGAATATTTTCATAGAGCAATCTACATGACTTTACCAAAAACAGCCAAGTCCAGAAATCCACTGAGAAGCAATATCTTAATACCAGATGCAGTTTATAGTAAGAGTAATTAGAGAAATATCTCTTAAAGATTTGGATAGTAAAAGCAATGGTTACAGAAATTCTGGATGAATTTGAGTGGGCAGTATGAAAGATTATTATAGAATATTTAAAACACTATAGGTAGATTTTTTCCATTACCAAGATGAAGCTCTATTTCCTGTGTCTTAAGAGAGCAACACCCAAGAAATTTATAGAATTATGACTCAAAGAGAAATATCAACAAAGATGATGCATATTTTCCTGGCAGTCAGGTAGGGCAATGATAGAGCTGGTCCAAGCCTGAGTTGGATGTTGATTCAATGGGAGAACATCTCCTTCTGGATAGAATTATCTAACTCAGGGGGGTGAAGTTGGACAAGATTTAGGTAAACAATAGATGCCTTTGGTAGACTCAGAACTTTGTATCTCACTGCAAGAGGACTTAGAGTATGCTTTGGTAGCAAAATCTAGAAGAGTTATGTTAGAAGGATGAATATCTGGACCAAAAATCAAAGGAAAAGAAAAAAAAATATTGCACTAAACTCTATCAAACAGTGCTAGGTTTACATGTGCTGAAAGAACAGAAGAACAGCAAAGAGAAATAAAATATTAGAGGCATATCCTAATGTTGATGGCAAAAAGGTAAAAATGTTGTTCAAATATTTGACATTCCATATTTCTAGAACCACAAGTTTTATTAACACCAATAGCAGCTAAAATTTAGGCATCTGCAAAAAGTGATTCTCTAGTTAGAACAAATATGGAGTTCAGGGAGAAAACATTCATAGGGAATGGGTTTCACCCACCATAGCTATTCCAAAGCAAGAAGTGATGGAAATTGCCAGTGGGTCCTGAAGTAACTATACTCGCTCACCACAGTAAAGCAGGTGTTCTCTATCCTGGCTGTAGTTAGAGTTACCTGGGAAGCTATTAAAGCTCCCATTGCCCAAATTGGGCTGCAAACCCCTTATAGGGAGATGTGTTCCTCAGTAGTTTAAAGCTCCCCAGACAATAAAATGTGTTGACAAAGTTGCGAACCACAGTGCAAGAGGCTCTGTCATTATTACTGACAAGATTAAGGTCACTTTCAATGCAACACTGGGATGCCACAAAGAGTGTACCAAGGTGAATGGTGATTAAGGGGGGTTGTCTATAAAAGATGGGAAAGAAAGACACTTATAACCTAGAGACTGGAGCAAATTTCTAAGCTTTGCAAGAAAGTGGTGGGATCTTAAATACCACTCCCAGAGAAAGAGAAGGTAGTATGCATACCTCCTCCCACAATAGAGGGTGTCAATGTTCACCTCTCAGTGGGATATTTCTCCCAGTTGAGTTTAAAGTCACTCATACAACTATTCCAGACAATCAGCATAAGCTAGCATCTCAAATCTGAAACCAAGATTTTCTCCATCTAACCTGTTCACTGAGATACCAAGCACTTTTCCCTATGGTTCTTGTCAACACTCAGTCCTGGATTCTAGAAACATTATTTTGCCTGGGATAACTGCTCTTGAGCTGAGATTAGATAGGTAGATAGATAGATAGACAGACAGACAGTTAGATAGATTCTTTTCAGATACTTTTCACTTATAGGTTATTGTAAAATATTAAGTATAGTTCTCTGTGCTATACAGTAGGTCCTTGTTGGTTATCTATTTTAGTCAAAATAGAAAGAAAATCATTTTAGATTATCTTTAAGACTGGTTTTAATTTTAATGTGTATGTAGATTTAGTAAGGAAATAAATTTCAAAATTTCATCCAAGATAGCTCAGCTTTAAAGCAATCATTTAAAATGTTTTTCTCACACCAGGCTATAGTACAGAGTTAGAAAACAGTGCAGCATTTCCACCCAAACAAATACTCAGATGATCATGAAGATGATGACGATAATGATGATGATAATGGTGATGAAGATGGTGGTGAAGATGATGATGATGATGATAGTGATGATGATTACTGAGAGCCTCACAGCAGGTCTGGCAAAGGAAGCAGGCTGAGGTCAGACCATGCAGCATATGTGTGGAAACCTGTGGTTACAAGGATGGTCTCAATGACAACAACGAGGACAAGACCCTTGGCCAAATGTGTCCCAAATGTCCATCTTGTCCCTGGCATAGAATTTGGTTTTTAAATGCCAAAACATATGGAGGATGCATTCCTTCAGTTTGGAATCCATCCGCAACCATTCACCACCTCCATTTTTTTTTATTATAAGGACAGATTTATACTGTAGCATTATGTTTTTTCATTCTAACATCGGGCTAAGCAATCTGGTTTGAAAACAAGGTCACCCCAGACTATTGCAAGAGTGTGCTTTCATTGACAGCAGAAGATTAAAAAAAAAAAGCAGAGATTCTATGACTGAATATGGGAGACTCCAGTTAAAGACTACAAGTACTTCAGGAGGGACACATCTTTTGCTGCTTTCTAAAAAGAAAATCCATAATAAAGAGAGCAAATAGCCTTGTTTGGCAATTTCCACTTGGGTCCTAGGATATTACAGGATATTTTGTTCATCGTTATCTTTTATTTTTCTCCTAATTTAGTTTTTTTTTCTTCTTCTTTGACTCTTATAAGTGTACTTGGGGATTCTTATCCATTGTGTCAATCAAGATGTAGCTTCAGGAAAAAGAAAACTCTTAATATCTAGTCTCTACAAAGGGAGTGGTTGATTCTTGTCACTAAATGTTACTCATGTTTAATCCTATAAGAGCTACTTGAATAGTAATTTTAACCATGCAGCTGGTTCAGTTGGGATAAAAAGACTTTTAAACTCTCAGGTCTAAAGCAACATTGAGAAATGAATGTGCTTTAATGTGATTTCTTGTAATTGGAGTGGAGGGAAGAATGTTTTATTAACTATTTCAATACATACATATGCTAGTTGAAAGTCATATAAAGTAAAATTGAGAGCTGTCACAGAAAGTGAAAATGTTCAGCTGTAGGTGATTATGCTGACGGCTCTCTCTCTCATAGTATGAAAATACTACAGAATTCCAGAGACAGAAGTCCGTGGTGTACTAGGGAACTTCTACAGACCCCCATGACCACAGCTACCCAGTCAGTATCAGCATATATTCTATCATCACTTCTATAAATTCTCCAGGCTCCTAGGTAAAGACAGTCCTTCCAATTATGAGCTAGATCTTATCTCATCCTGCCTATTCAAAGACATTATGCAAACAAATCTCTTTTCTTTGTACTACATTTTCCTCGTTTACTGAGTGACCCCCATTAGCACATAAACCTGCTATTACTTATCTCATATTAAAATAAATAATTTAAAAATCTTCTTTGACCCCATTTCTCAGTCAGACACTAGTCCCTTACTAAATGTTCTTTTGCAGCCAAAACTTATGAAAGGATTATTTATATTCCTTCTCTTCAATTTCTCTCCTCCAATTCTCTCCTAAATCTTTGCCAATCAGAAATCTATCTCCAGCCCTGTATTGGAACTTCTCTTTTCAGAGCCACTAATGACCTCCAATGTTCAATTCTCAGTCCTTATCTTACTTGACCTAACAGCAACATTTGACACAGAATAGACGATCGTGTTCTCCCTGACACATGTTCTTCATTTGGCTTTCAATGAAACACTGTTTCCTTCCAGTGTCATTGGCCATTCAGCCTTAGTTTCTGAGGTAGATTGCATTAATAGATGCAATCTTTCATTTCCCCAATGCATACATCTTTGCAGAAAAACTTTACAATGCCTTCTCCTTGTAGGTATAGCTTATTTCTCCTTTGTCTGAGTTTGGGTTAAAGCATGTGACTTGTTTTGTCCGGTGATTTATTAACAAATGTTTTATAAGCAGAGGCTTGAAAAGGCCATCCCTATAAGAAAGACATGGTGGGACTTGTCCAGTGGTCTCAGAAGGTCTGACATGTGGACAGAGCTGCTGCAGATACACTGCCTTTGTCCAACCCTGCCCATAACACAGCTTCTAACCAACCTGCATATACATGGGTGAGCCCAGTCAAGATCGGCTGAGCCCAGCCTAGGGCAGCTAATTCTAAGGCTTGGAAGCTAAACAAAATCTTATTGTTATATACCACTGAGATTGTTGTGATTGTTTGTTATGCAGCACTATTGTGGCCCTGGTTAAAGAGGTAGTCTCCTTTCTTTGTTTCTCCTGTTCTACATAACTCCTTAACATTGAAGTGACCTGGATCTCAATCTTTGAACCTCTTCCTGTCCTTTAACAATCCAGAACATCATTTTTTTCTCCCTTTATTTATGTTAAGTAATACTTATAATACAGGAAATGGCATACAATGGCATGATAAGTCCTAATTCCGTAATCAAAGGTCTGGATTCTAAGAGTGGTATAAAGTAAAGAGTAAAGAATAGGCTCTGTGAGCCAAGAATACTCAATGTGGAAATGATAATCTCCTCAACAAATGGTGTTACAAAAACTGGATAAACACATGCAGAAGAATGAAGCTTGACCCCTATCTTATACCATGTACAAAATTAACTCAAGATAGATTAAAGTTTTAAATGCAAGACCTGATACTATAAAACTCCTAGAAGGAAGCATAAGGAAAAACATTCCTTGACATTGATCTTGGCAATGCTTTTTTGTATATGATGCCAAAAGTGCAAGCAACAAAAGAAAAATATATATATAAGTAAGACCACATTAAGCAAAAAAGCTTCTGCACAGCAAAAGAAACAATCAATGAAGTGAAAAATCACCCTAAGAAATGTGAGAAAATATTTACAAATAATACATCTGTTAATATCCAAAATATACAAATAACTCATATAAGTCAATACAAACAAAATAAACAACCCAGTGAATCCAATTTAAAAATAGACAGTGGAAGTGAATAAACATTTCTCTGAAGAAGACATACAAGGGGCCAACAGATAATGAAAATGCTCAGCATCACCAATCACCAGGGAAATGCAAATCAAAACCACAATGAAATACCACCTCACACATTTTAGAATGGCTGTCATCAAGAAGACAAAAGTGTTGGCAGGATGTGGAGAAAAGGGAACCCTTTGTTCACTGTTGGTGGGACTGCAAATTGGTTCAGCCACTATGGAAAACACTGTGGAGATTCCTTGAAAAATTAAAAATACAACTATCATCATCTGATCTAGATTTCTAGCTTCTGCGTATATACCCAAAGGAAATGAAAACAGGATTTCAAAGAGATATCTACACTTCCATGCTCATGGCAGCATTATTCACAATAGCCTAGATATGGAAACAACCTTAGTGTCTGTCAATGGATGAATGAATAAATAATATGTCACACACACACACACACACACACACACAGAGGGATATTATTCCCTTATAAGAAAGAAGGAAACCCTATCATTTGCGACAACACAGATGGATCTCAAGGGCATTATTCTAGGTGAAATAAGTCAGATAGAAAAAGACAAGTACTGTAGGGTATTACTTATATGTGGAAGCCAAACTTATAGAGAGAGAAGAATGATGGTTCTCAGGATCTGGGGGCTGGGGCTAATGGGGAGATGTTGGTCAAGGTGCGCAAACTTTCAGTTATAAAAAAAGTTCTAGGGATCAAATGTAAAGTATTGTTATTATAGTTAATAATACTGTATTATTACCTGAAAGTTGCCAAGAGAGTAAATCTTAAATATTTCAATCATAAAACAGAGATGGTAATGATGTAACATGAGAGAGGTGTTAGCTAATGCTACAGTGATAATCATTTTGCAATATATAGGTGTATCAGATCAACAGGTTGTACACCTTAAACTTATACAATGCTATATGTCAATGATATCTCAATAAAGCTGGGGGAAAATAGGGTCTTTAATTATACAGTTGGGACCTTCCTTATCCTAGCTCTATAACCCAGCTCTGGGAACTTGGGGACAAACTTCATAAAAAGTCTTTTAGTCTCAGTTTCCTTATCTGTAAAATGGACAAAATGAAGTACCAACAGAGGACCAATGGGAGAATTAAATAAAATAATTCATATAAAGTTTCTAGTATACTGAATGACATATAGTGTCTTAGTCCATTCAGGCTGTTGTAACAAAATAGTATAGACTAGGTGGCTTATAAACAGCAGAAACATATTACTCCTAGTTCTAGAAACTGGAAGTCTGAGATCAAAGTGCAAGCATGGTTGGTGGAGGGCCCTCTTCCAGGTCACACTCTCCTCATTGTGTCCTCACATGTGGACGAGGTGAGGGAGCCCTGTGGACTCTCTTCTATAAAGGCACTGATACCATTCATGAGGGCTCCACTCTCATGGCCTAGTCACCTTCCAAAGGCCTTACCTACTAATAACATTGCTTTTGTGGTTAGGATTTCAACATATTAATTTGAGGGGTACACAAACATTTAGGCCATAGCACACAATGTGGATTCAATAAATTAACTCTTAATATTTACTATTTAAATAGTTCTGTGATTTCTTGATTATCTGTCTCTCTGAGCCTTAGAGTCTTCCTCCAAATTTGGTTTAATTTTATCTTTCTATGATTCAAAATCATAAAATCTCAATATGAAAAATCTTATAAGGCACTAAAATGAACCCATATCTGATATATGAATTCCAATTTGAAGTATATATAATTGAGCTTCCATCAATACCCTGTTGAGAAATAGTTGCCTTTTGAAAGGGCTCAACATTTTAAGCTAATGGGATAATCTTTAATGGAGTCATTTGAGGCCAAGAATAGGTAAGTGGGAGGAAATCTAGGCTAGATTATTTGAAATTATAGCATTTAGGTACACAGTGGTGTGTTTAGCTTAACAACATGTTCTCTGAAAAAATATGTGCATGCATGTACACACACACACACTCATATATGTATTATACATTCACTGATAAAAAGATATGCAGCACGCTATTTACAAATAATACAATATAAAATCTTCTTTATTATAAATTCTTATAGCCAATTGATTCTCACAAAAGGCTTTCATTGATTTTGGTGCAATGTTTGTATTCATAAACAGACAGTGATGAACAAGTATAGTCCCTACATGAATGCTGATTGGTATTTTTCTTTATGTTAATTAGTTGGATAAAAGTGAAACAATAAAGATGTATGTTAGAAAGTACTATGTTCACTAGTTTTTCAATGACTAGTGATTTCTTTGCTGAACTGTATAATAGTTTCAGATCCTGGAAGACTATTCCTCCAATTTATAATAATTTGTAAATTGTTACAATTTGTAGCAAAGTATACCTATAGACCCACACTTTTGTGTTACTTTATTTTTAGAACAGTTTTATGTTCACAAAAATATTGAGAGGAATATACAGAGATGTCTCAGTTACTCCTTGTTCCACACAGGCACAGCCTCCCCATTATCAACATCCCCCACCTGAGTGGTACATTTATTACACCTGAGGAAACTACAATGACACATCATAATCACCCTAAGTCCAGAGTTGACATTAGAGTTCATCCTCAGTGTCGTACAGTCTATGGGTTTGGACAAATGTATAATGACATATATCCATCATTATAATATCATGCTGCAGAGAATTTTCAATGCCCTAAAAATCCTTTGTGTCCTGCCTATTTATCCTTTTCCCCCTCCAACTCCTGGAAACCACTAATTTTTTACTATGTTCATAGTTTCACCTTTTCCATAATGTCATATAGCTGGAATCATACAGTATGTAGCCTTTCCAGATTGGCTTCTTTCACTTAGTAATATGCATTTAATATTCCTCCATGTCTTTTCATGGTCTGATAGCTCATTTTTTAGCACTGAATAATATTTCATTGCCTGAATGTGCCACAGTTTATTTATCCATTCACCTACTGAAGGACACCTGGGTTGTTTCCAAGTTTTGGCAATTATGAAAGAGCTACTATAGACATCTGTGTATAGGATTTTGTGTGAACATAAGTTTTCAAATCCTTTGAGTAAATACCAAAGGGTATGATTGCTGGATCATATGGTAAAACTATGTTTAGTTTTGAAAGAAACCACCAAACTCTCTTTCAAAATGTCTGAATCATTTTGCATTCCCACCAGCAATGAATGAGAGTTCCTATTGCTCCACATCCTCACCAACATTTGCTGTTGTCAGTGTTTTGGATTTCGGCCATGCTAATAGGTGTTTAGTAGTATTTAATTGTTGTTTTAATTTGCATTTCTTTGATGACATATGATGTGGAGCATCTTTTCATATCCTTATTTGCCAATCTGTATAGCTTCTTTGATGACATGTCTGTTAAGGTCTTAAGCCCATGTTTTAATCAACACTACATACTTTTAAGTTTAATCTGAATTATTAATATTCTCCATCATTTTCTTGTGTGTAGACCATGAACAAGACAATAAATCAAGTCTTGGTTTGTACCATTTGCCAATATCTGATATCTGTAGTATAAATACTACCACCACAACTGTTTTCAAATATTCCCTCCATAGCTGATTTCAAGCTACCAAGAAGTCACCAACACAGTTTTGGGAAGAAATGTGCAATAGCACACCATTATATGGTGTTTTCATTATACAGATAAAATAGACAAAAATTGATCTTGAGAGCACAGATAACAATAAAATGTAGTTAACGAGTTAGTAATTGATGAGTTTGAATATTTATTACTTTTGTCTTTAATATAGTTTAATTCTATGTTTACACAGTTTATTTCCAAATCATACTTTCGTTGAACAACTGATTTGCCAAATTTGTGAAAATTAATAGTTGCCCCGCCTGTACCTGTGTTGCCAGCACTGCCACAATAGGTATGTACAAGCCAGCCTATCTTTAGGGCCTGCTCCGTCTACCTTGAAAGGAGCAGCAGAAGCCCAGAAATATTTCTTGCCTCTCTTGACCTCCATTATAAAAGTTTTCTCTTTCAGCATTCTCAATAGGAGCAGGACAAAAATAGGTAAAATATTTTAGATATTTTGGAATTAAGTAAACTAATTAGGATTGACTGGGTTTTTACAAATGTTTTGTTTCAGTTTTTATTTCAAGGACGATGTTAACTGCTCTAGGTTTTCAAAAAGCTTCTCTGTATCACATCATTTGAGAATCAAAATGGGCCAGAAAGTTCATTTTAGCCTTTCTTTAGTTTCCAAGCAGGACTTCATTTAAGAAATATTAGAGAGGCAGCTCACTAATGTGCTTTTACAACTCAACATTTCCCAGAGTTTTTGCATGTCTTTTTTTAAAATCAGTTTCTTTTTTTTTTTTAATTTTCTAAAGAAAAACAACATTAAAAATCTGTTGCATGGCTTCCCAAGAGAGTGTCTCTCAGATGTGATAATAGTAGCATAATAAAGGCTCCTTTTTTCTCTCCATTATTTCAGGGTTCAGGTCTCCACTTTCCCTTCCATAACATCAATGGAAATGACATAATAGAAGTATCTGTTATATCAGACGTTCTCATAGACATTATACTGACCCTGATGGTCCTTCACAGAACACGCACTAAATGGAACTATTATGGTTATTCTCAAAATGCTTGTCAATGTAATTGCCATTGTACAAAAAGCATTATGAGCATTTACTGCTTCTCTGCTTTGACAGCAGATACTTTTCAAACATGAATATCTCAGCAATTAAAATCACAAACATAATCATAGCAACAAAGGCCCTATCTTCAACTCTCATTTTTAAAAAACAGTGCTAGTTTTTTCCCCAACTTAAATGGAATAAAATGGTTCCACATTTTAGATTTGGTATTGATGTGAATTGAATAATGCAATTAATTGGGATTTTTAGTGGCATAATTATATTTCATACAAGTAACTCATTTTATGCATCAGTTTACATTCATTGAATTAAATAATTCAAAATAAACAGTTATCATAAGGAACATGCTCATGGCATTTTAATAGAACTTCAATCAGACTTATACAGACTAATTGGGAAAGAAACATATACACATGAAAACACAGATATACACTATACACCCCACCACTCAGCAAACTCAAGAAAATCCCAGGAATTTTTATTTCCTTTCCTGTTTTGGTAATGTATTGTTCCAAAAGAACAGCCTGACATATTTAAGCCAAATTTTAATTGAGTTAAAATTGTGTGAGTGCCAGGAATTTTCAGCCTGATTTGAGTCAAAGTAGTTGAATCATAAATCCTGCCCAGACTGACTTTGAAAAGAGCCCAAAGCCCACTCCCTTCAATAGCATAGGGGCTTCAGTGCCATAATGTATTCTGTACTCAAGCATTAGAGGGATTGCTGGACATTTCATATTCATTTGATGGCAATTGTACATTCACAGCAAGTCAGATGCCATTGCAAGAGATAAGCCAAGGAAAGAGCATGACTGAAGGGGTGGGAGGAAGTGGAGAGTAGAAGGTATGACATAGCCACTGTAGGGACATTCACAACAACCAATTTATAGAAAAAGCCAATCAGACGATCTTTCAGAGGACAGAGGTTATAGACACCTATCTGATCATGTCTACTGAAGTAAGAAAGTCTTTAAAACCGACTCTCTCCAAAGGAAAGGGAGATATACTTTAAAAGTGTTCTTCTCAAATCTAGAGCAAGAAATCAATAAAGTCACCAAAGTTGGATGGGTGGGCTTTTCTAGGCATCTGATTGAAGGTCAACTTCTTCCCTGATCTCAAGGTTGGACAGACACAATTGTGACAATTAGAATCAAGCTTTAGATATGACCTTGATTTTTTTTTCTTAAAATGTTTTTAAAGACTTCTAATATACAGGGAAGAAGTTACAGGGAGTCCAGGGCAAGCACATTTTCAAGCTATGATTCTGCACTCAAAGAACATTTAATTGTATAATTTCCAACTCAGGAGCCAAAAGGAAGATTGAAGCCCAGGTAATTGTTTCTCATAGACCCATAATTTTATTTCCATTTTAAAAATAAATAATATTTTCTGCTTAGATTTTGTAGGGAAAAGGTTTGCATAGTGTGGTTTTGCAAATCTTCACACCATCATCTAATTTCAACTCCAGATGGTTGTGGAAAATTATAAAACTAAAGTTTTTTGGGTTTTTTTTTTGGTTCTATACGGGCCTCTCACTGTTGTGGCCTCTCCCGTTGCAGAGCACAGGCTCCGGACATGCAGGCTCAGCAGCCATGGCTCACGGACCCAGCTGCTCCGCGGCATGTGGGATCTTCCCGGACCGGGGCACGAACCCATGTCCCCTGCATCGGCAGGCAGACTCTCAACCACTGCGCCACCAGGGAAGCCCTAAAACTAAAGTTTTTAAATTTCCCATTTATTATGATAATATGAATGGAAGAGACTTCTCTAAATTCACTCCCTAAGCGAAACCTTAGACCAAAGTCAGCTTTCTTACTGCAAAAATATTCTTCAACCATAGCATATTTCCAAGCTTCAGTGGAAATGGTAAGTAGGGCAGGGGGTTGCAGCCGATGATTTTCCCTTACTACTCCCACTGCCAACTCTGCCTCTGAGCCCAAGATCTCTTCAATTTAGGGGTCTCTGTAGAAGTCTTATGTAACATATAGTCCCTTGAATCAAGTGTTACTAATTTTACTTCTTTTCTTCTATTCCCTTCTGGAGGGAGTCCTTTGCCGGATGGTGGCAGCACTGCCAGGGTTGGGTGCTTTCCAAATAGCTTTGAAGTGAGACAATATACATTTGAGTCGGTATACTGTTATGTCAGAGTCTGGGTTTGAATTCCAGCTCTGACATTTACCAGCTTTGTGACTTTCCATTAATGCTCTGTACACTTGGTGCTTTCATTCCATCATCTGTAAAATAGGTATGATAATGATCTAACTCTCAAGATTGGCATGCTTGTAAAATAATACATTAGAAAATTATAACACTGGTAAGTAGTGAAGGGTGACAGAATATGCTATCTCAAAATATGCCACTTTGGCATAAGGACTGCTTTGAGTTAGAGGCAATTGAAAAATAGCAACCCACCCTCCCCACCCCAAAAAACAAAACAAAACAAAACAAAAAATCACCAATCTGAATTTCTTTCCTTTTCTTAAAAGCAGGAGATGAAATTCCCCTGTGAAAGATGTCTTCCCTATACCTGAAGGAAAGTGACATTTTTATCATCAAGGGTAAGAAGTTGAAGAGAATTCTACACAGACAGAACTTATTAAAATAATTATTATATTTTTTTTAGCCTCCCCATATAGCTTAGTTATTTTACCACAACTGCCTCTGTTTCTTCAATCTACTATAAAAGCATGTAGGTTCTCCTATTTCTTTGGGTTTTCATTCCTAATAAAGGTTCCCATCTCACCTAAAATTTATAAAAAATGTGTATGCTTTTCTCCTGGTAATCAGTCTTAAGTCAATTTAAATTATGAATCACCCAAGAATCACCTTTACTAGTTAGCTTACCAAGAATGCTCAATATGTATAAAAATCAAAAACAAACAAAAAACATTATTTATATATACAGCCCATTATAGAAAGAAGAGTTAAAAAAACCAATTATATGCTAATGCCTCTTTTTCAAACTTCTCTGGGGCCTATGGCATACCTACTAAATCAGAATCTTTAGGTCTAAGAGTTAATATTTGCAAAGCACTTAGAACTTGTTAGTTGTTACATCAAGTTATAGGTATGGCTTATCTCACTTCTGGAGGGCAGCCCCACACACTTCATACCTTTGATAATGGTTCCAGTGTTGCCTGCATATGTGAATGACCTGGGGAGGAATATGACTGGATGTACAGCATTTCTGGTCAAGTAGAGCATTTACAGGACAGGAAAGTTATCTAAGTTGTGTTTTGCTAACAAGGCACCCCAGGCAGGAGCAGTTCCATCCTAGGCCTAGAATTTTATTTCCATAGTTCCCCTCATTTGATCATCCTCTTGAACATTCAAGAGTTTTCATCAAAAACATCAGCCTTAAGGTGACTCTCAGTCACAGTTGCCTCTTTGGTTCTCAGTGTAGTATTCATAAAAGATCATGGAAATCCTTTCAAATATATTGCCAGGTTTCAGCCAGGACAAACAGTAAATATTCCTGGAAGTACTGAATGACACCTTGGACACAAGAGGTGCCACAGAGGAAGGTGCAAAAGATACTAGTCTCCCCAAATCTAGAGCCACTCCCAGAGACAGCCACAAGAAAGACAGGCTTAGACGATTCTCTTGAGAGCTGGCAACAGTTTGGAGGACCCCTGCTGCAAATAGAGTGCAACCCACATTTCTGTCTGGCTCTAATTTGGGGATCCTTAAGCTGATAGTTGCCAAGCCAAGTTCTCAGGACACAAAACAAGACAAACATGTCAGTAGTTGTCCCTGGGAGAAAGAAGATCAATAACCAGTGGGTACCCCAAACCAAATTCACAAGAGTCTGAATTTGCATAAGGAAAGGACAACATGAAACTTTATTTTCCTCTCTCGACTGGGCACTTCAGAGATCTAAGAAAGCTAACTTTGATAAGAACTCTTACCCTTTGCTAGCTTCTGCCATTTTCCCCATATCCCATCTTCAGGATCTGGAGTTGGTGGGTTTTAAAATAAAGGGTGTAGCCCCAGTAGCTACCGGAATTTTGCAAGGTTTTCCATTAATTTTAATTTTAGTTTCCCCTTGGTTGTTTAAAGGAATAACTGGTAGTAGTTTACCAGAGAATCCCTGAGTCCTGTCAACCCTGAGAGGGGCCCTTATGGGGGTCCTTCTTTGAGGGTAGAAGTGTTGGTATGGAAGAATTTGACAAAACCTTCAAAGAAAATTTTTTTTCTAGGGTTCTAGTTGATTACAAAACAGACACCAATTTCTGGGCCAGTGTTGTGATGATGGACCCCTAAGAGTGGTTCAAAGGTGGAGGCCCAGATATTTTAGGTTTAGGGCTTTGGAGCTGTTGCAGTTGTAAGGCGACTACTTTGGCTGACTTTTGTTTATGGTCTTATAGTCTCTTCAGAGTGGAAAGGCAATTTAGGTAGAGGATAAGTAGACTGAATGCACAGGTGAAAGAGGATAGGAGAGAGTAGTAGAAATCATATCACATGATGAGAAAATAGCCACTTTGAGTTCCTGCCTAGCATTTTATAGTATGACAACCCTGCTCCCAGCTAGAGTCTGGACATTTAGATAAGAACTGGAGCTTAGAATTCCCACCACAGGTTCCAACTTTGTTTTTCCCAGGACTCCTTTTTCTTTTTTCATTTAAAAAAATGTACTTTTTTAAATTTAATTATTTTTTATTGGAGTATAGTTGATCTACAATGGTGTGTTAGTTTCTGCTGAACAGCAAATTGAATCAGTTACACATATACATATATCCACTCTTTTTTAGATTCTTTTCCAATATAGCCCATTACACAGTATTGAGTAGAGTTCCCTGTGCTATATAGTAGGTCCTTATTAGTTATCTATTTTATATGTAGTAATGTGTATGTGTGAATACCAATCTCCCAATTTATCCCTCCTCCCATTTCCCCCTTGGTATCCATAAGTTTGTTTCTACATCTGTGACTCTATCTCTGTCTTGTAAATAGGTTCATTTTTACCTTTTTTTTAGATTCCACTTATAAGTGATATATGATATTTGTCTTTCTCTGTCTGACTTACTTCAATCAGTATGATCATCTCTAGGTCCATCCATGTTGCTGCAGATGGCATTATTTCATTCTTTTTTATGGCTGAGTTGTATCCCATTTTATATATGTACCACATCTTCTTGAGGAATGGATAAAGAAGGACTCCCTTTAAAATAACCACTTAAGAGTTGAGCCTGAGAAAAGTTAGAGATTTCCATGGCAACCATCTTCTAAGCCACAGTGTTTGCTACCCTGCTCTCTGTCTCCTGCTCAATCGTGACTTGGTACAGAGGACTTCCCTTCCCCCGGCTTCTGAGATCTGCACATAATAAATCTTGTGAATTTACTTCCTTTGTATGAGTGTACTGAAACTGCATCTTCAATTGAAATGATCCCAGGGTTTTCATTTCCCCAAAATAGGAGCTTGGATGCTGAGGACAACTCCCTGCTGACCCTGTGCAGTAGCTGTACCTCCTCATTCAGCTGGTCATCATCTGCATAGTTTTAATTCAATACACCAGCTACCACCCCCCAACATATGTCACTCTTAAAGTCTTTTGTTTTAGGTACCTCTTGTATCCTTAGTTTTTCACTGCCTTTTGCAATGAATCTTTTAATTAAGCTATTTTGTAATCTTGAAGCTGTTTAGAGGCTTTGGCATGCCAATTAAAATAGGTAGCCCATTTTTTTTGTTTGTTTTATTTGGGAACCCTTACTTCCAAGTGTACTTAAATGAAGTTCTTGTCCAATTGGAATGTTCGCCATAATGGCCACTGTAATTCTAGGTTGTCTTAGTAATATCTTTATCATTTTTGTAGATTAGATATCTACAAGTTCTGGGACCACAGTCTTTAAAGATAAAATAAGCAGTTGCACAGGACAGTGGCATTCTCAATTATTTGAAGATGGAGGGTGACATTTCTTTAGCTAAGACTTTGGTCTCTCAGAGCCAAATTCAATCTAATTCATTCTGTGATCAACTTATTCTAGCACTGGCGTTAGGAGGCAAGCACTCTAACAGCTTTTAAAAGTTCAATCCACCGACTTTGTGGCTTTGGCTTCCGAGAGTCCCATTAGCAGTAGAGCTATTAGTCCTTTCATAACAGATGTCTTTATGGTGGTGGACATCCTAATGGTTTTTAATGGTCCAACTTAGATTTTTATTTCGATGGTGTAAACAGTCTGAATTTCTTTTCTTGTCTTAATTTATTTTCCCTGATTCTCCAGCAGTTTATCTTAGGGACTTAGCTTGAAGCTTTGTGAATTCCCTAGTGGTTACCACCTGTTGTGACTCCCAAAGTCACTACCCTGGAATCTATCCAGGATCCCAGAACATTTCTGAGAACATTAACAAATGCTGGAACCTTTCCAGGACCTCAGAACTTTTCTGAAAAGTATATTTCAATATATACATACATATAATTATTTTTATATACACACATACATAATTATTTTGTATATACACATATATAATTATTTTTAAATATACGTATATGTAATTATTTTTAAAATAACGTTTGTTTGGATAAGAGAGCTGCATACAAGGGAGTGGAACGTAAATCCGAGAGTGAATTACCCAGGGATCCTCAGTAAGAACGAGAGGAACGATGAACTCAAAAAGGGTCAGGGGGCTTCCCTGGTGGTGCAGTGGTTAAGAATCTGCCTGCCAATGCAGGGGACATGGGTTCGAGCCCTGGTCTGGGAAGATCCCACATGCTGCGGAGCAGCGAAGCCCGTGTGCCACAGCTACTGAGCCTGCGCTCTTGAGCCCGCAAATCACAACTACTGAGTCCACGCTCTCGAGCCTGTGGATCACAACTACTGAGCCCACGTGCCACAACTACTGAAGCCTGTGTGCCTAAAGCCCATGCTCCGCAACAAGAGAAGCCTGTGCACCACAACAAAGAGTAGCCCCTGCTGGCCGCAACTAGAGAAAGATCACACACAGCCAAAATAATAAATAAATAAATAAAACATATATTTTTTTAATTAAAAAAATAAAATGGTCAGTGGGTGCCTCGCCTGTGCATCTATTTGTCCCATAGGCCATTAGTAATCAGGTCCCATTCTTCGTTGCCAAAGATTGTTAAAAAATGATTAAAGAAGACAATTTAGGGCTATTAACATACTTTATTTAACATTCATGATGTGGACAGTCTGCTTTCAGAGAACTGCAAAACTGGGAGAAATTAAGAAGCTTTTACAAGAATAAAGAACAAGATATATAGAAAATATCTGATTGTGTGTACCACACAGTCAACCTTGTTTGGAGTGAGAAGGAACAAGGAAGTAAGCATAGAGCCCAGATTTGGATTGGTGTTTGGGGATTGGCTGACTGGATATTCTGCACTTCTGGTCAAGCAGAGCGTTTCACAGGGACACAAAATTCATTTAAGTTTTGGTTTGCTGACCTGGCGTCCAAGGCAGGAGTGACTCATTCTTGGGCTTAGAATTTAATTTAACAGATGGAAAATTATTTTTCCTCCCTTACAATTCAGATTTAATAATTCAAAAGGAAAGGCAGGGATCTTTATTAAAAATAAACAACCTCTAGAGATAATTTTGATCCCTAGATAGATTCAAAAAACAGTGACTTGATCCTCTGATGAGAACCAATGAGCTGGTAGATTTCATAGACTCATAGGATGTTGAAGGAAAAAAAACAAACTTGGAGATCACTTAGAGATTTGTCTTCCCATGTTTTTACTGGTGGAGACTTTCCTCCAAAATAATTCTCACGTAGAAGCACAATAGATAATAACAGCTAAACACACAGCCACTCTGGTGGATACCACTGTGCATGGACCCCCAAGCACCTCCATGGAACAGCTGAGATTCCCAGTAACACATATTAGAAATTGTCAGTTTAGAGATGAGGAGACTAAGGCACAGAAATTCAAAGTCATTTTTTAAGGTTAACAGCTAACTCACTCCTGAGACATGATTAGAAACTTCTTTACACAAACCAGCCTAACTTTAAAATTCAGGAATGGCTTAAATAGACAGTTAAGAAATAAAAGTTACTTCAATTAAAAAAAAATAAAGAAAAGAAAAGAAATAAAAGTCAACTGAAGAAGTTATTTGTCATGGAGAAGCAAAAAATAAAAATGCACTATACTTAACAAGGGTTTCTCTTTTTTTCTTTTCTATTATTTCTCCCCTTCTCTCCCTTTGTCTTCTTTCCTTAAAAAAACAAAACAAAACAAAACAAAGAACTAAAAAATTATATTTTATACTTTTCAATATATTATATAGTCCTATATCATACATCATATAAATATATTATAAAATAATATATAACATATAACATTATAATAATACTATGATATATATTATATGTATAATTGATCCTTGAACAATGGAAGTCTGAAGTGCATAGGTTCAGTTTCTGATAAATTTTTTTTCAGTAAATATACTATAAGCCCTCCGTATCATGGGTTCCATCATATTATTGGTACTATGTTTATGATCCACTATTGGTTGAATATGCCAAAGTGGAATCCATGGATAAAATGTGGGACTTAAGCATCTGAGGATTTTGGTATCCATTGTGGGTCTTGAAACTAATCTCCTGCAGATACTGAGGAAAAACTGTAATACAATAATATGTAATGTTATAACATACACAGTAATTCCATCTTTGTAAACCATAGCAAAATTGTGTGAGTTTATTTATATAGACCTGTATCTTCATAAGGAAAGAGTTATATAGGAAAGGGCTTGGTGGCCTTGAGGTAGATTCTTTTAGTTCTTACTCATTATAATTTTTAAAATGTGATTGCTCTAAAAGTGGTTTTTATCTTTTCTGTATACTTAAGTTCAAGATGTATATAAAAAGCACATGAACTCTTCTGCATAGACTGTAATTGAGAATCTAGGTCAGAGCCAGCCTTGAGTTCAAGGACCAGGTTCTGGATTTATTCCTGTGGAAAATGGCAACTCATTGACTCACTGAATGACTTCAAGGAGGGATTCTTTATGATTTGACTTATTTCCTAGAAAGGAAAGCTTCACAGCCAATAAGTATGCCTGACACCACAGATGATTGTTCTCTTTAAGTCCCACTGAGTTTAGATTTTAGCTTAGATTAGAGCTTAGAGTTGGCTCATATGTCTATATAATATATATAAAACACTGAATGCTATCAGAGACTTCAGAATTGTTTTCTCAAATATGTGTATTACTAACACAGCCCTAGAGCCACTTTTTTAGAGTCCATCAAGGCTTTTTCAGTACTTCCCATCTTTAAACATTGCAAATACTTTAGGCAAGGCCAGTACAGCAAAAGTAAAATAAAATATCCTAAAGGATAATGCCTGGTTTTATTTGTTTTTGTATTTTCTTTCTTTGAGTTGACATATCTTGTTCCAGTGTTTGCTTTTGTTCCCTCTTCCATTTTTAATGGCAGCCATATAGTGGACTCACAGCTCTTAGAATTTTTCTTCAGCCCCCTTAAATCTCATTTTAGTCATTATCTTATATGACTCAATATACTACATGTTCTCATTTCTCTTCCCTGCTCCCAGGCTTACTGCTTTCCTGAAGTTTATGTCTATCCTGGGCATATTTTCTCATCTGTGGACATAAAATTGACTTTCTTGGGCTGCTGATTTTGATATTTTATATTTCCTGTTCTTTCTATTTACTTTTACAATGAGGAAGAGCTGTTTTAAAAGTAACCTTGGAAAGATGTTCTTTCCCCTAGCCAAGAATCAGCCTCATAAAGCCTCTCTCTCTTCTAATACGACCTTACACTTCTCCCCGGTGCATTGCTCCTTTGTACATCTTAATGCTGTGAGCCTTTGTGGATACTTATCTGATCATTGCTCTAATGTAGCAGCACCTACTACAGCTCCCTTGTTGGCTTCAGAGACAAATTTCATTGTGACTGTGGAAGTTTGCAGAGTGCAGAGTGAGGGGAAGAAGACATCTACACCTTACGGCTCACAGAGAGTCCTCAACTCATTGTTCCCTCTTTTATCTTTACTTTCTGAATCAAGTGTGTGTAAAAATAGAAAAAAAATATATGTAAGCTATTTACCTTTCTCACTTCACAGTTCCAGTGCTGTGCTCCTCCTCTCCTCTGACTGAGCAAAGATACCCTCCATCTGTAATATCCCTCACTGTACTGCACCCACTACATTCACGCTTGATTGTCAAGTCATATTACAAAATTCAGCTCTGAAACACTTCACAAATAAGTATCCCATGAAGCAATTTTAATATGCTATAACTTATTATATTTTATTATATACAACATATAATAAAATTTTGGATCCTTTTAAGCAAATTAGGCATTTTGATAGTGCCTTCATAATATCTCCTGAATAACTCCATTTTAAACTTCCTATTATATTATATGCTATAGTTATTTTCTAGTTCTGTTTCCCCATTTTAATTATAAGCTATATGAGGCTGAAACTTTGCTATTCTTATCTATCTTTCATCAACTCCATAGGACTAGATAGTACTAGAGCTCATTAATTTATTATTATTAACTAATCAGTAATAGAATGAAAGGACCCGTGTTTCCAACCATGAGACTTATAAGGTCAAGAACAGTGCCAGCACAGAGTATACACTTCCAAATATCCTTCAACTGGAGAATGGATAAACCAATGGTGATACATCCATACAATGGAATACTACTCAATAACAAAGGGGAACAAAGTACAGATACAATTACAGGAATGAATCTCTCAAATACCTTATGCTAAATGAAAGAAGCCAAACTCAAAAGCCTGCACACTTTATGAGTCCATTTATACCTCATTCTGGAAAAGACAAAACAATAGGGACAGAAAAGTCATCTGTGGTTGCCAAAGACTGAGGGCGAGGGCAGGAGTGTTTGACAAATGAGGAGCATGAGGGAAATTCTGTGTGGGTAATGAAACTGTTCTATATTTTGATTGTGGTGGTAGTTACACAATTGCATATGTTTGTTAAAACCCTCATAACTTACAGACTATGAAGAGTGAATTTTACTGCATTTACTGTAATTTATACCTTAATAAAAATTTTTTCAAAATGATGGTTGAGTAAAAGAATAAGTGAAGACACCACATCTTTAAGTAGAAACAATACAATTAGAGCAATGAAGTCTTAGGTAAAGAGTTGCAGTGCAAAGAGAAGACAAGGAGATGAGTCCCTGTGGAAGGGCTTAGACTCCTCAAATCCATGTCAGGTTTTGACATTGACAAGCTATGAACAAAGCATCAGAAGAGAGAAAATCCCTAATGGGGACTTTATTTTCTAGAAATCATCTTGTTTGCACTCCTAGGGCAATATTGACCTGTGTGGAAACGTAATTAGTAACTCTCCTTTTGCTAATATCTAAAATGACTAGCTTTGCTATAATAATAGAAACATGAATTTGAAGTAAAACAACAGCAAGAATTTTTTTTCAGATTTTACCTATTTCTAATGATATGTCTGTGTTTGCAAATGTTAAAAGAAAGAAAAACATAAGGTGGTCAACCTGTATCTATCTATCTATTTATATCACTAGTTATCTATCAAGGAGAAATATTAAGGGCTTATAGAACTTAAGGAGACCCAAACTTAAGAGCAAGAAATCTTTGTTTTTGTAGAACAATGTGAAATAACCCAAAGTGACAAGGAATGAAATATATCAATAGAGAATTGATCATAACAGTGGAAGGTATTTGAATAGTTTATAGAATGTCATTCACACTCAGGAAAGGAATACATACCTAGAACTTGTAAATGACATTGAAAGATGATAGCACATTTAAAAAACTTTTTAAAAATTAAAATATATTTAACTTACAATGTTGTGTTAGTTTCAGGTGTACAGCAAAGTGATTCAGTTATGTATACATATGCATTCTTTTTCATATTCTTTTCCATTATAGGTTATTACAATACATTAGATATAGTTTCCTGTGCTATATAGTAAGTCCTTGCTGTTTATCTATTTTATATATAGTAGTGTGTATATGTTAATACAAAAGTCCTAATTTATCTCTCCCCACCCCATCCACTTTGGTAACCATAAGTTTGTTTTTTATGTCTGTGAGTTGATTTCTGTTTTGTAAATAAATTCATTTATATCATTTTTTAGATTCCACATATAAGTGATATCATTTGTCTTTGTCTGACTTACTTCACTTAATATCATAATCTCTAGGTCTATGTTACTGCAAATGACATTATTTCACTCTCTTTAATGACTGAGAAATATTCCATTGTGTATATATACTACATCTTCTTTATCCATTCATCTGTCAATGGACACGAAGGTTGCTTCTATGTCTTGGCTATTATAAATAGCTTTGCTATGAACATTGGGGTGCATGTATCTTTTTAAATTAGAGTTTTATTTAGCCATATGCCAAAACAATCTTGAGAAAGAAGAATGGAGCTGGAGAAATCACATTCCCTGACTTCAGACTATACTACAAAGTGACAGTAATAAAAACAGTGTGGTACTGGCACAAAAATGGACATATAGATCAGTGGAATAGGATAGAAAGCCCAGAAATAATTCCACACAACTATGATCAATTAACCTACAATAAAGGAGGCAAGAATATACAATGGAGAAAAGACGGTCTTTTCAATAAGTGGTGCTGGGAAAACTGGAAAGCTACATACAAAAGAATGAAATTAGATCATTCTCTAACACAGTGCACAAAAATAAAATCAAAATGGATTAAAGACCTAAATGTAAGACTGAATACTATAAAACTCCTAGAGGAAAACATAGGCAGAACACTCTTTGACATAAATTGCAGCAATTTTTTTTTTTTTTTTTGTGGTACACGGGCCTCTCACTGTTGCGGCCTCTCCCGCTGTGGAGCACAGGCTCCGGATGTGCAGGCTCAGCGGCCATGGCCCACGCGCCCAGCCGCTCCGCGGCATATGGGATCCTCCCGGACCGGGGCATGAACCCGTATCCCCTGCATCGGCAGGTGGACTCTCAACCACTGTGCCACCAGGGAGGCCCTGCAGCAATATTTTTTTGGCTCCATCTTCTAGACTAATGGGAATAAAAACAAAAATAAACAAATGGGACCTATTTAAACTTAAAAGCTTTTGCACAGGAAAGGAAATGGTAAATAAAACAAAACAACAACCACAGAATGGGAGAAAATATTTGCAAATGATGCTACTGACAAGGGATTAATTTCCAAAATATACAAATATCTCAAACAGCTTCATGTCAAAAAAACAAACAACCTAATCAAAAACTGGGCAGAAGACCTAAATAGACATTTCTCCAGAGAAAACATACAGATGTCCAACTGGCACATGAAACATTGCTCTTTATTAGAGAAATGAAAATCAAAACTAAAATGAGGTATCACCTCACCCCAATCAAAATGGCCATCATTAAAATGTCTACAAATAATGAATGCTGGAGAGGGTGTGGAGAAAAGGGAACCCTCCTGCACTGTTGGTGGGAATGTAAATTGGTACAGCCACTGTGGAAAACAGCATGGAGGTTCCTTTAAAAGTAAAAATATATTTATCATATGATCCTGCAATCCCACTCCTGGGCATATATCTGAATAATAGCACATTTGAGGATTTTACTTGATGACAGCATACTTGTGGGAAACTGAGTGCTGAGGCAAATCTTCTTAATAGATAAAAATCCATAATTCTCCCCACCCACTACCATTCCACAAAGTTCTGATCAAATGATACAGATGGATGGTAAGGAATACATTGCCATGTCTTATTGTCTAAACAACAACAAAAATATAACAAGGATAAGGAAGTGATAACAGAGGAGGAGCTACACACTGAGGGGAGAGAAACCACAGTGGGAGACTGAGCAGGAAGGGAAAAAATAAAGGACAGTGAGGTAGAGGAAGAAACTTTAAAAATATTCCTAGAGATTAATATTTTCTTTCCATGGGATTCAAGAAAAGCAAATAAAATATATGAATTATTTTTAAATGTAGCTTGCACACTACTATATATAAAATAGATAACTAATAAGGACCTACTGTGTAGTACAGGGAACTCTACTCAATACTCTGTAATCGCCTATATGGGAAAAGAATCTAAAAAAGAGTGGATATATGTATACGTATAAGTGATTCATTTGCTGTACACCTGAAACTAATACAACATTACAAATCAACTGTACACCAATAAAAATGTAAAAGCCAAAAAAATAAAAAGATATTTGATGCATGGAGAATTCTTTTGAACACAAACATTACAGAAGTGACACAAGTATGCTGCTATTGACATTTTTCAATTTAAATTTTAGTTTTTGGTTTTAATTTTTACTTTTTTTTTTTTTTTTTTGCAGTATGCGGGCCTCTCACTGTTGTGGCCTCCCCCGTTGCGGAGCACAGGCTCCGGACGCGCAGGCTCCGGACGCGCAGGCTCAGCGGCCATGGCTCACGGGCCCAGCCGCTCCGCGGCATATGGGATCCTCCCAGACCGGGGCACGAACCCATATCCCCTGCATCGGCAGGCGGACTCTCAACCACTTGCGCCACCAGGGAGGCCCTAATTTTTACTTTTTAATAAGAATTAGACTACATAAGTGACTGTCCTGGTGGTGCAGTGGTTAAGAATCTGCCTACCAATGCAGGGGACACAGGTTCAAGCCCTGGTCCAGGAAGATCCCACATGCCATGGAGCAGCTAAGCCTGTGCACCACAACTACTGAGCCTGTGCTCTAGAGCCTGCAAAATACAACTACTGAGCCCATGTGCCACAACTATTGAAGCCCGGTACCTAGAGCCCATGCTCCACAACAGGAGAAGCCACCACAATGAGAAGCCCATGCACTGCAACGAAGAGTAGCCCCTGTTCACCGCAACTAGAGAAAACCCATGCTCAGCAATGAAGACCCAATGCAGCCAAAAATAAATAAATAATTAAAAAAAACTAATCCTTTAAAAAAAAAGAATTAAATTACATAAAAATCTTAACAGATAAAATTATATATATATATATATATATATATACACACATGCATTAAATATTTATATATGTATGTAATTATATTTATATAAGCTATATTTATACACGCACTTGTAAAATTGTACGTGTACATGTTTATATATGTATATAATGCTATAATGTACATAATGCTATGTATATATACATATATATATAATTTTATATGATAAAATTGTATATTTAATATTTTATTAAAACTAAAACTAATTGGTAGCATATTGCATTGTCTGTAACAGTCACAAAAATTATGCCTCACTCCACATGCTTTTCTACAATGAGACTTTGCCATTCTCCCATCAAGGACTAGAGTCTAATTCCCCTGACTTTATGACACGCTTGTAACCAGTGAACTTAATGGAATTGATGTTGTGTTACTTACAAGTCTAGGTAAGAGAGGGCCATGCAGTTTCCAGCAAGTTCCCTTGGAATGCTCTGGCTTGAAACCCATCTACCTTATGGCATATGTAGAAATCATATGTAGGTATTCCAGCTGATGACCCCAGCTGAGCTCTGTTCTCAAATCTTTCCAGCCAAGGCATTAAATATATGAATTATGAAGCCACCAGATGACTCACTCCCCTGGTCCTTTTAGTCATCCCCAGCATTCAAGTCTTCCCTGATGAGGCTCCAGACATCATGGAGTAGAGACAAGCTATGCCCCCATGTCCTATCAAAATTCTTGACTCAAAGAATTTTGAAAATTTTAATTATGCTTATATTTTCATTATAAGCATAATGAAATATTTGTCATTCTATTCCACTAAATTTGAAGTGGTTTGTTACACAGCAGTAATTAAAGTGTGTGTATGTGTGTATATATACAATATGTTATTATATAATAATAATATTATGTATGTGTACACACACACATATATATATATATATATGCACAATTGTTTCTATTTCTAAGCTGGGTGGTGTAATCATATATACATATATATATATATTTATATATATATATATATATATATTTATGCACTATACCATCCAGTATAAAAATAAAAATATTACTTGTAACTTTCAAGCCTCTGTCCCAATTTAATTCTTGTCACACTTGATATTGCCTTTCTATGAAGAGTAACCACTATTCCAAGTTGTGTTTTCATTGTCTTTTGTTATGATAAATCTATATTAAATATGTACATGCACATATATACATATATACATGTGTGTGGATTTCTAAATATAATAATAATAATTTTCCAAGTTTTTGAAATTTGTATGTGACATTGTATTTTTCCCATCCATTTTTTAAGATTTATTAATATATATATTTACAGCTAAAGTTCACTCATTTTCACACTCTACTATATTCTACTATATAATTATATACTATATCATTTAATCATCCTGGCAGTGAATATTTGGGTTATTCTTATGTTTTCACAATTGAAAATATTGCTCTGCATACTTTTGTATGTGTCACACATGCAAAGGTTTTATTAGAAATGAAGTGTTTGATCAAAAGATACTATCTTCATGTTGAACAAATAGTGCCAAATTGCTTTACCAAGGAATTGCAGTAATTTACATTCCCAGCAGTGGTATAAAATTGTTCTCTTATCATTTTTTTAGTAGTCTCTTATTCTTTACTCACTTGTTTTTTTAATTCAATTTTTTACTTGTTTATTAACTTCAAAGAGATATTTTATTTTCTCTATGTGATAATTCCAATATATGAAGTTCTTGACTATCTAAATCAGAGGTAGGTCAATTTTCTGTTAAGGGAAATATAATAAATATTTTAGGCCGTGGGCTATAGAATCTCTTTCACAATTACTCAGCTCTGCCATTATAGAGTACAAGTAGCCATAGACAATGCATAAAGAAATGAGCATGGCTGAGTTCCAATAAAGCTTTATTTGTAAGAACAGGCAGTAGAATGAATTTGCCAACCACTAGTCTAGATCACGTGAACTTTTTGTTTTCTCTTTGTTTATTTTAATATAATTCATGGCAACTTTTCTCTGTGTGTATGTTATTTTTTTATAGTGAATTCATTGTTTGGTTGAATTTAACCCATTTAACTTATGTTAGCAACCAGAAGTTTCCCTCCAGACAGTTATTTGTTTCCACTGGGCACGAGGGGTAGCCAGCAACCTGGAAGAACTTCATTTTTTTGGTAAATTTTCTGTTAATTTCTACTTATTTATTTTGGAAGCTCTTTAATTTAATGTCTGCTCTGATTTCCCAGGATCTTTAGAAAATAGTATAAATTAAGAGTCAAGACCAGCTCAGGAACAAATCATCGCTAAACATTCTATAGAAGGGTATTTTTGTTATTAGTTGTTTTTACATTCAGAACTGTGGCAGTGTCTGGTAGATTTTATTATGGACTTTGCTGTCAGACATTTTTTTTTTCCAACCTATATTTCACAGAAGCTCTTGGCTCTTCAAAACTTCCAGCTAAACATGTGGATCTCAGATTCCAGTCCCCAGCTCAGCATGTTCCCAAGATCTACTATTCCAAATCCCTTGTGATTAATAATTTCAAAACGTTACATTCCTAAAATCCCAGAGGATTCATACTCACTTCCTGACTTTGCCTCATTGTTCTCTTTGATGTATGCCTTGAGGCATCTTTTAAAAATCTTTGGCACTTTTTCTTCTTCTATCATTTACTCTCCCATTTTTCTTATTGTTGGTTTATAGCTTTTAAAATATTTTATTTAATTTTAATTATAGTTAAACTATAATTATAATTGCAGATAAACTTGGGGAATGTTTTCAGTTAAACATGATTATTTAACCTGCCACACTTACATGAAAATCATGATTATAAATATTTTATTTAATTAAACCTACTTCTGATAATAACTGCCATTTTTTGACCCTCTACTACTGTCAAGATGCTTCATACATTATTAAACAATAACCCTATGGAGAAGGCACTATTTTTTTCTGTGGTAGTCATTGGTGTTGATTAAAAATATTTAAATTCTCCACTCTTTCTGGGCACAGGATGGGAACGCACCCGACTACCTACTTTGAAGTTTGTCATGGCAACGTGACTTGTTTGACCAATGTAATGTGACTGACAGTGACGTGTCATTTCCAAGTAAAAGCTGTGAGCTCTAGTGCAGAATACACATGGAATTTTCCTTTTTCCATTGATTTAATGGAAGCACCTCTCCATAAGCCTGGGTCCTCAAGTCACTTCAGCATGCAGAGCCCCATCAACCGAGGTTGAACAGGTATTATAAACAAGAAATAAACATTTTTGTGTAAAGCCATTGAGGTCTGGGGGTTGTTTGTTGTAACAACATAATCTGGCCTATCAAGAATAATATAATGTCCATTAACATGGGAAAAACATAATTATTGCTTATATAACAAGGCCAGTAATTGATGAGGCTATAATTCAAACCCAAGTTTATTTTGTCAAAGCTCCATGTTGTTTTTGCTTTACCATGCTGCCTTGCAAGCTGAGGAGGTTCTCAGCCTTCTGAATGTCTGAAGTCAATGGATAAATTTGGAGCCAGTAGAAAAATAGTGATACCACCCAGAATTCTGGAGCCATCTCTTACAAATGAGCATTTGTACCACATGATATATCTTTTAAAGCCATTAGATGGAGAACATATGCTAATTACTGTCATCTATTTCTCTTCTGAATTCTGATGACAGAGCAGAATTTCTCTGGTAAGAAGTTCTTCATCAGATACCATGATACCTAACCAAAGAAAAGGTTTCAGTAACTTCAGCACGACACTGAACAATTCAGGAAGGTTTCCAACCAGTAATTAGGCTTTAAAAAATTGGAGTCCTGCCCTATCACACAAGCAAAATAACATCCATGACTGATTTAAATATTCCTCTTTTATTTGTTTTTTGATGTTGTTGCTCGTGAACCCAACTCTGCTCATCACAATGAAGCAAGTGTTTTCATTATCAGCAGTACCATGATAGATGCTGGTCCTGCCCTTCAATTGTAGTTTACAATTGAAGAGTGGCAATAAGGCAGTTATTGGGCCCCCATGTGTCTTTTCATGGTCAAATTTCAACCAGCATTCAGGCTGAGGCATACCTCTCATTTGAATGCTGGACCATCTCATGGTAAGCAATATTTCTTTTCACTTCAATCCAAACTGTCTACAAGACCATCTGTTTCTACAAGAGTCCAAGCCAGCTTTATAGACATATTTTAAGAATCTGCTTATCCCTGTGTAAAAGACCTATCTTATATCCACATTCCTACTAGGCTCCACAAATTTCCAATTTTTCAGGCTTTACTCATGAAGACTTTTTAATACAAACTTATACATACTCAAAGTATTCAGATTTCACTAAGAAAAAAACTCACAATAGATCTCTTCCTTCTAGTTTTCACAAAACGTAATAGAAATGCAAAGCTATGTACCTGATATTTTTCTAAGGGCCTCTCCTTGACTTTCTTCAAGCCCTAAGCAGCTCTACTTTTACAGAAGTTTCAAAATCATAGAAACTTTAACATAGACACTTGTTTCCAAGATCATACTTGTCAGAAAAAAGTCTTCATTTGAACTTTGCTTCTCATTCTTCAAGATTACAGCTTATTTTCAGAAATTCTAACTTCTGCTTTCAGCAGGTCTCCCTGTGCTCCTACCTTTGCAGTCTCCTCCATTCGTATTAGAATGTGTACCTCTGGGAGGACAATCGTGACAGTCTTCTCTTTTCCACATGTTTCCTAGGTGGCTCAAACTGATTCTATGTGAGTGTCCAAAACAAAAGTCTCTCTGGCCCAGAGATACTTCAGATCTCATTTCCAGGGCTGCTTTCAAGCTCATGGGCTCCCAGTGTCGGCCCAACACAACCTTGTTTTTCACTGTTAGCATTGCTGCAATGCTGACAGGGGGTTACCCTTCCCTTGCTAGGTTTTGTATATTTCCGCATGTTGTGCAAGTTAAACAACTCCTCATGGTGTCAGATTAGTAAATCTACTAAGCATGACACAAAAATGCTTCTCTGTCACATCCTTTTGTCCTGGAGCAAGACAGACTGCCATTGGATTTTTCTTGGCTCAAGAAGCAAGACCAGATGTAAATTGTGGAACCAATGCAAGATAAAAATGTGAAGTCTTTTGTTAAAAGAAATTAAGAAATTCAAGACAATGGACAGCAGGACATTACATTATGTCTGGGGGCTTTGTGACTGCCCAGATTATATGCCCATGAAGCCAACCCTATTGAGGACAATACCACTTTGACAAGGTGTTCTTCTCAAGAATAGTGTTTCAGGTATTAGTTACCTTCCTGTGGATATTTCTGAGCCCAATGATGATTCTTACTTAGAACTTCCTTAAAACTTCAAATGGGTAAGCCCAGTAGAGTACTTACTGCAAATAGGACCCTTGGTAGCCCACCATTACCGAATCATCAAGGACATATGTAAATCTGGACCCACTTTTTGAGCTTGAACACCATCCATACAAATGTTTCCCATAGTAGAGCAAGACCCAGGTTCAATTCTATATTGAATTCTAAAGGATTACGTCTGCTGGACCCTAAGGTGTTAACACGAAAAATGATGTCCCAAATCAAGGGCTCTCTGAACACCATCAAAATGCCTTTTTTAAACAAAATTTTCTTTAATTAATTAATTAATTAATTAATTAATTCTGGCTGTGTTGGGTCTTCGTTGCCGCTCCTGGGCTCCCTCTAGTTGAGGCAAGCGGGGGCTACTCTTTGTTGCGGTGCACGGGTTTCTTATTGCAGTGGCTTCTCTTGTTGCAGAGCATGGACTCTAGGCACATGGGCTTCAGTAGCTGTGGCACGTGGGTTCAGTAGTTGTGGCTCGTGGGCTCTAGAGCGCAGGCTCAGTAGGTGTGGCACACGGGCTTAGTTGTTCTGCGGCATAAATGCCTTTTGTCATCATTTTGTGGAATCATAAATACTGACAGTGGGACAATTACATCTTCTCAATGCATGTCCTAAAGTTATTTCAAATAAAGGCAATGGTGCTTGAGGGAATATTTTATTTATGTATAACATGTATTCCAACATGACTGAGAAAAACATTTGGTCACAGTATACATGGCCTATTCTCATTTTCATAGAAGTACAAACTTTGTGTCTAAATTTACTATGTATGTAAGCAGAACGAAAAGTGGCAGAGAGTAAGCATGACCCCTTTTAGGAAAATTATCAACATAAAAAAGTCCAGTGTAAAGCTGAGTGCTGACATGAGCAGTCCGGCTCTCCACCCCTTCAGTCTCGTTATTTTATATAATGGATGTTCTCTCATTTCATAACTGCAGTAGAGCTTATACTGTGTCTAAGTGATTCTGTGCTGATGGGTGATATGTTTCTAAGCAACATTTTTTCTAGATAAATTTTAACTCCTAGAGCTCTTCAGGTGGGAGACAGCAAGTAAATCACCTTCTGTAGGCAGTCTTGAAAATACCTATTGTTGTTTTTTAGCAAATATGAGTTTGTTCATGTGAGATACTCCAATAGCAGCCCCTGACACTGATAAGAATAGAATGCCTTCATTTTCCCACATCTTCATATGTGAAAAATATCCTAGGGCAAAGTAACTTACACTCCCTTCCTTGTGGTTTATTTGTTCTTGGATTTTAAAATCATAAGCATAAAGGAAAGAAATCTAATACTTCCTTGGCCCTTAGGCTAATTGTCCTCTAAATATGGGTCTCCCTCCTGTTTCTCTACACACCATGTTCTCAATGGGAATAATAGACAGACATTAACAGATAATAATAGATAAACAACCGATATGAATTGGTGTAAATCAGAAATAAGTTTTACAAAAAAATTGATGGCAGAATCAGGAAAAAAATCTGTCAAGTTGCCAATATCAGGATTTTGTAACTGGTGCTAATTTTTTAGAGATGCTCTTCATACTATTATTTATTTATTTTTTTGCTCTACCATAAGTATTTTCAAACATTGAGTTAGGATCATGATATCAGGGTTAGACTTGTGCTTCCATTGGTAAATACACATGAAATAATATATTTCAAAATTATTTATTATAAAATATTTTCAAATATTTACTCATTCATACTTGAACATCTATTAGATATAAAGATGAACTTGACAGCATTCCAGCCATCAAGGACTTTAAGTCTAGTGAGAAGAGAGACAAAAAAATCAATGGCTTATATATGAAACGTCAAGTATTATGATTAAGTTAGGAATTTAAAAATCTATTCTTTGGCTCTAGTCTCAAACTGTAATAAGTAATCACAGAATCAGTATTAATCTCAGCCCATCAGTAGGAGCCTTCTTTCAAAACCCATGCCTCAGAAATTCAGCCATTCCCTAAACCCCATTCCTTCTTTTTTTAATTTACTTTTTATTTTATATTGGGGTATAGTTGATTTACAGTGTTGTGTTAGTTTCAGGTATACAGCAAAGTGATTCAGTTATTCATATACATATATCCATTATTTTTTCAGATTCCTTTCCCATATAGGTTATTACAGAATATTGAGTAGAGTTCCCTGTGCTAAACAGTACATCCTTGTTGGTTATCTATTATCTATACAGTAGTGGGTACATGTTAATCCCAAACTCCTATTTTATCCCTCCCCCCACCTTTCCTGTTTGGTAACCATAAGTGTGTTTTCTAAGTCTGTGAGTCTGTTTCTGTTTTGTAAATAAGTTCATTTGTATCATCTTTTTAGATTCCATCTATAAGCGGTATCATATGATACTTGTTTTTCTCTGTCTGATTTACTTCACTTAGATGATAATCTCTAGGTCCATCCACCTTGATGAAAATGGCATTATTTCATTCTAAAAGTCAGTCAACCAGTAAGCAGCACACTTCAAACCTGACCTAAGGTTGGCTCTTGCTTTGTTCAGAGAGTCTGTGTTCTCAGGGAGCAGTTACTCCTTGCTTATCAGGTAGTAAAGTCAGCTTCTCTGTTTCACATAAGTGTAAGTGTTTGGAGGGGGAGCAGGGTTTGTGCGGTTTTGTTTCTTAAAGATATACAAAGTTATGTGAACACTGTGGAACATGGACCACTAAGAAGGGACTTCTAACTCCACATAGGGGTGGGGAGGAGGGGTAATTAAACAGAAGGGAAGCAAATGGTCAAATCATTCTTCAAAGACAGGAAACCTTTGAACTGAAGATTGAATCTAACTCAGTAAATTGTGAATGAGTTTCTCAGGCAGAAGGAGCAGATGAGCCATGTTACGAAGAGAGTTGACTTTTTGGTGCATCTGCAACACACCTAATGCTCAATGGTTCAAACGACTGCAGGCAGATGTGTAATTGGAGATAACCCACCTGACACCTGCAGGTGCAAGCCTCTGCATGGTGCATTGGGATGACGGGAAGTCAAAGATTTAACCCCAGGAGGAGTAAAATTAGTTTGACATTTTAGAAAAAATAATTCTAATGTGTTAAAAAGACTAAAGTGCAGAGACACTAGGTGAGAGGGGACTTATTATTTCTGTAATGAGTTTTGGATATTCTCCAGGAAAACCTTTTTTATTTTGAAGTTAATAAAAATAAGGCCCAGTGGATTATTTTTAAATGATAATTTACATATATTTTAAAATAATCAAAGTCACAGATCTAGAACTGGAATTCCAAACAGCTATCTCTGATTTCTGTTTAAAAATCAAAACAAGCTGCATAGTCATAGTTTTTTCCTATGACCAAATCCCCCCCTCAGGAAAGAATCTCAAGGCACAAGGTAGGAAGTACTCAACTCTGCACTTGGGGACACAATGTTTGTTCTGTTTCTTCACAGATCCAGCACTGGGCTAAAACAACAAATGTCTGGATGACAAGTGATATGCAGTAGTAAGATATTTGGAAAATTGGCTGAGTGCCATATGACTGAAGGAGATTGAACTTGCAACATATGCCTAATACTCATTTCACTACATTTGGAGGAAACAGCATTTAATCCAATTTCTTCATTTTGCAGGTTAAGGCCAAGGAAGGTTAAGATATTGGCCCAAGGTCACACAGTCAAAAAGCAGAAGAGAATTTGAAATTCAACCTGCCTGCAGTTCAGGCCAATTCTTCCAAGCTGCCGGAAAGTTTGAACTGCAAACCAATTGAAAGATCACTGTCTTTAGCTGAGGCTCTGTTGATTGTTTTCTCCTCCTAATTCTACTTTTAAAACATGTCTCTTGTTTCTTTTTGGTTTGCTTTTAATTAAGATTCTTTTTTTAATCTTTTTTATTTTTTAATTTTTGGTGGCGTATATTTGCTTTACAATGTTGTGTTAGTTTCTGCTGTACAGCAGAGTGAATCAGGTATATGTATGCATATATCCCCTCTTTTTTGGATTTCCTTCTTTTTTAGGTCACCACAGAGCATTGAGTAGAGTTCCCTGTGCTATACAGTTGGCTCTCATTAGTTATCTATATTATACATAGTAATGTATGTCTCTCAATCCCAACCTCCCAATTCATTCCAGCATCCTTCCCCCCATTGGTATTAATTTAAGGATACTTTACAAACAATAAAACATACATGATGTGTTTGGACAATTGTACATACCTATATAACCACACTTAAGACATAGAACATTTTTATCACCCCAGGAAATTACCCCGTGCTTCTTTCTAATCAGTCCCATCCTCTAGGCAACTACGTTCTGATTTCTATGATTATAAATTAATTTTGCCTGCTGTTGAGCTTTTATAAATAGAATAATGGTATGTAATGGCTTCTTCTGCTTAATATTTTTTAAAATTCATCCATGTCGTTGCATGTATCAGTAGTTAATTTTTTTATTGGTAAGTAGTATCCATTTGTATGACTACTCCACAATTTGTTTATGTATTCAGCTATTAATAGACATTTGGGTTATTCCAGCCTTTTATTTTGGTGACTAAAGTTGCTACGAACATTCTTTTTGTGGATATCTTTCTTTTAGTATCCTTGAGTAAATACCTAGGAGAGGAATTTCTGATTATAGAGCAGATGAGTCTTTAACTATATGAGAAATTGCCAAAACAGTTTCCCTAAATGGCCTTACAATTTTACACTCACACCAGCAATGTATGAGAGTTTAAATCTCACCACACTTGCCAATATTGATGTTTTCAGTCTTGTTAATTAGCCATTCCAGTATATGTGTAGCAGTACATCATTGTAGGTGTATTTTTGCATTTCACTAGTGACTAGTGATATCATGTGCTCATTGACCACTTATATGTCTTTTGTTAAATGTCTCTAGCAATCTTTTGCTCATTTTCATATGGAGTTGTTTTTTTCTTTTTAATTTACAGGTAGAAGTGCTTTATATATTCTGGAGATAAGTGCTTTGTCAAAAATATTTATTGTGAAAAATCTCTCCCAGGTTGTGGCTTGTCTTTTTGTAATAGTGGCTTAAGGTGAACAGGTGTTTTTAATTCAATGAAGTCAAATTTATTATTTCTCTTTAGTCAGTGCTTTCTGTGTCTTCTCTAAGAAATCTTTGCCTACCCCAAGACTATAAAGGTATTTTTCAATATTTTCTTTTAGAGATTTTATAGCTTTAGTTTTTATGTTTCAACTTTATGAGGAAATGCCAAATATTTTCCAAAGTGGTTGTGCTGTGTTACTCTCCCACCAGCAATGTATATAACCAATGTATATAATTAAGTTTTGTAGGTGGTACAAGGAAGAAATGAAAGTTCATTTTCTCCCCATATGTATATATTTGGCCTAGTATGATTTCTATCCTTTTTTTTTTTTTTGAGAACACTTTTCTTACCCCATTAAATTGCCTGCCACTTTTGTCAAATAACTATTTACCATATACATGCAGGTCTATTTGAGGACCCTCTCTTCTATCACATTGACATATTTGTCAGTCTTTATGCCAATATCTTTCTGTGTTGATTACTGTAGTTTTATACAAAGTTTTGAAATCAGGTAATGTCAATCCTTCCATCTTTGTTTTTTTTTTTTTTACAATGTTAAACAGTGTTATCACTTTTCTAGATTTTTCTTTTCCAAATAAATATTAGAATCAGTTTGTCAATTTCTATGCAAAAGTCTTGAAACTTTTAATTGGTTCACATGGGATATATTCACCAATCTGGAAAGAGTTGATATTTTAACAATATTGAGTTTTTTAATCCATGTGCAATTCATTTCCATTTACATAGGACTTTAATTTCTTTCAGCAATGTGTTTAGTTATCAGTTTACATGTTTGTATATACTTCATTAAATTGGTTCTTAATTATTTTATGCTTTTGATGTAATCATAAATGGAATTGTTTTTGGATTTTATTTTCCAATTGTTTGCTGCTTATATATATTATAATTATATTGATCTTGTATCATGCAACCATGATAAATTCATGTACTAGTTCTAGTATTTGTGCAGAAGATGCCTTAGAATGTTCAAAATAAAAAATTATATCACCTGCAAAATTTTTTTAAAGTTTTACTTTTTTTCCTCAATTCTTAAGGCTTTTTTTTTTTTTTTTTTTTTTTTTGGTGGTACGTAGGCCTCTCACTGCTGTGGCCTCTCCCGTTGTGGAACACAGGCTCCGGACACGCAGGCTCAGTGTCCATGGCTCACGGGCCCAGCTGCTCCGTGGCATGTGGGATCTTCCCAGACCGGGGCACGAACCCGTGTCCCCTGCATCGGCAGGCGGACTCTCAACCACTGCGCCACCAGGGAAGCCCTCTTATGGCTTTTTATTTCTTTTTCTCTTCTTATTGCACTAGATGGGACTTCCAGTACAAGGTTGAATAAAAGTGGCAAGATTCAATATTCTTGCCTTGTTTGCCACCAGGGGAAAGTTTACTATTACACCATTATGGAAAATTTTAGCTGTAGTTTTTAGTAGATACCCTTTCCCAAATTGAAAAAGTTCCCTTATATTTGTAGTTTCCTGAAAGTTTTTATTTCTCATAAATGAGTGCTGAATAAAGTTAACTGTTTTTTCATCATTTAAAAATTCTTATGTATATGATTTTCCTGTATTATATAAAGAACCTAAGTTACTTTGTTCTTTTTTACTATTAAACCAAACTTGACTTCCTTCAATAAATCTTATTTTCTCATTTCTATTTATTTCTACATTTCATATGCCAATATACATACATATATATATATATATATATTTGCTGTACGCGGGCCTCTCACTGTTGTGCCCTCTCCCGTTGCGGAGCACAGGCTCCGGACGTGCAGGCTCAGCAGCCATGGCTCATGGGCCCAGCTGCTCCGTGGCATGTGGGATCTTCCTGGACCGGGGCACAAACCCATGTCCCCTGCATCGGCAGGTGGACTCTCAACCACTGTGCCACCAGGGAAGCCTGCCAATATTTTTGTAAAAGTCTTTTGTACCTATATCCATAGGCGATAATATTGTATAATTTTTTTCTTAAAATGCCTTTGCCATGATTTCTTATCAGGATTATTCTGGATTTATAAAAGAAGTGACATTCTTTTCCTTTTATTTTCTAAAAGAGCTTTTATAAAATGTGTGATATTTTTTCCTTAAAACTTTGGTAAGTTTATAACAATCCAGTCTGATATTTTCTTTGTAAGAATTTTAATTATGAGTTAATTCACTTTTAAAAATATATAGCTATTCATATTCTCTATTTCTTCAATTTTGGTAATTTTATCCTCTTAGTGTTCAAGGGTCTATGGTAATACCTATTCCCTCTTATATTTCCAATATATATATATATTTTTTTCTTTCTCTTTCTTTTATGCTGAGTCTTAACACATTATTTAATTTTGTAAAACTTCTCAAAGTACCACATTTTTCTGTTATTCCACATTCTTTCCAACACTTGGTATGGTCAGTCTTTTAAATTTTAGCCTTACTAGTTAATGATTACTAATTATATTTAACACCTTTTTATATGTTTATTTGCAATACATATATCTTCTTTAGTAAAATTTTCAAATCTTTGTCTTTTTAAAACTGGTTAAGTTGTAAGTGTTCTTATATATTTTAGATATGGGGGCTCTCATTGGTTCTAAGATCAAAAGGTTTAAGAATCACATACACAGTAGCTGTTGGAGTCATCTTTCCCGACAAAGAATAAAACAAACATAGGAAAAAACAGAGTTGGAAGATGAAAAGTTCTTTATAAATATGTATAAACACCCTGTTCCAGACATCCATGAAACTACATACCTCAGAATTGTTCAGTGAAGTTATATCTGTCCTCTTTTGCTTAAACGAATATGAGTTGTATTTCTATCTTGCAACAGAAAGTCCTAATATAATAGCTTTATTTACTGCCCTTTGCACATGGCAGAAAAGATCTATAGCAGCCTAAATAGCATGCCAATCCAAGGGTTCCACAGGAAGTAATGAGAGCCTCTGAATCTCAATTACAAAACCCTGGAAGAGAGAATCTGACTTCTAGGATCAAGTGAATGTGGGCTGGTAGGTGGTTCATATGGCCCAGTATTCTAGCAGCACAGCTGTGGAAGAAGATATTGAGAAGAGCATGTGGGAAGTTTCCACAATGTGGGTTGAGGAGAAAAGAAAAGTAATTATCACCTCTTTACATGAGGCAATGACTAGTATGATTTTGTAGCAAGCACCCTCAATTGTATGAAAGAAACAGTGTAGGAAATATTAAGGTAATGAAGAATAAAAACTTGAGTAAATAAATGGAAGATAGATTGATTTTGGAAGAAGATGCTTTAAGAAAAGAATCATGAAAATAGAGGCATGATTAAACAAGTTCATGTAAGCACCCTGTCTTTAAAGATGGATTTAGCTAGAATGATTGAACTTAATCCTTGACTCAATGTTTTAGCACAGTGTATCTTTTCCTTTAGGGATCCTTCATTAGCTTTGGGCATTTAATATAGTTGTTAGTTGCCTGGTGAGAAGCAGCTTCCCTGTAGGCACTGGCATCTGAAAAACACTCCCTCACCCAGGGAAGCAACTTGCACCTGCCATTTCTTATCTGCATGTACCAGGAGGCTGCTTTAAGCCAGGGGAGAAGGCCAGTGAGCATTGCCAAGGTTGAAGAGTCAAACCACAGTCTGTGTTCCAGCCTGCTGTGAACCTGTTCCTAGATGCTCAGCCCAAATATCATCCAGTTGTTCTTTATCTCATTCCTAAACCTGAGATCTCCTTGTTATCTCCTATTAGATATTCTAACCATGCTTCAACTCACACCTTTCTGTTTCACCTTTTGGATTCCTCATACTTGGTCCACATCCATCTTGACTTTTAGGATTCACATGCCAGTGCATTTGCTCATTCTAAACTTTGATGATACCCTAGTATTTGACATCATGCCTTAACTCTGATTCTTGCACTATCTTCAGATTCATGACAACCACATTTTCTTTTTCATGAAAAATGAATTCCTGGCATAATCTCTCACTGCCCTTAAAACTGCACTGCTCATTTTAAATTAGTATTTCAAATTTTTCAAGCCATAAGCCATCATATGATGTTGATCAATCAGAAAAGCCCATTGCTTTATTATTATTATTTTTTTATCTCATCAAAGATGCATCGAAAGTGCTGATGTGTATTAGGAGAAAATCAGGGTTGCTCAGTCACAAGCAAACATTATTGGGAACTTATCATGTGCCAGTAAGGATGAAATCTGGAAGTCCTCAAAGAAAATAATAAAAATAGCAATAGCTGACATTTGTTGAATACTGACTACCTACCAGGTATTTTGGAAGTATTTTAATTGTATTAGTTTACAGTATCTGGTCAATCTATCATGTGTGGTATTTTTATTATTATATCCTCATTATTCTTGAAGATACTGAGGCACAGAAAGCTTTGCAAGTGATTTGTCTTAGATTATCCAGCTAAGAAGTAGCCAAATCAGGATTTTAACTCTAATCTCAATGCCAGAGATTATTTTTTAGACTCATGGGGAAGAGAGCCATGCATAAGTAAAACACAATAATAAAGACAATATTATCCAAGCATTAACAGGTTATTAAAGGAATTCCAAAAAACACAATTAATTGCTTGAGGAGAGAAAGGATTGGAGTTTGCATCATAGGAGAAAAGAGATGATTGAGTTAGGCTTTGAAGGATAAGGAAAATTTGAACAAGGGGAGGGAGGCAATGTCATTCCAGGCAGAGAGAATGGACTGAACAAGATTAGCAATGGCTGTGTGGAGGTATGATAAGGCAGCAATGTTTTCTCATTCTCCAGAAAAATCTGCATTGAATCTTAGATTTCTGGACAGCGCTTTCTAATATCAGCCAGAAAACAAATGGATGTAGATAAAACATCTTGTATCTTCTCTTTTCCTCAGGCTCATCACAGGGTTGTGGGGAAGGAAGTAAGGAAGCAAAGAAACATCAGACCTCGGGATACAAGAATGGGGTGACCTTATACCTGGGATCCTGGTACTAGAATAATTTGACCATCTCAAATCTAAATAACTTTCTATAAGGTAAAATGATATCAGATAACGAATTACATTTTATTTATTTTTTTCTTCAGAATCCTTTGCCAGTAAGACAAGAGTGCTATAGGATACAAGCCTTAAAATTGCTCCATGTAATGCCCCCTGATGCCTCTGTTAAATCTGATATTCTCAATTTTTTTCCCCATCATGTCTTTCAATTTCTATGACCTTATGGCTTTGTCAGGCTCTCCCTCCATCCTCCTCTAAATTTTCAGGCTATTCATGTGCGAAACCACACAGAGAACAGCCATGCTATCCATTTCTGGGAAATGGCCTATCCTGGCTCCATTTCTCTAAATGGTCTATTTTAGTAAATTACTATCTGGGTTCTCTGAGATGATGACTCTGACAGCCATCCTGCACCACTGGCCCAGTTCTGGGTCTTGACCTTGCCAGGCCATAAGCTACTCATAGCCTAGTGCTGGACTATCTGTGAAACTGGTAATTCTTTTGTCTCTCACCAGAGCTGCAGCACACTGGAACAACTTTGTGAGTCTTTGGCTCACAAAATCATCTCCTTTCCTTGCTCTGAAATTTTTCATTGCTCCAAATATTTAGAGCTCACCATTTATCTTTCTTAAAGGTGTGGTTTAGTATTTTGCCACTTCTGGGTTTGAAAGAACAATTCACTTGATTGTTATCTTTTGCTAATTCAATAAGATCAAAGTGCTTATAAACATGGTAGCTTCTTACCCACAGCAAATAGAACCTCCTCACAGGAGAATTATCAGCACAAAGAGTTCAAAATCAAGAAACACAAAGAGCTGCAAGAAAAATGAATTGTGGATGTTCAATTTACAGAAAACCTATACATAAGAACAAATTTATATATAGAACATATAATATAATGCATTGATTTCATATTCTATTCTTGGTCATCTTTTTGGGTTTTTTTTAACCATGTATTAAGGCAATATTTTAAATTTTATTGTATTTCAATTTTCTTTTCAGTGATAAGTTCTTTACATATATTTTATCTTATCAATACTCATAAAACTTTCATGAAAAGGTGATATTACAGGCTATAAGATCCTTTTGTCATATCTTCCTTACATGAGAAACAAGTAGAATTTCACTCCACAAGCAGACTTATCTTTAGGACTGTGGTGATCTCTTATTGAAGTCCTTATCAGTATTCTGTGGCTTAATCTGAACATTGTAGTTGTTTTCTCTTCTCTGTACTGTCAACCTGGCCAATTTACTAGAAGCTGAGAAGCTATGACTAATAGTGCCCTACTTTTTTGCAGCATTACAAAATGCTTTCGTGTTCATTTCTCCTTCTTCCAAAACGAAACTGATGAAGAAACAGGCTAATGATCATGCAGCTAAGATATGACAGAGTTGAAGATCTGTGCTTCATTATTTTTTCTTTCTTTCTTTCTTTCTTTCTTTCTTTCTTTCTTTCTTTCTTTCTTTCTTTCTTCTTCTTCCTTTTCTTCTGAGCAGTGTGGTGGACAGGGTCTTGGTGCTCTGGCCTGGTGTCATGCCTGAGCCTCTGAAATAGGAGAGCCAAGTTCAGGACACTGGATCACCAGAGACCTCCCAGCCCCATGTAATATGTGTCAGCGAGAGCTCTCCCAGAGGTTTCTGTCTCAACGCAAAGAACCAGTTTCACCCAATTGCCAGCAAACTCCACTGCTGGAAGGCCCATGCCAAACAACTAGCAAAACAGGAACACAACATGACCCATTAGCAGAGAGGCTGCCTAAAATCATACTAAGTTCACAGAAACATGAAAACACACCACCAAATGTGGCTCTGCCCACAAGAAAGATAAGATCCAGCCCCTCCAACCAGAACACAGGCATCAGTCCCCTCCACCAGGAAGCCTACATGAGCCACTGAACAAACCCCACCCACCTGGGGCCAACAACAAAAACAACAGGAACTACGAATCTGCAGCCTGCAAAAAGGAGACCCCAAACACAGGAAGTTAAGCAAAATGGGAAACAGAGAAATATGCAGCAATTGAAGGAGCAGGGTAAAAACCCAACAGACCAAACAAATGAAGAGGAAATAGACAGTCTATCTGAAAAAGAATTCAGAGTAATGATAGTAAAGATAATGCAAAATATTGGAAATAGAATGGAGAAAATACAAGAAAACTTTAACAAGGACATAGAAGAACTAAAGAGCAAACAAACAATGATGAGCAACACAATAAATGAAATTAAAAATTCTCTAGAAGGAATCAAGAGCAGAATAACTGAGGCAAAAGAACAAATAAGTGACCTGGAAGATAAAACAGTAGAAATAATTACTGGAGAGCAGAATAAAGAAAAAAGAATGAAAAGAATTGAGGACAGTCTCAGAGACCTCTGGGACAACATTAAGCCCACGAACATTTGAATTATAGGAGTCACAGAAGAAGAAGAGAAAAAGAAAGGGTATGAGAAAATATTTGAAGAGATTATAGTGGAAAACATCCATAAAATGGGAAAGGAAATAGTCAATCAAGTCCAGGAAGCACAGAGAGTCCCATATAGGATAAATCCAAGGAGAAGCATGCCAAGACACATACTAATTAAACTATCAAAAATTAAATACAAATAAAAAATATTAAAAGCAGCAAGGGAAAAGCAACAGATAACATACAAGGGAATTCCCATAAGTTTAAAAGCTGATCTTTCATCAGAAACTCTGCCAGTCAGAAGGGAGTGGCAGGACATATTTAGAGTGATGAAAGGGAAAAAGCTACAACCAGGATTACTCTACCCAGCAAGGATCTCATTCAGATTCGACAGAGAAATTAAAATCTTTACAGACAAGCAAAAGCTAAGAGAATTCAGTACCACCAAACCAGCTTTACAACAAATGTTGAAGGAACATCTCTAGGCAGGAAGCACAACAGAAGGAAAAGACCTACGAAAAGAAACCCAAACAATTAACAAAATGGTAATAGGAACATACACATCAATAATTACCTTAAATGTAAATGGATTAAATGCTTCAACCAAAAGATATAGATTGGTTGAATGGATAAAAAAAATTACCCATATATATGCCATTAACAAGACACCCACTTCAGACCTAGGGACACATACAGACTGAAAGTGAGAAGGTGGAAAAAGATATTCCACGCAAATGGAAATCAAAGAAAGCTGGACTAGCAATTCTCATATCAGACAAAATAGACTTTAAAACAAAGACTATTGCAAGAGACAAAGAAGGACACTACATAATGATCAATGGCTCAATCCAAGAGGAAGATATAACAATTGTAAATATATATGCACCCAATATAGGAGCACAACAATACATCAGGCAAATGCTAACAGCCGTAAAAGGAGAAATTGACTGTAACCCAATCATAGTAAGGGACTGAAACACCTCACTTTCACAAATGGACAGATCATCCAAAATGAAAATAAATAAGGAAACATAAGCTTTAAATGATACATTAAACAAGATGAACTTAATTGATATTTATAGGTCATTCCATTCAAAAACAAGAATACACATTCTTCTCAAGTGTTCATGGAACATTCTCCAGGATAGATCATATCTTGGGTCACAAATCAAGCCTTGGTAAATTTAAGAAAATTGAATTTGCATCAGGTATGTTTTCTGACCACAACACTATGAGACTAGATATAAATTACAAGAAAAAACTGTAAAAATTACAAACATATGGAAGCTAAACAATAAGCTCCTAAATAACAAAGAGATCACTGAAGAAATTAAAGGGGAAATCAAAAATACCTAGAAACAAATGACAATGAAAACACAATGACCCAGAACTTATGGGCTGCAGCAAAAGCAGTTCTAGGAGGGAAGTTTATAGCAATATAATCCTACCTCAAGAAACAAGAAACATCTCAAATAAAAAAACTAACATTACACCTAAATCAATGAGAGAAAGAAGAAGAAAAAACCCCACAGTTAGCAGAAGGAAAGAAATCATAAAGATCAGATCAGAAATAAATGAAAAAGAAATGAAGGAAAGAATAGCAAATATAAATAAAACTAAAAGCTGGTTCTTTGAGAAGATAAACAAAACTGATAAACCATTAGCCAGACTCATTATGAAAAAAAGGGAGATGACTCAGATCAAAAGAATTAGAAATAAAAAAGGAGAAGTAAAAGTGACACTGCAGAAATACAAAGGATCATGAGAGATTACTACTAGCAAATATGTGCCAATAAAATATACAACCTGGAAGAAAATGGAAAATTCTTAGAAAAGCACAACCTTCTGAGACTGAAGCAGGAAGAAATAGAAAATATATCAGACCAATCACAAGCACTGAAATTGAAACTGTGATTAAAAATCTTCCAGAAAACAAAAGCCCAGGACCAGGTGGTTTCACAGGTGAATTCTATCAACATTTAGGGAAGAGCTAACACCTATCCTTCTCAAGATCTTCCAATATATAGCAGAGGGAGGAACACACCCAAACTCATTCTACAAGACCACCATCACCCTGATACCAAAACCAGAGAAAGATGTCACAAAAAAAGGAAAATTACAGGCCAATATCACTGATGAACATAGATGCAAAAATCCTCAACAGAATTCTAGCATGTAGAGGGGTTTTGAGTATGCTACCTTAAAGAAGTGAAGCTCATCTGTGGAGCAGACAGGAGACCCAGGCACATCTGATTCCACATCCATGCTTTTTATTTTTATTTATTTTTATTACTATTATTATTATTATTATTTTTGCAGTACGTGGGCCTCTCACTGTTGTGGCCTCTCCCGTTGCGGAGCACAGGCTCCAGATGCGCAGGCTCAGCAGCCATGGCTCACGGGCCCAGCCGCTCCGCGGCATGTGGGATCTTCCCGGACCGGGGCACGAACTCGTGTCCCCTGCATCGGTAGGCGGACTCTCAACCACTGCGCCACCAGGGAAGCCCCATGCTTTTTATTTTAATTGAAGTATAGTTGATTTACAATACTGTGTTAGTTTCAGGTGTACAGCAAAGCAATTCATTTATATATATATATATATATATATATATATATATATTCAGATTATTTTCCATTGCTCAGCCATAAAAAAAGGATAAAATGTTGCCATTTGCAGAAACACAGATGGACCTACAGATTATCACACTACGTGAAGTAAGTCAGACAGAGAAAGAAAAATACCATAGGATATCACTTATATATAGAATCTTAAAAATGGTAAAAAAATAACCTATTGTCACAGACATAGAAAACAAACTTAGGGTTACCAAAGGGGAAAGACAGGGGGGAGGATAAATTAAGAGTATGGGATTAACACACCCATGCTGCCTTTCAAGGTGGAGGGAAAGCAATTTAGAAAGATGTGAAGACTCATCAGAACGTTATCATGATGAGTCATCAGGTTTGGGCTGATGACTTGATGCTTTGTCCTAAACTAAAAATCACCACTTTTCTCATAATCCCTCCCAGAAGGTCTTACTTTTACCTCTGTTCTGTACATTGGAGCTGAACATATCTTGTCATGTTCTCTCTCTGCTTAAAGCTCTTCATTATTCTCAGATTAAACATAAAACAACATAAAAGACCTATCAGACCCTACAGATGTGACCTTCATCTCTAGCTTTTCTACCACACTCTCATTGACACTAGTGGTCTAACTACCCTAGCCCCTTACAACTGTCGCCAGTAGGATTGTGCATCTGTTTTGTCTACCTATAATGTTCTTTGCTTCTTTCATCTTCCCTATTAATCTTTATTCCTTACTTATATTCTTCACAGAAGAATAAAGAATAATTCCTCCAGGAAAGCCTGGCCTGAATTCACCAAATATAGCAAAGCCCTCGCGGTCTATTTGCATGGCAATGCTGCATGGCAAACAACCATGAAACTACAGTGGCATCAAGCATGAACATTTAGTTTCTTGCTCATGAGCCTCTGGGTGAGCAGGACAATTCTGCTGATCAGAGATAAGCTTGGCTGGGCACATTAATGTGTCTGTGGTCATCTGTGAGTTAACTAGGCAGCCTTGTGTCCAGAGTCTCAGTTGGGACGACTGGGCTGATTCCACTTTGCTCCATATAGCTTGCCCAGTAGACCGGCTCAAGCATATTCTCATGATAAAGGCAGAGGGACAAGAAAGAGTGGAATCTCACATAGCCTCTCAAGGCCTAGGTTCAGAATTGTCACAATGTCACTTCTACTTTCTTTGTTTTTTTTTTTTTAAATGGAGTATAGTTGCTTTACAATGTTGTGTTAGTATCTATGGTACAGCAAAGTGAATCAGCTATACATATACATATATCCTCTCTTTCTTGGATTCCCTTCCCATTTATGTCACCAGAGAGCATTGAGTAGTGTTCCCTGTGTTATACAGTAGGTTCTCATTAGTTATCTATTTTATACATAGTATCAACAGTGTATATATGTCAATCTCACTCTCCCAATTCATCCTACCTCCCCCTTTCCCCCTTGGTATCCATACATTTGTTCTCTACATCTGTGTCTCTATTTCTGCTTTGCAAATAAGTTCATCTATACCATTTTTCTAGATTCCACATATATGTGTTAATATACAATATTTGTTTCTCTCTTTCTGACTTACTTTACTCTGTATGACAGTCGCTAGGTCCACTCACGTATCTACAAATGACACAATTTCATTCCTGTTTATGGCTGAGTAATATTCCATTGTATATATGTACCACATCGTCTTTATCCACTCATCTGTTGATGGACATTTAGGTTGCTTCCATGTCCTGGCTATTGTAAATAGTGCTGCAATGAACATTGGGGTGCATGTGTCTTTTCGAATTATGGTTTTCTCTGGGTATATGTCCAGGCATGGGAACTTCTACCTTCTATTTCCCAAAGTCACAAGACCAGCACAGGTTCAGAGAGTAGGTGAATAGTTTTCACCTCTCAAGACAGGTTGTGAAGTGTGTGGCTACAGGAAGAGGTAGAAAATTGAGACCTTCCCCACTCCTCTAGCTTCCACGAAGGCAAATTCTCAGTGCTTTCCACACATAAGTCATTATGTAAAATTTTTTGAATAAATGAGTAAACAATGAATGAATGAATGAATAAAAAAATAATGAATGAATTCTCTACAATGGGGGAAGAAACATCCCAGTCCTGCCAGGCCTGAGATGCGGCTTTCTCAAGTAGTCTTTGACAACCATTAAAACCACTGGCAAACCAAGGTGGGGTAGGCAAGGAGTATCACAGAGATTTTCCTCAACTTTGAGGAGACAGGAGGTAATCCAGTGAAAAATTTCAGAAGGAGCCTCCCCAAAATGTGCCACTTTGGCATGAGGCATTACCTGAGCTAAAGGCAACTGAGACCCTTTGGGCTCAAGAGAAACATCTGCCCCTCTCTTAACTACCTAGAAGAATTTAAATTGAGGGTCTTTCCAAGGGCTCGAATTATCCAGAGGCAAATTTTATCTGAGGGACCCACCTGTATGGCAAGGCTAACTACCCAACTTCTGCTCTTCTTTTCACCCTGTGAATTGCCCTCTCCCCTTTTAGAGATTCAGGCTCCCTTTCCCATCCCGCAGCTTAGAAATGGCATATATAACTCATTTTACCCTCTGTCTTTGAACCTCTCATGTAGAGTTCCTATGCATATGAAATTAATTTTGGTTTTTCTCCCATTAATCTGTCTCGCATTGATTTGATTGTTAGACCGGCCAAAAGAAACTTTGAAAGGTAGGGAAAAATTCTTTCTCCCCAACACTAGGTTTTCCTAGGAATCTCTTAAGAAGCAAAACATGTACTTCTACTAAAAAAGCAAAACAAAACAGAAATGAACAAAAGCTTTTACCAAGCCCAGTGGCCCCTGCTCAGAATAGTCCTTAATAAATGTACTGGTTATACTCATTTTACTGATGAAATGATCAGTAAAATAAAATTTGGTTGTTGGTCAACCACAAGTAATAAAATTATTTGATTCACTGATATTTCCAATTTAGCTTTAAAGTAATTTGGAAACCTGTTAAATTGTATTGTCAATTTTGTTCAATGAATGAGAACAGCAAGGGAGAATAATAACAATAAGAAGAATATCTTTGTTAAAAAAAACTGTATTTTTCCTACCTTCCTTTAAAACGTTTGACTTTTTGATTAACAGGCTTTTTGTTTGAAGCTGTGGAATTATAGTAGTTTCTCATAGAGTATAAAGAACCAGGATTTTTTAGAAATTAGTATTAAGTTTTAGCTATTTTTTTAAATAGTGACCTTTCTACCCTTGTAAGAACATTTTATGATTTTTATCATTCATCAATTATAGGTTGTGGAAAATATGAAACGTACAGCTGAACAACACTTATGACCTCTAGTTCCAGCCAAGCTTTCTTTGTCATAGTTTCTCATTTCCCAGAGTAGGGCACATTTTTTTAAAGCTCAAAACTCTACTCAATGAAAACTGTTAAATATAAATAATGCTGCGATTAAACTAACTTTAAAAAATTGAAAGCACCTGTAAGATATGCAAAGGTCTTTTCAGTGCTGTGATAGAAAAGTCCTTCTGACATGTATTTTTGTTTCCATTTTTTAAAAACAAAGTCTTTTGTGGGTTAGGAATTTATATTCTGTTTTAAAGCTTACCTTTTCAGCGTTCAACTCTTCATCATGCTATATTACAATATGCAATCATGTTCTAGATGGAAATTAAAGTCATTTTTAGAAAACACAGCCAATTTACCTGCCCTTCAGCTGCTTAATACCATTAGGCAGTCCCTTGCTTTGTATCAAAGACTTGTAAAAGTGATTGTGTTAAAAGTCCTTTGTGGAATCCAAAATAGGATGCCAATAGCCAAAAGAACAGCCTGTTCTACATTTTAAGAAATGGAAATTATTTGTGGGATAAGCTTCAAAACTAAAATAAAAAAAAATCTTCCAATAACATAAGCAAGAAATAGTTCAGATCTAGAGTGTTCTTTAGAATGAAATAAGGACTGTTGGAGGAGAGTGTTAGAACTGATGAAGAATTAAACTATCCATGAGACACTGGAAAACAGCACTGGCCTCAGAGTTAGAAGTCTCTCCAGTTCTCTCCTGGGTACTGCCACCAATTTTGCTGGTAGGATACAATTTCCCTGCTGGGGGGTGACATCCAAAAACATGGGCTCAAATCCTAACTCTAGGACTTCCAGTTATGCAACTTAAATGTAAGTAAATTACTTTACATCTAAAATCTCAAATTCCTCATATCTAATTTAGTGATAATTATAGATTCTACTTTGTTGACTGAAGAAAAATGCACAACGTGAGAGTTGTGAGTTACATTTTATTTGGGGAAAAATGAGGACTATAGCCCAGGAGACAGCATTTTAGATAGTTCTGAGAAACTGCTCTGTAGAAGCAGTGGGGAGGTCAGTATATATGTGACTGGTGAAGGGAAGAATATCCAATCAAGCACATATTTTTTTGTAGAAGATTACTGCTACTCACGAGGAGCGAACATCACCATGAAGGATTTTAGTGCTTTACTAGATATGAGGAGATACAAGAACTGGGTTCATAAAATCTTCTCCTGAAAATATCTAACTATCTGAAGACCTGTTCTGCCAGTTTTTCCGAGAGCACAGAGAGCCTCTTTCCTGATCTCCACCCTGAACTCCCTTCAGGGGGTGTTGAAGGTCAGCAGCTGCAGCTGCTCACGATGTAATCCTTGTAGAGGTAGATGGCAAGTGCCAATTTTTAGTTGGCAACTTCATAAGATTATTTAAACAATGAAGTAGTTTGATGCTTGGCATGGTAATTGACAGAGAGTAAGGACTCAATACATGATAGTTGGCTAATTAATTGTGTAAACTTTGACAATGAGAATACATTGTGTCTTTCAACCATCAAACACTATGTTTGAGTATCTCATTTTAGGCGTCCCTCAACCCTGTAAACTAGATATTGTCTCCAGTAAAGAAATAAAACCTGTGACACCCAAAGAGATGTAAAGCAATTTTCCAAAGGTTACAGAAAGCCATGGCTCAAACTCACATATGTGCAATTCACAAATACATGCTTGTATCATTTTGCCATGTTGCTCGTAAAGTCACATTATATAGTTCTTGTGTCTCAGAATTTATTTCAAAATTTCATGATTCTTGTTCTGGGTAAGATGGAGTAAACATAGGCCAATCTAAAAGGTGATTGAAAAAAAAGATCCCAGTCTTGACAAATACCATATCACCTCCCCTCCAGACTACATAGGTCAATTTTTCCTTTTTCTGAATCTGGTCAAAGTAAAGGTGTTGATATTACCTGTCACTTGTTGCTATAGAAATAATCTATACGGCAAGCAAACATGGGTTCCAAATTGTGATCTCTTCTATCAAGGTCTCAAGAGGTACCCACCATTCTTGCCAATTATGCAGTCATCAGTACTCTAGCCCCCAGCTTCTAGAAAGTAGCCAACAACAAAACTTAGGTTGGCTCTTATCCTGGGGTTCATATAATCCTTGCATAGAACTCATTGAATGGAAAAAAAAAATGCATCTTACTTTTTGCTAAATCTGCTGTATATTTGATATATAACACTTGATAATTTTAGATCTATTTGATATATAGCAAGTCCTTCAATTATAATTATGTTGGAAAAATAATAATAACAATAACAACATTGGTGTCAAATATTATCTGTGTCTTTGTCACCAAAGTCTCAAATAATTCATATCACTTTACAATAATTGTAGATACATCTCAAAATGTTACATTTTGACTACTTCAAAATTATATTAGATCCACTGGTAAATCTTTTCATTTAATGCTCTAATAAAAAAGAATATATATTAGACTAGGACAAAATTTTGAAATATTTATGTAATTATATTTGAATATGATTGGTTTCCTTTATAATGCTATGCATTTTATTGTATGCATTTAAAAGTATTATTTTTAAAAAAAAATTATTGGAGTATAGTTGATTTAAAATATTATGTTAGTTTCAAGTGTACAGCAAAGTGAATCAATTATACATATACATATATCAACTTTTTTTTAGATTTTTTTCCCATATAGGCCATTACAAAGAGCTGAGTAGAGTTCCCTGTGTTATACAGTAGGTTCTTATTAGTTATTTATGTCAGTCCCAATCTCCCAGTTTATCCCTCCCCCTGACCCCTTATCCCCTGGTGACCATAAGTTTGTTTTCTACATCTGTGACTCTACTTCTGTTTTGTAAATTAGTCCATTTGTACCACTTTTTTAGATTCCACATATAAATGATATCATATATTTGTCTTTCTCTGTCTGAATTACTTCCTTAGTATTATAATCCCTAGGTCCATCCATATTGCTGCAGATAGCATTATTTCATTCTTTTTTAGAGCTGAGTAATGTTCCATTGTATATATGTACCATATCTTCTTTATTCATTCCTCTGTTGATGGACATTTAAGTTACTTCCTTGTCTTGGCTATTGTAAATAGTGCTGCAGTGAACATAGCGGTGCATGTATGTTTTCAAATTATGGCTTTCTCTGGGAATATGTCTAGGAGTGAGATTGCTGGATCATATTGTAGTTATGTTTTTAGTTTTTAAAGGAACCTCCATACTGTTCTCCACAGTGGCTGTATCAATTTACATTTCCACCAACAGTGTAAGAGGGTTTAAAGTATTATTCTTGAAAAGAAACTTCAGGCTGCCAAACATAATAAGAACAATGGAAAAGCAAAGCAAAGCAAAGCAAAACAAAACAAAACCAAGAATCCCTAAATTGAAGGTCAGAGCACTGACAATGAGGTAACAATAGTCCTTAGCATCTGACCCTGGTAACTCCAAACAATGGAAGGTTAGCGATTAAAAAAAGCACTGATTACTTATTGATTGATTATACTGTGTTGATTTTTCAATATATATTTATTTTCCAAACATGGTAGAATTGTTTCTGTAATCCTTAGCAATCAGGATAAGTTGGAGTTGCCAGCAATAGGCTGGACTCGAGGCAGCAAATAAAGTCCAGTGTTCCTTCAGCCATTACATCATTAATAGCACTTCCAGAATTCCGGAACTTAGATGTGAGATTATGAAGTAGTTCTAGGACATAAAGCAGTCATATCATTATATTTTGCTAAAGCATATTATGCATGATTCTTTGGCCTCAAGTTCTTGACAAAACTTTGAACTTCGACTAATCTCATTGTTCTCTTGTCTTGTCATGGCATTGAGCAGGGTAAAAGTGCATGGTAGGATTTTTAAACATGATGGGAAAAAATGAATTAAACTGTAAATATTTAAAACCCTTTCACTTTTCCATTTCCTTAAAGAGAAAGGGTCCTTAGTTTGTGGCACTGAGTTTTTTTTTTGCTACTCAGTAATTCTGAAGATCTGAAGAAATGTTTACAAGGGGCATAGGGTTGGGGAGAGAGAAAGAAAGGAAAGACCCTGGAACTGGAGGAGTTGGCATGAGAAGAGGATATTTAAGAGTAAAAGAGAAGAAACTGGGACTACTGCTGGGCTGTTTGGGACTCTGGGAAAAGATGGATGAAAAGAAGTTTTGAGGAAATTCTGTTTTGTATAGAAAATGCAATCCCCTTTGACCATCCACTCAAGAAAATTTCAAGTCAATATTGCTTTTCTTTTGGGAGAATTTTCACAAGGTTGAGGTAGGTCTAAGGCAGGAGCAAGAAGATCTAGTTTTATTCATCACTTTAAGGCTTCTACCTGCCTTTTAAATGTGAGTGTGTTTGTGTGTGTGCATAAGTGTGTGTGTGCATGTGTATGCCAAGCATTTGAAAAAGACTTTGTGGATGACGTCTAACATCTCACCAAACGTCCTTCACAGAATTCATTCCCAAGCTTCTGTTTTGCACCTGCAGCTACTTCCTTGACAGGTTTACACTGAAATCTTATCCATATGTAAAACACAACATGCTTCAAATTAAACCTTTCTTTCCCCAAAGTTAGTCTCTCTTTCAGAATTACTGGCTATGTGTACAGATTATCAGTTGTTTGAGTATTTTCTGAATCTCTCAAGAAGAACATCTCAGGACCGCCTTTCGTCCCCCTCATATGCTCTTTTCCATCCATATTTACTAATAAATACATAATCACTGAGTGGAGACGTGTTGAGTATGATCTAGGCACTGAGGATACAGTGGTGAAAGAGACACACAGGGTCCTACGTCAAAGTTGACCAGAAACACAAAATGACTTTCCTGTGGAATTGCTCCCATCTACTTTTTTCCCATCCTTACTACACAATCATAATTTGAATCATCATTTATCTGTATCTGAGCAATTGCTCTTAGCTATCATCTGGACTCTCATCCACCTTCTATACTTCCATACTGTTTCTTTATTAAATTTTTTTATTGGAGTATAGTTGATTTAAAATGTTGTGTAACAATAGTTTCTAGTGTACAGCAAAGTGATATATATATATATGCTTTTTCAGATTCCTTCCCATTATAGTTTATTATGACACATTGAATATAGTTCCCTGTGCTATACAGTAGGATCTTGTTGGTTATCTATTTTACATGTAATAGTTTGTATCTGCTAACCCCAAACTCCTAATTTATCCCTCCCCCCCTTTTCTCCTTTGGTAGCCATAAGTCTGTTTTCTATGTCTGTGAGCCTGTTTCTGTCCTATAAATAAGTTTGTTTATATCATCTTTTTAGATTCCACATGTAAGTGATATCATATCAAATGTCTTCCTCTGACTTACTTCACTTAATATGATAATCTCTAGGCCCATCCATGTTGCTGCAAATGGCATTATTTCACTCTTTTTTATGGCTGAGTAATATTCCATTATTTTTATCCATTCAACTGTCTGCACTGTTTCTTTATGAAGTTTTTATCTTCTTAATAATCTTTGTTTGAAAGCATCATATGACACCCCATCATCTACAGCATAGAATCCAGTCTCTTTTTCTAGCATTCAGATACCTCATAGTCCAGCCCAGAGAATACTGGTTCATCTCTTCCATGGTTACATTGATGTACACTCTTCCATTCATCATACTTTCAACATATCTTATGATATTGTTTTGGCTGTGCATTTGCTCCAGGAGAATGGAAGTTTTTCTTCTACTGTCCACATTTATCTGAATACAAAACTTACTTTCTTGTTAGAAAAAAATTACAAGCCATATTTATAGAATACCTCCAAATTCTTAAATCACATTCAATGAATTATCTAATTCATTATTGTTTTTGACCTTCATAGGGCTATAGTAGAAAGAACAGGTTTTAGTTTGGTCAATTTGCAGGTAAGGAAAGTGAGTCAAAATAAGTTTATGAATGAGATGGTGAGTGAAAAAATATGTAACTAGAAATTTTGAGTCATTACTTTCTTCCAGCTCTTCCCACTATGCCATGTATTTCACCAGCTAAAACTTAAACTGAGGAGGTTAGAATTCCAGCAACTTAGCAAATGTCAAATGTATCCTCCTAATGGAAACTTGCAATGCTCTCCCCCTAGGGTGAATAACTTGGTCATTTAGGATTCTATGTGACACAAATGCTCTGTTGTGGGATTGACTGCATCTCCTTGAAAAGCACAGGGTGCTTTACTTTCATTCCATCTTCATCTCCTTGCCAAAGTGAAAACTACTGCTGATTTAACACCTTCAGCCTCTTTTTAATTCTTAGATTGAGCTGGACTTTGTGAAACGAGACTTGTCAAACTCAGGTTATGTATTGGGACTCAAAGTAAACCCCTGGGACTCCTCAGAGGAGTTGGTGTCAACTGGAATGTGATGAAATCCTATAAGAACTGAATGGGCTATAAAAACATTGCAGCTCGGCCATGCAGCTGGGAAAACAAGAAAATTTTAAAGTTGAGGGAGAAAAAGAAAAGAAATTGCTATGAAGATACAACCCAAAATTGGCATTTGCCTTATGTAACTCTTCTGATTGAAAGATACCTCCACATAGTCCTCTTAAAAATTGCTCTAGCTCAGCATTTTTAAAGTGAGTTTTGCTTTTCTTACACTAATATGCATATTTTCACATTTCACATATTTAATGTATTTTTTGTCAAAATTGCACAATGAATATTCACCATTTGCAGTTCCATAGAAAAACCCATTTGTTTTCAAAATACAGCTTTCGTGTCTGAATGAAAATCATCATTTATTTTTCACACGTTAATATTAGAAAAAATTTGTTTTGACTATAAATACCCTAATAGCACAAGGCATGGAAGTGAGGAGAAAAACAAATGGCATTTACTGAGCTCCCATGACGTGCTCAGATCTTTACCCATATCTCGTTTTATTTGGAGGCAAACTTAAAAGTAGATCTTTTAGTCTGCATTTTAGAACTAAATAATTGGAGAGTTAGAGAGATTAAGCAGTGAGGCCAAGAGCCCTCAACTAGTAAGTGTCAGATCTAGAGGTGAACTGGGTGTGTTTTACTCAAAACTGCTGCCTTATCCACTTAGCATAGCAGTTGTCACACATTTGGTGATCACACAGTAATAAAATTGAAATTTCTTTCAATTTTTTTCCTTATCTATAAAGAAATAATGAAAGTAAAAAATCTAGAAAGAGGTATGTATCTTCGAACAAAAGGTAGGAAAAAAGGTTCATCTCTTCAACGTGCAAAAATTGTATTCTTGCTGCTTTCATTAGAAAATACTTAGCAATGAAAAAAGTCATGTTAAACCTCAAAGATTATATGTTTCGTTCTTCAACCAACAGAGACATAAAAAGTAAGAAGTAAGACATGGAAGTAAATGGAAGCTTTCCATCATCTTTGAAAGGAAAATAAGTTGCCTTCCATTGATTAGAGAAGAATGACATCAGTAAAAGCCCAATTGATTTTCCTCAATTTCTTTTAAATGCTGGTGTCAAGGAGTAAACCATTATGCTGTCAAAACTAGCACCATGGACAAACTGGCTTGTTCCTTTTAATGAAACCTGTGTCAACTTAGCCAGTTGTAACTTTACAGCTTTGGTTTTTTTACATGTATTTCTTAATCTTAATGATGTCATTGGAAGACGCAATTATTGTTTCTATCTAAAATAGCCCCTGGCTATATTTCATCTTTAAACCTTTTTCTCTGAATAGTATTGGAATTCCAGGGAGAAAGGGGCTGTAATGTTGTATATAGTCTAAATATTTTCTTGGCACTGGCATTAAGCAAATGCTGTCTGTTGTTCTTTCATATAGTGATTAAAATGTCAAGCTCTGGAGTCAGATTCAGAAGGGTCAAATTCTAGTTCTGTCATATACTAATTGTGCATTAGGGGAAATTACTTAACCTTTTTTCGCCTCAGTCTCCTCATCTTTAAAATGGGAATAGTCATAATAGTATGAATATGTCCCACACATAATATTATTTTAAGGATTAAATGATATATGGTTTGTAAAATATTTAGCACAGTGCTTGTCAAATGATAATCATCATGCACATTAACATCGTTATAATTAGTTTTCATCCAATTATCCATCAAAATACTTGAAAGAGCTCAGGAAAAGAGAAAATATGAATCTACTTTGAAATTGATTAGCATCTCTGTGGAGAGGCCAGACTCTTGTCCTTTCTATGTCTTACCTCAGTAAGTCTGATATGTGTGTGTTTTGCAACTTAATTCATCCCCCCTGAAATTGGATCCTGAGAGTACAGAAGGATATTCACCAATTTCATTTCAGATGAAATTAGATTGAGTAGCACAAGTCGTGACACTCTATAATGGGCTAAGGATTCTGCATATTAATATAGCCTCTCCAACTTCTGCATCAGAGAAGGAGCAATGAACTTACTCAAGGCCAATTAATCTCCACATGAGGATTAGATTTTTTTATATATTTAATATAAAATATCCCACAACAACATGATTCATGTGAGATAAATATTGTAAGGTTAACGTAAAAGCCAATATTATTCAGAAAATACAGTAAAAGGGCTGTAATAGTCAGTTCTAGAAGCCAATACCTAGAAGTCCAATATCAAGGTGAGAGCTGACTCATAGTAAGGTCTCTCTTCTTGGTTTGCAGAAGATCACCTTCTTGTTGTATCTTCACATTATAGAGAGAGAACTTTGGTCTCTCTCTCTACTTATAAGGGCACAAGTCCTATGAAATTAGGATCTCAACCTTATCACCATTTTTAATGTTAATTGTCTCCTAAAAGCCGTAGGCACAGATACTAAGTCATGGGAGTCGGGCTTCGACATATGAATTTTGAGGCAAACACAATTCAGTCCATAGTAAGGACGTAGCTCTGAAAAATTTTGATTGTGAAAATAAGAAAAAGAATAATATTTTAGAAGTAAGATATGTATGTTTCATAAGGGAATAGAAAGACACAGACTTTATGAAACTGGAGTGGGTAACCAGAAGCAGCAAACTAGCAGAGATAAGCAAAGGGTAACAAGAGATGGAAAATGCAGTGGTAATACGAAAATTTGTAACCCAGAGACTTCTAATTACCTTACTAAGTCACTCAGGTAGACTTTATTCCTAAAACCTTCACTCTAACAGTGGAGTTACTGTGATGAATGCATTTTCCTTAATACTTAGTGGTTGTTTTAACTGCAGATTTTCATGAAGATAATTTCAGCAATAATTTTAAGATAAATTTAACATTTTAGTATTTGGTGGGAGGAAGGGAGTGAAAATGAAGAAAGATAAGGAGAGAAGAGTAGATAAGTGAAAAAGAATAAAGAAGGGAGTTAATAAGTTATGGACAAGTCAGCGAGAACTCAAGAGGGAAAAAAGGAAGTCATATAGGAAAATGAGTTAAGGAAAAAGTAGAAATAAAGCAAATGATAGGCAAAAGAGAAAAGCAGAATGCTACCTCAGGAAGAGCACTTATGTCTTTGCCAAATATTAAGAGGTGATGTATATAATGACAGAGACAGGAGAGTAATAAAAACGCTAAAACCATAAAAAATGTTCAAATTATGGTTCCATAGTAGTTTTTAAAAATCTTGTTTCATTTTATTCTGTAAGTTACTTTAGGGGATGGGTCCTGTCTTTCAATGCCTGTTATTCCCTTATCTACCAATCAGATACTGTGCTAGTCACTGAGGATATAAAGATAAATGTGTCTTGGTTTCTGACCTAGGAGTGTTATCAACTCACTTAAAGAGAAATATATTATAGATACTCAACATTTATTCCTCAAATAGAAGCACATGTCATCTAAAAACGTGAAGTGTTGAAGAAGGACTAAAAGTTATGATTATGGAGAAAAGATAAATTTTTAAAGTAAAAATGGAAATTTTAATGCCCACTTGAATTTGTTAATGTGAAACATCCTTCTCCATATTGGTATCAAATAATCCTAAACTTATACCAATGTTCATGATCTTCAACGGTGATTCTTTACATCTTCAGATTTCACGGAAAGCAAAACTGAATTTTTCTTCTAATTATTCTATGAGTTAGATTCTTTCATCATTTTATGAATTTCATACATTGCATACTTTGACAATAAGGAGCATGAAGAAGTGTTGACTTTCCCCAAATGGCAGAGCTGCTGTGAGGCATAGACAGTTTAATAACTAGCACGGTCCTTTAATCTGGAAATTTGGAGAGAATAGCATTGTAGCTCATTCTTTATAGTTTGCTTTAATGGAGTACTATGTCCTCTCTTCTATTTTGAGATGAAACTCAGAGGACGCTGTATTACAGAATTCTGTAACATTATTCACTTGTGTAAATCCAGCCCATTCCTTTAAATTTCACCCCTGAAAGGACTAATCAAATATCTACAAGTCTTTTTAGGGCTATGATAGGAACTGGAAACAAAAAGCAGGAAATAAGATCATCTAGTTTAAGCAATTCTAAAGCCACTTTTAAAATCAATCCAATTTCTAGCAAGTCGCATCATAAAATTTCTGCCCAAAAGAGTCCAGCAAAAAAATAAAGTCACTGCCAGGGTCCTCTGACACAGTTCAGCTTTATAGCTCTTCTTCAGAATTTCAGCAGCCTTGGCTAAATCACCAGATGGGTTTGAAAGAATGTCATTACAAAGTCCTTATGTGAGTTGGCAAATAGATGTCAACAAAAGCTTTGTGCTTTATCCAGACCAGTCCATGCTGAGGAGTCCAAAATCTAAATCTCAGTGCCGAAATATTTTCATCTAAAAAATATGTCCCCACTGAGCTCTGTACCTTTGCTCTCCCTTTGCACTCTCTCTCTCTCTTTCCTTTCTCGGTCTCTGTCTCTTTCCTTATCTTTCTTTTTAAGGAAGATGTACAAGATATTTAAACAGACTTTACAAGAATAAAATGTTTTAAATGAGTACCTTATAAAACAGAGGCTAAATCAAAGGCGTTGAAGAATAGCAGCACTTTGGAGGAAACTGAAACCTCTGGGTACTTAAAGCTATGCATTTATGTATGTGTGTGTGTGTGTGTGTGTGTGTGTGTGTGTGTGTGTGTGTGTGTGTGTACCTACACATTTTTTTCCTTTCGTGTACTATCTCTTTTATCTTACATTTGTTACATGAAACAGATAGTGGGTCCGTCCTCTAAGATGAATTAATGTGACCAGTTACCAGCTCTGTTGGAAGGTTCTGTCTTCTGGATAATAGCAGTATCCTCCCGTCCCCAAAACTGAGTTTTGTAGAAAGCAGCACATGAGCATTTCCGGGAGGAAACCTTTTAAGTTATATCTGTGCAGGGCAGGCCACCTGGGTTGTAGAATGGCCCATCTGTTCATGTTGGCAGTCTCTGTAGAGTCAGGAGCAGGTACTGCTAAATTGAGTGTTCTGCACAGCTCCCACGATCATCCAGAGAAGAAGCACCAAATGGCTCACCCATGCTGTGGCCCATCCATGTGAGAACATTGACGCCATGGAGAAGAGCATGCATGGCAGATGTGCTCAACAGGAAAGAACAAGCAGCATATTTGCTAAGGATGCTTCTGGTCATACTTGACGAGTGAGGGGTTGGGGTAAATAGAGTGTTGAGCTGGGAAGGAGCAGGCAGAAAAGCATGTTACTCTGAAACAGTATTAATCTAGTCATTATATTGTAATATGTGTGAAATAAAATATTGCCTGCCATTTCAGTAAACAAAGGATGTCACAGTCATCAGCGATTGCAGCCACAGCCTATGGTGAGCTGGTGAGCCCAGAGGGAACTCAGGAAGGAAAGAATACCTGCCATCTACTAGTCATCAGACGGAAGCCACTCCCCACGGTGAGCCCTGAAGAAGCCCAGGGTGTGAAAACACAGGCTACCGGCCCCAGATAGCTGAGGTGCATATCAAAGGAATAATTTCAGTGAGCCCAGAAGCTTGCATCTTCCCATATAGAGAAAAGTGCTAAACTCCTTAACTTGGGATATCTGGTTTTCTTTTAATAACAGTAATCTTGTGTTTCTACTTCCTGCTCTTTGTTGCAAAAGTCCTTTATATCCTAGCTCCCCCCATCACTTCCTCGGAGCAGTTCTCTCAGGGTCACCTGAGATGCTGCATCCCTGGCTTGAAGTCCTAAAAATTCCCACCAAATAAAACATAACTCTCAAATTTTAGGTTGTGTATACATATATTTTTAGTGGACATATATATTGATTAACTTAGTTATAATGTTTGTAATGTGTCCCTCACTGCCTCAGTTCAGAGCAAAAGTCTAAATTCCACCCTGATCAGGAGATCAGTGTTTTCCTTTCACGTCCCCGTTTCTCAAGAAAACTTCCAGTCTGCCAGGAGGGTTTACAGGTGTCCAGGACTGGTGGACACAAAGGTGTCCACAGAAAGTCGGAGGAGGGGATTCCACATTGGGGATAGCTTAGGGGCTCTGATTTCCTTCCACTATTTCACTTAACCTCCAGACAAAGGTCCTTCCCACCTTTCCCTCATCAAGGACTCAGATCCCTCAGTTCCAATTTTGGACCTCATCCGCACCTCCTAACTCTTTTCTCAGTTTCAGTATTATCTAGCCTTTGAGAGAGAAAAACTTACTTTGTAACCTTATGTTCATTTCAATGCTTTCTTTTTAGCCCTTAGGGCAAATATTTCATTAAGCATTTCTTCCAGCCTCTGGGTGGGCTTAAAAAGAAAAATGGCTCACAAGCAACCACTGGCAGAATAGTGTTGAAATAAATTTCTAGACGCAAGATGGAGCTGTTCCTGCCCAGGTGTCATATCAGCAAACCAAAACTTTGATAACTTTTGTGTCCCTGTAAACCTAGTCATCTAATCCCCAAATGCCACATCAACTGCAGGCTCTGTACTCACTTCTTTGTTCCTTATGTATTTTCTATTTTTCTCATTCTTGTTCCTTATCTATAAAAGCATCCTGCCTTCCCCACATTTTGCTGTTCTCTGGACCCTTGGGAACAGAGACTGTCTGCTCCATGAAATATTAAACTTTGTTTGTATCACCTAAATTGTCTTCTTTAATCATTTTTAACAGCAGAAAGGAAGGAAATACACTGAACCTACACATATTTATACTTCAAGGAATGATCCTAAATTTTCAAATACATTATCACATGTTCTTCTCAGAATAACATTCCTGGGAGAATACTATTAGCCATTCCATACAGATAAGTAAACTGAGGCTCGGAGGGGTTCAATTGACCTGCCCAAGTTTGTTTCAGCTGAAAAATGGGAGAAGTGGCCTATCTCACATGTGAAGCTCTAAGATGAGATGAGTGTGAAGGGGAGCAGAAGATGCCACCCCGAAATATGCTCTTTGACATTAGGATTATTTTGAGCTGCTATTTTTTGAGAAACAGCAGATGCAAGAGAGGCTCTGAAAACAGAGTGGCAGTTACTCATTTGTAAGGGAAATTGACATTTATAAAGGAAACCTTCATTTGTAACCGTGTGTCCCTTGCTGTTTCCAGAAGAGAGGTTGACTCTAATTCACAAGAAACTTATCAATGGGGAAGGCACCCACTTAAATTGCATAACAGAACTTACCCTTACCCTGTGATTTCCCTGGTAACCTCTCCATTACTGCTTCCCCCACCCAACCAACAGGTTTATTCTTCAGTTGAAGATGACATTATTTAAGGTGGTGGCTTGAGTCACCTCAGGAAGTTTGCTCATTTTTCCTGGGTGTCTCCCATGTATCCCATGAGGCATACCTGTTAATCATCTCTTTGTTTTTCTCTTGTCAATCTGTCTCTTATGAAAGGGTCTTAGCCAAGATCTCAGAAGGGTAGAGGGTACATTATTATTCCTCTCGTACAAATGCATATTTTAACTATGAAATATTTCCATTTTCTCTTGATCCATTAGTACTCTAATAAGGTTATAATCCTTTAAAGTAAGATAGTATTACCATTGTTTATAAGCTTCCTGAACACAGACACCAGATTTCTTCTTTTGGCCACTGTATTCGCCAGCACTTAGTACACTGTGTGGCACATAAATGTTCAATCAAGTATTTTTTGTTTTTGTTTTTATTAGAATGGGTAAGGGATGAAGATAGAACTATAATTAATGCATTTCCTAATATTTTTTTTCTGGTGTGGACAAAAGCCAGTGTTGCTTCTTAGCCTTAGGATAGAGTTGGACAGATTAATATATTCACTCACACATGCATATGGATTTCAGTGTTTCTTGAGTAATGTAGTGCATTAGCTACTTGTGGTCTTACTTCTGTAAATAACCCACTGATAAATAACGAGTGTCTGTAATGAAGGAATATGTCATTATTTAGCTGTCTGTATGAAAGCAGAACCCACTTTACCTTGCACAGTGTACAGAGAAAAGGAATCCAAGGTTTTCTTTTACTTTTTCTACGTTGTCAAAAGGTATACTTCTTATCTTTGTGTCTTTTATTTATTTTTATAACAATATTTTTTATGAAAACTTTTACTGATGCAGAGTCAGAGGAAGGTTCTATAAAAATGTTAGCTTCTATTATTGTAGAAGGGGCAGTTTTTGTCAGAACAAATTTTCAATGAGCCTGGAAAAAGATTTGTTTTAGAAAAAATTGTCAATCAGGATCTGTCCAGAAAAGAAAGAAAAAAAACTATCCCTTAAATCACAGCATCTTACAAGACTCTAACTCTTTTGTTGAGGAGGAATTGCAGTGGGCTCAAAACCCAGTTATCTTTCAAGAACCTTCTCATTAGTTTTATTTTTATATGTATTTGATCTGCCAGGAATACAGTACTTTCCATGTGCATTACTCATTGATCTTCAAAGTGTGTAGTCATTTCAGTGGAGTTCCAGAGGCAGAGATGGAATGTATTATTAAAAGAAAGATGGTAATGTTTATTGACAACATTCTAGGTAGATGCCATTTTATTTATATTACAGAGTATGAACTTTATAGACATAATTATATATGAGGTTCACATATATATTTTTGACATGTGTATTTTGAGTCAGAAAATTCATGTACACAACAACTGCACAACTTAAGGGTCGACAATGTAGAAGTGTGTATATCTAATTCCATAATGTCTCAATTATATCCATATCATACTTAGAACCTAGCGAAGGAAGATTTGTCAAATTTGTGAGGGATAAAGGGCCATGTATTATTAAGGGCAGGGTAAAAATCACTGAGTTAAAACAACCAACTGTTATCAAATTGGTCAACCAGACCCATGCCTGGGTCCTAGCCCAGGCTGAGATCCCCTATCTCTGCCAGGGAGGTTCCTTTTCTTATCCAATTCATGCAGCCAATAACAAAACCGATGTTGAGACTGGAACAGCACAAGGTTTATTCAATGGTCAAAGAATGGAAAAGTGGGAACCTAGTTCACAAATCAACTTGTCAACCCAATGAGGATGTAGGCACCAAATCTATAGGAGAGTCAAAGTAAAAGGGAAGGATTTGGAACGAGTGAGAGGAATATTCATGAGTTATCTGAGAACAGGGGTGTGGTTTGGACTCGGAAATGATGCACTTTCCTTTTCAGTCCTTGTATGGGCTTTTTTGGTTGTTGTTATGGCAACTGTCAACTGTCATTGCACTGGTAGGTGGGTCGTTTAACTAATGAATTATAATGAGTGTATAATGAGGCTCAAGGTCCACTGGAAGTCAAATCCTCTGTCATCTTGGGCCTAGTAGGTTCTAACCAGTTTTTTTTTTTTTTTTTTGTCTTTGCAGTTTCCTCCTGAAACTTAGATAAGAGTAATTGGTTTCTATATGAGGGAGGGGCAGGGGTGTGATTCTGGGGCAACAGCCTTGGTAACACAATCTTTGTCCATATATGCGGAAACAGACTGCATCTCTATCATAAGTTCCTTGTCTGAGTAACTTTGAAGACAACAGCCTCGATTTCATTCACTCTTCAACAGATTGTGAAGTGTTCCAATGTACTGGATGAAGATTTATGTTAAGAACAGACCCCTGTAAATAGCCATCTCTTCTAAGATAAGGAGGATAAGCATACAGAATCAAAATAATGATACTGAAATACACTCACAGCCAGCCATAAACGTATCCTAAACCAATGAAAATGGCAACCTGTCTCTTAATAGACCATGGAGCTAGAATTTAATAATGTGTGTAGTGGATGCTGGGGTGTGTCACCCAGCTTCCCCTCTTCAGAATCAAGACTTTTGATACCTGTCAGGAATTTTGACTATGACTACTCAGATATATGTCCCCCTCTGCAGGAGGGACTTGCCTCAACCAAGGCCACATCCTGTCCCTGTGAATGGGGCAACCAAGACTGGCAGAGGTGGGACACAAAGGCTTTTCCTGTTGCTTCAATTCTGGTCCTTTCTAAAAGTCACCCCAGCTCCAGAGCACCCATATGATTGGTTGTAGCCCTGTTGCTAATGCTTTTCAGTTCAATTTCTCCCTCTGCAGCCTTTATGCTCCTATAGGCTTTGTTCCTGAAAGTACTCCCAAATAAACCTCAGGAATACATGCCTTAATCTAAGAGTCTATTTCTAGGGAGGTCAACTGATGACAGAGTGATTTTTTTAAAACAGTATTTACTGGAATTATCTTCTGTGCTTATATCTAATATACACAGACTGATCCAGAACTCACACCACCACCAATTTCTACTCTCCAACCCTACTTTCTTGGGGGAAAATGTTCTGAATTTATTATGTTCCTCATTCTATCTTGCTGGCTTAGCCCAATAGGGGAAAGACAAAAGGTCATATTTATCTTTATAAATAATTCTTTCCAGTTTCTGTGTCTGGTCAGAGCCGGATGTAAAAAGAGGCCAATGTTCTGCCAAAAATGGAAATCAACTTTTACTCTTTCTTTGTGGTAATTAGGGTATATAGTAGCATATCAACCAGTTTGAAAAAATGCCGACTCCTTGCTTATTTTCTGCCCCAGTAATCCTTATTAAACAGCAATTCTGCTCTACATGAATAATATTTGTTTTATTTTGGGGGACCCTATAATTCTTTATCTAAAATTATTTGTGTACTTGGTCTCATCTACACTTCCTGGTAGCTATTTATGAGAATAAGCTTGCTCAGGAGATTATGGGCTACAAAAAATCATTGAGCATAATATTAATATTTCTGTGATGCAAAATAAATACTCCAGGGCCCATTTCTCCAAAGAGTCTCTACCTAGATGACAGAATCCTAGCAAATATCAGCTTGTGAAATGATTGCCTCAAATTCCTTTCCAAATTGAGCAAGACTGTGCTTATAGAAAGGCTAAGAGGGAAGTATCGGCTGTTCTCATTGTCATATCATGAGCAGGCTTTCAGGGTAGATCTGCTAAAACAACAAGGACATATGTACCCATCTCATTTCAGTCTATAAACTGCTATTATATAGGCTAAATATTTATTAATAAACATGCCCAGTGTTAGAAACCAAATGTTGAAAAAGAGACACAAATATACTTTTCTTACCAAGTCTCACTGAATTCTCTGTATCTGGGTCTCTAGTAATGTAAAGACAAGCAGAACATCAAACTTTCAAAGAATCATTCAGTTATAATTGTCACTCTTTGCAAGCTATATTAGGTCAATTCCAAAGCTCTGTAAGAAGGATGTAGTAACCAAAGGAGAAAATCCAAATGCAAATGGCACTGGTTTAACAAGAAATGTTTTGTTGTTGTTGTTGTTGGCAGAGATTCCAGAAGCAAAATAGAATCCAGTTTTCCTCAGAAGGACCTTCGGTATGGAAGAACACGACTTCTCTAAAGGCAAAGATTCTGTTAGAGACATACTATGGCTCCAAAAAAATGAAGAAACAGAACAGAAAGCATCTTTTGCAGCATTCTCTGTCCTTAAGAACCAAAGATCTTACGACCAGTGTGACCTTACCATGAATTCCACCAAAGGCCTCACTGATAGAAATTACAAGAAAATTTGCAACCCCAAGAATAGGCAATTTTAAAATATTGTTCAACCACTTTATTCTAAACATTTGGAAATGCCATGCTGCTATTTTTATTCTTTTTTGCAAAAAAAAATTACAGAATATGAACAATACATACTACTCTGAAGAGTATCAGTGAATGCCAAGAAAAGTGCCAAGAGAAATATGGAGTGATAGAATTCTGTATTCCCAGAAGGCTCTTTACCAACAAAAGTAAACAGTGTTGCCTTGCAAGCAGAAGATTTCCATTTTCAAAAAAAAAAAACCTCTATGCACAAACAGACGACTTCCCATATTGTTTATTTCAGAAGCATCAGGGAGTCCCCTTTCCCCCAGACACTGTTTTTTCTTTATTGCTATGATTTCTTAAATCAAAAGAAAAACAGAATTCATTTAAGAATAACTAAGGGGAGACGTTCAAGATGGCAGAGGAGTAAAATGTGGGGATCACCTTCCTCCCCACAAATACATCAGAAATACATCTACATGTGGAACAACTCCTACAGAACACCTACTGAATGCTGGCAGAAGACCTCAGACCTCCCAAAAGGCAAGAAACTCCCCATGTACCTGGGTAGGGTAAAAGAAAAAACAGAGACAAAAGAATAGGGACAGGACCTGCACATCTGGAAGGGAGCTGTGAAGGAGGAAAAATTTCCAAAGACTAGCAAGACCCTTCACTGGTGGAGACAAGGGGTGGGCAGGTGGGAAACTTCAGAGCCATGGAGGAGAGCACAGCAACAGGGGTGCAGAGGGCAAAGTGGAGAGACTCCCACACAGAGGATCAGTGCCGACCAGCATGCACCAGCCTGGGAGGCTTGTGTGCTCATCAGCTGGGGTGGATGTGGGCTGGGAGCTGAGGCTTGGGCTTCGGATGTCAGACCCGAGGGATAGGACTGGGGTTGGCTGCGTGAACAAAGCCTGAAGGGGGCTAGTGCACCACAGCTAGATGAGAGGGAGTCCGGGAAAAAGTCTTCACCTGATTAAGAGGAAAGAGACCATTGTTTCGGGGTGTGTGAGGAGAGGGGATTCAGAGCACCGCCTAAAGGAGCTCCAGACACGGGTGCGAGCCACGGCTATCCGTGCAGACCCCAGAGATGGGCATGAAATGCTAAGGCTGCTGCTGAAGCCACCAAGAAGCCTGTGTGCAAGCACAGGTCACTATCCACACCTCCCCACACGGGAGCCTCTGCAGCTTGCCACTGCCAGGGTCCCGTGATCCAGGGACAACTTCCTCGGGAGAACACAGGGTACACCTCAGGCTGCTGCAATGTCATGCTGGCCTCTACTGCCACAGGCTCACACCGCATTCTGTAACCCTCCCTCCCCCTGACCTGAGTGAGCCAGAGCCACAGAATCAGGCACTCCTTTAACCCCGTCCTTTCTGAGTGGGGAAGAGACTCCCTCAGGCGACCAACATGCAGAGGTGGGGCCAAATCCAAAGCTGAACCCCAGGATCTGTGCGAACAAAGAAGAGACAGGGAAATTTCTCCCAGTAGCCTCAGGAACAGCAGATTAAATCTCCACAATCAACGTGATGTACCTTGGACTGTGGAATACCTGACTAGACAAAGAATCATCCCAAAATTGAGGCAGTTGACTTTGGGAGCAACTGTAGACTTCGGGTTTGCTTTCTGCATCTAATTGGTTTCTGGTTTTATGTTTATCTTAGTTTAGTATTTAGAGTTTATTATCATTGGTAGATTTGTTTACTGATTTGGTTGCTCTCTTCTTTTTTTTTTTTTTACATATAGATATATTTTTTTTCCCTTTTCTCTTTTTCTGTGTATGTGTATGTGTCTTTCTGTGATTTTGTCTGTAGAGCTTTCCTATTATCATTTGTCCTAGGGTTCTGTTTGTTCGTTTTTTTTCTTTTTTTTTTTCTTAGTATAGTTTTAGCTCTTACTATCATTGGTAGATTTGATTTTTGGTTTGGTTGCTCGCTTCTTTCTTTTTATTTTTTTTATTACTTTTAATTTTTTAATTTTTAATATTTTTTTAATTTTGTAATTTAATAACTATACTTTATTTTCTTTCATTTTATTATTTTGTTCTCACTTTTCTTCTGAGCCATGTGGCTAACAGGATATTGACGCTCCAGCCACATGTCAGGCCTGGGCATCTGAGGTGGGAAAGCAGAATGCAGGACATTGGTCCACCAGAGACCTCCCAGTTCCACATAATATCAAATGGCAAAAGGTCTCCCAGAGATCTCCATCTCAATGCTAAGACCCAGATCCAAACAACGACAAGCAAGCTACACTGATGTACACACTATAACAAACAACTAGCAAGACAGGAACACAACATCACCCATTAGGAGAGAGGCTGCCTAGAATCATAATAAGTTCACAGACACCCCAAAACGCACCACCAGTTGTGGTCCTGCCCACCAGAAAGACAAGATCAAGACTCATCCACCAGAACACAGGCATTACTCCTCTCCATAAGGAAGACTAGGGAACCCACTGAAACAATCTTAGCCACTGAGGGCAGACAACAAAAACAATGGGAACTACAAACCTGAAGCCTGTGAAAACAAGACTCCCAACACAGTATGTTAAGCAAAATGAGAAGACAGAGAAACACACACCAGATGAAGGAGCAAGGTAAAAACCCATCAGAACAAACAAATGAAGAGCAAATAGGCAGTGTACCTGAAAAAGAATTCAAAGTAATGATAGTAAAGATGATGCAAAATCTTGGAAATAGAATGGAGAAAATACAAGAAACATTTAACAAGGACATAGAAGAACTAAAGCACAAATAAACAATGATGAACAACACAATAAATGAAATTAAAAATTCTCTAGAAGGAATCAATAGCAGAATAACTGAGGCAGAAGAATGGATAAGTAACCAGGAAGATAAAATAATGGAAATAACTACTGCAGAGCAGAATAAAGAAAAAAGAATGAAAAGAACTGAGGACAGTCTCAGAGACTTCTGGGACAACATTAAACGCACCAACATTCGAATTATAGGGGTCCCAGAAGAAGAGAAAAAGAAAGGGACTGGAAAATATTTGAAGAGATTATAGTGGAAAACTTCCTTAATATGGGAAAGGAAATAGTCAATCAAGTCCAGGAAGCACAGAGAGTCCCATACAAGATAAATCCAGGGAGAAACACACCAAGAACATATTAATCAAGCTACCAAAAATAAAATACAGAGGAAAAACATTAAAAGCAGGAAGGGAAGAACAACAAACACATAAGGGAATCCCCATAAGGTTAACAGCTTATCTTTCAGCAGAAACCCTGCAAACAAGAAGGGAGTAGCAGGACATATTTAAAGTGATGAAAGGGAAAAACCTACAATGACGATTACTCTATTCAGCAAGGCTCTGATTCAGATTCGATGGAGAAATTAAAACCTTTACAAACAAACAAAGTTAAGAGAATTCAGCACCAACAAATGAGCTTCACAAAAAATGCTAAAGGAACTTCTCTAGGCAGGAAACACAAGAGAAGGAAAAGACCTGCAATAACCAACCCAAAACATAAAGAAAATGTAATAGGAACATACATATTGATAACTACCTTAAATGTAAATGGATTAAATGCTCCAACCAAAAGACACAGACTGGCTGAATGGGTACAAAAACAAGACCCGTATATGTGCTGTCTACAACAGACCAACAGCAAACCTAGGGACACATACAGACCAAGAGTAAAGGGATGTAAAAAGATATTCCATGCAAATGAAAATCAAAACAAAGCTGGAGTAGCAATTCTCATACCAGATGAAACAGACTTTAAAATAAAGACTACTGCAAGAGACAAAGAAGGACACTACAAAATGAACAAGGGAGCAAACCAAGAAGAAGATATAACAATTGAAAATGTTTATGCACCCAACATAGGAGCATCTCAATACTTAATGCAAATGCTAACAGCCATAAAAGGGGAAATCTACAGTAACAGAGACATAGTAGGGGACTTTAACACCCCACTTTCACCAATGGACTGATAATCGAAAATGAAAATAAATATGGAAACACAAGCTTTAAATGACACATTGAACAAGATGGATTTAATTGATATTTATAGGACATTCCATCCAGAAACAACAGAATACACTTTCTTCCCAGGTGTTGATGGAACATTCTCCAGGATACATCATACGTTGGGTGAAAGATCAAGCCTTGCTAAATTTAAGAAAATTGAAATCATATCAAGTATCCCTTCTGACTGCAACATTATGAGGCTAGATATCAATTAAAGGAAATAAATCTGTAAAAAATACGAACGCATGGAGGCCAAACAATACACTATGAAAAATCCAAGAGATCACTGAACAAATCAAAGGAGAAATAAAATATAATTAGAAAGAAATGGAATGAAAACACGATGGCCCAAAACCTATGGGATGCAGCAAAAGCAGTTCTAAGAGGCAAGTTTATAGCAATCCAATCCTACCTCAAGAAACAAGAAATATCTCAAATAAACAACTTAACCTTACACCTAAGGCAATTAGAGACAGAAAAACAAAAAGAACCAAAGTTAGCAGAAGGAAAGAAATCATAAAGATAAGATGAGAAATGAATGCAAAAGAAATGAAGGAAATGATAGCAAAGATCAATAAAACTAAAAGCTGGTTCTTTGAGAACATAAACAAAATTGATAAACCATTAGCCAGACTCATCAAGAAAAAAAGGGAAAAGACTCAAATCAATAGAATTAGAAATTTAAAAGGAGAAGTAACAACAGACACTGCAGAAATACAAAGGATCTTAAGATCCCTTATAGTAATGAGAGATTACTACAAGCAAAAGTATGCCAGTAAAATGGACAACCTGGAAGAAATGGACAAATTCTTAGTAAAGCACCACATTCCGAGACTGAACCAGGAAGAATTAGAAAACATAAACAGACCTGATTTTGAGACCGTGATTAAAAATCTTCAAACAAACAAAAGCCCAAGTCTAGATGGCTTCATTGGCAAATGCTATCAAACATTTACAGAAGAGTTTACCCCTATACTTCTCAAACTCTTCCAAAATAGAGCAGGTGGAGGAACACACCCAAACTCATTCTACAAGGCCACAATCATCCTGATACCAAAACCAGACAAGATGTCACAAAAAGGAAAACAGCAGGCCAATATCACTGATGAACATAGATGCAAAGTCCTCAACAAAATACTAGCAAGCAGAATCCAACAGCATATTAAAAGGATCATACACCATTAGGATTCTTTAATATATGCATATCAATCAATGTGATAAACCACATTAAAGAATTGAAGGACAGAAACCATATGATCATCTCAGTAGATGCAGAAAAAACTTTGACAAAATTCAGCACCCATTTATGATAAAAACCCTCCAGAAAGTAGGCATAGAGGGAACCTAACTCAATATAATAAAGGCCATATATGACAAACTACATCCAACTTCATTCTCAATGGTGAAAAACTGAAACCTTTTCCTCTAAGATGAGGAACAAGAAGAGGTTGCCCACTATAACAACTATTATTCAACATAATTCAAGATTAGCAACAGCAATCAGAGAAAAAAAAAAAAAGAAACAAAAGGAATCCAAATCAGAAGAAGTAAAACTGTCACTGTTTGCAGTTGACACAATACTATACATAGAGAACCCTAAAGATGTTACCAGAAAACTACTAGAGCTAATCAATGAATTTGGTAAAGTTCCAGGATACAGAATTAATGCACACAAATCTCTTGCATTCCTATACAGTAATGATGAAAAATCTGAAAGAGAAATTAGGGAAACATTCCCATTTACCACTGCAACAAAAAGAATAAAATGCCAAACCTACCTAAGGAGACCAAAGACCTGTATGCAGAAAACTATAAGACACTGATGAAAGAAATTAAAGATGATAAAAACAGATGGAGAGATATACCATGTTCTTAGATTGAAGAATCAACATTGTGGAAATGACTATACTACCCAAAGCAATCTGCAAATTCAGTGCAATCTCTATCAAACTATGAATGGCATTTTTCACAGAACCAATGCAAAAAATTTCACCATTTGTATGGAAAAACAAAAGACCCCGAAGAGCCAAAGCAATTTTGAGAAAGAAAAATGGAGCTGGAGGAATCAGGCTCCCTGACTTCAGACTATACTACAAAGCTACAGTAATCAAGACAGTATGGTACTGGCACAAAAACAGAAATATAAACCATTGGAACAGGATAGAAAGCACAGAGATAAACCCACACACCAATGGTCACTTTATTTTTGATAAAGGAAGCAAGAATATACAATGGAGACAAGACAGCATGTTTAATGAGTGGTGCTGGGAAAACTGGACAGCTATATGGAAAAGAATGAAACTAGAACACTCCCTAACGCCACACAAAAAAATAAGCTCAAAATGAGTTAAAGACCTAAATGTAAGACCAGACACTATAAAATTCTTAGTGGAAAACATAGGCAGAACTCACTATGACATAAATCAAAGCAAGATCTTTTTTGACCCACCTTCTAGAGAAGTGGAAATAAAAACAAAAATAAACAAAATGGGGCCTAATGAAACATAAAAGCTTTTGCACAGCAAAGAAAACCATAAACATGACAAAAAGACAACCCTCAGAATGGGAGAAAATATTTGCAAATGAAGCAACTGACAAATGACTAATCTCCAAAATTTACAAGCAGTTCATGCAGTTCAATATAAAAAAAGCTAACAAACCAATCCAAAAATGGGCAGAAAACATAAATACACATTTCTCCAAAGAAAATATAGAGATTGCCAGCAAAGACATGAAAGGATGCTCAACATCACTAATCATTAGGGAAAGGCAAATCAACACTACAATGAAGTATCACCTCACACCAGTCAGAATGGTCATCATCAAAAATCTGCAAACAAATGTTGGAGAGGATGTGAAGAAAAGGGAAGCCTCTTGCCCTCTTGGTGGTAATGTAAATTGATACAGCCACTATGGAGAACAGTATGGAGGTTCCTTATGAAACTAAAATTAGAACTACCATACAACCCAACAATTCCACTACTTGGCATATACCCTGAGAAAATCATAATTCAAAAAGAGTCATGTACCACAATGTTCATTGGACCACTGTATACAATAGCCAGGACATGGAAGCAACCTAAGTGTCCATCAACAGATGAATGGATAAAGAAGATGTGGCACATGTATACAACGGAATATTACTCAGCCATAAAAAGAAACAAAATTGAGTTATTTGTAGTGAGGTGGATGGCCCTGTGTCTTTCATAGAGAGTGGAGTAAGTCAGAAAGAGAAAAACAAATACCATGTGCAAACATACATATGGAATCTAAAAAAAAAAAAAGTTCTGAAGAACCTAGGGGCTGGACAAGAATACAAATGCAGACTTCGAGAATGGACTTGAGGACACGGGGTGGGGGAAGGGTAAGCTGGAACGAAGTGAGAGGGTTGCATGGACATATATACACTACCAAATGTAAAACAGATAGCTAGTGTGAAGCAGCCACATTGCACAGGGAGATCAGTTCGGTGCTTTGTGACCACCTATAGGGGTGGGATATGGAGGGTGGGAGGGAGACGCAATAGGGAGAAGATATGGGGATATATGTATATGTGTAGCTGATTCACTTTGTTATAAAGCAGAAACTAACACACCATTGTAAACAAATTTTACTCCAATAAAGATGTTAAAAAAAGTAACAAAAAATAAAAAGAACTAAAGATTAATAGGGAAACTACCTTTTGAACTCTTGCTGTGTACTAGAATTTGACTTGAAACTCTCTCATAGAATTATGTCATTTAATTCCTTAAGATTTACAAATATTAGGTAATGTGCTCATTGTTTCTACCACACCCATTATCTCATTTCTTTATTCATTCAGTAATTCAACAAATGTCTATTGAACACCACCTCTGAGCTTGGGACCATGTATGCTCTGAGAACACAGAAGTAGGAAAAAATTATGGCAACCAGAGTTACCAGAAGGCAAAATGATCATTGATTCAGTCAATAATGCTAGCTTACTCTGGAATTTGATTTGAACACTATGCCGAGAATAACTAATGGGTAGAGAGAATAAAATTTAGCAAAGCTGTGATATTGCTTTTTGACAATGATATCATGAGACAAAGTCTTTGAGGGATACAAAGAGACAGTGTTATTTCCAGTTGGATTCTCAATCTCATTCACTTAATAATCTTACAGTAATGATCCCATTTTATAAGATGAACTGATAAATATCTCTGTTAATAACTAAAAATCAGAATTAATGAAATGCACTGGAGTTGGAATTTGCCATTCCCACCTTAGATGAAATACATGGCATTAAAAGAAGGGTTTTGTCTGAGATTATAGAACTGGGGATGTTGCAAAACGGAAATTTTAAACCAAATCAATACAAAATACACTATATATAATGTCTCTTTTTTATTTTTTTAGCATCTTTATTGGAGTATAATTGCTTTACAATGGTGTGTTAGTTTCTGCTGTATAACAAAGTGAATCAGCTATACACATACATGCATTCCCGTATCTCCTCCCTCCTGTGTCTCCCTCCCACCATCCCTATCCCACCTCTCTAGGTGGACACAAAGCACTGATTTGATCTCGCTGTGCTATGTAGCTGCTTCCCACTAGTTATCTATTTTACATTTGGTAGTGTGTATATATCTGTGCCACTCTCTCACTTCGTCCCAGCTTACCCTTCCCCCTCCCCATGTCCTCAGGTCCATTCTCTACGTCTGAGTCTTTATTCCTGTCCTGCCCCTAGGTTCTTCAGAACCTTTTTATAATTATTTTTTTTAGATTCCATATATATGTGTTAGCATACTGTATTTGTTTTTTTCTAGTTGCAGCAGGTGGGGGCGCTCTAGAGTGCAGGCTTCGTAGTTGTGGCACACGGGCTTAGTTGTTCTGAGGCATATGGGATCTTCCTGGACCAGGACTCAAACCCGTGTTCCCTGCATTGGCAGGCGGATTCTAAATTGCTGTGCCACCAGAGAAGTGCTGTTTGTAGATTTTTTAATGATGGCCATTCTGACAGTTATGAGGTGATACCACATTGTAGTTTTGATTTGCATTTCTCTAATGATTAGTGATGTTGAGCATCCTTTCATGTCTTTGTTGGCAATCTTTATATCTTCTTTGGAGAAATGTCTATTTAGGTCTTCTGCTCATTTTTGGATTGGGTTGCTAGCTTTTGTGATATTGAGGTGCATGAACTGCTTGTATATTTTGGAGATTAATCTTTTGTCATCTGCTCCATTTGCAAATATTTTCTCCCATTCTGAGGGTTGTCTTTTGTCTTGTTTATGGTTTCCTTTGCTGTCAAAAGCGTTGAAGTTTCATTATATCCCATTTGTTTATTTTTGTTTTTATTTCCATTTCTCTGGGAGGTGGGTCAAAAAGGATCTTGTTGTGATTTATGTCATAGAGTGTTCTGCCTGTTTTCCTCTAGGAGTTTTATAGTGTCTGGTCTTACATTTACGTCTTTAATTCATTTTCAGTTTACTTCTGTGTGTGTGTTAGGGAGTGTTCTAATTTTATTCTGTTACTTATAGCTGTCCAGTTTTCCCAGCACCACTTATTGAAAATGCTGTCTTTTCTCCAGAGTATATTCTTGCCTCCTGTATCAAAGAGAAGGTGACCATATGTGCATTGGTTTATCTCTGTGTTTTCTACCCTGTTCCAATGGTCTATATTTCTGTTTTTGTGCAAGTACCATACTGTCTTGATTACTGTAGCTTTGCAGTATAGTCTGAAGTCACAGAGCCTGATTCCTCCAGCTCCGTTTTTCTTTCTCAAGTTTGCTTTGGCTATTCGGGGTCTTTTGTGTTTCCATACAAATGGTTAAATTGGTTTTTCTGTTAAAAATGCCATTGGTAGTTTGATTGGGATTGCATTGAATCTGTAGATTGCTTTGGGTAGTATAGTCATTTTCACAGTGTTGATTCTTCCAGTCCAAGGTAATGGTATATCTCTCCATCTGTTTGTATCCTCTTTAATTTCTTTCATCAGTATCGTATAGTTTTCTGTAGACAGGCCTTTTGTCTCCTTATGTAGGTTTATTCCTAGGTATTTTTTTCTCTTTGTTGCAATGGTAAATGGGAGTGTTTCCTTAATTTCTATTTCAGATTTTTCATCATTAGTGTATAGGAATGCAAGATATTTCTGTGCATTAATTTTTTATCCTGCTACTTTGCCAAATTCATTAATTAGCTCTAGTAGTTTCCTGGTAGCACCTTTAGGATTCTCTAAGTATAGTATCATGTCATCTGCAAACAGTGACAGTTTTACTTCCTCTTTCCATTTTTTATTCCTTTTATTTCTTTTTCTTCTTTGATTGTTGTGGCTAAAACTTCCAAAAGTATGTTGAAAAATAGTGGTGAGAGTGGGCAACCTTGTCTTGTTCCTGATCTTAGTGGAAATGGTTTTAGTTTTTCACCATGTTGGCTGTGGGTTTGTCATATATGGCCTTTATTATTTTGAGGTAAGTTCCCTCTATGCCTACCCTCTGGAGGGTTTTTATCATAAATGGGTGTTGAATTTTGACAAAATATTTTTCTGCATCTGTTGAGATGATCATATGGTTTTCATCCTTCAATTTGTTAATATGGTGTATCACATTGATTGATTTGTCTATACTGAAGAATTCTTGCATCCCTGGGATAAACCCCACTTGATCATGTTATATCATCCTTTTAATGTGCTGTTGGATTCTGTTTGCTGGTATTTTGTTGAGGGTTTTTGCATGTATGTTCATCAGTGTTATTGGCCTGTAGTTTTCTTTCTTGCTGGCATCTTTGTCTGGTTGTGGTAACAGGGTGGTGTGTGGCCTCCTAGAATGCATTTGGGTGTGTTCTTCCCTCTGCTATATTTTGGAAGATTTTGAGAAGGACAGGTGTTAGGTGTTCTCTAAATGGTTGATAGAATTCGCCCGTGAAGCCATCTGGTCCTGGGCTTTTGTTTGTTGGAAGAATTTTTATCACATTTTCAATTTCAGTGCTTCTGATTGGTCTGTTTATACTTTCTATTTCTTCCTGGTTCAGTCTTGGAAAGTTGTGCTTTTCTAAGAATTTTTTCGTTTCTTCCATGTTGTCCATTTTATTGGCAGAGTTGATTATAGTAATCTCTCATTACTACAAGGAATCTTAAGATCCTTTGTATTTCTGCAGTGTCAGTTACTTCTTTTTCAGTTCTAATTCTGTTGATTTGAGTCCTCTCCCTTTTCTTCTTGATGAGTCTTGCTAATGGTTTATCAATTTTGTTCATGTTCTCAAAGAACCGGCTTTTAGTTTTATTGATCTTTGCTGTTGTTTTCTTCATTTCTTTTTCATTTATTTCTGATCTGATCTTATGATTTCTTTCCTTCCAGTAACTTTGGTTTTTTGGGGGGGCTCTTCTTTCTCTAATTGCTTTAGCTGTAAGGTTAGGTTATTTGAGATTTTTCTTGTTTTTTTTTTTTTTTTTTTTTTTTTTTTTTTTTTTTTGCGGTATGCGGGCCTCTCACTGTTGTGGCCTCCCCCGTTGCGGAGCACAGGCTCCGGACGCGCAGGCTCCGGACGCGCAGGCTCAGCGGCCATGGCTCACGGGCCCAGCCGCTCCGCGGCATATGGGATCCTCCCAGACCGGGGCACGAACCCGTATCCCCTGCATCGGCAGGCGGACTCTCAACCACTTGCGCCACCAGGGAGGCCCTTTTCTTGTTTTTTGAGGTAAGATTTTATTGGTATAAACTTCTCTCTTAGAACTGTTTTTCCTGCATCCCATAGGTTTTGGGTCATTGTGTTTTCTTTGTCATTTGTTTCTAGGTATTTTTTTATTTCCTCTTCGATTTCTTTAGTGATCACTTGGTTATTTATTAGTGTATTGTTTATCATCCATATTTTGTATTTTTTACAGGTTTTTTCCTGTAATTGATATCTAGTCTCATAGCATTGTTGTTGGAAAAGATACTTGATACAATTGTAATTTTCTTAAATTTACCAAGGCTTAATTTGTGACCCATGGTATGTTCTGTCATGGGGAATGTTCCATGAGCACTTGAGAATAAAATGTAATCTGCTGTTTTTAAATGAATTGTCCTATAAATATCAATTAAGTCCATCTTGTTTAATGTATCATTTAAAGCTTTTGTTTCCTTATTTATTTTCATTTTGGATGATCTGTCCATTGGTGAAATTAGGGTGTTAGAGTTCCCTTCTATTGTGTTACTGTCAATTTCCCCTTTCATGGCTGCTAGCATTTGCCTTATGTATTGTGGTGCTCCTATATTGGGTGCATAATTATTTAGAGTTGTTATATCTTCTTCTTTGATTGATCCCTTGTTCATTATGTAGTGTCCTTCTTTGTCTCTTGTAATATTCTTTATTTTAAAGTCTATTTTGTATATGACGTGTCTTTAAATGTGAAAAGAATCAAGCAAGCTTATAGTAAAGAAGATGACTCAAAAGCTACCAATACGTAAAAGACTGACATCCTTGATTTTGGTATACTGAATTTAGTAGTGGAAATTGAATATAAATAAAAATCATCGTCCATGTACAATTATATTCTGCAGTTCACAAATTTGCTTCTTACTGTACTACAAACTGTGATATCATTTAATCACCATCTGTTGTTCAATAATCTTACTAAATCCACCCCACATTCAAAGGAAGGAAAATCTGACTACATCCTTTAATGTGCACATAAGGAGGAAAGGGATTGGTGGTGGTCAGCTTTGGAGAATATCTACCAAGACATCTTTCCTTTGTATGGAATTAGATCAGGTGAAGTTTTTCTTAGCAGTTCTATTGCCTGACTTTCCTCCCTTTAATCTCCTCTTGTTGGCATAGGGGGATTATTTAGGTTCGGAAATAATAAATCAAGTTTGATTTTCTTCCCGCCATGTCAATTCTGGTCCTAATCAATAACAAAATTTAATAAAATGAGCCTAACCTTTCTCACTGAAGCTCATAGAATCTCTTGAACTCTGCCCTCTACAGGCTCAAGTAAATAGCCTTTAAAATCCATTCCAATGATGTGTTGTGTAGATAATTATATAACTTTTCCTGTTTAAAAAAAAAATCAAATAGTATCAGAGGTGCCTTCTCCTTTTTGAAATAGTTAGCTCATCATTTAAGGAAGTCATCCTGTAGGAAATTGTTTTATTTATTTATTTATTTACTAGATTTTTTTTGGCCACGCTGGATGGCACACGGGATTTTAATTCCCTCAATAGGGATCAAACCCGTGCTTCCTGCATTGGAAGCACAGAGTCTTAACCACTGGACCACCAGGGAAATCCCAGAAAATCATGTTTAAATGAAGTAAGAAATTTCTACTATTTTTCTCTCAGAATTCCTATCCAGTACATAGCTGTCTGAGTTTTTGTTGCCTTCAACATGCAACAAATGTTGCCTGTAATGTAGTTACTACTCAATAAATTTTTGTTGAATCTTGAGTGCTTGAAAGAATGCATGATACATTGGTGCTGTCTGAAATAGCAGGGAAATGTGTTCCTCAGATCCTAGGAAAGACAAATATATTCTCCTGTATTCTATTTGCATAGATACAAACATAGAATAATAATTTATGTGACATTCCAATAGCATAGTACAACTAGATTCATAATTTCTGATCTTTATTGTATGGAGCTGCATGTCATACTCATAACCTAGACCCCAGGGGCCATTTTCCCATTGTATTCCAGAGGTTCAAAAGAACTCTGGATGCTTTGAGTCAGATAATGAACTTACAAACTCAGTAGATAGTGGAAAATCAAGTCTCTAATACAAATCCTCCAAAGATCTTTCTAAGACATAATTTCCATTTTGATCCTGTTTCTGGGCAGAAGAACCTGCCATACTCCCCAGAGACTACAGACCAATGCATGCAAGTCTGCCTCTGCATCTGTAAGGAAGCAGACTGAAAGGCAATGTCATTTGAGTTGGTCAGGTGTCCCAGCATCTGTGCTTCCAAAGTGATTGTGAATGTTCAAGGCAATGAGCAGCTTAGTGGTTCTGGCTCAGGTCCATGTGGCCTGGAGGGTGATATGTTCCAACACTTTTTGAAATAGTGCTGCTAAAATCCTGACACTTCTTCTCCTAATCACTGATTAAGAAACTGCAATTGATTCAAACATGGTATTCTGATTTCGCAAGTCTCTCTATTCGCCTGGGAACAGATGTACTGCTACAAATTGCCAGAATCTGAGTGGTTTGGCTTTGCTTCAAGTTGTGCCCTACAACATACCAATTTTGTTAGAGAAAAGCTTTGTACACAAAAAATTAGATACATTCCTTAGGTTATAGATCTTTTCTACCTTCTCTGGATAAGAAAACCCTTGCAACAAAAAATGTTTTCAAAAATATTCATGTGCATTTTTATCTTTGTATTTCCTTATATGTGACTTTTTTCCTTGTCATGCTGAGGTATGTCCCTACTTCAAGGCCAAGCGTGGGGGATGTACCAAGAGAGAAAGAAAGAAGTTACAACATGACTACGAACACTTAAGGTTTGGCACCTGCCATCTCAATTGAATTTTAAAGTCTACAGCAAGACAATAGTGAAAACTAGGAATTGTCTTTTAAAAAGAGTTTGTGTTGATTTTTTTTGTCATCTTTCTTCCACTTGAAATATCGAGAGGTAATCTTTGTAAATGTAGTCATAGAATGTTACAAAATGGAATTCTTTCCTAAATAGGAAGAAAAAAGAAGTGAATCTATTTCCAGTCCTGACAGGTTGAGAAGAGGGAAAGAGGAGAGCTAAGGAAGGGAGAGAAAGAAATATGTTGGATTTTGCCTGAAAAGGTCAAGGTCAAGTTCATAAAGAAGAAAGCACATGATATGAGGTGGGTGGAAAAGAATCTTCAGAGAAGACAGACATCTACATCATTTCTCATTTGGAGGCAAGGAAGCGACTCCTGGGAAGCATTTCCCTATAACTTCATAAAATAATCCAGAAGAGTAAACAAAGAGGGAGTGATAGCATAGTCAGATTGAAGGGGAACTTATTCAGCACTCAAGAGCTGCCATTAGTCATTAGCTCCAAATTGATGGAAATAACCAGAAGGTCTTGCATGCTTCATAAGAGTGAAGGAATGTAGTCAACAGCTTCTAAGATGTGCCCAGTGATCCTCACCTCCTGGTATTCAAAGCTGTGTGGAACCTCCTTGTTTGAATAACTTGCTTCTAACCAACGTAATGGAGTAACCTGAAGGGGATGTCAATTCTGTGATTAGGTTTCCAATACTGGGACCTCTGTCTTGGTAGCAGATTCTCTCTATTGTTGCCTCAGTGTTATACTTTAATGAAGGAAACTGCCATGTAGAAGCCCACATGGCAGGAAGCAAACAGTAGCTGTAGTAGTCTGCCCAGGTGTCATAACAATGCCACAGACTGAGTGCTTTAAATAACAGAAAATTATCTTATCTCACTTCTGGAGATTGGAAATGTAAGATCAAGGTCCCATCAGGGTTGGTTTCTGGTGAGACTTCTCTCCTTGTGTTGTTGGTTTCCTTCTCACTGGGCTCACATGGCCTTTCCTCTGTGCTTATGTGAACACAGAGAGAGAGATCTGACATCTCTTCCTCATCTTATAAGGACACCAGTCCTATTGGATTAGAGCCCCACCCTGATGGCCTCACTTAACTTTAATCACCTCCTTAAAAGTCCCATCTCCAAATGCACATTAAGGGTTAGAACTTTAATATATGAGTCGGTAGAGGGAAACAGCCAGTGAGGATGTGAGATCATCAGTGCAACAGCTAACGAAGCTCTGAATGTCACCAACAACCAATGAGGGAGCTTGGAATCAGTTCCTTCCCTGGTTGAGCCTTCAGGTGAGACTGCAGACCCTGGGTTAACACCTTGACTGCAGGGTTGAGAGAGACTGTGAAACAAAGGATGCATATAAACCATGTCAAGATTCTTGACCTGCAGACATTACAAGATGATAAATAAATTGTTTTAAGCCACTCAGTTTTGGTGTTAGACAGCAATAGATGCAATAGATAGTTAACACAGAGCAGTAGGAGTCCTGAAAGGCAGTAGGTCATCCATGGAGGCCAGGAATCAGGCAAACACATTGTGTAGGAATAAAGAGTGTGGTTTTGACTGAAGCAAACATGCTGCTTCTCCTCAGTATGCTATGGAAGCGGAGAAGCTTAAGTGTGGTTGAGAATGTAGGTTCCAAAGTCAGACAAATCTGAATTCAAATCCCTCTGACACTTACTAACAGTCCATCCCTGGGCAAATCACTTTACAATAAAAGTGAATGCAAAGTGGTGAATGAAAAGCAAAGTGGCTTAATGTCTAAAATGGATTTACAAATGTTCTGAGAAATAAATGAGATAATGAGAGTATAATGCTTGGCACATAAAAATTGTTTGGTTGACAGTAGTTATTATTGTTAGTATGCAAGTAGGAAGAGGGGGTAGGACTGGGGTTTAAAACACATACTGAGCTCTTAAAATTTACCATGCTGTATGTATTATATGCTATACAAACTATATATGCTCTTGCATCCTCTGTATGATGATCCATACATATGATCTTGCATTCTCTGCACCATTCTCATAAATGGTTACTATCAGCTGCATTTTTGGAACAGGAATATCGGGGATTGTAAATAGCTTGACTAGAGTCATAGAGGTCCTATGGGAATTTGAATCTAGGATCATGGGTGTCAAGAACCTTGGCTCTTTTTGTTATACCTTGTCTCCAAAGTGATGATAAAACCCTGACAAAAATCTGTGGCAGTTCTTCAGTGTACTGCAAAGGTGTGTGCCAACCTCTTGCAAAACAGAAAATTTAATGACAATAAAATACTCATTGGTTCAGACTGCCTTTAATTTGGATTGAATCCCTTTTTCTATCATTTCTGTTAATGTCATGGCCATGTCAGAAAGAGATTACCATTGACTAATTTAAAATGACTTTACTTGATTTATTTGATTTACTTCACAAAAGAGAAAAGCAGGTTTATATTTCCCATCGCTTATGAACAAAATAAGGTCATCACCCTTTGCAGTGCATTGATTTGATTTTTGGTCACATCTTTCTCACACAATCCATTAGTTACAGCTGGATTATTAAAGTTTCCTGAAATTGATCAAGTTTACATTAGGAAGGATGCTTTTAAAGAAAGAAATAAAAAACATGAAAACCTTTTTCTTTCATAGTAATAAGACAGAAGTGGCTATTTAAATTGGCATATTAACCTTCTATTTCCATGCAATCTTATGGAACAAACTACCCTGCTGTGTGCATATGTTTATTGTGACTTCTCAATATGCTCTAAATGGTGCTTATGGAAAATACAATGGTCAGGTTCTATAAGAACATCAATGAACTGTCAGGCCCATCCCACAAAGAATAAGAGGAAGACAAGAAAATGAGACCAGGGAGAAAAACACTAGGTAAATAATGTCAGTCAAAAGTGTTGAATAAGAAGAAGCTGGGAGCAAACAAGGGAAATGACAAACTATCCTCGTAAAGATACTTTCAGATGCTGCGTTTCTATTAAATGCAGAAAATTGCCTGCTAAAATGACTATCAAAAAAAAAAAGGAGATGAAAGAAATTTGAGGATTTGAAGTATGCTTTATCTCTCCCAGTCATTTGTTATACACTCCAAAATCCAGTAAATATATTCAAGGACATATTGACCCTGAATTTGGCCTTTAGATCCCTTGGGGAAAATGATATTTGACATATGAAATGATCAATTATGGTGAATGCCAAGCAAAGTGGCTTCAGTAATTCTCTGGTGCTCTGCTGGTTTCCCTCAATCATTACAGGCTGTTTTACAGTTGTGGTGGTGGGATTTTTTAACTCTGCCTCTTTTCTCTTTTCTTGTTCTTTATTGAGTTTAATTACAGTTATTGTTCATGGGCTGTTCAGCTTAAAAATCACTTACTGTCTTGTATATTTACCCTGTACTTGATTCATTCCCAGCTGTTCATCAGTGCCACGCTATTCAGACTAGGGAGTGAAATTGCTTACCTTCACAGAGCAAAGAAAGCAGTTTCATTTACTGAAGGTTGATAAAGGGAGGATAATAAAATGATTACAATGACAATTCTTTCATTCAATTTATTTAAATTTTATTTTATGTACCAATATGGGGGTATACGTTTTGGCACCCTGTTAACTACTGTCACTAATTCCTGGAGACAGCTGAAAGAATGAAGCTGCTCTTTTTCTAGAAACAGTGGGTCAACATCTTTTGGCCCCACATGAAGACATATTGGCATCTCTGCCTCAGCACTGATATCTATGGACTGTTTTTACCCTATGGATATAACTGGAATAATATCAAATAAGCTTTCTCAGCATGAAAATTTTGCTGGAGTGCTGGGTGTTTCCACATTTTAACTCTCTACATTGTGTGAAGGCATTGTCTTGATTTCTTTTAATATGCAAGGTGTTGCCTGGGAGAAGCCACACGGTAGCTGTCACTAGCATATGGAGTTTGTTTATGAAATGACAAAGCTGCAAGTCATTCCATGGAGTATACTTCCTCAGTTCAGGATGAAGCAATTATTCTCAAGCATTGAGCACTAGCCAGTGAGGTCAGCCCCTCACTGGGACTTCATCACTGAAGTCCTCCAGAGCACTCTTCATAAGGCTTGGCAAGCCAACTTCCTCTCTTTACAATTAAGGTCACCTGCTAATCCATCCCTAAAATATATAATTTGAAGGTTATTGATAAACCATACTTAAAATTATTTTTAAAATATTTCAGAGTCACAATATAGATCACCTACTCTAACTTTCCTTTATTTTAAGATGAAAAAGTATGACACTTAGAGGTTTTAAATGAATTGATGGCACAGTCAATGTTTCATGGGTTATTAAAAAGTCCAAGAAAGAGAAAATCTATAGAAGCAAGCAACTACTACTCTGGCATTTACCTCGAAGGCATGTGCCCATCCGAGGTGGCTTACACACTGGGACTGAAAGGACTTTTGCAGACAAAAGTCAAAATCTGAGGTCCTGGATAACATGGAAGTTTGAATCAAATATACCCACACAAAGACATAAAACCAGGACTCCTAAAAACGGATACCTTCCATATCCTTAGGTTCAAGTGGACTGTTTGAAGAGGAAGAAGGAAGTGAGACTACCTACCTACTTTATCTCTTGGTCAAGAAAAACAAAATCTCCCCTGAAAATCTTTAGCTGTCTGCTGGTAAAAGGCCAGTGTCCATACTGCTTGGATGCCTCAAAGTACCCAAAGAAGAATATTAATTTAAATGGAGTGATCCTCAGTAGTAGTGCCTCTAGGAACCTGGCAGTGTTACCAAGTCCAAGCTCGCTCTGCTTGCCGCACAACAGGCCAATAAATCAGAGATGTGTTGAGGCAAGGAATACAACTTTATCTGGAAAGCTGGCAGACCAAGAAGATGGCAGACTAGTGACCCCAAAAAACCGTCTTATCGGGGTTTGGATGCCAGTTACTTTTATAGCACAGAGAGGGAGAGGAGATGAGGAAGTAAGGTAAAAAGGCCATAAGTTCTGCAAATATCTCCTGGAATGGCCAGCCTCGGGGAGGGGATATGTTACTTTCTTCTTCTTGCAGCCATCCACAGGTGGTCAGGGCCTGGATGTTTCTCTGGACAAAGGCACTTTGGTTTAACATTCAGGCAGAGGGGCAGGGCTCCCTGAGGCAGGCCATTATGTATAGACAGTATTCTTTTAGTGAACAAAAGCAATGGGAAGCAAAGGTTAAAGTAAAATAAACTGATCCAACATGTAGTCAGATTTGGCTCTTCCCTGTTACACCTGGAGGAAAGGATAATATTCCCTGGAGGAATACACTTTAACCAGGTCTCAAAATTATGATATTGATAGCATATGAAGGAAAATAATGCAATGAAAAACCCAAAGAAACAAATCAGATCACATAGACTATAAACACAAGATTATCAGATACAGAACAGTAAATATGTTTAGACAATTTAAAAATTGAGGTTATAAAAAGGAACTCAGTAATATAAAATCAATCAAAAGCAAAGAGGCCACTTTGAAAAGGAAACAGAGTTACTTAGAATGAGACAAGTGTAAAAAATCAATTAATTGGATTAACAGCAAATTAGATGCAAATTAAGAGGTTATGAGTAAACCAGAATATAGAAATAAACATGTTGAAAGAAAGTACCAGAAGGCAAAATGATGGAAAATAGGGAAGTTGAAAAACAAGAAGGGTAGAGTGGGCTTCTCTATCACATTTCTAATTGAAATTACAGAAAGAGGAAAGAGAGAAAAAGAAGAGGAAATATTCTCCAATTCACTTTATGAGATTAATAACAGATATTAGGAGAAGAACACTGTAAGAAAGGAAAGTTATACAGAAAATTATAGAACAATATACACATTCATGTAAATTTATATGTATATATAAATTCATTTGTGTATATGAATAATGTTTTGAATGAAATGATTTAACAATGAAAATAAATAAACTATAGATCCTGCATGGCTGAATTCCAGAAACATAACATTGAAAATAAAGTCATGAAAGAATACATTTAATGTTTGTACTCATATAAATACGCCATACATGAAAAACTAAACAATAGAGTAAGTCCCCTACATACAAACGAGTTTAGTTCCAAGAGTGCGTTTGTAGGTCCAATTTGTTCATAAGTCCAACAAAGTTAGCCTAAGTACCCAACTAACATAATCGGCCATATAGTACTGTACTGTAATAGGTTTATAATACTTTTCACACAAATAATTCATAAAAAACAAACACAAAAAATAAAGAAAACCTTTTTAATCTTATAGTACAGTACCTTGAAAAGTACAGTAGTAGAGTACAACAGCTGGCATACCGGGGTTGGTAACCACACCAGCTATATCACTGCTGCTTTTACGCCTGCTTCCAGACATCCTGGGCTTGAAATAAAGATATTGTACTACTGTACTCTACACAGTGCTGTACAGTAAAGTACACAAAAGCACAACCACTTGTAGAGGATGGGCGCACATGACAATGCACACCAGACACATGAACTAATTTATGTGATTGGACATGCCAATGCACGCTTGCATCTTTGATAGTTTGCAACTTGAAGGTTCGTATGTAGGGGACTTAATGTATATTATTTAAAGATTCTTGCTTATACATTTAAAACTTAAAGTGAAGTGAAAGAACAATAAACACAGAATTCAGGTTAGTGGTTACATCTGAGGTAGGAGGAAGTGGGTGGCAATCTAAGTGAGGCCCACAGTGTCCTGAAAGATGTTGATAATATTCTAATTTTTGAGCAATGTGGTTGATACATGGGATTTTGCTTTATTGTTTCAAAATATGCCTATATATTATACATATTCTTACATATTATATGCATCATAATAAAAAATAGGAATTACTTAAAAATTATTATTTTCATTTGTCTAATATCTTAAGTTGCATGCTTGACTCATTAATTTTTAGAGCACTTATTTTCTAATATACATCTACTATACCATAGTTCAGAGGGGTCTTTATTTATTTCCTTTTTTTTTTTTTTTTGGTTTTTGTTTTTCCCTGAAAAGAAAGGATTTTTCTGCTCCTTGATTGTTTAGTTGCATTTTACTCTAAAATCATGTGGGTCTGGTGTCTTCATTTAGAATAGTTTTCAACAACAGATTCAATTATTTTAATGGTTACAGGACTATTTAGTTTACTACATCTTGAGTCAGTTTTTATAATTTATATTTTTCTGGAAATTGGTTCATTTCATAAATATTTTCAAATTTATTTGCATAAGTGGTTCATAATATTCTCAGTATCTGTTACTCTCTGTATATTTTTATGTCCACACTTAAAATTAACCAAGAAGCTTGTTTATCAGTCATTTTCCAATAATCAATGTTTAGTTTTGTTTATTCTTTTAATGAAATATTATTTCATTACTTTTGAGTTTATTCATTTTCTTTTGTTTTATTCTAGACAAGGAAATTATAATTATTATTAATTTTGAGGGTAATGGGGATCCATTGAAGAGTTTTAAACAGAACAGTAACATATTCTAGATTTGTATATTAGAAAGATCACTCTGCCGTGTGAATATTTTAAGTTTGGGCAAGACTAGAGGAAGAATATATAGGAGGCTATTGAAGAAACCTAGGTATTTTAGGGCAAAGGGGAGCAATGGATGGATTCAAGACATATTTAGGAGGTTCAGAATCAACAGAATGTAAAATAATTAGATGTTCAAAGTAAAGCAAAGAAGACCTCATAGATGACATTGAGATTTGGGTCTTGGGAAATTGAGTAGAGCATGGAGCCAGTCACTTAGCTCTGGAACTGAGTGAATGAGCAAAGTGGGGCCAAGACCATGTGCTTGGTTTTGGACAGGTTGAGTTTGAGGTGTCTGAGCACCGTATGAGTGAATCTGACCTGAAGCAAGTCTGAAGGTCAGGTAATGGGTTTGCCTGGAGGTAAACATTTAGGAGGTATCAGTCTCCTACAGAAAACTAAAGACAGGATTTCAGAAGCTTTTTTAGGGAAATTGTGTAGCTTGAGAAGAGACTGAGATTCCTAAAGGACTCTAATATTTTATTTTAATTTTTATTTTATATTGGAGTACAGTTGATTAACAATGTTGTGTTAGTTTCAGGTGTACAATGGAGTGATTCATATACATGTATATATTCTTTTTAAAATTCTTTTCCCATTTAGGTTATTACAAAATATTGAGCAGAGTTCCCTGTGTTATACAGTACGTCCTTGTTGGTTATCTGGTTTATAAATAGTAGTGTGTATATGTTAAAATTGGTGTCACAATCTATAGACTTTGACTAATGAAAAGTTTTCCTCTGTTATCTTAATTGTATTAATTTTTTTCTATAGTAATTCTCTGTTTCATTGCACACACAACTGTGGAATGAAGTTTTCCTTTTTATTTTATATTGGAGTATAGTTGATTAACAATGTTGTTTTAGTTTCAGGTGCACAGCAAAGTGATTCAGTTATACATACACATGTATATATTCTTTTTCAAATTCTTTTCCCATTTAGGTTATTACAGAATATTGAGCAGAGTCCCCTGTGCTATATAGTAGGTCCTTGTGGTTATTCATTTTAAATATTGCAGTGGGTACATGTCAATCCCAAACTCCCAATCTCTCCCTCCCCCGATCCTTCCTCCTGGTTCAATATTTTTAAACTATGCAAAAAAATAGGTCTTCCAATTAGGAAGTCAAAAACTAGAAGAAAAAAAAAACTTTGGAGGCAAATCAAGAGCACATAAGTATGGAAACCTTAGGATACGGTAAGACTGACAAATGGGTAAATGTCAGAGAGAAGATAGGTAAGATAAGGAATGTCAGCTGTTGATCAAAAGTGACAGAAAGAAGGCTTGCTGACTTCAATAAAGATAAAAACTACAGGGTCAAGGATAATGAAAGAAGGATGACCAGAGAATATTTAAGTCACAACACAGAATTTAGTTGGCTGGTTAATTGTATTAGATAAACAAACAAACAAAAACAAAAATTTAGGAAGGATGTGACCTCAGATTTGGATTCTGAGAGAATAAGACAATAGAAATGTATATGCTTAATACCTTCTTTTCAAAATTGCTAATAAATGGCTTCTATAGGTTATGAGCATTGAAAGAAACTAGCATATTTACTTCACTACACTTTAGAGTTTCAGGTCTGAGACTCAATCGGTGAACTGCTATATTAGCCTGTCAACATATATATTTTTCATTCAGTATTATTTTTTGCTTTCATTCTTTTCATCTTCTCCATCCTATCAAGATCTTCTTCTCCCCCCCTCAATTTTTTAAGAAAATCAAATAAAAATTGAATTTACAATAAAAAAAGTTAAACCTCACTTCCAAAATCATTGAAATAGATATTTTCTTGGCTTTTCTGTGAATTAGATCCATGAATCAACCTAGTCTAGGTTCCGTGTAATTGCAGCTAGCAATTAGACCACAGTCAAAGGTGACAACTCTGAGGAGAGAAATAATCTGCTGATTTCTGCAGCAAACATAGACACATATGTTGCTGAGCTGATTTGATTATGGCATAATAATTTCATGCAACAAATTCTTTTCAAATTGTTCACAATCAACATTTGGTATAGATAATAAAAAAGGATGTATAGGTTTGCCAACCCACTTTATCCTGTGTAAATGGTTTTCTCTCAATTAAAGATGCATGGCGTACTTTAAGTCATATCTCTTAGAGTTTATACATAATGCAGAAAACTCTTTACCATGAACCATTTGCCAGTGGCAATCTCTTTTATCCTATATTAGCAAAAGCAATTCCTCCCTTGTGGTATGCTTCAACATATCCTATTAATTTACTAGTAGGTAATATTCTCATTGTAGCCATCTCTCATGATAACATTAATTGGCATCCAGGAACAAGCCCCTGTCATCTATACAATTTGACTTGGGTTTTTGCTCTTTTATAAGCATTTTTAACCTTGCCTTCACAATAGAACTGCTCAATAAAAGGAAAGCAACCTTATCTTCTCAGACCCACTGCCCTCATGGTGTCTGTCCTGAACACAGCTGTGTGTACCAAGGAGATCAACAGACCATTCTATTTTGCCTACTTTTCTATCTGGCTTTTGGGTATTCTATAAAGTATACTGTTCTTCATTCCCTACTGACTGAATTGAGCTTCTCTCAAAATCTCTTTGAATTTACCTTGTACCAGAATTCATGTACTTGCCGAGTGTTGTAGGTCACTTTGTATCTCTCTAAAGGAAAAAATAGAGAAAAAAGAAATTCTTCCCCTGCTTATGTGCTTAGGAAATAATTTGTCTCAAAGTATGGGCAAAGTTCTCAGAATAAAGAGAAACTGTGAAGGCAAATAAAAGGACTCAACAGAGCTAGGTTTACCTATGTGTTGAGTATGGAACCAGGGAGTAAAGTTGAATGGTGTCTTAATATCCACCTAGTCCAAATGCTCATAAATTCAACAATTATTTCTCCAAAACCAAACTCTGGTCATAAAACCCATGTATGTCCCCAAGGAGCATCTTGCTGCATAATTCTTGATCAGGAATGTGAACAGCTCCTTCTCCTCTGCCTACTCAGATGGCGTCCTTGAGGCTAAACATACACAAACTTAGTGTCCTTCTCAATCGAACCTTAACCAATATAGCCAATATCTTAAGAGCACCATCCTCATTAGTAGGTGAAGTCTGAGATTGGTTGCATTGCTATGAGCTTGGTATATGGTGGTCTTTGGGGTGAGCCCTAAGCAGCTTAGTACTTTCAAAAGTTCAGATTTTCCCTAATCTCTGACATTTTTCCCGAACCACGACTGGTCTTGTCCCTGTTTACTCAAAAAGCATTCTAATCTCATACATGGGCTGAAGCCTTTCCCTGAGTCCAGGCTCACTCGCATGGAATCCTAAAATTTCAGCTTTTGATAGATTATTGACTCTGGAATGCTAAATGTTTCCTTAATGTCACAAGAGTAACATCATCTAGCTTATTTAGCTAAGCCCTATACTGCTGTGATTTTCTTCAGTCTAATATGGAAGTACAACCACTTATCTTTTTCCTCTGAAGATGGGATGCCACCAAGTGAACAGAACTCTGTTTTCTCCTGAGAACAGAAAATTAAATTATGCCTTTATTCTGACTAACTTCACAACTATTAATGCAACATAAAGGAATATTAGGTTTCCTAGAAGATACACAATGCTATTAACTTTCTAATTTACAAAATGTAGCAGTTCTGCAAATAGTAGGCATTTGGTAATTGGTTAAGTCATTTTCTATAGCTAGATAGTCAGGTACCTTTCTATGAGTTCTTGTGCAGGTTGGTTTTATTAACCCAGAAATTTGCAACTATTCATAATATATTTTATTTTGTTTTATCCAGTGTATCATTCTTTTTTATTTAGATACTTGTACAAAGGTTTTCTTCATAAATGGTATTATTTAGATCTTAATCTGTGTCATTTACAAAGCTAATAATTGTGTTTTCTCTACACTCATTTGAATTATTGGCTAAATTTAGGACTAAATGTAACCACGGATGAAGCCTATCTTTTGCCACAAAAATCCTCCTTTGAGGTTTTTTTTTTTTTAATCTAATAATTATCACTTTGGAGTCATCATACTTTAATGAATTACAGGTTACAAACCTATGTCACAGTTTTCCATCTTATTTCAAGGATGCAATGATATGTTCTACTAAATATCTGGGACTATTTGAAGACTTATCCCTGTTTTATAATTAAAGAACTGAAGCTCAATGAAATAAAGAGATAATACTTGCTCATATCTTATCTTGCAGAAGTTCTACTAGTCTCAAAAATGTCTTAATTGACTATAGAGAGGACTTCCGGGTAAGATGGCGGAAGAGTAAGACGCGGAGATCACCTTCCTCCCCACAGATACACCAGAAATACAGCTACACGTGGAACAACTCCTACAGAACACCTACTGAACGCTGGCAGAAGACCCCAGACCTCCCAAAAGGCAAGAAACTCCCCACATACCTGGGTAGGGCAAAGCAGAGAGATTCCCGCACAGAGGAGCGGTGCCGAGCGGCACTCACCAGCCCGAGAGGCTTGTCTGCTCCCCCGCCGAGGCGGGCGGCGCTGGAGCTGAGGCTCGGGCTTCGGTCAGAGCGCAGGGAGAGGACTGGGGCTGGCGGCGAGAACTCAGCCTGAAGGGGGCTGATGTGCCACAGCTAGCCGGGAGGGAGTCTGGGAAAACTCTGGAGCTGCCGAAGAGGCAGGAGACTTTTTCTTCCCTCTTGGTTTCCTGGTGCGCGAGGAGAGGGGATTAAGAGCGCCGCGTAAAGGAGCTCCAGAGACGGGCGCGAGTCGCGGCTGAAAGCGCGGAGCCCAGAGACGGGCGTGGGACGCTGGGGCTGCTGCTGCCGCCACCAAGAAGCCTGTGTGCGAGCGCAGGTCACTGTCCACACCGCCCTTCCGGGAGCCTGTGCAGCCTGCCACTGCCGGGGTCCCGGGATCCAGGGGCGGCTTCCCTGGGAGAACGCACGGCGCGCCTCGGGCTGGTGCAACGTCACGCCGACCTCTGCCGCTGCAGGCTCGCCCCGCACTCCGTGCCCCTCCCTCCCGCCCGGCCTGAGTGAGCCAGAGTCCCCGAAGAGGCTGCTCCTTTAACCCTGTCCTGTCTGAGCGAAGAACAGACGCCCTCCGGCGACCTACACGCAGAGGCGGGGCCAAATCCAAAGCTGAGACCCAGGAGCTGTGAGAACAAAGAAGAGAAAGGGAAACCTCTCCCAGCAGCCTCAGAAGCAGCGGATTAAAGCTCCACAATCAACTTCATGTACCCTGCATCTGTGGAATACATGAATAGACAACAAATCATCCCAAATTGAGTAGCCAGGAGTCAGTGCTGTGTCTCTGAGGGGGGAGAGCGAACTTCAGGACACTGGTCCACAAGAGACCTCCCAGCTCCACATAATATCAAACGGCGAAAATCTTCCAGAGATCTCCATCTCAACACCAGCACCCAGCTTCACTCAACGACCAGCAAGCTACAGTGCTGGACACCCTATGCCAAACAACTAGCAAGACAGGAACACAACGCCACCCATTAGCAGAGAGGCTGCCTCAAATCATAAAAAGTCCGCAAACACCCCAAAACACACCACCAGACGTGGACCTGCCCACCAGAAAGACAAGATCCAGCCTCATCCACCAGAACACAGGCAGTAGTCCCCTCCACCAAGAAGCCTACACAACCCACTAAACCAACCTTAGCCACTGGGGACAGACACCAAAAACAACGGGAACTACGAACCTGCAGCCTGCAAAAAGGAGACCCCAAACACAGTAACATAAGCAAAATGAGAAGACAGAAAAACACACAGCAGGAGAAGGAGCAAGATAAAAACCCACCAGACCTAACAAATGAAGAGGTAATAGGCACTCTATCTGAAAAAGAATTCAGAATAATGATGGTAAAGATGATCCAAAATCTTGGAAATAGAATAGACAAAATGCAAGAAACAGTTAACAAGGACCCAGAAGAACTAAAGACGAATCAAGCATCGATTAAAAACACAATAAATGAAATAAAAAATACTCTAGATGGGATCAATAGCAGAATAACTGAGGCAGAAGAACGGATAAATGAGGTGGAAGATAAAATAGTGGAAATAACTGCTGCACAGCAAAATAAAGAAAAAAGAATGAAAAGAACAGAGGACAGTCTCAGAGACCTCTGGGACAACATTAAACGCACCAACATTCGAATTATAGGGGTTCCAGAAGAAGAAGAGAAAAAGAAAGGGACTGAGAAAATATTTGAAGAGATTACAGTTGAAAACTTCCCTAATATGGGAAAGGAAATAGTTAATCAAGTCCAGGAGGCACAGAGAGTCCCATACAGAATAAATCCAAGGAGAAATACACCAAGACACATATTAATCAAACTGTCAAAAATTAAACACAAAGAAATCATATTAAAAGCAGCAAGGCAAAAACAACAAATAACACACAAGGGAATCCCCATCAGGATAACAGCTGATCTCTCAGCAGAAACTCTACAAGCCAGAAGGGAGTGGCAGGACATACTTAAAGTGATGAAGGAGAAAAACCTGCAACCAAGATTACTCTACCCAGCAAGGATCTCATTCAGATTTGATGGAGAAATTAAAACGTTTACAGACAAGCAAAAGCTGAGAGAGTTCAGCACCACCAAACCAGCTTTACAACAAATGCTAAAGGAACTTCTCTAGGCAAGAAACACAACAGAAGGAAAAGACCTACAATAACGAACCCAAAACAATTAAGAAAATGGGAATAGGAACATACATATCAATAATTACCTTAAATGTAAATGGACTAAATGCTCCCACCAAAAGACACAGACTGGCTGAATGGATACAAAAACAAGACCCATATATATGCTGTCTACAAGAGACCCACTTCAGACCTAGAGACACATACAGACTGAAAGTAAGGGGATGGAAAAAGATATTCCATGCAAATGGAAACCAAAAGAAAGCTGGAGTAGCAATTCTCATATCAGACAAAATAGACTTTAAAATAAAGACTACTAGAAGAGACAAAGAAGGACACTACATAATGATCAAGGGATCAATCCAAGAAGAAGATATAACAATTGTAAATATGTATGCACCAAACATAGGAGCACCTCAATACATAAGGGAAATATTAACAGCCATAAAAGGAGAAATCGACAGTAACACAATCATAGTAGGGGACTTTAACACCCCACTTTCACCAATGGACAGGTCATCCAAAATGAAAATAAATAAGGAAACACAAGCTTTAAATGATACATTAAACAAGATGGACTTAATTGATATTTATAGGACATTCCATCCAAAAACAACAGAATACACATTTTTCTCAAGCGCTCATGGAACATTCTCCAGGATAGATCATACCTTGGGTCACAAATCAAGCCTTGGTAAATTTAAGAAAATTGAAATTGTATCAAGTATCTTTTCCGACCACAATGCTATGAGACTAGATATCAATTACAGGAAAAGAGCTGTAAAACATACAAACACATGGAGGCTAAACAATACACTACTTAATAACGAAGTGATCACTGAAGAAATCAAAGAGGAAATTAAAAAATACCTAGAAACAAATGACAATGAAAATATGAAAACCCAAAACCTATGGGATGCAGCAAAAGCAGTTCTAAGAGGGAAGTTTATGGCAATACAATCCCACCTTAAGAAACAGGAAATATCTTGAATAAACAACCTAACCTTGCACCTAAAGCAATTAGAGAAAGAAGAACAAAAACATCCCAAAGTTAGCAGAAGGAAAGAAATCATAAAAATCAGATCAGAAATAAATGAAAAAGAAATGAAGGAAACGATAGCAAAGATCAATAAAACTAAAAGCTGGTTCTTTGAGAAGATAAACAAAATTGATAAACCATTAGCCAGACTCATCAAGAAAAAAAGGGAGAAGACTCAAATCAATAGAATTAGAAATGAAAAAGGAGAAGTAACAACTGACACTGCAGAAATACAAAAGATCATGAGAGATTACTATAAGCAACTCTATGCCAATAAAATGGACAACCTGGAAGAAATGGACAAATTCTTAGAAATGCACAACCTGCCAAGACTGAATCAGGAAGAAATAGAAAATATGAACAGACCAATCACAAGCACTGAAATTGAGACTGTGATTAAAAATCTTCCAACAAACAAAAGCCCAGGACCAGATGGCTTCACAGGGGAATTCTATCAAGCATTTAGAGAAGAGCTAACACCTATCCTTCTCAAACTCTTCCAAAATATAGCAGAGGGAGGAACACTCCCAAACTCATTCTACGAGGCCACCATCACCTTGATACCAAAACCAGACAAGGATGTCACAAAGAAAGAAAACTACAGGCCAATATCACTGATGAACATAGATGCAAAAATCCTCAACAAAATACTAGCAAACAGAATCCAACAGCACATTAAAAGGATCATACACCATGATCAAGTGGGGTTTATTCCAGGAATGCAAGGATTCTTCAATATACGCAAATCAATCAATGTGATACACCATATTAACAAGTTGAAGGAGAAAAACCATATGATCATCTCAATAGATGCAGAGAAAGCTTTTGACAAAATTCAACACCCATTTATGATAAAAACCCTGCAGAAAGTAGGCATAGAGGGAACTTTCCTCAACATAATAAAGGCCATATATGACAAACCCACAGCCAGCATCATCCTCAATGGTGAAAAACTGAAACCATTTCCACTAAGATCAGGAACAAGACAAGGTTGCCCACTCTCACCACTCTTATTCAACATAGTTTTGGAAGTTTTAGCCACAGCAATCAGAGAAGAAAAGGAAATAAAAGGAATCCAAATCGGAAAACAAGAAGTAAAGCTGTCACTGTTTGCAGATGACATGATACTATACATAGAGAATCCTAAAGATGCTACCAGAAAACTACTAGAGCTAATCAATGAATTTGGTAAAGTTGCAGGATACAAAATTAATGCACAGAAATCTCTGGCATTCCTATATACTAATGATGAAAAATCTGAAAGTGAAATCAAGGAAACACTCCCATTTACCATTGCAACAAAAAGAATAAAATATCTAGGAATAAACCTACCTAAGGAGACAAAAGACCTGTATGCAGAAAATTATAAGACACTGATGAAAGAAATTAAAGATGATACAAATAGATGGAGAGATGTACCATGTTCTTGGATTGGAAGAATCAACATTGTGAAAATGTCTCTATTACCCAAAGCAATCTACAGATTCAATGCAATTCCTATCAAACTACCAATGGCATTTTTCACAGAACTAGAACAAAAAATTTCACAATTTGTATGGAAACACAAAAGACCCCGAATAGCCAAAGCAATCTTGAGAACGAAAAATGGAGCTGGAGGAATCAGGCTCCCTGACTTCAGACTATACTACAAAGCTACAGTAATCAAGACAGTATGGTACTGGCACAAAAACAGAAAGATAGATCAATGGAACAGGATAGAAAGCCCAGAGATAAACCCACGGACATATGGTCACCTTATCTTTGATAAAGGAGGCAGGAATGTACAGTGGAGAAAGGACAGTCTCTTCAATAAGTGGTGCTGGGAAAATTGGACAGGGACATGTAAAAGTATGAGATTAGATCACTCCCTAACACCATACACAAAAATTAGCTCAAAATGGATTAAAGACCTAAATGTAAGGCCAGACACTATCAAACTCCTAGAGGAAAACATAGGCAGAACACTCTATGACATAAATCACAGCAAGATCCTTTTTGACCCACCTCCTAGAGAAATGGAAATAAAGACAAAAATAAACACATGGGACCTAATGAAACTTAAGAGCTTTTGCACAGCAAAGGAAACCATAAACAAGACGAAAAGACAACCCTCAGAATGGGAGAAAATATTTGCAAATGAAGCAACTGACAAAGGATTAATCTCCAAAATTTATAAGCAGCTCATGCAGCTCAATAGCAAAAAAACAAACAACCCAATCCAAAAATGGGCAGAAGACCTAAATAGACATTTCTCCACAGAAGATATACAGACAGCCAACAAACACATGAAAGGATGCTCAACATCTTTACTCATTAGAGAAATGCAAATCAAAACTACAATGAGATATCATCTCACACCAGTCAGAATGGCCATCATCAAAAAATCTAGAAACAATAAATGCTGGAGAGGGTGTGGAAAAAAGGGAACACTCTTGCACTGCTGGTGGGAATGTGAATTGGTACAGCCACTATGGAGAACGGTATGGAGGTTCCTTAAAAAACTACAAATAGAACTACCATATGACCCAGCAATCCCACTACTGGGCATATACCCTGAGAAAACCATAATTCAAAAAGAGACATGTACCAAAATGTTCATAGCAGCCCTATTTACAATAGCCCGGAGATGGAAACAACCTAAGTGTCCATCATCGGATGAATGGATAAAGAAGATGTGGCACATATATACAATGGAATATTATTCAGCCATAAAAAGAAATGAAATTGAGCTATTTGTAATGAGGTGGATGGACCTAGAGTCTGTCATACAGAGTGAAGTAAGTCAGAAAGAGAAAGACAAATACTGTATGCTGACACATATATATGGAATTTAAGAAAAAATGTCATGAAGAACATAGGGGTAAGACAGGAATAAAGACACAGACCTACTAGAGCATGGACTTGAGGATATGGGGAGGGGGAAGGGTAAGCTGTGACAAAGTGAAAGAGCGGCATGGACATAAATACACTACCAAACGTAAGGTAGATAGCTAGTGGGAAGCAGCCGCATAGCACAGGGAGATCAGCTCGGTTCTCTCTGACCGCCTGGAGGGGTGGGATAGGGAGGGTGGGAGGGAGACGCAAAAGGGAGGGGATATGGGAACATATGTATATGTATAACTGATTAAATTTGTAAAATAAAAAAAAGGAAAGAAAAAAAAAAGCACTATAGAAAAAAAAATGTCTTAATTAACAGTGATCTAATTATTTATTCATCATGAATCTAGTGTTCAGTTATTATGACAAAGGGTCTCTTCAATTTCACATACCACCCTGAGACATAACTCCTTTGAAAACAAAGCATGCTATCCTATAAAGTTCCCATAAAACTGTGTGACTATAAGATCAAGGACTTGGTCTGCTCTACTGACCCCTTCATACCCAGAGCCTAACAGATTCTAGCAAACAGTAGGCACTAAATAAATCTTTGCCAAAAGAAAAGTTTTTATCTCTTCCCCAATATTACACTTCAAGTCCATCTTTAACTGTACCTGCTCTGTCATTTTGAACTGACAGCTAAGTCTTTTTGGCAGAATAAATAGGTACACAATAAAAATGAAATAGTCCCATATTCTCCATTTCATCCTTTTTCATTCTCTACTCTAAGCTAAAGGTCTGGACCTTCTTGACTCTAAAATCGTTAAGAGGTCCTATTGATTGGACTTTGCAATTATTTCATGAAATTGGAGTGTTAGTTTTTGTCATATTATTTTTATTTCATATAATAATTTCTTTTTCTTTATAAAGTTTACGAATAATGTGCATGTTAAAATAAAAATAATTTGACTGATACTATACCCATCTTATAATTATGAAACTTGGACATCGATAAGTAATATTTTCTCAAAAATATAGTGATGGTATGTTTTTGAATCAAGACTCAAATTCATGACTACCATCTTGGGCAACTGTGACCTTCCACTTCCCTTCAGCTGCCTTCACCACTCTTTTGTAACAACCTCTGATTAAATTCCCACTCTTTCCAGCCTCTCTAAGTGTCCTTGAAAAAGTAGGTTTAATGGAAAATCTATGAAAATAATCTGCTTTCTATGGATACCATCTCATTTGCTTTGTAATTTAGATTATTTTTATATTCAGCATTTTATTTTTGCATATTTCTGTCCATCTTGAATCATTTTTCTTTTAGAGACTCAGCCCATGAGAGTGCTAAGTTCCTTCAAACAGGGCTTTTGAAAATTGGCCATATAAAGCAGTCCCCTTTGACAGTCTCAAATGCCAAGAATTAAGAAAATTTCTCACAAGGTCTCATTCTCTAATATACTTTCTCTTTTAGTGTGAATGCTTGCAATGATTGTATATTTCTACTGCCCTCTACTAAACACTTATATTTCTATTACTTCAAGAAGTTTCTAAATTCCTGATGGAACACTGATTAAAGCAATAATCTAGAGAGTATTTAGCAAATTAGTTCTGGGAAGCATGTGCAATAATGTTTATAGCAAATAATAGCAAAATACCAAGTAATAGGAAGAGAGATTTTAAAAAGGGTTAGATCAGAGGAATGCTGTGCTCTTTACCACAGAGGGAATGAAGTGAAATGAACAGAAAGTAAGACTTTCCTATTTACAATATTAATGTTGTCAGTAATTTATTTCACCCCTACCAAATAGAAATTTAAAAAATTTTAGCTATGTTTATCCTCAACAAAATACTAGCAAACTGAATGCAACCACACACTAAAAAGTTCATACACCATGATTAAGTGGGACTTATCCCAATGATGCAAGAATTCTTCAATGTATGCAAATCAATCACTATGACACACCACATTAACAAACTGAAGAAAAAACATATGATCATCTCAATAGATGCAGAAATAGCTTTTGACAAAATTCAACACTGATTTATGACAAAAACTCTCCAGAAAGTGGGCCCAGAGGGAACATACCTCAGAATAATAAAGACCATATATAACAAACCCACAACAAACATCATTCTCAATGCTGAAAAAGTGAAAGCATTTTCTCTAAGATCAGGAACAAGAAAAGGATGTCCACTCTTGCATCTTTTATTCGACATAGTTTTGGAAGTCCTAGCCACAGCAATCAGAGAAGAAAAAGAAAGAAAAGGAATCCAAATTGGAAAAGAAGAAGTAAAACTGTCATTGTTTGCAGATCACATGATACTATACAAAGAAAATCCTAAAGAGGCTACGAGAAAACTACGAAAGCTTATCAATGAATTTGGTAAAGTTGCAGGATAAAAACTAATACACAGATATCTCTTGCTTTCCTATACACTAAAAACAAAAGATCAGAAAAAGAAATTAAGGAAACAATCCCATTTATCATCACATCAAAAAGAATAAAATACCTAGGAATAAACCTACCTAAGGGGGCAAAAACCTATACTCAGAAAAATATAAGATACTGATGAAAGAAACCAAAGATGACACAAACAGGGCTTCCCTGGTGGCACAGTGGTTGAGAGTCTGCCTGCCAATACAGGGGACACAGGTTCGTGCACCAGTCCTGGCAGATCCCACATGCCACGGTGTGGTTAGGCCCGTGATCCCTGGCCACTGAGCCTGTGCATTCAGAGCCTGTGATCCGCAATTGGAGAGGCCACAAGAGTGAGAGGCCTGAGTACTGCAAAAAAAAAAAAAAAAGATGACACAAACAGATGGAGTAGTATACCATGTTCTTTGATTAGAAGAATCAATATTATCAAAATGATTAAGCTACCTAAAGCAATCTACAGATTCAATGCAATCCCTATCAAATTACCAATGGCATTGTTTTACAGAATTAGAACAAAAAATTTTACAATTTGTATGGAAACACAAAAGACCCTGAATAGCCAAAGCAATCTTGAGAAAGAAAAACAGAGCTGGAAGAATCAGGCTCCCTGACTTCAGACTATATCACAAAGCTACAGTAATCAAAACAGTATGGTAGTGGCACAAAAACAGAAATATAGATCAATGGAGCAGGATACAAAGGCCACAGATTAGGTGACCACACACCCATGGTCACCTAATTTATGACAAAGGGGGCAAGAATATACAATGGAGAAAAGATAATCTCTTCAATAAGTGGTTCTGGGAAAACTAGACAGCTACATATAAAAGAATGAAATTAGAACACTCCCTAACACCATACACAAAAATAAACTCAAAATGGATTAAAGACCTAAATGTGAGACCAGACACTACAAAACTCTTAAAGGTTAACATAGGAAGAACACTCTGACATAAATCACAGCAAGATCTTTCTTGACCCACCTCCTAGAGTAATGGAAACAAAAACAAAAATAAACAAATGGGACCTAATGAAATTTAAAAGCTTTGGCACAGCAAAGGAAACCACAAACAAATGAAAAGACAACCCATAGAATGGGAGAAAATATTTGCAAATGAAGTAACTCATAAGGGGTTAATCTCTAAAATATACAAGCAGCTTATGCAGCTCAATAGTAAAAAAAACAGGCAACCCAATCAAAAAATAGGCAGATGACCAAAATAGACATTTCTCCACAGAAGACATACAGATGGCCAAAAACCACATGAAAAGATGCTCAACATCACTAATTACTAGAGAAATGCAAATCAAAGCTATGGCCATAATCAAAAAATCTACAACTAATAAATGCTGGAGAGAGTGTGGAGAAAAGGGAACCCTTCTACACTATTGGTGGAAATGTAAGTTGGTAAAGTTACTATGGAGAACAGTACAGATGTTCTACAAAAAACTAAAAATAGAACTACCATATGACCCCAAGATCCCACTACTGGACATATATCCTGAGAAAACCATAATTCAAAAAGAGTCATGTATCTCAATGTTCATTGCAGCTCTATTTACATTAGCCAGGACATGGAAGCAACTTAAATGTCCATCAACAGAGGAATGGATAAAGAAGATGTGGAACTTATATACAATGCAATATTATTCAGCCATAAAAAAGAAAGAAACCATGTCATTTGCAGCAATATGTATGGAGCTAGTGATTGTCATACTGAATGAAGTAAGTCAGACAGAGAAGGACAAATATTGTATGATACCAGGTATATGTAGAACCTAAAAAAAAAGGTACAAATGAACTTATTTACAGAACACAAATAGAGTTACAGATGTAGAAAACAATCTTATGGTTACCAGGAAGGAAAGTGGAGGAGGGGTAAATTGGGAGATTGGGATTGACATATACACACTACTATATATAAAATAGATAACTAATAAGGACCTACTGTATAGCACAGGGTACTCTACTTGTTATTCTGCAATGACCTATATGGGAAAAAAATATCAGAAAGAGTGGATATATTTATATGTATAACTCATTCACTTTGCCATATAGCAGAAAGTAACACAGCACTGTAAATCAACTATACTCTAATAAAAATTAAACACAAAAATCTATATTTTAATCTGCACAAAAAGTTATGAGTTAGTATTATGTTTACTAGTGTTATTATTATTGTGATTATTATTAGAAGTAGTATTTTTCCCTTTGTAAATTCAGAATTTTAAGAAACTTGCCCAAGATTACAAAACCTGTAAGCTGTAAGGTAAAGCCAGATTCAAAATCTGGATTTTATGACTTCAGATCTAGGCTTCTTTTGAGGAAGAAGTTGAGGCCATAAGGCAGTTTCCTTTCTCACTTCCTCTGTCCTCTGAAATTTAAAATATCTGGTCTCATGCTGTCAAGGATTTTAGAAGTTCCATGAACAACATCTCTGTTGCCAAATTCCTTCACCATGTATGCTCCCCAAACTCAAATGATGCTCTCTTCATTCCTTTGGTGAGGAAAGTGCAGGTTCATACATCTTGTAAAAATAACCATTAAAGCTATTCCACACACTAAGATTTTAGTTGAATTATCATTTCACATTCCCCCTGAGGGAAGTACCCCCCAGTGTGACCATTCAGGAAAGCCACATATTAAGTATGAGAGCCCTGTGGTTGCCAATTGTCTTTATCACACCTTAAGGTGAAATACACACTCACAAAATTAAGCTAGTAAAAGCTTTAACAAATTTTTGTGGAGACATTCCATGAATGGGAATGACAATATCCACTATGGGCTGATTGTCAAATATGCTACTTTACATATGGATCTTATACTCCATTTTGACCAGTGAAGAAACTGAGGCTGCAGAAGGGTCAGTAGCAAGTCTAAGATCACACAGTGAGCTGATACATGGTAGAGACAGTTTCCAAATCCAGGTCTGTCTGACTCTGAAGCTTATGTTCTTTCCATAACGAGGTGATTTCCCATATTTGTATCTCCCTGTACCCTCATGTGAATTCTTGTTGACTATGCACCTACCCATACAGGATGTAGAGAGCTGAAAAGCTACCCTTACATCCCCAGGCTGGGAGAAACAGAACTCACACTCTCTGAGAATAGAAAGGGCAAACATAAGACTTTTCTAGTCGGACGGGGAATGAGGAGGCACTTAAATGGTGTAGCTCACAGGAATGCCATCCTCATTGCCATTTAGAAGAAGAAAGTGAAGTGAACATTAAGACCGTCAGTTTAGACATCTATTGCTGATGATTTTTTTTAAATAATTACATAACAGTTTTCTTGATTCCTCACAATTATTTTTTGTGTTAGATATTCTTAACATTGTTTTTAATATTATTTTCTTTTTATAGATGAAATTAAAAGAGTTCAAATGGCTTGTCCAAGATCACACAGTGACTACCACAAGCAATAACCCAGAATCTAATTTCCTATGTTCGAACTCCAAATCTGAACATTTTCCACAATATTATGCAATCTATACCTAACTATTTGTCACTGAGATATGCAATTCCATTTACATGCCATAGAACCATTAAAACCTATTTTGGATTAACAAAAATAGCATGTGTGACTACTGGGAACTTGGAGGCAAAGAACCAAAGAATCAGGAAGTTTGATTACAAAATTGCAATATATACTTGACCCATGATACAATACAATCCCTTTTGGCTTAGGCTTTCTGATGATCATTGTGAGGAACTGGATTTGTACCTTTTCATTGCTGCTCCTCCCAGGAAATGACCCCAACATGGGGAACTGGCCTCTACACATAACTGAATAGAGAAGATGAGGTCTAATACTAAGAGAATAAGGTCAGTTATCCACTTTAAGAGGGCAAGTGGAAAGCTGTGGTGAGGAAATAATCCCAGGGATCAGGGCCCAGGGATCCCAGAAAAAAATCAGGAAACAAAATGCATGGTAGGATAGCATTCAAGAGACAGACCATGCTTGATGCCTTGGAAGAACTTTTTTTGTGTAATAGCCATGTGGCATCTGGATTGCCCTGTTTAAGGACATAAGGGAGGAGCAAAAATGTAAAGTGTTATTGAGGAAATAAACATCATAGATTATTTCTGTGAAAGAAAAGTGCAACAGACTTAACTATTCCATAAATTGGGAAGTAGAAATACTGGAAAACCTATTTACTTAAAGCTACTCAACCTCATACCTGCCCAGTTTGCAGCAGTGGCAAAATAAATCTAAGGCTCCATGAAGAACATTTCCTAGTCCTAATTCAAGGACAGGTACCTATGATTTTTCACATCGTCATGAAATAGGACTGACAGTGTAAAAGCATCCCTATTTTTCCATTTGCACATTGAGAAGTACATTATAATATCTTTCTCCAAGATCTTCTGAAATGTTTTCTTTTTTGTATAAGGGAAAGTATGAATGGACATGCAATGAATCTCAGGAAGGAAAAAAAAAAAAAAGAATCATGGGATTAACATTCTCTTAAAAGTGACCAAGAATATCAAGAGAAAGAGATCATTTTTTTAAAAGGAGGATTTATCTAATATTCTTCTAATATTTGAATATTTAGCATTGTATCAAATATATACAATTACAACTGACTTCTACATAGCACCTATACAATTAAAACATTATCCAGTTCATCAGTATGATCCAAAAGAGTACCCATTCTTTAATCCAGCCCCAGTAACTTTTCTGGAAAAGAAAACTGGGCAGTTTCTAGAAAAATTCAGTCCCCATGTAATGAATAATTATTCAAACCACATATTTATCAGAAGTAAGATCCAAATGCAATGTACCTACCCACCATCTGCCAAGAGTGACTGACACATTTGGTAATTATAATACGATTTTGAAGGGAATATATTACCAGTTTGACATCTGGAAATCAGAAATCTAAATACTTATGCAAGTCTCTAGTGAAGATGTGTCTCAATTCGTATTTGTGTCATGCCTTTTTTAATGCCATTTTAAAAGTCACTTTCCATTTTTAAAGGCAGCCTTGCTGAATCTGCTCTCATTGCAGCTCAGCTCCTGTGGTTCACACATGGTGTGAATGGCTTATGGTTGCAGCTGATCCCATTGTTTAGGGATGAAACGATTAACTAGGTTTACCTTGAGTACAAAAAATAAGGAAAGAGAATTATATTTATGTTATTATTCTAATGTCTATTAATCAAAGGAACATTGTTATAAAATCTCATAAATATATAAGTGCACATATGGCCCCGTTTTTATGCCAGAAATGTTGGCTGGGTATTGTTGAAGAAGATTATTTAGTAAGAAAATATCAATGGACTAGATGATGTTTTCAATGAATACATATGATACAGAGAAAGATACATTTGTAGAAATCTTATTCACTAGTGCCATATGTCTAAGAGGACATGATATTATCAATATTTCTACTTCACATAAGCATCCTTTTATGGTTTTAAAATGGCAATGTTAATGGAAGAACAAACTTAGAGACATATTCTAATGAGCATTTTGATGAAGCTCCTGATTTTGAAAGGATTATGTTCTACCCTGCTTAGTCTTTGCATTTGAGATGTCCAGTGACCACTCTGTAGCAGTAGAGAGAAATGGAGTTGTCCATGAGCTGTATGTCTTCTTTGGAGAAATGTATACTTAGGTCTTCCACCCATTTGTTAACTGGGTTGTTAGGTTTTTTTTGATATGAAGCTCCATGAGTTATTTGTATATTTTGGAGATTAATCTTTTGTCCATTATTTTATTTGCAAATATTTTCTCCCATTCTTAGGGTTGTCTTTTCATCTTGTTTATGGTTTCCTTTGCTGTGCAAAAGCTTAAGTTTCATTAGGTCCCATTTGTTTATTTTTGTTTTTATTTTCATTACTCTAGGAGGTGGGTCAGAAAAGATCTTGCTGTGTTTTATGTCAAAGAGTGTTTTCCTCTAAGAGTTTTATAGTATCTGGTCTTACATTTAGTTCTTTAATCCATTTGGAGTTTATTTTTCTGTGCGGTGTTAGGTAGTGTTTTAATATCATTCTTTTACATGTAGCTGTTCAGTTACATATTTATTATTTTTCAGATTCTTTTCTTATATAGGTTATCCCAGAATATTGAGTAGAGTTCTCTGTGCTATAAAGTAGGTCCTTGTTGGTTATCTATCTTATATATAGTAGTGTATGTATGTTCATCCCAAGCTCCTGATTTATGCCCCCTCCCATGTTTCCCTTTTGGTAACCATAAGTTTGTTTTCACTATCTGTAAATCTGATTCTACTTTGTAAGTAAGTTATTTTGTATCATTTTTTAAATTAGATTCCACATATAAGTGATATCATATGATATTTGTCTTCCTCTGTCTTTCCAGTTCAAACATGTATATGAATTCTACAATTTAAAGTAATTGTCCTTGTCATTGACTCCAGTCATGATTTAGATACCTCAGAAACTCCTGACTCTTATTTCCAACTACGTCTCACGGACAATTCAAGTTTCCCAAAACTGAATTACTCAGAGCCCACCAAACATGCCTCATGTTTTCCCACTTCCATGTTTTGTTTAAATATTTTTTGCCTCACTTGAAAACCGAAATCTTTCATCACTGAATTTCTGAGTCCTGCTTTTTTTGCCAGATCCATATCAAACATGTTTTTCTTCTGTAAACGAATGTTCTCTCTCCCTTATGTGAAAGTCTGTAGTATTTTACCTGCAATCCTCTTACAAATATTTATCATTTTTGCTCCCTATGAAAAGGTGTTCTCTTTCCCCAGTAAGAGCTGAGTTTTTAAAGACAAGTTCTGTATTTTGCACTTTATCATGTTCCCTCTCTCAATGTTATTAAATGAACGTTGCTCTGCATCAGAAGTTATAATTTAAAGTTTGGCTAGAAATAAAGCTTAATGATGAGGTACAAAACACTTTAGGAACTATAAATCTATATGGTTTTTATTTCTAAGAGGTAGTGCTCAGAGACAAGACAGGGATGTCTGCTCTTGCCACATCTATTAAACATTGTACTGGTGATTCTAGCCAGGGCAGTTAGGCAAGAAAAAGAAATAAAAGTCATCCAGGTTAGAAAGGAAGAAAAACTATTTCTATTTGTAGATGAATATATATATATATATATATATATATATATATACACACACACATATACACACATTATATATATATATATATAATATATATATATATAATATATATAAATAAAATCCCACCAAATACTCACACACATAGTTGAAGCTAATAAACAAATTCAGCAACACTTCAGGATGGAAGATCATTTTACAAAAAAACAATTCTATACATAAGCACTTAATTATCTGAAAATGAAATTAAGAAAATTGCTAATAGATATGGGGGTTTTTGGAGGGTGATGAAAATGTTCTGGAATTAGACAGTAGTGATGGTTTCACAACTTTATAAATATACTATAAACCAATAAACTGTGCTTTTAAAGGGGTGATTTCTGTGGGACATGAATTATATCTAAATTTTTCAAAATGTGATGATCGTCATTCTAAAAAGCAAAATTCTAGTATGCAGGGGAAGTTGATCCAAAAAGGCAAGTAAACTCTTTTTTCTGCCTCGTCAGTTCCTGAGTTCTATCTGTTTTCTTAACTGATTTCCTAAACAAATTTCTATCTTGCGCCAGACAGTATATTTTATGATGGACATACAGAAGTGCGGAACCAGCCATAGTGCCTGCACTCATGGTATTCACAATCCAGCTCCAAAGAGAAGGCAGTCAGTTCCCTGCCAAAGTAGGGACAAGAAAGGGAAAATGAAAAAGAAAAGAAAAGAAGGGGGAAATGATGCAATTCACAGCTAGGCTTAAGCCTCTGAGCCAGGGTTTTGAGCTTGTATCACTTCTGGTTCTCAAACTTCTCAACTGGTTTTCGAATGGTTTTCAGCTCTGGAATTGTGCCCACTGCTTCCTCTAGCCAACAGTGAGGACTGACCTCATTGAGATGACCAGCATGCTGATTGCCCACAGGACAGCTGCCAAATTTATACCACTCCTATTTATTTCCCAGCTCAGGAGCTGTGCCATTATACAGCAGATGCCCATGTGAAACATCAAAATCTCTCAACCCTGTTGAAAAATTCAGAAACAGCAGCAAATACTCATGCCACACTGAGCCTCGGTCATGGTCTCTCTGGTTCCTTGAAGGAATGGATCCAGCCTTCCAAGATGCCCACTCTAAAAATGTGTACACTTGTTACTGCCTGTAACTTCTCCACATTCCACCTTGTTTATCTATTTCACATACAATTTTGAAATCTCATTCTAAGTATCTTTTTTTCCTTAAGGTTTAGCCATGATATAGAAGGTAAGAGGCAATGTAATTCTCAGCATCATAAGACATGGTCAGCACAAGACTTGCACATGAACAGAAAATCCATGCAGGGTCAAAGAAAAAGGAAAATCAGAGAGGCATCCTCAGTGTTGGACTGAGGGTTGCAAAGAAGGCTTCAGGCTCTTTTCTTCCAGGAAATTTCAATTTAGGGAGAGGGCTCTTGTCTGTGAATTGGCTTAGGTACCTCCTGGCCTAAAGACAGAGAAATTTGGTAATGTCTGAGACTGTGCCTTCCCTAGAATTCAAACATGGCTTTGCATGACACTAACTCTGAAAATCAACATTTGCCTATCCCTGTGTCAAGCCCTACATTAAGAGGTTAGATCAGTGTTAAAATAATCACATCTCAGGGACCCACAATATCATAGTCTGATAAATAAAAATGCTGTTTCTAACGACTTCAGACACTCATGAAAAGGCTTTGAAATAATGGTTGATTGATTTTATTTCCATTTTCAAGTAGAAAGTGTCATCAAAATCAAGTTTTGACTGGCAGAGATATTTTTCTGTCACTGAATTAATCATTGAGCTTCTACCACTTGCTGACCCTCATGTGTGTGGGTGGAGGGGTAGGCTGTGGTGAGGGTGGAGATATTACATACATTGGGTATCATAATAGGTGCTCAGAAGATCCTCTGAAGGAACAGTTGAATGACTCACTCAATAAGTAAATGTCTACATTGAAATGCTAGGACAGCACTGCTCCAAGTATTTCCTGTGGGCCTGCTATCAGCAGCAACACCTGAAGCTCGCTAGAAATGCAGAATCTAAGGTCCCCTCCGAGGCAACAAAGTTGACTTACATTTTTCTTAACTTACTTCAAAAAGGTCTTTCCATAAGATTTTTAAATTAGGCAAAACAACAGACAGCCCAATAGTATCCACAATGCCATTATCCACGCTCATCATGGTAGGAAGAGAAATATCAATGGTATATGAAACAGCAGTGAGAATCAGTAAACCACAACCACATGCAACAATTGTGTAAATCTCACAATCCTAATGTTGAGCATAAGAAACCAGATACAAAAGAGGACACAGTGAACAATTCCATTTACCTAAAGCTCATAAACAGGCAAACTAATCTGTGAGGTCAGAAGTCAGAATATATAATGGCGACTTGGTGACCAGAAGGGAGAGCACAGGATGACTTCCAAGGTCATGTTCTGTGTCTCTTATCTGCCTGTTTGTCCCACAGGTGCACTCAGTGAAAATTCACGAAGCTGAGCATGTATCCATGCATGTTTCTCCATATATGCTTTAATTCAATAAAGACACACACACACACGTAAGGCAGGAAAACTATTATTACATCTATCATTACATCTAGAAAAATGAACAACCTAACAAGGGTTGTTTTATATTTATGTTTATGGCCATCTAATTATTTTCCCTTCTGGTACTCTCAATAGTTAGAAAACACACGTCTACTTGATTACAGGCTACCGCTGCTTTTCCACTTCTTTTTGTAACATGTAAATGGGCTCAGTAGCATTTGTTATTCATTGTGACTCACAGTTCCTGGGGAAAAATACAAATGGTAGAAAATGGTTGGAGTATAGAACAAAGCACCCAACCTCAAGATGGCCAAAAAAGCAGTGTTTCTAGTCCCAGGTATTTTGTTTGTTTACTAATAGCCTTGTGAGAAAGCACAAATTCTCCATATGCCTCAGTTTCTCCATCTGTGAAATATGAATAATGATGTCAAATGGCCACCTGCCTGGAGCTGCACACAGGAACAAATGAGTGATCCATGTGGAAGCCTTTTGAAAGGTAAATGTGTTGTATGGATCCAAATAGTAACATAAGGAATACATGTAGGTAAGGCCCTTTACAATGGGTTCACAACACAGTTTGTTTATTTTTAAAGGCACACAACTTTATGCTAACATTCCTATTGCTTCTTTATCTTACTCACCTTATATGCCTAATTAAAATACCACTTCCTCTCCCTGTTTTGAAGAATCTTGCCTCCCTCCTCCAAGGAATGATCATTTTCCATATATAATTTTTCTAGGCATCTTAGGCAGACTTCCATCCCAGAATGGATAACTGATTAGAGTCCATCTGTTTCTATGACTTTCCTGACCTACAGACTCCAGCTTTTTTCATTCTAACAAACACCTAACAAAGCACAGAACAGGGGTTTAATACAGGTTGTGTCAAGACGGTGCCGGAATTCCACAAACACTTAACTGATTCAGTACATTCCAGTTTTTCTTATACACTCTCTGCTGGTATGTAGTTTTTAAAAATATGCAAATATCATGTATGTTTCTCCTGCAGAAGGCCTGGGATTATGAACACCTGACACCACCTCAATAAACTCTCATGGTGTGTATTACGATGCAGCAAACCAAGTTGTCCCCATTGCACAAGCTTTCTGTTGTAGGGTAAAAAATTCTTGGAAACCCTTAGTTAGTGGAAATGCCACAGAACTTATAATGCCCTTTGTAACAAAAAGAGTGAATCCAGTGGCATTTTGCAACCTTCTTGCATTGTAATTGAATATTTTATTTCCTTTAAAAAATTTTTTTGACCTTTGTCTCCCCAGTGTATGCCATATTTAGGCTTGAATGGTTTAGAGAAATTGCAGTTTCACTGAGGCTTGACCTACACAGAATCAGAAATTCAAGATTCTAGTCACTTTGCTGAGATGATATAAACAGAAGTCAGATGCCAGTGCAAAGCGTGGCTGGAATAAAAGTGCTCACCTTGGTCGACTTAGTCATGAAATGGGCTCTACAGTAAGACTTGAGTAACATGTCAGACTAGTGTTCAAGAACCTGGCTATATAAAGAAGGAAGGGACGGAGACCTGGAATTTCATCCAACTGTGATGCATAGCCAACAGACATGTTCGCTTTGGTCCAATGAGCATTTTAGCATCACTTTGTGGAAGGAGACTTGCACTATGACTCCAATTCAAGTAGTAAACTTGAAATCTACTGCCCTGACTCCTGGAAATAGCTTCTGCCACATCAGTGGTGACAGGCTTATGTCAGGGAACTAAACTCAGAAGATTTCAGTTCTGGTTCTGCAAGCCTGTACTGATGGCTCTGTCCAACTTCAACCCTGTGTGGTGGGTCCAAGACAGGACACCCCAGTGATGAGTTACATCCTCCCTGTTATTTGCAACACTCTGTTCAAAGAGAAAAGGTCTCCAGTGATGAGGACAATGCACTCAAGCTCGATTGCAGATTCCTGAGAAATGAAGGATACACACTTTTTAGAGAAGAGATATTTTGAGATAAAACTTGCCTCTTTGAAATTAAGTTAAAGCTTGCTTTCATATAAGTTGTAGTCAACTTTCATAAATATTTCAAGTGTGTGCTTCAAAGAAAGGAGTATTCTCCATTTCATGCCTTAAGTAATCTGTGTATGTTCATTATATCAAGATTGTTAATTGTGCTGTTCACAGGTTCTATATCCTTACTGACATTTTATTTGCTTGATCTATTGATTACAAGAAAGGTGTGTTGCAGCCTTGCACTCTGAATTTACATCATATGTATACAAATTATAAATTATTATACTTTTCTTGGTGAATTATCAGTATGTAATTACTTTATTGCTAATAATTATTTTAACTTAAAATCCATTTTGTCTGATAATCATATACTTAAACCAGTTTCCTTCTGGTTAACATTTGCCTAATTTTAGCCCATTCTTTTTTTTTTTTCTATTTTTCTGTAAACTTCCGTACATTTTATGCATTCCAACCATATTTATCTTTTAACTAGTAAGTTTATTTATATTACTTTATATATACATTTGTATATATATATATAATTATTACATATAATATAGTATTATATATAATATAGACATATTAATATTATTTTTAAATTATTTTTTATTATTCTATTTTTATTTCCACTGTTTCTATCTTTGTTGATTATCTTAAATAATTAATTTACAAATTAAAAAAAAAAGAGAAACAACACTTAAAGATAGACCATGAGGGCTTCCCTGGTGGCGCACTGGTTGAGAGTCTGCCTGCTGATGCAGGGGACACGGGTTCGTGCCCTGGTCCGGGAAGATCCCACATGCTGCAGAGCACCTGGGCCCGTGAGCCATGGCCACTGAGCCAGCACGTCCGGAGCCTGTGCTCTGCAATGGGAGAGGCCACAACAGTGAGAGACCCGCGTACCTCAAAAAAATAAAAAAGACCATGAGATAAAATAATAAATGTGATTGTAGCATTAATTATTAAAAACTAAACAAAATATTGGCAATTATAACTAGATTCAAGTGTTGACCTTTAAGGGGATAGAGGGTTGGATATACCTCTGATGAAACTCACCAAGGAAAAAGTGAGAATTCACAAATGGAATGTAACAATAAATACAGAGGAAATTTAAAAGTACAAGTAAGTAATACTCTCAAATAAAGCTAAAAGAGTCCCTATGAAGTAGATAATTTGCTTGGAAAATACATCATTCTAAAATTATTCTAAAAGAAGGAGTGCTCTGAAAAATTATGAGTAATATATGTAGAAATTGAAAAGTTATAAAATAATTATCACCAAATAAGCCTTTGATATCAGACCATTTTTTAACATCTTTATTGGAGTATAATTGCTTTACAATGGTGTGTTAGTTTCTGCTTTATAACAAAGTGAATGAGTTATACATATGCATATGTTCCCATATCTCTTCCCTCTTGCGTCTCCCTCCCTCCCACCCTCCTTATCCCACTCCTCTAGGTGGTCACAAAGCACTGAGCTGATCTCCCTGTGCTATGCAGCTGCTTCCCATTAGCTGTCTAGTTTACGTTTTGTAGTGTATATATGTCCATTCCACTCTCTCACTTTGTCACAGCTTACCCTTCCCCTCCCCATATCCTCAAGTCCATCCTCTAGTAGGTCTGTGTCTTTATTCCTGGCTTACCTCTAGGTTCTTCATGACCTTTTTTTTTTTCTTAGATTCCATAGATATGTGTTAGCATACAGTATTTGTTTTTATCTTTCTGACTTACTTCACTCTGTATGACAGACTCTAGGTCCATCCACCCCACTACAAATAACTCAATTTCGTTTCTTTTTGTGCCACATCTTCTTTATCCATTCATCTGTTGATGGACACTTAGGTTGCTTCCATGTCCTGGCTATTGTAAATAGAGCTGCAATTAACATATTGGTACATGACTCTTTTTGAATTATGGTTTGCTCAGGGTATATGCCCAGTAGTCGGATTGCTGGGTCATATGGATGTTCCTTAAGAAAACTATCAGACCATTTTATGCTGAGTTCTTTTGCATCTTAAAGGAAAAACCAATTTGAATGTAATATAAAGTATTACATTTAAAGGATAAAAAAAATTAATTCATTTAATGGGATGGCATTATTTCGATACCAAAACCCAGCAACAATAGCAAAATAAAAGAGAACTAACTTTTTTTCCATCTCCCTTATAAACACAGGTACAGAAAAAATTCAAGAGGAAACTTTAATAGAATTCAATAATACTTTAAAATAATTATTCATCCTGACCAAGCATGATTTATTTTTAAAAAGGAAGGCTGTTTTGATATTAAGAAATTTGCTAAGAGAATACAACACATAAGAGAATAGGCAGTATAGGGAATATAAAACAATTATCTCAATAGAGGGTAAAAAGGCATTTTGTACATGTTCATGGCAACCACAGATGGCAAATAGCTTCATCCATTTGTGGAATTACAAGCATAATGACTAACAATAAGAATGCAAGTTACTTTTGGAAGATAAGAGTAGAGAGATAACAGGGGACATCAAGAAGGGTTTTATACTAACAAAATCTTGATAACCATAGAGAACCATAGAAGAACATTAAGCATAGGTGTAATGTGATTAGACTGACATTTAGCAAGGTGACTCCAGCAAAAGTGTAGGAAACAGCTGGTAGAGAAACCAAACTAGAGGCAAGAAAACTAATTAGGTATAAGACAATGCTATTACTACATGAAAAGAGTGACCACACCTGAATTAAACTAGTGGCATTGGGAATGGTATTGATAGAACTAGTGAGAGTTAGATTTGCATTATGTTGTGATTTCATGAATGTGAAAAGTAATTGAGAAGGAATAATCTGGTTTCATCTATCATTGGGTAGATGGTGAGGCCCTTCACTGGGTTGGGAAAAATCAAGGGGAGGGAGTCCATAAGTATGTTCAGTGGCAATTTGATGCCATTTGAGGAAATGTGGTTGCTCATTAATTGTATATTAAATGGCAGGGGAAAAAGCTTGGGAAATAGCAGACATTTATGAGGAAAACAGAAAGAGCATGTTAAGACTTGGGAGAGAAGCTAGTAAACGCACACATGCATGAGCTAACACACAAGATTGGATTATCAAGTCTGACTGACACAAATTAGTGATTTTTCCCAAGATCAGGCTTTACAAATAATTTGAAGGGTACAATCAAACAAAAGTCACAGGGAAAGCAGAGAGAGACCTGGGATATTGAAGATGGCTCCCTGGTAATGCCCTTCCCACAATGGACATCAAATCCCCAGTCCAAAGTAGGTAAGGACTCTAAATCATTTATGAAGATTACTTCACAGAGTGGTGAGAACTTATATTTTAAAACATTTCCATTTTATATTTCAAATGGCCGACTAGCTTATGTGATATTTACCAGTGAGCCACGTATCCAGATTTTAAACTTGATCACAGCAATTGTAAACCAGGAACATCCTGTTAAAAGCATTTCATAAATAAGGACTCTCTTCCTAGCAAATACCACTAGTCTATTTGCTCAGCAGTCTGCTTATCATGTTTACAAGATTAGACAAGGTCTTCTACTTTATTTCCTTCCCAGAGTATCCCACCTTCTTCCCTGGTAATGGAGAAAGGATGGAATGCAGAAAAAATGCTTTCATTTCTTTCTTTCCACTGCATAGGTCAGTGGAAGATAGTATCAATAAAAGAGGCATTTAATAGTGCCAGATGTTATTCTCTTTAATTGAACAATAATTAGGTTATTGGTTCCCTTAGCAGCATCCATCTCAGGGTGAAATCAAGAAAACTTACAGGCTGCCGTGAAATGACATAAGCAGGAAATAAGGAGATACTAAAATATGGATTTTTTTTTCAAGTTTGTAAAAAGAATGAGAGATAGGAATACCGAAGGGAAGGGGAAGTCAAGGCTTGTTTAGGTGGGTCAGACATAAGTTTAGTTATTTTTATGCTAAAAACAAAGAATCTAGTGGAGAGGAAATGAGGAAGAGACAAGAAAAGAGAGGGATAAATATACTTTGCATAAAAGAGTCATTCAAGTGTTTGGTGAATGTGTGAAAGAGTGAATGAGTGAATGTTTAGAGCAATGTCCATGATTGTCTATTGTTGGGGATTATCCATTTCACCATAAACACGTATTAGTCTGGACAGCAGAGAATTACACTTTTTAAATACAGTATACTAAGTCAAGAGTAGGGCAAATTAAGATACATATTTTGATTGACTAAGACAGATATGACAGTCCAATCAGAAAATATTCCCGATTGGTTACTGTACATAATATTGAGCTCTGCAGACCTCAGTCTCCCCATCTCATGCTTCCAGTGTCCCCCTGACATGCTCCTTTGTCAAAACTGCCCCAAAGTGACAGAGGTAGAAAACTTGTAATAAACAAATGGACTGTAAAAAGCTAGGGTTTTCTTCAAAGAAGTGAGTTTTGAAAACCTTGACTTCCATTTGGACTTCATATTCCATTGTTAGATACTGTGTCCTATTATGAATCTGAAAATATGATGACCACACATGTAATATAGAATGAGAATATATTAAGTCACATGACTCCTTATTTCACTATATTCTCAGTTTCTGGTAAAATGCCTGGCATTCAATGAGAAATTGAGAGAATAAGTTTTCTTACAATCCACTTAATTTTTTAAAAAATTCTTTAAAGATGTATGGCATTTTTCACAGAACTAGAACAAATCATTCTAAACTCTGTATGGAAACACAAAAGACCCTGAATAGCCAAAACAATCTTAAGAAAGAAAAAAACAGGAGGTATCACTCTCCCTGACTTCAAACTATACTACAAAGCTACAGTAATCAAAACAGTATCATGTTGGCACAAAAACTGACCCATAGATCAATGAACAGAATAGAAAGCACAGAAATAAACCCACACATTTATGTGGGTAATTAACCTACAACAAAGTAGGCAAGAATAAACAGTGGGGAAAATAAAGTCTCTACAATAAATGGTGTTGAGAAAAATGGACAGCTACATGCAAAAGAATCAAACTGGACTACTTTCTTGCACCATATACAAGAATAAACTTAAAATGGTTAAATACTTAAACATAAGACACGAAACCATAAAACTCCTAGAAGAAAACATAAGCAGTATGCTCTCTAACATGTTTTAGCAATATTTTTTTTGATCTGTCTCCTCTGGCAAGGGAAACAAAAGCAAAAATACACAAATGGTATTACATCCAACTAAAAGGCTTTTGCACAGTGAAGGAAACTATCAACAATATAAAAATGTTGCCTACTGAATCGGAGAAGATATTTGCAAACAATATGTCTGATAAGGGGTTAATATCCAAAATATACAAAGAACTTATACAACTCAACACTACAACAATAACAACACAACAACAACAAAAAACGCACTTAAAAAATGTGCCAAGGATCTGAATAGACGTTTTTCCAAAGAACATATACAGATGGCCAACAAGCACATGAAAAGATGCTCAATATCACTAATCATAAGGGAAATGCAAATCAAAACTACAATAAAATATTCCTCACACCTGTCAGAATGGCCATGATTAAAAGACAAAAAAAACACAAGTGTTGGTAAGGTTGTGGGTAAAAGGGACCTTCATGCACCATTAGCAGGGATGTAAATTGGTGTAGCCACTATGGAAAATAGTATGGATGTTCCTCAAAAAAAATAAAAATAGAACTACCATATGATCCTGCAATTCCACTTCTGGGTATTTATCTGAAGAAAATGAAAACATTAATTCAAAAAGATATATGCACCTCTATGTTCAATGCAGCATTATTTACAATAGCCAAGATACATCTATACAATGAACTATTACTCAGCCATAAGAAAGAATGAAATATTGCCATTTGTGACAACATGGATGGACCTAGAGGGTATTATGGCAAGTGAAATAAGACAGCAAAAGACAAATACTATATAATTTCACTTATATGTGGAATCTAAAAAACAAAACAAGTGAACAAATAAAAGCAGAGTCACAGATACAGAAAACAAGCAGGTGATTCCAGAGGGGAAAGAGGTGGGGGAAGGAGAAAAAGAGGTGAGGGAGATTAAAAGGTATAAACTTTTGATTACAAGATAAATGAATCACAGGTATGAAATTTACAGTGTGGAGAATATAGTCAATAATTATGTAATATCTTTGGTGACAGATGACAACTAGACTTGTGATCATTTTGAAATGTACAGAAATATTGAATCACTATGTTGTGTACCAGGAACTAACATAGTTTAGTAGGTCAATTGTACTTCAAAAACAAGCAAACTCACAGAATAAAAGATCAGATTTGTTGCTACTAGAGGTGGGGGTGGGCAGAGGGCAGATTGGATGAATGCAGTCATACGATACAAATTCCACTTATAAGATAAATAAGTACTAGGGATATAATGTACAACATTTTAAAGATAATTAACACTGCTGTGCATTATAAATGAAAGTTAAGAGAGTAAATCTTAAGAGTTCTCATCACAAGGAAAAAGTGTCTTATCTCTCTAATGTTGTAACTATATGAGATGAAGGATATTCGCTAAACCTACTGTGATCATCATTTCATGATGTACATAAGTCAAATCATTATGTTGTACACCTTAAGCTTATACAGTACTGTATGTCAATTACATCTCAATAAAACTGGGGAAATTGATGTATTTACTAGAAATCTTGTCGTTCATTTTGCTCTCTCAAAAGTGCATACATAGCCCTGTGTCTGGCACACAGTAGGTGCTTAGTTTAAGTTTGTTAATCTACTTACTTCATAATCATTCCAGATTTCCTTATTAAGCAGTTTAATATCAAGTATTTCCTGATTGCAGTACAAAAAATCACATATTAAGATAAGCCATCAAAATTGTTCAAAAAATGAATTGCATCTTTATATTCAAGAGGCTGTGTTATCTATCAGCAGCTGCCTCTTCTACAAAATGACTGATAGACAAATATGCCTTACGTTTGGGCTACTCCACTGATATTATAATTATATATTCAATATATGAATAGAATATAGCCATAGACATGTCATCAAGTTCAAAAGTTAAGGATAGAATCGCAATAATGGAGAATAGTGGTAAAAAAAAAATTTGCGCCCCTTTACATATTTGCAAAATATATGTTCTTTTCTGCCTATAAAGCATTCAGAATCTTTCCTCCATTCATACTTTGCATCTTCCCATGTTGAATCCTTCCACATCTTCCAAATGTGGTATAAGTGTGAATGCAGAAATATATTTTTAAAACACCATATCTTTCCTGGAGTATATTTACCTTCTCAAAGTAAAGTTTCTTTAGTCGCTCACTCTCATGGAAGATATAAGGAATGAGATCTAGCATAAGATATTTATTTCAATCCTAATTCAGTTAAATGCAGAGAAAATGTGTCTCCTTACATGGCAAACTAAGACATCAACTTTCAAATATGCTTGTGAAAAGGGATTAGGAAACTTCTGGTCTATATTACGTACTTCTAGCTCATGAACAAGAGTGATAATCAAATGAAGTGATTTTGGTTTGGGTTGCGTGATTTATGTTTGCCACACATTTAGTTCAAAGACAAATTGATCAGTGTTATCAGTACATCCTCCCTAGCTAATGTCGTGCACTGCAGAGAGTACACTGAATCTTTGAGGGGAAGAACTGTGAGATATTTTCATGTTTCCATTTTATTTTAATTCTTTTTTTCAAATATGGAATACGATAGGCTATTACGGTTGTTACATATGACCAAGAATAAAATTTAAATGGATTGAGGAAAATAAATACTACCATTTACTTATATGAACAAGTAGAATTTTATTCCATTACTTACTTTCTATTTGAGCTGTATTTAAGTTAGAAATCATGACCCACATGTATATTGTAACATATTCCATGCTGCTAAGACATGTGGCACCAGAGAACAAGAGCTTTGACAGTCAGGGCTCTTGCAGCTATATGACCTTGGCCAAGTTATTTGGCCTTCTAAGACTGCATTCCCTCATCAATTGAACCAAGAATTTAGGCAATAATTCCAAATCTTTCTCTCGTGGGATCTAGTCAAGAGTGGGTCGATGCATTTCTTGAATCTCTTTAAATCTATAGATTTCCCTCTAACTCCTTTTTTGTTCCTCCTTTTATTTATCTGTTAAATAATCAAGTTCTAGGTTATGCTGATTGCATTCCTGTGGTGTTAATATGTCCCTCTGTCTTTGTATCTCCTGGCAAATGATAGATGTAGGTTTGACCAAATTCAGATTTATTTTTTTGACAAGAATATTCTGGAGGTAGTATTGTATTCTTCTATCTGGAGACACATGATAAATGATTGCTTTCCTTTTTGTGATATTAGCAACTGTTGATAATCAATGCCGAGTTCATAATTTCTATAGAGATTTCTAAGTTTTTCTGAATGAAGAGTATCAAAATATGTGGTGACACTGTAAGAAGATATTTGTGTTCAACTTGACATAATTTTCTCTTCTCTTAAACAAAAACTGTAAATTTCTAATTACTTCTCAAGATTCTTGGTCAGTAGAAATGATCAATAAAAATGAAATGAATAGAAACATAAGACTTTCATGAGTGATTTAAAATGAAAAACAATGAGAGGGAAAGGTAGCTAAGAAAATAAAACTGTAGAACGTACTCAAAGTACTTAATTTCTTTATGGCCTTGGTAAGCACCCTCACTGATGGCTTTCTATTCCTGGAATCCCAATAAAAATAAGTAAGTAGAAATAAGTCAACATTCCTGCATACCTTCCTGAGAAATTCAGTCTATTAGCCTTTCCAAGAAAGCCTTGGAAAAATGTTTTTTTACTGTATTGCAAATCTGAGTGACAATTTCTACTTTCAACCCTAAGAGGAAGGGAGCAACAGCATTAATGAGAAGACATTTTCCTAGTTAGATTGTGCCAGAAAAATTCCCCAGAGGACAGAGTACATAGAAATGAAGTGATACCCCACCAAAATATTGGCACCAGGGGCAAAGGAAAAGCCTCATTATAAGCTTTCCTCACTACAGTGAAAGAGAACTGTGTGTCTGCACTGGGGAGGGAAGTGGTGGGGGGGGAGGGGGTGGCAGCCAGAGCGTAAGTAGCTAAGTCTGAGGAGTGGAATGAAGGTTCTGCTGTCATCCTTCAAAGCCATGTGTGCAGCATGTAATTGCATAGGACTCTTCTCTTAGACTATGCTGACTTGATCTTTTGGCGTGTAGGGTAGCACATTAGGAACAGCCCCAGAAGGAGCAGTTACAGCTGGGGAGTAAAATTAAGACTGTATCTGAAGCGCAAGGCACTGAAATGAGAAATTATAGATCAGGTAGGAAGAAGCAACACAGTCAGTTCTCAAACAAGGGAATCTATAGAAAACTCTATAAGGAATAGAGCAGTACACCAATTTTGTGTTCCAAAAGTTTGTGTGAAAAATGTTTGTAACTCTGAATACTTTTCTTCATAGACAGAAAGTTTTGTACAGTGATGAAGTTTTCAGGTAGGCTAGAAGTTGGCAATGTTAGAGAAATCTCCTTTCTTGTCTTTCCTCTCTTTCTTCCTCTCTTTCTTTTTTTCTTTCCCTTCCTTCCTTCCTTCCTTTCTTCCTTCCTTCCTTCCTCTCTCTTTCATCAAAAATATGAGCTCCTACTATGTCTAAACACTGGGGATGCAGAAGTAAATATCAACCCCTAATTATGAAACACTAAGGCAACTGGATACTGACCAGTATCAGGTGTAATTATCTTTTCCATCTATACTTCAATGAAAATGAAATATAATACAAATAGTGAAATAATGCTAAGGATGACTAATGGTTGAAAAACCACCCTTAGTAAAGCACTTTTGCATCATTATCTATAAATGGAAGAGATTCTCTAGTAAGGTTTGTTGGCAAAAACAGAGGCTTGGAGCCTGTGGTCACACATGCTATTTGTTTGGGCTGGGGATCAGCAGAGTGACTGCTGAAGGGCTAAGCAAAACAGGAAATTGCCAACTTTCTGAATCTAAGGAACAAGAGATAATTTTCTCTTCTTAGTTCTCGAGACTCTGGAAGTGAATGGCCATGAATCTTTGAATAAAGCCACTTATGAAGCAATGGACCAAAGAAATCAACAAACCTCTCAAAGAGAAATGTTTGGTTTGCATGTGCTACTGAGAACACATGGTTACACTTACAACTGCAACTTTTGGATGTGATGTTTTTACTCAAGACAGAATCACACTCACTAGCAAAAACAACTAGTTTGTATACACTTCCTAATATTCATTTTAACATTTTCCAGTTAAATAAGGGTAGCTCTTCATCTTCCTCTTCCTTGGAGCAATGATGAGCATCATATTGACTGATCTTCTAGGGAGTGATTCCTTCACTATTGGATGTTAACGGTTCTTCAATATTTTCACCGTCTACTTCACTAAATCCAGACCCCTTAACAAAATCTCAGTTATTTTGGTTCAATCCCATTTCCATTCACACTTTTCTCAGTAGCTCTTATCATCTCCAATTTTCCTTTTAATTTATGGGCTTTTCTAGATCTCTTAGGCTTACCTACTTTCTTCAAGAGCATCTCCACCTGCTCAGAAGATATAATCACATGAATATAGGAGAATAATAGTGATGATGTACGCTACATTTGAACAACAAGAATAAGACATTAAATCTTTTGAGAAAAACAACTAAATTAATTTTTTTGTTTTACATTTTTTTAGTTCTATTTTTACTTTGTATTGGAGTATAATTGATCTACAATGTTGTGTTTGTCTTAGGTGTACATCAGCTTGATTTGGTTATATATATATATATTTTTTTTCAGATTCTTTTCCCATATAGGTTATTAGAGTGTTGAGTAGAGTTCCCTATGCTATACAAGAGGTCCTTGTTGATTATTTTTATATATATTAGTGTGTATATGTTAATCCCAACCTCCTAATTTAGCTCTCCCCCCTATCTTTACCTGTTGGAAACCATAAGTTTGTTTTCTAAGTCTCTGCATCTGCTTCTGTTCTGTAAATTAGTTCATTTGCATCAATTTTTAGATTCCACCTGTAAGTGATATCATATGATATTTGTCTTTGTCTGGTTTATTTCACTTAGTATGATCATCTCTAGGTCCATCCATGTTGCTGCTTTTCATTCTTTTTTTATGGCTGAGTAATATTCTATTGTATATATGTACCACATCTTCTTTATCCATTCCTCTGTTGATGGACATTTAAGTTGCTTCCATGTCCTGGCTATTGTGAATAGTGCTGCTATGAACATTGGGGTGCATGTGTCTATTCAAATGATGGTTTTCTCAGACATGTTCTCTCTCATCTAGAACTCACGTGTAACTTAAATGTTTTTAGTCCTATACTCATGCATATTTGTTACAATATATTATTGTGTGTGGTGAATAAGTGTCCAGTAAATTTTCCACCAATTGTTATATCAAATATTCAGAGAGGGAGAGTTCAGATTGCAAGAGATACCTGTCCTTAATGTCAGGCACACAAAGAGCCCTTTAGCTTTCCCTGAACAGCTCAGAATCTGACTTTTATTTTTTTTTTTTTAGTTTAGGATGTCATGGTAGTTGCTCATATGTCACTGCCAAAATCCATGTCTCCTACAAAGCAACATAAACAAAAAAAATAGGCTGGCTGCCTTCAGCATGAAAAACACAGTCCAAAACAATAGGCAACTATATGGCATTCATAGGAATAAAATAACCAATGAGGTACCATTACACATGCATTGAGCCTACATTATATTAAACTATGAATCTGAATAATTTGATCTTCCCAGACAATGCAGGGAAAATGGAATTACTCTTTGTCATAGTTACTACAAGTTTAAGGATACTTAGCCTATTGAAATAATATATGAAAAATACTTTTTAAACAGTAAATTTCTATCTAAATATACAGAGTTGCTGTTATGGGCTGAATTGTATCCCCCCAAATTCATATGGGGGCCTAACCCCTAGTATCTCAGAATGTGACTGTTTTTGGAGATAGGGCCGTTAAAGGGGTCATTAAGTTAAAATGAGACCATCAGGGTGGGCCCTAATTCAATCTGACCAGTGTCCTTAAAAAAAGAACAGATTAATTAGGACCTACAAAGAGACAGCAGGGGTGTGCATGCACAGACCACCATGTGACTAAGCAGCAAGAGGGCAGCCGTCCAGGGAGAGAGGCCTAAGAGAAACCCAATTCTGCCAGCACCTTGACCTTGGATCCCCAGCCTCCAGAACTGCGAGAAAATAAATTTCTGTTCTTTAAATGACCCAGTCTGAGATATCTCATATGGCAGCCTTAGCAAATGAATGCAGTTGCTATTATTATTATTTGACATTAAAATAGTAACTGGAGATTAGAGGCAATATAAACCCTATTAAGTCAAGACAAATGTTTAATTCAACTAGCCCTCATAAATTTAATTGTTCCAAAAGGAGAAACTTCTCCTAAAGGAGAAAACCTGACAAGCACAATTCCTTTTATATATAATGAAAGAGAGGTTATTTCTATGGGAACCAAGTCTCTGACCATATAGAATTTCATAAACATGACTGGTAGCCAGGAGCTGACTAATCTTGAAATCTTAATCTCTTAATAGATCTTTAGATGCCAGTACTAATTCCAACAGATTTCAGAACAGGCAATTATTTCTTCAATGAATCCCATAAAGAGGTCACAGAGGAAGTTGTTTCTAAGGTGATAAGATCAGTGTTAAACTTTAGAATGAGGCCCGCAATGTTTACAGCCTGGTCCTTCCTTACTCAGTCACTGAACCATTAATCTTCCAATCAACAGGCTTTTAAGGTGGGCCTGCCCTGTAACTTGATAATTAAGTAGTGTGTTAAAATAACTGTTCGGTTTCAAAGATAGATTGGATGATAGAAGTTGTATTTTCTTCTAGCATATAATAACTACTTGCAATAATGAAAGGACATTCGTTGTGGATGTTTGTAACACACAATATGGGGGAACCAGAGGAGGGGAACATGTTTACCTCTGAATAAAGTCAGGAGTGGATCCTGCTGGCAAGAACCCAGGCAGTGCTTGGAGTCACTGGCTTTGGTTCTACCCATTTCTATCTTTCAAATGTGATAATTTCTGCTCAGAGAACTGCATTCTGTGAGATCACGGCGTTTCAGGGCTCTTCACTTGCACAGGACCCTCTTTCCGAGGAGTCCTAGCAAAAGGAAAAATTTTTGATATTTTTTTGTTGTTTATGATACTGTCGGCTTTTAAAATTCATGATTTCTTATGATTACTTGATTAATCTAAGTATTCACTCTCATATCTAATTGTGTATTTGTAATCTTGTATGTGCCAAGTATCAGCCAAGTAGATATGTAGATCATAGCTATTTCACAAATGATATAATTATGACTCAAAGAAGGTAAATGAGTTTTCAACCAGAGGAAATTTTGCCTCCTGGGAGCAATTTGGCAATGTCTTGAGCCATCTCTGGTTGCTATTACAGAGTGACATGGTTACCGGCATCTTGCGGATAGAAGCCAGGGATGCTGCATAACAGCCTAAAATGCAGAGGACAGCCTCCCACATCCAAAAATTATCCAACCCAAAATTTCAATAGTGCTCAGGTTGAGACCCCTTAAAATAAATTGTTCACCCTTTCATAACTAAGAGGTGGTAAACCAGGATTGAGAACCAAGGGTATCCTATTATAAACTGCAAAGCTCATGCTCTTGCCTCTACATGACTCTGACTGGTTATAATAATAGAACTCTTTTCTATCAGCTGTGCCAATATCAGTGCTCTGATAGAAGTTAGTCTCAAATGGTCATTGCATTTGCCTTCTTATTGTTCTGTAATGAAAACTAACAGAGGTATTCAATATATGGAGATACACAGGTGTGAACAAAGGGGAGGTGGACAAACAAGATGGTACCAGCCCTTTTACAGTGCTATGTGTCCCAGTTAATGGCACCATTATGCACTCAGTTATACAAGGCATGCCCCAAAAGTCATCCTTAACTTTGTCCTCTCCCCACTTCACCATATTTAATCCAAGATTTCATCTCTTAAAACCTGTTCCAAGTCATCCGGGTTATTACCTTCTACTACTGCTCTAGCATTCACATTGGTGGATCCTGTCTACACCACAGTCAGAACTATCCTTTTGAAATACAGATTTGAACATGACACCCACCTAAGTTCTTATCCCCACACTAACTGCTCATCCCTCCATTACCCCTGGCTTAAATCACACAACATCCTCCCAATGGTCTTAGAATAAGGGTCAAAATCCCCACGATGGCCTACAAAGTCTTCTTGGTCACACCTGTGACTTTTGTTGCAGAATCACCGGCCATCTTTCTCTCTCATCCTTGGTGCTCTAGCCCCTGGCTCTCTTTTAGTTCTTTGACATACACATGTTACTTGCCACTACAAAACCTTGCACTATGCTTAAAACACTCTACTTCTCACTCCTACTTATTTTTTATCTAATGCTTCTAAATAAATCTCTCACTTCCTTGGGTAGGCCACGTTCTCACATTTTATGTTTCCATAGCACTACAAATATCTCCTTTGTGAACTTATCACAGCTATAGTTTTACATTTACACGTGCGATCATTTTTTTTAAATGTAATTTGTACTTTAAGCTTCATGAGGGCAGGCACAGTGTTTAGCTTCGCTTGAAAAACAAAGTATATTGAGAATCTATCCCTAGCAACCCTTAGAGAACCTGGCACTTAATGAGGTTCAATAAATACTTGTTGAATGAATTAGTGAACAAATAAATGGATTAATGTTTGGATTAATGAATGCATGATAGTAAAGGGCTAAATGGACTTAGGGTAAGAATAAGCCTTAACACTCAGTGTAATGTACGTTCAGAATTAGGTCCAATACCAGCTAAATCAGAGCCAAGAAGATCTTAGGCAACTAGAGACATCTAAAGCGGGATGGTCATTCACTCTGACCAAAAAATATTAAGAACTAATTGGTGACCTGACTTTTTGTGTGAAATGAAGACTTTTAACTTGCACCTTCCTATAAACAGTTAACCATTTCCCCAAAGCATAACATTTTAAGCCTTAAAGGATCATCACTAGTAAAAATAAAAGTATCTAGTATCAGATGATTCCACTGATTTCAATTGCAGGTGGCAGTGGAGTAGAGCTTTTTCCATAAGTCCCAGAAGTGCAACCCTAAGGTGACTTCGTGGGATCCAGGAGTGGAAACAGGGCTCTTGGCATCAGAGCCAAGCTAAGTCTTGAGAGACCCACATGTGCTCAGTCTACTTTGAGCTGTGTGAAGCCTTGGACTCATATCATGCTGAGCCTACAGTCCATTCCAGGTAAGAAAACACAAAAGATCTGAAAAAGCAACATCATAATGCCTCATGCATCTTTGTGGAATCTAAATTCAAATATAGGAACTTGCTCTCTCTAAATGGCATGTAAAATGAAATGCTGGATTCTAAATTTGAGACATCAAGAGTTTGTACTTGACTTCAGGACCTTTATGTGTCTTTTTTTTTTTTAATTATAGCAGTACATTCTCCCGAATCGCAGGTTATCTCAACTTAAAACAACCTTTCTCTAAATCTGCCAAATATGGTCTCTTAAAAATATTATGTTAAGAATAAAAAGTGAGCCTTTGACCTAGATGAATATGGTAATATAAATGAGAGCAAAATGTTTTAGCTATAGCATTCATCTTAAAACAACTGTAATTCAACAACCTAAAATTCAACTTTTACTCTTTGTTTTTTGCAGTGACATTTTTCCATTCATTTACCACCATGCTGCCAATGATTGGTCATAAAACAACAAAATTTGGTTGGCTTTTACCCAACTTGCTCCAAAATAAGTGACTCTAGGATCTGCCAGAACCTCAACAAAGGATAGGTGGCCCCTTGACTGTTTTGCTTTTAAATTATCTTTATATAAATAAAGCAGGTTGCCCAGCCCTTTCTAAAGCTGAAAGCCAGCCTTAAATGCCTAAGTGACATGACCCTCGACAGGCACTGACACCCTAGGACAATGAGATGTTGAAATTAGAAGTGCTCATTGTTTCACATCACAAACAGGCTCATTGTGCACTTCTCAAACAAAATAACACAAAGTGGTGACCCACTTGACTTGGCTGACCCTTTTTCTTAGGGCAAACAAAAGGCAAATTGACTCCTTCTTCTTAGCAGCAATGACAATATAATTGGTAACCAAATGACACCTTTTCCAGGAATTGCTGTAAGTCTCCACATCACACACCAGCTCACCATGAAAAATTAAAGTTAGCACTAGATTTGGTTTAGGATGGCTCAGTGTAAAACATTTCTGAAGTGATAAAACATTCCAGTGCCCTTGGTACTTCCCCCATCCCAACCCCTCTTGAATAAAGAACTATCAGCTTGTAAACAAATACAAATAGAAAGTGAAACAGAAAGGCAGGTATCACTGATCATTGACTTGTGTCTTCAGCAAATATTTGAGAGTCTGTATGCAAGACGCTGAGAGACTTAAAATGAATGTGACAGTGTCCACTTACTTATAATAATGAGTTCTGTTTATGTGCTAGACATTGTGCTTTATAAACATTGTTTCATTTAATCCTCACAAAACCCTATGATATAGGCAACATATTATCTCAATTATAGAGATGTTGGAATTGAGATTCAAGGATGTTTTTTGGCCAAAGTTGTGTCTGAGACAGACACGTGTCTCAACTATGAATGGCTACATTTCATGAAATCTAACAGAAAAGAGATAAGGTAACTTGATCACAAGGCAGAATGAAAAGCTGACTTATTAAACGCTGCTTTTCACTTGGGATATATTTAAAGCTGATGGGGTTGGCTATTGAGACATTTATCTGCCTGTTTGCATTCAGATCCATTATGGTCCTTCCCTTGCTTTGCATCAAAGAGGGCTTACCCTGCAAACTACATTTCCCAGACTCCTTTTCTTACTAGGTTAGGCTAAAGGTAAGTACTCACTGGTACTTCCAGTGAAGTACCAGTGGGAGGGAATGTGGAATAAAGAGAGAAGCCAGGATATTTCTCTTCCTCTCTGTTCTTTGAATGGTGTCTTGTTCTTTGAGCAGTAGTACCTGTGACCGTCGTTCACCATCGTTCCAGCTCCCACTAGGCTGGTCCATCATAGTTCCAGCTTCTGCTATATGGCTCTAACCCACAGTTACTCCACCTTCTCTCTCTGTCTCTCCAGCCCTATAGTTGATGACAGCCTCTAGTAATTGATACTTTCTGGGTTGTTTTTCCTTTCCCTGTGTGCTTTTTCTGCTCTTCTAGCACCTTGTAACTAATTCTACATACTGTACTTCTTCCATTGGCTGACTTGACAAGGTGATTTTATTTTTCTGGCTAGATCCTAATTGATACAGGTATCATGGAATTTCTGCTGGACCTGAGAGGACTGGGTAGATGACAAGAAAACAAATTAGAGGTTGAGAAGTCTTAGCAACAGCTCTCAGCCTTGCCCTCCTTCTCTTATGCTCATGACTATCATGTAAGTAAGGAATCTGTCTTATGATGAAAGGCCACATTGAAATAGATCTTCTCCAAATAGGCTGCTAAGAGGAAGGCATCTTGGCATGGATCCTTCTCTCCCTGCTCAGGGATTATTAGTGCACACAGAAGAGGAGTTTGTTTCCTCTCTGAAAAACAGGTGGTGAGTGATTGTAAAAGACATATATGGCACTGGAGTGAGACTGGGCCTTCTGCATTTCCTACTTTTTGGCTACTGGACACAGTATGTTGAAGGCAAATTTGACAACTGATACAAGGACACTCTACAGTCAGCCTCAATCAGTGTGAAAAAGATGCAGGTGGCCTGGTAAACAGGCCACAGACACTCCATATTGGTAATAAGCAACATGAGAGATAAATACTCTGAAACTAAAATATGCGGCACCATGCAGATGAATCACAGTGGCAGCCACCTTACACATACAAACCAAAGACGCTTTACAGAATAATGTATTGTATCAAATTTCATAGATAAGGCAGGAAATGAATACAGTAAATAGGAAGTGAGATTGGTGAACAATGATGGAAGAAAAAAACAGCTAGTTTTTATAGAGTTCTACTGAGGTTCTGCAATAGAATTAAGCCTCCATGTCCTAAGTCAGTGTTGCCTTCAGAGTGGGGTCCCCCAATCAGTGGCACCAAGATCACCTGGGCACACATTAGAAATGCAAATTCTCAGCCCCCCACCCAGACCTATGGAACCAGAAACTGTAGTTATCATCTCCAGTTTGTAGTAAAAAAAATTAAACTGTGATAGGTTAAGAATCATGATTCAAGTGTTATATAATAATAGAGTTAGAAGTTAAATTGGTTTTATGACATCCTGTACTGTACTGTTCTGTACACATATTCTACCTGAAGGTAAGAATGGCAAAGGGTAATTTTCCACCATGTTGGTCATTAAATTTTTTGCAAAAGGTGATATGTCCCCGCTGCCTTCTCTTCACTCACAAAAGTGACAAAAGTTCTCATGATCCCACAGGCTAGCAACCAAATTTCCCTTTGCTCTGGAAATTGGAGCATCCTCATCAGGTATCTTGCCAGAGGCCAGCAATTATGCCCTCTCAGCTATATGCAGCAATGCAGTGTAGTGGGAGAAGGTATGGACTTCAAAAGCAGGATTTACCAATTACTTGCAGTGAATTTTGGAAAATTTCTTAAACTTTCCGAGTCTCAGGTTTTTCATTTGTATAATGGGGGCATTAACATCTTCTGCCTCAGAGGTTTGTGATGTGGATTACTGAGAGGTGTGCAAACTCCTTAACTCCCTTTTTTTTTCATTCTTTTTCAAATTCTTTTCCCATTTAAGTTATTACAGAATATTGACCAGACTTCCCTGTGCTGTACAGTAGGTCCTTCTTGTTGTTATGACATGTACACACTGCTATATTTAAAATACATAATCCTAGCTCCCTTCTTGCTATTGTATTTTCTTTTGTGTCTCTTTCCCATCTCTGAGAAGACTAAGAGTTACTCCAGGGCCATATACTAGATGGAAGTCAGATTGTCAGAATGTTTGTTTACAAAACCAGCTATGGAAATTTTATGGGTTTTATTATTATTATTATTATGCACAACAGTTTCTCAGCCTTGGCACCATTGACATTTGGGTCCAGATAATTGCTTGTTATATGGGATGTCCTGTGCATTGCAGGATCTTGGTAGCACCCGCTCCCCATCCCCTAGTTGTGACAACCAAAAAATGTCTCCAGACATGGCCAGATGTCCCGTGAGTGCAAATCCATTCCCTCCCACCCCCCAGTCACAAATCAGAGCTTGGTTTGAGGAGGACTGAAAGAGAAGAGGGTTATTCTACTCAGTTGCACAAATAATCAAGGAAACTAGTTATTAAACCCTCACAGAGGATTTTTGCTAAATGGATTTATAACGATTCAAATTTTGGCAGATCATTTGCTTTGACAAAGAATATGTTTACACAGAAGAAGCCAGTTGGTGAACTGGGGCAAGTAATTTAATAATTTGGGTAGAAAAGAAGCCAACTACTAAATAAACACTGGTGTGTTTTTTTTTTTGCCTTTCTATTTTGTTGATTTACCATATTATGTTATTAAATTCACCTAGCTCTGCTCAGCACATTAGCCATCTGAGAAGTTCTTAACAGTTATTATAAAAATTACCATTTTATTAATGTATATTGTAGTATAAACATAATTAATAATTGCATTCTTCCCAGACACAATAGTCTGTGTTCAGTGATCAAGCCCTTAAAATAAAATAAAAATGGTCCACATCTGTCCCTATGACCAACCAAGAAGACTGTGTAAGTCTTAGAAAAAAATGAATGTATTTTGTCCAACTATCCCTGATGAGTTTTTGGGGATTGTAAATAAAAAAGAGAAGACAGCCACTGGGAACCCCTAATTATCTTTTCAATCCTTTCCACTTTGGGAAACATCTTAGGTTGGACTAGCAGAATCTCCTGGGGTCCTAAGGGGAGATCATGAGCAGGAGGGAGAAAATGATCTGTGGGTCTGAGTTGTGAGTGCCTAATTCAAGTTTATCTTGAGTGATGAGAGTGGGATGAGTCCAACATCACTGGACTGTTTGGGATAGTGTGTCTCAGTCATCCATGTGGCTGAAGCAGGGTGTCAGTCTTGTTCACTGAGGTTTGCAGTGGTGGGTGTGTCTGGGCTGCCACTCACTAGTTTGAAACATTGAGATAAGACAACCTGTGACTGGTTCAGCCTGGTCCATATATTTGATCCTCTCAGTATGACCTGAGTGGCCAGTATGACCTCAGTGGATATTCAGTCCAGAATGGAGAATATAACTGGGTCACAGTGCGGTAGGTGCATTCAGCCTCTCAGAGGTGACCAATTAGGTCTGGACAGTCTGCTTGGAGTTTCCAGTCTGGTCAAACCATCATTATATCTAAGTTATTTATGTGCAAGGTAATTGGAATATGTTATGGATTGCATGTTGGTTTCCCCGTAAAATTCATGCTGGAGCCCTAATGTGATGTTATTTGCAGATGGGGCCTTGGGAGGTGATTATGTCATAAAGGGGGTGCCCCTGTGATGGGATTAGTGTTCTTATAAGAAGAGTGACAGCCCTCTTTCTCTCTGCTCTCTGACATGTGAGGATATGAAGGTTGTCTGTGAGCCAGGAGAAGGCCCTCACCAAGAACCTAACCATGGTGGCACCCTGATCTTGGATTTCCAGCCTCCAGAACTGTGAGAAATAAATGTTTGTTGTTTAAGCTACCCAGTCTATGGTGTTCTGCTATGGCAGCACAAACTGACTAAGGCAGGATGTTTCTCCAAATTTCTGCTGGGCATGGTCCCCACTCTGATTTTCCAACACTGCACCTGTTGTGGTTTTCATACATCAATGGGTACCTGCTTATTTATTGGTGGAGAAATCACACAGTAGCCATTTCAAGCTGAACTGCAGAGAAAGAATAAAAGCCTCTCCCAGATGGGAATGGCACCAGAGATTAACTGATTAGGTATTTACTTCACCCTGATAGACACCGTCAAGATATGTTTTTTTATTTGTTTGTTTTTTACATCTTTATTGGAGTATAATTGCTTTACAATGGTGTGCTAGTTTCTGCTTTATAACAAAGTGAATCAGTTATACATATACATATGTTCCCATATTTCTTCCCTCTTGCGTCTCCCTCCCTCCCACTCTCCCTATCCCACCCCTCTAGGTGGTCACAAAGCACTGAGCTGATCTCCCTGTGCTATGCGGCTGCTTCCCACTAGCTATCTACCTTATGTTAGGTAGTGTATATATGTCCATGCCACTCTCTCGCTTTGTCACAGCTCACCCTTCCCCCTCCCCATATCCTCAAGTCCATTCTCTAGTAGGTCTGTGTTTTTATTCCTGTCTTACCTCTAGGTTCTTCATGACATTTTTTTTTCTTAAATTCCATATACATGTGTTAGCATACGGTATCTGTCTTTCTCTTTCTGACTTTTTCAATGTCCAGAACGACTTTTTTCAGTCATGGCTGATAGATTTGTATACAAAGCTGGATGACCATTTCCAGAGAAACTCAAAACACTGTTTTACTATTATCTGAAAGAAAAGTGAGTCCACCAAACAATACATTTCTGAATGAGAAACAAGGGCCAAATAATATATAGCCTGTGTGTCATTCACCTTACTGTTTACTTTTCCTCTGCTCTTGTTCATATAGTTATTTAATGGATCAAATGATTGAATGCCAATCTGGCAGGCACTCAAGAAAAATAAGCCGTCTTTTAATTTTTTTTTTAATTTTGTTTTGTTCTTGTTTTTGTTTTAAGACCAGGAGAAAATATTCAAATGACACTGAACTGGCAGAGAAGAGCAGATGTCTGCAGTTTATTTTCCTTGATTGGATTTTAATCGAATTTTCATAGGACCTTATTTATTTTCACTATCTCATTAAGGAGTCTGGACTCATGAATCCAGCTGAGGGTCAGCGTTTGTTCCTGTTGATGGATGATGAAGCCGTGAGACTGGGACCATCTGAGGAAGTCTGATTCTGAGCAGAGACAGAGGATGATATTCCAAACCAGGGAACAGCTGCAGATTAAGTGACACAACTTTTTGTCTGGGATCTCTGGGAAATATTCCTACTAATTTTTGTTAGTAGCTTACAGTCCTGGAACATTCTGCTAACATTCTATGCAGAAAATCTACTTTAATATATTTATCACTCCATGTGTGAAATACAATTCCACAACCAACCCTTTATCAGCAATTCTGGCATCCCAAGAGTTCTCAAAACAAAGCAAAATAACTTTTTCCCACAAGTTCCTCGCAAACCTATTCATGGCAAAACATGAGCAGAACTGATCTGAAGCTATAAAATACTTATTTATTCCACTTTGTGTGAGTATTCATACATTTGCTGCAGAAACAGAATTGTGATGATTATAAGGTGCTATATATACCGGGGAGGAAGGTATATAATATTTTTTTTTTTTTTGGCTTCACCACACTGCATACAGGATGTTATTTCCCTAACCAGGGATGGAACCCATGACCCCTGCAGTGGAAACATGCAGTCTTAACGACTGGACTGCCAGGGAAGCCCCAGTATAATTAACTTTCTAAAATCTGAAAAAAAAAAATACCATTCCAAAATCTGAAAAATGCTAAATTTCAAAATCTTTCTCCAGAGCTTTTGGATAAGAAGCTGTGGGCCTGTAATATGATTATTAACTGAACTTTAATGATAAGGAAATTGACTCACGGAGGTTAAATAGTTTGTTCTTCAGAAAGTGTTTATAAAAGGATAAGCTGCTTTGTCTAGGTGATAAGTGGGCAATTATGCAAAATTATATGTCTTAAATGTATTTTAGGTCTCATTGGCTAGGCCACCAATTTCTCCCTCCCTCTACCTTCCTGAGTCACCAGCAGAGAGAAAATCCTTCCATCACAGTAAGAGTGACTATATATAACAGTTTATATCTAAATTGGGACCCTTGTGAGAGTGAAGGGTACTCTGTAAGAAGGAGCATAGGGAAGGTCTGTCCGGTGCTGAGACAAACTGAACAAACTGACTCCCTATATATGTAACACCTTTACCCAAATAGGGACTCAGGGCAGAAAACCATGACTCACCCCTTGGTGAGTTAACATTTAACTCCCAAGCAGTTTCTTTGCCACCCTGACCACTTTTCCCAGAATGGTCTTACATTTTTCCATTGCCAAAAACCTCACTCCTGTCTCTGCCTGAAGACATCCTTCCTGCCCTCCAAGACAGTTCCAGTGGTGCTTTCTACAGGAAGTCTTCCTGAACCTCCTCCTGTCCCCTGCACCTCTATAGCTCCACATTGGCTGTCACCATGACAGAACATCTTGTACACACAGGGGTGTGTGCGTTGATGAGGTGCCTGGCTATGTAAAGCTGCTGTTGGTTGGTGGACATCCAAAAGTCCATGCTTCTCGTGGTCTCATTGGTGAAGATCTTCATTCTTTTGCTATCTCTGATTGTGCCTGCAAGAATCAAAGCATGCCTAAATGTTTCCAGGAAGTTCCAAGAATGAGAGAGAATGCTTGGTGATGGTTCCTGATTCTTCTGTCAGATCTCGGAATGAATGCTTTTGCTCTAAAAGGGACATTTCTTCACCAATCATTGCTCACTGAAAAGCTTTCCTTGCTTGATGACATTTCCAAGGCAGCAACAATCATGATCTGGTTGTTCAAGGTTTGTTTTGCCTAAGAAATACCATGTCCAGTTGGTCCCCCCTCTAATTGTGGTTAGTTGGTTCACTTGAAAATAACTGCCATTCTATCCTCACCAGAGAAGAACTCATTATAACTGAAAATTTATGATTCCTCATGGATCAGTCTAGACCCTGTCTTTAACCTAATGTTCCTAAAATTGTGGTCTGTGTAATCTACATCAGAGCTGCCTGGGATATTTGTTTAAATGCCAATACAAATCCTATTACTTTTCATTTGTTTTTTTGGGTTGAGTCTCATAATACTGCATTTTAAGGAGTCCCCCAGGTGATTATGGGTCACATTACAGTTGAAAGGTCACTGATGTAATTAAATTGAATTAAATTTGGAGGTTTAAGTCTTCTTCAGTTCTAGTAAAACGTTCTTCCTTCTTCCCCTTTCTTTTCTTCTTTCTTTCCTTCCTTCTCTCCTTCTTCATTCATTAAGGAAAAATTCAAGAAACAAACAAAAAATGGTAACAGAATTTTTTTTAAATGAGAATGTGGCTGCATTTTCTCCTTTTGTCACTGTCCCTATTTCCTTCATGGACCTATAACACACACTCCAACCCTAACCATCAGAAACAAGGAGAGATCATGAAAGCAGAATCTGACAGGAGTGACTGTCAGTTATTTATTCATGTATTTAGTAATCAATTTATCTGATAATTTTGATCTGATTCTATAGACTATTTATTAGATGATTATCTATGCTGAACAATATGGTAGCCACTAACCACAGGTGGCTATTTAACACTTGAAATGTAACTAGTCTGAATTGATATGTTCTGTAACTATAAAATACACCCAAGATTTCAAATACCTATTATAAATAAAGACTGTAAATGATCTTATTAGTAATTTTATATTGATTATATATTGAAATGACAATAATTTGGATATACTGAATTATGTGAAATGTACTATTAAAATTAATTTTACTTGTGTCTTTTTATTCTATGTAATGTGGCTACTGGAAAATGTAAAACTAAATATACAGCTTGCATTTGTGACTCACATTATGTTTCTATTGGATAATGTTGCTGTACATGTTTGTAGCTTCTTATGTAGCAAAGTGCCTAACCTGGGGTGTCCCAAGCTGAATAAGTAGGGAACCCAGCGTCAGACAGCAGACAGCTCTGGAAACACAAGGGTCCTAATAAGAACATAACTCCTCAGGAAGAGCTTCAAGATGGCGGAAGAGTAAGACGCGGAGATCACCTTCCTCCCTACAGATACATCAGAAATGCATCTACATGTGGAACAACACCTACAGAACACTTACTGAACACTGGCAGAAGACCTCAGACCTCCCAAAAGGCAAGAAACTCCCCACGTACCTGGATAGGGCAAAAGAAACAAGAATAAACAGAGAAAAAAGGATAGGGATGGGACCTGCACCAGTGGGAGGGAGCCGTGAAGGAGGAAAGATTTCCACACACTTGGAGCCCCTTCGTGGGCGGAGACTGTGGGTGGCGGAGGGGGGAAGCTTCGGGGCCGTGGAGAGTGCAGCAACAGGGGTGCAGAGGGCAAAGCGGAGAGATTCCCACACAGAGGATCGGTGCCAACCAGCACTCACCAGCCCAAGAGGCTTGTCTGCTCACCCACTGGGGCAGGTGGGGCTGGCAGCTCAGCTGAGGCTCGGGCTTTGGTCGGAGCACAGGGAGAGGACTGGGGTTGGCGGCGTGAACACAGCCTGAAGGGGTTAGTGCACCACGGCTAGCCGGGCAGGAGTCCAGGAAAAAGTCTGGACCTGCCGAAAAGGCAAGAGACTTTTTCTTCCCTCTTTGTTTCCTGGTGCACTAGGAGAGGGATTAAGAGCGCTGCTTAAAGGAGCTCCAGAGACGTGCGTGAGCCACAGCTAAAAGTGCGGAACCCAGAGACGGGCATGAGATGCTAAGGCCGCTGCTGCAGCCACCAAGAAGCCTGTGTGCAAGTACAGGTCACTATCCACACCTCCCCTCCCAGAAGGCTGTGCAGCCTGCCACTGCCAGGGTCCCGGGATCCAGGGACAACTTCCCTGGGAGAGCGCATGGTGCGCCTCAGGTTGGTGCAATGTCACACTGGCCTCTGCCGCTGCAGCCTTGCCCCCCACTCTGTACCATCCCACCCCCGCGCCTGAGTGAGCCAGAGTCCCAGAATCAGCTGCTCCTTTAATCCTGTCCTCTCTGAGTGAAGAACAGACACCCTCAGGCAACCTACATGCAGAGGCGGGGCCAAATCCAAAGCTGAACCCGGAAGCTGTGCGAACAAATAAGAGAAAGGGAACTCTCTCCCAGCAGCTTCAGGAGCAGCGGATTAAAGCTCCACAATCAACTTGATGTATCCTGCAACTGTGCAATACCTGAATAGACAACGAATCATCCCAAATTGAGGAGGTCGACTTTGGGGGCAAAGACATATATATTTTTTCCTCTTTTCCTCTTTTTGTGAGTGTGTATGTGTATGCGTCTCTCTGTGATTTTGTCTGTATAGCTTTGCTTTTACCATTTGTCCTAGGGCTATGTCTGTCCTTGTTATGGTGTTTTTTTTATTACTTAAAAAATTTATTTTTCTTGATAATTATTTTTATTTTAATAACTTTATTTTTTATGTTACTATTTTATTATATTTTACGTTATTTTACTTTATTTTATTTATCTTCTTTCTTTCTTTCTTTCTTTCTTTTTTTCTCCCTTTTATTCTGAGCCATGTGGAGGACAGGCTCTTGGTGCTCCAGCCAGGTGTCAGGGCTGTGCCACTAAGGTGGGAGAACAAAGTTCAGGACACTGGTCCACAAGAGACCTCCCAGCTCCACGTAATATGAAATAGCAAAAATCTCCCAGGTATCTCCATCTCAATGCCAAGGTCAAGCTCCACTCAATGACCAGCAAGCTACAGTGCAGGACACTCTATGCCGCACATCTAGCAAGACAGGAACACAAACCCATCCATTAGCACAGAGGCTGCCTAAACTCATAATAAGGCCACAGACACCCCCCCCAAAAAAAAACGCCAGACGTGGACCTGCACACCAGAAAGACAAGATCCAGCCTCATCCACCAGAACACAGGCATTAGTCCCCTCCACCAGGAAGCCTACACAACCCACTGAACCAACCTGAGCCACTGGGGATGGACACCAAAAACAACAGAAACTATGAACCTGCAGCCTGCAAAAAGGAGACCACAAACACAGTAAGTTAAGCAAAATAAGAAGACAAAGAAACACACAGCAGATGAAGGAGCAAGGCAAAAACCAACCAGACCTAACAAATGAAGAGGAAATAGGCAGTCTACCTGAAAAAGAATTTAGAATAATGATAGTAAAGATGATCCAAAATCATGGAAATAGAATGGAGAAAATACAGGAAATGTATAACGAGGACCTAGAAGAACTAAAGAGCAAACAAACAGAGATGAACAACACTAAATGAAATTAAAAATTCCTAGAAGGGATCAATAGCAGAATAACTGAGGCAGAGGAACAGATAAGTGACCTGGAATATGAAATAGTGGAGATAACTACTGCAAAGCAGAATAAAGAAAAAAGAATGAAAAGAATTGAGGACAGACTCAGAAGCCTCTGGGACAACATTAAACACAACAACATTCGAATTATAGGGGACCCAGAAGAAGAAAAGAAAAAGAAAGGGACTGAGAAAATATTTGAAGGGAATATAGTTGGAAACTTCCCTAATATGAAAAAGGAAATAGTTAATCAAGTCCAGGAAGCACAGAGAGTCCCATACAGGACAAAACCCAGGAGAAACATGGCAAGACACATATTAATCAAGCGATCAAAACTTAAATACAAAGAACAAATATTAAAAGCAGCAAAGGAAAAACAAGTAACACATAAGGGAATCCCCATAAGGTTAACAGCTGATCTTTCCGTAGAATCTCTGCAAGCCAGAAGGGAGTGGCAGGACATGTTTAAAGTGATATACCGTATTAACCAATTGAAGGAGAAAAACCATATGATATCTCAATAGATGCAGATGTTGACAAAATTCAACACCCATTTATGATAAAAACCCACCAGAGTGTAGGCATAGCGGGAACTTTCCTCAACATAAAAAAAGGCCATATATGACAAACCCACAGCCAAAATTGTCCTCAATGGTGAAAAACTGAAACCATTTCCACTAAGATAAGGAACAAGACAAGGTTGCCCACTCTCACACTATTATTCAACATAGTTTTGGAAGTTTTAGCCACAGCAATCAGAGAAGAAAAAGAAATAAAAGGAATTCAAATTGGAAAAGAACTAAAGCTGTCACTGTTTGCAGATGACATGATACTCTACATAGTGAATCCTAAAGATGCTACCAGAAATCTCCCTGAGCTAATCAATGAATTTGGTAATGTAGCAGGATACAAAATTAATACACAGAAATCTCTTGCATTCCTATACACTAATAATGAAAAATCTGAAAGTGAAATTAAGAAACACTCCCATTTACCATTGCAACAAAAAGAATAAAATATCTAGGAATAAACCTACCTAATGAGACAAAAGACCTGTATGCAGAAAATTATAAGGCACTGATGAAAGAAATTAAAATGATACAAATAGATAGAGAGATATACCATGTTCTTGGATTGGAAGAATCAACATTGTGAAAATGACTCTACTACCCAAAGCAATCTACAGATTCAATGCAATCCCTATCAAACTAACACTGGCATTTTTCACAGAACTACAACAAAAAATTTCACATTTTATACAGAGACAAAAGACACCGAATAGCCAAAGCAATCTTGAGAAAGAAAAACGGAGCTGAAGGAATCAGGCTCCCTGACTTTAGACTACACTTCAAAGCTACAGTAATCAAGGCAGTATGGTACTGGCACAGAGTCGGAAATATAGGTCAGTGGAACAGGATAGAGAGCCCAGAGATAAACTCACACACATATGGTCCCCTTATCTTTGATAAAAGAGGCAAGAATATACAGTGGAGAAAAGACAGCCTCTTCAGTAAGTGGTGCTGGGAAAACTGGACAACTACATGTAAAAGAATGAAATTAGCACACTCCCTAATACCATACACAAAAATAAACTCAAAATGGATTAAAGTCCTAAATATAAGGCCAGACACCATCAAACTCTTAGAGGAAAACAGAGGCAGAACACTCTGTGACATAAATCACAGCAAGATCCATTTTGACCCACCTCTTAGAGAAATGGAAATAAAAACAAATATAAATAAATGGGACCTAATGAAGCTTAAAAGCTCTTGCACAGCAAAGGAATCCATAAACAAGATGAAAAGGCACCACTCAGAATGGGATAAAATATTTGCGAATGAAGAAACTGACAAAGGAATAATCTTCAAAACATACAAGCAACCCATGCAGCTCAATATCAAAACAACAAACAACCCAATCCAAAAATGGGCAGAAGACCTAAATAGACATTTCTCCAAAGAAGATATACAGATTGACAACAAACACATGAAAGAATGCTCAACGTCATTAATCATTAAAGAAATGCAAATCAAAACTACAATGAGATATCATCTCACATCAGTCAGAATGCCAATCATCAAAATATCTATAAACAATAAATGCTGGAGAGGGTGTGGAAAAAAGGGAACCCTCTTGCAGTGTTGGTGGGAATGTAAATTGATACAGCCACTATGGAGAACAGTATGGAGGTTCCTTAAAAAGTACAAATAGAACTACCATGTGACACAGCAATCCCACTACTGGGCATATACCCTGAGAAAACCATAATTCAAAAAGTGTCATGTACCACAGTGTTCACTGCACCTCTATTTACAATAGCCAGGACATGGAAGCAACCTAAGTGTCCATCAACCGATGAATGGATTAAGGAGATGTGGCACATATATACAATGGAATATTACTCAGCCATCAAAAGGAATGAAACTGAGTTATTTGTAGTGAGGTGGATGTACCTAGAGACTGTCATACAGAGTGAAGTAAGTGAGAAAGAGAAAAACAAATACCGTATGCTAACACATATATATGGATTCTAAAAAAAAAAAAAAAAAAAAAAGGAAAATGGTCAGAAGAACCTAGGTGCAAGAAGACGGGAATAAAGTTGCAGACATACTAGAGAATGGACTTGAGGATACGGAGAGGGGGAAGGGTAAGCTGTGACAAGGTGAGAGAGTGGCATGGACATATATACACTACCAAACGTAAAACAGATAGCTAGTGGGAAGCAGCTGCATAGCACAGGGAGATCAGCTTGGTATTTTGTGGCCACCTAGACGGGTGGGATAGGGAGGTTGGGAGGGAGCATGATGAAAGAGGGAAGAAATATGGGGACATATGTATATGTATAACTGATTCACTTTGTTATAAAGCAGAAACTGACACACCACTGTAAAGCAATTATACTCTAATAAAGATGTTAAAGAAAAAAAAAAAAAACATAACTCCTGTTACCTGGAATGGAGCCCAGCACCTGCAACTTAAATAAGCTGCCCAGAGGATTCTACTAGGATTTAACCCCATCACCACTTTCCATAATACCACATTTTAAATGACATTGCAGGTTACTGTATAGCACAGGGAACTCTATTCAATATCCTGTAATAACCTAAATGGCAAAATAATTTGAAAAAGAATAGATACATGTATATGTATAACTGAATCACTTCGTTGTTTACTTGAAACTAACACAGCATTGTTAATCAACTATACGCAAATATATAATAAAATATGTATGTTTTTAAATTTTTAGAAAGTAAATAATATTGCAGGAGTCTACCTCCAAATACTATTTTTGTGCTTAAAAAAAAATCATCCTCTTCAGAGGGTTTTATCCTGCCCAGTTAAGGGCTGAGTGACTGATTCATGTAAACAAAGTGTGATACCAACAAACAATTCTTTGTTTTTGCTTAGTTTTTGCAGAAGCCCACTTGATGCATGGATTGCAGCAGCAAAAAGAACAGTCCCAGATCATTCCCTTATCTAAAGCCCCATTTCTCCTAAACTCTCATATTCTGCCTGCTTTATCAACCACAGATAATTTGGCTTTTTGAGGAGCTCTTCCTTTTTCTCTTATCAGTTTGTACCTTAGCTGTAAGAGTGATATTCAAGTAACAGAATCCTCCAGTGGCCTGTTAGAATCTGAGGTCAGAGCACATTTTTTTTTCCCTGACTGAGATGGATATTGGATATAAGGTTTCCTCAAGCAAGGAATCTCATTCAGAAGATTCTAGGAAACTACCTATTGCATGTCTTCTTTACAGTGATTATGAAGGTGACTCAAAGTGTTTGGGTATTTGGGGGGACTTCAGGTAACAAAAAGAAAATCAGGTGTCAGAAACATGTACTAAAGTTGTGAATATCAACATTATTCATAATAAATAGCCCCGTGATGTCCATCAATAGTAGAATGGTGAATTCAAATAAGGAGTAATATATAGCAATGAGCACAAACAATCACACAAAACCATGGATGAACCTCATAACATTGAACAAAAGAAGCCAGATACAAAAGAGTATACACTGTGTGACCCTACTTATATAAAGTACCAAAGCAGGCAAAATTCAGCTCTGATGTTAGGAGTAAGAATGATGGTTACCCTTGAGGATGGGGTAATAATAGTGACAAGAAAGAAGCATAAGGAGAGCTTCTTGGATGCTGGTTGGACATGTATGTTGTCTGCAAATAGTCACTGAGCTCTACACTTGATATATACAACTTTTCACATGCATGTTATACTACAGTAAGTAAAGAAGAAGGAACGGCAAGAAGAGGAAGGGCAGGATGGGAATATCAAGGTTTTCATCAGTCAGAAACCAGAGATTTTCATTGGTCTATATCTTTCACACTGCTAAAAGACAGAAAATGGCTCAGTCCCAATCAACTAAGAGAGGAGAGCTCACACAAATACTGAATCCTTTAGAAAACCTTCCTATTTCTTCTCATAAACTATATTTTTAAAAAGGGAGGTAGATATATATTTATAATTGTTATATCTTCTTCTTGGATTGATCCCTTGATCATATGTAGTGTCCTTCCTTATCTCTTGTAACATTCTATTTTAAAGTCTATTTTATCTGATATGAGAATTGCTACTCCAGCTATGTTTTGATTTCCATTTGCATGGAATATCTTTTTCCATCCCCTCACTTTCAGTCTGTATGGCACCCAATATAGGAGCACCTCAATACATAAGGCAAATGCTAACAGCTATAAAAGAGGAAATTGACAGTAACACAAAAATTGTGTGTGTGGGGGGGGATTTAACACCTCACTTACACCAATGGACATATCATCCAGACAGGAAGCTAATAAGGAAACACAAGCTTTAAATGACACAATAGGTCAGATCGATTTAATTGATATTTATAGGATATCCCATCCAAAAGCAGCAGATTACACTTTCTTCTCAAGTACACATGGAACATTCTCCAGGATAGATCACATCTTGGGTCACAAATCAAGCCTTGGTAAACTTAAGAAAACTAAAATCATATCAAGCATCTTTTCCAACCACAAGGCTATGAGATTAGAAATCAATTACAGGGGAAAAAATGTAAAAAAACACAAACACATGGAGGCTAAACAATACATTACTAAATAACTAAGAGATCACTGAAGAAATCAAAGAGGAAATAAAAAAAATACCTAGAGACAAATGACAATGAAACCCCGATGATCCAAAACCTATGGGATGCAAAAGAAGAAGTTCTAAGAGGGAAGCTTATAGCAATAAAATCCTACATCAAGAAACAAGAAAAATCTCAAATAAACAATCTAACCTTACACCTAAAGGGACTAGAGAAAAGAAGAACAAACAAAACCCAAAGTTAGTAGAAGGAAATAAATCATAAAGATCAGAGCAGAGGTAAATGAAATAGAAACAAAGAAAACAATAGCAAAGATCAATAAAACTAAAAGCTGGTTCTTTGAGAAGATAAACAAAATTGATAAACCTTTAGCCAGAGTCATCAAGAAAAAGAGGGAGTGGACTCAAGCCAATAAAATTAGAAATGGAAATGGAGAAGTTACAACCGACAGGGCAGAAATACAAAGCATCATAAGAGACTACTACAAGTAACTCTATGCCAATAAAATGGACAACCTGGATGAAATGGACAAATTCTTAGAAAGGTATAGCCGTCGAAGACTGAACCAGGAAGAAATAGAAAATATGAACAGACCAAGCACAAGTAATGAAATTGAAACTGTGGTTAAAATCTTCCAACAAACAAAAGTCCAGGACCAGAAGGCCTCATAGGTGAATTTTATCAAACATTTGAAGAAGAACTAAGAGCCATCCTTCTCAAATTCTTCCAAAAAATTGCAGAGGAAGGAACATTCCCAAACTCATTCTACAAGACCACCATAACCTTTATAGCAAAATAAGACAAAGATACTACAAGAAAAGAAAATTACAGACTATGATCACTGATGAATATAGATGCAAAAATCCTCAGCAGAATACTAGCAAACATAGTCCAACAGCACATTAAAAGGATCATACACCATGATCAACTGGGATTTAGCCCAGGGATTCAAGGATTCTTCAATATGCACAAATCAATTAATGTGATACACCATATTCACAAATTGAAGAATAAAAACCATATGCTAATCTCAATAGATGCAGAAAAAGTTTTTCACAAAATTCAACAACGATTTATGATAAAAACTCTCCAGAAAGTGGGCATAGAGGAAATCTACCTCAACATAATAAAGGCTATATATGACAAACCCACAGCAAACATCATTCTCAATTGTGAAACACTGAAAGCATTTCCTCTAACATCAGGAACAAGACATGGTTGCCCACTATCACCCTATTATTCAACATTGTTTAGGAAGTTTTAGCCACAGCAATCAGAGAAGAAAAAGAAATAAAAGGAATACAAATTGGAAAAGAAGAAGTTAAACTGTCACCCTTTGCAGATGACATGATGCTATACATAGAAAATCCTAAAGATGCCACCAGAAAACTCCTAGATCTAATCAATGAATTTGGTAAAGTTGCAGGATACAAAATCAATGCACAGAAATCTCTTGATTTCTATACACTAACAATGAGACATCAGATAGAGAAATTAAGGAAACAATCCCATTCACCATTGAAACAAAAAAATAAAGTACCTAGGAATAAACCCAGCTAAGGAGGTAGAAAACCTGTACTCGGAAAACTATAAGACACTGGTGAAAGAAATCAAAGATGACACAAACAGATGAAGAGATATACCATGTTCTTGGATTGGAAGAATCAATATTGTGAAAATGACTACACTACCCAAAGCAATCTACAGATTCAATGTAAACCCTATCAAATTACCAATGGCATTTTTTACAGAACTAAAACAAAAAATCTTAAAATTTGTATGGAGACACAAAGACTCCAAATAGCCAAAGCAATCTTGAGGGAAAAAAAAAAAACAGAGCTGGAGGAATCAGACTTACAGGGTTCAGACTACACTACAAAGTTTAAGTAATCAAGACAATGTGGTACTGGCACAAAAACAGAAATATAGATCAATGGAACAGGATAGAAAGCCCAGAGATAAGCCCACGAAACTATGGTCAACTAATCTATGACAGAGGAGGCAAGGATATACAGTGGAGGAAAGACAGTCTCTTCAATAAGTGATGCTGGGAAAACTGGACAGCTACCTGTAAAAGAATGAAATTAGAACACTCCTTAACATCATATACAAAAATAAATTCAAAATGGATTAGAGACCTAAATATAGGACCAGAGACTATAAAACTCTTAGAGGAAAACATAGGAAGAACACTCTTTGACATAAATCACAGCAAGATTTTTCTGACCCACCTCCTAGAGTAATGGAAATAAAAGCAAAAATCAACAAATGGGACCTAATTAAACTTAAAATCTTTGGCACAGCAAAGGAAACTATAGTCAAGACGAAAAGACAACCCTCAGAAAGGGAGAAAATATTTGCAAAGGAATCAACAGACAAAGGATTAATCTCCAAAATATATAAACAGTACATGCAGCTCAATATTTAAAAAACAAACAACCCAATCCAAAAATTAGCAGAAGACCTAAATAGACATTTCTCCAAAGAAGACATACAGATGGGCAAGAAGCACATGAAAAGCTGCTCAACATCACTAATTATTAGAGAAATGCAAATGAAAACTACAATGAGGTATCATCTCACACCAGTTAGAATGGGCATCATCAGAAAATCTACAAACCTCAAATGCTGGAGAGAGTGTGGAGAAAAGGGAACCCTCTTGCACTGTTGGTGGGAATGTAAATTGATAACAGCCACTATGAAGAACAGTATGGAGGTTCCTTAAAAAACTGAAAATAGAATTACCATATGACACAGTAATCCCACTACTGGGCATATACCCAGAGAAAAGCATAATTCAAAAAGACAGGGCCTCCCTGGTGGCGCAAGTGGTTGAGAGTCCGCCTGCCGATGCAGGGGATACGGGTTCGTGCCCCGGTCTGGGAGGATCCCATGTGCCGCGGAGCGGCTGGGCCCGTGAGCCATGGCCGCTGAGCCTGCGCGTCCGGAGCCTGCGCGTCCGGAGCCTGTGCTCCGCAACGGGGGAGGCCACAGCAGTGAGAGGCCCGCATACCGCAAAAAAAAAAAAAAAAAAAAAAAAGACACATCACCCCAATGTTCATTGCAGCACTATTTACAATAGCCAGGTCATGGAAGCAACCTAAATGCCCATCAACAGATGAATGGGTAAAGAAGATGTGGTACATATATACAATGGAATATTACTCAGCCATAAAAAGGAACGAAATTGTGTCATTTGTAGAGACATGGGTGGACCTAGAGACTGTCATACAGAGTGAATTAAGTCAGAAAGAGCAAAACAAATATTGTATGTTAATGCATATATGTGGAAACTAGCAAAATGGTACATATGAACCAGTTTGCAGAGCAGGAATAGAGACACAGATGTAGAGAACAAACGTATGGACACCAAGGGGGGAAAGTGGGGTGGGGGTAGTGGTAGTGAGATGAATTGGGAGATTGGGATTGACATATATACACCAGTCTGTATAAAATAGGTAACTAATAAGAACCTGCTGTATTAAAAAAATTAATTTAATTTAATTTAATTTAAAAAACAAGGAGGTGGAAGGAGGCTTCCATGCAAACATAATTCCCTTCATCTCCTTTGTCATTCCAGACTCTTTACCATAAATACTTATGCCTTATGCTTTGAAGAAGCAGGTTGCATAGATAAGTGGGTTGTTATCAGGGAGTTCAGGAGATAACAGTGACAACCTAAAGTTCCTTGAGGAGATAACAGAACACCAGTGAGCAACTATAGGCATTCATAACGTGAGAAAATTCAGGGGAGGAATGGCAGGCATTTTCAAAAGCTTTCTGCCACCACCTGAGTTACTAGGCTCCATTCTGATTAATCATAGACTTCTTTTGTGATTATTTCCCTAAAATAACATTTTTGTAGAATAAATAGTGCATTTATTCATGTATTCAGTACATATTGATTGAACACCTACTAAAAGTCAAGTGCTATGTTAGATGTTGACAGTATAAGAATTAGTTGTATAGCCCGGAGATGGAAACAACCTAAGTGTCCATCATCGGATGAATGGATAAAGAAGATGTGGCACATATATACAATGGAATATTACTCAGCCATAAAAAGAAACGAAACTGAGCAATTTGTAATGAGGTGGATAGACCTAGAGTCTGTCATACAGAGTGAAGTAAGTCAGAAAAAGAAAGACAAATACCGCATGCTAACACATATATATGGAATTTAAAAAAATGTAATGAAGAACCTAGGGGTAAAACGGGAATAAAGACACAGACCTACTTGAGAATGGACTTGAGGATATGGGGAAGGGGAAGGGTAAGCTGTGACAAAGCGAAAGAGAGGCATGGACATATATACACTGTCAAACGTAAGGTAGATAGGTAGTGGGAAGCAGCTGCAGAGCACAGGGAGATCAGCTCGGTGCTTTGTGACCACCTGGAGGGGTGGGATGGGGAGGGTGGGAGGGAGGGAGATGCATGAGGGAAGGGATGTGGGAACAGATGTATATGTATGACTGATTCACTTTGTTATAAAGCAGAAACTAATAAAATAAATAAATAATTTAAATTAAAATATATATATATAATAAAAAAAAGAATTAGTTGTGCTTTCTGATTTTTTTTACGGTGCCATAGATTAATGAGAGAAAAGACTGGAAAGGAATTATAGTATAACCAGTAATAGAAAAAGCACAGATTATTAAGATAGCAGAAATGCAGAAGCACCTCCTCTACTAGGTTGTATATCTAATAGTTGATGGGAGATTATTGGCTTTCTTGGCAAAAATCACTCCCGCTAGCTTGAACAAAACAGAGATTTTATTAGATGGATAAAATTACATTTTTATGAAACCCAGAGCAAAAGTGCAGCTACTCCAAAGGCATTGAATTGTGTCCTGAAAGGTCACCAAGATTCAGAGAAGCACATCTCTCCATCCCATGAGCTCTTCTTCCCTCTTTGTTGTTCACCTGCTCATCCAGAGTCTCAGTCTTCTGTTTCTACAGGTTGGTTTTGTTCCCTTTCCCTGTCGGTCACTTTTCCTGATGCATCTGCAGTTGAGCAAGTGTGGCCATCCCTGCCCTCATTTTACACCATCTCTAAGTGTGAGATCCCAACAGAAATCATGTCCCAATTTCAAATTTCTGGGACACTTGTCTCCTAGCATGGCAAGGTAGGTGCTCATTTAAGGTGCAGGCATCAGAGCAAGTGTGAGCACTACCTCTACAGAGTCTCGCAGAGAAGGAGATGTTTTAGTTGAGTTTTGAAAGTCAGGCAGAGCTTTGCCAGCAAACGCGGAGGGTCTCGAGAAAGGCATGAATTGTTCCAGAAATAGTTTTAGAAAAGTCACTCTCAAAACCTTTTTGACATGTACGGGTTAGCAGTTTTCCTGGAGTGTAGAAAAATCATTTTGGCAAAACAAATGTAAAGGAAGTCAACGCTAAGAAACATTCTCTAATTATCCGTGTCTCCCAAAGCTGTTTGAGAATGACTAGATGCTAATGAAGTGTTACCTGAAATGGGTTAAGAGAGAAATCGTTTATAAAGACGCAAGAGTTTTTGAAGATCACAAACAGAAATTCTATTTAACTAATAGTCAATGGTGATAATAAAACAAAAGTAAAAATGTCTCATCCTGAAAATAGGTTAATATTTTCAAATAGGATGCATGGGTTCAAAAGTCAGACTCGAGATACCAAACCTCTAAGGATGTGATGAACTTTCATGGTGGTATTTGTAACCTCTTCAACTTCCTATTTAGTAAATATGAGTCATGGTAGTAATTTCCAAGTGTCTCTAGTGGCAATGATGATCTGAGTAAACCAGATATACCCTTGGCACGCTAACACAAACAGCAAATAATTTCCTTTCTCTGCATGCATGTTTATGTTAACATTTATTTACGGTTTCTGTTTCTAATATTTTCAAAGTTGTATCCTGAGTGAAGCGTAATGTCTTCTCCTTTAATTAAGTAGAGTATTTTGTCTTTTTCATGGATTTATCAGAATGTTTTAGCCAATTCAGAACGTCAGTGTTCTCAGTTTCAACCAATAGAGAATGCATACCTTCCCCCTTTCAATTATTTTTTATTTTACTTGAGGTGGTATGTTTGATTATTTTCTTATCAAAAATTGGATATTTTGCTACTTAGAAGATTTAAACAGTTCATTTGTTTAGAAACCTACAGAAAACAACTAACAGCTTCAAGCTACATAGGAATGGAGTATTCATATATTTATTGCTGTTAAAAGAATGTTCTTGAGATCATTGACAACTGGACTTACTGGTCCTGGCTCCTGCATTTCTCCCTTGGGTTTGGCTTCCCATTTTTTTTTTTTGGTAATTGATTTTATATTGGACTATAGTTGATTTACAATATCGTGTTAGTTTCAGGTGTACAGCAAGGTGATTCAGTTATACATATATCTATTATTTTTCAAATTTTTTTTCCCATATAGGTTATTACAGAATATTGAGCAGAGTTCCCTGTGCTATATAGTACGTCCTGTTGTTTACCTATTTTATATATAGTAGAGTGTGCAGGTTAATCCCAAACTCCCAATTTATCCCTCCCCACCCCACCTTTCCCCTTTGGTAACCAAAAGTTTGTTTTGTAATTCTGTGAGTCTGTTTCTGTCTTGTAAATAAGTCATTTGTATCATATTTTTAGATTCTACATATAAGTGATAGCATATATTTGTCTTTCTCTGTCTGACTTACTTCACTTAGTATAATCTCTAGGTCCATGCATGTTGCTGTAAATGGCATTTTTTATTCTTTTTAATGTCTGAGTAATATCCCATTATATACATGTAACACATCTTCTTTATCCATTCATCTTGGCTTTCTTTATAAACACCTCTGTGGGAGAATGATGTTGTGCTCACTTAGGCAGTAACTACAAGAGACTGCTTATCTCCATGTGTAATCCAACATGGAAAGACCTAGGCATTGTTCAAAGAGCTCTTGATCTTGACTTCAAGATCTCCCTAGTCTTCCCACTGTCTCCAAAACAATAGCAAGTCTTTGGTCACTGAGGATTAGGTGTCTCATTTGAAAACTGCAGAGGTTTCTAGCATTATGAGTTTGAAACCATATCTGAGATCATTTGGGGTTCTACCTAGTTGCTTTACCAAAGAAGTCAAATATTTACCTGGTTTTGATATTGAGGTTTTGAGAAAGATTTTATCTAAACAAAGGTTTTCTCTTAAATTGTTGGAAACCCTTTGACCTAATTGATGTCTCAGTTTCTTTTCATTTCCCCATGTCTATAATCGTGGGAAAGGGCACAGGGGTGGTGCACTTCTTCTCTTTTCTCTAACAATAGACTTTGAGTTTCACTGCTTAGCCCAGAGGAAAGAATAAAACACATTATGACATTGTCTGAATATTAGTAAACTCATGATTGAAAATCTCTCTGGGGTCCTTAGCTGAAGACTCCAACCAAGAACCTTCTAGAACTGAGATAAAAATGCATAAGAATAGAGAAAACAGCCTCCTGAAGCATAAATGGAAGAGTTCTATTCACTACTACACCTATGAATTGTTTCCTATTTTCATAAGACTTTTCTATATTCAGACTCTAATTACCTAAAGGGTTACTATTCACTTGTTTGAAGTTCTCTCTGCATAACTGAAATTATTACTGGAAAAAGCCATGGCCAAGCCAGTCATATTGCTGTTGATCTCTACTCCAAAGAAAAAGCATATGATTTGCCCAGTGGACTCTGAACCAGTGGTTCTTAAAGTGTGGGACCAGCATCAGGAGCATCAGCATCACCTGGAAACTTGCAGGAATGCATATCCTAAGGCCCCATCCCAGACCCTCCAAATGAGAATCTCTGAAGATGGGCCCAACAGACCCAGCCATCTTCCAGGTGATTCTGACATACACTCAAGTTTGAGACTCACTGCTCTAAACTCTCTGTTCCTCTGCCCTCAATGGCAAGTAGCAAAACTGAAGAGAAGTTAGAGACAAAAGATGGGAAAATGTCCAGGCAAATTGCTAATCAGAGATATTTACCTTTTTTCCCTTTATCCACTTCTTGCATTTTCCTTCACCCAGAAAAATAAAAATAAAACAGGTTTTCCTTGGGGATATTTTTATCTTCAAGAAAAAGCAGGAAGTCAGGACAGAATTAAATTAAAAAGATTTCAGAAATAAGTCTGAGATGTGTGAGGTCTTTCAACTCTTATCATGGATGCCAGTACTATCGTGCCACTGTGACACCATTAATCTGTGGGCTGTGACCTTGGCATTAGGGTCAGTGGCTCAATACTCTAAGCACATTGAAACCGTCTTGCTCCTACAGGTCTCAGCTAGTCTTCAGAGCTTCCTCTTGGCTGTCTTCCCTATACCATCCCCAATCTTACTATTCTAAAATAAAGATATACCTAAACTTTTTCAGAAAACTAATTTGCATACTTCTGTAAAGTTTTCATGCCACCTGGAACATAAATCTTGCTGAAAGCATTGGCTCTAGTGTTAGCTGGTTACTAGCTGCCTGCTGCAGCCATTTTCAAGGAGGTAAAAATATTCTTTATTTGCTCTTCTGATTGGCAGTAGCCTGGGGTTTTAAACAACAGTTTCTTTCAAAAGATGGTGCTATTAGAATGATGGGGACAGAATTACTTTTAGTATGTGTCATACATAATCTGTTTGCAAAATGCTGTGAGACATTTGGATAAAAGGCAGCATTTGGCTCACAAAAGACAGTTTTGCTGGACAGATTTACCTACTGAGACAATGTTTTTGTGATTATTTACCATTTATGATCATGCTGTATATGCCACCTTACAGAATTCATGAAAGACAGTCCATGGCTTAATCCATATTCTAAAAGTCTTTGAAACATTGTGGGAGAAAGGAATTTTCTTGAAAGAAAAAACTTAATAGTAGCCCCTTACCTGTTCATTGTGCTTTATGGCTTAAAAAGGGCTTTCATACATACTTTTACAATAACTCTGTAGAGTAGATAAGATGGGCATAATTATTCCATTTATATAGAGGAGAAACTGAAGGCCATGAAAGTTAGAGGTCTTGCCAAAGTTATACAGCTAGTAAATGGCAGAGTTCATGCCCTGAGACAGAAGGGTACCATTCATTTCTGCTTCTTGAAAGAAAGAAAAATGGAAAAGAGATACAGAAATTCTGTGAAAATGACTTGAATAAACAAATGTTTCTACTTTCCCAAGTGCTTGTATGTTTCCCTACTGGCTGGTTTGAGCTACCTTGGACTCATCCTACCACAGAATAACTCTTACAGCCACACAGCAGACCTGAGAGACCTGATTTCCATGTCAGAACACAGTCAGACTGGGGTGTAGAACATAAGGTAAAATCAGTTACAGGAGAGAAAGAGGATCCAATCGCCCTCAATATAGGGTTTACTACCTTTTGGTAAAACGCCCACCTTACTGTGTCATTATGAACAGTGTTTTCTTAAAATCTTCCAATAGGTAAATCTGAAGATCAGTAGTCAAAATGTCCAGCAGAGTTTAGAGGAAATACAGATAGAAAGCATGGTTTCATTTCAAAGCATCTTTCACGAACTTTAAGTAACATGTGCCTTGTGCAAGTCATTGTAAGTGGAAGGAAATAAAACATGCACTGGATGCCCACCAGGTGATAAAGGTGAATCCAGTCACTTAGACAGACACAACGCTGAAGTTTCATGGTGAAGCTTTGAGGTAGACGTTATGACTTCCATGTTGCAGGTTTATTCCCTCAACTGATAGTTATTGAGCTCCTACTAGGTGCTAATCTCTGATGAGAAAACTTTGAAAAGAGAATCTGGACCCTCAAACTACTCATCCCCTAATGCATGGGAAACATCGGCAGTGATGAAATATTGAGTCAGTGCAGTGATAGAAAATAGGCCAACGATATTATGGGACTTGAGAAGGGTCAGCTAACGGAGTTGAGCCTTAAGCAGTAAGAGTTAATCAAGCAAAGAAAAGGGAAAGGAGAATTTCAGGGAGAAATACAGATTAGCCAAAGAACTAAGGGACAAAAATTAACAGAGTATCTGGGAGAAATTTGAAAGAGTGTAAAATGGGAGAAATGGCTGGTAAGTGGGGTAAACCATGCTGAGAAACTTGGCTTTGTCTGAGGATGATGGTGACTCATGGAAAAGAGAAACAGAACATAGTGAGATTAGACCTCTCAGTTGACTGCTCTCTATAGGATGGAAGATGGGATACAGAGGAGCAAACCTGGGAGAAGAAGTTGTTACGAGAGCATCATAGTGATCTAGACAAGAGATGGTGAAGAGTTGAATTTTCACAGTGGAACAAAGGATGGAAATAAAAACAGAGATTTAGGGGCTTCCCTGTTGGTGCACTGGTTGAGAATCTGCCTGCTGATGCAGGGGACATGGGTTCGAGCCCTGGTCTGGGGGGATCCCACATGCCACGGAGCAACTGGGCCAGTGAACCACAACTACTGAGCCTGCGCGTCTGGAGCCTGTGCTCTGCAACAAGAGAGGCCACGATAGTGAGAGGCCCGTGCACTGCAATGAAGAGTGGCCCCCGCTTGCCAAAACTAGAGAAAGTCCTCACACAGAAACGAAGACCCAACAAAGCCAAAAATAAACAAACAAACAAATAAATAAATAAAAATGAATATCTGCTTTAAAAAAACAAAAAACAGAGATTTAAGAAACGTCCCGGGGCTTCCCTGGTGGTGCAGTGGTTGAGAGTCCGCCTGACGATGCAGGGGAAACGGGTTCATGCCCCAGTCTGGGAAGATCCCACATGCCGCGGAGCGGCTGGGCCCGTGAGCCATGGCCGCTGGGCCTGTGCGTCCGAAGCCTGTGCTCTGCAACGGGAGAGGCCACAACAGTGAGAGGCCCACATACCGCAAAAAAAAAAAAAAAAAAAAAGTCCCTGCTGGCACAGTGGTTAAGAATCCACCTGCCAGTGCAGGGGACATGGGTTCGATCTCTTATCCAGGAAGATCCCACATGCTGTGGAGCAACTAAGCCCGTGTGCCACAACTACTGAGCCTGCGCTCTAGAGCCCGCAAGCCACAGCTAGTGAAGCCCAGATGCCTAGAGCCCATGCTTCACAACAAGAGAAGCCACCCCAATGAGAAACTTGAGCACTGCAAAGAAGAGTAGCCCCTGCTCGGCCCAACTACAGAGAGCCCATGCACAGCAAGAAAGACCCAACGCAGCCAAAAATAAATAAATAAATGTATTAAAAAAAAAAAACAAATATTTGGAACAAAATAGAAGCGTCAGTATTTAATGATTAAAAATAGATGAATAAATAAGCTCTATTAAGTTAAATATTTGCCTCTAGGAAACATGACCAGGATGTGGTGGGGCCTGGATTCTAACCCATGATGGAGTCGAAGGGATTAAGAACCCCTCTTGTATAGACTGCAGACTTTTCACTCAGGACACATAACTGATACACTATATTTAACGCCATATGTGTACATTCATCACTATATAACTTGTTTTCCCCAATTTTTATAGGTACATTAACATACCAAGCCCCCAGCATTGCGGGTGAGAGTTCATGGTGAGAAAGAAGTCCTTTAAATTTCTCTAGAGAAATCTAAATTGAAAGGTTATTTTGGAATCACATCTTAAAGCAGAAGTTGAATACTCATGGTGTGACTCGAAAATAGTGATAGAACAAAAACAGCAAAAAAAAAAATTGCTTGTAGAACAGAGGTTTTCATGAAGAGTAACTTACAATTTTCTTTTACCGAAAGGAGTGCAAACTGGTTTTTTTGGTGATTTTTTTTTCATCTACAGAGATATCTTCTTGCTGTGTAACATCTTTGGCTCATCCAAGAACACTTGAGTCGCAGTGCATGGTTAGGCAAGTGTGAGGACAGTAGACACCACCTCCGTGGGGGAAAGAGCACCAGGACATTTGCACCTGGAATAGGCGGATCCTTCCAACCTACTTGGTAGCCAGAGAAACTGCGGGAGAGTAAGTGGCACATGTGCCTAGGGGCTGAGGAACCTGCTGGGAGGGAAAGGGATCTTGACTCCATCCAGAGAATCAGTGGAAGTGGAGCCTTTTCCACAGTCCTCACCATGAAGGGACCCCACAGCCACAACAGGGATCTCAGCCCTGAGATTCTCTGACCTCAGGTACAGCCCTGAGCCCCTAGGGACACTGTGCAGGCTGCCCGTGGAAGTCCATTTGGACAGACTTCTTGCAAGGTGTCCACCCAAGCAGTGGCTTTGCTTATGAGCTCAGAGCTGAAGGATTTGTCACTTTGGTAGCCCAAGTGTGGGCGCTACTGCAGCTCATGCAAGGATCTGCGCAACTAAAGCTTTATCGCAGTGGTGGTCCTTCCCTGGGCCGTGCAAGATACGTTTTCAACAGACACCCCACGTCACAGCAGCAGCAGAAGCCACAGCAGGAGTTGATCAGGAGTAGATGCCAATTCCCCAAGCCTGACAGCTGAATTAGTAACTAGAGTTCGTACCACATTTGAGAACAGGGGCAGGAAGGAAGGTCTCAAATACTGGATTATTTGTTAATAGAATCTGTGAGAACTCAAGTAATTAGTTGAGGTAACAAAAGTGATCTGAACATAATTGTGCTTCCAGCTAGTGAAACTGAATATACTCTATTAACTAAATCTTTAAAACATTTTTCTACATTATTTCTATTTATTTTACATAAGCTTTACAAAGCACTTTGTCATTGATCAGACAAGGGATCTTCACAGTAACATTATATGTATTCTAAAAAGCATTCTAGAATACCCAGTTTACAGATAAGGAAAACAATGACAGAGCTGAGATTAGGTCTCTACCATAGCATTTAACTCTCAGGCATATTTTCTTTACCACTCCTGCTCCTGCCTTTGAAAGCTACAATCTGCATGGATGTTCGTAAATTAAAACAGAACGTCAAATTAAAACGGAGAGGAAGCAAGTAGAATCTGACAGTAATATTAATACCTCTGAAATCCCTGGTCTTTTCAATTAACAGTCTCTTTCTGAGAGGTTTATTGTTCTTGGCTTGAACTGAGGTCATTAAAACACCTCAAAAATCCTACTTAAACACTCTCTCCAAGGTTTTGGGTACCACTTCTGCTTTGCATAGATTCAGAGAGAAGGCATAATAAAACAGGCCCCAGGGCTGTCATGTGTGTCTCTTTGCCTTTGTTTTATAACCCAAGTTCATGAGCCTGTTCAGCATTTATCCCTGGATATAATTTATCATCCCAGAGAGAAGCCTATATACTTAATTTCAAATGTAGGTCTGAATGAAAGTAAATATATAAATTAAGTGACCCTCTAGGTATGGCATACCTTCCAGCTAAACCTCAATGTGATTTTGCTCATTCACCTAAAAGCGGCCTGGCATAAAAAGCATGCTACATGGCAAGATGAATCACGGCACTTTTATTAACCCCACTGGATGAGCCTCCTCACACTGGACTATTTTACAGCATTATTTTATTGGCAGTTACTGTCACCAAATAAACTACAAAGTAGTGACTGATGTAGTAGAACTAGACAGATTGAAGGATCTAGACTACTTGTAAAAGAGAACTATTTTGCCAAGCGCTGCTACAATAAAGCAATTCTGATGCTTATAAAAGAATGCAACTGATAGTGGCAAATCTCAGTTGAACCAGGGCTTGGGGAGATTACCTGGTGAGGATAAAACTGACATCAGAAGCCTTGCTATTTTCAAATGCATGAGTTTGCTTTTATTTTTATTTTGTTTATTTTTATATCTTATAAGAGAAGGCAGTAATATTCTGAACATACTGTATTTTACCTCTGTGGCCAAACACATCATGCACTCATTATACACTCACATTTGGGAGAAAAATAACCAGACCATAATGTAGGAAGCTGCTCAAATTGAGCTTGAAGAATTTGTACACAAGGAATGAATGATTCTTGTCTTTTTTCCCTAAACATTCTGACTGGCCCCTTTTTTCATCTAGAAAAGACTAACTGAATCTTTTTCCCAGAAGAAAGGGAATGACATATCAAATAGTTTCAGAGGTAATAGTAGTTTGAATTTTTAAGTGTGTGATGTAATTTTACCACTGTTTAATTGTTGGCAGAATTTTTTCATCCTATGAAGGAGAACCTCCAGTCTCTTGAGTAAAATTTTTAAAAAACACAACAAAAAAGATTGCCTATCTAAAAACTATGTCCTGAATTATACAAAAAGAAGGAATTTCAAAGTGCAGGAAGATAAACAGGGTCACATGTGCCTCCCTTTTGAATCTGCCAGATGTGTCTTTCTAAAACTAGATCTGATGATTTCACCCACCTGGTTCAAAAATTTTGCCTACAGCAGAAAACCCCAACCATTTCAGCTGAGCCAATTGACCTTTGCTATTGGCCCCTAGCTACGTTTCCAACTTTAGCTCCCATCTTTCACCCTGGAACATCCAGCTCTAAGGTTCTAGGTCTTTTCATTCTTAATACTTATCACGTGACTTTTCTCTGCCAGCAATACCAGTACCTTCTCTGCCTATTCATTCTCCAGCATCATTCCCTCTGCTCTGGTCCTTCCATGCTTCACACCTAACTCTTCAAAAGATAACTCAAGCCTTAATGGCAGTTTTTATTTAGGACATAACTCTCCCAGTGGATGATAAAACAGTCATGGATTGGACCCCGTTAGACTTCTATGAATCTGTTCGCAGATTCACCAGTGCCTTGCACAGGTTCTAGGACACAGCAGGTACTTCATAAATGTTTGAATCAACTAAGCTTAATTTTTAAATTGTGCTTATGTTCATTCTCTTCACTACTTAGAGATTCCTAGACAATTAGGATTCTGTTCTGTTTACCATACTATTCCTAAGTCAAGTGTCTAGCAGAGTGCTTGGCACATAGAAAATGCTCATTACTTATTTTTTTTTTTACTGAATAAATAAGGAAATGAGCAGGGATGCTTTTTAGACACAAATTTCTAGATTTTAATGCAGGCTACCACTTACTAACTTAAAGACTGGAGCCAGTTCTTAACTTCCCTCAGCTATAAAATGCTAATAAAAGTATCAACCTTCGAGTTATTGTGAAGATCAATAGTAACGATATGTATATGTAATAGCCTAGTATTTGACATATGTACACACTCAATAAATGTTGGTTCACAAGATATTAATTTCCAAAATATATAAACAACTCACACAACTCAATAAGAAAAAAACAAACAACCTAATCAAAAAATGGGCAGAAGACTTAAATAGACATTTCTCCAAAGAAGACATACAGATGGCCAACAGGCACATGAAAAGATGCTCAATATCGCTAATTATTAGAGAAATGCAAATCAAAACCACAGTGAGGTATCACCTGACACCAGTCAGAATGGCCATCATTAAAAAGTCTACAAATAATAAATTCTGGAAAGAGTGTGGAGAAAAGGGAAGGAACACTCTTACACTGTTGGTAGGAATGTAAATTGGTACAGCTGCTATGGAAGAGTATGGAGGGTCTTCAAAAAACTAAAAATAGAACTACCATATGACCCAGCAATTCCACTCCTGAGCATATATCTGGAGAAAAACCTAATTTGAAAACATACATGTACCCCAAAGTTCAAAACAGCGCTATTTACAACAGCCAAGACATGGAAGCAACCTAAATGTCTGTCAAACGATGCATGGATAAAGAAGATGTGGGACATATACACAATGGACTCCAAAGTATACAAACAGCTCATGGAGCTCAATATCAAAAAAAACAAACAATCCAGTTAAAAAATGGGTGGAAGACCTAAATAGACATTTCACCAAGGAAAACATACAGATGGCCAAGAGTCACATGAAAAGATGCTCAACATCACTAATTATTAGAGAAATGCAAATCAAAACTACAATGAGGTATCACCTCACACTGGTCAGAATGTCCATTATCAAAAAATCTAGAAACAATAAACGCTGGAAAGGGTGTGGTGAAAAGGGAACCCTCCTGCACTGCTGGTAGGAATGTAAATTGATACAGCCACTATGGAGAACAGTGTGGAGGTTCCTTAAAAAACTAAAAATAGAATTACCATACGACCCAGCAATCCCACTACTGGGCATATACCCTGAGAAAACCATAATTCAAAAAGAGACATGTGCCACAATGTTCATTGCACCACTATTTACAGTAGCCAGGACATGGAACCAACCTAAATGTCCATCGACAGATGAATGGATAAAGAAGATGTGGCACATATATACAATGGAATGTTACTCAGCCATGAAAAGAAACAAAATTGAGTTATTTGTAATGAGGTAGATGGACCTAGAGTCCATCATACAGAGTGAAGTAAGAAAGAAAAACAAACTCCATATGCTAACACATATATATGGAATCTAAAAAAAAAAATTGTACTGATGAACCTAGTTGCAGGGTAGGAATAAAGAGGTAGACATAGAGAATGGACTTGAGGACATGGGGTGAGAGGGCGAAGCTGAGGCGAAGTGAGAGTAGCATCAACATATATACTCTACAGAATGTTAAATAGTTGGCTGGTGGGAAGCAGCCACGTAGCACAGGAAGATCAGCTTGGTGCTTTGCAATGACCTAGAGGGGTGGGATAGGGAGGATGTGAGGGAAGCTCAAGAGGGAAGGGATATGGGGACATGTGTATGCATATGGCTGATTCGCTTTTTTGTGCAACAGAAAATAACACAGTATTGTGAAGCAATTATACTCCAATAAAGATCTATTTTTTAAAAAATAATGAAATGTTGCCCTTTGCAGCAACATGGATGGACCTAGAGATTACCATACTAAGTGAAGTAAGTCAGACAAAGACGAATATTGTATGATATCACTTACACGTGGAACCTAAAATATGATACAAATGAACTTATTTACAAAACAGAAACACTCACAGATATAGAAAACAAACTTATGTTACCAAAGGGAAAGGGGGAGAGGGAGGGTTAAATTAAGAGTTCGGGATTAACATATACACACTACTATATAAAACAGATAAACAAAAACATCCTAATGTAAAGCACAGGGAACTATATTCAATATCTTGTAATAAACCATAATGGAAAAGAATACGAAAATGTACATATATAGTATATATATGCATATACATATATATGTATCTATGTATCACTGAATCACTTTGCTGTACATCTGAAACTAACACAACATTGTAAATCAACTATACTTCAACAACAAAAACAACAAATGTTGTTTCATTCCCTCTTCCTACCATATATGTTTTAGCTAGAAATATTTCCAGATGCAGGTAACAGAACACCCAATGTACAGTGCCTTAAACAAATGTTGGCCTATTTTTCATAAACAACAAGTAGTACAGAAATAAGCAAAAGTAGGTGACTTTTTCCTAACACCCACTGGCTGGAGTTGCGGAGAGACCAGGCAGCTCTCTGTGTCTATGGCTCTGAATAAGGCGACCGCTCTCCAGCCTCCACATCACCATCACCATATAAAAGAGAGTCCTTAAGATTTTGCTTGCTCCTAGCAAACCCCTCTCACCCCAATATTACCCATACTATCTGCCTTGTGACCATAAGGGTTAATTTAATTACATACTCTTAATTTATACTGTAGAACATAAAGCCTAGAACTCAAGCCATCTCCCACTTTCCAGATTCTGATTCCCATATAGGTCTTTCAGTAGTGAAATATGCACCCTAGCACTTCCTAGCCCTGTCTTCTCCCTGCTTTATTTTTCTCCTTAAGAATTTTTTTTATCATTTTGATGTAATGCACGTGCATGCACGCACACACACACACACACACAGAAATCTGTTTTCTGTCTCTCGTCTCACACTAGAATGTAAGGTCTATGAGAGCAGGATTTTGTGTCTGTTGTTTTCACTGCTATATCTCCAAAGTCTAAAAGAGTATGCTGGTAACATGCAATGTTCGATAAACATTTGTCCAAAATGGAATAAAAAGCTGAAGTATTGACTCGCATGTTCATTCGTGACATCAAGACTCAGGTCGTTTCCATATTTTAATTCCATTATTTTTAGCATATTGAGTTGTAGGATGGCTTGTTAAGCATTAGTCACATTTCAGAAAAGAAGAAAACGGTAGGGCAAAACTTCACAAGCTTTTTTATATCCTCCTCTTTTTTTCTATTCTTAAAAATGTTTCCCCAAATGCTTTCGGCAGACTTCTACTTACATTTTGCTCATCAGAACTGTGTCACATGATTCCCTTCACTTCAAGAGAGGCTGTCAGTACAGTTTAAATTTCCTAGTAAGCAAAGGAAGAGAGGAGGGATTGGAGATGGATTTTGAGTTAACCAATATATAGCTTATGCCCCAAATTTCTCTGTAATCTTGCATACTATTTATACTTAATGAATGAATTAGAATTTAAAGAATCATGTATTACATGGAAATAGCAGGTAAGGAATCTTAAATGCAGTATAATTTCATAGCTTAGGAGAAAATGTAGATGCATAATTTTATATCAATGAAAGAGAGAAGGAGTGTTGATACTCCAAAACTGTATTCAATACAAACTCACCATTTACATTTGGCTTTGGAAAGTGTCTTGAATGTATATTTGCATAAGATAAAGCTCCCTTGCTCAGACTGATTCAGGGTTCACCTTCTATAGTATATCTCTAATTTAAAAAAATGAGGAGTGCATCAATTGCAAATGGCCTGAAAAGAAAGATAATAGCTAGCCTTTATTGTAGATAGTTTACATACACTGAGTCATTGAACATATGCTACAGCCATCCTTCAAAATAAGTATTATTATCTTGATGTAGATACATTTTCATCATCCGTTTTAGAGATAAGGAAACTGAGGCTCAGAAATTTTTGAAAATGTTTAGTTTTGGTAAATGAAAGAGCCAGGATTTGAACTAAGTTTGGTTTCTTTTATGCTCTTCCTCACAGAGCACAGGATTAAATTGATATATATTGATCAAAAGTGGTGTGCTGCAATATAACGCCCATTTTCTCTTCCTAATCCAGACATTGACCCATCCTAGATGAACCACATTTCCTCTGATGATTCAGGGTTGACCTTCCCCAGGGATTCTTGGCTCAAAGAGGAAACAAGAAATGCCTAGATCATAAAGGCTTTCTTCAAATAAAAAATAAAGTACAGTAATTGAGATGTCAACCAGACTACCAGATGAGCTCTGATTGACATTCAGTACCCTAGTCAACAGAGCAAATCCCTAAACAGAGGAGACCCCGTCAATAAAGCTAAAAGGGTAGATTGTGCCGTGGACAGACCACTGGAGTCTGTGTCCGTTTTCATTTGCTTTGGGGCTTTTTGGAAACGACTTCCATTAAAAGCACTCTTGATGACAGCGAGGGCAGCCCTCAGAGTGACTATGTGGACCGCCAGTCCACTTCCCCTTTATACATTGCTCCGAAGTTTGGTATTCATGAAGTGAGAGAGAAAGGAGAAAATAATTGCTGAGTGGCTATTGCCTATTTCAACTCATGGCCTTTCTCCGTCAGCCTCAAAACCACAAAAACAATTCCACTTAATTAACTAACAAGAAGAATAAAGTCTTCTTTATAAAACAGTTTATGGTCTAACTACAACAAGACCATACTCTAGATATCCCCAAAACAAACAAGGCTGAAATAAGTTTAAAATATTGGAAGAAATATAATTCTCATTATTGAGAAATATTTTTTGCTAGATAACGTCATCTATATTACTGCTCTGAATTCCCACAGCAGTACTGTAAGACATGTATTATTTTCATTATTTTATGGCTGATGAAACTGAGGTTCAGTGAAGCCCAAGATCAAAAGGGTTGTATGTATATAAGGAATATGTCCATCTGGTGCCACCATGTGATCACACTACTCTTCAAAATTTTTCTTTGACTTTCCCAAGATGCACCAGGGTTCTCTCTCTCTCTCTCTCTCTCTCTCTCTCTCTCTCTCTCTCTCTCTCTCTTTATTGGAGTAGAGTTGATTTACAATGTTATGTTAGTTTCTGATGTTCAGCAAAGTGATTCAGTTATACATACCTATATTCTTTTTCAGATTATTTTCCATTATAGATTATTATGAGTTATTGAACATAGTACCCTGTGCTATGTAGTAGGTCCTTGTTGGTTATCTATTTTATATGTAGTAATGTGTATCTGTTCATTGCAAAGTTCTAATTGATCTCTCCCCCAGCTCCATTCCCTTTTGGTAACCAAAACCTTGCTTTCTATGTCTGTGAGTCAGTTTCTGTCGTGTAAATAAGTTCATTTGTATCATTTTTTAGATTCCACATATAAGTGATATCATACAGTATATGTCTTTCTCTTTCTGACTTACTTCACTTAGTATGATAATCTCTAGGTCAATCCATGTTGCTTCAAATAGCATTATTTCATTCTTTTTTAGTGGCTGAGTAATATTCCATTGTATATATGTACCACATCTTCTTTATCCATTCCTCTGTCGATGGTCATTTAGGTTGCTTCCATGTCTTGGCTATTATGTTGAATAAATAGTGCTGCTGTGAACATTGGGTGCATGTATCTTTTTGAATTAGAGCTTTCTGTGGATATATGCCCAGGAGGGGGATTGCTGCATCATATGAGATGCACCAGCTTTTGATTCAACTCCGATCATGTTCTACCTCCCTGAATATTCTATGATGATCAAACCAAGATCAAGTTGAATTAATAAAAGGTACTGTAGATTTAGGTCTATAGAAAAAGACTTTGTGTTTGGGTAAAGTAAGCTTCTATACTAAAGAGCCCCCAAACTGCAGAATCTCTAACAAAGTATATTCTATCTCAAAACAATAGTCTTGAAGTAGGTGGGTGTGCGAAAGGCAGGCAGTTCTGCTCTGCCTGGTGTCCAGACTCTCAACTTTCTTTAATCACCCAACACAGTTTAAAGTATTGGCCTCCTCCCAGTAGTAGCCAGCTCATCAGCACCATAGATGGAGATTAGACCACAGATTGTGAAAAAGAGAATGCAGGGCAACCTGCTTTATCTGCTTCCTTTTTAGAGAAGTGGTGAGCAAGTTGCATGTATTACTTATACTTAAAATTCACTGGCCAAAATTTAATTGAAGGACCACAACAAGCAAAAGCTGGGTGGCTATGGGCAATGCTGATTCATTGAGGTTTATACTGCCAAAAAAATGAATGTGACACATGGGAAAAAAAGCACTTTCAGGGCTTCCCTAGTGGCGCAGTGGTTGAGAGTCCACCTGTCGATGCAGGGGACACGTGTTCGTGCCCCGGTCTGGGAAGATCCCACAAGCCGCGGAGTGGCTAGGCCCGTGAGCCATGGCCACTGAGCCTGCGCATCTGGAGCCTGAGTTCTGCAACAGGAGAGGCCACAGCAGTGAGAGGCCCACGTAGAGCACAAAAAAAAAGAAAGAAAGAAAAAAAAAAAGCTTCAATGAGGTATCACCTCACACAGGTCAGAATGGCCATCATCAAAAAATCTACAAACAATAAATTCTGGAGAGGGTGTGGAGAAAAGGGAACCCTCTTTCACTGTTGGTGGGGATGTAAATTGATACAGCCACTATGGAGAACAGTATGGAGTTTCCTTAAAACACTAAAACTAGAGCTACGATACAACCCAGCAAACCCACTACTGGGCATACACCCTGAGAAAACTGTAATTCAAAAAGAGTCATATACCACAATGTTCATTGCAGCTCTATTTACAATAGCCAGGACATGGAAGCAACCTAAGTGTCCATCGACAGATGAATGGATAAAGAAGAGGTGGCACATATATACAATGGAATCTTACTCAGCCATAAAAAGAAACGAAATTGAGCTATATGTCGTGAGGTGGATGGACCTAGATTCTGTCATACAGAGTGAAGTAAGTCAGAAAGAGAAAAACTAATACCGTATGCTAACACATATATATGGAATTTAAGAAAAAAAATGTCATGAAGAACCTAGGGGTAAGACAGGAATAAAGACATAGACCTACTAGAGAATGGACTTGAGGATATGGGGAGGGGGAAGGGTAAGCTGTGACAAAGTGAGAGAGTGCCATGGACATATATACACTACCAAACGTAAAACAGATAGCTAGTGGGAAGCAGCCACATAGCACAGTGAGATCAGCTGGGTGCTTTGTGACCACCTAGAGGGGTGGGATAGGGAGGGTGGGAGGGAGGGAGACCAAAGAGGGAAGATATGGGAACATATGTATATGTATAACTGATTCACTTTGTTATAAAGCAGAAACTAACACACCATTGTAAAGCAATTATACTCCAATAAAGATGTAAAAAAATATATATATCATCTTCTTATCAAAAGGATTTATACATAGATATATTACCTTAATATATATAATATACATAATATACATGTATTACATATGACATATATTTTATATATCATTTACATACTCTTTTCATGTAACTGAAAATGATGCTTTTCAAATCCAAATGACTTTGAGCCCTTTTCGAAATCAGAGTTGTGGCAGGGGGATGGCTGGTGGTCAGCAAAGTTTCCGGTGTAATATTAGTGTCTTTAATTAATATTAATACAGAGGTTCTATAGGGACCTGTTCTAGTTATACAACATGCCTTCCCAATCACAGCTGGTGAGTGGCCCAGCTGAATAAAGGAAGCAAAAGACAGCTTGACTGGCTCTGCTTCTCCCTGATCTCCATGGGGTTACTCTCCTACAGACAGGGTTACAGGTTATAAAGGAATATTAAACAGCCTTCTTTTGCCCAAAGGAGTGGTTGAAGAGTTTCTGAAAGTGCCCCAGGCACAGAGCAGGTGGACAAGTCAAGCCATATCTAGGGCTGTGCCAGAGCCATCACAGAATTGAATCTTAAATTCTCAATGATTCCTCTTTGTGAACACATGATCTAAACAAAATAACAAGCAGCAGATAAACATTCAGGAAGGACCAGGAATCTGACTAAAAACCTCATCGCTTATGGTAATTTTCTTGCCTAGGAAATTTCAGTATTGTAGCCACGTGTAGTGCAGAGATTGTAGAAAGTTGAACTTTACAAATAATAAATCTAAAGTGTTAAAGAGTCCCTGGCTGGTGCTGCAACAACCATGTCCCTCAAGTCTAGTATGTGGACTATAAAAGTGACCAGTGATCTGGGAACAGCAGAGTGTAGTGTTGAAAGCTTGTACCCTAAACCCCTTTTACCATGGTTCCAGTCATGGAGTTGCTACTTTCAAGTATTTTTCAAAAAGAAAGGAGAATAAAACAAGTTGAGACATTTGCTATAGTTCAATTATTCCTTCATTCAAGAAATGTTTGTTTTCTGGTGCCTACTACATATTGGATAAAAACTGAACAGAACCCAAACTGAAGCAGTGGCAGAAGGAATGGAGAATAGAGAACAGACTGAAGGGCTCTTTGTTATTTTGGAAGGAGCACTGGCTTCTTTCTAAGCAAATGGAGATCTCATTATGTCATTCCCTCTCTCTGGGATCTCTGTAATGGACTTGATGAAGCCTGCTTTCCACCACAGTCTACTTTCTACTAGTAACTTCACACCATGGTGTCAATACAGTAGCCATCCAAATGGGGAGATTTGAATAAATTATCAATAAAGCCAGTATGTTAACTCTGCTTCCTTCACTTCAAGTACACAGATGGTTTCAATTACCAGAATGAAGTAAAAAAATATATATATATATGGGAAAACCTCAAAACTGTGGTATGAATAAGGTGTGGAAGATAGGATGCCAATTTCAAAGCCAAAAGACTTGAAAATAATTTTTGGTTTAATTCTGCATCAAGTTGGAAAAGCCTATGGTCACTGAAATTCTTCATTGGACAAATGAGGATATAATGGCTGTGCTGTCGATCTCATGGAAATGTTTAGAAGACATCAATTCGAAGTACTTTACATATCAAAATAGTTTGCAGGGAATTCCCCTGGAGAAGCAGAACTCTGGATCTTTCAACTTCCTTAGCACATATTTTATGCCCATAAAGGACATAAAAAATTAACATTGAGAGCAGCCCCAGAATGTCACTGGAAATGTGAAGAGCAATCCAAGTGTCTTTACGTGATAATTATGTGGGAGTGTATCTATCTATCTATGATCTATCTATCTATGCATGTATTATCGGTACCATAATGACATATTTTTCACACCAAGAACACAATGAAATCCTTCTATCTAACTACCTGGCTCAGTCACTACTCTGCTTCCATAATATCTGATAGGACTATAGAGAGAGGAACCCAAATCCCCCAAATAATGTGGATGTGGAGTATTTGCCTTAAATGGCTATTCCTTGTACAGGTTTTGGTGTTGATTGATTGACTGTAAGACCTTAAATGCCATAAGACCTGAACTTGACAAAAATTATGAGAGCAAGGTTGTGCCTCTAATGATTTCAACTTCAGTACTGAAGAAAAGAGGTCAGAACAAATGTGTCAAGTGTCTTCTGCTTCTAGAATTTTTAAAGTGTTGGTGTTTCCTCAGTATAATATTTCTCATATCTATACAAAAATTAAATGTCCTCATATCTAATACTGGGAAATTTTGAGAAAATAAGAAGTGGTTCCGAGAGACGGAAGATGGCGGAAGAGTAAGACACGGAGATCACCTTCCTCCCCACAGATACATCAGAAATATATCCACACGTGGAACAACTCCTACAAAACACCTACTGAATGCTGGCAGAAGACCTCAGACCTCCCAAAAGCAAGACTCCCCATGTACCTGGGTAGGGCAAAAGAAAAAAGAAAGAAAAACAGAGACAAAAGAATAGGGACGGGACCTGCACCAGTGGGAGGGAGCTGTGAAGGAGGAAAGGTTTCCACACACTAGGAGCCCCTTCGTGGGCGGAGACAGTGAGTGGGGGAGGGGGGAAGCTTCAGGGACATGGAGGAGAGCTCAGCAACAGGGGTGCGGAGGGCAAAGAGGAGAGACTCCCACACAGACGATTGGTGCTGACCAGCACTCACCAGCCGGAGAGTCTTGTCTGCAGACCCGCCAGGGCAGGCGGGGGCTGGGAGCTGAGGCTTGGGCTTCCATTGGAGCACAGGGAGAGGACTGGGGTTGGCGGTGTGAACACAGCCTGAAGGGGTTACTGCACCACAGCTGGCCGGGAGGGAGTCCTAGGAAAAGTCTGGACGTGCCAAAGAGGCAAGAGACTTTTTCTTCCCTCTTTGTTTCCTGGTGCATGAGGAGAGGGGATTAAGAGCGCTGCTTAAAGGAGCTCCAGAGAGGGGCGCGAGCCGCGGCTAAAGGCGCGGACCACGGAGATGGGCGTGGGACGTTAAGCGTGCTGCTGCAGCCACCAAGAAGCCTGTGGGCAAGCACAGGTCACAATCCACACCTCCCTTCCTGGGAGCCAGTGCAGCCCACCACTGCCAGGGTCCCGGGATCCAGGGACAACTTCCCCGGGAGAACGCATGGTGCACCTCAGGCTGGTGCAACGAAATGCCAGCCTCTGCCGATGCAGGCTCACCCCGCATCCATACCCTTCCCTCCCCCCAGCCGGAGTGAGCCAGAGTCCCTGAAGCAGGTGTTCTTTTAACCCTGTCCTGTCTGAGCAGAGAAAAGATGCCCTCCAGCGACCTACAGGCAGAGGCAGGGCCAAATCTAAATCTGAGCCACAGGATCTGTGAGAGAAAGAAGAGAAAGGGAAATCTCTCCCAGCAGCATCAGAAGCAGCAGATTAAAGCTCCACAATCAACTTGATGTACCCTGCATCTGTGGAATACATAAATAGACAACGAATCATCCCAAATTGAGGAGGTGGATTTTGAGAGCAAAATTTATTATTTTTCCCCTTCTCCTCTTTTCTTTCTTTCTTTCGTTATCTATCATTCTTTTCTTTCTTTTCTTTCTTTCTTTCTCTTTCTCTCTTTCTCCCTTTCTCCCTTTCTCCATTTCTCCTTTCTTTCTCTCTTTCTTTCTTTCTTTCTAATTTTTCTCCCTTTTATTCTGAGCGATGTGGATGAAAGGATCTTGGTGCTGCAGCCAGGAGTCAGTGCTGTGCCTCAGAGGTGGGAGAGCCAAATTCAGGACACTGGCCCACAAGAGACTTCCCAGCTCCACATAATATCAAATGGCGAAAATCTCCCAGAGAACTCCATCACAACACCAACACCAAGCTTCACTCAAAGGCCAGCAGTTACAGTGCTGGACACCCTATGCCAAACAACTAGCAAGACAGGAACACAACCCCACCCATTGGAAGAGAAGCTGCCTAAAATCATAATAAGTCCACAGGCAACCCAAAACACACCAGCAGACGTGGACCTGCCCACCAGAAAGACAACATCCAGCCTCATCCACCAGAGCACAGGCACTAGTCCCCTCCACCAGGACGCCAACACAACCCACTGAACCAACTTTAGCCACTGAAGACAGACACGAAAAACAATGGGAAATATGAAACTGCAGCCTGCAAAAAGGAGATCCCAAACACAGTGAGATAAGCAAAATGAGAAGACAGAAAAACACACAGCAGATGAAGGAGCAAGATAATAACCCACCAGACCTAACAAATGAAGAGGAAATAGCAGTCTACCTGAAAAAGAATTCAGAATAATGATAGTAAAGATGATCCAAGATTCTATTTCCAAGATCCAAAATCTTGGAAATAGAATAGACAAAATGCAAGAAACAGTTAACAAGGACCTAGAAGAACTAAAGATGAATCAAGCATCGATTAAAAACACAAAAAAATGAATTGAAAAATACTCTAGATGGGATCAATAGCAGACTAACTGAGGCAGAAGAATGGATAAGTGACCTGGAAGATATAATAGTGGAAATAACTGATGCAGAGCAAAATAAAGAAAAAAGAATGAAAAGAACAGAGGACAGTCTCAGAGACCTCTGGGACAACATTAAACTCACCAACATTCGAATTATAGGGGTTCCAGAAGAAGAAGAGAAAAAGAAAGGGACTGAGAATATATTTGAAGAGATTATAGTTGAAAACTTCCCTAATATGGGAAAGGAAATAGTTAATCAAGTCCAGGAGGCACAGAGAGTACCATACAGAATAAATCCCAGGAGAAACGCCAAGACACATATTAATCAAACTGTCAAAAATTAAACACAAAGAAATCATTTTAAAAGCAGCAAGGCAAAAACAACAAATAACACACAAGGGAATCCCCATCAGGTTAACAGCTGATCTCTCAGCAGAAACTCTACAAGCCAGAAAGGAGTGGCAGGACATAATTAAAGTGATGAAGGAGAAAAACCTGCAACCAAGATTACTCTACCCAGCAAGGATCTCATTCAGATTTGATGGAGAAATTAAAACGTTTACAGACAAGCAAAAGCTGAGAGAGTTCAGCACCAGCAAACCAGCTTTACAACAAATGCTAAAGGAACTTCTCTAGGCAAGAAACACAACAGAAGGAAAATACCTACAATAACGAACCCAAAGCAGTTAAGGAAATGGGAATAGGAACATACATATCGATAATTACCTTAAATGTAAATGGACTAAATGCTCCCACCAAAAGATACAGATTGGCTGAATGGATACAAAAACAAGACCCATATATATGCTGTCTACAACACATGCACTTCAGACCTAGAGACACATTCAGATTGAAAGTAAGGGGATGGAAAAAGATATTCCATGCAAATGGAAATCAAAAGAAAGCTGGAGTAGCAATTCTTATATCAGACAAAATAGACTTTAAAATAAAGACTATTAGAAGAGACAAAGAAGGACACTACATAAGGATAAAGGGATCAATCCAAGAAGAAGATATAACAATTGTAAATATTTATGCAGCCAACACAGAAGCACCTCAATACATAAGGCAAATACTAACAGACATAAAAGGGGAAATCGAAAGTAACACACACATAGTAGGGAACTTTAACACCCAACTTTCACCAAAGGACAGATCATCCAAAATGAAAATAAATAAGGAAACACAAGCTTTAAATGATACATTAAACAAGATGGACTTAATTGATACTTATAGGACATTCCATCTAAAAACAACAGAATACACATTTTTCTCAAGTACTCATGGAACATTCACCAGGATAGATCATATCTTGGGTAACAAATCAAGCCTTGGTAAATTTAAGAAAATTGAAATTGTATCAAGTAACTTTTCTGACCACAATGCTATGAGACTAGACATCAATTACAGGAAAAGATCTGTAAAAAATACAAACACATGGAGGCTAAACAATACACTACCCAATAACGAAGTGATCACTGAAGAAATCAAAGAGGAAATTTAAAAATACCTAGAAACAAATGACAATGGAGACACGACGACCCAAAACCTATGGGACACAGCAAAAGCAGTACTAAGGGGGAAGTTTATAGCAATACAATCCCACCTTAACAAACAGGAAATATCTCGAGTAAACAACGTGACCCTGCACCGAAAGCAATTAGAGAAAGAAGGACAAAAGAACCCCAAAGTTAGCAGAAGGAAAGAAATCATAAAGATCAGATCAGAAATAAATGAAAATGAAATGAAGGAAACGATAGCAAAGGTCAATAAAACTAAAAGCTGACTCTTTGAGAAGATAAACAAAATTCATAAACCATTAGCCAGACTCATCAAGAAAAAAAGGGAGAAGACTCAAATCAATAGAATTAGAAATGAAAAAGGAGAAGTAACAACTGACACTGCAGAAATACAAAAGATCATGAGAGATTACTACAAGCAACTCTATGCCAATAAAATGGACAACCTGGAAGAAATGGACAAATTCTTAGAAATGCACAACCTGCCAAGACTGAATCAGGAAGAAATAGAAAATATGAATAGACCAATCACAAGCACTGAAATTGAAACTGTGATTAAAAATCTTCCAACAAACAAAAGCCGAGGACCAGATGGCTTCACAGGCGAATTCTATCAAACATTTAGAGAAGAGCTAACACCTTCCTTCTCAAACTCTTCCAAAATATAGCAGAGGGAGGAGCACTCCCAAACTCATTCTACGAGCCCACCATCACCTTGATACCAAAACCAGGCAAGGATGTGACAAAGAAAGAAAATTACAGGCCAATATCACTGATGAACATAGATGCAAAAATCCTCAATAAAATACTAGCAAACAGAATCCAACAGCACATTAAAAGGATCATACACCATGATCAAGTGGGGTTTATTCCAGGACTGCAAGGATTCTTCAATATACGCAAATCAATCAACGTGATACACCATATTAACAAATTGAAGGAGAAAAACGATATGATCATCTCAATAGATGCAGAGAAAGCTTTCGACAAAATTCAACACCCATTTATGATAAAAACCCTGCAGAAAGTAGGCATAGAGGGAACTTTCCTCAACATAATAAAGGCCATATATGACAAACCCACAGCCAGCATCATCCTCAATGGTGAAAAACTGAAACCATTTCCACTAAGATCAGGAAAAAGACAAGGTTGCCCACTCTCACCACTCTTATTCAACATAGTTTTGGAAGTTTTAGCCACAGCAATCAGAGAAGAAAAGGAAATAAAAGGAATCCAAATCGGAAAAGAAGAAGTAAAGATGTCACTGTTTGCCGATGACATGATACTATACATAGAGAATCCTGAAGATGCTACCAGAAAACTACTAGAGCTAATCAATGAATTTGGTAAAGTTTCAGGATACAAAATTAATGCACAGAAATCTCTGGCATTCCTATATACTAATGATGAAAAATCTGAAAGTGAAATCAAGGAAACACTCCCATTTACCATTGCAACAAAAAGAATAAAATATCTAGGAATAAACCTACCTAAGGAGACAAAAGACCTGTATGCAGAAAATTATAAGACACTGATGAAAGAAATTAAAGATGATACAAATAGATGCAGAGATGTACCATGTTCTTGGATTGGAAGAATCAACATTGTGAAAATGACTCTACTACCCAAAGCAATCTACAGATTCAATGCAATCCCTATCAAACTACCACTGGCATTTTTCACAGAACTAGAACAAAAAATTTCACAATTTGTATGGAAACACAAAAGACCCCGAATAGCCAAAGCAATCTTGAGAACGAAAAATGGAGCTGGAGGAATCAGGCTCCCTGACTTCAGACTATACTACAAAGCTACAGTAATCAAGACAGTATGGTACTGGCACAAAAACAGAAAGATAGATCAATGGGACAGGATAGGAAGCCCAGAGATAAACCCACGGACATATGGTCACCTTATCTTTGATAAAGGAGGCAGGAATGTACAGTGGAGAAAGGACAGTCTCTTCAATAAGTGGTGCTGGGAGAACTGGATAGGGACATGTAAAAGTATGAGAGTAGATCACTCCCTAACACCATACACAAAAATAAGCTCAAAATGGATTAAAGACCTAAATGTAAGGCCAGACACTATCAAACTCTTAGAGGAAAACATAGGCAGAACACTCTATGACATAAATCACAGCAAGATCCTTTTTGACCCACCTCCTAGAGAAATGGAAATAAAGACAAAAATAAACACATGGGACCTAATGAAACTTCAAAGCTTTTGCACAGCAAAGGAAACCATAAACAAGACCAAAAGACAACCCTCAGAATGGGAGAAAATATTTGCAAATGAAGCAACTGACAAAGGATTAATCTCCAAAATTTATAAACAGCTCCTGCAGCTCAATAACAAAAAAACAAACAACCCAATCCAAAAATGGGCAGAAGACTTAAACAGACATTTCTCCACAGAAGATATACAGACTGCCAACAAACACATGAAAGGATGCTCAACATCTTTACTCATTAGAGAAATGCAAATCAAAACTACAATGAGATATCATCTCACACCACTCAGAATGGCCATCATCAAAAAATCTAGAAACATTAAATGCTGGAGAGGGTGTGGAGAAAAGGGAACACTCTTGCACTGCTGGTGGGAATGTGAATTGGTACAGCCACTATCGAGAACAGTACAGAGGTTCCTTAAAAAACTAAAAATAGAATTACCATATGACCCAGCAATCCCACTACTAGGCATATACCCTGAGAAAACCATAATTCAAAAAGAGTCATGTACCAAAATGTTCATTGCAGCTCTATTCACAATAGCCCGGAGATGGAAACAACCTAAGTGTCCATCATCAGATGAATTGATAAAGAAGATGTGGCACATATATACAATGGAATATTACTCAGCCATAATAAGAAACGAAACTGAGCAATTTGTAATGAGGTGAATAGACCTAGAGTCTATCATACAGAGTGAAGTAAGTCAGAAAAAAAAAGACAAATACCGTATGCTAACACATACATATGGAATTTAAGAAAAAAAATGGCATGAAGAACCTAAGGGTAAAACAGGAATAAAGACACAGACCTACTTGAGAATGGACTTGAGGATATGGGGAGGGGGAAGGGTAAGCTGTGACATAGCGAAAGAGAGGCATGGACATATATACAGTACCAAACGTAAGGTAGATAGATAGTGGGAAGCAGCTGCACAGCAAAGGGAGATCAGCTCGGTGCTTTGTGACTGCCTGGAGGGGTGGGATAGGGAGGGTGGGAGGGCGGGAGACGCAAGAGGGAAGGGATGTGGGAACAGATGTATATGTATAACTGATTCACTTTGTTATAAAGCAGAAACTAATAAAAAAAATTAAAAAAATAAGCTCAAAATGGATTAAAGACCTAAATGTAAGGCCAGAAACTATCAAACTCTTAGAGGAAAACATAGGCAGAACACTCTATGACATAAGTCACAGCAAGATCCTTTTTGACCCACCTCCTAGAGAAATGGAAATAAAAACAAAAATAAACAAATGGGACCTAATGAAACTTCAAAGCTTTTGCACAGCAAAGGAAACCATAAACAAGACCAAAAGACAACCGTCAGAATGTGAGAAAATATTTGTAAATGAAGCAACTGACAAATGATTAATCTCAAAAATTTACAAGCTGCTCATGCAGCTCAATATCAAAAAAACCAAACAACCCAATCCAAAAATGGGCAGAAGACTTAAACAGACATTTCTCCAAAGAAGATATACATATTGCCAACAAACACATGAAAGAATGCTCAACATCATTAATCATTAGAGAAATGCAAATCAAAACTACAATGAGATATCATCTCACACCAGTCAGAATGGCCATCATCAAAAAATCTAGAAACAATAAATGCTGGAATCTGTGTGGAGAAAAGGGAACCCTCTTGCACTGCTGGTGGGAATGTGAATTGGTACAGCCACTATGGAGAACAGTATGGAGGTTCCTTAAAAAACTACAAATAGAACTACCATATGACCCAGCAATCCCACTTCTGGGCATATATCCTGAGAAAACCATAATTCAAAAAGAGTCATGTACCAAAATGTTCATTGCAGCTCTATTTACAATAGCCCGGAGATGGAAACAACCTAAGTGTCCATCATCAGATGAATGGATAAAGAAGATGTGGCACATATATACAACAGAATATTACTCAGCCCTAAAAAGAAATGAAATTGAGTTATTTGTAGTGAGGTGGATGGACCTACAGTCTGTCGTACAGAGTGAAGTAATTCAGAAAGAGAAAGACAAATACCATATGCTAACACATATATATGTAATCTAGGGGAAAAAATGTCATGAAGTACCTAAGGGTAAGAAAGGAATAAAAACACAGACCTACTAGAGAATGGACTTAGGGATATGGGGATGGGGTGGGGTGAGCTGTGACAGGGTAAGAGAGTGGCATAGACTTGTATACACTACCAAACGTAAAATAGTTAGCTAGTGGGAAGCAGCCACATAGCACAGGGAGATCAGCTCAGTGTTTTTTGACCACCTAGAGGGGTGGGATTTGGAGGGTGGCAGGCAAGGAGATGCAAGAGGGAAGACGTATGGGAACATATGTATATGTATAACTGATTCACTTTGTTATAAGGCAGAAACTAACACACCAGTGTAAAGCAAGTATACTCCAATAAAGATGTAAAAAAAAAAAAGAAGTTTTTCCTGAGCATAAGTGTGCTATGATTCACCTGAAGTTGAGTTTTTGTTTGTTTGTTTTGAAAATAAAGTTTTATGAAATCTGTCCCCCCCACACACACACCACTTTTCACTTTGCTTTGTTGGATCTGTGCAGGGACCTAGGAATCTGCATGCTAACATTGACCCCCATTAGGTGCAGATGTGGGAGACAATCTATGGGTATAAATTGTGTCATCTATGACTATTATAGGCAGAAGTGACCCTAGTCATCACTTACAATCCCTCCCAGTTTGTAGATAAATGAACTGAGGATAGGAAAACAAGTGAATTGCCCCAATTTAGAGTTAGCTCAGAAGTCAACAGTCAGGACTAGGTTTCCTCAATCTTTTGCAGATTTTCGAAGACCACATTTTTTTTTCAATCTATACCTATTTACCATTTGCCATTATATTAAGCCCTTTGGCCTGAGGCAAAGCCATTCTTTCCACATTTTCTGTAGAATCATAAATGGCAGCGTCAAGAGGCCATAAACAAACCAACCCTGATGAACAGTAATAAGATTTTGCTGGTTTGGCAATTCACTGGCCACAAGAGGGTTGTGAAGTTCTACTTCTGCACCCATTTTACTTATATGTACTTGAATATTTGACCCAGCCACCAATCTCTAAAATAGTCACATGCTATGAGGCACTGTTTTGAGCATAAAAATGTTTATGGTATACCTGAACATTCTGCCTATGGGTTTTAAATAATAAGCTCTTTCTAAGGTCTGACCTTAACAATTATTCATGGTGACAGTCAATTCCTTGGAAAAAACCTGCACTCGCCCTCTTGCATGTTAATATTCTAACATACTTATCTTTTACTATAAAAGTAAAATAAAGTACTTTATATTAATATTGATGACTACTCTCCCTCCCCCCCCAGAAAAACACCTCTTTCCAGTTTTCTCTATTTAACTATTAATATACTAGAACTCCCAGTTTCTTTTGGATGAAAAAAAGTAGTAGATATACTGACAGCTGTTTAATTATTGACTTTACAGAACCACACAATGCACAGCACAATGGATTTCCCTGGCACTGAAAATCCATTTTCAGAGGATAAAACATAATAATAATGATAATGAGAGTAGATATTTATTCAGAAAATACTTGTGAAGCATTTATTTATTCAACCCGTACTTAGACCTACAAAGAACCTACAATGGAGCAGGCACTGCACTAGTTGCTGGGGACGCAGCAGGGAATCACCTAGATGTGACCCTTGCCCTTGTGGAACTCACTGCCACCTGGAGAAGAAAAATGTCATAAAAAATTGATGCTTACAGTTGTGATAAGTGCCATAAAAGAAAAGTAAGTGCGTTAAGAGAACTATGGGGCATCTCAACTATCTTTGGTTTAGGAAAAGCCTTTTTGAAAATGTGATATATAAACTGTAATCTGAATTATGAAAAAGGATGTGTATATGTATGTGAGGCAGGACTGAGACAGCATAGGGAAGAAGAGTAAATTAAGAATTAAATATTTAAACATCAAATATAAAATCTGGAGGGGTGTGGCCAAGATGGTGGAGTAGGGATACCCTGAGCTCTCCTCCTCCCACAGACACACCAAAATTACAACTATTTACAGAGCAACTATCTATTAGAACTACCTGCATACTAGGAGAAAATACTTTCCATGGCTAAGGATATAAAGAAGGAGCCACAACGAGACAAGTAGGAGGAGTGGAGACGTGGTATAATCAACACCCATGCCCCCAAGTGGACGATCCAAAAACAGGAAGAGAATCACAACTGCATAGTTCTCGCAAAGGAGCAAGGGGTCCCTACATTGGACTCCCCAGCCCAGGGGTCCTGCACTGGGAAGACAAGCCCCCAGAATGTTTTATTTTGAAGGCTAGCATGTCTTACTTTTGGGAGAGCCAGAGGACTGTGGGAAATAGAGACTCCACTCTTAAAAGGTGAGCACAAAATATCACACACTCCAAGACCCAGGGCAGAAGCAATAATTTGAAAGGAGTCTGGGTCAGACCCACATGCTGATCTTGGAGAGCCTCTTGGAGGGTCAGGAGGCATCTGGGACTCCCCCTGGGGACACAGACACTGGAGGCAGCCATTTGGGGGAGCTTGTCCTACCACAAGGACACTGATGCTGGTAGGTGCCATTCTGGAGTCCTGCCTCTAACCTATTAACAACAGGGGCTTACTGCCCACCAGTAGGCCAGCATGACAGGCAGCCACACTGAGACATGGCCACTCCCACCAGCAGGCTAACACCAGCCCCAGGACCCACTGGGCCATACAGTCATGCCTGCTGGAACCCAGCCCCAACCACCAGCAGGTTGGAAGTCACCTCACAAGGCAAGAACCAAGCAGAGATAAAGAATACAGTAACTGAAATAAAACATATACTAGGAAGGAAATACACTAGATTGTATTATTTAGGAAGCAGATCAGCAAACTGGAAGGCAGTAATGTAAATCACCCAAGCTGAACAGAAAAAATAATTTTAAAAAATAGAAATAGCTTAAGAGACCTCTGGGATAATATCAAGAATGCTAAAATTTCTATTATAGAGGTCCCAGGAGGAGAGAGAGAGAGAGAAAGAGAGAAAGAAAGAGAGAGAGAGAGAGAGAGAGAGAGAGAGAGAGAGAGGCAGAAGCTTACTTAAATAAATAATAGCTGTAAACTTCCCTAACCTGGGAAATAAAACAGACATGCAGGTCCAGGAAGCACAGAGAATACCCCCAAAAAAATGAACTGAAAAATGTTCACACCAAGGCACACTGTAATTAAAATGGTAAAAATTAAAGATAAAGGAAAAATCAAAACCAGCAAGAAAAAGCAACTACTTATCTACAAGGGAACTCCCATAAGACAATCAGCTGACATTTCATCAGAAACTCTGAAGGCCATAAGGGATTGCCATGCTATATTCAAAGTGATGAAAGAAAAGCAAAGAAAAAAAAAGCTACAACCAACAATACCCCAACCAGTAAAGCTATCACTCAGATTTGAAAGTGAAGAGTTTTATAGACAAGCAAAAGCTAAAAGAGCTCAACACCACTAAAGTGTCTTTACAAAAAATATTAGAAGGACTTCTCTAAGCAGAAAATAAAAGATCCCAACTAGAAATAGGAAAATTATAAAAGAAAAAATTCATTTGGGAATGCAAACATACAAGAAAGGTAGTAGATCAACCACTTAGAAACCTGGTAAGAAGGTTAAAGGACAAAAGCAGTAAAAACATCTATATCCACAATAAGTAGTTAAGAGATACACAAAACAAAAAGATGTAAAATATAACTTCAAAAATGTTCAATGGTGGGGGGGGGGAGTAAAATGCAGTAAAAATGCAGGCTTGTTAGAAAAATTAATGTACAGAAATCAATTGTATTATTATACACTAACAATAATCAGAAAGAGAAATTAAGAAAACAATTTCATTTACAATTGCACAAAAAATTACCTAGAAATAAATCTAAACAAGGAGGTAAATGATCTGTACTCCAAAAACTATAAGATATTGATGAAAGAAACTGAAGACAGCACAAATAAATGGAAAGATATACCATGCACATAGACTGGAAGAATTAATCTTGTTAAAATGACCATACTACCCAAGGCAATCTTCATATTTAATACAATCCCTATATTTTTTTCACAGAACTAGAACAAATAATCCTAAAATTTGTATAGAAACATGAAAGAATCCCAAAGAGCCAAAACAATCTTGAGGAAAAAAATGAAAAGCAAATCTGGAGGTCTTACACTCTCTGATTTCAAACTATACTACAAAGTTACAGAGATCAAAACAGTATGGTACTGGCACAAAAATAGACACATAAATTAATGGAACAGAATAGACAACTCATAAATAAACACAACACTTATACAGTCAATTAATTTATGACAAAGGAGGCAAGAATATACACTGGAGAAAAAAACAGCCTCTTCAATAAATGGTGTTGGGAAAACTGACAGCCACATGTAAAAAATCAAGCAGGACTACTTTCTCACACCATATACAAAATAAACTGAAAACAGTTTAAAGACTTAGGTATAAGACCAGAAATCATAAAACTCCTAAAAGAAACATAGGCAGTAAACTTTCTGACTTTAGTCTTAGCACTGTTTTTTGTTTGTTTGTTTTTGTTTTTTTAAATATCCCCTCAGACAAGGAAAAGAAAAAAAAGATAAACAAATGAGACTAAATCAAACTAAAAAGCTTCTTCACAGTGAAAGAAACTATCAACAAAATGAAATGGCAGCCTGCCAAATGGGAGAACATATTTTCAAACTACCTATTTGATAAGGGTTTAATATTCAAAATATACAAAGAACTCAAACAATTCAACTTCAAAAAGCCAGGAAACTCAATAAAAAATTGGTAGAGGACCTGAATAGACTTTTTTCCCAAAGAAGAAATACAGATGGACAACAGACACATGAAAAGAAGTTCAATATCATTAATCATCAGGGAAACGCAAATCAAAACCACAATGAGGTATCACTTCACACCTGTAGGAATGGCTATTACCAAAAAGACAGGAAATAACAAGTTTACATGAGGGTGCAGAGAAAAGAGAACACTCGAACCCCTGTGCACTGTTGGCGGGAATGTAAGTTGGTGCAGCCACTATGGAAAACAGTATGGAGGTTCCTCAAAAAACTAAAAGTAGAACTACCATATGATCCAGCAATTTCACTTCTGAGTATTTTTCCAAAGAAAATACACTATTTCAAAAAGATTCATGCACCCCAATGTTCACAGAAGCACTATTTACATTAGCAAAGACATGGAGCAACCTAAATGTCCATCAATAGATAAATGTCTAAAGAAGATGTGATATACACACACACACACACACACACACACACACACACACACACACACACTGGAATACTTCTCAGCCATAAAGAAAGAATGAAATCTTGCCATTTAGGACAGCATAGATGGACTTAGAGGGTATTATGCTAGTGAAATAACTCAGACAGAGAAAGACAAAAACCGTATGATTTCATGTATATGTGGAATCTAAGAAACAAAACAAGTGAATAAACATAACAAAATAGAAACAGATTCATAGATACAGAGTACAAACTTGTGATTGACAGAAGGGTGGTGTACAGGAATGAGGGAAATAGACACGGTAGGCTAAGAGGTACCCACTTCGAGTTATAAAATAGTCATAGTGATGTGCCATACAGCATAGGGAATATAGTCAATAACATTACAATAACTTTGTATGGTAACTGATGGTAACTAGACTTATTATGGTGATCATTACTTAATGTATAAATATATTGGATCAGTATGTTGTACAACTGAAACTAACCTAATATTGTAAGTCAATTATACTACAATTTTTTTTAAAAGTCTGGTATCTTTAAGATAAAAGAGAAGTAACTTGATGTGGCAGGAGCCCAATATACAAGGAAGAAAGTAGCAGAGGATGAGCTTGAAGTGAAAAGCAGGGGCTAGATTATAGTAGACAAAATTCTGCAGGCCATGCAGCAGTTATGAGTTGCTATAAAACAAATTATTGAAATATTAGTGGCTTAAAGCAACAACTAGTTCTTTTGCTCAGCCTGACTTCACATTTACAATGATGAAGATAATATTAATCTCTCTTTCTTGCCTTACATTTACCTATGGGTCTTATTTCATAAGTTTCTTCCAATGATCTACCCATTTTCCTGGCTAACCTAAAAAAGGTAGGGTTGCTTTTTTGTTTATTTTTAATAGCAGCAAATCCCTTAAAATCATCCATACACCCTTTCCAAAGGCTTTGCCTGAAAGTATCTTCTGATTCAGAATTTACTGTTCTCATACTGAGAGAAATCAGGGAAAATAAAACTAAGAGCATCAGTTCATTTGCCCCACTCATACTCAATCCAAAGCATGAGTCCATGCCTGGAATTTTCACCTGTGTTATCAATTATATTTAATATATTTTATATTTACACTCACTATAGTTCTTACTCTCTTTCTTAGCACACAGACTTGATTTAAAACCAAAGCGTCTGAAATTAGAACACTACCTAACATCATACACACACACACACAAAAACTCAACATGGATTAAAGACCTAAATGTAAGCTCAGACACTATCAAACTCTTAGAGGAAAACATAGGCAGAACACTCTATGACATAAATCACAGCAAGATCCTTTTTGACCCACCCCCTAGAGAAATAGAAATAAACACAAAAATAAACAAATGGGACTTAATGAAACTTCAAAGCTTTTGCACAGCAAAAGGAACCATAAACAAGATGAAAAGACAATTCTCAGAATGCGAGAAAATATTTGCAAATGAAGCAACTGACAAAGGATTAATCTCCAAAATATACAAGCAGCTCAATATCATAAAAACAAATTACCCAATCCAAAAATGGGCAGAAGACTTAAATAGACATTTCTCCAGAGAAGATATAGAGATTGCCAACAAACACATGAAAGGATGCTCAACATCATTAATCATTAGAGAAATGCAAATCAAAATTACAATGCCTATCAAAACTCACCTCACACCAGTCAGAATGGCAGTCATCAAAAAATCTAGAAACAATAAATGCTGGAGAGGGTGTGGAGAAAAGAGAACCCTCTTGCACAGTTGGGGGGAATGTAAATTGATACAGTCACTATGGAGGACAGTATGGAGGTTCCTCAAAAAACTAAAAATAGAACTCCATATGCCCTAGCAATCCCATTACTTGGCATATACCCTGAGAAAACCATAATTCCAAAAGAGTCATGTACCACAATGCTCACTGCAGCTCTATTTACAATAGCCAGGACATTTAAGAAACCTAAATGTCCATTGACAGATGAATGGATAAAGAAGATGTGGCACATATATACAATGGAATATTACTCGGCCATAAAAAGAAATGAAATTGAGTTATTTGTAGTGCGGTGGCTGGACCTAGATTCTGTCATACTGAGTGAAGTAAGTCAGAAAGAGAAAAACAAATACCATATGCTAACACATATATAATCTAAAAAAAAAAAAAAAGGTTCTGAAGAACCTAGGGGAAGGACAGGAATAAAGATGCAGACATAGAGAATTGACTTGAGGACACAGGGAGGGGGAAGGGTTAGCTGGGATGAAGTGAGGGAGTGGCATGGACTTATATATACTACCAAACGTAAAATAGATAGCTAGTGGGAAGCAGCCACATAGCACAAGATCAGCTCAGGGCTTTGTGACCTAGAGGGGTGGGATAGGGAGGGTGGGAGGGAGATGCAAGAGGAAGGAGATATGGGAATAAACGTATATGTATACCTGATTCACTTTGTTATAAAGCAGAAACTAACATACCATTGTAAAGCAATTCGACTCCAATAAAGATGTTAAGAAAAATAAAAAGCAAAAAAAAATAAAACCAAAGCACCTATGCTTTGACTCCTTTATGAACAAAAATGATAGGCTTTTACACACCTTGGGGATGCTTCACAAATGGTTGGTTTCAGAAAGTGGAGGGAGCTGGAATGGGAGTGAAGGAAGAGACAGGATTTTTCAAGTGTCCATGTAGAAATCAGAAGAAAAATTATTACAGAAGCATCAACCACAGGGGCATCGTCCTCAAAAATCTATCTGAACTACACTTCAAGGAAGAAAATATTGTCAGTGATGACTGGACAGGAAAAAGAGTTGGCTTATATTAGTGAAAGGCATTGATTTCAGAAAGAATTTTTCCTGCATAAGAACTGTTGGAACAAGCTTCCAGGAGGGAATATCTTGGCTTACTGAATGTTTGAGAGTGTTAACCGTTCATCATAAAGTCAGTGTGAATATTTCTGTGGCTCCGCATTTTGCCAACTAACTTTCAAGTTAACAGATTCTCCATTACCGCCAAAATATCATCCATTGACCCCTGAGTAATCACTCCAGCTCATTAGAATCCTCTTCCAAAATATAAAACTATACCTTCCAATTGTCATATCAAGTATTCTATAATTATTTATAAATTTGACAGTGATAATGTGCAGATAAATTTACCCAATATATCAGGTTAAGAAAAGGAATTAGGCAAGGGTAGAGAGAGATGGAGTGTGAGTCATTATGTTTGCTCGTTATTGGGATTCTCTGGCTGGCTTATTTCCCTTTGTGCTATTTCTGGGATTTTTTCATTGCATTATTCAAATACTGAATTGTGGAAATAAACAGGTGACATCATCCAGGAACTGAGCCTGTTCGATTTCAGGCACATCAAAGAGTCACTACCAGTTTTTGAAAAGCAGATCTGAATTGCTAACCAGCCGCAGAGTCTCACATAGAATTTGGATTAATATTTTCATTAGCAAGATAAGCCCAGGTGAGTCTCCCCTTCTATGCATTTTACACAGTCAAACGGAGACAATGCTTTCTCTGCTTCAGATAAGAAATGGTGCAAACTGATAAAGTCTGGAAGTTTCAGAAAATAAATGGATATGTATGTTTGTGTGTGTGTGTGTATCATGCAAAATAAATACTGCCTATAGTCTACTCATAAGTAATATAGTAAGAGTAAATCTAGCACATATTGGCTTTGTTTACTAACTTGAAATTACTGGTGTGCCCATGTGTCTTCACTCAGACAAGATGGTCAACATTTATTCTTTGAAGTGACTAAAAACTTCTGGCTGAGCATGGTATATTAAACACAACACGATCTTCAGGATCTTCTGAAGCCCCTCTTAGGTATTAGTAAAATAGAAGTAGGGAGAGACAATAGGAAACTCCAGTTGACAAGCAAACATTGGAAAAAGAAAACAGATGGATGAGGGTAACTGACTTGTATAGAGCTTTAAAATTTTTGCCGCCCATTATAATCACCTTCGGAATATCAAACTAAGCTATGACAGAAATGGATTATAAGCTACTGAGTAAAACAAGAATCCATGAGTCCTCACTCCCTGCAGAGGATATTAGAGACCCTTACCATGTAACATGGCAGATGCACCTGGTGCAGGGCTGGGCACCATGATTTAGTGGTTAGGGATATATCCTTTTAGACTAGACACACCAAGCTTTGAGTTTATTTCTGGATTTTTGGAGGTGCATCCTCTTAGCAAGTTGCTTCAACTCTGCAAGCCTCAGTTTCCTCATGGGTTAAAATTAGAACACTACCATGGAATTGTTATGGAGATCAAATAATTTCATGTTTGCAGATATTTGTCTTATTCCTGGCCCAGAATCAACTTTGGTAAAGGGTGTTGTATTATTATATTACAAATTAAATATGTTATGCTTATCTTCTTTGACCACGTATTCCTTGGTTATCACCAGAATAGGTATACAAAATGAGATGGCTAAATTAGAAAGTAAGTATTATCTAGTTTATTTCAATCTTAAACAAAATTTAAACTTAAGTGGTACAGGACAAAATGTATGTTATTAACTTCAATGCAGATCCTCATATATGTTGAATTCCTGAATATTTGAATCAAATTAGTTTAGGCAGTATTGGAATTATTTAGATTACAATTACACTGGAGATATAAAGTCTAACCATACATTGGGAGACAATTAAAAAATAGTATTCATGAGAAACATTTTAAAATGTAATAAAATTTGCAAATGTGCAGATTTTCTGGCTAACATAGCCATTTAAAACATTACAATTATTCAAAAATTGAGGTCCCATTTTTGGGAACACAACTAAAGATTTGGGCATTCCTTCCATCTCATGTGTTATAAAATGTAATTCTTACATTTTTACCCCCTTATTCTGTAGGTATACATCTACAGCAAGAAAGTAAACATATTTTTATTTTCTGTTTTTCAATTTTTAGAAAAGATTCTTCCCTCTTGACCTGTATTGACCTTCCCAATATTATGAGGTGCCATCACCAGCTGGCCCTATTTATCATCTTAATGGTTTGTATTAACTTTTAGGGAAAAGAGTGAAATGATGGGACAGTCCAAACACAGTGTTCCAAACACTCATAACTACAAGAGCAGTGTGTTTTCATTCATGGAATTTATTAGCTTTAAAAACTTTGAGACTTGGTTCCTCAAGGTCAAGATTATATTAGGTATGGAAAATGGAAGGAAAGTAAGCTCTTCTGTAACACCCTTGAGTCTGGCGGGGTTTCAGGGTACTCCTTGGACATGTTACCACTGCTGTGAATTTTGAATCAGTAACACTGTCTCCCTAACAAGATACTGGGCAGAGTTTTTCAAATCTCTGAGGAAAGACAAAACAGAAAATGGCCATATAAAAGTGAAGCTAAAATACTACATTTTAGTTGTGAAAGAGCCTGCTTGCTGGTGTAGAAGTTCTGTTCATATATCCATTAATCAAAGGACAAAACTTCAAGCAACAATTCTATCTGGGGGCTTTAATTAGAGCTCACATATTCCTACTAAGGCTTACCCTTATTAATACTGAATTTTAAGCCAATATATGTCATCATTAGCATTTTAATTAGGGGAAAAAGACGTTCTTAAAGAGACCACCCCATTGGATGGATGGAGATACAGATATAGATATAGATATATAGGTATGTAGATATATAGACACAGATAATCTCCCACAACTTAGTTTTCAAAACTGAATAGAATTCTATAATCTTGAAAAGAGAATTTCCTCTTCCTCTCCCACTTTCTATTTAAAGACAATGGGATATAACATTTTAACTAATATTATCTTTTAAAGTCTTACAAAGCTGTTAACATTCTTATCAGTCCAACTTCTCCTTCTTTAGAATAACTTTACCTATAAAAAAAAAGTCTTCACTTTCCCATCTGCTTTTTTTTTTTCAACATCTTTATTGGAGTATAATTTAGTTGCAATGGTGTATTATTTTCTGCTGTATAACAAAGTGAATCAGCTATACATATACATACATCCCCCATCTCCTCTCTTTTGCGTCTCCCTCCCACCCTCCCTATCCCACCCCTCTAGGTGGTCACAAAGCACTGAGCTGATCTCCCTATGCTATGCGGCTGCTTCCCACTAGCTATCTATTTTACATTTGGTAGTGTATATATGTCCATGCCACTCTCTCATTTTGTCCCAACTTACCTCTCCCCTGCCCCATGTCCTCAAGTCCATTCTCTATTTCTCAGTCTTTATTCCTGTCCTGCCCCTAGGTTCTTCCTAACTTTTTTTTTTTTTTTTAGATTCCATATATATGTGTTAGCATAGGGTATTTGTTTTTCTCTTTCTGACTTGGTTCACTCTGTATGACAGACTCAAAGTCCATCCACCTCACTACAAATAAACCAAGTTTATTTCTTTTTATGGTTGAGTAATATACCATTTTATATATGTGCCACATCTTATTTATCCATTCATCTGTCAATGGACATTTAGGTTGCTTAAATGTCCTGGCTATTGTAAATAGAGCTGCAGTGAGCATTGTGGTACATGACTCTTTTGGACTTATGGTTTTCTCATGGTATTTGCCCAGTAGTGGGACTGCTAGGGCGTATGGTAGTACTATTTTTAGTTTTTTGAGGAACCTCCATACTGTTCTCCATAGTGGCTGTATCAATTTACATTCACACCAACAGTAAAAGAGGGCTCCCTTTTCCCACACCCTCTCCAGCATTTATTGTTTGTAGATTTTTTGACGATGGCCATTCCGACTGGTGTGAGGTGATATCACATTGGAGTTTTGATTTGCATATCTCTAATAATTAGTGATGTTGAGCATACTTTCATGTGTTTGTTGGCAATCATTATATCTTCTTTGGAGAAATGCATATTTAGGTCTTCTGCCCATTTTTGTACTGGCTGATTTGTTTTTTTGATATTGAGCTGCATGAGCTGCTTATATATTTTGGAGATTAATCCTTTGTCAGTTGCTTCGTTTGCAAGTATTTTCTCGCATTCTGCAAGTTGTCTTTTCTTCTTGTTTATGGTTTCCTTTGCTGTGCAAAAGCTTTGAAGTTTCATTAAGTCCCATTTGTTTATTTTTGTTTTTATTTCCATTTCTCTAGGAGGTGGGTCAAAATGTTCTTGCTGTGATTTATGTCATGGAGTATTCTGGTTATGTTTTCCTCTAAGAGTTGTATAGTGTCTGAGCTTACATTTAGGTCTTTAATCCACTTTGAGTTTATTTTTGTGTATGGAGTTAGGGAGTGTTCTAATTTCATTCTTTTCCATGTGGCTGTCCAGTTTTCCAAGCACCACTTATTGAAGAGGCTGTCTTTTCTCCATTGTATATTCTTGCCTCCTTTATCAAAGATAAGGTGAGCATATTGCGTGGGTTAATCTCTGGCCTTTCTATTCTGTTCCACTGATCTATATTTCTGTTTTTGTGCCAGTACCATACTGTCTTGATTACTGTAGCTTTGTAATATAATCTGAAGTCAGGGAGCCTGATTCCTCCAGCTCCATTTTAATTTCTCAAGATTGCTTTGGCTATTTGGGGTCTTTTGTGTTTCCATACAAATTGTGAAATTTTTTGTTCTAGTCCTGTGAAAAATTAACATTGGCAGTTTGATAGGGTTTGCATTGAATCTGTAGACTGCTTTGGGTAATATAGTCATTTTCACAATGTTGATTCTTCCAATCCAAAAACATGGTATATCTCTCCATCTGTTTGTATCATCTTTAATTTCTTTCATCACTGTCTTATAGTTTTCTGCATACAGGTCTTTTACCTCCTTAGGCAGGTTTATTCCTAGGTATTATATTCTTTTCATTGCAATTGTAAATAGGAGTGTTTCTTTAATTTCTTCTTCAAATTTTCTTCATTAGTGTATAGGAATGCAAGGGATTTCTGTGCATTAATTTTGTATCCTGCTACTTTACCAAATTCATCGATAAGCTCCAGTAGTTTTCTGGTAGCATCTTTAGGATTCTCTACGTATACTATCATGTCATCTGCAAACAGTGACAGTTTTACTTCTTATTTTCTGATTTGGATTCCTTTTATTTCTTTTTCTTCTCTGATTGTTTTGGCTAAAACTAACAAAACTATGTTGAATAGGAGTGAGTGGTGAGAGTGGGCAACCTTGTCTTGTTCCTGATCTTATTGGAAATTGTTTCAGTTTTTCACCATTGAGAGCAATGTCGGCTGTTGGTTTGTCATATATGGCCTTTATTATTTGAGGTAAGTTCCCTCTATGCCTACTTCCTGGAGGGCTTTTATCATAAATGGGTGTTGAACTTTGTCAAAAGCTTTTTCTGTGTCTATTGAGATGATCATATGGTTTTGCTCCTTCAATTTGTTAATATGGTGTATCACATTGATTGATTTGCTTATATTGAACAATCCTTGCATTCCCGGGAAAAACTCCACTTGATCATGGTGAATGATCCTTTTAATGTGCTGTTGGATTCTGTTTGCTAGCATTTTGTTGAGGATTTTTGCATCTATTTTCATCAGTGATATTGGCCTGTAGTTTTCTTTCTTTGTGAAATATTTGTGTGATTTTGCTATTAAAGTGATGGTGTCCTCATAGAATGAGTTTGGGAGTGTTCCTCTCTCTGCTATATTTTGGAAGAGTTTGAGAAAGATAGGTGTTTGTTCTTCTCTAAATGTTTGATAGAATTTGCCTGTGAAGCCATCTGGTCTTGGCCTCTTGTTTGTTGGAAAAATTTTAATCACAGTTTCAATTTAAGTGCTTGTGATTTGTCTGCTTATATTTTCTATTTCTTCCTGGTCCTGTCTCAGAAGGTTGTGCTTTTCTAGGAATTTGCCAATTTCTTCCAGGTTTTCAATTTTATTGGCATTTAGTTGCTTCTAGTAATCTCTCATGATCCTTTGTATTTCTGCAGTGTCCATTGTTACTTCTCCTTTTTCATTTCTAGTTCTTTTGACTTGTCTTCTCCCTTTTTTCCTTGATGAGTCTGGCTAATGTTTTATCCATTTTGTTTATCTTCTCAAAGAACCAACTTTTAGTTTTACTGATCTTTAATATATTTCCTTCATTTATTTTGCATTTATTTCTGATTCGATTATGATTTCTTTCCTTCTGCTAACTTTGGATTTTTTTTGTTTTTCTTTCTCTAATTGCTTTAGGTTTACGTTTAGGTTGTTTATTTGAGATGTTTCTTATTTCTTGAGGTAGAACTGTATTGCTATAAACTTTCCTCTTAGAAGTTCTTTTTCTGCATCACCTAGGCTTTGGGCTGTCGTGTTTTCACTGTCATATGTTTCTTGGTAGCTTTTGATTTCCTCATTGATTTCTTCAGTAATCTCTTGGTTACTTAGTAGTGTATTGTTTAGCCTTCAAGTGTTAGTATTCTTTACAGATTTTTTTACTGCAATTGATATCTAGTCTCATAGCACTGTTGTCAGAAAAGATGCTTGATACAATTTCAATTTTCTTAAATTTACCAAGGCTTGTTTTGTGACCCAAGGTATGATCTGTCCTGGAGAATATTCCATGGGCACTGAGAAGAAAGTGCAATCTGCTGTTTTGGATGGAAAGTCCCATAAATATCAATTAAGTCCATCTTGTTTAATGTATCATTTAAAGCTGTGTTTCCTTATTTACTTTCATTTTGGATGAAATGTCCATTGGTGAAAGTGGGGTGTTAACGTCCCCTACTATGATTTTGTTACTGTCGATTACCCCTTTTATGGATGTTAGCATTTGCCTTATGTTTAGGTGCTTCTATGTTGACTGCATAAATATTTACAATTGTTATATCTTCTTCTTGGATTGATTCCTTGATCATTATGTAGTGTCCTTCTTTGTCTCTTGTAATAGTCTTTACTTTAAACTATATTTTTTTCTGGTATGAGAATTGGTACTCCAGCTTTCTTGATTTCCATTTGCATGGAATATCTTTTTCCATCCCCTCATTTTCAGTCTGTATGTGTCCCTAGGTCTGAAGTGGGTCTCTTGTAGACAGCATATGTATGGGTCTTGTTTTTGTATCCTTTCAGACAGTCTCTCTTTTGGTTGGAGCATTTAGTCTATTTACATTTAAGGTAGTTATCAATATGTATGTTCCTATTATTATTTTTTAAATTGTTTTGGGTTTGTTTTTTAGGTCTTTCCCTTCTTTTGTGTTTCCTGCCTAGAAAAGTTCCTTTAGCATTGTTGTAGAGCTGGTTTGATAGTGCTAAATTCTCTTAGCTTTTGCTTATCTGTAAAGATTTAATTTCTCTATCAAATTGGAATGAGATCCTTGCTGGGTAATGTTGTAGGTTTTCCTCTTTCATCACTAAATATGTCCTGCCACTCCCTTCTGGCTTGCAGAGATTCTGCTGAAAGATCAGCAGTTAACCTTATAAGGATTCCCTTGTATATTACTTGTTGCTTTTCCCCTGCTGCTTTTAATAGTTTTTCTTTGTATTTAATTTTTGATAGTTGATGAATATGTCTTGGAGTGTTTCTCCTTTGCTTTATCCTTTATTGGGCTCTCTGTGCTTCCTAGACTTCATTGACTATTTCATTACCCATATTAGGGACATTTTCAACTATAATCCCCTCAAATATTTTCTCAGTCCCTTTTTTATTCTCTTCTTCTTCTGGGACCTCTATAATTAGAATGTTGGTTCATTTACTGTTGTGCCAGAGGTCTGTGAGATTGTCCTCAATTCTTCTCATTCCTTTTTCTTTTTTCTGCTCTGCAGTAGTTATTTGCACTATTTTATCTTCCAGGTCACTTATCTGGTCTTCTGCCTCTGTTATTCTGCTGCTTATTCCTTCTAGAGAACTTTTTATTTCATTTATTGTACTGTTCATCATTGTTTGTTTGCTCTTTAGTTCTTCTATATCCTTGTTAAATATCTCTTGTATTTTCTCCATTCTATTTCCATGATTTTGGATCATTTTTACTATCATCACTCTGAATTCTTTTTCAGGTAGACTGCCTATTTCCTCTTTACTTGTTTGGTCTGGTGGGTTTTTGCCTTGCTCCTTCATCTGCTGTGTATTTCTGTGTCTTCTCATTTAGCTTTACTTGCTGCATTTGGGATCTCCTTTTCACAGCCTGCAGCTTCGTAGTTCCCATTGTTTTGGTGTCTGCCCCCAATGGCTAAGGTTGATTTAGTGGGTTGTGTAGTCTTCCTGGTGGAGGGGACTAGTGCCTGTGTTCTGGTGAATGAGGCTAGATCTTTTCTCTCTGGTGGGAAGGACCACATTTGGTGGTGTGTTTTGGGGAGTCTGTGACCTTATTATGATTTTAGGCAGCCTCTCTGCTAATGGGTGGGGTTGTTTTTCTGTCTTGCTGCTTGTTTGGCATAGCATGTCCAGCACTGTAGCTTTATGGTCATTGAGTGGAGCTGGGTCCTAGAGTTGAGGTGGAGATCACTGGGTGAGCTTTCGCTGTTTGACATTACATTGGGCCAGGAAGTCTCTGGTGGACAAATGTCCCCAATTCGGCTCTCCCACCTCAGAGCCTCATGCCTGACATCCTGCCAGAGCACCAAGACCCTGTCAGCCACACAGCTCAGAAACAAAGAGAAAAAGAAAGAAAGAAAGAAAAGAAAATAATATAAAGTTATTAAAGTAGAAAAAAATTAATTTTTAAAAAGTAATTTTAAACAAAAGAAATAGGTAAAGAAAGAAGAGAGGAAGCAAACCAAAAAACAAATCCCCCAATGATAACAAGCACTAAAAACTATACTAAAAAAAAATAACAAAAAACAAAAAGTGGACAGTCAGAAACCTAGGTCAAATGACAAAAGCAAAGCTATACAGACAAAATCACACAAAGAATCATACACATTCATTCTCACAAAATGGGAAAAGGAAAAAATATATACATATATAAATTAATTAAAAAAGGAAGAGAGCAACGAAAGCAATAAACAAATCTAGAAATGATAATAAACTCTAAATACTAAACTACGATAAACATAAAACCAGAAACAAATTAGATGCAGATCCATGAGGCTGCTGGGAGAGATTTCCCTTTTTCTTCTTTGTTCACACATCTCATGGTGTTCAGCTTTGGATTTGGCTCTGCCTCTGCGGGTAGGCCTCCTGAGGGTGTCTCTTCCCCACCCAGACAGGTTGGGGTTAAAGGAGCTGCTGATTAGGATGCTCTGGCTGACTCAGGCCAAGGGGAGGGAGGGTTACAAAATGTAGGGGGAGCCTGCAGTGGCAGAGGCTGGCATGATGTTGCAACAGCCTGAGGTGCACCATGTGTTCTCCTGGGGAAATTTCCCTGGATCACAGGATCCTGGCAGTGGTGGGCTGCACAGGCTCCTAGGAGGGGAGATGTGGATAGTGACCTGTGCTTTTACCCAGGCTTCTTTGTGTGCGCAGCAGCAGCCTTAGCGTTTCATGCCCGTCTCTGTTGTTCACACTGATAGGCATAGCTCACACTCATCTCTGGAGCTGGTGTAGGCAGTGCTCTGAATCCCCTCTCCTCATGCACCCCGAAAAAATGGTCTCTTGTCTTTTAGGCAGCTCCAGACTTCTTCCCAGACTCCCATGGCTAGCTGTGGCACACCAGCTCCCTTCAGGCTGTGTTCATGCAGCCAACCCCAGTCCTCTCCCTGGGATCTGATCTCTGAAACCCAAGCTCAGCTCCCAGCCCCCACCTGCCCCGTGGTTGAGCAGACAAGCCTCTCAGGCTGGTGAGTGCTGGTTGGCACCAATCCTCTGTGCGGGAATCTCTCTACTTTGCCCTCTGCACCCCTGTTGCTGTGCTCTTCTCCATGGCTCTGAAGCTTCCCCACCCTCCCACCCATCTCCACCAGTGAAGGGTCTTCCTAGTGTGTGGAAACTTTTCCTCCTTCACAGATCCCTCTCAGAAGTACAGGTTCCATCTCTATTCTTTTGTCTCTGTTTTTCCTTTTTTCTTTTGCGCTACCCAGGTACATGGGGAGTTTCTTGCCTTTTGGGAAGTCTGAGTTCTTCTGCCAGCGTTCAGTAGGTGTTCTGTAGGAGTTGTATTTGTGGCAAAGAAGGTGATTTCCACGTCTTACTCCTCTTCCATCTTGAAGGTGCCCTCCCTATCTTTGCTTTTAAGACTCATTTTGTCAAATTCCTTTCCTTGCTCATTACATTTGACTGTATTATATTACAATCCTCACCATTTTGGTTAACCTGCACACTCTTAAACCAGAAATATATACCTAATAAACATTTGCCTGATCTTTATCTGTCTGCATAAAGGCAACAAATTTCAGGAAGAGTAAATTCCCAGACAGTATGCTCCTCATGTATTTGGCATCATTAACAAGAGTGTTATCATTAAACACAGTATATACCATTTGATAAAGGTGGTATAGTTTTCAGTAAACTTTTGCATTTCGGTTTTTATCCTTAGCATTTAATAGTTCTTAGGAAACATAGTTCTTAGAAATCTGAAGAATAGGTCCCTAAATACAGGCTGATAGTATGTGATAGAGATGCAGATGTAGAGAATGGACTTGAGGACATGGGGAGGGGGAAGGGTAAGCTGGGATGAAGTGAGAGAGTGGCACTGACATATTACACTACCAAAGGTAAAATAGATAGCTAGTGGGAAGCAGCTGCATAGTACAGGGAGATCAGCTCTGTGCTTTGTGACCACCTAGAGGTGTGGGATAGGGAGGATGGGAGGGAGATGCAAGAGGGAGGGAATATGGGGATATTCTTATGCACATGGCTGATTCACCTTGTTATAAAGCAGAAACTAACACAACATTGTAAGGCAATTATACACCAATAAAGATGTTAAAATTTTTTTCAAATAAAAAAAGAAAAGAATTTCAGCCAATAACTTCTGTCTCTTAAAGTATTCTGTTTAGGGATGAAAATCCTCTTGTCTCTATGAAGAATGCCTTCTCAACACATTAGCTAATCATAGTAGAGGAGAGAGAAATATCTCCCCAGAGACTGGGCTTTTGCTTCTAACTCTCCACCAAAACTGCTTTCTTCAAGATCACCAAGACCTCACTGTTGCTACATTCAAAGGTAAATTCTCAGTCCTCTTGTAACTTGACCTATTTACAACAGTTGGCCCAGTTGATAACTCTTTCCCTCTTTTAATTTTTTTTTTTTAGTTGAAGTATAATTTACAAACCCCTAAATACACATATTGTAACTGCACAGTTCAATAGATTTTGACAATTGCAGACACCCACATAAGGACCACCCAAAAAAAGACACAATATTTCCATCATCCAGAACTTTCCTCTGTATCTCTTTCTGGTCCATCCCCACCCTCCTCAGAGGCAGCCATTTTCTGATCTCCTTTACCATAGGTTACTTTGCCATAGATTATTTCTCATACTTCATAAAAATGTATATGATTCAATATGAATGACTTTGTTTTTGCTTTTTTTTTTTTTTTTTTTTTTTTGCCCAGTATGGGTTTTTGAGATTCCACGCCATAATTGGTTGATTCATTCTTCTGCTGTTGAGGTGTCTGAGCTGTTTCTGGTTTTTAGCAATTAGGGTTAACAGTACTATGAATGTTCTTGCACAAGTCTTTTTTGGAACTTTTTTTTTGTTACTGCATTAAAGATTTGTCCTTTGTCTTTGGGCTTTGCATGAGTGTGACTATGCTGTTCATACATTGTTATGTTTTTCTTTTTATATCACTTAAGGTTTGTTGATATCCTTGGCTGTATGTGTTGAAAGGTTTTCATCATTGTTGGAATATTCTTGGTCATTATTTCTTCAATTATATTTTTCTGTCCCATTCTCTCTTTTCTATCTTACTGGGACTTCAAGCACATGTTAGACTGTTTGATATTTTCCCACAGAGCTCAGTAGTTCTGTTCTTTTTTTTTTTCCCCACTCTTTTTTTTTTTTCTCTTTCCTTTCTATAGTTTATTTCCAAGACATTATCCAGAGTGATCTTATATTTATATAAATCAAGTTCTATTGTTTTTCTACTCAACACTGCCAATAATGCTTTGTTTCACTTAGGATAAAAGCCAAAATACTTGTAAGAGCCGACAAGGGTCCAAGTGACTTGGTTCCTAGTTCTCTCTAGTTTCTCTCCTACTATTTTCTCCCTCACTCCCTTTCTCTACACTCCAACTGTTTTGACATCTTTTCTGTTTATGCTCCTATTTTGATCCTCTGTTGAAGTTATTCCCTTTACCTGGAATGCTCTCTCCAAAATATTTGCCTGGTTAACTTCCTCTTCTTCAATTTTTTTTAAACTAATTAATTAATTTATTTATTTATTGGTTGCATTGGGCCTTCAGTGCCACTCTCTGGCTTCTCTAGTTGCAGCGAGCAGGGGCTACTCTTTGTTGCAGTGCACAGGCTTCTAATTGCGGTGGCTTCCCTTTGTTGTGAAGCACAGACTCCAGGTGCGTGGGCTCAGTAGTTGTGGCGCAGGGGCTTAGTTGCTCCATGTCATGTAGGATCTTCCCAGACCAGGGCTCAAACCCATGTCCCCTGCACTGACAGGTGTATTCTTAACCACTGTGCCACCAGGGAAGACCCTCTTCTTCAATTCTTTATTCAGTACTTTTCTGCTCAATGAGGTCTGCCCAAACCAGCCTGCATAATATTATCTCTTGCATCTACCATCTTAATCACATTTATTTAATTTTTTATTTCCTACAAGCTTTTATAAAAATTTAGTTTCCATGAAGTCAAGGATTCTTGTATACTTTGTTTGCCTAATGTCCCATGTGCCTAAAACAGTGCCAACATAAAGTAGGTATGAATAAGTATTTGTCAAGTTAATGAATACTTTAAAAAGCTTGATGCTTATTGAGAGATTGGGAATTCTGTGAATGCAGCTCTGTCTACTTCTTAAGCAACTGAATTTAGTGTAATCATTTCTCTTTATTAAGGAAGATAAAAAGTATTACTGCATAATAATTACTTTAATTTTGTTTGCTAAAAGACCCATAAAATTTTCTAATACATACAGACTAATGCAGTACATAAAAATAACTTGAAGTAGTTATTTTATATAATGTTCAGAAGTTGTTTAAATTTGATTATGGTTTCCCTGATGAGAAAAAATGTTAGAACACTGAAACAGTTTTGAAAACAGGATGAAATTCTCAGTCAAGACATTGTTAGAATAGTTTACTGGTAGATTTTCTTCCACCAAACCTATAAACTATTAAAGATTGTCTCCTATGTTTCCATAAGTCACATTTCCATGATTTAGTCTAGGCATTGTTAAGAGAAACCTAAATCATGGTTAACTACATTCATTAGATGTTACTATATGTAATATAAGGAAATAAATTGGGAAGAATATGAGCTTTATTTTGTCACAGATATCAAGGTCACAGACATCCATCATTTACTATCTGTGTGACCTAGAGTAAGTTACTTAATCTCAGTTCAATTTATTTTGTTCCTCTGTAACATGGGAATGTTAACATCTATCTTATATGTATGATATGAAGAATAAATAAAATATTATATGTTATAGTTGTAGTTATACAATTAGTTATATTTCCTGATATAAGACAGAGGCTTTATAAGTAGTAACTATTGTTTTTGTTTTGTAGTTAATAACAAATATACATATATCATATATTGTATATGGTAACATATGATAGAATACATATCTGTGTGTGCAATATCCAATGTCATGTTAAGTGAGTCAAAGCTGTTCAAAACTCCCACCAAGGAAGCAGTTTGTTTTAAGTCTTTTGTTTTCTGAAAACATGGATTGAGAATAATACAAATTCAAAAAAGATTGAGGCCTATCTTACTAGAGATAAATTAGTAAAATGAACTCAAAATGGCCACAGTCAGAAATAGACATTAGGCAAAAGCAATAGTAAGATTTGTCTATAGGCAAATTGATAGCATTAATATGGTCACAAAATTATATGACCTGCCTGAAAATAAGATTTGTCATTGAGGTAAGATTGTGTCTTGAATCTCCAGTTCTGTGGAAGGGAAGAGGTACCACCAGTCAAAGTCAATCTGCAGGTGTCCTTGACACATACATGGCCATGGAACAGAAATAACTACATCCAGGTATTATTTGATGACATTAGACATTAAAATTATCAATCAACTCTCCTACCATCAGCCAATTCCATCACTCTAATTCCAGGCTAACCTAAAAACGTCTTGATTTTACCCTGCCTTCCATCAGGTTATCCAGAAGACAGAGACAGTCTGAGTATGCTCAAAACCAGTGGCAATTATATTTTTCATTATAGAGAGATAAGCTTCTATTGTTGTTATAAATCAGTTTCTGGAGAATTTAGTTTGTGTGAATTTATTGAGATATTGATCATCTCAAGAGTCACAGTCAAAATCCAATGTAGAGAAGATTCTCTTTCTCAGTGACCTCATGAATAAATGTCTTTCTGTGTGACCTTGAACAAGTAGCCTCAACCTTCTTGGCATAAGTGCCATAACTGTCAAATAGGGGAGATGGAAAAAAATAACTTTTTAAGTAGGACATGAGGATTAAACTAAATGATGCAATAAAAGCTCTTAGCATGACTTTTGGTGCATAACTACCATTAGCACTGTTTTACAATTATGACTGAAGAATTGTTGATGGGGTAAAGAACTATCTCTTGACCAGTGCTTCTCACACTTTAATGAATGCATACATCTTGGAGATCTTATTGAAGTGCCCATTCTGATTCAGTAGTTCTGGGATGAAACTAGGGATTCTGCATTTCTAACACACTTACAGGTGATGCCAGTGTTGCTGGTCCACAGACCACACTTTGAGGAGCAAGGCTCTGGATTACATACCCATTGTTCCTATCTACTGAGCCCAAAAACTTCTACAGCAAAAACAGCTAACTTGTCTAATCTCCTTCACTGTTTAGAAAAGAATCAAGTGTGTGACACTGGGGGTGGCTGCTTTGAATCTACAGCACCACCTGGCCATAACACCAGATGGACCTGTGTACACTGGTATAACTGTTCCTTCAAGTTTCCCACTCTCCAATAGTCGGCAAGTAACAACTTTCCCACTACTACCCCCACAAAAAAAACTTCACCCTGAATTTACTTAAAGTGTAGCAGAAGGCATCAAAAAACTTTATGACCTCAAGAGATTAAAATTCTTTAGAAGGGAGAAAATCTTGCTGAGGGAGGAAAAGAGAAAATGTTAGAAGGCATTGTAACACACACACACAAAAAAAAATAGATGAAAAGAGCATGCAGAACTTCAGATTAAGCTTCTCTGTAAAAATGTGAGCCACATAAGGAAAGAAGAATTAGCAATTCTACATAGTCTGTATAGAACTGAACTCTATAAAGAATTTGAGTTGTAGCACTGATAATACCAAACAATAAAACGTTATCCTTTTCAAGTTTTTTTTTTCTTTACAGATAAATTCTCCCCAGTCAGAGCCACCAAAATGTATTTTAATCAGAACCCTATTTATATATAAAGTACAGATAAAATATGAGAGCATTTTTTTCTTTCTTTTCATGTTTCATCATTTCTTTGAGGAATGGAAACACAATAAAAGAATACTGATTTCCATTAATTTTCTTATCCTTGCAAGTAAATTTAGGAGTGAGTCAGTGAACAATTCTCTACCTTTCCTTTTTTTTTTTTTTTGCTCCTAATTCTCCATCCAGTCAATTTCTAATAATAACAAGAGGATTCTGCACCACATAGTATTAACATAAACACATTTCTTTGGTGAGTGAAATGGCATTATATTGCAAAGATTTAACGTCTACTTCCTATTAGAAGTCAGAAGAGGCAAATTCCAATTTCAATTACTCAGGGGTCATTCCAACTTACCAGTGTCAGCAAATAAGGGTCAGTAAGTCTTGGTGGCACAAGTGACTCTCACCAATTATTAAAGTGCACTCAAACAAATAAACAAAGCAAAACAAAAAAATCTGAAGGAAAAGTTTCCTCAGAAGTTACCCAGAGCCACCCAAGAACAAATTCAACCTTAAGGAGTCTGCATAATATTAAAAAGAAAACATTACACTCTTACTAAAATAGCTCCATAAGTAGGAAGACAAAATACTGCATATGCCAGTGAAGCTCTAAGAGCTTTTTCTCTGAATTTTCATTTTATTTTTCACTTTTTCTTTCTTTTTTGAGAAGGTGAATGAAGTGAGTTCCTTGGGTCAGTAGCAGGAGAGTGCCATTATAAGCGATATAGGAAATGAAACAAAGTGCCCCCTAAAACTGTTCCCCTGCTGAGTTTATGATTTATCTCTCTATCCAAAACCTCATTCCTTTTCTCATCCCATCCTTTTTCTCCTCAGAATTTAGAAGTATCAAAGAAAAGAGGGGGTTGAAACTAAGCAGGACCTGTTGGGGCCTTCCCAGGTGCAAAATCCCTTACGTGTCCCCTCCTTCTTGTTTATAGAAAAAAAGACTTTAGTCTCCTAGCCTTCTCCCAGTTCCAAAGAACGGCTCCAGCAGTTAATAATCAGGACAATAGAGTCACAGGACTCCTAGTTCCTCCTGAAGGGATATAGATAACAATCTGATACATATTTTTGAGTTGTCCTGCAAAAACTAAGACCACTGCCCAGGTGGATGATGGTGGCTACATGCTGACCACCAATGCATAGACCACAGACTGGTTGGAACAAGAAGGTCAAGATTCCCTTCACCTTGTTACCTCACCACCAACCAATCAGAAGAAGGTCCATGAGAGATCACACATCCTACCACCTTCTCCCCTAGCACCATCTTTAAAAATCTTTCCCTGAAAGCTATCAGGGAGTTTGGGTCTTTTGAGAATGAGCTGCCCATTGTCCTTGCTTGGTGCCCTGCAAATAAACCCATACTTTGCTGTAAACACCTGCTCTCAGAGTTTGGCTTTCTGTGCTGCAGGCACAAAAGCCCTTGCTCAGTAACAGAAACAGCCTACAGAAGATGTTATTACATTCCTTGAAAACAGTATTTTAACCACCCTTCCATTAACACATCTTACATCGATTAAATTGAATAGATTGTTCATTTTGCTCTGGAGATATGTAGTAACAGTTCTTATGAACTGTTGTGAGAAAGTCTCCCCATCTCTTCCAGAGAGACATGGCCATCCCATCCATTCCTGCCTTCATAGCCTAGAACATTCTCTACAATTTTCTACCCTGAGCTGTTCCCTCAATAGGGAGAGTTACAAAATTACAAAAATACTTAAGGGAAGCTTTGTATGTAAAAAAACAAAAACTCTTAAACTTCTTAAAATGAGATTATGTAAGAGAGCTTTCTTGTTAATCTAGTGATGTTTCAATTGTTTTAAGTAATTGGACAAATTGTATGCCATCTAGTATAATATAAAGTCATTAAGAAATAAAGCCCACTGTCACATGATAGTAGGTAAAATCAAGCCACTTGGAAGCAAGAAAACCAAATAGATAACAATGTAAACTGTTCAATCAGGACTAGTATCATTTTAGTTTTTGGCCAAAACACTAAAATATGTCAGTGAGACAGACTGACAGGGGTCTTAAGAGCTCTTATTACTTTGGATTTTCACAGAGAGAAATTCAGACCTAGTGACTTAATAATGTTGATAGAATCATCCGTCTTACCCAAAGAAAACAGCTAATCCACTTTAGCACTGAGTTCATTAAAGGCTGATTTTTTTTCTCCGCCTTGTGGGAGAAGCAAGGTCTGGGATAAGTCACCTTCAGCAAAGTATTTTCACACCTTTCCACTGACAGGTAACATGACAGCTCACAAATAAGAAAGCACAAGCATAAGGAAGCCATATATATTTTAGAAAACCCTACAAATTGGCATTATTAAAAGGCTGTTGACACACCAACTGGGGATTAGTTAATGTATGTAAGATGCTGAGAGACAATTAAATGGTGACCCAAATGGAAATAGAGAGTAAAGAAAGCATAGATAGGAAAGAGAGGAGATAAGCTTGTAGAGGGGCTGGTGATGGTGATAAAGTCTGGCAAGGTTTACCAGGATGTGCCATGCATTGGAACGACTAAAGTCAGGAGACAACCCAGGAACTGGAAAGGCTTTAGAGATGAATGGAAATCTAAACAGAGAGCCATCATAGCTGAGAAAAGACTTGTTTCAAGGAGTAACTTTTTTACATAGATGACCTAGAAAGCATCTTCGAGATCTGAGTGTAGATCTAAAAATCATCTTTGGGATCTGACTGTAGACTTCAAAAGCATCTTTTAGATGTGACTGTAGCAGGACAGGGGAAGATGCTCTCAATACCTCAGGAGAAACAGGTCTTTTGCTGTTTTACAAAGAGGAGGCAGCCATAAAGGGGATCTTAATGGTCACAGGTTTGTAGTCGACAGGTTTTGTGAGGACACTATTCTTGCTAATGAGAGACCATGAGAGCCATCCTCCCACGTCTTGGGCAAAATTCAGAACTGGTATGGAGTCTGATTTTGCACAAGTGGTTCCTGTGAGAACTTCAGAGTATAAAAACAAGGAGTGTGTTTGAATAGTGACCAAACCCAATAGTTAACCTGTGCCTAAGCAGAAATTAAAAGAAAAATGCAATAAATATGGTATAAGAGCACAAGGCCTGGGTTTGATGATGTTTATACCTGTGTGACCCTAGAAAATCTAACTCTCTGAGCCGAATCTATGATAGCACGTTCTGCTCTATGCAAGAACTGTTTTAAGAGATTTACATGTATAATTTCATTTGATTCTGAAAACAATATAGTATTGCTGTTTTAGAGGTGATAAAATTGAGGAGAAGGAGAGTAGTATTAACTTCCTGAAGGTCACGTGGTTGGTGAGTTTGAATTCAGGAAATCTGGTATCATGGCCCAAATGGTGGGTAAATTACTTACCTACAGCTACAGCTTATAAAAATCTACAAAATGATGTACAGGTAGCCCCCACTTTTCAAAAGTTCACTTTACAACACTTCATTTTTACTAAAGACCTGCTTTAGTACCTGTTTTTGCTAACCAAAAGGAATCTGCAGAAGATTTTCACTTTTCCAAATAGCAAAAACAGAGTTCAGCATTTGTCTTGTAGCAGCTGTTAGAAAAGTGCTGGCCCCACCCCTGACCCCCAGCAGCAAAAGCCACACCTCTGAGCTCCTTCCCCAAGAACTACACCCCATATCTCAGCATGAAACTACCATAGCTTTGAACTGTGTCTGTATCTATGCTTTATCTCAACTTATGCATCTGTTCACAAATTGTGTCCTAAGGTAACTGCTTCTTCACTTTATGCCATTTCCACTTATGAAAGATTTGATAAGATCACTCTATTTTCAGAGAGTGAGGGAAACCTATAATTTGATTATCTTCCTGGAAAGGCTGCCCCAAACTCAAATATTGTCACATCTGCAAAAGCACTGTATAAACTGTAAAGCATTATTTAGCTTTACCTACTGCTAATATTTAGGGCTCCTAAACAAAATCTTACAAGGGAAAGGGCCTTCTACACACACACAAACACACACACACACCAGCACTGTTGTCTCCTTGCACTAGCCAACTGTATCCTCCTCACAGCTGGGCACAAGCAAATGGTGGTGATCCCTATGGCAGGACCACTTTAGATGTTAAATACTAGTAATAACACCTACAACACATCAGGTACCTATTTTGTATCTGGCCTCTTACCTATTTTATCTCATTTAATTTTGTCAATGATTCTATCATGTTAGAACAATCACCCCCATTTTAGAGATGAGGAAACTGACCCTGAAACTGTTAATAATTGGTCTAAGCATTCACAGCTAAGTAAGTGATGGAGTTGAGATTAAAACCTAGGGTAGTCATATTCCAAAATATGTGTGCTTTCCATCATACCACACTGTCCCTCAAAAGATGGGAAACCAGTGGTTTCAGTTACTTAATGATGCATGTAAAAAGTAATGGCGTGCATAAAGCAATCATGTTATTATGTTCGCAAATTTTATGGGTCAGGAATTTAGACAGGACTCAGCAGGGCTGGCTTATCTCTGTTCCACAATGTCTGAGGCTTTATCTGGAGACACTAAAAGGGATAGGAGTGACTCAATATGGCCAGGGGTTGGAATAATCTAGAGACTTCTTAGATTGTCTGGTACCTGGACTGGAGTTACTTGAAGAAAAGGCTCAGATGATCTGTTGACTGGATCATGTACACATGACCTTTCATGTTACATGGGGTTCTCACAGCATGGCAGTGATTCAAGAAGAATTATCCAAAGAGAAAGAATCATAGAGTGAGCATTCCAAGAGACCCAAGCAGAAACTGCCTGGCCCTTTAGGACCTCACTTTGGAAGTCACATAGCATCACTTCCACCCCAGTCCATTGGTAGAAGCAATCACAAACCTGTCCAGAGTCGACAGGAGGAGACATAAACCCTCCATTGGAGGGGAACTGACAAGATCACATTGCAGAACAGTATGGGGGATGAGAGCTATTATTGGGGCCATCTTTGGAAAACTCAACCTAACACAAGAGTCTTTCTTTCAAGACTTCTAGCATTGGGTCTCCTTTGCAGAGAAGAGCCTGTTTCTCCTATTTTCCCCACACTTGAAATCTGTGTATGCAAAGATTTTATGTACTTCTCTTCCTCAACTCAATATTACTTATCCTTAAAATCCTAATTCAAGCCTCACCAATTCTACCCACATCTTGGGAAACTCACCAACGTTAATTTATCCCTCTCCACCCCAGAATCCTCATATCCTTATTTTGCATTTTGGCATTCATTTATGCTAAATTAGTAACATTATTATGTTCTTCCTTCTGTTGTTATTAAATGTTCTTTAGGATACTCTCAGTATGTCTTGCCCCCCCAACTAAGTTTCTAAACACCTTATAGACTTCATTTTTAATTCCCCTGAACAAGGCACAACTTTGGCTATAAATCTTAACCATCATAAAGACATTTTGTTGTCTACATCTGTAACTCATGGTTACCAGGCGGTTAGCACAGGAGGGCATAAATTGGGAGATTGGGATGGACATATAAAAACTACTATATATAAAATAAATAAGTTATAAAGACCTACTGCATAGCACAGGGAACTCTACTCAATACTCTGTAATGACCTATATGGGAAAATATGGGAAAATAATTTTAAAAAGAGTGGACATATGTATATGTATAACTGATTCACTTTGCTGTACACCTGAAACTAACACAACACTGTAAATCAACTATACTCCAATAAAAAGTTAATTTAAACAATTTTATAATCAAAAAAAATTTTTAAGACATTTTAGATTGAATAATGTCATTTGCTAGTTTCCAAGGTCTTTGACTAAGCTTAATTAATGTGTTTGAATCTTTATTTTAATATATATGAAAATGCAGTAGTGATTTCTATGTCTCAGTTTATCCAACAAGCACAATTGAAGACCTACTGTGTTCATGGTATCATGCCATGTGCTGTATGTATTAGGGCCTGTTTTCCTTAAAGGTGCTATTGCTAGGGAAATAAGTCACAGACTTGCACGTGCACACATGAAGACAAATATATAAATGTCATGGAAAGGTACAGATATATTGCTGGGGACACTCAAAGAAGACAGAGATTGGCTCTAGCTGTGGTATTGAGAATGATTCTAAGGTGAAGGTGTCATTCCAGCTGGTTACTGAAGGATAGATAATATTTACACAAGTTGAGATTGTCAAAAGACAGGTTGTAGGCAAGGAAAGAGAAAGGCTGGTCATATCTAATTGAAGGAACCCAAATTATTAGACTGTTTGGAGGCCATTCTAAGACTTCTCTCCAGTCTCATTTAGGGTAAGAAGTCTGAGCTTCTCAGCTTTGTCAGTATCCATAGTGCACGTTTTCTATATTTGGAATTTAGATCTTCCCTCCAGTTAGTTATTTTAAATGAAATTTCTTTTGAAACCCATAGTCCCCTCTCAATAAAGAAAAGCCTTGCATATAGATGCTTTCCTGTTCTCTTGAGGATTTGACCAGACAAATTTGACCTAGCTTGCAGACTATTTTCTTGGCTATTTAGGGCTACAAATCCAACTTCCTCTCAATTTTTAATATGTGCACAAATCAACTGGGGATCTAATTAAAATGCAAATTTTGATTTAGTAGGGCTAGGGCAGACAGAGATTCTGTATTTCTCAAAAAATTACAGGTGATGCTGGTGCTTCTGGCTCCTTGGACACACTTAGAGTAGCAAAGATCTAGGTTATATATGAGTAGCAACTAGGTCAGCCACATTGCCCACATTCACCCCTTACCTAGTTCAGAGCCTTTTATATAATATGTGCTCAAATATTAAGTTTTAGGGAATATATGAGTAAAAGAATAAATAAATGAATCAATTAACACTGAATAAGTTATTTTCCTATCATATAGGGTCCTGCTAGCATATACAGAAGGCAATTTCCCCAAATTTCTTCTAAGTCAGCAAATGAAGACTAGAAATACAGACTTTGGAACTCTCAGGGCCTTTGTTCACCCATGTCTTGTGCTTCTGTAAATTCAATGTCCAAAATAAACACAAATAACAGACAATATTCTGCCTCCAAAAATGGACTTTACAGAACCTCCAAGGATATTTTCCTTGACTCAAAGAAATAACCTAATTATATCATTTTTACTTTGTCCCTTTTTCATAACCTCTTACTTGAATTCTCTTCCAATCTCTTAGCTGGAAATAATGTTCCTTGCTTCTAAATTTTCCTAGGGCTCTTTCTGTACCTGTCCTCAGGAAGGCATTTGTTCTAGACTCAAAATTCATATGTTGACATCCTCAAACCCAATGTAATGACATTTGGAGGTAAGGATTTTGGGAGGTGATTATGTCATGAGGGTGGAGCCCTCGTGAATAGGTTTAGTGCCCTTATAAAAGGGACCCCAGAGAGCTCCCTTGCTCCTTCCACCACACGCAGAGAGGTGTTAGTAGTCTGAAACCCAGAAGAGAGCTCTCATAAAACCTGGCCATGTTGGTACCCTGATCTCAGACTTCCAGCCTCCAGGACTATGAGAAATAAGTGTCGGTTGTTTATAGCCACATAGCTTATGGTATTTTGTTATAGCAACTGGAACAGACTAAGAGTGTTAACCCACATCAGCTCTCCTCGTAGCCACTTATCTCATACTAATCTGTAGATTCCTTAAAGAGAATGTTTATGTTGTAACTGGAATCCCTACACTCCATCATCTGCACTCACCCCTGTGTGGAGAAGGTACCAAATAAATAATTATTCTGGGAAAGAAGCAAAGAATGTTGTGATTGACATTTTTCTAATTGCTTTATTCTAATATCTCTAGGGCTTGATAAATGTTATGGCCTGTTTAAAAAACAATACAGAGGAATCATTTTTTCCATCAAAGGCCTAATATGGCAGCATTTAACCATCATAACATGTAATCCAAAACTGAGATCAGGATGGATAAGAGAGTGACAATCTTCCCTCTTTTATGAAAGCGAAGGGAATTGTATTTAGGTGAAATTAATCCACCCAATAAGATCTCAAGCAGAATTCATAGCCCAGAAAATATGACAGGGAAAATTATTCTTTACTATTTGTGTATCTAATTTGTTTAAAACACCCTGGAGGTGCAATTCACCCAGAATTCAGAAGATAGAAGAGACAGAAAATAATTTGTAAAGGAAGAAATTCTAATTCTATTGAAATAGGAAGTGAGGGAAGGCCACTTTTTTTTTCAATACGCGGGCCTCTCACTGTTGTGGCCTCTCCCATTGTGGAGCACAGGCTCAGGACGCGCAGGCTCAGTGGCCATGGCTCACGGGTCCAGCCGCTCTGCAGCATGTGGGATCCTCCCAGACCGGGGCACGAACCCATGTCCCCCACATTGGCAGGCAGACTCTCAACCACTGCACCACCAGGGAAGCCCTGAAGGCCACTTATTGAGGTTATTGATTCTTTCAAGTACTTTGTTTAAATGAGTTCAGTGTTCAGTTCATGTTAAATAGTACAACTAATGATGGTTTTCAAAATATACTTTACATTTTTGGTGGTTTAATCATTACATCATTTACTCTTGCACTGCAACCTATTTGGTTTTTTGTTTGTTTGTTTGTTTGTTTGTTTTAAAGGAGTTACCCAAAACCTCAAAGACTTTTTATGAGTTCCTGTGTCAAAAGAGAACAAAACAAATATAACCAAGTAAATAATATTTAAGTATATATTTATTTACTTATTCATTTATTTGTTTGTAGAAAGAGCCTAGACTCTAGGAGTTAGGAATAAAAAATATCAGGTTTGGAATCTCTGATACTCCGTTTACAAGTGAGAGATTTTAATCAATTCATTTGACTTCTTTAAGGCTTCCTTTCTTACTGGTTTTATGGATACACTTGCAGGAATTTCATAGGCTTGGTCCATGTAGCGATCCAATAAGATAACACATGAAAAACACCCACGATAGTTTCTGGCATATAGCAAAACGGTAACAGGCGTTAGTCTCTTTTGTCTCCCCACAGTCCCCAAATTTTCTGTATCTAAAATATAAAAGCCAGATAGAACCTTCAAGACAATGTTTGAGCTGAGAAAATTGTTATCTTCTGTGTTCTAAACCAAAAAGAAACTATGCCATACACTTCACTCTCTCTCTTTATCTGTGCTGTAAAATGCTGGGCTAGACCTTGAAGAAACATTATAAATTGCTTTCACCTTCACCCCAATATGTCTCTCTTCTTAGAGGGCCTTTCCTGTCCTCACAGGGCTTTCTAAGCAATGGAGCCAGCTCCAAATCAGAAAGTACATCCAGATCCTGCACAGGAGAAGAAAGTTAAAAATCAAGGGTATAATAAAAATGGAGAGAGAGCATACCAAAGAGAATATTTGCTTAACATCCCTACTATTTATAATCCCTTCACTCCCATGGATCAATAACTTCACCCTCTGGGTATAACCTACTTGTGTGATGAGGGTGCCATTGGTCTTTAATCCATACCAGGGCTTCTCCTCTTGAAGGATAGAAGAAACAGTAGTGTAGATTGTGTCCAGAAGTCATTTTGGCCATAAAAATGTATCTTGAATGTGAAAGATACTTAGTAAATGCTAGCTAATTTCTGGTGAATTATTTCTTGTATTCAGCAGAAGCAGCAGACTATTGGGTAAGGCTGATTAACTAGTTAGTTACCTCATTCATTTATTTAATTATTTGTTCATTCATTCTTCATTTGTCCAGTAGTCATCTATTGATATTCTAGTATTTGTAAATTGATGGGTGAGGCACAGTGGTTAATACACACATGCAGGGCCCACTTCATGGGCACATGGTCAGTTGCAGTCACACAGGGTCTTGCAATTGGGATGTAATGCTCCTCAGTCACTGTCTTGAAATTCTTACTAATTTTATATTTAAATTTGTGTTTTAAACTTGAAGTCCAATGGGACAATGAAGCATACAGCAGGGAATCAGAGATTCAGCCCATGCATGGTCCAACCTCCAGCCACCACTCTAGGATGGGTTTTTGGCCACCTTCTCTTCTCTAGTATCCTGGGCTACCCTGTTCTCATTCCACTGCCACTCTCCACCCCTGGTTGGGGCTTGGGCACAAGCATGGAGAGGTCAGTGTTGGGCACTTGCCCCAGAGCATCTCAGGGTGGAGCATGGCAGTCACTCCTTGAGTGCTTTGGACAGACAATTTTGTGGAAGCCAGCCTACCTGGTACATTCTGGTGCAGCTGCTGCAATACTCTTGGAAGATCACCTGTCCACTGTAGGTTAAGGCAGCAAGGCCGTGGGAGGATAGATGCCTAGTTCAACTTTCAGAGGCATCGGTCTAGCAACTGGCAGGAAAGGGAACCCAGCTTGCTGGTCAAGCATGTGCACATAGAGTGGGGTCCCTTGGTGCCTGTAAGGTTTACACTTTCTCCTTGAGTATCCCTGTACTAGAGAGACTGTAATATTAATTAGCAAATAAAAAACACCATGACAAGTGAAGAGAGACACAGTGGAAGAAAAAAAAACACCTTTTTTTCCCTGCTTTTTAAACAAGAACATTTACATTTTTGTTTTGCATTGGGTCCCAAAAACTTATATAGCCAGCCCTGAATACATAACTAGGCTAGTCTTCAGTTTCAAGGAGATTATAAATTTCCATTGATAAAGAAGGTAAGTTTTATATAAAAAGCTCTAGTGGTCTCTCTCTCTTCTGACAGCCCTCCCATCTCCTATAATATTCAGTGTCTCACATTGGTCAAACCTAATGAGAAGTCTGGAAAATGCACCTGGTAAGAATCAGACCCCTGTAATGCAGGACAGAACAAGAGAAGGGCAAGGTATACAGCTGAAGGAAACAGGCCCAAGACTGACTAAAAGATATAAGATGTCGACACAGAAAGGCAACAACGTATAATACAAGGGCAATAGGTAGTAAATACCCAGGTAATCTGTTCTATAGAAGCACAGAGATGAAGAAGACAAGAGAATTTACTCCAAATTTGCTCCAGTGGGAGTTACTCTAAGCCACCGTATTGGACAGAACTTAATTCATCCTTCCTAGGCTCTCCTCTTTCCCGCACATAGTCCCGTGGTCCTCAGAAACATGTAAACATCCTTATCCTCAACACACTCTGGGAGCAGGACAATTACAACACACTCCTGGATCCTCCACCAAAGCCCACATCCTCCCCTAGAGGTTCAGGACACAGTCAGATCCCAGCCCACAATCTGTTTTTGTCCTTTCAGACATAAATCCAGCAACTGCTGGACATCCGCTGTCCATGCCCTCTGAGTAACTCCTTGAGAGCTCCCTCACTAGGCATAGTTTCTAGGGTAACAGGGCTATGCAGTCCCCAGGCATGGTGGGAATTCTAGACTCAATAATATCCCAGTTCCAAGAAATCTATTTTCCAACGTCCTCAGCTCTCTGGAAACTCTGTGTTTTAAGTCTTGATCTGGCTGAGAGCTTCAAAAGTCATTGAGCAGATTCACAGTCATTTCCTCCCGTGGAGGTGAGGAAAGATGGTTCCTGTCTCTGACTGCCGCTCTTTTGATACACACAGAAGTGGTGTCATCACTGAAACTAAGAGGAAGGTCACAACTCTAAAGTCGCTGGTTATACAACTGAATAGAGCCACAAGCAATAAGGCAAAGACACTTTTTCAAAGTTATTTGGGCATGCTGGAGGGAGTTGTGGAGACCCCAAAAACACTGACAGAGCACCTTCCAGCATTTTTTACTTATGCTAAACTGCAGATGGAACCACATTGGAAAACTTGCCTCGACAGGTTAAGAGAGAGAGAAAAAGATACTCAAAATTAAGCAGATGAATTTTCTATAGAGTCTTCTATCATCTCCCTCCCCAGTCTCCATCTACAAGCAAGTTCAATTCAGTTTTCCCTCAAACATGTGATTTCTCGGCCCAAGTGTGCCAGCCTTTCCTGGATGACAACATAGCCTACAACTGGGGCTCACAAACAGCGTGTTCTGAGAGGGTAACATAAATATGAGTGAGAACTTCCCACCTTTCCCCTCAAGCTCCTACCCCATTTCCTCTCTGCATAATGCAGGCTTCTTCCAAGGAAGAGCCCATGGGTATGTACTAATTTGCACAGTGGCCTTAGAAGGTACTGTTTTAATTGCTTCAGTGGAAATCCATTTATTTTATAGCCTAATAAAATTCTCTGTGCAATGGTAAATAAAGCCATGTGGTCACAGCCTCAATGCACAGTTCTCTGGGCTGCATTTTCAGCCCGTGATAAATTAAAGGGGGAAAAGAAAACACTGCACAAACGGATGCAATTAGCTGAAACGGTATATTTTTGGCCTCTGATGATGTCTGCTTACATTCAATCCCCACTTGAAAACCAATGCTCATTTGAAAGCAAACTAGAAAAATCTCTGTAATACAGATGGAACTCATTTGGCTGCATGTTGATGGGCAAAGACACCTTTAGACATTAAATTGCAGTGCTGACTCCTGCACTAGAAATTTCATTTTGTCATTTTTAATCACAATGAGCAAATGTCATCCTTAATAATAACACTTTGTTTCTCTATAATGCCTTTCAACGAAGAACCTGAAAGCACTTTTGCAAATATTAATAAACTGAGATTCACAACAACTCCCAGAGGCGTCTGAATTGCAGGCTGAAAAGAAGCCCAAAGTCATGGAATGACTTTGCAAATCCACACAGGAAACTAACCTCAAGGAGGAGAAACAAAGACCAGTTCTGGTTTATGTCAGCTTCACCTCGTTCATGTTCACCAGGCATTTTCACCCACAACTGGAATCCCAGGGTCCAAAGAATGAATGAGGGAAAATTGAGGCTCTTAATGAGATTTATGCTTAATTTTTTTCCTCCTTCTACAGTTCCATCTATATGGACATTGACACCCCAGTTCATACATCGAATCCAATTGCCCCTCACTTCCCAGACTTGGATATCCAAATAGCCATTGATGTCTAATGAGCATCTCAGTCTTCTCTATTCCAAATCAAACTCATGCTGCCCCCTCCAGAAACCCACTCCCACCTCACTCTTTCCATTTCATTAATTAGCAGTTCCTCTCTTCCTGTTTATCAGCACAAAAACCTTAGCATTATCTTTGACTGTTCTTTCTGTCTCCCCCAACTTATCTGTGAATCTAGTTGGCTCCACTTTTTGAATAAACCCAGATACCAACCATGGTCCATCACTACTTCCCAGGCCTAGACCACCATCATCTCTAGTCTGGATATGGTAATAGCCTGCTAACTTACCTCCAAATTTCCACCCTTGTCTGCTAGCCTCTTTTTGTAGCAGACGAATTGATCTCCTTAAAATGCAAGACAGTTCATGTCCTTTGCTTAAGAGGCTTCAAAGGCTTCCAATCTCATTAGGAGTAAAATCTCAAGTCCTTACTATGGGCTACGAGGCCTTACACAATCCCGGCCCCTAGTACCTCTCTGTCCTTATCTCCTGCTGCTTCCTCCTCACTCGTTTAGCTCCAGCCCCACTGTCTTTTTGATTCTCCTTGAATAAGTCAAGCATGTGACTGCCTCAGAGCCTTCCACCTTGCTAATCTTTCTGCCTGGGATGCTCTCCTCCCAGATATCTAAAAGCTTGCTCCCTCCCTTTCTTATATCTCTGCTTAATGCTAATGCTGTTAAGCTATCAGGACCCTAATTGACCTATACATTCAATGCAATACCAATATATGGTGCATCCTCAAATTAAGACCTTCTGTTCTAAGATAATGTTAAGGAAAAGAAAAAAAGTTTAGGGCTTCCCTAGTGGTGCAGTGGTTAAGAATCCATCTGCCAATGCAGGGGACATGGGTTCAAGCCCTGGGCCAGGAAGATCCCACATGCCACGGAGCAACTAAGCCTGTGTGCCACAACTACTGAGCCTGCACTCTAGAGCCCACGAGCCACAACTACTGAAGCCCATGCGCCTAGAGCCTGTGCTCCACAACAAGAGAAGTCACAGCAATGAGAAGCCCACGCACCAAACAAAGAATAGTCCCTGTTCACCACAACTAGAGAAAGCCCGCATGTAGCAACAAAGACCCACTGCAGCCAAAAATAAATAAATAAATTTATTTTTAAAAAAAGAAAAAGAAAAAACAGTCTATAAACTGGGAAAAAATATGTTCAACAAATATATCTGATAAAGAACTTGTATCCAGAATATGTAAAGAACTCTCACAATGCAAAAATAATGAATAAATAAAATAAATAACAAAATATTTGACAAACTTTTTACCAAAGAAGAAAAAACTACATGAAAAGATGTTCCACATTATAACGGGATTGGAAACTGAAACCACAATGAAACTCCTATAGACCTAGGAAAATGGCTAAAAATGAAAACAAAACAAAAACCTGACACAAGTACCGATGAGAAAGTGGAATTTTCATTCATTGTTTGTAGGAAAGCAAAAAGGTACTATCACTTTAGAAAACTGACTTTTTTATAGAGTTTAACCCACCCTCAATAAGCTGATAATCCAGCTGGGCATTCAACTAATAAATGGATAAACAGTTTCACAGCTATACGATGTAATAAAACTGCAATAAAAAAAGAACTACTGATATAGGTAACAATTTAACCAAATCACAAAAGGATTTTGCTACATGAAAGAATTCAGACACAAGGACAACATACTGTATAATTCCATTTACATAAGATTTACAAAACACCAAATTCTAGAGACAGAACTCAGATCAGTAGTTTCCAGAGGCTGGGATTGGAGATTGGGGCTGACTATAACAAGGTAAAGAAAACTTTAAGGGCAAATGGGAATATTTGAAACCTTGATTGTGGTGGGTGCTACACAACTGTGTAACCTGTGCATGTTCATTAAAACTCATCTGATCTACACATGAAAAGATATGAATTTTACTCTTTGTTAATCTGCATCATTAAACCTGATGTAAGAAGGCAGTAATTGTGAGTGGATAGTGGAAAGACTTCCTGTCTTTTCTCCTATTGCTCTTTAAGAAGGCAGAGCTGGAGAGACTGTAGGATGGAAGGCAGTGACCTCATTGGAAACTCAGCTCCTTTCAGACCTTAGGACCTGGATTCTGATCCAACTTACTTTTATGGGATATGGATGGTACACAGTAGGAGGTGTGTATGGTACAGCTTTCCCCTTTTGCTGTAACACAAACTAAAGGGATGTGATTCCGCCCATAAAATCCTGAAACTCAGTTTGGTGTCTTGGTTTAGGCTGCCACACCTTTTTGGAAAGTGTTGAGATTTGGGATGCTTTTCCATATTTCAAATTATAAGAATTATGAGTTGGGGGAGGGGAGTACAACAGAGGCTAACTGAAGGATTTGACCAAAATAAGGGTTGGAGATTGGGGCAAAATATAGTCACTCACTTTAACGAGATCATTTACTGAGTGAACTTTTATTTCCTTAACATTGCATTTCTGAAACTCAGTTTCCTTTGGCAAAACTGTAAAGAAAATATTATATAAGCACATATAGTCAGTGGTTGTTGTGAGGAATCAAATAACAAAATACAAGAAATGTACTCGGTTTAGTATCTAGCATCTGGTGAGTATTCAACATGTTTTAGCCTGAAGGAAAAAGGAGGAACCACTTCTATAAAAATGTGAGTGGAAGCTATTGCCAATCATCTTCAATTGACATGCATGCTTGTGACAAAAATCTAAAAAGTTGATACCCCAGCTGAGCCTGCAAGAAGTTAGTTAGCAGCTGCTGTTCACAAATTTAAACTCCAGTCATCATATAATGTAAATTAAAGACAAATGAAGATTTTTCATTAATTGGTCATTTGAAAACACTAGATTTGAGGACTGCTAAAAATTAATGACATGCATTAAAAAAAATTAAATAAAAAACTAATGACCTGTGTTTTTTCAGAGATGGGGAAGATGGCGGAAGAGTAAGATGCGAAGATCACCTTCCTCCCCACAGATACATCAGAAATACAACTACAGGTGGAACAACTCCTACAGAACACCTACTGAATGCTGTCAGAAGACCTCAGACCTCCCAAAAGGCAAGAAATTCCCCCAAGTACCTGGGTAGGGCAAAAGAAAAAAGAATAAACAGAGACAAAAGAATAGGGACGGGACCTGAACCTTGGGGAGGGAGCCTTGAAGGAGGAAAGGTTTCCACCCACTAGGAAGCCCCTTCGCAGGCGGAGACTGTGGGTGGCTAAGGGGGGAAGCTTCGGAGACACAGAGGACAGCACAGCAACAGGGGTGTGGAGGGCAAAGTGGAGAGATTCCCGCACAGAGGATCGGTGCCGACCGGCACTCACCAGCCAGAAAGGCTTGTCTGCTCACCCACCAGGGCGGGCGGGGCTGGGAGCTGAGGCTCGGGCACAAACCAGCTTTAAAACAAATGCTAAAGAAACTTCTCTAGGCAAGAAACACAAGAGAAGGAAAAGACCTATAATAACAAACGCAAAACAATTAAGAAAATGGGAATAGGAACATACATATCGATAATTACCTTAAATGTAAATGGATTAAATGCTCCCACCAAAAGACACAGACTGGCTGAATGGATACAAAAATGAAACCAATATATATGCTGTCTACAAGAGACCCACTTCAGACCTACAGACACACACAGACTGAAAGTGAGGGGACGGAAAAAGATATTCCATGTAACTGGAAACCAAAAGAAAGCTGGAGTAGCAATTCTCATATCAGACATAATAGAATTTAAATTAAAGACTATTAGGAGAAACAAAGAAGGACACTACATAATGATCATGGGATTGATCCAAGAAGAAGATATAACAATTGTAAATATTTATGCACCCAACATAGAAGCACCTCAATATATAAGGCAAATACTAACAGCCATAAAATGGGAAATCAACAGAAACACATTCATAGTAGGGAACTTTAACACCCCACTTTCACCAATGGAAAGGTCATCCAAAAGGAAAATAAGTAAGGAAACACAAGCTTTAAATGATACATTAAACAAGATGGACTTAATTGATATTTATAGGACATTCCATCCAAAAACTACAGAATATGCATTTTTCTCAAGTGCTCATGGTACATTCACCAGGATAGATCATATCTTGGGTCACAAATCAAGCCTTGTTAAATTTAAGAAATTTGAAATTGTATCAAGTATCTTTTCCGACCAAAAGGCTATGAGACTAGATATCAATTACAGGAAAGGATCTGTAAAAAATACAAACACATGGAGGCTAAATAATACACTACTTAATAACGAAGTGATCACTGAAGCAATCAAAGAGGAAATCAAAAACTACCTAGAAACAAATGACAATGGAGACACAATGACCCAAAACCTATGGGTTGCAGCAAAGGAATTCTAAGAGGGAAGTTTATAGCAATACAATCGTACCTTAAGAAACAGGACATATCTCGAATAAACAACCTAACCTTCCACCTAAAGCAAGTAGAGAAAGAAGAACAACAACAACAACAACAACAAAAAAAAACCCAAAGGTAGCAGAAGGAAAGAAAATATAAAGATCAGATTATAAATAAATGAAAAAGAAATAAAGGAAACGATAGCAAAGATCAATAAAACTAAAAGCTGGTTCTTTGAGAAGATAAACAAAATTGATAAACCATTAGCTGGACTCATCAAGAAAAAAAGGGAGAAGACTCAAATCAATAGAATTTGAAATGAAAAAGGAGAAGTAACAACTGACACTGCAGAAATACAAAAGATCACCAGAGATTACTACAAGCAACTCTATCCCAATAAAATGGACAACCTGGAAGAAATAGACAAATTCTTAGACATGCACAACCTGCCAAGACTGAATCAGGAAGAAATAGAAGATATGAACAGACAAATCACAAGCACTGAAATTGAAACTATGATTAAAATTCTTCTAACAAACAAAAGCTTAGGACCAGATGGCTTTGCAGGTGAATTATTTTAAACATTTAGAGAAGAGCTAACACCTATCCTTCTAAAACTCTTCCAAAAGATAGCAGAGGGAGGAGCACTCCCAAACTCATTCTACAAGCCCACCATCACCCTGATACCAAAACCAGACAAGGATAACACAAAGAAAGAAAACTACACGCCAATATCACTGATGAACATAGATGCAAAAATCCTCAACAAAATACTAGCAAACAGAATCCAACAGCACATTAAAAGGATCATACACCATGATCAAGTGGGGTTTATTCCAGGAATGCAAGGATTCTTCAACATACACAAATCAATTAACGTGATACGCCATATTAACAAATTGAAGGAGAAAAACCATATGGTCATCTCAATATATGCAGAGAAAGCTTTCGACAAAATTCAACACCCATTTATGGTAAAAACCCTCCAGGAAGTAGGCGTAAAGGGAACTTTCCTCAATATAATGAAGGCCTTATATGACAACCCCACAGCCAACATCATCCTCAATGGTGAAAAACTGAAAGCATTTCCACTAAGATCAGGAAAAAGACAAGGTTGCCCACTCTCACCACTCTTATTCAACATAGTTTTGGAAGTTTTAGCCACAGCAATCAGAGAAGAAAAGGAAATAAAAGGAATCCAAAACGGAAAACAAGAAGTAAAGTTGTCACTGTTTGCAGATGACATGATACTATACATAGAGAATCCTAAAGATGCTACCAGAAAACTACTAGAGCTAATCAATGAATTTGGTATAGTAGCAGGATACAAAATTAATGCACAGAAATTTCTGGCATTCCTATACACTAATGATGAAATATCTAAAAGAGAAATTAAGGAAACACTCCCATTTACCATTGCAACAAAAAGAATAAAATATCTAGAAATAAACCTACCTTAGGAGACAGAAGACCTGTATGCAGAAAATTATGAGACACTGATGAAAGAAATTAAAGATGATACAAATAGATGGAGAGATATACCATGTTCTCGGATCGGAAGAATCAACATTGTGAAAATGACTCTACTACCCAAAGCAATCTACAGATTCAATGCAATCCCTATCAAACTACCACTGGCATTTTTCAGAGAATGAGAACAAAAAATTTCACAATACGTATGGAAACACAAAAGACCCCGAATAGCCAAAGCAATCTTGAGAACGAAAAATGGAGCTGGAGGAATCAGGCTCCCTGACTTCAGACTATACTACAAAGCTACAGTAATCAAGACAGTATGGTACTGGCACAAAAGCAGAAAGATAGATCAATGGAACAGGATAGAAATCCCAGAGATAAACCCTAGCACGTACTGTCACCTTATCTTTGATAAAGGGGGCAGGAATGTACAGTGGAGAAAGGACAGCCTCTTCATTAAGTGGTGCTGGGAAAACTGGACAGGTACATGTAAAAGTATGACTTAGATTACTCCCTAACACCATACACAAAAATAAGCTCAAAATGGATTAAAGACCTAAATGTAAGGCCAGAAACTATCAAACTCTTAGAGGAAAACATAGGCAGAACACTCTATGACAAAATCACAGCAAGATCCTTTTTGACCCACCTCCTAGAGAAATGGAAATAAAAACAAAACAAACAAAAAATGGGACCTAATGAAACTTAAAAGCTTTTGCACAGCAAAGGAAACCATAAACAAGCCCAAAAGGCAACCCTGAGAATGGGAGAAAATATTTGCAAATGAAGCAACTGACAAAGGATTAATCTCTAAAATTCACAAGCAGCACATGCAGCTCAATAACAAAAAGACAAACAACACAATCCAAAAATGGGTGGAAGACCTAAGTAGACATTTCTGAAAAGAAGATATACAGACTGCCAACAAACACATGAAAGAGTGCTCAACATCAGTAATCATAGAGAAATGCAAATCAAAACTACAATGAGATACCATCTCACACCAGTCAGAATGGCCATCATCAAAAAATCTAGAAACAATAAATGCTGGAGAGGGTGTGGAAAAAAGGGGAAACTCTTGCACTGCTGGTGGGAATGTGAATTGATACAGCCACTATGGAGAACTGTATGGGGTTCCTTAAAAAACTGCAAATAGAACTACCATATGACCCAGCAATCCCACTACTGGGCATATACCCTGAGAAAACCATAATTCAGAAAGAGTCATGTACCGAAATCTTCATTGCAGCTCTATTTACAATAGCCCGGAGATGGACACACCTAAGTGTCCTTCATCAGATGAATGGATAAAGAAGATGTGGCACATGTATACAATGGAATATTACTCAGCCCTAAAAAGAAACAAAATTGAGCTATTTGTAATGAGGTGGATGGACCTATAGTCTGTCATACAGAGTGAAGTAAGTCAGAAAGAGAAAGACAAATACCATATGCTAACACATATATATGGAATATAAGAAAAAAATAAATAAAAAATGTCATGAAGAACCTATGCATAAGACAGGAATAACGATACAGACCTACTATAGAATGGACTTGAGGATATGGGGAGGGGGAAGGGTAAGCTGTGACAAAGTGAGAGAGTGGCATGGACATATATACACTACCAAACTTAAAATATATAGCTAGTGGGAAGCAGCCGCATAGCACAGGGAGATCAGCTCAGTGCTTTGTGACCACCTAGAGGGGTGGGATAGGGAGGGTGGGAGGGAGAGAGATTCAAGAGGGAAGAGTTATGGGAACATATGTATAACTGCTGTATAACAACTGTATAACTGTATATGTATAACTGCTTCACTTTGTTATGGAGCAGAAACTAGCACACCATTGTAAAGCAATTATACTCCAATAAAGATGTAAAAAGAAAAAAAAAAAAAACCTAATGACCTTGCAAACAGGCACAGTGTCAGCTTCAAATCCTGAGAGTTCCCAACCAGAGAAAAATAATGTTTCTTAGAACTACGAAGGGTTTGGTTTTAATTGCTTAGTGCTCTTCCTATAATCCCTTTATTCTACTTCCTCATGAAAGAGCTAATCAGAGAAAATTCTCCAAAGTAATTGGTGAATATGCAATTCTGAACAAGATTTTTTTTAAGGCTGCATCCCTCATAAAATAGTTTTCAGGACAGCAACCAAAATCCATTATAACAGAATTCAGGCTCCAGAATTTTTTCTTTAATTTGGAAGAAATTTGGAAGAGATTAGTTAAGGGTAGAAGCAGGGAGTAAAGGGAAGGAATTTACAGTTTTGATAGTCCAATCTGTAAGCCCCTGCAGGATAGTCTCATATGCCTTAAGCTTTTTAATTCTCAGAACAATCATTGAGGTAATTCCTATTTTCTTCATTTTGCAGATGCGGAAAATAAGGAGAGGTTTAATTTGATTTATATGCAACTAAAAAACAATAAACTTTAGGGATTTAAAGTAAGGTTAAAATATGTGCCTTCAAGCAAAGAACAGAGTCCTCAAAGAAAGAAGGCTTCCCTTGAGTCTGGTTTCTTAATCCATTTTACTGGTAAAATGTCATACCAACTGATGGCAACAAAACTCACATCTTTAGACTGTCTTACTGTTCACAAAAATTTCAGAAATTCTCCCCAAAAAGATTTTCACATATCTTATTTATCCTCAAGCCACCTATTAGATCAAAGTGAGTCCCATTTTACAGATGCAGAAACTGAGAGTCAAGGAGATTAAGTAACTTATTCCGTGTCTCAAAAGAAGAAGCCAGCAGAGCCAGCACTCAGACTTTTATTTTCAAATTCCCAATCTCACATTCTTTCTCCCAGAGCTTCACATACCATTTCCACCGAGGGACCCTACAACACAGAGGAATCTGTCCATCAGTCAAAACCATCTATTTTATTTCCTTGGAGTTTCAACATTATTTTTCAAGTTTCCATTCATTTTACATGCTCTTTCAAATGAAAACTATTGGCTTCCAACATGAAAGTATTTTAAATTTCTACTAAATTGTTTTTAAACTTTCTAATTACAAGTTTGAGTAAAATTGGTACCCTCAGAAGATTCCTACTATCTGACCTGAAGCTTCATTTGCCTCTGGCATCATTGTGTACTTTCTGTTTGTCCCATATTCCAATTTGAGAATCATAGATCTATACCCCATAGTCTAAAATAATATGGTCACTGGGACAGAATTAAATTTACTGAGGCCCCAGCAATCACTATGTAGCCATTTATATTTGTTATATCATTAATATTTACAGTAGCACTATTAGTGGGCATTTTATTGCCACTAAATGGAAGGTTACAGAAAACCAGAGAAAGTTTACTTATTCAAGTTTACACAAAACTGAACCAGGACTTTAGCCAACCCTGAATCTTGGGTTTGTCTCAGAACTTCCCATCTGTCTCATGATGCTCCAAGGTAAGTTTTATTTTTGCACCAGATGCTTTTGATTTTATGGCTATAAAGAAAATAAACTGTACTGTACTTAGAGGAGAAAATAGATTATGAACGGAAGCAAGGGACATTTTTTCTTCTTTTATTATTACTTTCAAGTTTAGTATAACTAGATTACCCCACAATCCCACATTCAGAGTTTGGTGATGATTGATGTTCAGGACCAACTTTCCTACAATGGCCGAAGGGCATCATTTTCTTCTAACACTTTCATTTTTCACTGGCTTAAAACATGCATACAGATGCTTTTCCACTTTTGGTCCTGGATGCTAAATTTTTAGAAGTGGTTGTAAGGAATAGTTGGTTCAACGATATGGCAGAAATATTTCTGAACACTGTGAAACATGAAAGACGTTGTAAAACTAAGTTAAATTCTTGGATATTTAAGAGCATGAATGTATCTAAAACATCATATTTTTCAAAATTGAGGGTTAAATTAGAAGTCTGTTATGTCAAAACGATACGGTTTTTTAAACATCCTTCTTCCCCCTTATTCAATATATATTCTTATAAGCCCAGCTAAAGTCCTTGAATGACACTAAGCATGTTTTCAAAAATTTTAAAACTTTTCTGTATCTCTGCTTTCTGAGGAAAACACCTCCCATGGTGTTTGGTGAGGTTGATATTTTCCTACATTTTAATTGCAAAATTTTGATAGCCTGTAGGTGTGAGGTATTAAATGAAACGACATTCACAAACATTTAGTATCTCATGTGTGCTAGATCCTGATCATACATTTACTTATTTTATCCTCATAATAATCACGAGATAAGCATTGATAGCCATGTCTTTTGGGTGTGCAAACGGAGGTTCAGAGAGGTCAAGTGTTGCTTGCCAGGTCACAGAGCTGGTATGTCTGACTCTAAAGGACTTTCTTTTTCCAATTTACCAAGGATCTGCCAATTCTGGTCCACTTCCTGTTTTTGTAAGTTTTATTGGAAAACTGTCAATCTCATTTATTTACATGTTGTCAAGGGCAGAACTGAGAAGATATAAAGGTCCAGATAGTAACTATTTTTGTCTTTGCAAGCCATATGGTCTCTGTGGCAACTCAACTCTACCACTGTAATATGAAAGAGCCATAAATAATTCCTAAATGAAAAAGTGTGACTGTGCTCCAATAAAGCTTTATTCATAAAAAAAAAAAAGGTGGTGGGCAGGCCAGTTTTGGCTTGCAGACTGTAGTTTGTCAGCCCCTCTCTGGTATAGCAGTGCGTCCCCTAAAGCAGATTTTTGATAAGGTCATTAAAACTATACAAAGTCTGAAACCTGCTTTTTAATTTTTTTTAATCAGTGGTTGAAAAGTTCATGTGTTTAAAGTTCATTTTGCTTATAATTATTTGAGCATAAAGCTTATTGTTGCTTTTTTTTTATTGCCTTCTATTAGAAGATGGCTAGAAAAACAAGCATCCAGTATTTGAATGACCTTAATCTACAAGGAGTTCTCTCAAAATAGGTACGGTATAGAATTTATATCTGTATTGATCATTTTGATGCTCTCTCTATGACAGGTCTGGCTGAATATACAGACAAGGCTTTGGCCTTCAGAAAGGTCAGAATCTGAAAGGCAAAGAAAAACTCCCTGCAACAGATCACATAGGCATAGCATGGAGCAGAGGAAAGCCTGAGATCTCTCTGCTAAATCTCTCAGCCCAGGTATAATCCCAAAGCTCTGTGAATTGGCTTCTAAAGTGTGTTCTCTACCCGCTTATCTCATACAGCAGTACAGTCTTGATTGACACCACATCTCCCAAACCCAGGTGCCCAGCCAAAGGAAAGAAGTACATCTGGCAGCAGAACACGTGTTAGATGTCAGTCATTGGAGCAAGAATTCCAGCCACAGGGGGAGGCTGGTATTTTGCAGGAGAAATATTAAAGAGGCATGGTCCCAGGTTCACAATGGTCTACAAAAGCTGTCAGTGCTTGAGGACCAAAAAAATACAGTTATTATTGTTTCCCTGTGACATTATAAGAATGAGAGTGGACAAAAGTGGCTTTCATCAGATTTGAACTATAGTAGAATGATAGAGAGATGCTTTGTTCCCAAAGCACTTACAGTTCTTACCTAAAACTAAAGGAACTATTTAGCAAGAACCTCGGCAATCTTACTCGAGTAAGACATAAAAATAAAACATAATCTTTTGATGTAACAAATCATATGTAGCACTTAGCATGTTCCAGGCTGTTCTAAATGTTAACAAACACCAACTTGCTTAGCTTCTTAAAAATCTTATGAGGTAGGTCCAATTACTCTCCTTATTTTTTCAAAAGTGGAAATGGAGGCAGAGAGAGGCCCTTAACTTTTCCCATCATGCAGTTGTAGGGCTCAGTGTGTGCTCTTAACCACCGATGAGGCTCCATCACACCTTCACATGGAGCAAACTAGGGCATGGTAGTTTATTTCTCTGAACTTCTGTTTTCTCATAAACAGAGGGGGGATAAAGATCCTTGCCTACCCAAATGGTATGGAGATTAACGGAGATAAAATGTAAAGTATCCAACCGGGTGTTTAACAGATAATAAGGACAAGATTTCACATCTTAAGAGCTCTTGCCTCATATGACAAGTATTATGATAAAAAGTTTGCACACTCAGCTATAAAAAAAGAATGAAATAATGCCATATGCAGCAACATGAATGGACCTAGAGATTATCATACTGAGTGAAGTAAGACAGAGACAGACAAATATCATATGATATCACTTATATGTGGAATCTAAAACATGATACAAATGTACTTACATACAAAACAGAAACAGACTCACAGACATAAAAAAGAAGCTTATGGTTACCATACAGGAAACGTAGGAGGAGGGATAAATTAGGATTTGGGATTAACAGACACATACTACTATATATAAAATAGATAAGCAACAAGGACATAGTGTATAGCACTGGGAACTATACTCAATATTTTGTAATAACATATAAGGGAAAAGAATCTGAAAAAGAATATATATATGCATAACTGAATTCCTTTGCTGTACACCTGAACCTATATACTATAAATCAACTACACTTCAATAAAAAAAAGTTTGCACACATTATCTCATTAATCCCTGGAAAAAGGGAAATAAAAGGAACCCAAATCGGAAAAGAAGTAAAGCTTTCATTGTTTGCAGACGACATGATACTCTACATAGAAAATCCTAAAGATGCTACCAGAAAGCTACTAGAGCTAATCAATGAATTTGGGAAAGTAGCAGGATACAAAATTAATGCACAGAAATCTCTGGCATTCCTATACATTAATGATGAAAAATCTGAAAGTGAAATTAAGAAAACACTCCCACTTTTCATTGCAACAAAAAGAATAAAATATCTAGGAATAAACCTACTTAAGGAGACAAAAGACCTGTATGCAGAAAATTATAAGACACTGATGAAAGAAATTAAAGATGATACAAATAGATGGAGAGATATACCATGTTCTCGGATCAGAAGAATCAATCAAGCAGTCATTGTGAAAATGACTCTACTATCAAAAGCAATCTACAGATTCAATGAAATCCCTATCAAACTACCACTGGCATTTTTCACAGAACTAGAACAAAAAATTTCACAATTTGTTTGGAAACACAAGAGACCCCGAATAGCCAAAGCAATCTTGAGAACGAAAATTGGAGCTGTAGGAATCAGGCTCCCTGACTTCAGGCTATACTACAAAGCTACAGTAATCAAGACAGTATGGTACTGGCACAAAAACAGAAAGATAGATCAATAGAACAGGATAGACAGCCCAGAGATAAACCCTAGCACATACTGTCACCTTATCTTGGATAAAGGGGGCAGGAATGTACAGTGGAGAAAGGACAGCCTCTTCAATAAGTGGTGCTGGGAAAACTGGACAGCTACATGTAAAAGTATGATTTAGATCACTCCCTAACACCATACACAAAAATAAGCTCAAAATGGATTAAAGACCTAAATGTAAGGCCAGAAACTATCAAACTATTTGAGGAAAACATAGGCAGAACACTATGACATAAATCACAGCAAGATCCTTTTTGACCCACCTCCTAGAGAAATGGAAATAAAAACAAAAATAAACAAATGGGACCTAATGAAACTGAAAAGCTTTTGCACAGCAAAGGAAACCATAAACAAGACCAAAAGACAACCCTTAGAATGGGAGAAAATATTTGCAAATGAAGCAACTGACAAAGGATTAATCTCCAAAATTTACAAGCAGCTCATACAGCTCAATAACAAAAAGAAACCAAACAACCCAATCGAAAAATGGGCAGAACACCTAATTAGACACTTCTCCAAATAAGATATACAGATTGCCAACAAACACATGAAAGAATGCTCAACATCATTAATCATTAGAGAAATGCAAATCAAAACTACAATGCAATATCATATCATTCCGGTCAGAATTGCCATCATCAAAAAATCTACAAACAATAAATGCCGGAGAGGGTGTGGAGAAAAGGCAACACTCTTTCAGTGTTGGTGGGAATGTAAATTGATACAGCCACTATGGAGAACGGTGTGGAGATTCCTTAAAAAACTAAAAATAGAAGTACCATACGAGCCAGCAATCCCACTACCGGGCATAAACCCTGAGCAAACCGTAATTCAGAAAGAGTCATGTACCAATATGTTCACTGCAGCTATATTTACTATAGGCAGGACATGGAAGCAACCTAAGTGTCCATCTACAGATGAATGGATAAAGAAGATGTGACACATATATACAATGGAATATTACTCAGCCATAAAAATAAATGAAATTGAATTATTTGTAGTGAGGTGGATGGACCTAAAGTCTGTAATACAGAGTGAAGTAAGTCAGAAAGAGAAAAACAAATACGATATGCTAACACATATATATGGAGTCTCAGAAAAAAATAAATAAATAAAGGTCATGAAGAACCTAGGGATAAGACAGGAATAAAGACACAGACCTACTAGAGAATGGACTTGAGGATATAGGGAGGGGGAGTTGTAACCTGTGACAAAGTGAGAGAATGGCATGGACATATATACACTACCAAACCTAAAATAGATAGCTAGTGGGAAGCAGCTTCATAGCACAGGGAGATCAGATCAGTGGTTTGTATCCCCCTAGAGGCGTGGGATAGGGAGGGTGGGAGGGAGGGAGACGCAAGAGGGAAGAGATATGGGAACATATGTATATGTATAACTGATTCTCTTTGTTATAAAACAGAAACTAACACACCATTGTAAAGCAATTATACTCCAATAAAGATGTAAAAAAAACAAACAAAACAAAACAAAAAAGGATTGTTTTGGCTATTTGGGGTCTTTTGTGTTTCAGTACAAATTGTGAGATTTTTTGTTCTAGTTTTTTGAATAATTCCATTGGTAATTTGATAGGGATTGCACTGAATCTCTAGATTGCTTTGAGTAGTACAGTCATTTTCACATTGTTGATTCTTCCAATCCAAGAACATTTTATATCTCTCCATCTGTTTGTATCGTCTTAATTTCTTTCCTCAGTGTCTTATAGTTTTCTGCATACAGGTCTTTTGTCTCCTTACGTAGCTTTATTCCTAGGAATTTTATTCTTTTTGTTGCAATGGTAAATGGGTGTGTTTCCTTAATTTGTCTTTCAGATTTTTCATCATTGGTGTATAGGAATGCCAGAGATTTCTGTGCATTAATTTTGTATCCTGCTACTTTACCAAATTTATTGATTAGCTCTAGTAGTTTTCTGGTAGCATCTTTAGGATTCTCTATGTACAGTACAGTATCATGTCATTTGCAAAGAGTGACAGCTTTACTTCTTCTTTCCTGATTTGTATTCCTTTTATTTCTTTTTATTCTCTGATTTCTGTGGCTACAACTTCAAAACTATGTTGAATAATATTGTGAGAGTGGACCACCTTGTCTTGTTCCTGATCTTAGGTTAAATGCTTTCAGCTTTTCACCTTTGAGAACAATGTTGGCAGTGGGTTTGCCATATGTGGCCTTTATTATGTTGAGGAAAGTTCCCTGTATGCCTCCTTTCTGCAGGGTTTTTATCATAAATGGGAAATAACTACTGAATTTTTAAAAAAAATTTTTTTTATTTTTTCAAAAGCTTTCTCTGCATCTATTGAGATGATCATATGGTTTTTCTCCTTCAATTTGTTAATATGGTGTATCACATTGTTTAATTTGCATATATTGAAGAATCCTTACATTACAGGTATAAACCCCACTTGATCATGGCTTATGATCCTTTTAATGTGCAGTTGGATTCTGTTTGCTAGTATTTTGTTGAGGATTTTTGCATGTATGTTCATCAGTGATATTGGCCTGTAGTTTTCTTTCTTTCTTACATCTTTGTCTAGTTTTGGTATCAGGGTGATGGTGGCTGACTGGTTTTGGTATCAGGGTGATGGTGGCCTCATAGCATGAGTTTGAGAGTGTTCCTCTCTCTACTATATTTTGGAAGAGTTTGAGAAGGATGGGTGTTAGCTCTTCTCTAAATGTTTGCAAGAATTTGCCTGGGAAGCCATCTGGTCCTGGGCTTTCGTTTGTTGGAAGATATTTAATCACTGTTTCAATATCAGTGCTTGTGATTGGTCTGTTCATATTTTCTATTTCTTCATGGTTCAGTCTCAGAAGGTTGTGCTTTTCTAAGAATTTGTCCTTTTCTTCTAGGTTTCCATGTTTTTGGCATGTATTGGCTTGTAGTAATCTCTCATGATCCTTTGTATTTCTGCAGTGTCAGTTGTTACTTCTCCTTCTTCATTGCTTATTCTATTGATTGGAGTCTTCTCCCTTTTTTTCTTGATGAGTCTGGCTAATGGTTTATCAATATTTTTTATCTTCTCAAAGAACCAGCTTTTAGTTTTATTGATCTTTGCTGTTGTTTCCTTCATTTTTATTTATGATCTGATCTTTATGATTTCTTTCCTGAGTACTAGAGCTAGTTTTCCTCTGAGTGACATTATTTGCGAACTGCATTTGTGGAACAGGTCAATCTTAGACTGTCACACGTTCCTGTGTTAACCTAACCCTCAAGTAATCTTAGACTTTATGAGTGGCCTGTAAGAACAAATGAACACTTGACTGGGAATCAGAAAGCTTGTGTAATTATAACAGCTCTGCTCTTCAGTAGCTCTGTGACCCTGAGGAAGTTTCAACTTAAATTCTTTAGTTGTACATCAGTATTTTAACCAGATATTCCATAGATACATCTCACTCTATAATCTTACGAACTCAATTTAAAAATACTTAAAAATAAAATACTCTAAAAAAACCCTTTTGGAATAATGAGTCCATTAATCTGGCTGAAGTATACCATCTTTATCTGAACATAATATGGGTTTTCTCCTGAATACAACTCTTTGTAATGAGTCAGCGTGGGTTAGAGAAACATCAATAACAAAGTTTTACAGGCTAGAGATATAATAATAATTTTTACAAATATAATTAAATATTCTTAGGTGCTTACACTATTCCAGGCACTGTTTTAGTTAATCAAGCTTTTAAAATGAGTATTGTTTTGCAGATGAGGAAACTGAGGCTCAAAGGGTTAAATAAGTTCATTTGTAACAAACTTACAGTTGCCAAAGGGAAAGTGGGGAAGGGATTAATTTCAAGATTGGGATTTACACACTACTATATATAAAATAGATAATAAGGATCTACTGTATAGCACAGGGAACTCTACTCAATACTCTGTAAATGGGAATAGAATCTAAAAAATTGTGGAGATTATATATATATATATATATATATATATATATATATATATATATATATATATAACTGATTCACTTTGCTGTACACATGAAACTAACAAAGCTTTCTAAATCAACTATACTCCAATAAAAAATATTTTTAAAATGGGTTAAATAACTTGCCCAAGATCATGCAGCTAATGTGTAGAAAACACAGGTTTCTAACACAGTTCTTCCTGATATTGAACCTGAAGCACTTAAGCACTGCCTTTCAGGGAATAAACTGGATGTGTTCAAGTCACATCATCTTTCCTTTTCAGTCTCTACCAATACATTCAAAACTCAATTTTGATAATTTCACATTAATAAAAAGTAAGAACTTCAAGGCTAAGGAAAAATGAAGAAATCCACCATAGATTTTAGACACATAGAACGTACTTTTGGTATATCTACCACAAGAAAGTTGAAGGTTGTTACTTATTAGCTTCTGCATAGGTTCTATTATTAATAATAACATATTTCAGAATGTTATTGACAAATAAAAGTAGTTGAGGAAAAGCAGAGTTACTTCAAGTCTTGAGGTAATTTAGAGATCAGTTGTAGTTTTCAAATTCTGCCAAGCTCCCTTTCTATTCATGTTTTTTACATCAAATAGTGAAACCATTCTATCCAAATAAATTATGTTTTACTTCCTGATACAGACAAGAAGAACCTGAGCTTCAAAAGCATGTATCAAAATAGCAGCAAGATTGTGTCACTTGTTCAAGACACACAGAAACTTGCTGTTTGAAAAAGGCAAATGTTTGGCTAATTGAATTTTAAGACACTTTCCAGTTGCATGAAAGTCAAGCTTCTTGTTTTTCTCTAACCTGAACCATATGATTATGTGTTCTGATGATAGACAGATTGCTCTCTTTTCCTTTACATTTTATCAAAGACAGTGTTAAAATTACTTTTACAGTAATAATCCTCCCAAGCCTAAGGAACTCATAACATGCTAAAGAAAATATTCAGAGATGATATATCATGCAGGAGAAGATATCTTCCCTTCTGAATTCTGCAATTCTCATAAAAATATATTATGCAAAATAAATCTTGCAGTGTAAATTATCTTTTAGAAAATGGTATTCTTCAATTTCATTTCCAAATTATCCAAAATGAATTAGGATTTCATATTTAGCTGTCAACACAAAATTCTACCTCCCAAATATAGACTGGATTTTGAGAAGAAAAACAGTACAAAGTGGTAAAAGTCCAGTTTCTTTTATACTCCTCCAGTTTAATATAGCATTCTGGATTCACATATACTCACTAGATTGTGCAAAACTGACTGATTCTTAGAGAATCCCTTAAGTAAAGTTGTTTTATTTTACTGTGACATTTTGTGGATAATTTAAAGGAACTAAGATTCCCTTTTAAAAAGAAAGAGAGAGAGAGAGAGAGAGAGAGAGAGAGAGAGATCAATAGCTCTAATAAAATGTACTAAATAGACCCAGATATTTCTGTTCATTCCATACAGTTGTGCAAGGTCATGGTTCTCTCAACAGCAAGATAGGTTATGATTCACTGTTACCAATAATATGCAACTGATTAAAATTAAATTATTGGATTTAAGCATGAGATGTATCACTGTGACGTTACTCACTAATCCTTTTTTTAGCTTTGAGATTAAACTATGAAGGCGTCTTCTGATCCAAGATAACCAGGTTGACACTCCATTTACCATGAAGACAAACATATTGCTGTCATCAATGGAACATGAACAGCAATGCCAATCAGGAAGGATTTCTATTTTTTGATGCTGCTCATGTGAGTAGAAAGGTAAAAGAAAATTGAATTAAAGAACCAACTTTTCTTCACTAAATACCCTTATTCACAAAAAAAGTAGTGAAAAGTTACATGGGAGTGAGTACCTCACCCTATCAACATAGAGTAATTCTCTGCTCTGCCCCAGACTATATCCAACTGCACACTTTTCATGTCTTACAGGCTTGTCAAAATTAATACATCTAAAACTCAAGTTTTAATTATCCTTTTTAAGTGTGTTTCTTCCCCCGGGCTACTTGTGTCAATAAATGACACATGATCCATCCTATTGCTCAAGTCAAAAACCCATGTGCCATCTTTGATTTCACGTTTTCTCTACACTACCTCAAACCTATCATGTCCTATTGGTTTTACCTACAAAATATTTCTTGAATATTTTAATTTTTTTCCTATTCTATTATCATTATCCTTGTCCATGATTATCTCTCACCTGGACAACCAAAATAGTTTAACAGGTCTTCCAACATAATTTCTGATCCTTTCTCATCCACCACCATTGAGCAGCCAGAGCAATATTATTTATTAATAAAATTGCGAGCTATAGAATTGCTTTAAAGCCTTAGGTGGTTTCCCATCGCTCTTGAAATGACTGTTTCCACTACAGCCCCCACCTCCAATCAGTAATCTATAATCAATTTTTTTTTCTGATAGTAAAAAGAAACTAAGGACTCAAAGTCCTGGCTAAAAGATTCAAAGGTTGAGAAAATTAAATAGTCCACTAAGTATCCATCAGTGTTCTCTGTTGAATTCCAGATCCTCAGAAAGCTGAAAAAGGAAGTATGGATGATTTCCTGATGGAGAAACTCACCTACAGAAAGAAGGTCTATCAACAAGCTGAGGTATATAGAGAAATAAGAGAGAGAAAACTTCCAAAAAGCTTCAGCAGGGAAAATTTGTGGGTCCATTCCCAGATTCGAATTTTGATCTGTACACTTTCTTCTACTCTTGTACATTTGCACTAGTCCGACCTATATAATATGTAGAAGGTTATTACCAGGCAACCATTTGATTTCTACAAGTCTAAGGGGAAAAGGAAACGATTCTAGAAACAAAAACACAAATGACTTCTCTTCATTCAAACTTGGGCCAGAGCCACAGGCATAAACTGGTGACATGACAATCCCTTTTTAGGGCAAGATATGTAGAGATGGGACCAGAGGTAACAAATCAAGATATCCATATCCAAATATTCCCATACACAGCCCCACTGGCCATCTCATTCAAAATATCCCCTAATAAATATTTCATAAAAGCCTTTGAACACAAATGCTCCTTCTAGTGAGGCTACATAAACAAATGCAAAATGAATGGTTTTTCAGTTACTTCCTTTGGCCATTTTGGCCTTCCTGATATCAATTTTTTTTTTCTTCTTTATAGAAGTTGGGGGAGAGGGAAAGTTTTTCAAAAACAACTCGAATGTCAGAGCTATACAGGCCTCAAATATAGCACTGAGTGGGCCTATTTACCATGTCAAACAATGAATTTATCATCTGTAACAAGGAGAATTTAAGTCTCTGGGTACTCAAACTGCTTTCCTCTACTGAAGTCATGATAACTGCTAAATAACTTTAGTTTAACTTTTTTATCTCATGAATATTTTATAGTTCCTTCTTCGGACATCTAGATTTTCAAGTACATTGTCTTATTAAGCTTACACATTTTAATTTTTAAAAAATTTGAGATCAAATGTATATGCCATTTAAATGTCTTCCCTGTCATCCTCTCATCTGCAGCACAAATAGTAGTGTTCATGGTTTAATGTCATCTCTCATGTTAGTGAACTCTACATAAGTAGGATTTCCTTTTCGCACTGTAAAATATTTAGGTCTCTATATTGTGATTACCAAAGTACAGATTCCTTTAAAGAAAATGTATGATTTAAATTGATAGAACTTATCTGATTAGAAAAATTTTATTAGTTATTTTAAAACTCAATTCTATTGTGCTTTCAAAGCACAATGTGCATAATTTCACAAAGTGTCTTGAATTATGAAATAATTTAAAAGTCTCGTTCATTATTTTTGAACCAAATACTTTTCAAACATACCACATATTTTTACATTATTGAAGTTGTACTAAACAAATACAAGTCTTCTGAGACAGGGAGGAACATATAGATCATAAAGGTAGACCAGTGTTTTTCAGCTGGAGGCAGTTTTGCCCTCCATCCTCCCTTGGGACATTTGCCAATGTCTGGAGACTTTTTTGATCATCATAACTGTGATAGGGTAGAGGTAGGTTGTTTCTGATAATCAGTGGGTAGAGGCTGAGGATACTGATAAACACCCTAGCATGCATAGGACAACTCCTCACAACTCAGAATTATCTGATCCAAAATTTCATTAGTGCCAAAGCTGAGAAACCCTGAGTTACACAAATCAAGAGAACTGAACTAAGAAAGACAGGAATGAGATGTTTTTCTCATCGAGAGACAGCTCTTAGAGGAGTACCATGTATGGCTGTGGATACACAAACCCAGAACATGATTTCAAATTCACGAATTCAAGAATAAGATATCAAGGATGAAGTAATACAATGAAAATTGTGAGGAAAAGTAAAAATTGTTTGACAATCACACTCATAAACTGTTCAACTTTACTACAAACCTGAAATGTAAAAAACATCCTCATCATCATCACCATAATCACCATCTTTCCCATGTAATGGTTGAGGAAACCAAGCTGATAGAAGCCAACAGCCTAGCCCAGATCGCTCAGAAGAATCACAGTGACAATGTACATCTAAATTTTCTGACTCTTAATCTAGTGCTTTTCTCACTATATCATGTATATTTCTATCATCTCCCTTGCAAAAGAAAACCTAGAACGTATGTGGCACTTCAAACCTGCTGTTATAAGAAACACTGGCAGTGAAATAAGGAGTTTCAGAAATGGTAATGGCATGGTGTTTACACTTGCCTCTTCCAGGTTCTGCAATAAGACCCAAGAATTTCTACAACCCCTTAAAATTCTACTGCAAATGAGTGTGTGGTGTGTCTCTGATAGCAGACGCTCTAGGAGGTAAACGAGTCCCATCACCAGACACAGAGCATCACCAGAATGACATCACAATGCCTATTCACCATCAAGATAATAAAACCATTACTGACTCTGGCTGAAGAAATATTTTATGGATCCACATTCATAGACACCACCTTAAGCCCATTGAAGGGAGGTTGTTGGATAAATAGAGGAAAGAATAGATTTGGCTTTAGGAAATCACTGTAAGGGGACTAGAGGAAGAAGCTCTTTCTAGACCTGGCTTTTTCGCTGACTTACTGTGTAGCTTTAAAGTAACTTATATTTTCTGTATTTCAACTTTTTCACTTGTAAGCTGAAAAAAGTAGCTACCACTTAGATGTGGTTGTACAAATAAAATGAGACAAATTTATATGAATGCATTTTGATAAGAAAAGACAACAAACAGATATACAATGTCATTATTAACTGTTAAGTCTGTGTTCTTAATACTGATGTTGTTTTCGACTAGGCTTTGGGCAGTGTGGCCCCTAAAATATGTGTTCAAGTTACTGGTAAAAGAAAAAATACCTTTCAAACTTTAAATATCGTGCCAGATTCAAATGAGTTTTGCCAAGAATGATGTTGGTTTTAAAACTGTCCTGTGAAATACTGACAGTAAGAAAGAGTTCCCTGAGAGAAGTAGGTTATAACCAATAAAAGTGATATATTTATATTGACACCTCATCTAGAACAACTCTTATAACAGACCCTGTTGATTTCCTTCATAGCAACTATGCTTATAGCTATGTGTTTGTAGCAACATTTCTCTAGCTAACAGACTCTTAATTTCATTTTGAGTGCAATATGCTCAGCTGCGTGATATGAACTGAAGGGTCTCAGCCATCACAGCAGCCCTATCTCCCTTACAGAGTAGCATGCAACCTAGTGCTGACCAGTGATCTATAAGGAAAAATCTACTGGATAGAGGAGATCTTTGTGACATGTTATCCTTTATGATTAATTTTAAAAAAATAGAGATGCAAACATAGAAGACTCTTTTGTTTCCTTCCATGTTTCCTACTTTGTAATATGAATATGATGAGATATCTGGAACTGTAGCAGCCATCTGTCAACCATGAGGCAAAAAGCTTGAGGTCCAACGCTATCATGGTGAGAATGGCAGAGTGGGAGGATGAAAAGAGAATGAGTCCTTGATGACATTATTAAGCTGCCGAGCCAATCTTGGAACCACTGCACCCAAAACGGTTGTTAAGTGTACACTGAATGTTCCCTTGTTTTAACCCAATGTTCATCAGGTTTTTAGTTACTCATAGCTAAGTTATCCTAACTAATACACCCACGTACTAATTCTACTTGTGCCCTTTAGCGATCTTGTAAGCCTGTTTTTATATATAGTTAACATATCTCCATTTCTTTTATAAAAACATCACATTTTGCTAATGGAAGAAAAAAGACCTAGGACATAAGACATTGGAAAAGTAACAACCGCTTCTGCTTCATGGATCAGAAATAATAGGAGGGGGATGGACCGGGGAAGATGGCGGAAGAGTAAGACGCGGAGATCAACTTCCTCCCCACAGATACACCAGAAATACATCTACACGTGGAACAACTCCTACAGAACACCTACTGAACGCTGCCAGAAGACCTCAGACCCCCCCAAAAGGCAAGAAACTCCTCACGTACCTGGGCAGGGCAAAGCGGAGAGATTCCTGCACAGAGGAGCGGTGCCGACCGGCACTCACCAGCCCGAGAGGCTTGTCTGCTCGGCCCGCCGGAGCAGGCGGGGCTGGGAGCTGAGGCTCGGGTTTCGGGTTTCAGTCGGAGCGCAGGGAGAGGACTGGAGCTGGCAGCGTGAACACAGCCTGAAGGGGTTAGTGCACCACGGCTGGCTGGGAGGGAGTCCGGGAAAAAGTCTGGAGCTGCCGAAGAGGCGAGAGACTTTTTCTTCCCCCTTTGTTTCCTGGTGCGCGAGGAGAGGGGATTAAGAGCGCTGCTTAAAGGAGCTCCAGACGAGCCGCGGCTAAAAGCGCGGACCCCAGAGTCGGGTGTGGGATGCTGGGGCTGCTGCTGCCGCCACCAAGAGGCCTGTGTGCGAGCGCAGGTCACTGTCCACACGCCCCTTCCGGGAAGCCTGTGCAGCCCACCACTGCCAGGGTCCGGGGATCCAGGGACAACTTCCCCTGGAGAGCGCACGGCGCGCCTCAGGCTGGTGCAACATCACGCCGGCGTCTGACGCCGCAGGCTCTCCCCGCCTCCGTGCCCCTCCCTCCCCCCAGCCTGAGTGAGCCAGAGTCCCCGAAGCAGCTGCTCCTTTAACCCTGTCCTGTCTGAGCGAAGAACAGACACTCTCAGGGGACCTACATGCAGAGGCGGGGCCAAATCCAAAGCTGAGACCCGGGAGCTGTGAGAAGAAAGAAGGGAAAGGGAAATCTCTCCCAGCAGCCTCAGGAGCAGCGGATTAAAGCTCCACAATCAACTTGATGTGCCCTGCATCTGTGGAATACCTGAATAGACAACGAATCATCCCAAATTGAGGAGGTGGACTTTGAGAACAAGTTTTATGATTTTTTCCCCTTTTCCTCTTTTTACAAAGAATTATCCCAAATTGAACAGGTGGACTTTGAGAGCAAGATTTACGATTTTTTCCCCTTTTCCTCTTTTTCTGAATGTGTATGTGTATGCTTCTGTGTGAGATTTTGTCTGTATAGCTTTGCTGCCACCATTTGTCCCAGGCTTCTATCCGTCCGTTTTTTTTTTAATAATTACTTTTTATTTTAATAACGCTATTATATTTTATCATACTTTATTCTATTTTACTTTATCTTCTCTCTTTCTCTTTCTCCTACCTTCCATACTTCCTCCCTCCCTCCCTCCCTCCCTTCTTTACTTTTTCTTTCTTTCTTTCTTTCTTTCTTTCTTTCTTTCTTTCTTTCTTTCTTTCTACTAACTGTTTCTTTCTACTTTTTCTCCCTTTTATTCTGAGCCGGGTGGATGAAGGCTCTTGGTGCTGCAGCCAGGAGTCAGTGCTGTGCCTCTGAGGTGGGAGAGCCAACTTCAGGACACTGGTCCACAAGAGACCTCCCAGCTCCACATAATATCAAATGGCAAAAATCTCCAAGAGATCTACGTCTCAACACCAGCACCCAGCTTCAGTCAACGACCAGCAAGCTACAGTGCTGCACACCCTATGCCAAGCAACTAGCAAAAGACAAACAAAACCCCACCCCTTAGCAGAGAGGCTGCCTAAAAACATAAGGCCACAGACACCCCAAAACACACCACCAGACGTGGACCTGTCCACCAGAAAGACAAGATCAAGCCTCATCCACCAGAACACAGACACCAGTCCCCTCCAACAGGAAGCCTACACAACCCACTGAAACAACCATAGCCACGGGGGACAGACACCAAAAACAATGGGAACTACGAACCTGCAGCCTGCAAAAAGGAGACCCCAAACACAGTAAGATAAGCAAAATAAGAAGACACAAAAACACACAGCAGGTGAAGGAGTAAGATAAAATCCCACCAGACCTAACAAATGAAGAGGAAATAGGCAGTCTACCTGAAAAAGAATTCAGAATAATGATAGTAAAGATGATTCAAAATCTTGAAAATAGAATAGACAAAATGCAAGAAACAGTTAACAAAGACCTAGAAGAACTAAAGATGAATCAAGCAACGATTAGAAACACAATAAATGAAATGAAAAATACTCTAGATGGGATCAATAGCAGAATAACTGAGGCAGAAGAATGGATAAGTGACCTGGAAGATAAAATAGTGGAAATAACTGCTGCAGAGCAGAATAAAGAAAAAAGAATGAAAAGAACTAGGGACAGTCTCAGAGAACTCTGGGACAACATAAAACTCACCAACATTCGAATTATAGGGGTTGCAGAAGAAGACAAAAAGAAACGGACTTAGAAAATATTTGAAGAGATTATGGTTGAAAACTTCCCTAATATGGGAAAGGAAATAGTTAATCAAGTCCAGGTGGCACAGAGAGTACCATACAGAATAAATCCAAGGAGAAATACACCAAGACACATATTAATCAAACTGTCAAAAATTAAACCCAAAGAAAACATGTTAAAAGCAGCAAGGGAAAAACAACAAATAACACACAAGGAAATCCTAATCAGGTTAACAGCTGATCTTTCAGCAGAAACTCTACAAGCCAGAAGGGACTGGCAGGACATATTTAAAGTGATGAAGGAGAAAAACCTGCAACCAAGATTACTCTACCCAGCACGGATCTCATTCAGATTTGATGGAGAAATTAAAATCTTTACAGACAAGCAAAAGCTGAGAGAGTTCAGCACCACCAAACAAACTTTACAACAAAGGCTAATGGAACTTCTCTAGGCAAGAAACACAAGATAAGGAAAAGACCTACAATAACAAACCCAAGACAATTAAGAAAATGGGAATAGGAACATACATATGGATAATTACCTTAATTGTAAATGGACTAAATGCTCCCACCAAAACACACAGATTGGCTGAATGGATACAAAAACAAGACCCATATATATGCTGTCTACAAGAGACCCACTTCAGACCTAGAGACACATACAGATTGAAAGTAAGGGGATGGAAAAAGATATTCCATGCAAATGGAAATCAAAAGAAAGCTGGAGTAGCAATTCTCATATCAGACAAAAATAGACTTTAAAATAAAGACTATTAGAAGAGACAAAGACGGACACTACATAATGATGAAGTGATCGATCCAAGAAGAAGATATAAGAATTGTAAATATTTATGCACCCATCATAGGAGCACCTCAATACATAAGGCAAATACTAACAGCCATAAACTGGGAAATCGACAGTAACACACTCATAGTAGGGAACTCAAACACCCCACTTTCAACAATGGACAGATCAGCCAAAACGAAAATAAATAAGGAAACACAAACTTTAAATGATACATTAAACAAGATGGACTTAATTGATATTTATAGGACATTCCATCCCAAACCAACAGAATACACATTTTTCTCAAGTACTCATGGAACATTCTCCAGGATAGATCATATCTTGGGTCACAAATCAAGCCTTGGTAAATTTAAGATAATTGAAATTGTATCAAGTATCTTTTCCAAACACAATGCTATGAGACTAGATATCAATTACAGGAGAAGATCTGTAAAAAATACAAACACATGGAGGCTAAACAATACACTACTAATAGCGAAGTGATCACTGAAGAAATCAAATAGGAAACAAAAAAATACCTAGAAACAAATGACAATGGAGACACGATGACCCAAAACCTATGGGATGCAGCAAAAGCAGTTCTAAGCGGGAAGTTTATAGCAATACAATCCCACCTGAAGAAACAGGAAACATCTCGAGTAAACAACCTGACCCTGTACCTAAAGCAAATAGAGAAAGAAGAACAAAAAAACCCCAAAGTTAGCAGAAGGAAAGGAATCATAAAGCTCAGATCAGAAATAAATGAAAAAGAAATGAAGGAAACGATAGCAAAGATCAATAAAACTAAAAGCTGGTTCTTTGAGAAGATAAACAAAATGGATAAACCATTAGGCAGACTCATCAAGAGAAAAAGGGAGAAGAGTCAAATAAATAGAATTAGAAATGAAAAATCAGAAGTAACAACTGACACTGCAGAAATACAAAAGATCATGAAAGATTACTACAAGCAACTCTATGCCAATAAAATGGACAACCTGGGGCTTTCCTGGTGGCGCAGTGGTTGAGAGTTCACCTGCCGATGCAGGGGACATGGGTTTGTGACCTGGTCCGGGAAGATCCCACATGCCGTGGAGCGGCTAGGCCCATGAGCCATGGCCACTGCGCCTACGCGTCTGGCAACGGGAGAGGCCACAACAGTGAGGGGCCCACATACCGCAAAAAAAAAAAAAAAAAAGGACAACCTGGAAGAAATGGACAAATTCTTAGAAATGCACAACCTGCCAAGACTGAATCAGGAAGAAATAGAAAATATGAATAGACCAATCATAAACACTGAAATTGAAACTGAGATTAAAATTCTTCCAACAAACAAAAGCCCAGGACCAGATGGCTTCACAGGCGAATTCTAGCAAACATTTAGAGAAGAGCTAACACCTATCCTTCTCAAACTCTTCCAAAATATAGCAGAGGGAGAAACACTCCCAAACTCATTCTAAGAGCCCACCATCACCGTGACACCAAAACCAGACAAGGATGTCACAAAGAAACAAAACTACAGACCAATATCACTGATGAACATAGATGCAAAAATCCTCAACAAAATACTAGCAGACAGAATCCAACAGCACATTAAAAGGATCATACACCATGATCAAGAGGGGTTTATTCCGGGAATGCAAGAATTCTTCAATATACGCACATCAATCAACGTGATACACCATATTAACAAATTGAAGGAGAAAAACCATATGATCATCTCAATAGATGCAGAGAAAGCTTTCGACAAAATTCAACATCCATTTATGATAAAAACCCTGCAGAACGTAGGCATAGAGGGAACTTTCCTCATCATAATAAAGGCCATATATGACAAACCCACAGCCAACATCGTGGAAAGCATTTCCACTAAGATCAGGAATAAGACAAGTTTGCCCACTCTTACCACTCTTATTCAACATAGTTTTGGAAGTTTTAGCCACAGCGATCAGAGAAGGAAAGGAAATAAAAGGAATCCAAATCGGAAAAGAAGAAATAAAACTGTCACTGTTTGCAGATGACATGATACTGTACATAGAGAATCCTAAAGATGCTACCAGAAAACTACTAGAGCTAATCAATGAATTTGGTAAAGTAGCAGGATACAAAATTAATGCACAGAAATCTCTGGCATTCCTATACACTAATGATGAAAAATCTGAAAGAGAAATTAAGGAAACACTCCCATTTACCATTGCAACAAAAAGAATAAAATATCGAGGAATAAACCTACCTGAGGAGACAAAAGACCTGTATGCAGAAAATTATGAGACACTGATGAAAGAAATTAAAGATGATACAAATAGATGGAGAGATGTACCATGCTCCTGGATTGGAAGAATCAATATTGTGAAAATGACTCTACTACCCAAAGCAATCTACAGATTCAATGAAATCCCTATCAAACTACCACTGGCATTTTTTACAGAAGAACAAAAATTTCAAAATTTGTTTGGAAAAACAAAAGACCCCAAATACCCAAAGCAATCTTGAGAATGAAAAACGGAGCTGGAGGAATCAAGTTCTCTGACTTCTGACTATACTACAAAGCTACAGTAATCAAGACAGTATGGTACTGGCACAAAAACAGAAAGATAGGTCAATGGAACTGGATAGAAAGCCCAGAGATAAACCCACGCACATATGGTCACCTTATCTTTGATAAAGGAGGCAGGAATGCACAGTGGAGGAAGGACAGCCTCTTCAATAAGTGGTGCTGGGAAAACTTGACAGGGACATGTAAAAGTATGAGATTAGATCACTCCCTAACACCATACACAAAAATAAGCTCAAAATGGATTAAAGACCTAAATGTAAGGCCAGACACTATCAAACTCTTAGAGGAAAACATAGGCAGAACACTCTATGACATAAATCACAGCAGGATCCTTTTGGACCCACCTCCTAGAGAAATGGAAATAAAAACAAAAATAAACAAATGGGACTTAATGAAACTTCAAAGCTTTTGCACAGCAAGGTAAACCATAAACAAGCCCAAAAGACAACCCTCAGAATGCGACAAAATATTTGCAAATGAAGCAGCTGACAAAGGATTAATCTCCAAAATTTACTAGCAGCTCATACAGCTCAATAACAAAAACAAACAAACAACCCAATCGAAAAATGGGCATAAGACCTACTTAGACACTTCTCCAAAGAAGATATACAGATTGCTAACAAACACATGAAAGAATGCTCAGCATCATTAATCATTAGAGAAATGCAAATCAAAACTACAGTGCGGTATCATCTCACTCCGGTCAGAATTGCCCTCATCAAAAAATCTACAAACAATAAATGGTGGAGAGGGTGTGGAGAAAAGGGAACACTCTTGCACTGCTGTTGGGAATGTGAATTGGTACAGCCACTATGGAGAACAGTATGGAGGTCCTTTAAATAACTACAAATATAAGTACCATATGACCCAGCAATCCCACTACTAGGCATATACCCTGAGAAAACCATAATTCAAAAAGAGACATGTACCAAAATGTTCATTGCAGCTCTATTCACAATATCCTGGAGATGGAAACAACCTAAGTGTCCATCATCTGATGAATGGATAAAGAAGATGTGGCACATATATACAATGGAATATTACTCAGCCATAAAAAGAAACGAAATTGAGCTATTTGTAATGAGGTGGATAGACCTAGAGTCTGTCATACAGAGCGAAGTAAGTCAGAAAGAGAAAGACAAATACCTTATGCTAACACATGTGTATGGAATTTAAGAGAAAAAAATATCATGAAGAACCTAGGTGTAAAACAGGAATAAAGACACAGACCTACTTGAGAATGGACTTGAGGATATGGGGAGGGTGAAGGGTAAGCTGTGACAAAGCGAGAGAAAGGCATGGACATATATACACTACCAAATGTAGGGTAGATAGATAGTGGTAAGCAGCCGCATAGCACAGTGAGTTCACCTCAGTGCTTTGTGACCGCCTGGAGGGGTGGGATAGGGAGGGTGGAAGGGAGGGAGACGCAAGAGGGAAGGAATATGGGAACAGATGTATATGTATAACTGACTCACTTTGTTATAAAGCAGAAATGAATAAAAAAATTAAATTAAAAAAATAATAATAGGACATTGTTTTTCCCATTTCTGTGTTTTGCTAGCACTGATTCCTCCACTGGGAAACCACTTCCTTCTTTATCTATCTGGTCATATCCTCATATTCTCAGCTGGAGATTCACTTTTGTGACATCTTCTCCCAAGCAGAATTAGATGATTTCAACTTCGGGTTCCTATATATGTCAAGAAGGTCTTTTCTTTTGGTAGCAAGAAAAAGAAAACATGCTCAAATTGGCTGAAGCAAGACAGGGAATTGGAGGCTCACATGAATGGAGTGTCCAAGAAGACGTCTGCCTTAAGTCAAGCCCTTAAGCCAAGGGCTCAAATGAGGTTGTCAGGATTCAATCTTGATACCAGTCCTTTCTGCTGTCCACTGTGTTGGTCCATTCTTAGACAGGACCTTTTTTCATGTGCAAAGATGGGAACCACAAATCTGATTCATTCACTCAGATGTTCTGGTGGAAAAGTAATTATATTTCTATAACACAAAAACGTCCTGGACTTGCTCTCGTTGTCTTAGCCAGGGTCATGAGCTCATGGTGGGGCCAGGGGTATGGAATACCTGATTAGTTTAGTATGAAGTTGGAGGTGGGGAGAGTCCCACACAAATCCAGTGGACTGAGAAAAGGAAAACAATTGATTCCCCAAAGGAATTCCTGAAAATGGGAAAATGGATGAGGACGGGAAGAAAGCATGATACAGTGCACACACCACTACATTATACTCCATTTATTAATTTAAAAAAAGATATTGATTGTTTATTATGTTCCAGGCACCACTGTTTCTCTCCCCACTAAGCTGCACTCCTCAAAGGGCAACGTCTTATTTAAGGCATCTTATGCTCCCTCTTACAGCACACAACACATTGTGCCATTTGTCACCTTACACCAAACCGTAAACCCTGAAAATGGGACCTTATCTTACTCCTCTTTCCATTTTCAAAACCTCCTACAGTGCCAGGTTGCACACAGTTTACTCACTGAATCTTTATTGAATGAATGTATTAGTGCTCAAGTACTCTGGGCAGAATTTGAGTTGTAATTAATAGTCAATACGTGCAATTACCCTGTTAATCTCTAAATAGTGCCCAAGATGTATTTTGCAGATTTTGTAGACCCCTAGCAAAAGCAGAGATGCTGAACAGAATGAAACTAAAAAATTAAGCATCGTTTAAGTGGCCACCCACATAAAGAAGAGAGAGGAAGTGGAGTGGAGAGATCACAGATGTCAAGTTGTGTTGCTACTAACTTTAGCCAAAGTCACATACTTAAACATGGGAAACATTTCAAACTTTGAAGGTGATGGGACAGGGAAAGAGTGTTTTCAAAAAGGATGCTGTAACCATTCATCAAAAACAAAGTGGGCCTTAAGTCTCTCAAGAATGTAGGTCACAAATTGAACAAAAATAGAAATCTAAGCTCCTTGGACAAAGCCAGAGGCAAGAAGCCAAAACACTAACATAAAAACCACTCTCACTAACCTAAGTAAGCAGCAGGAAATAGCATCATTTGGACTTGGGTCCAGGCCAACCACAGTTCCCAAGGCCCAGCTCAGGGAGGAAGTACTCCTACCATCTCTCTGACAGCTCAAGTCTGAAGCAGCAGCCAGAGGAAAGCAAACATCTAGCTAAGCTCTACATCAAGAAATGAGATGAGATGTAGAGATCAAGATTCACAGCCCAACAAACACAAAAACCAAGACTAAAGAATAGATATGTCGGGTCAACATTCCAAAGACAGTAAGAAAGTGCCAATGCAGAAAAACAAGTTTAAAAGAATCTTAAAAATTATTTTTTAGGATCCTTGTCTTGTATGTGCATATTCACATACCTATTTGCATAGTTCAACTATTACAACAGCTGCTTATCTAGTGAGGGTTTCTGTTTCAACCTTGAAATGTATACAATAACATGTCTTTGTAACATTTGTATTCATATAAATCCTTTCAAAACTCAAGTAATCAAACTATTATTGGATTCAAATATTTAGGGCTTGCAATCCATTACTTTTCCTGTGTTTTCTCGCTTTTATTTATTTAGAAAGAAGTGATAAGCAATAAAAGATATATGACAAAAATGAGCCAAGAATAACTGACCCACACCACCAAAAAAATATCATTATTCTTTTCGTTTTACCTTTCCATGCATTCAAACCATGCAGTGCTTTACCACATACATTTTTGCTTTTGAGACTATTGCACTCATAGTAACATGTCATCCACTTAGTTTATAACATCACTTTTCCCCTCATTTTGCCTGAAGTTTATGACATATTAATCATTGAAAAATTGTTTTAATATTCCAATGGGAATAAACAGAAAGTTGTATATATCCTGCAAGAGGAAGATATACTAATCTGAATATTTATATTGGCCTTTTTGAAAAAATTTTCTTCCCCAGCCTCTGGAATACCATGATTCCACCATCACTGCCGTTTCCTGAAGCCACACCAGCATGACTTGAGGGGGTCCACACCATGAACACAGTGTTTCAAAGGGCCCAGCGCAGGACTCACACCTGGGAATGGGAAAAAGAGGAAAACAAAACAAAACACAGATGCTTACTTATGTGTTCCTTTAGTTATCTTCCATAAACTTTCTCTTTGTCTACATTTTATAACTATGTGCCCATAAAGGGAAAAAACCTTCAATGTTTAGTTCATTTTGTGAGTCATATCACACCATAGTGGAAACAGATGAGTGTTTTCCAGTTAAGGAGCCCAGAGGAATTGAAAAGAACCCTTCTCAAGTCTCCTGAAGCCAATCTCTAAGGGAAAAAAATAAAGGCTCAGGACATCTATTTTTTTTTAGTTTCCCATCTTCCTCCAAAAAATTAAATAAATATTGACCTCCTTTTACTCAAGGCAAATCCACTTCCTCAGACTGTCTTTATTTTCTCTTTCTCATGCCCCGCCCCCCCGCTACACACACACACCTTGGTACTCTCACACCCTTATACAAACATCTGCCACTATAGCACCCTGCTCTGCCTATCACAAGTCCAAAAACTCTACATGCAACTTCCTCCTCATTCTCTCTGCCTTTGCATACACTAATCCCTTCGTGAGGGAAACCCTAGCCTAGCCTCCACCCTCCCCTTACCTGTCTGCTGAACTCCTACTCATTCTTTCTGACTTCCACTGGGAATTCCTTATGGAGTCCTTCTGTATTCTTCTACAGAATGAGGCACTTCAACCTCTGTTCCCAGTGGCCCTTTGTCCATGCCTCTGCTATAGCATGCATCCCACTGTACTATCATTTTCTGTTTCTGACCCCTCCCCAGCTAGATTCATCACAGATGTGCCTGGTCCACCCTTAGAGTTTCCTCCATGCCTGGGTCATAGTCTGGTATTACAAGATGCTCATTTTTTGCTAATAGAAAGAAGTAATGTATAAATCAAGTGAAGTTGTCAGTTTACAAAGATCAAAGGCATCATTTACTCTTGGCTTTGTTGAATGCCTACAGTAACAGGGATAGTGAAATGTCCATCAAACTTCATAAAATGGCAGCTTGTTCAAGGGATTACATTCCCACTACTTATATTAAATATTTAAGTAGATCCCTGTCACTAGTTCTCACCAAAACATGTAAGCAGAAGATACGTTACTTTCAGAACAAGTCAGTTAAAAACTGCTGGATCTTTCCTACTTTCTCTTCTCCATGTGCCACCTAAAGCAAAGAACTCTGAAGCCCTAACAGGATAGTGAAGCAACAAGAAGAAAAGAGTCTGGTTTGAATCTCCCTGTGAAGGAAAGCCAATCACAAACCAGGAATCCCTTCCTTAACCTGTTGTTTTAGTGAAAATTAAAACGTTATTATGTTAAGCCATTGTATTTGAGGGGGGTAGCATTTGTTAAAGCAGCTCTCATTGCCCTTACTAATATACTTACTATATAGTGACTTCTCTAAGGGATGTAGTATGGTGTCCACAAAAAAAAAAGAAAAGCAAAAAAAAAAGCCCATCTAACAATTTACCCTAACCTGTTTCATGCTGGAAAATCCCTAATTTTCTTTCCAAGTGATATTCTTGGAAGTAATTAATTGAATAAGGGGCCCTCCAGCATAGGGTCTTGGGATAATGGTGCTGCTCTTGAGAAAGGTCTTACTGATATGAAAAAGAGGTAACCAGTGGGAAAACAACCCTGCTGGAGTTGTCATGTTTGATTGTGAGACTGTATAATGACCTTGGGTAGAGTCAGTGACAAAGCCAAAATGCTGAACATGGCTAAGGAAATAGATGGAAAGAAACTGGGTCCTTTGGAAAGCTGTCCCACTTCTGGAAATTTTGATGTGTCTGATAGCAATATTTGTACTTATTTTTGAGCCACTTTGAATTTTATTTTCTTTTTCTTGCAAACAAGGAATCCTAACTGACACAAATACTAAACTTACCATTAAAAGAATTATATTTCAGCTCCAAGGTACCCTTGACCAAGAAAGAGACACTCTCTAAAGTTGAACTTCCTCATTTTTAAGAAGGTTTAATAATTTGTATGTTTGCAATGTTATTACAAAAAGAAATGATATATTATACATGAAAGCACCATGTCCAGGAAGAGCATTCTAATGTCCTCTAAGGGGTCAGAGAGATAACATAAATGAAATGTTCAAGGCAATACGTACTAACCTTCTTTTATTTTGACCAAGCATAATAATTACCTAGTTAGACTGCCTTTTAAAAGACAGTAATGTCAAACAGAGCACAGAAAGACTAGACCCTGTTTATTAACCAACTGTTTTTAATTAGTGTAAAAATTTTTATTACTGTAAACTATTATTAAGGACTCTGTTTTATTTCTCTAAAATGTTATTAAATGTTCTAATCCATTCCATTCTTCTTATACCCAACCCCTCAAAATTTAAATACATTTAAAATAAAAACAAAATTCATGGCAAAAAGCTTTAAGTTGTGGTGGTTTTAAAACAGCCTCAAATTCTTTGACCTTCCTCCCCTTTGAAATGGGGGCTACGTCATCTCCCCTTGAACCTGGGAAGGATTGTTTCTATTTCCGCAACCAAGCATACTGATAGTGATGCCATGTGTCTTCAAAGGTTAAGTTGTTGTTTTTTTTAAGGAATTTTTTCCTTTTTTAAAATTAATTAATTAATTAATTTGGTTTTGGCTGTGTTGGGTCTTTGTTGCTGCACACGGGCTTTCTCTAGTTGCGGAGAGTGGGGTCTACTCTTTGTTGTGGTGAGTGGGCTTCTCATTGCAGTGGCTTCTCTTGTTGCAGAGCACAGACTCTAGGTGCATGGGCTTCAGTAGTTGTGACACATGGGCTCAGTAGCTGTGGCTTGTGGGCTCAGTAGCTGTGGCGCATGGGCTTAGTTGTTCTAAGGCATGTGGCATCTTCCCAGACCAGGGATCAAACCCGTGTCCCTTGCACTGGCAGGCGGATTCTTAACCACTGCACCACCAGGGAAGCCCAAAGGTTAAATATTTAAAAGCCACAGTATATCTGCCTTTTTGTCTTAGAACCTTGATCTCTGGTCATTCCCAGGGATCCTCCTTCAAGGGACCCAGTCACCATGCTCTGAGAAGTTCAAGCCTCCTGTAGTGTCCTGAAACATCGTATAACAGTAAAAAGCTATTGCCTGAGGTCCTGTTTAAATTCCTGAGCTACAGAATCTGTGACAATAACATGGTTGTTGTAGGCCACTAAAAGTTCTACAGAAATAGATGGGGAAAAGACAAAAAAAATTGATCTCAAGTTAGTTGTTCAGTTAAACACTGTGCTGAAAAATTGTAAATATATGCTTTAGATGTTCTGATTTTACTCATGGAATCATAGAATTCAAAAGTTAATAGATCTTATGATTTTACTCATGGAATTATAGAATTCAAAAAGTGAGAGGAACTTATTATCAAGAATTAAGTATCTAATTTAAACAATTAGGAAAGCAATATCTAGGAAGTTTACATAACTTACCAAATCTCACACACCATATAATGGCAGACCTATAAACAGAAAATAAAATTTTGATGTGCAGTCAATTTAGATTTGTTTGTAAAATGAGGATTAAACATATTTTCCATACTTTTAAAAGAGAATAAATTAGGAGATTAGGGTTAATATATACACACTATTATGTATAAAATAGATAACCAACAAAGACCTACTGTATAGCACAGGGAACTCTACTCAATATTTTGTAATAACCCATAAGGGAAAAGAATCTGAAAAATTATATATATATATATATATATATATATATATATATATATATGTATAATGGAATCAATTTGCTGTACATCTGAAACTAACACAACATTGTAAATCAACTATACTTCAATTAAAAAAGAAAAATTAAAAAAGAAAAGTATAGCTAAGTAGCTGGTATGGTAGATAAAGAATATCCCCTTCTATTGTTATGGGGATTAACACTTCTTTTAGGCAAAATGAAATCACTTATGAGTGATGAAAAGGAATTTTTAAAAACTCACCTGTACAAAAAATGGGAAAAACCTTCTTTTCAAATTCAAGATCTTCTACTAACATACACCATCCATGAAAATGTAGTTCAAAAAACCCAGATAATAAATTGTCCAACTACAGAGTCACTTAGGAAGTAAGAAAAATAAATTCAGTTTACAGGTAAATTGTAACAACAGACCAGTTTACAGGTCTATTGTTTGAATTTTAAAGAAATTCTACTGATAAGAGAAGTAATGATAGTCATTGTTTCATAGACATTATGTCCCTATTTTCTTTTTTTTTTTTTTTTTTTTTTTTTGCGGTACGTGGGCCTCTCACTGTTGTGGCCTCTCCCATTGTGGTATCACTTTGGACCAATACAGTAGTGTCAAGTAGACTCTAAAATTATCCCCAGTGATACCCGTCTCCTGGTTTTCACACCCTCATATGAAATCCCGTCCCTTTATTTATGGGCTGGCTAGTGAGTTTCTTCTATCCATTTAAAAATATCCTCCTCTTCCTTCTTCTCCTTCTCCTTCTTCTTCTCTTTCTTCTCCTTCTTCTCCTTCTCCTCCTCCTCCTCCTTCTCCTCCTCCTCCTCCTCCTCCTCCTCCTCCTCCTCCTCCTCCTCCTCCTCCTCTCTTCTTCTTCTTCTTCTTCTTCTTCTTCTTCTTCTTCTTCTTCTTCCCCTTCTTCTTCTTTGCTCTCTCTCTCTCCCCCCCCTCTCTCTCTCACCTTTATGAAGCAAGCTACCATGTTGAAAGAGGCCCAATAACCTTAGTTCAACAGGACTCAAGGAACTGAATCTTCCAGCAGTCATGTGAGTAAGTTTGAACAAGGACTCTTTCCCATTTGACTCTTCAGATGAGACCCCAGCCCTGGCTGACACTGTTCTTGCAGCCTGAGACAGATCCTGAAACAAAGGACCCAGCTAAGCCATGTCTAGATACCTGACCTTCAGAACCTGTGAGATAATGTGTGTTGCTTTATCCTGCTAAATTTTGGCATAATTTGCTGTGCAGCAATAGGTTACTAAAAAGACAGTTAAGAGTAGATGTACTTTATTATGTTTCTCCTTCCTTCACCCATCTGTTGACTGGATGACACCATGAAATCAGAGCAACCTTGAAACCAGGGGTTAAAGATTATGGAGCCTCAGCATGAAAGAAAATTAGACCCTTGAAAGGTTCAGTATGTCAAAGATCTTCCCCCTTGAGAGTAAGAGAGACAACTAAGCTGTTATTTGGTTAAGCTACTAAGATTAGGGAATGTTCGTTACAGCAGGTAGCTTAGCTTGCCCTAAGAAACTTAAATCAAATGGATAATTATGCTTCTGGCCATATGTTTACCAGATATTTGCTAGGTGTAATTAAAACTGTATTATCTCTTATTAACACTAATTTTTGCTCTTCAAAAATCACAAAACTATTCCCTGAAGGCCTTATATATTTTTCTATCTTTTTTCCTACCATTTCCTCTCCCTGGAATGTCTTCCTTGCCAATTTCTGTGCTTAGAGAGATCTTACTAATCCTCAATGACTATCTTTAATATCTATTCTGGTGTATCTTCATTAGTTCCAGGCAGAATCACATCTTATTAGAGTTAAATCTATATGAGTCTATTAAAAAGGCTTTAACAGCTTCCTGATTAGTGCAACTTTTTACAAGGAAAATTGGTAGTATCTATTGGCATTTAAAATGTACATATTGCTTAATCTAACACTTCCATTGCTAGAAATGTATTATAAGGATACAGAACTTTATTATAAGTCTATTTAAGTATCCATTACAGCAAAAGTTTAGGATTGGAAAAAATAGAAATAACCTAAATAGTCATTAATAGGGAACTGGTTAATAGGCTATAGTAGATGTACATGATATATATGTACAGATATGTTTTCATATCTGATGAAATATCAATTTCCAAGATAAATTATTTAGTAAAAATAATAAATTATAAAATGCTCATACATAGTTTTATAAAAAATGTACAAACATACATAAATATATATGAGCTTGTATATGCATGGAAATTATGAATGGATACATAAGTAGTTGTATCTTTGAAACGGGAAAGGAAGTAAGGTTAAAGGTAAATTTTTATGAGCATTCATTACTTTAATATTTTTAAAAGATTTTTCCCATTTTTTTGAAGTATATTTGATTTACAGTGTTGTGTTAGTTTCAGGTGTACAGTACAGTAATTCAGTTATTCATGTATATAAATATATATAATATATATTCTTTTCTAATTATTTTCCATTATAGGTTATTATAAGATATTGAGTATACTTCCCTGTGCTATACAGTAGGTCTGTGTCATTTAACTATTTTATATATAGTAGTGCATATATGTTAGTCACAAACTCCTAATTTATCTCCCCCCATTTCCCCTTTGGTAACCATACATTTGTTTTCTATGTCTGTGGGTCTATTTCTGTTTTGTAAGTAACTTCACAGGTAAACAACAAGCCATAATAACTGAAACAGTCTTCCAGGTAAAAGTGACCATATTCATATATATCTATACACACACATACATATATATACATATATATATATACACATATACACACACATACATACATATATATCATACATATAATCATACAGCAAGGAACCTGGGGGCCCTGTTCATTATTCATGTGTGAGACAGGTTAGACCAAGAATAATTCTTGAAGGGAACCTTAATCCTAACTAAGAGAAATACCCCAGCCTACTTCCACAGAGTGTAGAGTAGGCATTTTATTCTATTATACAGCTTTATCTAGTTCTCCTTTTTCATGAGGATGTCACCAGTTTGCCTGATTGTGAAAACTCCTCTCTCAATTGCATATCTAAAATACTTGTGCTGCCCTCCAAGGATGTTTTTATGTAGATCCTGACATTCTTGTCCTGCAGAACTCAGAAGCACTGTCTCTAGGGAACTGCCTTTAGTAATCTTCTCCATGGAAGTGTACCTGCACACTCCCAATTCTTATGGTCTAAACATATTTCTCATGGTGGCCATAAAGGCCTATAGCAATCTGTTGATCACTGCTATCCCCTGCAAGTCTCCAGGAAATGTCTATCTCAGCATCTCTGAACACAGGCAGATTTTTCTGTGCAATGATCCATTATAGCATGCTAATTAATAACATAGAATCTGGAGCCAACATATCTGAGTTTGATTCCTGGCTCTTCCATTCACTGACTGTAACTTGATGCAACTTAATAATCTCTTAGTTTCTTGGTTTCCCCATCCGTAAAAGAAAATTAAAAACAGCACCTAAATATAGGATAGTTTATTAGAATTTAATTATATATGCCAAGCCCTTTCTGCCAAAATTGGGGCGCAATAAATATTAGTCATTAGTGTTCAGAACACTTATGAAGTTGTGAAATGAAATGTTCCAAGAAACTTTTGGGGTGATAGGTGGAAAGGGGACAAAAATTTCCATCTCTTCAATCACAGATGTACTAGGTTGTGCCTTCAGCCCTAACAAAACTGTGAGAACAGGATGACAAGGTTACATATCTAGAAATATGTGCCCACCTCCCCCACCTTCCAAGCCTGCCCCGGGGCTATAAATCTTTCCCCACCATCTGCCACTTCCACAGGTTATGACTTTGTAAGGTGCCAGCCAGAAGGCAAATTTGAAGTCTGAGAGACACAATCCATGAAATCATTTACACTAATTAACTCTTTAGCTCCAATTAACTGAGCAGATTGGCTATCTCCTCATCGTTGTGTCTGTTCATTTAACAAGCTATGGTTATGGGCCCAACACATGCCTGGCTCTGGGATGCAGACATCAACTAGAGATCGGGGCATGGTTTGTACCATTGCAGAGAACACAGATTGAGTTGTGGTATAAGGAAATCCAAGAGGGTTCAGAACACAGGATATCATAAAGGGGAGGGGAGCTGGTATTAAAGGAGAAGGTATTAACTAATCCACAGTCACCACACATATATTTAAGAGAGGCAGACAGGACTAGAAGGAAATTCCAAAATAATTCTCATTTAAAATTTTGAACCGAACTGTCCCTAAGTGAGCCTACAGACTTCCAGATAACCGTCAAGTTCTGGATTCCTAAAATATGAAAATTACCAACACAAGGCAAAATAGTCATTATATTACAGTACTTCCATAAATCTGAGAAGAGCCAGGAAGAGAGAAAGGGGAAGCCTGAAAGTTATCATCAGCAGGAGAGACTTTTAGATAAATAATGGACTGAGAAAACAGAGAGGTCAAACATCTTGTATTTGGGCACATAATCTAATGAAAAGACCTCTAAAAATATATATAGTGACAACTAACACCTGCATGCCACTGCAAACTATGCTTTCATGTGATTTTTTCCCCTTTTTCCTGAAACCATCCTATGAGCTGTTCAGTATTCCCACTTTCACTGAAAAGGGAACTGAGTCTCAGGGAAGTTAAACTAATTGCTCAAGGTCACACACCTAAAATCCTGCTGAGTAGGAAACTTGAACCCAGTTGCTCTATTTTCAATCCAATGTTCTTTTCTCTGTGCCAGCTTCTTTACTCCCTAGAGGGAGCTGGAAGGCATTAGTGTTATGTTCTTTCAAAGTTCACCTATAAATTATACAACTCTGTAAAAATTCACAATTCTGTTAAAGCAATACCCTTTCATCAAGATGGCAACCCAAATACGTTTGTCTTTTTTTAATCATTTTTCTCTCCTAACAACGAAGATTCTTTTAGAGAGAAGCTCCAGTGTTGACATCCATCCAATCAAGGAATAAAAGATGCATGAACTGCTATTCCACACACACACCCACATCCAGGGTTCCTCCGTTCAACAGGCAAAGCCAATTTGGTCTGCATCTGATGCCTCATTCACATTTCTTTGGAAGGCGTAAGTGATGACGTTACTACCAACTGTTCTGAGCAGCTGCAGAAAATCATTAACCCAAATTGCTCATTACACCTTTATAGACACTGAGCAAGTCAGCCTGCTAAACACATATATAAATATAATGGGTAATAATGGTGATGGGACAAGATAAAACTAAGTGAGGCTGAAGGGGTGGAAAATAGCTGCAGAAGGAAATTCTCCCTATTTCACATTCCTTGTCCATAAATGGCACAAAACTTCAATTAAAGAAAAATAAATGTTTGGAGCAAACTTATCCCACCACACCTCAATCAGAAGCTTGGCTTCTTTTCACAGACTGCATTATTGTACACTATAAAGAGGAAAAATCTTATTTGGGGCAAAAGAACAGATTAAAGAGAAGCTTTTTTGCAAGCATTCAGAAAAATTGAAAGTAGCTGCCTTTTTATGGCTAGGAAGTTATCTCCAACAAACAGGACAGACATCAGTAAGGGTGAGGGGCCCTGTTAGCGTTGTCTTTCTGCAGAAGGACCTTGAACGAAGGATTTGCTACCAGTTAGAACGCAATTTGATCCAGGCTAGCTTTCCATCTCTGGAGCTGCTCTGAGTGGCAGCTTGAATTGCCCCACCAAATCCCTCTGCTTTGCTCTTTCTAAAAAAGAAAACGGAGAAAGATGTGGCAAGTCAGAGCAACTCCACGCCTCAGCAGATTGCTCTGCCACTGCAAATGTTAATATTTTTTAATGTCAATGTGGAGGCTCCTGTTTGAAATTCAATGGGGAGCTAAAATTAATGTAAGCCTGCTTAGGACTGTCAAAAGAGTGTTCATCATATTTTAGAGAGTGTTTGTGCAACAGGAAAATGATGGCAAAGGAAAGTGGAGGGCTTATTTTGATAATCATAGTAAATTATTTTTTTGAGAAATGAAAGCAAGCACTTGAAGTTCTCTTTGAAAAAAATATAATTTGTGGGAGAAATTGTTAGAAGAATAGGTGTGCTTCTTGCTGGGAAAACCGACATCTTATGAAAAAAGTAAACAACACATGCAAAGACCTTACTCGATATTGGGCAGCTTGATTTTGGATGAGAGTATTTTTGGAAAATAATTTAAAAAAAGGACCCCAATTCTCCACCCCTCCCTGTCTGTACATCCCTTGAAATATAGCGTCTATCTCTTCCCATCAAGATTTGGAGCCTTTTTTCCCCATCCTTTGAATTGGGCTGGCTCTGTAACTGGCTTTGGCTAATAGAAGTAGTAGAAGTGACCCTAGGCCAATTGCAAGCCCAGGTCTCAAGAGACCTTGTGAATTTTCACAATATCTCTTGGAATCTCTCCACTGGCACCAGAAAAAACTTAGGCGGCCTGCTGGATGACACCAGAGCTGAGTCATCCCAATTCCTGGACCAGACAGCTCTCAGCCAAGTGACTGCAAGCACAGGCCTGAGGAAGGTCTGTATCAGGCAAGCCCAGCCTGCATCAGCGGAACTGTCCACTTGTACCCTAGATTTTGAGAAATAAACCTAGATTTTGAGAAATCATGAATAGTTGAGGTTTTTAAGAAATTAAGTTTGGGAACATTTTGTTTTACAACGACTCTAACTGAAACAGTATCTATCTATAAAATACTAAACCCAGCCTTAGGTAAATTCCTGAGAAAAACTAGACCCCAGGCGTACAGGAATAGAAACAACCCCTCTTACATAACAATTCTGTGGTTATTTCTTGGCAATTGGAGAGGGCCATGAATGTCTATAAAAGGTTATGCCATGTAGTCAACACTAATCCATGTCCTTTTGCAACACACAGTCTATTTTCTTCCTTCCATAGTTAAAAGTTCAAATCTAATTTAAAGAGGGTTTTTTCCTAGAAACCCAGCTGAGGCCTGAACAGGACTTAAACTGAAATGAGGTCTCACTTGGCATTTTAAGGCTATAATTTGACATAATTAGCCATTCTTCTTGATGCTTCATGTCACTGCAACCAGATCTTGAGTAACTAGTAAAAGAGCATTTATGAGCTTCTTCAATGTTCTAAATAGGGCAGGGGTGGGAGGGACACAAAATGAGCAGTGAATACTAACAATGAAAACCAGAGCTTACTTTGCTCTGCTAAAATAAGCTGTGAAAAAATTTATTTGCCTTCTGGCCTTCTTAAACTTCTTAAAGACAACAAGCCCTCAGTTTCCTTAATTTACCTTCTTTAAGGAGAACCTTAAAATGCTTACCTACTAAGAGCTAAATGAATGGAAATCTAAGTCATTGTTTCCTTATGAAAAACCCAACCCCTGATATAAACACACTCTTTCTCTTTCTCCCTCCTTAAGTTCTAAATCATCCATCATATGTAAAACAAGTGTATATTTAGTGTCATAAGAAAATGTGAAGTCTGGTTTTGTCACTTGGTTAATAAAGTGACGTGGGTCATGCCTCAAAATTTGAATTGAAAATTATATATATGAACTTATAATTCAATTCATCTATTTCCCTGTTATCAAATATGGTTTTCATCTTAAGAGACAGAAATTCCTTTAAAACAAATTGTGGAATAAGAAATTGCTCTTATGGGAAGTTTCAGTTCACAATAATAGCATTGGGTTTTACGCTCACATGTTTTGCAGTTGAATGATATCTTCCAATTACACCGCATTTAAAAATTTACAAAATAGAGAGTGTTTTCCTTCTGGTGGGCTAGCACCCTCCCAGGTGCAAGGTCAGCAAATTCCATCTCGTCTCTGATGGTTCCTTCCAGTCCCCTTAAGCAATCAGTCAGCTGTCAAGTTGTTAGGGGCTATAGATTTTTTAAAAATGTATGATGGCCGGTATCCATCATTATGGTTTCATACAGAACATTTTCACTGCCCTAAAATTCGTCTCTGCTCTGCCTATTCATCCCTGTCTCCCCACAACCCCTTTCAACCACCGATTTTTTATTGTCTTATGTACCACAGTCTAAGGGTAAATAACCCATTCACCAACTGAAGGACACCTTGGTTGTGTCCAAGTTTTGGTAATTATGAATAAAGCTGATATAAACATTCTTGAGTAGTTTATATAGACATGAGTTTTCAAGTCCTTTGGGTAAATACCAAGGTGAACAACTGCTGGACTGAATGGTAATAGTATGTTCGGTTTTGTAAGAAACTGTCAAACCATCTTCCAAAGTGGCTGCACCATTTTGCATCCCACAGTGATGAGTGAGAGTTCCCCTTGCTCCACATTCATTTGGTGTTGTCAGTGTTTTGAATTTTGGCCAATCTAATAGGTGTGTGATATTATCTCACTGTTGGTTTAATTTGCATCTCCTTGATGACATGAAGTGGAGCATCTTTTCATATGCTCATTTGCCATCTGTATATCGTCTTTGGTGAGGTGTCTGTTAAGGGTTTTGGCCTAAATTGAGTTGTGTGTTTTCTTACTGTTGTGTTTTAAGAGTTCTTTGTATATTTTAGTCCTTTATCAGTTGTGTCTTTTGTAAATATTTTCTCCCAGTCTGTGGCTTGTCTTCTTATTCTCTTGATGGTCTATAGATTTTGCCTCCACAATATCTGTCATTTGGCAGGCTTTTTCTTTCTAGTACCACTGTCTTTGTTCAGCTCCTAATTTCTGTCCTCTTGTACAGACAGTAATTCTGTAAAAATGGGAAAAACATAATGCAGAAATATTGTCTTAGAACAGCAGGACAGACTCTGATTTCTCTTCAAGATAATGAGGTGGCCTTGCTCATAGTTAAGTTTAGCTCAAGAACTGGTCTGAATTGATGAATGCGAACATCCTCTCAAACAAAAGCACCTAGAGAGTATGGTCCTCAGAACCCATGAATTAGAATTAGACCAATACAGGATCTTAGGCAACATACCACATTGTCAGATTCTCTGGGAGGAAGGGCTCGAGAATCTGAAGTTTTGCAAGTCCCTACATGCCTCTCTCCATGACTCTGAAACACACTGCAATTTGAGACCCATTCACCTAGATTGTGAGTAATAATTTCCTCAGGAAAAGCAATGTTAGCCCCATTGTATGAGGGCAGTGGGACAGCAGTGCCAGCTTTACTCAGTGGGGCAGGCTCTTACCCAGATGGAGACTTACCTATTTATAAACCACCCCCCACCTCAGCAGCACAGTCTTTAGGGAACCAGCAGCTAATCAAAAATCTGCCAAAGCCTAGCACATCTTCTCTTTCTTGTAGATATTTTACTTCAATAAACTTTCTGTCTTGTCGTAGCCTAAGCAATTACAAACTTGAAGCATTTCCGAGTGCTTTTTTCTTGGTTAGAAAGCTGACTTATAGCTCCATATATCTAGAACTCAGATTTTAAAATTGATTCCTAACTGATCTCTCTCCTTCCCAATCAACTGAACACTTGATCCAAATTTATCTTAGAAAAAAAGACAAGTTAAAAGTTATATGAATGGGAAAGGAAGAAATAAAATTCTCTTAATCCACAGATGTTATGTAGAAATAATATAACACCATGCATGGAAATTAAAATCACCTTTGTTATAGTGATGATTTACAGGGAGAGCAGTGATATCTAGGAGTCAGGGAAGAGATTCTGGAGATTCCATAACAGTAATATTTTATTTCTAAAAATAAAAAAATCTTAACAATATATAGCAAAATATAATAAAATTGCTTTGTCTGGCATTATATAATATTTTAGAATTTATCTATATTTTGAAATAGTTTCACAATAAAAAGTGAAAAATAATTTTGTGCTTTTATATACATATTATTTTTCTAAGTAGATTATTTTTATTAAAATACAGTTGATGTACAATACTAACAATATGTTAGTTTCAGGTGTACTACATGGTGAGTTGACATTTGCATACATTACAAAATGATATCCACAGTAAGTCTAGTAACTGTCTGTCTCCATACAAAGTTATTACAGTATTAAAATAAGCCATGGTATTTATTTTATAACTAATAAGCCATGACTTATTTATTTTATAACTAGATGTTTTTACCTCTTAATTCCCTCCACCTATTTAGCCCCTCACAGTACAAGTCTTCCCTCCTCTGTAACTATGAGTCTGCTTTCATTTTGTTTTGTTTGTTTTGTTTTTTAGATTCCACATCCAAGTGAAATCATTCAGTTTTTGTCTTTCTCTATCTGACTTATTTCACCTAGAATAATACTCTCTAGATCCATCCATGTTGTCACAAACAGTAAGATTCCTTTTCTTTAATGGTAAGTAATATTTGATTGTATATATATATATCACATCTTCTTTATCCATTCATTTTTCTGACAGGCACTTAGATTGCTTCCATATCTTAGCTATTGTAAATAATGGTGCAATGAACTTAGGGCTCTATATATCTTTTCAAAGTAATATTTTTGTTTTCTTCCAGTAGATACCCAGAAGTGCTATTGCTGGATCATATAGCAGGTCTATTTTTATTTTTTTAAGGAACTCCCATGCTCTTTTCCATAGTGGCTGCACCAATTTACAATTCCACCAAGAGTGCACAAGGGTTTGCTTCTTTCCACATCCTTTCCAACACTTATTATTTGTTGTCTTTTTGATGATAACCATTCCGACAAGTATAAGGTGATGTCTCATTGTGGTTATGATTAGCATTTTCCTGATAATTAATGATGTTTATTACCTTTTCATACATCTGTTGGCCATTTGTATGTCTTCCTTGGAAAATGTCTACTCAGGTCCTCTGCTCATTTTTAAATCAGGTAGATTTTTGATATTGAGTTTGGGTGGGTTATTTGTATATTTTGGAAATTAACCTCTTATTGGATATGCAATTTAGAAAAGTTTTCTCTCATAAATAGGCTGCCTGTTCACTTTGTTAATGGTTTCCTTTGCTGTGAAAAAAGCTATTTAGTTTGATGTAGTCCCATTTGTTTTTGCTTTTGTTTCCTTTTTCCTAGGGAAACAGAGACAAAAATGTATTGCTAAGACCAATGTCAAAAGAGTTTGCTGTCCATGATTTCTTCTTGGAATTTTATGGTTTCAGGTCATACATTGAAGTCTTTAACTCATTTTGCGTTAAGTTTTGTATATAGTGTGAGAAAGTAGTCCAGTTTGATTCTTTTGCATGTAGCTGTCTAGTTTTCCCAGCACCATTTATTGAAGAGGCTGTCTTTCCCCATTGTTATTTTTGCTCCATTGTCATAGATTAATTGACCATATGTGCATAGAGTTATTTCTAGGCCCTCTACTCTGTTTCATTGATTTATGTGTCTGTTTTTGTGCCAGTACCACACTGTTTTGATTACTGCAGCTTTGTAGTATAGTTTAAGATCAGGGAGTGTGATACCTCCAGTGTTGTTCTTCTTTCTCAAGATTGCTTTGGCTATTTAGAGTCTTTTGGGTTTCCATGTACCCTTTAGATTTGTTCCAGTCTGTGAAAAATACCACTGGTGCTTTGATGGGCTTGCATAAATCTGTAGATTGCCTTGGATAGTATGGTAAATTTTAACAATATTTATTCTTCCAATCCACAAATGTGGTATATCTCGGGCTTCCCTGGTGGCGCAGTGGTTGAGAATCTGCCTGCCAATGCAGGGGACACGGGTTTGAGCCCTGGTCTGGGAAGATCCCACATGCCACGGAGCAACTAGGCCTGTGAGCCACAACTACTGAGCCTGCGAGTCTGGAGCCTCTGCTCTGCAACAAGAGAGGCCGCAATAGTGAGAGGTCCCCGCACCACGATGAAGAGTGGTCCCCACTTGCGGCAACTAGAGAAACCCCTCACACAGAAACAAAGACCCAACACAGCCAAAAATAAATAAATAAATAAATAAATAAATAAATAAATAAAATTTTAATAAATAAGATAAAATAAAATAAAAGCATCTTAAAAAAAAGTGTGGTATATCTTTTCATTTGTTTGTGTCATCCTCAATTTTTTTCATCAATGTCTTATAGTTCCGAGTACAGGTCTTTTACCTCCTTGGCTAGACTTATTCCTAGATTTTTTTTTTTCTTTTTGATGAAATTGTAAGTGGATTGTTTTCTTAACTTCACTTTCTGATAGTCTTTTATTAGTATATAGAAACACAGAAGATTTCTGTATATTAATTTTGTCTCCTGCAACTTTACTGAATTTATTTATTAGTTCTAACAGTTTTTTGGTGGCATCTTTAGGATTTTTTTTTCTTTTTTTTTTTTTTTTTTTTTTTTTTTTTTTTGCGGTACGCGGGCCTCTCACTGTTGTGGCCTCTCCCGTTGCTCCGGACGCGCAGGCCCAGCAGCCATGGCCCACGGGCCTAACCGCTCCGCGGCATGTGGGATCTTCCCTGACCAGGGCATGAACCCGTGTCCCCTGCATCGGCAGGCGGACTCCCAACCACTGCGCCACCAGGGAAGCCCTTTAGGATTTTATATAGTGTCATGTCAACGGCAAACAGTGACAATTTTACTTCTTCCTTTACAATTTGGATACCTTCTCTCTCTCTTGTTTAATTACTGTGGCTCATACTATGTTGAACAAAAGTGGAGAGAGTGAGCATTTTTGTCTTCTTCCTGTTCTTTGAAGAAATGCTTTCATTTTTTCACCATTGAGTATGATTTTAGCTGTCATATATGGTCTTTATTTTTGAGGTATGTTCTCTCTATGCCCACTTTGTTGAGAGTTTTATCATAAATGGATGTTAAATTTTATGAAAAGTTTTTTTCTTCATTTACAGAGATAATCATATGATTTTTATTCAATTTGTTAATGATTGATTGGTGGATATTGAACCATCCTTGCACCACTGGGATAAGTCCCACAATCATGGGTTATGATCCTTTCAATGTATTATTTAATTTGCTTTGCTAATATACCGTTAAGAATTTTTACATTTATTTTCATCAGTAATATTGGCCTGTAATTTTATTTTTTTGTGGTGTCTTTCTCCGGTTTTATTATCAAAGTGATGCTGGCCTCTTAGACTAAGTTTGGAAGCATTCCTTCTCCTTAATTTCTTGGACTAGTGTGAGAAGGATAGGTGTTAACTCTTTTTTTTTTTAATGCATGGCAGAATTCACCTATGAAGCTGTCTGGGCCTGAACTCCCATGTCTTTTGGGAGTTATTTTTATTGCACACTCAATTTCATTACTGATAATAGGTCAGTTTATATTTCTTATTTCTTCCTGATTTACTATTAGGAGATTGCACATTTTATGAAATTATCCATTTCTTATAGATTGTCCACTTTATTGGTGTATAATCATTCATAGTAAACAGTTATAATCCTTTGTATTTCTGTGGTGTTGGTTGTAACATCTCTTTCATTTCAGATTTTATTGATTGGGCCCTCTCTCCTTTTTTCTTGATGAGTATGGTTAAAGGTTTATCAATTTTGTTTGTCTCTTCAAAGAACCAGCTCTTAGTTTCATTCATCTTTTCAATTATTTTGTCTCTATTTCATTTATGTCTGCTCTGATCTTTCTGATCTCTTTCCTTCTATTAACTTTTGGTTTTATTTGTCCATTTTCTAGTTCCTTTAGGTATAAGGTGAGATTGTTTGATATTTTTCTTGTTTCCTGAGTTAGGTTTGTAGCACTATAGACTTCTCACTTAGTACTGCTTTTGCTATGTCCAATAGATTTTAGATTGCTGTACTTCCATTTTCATTTGTCTCCAGGTATTTTTTAAATTTCCTCTTTGATTTCTTCAGTGACCCATTGGTCATTTTGTAGCATGATGTTTAACTTCTATGTGTTTGCATTTTTTGGAGTTTTTTCCTTGTAGTTGATTTCTGGTTTCATATCATCTTGGTTGAAAAGATGCTTGCTATGATTTCAACCTCTTTAAATTTACTGGGCCTTCTTTCATGGCCTAGCATGTGATATGTCCTGGAAAACGTTTCATGTTCATTGGAAAATAATGTGTATCCTGCTGCTTTGTGATGAAATTTACTGTATGTTATTATGTTAATTCCATCTGGTCTCATGTGTCATTTGAGAGCAGTGTTTCCTTATTGGTTTTCTGTCTGGATGTCCTGTTCATTGATATAAGTGGGGTGAAAAGTCCCTTACTACTATTATATTACTCCAAATTTCTTCCTATATGTTTATGAATATTCTTTTATGTATTTAGGCACTCCTATATGTAATGCATACACACACACACACACACACACACACATACATATATATATATATATATATACAATTGTTATTATATCCTGTTGCTCGATTGATCTCATGATCAGTCAATAAGACTGTTCTTTGACCCTTGGGACAGTCTTTGTTTTAAAGTCTATTTTGTCTGATATGAGTATTGCTACCTCAGTTTTTTTTTAGTTTCTATTTGCATGGAATAACTTTTTCCATTCCCTCACTTTCAGTCTGTGTGTGTCTTGATCTGAAGTGAGTCTCTTGTAAGTAGCATGTATATTGGTCTTGTTTTTTGATCCATTCAGCCACTCTGTCTTTTCATTGGAGCATTTAGTTCATTTACATTTAAAGTAATTATTAATAAGTATGTACTTATTGCCATTTTGCTCATTGTTTTCAAGTTAGAGAAGTCCACTTAGAGAAGTCCCTTTAACATTTCTTGTAAAACAGGTTTAGTGTTGCTGAATTCTTTTAGTTTTCCTTTGTGTATAAAACTCTATCTCTCCTTCACATCTGAGTGATAACCTTGCTGGCTAGAGTATTCTTGGCTGTAGGGTTTTACCTTTCATTACTTTGAATATATAGTGCCACTTCTTTCTGGCCTGCAGAGTCTCCACTGAAATGTCAGCTGACAGTCATGAAATTTCTCTTTTACATAACTAGTTGCTTTTCTCTTGCTGCTTTAAGATTCTCTATCTTTAATTTTTTGACATTTTGATTATAATGTGTCTTGGTGTGGACCCCTTTGAGTTCATCTTGTTTGGGACTCTCAGTGCTGCATGGACCTAGATTTCTGTTTTCTTCTGCAGGTTAAGGAAGTTTTCAGCTATTACTTCTTCAAATAAGTTATTTGCCCCTTTCTCTCCATCTTCTTTTGAAACCCATATAATGCAAATATTAGTAGACTTGATGTTGTCCCAGAGGTCTCTTAAACTATTATTATTTCTTTTCTTTCTTTTTATCTTTTTTCTGAACAGCTTTGAATGATTTCTACTACGTTTTTTTCCAAATTGTTTTGTGTCACCTAATCTACTGTTGATTCCTTCTAGTGTATTTTTAATTTCAATTATTGTATCCTTCAACTATGGTTCTTCTTTATAGTTTCTAACTCTGCTGAAATTCTCACTGTGTTCATCCATTTTCTTCCAATTTTGATGAACATCTTTTATGATCATTACTTTGAATTTATTGAGTAGATTGCTTCTCTCAGTCATTTAGTTATTTTTCTGAATTTTATCTTGCTTCTTCATTTGGAACATGTCCCTCTGTCTTATCATTTTTCCCAATTATTTGCATTTACTTCTATATGTGTTAGGTAGGTTGATTACATTTCCTGATCCCGGAGAAGTGGCCTTATGAGGAAATGTTCTCTTGGGCCCAGTAGCATGCCTGTCCTTCAGTCACCAGAGGTATATACTCTAGGGTGCCCCAAATGTGTGCTGCATGCACCCTTCTATTGGGCAGGACCAACTGTTGTGGGTGGGTGGTAGGTGGGTCTGACCACCAGCCCAGTTAACTACAAGGCCATGCCTTGTGCAGTGGCTATGGGCCTGCTGGATGGTGGGGTAGACCCCTTGCATGGTTGGCTGTGCAGCCCAAGTGTGTGGGGTGCAGACCTGCTGCCATCCCACTGGTGGGTGTGGTGGGTCCCTGACTGTCTGTCTGCATGCTTCAGGTGGTGGGGGTGGACTTGAGGATGGATCACTGCACAGCTGTGTTCATGTTCCAGGACGTGGATGCTCAGGGCTGGGTCCCTGCATGGTTATTTGTGCAGCTTGGGTGGAGGTGGCGGGTGAGATCTTGGAGTCAATGCTAGCCCATTGCTGGGCAGGGCTGTGTCTCCAACACTGATAGGCTAGAGGACAGAATCCAAAATGATACTCACCTGCACTTGTGTTACTGCAGTAGAAGGAGCTCTCAAGAATGGCTTCCACCACTATCTCTGTCCCCAGGGGGAGTCTCAATTGGCCCCTGCCTCTCTGGGAAGCTCTCCAACATCAGCAAGTGGGTCTGAACAGGCTCCTTTCAAACTACTGCCTCTGTGCTGGAACTCAGAACATGTGAGATTTTGTGCATGCCTTTAAGAACTGAGTCTCTGTTTCCTATTGATCTCTGGCTCTCCTGATCATACGTCTCTCTGGCTTTCAAAGCCAGATGTTCTGGGGGCTCCACTTCCTGGTGCAGAACCCCAGACTGGGAAGCCCAATGTGGGGCTTAGAGCCTTCACTCCTTGGAGAGAACCTGTATGATTGTGATATTTCTCCGGTTTGTGGGCTGCAACCCTGGGGTGTGGATACTGACTATACCAAGTGTCTACCCTTCCTACCCATCTCACTTTGGTTCTTTATTATTGTCTTTAGTTGTGGACAAAGCTTCTCTTCTTGTCTTCAGGTCATTCATATAGATAGTTGCTCTGTAAATAGTTATAATTTTGGTGTGTCCGTAGGAGAAGGTGAGCTCAGAGTCTTCCTACTCTGCCATGTTGGCCAGCTCTCTAAGTAGATTATTGATTATGTGGTAAGCTTCTTGGGAAATGGAAGAAATAAATTTGTGTTGAGCACCACTGTGTGATAGCCACACACTAAGTGCTTTATATACATTATCTCATTTTCGGAGTCAACATTTGGTTCCTGAGGACAAAGATTTCATTAGAGACTGACTCTTAAGGCATTGAAGAATAACTCCCCACTCCTTAAGTGTAGGTGGCAGGTAATAACTTCCTTCCAAAGAAGAGAGTATGGAAAGGAGGATAAAAGAGTAACCTTACAGAGGAGAAACCTGACAAACAATACCCCAGCCAGGTGATCCAGCTTAATTTCATCATAATAAGTCATGTTGATAAGAATGGCACTTTACCATCTGTGGTCTTCCTCTCCTGAGAACCCATTATTCCAGTCTAGTCATGACAAAAACATCAGACAAATCCAAAGTGAGGGACTTTCCACAAAATACCTGACAAGGGTTCCTCAAAAAGTTTCATCAAAAATAAAGAGAGTCCAAAAAACTGTCCCAGAATAGAGATGTTGTAGTGAACATAATGACTAAGAGTAATGTGATATCCTGGGACAGAAAAAAAAAAAAACGTTAGGTAAAGCTAAAAAATCCTAGCAAAGTATAGACTCTAGTTAATAACAATGCCTCAGTATTTGTTCCTTAGTGGTGACAAATGAATGCTACTAGAGTAAGGTGTTAACAGTGGGGGAACTGGATGTGAAGTATATGACTATTACTTTTGTCATTTTTCTGTAAATCTAAAGCTATTCTAAAATTTTAAAATTTCTTTTTAAAAAGTAGGGAGTAAAAGATACACAAAAAAGTAAACATGCAACTTACAACTGTTGAGTAAATGAACAAATGAGTGAATGAATAAAAGAACAAATTAGTGAATAATGGCCAGAGCCAAATTTTAACTAATGTCGCCAGTAGTTTAAATTCATTTTGTGATCAATTTTGTGGCAAATAAACAGAAAAACTTCTGCTTCTTTATTGGAGTTTTGGGAGCTTTAACTAAACAAAGGAATAAAAAAATAACTGCTGAGTTTTAAAGATTTCTGCTTATTTTTTCAAGATGTGATGTTAGCTGAATATTTATAGCTATGTCAACACAGAGTTTCAATGATATATAAATACATGTGTAATGTATATTTTGTATATGCAAATTTTGAAGGTTTTTATAAAAGTGAAACAGAATTTAAAGTTAGACAAGGAACTCAACGTTGTTGAAGAAGTTAGATCAATACTCTTTATGAGAGAGGGATTTGTCTTTCATGTACACATCTGTTCACATATAAGGACCACACAGACTAATCACAAGCATCACTTTTATTTTTGACACTGCCAGAGACTACAGAGAAGCCACAGAAATAGTATTTACCCTTTCCATGCCCTATCTGTCAATTGGACGTGGTAGTCATTTCTACTTGCTATACTAAGAGTTTGTAGTTTAATTTCTTAAAAACTGCTTGAGGGATATTTTAAGATGCTTGATTCAAAGCCTGAGTGTGCAGTCAGTTTCCAAAGGCAGACTAAAATCAGCTGTTCCAATTTTGAAGGATACTGAAATCCTTTACTATTCTCTGCATCTCCTTCATATCAGATTCCAATAAATGTTAAGTTTTTCTTTATTTTAACTATAAAATTAATCTGTGCTCAAGTGGCATCTCTCTCTTCCTACTCACCTTGCAACCTCCATTAGACTGGGTCCTCCTCTCACCTAATACCATTATTAAAGTCCCAATAATGGTCTTAAAACAAGTCCACAAATATTGATACCCCTCTAGTAATGAGGTGAGACCCATGCCCTCTCCCTTGAAATCTGAGCAGGCTTGTGACTCATTTGTAACCAACATAATGTAGTGACTTGCAAGACCAGGCCAGAAAAGGTACAGCTTCTGCCTTGCTTTCTGCAAACATAGAACTTGGAGCTCTGAGTCACCATGTAAAATATCTCTTTACCTACAATGTGAGGAAACCAAGCCAAGCTACAAGGAGAGGGCATGTGTGGTCACTGGCGTTAGCTGACCCAGTATCCCAGTCCCCCTGTTCAAGCAACAGATATGTTAGTGTGCAGACTTGCAGACAATTCCAGACTCCAGCCATGGAGTCACCCCCAGCCTCAAGTCATTTCAGCAGAGTCCCAGACAAGCTGGACCAGAGGCCAACAGACCCCCTGTGCCCCATCTGAATTCCTAGCCCTCAGAATCCAGCATCATAATAAAATTGTGGGTCTATGCATTATTAATGGTCACCAATGTCTCTAAATTCCAAGAACAGCTTTTCAGTCCCCATCTTTACTTGACCTCTCAGCAACATACCACAAGGCTAACCCCCTCCCCTTTTGGAAAAGTTCCTTCTCTTGACTTTAGGAAAAATCAGTTTTCCAAGTTTTCATCTTTTCTCTCTAGTCCCTTCTTCAGGTCTCTTTCCTACCTCTTCCTTCTTTATCCAATGGCTACATGTTTGAGTTCCAAATGGAAATTAGTTCTGTTGTTACTTTAAATTCTCTTAAGCATCCCATCTATGGTTATGTTTCTATGAATCATGTATACTCCAGTGATATATTTTCAAAGTGATGCCTCCAGCCAAGCCTAATTTCCAGAGATCCAGTCTCACACATTCCAGCTATCCAACGGATATATCCACATGGCAATCTTAAAGCTATTTTAAACTGAACATGAACCAAACTGAATCTTTGGTCTTCTCCTTCCCCAACCTGTACCTGGTACAGTGATTCCCATCTCAGTCCCTTGGTTGCTCATGTTAGAATCCCCAAAACCATTCCCACCACCTCCCAATCCTCATCAACCACAACCAATCTATCCCCAATGTTTGTAAACTCTTCCCCCAAAATATGGTCCAATTTATCCACTTTTCTCCATCCCCACTACTCATTCTTAATCCAAGCCACCATAATCTTTTGACTGGATACCTTTAGTATCTTCCTAACTCATTTTTTTCCTTTCATTCTTGCACTCCCATAATCTCCTACAGCCAGAATGTTCTCCTTAAAATATACATCTGACTCTGTCTCCACCCATTTTTATAATCATGCCATGGTTTTCCATTTTATTTAGGGTAGAATCCAAAGTATTTGCCATGGGCTATATGCCTCTGAATTGTCTTTGGTCTAGGTTTTCCACTAGCTTAGTATCACTCTTACTTCCTGGGACCCAGTATCTCTGACTTTATTTCTGTTTCTTAAAATAATCAAACACTTTCCCACATCAGAGGCTTTTCTCATGCTGGTTCACCTGTGAGAAATGCATTTCTTCTACATTTCTTCACCTGGGGAGACTCTACCCATCCTTCTGAATTCAACTTAAGTACCATTTCCTCAAGGAAGCTTTTTATGATCACCTCCCCAGACTCCCCACACAACATAAATCAATTCCCTGTGCTATAACATGCATCACACACATCTTTTTCCCTTTTAGCTTTATCATAATGTGTAATTTTATGTTGATTTCTGTGTTTGTTTTTCTCCTTCTTTAAACCGTAAGCTCTATGAGAGCAGGAATAGTGACTTTCTTTCACAGTTGTGATCCCTACACTTAGCATATTTCCTAACACATTTTAGATATTCAGCAGATATTGTTTGAGTGAATTAATCCATGAATAGGTCAATAAGACCAGCTACTTGCAGAGTAGCTAAGTTATTAGACTTTAGGATAGCATCATATTAATGTCTGAATATGAGAGACAAAGTCAATTAGAAGAATCAAAAAGAAATGCAAAGAAGTCCAAAATGTCTTATTAAATTCATATGCCTTATTTGAATATTATTTTAAAGTATTTTGAAGAGAAAGAACACAAATTATCAAATTTAATTGGACCACATTATAAGAAGAAATTTTGGTTTACAAATCAAGTATGAAATGTGTTGGTAAAAGGCCGAGCAAGATGCATTTTAATAAGACATATAAGCCTTTGAAGAATCGAGTCCCAGGAGTGGGAGTGGTGAGAAACTTTGAGGTCTTCTGCCCTGGGTCATGGATGACTCTTTTCTAGAATATTTAAAACTATAAATATTTCACCACCAAAAGGATTAGTTTTCTCATCCTCTACTAATAACGATTTATCATTAGCTCTCTTTTCATTTCTTATATCCTGATAGTCTTTCTCTTCTTTTATTTTCAAGTTTTCTAAACATTTTTTATCGTTTGTCTTGACAAACATATTGACAACATATTTGGGGGGTCCTGGTTTTTTTTAAGCTAATAAGAAAAATCTTTAACTCTGAGTTGATTCATTTAATCCATTGTTATTTATTGGAATTACTATTATATTAGGACATGTAAATAATTTTAATATCTCATTTCACATTTTCCACTTACTGCACTTGTCCTTATATCTTTTAGGGACAGATTTTTTTTTTAATCTAACTAAAAGGTTACACACTGTTTCTTTGTTCTTATGGCGGTTGCACTTAAATGTTTGCACTTATGTTTATGGACCCCCACAGAAATTTGAACTTTTTAATATCTATCTTCTCTAACACAAATGCTAATATGATCTCATGGACATTTGATCTCTGCTTTCATGTTGATCATGTCTAGATTCAATTCTGTATCTATTTCTGTCTTTTTCTCCTTGCCATTATACCATTATTTATGCATATTTATCTGTGATTTGATCATCTCTACTGCCCAATCTCTTGCAGAATCATTTGGACTGTTTCCTTCTTATTCAAGTTTTTCTTTCCAGAGTGCTTTCAATGTGGTATTCAGAGCAGCAAACAGCCTGAGGTATGGCACATTTAAGAATATTTTTATTATCCCCACAGATTTAAGTGAAAATTTGACTTGCTGTTAAGATCTAAATCAAAGTTCTTTCCTTCAGTACTTTATTTATTTATTTTAATTAATTTAATATATTTATTTTTGGCTGTGTTGGGTCTTCATTGCTGTGCAGGCTTTCTCTAGTTGCAGCGAGCAGGAGCTACTCTTCTTTAAGGTGCGTGGTAGTCTCATCGCAGTGGCTTCTCTTGTTGCAGAGCATGGGCTCTAGACACGTGGGCTTCAGTAGTTGTGGCGCATGGTCTTAGTTGCTCCACTGCAAGTGGGATCTTCCCAGACCAGGGCTCGAACCCATGTCCCCTGCATTGGCAGGTGGATTCTCAACCATTGCACCACCAGGGAAGCCTCATTCCTTCAGTACTTTAAAAACAACGTTTTTCTTGTATCCAGGGCTCTTGTTGAAATGTTTAATAGATATATAATTTTTGCTTTTTTAGTCAATATTCTCCTTCTCTGGGAATGTTTCAGGACATTCTCTTTATCTTTGATAGCCTTGCATTTCAATATAATGTGTCTAGGTATAGGTTTTCATTATATCCCCAATGGGTCTGTTAATTTCTTCCAATTTATGATTTTCATTTACCTTTATTTCTGAAAATTTTTTGCCACTTTCCATTTTAAAAAATTCTTTCAAAACTTATACAGATGTTGAATAATTATTTAAATCCTCCATATTTTTAGCATTTCTCTTATGTTTTATATGATTTTCTTCTTTTTGTGCTGTTTTCTGAGATACTTTTCAATGTTATCTTCCAATTCATTAACTCATTCTTTAGCTATACCTATTTTAATATCTATCCTAATTATAGTGTTATTTCTCCTCTTAGATTTTTCATACCAAAAACATTATCTACTTTATATTTTTTCCTGGACATGCTTATAATATGTCTTTACCTCTTTAAATACATTATTTTAAATCCTCTGCCAGCCTGTTCAAACAATTGTGCTTCTGATTAAATATGTTGTTCAATATGTTGTCTTTCTTTGTAGAGGTCTAAATAGTTTAGCTTCTGGGCTTCTGTTTATGGGGAGCTATCAGGTACTTGGTTTAGTGACATGTATTATGACATAGAATGAGAAAAGCCCCAGTCTACATCAGCCTTGTGTGCTTATAGAAAGAGGAAGGACACCATGGAAACCTTGCTGATTCCTTATGCTTGCTGTCTCCCTGCCAGGCAATCTTAAAGTTTACCTTTTAAATGCTTACCAAGAAGTAACTTTGAAAGGAGAAGGTAGACTTGCATTCTGAAGCTAAAAAGGAAAAAAAAAAGGAAGTAAATGTTTGAGGGTGGCTTGTCAATTCACACCTGTTTTCATCATGTCTTTGCCACCACTTTCATCAGTAAATGGACAAGCAAAGTTCTTCAGGGCAATGCAAGGAAGATGTCAAAAGCAGAAAATATGGAGCTTTCCTCCACTCTACCTTCTTCCTGCTGTCCCTGGCCATTCTGTGTTCCAGACTTCACCTACCCACAGCTCCCAACACACACACACACACACTTCACCAGTTCAAGGCAGCCTTCAGTCTTATCATGATCCCTGCTTGTTCCATGTCCATGGTCCTCTCTTTCTTCAATAGACTTTCCTGAGCTATTGTGGAGCAGAGGGAAAGCAGCCAGCTCTAATATATCATCTTGACAAGACCCTGAATTTGCTGTTTTATTTCTCTAACCTCATATTCACTCCCTCCTGTATTGGTTTATATTGGAAACTTCTTCACATTAAAGTGAAAAAATAAGAACTTTTTCCTATGCTCCAGAGTAGGTAGAGAATTGTTCAACTTATCACATATAATTCTAAGCCTAAGCAAAATGTCTCTTTTATAAGTGAACCTCATGATATAGGTTTAACAAAAAGCTTCTGATGAGGCACAAGATGGTTTTGCCAATGTCTTTTGTTGGTTGTGTAGTGACTGGTCTCTGAATCACTGTCTGCCCTCCTCCCCCATGCTCTGTATCCTGGAAAGCTGACTTCTGCGGACAGTATCAGTGATGTTCCCTTGTCTGCTGACATCTGGCTGAGTTTTGCCAATGGAGACACTTATAAGAAGTCAGAGCAGAAAGAGAGAAATAGGTTTTTTATTTCCTTTTTTTCCTTATTGGCAGTGGCTGTGTTCTTCTACCAAAGGCCACAGCTCCCCAGACAAACTGCCCTACTGCTACAGCTTTCATTATTCTTAGTAATGACTCCTCTATTTGTTCCTCACCCTTGGGGTGATAACAGCATCCTACTAGTACCCACACTGGATTATTCCATTCTATTTTGTGGGTTTTCCTTCACCCTGCCCACAACTTGCAAATAGTCCATTCATTAAATTAACCACACTTTTTGAATTGCCATCTGCTTTTGGCTGGGCAGGCAGGTGTACAGCATCTTTTTATTCCCTCTCAGTGTGTGGATAATTAGAGAATCATGAAGAAAGTCTTCAGTGCCCAAAGGTATGAAGACAAAAGTTAAATGCTTATAGAGAAATCAACTCAGATAATAAAGCATCCTCAAAATAACTTAGCCCAAAACTGTACAACAGACAGTCTAAAGAAGACTTTTAGTTAGGTTAGGATTCTGGCTCACATCTAAGCTAAAAAACCTAGTGACATAACCCGATATATCTCTTCTGCCTTCTCCCAAGATGATTTTTTTTTTTTTTTTACTTTTGGTGACAATCTCTTTCAGTTCTGTTTTGTACTTCTTTTTCATCCACGATCAAAGACCCAGAAGTCTACTCCTCAGTGCAGATTTCAGGAATTCCACAACATGCTCAGTTATTTTTTTTTCTGTATTCAGACAATTCTGAAAAAGATTGCACCTCTCCCATACCCCCAAGCTGATCTAAAAAGAAATAAGGCAGCCACATGAGGGAATTGAAATAGGGGTTGTGGGGAGACGGGGCCCTGTAGTCTGAGGAGAATTCAGAGAGAAACCACAAGCTTCAAAATGCCTACCAAATACTGGACCATATACGGAAGAAAAGAACATCGAAATCAGTCCAACTCTGAGGGGATGGAGGTGAAACGTCCATATCATCAACGTTTCAGGTGGTGACTCCACTCAGGGAAAGAAAGGTGATGGAGGAAATAAATTAAAAGCAAACATTTAGAAGCACAAACAAAAATTTATAAAAGCAAGTTCTCCTCAGTAATAAATAAAGATGCTCTCCATAACGTGCCACATACTTCTGAATCCTTTCTAAAGATGGGTGTTTCTATAACGTAGAGACTGCTTTGTTACTGTGATGTCCTTGTCTTGAAAATTTAGACAACCCAGACTGGGCAGAGGGCAGGTTTTGGTAAAGAGATGAAAGAGAAAGAGATGTTTCTGTAACCGAGCAGGACCCTATGAGGCCTTCCCAGAGTAGACCACCACCCATGTCGTCCACCTGCCTTTTGTCTGTAGAAAAGCTTTAGTCAAATAATAAATTTAATCAGAGGAGTGAGAAAATGCAGAAAGAAAGGAAATCAGTCAAGCAAGACAAAATAATAATAGTTCAGCAATTAAACAGAGTCAAGGACCTTTAGTTCTTCCTCAAGGACTATAGAGAATATTCTGAGCCACGTCTTTTGAGCTATTTTGCAGGTACTAAACCCCCACCAGGTGGGAGAAGTTAACTGTCTGCTGCCCACAAGCATGTAGACCCCAGACCAGTTGGAACCAGAAGGTTGACGATGCCGACTCCCCATTACCTCACCACCAACCAATCAGAAGAATGTCCACGAGCTGACCACGCCCTGCTCTTGAACACTATAAGACTCCTCACTACCCCCTCCAGGGCAGAACACACAGTTTTGAGGGTATTAGTCTGCTCTGTTTCCCTTTGCCTGCAAAGCAATAAAGCTATTCTTTTCTACTTCACCCAAAACTCTGTCTTCACCTTTCTATTTGGCATCGGTGAACACAGGCTGAGTCTCAGCAGCAGTTCTCCATAAGGTTTGAAAGTTGTATTCCAGCATCTCTACAGAGATTCCTGGGTCTCTGTGTGGTTATGTTTCTAGTGTTGAAGGGAGTAACTGCTAGCCAAACAGGAGAGAAAGGAGGGTAAAGAAGAGGAAAAGAGAATGTGGTAGCAGCCAGGCTGGCACTCAGCTCTGGAGCAGACCCTGAGGGGAGCATACCAAAGCCTTCCTCAATAGAATCAGAAACACACAGAACACAACACTGCTGATTACTTTTTCATTTACTTTGCTCAAAAGATATGGCCCATGGAGACTCTTTTCCTCTAAAAGAGCCTTCCGTATTCTTCAGAGATGTTAGTAACAGTCCACAAGGACATCTGCTCAGAGAATTTCTCTTCACTGCTGACCCTCAGAATAATGCAGAGAGAGAATAGAACCAAGAGGGAGGGAAGACATGGAAGAAAATAGCGAGAAAAGAAGAAAGGGAGAGGGAGAGATGGTAAGGAAGAAGGGGGAAAGCTCTAGAAGGAAAGGAGAGGGAGAGGCAGCAGAAGAGTCTCCAAGAAACAGAGCAAGTCTGACCTTCCCGATGTCACTGCTGTTGCAGCTGTTGGCATGTATTCAGCTCAGGACACATAATCTAGTGTCTTCATCCAACTTGGCTCTTTCAGAAGCACCTTGGATTTTCAGTGATCCCCAAGCATTCCAGAAATAAAAAGCTAATGAACATTATGAAAGTAGTTTTTAATATTTAGTGCATATATACTACTCTCTTTTTGCCTTTCCCTAAATATGGGTAGAGATTCATCCTGAGAGATGGTACAAAATGAGAGCTGAACTAAGAGAATGGGGACAGGTGGTGGCCGGGCAGGCTATGCCACCGCCACAGGACCTTGTGGAGTTCCTGGGTAAGGTGACCAACTGGTCCCTGTCTGCTGAGCACATTCCTGTTTTTAGCACTGAAAATCCCACATCTTGGGAACCTCCTCAGTCCTGGGAATATTGGGAAGGCTAGACATCCAACCTGAAAAAAAAAGCTAAATTTCTTCCTCATTTAGATGAGAAAAGAAAAGTGAAGAAATGTAAGACCTGAATATCCTTCAAGGAGCAACAAGAACATATTGCCCCCAGTGAGAATAGAAGCTTAGAGATACCAGAACATCTGCCTAAGCTGAAGTTCAAATAGATCTCTTCCCTCCCAAGCATAAATCTGAGTGAGATGTAATCATGTTGTGAGGAAAGGCTAACATCCAAGGAAGTAGAGTAAGGCAGAATTTTTGCCTCCCAGGAAAGTCAGGTCAGGGCCAGTGGGAAAGAGGATGGGAAGGGGGTGGGAGGCTTCCAAATGTGAACCTTCTACAGCTGTATCCTCACTCTGAACTAAGTCTCTCCCATGTGTACCAGACCAGGGGTTCCTAACTGCCTGCCCTGAATGACAGCCAGTTTGTCCTATATTTTGATGTTGTATCCTTCCTACACTTGGTGCTAAATTGCCCTTAATTTATGAAATAACTATGATACCAGTAAGTTATTATGCCCATAACTTCACTGAAAAACAAGGAGAGGCCACAGTAAACTAGAAAGAGGAAGCTATGAAAAAGGGAAAATAGAAACAAATATTATTGGAGGAAACCACTGCCTGGAAGATGACTGCTACAAAAGATGAACGTAGCATCCAGTTAGTTATGGGTCTCACTCGAGGTGGTCAAGAGCAAGTGAGAGGGACCAATTAAGGTGTCTCATCAGGAGCAGCCAGGGTCTCAACCCTTCCCTGTCTCTCCCCACCTTGGTTAGGTCCACAGCAAACAGGAGTTGCCTCTAGGCATTTGCATCTGAGGACAGAAACGATTTGGAGAAGCTTCACAGTGCTCCTGGCTAAAGAAATATGAATGAACTATTACCTTAGTTAATAATTATGTATCTTTGTTTTTTCTTTAATTGTGACAATGTGTCACACTAACAAAAGATGTTAACAATAGGGGGAACTGGATGCAGGTTTGACTGGAACCCTCTGTATTATTATCCTTGCAACCTTTCTGAAAATATAAAACTCTTCTAAAATAAAAAGTTTGTTTTAAAAAATACCCTCCACTTACCCCAGTACAGTCTTAAAATCATTAAATGATATGCCTCATTTCCAGATAACTCTTGGTTCAAAGCAGGAAAAGAAAAAAGAAAAGAAAGAATAAAGAGAAAAAACACTATCTTACCATTTAGAAATGATGAACACTAGAACCAAGTACAAAATACTTCAGGATACAGCAAACCAGTTTTCAGGGGAAAATGTAGAGGCTTAAGTGTTTTTCTTAATTTCTTTCCTTCCAGGTTTATTGAGATACAATTGACATACAGCAGCGTACAAATTTAAGGTATACAGCATAATAAATTGACTTACATTCATCATGAAATTATTATCACAATAAGTTTAGTGAATATCTATCATCTCATACAGATACAAAATTAAAGAAATAGAAAAAAATTTCCTTGTGATGAGAACACTAGTATTTACTCTCTTAACAATTTTCATATATAGCATAAAGCAGTATTAATTATATCTATCATGTTGCACATTACAATCCTAGTACTAATTTATGTTACAATTGGAAGTTTGCACCTTTTGACCACCTTCATCCAGTTCCCTCTCCACTAGCCCCACACTTCTGGTAACCACAAATCTGATCTCTTTTTCTATGAGTTTGAGTGGTTTTTTTGGTTGGTTTTGAAGTATAAATGACATACAGCAGTATGTTAGTTATGTTAGACAACACAGTGATTTGATATTTCTATACATTTCAAAATGACCACCATAAGAAGTCTAGTTATGATATGTCACCATACAAAGATATTACCTATGTATTGACTATATTCCTCACATTATACGTTTCACCATGTCATTTGTTTTGCAAATGGAAATTTGCACATCTTAATCTCCCTCATATAAATTTTTCCTCCACCCACGCCCCTCCCTCTGACAACAACCTGTTTGTTCTCTGTACAGATAACTGTGTTTCAGTTTTGTTATGTGTGTTCATTTGTATTATTTTTTAAATTCTACATAGGGTGAAATAATACAATATTTATCTTCCCCTGCCTGACTATCTCACTTAGAATAATACCCTCTAGCTTCATCCAAGTTGTCACTAATGGCAAGATTTCATTCATTTTTATGGCTGAGTAACATTCCATTATATGTATACCACATCTTCTTTATCCATTCATCTATTGGTGGAATCTTAGGTTGCTCCCATATCTTGGTTACTGTAAATAATGCTGCAATGAATATTGGGGTGCATGTATCTTTTGAATTAGTACTTGATCGTTGTGTATGATCCTTTTAATGTATTGTTAGATTCTGTTTGCTAATATTTTGTTGGGGATTTTTGCATCTATGTTCATCAATTTTCCTTTTTTGTCATGTCTCTGCCTGGTTTTGGTATCAGGGTGAGGCTGGCCTTGTAGAATGAGTTCAGGAACACTCCTTCCTCTGCAATTTTTTGGAATAGTTTGAGAAGGATAGGGGTTAATTCTTCTCCAAATGTTTAGTAGAATCCATTTCTGAAGCCCTTTTGTCCAGGACTTCTGTTTGTTGGGAATTCTTTTTATTACTGATTCAATACTATTACTGGCAATATGGCTGTTCATATTTCCTATTTCTTCCTGGTTCAGTCTTGGGAGATTGTGTTTTTCTAGGAATTTGTCCATTTCTTCTAGATTGTCCATTTTATTGCATACAATTGTTCACAGTAATCTCTTAGCATCCTTTGTATTTCTGTGGTGTTGGTTTTAAAGTCTCCTTTTTTGTTTCAGCTTTTATTGATTAGGTTCCTCTCTCTTTTTTTTCTTGATGAGTCTGGCTAAAATTTTATCAATTTTGTTTATCTTTTCAAAGAATCAGCTCTTAGTTTCATTGATTTTTCGTCCCTGTTTCATTTATGTCTGCTCTGATCTTATGATTTCTTTTTTTTTTTCTGCTAACTTTGGATTTTGTTTTTGTTTTTTTCTTTTTCTAGTTCCTTTAGGGTTGCTTATTTGAGATTTTTCTTATTTCCTAAAGTAGACTTGTATCACTCTAAACTTTCCTCTTAGAACTGCTACTGCTGTTTCCCATAGATTTTGAATTATGTTTTTGTTTTCATTTGTCTCCAGGTAACTTTTTAAATTTCCTCTTTGATTTCTTCAGTGATCTACTGGTTGTTTAGCAGAATATTTAACTTCCACATGTTTGTGGTTTTTGCAGTTTTTGTCTTGTAGATCTCATAGGCTTGTGGTCAGAAAATATGCTTAATATGATTTCATTCTTCTTAAATCTACTGAGACTTGTTTTGTGACCTAGCATGTGTTCTATCCTAGAGTATGTAGATATATAAAACAAATATACAGAGAGAAAAACTCTTAAGTTCAGATGCATTTTAATCACCCTACATTTTTACTCTCCCCACCACGTTTATCTTTTTTGACATCATATATTTTTGCTTTGTGTATCACTTTACTACTTACTGTGGTTATAGATGATTTTACAACTTTTGTTTATTAATCTTCCTTCTAGCTTTACATATAGTTGTGGTTGATTTACTACTTTTACTGTATATTTGCCTTTACCAATGACGTTTTTCTTTTTGTAATTTTTATATTTCTAGTTGCAGCCTTTTTTTTCTGCTTATGGAAGTCCCTTTAACATTTCTTATAAAACTAGTTTGGTGGTGCTGAACTGTTTTTGCTTTTGCTTGTCTGTAAAACTTTTGACCTCCCCAACAAATCTGAATGAAAGCCTTTTCAGGTAGAGTATTCTTGGTTGTAAGTTTTTCCCTTTCATCACTTTAACTATACTGTGCCACTCTTTTCTGACCTTCAGATTTTCTGCTGAAATGTCACCTGATGGCTTTATGGGAGTGCCCTTGTACATAATGTGGTGTTTTTCCCTTGCTGCTTTTAATATTCTCTCTTTATCTTTAATTTTTGCCATTTTAACTACAATATGTCTTACTGGGGGGTCTCTTTGGGTTGATCCACTTTGTGACTTTATGTGCTTCCTGAAACTGGATGTCTGTTTCTTTTCCCAAGTTAGGGAAGTTTTCAGCTATTATGTCTTCAAATATGTTCTTTGCCTCCTTCTCTCTCTCTTCTCTTTCTGGGACCCCTATAATGTGAATGCTAGTACACTTGATGTTTCAAAGGTCTCTAAAATTGTCCTCATTTCTTTTCATTTTTTTTCTGTTTTGCTTCATTGATTTCCACTACTCTTCTAGCTCGTTGACCCATTCTTCTGTATCATTTAGTCTACTGTTGATTCCTTCTAGTGTAATTTTCATTTTAGCTATTGTATTCCTCATCTCTGTTTGATTCATCTTTATATTTCCTTTGTTATAAAAGTCTAACTTTTCATTCTCTTCATCCAATCTTTTCCCAAGTTCTTTCATCATCTTTATGATCATTATCTTGAAATCTTTATTGGGTAGATTACCTATCTCTGATTCACTTAGTTCTTCTTTTAGGATTTTACCTTGTTCTTTGTTTGGAACATATTCCTCTGTTGCCTCATTTTACCTAATTTGTTGGTTTTATTTCTATGTATTTGGTAGGTTGGTTAAGTTCCCCAACCTTAGAGAAGTGGCCTTTCGTAGGAGATGTCTTATGTGTCCCAGTAATGCACTCCCTTCTGGTCACCAGTTCTATATACTCTAGGGGTGCACCCTATGTGTGTTGACTGGGTCTTTTCGTGTGATGGGTTGACTAAAGACTGTTGTGGGCAGTCTTTTAGATGTGGTTGGTTGCCAGGCTCTGCCTGTGCAGAGGCTGCTGGCTGCTAGTGGGTGGGGCCAGGTCACAAGACATCTGGCTGTGAAGCCCTGGGGGATGCCAGAGCTAGTGCTAGCTCACTGGTAGGTGGAGCCTGGTTCCAGCTTGGGATCCTAAATCAGGTGTTGGCCAGCTGATGGTGAATCCAGTTCCTGACACAGCTGGTTGCCGTATCTGGGGTGCCCCAAAGCTGGTGTCAGCCCACTGGCAAATGGGGTTGGATGCTACAGCTGCTGGCTGAGGAGTCTAAGATGTCTCTCAGTTGGTGTTGGCCTACTGGTGGGCAGGATTGGGGCCTACTCTCTCTGGCTGCAGGAACAGGGGACTCCCACAGTTTGTGTGTCAGCCCGCTGGTAGGCAGGGCCGAGACACAGGAGGTTCTGGGGCAGGTCCCTGTGCACTGGTGGTGAGTCTAGTCTTGGGGTTATTGCTGACCCACTGGTAGATGGAGCTGGGTCCTGGGGTCTCTGGTTGCTGGGCCCAGGGGGGTCCCCAGGCTTAGTGCCAGTGTACTGGTGTTCACAGCCAAGCTCTAGGTCCTGTGGTGGACAGGGTCCTATCCTGTGGTGGCTGTGGGTTAAGGGGAGTCTTAAGGCAGCCAGCCTGCTTGTTAATGGGAATGTGTACCTACTCAGCTACTTGCTTGGCCTGAGGTGTCCCAGTACTGGTGCTGACAGTCTGGTGGTTGGGGCTGAGTTCTGACACTAAGAAGCTGGAGGGAGGATTCCACAATGGCACCTGCCAGCACCAGTGTCCACGTGGTAGAACAAGCTCCACAAATGCCTGCTGCCTGTGTCTGTGCCCCCAGGGTGAGCTCTCTTTGCCTTCTGCCTCTCTGGGAGGCTAAGGTCAGCAGGTGGATCTGACCCAGGCTCCTTTCAATTTACAGCTTCTGCCCTGTATTCTGAAGTATGTGAGATTTTGTGTGTGCCTTTTAAGAGTGGAGTCTCTGGGCCTCCCTGGTGGCGCAGTGGTTGAGAGTCCGCCTGCCGATGCAGGGGATACGGGTTCGTGCCCTGGTCTGGGAGGATCCCATATGCCGTGGAGCGGCTGGGCCCGTGAGCCATGGCCGCTGGGCCTGCGCATCCGGAGCCTGTGCTCCGCAACGGGAGAGGCCACAACAGTGAGAGGCCCGCATACCGCAAAAAGAAAAAAAAAAAAAAAAAGAGTGGAGTCTCTGTTTCCCACAGTACTCTGGGTTTTCTGAAATTAAGTTATGCAGCCCTTCAGTGTCAAACATTCTGGGGGCTTGTCTTCCTGGTACAGGATCCCCTGGTTGGGGAGCCTAACATGGGGTTCAGACCCCTTGCTCCTTGGGGAGAACCTGTGTAATTGTAATCATCCTCCCGTTTGTGAGTTGCCTGCCTGGGAGTATGGGTCTTGACTATACTGCATCTTGCCCCTACTACCCACCTCATTGTGGTTCCTTTTTTAAAATTTTTTTAATCACCAAAATGGACAGAAACACAAGATGGTCAAGACTAAGTCAACAAAGGAAATTTATAAGACAATGTCATTTCTGGAGATAGATGGAAAACCTCAAACTAATGATAAGCAAATGAATTAAGCAATAATAAACATTAATGATAACAATATATAAGATATATGTATATACAATGTAATAATAGAATTTACAGACTTTAGTATATCTATCAATGTAATCACTTTTAATGTATTAAAGTAGATAAAGCTCCTCATTGCCCTGAGAGATACTGTGAAATATTTAAATAAAATAGAATAGCAGCATGGTTTTGGTAGATAAATAGCAAATAGATGAATAGACCAAGATAAAGAATACACATAAAAAGAAAACTGATGTGTCTATGGAGAGCTTGGTATATAATAAATGCCATTATAAGTCAGTGGGGAAAAACAGCCTATTCCATAAATGGTATTGGTAAAATGTTATCCATGTGAGGAATATTCAAATCTCTGCCACATACTGTAATTTCCAGAGAGATTAGAGACCATCTGGAGATACATCAGAAGAAATTGGAGGTGAATACATTGTTACTTTATGTTGCAAATATTTTCTTAAACAAGGTTTAAAAAAAACTAGCAAATAATAAAATTAAAAGTAAGGGAAAGACAAGTTTCACTACATAAAATCTGAAATTCCTAAATGATAAAACAAACAATAAAGTTATAAGGCAAAGGATGGTTTGAGTAACTTATTTACAAACTATTGGGAAAATTATGGTAGATGGACACTATGAAGCACATGTGACACCAGGTAGATGAATACATAGTAACATGAATGGATCTGAGAAATATATTCCTGAGTGAAAAAGGTGAGAAACAGAATGATATGTGTAACTCACCTCTATCAGTTCAACTGGGAAAACTGAAAATAGACTCATCTACGTGGCAGAATTTCTCAAACGCTCAGGAATTGGTAATATGTACTTCTGGAGGTGGAGGTTGCTAAAATAAAGATTGGCTGCAAGTTCTTAAGGAGATAATTTGTTCCACATATCACCTCTTCTTCAGCAGCCAAACCACAGAGTATGATCCCATACTCTGACAAAAATAGCAAGTTTAGTCTCTGGAGAAGACAAAATCAGAGGGTGTCTGGGCTAGAAGACACTATAATAGTGTTAAGGTGATTATCATACTGAAAACAGAGGCATTAGTAAATATGTTAATAAGCAACACTTCCTAGAGCCTTTCCTCACTCAGTTCCTGGAACACTGGAGAGCAGGGCTTATGATACTCTGGCTAAGAGCCAGGAGATCTCTTTTCTGCAGAGTCTGGGCATCCCAAGAGGAAAGACCAAAAGATGTTGCCCTTGGAGACTGCACCACAAAAGAGCCAGAGCAGGCTCAAGGTTGGCAAGCCCCTGCTCTCAGCGAAATAGGGGTTTGCAATTGCCTTTTTCATTGGCACATTCTCAAATACACAATTTCTGAGAATTTTTTTTAACATGGAAGATTCAAGCAAGCAAGTAGCCAGAGACTGTTCAACTTAAAGAAAACTTAACAGCATGTGTGTGTGTGTGTGTGTCTGTAATTTTATGTGTTGAGAGAGGTATTTTAACCATGAAACAGACAAGCTGCCATATGTTTTTAAAAATGTGGAGGGCAAAGATCTGTTAGATATTAAAATATGATAAAATATATAAACTCAAAAGAAAGTTTGGAAAATAAAATGAGAAACTGTCAAGAAAGGAAAGCAAAAAGTACAAAGATGGAATATAGAGAAGAAACAATAAGAAAACTTGGTACATATACAATCAGTAAGAGTTCTAGAAATTGAGAACATTGAAAACCAAACGGAAAGTAAAAATAAAATAAATCACAAACAATCAGGTATCAAAATGCCTTGTAATTCTCAACAGCAACAATGAAAGTTCAAAGACAGTGAGCTAATGCCTTCCAATTACTGAAGAAAACTAGTTTTCCAACAGGAATTCTGTAGTCTACAAAATTATAAAATGTCAATACAAATAAGATATTTTCAGTTCTCAAGTTTTCTAAAATGTTTCCTTCCATTCACCATTTCTTAAGAAGCCAGTGTGCTCAAGGAAAATGAAAGAATAAGGCAAGAAATTGGAAGGAACTAGGAAAAGTAAGTTTCAACAGGGTAGCAAAGCAAAAGAAATCCCCCAGAATGCTAGCTAATCGCCTGACACAGCGGAGAGTCATTCGATATCAGAGTAGGTCAAAAGACTGTAGGAAAGATTTCTCAAAAAATGAGTTTGATAAAATCCCTGACACAGCCAAAGTCTTACTATCTAGACAACTTTTGGAGAGTGTAAATTGAATTAATGCTAAGTATGGAAATTTAAAATCAGTGAAAAAAGAAGCCAATATTTAATTTTATGCAGCAAAGGAAAGTGTACAGGGAAAAAAAGGTTTTGTATTATTACATGATTCACCCTTTAAAAAGTGCTTACAGAATAATAAAAAATGCAAGCACTGAATATTGATGTATTCAAAACTACTATACTGGGAGAATGGGAAAATGTGAAAGATTTAAGTGTGACATGGGAGTGAAGTTGGGGTAAAGGGGAACTAAATCCTCATTACTGTAAGAGGTTAATTCAAACATGTTGTTTAAGTATATGAAAATACATACCAAAATAAATAGTCAAGGAGTTGGATGTGGTTGCTGGCAGGGAGGGAAACACGGGGAAAGGAAAGCAGAAGATTTGATTTCCTTAAAGATTACACACAAGGATATGTGTAACCCTCCTTATATAGCCCTTTCTGATCATGTATAGTTCAATAAAATGCTTAAAATAAGAGTAAAGAAAAGTTGGTCTAACCTCATTTGTACAGACAGAAATGACAATTAAAATAAGACGCTATTCTAACAATCAGATTTTCAGAGTGAAAAATCTTTGAAATTATCAAGTGCTGGTGAAGATTCATGAAAACATACATTCTCAAAAGTTGCTGTTGAAGGGATAAATACAGACACATCGGAGAGCTTTTGGTGATATTAAAACAAAACTGAAGGGCTTCGCTGGTGGTGCAGTGGTTAAGAATCTGCCTGCCAATGCAGGGGACATGGGTTCAAGCCCTGGTCCGGGAAGATCCCACATGCTGTGGTGCAACAAAGTCCGTATGCCACAACTACTGAGCCTGCGCTCTAGAGCCCGTGATCCACAACTACTGAGCTCGTGTGCTAGAACTACTGAAGCCTGCTCACCTAGAGCCCATGTTCTGCAACAAGAGAAGCCACCACAGTGAGAAGACCATGCGCCACAGTGAAGAGAAGCCCCCACTCGCCACAACTAGAGAAAGCTCCTGTGCAACAGCAAAGACCCAACGCAGCCAAAAAAAAAAAAAAGAATAAATAAAATATTTTTTTAAAACCTGAAAATCCACTACTCTAACATTTAATACAGCAATTCTACTTTTAAGTATACATAAATACCTAAAATACTTTTCAGTATTTACTCCAACAAAATCTTTAGGACAAATATACAAGAAGACATTTGTTGCAGTATTTTCCATAAAAGAGAAAAAGGATAAACAATTTAAATATTTGTCAGTAGGGGAATATTCAATAGATAAGTAGAACATAGCATGTCGATATTATGGAATAATCTGTCAAGGACAAAATTAGATTGCTACAGAGAGAAGGCTTTCAAACTTTTAAATTGTGATTTACAGTAAGAAACACATTTTACATCATGACCTATGACACACACACACTTTTAAACAAATGCATCTTTATATTTTCCATTCTATATTATTCTATTCTAATTTACTTGTTTCTCTTTAATAAAAATAGTGTTGGTATGACTCACCAAACCGATTTCTTAATAGAATTGAGAACAGGTTTAAAGATGATTCAGGTCAAAATATACACTGAGGTAGCCACTAGTCACCTAAGGTTATTGAATCCTTGAAATGTCAGTTAACCTAACATTTCAGTTAATCTGTTTGAGATGTGCTGTAAATGTAAAATATTCATCAAATTTCAAAGACGTCATTTAAAAAAGAGACAGATATAAAATCTCTCAACTATTTTATATTGATTATAGGCTGACCTATTTTAATTATATTGAATTAAATAAAATATATTAATACATTTTATTCACCTATTTCTTTTTACTTCTTTAACGTGCCTATTAGAAAATTTTAAATTATATATGTGGCTTGCATTATATTTCTATTGGACAATGCGGGCCTGGGGTGATATGGATACTGTCTCCCCAGTTTCCTTTGCATTATATGATTGTAAATTTACCAACTTTAGTAGCCATAAAGGAATAAAATATTTAGACTTACAGTCCAGAAACATGGAACTAGAAAATGCTGCCCAAGCTACATTCTGATCATTTGGTTTCCCATAAAATTGCCCCCAGGGAAAGAATGTCCTGATTAGAATGACATGAATTTTTAGTTTGCCTGAACATTTCTGGTTTTGATTCTAAATCACTTAAATAAATTTTTTTGGTCAGTTCTTTGTGAGATTTGTTAGCATGAGTCATCATCTCTGAATTAACTCTAAGATAGACTTTATGGGCTTGTGGAGCTCACATCAAGAACATGGGCCACAGTAAAATCATCAAAAACTGTGACTCTCAAGCTTTAACATGTATAAAAATTACCTGAAGGGCTTGATGAAACAGATTTCTATGCCCAATTTTCAGAATGTCTGATTCAGTAGGTCTGGGGTAGGGCCTGAGAACTTGTGTTTCTAATAAAATGTTCAGGTGATCATTTTGGTGCAATCAGTACAAGTTAAGAACTACTGATCAAGGTAAATGTCATTTTTTAAGAGGGACTACCTGGCCAGTCAACCTTACTCATATGTTGATAGCTCTGCAGTATAGTATATCTTATTTAAATTTCTGTATCACTAATTCCTGTGAGTTTTTGTTTGTTTGTTTTTTTCTAAATCATTTAAAATCACCAGGACTAATTTTCCTCACAAAATGTGGGATTTCTTCTATATGCAGAAAGTTGTCTCTCCCAAAGATCCATTTTCCTCTTCCTCCTCAGTAAGAGAAACCCATTTCAACTGGGTACGTTGCCAATAGTAGTAATAGTCTCTCTTGCCTGACCCCAGGCCTACTGAATTACAGGCAAACAGGAATGTTGCATGGGACCCCAAGGCAGGCACATCCAGCTGGCGAGCGACTTTCTTTTTGTTTCTCTGACAATTTTTTTTTTTTTAATCATGAAGTGATTTGGAGGATTGAAGCCATGCATGGGAGTGGTACAGAAAAATAGACATCTGCTCTCTGAACATGCTGTAGAGACAAAGCTCATCCCTGGAATGCACCTCTTCGGATTTACCTTACATTAGAGAGAAACGCGTCTCAATCTAATTTAGGACAATTGTTTTTCCTCCTTTAGGCAGCTAAACCTAGGTGATCAATTCAGGAAAACATGCCATGAACAAGTCAGCCAATGTTTTCAAATACAATTCTCCTATTACAGAATGTCCATTAAACCTGGTAACATTGATAATACTAATTTTTTCCTACAGATTAAAGGTGTTCTTGATGACATTATGTATTCACTTGTTTCCAGAGTTTTTAGACATCCTCTATTTTACAAGGCATTCCCAATACACTTTGTGTGCTTTGGCTACAGAGGAAAGTGAGCCAAAAAATGTGGGCGTTTAACCCAGCTGAATTAAGATCCGGGAAAGGGCTGAATTTCTGCACAGATTCTATTTTTTTTAAACATTTTTATTGGAGTATAACTGCTTTAAAGTGGTGTGTTAGTTTCTGCTGTATAAAAAAGTGAAGCAGCTATATATATAGCTATATCCCCATATCTCCACCCTCTTGCATACCCCTTCCACCCTCCCCATCCCACCCCTTTAAGTGGCCACAAAGCACTGAGCTGACCTCCCTGTGCTATGTGTCTGCTTTTCACTAGCTATTTATTTTACATTTGGTAGTGTATATATGTTCATCCAACTCTCTCACTTCGTCCCAGCTTACCTTTCCCCCTCCTTGTGTCCTCAAGTACATTCTCTACTTCTCCGTCTTTATTCCTGTCCTGTCTCTAGGTACCTCAGAACTTTTTTTTTTTTAAGATACCATATATATGTGTTAGCATATGGTATTTGTTTTCCTCTTTCTGACTTACTTCACTCTGTATGACAGACTCTCGGTCCATCCACCTCACTACAAATAACTCAATTTCGTTTCTGTTTATGGCTGAGTAATATCCCATATAAATATGTGCCACATTTTCTTTATCCATTCATCTGTCAAGGGACACTTAGGTTGCTTCCATGTCCTGGCTATTGTAAATAGAGCTGCAATGAAAACTGTGGTACATGACCCTTTATGAATTATGATTTTCTCAGGGTATAGGCCCAGTAATGGGATTGCTGGGTCGTATGGTAGTCCTATTTTTAGTTTTTTAAAGAACCTTCATAATGTGCTCCAAAGGGCTGTGTCAATTTACCTTCCCACCAACAGTGCAAGAGGGTTCCCTTTTCTCCACACCCTCTCCAGCATTAATTGTTTGTGGATTTTTTGATGATGGCCATTCTGACAGGTGTGAGGTGATACCTCATTGCAGTTTTGATTTACATTTCTATAATGATTAGTGATGTTGAGCATCCTTTCATGTGTATCTTGGCAATCTGTATATCTTATTTGGAGAAATGTCTTTTTAGTTCGTCCACCCATTTTTGGATTGGGTTGTTTGTTTTTGGATATTGAGCTGCATGAATTGCTTGTGACTTTTGAAGATTAATCCTTTGTCAGTTGCTTCATTTGTAAACATTTTCTCCCATTCTGAGGGTTGTTTTTTGGGCTTGTTTATGGTTTCCTTTGCTGTGCAAAAGCTTTTAAGTTTCATTAGGTTCCATTTGTTTATTTTTATTTTTATTTCCATTTCTCTAGGAGGTGGGTCAAAGGGATCTTGCTGTGATTTATGTCATAGATTGTTCTGCCTATATTTTCCTCTAAGAGTTTTAAAGTGTCTCGCCTTACATTTAGGTCTTTAATCCATTTTGAGCTTATTTTTGTGTATGGTGTTAGGGAGTGTTCTAATTTCATTCTTTTCCATGTAACTGTCCAGTTTTCCCAGCACCACTTATTGAAGAGGTTGTCTTTTCAATAAGTTGTATATTCTTGCCTCCTTTATGAAAAATAAGGTGACCATGTGTGCATGGTTTTATCTCTGAACTTTCTATCCAGTTCCATTGACCTATATTTCTGTTTTTGTGCCAGTACCATACTGTCTTGATTACTGTAACTTTGTAGTATAGTCTGAAATCCAGGAACCTGATTCCTCCAGCTCCATTTTCCTGTCTCAAGATTGCTTTGGCTATTCGGAGCCTTTTGTGTTTCCATACAAACTGGAAATTTTTTTCTTCTATTTCTGTAAAAAATGTCATTGGTAGTTTGATAGGGATTGCTTTTAATCTGTAGATTGCTTTGGTTACTATAGTCATTTTCACAATGTTGTTTCCTCCAATCCAGAAACATGGTATATCTCCCCATCTGTTTATATCATCTTTAATTTCTTTCATCAGTATCTTATAGTTTTCTGCATACAGGTCTTTTGTCTCCCTGGGTAGGCTTATTCCTAGGTATTTTATTATTTTGTTGCAATTGTAAATGGGACTGTTTCCTTAATTTCTCTTTCAGAATTTTCATCATTAGTGTATAGGAATGCAAGAGATTTCTGTACATTAATTTTGTATCCTGCTACTTTACCAAATTCATTGATTAGCTCTAGTAGTTTTCTGGTAGCATCTTTCGGATTCTCTATGTATGGTATCATGTCATCTGTGAACAGTGACTGCTTTACTTCTTCTGTTCCAATTTGGATTCCTTTTATTTCTTTTTTTTTTTCTGTGATTGCTGTGGTAAAAGTTCCAAAATTATGTTGAATAATAGAGGTGAGAGTCGGCATCCTTCTCTTGCGCCTGATTTTATAGGAAATGATTTCAGTTTTTCACCATTGAGAATGATGTAGTCTGTGGTTTTGTCATATATGGTCTTTATAATGTTGAAGTAAGTTTCTTCTATGCCTACATTCTGGAGGGCTTTTATTCTAAATGGGTGTTGAATTTTGTCAAAAGGTTTTTCAGCATCTATTGAGATGATCATATGGTTTCTATCCTTCAATTTGTTAATATGGTGTATCACATTGACTGATTTGTGTATATTGAAGAAGGCTTGCCTTCCTGGATAAACCCGACTGATCATGTGCTGTTGCATTTTGTTTGCTAGTATTTTGTTGAGGATTTTTGTATCTATGTTCATCAGTGATATTGGCCTGCTGTCCATTTTATTAGCATGTAGTTGCTTGTAGTAATCGCTCATGATCCTTTGTATTTCTGCAATGTCAGTAGTTACTTCTCTTTTTTCATTTCTAATTATATTGATTTGCGTTTTCCCCCCTTTTTTCTTCATGATCTGGTTAATGATTTATCAATTTTGTTTACTTTCTCAAAGAACAAGATTTTAATTTTATTGATCTTTGTTATCATTTCCTTCATTTGTTTTTCATTTATTTCTGACCTGATATTTATGATTTCTTTCCTTCTGCTAACTTTGGGGCTTTTTTGTTCTTCTTTCTCTAATTGCTTTAGATGTTTGGTTAGGTTGTATATTTGAGATGTTTCTTGTTTCTTGATGTAGGATTCTACTGTTATAAACTTTCTTCTTTGAACTGCTTTTGCTGCATCACATAGGTTTTGGGTCATTGTGTTTTCATTGTCATTTGTTTCTAGGTATTTTTTGATTTCCTCTTTGATTTCTTCAGTGATCTCTTGGTTATTAAGTAGTGTATTGTTTAGCCTCCATGTGTTTGTATTTTTTACAGACCTTTTCCTGTAATTGATATCTAGTCTCATAGCATTGTGGTCAGAAAAGATACTTGATACAGTTTCACTTTTCTTAAATTTACCAAGGCTTGATTTGTGACCCAAGATATGATCTATCCCGGAGAATGTTCCATGAGCACTTGAGAAAAATGTGTATTCTGCTGCTTTTGGATGGATTGTCCTATAAATATCAATTAAGTGCATCTTTTTTAATGTATCATTTAAAGCTTGTGTTTCCTTATTTATTTTCATGTTGGATGATCTGCCTATGGTGAAAGTGGGGTTTTAAGGTCCACTACTATGACTGTGTTACTGTCGATTTCCCCTTTTATGGCTGTTAGCATCTGCCTTCTGTATTGAGGTGCACCTATGTTGGGTGCATAAATATTTACAGTTGTTATATTTTCTTCTAGGATTACTCCCTTGATCATTCTGTAGTGTCCTTCTTTGTCTCTTTTAAGAGTCTTTATTTTAAATTCTATTTTGTCTGATATGAGAATTGCTACTCCAGCTGTCTTTTGATTTCCATTTGCATGGAATATCTTTTTCCATCCCCTCTCTTTCAGTCTGTATGTGTCCCTAGGTCTGAAGTGGGTCTCTTGTAGACAGCATATATATGTCTTGTGTTCATATCCATTCAGCCAGTCTGTGTCTTTTGGTGGGAACATTTAATCCATTTACATTTAAGGTAGTATTGATATGTTTGTTCCTATTACCATTTTCTTAATTGCTTTGGGTTTGTTTTTGTAGGTCTTTTCCTTCTCTTGTGTTTCCTGCTTAGGGATGTTCCTTTAGCATTTATTGTAAAGCTGGTTTGGTAGTGCTGCATTCTCTTAGCTTTTGCTTGTCTGTAAAGATTTTAATTTATCTGTCCAACCCGAATGAGATTCTTGCTGGATAGGGTAATCTTGGTTGTAGATTTTTCCCTTTCATCACTTTAAATATGTCCGGTCACTCCCTCCTGCTTTGCAGACTTTCTGCTGAAAGATCAGCTATTAACCTTATGGGGATTCCCTTGCATATTATTTGTTGTTTTTCCCTTGCTGCTTTAATTTTTTCTTTGTATTTAATTTTTGATAGTTTGATTAATATGTGTCTTGGTGTGTTTCTCCTTGGATTTGTCCTGTATGGGACTCTGCCCTTCCTGGACTTGATTGACTATTTCCTTTCACATATTAGGGATGTTTTCAACTCTAGTCTCTTCAAATATTTTCTCAGTCCCTTTCTTTTTCTTTTCTTTTTCTTGGACCCCTATAATTCAAATGTTGGTGTGTTTAGTGTTGTCCCAGAGGTCTCTAAGACTGTCCTCAATTGTTTTCACTCTTTTTTCTTTATTCTGCTCTGTGGTAGTTATTTCCACTATTTTATCTTCCAAGTCACTTACCCGTTCTTCTGCCTCAGTTATTATGTTTTTTTATTCCTTCTAGAGAATTTTTAATTTCACTTATTGTGTTGTTCATCATTGTTTCTTTGCTGTTTAGTTCTTTTAAGTCTTTCTTAAATGTTTCTTTTATTTTCTCCTTTCTATTGCCAATATTTTGCATCATGTGTACTATCATTACTCTGAATTCTTTTGCATGTAGACTCCCTATTTCCTCTTCATTTGTTTGGTCTGGTGGGTTATTATCTTGCTCCTTCATCTGCTGTGTGTTTCTCTTTCTTCTCATTTTGCTTATCTTACTGTGTTTGGGGTGTCTGTTTCACAGGCTGGAGGTTCGTAGTTCCCATTGTTTTTGGTGTGTGCCCCCAGTGGCTAAGTTTGGTTCAGTGGGTTGTGTAGGCTCCCTAGTTGAGGGGACTAGTGCCTGTGTTCTGGTGGATGAGCCTGGATCTTGTCTTTCTGCTGGGGAGGATGACATCCGGTGGTGTGTTTTGGGGTGTCTGTGACCTTATTATGATTTTAAACAGCCTCTCTGCTAATGGGTTGGGTTGTATTCCCTTCTTGCTAGTTGTTTGGCATAGGGCATCTGGCACTTTAGCTTGCTGGTCATTGAGTGGAGCTGGGTCTTAATGTTGAGATGGTGATCTCTGGGAGAACTTTTGCCATTTGATATTACATGGGGCCTGGAGGTCTCTGGTGGATCAATGTCCTGAACTCGGCTCTGCCACCTCAGAGGCACAGGCCTGACACCTGGCTGGAACACCAAGACCCTGTCAGTTACATGGCTCCAAAGAAAAGGGAGAAAAAAGAAAGAAAGATAAAAATAAAATAATATAAAATAATATAAAATTTTTAATTATTAAAAATAGAAAAATCTTAAAATTAAAAGAAAGAAAGAAGAGAGCAACCAAACAAAAAAACAAATCCACCAATGATAACAAGCACTAAAAAGTATACTAAAGAAAAAAAATTAAAAATCAGGCAGACAGAACTGTAAGACAAATGGTGGAAGCAAATCTATACAGACAAAATCACACAAAGATGCATACACATACACACTCACAAAAAGAGAAAAGAAAAATATATCTATATGTATAAAAATAAATTTAAAAAGGAAGAGAGTAACCAAATCAATAAAGAAATCTACCAATGATACTAAATTCTAAATACTAAACTAAGATAAACATAAAATCAGAAACAAATTAGATGCAGAAAGCAAACTCCAAGTCTACAGTTGCTCTCAATGTCCACCGCCTCAATTTTGGGATGATTCACTGTTTATTCATTTGTGTTTATTCCACAAATGAAGGGTGCATCATTTATTGTGGAGATTTAATCCACTGCTCCTGAGGCTGCTTGGCAAGATTTCCCTTTTCTTCTTTGTTTGCACAGCTCCTGAGGTTCAGCTTTGGATTTTGCCCCGCCTCTGCATGTGGGGCCTGAGGGCGTCTGTTCTTCACCCAGACAGGAGGGGGTTAAAGGAGCAGCTGATTAGGGGACTCTGTCTCACTCAGGCCGGGGGAGGGAGAGGTATGGAATGCAGGGCAAGCCTGTGGCGGCAGAGTCCGGCATGACGTTGCACCAGCCTGAGGCACACCATGTGTTCTCCCGGGGAAGTTGTCCCTGGATCACAGGACCCTGACAGTGGTGGGCTGCACAGGAATTCCGACTATGTGGTCTGTTTACTGTGGGCTGCAGCTGGGATACAGCAGTCACTTTGTAAAAGGTGATTAAATATAAGTGCACCATTTTTCCCAAACAGGTGAATCTGGCTTTTGTCATTGGTTTATAAAATGCCCATCTTAGTGAGTATCCTTAAAATCTACACTGAAAAAAAAAAAGAATCCTTTAGCTCTTTCTGTATATCCATCACTGGACACATGAAAACAGCAACAACAAAAATGTCACCTTGACTTTTCCTCAAGCAGTGTTAATGAAAGGAAGACAGGAAGATTCTTGGATAGGGGGTGAACCAAATATATTTTTAACTTACAATAACTGTGATGTTGGCAGGATAATAGCTCATTTGTCATATGGTGAAAGAGGACCAGGAATCTAGGATCTGTGCATTGGCTGGTTGGATCAGGCACTGGGATTTCAGAGGAGTCCCATTGCAAATAATGTTTTATGAGGAGAAGTATATATATATATATATATATATATATATATATATATATATATATATATATATATATATATATATATATATATATATAATTATCTACATTTATTTTCTGTTTTCCTGATGCCACTACATTTGCCAGAGTACTCAACATACAGCTATTAGAATTTGTTACAGAAAGAACATAAGTGTATGGCTCAAAGAAAATTAAGCAACTTGAGAAGGAATTTCCCAAACAGTTGCCTCCCCCTTCACCAGATCAACAGTTCAGGTCATGGTATTCTCCCATAGTGTAAATGAGACATCCCTGCCCACTACTGAAGCCTTTAATGTCCATAGCAAAGAAGTCAAGGCTGCTACCACAGACATGCAAGTGGTCGGGAGAAGAAAGGCCTGAGGCTTAGCTCTCTGAGTCCTTCTACACTTCCGGGGGCCATAGTCAGGCTCCATGGAGATGCAGTGGGGTCCTCCACAGCACACTGATCAATGGGCTGGAAGAAAGTCACAGAGGGGAACTTAGAGACCTAAATATAATGGAAACCAAGGTGAATCTGGAAGGCCAATAGATAACAGATGTGAGCCAATGTCTACCCAAGGTCCAGCAGATCCATGAGTAACATTCCCACCAAAGGTATGCAAGTCCTCATACTGTTAGGTGCTCCTTAGTAAGAAAAGCAGGCAGAAGGAACAGCTGGCTGGACAACAGAGTAATTTTGTCACAGAGAGACTACACCATCCATTACAGGATTGAACTAAAATATACACTGAAGAGGACTAAAATTTATTTTTCCCAACGAATTACCAAGTAGAGACTTAAAAATGAGAGTGAAAGATGAGATTTATTATAGACTAAAGAAAGACATTCTATTTTTCCTTCACCTCTGAGTTGTAGTAGAAGTTGAATGTACAGTCCTATGTTTATCCTTCAGGGTATACAGCATATGTCATCATTAAGAATGTGATACTTATTACCTTATGTGGGGTGGGGAAAAACAACACTTTCATCTCACATTAGAGATCAGAATCCATTTTTACCTCCAAGAATAAATTCATCATCTATGGAAAATGTATACTGGTCCAGTCAAAGCTCATCTCCTGTTTTATCACCACCTACTAAGGAAAGTAGTTGCGTTGAAGCAACCAAAGAAGGGAAATTCAGTTCTGTTCCCTGTTGTATGAAATGACTACAAAATAGCCCCAGATCATTCTAGCCATGTCATGGACCTGACAGAATCCAGATGTGTGTGAATTCTCCCTCAATTCTCTGACATTTAAATAAATATGGCAAGTAGAGAAAGGAACACAGACTAGTTCAGGTGCCCAAGCACCTAGTTCTGTTAGAAATCTGCCCTGTGTTGTTTGGCAATCTGGACTATCTTTTGATGTTTCTCCTCATGAAATGAAGCTAATAATTTTTTTTAATCTGTCAAGTGTTATAAGGATTACTAAGATGAAGAAGAAATGGATCCAAAAGAGATTTCTTGTGGCTATTTTCAACTAAAAATTTGTAACCTTGCCTTCAACAGGCCTCAGGATACTGGCACAGTCCCTGCTAGACAATAAATCAACACAGTCTGGAACACTTACTGAAGAAAGTAAATGATCTATTCTGTTTGGATACTCGCCCTAAATGGGAAGGGTGAGGGTCAATCATCATGGAAAGGAACTGTTTACTTGGCAAAGACACATGGAAATTCTAAAGTGATGTGAGTTCCTGTAATAACCACACACAATTTTGATAATCCAGTGAACATCAGAGAGCATTTCCTTCATCTAGAAAAACCACCAGAGAATAAGGCGAGGTCTTCATCTCACACCCTCCAAAACTGGAGCTGCCAAATTCTACAATGAAAACATGACACATGGTAGGATCACACTGAAGTAAACCTTACACTTGTACCATAAGTAAGAGGTTGTGGAAGAAACTGCTAACTGGATCTGATTACCTAAGGCTTATGGATGCCCAGCTAGTACCTACATTCCTAGCCATGCTTTCAACTAGTGGCAGCCACGTGACAATTTGTGACCAAGCGTGTATGAAAGGAAATGATTTGTTCAACTTTCAAGTTTCATCTTAAAGTGAACAAGCAAGCCCTCATCCCCCTTTTCCTTCTTCCCACAGGCAGGATTTCAGGTAATATGGTAAATTAAATTGCTTTAGCTAAACAAAGACAACACCCTATGGATGGTGACAGAATACAATACAAGAACCTTGGGTACCTGACATCATGAAATGACAAAAATAGACCTAAGTTATTTATACCAGATTGTTGCATGAAAGAAAAACTTCTATCCTTCTTACATCAACATTATTTTGGATATTTATTACAGTGTTCAAAGTGACCCCTGGCTGATGGAGGGGTGCTACTTCCCTGGGATGCGCAAGGTAATTCATTCAATAGAATTTTCTGATTCTGTGTTAGGTTTGAGGTTCTAAAGATAAAAATTGTATAGCTTATAGGACAAGAGGGAATGCTTACCATTCCAGAGCACTGTCCACATGTTTGTGCTCAGATACAAAGAGAACAAAGTGGAAAGTCATCAATTTCACACATAGGGCTAAGCAATGGAATTTTGAACAAGTGATATTGATTGGTCTGGTAACTCTTTAAGTTAATCACTTTTCCTGATAATACTTGAAGGGGCTCTTTTAACATAGTAACAAAACAAAACACAAAAGTATTACCTCCGAAGGTGCACACACAGAACAGACACACACACACTATATATATATATTTTACACATATGTATATATGTATATACACACATTATACATACATGTGTATATATGTGTATGTAGATATACACCTTATATGTATGTGTACACACTATATATATTTATATACATATTATGCATATTTGTGTATACACACCTCACATATGTGTGGAATACACACACATAAATATAGGCAGCATCTACAAATACAGTGGGGTTAATATCTTACTCCCTCTTTTAACTCCAAAATACCTCTTAACACTTCCCATTATGATAGCTCACATCATAGTTATTTGCATACATCTTACTGCTGCTCAAAGACTATAAATTCTTGACAGAAAAAATTATGACTCATATATATATACTTTATTGTCTGAATAGCAGCTTATACAGTGCTTGGAGCATAAAAGGAGCTTATTGTACAGTTGTGAATAAGCGACTGACCAATTGAATGAGTGAATGAGTAAGTGACTATTTGGAGAGTCGTGTTAAGGGAAGAGAGAAGGGAGTTGAATACAGATTTCCTTCCTGAGAGGGTATTTGTGAAATAAACTGACTTATAACTAGAAAACAGAAACCACTAGACATAACAGGTAACATCCACTTAATCACAAAATACTTGTAAATCCACATTAAGCCTTTCCAAGTCAGTCAGATTAAGTTCTTCAAACATAAAATTTTTTGTGTTTGTTTATTAATGAAAAGTACCTCCATTACAGAGAAAGAGTTCCTTGACCTGTACAAGTTAACCAAATGTGTCAAAGGCCAAAGCTATGTTTCTTTTCGACTCATAAATGCAAGTAAGCAGCTGCATTGGAGTCCACTCATTCTGCTGGAATTTTTTAATGTTCTGAGGGCCGATTTACCAAATTCACTCTGTAAAAATAATTGGCCCTGAAATCTTCGTAGAATGCCAAAGGAACTCATAGGCAATTCATGATCAAACCAAGTTCATCTTAGAGCTTAAAACTTGGTCTTCAATAACTGCTGCAAATATAAGTACCTGAGAACCAATAGGGACAAGCATACAAGGGACCATGCAAACACCAGTAGCCCAGGCAAGGACAGCCTCAGACATCCCCAAACTCAATGACCTTAAAGACATTTACCTTCTACATCAATGATCAAGGGATAGTGACTCTTGTCTCTGAGATATCCTTTATAATGCAGACCAAATATTTCTAAAAATAGAAAATGTTATGCCTATCACTCTCCTCTAGAGGTAATGTTCATATGAGGTATTGTGCTTTGAACTTTAGTCTAATTGATATATAGTGCAGTGTGCACATACATTTATTAAATAAGGAACTTGTATTTGATGACCTCTGTAAATTCCTTTCCAACTCTAAAATGATTTCTCCACAATCATTCATAAATCCCAATAAAAATGCCATCCCAAGGAAAGTCAATACAACCTTACTTAAATTTTTGCCCTCTTCTTTTTCGTCTGCCTTTTCACAAAGTAAGTTATTGGGGGGGGGGCGTTTAGAAAGAAAATTTCAAAAAGTCAACGGTTCCAAGGACATGTAATAGCAGGACTAACTTGTAAGGGAAAGAAATGTGATTTCATGCAGCATTAGTTGAGAATGTTTCAGTTAATGGGGGCAATTTTACACAAACAAAGACCTTAACTTTTTCAAATCCCATACAATTTTATTCTAAGCAATTACCAAATTCAATCTTCAGTTTAACTAGTCTTCAATCTGCTGATATTTTTATATGTAGTTGCCCAGGATCCAAAATAGTGGATATGTTGAACTCCACCACTCTGCCTGTTACCTCTGACCATGTACCATCCAGAGAAAATTCCTTTAAATAGTCCAGGATAGACAAGGTTCCAGGCATGTCTATCACTTTCCATGGTTTCTAAGCAATTGAAAGTTTCCACCTGTTCTGCCTGGGATCATTTAGGGCAGGAAACTTATTGCTAAAAGAGATTGGTGTGAGAAGCCATGTTCTACAGGATATTAAGCTCCCAGGCTGAATTTGGAATATCTGTAGTTTTCTGTGTGTTTGCTAAATCCTCAACCATTATTTTTCTAGAAGCAAAAGTGTCAAGTTTCTCTGTTAATCACTCTCTAAATGCATATCTATTCCCACACAGTGCATTATTAAATGGAAATGAGCCTAATTATTCACCTGTTAGTGGGTGGGGATTGAGGAAAAGAGAAAATGAAGAGAATAAGATTTCCCTTTCAACAGTTTGGTGCAGAATCTCTATGCTACAGTCCTGTGAATAACAATTTGGCCTTGTACGTCTGTGTGACGGGATAATAATTTTAGGTAATAACCAGAGTTTCTTTTCACCCAAAATTCCTTGCTCCCATACTTATACCCCTATTCCCCACCCATGACCCATCTGACTACACCTTGAAATCAGAAGTGTCTCTCCAACAAGGGAGGACTGTTTCAGCAGAAAAGCAAAGCAGGAGATTCCACATGGCCTCTGCTATGCTGAGATGGTATTTAAGCCTTCATGAAATTAGACACGTTCAAAAAAATGTTACATTTTCTTGTACACATGAAACTGGAGGTGTGTGAAATGTGTACATATTTTCACCAGTAATGATGTAATAGTTGGTTTGTTTCCCCAATTACAATAATATACTTTATTTCAAATGTCAGAACTACATATGCCGTAATAGGAATCAGGCAAACTGTAGTGGGTTTACTCTTTAGTTTCTTGAGACACACTGAGCAGCTTTCCCAAATCCTGACTTTTTTCCAGCATTTTTTATAAGTGGATGTCACAATGTGAGGCAACAGAGTGGAGAATCAGTGCTACTAAGGGTGTGTCATTCACCCCTCCATCCTTTCACCAAGACATCAACATCATTTCCCCAAGCTTGAAAGAGAAATTGCACTATATATTTTCTTTTTTTTTTTTTTTTTTTTTTTTTCTTTTTTGCGGTATGCGGGCCTCTCACTGTTGTGGCCTCTCCCGTTGCGGAGCACAGGCTCCGGATGCGCAGGCCCAGCGGCCATGGCTCATGGGCCCAGCCGCTCCGCGGCATATGGGATCCTCCCAGACCGGGGCACGAACCCGTATCCCCTGCATCGGCAGGCGGACTCTCAACCACTGCGCCACCAGGGAGGCCCTGCACTATATATTAAAAAAATGGAACTTGCTAAAGAGTTACTGAGATCCTACACTGCAGATGGTGCTCACCTAAAAAGTAAGGGGCTTGGAATTTTATTTAGACGATTGAACGAATGATTTTATGCAACCTGTTTCTCTAGGTCTTGTTTTTTTTTTCTAATATTTGGCTGAGTCATAGGAGTCTGTGAAGTAAAATGAAGTAATTTGATAACTCTCCTAAAACATTCAAGCACACTGAATTATGTGAATCAGAAATTCAAGAACATTTTAAAGAAATCTCAAAATGACAAGGCATGGTCTCATGTTTACCAACTTGAACTTTATTTAATTTTTTTAGTATTGTAGCCTCTTTTGTTTTTAAATTTCAAATATCAGGGCATTAAGATGAAGGCAATAAACCTGCTGAAGAAGGTAACAAAGAGTTGACTTTTGAGAAGACTGCTCTTTATTGTGGAAAAGGCCCTAGCATCCTACTGTTTGATTAGTCCTCAAATCCTGATTTGAAATGCCTAACGACTCCTCCTCCTGAAACTTCTTCTGCCAAAATGCTGCCTTCTGAATCATGCAGATGAGCAGTAGCCAGAGTCTGGTGTCCAGAAAAGATTCAGGTGAAATTAACAGCTTATAAGTGGAATCATATCTTACCCTTCTAGAATGCTGGTGATTTTCTGTTTCTTGAGCTAGAAGGCAGACACATGACTGCGCACTCTTTGTCATAATACCCAAGGTTTTAATTTATGATGTGTGCACTTCTTTGTGTGTATTACTTCAGCTGAACTTAAAAACAAAACAAACAAATGAACAAACAAAAATAACCACTTTGCAGCTAGGAAAATCAAAAGACCCTCCACAAAAGAAACACTAACCCCGTGCTAGTGTTTGGACTTTGAAAACTGATTAGGGTGCAGCTAAATAAAATTATAGAGACCAACCTGATATTTAAACATCACAGTCTAAAAAACACTTCCATGTCCATAGTATTAGTTCTGTGAGAGATTTAGTGCTTCCATTTTAAAGAAGAAACTAATTTTTTTTTTTTTTTTTTTTTTTTTGCGGTATGTGGGCCTCTCACTGTTGTGGCCTCTCCCATTGCAGAGCACAGGCTCCGGACGCGCAGGCTCAACGGCCATGGCTCAAGGGCCCAGCTGCTCCGCAGCATGTGGGATCTTCCCGGACTGGGGCACGAACCCGTGTCCCCTGCATTGGCAGGCGGACTCTCAACCACTGCGCCACCAGGGAAGCCCGAAACTAAATTTTAAAACAGTTAAATGACTTTGTACAGGGTGGTTAATTGAATAAGCTTCAGAATTCTATATTCCCAGCATTTTTTTTCTATCTCTGAGTATCGTCCTCATTCCACAATTTCACAGCTAACTATACTACATGAACCCTTATTCGAACTAATCCTGTCATTAGGTCAAAAGACAAAAGCTGTATGATTGTTAGGTGTCAAAAAGGGCATTTGGTAAAGCCCAACATCTATTCTATACTTTAAAAAATGTATTGCTAACCCTCTTTAACATGATAAATAATACTAACCTCAAACTAGCATTTGACATTTTAATAGAAACGTGATCGTAAAAGTGAAAACAACCTGACAATGTCTGCTATCACCACTATTAGACTTTGTCTTTTAGTGTAAGCTACTGCAATAAAGGATAAAAGGTGTTAAAAAGAGACACAGTTGGACATTCTTAACTACTTGGAAATCCTGAAGGGACTAGAATAACACTTCTAAAACTAATAACTAATGAGGTAGTTTAATAAAGTGAAAAAATATATATATAAGTACTACCCAAGTCCTATGCAAGTTATAAAACTTCATTGAGAAATGAAAAAGAAGACTTGAATAAATGCAGAAATATACCAAGTTCCTGGTAAATAACTTGCTGTAGATGTGTTCTCTGCAGCACTATTTATCATAATAATAAAAATGGAAAGCAACTAAATATTTGACAATAGGGAATAGGTAAAATAAAGTATGGTACAGTCATACAACAATATGAACAGCCACAAAAATACATAAAAGAAAAGTATTTCATGGCTTGGAAAAATGTCCAATGTGGACAGTAAATTTTTTTAAAGTCACAAAACAGTTTTTTGTGAAAGAAAAGGAGTATGTTTTGTGTATACACACATACAAACAAGTACTCAAAATAAAACTGGGAGGCTATACCTCTAGATATGTTATGGATTATAGGTGATTTAAATTTTCTACTTTTTCTTTAACTGCATTTTTGTGTTTAACTGTATTTCCCTAATTTTAAATTATATGTATGTATTATATTTATAATAAAAATTAAAACATAATTATCTTAGGAAAAATATAAATTTTCTTATTGTGGCTGGGATAGATTTCATGCAGTTATCTTTCCAAAGAGAAACAAGTAAAATGAAAAACAAAACCTCAGTAACATAAATTGGACTCTGTCTGTTAGAAATCTATTATATTTATATAGTCAAAAGTCACCACTGTTGTAGTCAAAAGTCACCATTATAGTAAAGATTTAACCCGAAACTTCAAAGCACAGTAAGAAGCTATATAGTTTTACTGCACATCTGTATAGTGTTTTAGTCTTTCAAAGATAATTTCATATTTGCTGAATTATTCTATTGTCACTCCAACCCGTTGAGTTAAGAAATTATCCCCATTTACAGATTAAGACTGTGAAACACAGGAAGTTCTAGATAGTTAAACACATGGGTAGTTGATGTTATTATTGCCTGCACCAGTGTACCACTGGAACTAAAATCCAGAACTTTAAGCACTAACTCCAGATGACTTTCAAACTAGATTTCACTTCAATTCAAAAATTATTAAGTTTCTCCAAGGTGCCAGGTACTCTGTTTTGGAAATTGTATATGGAAGTTGTATATCATGCAAATTTAAAAAAAAAAATTCTGAGAGTATTTTAAATTCTTGAAAGATAAGAGCTCGGGTTAAATTGGGCTGTTATTTAAATAATGCACAAAAGTTGAAGTGCTGGTGTCAAATCATCCAAATATAGATTCAGTTCCTTAAAGTGATTCACCAAAAGCATCCAGTCTCTGAAAGAGAGCATCAAATGAAATCTAAAAATTATAATGTCTGGGTCCTAGAAAATTCATGGGAAAGGATTTTCTCTCCTTTAATAAACCCATCATCCTGACTTAGAGAGTTAACCTTCCTTTTAAAAAATTCATCTCATAAGTGATACATTTTATGCCTACTTATGAAGTGACATACTTAAAACACAACCAATGTGCTTTCAAGAAACATACCCCAGCATGAGACATGATCCACTTTTTTCTTTGTATGTAACATTTACTTTGGATTATAATAAGGAAGTGAGCAAAATATGATTTACAAAATCTGTCTCATGATACATTTAACAACCTTGCAAAAGCTTTACATGCATTATGCCTCACAATAAACATTGACATTTATCATCTAAAATTCTCATTTGTGCTAATGGCAGGCTCATTCTTTCACTTAGGTAATGAAATTTTAATATAGTATGTGAATGAGAAGGGAAGGGGAGTATAAAATATATTAAGTAATTCACTTGGCTATTACACTACCAGAAAGACGACATCATTTTTCGTCCCACATTTCTCAAGCAATAGATTTTGCAGTGCAATCATCAACAGGTGGGTGGATTTTAGGACTATCTGACATATCAAATTTGCTCAGAAAAGACAGAGTTCTGTGAGCAATTCCTATATTCCATTTCCTCAATATTCAAAATATTCCAGTGGAACATCCAAAGTAAACACTTGTTTTTCCCCTATCTAGATAAAGAATGCCTTCTACCTGTGGCTCTTCTAATGTTCTCAAGGACAACCCCCACTGCTACTTACCTGGTAAAAAATAGAAAACCTGTCACCCAAACAGCAGCTCCCTGCATTTTTTTTGCTTTCTTCTATACATTCAACCAAGAAACTGATAGCATATTATTTTCTAAGACAATTTTTTCAAATGAACCACAGCACTATGAGGCATGAACACATATGAAGGAAGTTAAAGAAGAGGGAGTATTTGAGGTAAAATTGAGCAGTTGACAGAAAGTGAATTTTCTGTCAAGAGTATGTATTACCTTAGTTCCAAAGAGCTCACAAATGTGCAGAGGGGTAATGCTGACTGTCACCAATTTGTGCATATGCTATTCATTTAAGCGTTTGATTGCCGGCATGTTTCTCTGTGGATGTTCAAGTTCCACCTGAGCTTATTGTTTTACATTGAAATAAATATGCACTTTAGGTGCAATGGAGCCTCACTGCAATATTGCCTCTGGGCACATGGTTTGAGGTTGCTTTACATCAAGATATCTGAGGTTCTTCTAAAACATTCCTCCAACGACAGATTTTAAGACAGACTCTGCCTACTAGTGAATTTCAGATCACAAATTTTAAAAAAGACCCTCCAAGTTGTGATAAGTTAGATTATGTTCACCAAATATTTCCTCCCTTTTCCCCACACTGTGGGCAGAGTATACTTTCCCACCCCCGTGATGTTGGGCTTGAATATGTGACTTGCTATGATTAATGGTACCACACCATGACACGGTATTTTATGCCATGATAAAAACAAAGGTTTGAGACTTCTGACATTTCCCTGTGCTATGGTCTGAATGTTTGTATCCCCCTAAAATGTGTATGTTAAACTCCTAACCCCCAAAATTGATGGTATTAGGAGACGAGGTCTTTGGGAACTGCCTGAGTCATGAGGGTGGAACTCTCATGAATGAGATTGCCTTATAAAAGAGGCCACAGAGAAATCCCTAGCCCCTTTGGTCATCAGAGCACACAATGAGAAGTCTGCAACCTTGAAGAGAGCCCTCACCTGGCCATGCTGGCATCCTGATCTCTGACTTCCAGGCTCCAGAACTTTAAGCAATAAGTTTTTACTGTTTATAATCCACCCAGTCTGTGGTATTTTGTTCTAGTAACAGGAACAGAATAAGATACCATGAAAAGAACATTCTTGGATATTTCACTGGTCCAGAGATGGTAAGAGACAAATCAACCTGACTTAGAATCAGCCTGTGATTTGGAGTCAAGCCCAGCTGAATTCAGTCTAGATCAGCTGACCTAAGCCAATGTATGCATGTATATAAGTAAAAGTAAATGCTTTGTTTTAAGCCACTGCATTTGGGGTGGTTTGTTGTCCAACATTATTGTGGCCATAGTTGACTGATACGTATCTGGCAGCAAACACATTGTTAAAGTAATTATAACATACAAATAGGTCCATATCTTGATTCTAAAGCAGTTGTAATGTAGCAAAACTTTATTAATAACCACATCACCTGCATATAGCTATAAATGTGATATATGTCAATCAATTATCAAGATAATACTCTGTTACTTAAAGGAGAAATGACTGAATGTTTTGAGTTAGCTAGATATGCCTGGCTAGCAGTCCTCTTTCTAAATATATAAATTAAATACCTTCTCAGCCCAATTCAAAATGAGAAAACAAAAACCCTGATGAAAAATAAGGCAGGAAGTTTAATTGTGAATGACTATTCTGACGTGTTCTTATCCTGCTGCCTAGATAGCTACTGAGGAGGATATGTTCTATATTGAATTAACAGAAAAATAATAGTGATAAATAAATACAAATTAAAGCTCTTAAAATAATTTGTTGATCAGTTTAGATGACATATTAAGAATCAGATTATAAGTATAAATCTAGCATGATACGAACATATCAAAATGAAAATTCTCAAACGTTAATACAGAGGAAACAATTATGTTCCTTTACATTGATAACGTTAAATGTACAGTATAAAGGAAAAAGTTAAATAATTTTTGAAAATTTTCTTTTAATTACTACTATAGCACCTTGATTATAATGACAAGGATAATTTCATATAAACTATAAAAAATAATAATTATTTATTTTACAGTATCTTGTAAAATGTTGTTTAGTTTTAAAATTCATGACAGAAGTGATGTCAACATCATGGTAGAATGAGATGCTCCCATTGTCTCTTCCCTTCAACATACAACCAGTAAAACATCCATAACTCAAGAAAAGTGTCTCTGCCCAACGCACCAGGACACTCAAGAATTCCATACATCTGTACATCTAATGGTGTACAGAACACATATATAAGGCAGAGCCAGAGGAGGAGCAGAGGTGGCACCTGTGACCCCAAACCCCTGGCTGTGGTGGCAGAGCCTGCAGCCCCAGAGAACCCAGTAGAAGCAGGAGAGGCAGTGCACACAACTCTGGCCTCCCAGCTACAGCAGCACCATTGCTGCAGGGAACCTGGCAGCAGAGATACCAAGGCCTGCTACCCTGTCTCTCTAGCCACAGAGGCACCAGCGTGACTCTGCTAACCCAACACCTGTAGCAGCAGCACCCATAAATCCAACAAACCTGGACAATGCAGAGACACCCCTGTCTCTGGCCTCTCCCCCACTCACCCTGTGGTGGTGAAGCAATGGAAGCACCTGCCATTCCAGTGTCCCAGGGAGGTAGAGCAGCAGTAAAGCACCAGCCACCTGGAGGCACAAGCAGCCTCAATGTAGACATTGGGGAAAACCTCTGCCAGAGACAGTGGGGTGGAACATGCTGATTCTCAAATACAACTAGAGGCAGTTCCGGTAAGAGAAACCAAAAACTTGTGCTATAGCACCACCTACTGAAAACAAAAAAAGCCTTTAATTACTAACTTGAAGAATGGTTAGAATCAAGAAAAATAAAAGCTTTACCTAAAGAAGAAAGCTTTTCACTACTTTAAATATGCTGGCAGACTAACAACACATCAAACACCAGGAAAAACCACAGTAATATGGTTTCACAAAAAGAAAATGAAAATTATCTAGAAATTAAAGTCATGGATTAATGCAATCTAACTGATAGAGAATTCAAAATGGCTGTCATGAAGGAACACAATGAGCTATAAGACAACTCAGAAAGGCAGTGCAACGAGTTCAGGAACAAAATTAATTAACAGAGAGGAGATTGGTTCAAGACGGCAGAGTAGAAGTACATGCACTCACTCCCTCTTGCAAGAGCACTAGAATTACAACTAACTACTGAACAATCATCAAAGGGAAGACACTGGAACTCACCAAAAAATATACTCCACATCCAAAGACAAAGGAGAAGCCACAGTGAGATGGTAGGAGGGGCACAATCACAATAAAATCAAATCCCATAACCGCTGGGTGGCTGACTCACAAACTGGAGAACACTTGTACCACAGAAATGCAACCACTGGAGTGAAGGTTCTGAGCTCCATATCAGATTTCCCAACCTGGGTGTCTGGCAACAGGTGGAGGAATTCCCAGAGAATCAGACTTTGAAGTGTAGCAGGATTTGATTGCAGGACATCGACAGGACTGGGGGAAACACAGACTCCACCTTTGGAGAGCACACACAAAGTAGGTGTGCATCAGGACCCAGAGGAACAAGCAGTGACACCATAGGAGACTGAACCAGACATAACTGCTAGTTCTGGAAGGTCTCCTGCAGAGGTGTGGGCTGTGTGTGTTGTTGTGGCTCACCACGGGGACAAGGACACTGGCAGCAGAAGTTCTGGGATGTACTCTTGGTGTGAGCCCTCCCAGGGTCCACAATTAGCCTCACCAAAGAACAAGTAGGGTCCAGTGCTGGATTGCCTCAGGCCAAACAACCAAAGGGGAGGGAACTCAGGCCCACCCATCAGAAGACAAGCAGATTAAAGTTTTACTGAGTTCTGTCCACCAGAGAAACACCCAGCTCTGCCCATCACCAGCCCTTCCCATCAGGAAGTTTTCACAAGCTTCTTCAATGGCCTCATCCACCAGAGGGCAGACAGCAGAAGCAAGAAAACTATAATCCTGCAGCCTGTGGAAGGAAAACCACATTCACAGAAAGGTAGACAAAATGAAAAGGGAGAGGACTATGTACCAGATGAAGGAACAAGATAAAGCCCCAAAAACACAACTAAATGAAGTGGAAATAGGCAACTTACCAGAAAAATAATTCAGAATAATGATAGTGAAGATGATCCAGGACCTCGGAAAAAGAATGGAGGCAAAGATCGAGAAGATGCAAAAAATGTTTAACAAAAACCTAGAAGAATTAAAGAACAAACACCTAGAAGAATTATAGAACAAACAGAGATGAACAATACAATAACTGAAATGAAAAATACACTAGAAACAATCAATAGCAGAATAGCTGAGGAAGAAGAACGGATAAGTGACATGGAAGACAGAATGGTGAAATTCACTGCTGCAGAACAGAATGAGGAAAAAAGAATGAAAAGAAATGAAGACTGCCTAAGAGACCCCTGGGACAACATTATACACACCAACATTTGCATTATAGGGGTCCCAGAAGGAAAAGAGATAGGGAAAGGACACAAGAAAATACTGGAAAAGATTATAGTAGAAAATTTCCCTAACAGAGACTCTGGGCTAAACCTCGCCCTAACTGCTGCATTGTTTGTCTGGTTTCCAATTCTGCAGGCTCGGTCAGCTGGGGCTGGGTGCCAGCAGTGGGTAGTGGCAGGTGCCCACAGAGGAACAGGAGCCCAGAGAAAGAGGGCGTGGCAGCAGCAGCGGAGATGATGCCAAGGACACCGCAGTAGAGAGGCTGGGAGTGAGGAAGGGTCACTGAAGCCCAACCCCTACCCAGTGCCAGACTCTGTGAGCATTGAGTGAGCATGGTCAGCGGGCAAGGTTGCAAACGTGTAGATGAAAGGCTTTTGGTGCTCCACCCAGGAGTTAGTGCTGTGCCTCTGAGGTGGGAGAGCCAACTTCAGGACACTGGTCTACAAGAGACTTCCCAGCTCCATGTAATATCAAACAGTGAAAATCTCGCAGAGATCTCCAACTCAACACCAGCACCCAGCTTCACTCAATGACCAGTAAGCTACAGTGCTAGACACCCTATGCCAAACAATTAGCAAGACAGGAACACAACACCACCCATTAGAAGAGAGGCTGCCTAAAATCATAATAAGTCCACAGACACCCCAAAACACACCACCAGACATGGACCTGTCCACCAGAAAGACAAGGTCGAGCCTCATCCACTGGAATACAGGCACTAGTCCCCTCCACCAGGGGGCCGACACAACCCACTGAACCAATATTAGTGACTGGGGACAGACACCAAAAACAACAGGAACTACGAACCTGCACCCAGCAGAAAGGAGACCCCAAACACAGTAAGATAAGCAAAATGAGAAGACAGAAAAACACAAAGCAGATGAAGGAGCAAAATAAAAACCCACCAGACCTAACAAATGAAGAGGAAATAGGCAGTCTACATGAAAAAGAATTCAGAATAATGATAGTAAATATTATCCAAAATCTTGGAAATAGAATACAGAAAATGCAAGAAACATAAACAAGGACCTAGAAGAAATAAAGAGGAAATAAGCAATGATGAACAAAACAATAAAGAAAATAAAAATAATCTAGAAGGGATCAATAGCAGAATAACTGAGGCAGAAGAACAGATGAGTGACCTGGAAGACAAAATAGTGGAAATAACTACAGATGAGCAGAATAAAGAAAAATTAATGAAAAGAACTGAGGACAGTCTCAGAGACCTCTGGGACAGCATTAAATGCACCATCATTCGAATTATAAGGGTCCCAGAAGAAGAAGAGAAAAAGAAAGGGACTGAGAAGAGATTATAATTGAAGAGATTATAATTTAAAACTTCACTAATATGGGAAAGGAAATAGTTAATCAAGTCCAGGAATCACAGAGAGTCCCATACAGGATAAATCCAAGGAGAAAAATGCAAAGACACACATTAATCTAACTATCAAAAATTAAATACAAAGAAAACATATTAAAAGCAGCAAAGGAAAAACAACAAATAACACACAAGGGAATCCCCATAAGGTGAACAGCTGATCTTTCAACAGAAATTCTGCAAGCCAGAAGGGAGTGGAAGGACATATTTAAAGTGATGAAGGAGAAAAACCTGCAACCAAGATTACTCTACCCAGCAAGGATCTCATTCAGATTTGATGGAGAAATTAAATCCTTTACACACAAGCAAAGGCTGAGAGAGTTCAGCACCACCCAACCAGCTTTACAACAAATGCTAAAGGAACTTCTCTAGGCAAGAAACACAAGAGAAGGAAAAGACCTACAATAATGAACCCAAAACAATTAAGAAAATGAGAATAGGAACATACATATCGATAATTACCTTTAATGTAATTGGATTAAACGCTCCCACCAAAAGACACAGACTGGCTGAAGGATATAAAAACAAGACCCATATATATGCTGTCTACAAGTGACCCACTTCATACCTAGGGACACATATAGACTGAAAGTGAGGGGATGGAAAAAGATATTCCATGCAAATGGAAATCAAAAGAAAGTTGGAGAAACAATTCTCATATCAGACAAAATAGACTTTAAAATAAAGACTATTACAAGAGACAAAGAAGGATACTACATAATGATCAAGGGGTGGATCCAAGAAGAAGATATAACAATTGTAAATATTTATGCACCCAACATAGGAGCACCTCAATACATAAGGCAAATGCTAACAGCCATAAAAGGGGAAATTGACAGTAACACAATCAGAGTAGGGGACTTTAATGCCTCACTTTCACCAATGGACAGATCATCGAAAATGAAAATAAATAGGAAACACAAGCTTTAAATGATACATTAAACAAGATGGACTTAATTGATATTTATAGGACATTCCATCCAAAAACAACAGAATACATATTTTTCTCAAGTGCTCTTGGAACATTCTCCAGGATAGATCATACCTTGGGTCACAAATCAAGTCTTGGTAAATTTAAGAAAATTGAAATTGTATCAAGTATCTTCTCTGACCACAATGCTATGAGACTAGATATCAATAACAGGAAAAGATCTGTAAAAAATACAAACACATGGAGGCTAAACAATACACAACTTAATAACGAAGTGATCACTGAAGAAATCAAAGAGGAAATTAAAAAATACCTAGAAACAAATGACAATAGAGACACAACAACCCAAAACCTATGGGATGCAGCAAAAGCAGTTCTAAGAGGAAAGTTTATAGCAATACAATCCCACCTTAAGAAACAGGAAACATCTCGAGTAAACAACCTGAACTTGCACCTAAAGCAATTAGAGAAAGAAGAACAAAACACCCCCAAAGTTAGCAGAAGGAAAGAAATCATAAAAATCAGATCAGAAAGAAATGAAGGAAATGATAGCAAAGACCAATAAAGCTAAAAGCTGGTTCTTTGAGAACATAAATAAAATGATAAACCATTAGCCAGACTCATCAAGAAAAAAAGGGAGAAGACTCAAATCAATAGAATTAGAAATGAAAAAGGAGAAGTAACAACTGACACTGCAGAAATACAGAGGATCATGAGAGATTACTACAAGCAACTCTATGCCAATAAAATGGACAACCTGGAAGAAATGGACAAATTCTTAGAAATGCACAACCTGCCAAGACTGAACCAGGAAGAAATAGAAAATAGGAACAGATCAATCACAAGCACTGAAATTGAAACTGTGATTAAAATTCTTCCAACAAACAAAAGCCCAGGACCAGATGGCTTCACAGGCGAATTCTATCAAACATTTAGAGAAGAGCTAACACCGATCATTTTCAAACCCTTCCAAAATATAGCAGAGGGAGGAACACTCCCAAACTCAGTCTACAAGCACACCATCACCCTGATACCAAAACCAAACAAAGTTGTCACAAAGAAAGAAAACTACAGGCCAATATCACTGATGAACATAGATGTAAAAATCTTCAACAAAATACTAGCAAACAGAATCCAACAGCACATTAAAAGGATCATACACCATGATCAAGTGGAGTTTATTCCAGGAATGCAAGGATTCTTCAATATACACAAATCAATCAACGTGATACACCATATTAACAAATTGAAGGAGAAAATACATAGGATCATCTCAATAGATTCAGAAAGATCTTTTGACAAAATTCAACACCCATTTATGATAAAAAACCCTCCAGAAAGTAGGCACAGAGGGAACTTTCCTCAACATAATAAAAGCCATATGACAAACCCACAGCCAACATCATCCTCATTGGTGAAAAACTGAAACCATTTCCACTAAGATCAGGAAGAATACAAGGTTGCCCACTCACAGCAGTATTATTTGACATAGTTTTGGAAGCTTTACCCACAGCAATCAGAGAAGAAAAGAAATAAAAAGAATCCAAATCAGAAAAGAAGAAGTAAAGCTGTCACTGTTTGCAGATGACATGATACTATACATAGAGAATCCTAAGGTTGCTACCAGAAAACTACTAGAGCTAATCAATGAATTTGGTAAAGTAGCAGGATACAAAATTAATGCACAGAAATCTCTGGCATTCCTATATACTAATGATGAAAAATCTGAAAGTGAAATCAAGAAAACACTCCCATTTACCATTGCAGCAAAAAGAATAAAATATCTAGGAATAAACCTACCTAAGGAAACAAAAGACCTGTATGCAGAAAATTATGACACTGATGAAAGAAATTAAAGATGATACAAATAGATGGAGAGATGTACCATATTCTTGGATTGGAAGAATCAACATTGTGAAAATGACTCTACTACCCAAAGCAATCTACAGATTCAATGCAATCCCTACCAAACTACCACTGGCATTTTTCACAGAACTAGAACAAAAAATTTCACAATTTGTGTGGAAACACAAAAATACTGTGTTTGAAGTCCCTGAAGTCAGGTAGCCTGATACCTCCAGCTCCATTTTGCTTTCTCAAGATTGATTTGGCTATTTCGGGTCTTTTGTGTTTCCATACAATCGTGAATTTTTTTGTTCTAGTTCTGTGAAAAATGCCAGTGGTAGTTTGGTAGGGATTGCATTGAATCTGTAGATTGCTTTGGGTAGTAGAGTCATTTTCACAATGTTGATTCATCCAATTTAAGTACATTGTATATCTCTCCATCTGTTTGTATCATCTTTAATTTCTTTCATCAGTGTCTTATAGTTTTCTGCCTACACGTCTTTTGTCTCCTTAGGTAGGTTTATTCCTAGGTATTTTATTCTTTTTGTTGCAATGGTAAATGGGAGTCAAAAAGAGTCATGTGTTGTGTTGTGTGTGTGTGTGTGTGTGTACATAATTGCTATTTTTTTATAAAGGCAATATTAACTCAGATATACCCACATACCACGTTTTTTTTGGTGTTCATATCTTTTCATAACTCAAATCTTCAGTATGAATAATTTTCCTCCTACCTAAAGTATATCATAAGAACTTCCTTTACAGGTCAACTATGACAAATTTTATGAGTACAGTCAGCAACCACCTTAAATCAGGGTTAATACATAGGTTTTCAGTACCAGGAAGACTCTATGAACCTAGGCTGCAGGACCTCACAAGGAATGGTTTACTTCAGTTTATAATTCACTGTGGAGAGAGTCTGCTACTTGATTCCCCTCACCAGGCAAGGTTTCTGCTTTATTTTCTATCTTTCTCATCCAGGAAGTTCATCAAGAATAAAGTGCTATTTTCTCTAAATCTGCATATACTCTCAGGGCAGAAGCAGTTTTCATGCCCAGTTTCTTTATCTTTCTGGATTCCCATACTGACTTTGGTCTGGTGATTTCTACAATCTTATTTGTTCTTCCTTGTCTTTAAATATTTTATTTTTATAGTTTATTGACCCTTTTGAGGTGTTTTCAGTGTAAGAGTTAGTCCAAATTATCTAACCAGCCATTAGTAGAAACCAGAATCCCAGGGTAACAAACTTCTGAGAGGACTTAGTAATGCATTTCTGTAACAAAAGTTTATTGAGCACCAGGGATCCACCAAGCCTGGTGTTGGGCATGGACAAATTTGATTGGACCCCTGGCAAGAAGTAGTTCATAACCAAAGGCTCATTGTGCAATTCAAACCTCTCTGTTGGAATCCATGATATGAAGAGAGAAGACATCATAGGAAAAGTTCAGAGAAGCAGTAGAACAGTGTTTAAGACCACAGCCTGTGAAATGCTGTCCCTGTCTTACTAGCCATATGATCTTGGGAAAATTGCTTATTCTTTCCTTCCCTCAAGTTCCTCACTTATAAGATGGGGATAATTATAGTAACCATCTTACTTGGTTTCTGTGGAGATAAGTACACATATAAAGCTCTTAGAACATGTCTAAAACATTTAAGCCCTCAAAAATGTTAGAAATTATATTCTGCACATTAGAAAGCCAACTAATTCTACAGTATTCTTGATTTAAGATTTTAGATCACCAACAATCTTAAAAAGATCAACAATTTTGTGTAAACTAAACTGGATATACATTCTGGGAATTAATCAACATGTATTTTGTTTATAGCCCCCTCTTTGGCATCAGGCAGTGGAGTTCACCTGGTCCAAAACTAAATATGCTAAATGTATTTCATTTTATTTTTTTTTATTTTTTCTTTTTGCGGTATGTGGGCCTCTCACTGTTGTGGCCTCTCCCGTTGCGGAGCACAGGCTCCGGACGCGCAGGCCCAGCGGCCATGGCTCACGGGCCCAGCCGCTCCGCGGCATATGGGATCCTCCCAGACCGGGGCACGAACCCGTATCCCCTGCATCGGCAGGCGGACTCTTAACCACTTGCGCCACCAGGGAGGCCCGCTAAATGTATTTTAATAGTCTCTTGTTTGGACCCCAGGTGGAGAGGGTTGAGTAATCATACTAATTATGTACAGGTGTCTGGGGTTGAGTAATTATACTAATTAACTCATACATGCCATCCTCATTGGTCCATCCAAGTTCCCTCTTGTTTTGTTTATTTACATGCCCCCTTTTCCAACCTTTCTTGTTTAACTTCTTCCTTCCCCAAGCAACTATTCTAGTGCTTGGTTAAAAATTTGTGTAAATACATGTGCACTACTTGTGTTTATGTGATGAGCTAAGTTTACAGCAATTCAAATCAACTCCAAAATGTATTTCCAAAGTCCTCTACAATGCCATGCACAACAAATGCTTAACAGCCATCTCATGAACACAAATGTCAGTTTATGGCACCTACCCAGCCAACCAAGGCAGAGAATTCAGAATATTCTTTCATTTCTCCATCTCTCTCAGCTCCCTCAACTAAACACTGCCAGTTTTACCTGTCTGCAAAATCCATTTCCTTCTCTCATCCCCATGGCTACAAAATTATTTCAAGCTATCACCAACTTATTTCTTCACAACTGCATCAGCCTCATGTCTCTCCCCTGTCAAATCTAACCCCATGCACTGCCACCAGAGTACTTTTTCTAAGTAAAATTAATTAAAAGCAGGTTGTCTGTGATTCCAACTTAATAATATTCAATAATTCCCCATTGTTCACAGGATAAATTTTAAACTCTACAGATAGCTTTAAAAATCCTTTAGATTCTGTCCCAGGCTTGAGGCTCCCCTCCTTCTACTGTTCCTATACAACCTCATCTGAAATATCTGCAGAACTCAGTCACTGGGCACTTTTGCACATTGCTGATTGTTTTCATGCTACATCCTCTACTTACAAGGCTTTTTTTCCTTGCACTGCAATAAATTATTTTCTTTATATTCTGTTTTTAATGGCATCTTCACTGAAACACTGAGCCTCCAACTGCCACCGACACTATCACCATCACTGCCCAGGAAATAGTGCTCTCACCTCTGTTTCCTCAGAATTGTGTGCAAGACATGGAAGGAACCTAAGCGTCCATCGACAGATGAAAGGATAAAGAAGATGTAGTCCATGTATATAATGTAATATTAGTCAGAAAAAGGAATGAACTAATGCCATTTGCAGCAACATGGATGGACCTATAGATGATCTAAAAATAAAAAAGGTTACAAATGAACTTATATGCAAAACAGAAATAAACCCACAGACATAGAAAACAAACTTATGGTTACCAAAGAGGAAAGGGGGCAGGGACAAATTAGAAGCATGGAATTAACACATACACACTACTATATATAAAAGAGATAAACAACAAGGACCTACTGTATAGCACAGGGAACTATACTTAAAATTTTGTAACAACCCGTAAGGGGAAAGAATCTGAAAAAGAGTAGATACATATTTATGTATAACTGAATCACTCTGCTGTACACCTGAAACTAACACAACATTGTAAATCAACTGTACTTCAATTTTTTTAAGTTAAAAAAAAAAAGGAAAAGAATTTTGTGCAGATCACCGGCACCACATCTGTCATATTACAGAGTTAGGATGATGTTATAGGCTGAATTGTGCCCCCTAAGAAATTCACATGTTGAAGTGCTAACCCCTGGTACCTCAGAGTGTGGCCATATTTGCAGAGAGGGTCTTGAAGACATAATTTAAATGAGTTCATTAGGATGGATCCTAATCCAATGTAACTGGTATCCTTATAAGAAGAGAAAATTTGAACATAGACACATACAAATGGAGTTCTGCCTCCAGACTACAAAATCAGCTCTTCCGCAGGGCTCCAGACTGCTAGCCTGCTCTGCGGATTTCGGACTTGCCAGCCCCCACATATTGGTGATGCAATTTCTTAAAATCAATCTCTCTCTTTATATATATATATATGTATATATATATATATATATATATATATATATATATATATATACACACACACACACACACGTAGATATAGATACACACAGATTTCCTATATATAATGTGTATACACATCACATATGTGCATATATGCCTCCTAATATATATGTACACATATGCAAGCATACCTCAGAGATATTACAGGTTCGGTTCTAGAACACAAATCTAACATCTCAGTACAACAAGTCACAAAAATATTTTGGTTTCCAATGTATGTGAAAGTCATGTTTATGCTATTCTCTATTCTATTAAGTGTACATCAGCAGTATGTCTTTAAAAAATACATAATTTAAAAATACAAAACAAACAAAACAGTTACAAAAGTAACATCAAAGATATCAGATCACCATAACATATATAACAATAATGAAAATATTTGAAATATTGCAAGAATTACCAAAATGTGACACAGAGACATGAAGTGAGCAAATGCTGTTGGAAAAGTGCTACCTATACATGCTCAATGCAGGATTACCACAAACCTTCAATTTGTGAAAAATACATTATCTGTGAAGCACAGTAAAGTGAAATGAGGTATGCCTGTACACATCCTTGTGTATGTATGTATATATTAATTTATGTATATATAATATATAGGAGTGTATATATGTATATGTATGTGTATATGTATATTTGTGTGCATGCATATGTATGCATGTACGTGTGTGTGTATATTTATATGTACACATGTGTGTACGTGTGAGATTTTTGAATACCAACAGCTTTTTTAAAAAATGACTTTGTGTAACCTGAACTGGACATACAGTGTGGGAAATAATCAAAATGAATTTCATTTTTACCCCCTACTTGCTCTCAGGCAGTGAAATTTAGCTGGTCCAAAACTAAATATAAATACACATAAATACATAAAATATGTCTACCTACATATACATACATATGTATATATACATGTATATAATTCACATATATACATACATAAATAGGAATGTATGCATGTACATACATTAGGATATATGTGTATGTAATGTATGTGTGTATATATACACCATACACATATATGTTTGTATATATCTCTTTATGTATTTATAAATATGTTATACACACACACACAGATCCTACTTGTTCTGGTTTTCTGGAGAAACCTAACTAATACAGATGGCAACTGTCTCATCCACTGAATGCCAAGTTTTTAAGGTCAGAAGTACATCTAATGAAATAAGATAATATAGTTCAATTGTGCACAGGTGTAAACTTCATCTCAGGCACTACTCTAATTTCTTTATATCGACTAATTTAATCCTTACAAACATCATGAGAGAAATATTATCTCTATTTTACTAATGAAGTTAAGTACTGTGCCCAGAGTTATTGAGCTAGGAAGTGACAGAAGCAGACTTTGAAACCAGGCAGTCTGGCTTGCAACAGCCTTCTTATCACCATGCTAGATTATAAAACATTATGAGAAATTTTTTATTTTGTTAAAAAAAACATGGTATGTAACCCAACACCTGGCACTGTATAGATATTCAATAAATGTTTATTGAATAAATTATGAATAACATAAAATTTATAATAATTTAATAAATTATAAATTCATAATATGTATACATACACATTTATGTTATAAATATATGTATTTACTTATTTACTCATAGTTGTAGATTAATCCATCTGGGAAGCATTGCTTCTGTTTCAAGGACCAAGGACCAGTGCTGAAATTCACAGCATTATTTATTCATCTGCTCAATATCATATTGTGATGGATGGATAACAGGCTTGCAAAGTGCTTTATGAGACTTAAGTATCAAATGGTAACATTCTCTTCAGGTAGTTTAAGAACAGAATGAGATTTCAAATTATTTTCTATACTCCTAGCCAATGAAGTAAATAAGGATTTTATCAAAGACCACTTTTGATTTTATCAAAAGCCACTTTTTCTTTTATCAAACAGAACTAAATTATACCAATATTCATAGCATAGTCACTATTGATTTTGTTCTGGAATGTTCCACAATTTTGTCTTTATGAAATTTAACCTGCTGTGAATTTTATAAATGCCAACAGATGAATCTTTATTTTGTGCAGGGAGATTTGCTAGAAGGCAGAAAATGAAATTTTATCCAGATAGAGCTGTTATCTGAACTGTCTTAAATCCTAGCATAGTAATGTCTTAAGTCTTAGCATAGTAAAGATGTAATATATGATATCAAACTTTATAAAACTAACATCTAAACAATTTAGTAGGTTAGTTAAACTTTTCCTGAAAAGTCCCTCACAAAAACAGGAAACAATACATTATTGATCCCTGTCATTCACTTTAAAGCTATCAGACAGGTACATTGGCCAATTCTGAATTGGAAAGAAACAGAAAGAAAACCTTGGGCATTTTGACTCACTTGCTTCTCCTGTCTGATTTTCCAGACCCCTTATTGTCTGCACAATGATTGACCAGACCTTCTGGCAAGTTGTACAAATTGCCTTTTACTGTTCTTTTGATTTATACAATAATATGTTAATTGCAACCTTGAGCTCTTCTTCCGCCCTACTGATTACAAAATCACCTTTGACAATTGATGCTTCCTAGAATGTCAGAAGACACCCAGTAAAATTAAGTACAAAATGAAATCTTTCTCTACCCACCCTTCTCCAAGTAAACATAGTCCTAAAGCATCTGTAACCTCAAGATTGTTGATGGACCATAAAGTCTAGTTTTAAAACTATACTGAAAAAATCAGAAAAACAACTTTTTTTTAAATTCCAGGAAGTACTCCCTCCACCACCTCCTGTGTTTCAGATCAGGTCTTCCTTTCCTAACCCACTGATATCCAAGGGCTAGACTTGCCGGGAGGAATTAGTAGTGATCATTATCATACAGAAAGCAACAGCTGCACCTGTTCAGCTCTGTGTTAGCGATGCAGTTATGAAAAGCAAGGAGAAGCCAACCCAGACAGTAAGGCTTAGTAATATTATCTCTTACCTTGAAACAAACATCTTGCTGTGTACTGTTTTCTGTAAAGACATGCACATAGCATGTTTGGCATTTATCTTAATACTGAAAACATTACTGCCTATATTGAATCTGAATACACAGGACAATTTGTAGACATATGACAATGTTACTGTGTTTACTAAGGAGGTTGCAAAGTACAGTAATAGCTCAATGCTAAAAACTCTCATCTGGCAACATTACCCACCCAGGATCTACCAAGATCCAAGTATCAAAAACATACAGGAAAGCCTCTGAAGAAGCAAAATGTACGTCACACCTTCTGTGTGTCTATTTGAGTCACTTACCAAATAAGAGTACCTTAGGCTTTCATGCAACACTAACGCACTCAGTCATTAGATTTTTCAACCTCAGAGCCAGTTAGAATCAACCGGGGGGGGGGGGTCTGCTATAGGCAGGAAGATAAAAGCATTGAGAAATCATGTAATAACAACGGACTGCTATATCTAACAGCCCCTCAATTATATGTTTATTATATGAAAACTCTAAAATTATTGCCACCTATTCTTATATACATACATGTTGGATGTAGAAAAATATTGAGAAAAATGTAGATCTTTAAAAAGGGACAGCATGTTCTATTTACATCCTGAATATCATTTATTTATACACCACTACTTGACTATTTCCTCCCCCAGAAGATAGTCCCTCACTTAGTAAGACTTTTTTTTTGGAATAGCCTGATCATGGAATTATCAGCTTCATCTTATCAGCATTTACTTACTGCCCTTTGATGTTCATTATCTCCATTACCTAATGCTATATAAAAAACCAAAGCAACCTGAAGTGGCTTCACTAAGCAATTTATTATATTTCCTAATTCTATGTGCTGGCTAGGCTCAACTGGAGAGTTCTTAGGTCACGTGTAGTCAATGGAGGTTACTCACGTGCTGGGGGCTCAGCTAGGGCTGGAGTGTGCATGCCTGCTGCTATATCTGGCAGGGAATGGGGGTGGCTGGGCCTCTCTCTCCAGGTGGTTTCACATCATTCAGTAGGCAGTCTAGCCTGAGTCTTATTATGTGATGGCTGGATTCCAAGAACATAAAAACAAAACCTGCAAGGTCTCTTCAGGCCAGGCACAGAAGTCACACAAAGTCAGTTCTGTCATGTCGTACTGGTCGAAGCAAGTCATTGGGCCAGTTGAGATTACAAAGAATGGGAAAGACGGGGCTTCCCTGGTGGCACAGTGGTTAAGAGTCTGCCTGCCAACGCAGGGGACACGGGTTTGTGCCCTGGTCTGGGAAGATCCCACATGCCACGGAGCGGCTAGGCCCGTGGGCCATGGCCGCTGAGCCTGCGCGTCCGGAGCCTGTGCTCCGCAAAGGGAGAGGCCACAACAGTGAGAGGCCTGTGTACCATAAAAAACAAACAAACAAACAAACACAAAAAAAAGAATGGGAAAGACACCATCTCCCCATGGGAAACACAACATATGTGGTCAGAGAGGGGAGGAATTGTCAGCAATCAGCTTTGTGGAAAAATCAATCTATTATCTTTACAAATTCCTTCAGATACCACAAATCCTTAGGTGAATACAAAACCATAATAAATGGGAAGATGTGCGGTCCAAGTAGACCAGGTCTGCAAACAAGATACAGTCATCAAAGAAGCAGACATTAGTCAGTATCCAGAGGGGAGTCTAGCCAGGAAAGTACAGCAGAATTGGAGACGAAGTGTAAGGACAGGAGAGCATCCATGGACCCAAAATGAAGGCAAGAGAACACATCCCAGTTTAGGCAAGAGTGGAATGGTATAGACCGGTGGATTGGTTATCCCTGGAAGCTGTCTGCCCTCTGTACTGTTTTAAGTATTGCCTTTAGTTTGTGCACTAAGGACTACATATATTAATACTAGTGGTAAATCTCAAAAGGAGATGGCCTTTGCAGGGTAACTGCAGAGTGGGAGAAGTTGTTTCTGGTAAGTTCTAATCCAAAAAGTGAATATTGAGGGAGTTCCCTGGCGGTCCAGTGGTTAGGGCTCAGCATTTTTCACTGCTGTGGGCCCGTGTTTGATCCGTGTCTGGGGAAGATCCCACAAGCTGCAGGAAGCAGCCAAAAAAAAAAAAGTGACAATTTTGTGTTACCCAAAAGACAAACTAAGCACATGCTAAAGGCTCTAGCAAATGAGGGACAACAGCAAAAAAATCATTTGATAAAGAATGGATATTACTTAAAAAATTGAGAATATATTTAACACAAAGGGCCCATATGAAGATGATTATAAAATCTTATTGAAGTGTATAAAAAAGACCTGAACAATTAGATATGTTACTTTGTAGCATGGCAAGTCTTAACAGCATAAATTTTTTTTGCAATTTAATATATAAAATTAATGCAGTTCCAATTATAATCCATACACAATTCTTTTTATAAGTTGGATTAAATTATCTTAAATGTTTAAATAGTAATGAATAATGAGGAGTAGGTGATAAAAAATGAAAATAAAGAATACATAAAGCCATCATAATTGAATCAATATGGTATTAGCAGAAAAAGACAGAGAATTCAATGGAACAAACTAAAAATCCAGGTGAAAAAAATCACAATAAAAAAATTAATGCATGTCAAAAATAGTATTTCAGTTTAATGGGGAAAATGATGGATTATTTAATAAATGACACTACACAATATACTATCTGGAAGAAAATAAAATTATGTATCTATCTTATAAACAAAAATAAATTCCAGGTGGATTAAAGACTTAAAATTTTAAAAATGACAAAAGTATTCAAGAAAATCTAGAATTAAGATTTGTGTAAGTTATGGGGGGAGAGGGTGGGACAAGGGAACTCTCTCAAGCCAAACCAGAAAAGCAGATTCCATAAAATAAAAGATAAACATATTGGACAACATAATTTTTTAAAGTTTTGTGAAGTAAAAAAAAGCAAAGCAAAGTCAAAGACAAATAGAAATATTAATATTAGTTAGAAATATTAATATGGAGAACAGCCTCAGAAGAGAGATCTTAAAATTATCAATATCACACAAAAACCCAATAAACCAATGGGCTAAGTGTTGAAGAGACAGTTCACAGTAGCAGAAACCAGCACGGACAGTAGACATAGGAAAAGGTGACCACCCTCACTAATAATCAGGAAAATGAACATTTAAGCAACAACAAAATACCACTTTATAGCCATCAGACTGAGAAATACTACAGAAAAGATCTGTCTCTTCTTGGGTTTCCTCTAAAGTGGACTCAGGACCAGGACCTGTTACAGGTAGTTTATTTGGAGCAGGAATTGAGGGGGTGGCAGAATGAGACAAAGGAGAGAAAGCTGATCAAAGGGGTCACTTTTGTTATAAAGATCACCCCTGTGGGCAGTGGAGTCTCAGTTCTATCAGAACCTCCTGGAAAGCGAAGAGACAGTCTCCCAGAATTGTCCTACTCAAAGGAAGGAGGCAGGAGCATCAACCAATGGAAGGTGTCCCCAGTATTTCTGAGTTGCTCGTACACACAAGGGCAAGTCAACAAGACTCTCGTCATCATCCAAGGCATCAAAGAGCCCACGGCAGAAAGTGAGGACACAGCAGACACTTGTAGTTAGAAGATACAAACTTGAAGTTATTTGAAGCCTGCAAGTAATATCCGTTCCAGGCATGGATATAATCCAAGACAAAGCCCAGAAGATTTGAGATAGAGTACCAGATGTGTTTTCTCTAAACTATCCATAACGACTATTCCTGGCAGAGATGGGGTAAAGTGGTAAATTTGCTTTCATCCATTGCCAGGGGAAATGTGTATCATCACTGGCTTTTGTAAGAATATTTGACAACATCAATTAAGACTAAAAATATATATTCTCATTTGCCCAGAGAGACTTCCTCTGAAATCTATCTTATAGAAATAAAGTACATAAAGATAAATGTAAAATGGTATTTATTATAACATTGTACAAAGTAGAGGAAAAAGAAACAGTGTGACTATAATACAGGAAGAGTTAAATTACTTTATGTCTACCTTATGGAACATTATGCAACCATTAAAAGAATGAATTAGATATCTATCAATTGATGTGGAGAGATTTCAACAGTGTACTGTTTTATAAGAGAGAAAACATGTGCAACAATATAAACTTGTTTTTGTAAAAATAGACCACAATTTTCATAAGATATGTTTCTGATTACATGCATATGAAGAAACAGTGACCTAATGCAAAGTTGTTTACATGGGTTGTGAAGTTGGATAGGAGAAGGGATTGGTAGAAATGGTGTGTATGTGGGGGAGGAAATAAAGTGAGACCAGTTTCCTAAACTTAAAAAAATATTGTGACATTCTTATATTTCTGCATATAGTAAAATTATGTGTGTCTAAGTAGTAATTTTTAAAAATAAAGCATATCATAATTATAATAGGAATAATTTAAAATTTTAACTGGACTTCCCTATACTTATTTTATGTGTTTTAATATGTATGAAGAATGGCAAAGTATTCCAAACTTTTTGGCTTGAAGATTTTAACATAGCCCACAGACAATAAATAGAGTTGTGGAGATGTCCTTTAGTTCACTGAATATACAAGTCAGGTGCAGGTGTTCTGTGGGAACAGAGAAAGAGATTGGAAAGTTCTAACCTTATCTAGCCACTAAAATCCTTTTTTCATGGAACATGTATTAATATTTCTGAGGGTTAGGGGATGGAGGGGAAAGAGGAGGAGACAAAGAAGAATGATGATGATGAAGAAAAAAAATGAGAGGAGGAAGGGGACAGAGATAAGATGGAGGAGGAAAAAAGAGAGAGAAAAGAGAAGGGAAGGAAGAAAGGTGAGAGAAAATTTCTTCCAGAAGAGAAAACTTTCACATCTGGAGGTTAGATTTCAGAAAAACATTAAATATATAGCATTAAATATATTTAATAACATGAAATATAATAGCATTAATTACCTTCAATGGACTAAAGTTATCTTGATGTGCAACTTCTAGCTGTGTAACCTTAAGCAAAATACTTCTTTGTGCTTTTTCTCCTCTGTGAAATGGATCTAACAAGGGCATGTAGTTGGAATATTATAAGGGGTAAATAAGATACACTGTAAAGTATGTAGTTTAGTATCTGATATGTGGTAATCATCAATAAAAGCTATAATTCAAAGTCAAAGAATATAGAGAATTACTATTATGTTATAGATCAGTGCTTTTCAAAGTATCTGTAATAACGGATCAGATTCCCACCTGCCCATCTACCCACCCTAGTCATCATGGCCTATATTTCTGTACTGCTGTGTTTAGATATCATGATGGCGCCAAATTGCTTTTAAATTTTCAAAATGTATGCTCTAAATTTCTGTACATATTGCATTGCAGACCAGTAAATGTATAGACCAATAACCCTCTATAAGCCATACACTGAGTAGCACTTTAGTAGAAGACCATCACTATCTCATAAGATAATAATGAATTTATTGTCACCATAAATTTATTGGAATTGGAATTTATTGGAATCCCTTAAAATTATCTACTTGCAGGGACTTCCCTGGTGACACAGTGGTTAAGAATCCACCTGCCAATGAAAGGGACATGGGTTCAAGCCCTGGTCTGGGAAGATCCCACATGCTGTGGAGCAACTAAGCCTGTGTACCATAACTACTGAGCCTGCACTCTAGAGCCCACCAGCCACAACTACTGAAGACCACAGGCCTAGAGCCCATGCTCCGCAACAAGAGAAGCCACCACAGTGAGTAGCCACTGCTCAACTCAACTAGAGAAAGCCCGTGCACAGCAACAAGGAACAAACACAGCCATAATTAATTAATTGACTAATTAATTAATTATCTACTTGGAGTAGGTGGGGCTATAGTCTACATAAGCAAATGAAATGGATAAATTATGGTAATATGTACATATTTAAGAAAAAAATTATTCACCTTATCTATCTCTAGAATTGAAGCAAAAATAATTTTAAGGAGTCAGAATTATCAAAAATTATATATCAATAATATATCAAGAATTATATATCAAAGCCTCTTCCATTTTATGTATATCCACTCTAAAGTGTCAATTTTTCCATCAGGAAAAAGAAAATAGCTCAAGTACTCTACATGGCAGTATAGTGCTATAAAAAATCAGGAGAGTACAATAAATTGCATCGTTTATCAAAATAGTTGGTAATGGTACACCAGACTTGCACTTGACATAAGCACATAACTTCCTACTAGTCCCAAGCCATCAGAACATGCCTAGAAGAGTATTTTCAAAAGCACTTACCATTTATTCAAAGTGTTTCGAAGTATGAGAAGAGCTAAATTTCTAGGCAGTCAGTATACACTTCAAGTCAAGCACACTTAGAATCACAAAGGAATAGGTTTGATGACTAAAAGAAAAATAATAGTCAATAATTAATTATACAATCATTTTTTATGTACACTAGTACAAAAGTAATATTTTCAGTCCATAATATTGCATGTAAATTACCACTCATAATGAAATACAGTCAGTAGATTTTTATTAGTGTGACTTACTATTTTTAGAAAACAAACTCACCATCCAAATAAATACCTACTATGGTCTGAAATTTTACATTACAGAACTGACTCCAACAAACTAATAAAAGTAACATTTCCTTAAGTAGTGCTTCTACCTATAAAGTACAAACAAAATTTATTTTCCTGATAATAACTGAGATACATTACTTTATTTATGATGTGTTCAATAATCTTAGAAGAATCATGTTAAAAATTTTTAAATATCGCTCAGTTCAATACTCAACTCAGTCAGTTTTCTTGAATAACAAAAGTTTGTATCTCTATGGCTAGGGAAATAAAAATTAAAGTCATGAGGTAACCAGTAACCCTTCACACCTACTAGAATGACCAAAAAAAAAAAAAAAAAGAAGTCTGGAAAGCATCCCGAGCCACTAGCACTCTCATACATTTCTGGAAGAAATGAAAAATGGTATAATCATTTTGAAAAACATTAGGTAGAGTTTTTAATAAACAATCAGTTACCATATCACCCAGTAATCCCACACCTAGTTAACTTTCCCAAGAGAAATGAGAACATAATTCAGATTGGTACTGTTGTGTATAGCTGTGACTGGGTAACAAATGTAATTTGTAGAAGACACCAGTAAAACCAAGAAAGACTGCAATGGTTAGTGTTCTAGAAATAAATGTCACAACAATGCTCAACTGCATTCAATCAAAAATTGTTACAACATGAAAATTAACAAAAATGGGTGCGAAATCAGACATGTCAAGAATATGAAGGCATGTGGCCATAATGCAATGATCTAAGACAATCTTTGTAGAATATTTTTTAATAACAGGAAAAACAAATAGAAAAAATATCTATGTGTTAGACATTATCCTCTAAGAAACACATATTTCTGATGTGAGTTTCAATACAATGAAGATTCATTTGTTTAAGGGATAATGTTTTTCATCAGAATAATGTGAATTACACAAATTTAAATTTACTTCTTCAAAAATACATAGCACAAAACTAAATAATGAGGCATTTTGGAAAACATATCTCAACATTAATCACTTAAATGAATCTTCAGAGAACCAGCTTTAAAGATGATCTATTATTTAGTGATTTTCTGTGCTCAAAATCTTTTTTAATTGTTTCTTTGGAATTACCCTCAGAGCTTCTTCAAAACACACATGAAAGAGCAATCTTTATAATGTTCTAACTTTAATGTTTACCAAAAATTTCCAGCTTGATCAACTCATATCAAGTCATCAGACTTAGTTTCAAATAGTTAGTTTCAAATAGCATCTGAAAACTTCCAAAAGTAACATTTATCTTGGAGCACAACAATTTGCCATCTGGCTCTTGTCTCATTGTGGACTGGCCATGTAGTAGTTCAAAGTTCATATCACCAGCCAAAAAAAAAAAAAACTATTGTAGAGGGGAAAATAAAGTGGGTTATAGGGCATGGAATAGGGTGAGGGGAGTAAGGCACTTCACTAGAGCACAAAGTTTAAGAAAAGGAGTTCTAAGGAGAAGAACCAAGATGACAGAGAAGAAGGACATGCTCTCACTCCCTCTTGCGAGAACACCAGAATCACAACTAGCTGCTGGACAATCATCGAAAGGAAGACACTGGAACTCACCAAAAAAGATACCCCACATCCAAAGACAAAGGAGATGCCAAAATGAGATGGTAGCAGGGACGCAATCACAGTAAAAGCAAATCCTATAACGGGTGGGTGGGTGACTCACAGACTGGAGAACACTTATACCACAGAAGTGCACTAACTTGAGTGAAGGTTCTGAACCCCAAGTCAGGCTTCCCAACCTAGAGGCCTGGCAATGGGAGGAGGAATTCCTAGAGAATCAGACATTGAAGCATAGTGAAAATTGATTTCAGGACTTCGACAGGAATGGGGGAAACAGAGACGCCACTCTTGAAGGGCACACACAAAGTACTGTGTGCATCGGGACCCAGGGAAAGGAGCAGTGACCCCAGGGGAGACTGAACCAGACCTACCTGCTAGTGTTGGAGGGTCTGCTGCAGAGGTGGTGGGGTGTGGCTAACCATGGGGACAAGGGCACTGACAGCAGAAATTCTGGGAAGTACTTCTTGGTGTGAGCCCTCCCAGAGTCTGTCATTAGCCCCATGAAAGAGAACAGATAGGCTCCAGTGTTGGGTTGCCTCAGGTCAAACAACCAACAGGGAGGGAACTCAGACGCAGCCATCAACAGTCAAGTGAATTAAAGTTTTGCTGAGCTCTGCCCATCAGAGCAACAGTCAGCTCTACCCGCCATCAGTCCCCCCCCCATCAAGCCTCTTAGATAGCCTTAACCACCAGAGGGCAGACAGCAGAAGCAAGAAGAATTACAATCCTGAAGCCTGTGGGAAAAAAACACATTTACAGAAAAATAGACAAGATGAAAAGGCAGAGAGCTATGTACCAGATGAAGGAACAAGATAAAACCCCAGGAAAACAACTAAATGAAGTGGAGATAGGCAACCTTCCAGAAAAAGAATTCAGAATAATGGTAGTGAAGATGATCCAGGACCTCCGAAAAAGAATGGAGGCAAAGATCAAGAAGATGAAAGAAATGTTTAACAAAGACCTAGAAGAATTAAAGAACAAACAAACAGAGATGAACAATACAATAACTGAAATGAAAACTAAACTAGAAGGAATCAATAGCAGAATAACTGAGACAGAAGAATGGAAAGTGACCTGGAAGACAGAATGGTGGAATTCACTGCTGTGGAAGAGAGTAAAGAAAAAAGAATGAAAAGAAATGAAGACAGCCTAAGAGACCTCTGGGACAACATTAAAGGCAACAAAATTCGCATTATAGGGGTCCCAGAAGGAGAAGAGAGAGAGAAAGGACCACAGAAAATATTTGAAGAGATTATAGTCAAAATCTTCCCTAACATGGGAAAGGAAATAGCCACCCAAGTCCAGAAAGAACAGCGAATCCCATACAGGATAAACCCAAGGAGAAACACACCAAGATACATAGTAATCAAACAATCAAAAATTAAATACAAAGAAAAAAATTAAAGCAACAAGGAAAAAATGACAAATAACAGACAAGGGAACCCCCATAAAGTTAAAAGCTGATTTCTCAACAGAAACTCTACAGGCCAGAAGGGAGTGGCATGATATACTTAGAGTATGAAAGGGAAGGACATAAAACCAAGATTACTCTACCTGGCAAGGATCTCATTCAGATTCGATGGAGAAATCAAAAGCTTTACAAAGAAGCAAAAGTTAAGAGAATTCAGCACCACAAAACTGGCTCTACAACAAATGCTAAAGAAAATTCTCTAAGTGGGAAACACAAGAAAAGAAAAGGACCTACAAAAACAAACAATAAACAATTAAGAAAATGATCACTCACTTCCGGGTAAGATGGCGGAAGAGTAAGACGCGGAGATCACCTTCCTCCCCACAGATACACCAGAAATACAGCTACACGTGGAACAACTCCTACAGAACACCTACTGAACGCTGGCAGAAGACCCCAGACCTCCCAAAAGGCAAGAAACTCCCCACATACCTGGGTAGGGCAAAGCAGAGAGATTCCCGCACAGAAGAGCGGTGCCGAGCGGCACTCACCAGCCCGAGAGGCTTGTCTGCTCCCCAGCCGGGGCGGGCGGCGCTGGAGCTGAGGCTCGGGCTTCGGTCAGAGCGCAGGGAGAGGACTGGGGCTGGCGGCGAGAACTCAGCCTGAAGGGGGCTAATGTGCCACAGCTAGCCGGGAGGGAGTCTGGGAAAACTCTGGAGCTGCCGAAGAGGCAGGAGACTTTTTCTTCCCTCTTGGTTTCCTGGTGCGCGAGGAGAGGGGATTAAGAGCGCCGCGTGGAGGAGCTCCAGAGACGGGCGCGAGTCGCGACTGAAAGCGCGGAGCCCAGAGACGGGCGTGGGACGCTGGGGCTGCTGCTGCCGCCGCCAAGAAGCCTGCGTGCGAGCGCAGGTCACTGTCCACACCGCCCTTCCGGGAGCCTGTGCAGCCTGCCACTGCCGGGGTCCCGGGATCCAGGGGCGGCTTCCCTGGGAGAACGCACGGCGCGCCTCAGGCTGGTGCAACGTCACGCCGACCTCTGCCGCTGCAGGCTCGCCCCGCACTCCGTGCCCCTCCCTCCCGCCCGGCCTGAGTGAGCCAGAGTCCCCGAAGAGGCTGCTCCTTTAACCCTGTCCTGTCTGAGCGAAGAACAGACGCCCTCCGGCGACCTACACGCAGAGGCGGGGCCAAATCCAAAGCTGAGACCCAGGAGCTGTGAGAACAAAGAGAAAGGGAAACCTCTCCCAGCAGCCTCAGAAGCAGCGGATTAAAGCTCCACAATCAACTTCATGTACCCTGCATCTGTGGAATACATGAATAGACAACAAATCATCCCAAATTGAGGAGCCAGGAGTCAGTGCTGTGTCTCTGAGGTGGGAGAGCGAACTTCAGGACACTGGTCCACAAGAGACCTCCCAGCTCCACATAATATCAAACGGCGAAAATCTTCCAGAGATCTCCATCTCAACACCAGCACCCAGCTTCACCCAACGACCAGCAAGCTACAGTGCTGGAAATCCCTATGCCAAACAACTAGCAAGACAGGAACACAACGCCACCCATTAGCAGAGAGGCTGCCTCAAATCATAAAAAGTCCGCAAACACCCCAAAACACACCACCAGACGTGGACCTGCCCACCAGAAAGACAAGATCCAGCCTTATCCACCAGAACACAGGCAGTAGTCCCACCCACCAAGAAGCCTACACAACCCACTAAACCAACCTTAGCCACTGGGGACAGACACCAAAAACAACGGGAACTACGAACCTGCAGCCTGCAAAAAGGAGACCCCAAACACAGTAACATAAGCAAAATGAGAAGACAGAAAAACACACAGCAGGAGAAGGAGCAAGATAAAAACCCACCAGACCTAACAAATGAAGAGGTAATAGGCAGTCTATCTGAAAAAGAATTCAGAATAATGATGGTAAAGATGATCCAAAATCTTGGAAATAGAATAGACAAAATGCAAGAAACAGTTAACAAGGACCTAGAAGAACTAAAGATGAATCAAGCATCGATTAAAAGCACAATAAATGAAATAAAAATTACTCTAGATGGGATCAATAGCAGAATAACTGAGGCAGAAGAACGGATAAGTGAGGTGGAAGATAAAATAGTGGAAATAACTGCTGCACAGCAAAATAAAGAAAAAAGAATGAAAAGCGTTGAGGAGAGTCTCAGAGACCTCTGGGACAACATTAAACGCACCAACATTCGAATTATAGGGGTTCCAGAAGAAGAAGAGAAAAAGAAAGGGACTGAGAAAATATTTGAAGAGATTATAGTTGAAAACTTCCCTAATATGGGAAAGGAAATAGTTAATCAAGTCCAGGAGGCACAGAGAGTCCCATACAGAATAAATCCAAGGAGAAATACACCAAGACACATATTAATCAAACTGTCAAAAATTAAACACAAAGAAATCATATTAAAAGCAGCAAGGCAAAAACAACAAATAACACACAAGGGAATCCCCATCAGGATAACAGCTGATCTCTCAGCAGAAACTCTACAAGCCAGAAGGGAGTGGCAGGACATACTTAAAGTGATGAAGGAGAAAAACCTGCAACCAAGATTACTCTACCCAGCAAGGATCTCATTCAGATTTGATGGAGAAATTAAAACGTTTACAGACAAGCAAAAGCTGAGAGAGTTCAGCACCACCAAACCAGCTTTACAACAAATGCTAAAGGAACTTCTCTAGGCAAGAAACACAACAGAAGGAAAAGAACTACAATAACGAACCCAAAACAATTAAGAAAATGGGAATAGGAACATACATATCAATAATTACCTTAAATGTAAATGGACTAAATGCTCCCACCAAAAGACACAGACTGGCTAAATGGATACAAAAACAAGACCCATATATATGCTGTCTACAAGAGACCCACTTCAGACCTAGAGACACATACAGACTGAAAGTAAGGGGATGGAAAAAGATATTCCATGCAAATGGAAACCAAAAGAAAGCTGGAGTAGCAATTCTCATATCAGACAAAATAGACTTTAAAATAAAGACTACTAGAAGAGACAAAGAAGGACACTACATAATGATCAAGGGATCAATCCAAGAAGAAGATATAACAATTGTAAATATGTATGCACCAAACATAGGAGCACCTCAATACATAAGGGAAATATTAACAGCCATAAAAGGAGAAATCGACAGTAACACAATCATAGTAGGGGACTTTAACACCCCACATTCACCAATGGACAGGTCATCCAAAATGAAAATAAATAAGGAAACACAAGCTTTAAATGATACATTAAACAAGATGGACTTAATTGATATTTATAGGACATTCCATCCAAAAACATCAGAATACACATTTTTCTCAAGTGCTCATGGAACATTCTCCAGGATAGATCATATCTTGGGTCACAAATCAAGCCTTGGTAAATTTAAGAACATTGAAATTGTATCAAGTATCTTTTCCGACCACAATGCTATGAGACTAGATATCAATTACAGGAAAAGAGCTGTAAAACATACAAACACATGGAGGCTAAACAATACACTACTTAATAACGAAGTGATCACTGAAGAAATCAAAGAGGAAATTAAAAAATACCTAGAAACAAATGACAATGGAGACACGACGACCCAAAACCTATGGGATGCAGCAAAAGCAGTTCTAAGAGGGAAGTTTATGGCAATACAATCCCACCTTAAGAAACAGGAAATATCTCGAATAAACAACCTAACCTTGCACCTAAAGCAATTAGAGAAAGAAGAACAAAAACATCCCAAAGTTAGCAGAAGGAAAGAAATCATAAAAATCAGATCAGAAATAAATGAAAAAGAAATGAAGGAAACGATAGCAAAGATCAATAAAACTAAAAGCTGGTTCTTTGAGAAGATAAACAAAATTGATAAACCATTAGCCAGACTCATCAAGAAAAAAAGGGAGAAGACTCAAATCAATAGAATTAGAAATGAAAAAGGAGAAGTAACAACTGACACTGCAGAAATACAAAAGATCATGAGAGATTACTATAAGCAACTCTATGCCAATAAAATGGACAACCTGGAAGAAATGGACAAATTCTTAGAAATGCACAACCTGCCAAGACTGAATCAGGAAGAAATAGAAAATATGAACAGACCAATCACAAGCACTGAAATTGAGACTGTGATTAAAAATCTTCCAACAAACAAAAGCCCAGGACCAGATGGCTTCACAGGGGAATTCTATCAAGCATTTAGAGAAGAGCTAACACCTATCCTTCTCAAACTCTTCCAAAATATAGCAGAGGGAGGAACATTCCCAAACTCATTCTACGAGGCCACCATCACCTTGATACCAAAACCAGACAAGGATGTCACAAAGAAAGAAAACTACAGGCCAATATCACTGATGAACATAGATGCAAAAATCCTCAACAAAATACTAGCAAACAGAATCCAACAGCACATTAAAAGGATCATACACCATGATCAAGTGGGGTTTATTCCAGGAATGCAAGGATTCTTCAATATACGCAAATCAATCAACGTGATACACCATATTAACAAACTGAAGGAGAAAAACCATATGATCATCTCAATAGATGCAGAGAAAGCTTTTGACAAAATTCAACACCCATTTATGATAAAAACCCTGGAGAAAGTAGGCATAGAGGGAACTTTCCTCAACATAATAAAGGCCATATATGACAAACCCACAGCCAGCATCGTCCTCAATGGTGAAAAACTGAAACCATTTCCACTAAGATCAGGAACAAGACAAGGTTGCCCACTCTCACCACTCTTATTCAACATAGTTTTGGAAGTTTTAGCCACAGCAATCAGAGAAGAAAAGGAAATAAAAGGAATCCAAATGGGAAAAGAAGAAGTAAAGCTGTCATTGTTTGCAAATGACATGATACTATACATAGAGAATCCTAAAGATGCTACCAGAAAACTAATAGAGCTAATCAATGAATTTGGTAAAGTTGCAGGATACAAAATTAATGCACAGAAATCTCTGGCATTCCTATATACTAATGATGAAAAATCTGAAAGTGAAATCAAGGAAACACTCCCATTTACCATTGCAACAAAAAGAATAAAATATCTAGGAATAAACCTACCTAAGGAGACAAAAGACCTGTATGCAGAAAATTATAAGACACTGATGAAAGAAATTAAAGATGATACAAATAGATGGAGAGATGTACCATGTTCCTGGATTGGAAGAATCAACATTGTGAAAATGAATCTACTACCCAAAGCAATCTACAGATTCAATGCAATACCTATCAAACTACCAATGGCATTTTTCACAGAACTAGAACAAAAAATTTCACAATTTGTATGGAAACACAAAAGACCCCGAATAGCCAAAGCAATCTTGAGAACGAAAAACGAAGCTGGAGGAATCAGGCTCCCTGACTTCAGACTATACTACAAAGCTACAGTAATCAAGACAGTATGGTACTGGCACAAAAACAGAAAGATAGATCAATGGAACAGGATAGAAAGCCCAGAGATAAACCCACGGACATATGGTCACCTTATCTTTGATAAAGGAGGCAGGAATGTACAGTGGAGAAAGGACAGTCTCTTCAATAAGTGGTGCTGGGAAAACTGGACAGGGACATGTAAAAGTATGAGATTAGATCACTCCCTAACACCATACACAAAAATTAGCTCAAAATGGATTAAAGACCTAAATGTAAGGCCAGACACTATCAAACTCCTAGAGGAAAACATAGGCAGAACACTCTATGACATAAATCACAGCAAGATCCTTTTGGACCCACCTCCTAGAGAAATGGAAATAAAGACAAAAATAAACACATGGGACCTAATGAAACTTCAAAGCTTTTGCACAGCAAAGGAAACCATAATCAAGACCAAAAGACAACCCTCAGAATGGGAGAAAATATTTGCAAATGAAGCAACTGACAAAGGATTAATCTCCAAAATTTATAAGCAGCTCATGCAGCTCAATAGCAAAAAAACAAACAACCCAATCCAAAAATGGGCAGAAGACCTAAATAGACATTTCTCCACAGAAGATATACAGACTGCCAACAAACACATGAAACGATGCTCAACATCTTTACTCATTAGAGAAATACAAATCAAAACTACAATGAGATATCATCTCACACCAGTCAGAATGGCCATCATCAAAAAATCTAGAAACAATAAATGCTGGAGAGGGTGTGGAAAAAAGGGAACACTCTTGCACTGCTGGTGGGAATGTGAATTGGTACAGCCACTATGGAGAACGGTATGGAGGTTCCTTAAAAAACTACAAATAGAACTACCATATGACCCAGCAATCCCACTACTGGGCATATACCCTGAGAAAACCATAATTCAAAAAGAGTCATGTACCAAAATGTTCATAGCAGCTCTATTTACAATAGCCAGGACATGGAAGCAACCTAAGTGTCCATCAACAGATGAATGGATAAAGAGGATGTGGCACATATATACAATGGAATATTACTCAGCCATAAAAAGAAATGAAATTGAGCTATTTGTAATGAGGTGGATGGACCTAGAGTCTGTCATACAGAGTGAAGTAAGTCAGAAAGAGAAAGACAAATACTGTATGCTGACACATATATATGGAATTTAAGAAAAAAATGTCATCAAGAACATAGGGGTAAGACAGGAATAAAGACACAGACCTACTAGAGCATGGACTTGAGGATATGGGGAGGGGGAAGGGTAAGCTGTGACAAAGTGAAAGAGCGGCATGGACATATATACACTACCAAACGTAAGGTAGATACCTAGTGGGAAGCAGCCGCATAGCACAGGGAGATCAGCTCGGTTCTTTGTGACCGCCTGGAGGGGTGGGATAGGGAGGGTGGGAGGGAGACGCAAAAGGGAGGGGATATGGGAACATATGTATATGTATAACTGATTTAATTTGTAAAATAAAATTTAAAAAAAAAAGAAAAAAAAAAAAAAAGAAAAAGAAAATGATCACAGGGACGTACATATTGATAATTACCTTCAATGTGAATGGATTAAATGCTCCAACCAAAGGACACAAGCTTGCTGAATGGATACAAAAACAAGACCCATATATATGCTGTCTACAAGAGACCCACTTGAGACCTAGGGACACATACAGACTGAAAGTGAGGGGATGGAAAAAGATATTCCATGCAAATGGAAATCAAAAGACAGCTGGAGTAGCTATACTCATATCAGATAAAATAGATTTTAAAATAAAGAGTGTTACAAGAGACAAGAAAAGACACTACATAATGATCAAGGGATCAATCCAAGAAGATAAAACAATTATAAATATATATGCATCCAACATAGGAGCACCTCAATACATAGGCAACTGCTAACAGCTATAAAAGAGGAAATCAACAGTAACACAATAATAGTGGGGGACTTTAACACCTCATTTACACCAATGGACAGATCATCCAAAATGAAAATAAATAAGGAAGCAGAAGCTTTAATGATACAATAGGCCAGATAGATTTAATTGATATTTATAGGACATTCCATCCAAAAACAGCAGATTACACTATCTTCTCAAGTGCGCACAGAACATTCTCCAGGATAGATCACATCTTGGGTCACAAACCAAACCTCAGTAAATTTAAGAAAATTGAAATCATATCACACATCTTTTCTGACCACAATGCTATAAGATTAGAAATGAATTACAGGGAAAGAAATGTAAAAAACACAAACACATGGAGTCTAAACAGTACATTAGTAAATAACCAAGAGATCACTGAAGAAATCAAAGAGGAAAGCAAAAAATACCTAGAGACAAATGAGAGTGAAAACACGATGATCCAAAACCTATGGGATGCAGCAAAAGCAGTTCGATGAGGGAAGTTTATAGCTATACAAGCCTACCTCAAGAAACAAGAAAAACCTCAAGTAAACAATCTAACCTTACACCTAAAGGAACTACAGAAAGAAGAACAAGCAAAACACAAAGTTAACAGAAGGAAAGAAATCATAAAGATCAGAGCAGAAATAAATGAAATAGAAACAAAGAAAACAATAGCAAAGATCAATAAAATTTAAAGTGGGTTCTTTGAGAAGATAAACAAAATTGATAAACCATTAGCCAGACTCATCAAGAAACAGAGGGAGAGGACTCAAATCAATAAAATTAGAAATGGAAAAGGAGAAATTAAAACAGACACTGCAGAAGTACAAAGCATCCTAAGAGACTACTACAAGCAACTCTATGCCAATAAAATGGACAACCTGGAAGGAATGGAACATTCTTAGAAAGGTATTTCCTTCCAAGACTGAACCAGGAAGAAATAGAAAATATGAACAGACCAATCACAAGTAATGAAATTGAAACTGTGATATAAAATCTTCCAAAAAACAAAAGTCCAACACCAGATGGCTTCACAGGTGAATTCTATCAAATATTTAGAGAAGAGCTAACACTCATCCTTCTCAAACTCTTCCAAAAATTGCAGAGGAAGGAACACTCCCAAACTCATTCCATGAGGCCACCATCACCATGATACCAAAACCAGACAAATATACTACAAAAAAAGAAAATTACAGACCAATATCACTGATGAATATAGATGCAAAAATCCTCAACAAAATACTAGCAAACAGAATCCAACAACACATTAAAAGGATATACACCATGATGAAGTGGGATTTATCCCAGGAATGCAAGGATTCTTCAATAAACACAAATCAATCAATGTGATAAACCATATTAACAAATTGAAGAATAAAAACCATATGATCATCTCAATACATGCAGAAATAAACTTTGACAAAATTCAACAGCGATTTATGATAAAAAAAAAACTCTCCAGAAAGTGGGCATAGAGGGAAACTAACTCAACATAATAAAGGCCATATATGACAAATCCATAGCAAACATCATTCTCAATGGTGAAAAACTTAAAGCATTTCCTCTAAGATCAGGAATGAGACAAGGATGTCCACTCTCATCACTATTATTCAACATTGTTTTGGAAGTGCTATCCATGGCAATCAGAGAAGAAACAGAAATAAAAGGAATATAAATTTGAAAAGAAGAAGTAAAACTGTCACTGTATTTTGATGACATGACAGTATACATAGAGAATACTAAAAATGCCACCAGAAAACTACTAGACCTAATCAATGAATTTGGTAAAGTTACAGGATACAAAATTAATGCACAGAAATCTCTGGCATTCCTATACACTAATGATGAAAAATCTGAGAGAGAGAAATTATGGAAACACTCCCACTTACCATTGCAACAAAAAGAATAAAATACCTAGGAATAAACCTACCTAGGGAGACAAAAGAGCTGTATGCAGAAAACTATAAGACACTGTTGAAAGCAGTTAAAGATGATACCAACAGATGGAGAGATATACCATGTTCTTGGATTGGAAGAATCAATATTGTGAAAATGACTATACTACCCAAAGCAATCTACAGATTCAATGCAATCCCTATCAAATTACCAAAGGCATTTTTTACAGAACTAAAGCAAATCATCTTAAAATTTGTATGGAGACAAAAAATACCCCAAATAGCCAAAGCAGTCTTGAGGGAAAAAAACAGAGCTGAAGGAATCAGACTCCCTGACTTCAGACTATACTGCAAAGCTACAGTAATGAAGACAATATGGTACTGGCACAAAAACAGAAACATAGATCAATGTAACAAGATGGAAAGCCCAGAGATAAACCCACGCACCTATGGTCAACTAATCTATGACAAAGGAGGCAAAGATATACAATGGAGAAAGGACAGTCTCTTCAATAAGTGGTGCTGGGAAAACTGGACAGCTACATGTAAAAGAATGAAATTAGAACACTCCCTAACACCATACACAAAAATAAACTCAAAATGGATTTGAAACCTAAATGTACGACCGGACACTATAAAACTCTGAGAGGAAAACATAGGAAGAACACTTTTTGACATAAATCACAGCAAGATCTTTTTTGATCCACCTCCTAGTGTAATGGAAGTAAAAACAAAAATAAACAAATGGGACCTAAAGAATCTTCAAAGCTTTTGCACAACAAAGGAAAACATAAACAAGACAAAAAGACAACCCTCAGAATGGGAGAAAATATTTGCAAATGAATCAATGGACAAAGGATTAATCTCCAAAATATATAAACAGCTCATGCAGCTCAATATTAAAGAAAAAACAACCCAATCCAAAAATAGGCAGAAGACCTAAATAGACGTTTCTCCAAAGAAGACATACAGATGGCCAAGAAGCACATGAAAAGCTGCTCAACATCACTAATTACTAGAGAAATTCAAATCAGAACTACAATGAATTATCACCTCACACCAGTTAGAATGGGCATCCTCAAAAAATGTACAAACAACAAGTGATGGAGAGGGTGTGGAGAAAAGGGAACCAACCCTCTTGCACTGTTGGTGGGAATACAAATTGATACAGTCACTATGGAGAACAGTGTGGAGGTTCCTTATAAAACTAAAAATAGAATTACTATATAATCCAGCAATCCCACTACTGGCCATATACCCAGAGAAAACCATAATTCAAAAAGACACATGCACCCCAATGTTCATTGCAGCACTATTTACAATAGCCAGGTCATGGAAGCAACCTAAATGTCCATAGACAGATGAATGGATAAAGAATATGTGGTACATATATACAATGGAATATTACTCAGCCATAAAAAGGAACAAAATTGAGTCATTTGTTGAGACGTGGATGGATCTAGAGACTGTCATACAGAATGAAGTAAGTCAGAAAGAGAAAAACAAATACCGTATATTAATGCATGTATGTGGAACCTAGAAAAATGGTACAGATGAACCGATTTGCAGTGCAGAAGTTGAGACACAGATGTAGAGAACAAACGTATGGACACCAATGGGAGAATACCACAGTGGGGTGGAGATGGTGGTGTGCTGAATTGGGCGATTGGGATTGACATGTATATACTGATGTGTATAAAATTGATGACTAATAAGAAACTGCAGTATAAAAAACAAACAATCAAAAACAACTAATACTAAACTTTGGGTTATTTGTATGGAAATATGTTAATATAAATGTTTCAGACATTATGTGAAATTTCTAAAAATCTTATATGTTCTGATATAATGTTATAAGTCATAATTCTAGTTATTATTTTAAAATGTATATCTCAGAAATAACTAAAAAAAAGAAAAGGAGTTCTAAAGAAAAATATGATAATGCAATATTTTACAAATCAAAATTGATGCAAAAAAATTATGATGAATACATATCAAGTTTCAAATAAATACAACACAGAATTCAAACCTGCCCTTGCATGACTCACCTCACCTCACTTGTCTGATCACCTACCAGTTTAAAGAGAAAGAAAAAAAGGGAAGAAAAGTCAAAGGCTTACAGTGCAACAGCAAAAGAAATGACCAACAAATGAAAAAGAAACTTAGAGAATGGGAGAAAATATTTGCAAAGCACATATCTGATGAGGAGTTAATAGTCAAAGTATGCAAAGAACTCATACAACTCAATGGCAAAAAAAAAGTCCAATTAAAAAGTGTGAAAAATACCTCAACAGACATTTTTCCAAGGAAAATATTCAAATGGCCAAGGTGAAAAGGTTCTCAACATCACTAATCACCAGGGAACTGCAAATCAAAACCACAATGAGATATCGTTTCACACCCATTAGAATGGCTGTCATTGGAAAGAGATTACAAGTGTTAATGAGAATGTGGCAAAAAGGAAACCCTTGTACACTGTTGGTGGGAATGTCAACTGGTACAGCCATTTTGGAAAATAGTATGGCAGTTCCTCAGTAAATTAATAATAGAACTACCATATGATCCAGTAATCTCACTTCTGAGTATATATCTGAAGGAAACAAAATCACTGTCCCCAAAATATACCTACACCCCATGTTCACTGCGGCATTATTTCCAATAGACAAGACACGGAAACAACCTAAGTGTCTATGAATGAATGAACAGAAAAAGAAAATGGATAAAATGTGAGGGCAGTATGCTAAATGAAATGTCAGAGGAAGACTAATACTGTATGATCTCACTTCCCTATGGGAATGTCAAAAAATCCAGACTCATAGAAACAGAGAACAGATGGGTGCTTGCTGGAGGGTGTCACTGGGGAGTAGGGGAAATGGTGAAGGGGGTCCAAAGGTACAAAATTGAAGCCATAAGATAAATAATTCCAGGAGATGTAATGTACAACATGGTGACTTTAGTTAACAATGGGATATTTGAAAGTAGTATATTTGAATGTATATTGTATATTAGAAAGTAGTAGATCTTAAAATTTATTATCACATGAAAAAAATTTGTAACTATGTGAGGGGTGAATATTAATGATACTGGTGATCATTTTGATATATATATATATATATATTAAATCATGATGTGTATATTAAATTTATACAATGTCATATGTCAATTATAGCTCAGGAAAACTTGTGGGAGGCTTATACAGGGGATAAAATTAAGCATTTGATTACCTTGTCATCATCTTACGTTATGGGGCCAGGTATCATGAGTATAACCTGACCTGTCCCAGGAGAAATCTTAGATTTTACACAAACTAACTTGTTAGCTAACTTCTCCAAGCCCCACTGCAAATACAAACGTGGTCTCAGGCATGGTAAAATTCAAATTCCACCAGCCTGTTCCCCAAACTAGGTAGTGCAGAGTTTCTGCTTCTTGCAAGCACCCCAATCCCCCTAGAATAGCTCATGTGTAGTCAAGAACAGCAAGTTCATTGGGAGCTGCCTTGCATATTCAAAGTCAGTCTTGGAGAGACTTAGATTAGACCCACGTTCACATACAAAATTCCGTTTCAACATGTGAAACAGAAATTCTGTTTCTCCCATAATCCTTAAGCTTCCCTATCAGAAGCCTTCTCTGATCCTCATCTTCCCCAGTCCTAACCATTGCCTCTCATGTTCCTACAGGTTTTGATTTATATCTTTAATGCACCACTTTCCATGATACATTATAATTCCACATTCACTTTTTTGCTTTCTTTAACAGACTATGACCTTCTTGAGACATCATTTGCTATTTATTTGTGTGTATTTGTATAAAGAGAGAGTTTTACCTAGCATTCACCAAATTATAAAAATATATGCATTTGAATTAATCTCCTTCCAAACTTCTAGCCTACAATATTCATTATACGCTGATTTCATGCTGTATTCCACAATGCTAATTATTCCCTCCTGTATGCTGACTGCATACATTGTACATAATTCCATCATTACACATGGCACCCTGTACTCTCACTATTTTATCTCTCATTTGTCTTCTTCTATTACACATTGTGCTCTCTAGGTACAGAATCTATATCTATTTATCCTGCTTTTCCAAATAGATAGCACAACACTTGACACAGGAGAGGAAATCAGGAAATAGTCACTGAATGAAATTGAATTAAATATCCAAGGCATTTACAAATCACCTTGCCAAATACAGTAAGACATAAATGTTTTAACCTTATCAGCATCCTTCCATCTTAAACAGCAGAAATTTCAAGGATAACATTGCACTTAAAAAACAAAAGATTCTGATGGCAGGCGAATTCTGGATTTCCCTAAAAGTCTTTTTCACTTCTCTGAGGATGATGCCATTCTATTAGTGGCAAAGCTTCTATTAAAAAGGTGAGAATTAAAACTTGAGATAGCCTTAAGGTCAGAGGTGCTGAGTTTGAAAGTAATACACCAGACCATGCTAGAGCCCAACAACCTTACAAAGGAAAAAGCAAACTCTAAATTCGCCACCCCCTTGGGTGCTTTACGATTTGAACTGACTCCTACTCAGCAAATGGGATTGTCCGGAGACTAAGCAAACATTGTATCTAACATATTTTTATCAATTTTTAGATAAGCAGAATATACATATTTTCAGATTAAAAGGAAACTTTTCTTCTACTTTAACAATCTGTAATATAGAACAAAAATATCATATTGATAATCTCTATCTTACCATTAACTTCACTAGAGTCTTGTCATAATGATGACAAAAAAGAAGAAAAAGGACAATGGTGGGTGGATTTGGAATTTTAGGCTCTGCTCATTGTTACAAGTTTGATCGAATTGGTTACCACACATTCAATCATGAGCCATAACCTCAAATCAGCTTGGACATGGCCCATTTAATATTTGTTACATCACAGATAGACACAGAAACATGGGTAAAAGGAAGTGAAGAGTTATTTTTTGTAATCAGATCTTTTCAGGCAGAAAGATTGTTGCATACAAAACACCCAGCCAAGTAGAGCCAAGTTTCTTTTGGCTTAAATTATACACATAATTAAGTCAAATAATTCATTCCTTATAGATACACTGAACAAGATAAAACATTGATATAAAACATGCTCTATAAATATAACCGTGTGTGTATGCCACAAATAACATCCATGAATATGTTATAATGAAAAAACTGTGCTATGTTAGGATTGTTAAAAGACAATTCCCTAATAATCACGAATGTCATATGCATTTTAAAGATCACATGGCAAATATTTTGTTTAAATCATTAATTAATGAGAGAACCAGAAAGATGTTACAACAGGTCCAAAGGAGACCTTAAAGATCTCTTAAAGAACCTGTGTGGGCAATCAAGAATGTAAACACACGAATTAACAAATAGATGCAAAATTCATCAATATCCATTCGGCAGTAATCAATTGTGTTTGTCTGGACACAATTCATTTGCATTTTTACAAACAAGAAACATTTGCATCATTATCAGTTTTCTACAACTTATTTACAGTACACTCAGTAATCATTTTTGCTAATTTCAAAGACTTGCACACTTTTTCCTGACAAGGTATTTGTTTCATTTTGTTTAAAAAGAAGACTTAACAGTATCCCATCACTCTTTGCACACAAACAAGATGCCCTTATCTGATTCACTCCCATTTTCCCCAAGCCGGCCATATGTTATTCTTGCCATAAACATAATTTCGGGAGCCATAAGAAAATCCCTCCTTACCTAACACCCAAAAGAACTTTTCTACCCGCTGACTTATGTCTGAATTTTTATAGAGAGAATTAAAGACTAAAAGACTATCAAAGAGGGAAAATGGATTTTATTAACTTGTCAGGCAAGAGAACATACAATAATGTCAAAATTCACTTTGGGGGTAAGGTGTGAGGGAATTCAGGAATTTCAAGGAATGTAGGTTTTAAAACTAGCACTCTGGATAGAGCATGGAATGAGTCCTCACATCTGAACACAACTGGTTCATTAATCAGAAATGAGTTTTCATTTCGGTCCAATAAGGATCTCATTGACTAAGGTCATTCAAATTTCATGATTCTTTAGCATCTTTAGATGCTTAGAAAAATTGTATTGAAACACAGCTTTGATATCTCCTATGCAAATCTTGCTCTAGGTGGAAAATTTTCATTCTCACAATGTAGCCTCTTAGACCAGGAGTCAGAAATATATGACTATGCTCCAAATCTACAGCCCTTTTTAATATGGCCTGTGAACTAAGAATGGTTTTTATATTGCTACAGGGTGTTTTTAAGCCAAGTAAAACACAAAAAAGTATGCGACAGAGCCCATAGGTGTCTTGAAAAGCCTAAAATATTTACCATCTGGCTTTTTACAGAAGAAATTTGTTGACCCCTGTCTTAGACCACAATGTGAGATAACGTTCATGTTGCAGATAACCCTAGGAAATATAAGATGGACTGCACTTTACAGGGAGGTACTAACATGTCAGCCTTTCCTGAATTACAGTGGATAGAAGAGGGAAGTGGCAGGAAGGCACTGATTTCCTAGAAATGGCATGCATTTTTACAAAATAAAAAAACAAACAAACTCATAGAAAGGATATCAAAAATGGAAAGTGAATTTAGCCAGCTAAACACCACAACTGGCCTAGCTGGCAAGGAGTAGGAAAGGAGGAGGCACAGGAGGAAACTAATGAAGTCAAGTTGACACATTATGCAAATAATCCCTCATGTCACAGCTCTCACAGAACTAACCACCATGTGTGCTTATGGGTGGACACACGAGGGAAATCACAGGAGCATAAAAGCCAAACTACTCTCTAAGAAATACTGAACTGTTGTAAATTTTAATATACAGACTAAGAGAGCAAATTTAAGTACCAAGTAAAAAAAGGTTTTCTACCAAAGAGGAGCCCTATTCAATAAGGGATCTACATTTGCAAGAGGGGAACTTGGGTAAGCCTTTTAAAGCCAAGTACTATGAATCTCCTCTGTCCCATATTAGGACAGCCATGTCTTTAGGGTTGCTGCTTGGGTGGCCCTACTTAAGTGTTTCCGGTAGGCTGGAGGTGGTCCGGCTACAGTGTAACTGGATGATCCTTGCGGGATCATTGCTTCCAATCAGGTCTGCATGTTATTAACAAAATGGGCGAGTCAGGATTCCTCAACTGTGAAGAGAAGAATGGGTTTTCTTACAGACCTACACATCCAGTGCCTTACTTTTTGGCCCAGGTTCTCTTTCACCTTTTCTAATTCAGCCAATCTCTTTTATTTTTTCTGCAACTGCTTTCATCCAGTTCTCATCCACTTATCACTAAACCAGTGTAAGAGCCTCAGGGCAGGCTCTTACATTGGTCTCATGTGCTTCTTCCCTACAGAATAATCTTCCTCATTATCATCATTTTCACCATTGTTAAAGACATGCTGTGGTCCCTCACTCCTAACAGGACAGGAAGGGAGATGAGCACAAATGCCTTACTCCTCTCTCCCTCTGTCGCTCTGTCAAAAGAAAGGATTGAACAGTTATTTTTTACAACAATGTAACTTTAACTGTGCTCCCAAACAAGGAAGGATGTTACTAAGAGATCAGAAATGAAATTGAAAGCATGAGGAAATAGAAATTCTTATATCCTTTGATGGGTGTGTTTAGTCCATTCATGATGCTATAACAAAAATAACATAGACTTGGAGACTTAAACAACAAACATTTCTCACAGCTCTGAAGGCTGGGAAGATTCAGTGTCTGGTGAGAGTCTACTTCCTGGTTCATAGATGGCTATCTTCTCACTGCATCTTCACATAGCAGAAGGGGTGAGGGAGCTCTCTCAAATCTGTTTTACAAGGTCACTAATCCCATTCATGAGTGTTCCACTCTCATAACCTAACCATCTACCAAAGGCCCTATACCTCCTAATACCACCATATCGAGGGGCAGGATTTCAACATACAAATTTGAGAGGGACACAAACGTTTTGTCTGTAGCAGTATGTGCTTTGATCTAGCAGTTTTAGGAATTTTCCCTAAAGATATCATAAAAGAGGTGCCCCCAAAGTATCTGAATAAGGATGTATTTTGCAATAACCTATATACTAGTGAAATCAGTAAGAAAACCCAATCAATAGGAAAATTGGTGAAGCAAATTATGGTACACCCATATAAAAACCATGCTGAGAAAATTAAATGACAGGATTGATATTTATCTTCTGGCATGGAATGGTATCCATAATGCATACAATGTTAAGTTGTTAAATGGAAAAGCAGGTTAAAAGCCAGCATGTTTAGGGGAAAACTCATGATTCTATGTGATGAGAAGAAAAGAATTTTAATTTTCTTTTCTTATACTTGGGTATGACTTGAATTTCTTAGAGTGAGCACATATTACTATACTACAAAGCTACAGTAATCAAGACAGTATGGTACTGGTACAAAAACAGAAATATAGATCGATTACTTTTGCAATAAATGAAAATAATTTGTCTTTGGACCTTTATTCATGGTCATCTGCAACCCAAAACAAGCCAACATTTCTAGCCTTTTCCCCTAGTGTCCTACTACTTCTCTTTCACTCCAACCTGCTGTAAAACATTTGCCACTCAAATATTTTTACTTATGTCTGGTATTTCTACAGATGCCTTGGATGAGTTGCTTTATGAGGAAATGAAAGAAGGTTCTACCTGCCAGGGTCAGGGAGAAAAGAATAGATAAGATGATGACTTCAGCAAAACTGAAAATGTAGTGGAAACAGAAAATCAGAGAAACAGGTGTTCAAGAGAACATAAGCTCTTATGAATTTCCAGGTATCTTGAGAAAGACATTAGAATTCCTACAGTATATGGGATGAGGATCCTTGGCTAATTTCATTTAGTTCATGCAGACAAGGTAGCTCAGCTGAGTTGAAATCTTGGTTCATTGGACACGGGTATATTGTGAATGAATATTCAAAATCTTTTGACATCAATTATTTGTTTTATGTTCTACCCCCATGTTCCAGGATGTGTGCATTCTCCCTCATCTGACATTGGAGTGGTTTTGAGAAATATTAGGCTAAGTGATACCAAATGGTCCATATAAGTCTAACATTCCACATCACTGGCAAAACACGATGCAGCTATGAAGAAAAAATGGTACTCCCCTTCATAAAGCAGTTATAGGTAAAAGTGAGACATGATAACTACAAACAAAATTAATTTGATGTAAGAATATTTCTACCAAAGCAGAGACTGGAATTTGTTCTACTAGAGAAAATTTATAGCATCATTAGTTGCATTTTTATCACACATGACATGAAGCTTAACTCAAAACTCCTTGCAAAGAAATTTTTGCCTTCACAGTATCACCATGACATGGAGCTGTAAGTTGGAAACCAGTCACTTAAATCCAATTCCAGGGACACTTCTGAAATTATCAATAATTTAGTATCTTTAAACCATTCATCAACATTAGTGTCAGGTTTCAAATCTGTCCAGGCAGACATATCAATCACATATAGCAATAGTGACAGCTGCAAATCAGAGAAAGCCAAATTACCTGCCAAGGCTTCCCATACTTAGAAAAATATTTAACAAAGATATCTGATTAACTCATTCTCACATAGTCATTTACCCACCCTTGCAGTACCCACCCAACCGTAATTTCCACCACTTTAATAAGCTACCTGTATAATGTGCTAATGAGAATGTGTCAGAATACGTCTTTACAGAGGCATTATGTGAAATGTCACAGGTATGGAGTGGTGGAATCTCCAAAATGTACCTAGTTCCATCTCAACATTTTTCATACAAAACTGTCTAGAGAAGTTTGGCTGGAATTAACTGGGGATTAAGTAAAAACCTGTGTTTATGCCAACAAATAAGTCAGAACTGTATACTAGTTACTTTATTAAGCTTTTTAAATAAAGACTCTTCTAAATATTGTTTTAATGAAATATTGAGTTAAGAAAATATACATGCTTCATTTTACTCATCTTGGGGTACCCTTGTTGGGTTGTGCATGCTACTATTGACTTGAAAATCACTTAATTACTTTGATCCTATGTGTCTAATAAAACCAATTGGGAAATTACCAGATTATTTGCAGAAAATTGGCAATATGAAGAATTGGGGGCAGATGTTGAAGTGAGAATGTTATAAAACATTAAAAAGATACAAAAATAAGACAAGTAGATCTGTTTTATTTTAGTATAAGAAGCACAGAGTCCTTCTTGGGCACTGTTAAGGTGGTGAGGTCTGACTGGGACAAGGGCAATAGAGATCACTGTTCATAATATGAAAAGACTTACCTATCAGTAATTGACTCTATTCAGGCTCCAGTTCATAAAATCTGCTAAGAATTTTAGCCATCATTAAAGATTTGTTGGATGGTCAGATTTATGAGCAAATGATCTTCAAGAATATAACCCTCAACCCCTTAACATTCCCTACCCTCATCACCTCTTGGATGTAGGAGATGTGATTTAAGTTTTTCTAGGAAACGCAACCTAGGGATACTGTTCAACTCAACCCTGCTAGTGACAAATGCCCCAACCCCTGGATATGTGCCCAATACTAAAATTGTTCCCTGCTGCTGCTCCTCCTAAAAACACACAACACACACACACACACTCACACACACACACACTATTGTTATCCTGTCATCTTTGGGAACATATTGTAATATTATATTACCCACATATGTGATGGCTAATTTCCCTGATTGGAATTAAACATTTGCTAAAGAAAGCAGGTGTCTTTAAAATAATGAAGTTAGCCCCAAATGCAAGAAGAAAGAAAACAAATAATCCAGCAATCAGTACACCATCAGCATCATTAACTCTAATCTCCAGAGTCTACTCTTTTTAGATTGGAGAGGAAAATAAGAAAATCTCAAAGCTATACTATTTTGACAGTCAATTACATTTTGATAGAACAGTTTCATGCTTCCATCTGTAATTAAAGTCAACAGTCTTATAAATTAAATTCCTACAAAGGGGAAATTGGATGGGAGCAGAGGGAGTACTTAGTTTTTTCTAAGATAAAAACTTGGAAATAAATTGTGTATAAGAAAAACTATCTCTGAATACCCCAAGTTACTGACCTACTTACTGGGCATATTGTAATTAGGACATACATAAAACATCATAAGTGTGTTTTTAAATATTTCTTTTATTGACAGCCAGCACAATGGTTAATTGTCATTAATTCTAATTCAATGTTGGCTCCAAATAATGTATCTCAATACTGGAAAATTTTAAATGTTATATGACAATCTGTAAAGGAGCACGAAACTGCTGAAAGCCATAAAGTAACAGTGGCCAGTGTGGTAGATTTGACTTAAACCTTACCCTTTCTTCTGTGGGCAGAGTAACCTCCCTTGCCCTTCAATTTGGAGTTTAGCTATGTAATTTGCTTTGGACAATGGCATGTTAGCAGACCTGATGCAAGCAGAGGATCAAAAACTACTGGCATAGGTGGTTTTGCTCTTTTGGGGGTCTGTTATCACCCTGAGAAGAAAATTTCCAGGCTGATTGTTGGTCCTAGAAAGAAAAAAAAGTGGAGCAGCACCAACCCAAGCTGATTGCAGCCCAGGATCAGTTTCAGACCCAAGCTGACTACAGATATGAGAAGTGAGCTCAAGGGAGGCCAGCATAATCATCCCACTGAGCACAGCATAAATCAGCTAACCATCATCCACTGATCATCAGGTGCATGAGAAATAGAAGCTTATGGTTTGATTATGACCTTTATTTTGTTGCAGTAGCTAAGTGATACACATACCAAATAGAGACTAAATTCCTTAACATAGAATCCACAGTTCTCCACAGTGTCATGCAGGTTGCATTTATGTAATTTAGTCATTCAGTCATTCAATTAACAAGTATTTGAGAACCTCCCACATGTCAGTTACTATTCTGGCACTGGGGATATAGTGGTTAACAAAAGGTCACACTATTATGAAGCTTACATTCTAGAAGACAGAGAAAGCAATAAATAAACATGTAACATGACAAGTTGTGCTAGCTTCCATGGAGAACAAAGGCAAATAAAAATAGAGAGAATGATGGTAATAATAGGGTGGTCAGGGAATATCTCTCTAGTAAGGTGACATTTGAACAGAAATCTGAAATAAAAGGAGCAAGAGATGTGTATCTCAGGGAAAAGAATTTCAACAGTCAAAAGGAACAGAAAATGCAAAAAACCTGAAAAGTACATACTAAATGTATTTCATCAAGAGCATGGAGGCTGGTATTTTGAAACTCAGTAATAAAAGTTAAAGATAAAAGAATCAAAGCATATCCACCACATAAGATTAAACTCACAAAGGAAGACAGAGATGAGAGAAGCAAAATATCTACAAAACAGATAAAAAGCAATTAACAAGACAGCAATAGTAAGTCAATAATAACTATCAATCTATCAGTTACTGTTAATAATTACTTTAAAGGCAAACGGATTAAACTCACCAATCAAGAGATGGAGTGACTAAATGGATTTAAAATAAAAGCACAACTCCCAATTATATGCTGTCTACAAGAGACCCACTTTTGGTTTAATGACATACTTGGCTGAAAAGGATAGAAAAAGATATTCCATGCAAATGGTAACAATAAGAGTAGGGCTGGCTATACTTATATCAGACAAAATAGACTTTGAGTCAAAACTGTCACAAGAGACAAAGAAGATAATTACATAATGACAAAAGGTTCCATTCAACAGAAGGATATGACAGTTATATAAGTGTATATGAACCTTAAAGCTGCTTGTCCTAACGTGAAAGTGTGGATGGAGCCAATGAAGCCTCAGAAATAAACCCTCTGGACCAAAGACCGATAGCTGCCTTATAACATGGCACTTTGGGAGATGATTAGACTTTGTGACCATTGGAGAGGTCTTGTCAAGATTTGTGAAGTTTCTGGGACATATTTCACCATCCCAAATACAAGTTTGCATGGAGAAGAAGGCAATAAAATAATTTTTATTTTTCACAACTGATATTGCAGTCTAGAATACTACAGAAATATACCCCACACAGCTACTATTAATGATATAACCCATTATAACAGACACTAGAGAGAAAAGGAACAAGAACTTGCATATTCCAATGCACCTGGGTTTAGGAACCTGGTCAGTCTGATCTGGCAACTTGACTTTAGCACATTATACTTGCAGCTGAGCTGTGATAAATCATTTTCACTCTGTACCTATCCTGCCCTGCATCACAAATACCACTGTGCTAAGCTGTGAATGAATGAATGAATGAATGAATAAGCACCCAACATCAGAACATGATACTCTAACAGATTTGAAGGGAGAAATAACAATATAATAATAGTGACAGACTTTAATACCCCAATTACAATAATGGACAGCTCATCTGGAAAGAAGATCAGTAAGGAACCAGTAGACTTGAACCACATTATAGAAAAGAGTTCCTAGTCTTGAACCACACTTTAGACAAGAGTCACCTAGACATATAAAGAATATCTCACTTATCAGCAGAATACAGATTCTTCTCAAGTGCACAAGCAACATTTCCAGGGTAAATCACATGCTAAGTCACAAAACAAGTCTTAACAAATTTAATAAGATTGAAAATTTTACATGTATCTTTTCCAACCACAGTGGAATGAAACTAGAAAACAAAAGGTAAATGGGAAAAAATTACAAATACTTGGGGATTAAACAACACACTCTTGAACAAACTTTGGTTCAAAGAAGAAATCAAAAGAAAAATTAGTATATCTTAAGACAAATGAAAACTGAAACACCACATAGGAAAATATTTGGGATAAAGCAAAAGCAGTACTAATGGGAAGTTAATAGTGATAAATAAAAATACATAAATAAACAACCTAATATTACAACTAGAGTAACTAAAAAAGGAACAAACTAAGCCCAAAATTAAGAGAAGGAAGGAAATAATAATGATTAAAGCAGAAATAAATGAAATATAGACTACAATAGAAAAAACTGACTAAACTAAGAGTTGGTTCTTGGAAAAGATAAACACCATAGACAACACCTTAGCTAGACTAAGGGAAAAAAGGGCTCAAAATCAGAAATAGAAAAGGAGACATTACAAATGATGCCACAGAAATTAAAAAAAAAAAAAGATCATGAGACCATTATGAGTAATTATACACCAACAACTTGAACAACCTAGAAGAAAGAGATAAATTACTAGAAACATATGAGACTGAAAAAAGAAGAAATAGAAAGTCTGAACAGATCAATTACAAATAGTGAACCTGAATCAGTAATCAAAACCAGATGGTTTCAAAGGTGAATTCTATCAAACATTTAGAGAAGAGCTAACCCAACCTTCTCAAACCCTTCCAAAAAATTGCAGAGGGAGGAACGCACCCAAATTCATTCTATGAAGCCACCATCATCCTGATACCAAAACCAGAAAACGATATCACAGAAAAAGAAAATTATAGATCAATATCACTTATGAACATAGGTGCAAAAAGCCTGAACAAAATACTAGCAAACAGAATCCAACAATATATTAAAAGGTTCATACACCATGATCAGGTGGGATTTATCCCAGGGATGCAAGGATTCTTCAATATATGCAAATCAATCAATGTGATACACCATATTAACAAATGAAGGAATAAAAACCATATGATTATATCAATAGAGGCAGAAAAAGCTTTTGACAAAATTCAACAACGATTTATGATAAAAAAAAATATCCAGAAAGTGTGCATAGAGGGAACCTACCTCAACATAATAAAGGCCATATATGACAAACCCACAGCAAACATCATACTCTATGGTGAAAAACTGAAAGCATTTCAACTAAGATCAGGAATAAGACAAGGATATCCACTCTGGCCACTCTGATTCCTCATAGTTTTGGAAGTTCTAGCCATGGAAGTCAGAGAAGAAAAAATAAATAAAAGGAATGCAAATTGGAAAAGAAGAAGTAAAACTGTCACTGTTTGCAGAGGACATATTACTATACATAGAAAATCCTAAAGATGCTACCAGAAAACTACTAGAACTAATCCATGAATTTGGTAAGGTTTCAGGATACAAAATTAATGCTCAGAAATTTGTTGTATTCCTATACACTAACAATGAAAAATCAGAAAGAAAAATTAAAGAAACAATCCCATTTACCATCGCAACAAAAAGAATAAAATATCTAGGAATAAACCTACCAAAGGAAGTAAAAGACTTGTACTGAGAAAACTGTAAAACACTGATGAAAGAAATCAAAGATGACATAAACAGATGGAGAAACATACCATGTTCTTGGATTGGAAGAATCAATATTGTGAAAATGACTATAATACCCAAAGCAATCTACAGATTCAATGCAATCACTATCAAATTACCAATGGCATTATTCACAGAATTAGAACAAAAAATTTTACAGTTTGTAGGGAAACACAAAAGACCCTGAATAGCCAAAGCAATCTTGAGAAGAAAAACGGAGCTGGAGGAATCAGGCTTCCCGACTTCAGACCACACTACAAAGCTACAGTAATCAAGACAGTATCGTACTGACACAAAAACAAAAATATACATCAATGGTACAAGATAGAAAGCCCAAAGATAAACCCATGCACATATGCTCACCTAATTTACAACAACATACAATGGAGAAAAGACAGCCTCTTCAATAAGTGGTGCAGGGAAAACTGGACAGCTACATGTTAAGGAATGAAATTAGAACACTTCCTAACACCATACACAGAAATAAAATCCAAATGGATTAAAGAGCTAAATGTAAGGCCAGACACCATAAAAGTCTTAGAGGAAAACATAGGAAAAACACTCTGACATAAACCACAGTAAGATATTTTTTGACCCACCTCCTAAAGTAATGAAAATAAAAACAAAAATAAGTAAATGCAACCTAATTAAACTTAAAAACTTTTGCAAAGCAAAGGAAACCATAAAGAAGGCGAAAAGACAACCCTCAGAATGGGAGAATATATTTGCAAATGAAACAATAGACAAAGGATTTATCTCCAAAATATACAAACAGTGCATGGAACTCAATATCAAGAAAACAAACAGTTCAATTAATAAATGGGCAGAAGACCTAAATAGACATTTCACCAAAGAGAACATACACATGGCCAAGAGGCACATGAAAAGATGCTCAACATCACTAATTATTAGAGAAATACAAATCAAAACTACAATGAGGTATCACCTCACACCAGTCAGACTGGCCATTATCAAGAAAACTAGAAATAATAAATGCCAGAAATGCTGTGGTTAAAACGGAGCCCTCCTGCACTGTTGGTGGGAATGTAAATTGATACAACCACTATGGAGAACAGTATGGAGATTCCTTTAAAAAAATAAAAACTAAAAATAGAACTACCATATGACCCAGTAACGCTACTACTGGCATATACCCTGAGAAAACCATAATTCAAAAAGAGATATGCACAACAATGTTCGTTGCAGCACTATTTACAATAGCCAGGACATGGAACCAACCTAAATGTCCATGGACAGATGAATGGATGAAGATGTGGCACATATACACAATGGAATATTACTCAGCCATAAAAATAAAACAAAATTGAGTTATTTCTAGTGAGGTGGATGGACCTAGAGTCTGTCATACAGAGTGAAGTAAGTCAGAAAGAGAAAAACAAGTACTGTACGCTAGCACATATATATGGAATCTTAAAAAAAATGGTACTGATGAACCTAGTGGCAGGGCAATAATAAAGATGTAGACATAGAGAATGGAGTTGAGGACACGGGGGTGAGGGGGAATCTGGGGCAAAGTGAGAGTAGTATTGACATATATACACTACTGAATGTAAAATAGTTAGCTAGTGGGAAGAAGCAGCATAGCACAGGGAGATCAGCTTGGTGTTCTGTGATGACCTAGAGAGGTGGGATAGGGAGGGTGGGAGGGAGGCTCAAGAGGGAAGGGATATGGGTATATATGTATACACATTGCTGATTCAATTTATTGTACAACAGAAACTAACAAGTATTTTGAAGCAATTATATTCCAATAAAGGTCTTTTTTTTAAAAGCCTTCTAATAATAACAAAAGCAAACAAACAAACAAAAGCATAACCATTTGGCTTCACAAGGGAATTTTGCCAAAAATTTAAAGAAGAATTAGTAAAAATTTTTCTTAAACTCTTCAAATAAAATTGTTAAAAAGGGAACACTTCCAAATGCTCTATGAGGCCAGCATCTCTCTGATACCAAAGCCAGACAAAGTCACCACAAGGAAAGAAAACTACAGGCCAATATCCTTGATAAAGTTAGATACAGAGGTCCTCAACCAGCTATTAGTAAACCAAATTCAGGAACACACTAAAAACATCATACACCATGAAAGGAAGATGTCAGGATGGTGCAACATATGCCAATTAATAAGTAGATGCATCACATAAACAGAAGGAATAAAAAAAATCACATGATCATCTCAATAGGTTTTTTTGATTTTTTGAAAAAAATCAACATCCTTTAATCATAAAACATATCAAAAAATTAGATATAGAAGGACCTTAACGCAATAAAGATTATATATGAAAGACTGAAGCTAACATCATACTCAATGGAGAAAAACAATTCTTTTCCTCTGAGACCTGGAAAAAGGCAAAGATGTCCACTCACACCACTTCTATTTAACATAATACTAGAAGTCCTAGCCAATGCATTAAGACAATAAAAGCAATACAAGTCAGAAAGAAGTAAAATTATATGTTTGCAGATGACATAATCTTATATTTAGAGAACCCTAAAAACACCACCCAAAAACTGTTGGAACTAATAAGCAAATTCAGCAAAATGTGGGATGCAAAACATAAATGTACAAAAATTAGCCACCTTTCTATATACTAACAGTGAATTATACAAAAAGGCAATTAAGAAAGCAATCTCACTTATAATAACATCAGAAAGAATAAATTGCTTAGCAATAAGTTTAACTAAGGACATGAAAAAATTTGTACACTGGAAACTATAAACAATCATAAAAGAAATTAAAGCAGACACAAATTCTGAAAACTCTAAGACACTGATGAAAGAAATTGAAGGTGACACAGACATATGGAAAGACATACCCTGTTCTTGGATTGGAAAAATCAACAGTGTTATAATGACCATACTACTCAAGGCAATCTACATATTCAATGCAATCCCTATCAAATTACCAATGGCATTTTTCACAAAACTAGAACAAACTTTAATATGTATGGAAACACAAAACAGTAGTCAAAACAATCTTGAGAAAGAAAAACGGAGCTGGAGGAATCAGGATCCCTGACTTTGGAATATACTACAAAGCTACAGTAATCAAAACAGTATGGTACTGGCACAAAAAGAGACACAAAGCTCAGTGGAACAGAATAGAAAGTCCAGAAATAAACCCAAACACTTCTGGTAAATTAATCTATGATAAAAGAGGTAAGAAAACACAATGGACAAAAAGTCTCTTCAATAAGAGGTGCTGGGGGAACTGGACAGCTACATGTAAAAGAATGAAATTAGAATATTCTTTAATGCCATACACAAAAATAATCTCAAAATGGATTAAAGGCCTAAACGTAAGAATAGATACTATAAAACTCCTGGAGGAAAACATAGGCAGAATACCCTTGAACATAAATCACAGCAATATTTTTTTTTGGATCCACCTCCTAAAGTAATGGAAATAAAAGCAAAAATAAACAAATGGGGCCTAATTAAACTTAAAAGCTTTTGCACAGCAAAAGAAACCATTGGGGCCTCCCTGGTGGCGCAAGTGGTTGAGAGTCCGCCTGCCGATGCAGGGGATACGGGTTCGTGCCCCGGTCTGGGAGGATCCCATGTGCCGCGGAGCGGCTGGGCCCGTGAGCCATGGCCGCTGAGCCTGCGCGTCCGGAGCCTGTGCTCCGCAACGGGGGAGGCCACGACAGTGAGAGGCCCGCATACCGCAAAAAAAAAAAAAAAAAAAAAAAAAAAAAAAAAAAAAAAAAAAGAAACCATTGACAAAACAACAAGGCAACCTATGGAATGAGAGAAATTATTTGAAAATGATATGACCAACAAGGGATTAATTTCCAATATATACAAATAGCTCATACAGCTTAATATCAAAAAACAAACAAAAAACTCAATCAAAAAAATGGGCAGAAGACTTAAATAGACAGTTCTCCAAAAAGGACATACAGATAGCCAACAGGCACACCAAAAGTTGCTCAGGGACTTCCCTCGTGGTGCAGTTGTTAAGAATCTGCCTGCCGATGCAGGGGACACAGGTTCGAGCCCTGGTCTGGGAAGATCCCATATGCTGCGGAGCAACTAAGCCCATGTGTCACAACTACTGAGCCTGTGCTCTAGAGCCTGTGAGCCACAACTACTGAGCCCTTGAGCATAGAGCCCGTGCTCTGCAACAAGAGAAGCCACCACAATAAGAAGCCCATGCACCACAATGAAGAGTAGCCCCCACTCACCTCAACTAGGGAAAGCCCACATGCAGCAAAGAAGGCCCAATGCAGCCAAAAATAAATAAATAAAATTTAAAAGTTGCTCAATTTCACTAATTATTAGAGAAATGCAGATCAAAACTACAATGAGATATCACCTCACACTGGTCAGAATGGCCATCAATAAAAAAAAATCTACAAATAAATGCTGGAGAGGGTGTGGAGAAAAGGAAACCCTCATGCAGTGTTGGTGCGAATGTAAATTGGTGCAGTCACTATGGAAAACAACAGTATGGAGGTTCCTTAATAAACTAAAAATGGAATTACCATATAATCCGGCAATAACACTCCTGGGTATATATTCAGACAAAACTATAATTTGAAAAGATACATGGACTCCAGTGTTCATAGCGGCACTATTACAATAGCCAAGACATGGAAACAACCTAAATGTCCATCAACAGATGAATGGATAAAGAAGATATTGTTTATCTATCCACACACACACACACACACACACAATGGAATACTACTCAGCCATAAAAAGAGGATGAAATTTTCCATTTGTAGCAACATGGAAGGACCTAGAGATTACCATATTAAGTGAAGTAAGTCAGACAGAGAAAGACAAATACCATAGGACATCACTTATATGTGGAATATTAAAAAAAGATACAAATGAACTTATTTACAAAAACAGAAATAGACTCACAGACATAGAAAACAAACTTACAGTTACCAAAGGGGAAAGGAGGTAAGGGATTTTTAAAAGAGAAATTAAAGCAGACACAAAATAAATGGAAAAACATTCCATGCTTATAGATTGGAAGAATTAATATTGTTAAAGTGTCCATACTTCACAAGTCAATCTACAATGTATTCGCTATAAAAATCCCAATAGCATGTTTTACAGAAATAGAAAAAGAAATCTTAAAATTCATATGGAACCACAAAAGACCTTGAATATCCAAAGCAATCTTGAGCAAGAAGAACAAAGCTGGAGGTGTCACACTTTCTGATTTCAAAATATATTACAAAACCACAGTAATCAAAACAGTATGGTGCTGGCGTTAAAACAAACATATAGATCAATGGGACAGAATAGAAAGCCCAGAAATAAACCCACACATATATAATCAACTATATATAATCTTTGACAAGAATGCCAAGAATACACAGTAGGAAAAAGATAATCTCTACAATAAACGGTATTGGGAAAATTAAATATCCACATGAAAAAGAGTGACATTGAAACCTTATCTCTCTCTATACCAAAAAAAAAAAAACCCTCAAAATGTACTAAAGACTTAAACATAAGACCTAAATCTATAAATATCTTACAAAACAACATGGGAGAAAAGATTTTGGCAATGATTCCTTGGATATGACATCCAAAGCACAGGCAACAAAACTAAAAATAGACAAGTGAGATTACATCAAACTGAAAAGCTTTTCACAACAAAGAAAATCATCAACAAAATGAAAAGGCAATCTACATAATTGGAGAAAATATTTGCAAACCATATAGTTAATGAAAGGTTAATATCCAAAAAAATATAAAGAACTTATACTACTAATAGCAAAAAATAATAATAACACAATTTTTTAAATGGGTAAAGGAACTAAACAGACATACCTCCAAAGATGACATATCAATGACCAATAGACATGTAAAAAGGTGCTCAACATCACTAATTATCAGGGAACCAAATCAAATCAAAACCACAAAACATATCACTTCACACTTTATGATGGCTATAATAAACAAACAAACAGAGAACAAATGTTGGCAAGGACACAGAGAAAAGAAATCTTTCAGACTGTTGGTGGGAATGTAAATTGATGCAGTCACTGGGAAAACTAGGAGGTTTCTTAATAAGGAGGTTCCTATTTCAAAAAATAAAGATAGAACTACCATATTATCCAGCAATCCCCCTTCTGGGTATATATACAAAGGAATTTAAATCAAAATTTCAAAGAGATAGCTACACTCCTATGTGTGTTGCAGCATTAGTCACAATACCCAAGACATGAAAGCAACTTAAGAACCTGGAGGACATTATGTACGTCAAGTGAAATAAGCAAATACAGAAAGATAAATGCTATGGGATACCATTTGTATCATGAAAATAGTCAAACTCATAGAAGCAAAAACTGGAATGGTGGGTGTCAGGGTTGGTGGAGAGAGAGAACAAGGAGTTATTAGTCAAAGAGTACAAACTTTCAGTTATAAAACATGAGTAACTTCTAGAGATCTACTGTAGAGCATGGTGACTATAGTTAACATTACTGTATTATACGCTTAAAAATTTGCTAAGAGGGTAGATCTTAAGTATTCTTGTTATAAGAAAAATAATAAATAAGAGGTGGGAAAAAACTTTCAAAGATGAGGGATAGGCTTATGGCATATATTATGGTGATAATTTCACAGGTGTAGACTTATCTTCAAACTTATAAAGTTGTATACATTATGTACAAGTTTTTGTATGTCAAAAAACAAAAGGAAACACAGTAAGGGAGAGGGTGGAAGGTCATGATATCAGAGAATAGCAGGAAGCTAGACCAGGCAGATCTTGAGGCCCTGCTTTTACTCTAAGTGATTGAAAACATCCACTTACCTAATTCTCCATCTACTTATCTATCCATCCATATGTCTGCCTATCTGTCCCTCTAGCTATCTAATATGTCTCTTGTCTATCTATCCTCCATCAATCTTTATTTATCCATCTACCTATCACAGTGTGACCTGTGTTATAAATATCAGTGTCCATACCATATGTCTCCTACTAGATTTTGAGATTCTTGATGGTAGGGGCTGTGTCTTACTCATGTCTTTATCCTATGAAGTGCCTGACATTTTGTAAGCTGTCAATAAATTAATTAGTAAGTGCCCAAATATATGGACATCAAGCAGCATAAAAATTCTCCTCCTTATATTTTTAGCACAGGAATATGATTCTTGCCTTGGTAGCATGGTTCTTGAGATCAAAGGCTATACACTGTGTGATCCTAGGTAGAAGTAAAGGGTTAGGAGAAGCTCCTAAGTGCTATTGATAGACTGAGGCTCTCCTTAGGAAATTCATCACCTAGAGTATGTGGATAATTCTGACAATTCTATCACTACTTCCTTCATTCTCCTTAACCTTAGAGCCTAGAAGCTTTTGCCTTAATAGCAATACTGACAAGTGCTATGGATGACAGATTTTTCTTTGACTCTATGCCTAAACAATATAAATAATAAGCTCAATATTGGGGTATATCAGCAAAGCAGTTATGTTCATTTCCAACCAGCTAGTCTTATCCTCAGTCATGCTGAAAAATAGTGACCCTTAAAATCCATGCAGAGATTTTAACTGGATGAGAGAAAATTCCACAAAATGGATTGTGTGGCCCAGGAGAAATCAATGTGGCATTATTTACTCTAGAGGAGGCAATTCTCAGCCCAGCAGTTACATGATCTGTAGAAGTTTTATTCTAAGTTTTATGGACTTCCTCTGGAGAGCAGGCATACAAGTTATCCAGATGAACAAAAATTATTAAGATCATCAAAGACCCAAGAATGCCCTCACTGTTGCTTCATAAATAAAATCTATGTAAAATAGTTTGTTGCATAGTAGAAGAGAGACAAGAGTAGAACAGAATGAAGAGGAACTGTCTTGTAGAATCCCACCCTACCATCTTGCAGTATCCTTAGCCATTCATTAAGAACAAGTCCTCAGTGAACAAGGTGACTTGATTATAGCAGAATTCCAAATGTAAGGTGCAAATGGATGTCCTGTGAATTTATTTTGCTTCCCCACAGAAATTTTTCTAAAATTTGAATGCCCCTCAAGATATACTTTGGATGGTAAAAGAGTACTGGAAAAAAAGTAGTATTTGCCATGAATTCTGAAAAGAATGATGGGGTTCTTGATAACAAGCATTTGGGTACACACACAGACTCCCCTACTTTATCCCAATTCTGATTCAAATTCCAGGCTGGGAGGGAAGATAAGAGTGTATGTGAGGTTTTCTTTTTTTTTTTTTTTTTAAGACTTTCAACTTTGAAATGAGGTTATTTCATGCTTTTAAATCACAGAGAGAGAGCTTTGTAAGCAGTTCCTTCCCAGCAGCCTCTGCCAGATCTTCAAAGATTGAATTCTTTCCTGGCTGGAGAAACTATTCCCTACGATAGTAGGAGTTGATTGTTTTCCACAGTCAGTTCTCCCTTTGAACACTTAGGATGCAGTGAGCCGCTTTTGATCAGGTTGAGATGGTGGACCAAAATCCATACGGACTAGATGTCATCGGATTTCCCCAGAAGGTGTTCCTGCCGTGCCCTTCACTTGTGCTTGACAGGTCACAGATGTTTCTTCCTCATGTCACTATGTTTCTTGTACAAGTTGATTGTTTTCCCTGCTGAAATGTACCCACCTCAGAAGATGAAAACACTATCACTGAGAATTTTGATTATTTTTGTATTTAAGGTGTTTTTTTGTTGGTGGTGGTGGTGCTGTTTTGTTTTTTTGAGGGTTTTTTTTTTTTTGCTATGGCTTCCATGGAGCATAAATTATTACTGCAAAAATCCACAGTGTCATCACCATTAGTGTGAATCTGAACCTCTCTCTTCATTTTATATTTCTCTCACAAAGCACTATACAAATCGGAAGTGTCCTTAAGATATTCCAGTGCCAACTCTGTACCTTCATTTCATGAAGTGAGGCTTTGTCTTTTTATTTTTAATTGGTCTCTCCTATGTGCTTCTAAAGCCCATTATTTGTGCCTCTTAAAAGCACGTCCTTTCCCAGCACCACTTATTGAAGAGGTTGTCTTTTCTCCATTGTATATTCTTGCCTCCTTTATCAAAGATAAGGTGACTATATGTGTGTGGGTTTATCTCTGGGCTTCTATCCTGTTCCATTGATCTATATTTCTGTTTTTGTACCAGAACCATACTGTCTTGATTACTGTAGCTTTGTAGTATAGTCTGAAGTCAGGGATCCTGATTCCTCCAGCTCTGTTTTTCTTTCTCAAGATTGCTTTGGCTATTCAGGGTCTTTTGTGTTTCCATACAAATTGTGAATTTTTTTATTCTAGCTCTGTGAAAAATGCCATTGGTAGTTTGTTAGAGATTGCTTTGAAGCTGTAGATTGCTTTGGGTAGCATAGTCATTTTCACAATGTTGATTCTTCTAATCCAAGAACATGGTGTATCTCTCCATCTATTTGTATCATCTTTAATTTCTTTCATCAGTGTCTAATAGTTTTCTGCATACAGGTTTTTGCCTCCTTAGGTAGGTTTATTCCTAGGTATCTTATTCTTTTTATTGCAATGGTAAATGGGAGTAAAAAAAAGTCATGTACCACAAGGTTCATTGCAGCACTATTTACAGTAGCCAGGACATGGAAGCAACCTAAGTGTCCATCGACAGATGAATGGATAAAGAAAATGTGGCATATATATACAATGGAATATTACTCAGCCATAAAAAGAAACAAAATTGAGTTATTTGTAGTGAGGTGAATGTACCTAGAGTCTGTCATACTGAGTGAAGTAAGTCAGAAGGAGAAAAACAAATACTGTATGGTAACACATATATATGGAATCTAAAAACAAACGGTTCTGAAGAACCTAGGGGCAGGACAGGAATAAAGATGCAGCTGCAGAAAATGGACGTGAGGACACAAGGAGGGGGAAGCAGCTGCATAGCACAGGGAGATCAGCTCGGTGCTCTGTGACCACCTAGAGGGGTGGGATAGGGAGGGTGGGAGGGAGGGAGATGCAACAGGGAGGGGATATGGGGATATATGTATATATATAGCTGATTCACTTTGTTATACAGCAGAAACTAACACAACAATGTAAAGCAATTATACTCCAATAAAGATGTTTTAAAAAAAAAAGCTCTTGCTGTATTTTGCTTTGTGTCTTTTTCCCTCTCCACTTCTGCTTTCTTGTCCACAGAATATAAATTCTTGAAGGGTCTTAAACACCCTCGTATCTTTCTCAAAATATACTTCAACGCCTGGCAAATGATCAACATTAGTAACTTAGTCAATAAACAATAGAGAATGAATGAATGAGTGAATGATGGCATCCCACATCTTTACTCACATTGAGCAGCTAATGCTATTTTATCAATGAATTCTTTGTTGGCAGTAGCTGTCCTTGCTAATTGAAGAAAAAATGTCCTTCTCTTTTTCTTCTTTTTCCTTTGGATTGCCAGCTGAACATGTTTAGACACTGCTCGTCAGGGCTTGATTCTCTTCTGATCCTACTGATGAAAATCAGTTGTTCTCAATCTGAAGCATGCATAGAATCACCTAGAAAACGTGTTAAAATACAGATGGCTGAACTCCATCTCCAGTTTCTTATTCAATATGTCTGAGATGTGCCTGGGAATTTGTTTTACTAACAGGCTCGCAGATGATGTTGATGCTGCTGTCCAGAGACTACATTTTGAGAACCACTGGATCAACCAGTCATCTGGGGAATTTTTGTGCCAAATTTGCAGCCTTAGTTGTTAGTTATTAGGAGGAGAAGGGTCCAAAAAAGGAAAGTAGAGCCAGTTGAGACATCTTTAGTCTTCTGGTTGGAAAGTTCAAAATCATCATTGACTACAAATGGAAAATTTGAGTGAAGATGTGCACAAACTATTATCCTCGCCAAGTTCAAATAAAAGGACTCAACAATAGACAAGGGGAAAATCAGAAAGGACTGTGTCTTGGTGTGCTCAAGTTACTAAAAATTTCTCAGTAAACCCTTGCTGCTTGCTAAATTGCTCATTGAATTACATGTTCTAATTATGCAATGAGTTTAATGTAAATTCTACAGAGGTCCAAAAAGTCTCATGTTTGGCCAATAACTTTTTTGCTTAGTTGAAATCTACCTCTGTTCTTCAGTTATTAAAAATGAAAAACACTTTAGGGCAGGGGGTGGGGGGAAATTGGATGTAAGTAGTCAAAAAGTACCAGTTTCCAGTTATAAGATAAATGAGTATTAGGGATGTAATGTACAACATGATAAATGTAATTAACACTGGTATATGTTATTTATGACACTAGTTAAGAGAGTAAATCCTGAGTTCCCATCACAAGGAAAAATTATTTTTCTTTTCTTTTGTATGTATATGAGATGACGGGTGTTCATTAAATGTATTGTGGTAATTGGTTCATGATATGTCAAATCATTATGCTGTACACAAACTTATACAGTGCTGTATGTCAATTATATCTCAGTAAAACTGGAAGAAAAATGAAATAAAATAGAAAAAGAAAAAAAGGAAAAAAAAAGAGGAACACTTTAAATGACCTTCCTAAAGATAAGACAGTTTGGAAGACTAATGCACTGACATTCAATTATCAATATTTACATTAAAAAGTTAAGTCTAGAAGTAAATGTAGCATAAAAGACAAAAATAATTCACTTATTAAGACATCCTGGGATTTTAAGTGATATCTAGTGATTTTAAGGGATATCTAATATAGATTTTATAAATTCATGGTAAAATAGCAATGATGAGACAGTAAGCACATCTTGCAAAAATTAAAAATAAGATTTACTGTCAAGCGATATCCAAAATCTAAAAGGTATTTCCACTACTAAAATGTTGACAGATTTACATTGCAGGCTGAAATTAGTGATAACTAGGTACAAAACTAATGAAATAAAAGATGAGAATTCATTAAACTCCTGGCTATCAATTAGTGATAGCATTTGGCTGTGAGTAACCAAATATTTGACAAAATGGGACCTTAAATAGGGTTTATTTTTTTCTCATAGAACAAGTCTGGAGATGGAAGATCACCTGTGTAATCAAATAAATTAATAAAAGCATAAGGAAAATATAAATTAATCTGAAAGCACATAACAATAGAACTGATAGATTCAAAAGCTGATTTTTTAAAAATATTGATGTAAAGAACAAAATTCCTGACAGTCTAATTCAGGAAAACTGATATCCACAAAATAAGAAAGTGAAAGATGCTCTGCACCCTTCCATGCCCCACGCCCACAAACACCTCTTCCAGTAGCTGAGGCCTCCCAGGGGTTATCACAATAAAGTAATGGAAACAGAGATGGATACTGAAGTATTTAATTACTTTGTGATGTATATAAACAAAAAGAAGAGCAATGAGTTATCAAGTACAGCTCAAAAGAGTCAACTTTCATTTAATTTTCTAAAATAATAAATCCTTCTCCAAGTTGCAACATTTTCTCCAATCCCCTCCTGTGATGTCTCTCTCACATCACCATGGCAACCCTTGTCCTTTAATAAACAATAACTGCCATCCTATAAGAAGATGCAGTGAATGAGCCTGATGGTATCATTTTTCTCCCAGAGTCAGAGGTGTTTCCTTGGATGTTTCCCCATGTGGGTAGCCCTGTAGACTTGGAATGTTGCAGCCAATCAGGATTAGAAAGACAACCTCCTGATTCTGGGCCTCCAGATTTCTTGTATTAGTGATATTTACTCAAAACCACATATGCTTTCCCCATACCAAAGTTACCTTATAATTTTTATATAGCATATATGATGAATATGACTCTCTAACTCAGCCATTCTTAAATGCAACAGTGGGAAGAAAATATCAGAGATGGCAAGGAAATTTTTCAAGTTTCAAATCTAACTACCTATGTCCTTCCATGCAAAGATTGACTTTCTCCATCTCTTCTCCCCAACACCACAGCCCAGATTTATGTAATCACTGTCACAGTAAACTCCTGCTAGATTTGGGGTATGAAAAATATTGCAACTATGGCCCGACTACTATCACAACCAAAACGGATAATGTTAAATAGAAAAATATATAAGGGAAGGTAGGAATCACCAGTTTGCATATGAAATATCAAAGACTCACTAGCCAGTTGGAAAGTCACTATGCAGAAGAGCAGAAGGGAATATGAATGCAGGCCAAATGAAGGAGGTAAATTTGACCTATCCTCTGGATAGGTCACTAAATTTCACTAAAATTCTATTTTATTTTTCCTTTTTCAAAATATTCCTGAAAGGTGTAATCATACACATAGAACAGATTCATTGGCAATATTTTGGGAATCTGAGTGGAGGCGTATAGGCTTTCCTTGTTTCATTTAAACAACAATTGCTTAACTTTGAAATTATTTCAAATAAAAAGGAAAAAGATTTTAAAAAGGAAATATGGTTTCTGTTTCCACAGGTAAGAAGTTTGGAAGTTGCCACCCTGTCCTAAAAAGCAAAAAGCTGAGCAGACTGAAAACTCAACAACTCTTCTTGGGTCCTTTAAAGAAGAAAAGACATAGAGCAAACCACTACCCGCAAGATTGGAGAGAAAGGCAAATACAGAGAGTCACAACTTAGCAGAACAGAGACTCAAAAGCAGAAACCTCCTCAGGAACCAGTGCCTGGGCAGGAAAACCTGAACTGTAATTGACAAATTGCTGGAAGCTCAGTGTAGACAACCCTGAGAGTTAAAACTCCAGTGAAACCGAATCATATAGGGGTACTCACAACACTGTGAGATACGCCTCCAGGAGCTGGGCCAGCCCCCACCCCATTAAATATCAGAGCTGCCTCAGCTTCTGGATGGGGGTATGTGTGTGTTGTGGGGGATGAATCATTTTAAATACACCAGAGCCCTCTCTTATTCACAAGACCTACCCTTAGAGGAAACTAGTTAACCAGAGCTTTACCTGCTGCAGTGCCATCAGAGACCTGGGGGAATACCCAACTCCAGCCCATCTTGTCCCATCTAAGGGAAAAAATAAAATAAATAAAAATAAAAAATAAAACTGAGAAACCCTTATGAAGGTCATGGTTCAGAGGCATACACTCACTAACAAACTGAGGCCTAATCATAGGACTAGAGAAAGCTTCCTCCAACCCCACTTCACCACCACATTACTAAAGGCCTATTTATAGCAGTTCCTTTTACCCAGGACATCAAAGCCACCTACCAAGAAAAAAATTAAAAGGCATAACAAAAAGCAAAAAACCATAATTTGAAGAGACAGAGCAAGCATCGGAACCACACATGGCAGAGATATCAGAATTATAAGACCAGGAGTTTGAAAAAAAACATGATTAATATTCTCAGGGTTCTAATGGATAAAGTGGACAGCATGCAAGAGCAGATGGGCAATATAAGCAGGGGGATGAAAATCCTAGAAAGGAACAAAAGATAATTTCTAGAGATAAAAAGCACTGTAACAGAAATGAAGAATGCCTTTGATGGGTTTAATAGTAGACTGGACACAGCTGAGGAAAGAGTCTCTGAGCTAGAGGATAGGTCAATAGAATCCTCAAAAACAGAGAGAGAACAAGAACTGAACAAACAGAACAGAACATCCAAGGACTGTGGAAAACTACAAAAGATATAACATATGAGAAGTGGAAATGCCACAAGTAGAAAAAAGACAGAAAGGAAGAGAAAAAATATTTAAAACAGGAATGACTGAGAATTTCCCCCAAATTAATGTCAAACACAAAACCACAGATCCAAGAATCTCCGAGAACACCAAGCAGGATAAAGACAAGAGAAAAACTATACCTAGGCATACCATCTTCAAACTACACAAAATCAAAGATAAAGAAAAAATCCTAAAGTCAAAGGGAAAAAAAACACCTTACCTAGAGAGGACGATAGATAAGAATTACATCCAACTTCTTCACAGAAACCACACAAGCAAGAAGAGAGTGGAATGAATTATTTAAAGTGTTGACAGAAAATAAAATCACCAACCTAGAATTCTGTACCCTGTGAAATTATCCTTCTGAGGTGAATTAGAAAGACTTTCTCAAACAAAAATTGAGGGAATTTGTTGCCAATAGACCAACCTTGCAAGAAATGTTAAAAGAAGTTCTCTAGAGAGAAGGAAAATAATTCAGGCTCAAAACTCAGATCTATATAAAGAAAGGAAGAATATTGAAGAAGGAATAGGTATAAGTAACATAAAAACTTTTAATCAAACAGATAACAGTTTGTTCAAAACAATAGCAACAATGTGCTTGATTATGTATGCTTTTGTATAAATCATGTGTACATTCATACAGGCTTATGTCTGCTTATGTATTAGTAAAATGAATAATGACACAAAGGACAAGAAGAAGGAATTAGGATGATTTTGTTATTATAAGGTACTCACTACCTGTGAAGTGGTGTAATATTATTTTAAAGTGGACTTGGATTTGTTGTAAATGTATATTGCAAACTCTAGGGCAAACACTAAAAAATGTATAAAATCAAAGTATAGATGATTTGCTAAAGGGGAAAATACAAGGGTAGTAAATGTATGAAAGCGTTTCCACTTAACCAATTGGCAAAGAAATACAGAAAACAAATGTAATATATTTTAAAAACTATAATATTTAATATTGGTGGCATTATTAGAAATTATTAGAACCACTTATATTTTCATATAATTTGACTAAGAATAATTCTACTTCTAGGACTCTATCTTGAGGAACCACAGAAATCCAGTTAAAGATTAACATAGAAGGATATTCATCTTGGCATTGTTTATAACAGGAAAATAATTGAAATTGATCTAAACATACAATTAAGAAAATATTTAAAATAACTATAGTACTTCCATAATATAAATTATTTGTTAATAATAATAATGACATCTAACTTTTAAAACATGGAATGGTATAGTCTAGAATAATTAATATTTTTACAATATAATATTAATAGAAATGAGTGAGATACAAATCTATACATAAAATATGGACCTAATATACAATATAAGGAGCCATCTCTGGATTATAAATTGTGGTTTTTTTTCTTTATATTCTCCATTTGTAAAGAATTTTAATGGAAATATACTACTTTTATATAAAAAGAGGTTAACTACAAACAATAAATGCTTGAGAGGGTGTGGAGAAAAGGGAACCCTCCTACACTGTTGAGGGAAATGTAAATTAGTACAGCTACTATGGAGAACAGTAAGGAGGTTCCTTAAAAAACTAAAAATAGAACTACCATGTGATCCAGCAATCCCACTCCTGGGCATATATCTGGAGAAAACCACAATTTGAAAAGATACATGCACCCCAATATTCATTGCAGCACTATTTACAATAGCCAGGACATGGAAGCAACCTAAATGTCCATCAACAGAGGAATGGATAAAGAAGATGTGGTACATATATACAATGGAATATTACTCAGTCACAAAAAAGGAGTGAAATAATGCCATTTGCAGCAACATGGATGGATCTAGAGGTTATCATACTAAGTGAAGTAAGTGAGACAGAGAAAGATGAATATCACATATATGTGGAATCTAAAATAAATGACACAAATGAACTTATTTGTAAAACAGAAACAGACTCACAGACTTAGAAAACCAACTTATGGTTACCAAAGGAGAAATGTGGGGGAGAGGGATAAATTAGGAGGTTGGGATTAACATATACACACTACTATATAAAAATTAGATAATCAACAAGGACTTACTGTATAGCACAGGGAACTCTACTCAATACTCTGTAATAACCTATATGGGAAAAGAATCTGAAAAAGAATAGATACATGTATATGTATAACTAAATCACTTTGTTGTACACATGAAACTAACACAACATTTTAAATCAACTATATTCCGATATAAAATTTAAAAACAGGTTAACTTTTTTAAAATCAAATTACTTTTCCCCACACTACAAAGAATGGCTGATTTCCTAAACACATGTTTGTTGTGATCCTACAGAAACAAGAGGGAGTGTCTAGACACTAGGTAAATCATCTAGAAAACCCATGCTGAATTCATTAAATTTGAGAAGTCTGAAACTTAAGAAAAATTCTGCCCTCCATCACCTTTATTTTATAACGGGTTTCTCAACTCACTCAAGATTATTCTGCATAAAGCTTAGTAACTGAATAGAAAAGTATTATTGTTTTAATGTTGAAATTGAAATTGCAGGTTATTGCAGCTGCCAAAAATCCAGCTAGTCCAAAAGTTCACTGTTCAATATTCTGTAATAACCTAAATGGGAAAAGAATTTGAAAAAGAATAGATACATGTATATGTATAACTGAATCACTTTGCTGTACACATGAAACTAACACAACATTGTTAATCAACTATACTACAATATAAAATAAAATTTTTAATGAATAAATCAGTATAAAAGTCTAGTATTTATACATGAAAAGGAGAAAAAACATTTTTTAACTAAATTGGTCAACTCTTTAATTTGAGGAGATCACCATTGGGGTAGCCTTAGTCTCATGGGTCCAGACTTGTCCATTAGGACTAATCCCAGTTGTGTCCACAGCCACAGTGTCCAAGGGACTGTGGTAAATTTATAGTCTTCTGAAGGAGTAGATGGAACACAGGATCCTGAGTTTCCAGATCAGTTCTCTCTAAAGGATTTTTGATTGCACACCTTTATCATTTTTTTAATTGAACATGCCCTCTCCCATATTTTGTATATGTACTGCAGTTACTACTTAATATCCCAAGGTACAATATGGGACAAAGTTTAGTTAATGACTGGTGTTTATCTGTAATTCAGCTAGCCTTCCTGTTGGTTGAATTTTTTACACCATCTTGTCAGGTGGTTGCTTTTACCATCTATGTGACTGCTGAAGACCTCTTTCAACTCCTAGAGAAGTAGCAGCAGATGTGCCTCTTCAGGATTTCCATGTCTGCTTGTATTATTAGAACTCTTTACACCACATTTTCTCTGGAAGAATCTTAAGCCATTTGTCCATTGTTGGGTATTAGTTCAAGTTGAAACCAGATAACATCAAGTATTATTCCACCTAAGCAGTCACAAGTAAACAGCACATGTCACAAAACGCTGGAAATAAACTGAGCACTAACACTCTTGGTGACCCCACCCCCTGTAGTTTTGTGTCTGAATTAGTCAGTAAATCTTGTGTAGTAGTTCAGGTCCTTTTAGCAGCTACTACAGAGAAACCCCAAAACTTATCTAGCTTAACACAGAAGTCCAAAATGGTAGTACAGCAGCAGCTTTCCTCCAAGAAGTGATTAATAGACCCAGGTCTTTTCCATTTTAAGCTTTTCTTATATCCAAGATGTGGCTTCCAAGATCTCTGAGCTCATCTCCATGAAGTCATGAGGATCGTGTGTTGAGGGTCTGTCATGGAACAGGTCAAGGATGTGCATTACTTACTTCATATTCTGTTGACCAGAACTCAGTCAAATGGCCACACCCAACTATAAGATCTCTACAGTGTAGTCAACCTTGTGCCAGAAGGAAGAAGAAGGCTTGGAGAAGAGATGTCTACTCATTCCCATAACAGACAGACCAAATGATGCTATTGCTGTCAACCTGCATATTAAAGATCAGTCATGCTTAATCTGTTTTTCTTAAAATAAACATATCCATAAAGGTTTTGCTTGTTTTTTTTCACATTTCCAATAAACGAGTAAATAGAAAAATGTCAATACAAAATTAATGGATGTCTACCTTCTTTTCTTCTGCTGACATTACTGAGAGTATGAAAACTCTAAAACTAAGGAAAACTATAGTCTCCAATCAGAAAATACACATATCAGGATCAAGCTGTTATAAAGCGGTGGTTCTCAATCTAGGGTTCATAGACTGCAAAGATCTATGGGTCATTGATATTGTAGGCAAAACTGTGCACATATGTGTGTGTGTGTGCATGTGTGTGTGTTTATTTTTGCAGAGAGGATGACCATCAGAATTTAGGAAGGGGATGTGACCAAAAATGTATGATTTTTAAAAACAGCAATTAAGAGGTAAATTTTCCTCAACTGGTTAACAAATAAAAATCCGCAAATCTATTATCCAGATCCCATCAGAGTCATTCTACATAAATGATTTAATAATACGTTGCTACAATACTGTTCAATTATCAGCAATAAAGAAAAAATTATCTCATTTTATATGATAGGATGGAGGTCACTGTAAGAGAAAGCATAATCATGTGGTTTTATTCTATGCTTCTCATGCTGACAAATACAAGGAGTTAAAGGAATTGGTGGTATTTAGATAGGCATACAGCAATTGGAAAGTGAACAAATCTGAGAATGCAGATTGGCAATTTATATTTTAATAAACTCTCAAGTTATCCCCTCTGCTGGGGAGAACTTGGACCGATAAGATAATAATACTTTCCATAGGATGAATTACTGTTCACTATGCATCCAATCTAGGAAATTCCAATGCAAATCCATTTTTTTTTCCTAACATGAACACCATAACCCAGTTTAAAAAATACTAGGGAGTCTAACAGAATTTTGTTATAGTTTTTGCAGCCTGGTTCCTTGGTTATTAAAGGGCTGATAATATGTTACTTTTGCAAGATTTAAAGTTCTTCTGTGGCCTTTCTCATCTTCTGAGATGGCCCACACTCTGTCTGTGGAATGTATTTCTCTCCAAATAAATCCACTTCTTACCTGTCACTTTGTCTCTCACTAATTTTTTTCTGGGATGAGACATCAAGAACCTGAGCTTCATTAAGTCTTGAAATCAGGTGTGTGATCTCAGTTGGAAAACTGTGGGTTTTGGTCAGTTTCGAGTCCCAGCCACATGGGTTCAAGTCCCAATCAGGGTTTTGGCCAACCCAAAAACAGTCTTATTTTTTCCCTACATGGGATATAACACTGTGAAATTCAATCTTCAACAGAATGCCCTGCAATTCTCCTAAAACATAGTTCTTTGTATCTTTCTTTAACAAAGTTTAAGCTTGTGTTAATAAATTAATAAGAGGGGCCTCCCTGGTGGCGCAGTGGTTTAGAGTCCGCCTGCCGATGCAGGGGATACGGGTTCGTGCCCCGGTCTGGGAGGATCCCATATGCCGCGGAGCGGCTGGGCCCATGAGCCATGGCCGCTGGGCCTGCGCATCCGGAGCCTGTGCTCCGCAACGGGAGAGGCCACAACAGTGAGAGGCCCACATACCGCAAAAAGAAAAAAAAAAATTAATAAGAGAATTTGCTTGTCTGTCCACTTCAGCTTTGTTTTATGCCCATTTCATATTGTTGTCTGTGTTCTAATTCATACTTTTTGTTGTTGTTTTGGTTTGGTTTTTGGCCTTGTGACATGTGGGATCCTAGTTCCCTGAACAGGGATCGGACCGCAGCCGCTGCATTTGAAGCTTAGAGTATTAACCACTGGACCGCCAGAGAAGTCCTGTAATTCATATTCTTGATACCATTTCTGATGTGTAAAATTGGTTGTCTTGAAAATATCTTATAAAGAGTTCAATTGTAAGTAAAAAAAAATACTGTAGGTGCAGTATTTTAAAACACTAAAGTTTAGAAATCTAAAAATGAATCATTTCATTGTTAAAATATTCATAGACTTACAGATTCATAGAGATAGAATGGATCTCAAAGGCCTTTCCTCTTTTTTCACATGAGGAAACTGAGGCCTAGAGAGTTATTTGTCCCAAGTCAAGACTTTTAGGTGCCAGCACAGCAGGCAAATTTCCACACTACAGTTCTTCCCTTGAATCAGTGTTCTAGTAACAATGAGCCAATTCCTTCTTCCTGGCTTAGAAAAACTTATTGTTTCAGGAAACTGAAGGATAAATAAGTAGATAGGAAAGAAGGAAGAAAGAAAATATGGAAAGAGTAAGAAAGAGAGGAAGATATGGAGACAGAAATAAACTGAAACCAAAGAAAGGAGGGAAGAAGGAAGAAGGTAGCTAGTCAGGCAGGAAGGGAGGAGGAATAAGTCTAGTGGGTACAGTCTAGCTGGAAGGGATGATAAGGGGACTTGTCTTGGAGCTGGACTTGTATAAAAATCCCTTAGAGGTGCCTAGGAGAGTAGAGGCCTCCTGGAAAGAGACAGCAATCGTGTAGTAGGATTGGGCCTTTCCACTAGACACAGAATGTAGGTCCAACTTATCTGCTTCTCAAGGGGACACCCAGCTAATGTGGAGGTTACAGGCAGATGCTTGCACAACCCTGGCAGGAGGCGGCGGTGACATGAATATAGAGGGCTAAGGGGCTTATTCTGTCCTCCTTGATGCATCCATGTTTTGATCGACAATATTGCCTGAATGAATGGGGTTTATATGGGTTCCATAGCACTTTGTACTTCCATACAATTTGGCTCTTATCTCTGTTATAGCACTTGGCATATATAGCTTTATGATTTCTTAGCTTCATATATATCTTCCCAACTAGACAGGTTGCTCCTTGAAGCTGAGATCTCGTTATGTTCATTTATATGCCCCCTATACTTAGCACAGGGTCTGGTAAATGATAAAAATGTTTGTCTATTCAGTTAAACTCTGACAGGCATAGGGTTGTTTAAATAGGGGCAACTGGCTCTCAAGAACCATCAGAAACAAAATCTCAACAATACTTCTTTTAGGAGACATATAGTAGCTCTTGGTTTTGCTTCCTAACTATTCTCAGCTATCTATTCACTGGGCTATTCCTGACCCTCTCTCCAGTTGTTGGGTAGAGTCATGGGACAAGTTCTGCCCAATGAGGTGTGAGCAGAAGTGGGGACTGAGTGTCACTTCAAGCCCAGAGCATTTAATTGCAGGTGTGAGATACTCTTGCTACCAGAGCAAGCAGCAATATCCCAAATGGTGGCTGCTCCATCAACCTGGAACTGGGGTTAAAAATGATGTAACCAGAAGCCCTTGCTAATCTATAACTGACATGAGATATAAGCAAGAAGAAACCTTTGCTGGTTTAAGCCACTGAAATTTGGGGCTTGCTTGTTACTTTATTATAACCTAACCTATACTAACCAATGGAAAAATGAACAAAATCAAGATCTTATTCTCCCTACCCTGGCCAACAAATCATTTTTAAGGCAGTAAAAACTATTAAAAGAAGGGAGAAGCACGCATGATACAGAAGTAAAAACAGAAAATGAAAACCGAGTACCTTGGAAGCAGGACTGAGTAGCCCACACGCAGAGCACAGAAAGAGGAGATGCATTGAACCTGGGTGGGTATAGGGGCCATCCACTCACGTGCTTGCATGTCTGAGCTGCACAGTTAAGAGGAATGGCGGGCCAGGTGAAGAAATCACGTATAAATGGTGCATTAATTTTTGGCAGAACAGAGGTAACGATAGTGGTTAAAACCATAAGCATAAAAGCAACGAAGCTTCAAAAGGAAGGCAATGAGGCAGAAAAAAGATTTAACAACAGACTGAAGGGAATTTTTCTCCAGTACAGTAGCTATCTGGTGTACGACTGTGTGACAAAATTCTGCAGATTCCAGAAGGACTTTATTTCTTTGTTTGTAGTCATTTATTTCCCCATAACACTTACATAAAATTCTTAGTGCATTTGGAATGCTTGAATTTGACCATCGTTTTTAGGGTCTGAATTACTAAATTTTAATTGCCTTCAATCTCAAGGTCTGATGCTTTCAAATTTGTACTTGCAAAGGTTCCACTGCTAGACCCAAAGCTATTGTTGAAATGGGCTTTGCACTGAGGCAAATCAGCAAGTTCTTACACTTTCTTTGGGGACTATATGTTGATTTTTAGGGATGCTTAATTGTTTTTCTGATTGTTATTCAAAACTATAGGAAGTAGAAAAAAAAAACATAAAGAAGAAAAATAAAAGCACTCAATCTTATATTCAGAAGAAATTATTATGACCACTTTGTTGAAAATCCAGACTTTTCCTAGCATGTCTATATATCTTAATGTGATTTTAGTATTTAGGCCCCTGTGTTTTTCTTCACACAACAATTTAATCATGAGAACTATTCTAGAAAAATTTTAAATATCCTTTAAAATGTATATGATTATTTATTTCTCTACTATTTTATAAGTTGAGAGCACTCTTTTTTATGATTATAAATAACACTAATATGAACAGTAATACCTTCCACACTTCTGATTATTTTCTAGAAGAAGAACAGTAAAGTAAAGATGGATATGTTAGGATTCTTAAAATAACAGGCCCAGTTAACTGCCATAAAGTCTATCCTAATTTATACTCCTATATGTTTATAAGAGTACCATATCCCTTCTCCTTGGTGCATGGAGAATTATACCTTTCAAATGTTTAGCAATTTGTTTAACCAAAAATGATACTGCAGTGTTGTACTAATTTGCTTTAATTTTTTGACTAATAATAAACATAAATGTTTCCTCATGTATTTAAAAATCATTTGCATTTCTTATTTTTCATCTAAATTTTTATGTCCATTTCATTTTTCTATTTAGAGTAGTAGTCATGTTTCTATTGATTTTTAAGTTTTCTTTACATAGTCAGGTTATTAATCTTTTGTATATAAAATATTTCCAAGATTAACTTCAGATTCAAGATATTTGGGGTCAGTAATAGGAGATAACATATGTGAAAGTTGCTTTTAAGTATGAAATGCTATAGAATTGTTGGGTTTTGATTTTTTTTTCTTTTAGTTTTTAGTTTTTAAAATTTTGGATTTGTGCAATTCCTGTTTCTCTTTTGACATTACTGAACCCTAACACCGAATTGACAATCACCTGAGTACTTGGTTCTGCATACACAAATGTATACATAATTGCACATACATGCAATTTTTTGAGTTCCCTAGAATTAGTATTATAGTGCATTGGTTACAAGCACTAACTGGAGAGCCAGACTCCCAGGATGTCAGTCCCAGCTGTGGGCCCTATTAGTTGTGTAAACTGGAGCAAGTTATTTAACCTCTCTAGGTCTTGTTTACCTCGTTTATCTGCAAAATCTCAGAATAATTTGTAAAACAAGTAACAGAACTCACAGTATTTCTGTGAGGATTAGACAAGATAACTAGGTCACTAATTAAGCTAGATAGCTATTTTAATCAATCCTGAAAACTGAGGCCAGACATCTGGTAAATCCAGCTCTGGAGGTGACGTTTTACATGTTCATTAACTAAAGACAAGCCTTTTGATCTAGTTTATTTTCTAAGCATTTGGAGTGAAATACATCTCTGCCTTTGATAACAATAGTTAATTAAAACTTTCTGGAGCACTCTGCAAAATTATTAATATTCATTATTCTTTCAACAATTATTTATTGAATACCTGAGCTGCCAGGCAATATTCTAAGCTCCTCAGCTGTGAAAAAAGCCAATAAGGTCCCCCAGATAGGGAGTTTTCATTCCAGATAGAAAAGATTTTTAAAAAGGAAAAATACAAATACACAAACAAGATAATTTCAGAGAATAACCAATGATGTGAAACAATGAGGCAGGAGAATGCACTGGAAGATGGTTGTGGGGCTAATTATATCAGGTGCTGAGGGCACCCAAGGTGAGGAAGAGGCAAAGTACTAAAAGCATAATGACAGCAATCCTATGACATGACATCACTCTTACTCCCATTTTATAAACAGAATGATTAAGTTACTGGAACCAAGTGTTGTTGTTTAAATAAAATGCATATGCTTTTCTCTGATTACAAATATAACACTTGTTCATATTAGAAAATACAGCTAAGAACAAAAAGAAACAAAAAATATCATCTGTATCCTGTGGCTAACACTTTGTGTGTATGGTTTCTGTCCTCTTTTTCTGTATATTATTTATATTTTTATAAATATATTTTATAAAATATATTTAACAAAGAGAATTGTCCTATGAGTAGTATTTATAACTGTTTTTCCCATTGAGCAATATTTTTCCATGTCTTTAATGAGTCTTCTGAAACATCATCTTTAATAGCTATGCAGTTTCATATTATAGGGAACCATAATGGTTTCTTTAATTAGTTTCTTACCAATGGATATTTATGTCATTCCAGTTTTTCATTGTTATAAACAATGCTTTGATAAACTTAATAACAATAATAATAATAAAGTAATAGCTAATATTTATTCAAGTGCTTATATATGGCATGCATTGTGCTAAGCAATTTATAACTCTTAACTAACTAAATGTGTACAAGAATTCTGCAAAACCGGAACAGTGACAATCCTCCCTTCAGAAACTGAGGAAACTCTGACCAAAAAAATTAAATAATTTGCTCAAGATCACATATCCAGTAAATTGCAGAGCTAGGATTTGAACGTGAACATTCTGGTCCCAGCCAGAGCAAAACACTTAATCAGTGCACTCTATTTCTTCCCCTGATAGTATTTCTACAGATTTACAGATAAGTCTTAATCCTCATCAGCATTATTTCCTTAGGATAAATATTTAGAAGTGAAATTGCTCAGAACCAAATCTAGGTCTAATGCTTCTACACAGAAACCACAGCTCCTCTCATCCGAACCTAATGCCCACTCCCAGGCACCCTAATGGAACATCCAAAACTCTGCTTCAGATCACACATCTGCCTGAAGGCTGCAGCCTGGGATGAAAAAGAGAGAACAAGCACTAGCCTAAGTGAAAGGGATTCCAACCCCTGCAGCCCCTCCTTCCTTCCTTGGCTCCTTCAGAACCTTTGCCAAGGAAAGTTTAGAAAAGGCAAGAGGATCTGGAAGTTCAAACTGCATTCATTCACTCATGATCCCCCAAAGAATAGTCTCCACACACATCCCCATTGTCTAAACACAGAAAGAAATAGAGCAATCCCACTCCTGTGCATATACCAGAGAAAACCATAATTCCAAAAGATACATGCACCTGTATGTTCATAGCAGCACTATTTACAAGAGCCAGGACATGGAATCAACCTAAATGTCCATCAACAGATGAATGGATAAAGAAGATATGGTGCATATACACAATGGAATATTACTCAGCCATAAAAAGAACAAAATAATGCCATTTGCAGTAACATGAATTAACCTAGAGATAATCATAATAAGTGACAATACTGAGTGACATACTGAAGTAAGTCAGACACAGAAAGGCAAATATCATATGATATCACTTATATGTGGAATCTTAAAAAAGGGTACAAATGAACTTATTTACAAACAGAAGTAGAGTCACAGCTGTAGAAAACAAACTTGTGATTACCAGGTGATAAGGAAGGGGAGGGATAAATTGGGAGGTTGGAATTGACACATATACACTACTACATATAAAATATTGATAGATAACTAATAAGAACCTACTGTATAGCACAGAGAACTCTACTCAATACTCTGTAATGGCCTATATGGGAAAAGAATCTCAAAAAGAGTGGATATATGTATATGTATAACTGATCCACTTTGCTGTACACCTGTAACTAACACAACACTGTAAATCAACTATACTCCAATAAAAGTAAAAAAATAAAATAAAATAAAAGGCAGAGAGAAGGTGTGAGTGGCTTTGAACTCAAGAGGTAGAACTTCCTATAACACCGAGGTATATCTCTTAAGCTGGCTGTACCTCTTATGCAACCTCTTATACTTCTTTTCTTTCTCTGTGTGGCCCTATGAGACCACAGAACAAATTAGGTAACAGATCACTGGACCACACTCAGGGAACTAAAGAAGACCTAGGAGCTCATACTGCTAATTGAGACACACCTGGGTAGACCCTCCTGGGAGTTTTCAGCCTGCACTAACCCAAAATCATGACTCAGTAGACACCATTTTATCTCATTTTTCAAAAAGTGTTTGTATGTTTTTTTTTTTTTTCTTGAGAGGCTGTTCAGTCAGAGAGATGAAACAATTCATCTTGGTTACTTTTCCTAGGCTTCAAAGACAACCTAGAATCATAGGTTTCTATTTTACCAAAGGAGGCTCCTGAGTGTTATAAATTTACTGTTATCTCATCTGACCAAATAATAGAGGTTTTATTGGGGAGCGGAGGGATCAATTGAGTTATTATATCTACCATATACAATAGGTTATCATTCTTCAAAGAAATAGAATATGGAAAAACAAAATTAAAAATAAATTAAACATTCATTCTTTGTTAATTCAGAGGCCATTTCTGAATCTTAAAGAACTTCAAAGTCATCATCACAATCTTAAATTATTGCACAAGAAACTTCAAACTGACAACCTTGCATTCCAAACACCTGCTTGTAAAGTTGCTGGTTGGGAACCATAGGTACATTTGTAATGCATAGTGCTTAAGGCCTCAGAAGAGCCCACACAAATATTTTTAACCCATAATGTAGCTTAAAAAAAGTATAAGTGATACTAAACACCCTCACTATCATTTTTCAAAGTATTCTAATGTTTCCATCAAGAAAGTGTGGAAAGGGTGGAAAGAAGGAAGAGAGAAAGCAAACGGGAGATTGGTTAAAGATGGTGGGGTAGAAGGACAGGTGATTACTCCCTCTTGCAAGAACACTGGAATCACAGTTAATTGCTGAACAATCAATGACAGGAAGATACTGGAACTCACCAAAAATATACCCCACATCCAAAGACAAAGGAGAAGCTGCAATGAGACAGTAGAAGGGCTGCAATCACAATAAAATCAAATACCATAACTGCTGGGTGGGTGACTCACAAACTGGAGAACATGTACACTGTCCTCCAGTTTGTGAGAACACTCACAAACTGGAGAACAGTCCACCCACTGGAGTGAAGGTTCTGAGCCCCACGACAGGCTTCCCAACATGGGGGTCCGGCAACAGGAGGAGGAATTCTTAGAGAGTTGGGCTTTGAAGCCTAGTGGGATTTGATTGCAGGACTTCAACAGGACTGGGGGAAACAGAGACCTCACTCTTGGAGGGCAACTCAAAGTAGTGTGCACATTGTGACCCAGGGAAAGGAGCAGTGACCCCCTTGGAGACTGAACCAAACATACCTGCTAGTGTTGGAGGGTCTCCTGCAGAGGCAGAAGGGGGCTGTGGTTCACTTTTGGGACAAGGACACTGGCAGCAGAAGTTCTGGGCAGTACTCCTTGGCGTGAGCACTCCCATAGTCTGCCATTAGTCCCACCAAAGAGTCAGGTAGGCCCCAAAGCTGGGTCACTTAAGGCCAAACAACCAGCAGGGAGGGAACACAGCCCCACCCATCAGCAGACAAGCAGATTAAGTTTTACTGAGCTCTGCCCAACAGAGGAACACCCAGCTCTACCCACCACCAGTCCCTCCCATCAGGAAGCTTGAACAAGCCTCTTAGATAGGCTCATCCACCAGAGGACAGATAGGAGAAGCAAGAAGACCTATAATTCTGGAGCCTGTGAAAGGAAAACCACATTCACAGAAAGATAGAAAAAATGAAAAGGTAGAGGACTAGCAGATGAAGGAACAAGATAAAACCCCAGAAAAACAACTAAATGACATGGAGGTAGAAAACCTTCCAGAAAAAGAATTCAGAATAATGATAATGAAGATGGTCCATGACCTTGGGAAAAAAATGGAGGTAAAGATCTAGAGGATGCAATAAATGTTTAACAAAGACCTAGAAGAATTAAAGAACAAACACCTAAAAGAATTAAAGAACAAATAAACAGAGATGAACAATACAATAACTGAAATGAAAAATACACTAGAAGGAATCAATAGCAGAATAACTGAGGCAGAAAAACAGATAGGTGACCTGGAAGACAGAATGGTGGAATTCACTGCCATGGAACAGAATAAAGAAAAAAGAATGAAAAGAAATGAAGACAGCCTAAAGAGACCTGTGGGACAACATTAGACACATCAACATTCACATTATAAGAGTTCCAGATGGAGAAGAGAGAGAGAAAGGACCCAGAAAAATATTTGAAGAGACCTATAGTTGAAAAATTCCCTCAATCGGGAAAGAAAATAGCCACCCAAGTCAAGGAAGTGCAGAGAGTCCCAGGCAGGATAAACCCAAGGAGAAACATGCTGAGACACATAGTAATCAAATTGACAAAAATTAAAGACAAAGAAAAGTTATTGAAAGCAGCAAGGGAGAAAAGACAAATAACATACAAGGGAACTCTAATAAGGTTCATGCTGATTTCTCAGCAGAAACTCTACAAGCCAGAATACAGTGGCACAATATACTAAAAGTGATGAAAGGGAAGAACCTACAACTAAGATGACTTTACCCAGTAAGGATCTCATTCAGACTCTATGGAGAAATCAAAAGCTTTACAGACAAGCAAAAGCTAAGAGAATTCAGCACAACCAAGCCAGCTCTATAACAAATGCTAAAGGAACTTCTCTAGGTGGGAAACACAAGAGAAGAAAGGGACCTAAAAAACAAATGCATAACAATTAAGAAAATGGTAATAGGAATATACATATAGATAATTACCGTAAATGTGAATGGATTAAAAGCTCCAACTAAAAGACAAAGGCTTGCTGAACGGAAACAAAAACAAAACCCATATATATGCTGTCTACAACTGACCGACTTCAGACCTAGGACACATACAGAATTGAAAATGAGGGGATGGAAAAAGATTTTCCATGCAAATGGAAATCAAAAGAAAGCTGGAGTAACAATAGTCATATCAATTAAAACAGACTTTAAAATAAAGAACATTACAAGAGACAAGGAAGAACACTACATAATGATCAAGGGATCAATCCAAGAAGATATAACAATTATAAATATATATGCACCAAAAATAGTAGCACCTCAATACATAAGGTAAATGCTGACAGCTATAAAAGAGGAAATCGATAGTAACACTATAATAAGGGGACATTTTAACACCTCACTTACACCAATGGAGAGATCAACCAGACAGAAAATTAATAAGGAAACACAAGCTTTAAATGACACAATAGACCAGATAGATTTAATTGATATTCATAGGACATGTCATCCAAAAACAGCAGATTACACTTTCTTCTCACATGCACATGGAATATTCTCAAGGATAGATCACAAATTGGGTCACAGATCAAGCCTCAGTAAATTTAAGAAAATTGAAATCATATCAAGCATCTTTTCTGACCATGATGTTATGAAATTAGAAATCATTTACAGGGGAAAAAACGTAAAAAACACAAACACATGGACTAAACAATGCATTAGTAAATAACCAAGAGATCACTGAAGAAATCAAAGAGAAAATCAAAAAATACTTACAGACAAATTACAATGAAATCACGATGATCCAAAACCTATTGGATGCAGCAAAAACAGTTCTAAGAGGGAATTTTATAGCAATAGAAGCCAACCTCAAGAAACAAGAAAAATCTGAAAGAAACAATATAACCTTACACCAAAAGGAACTAGAAAAAGAAGAACAAACAAAACCGAAAGTTAGTAGAAGGAAAGAAATCATAAAGATCAGAGCAGAAGTAAATGAAATAGAAACAAAGAAAATAATAGCAAAGATCAATAAAATAAAAGCTGGTTCGTTGAGAAGATAAACAAAATTGATATATGTATGACTGATTCACTTTGTTATAAAGCAGAAACTAATAAAAAATATATATATAAAAAATAAAAAAATAAACAAAATTGATAAACATTTAGCCAGACTCATCAAGAAAACGATGGAGAGGACTCATATAAAATTAGAAATCAAAAAGTAGAAGTTACAACGGACACCGCAGAAATACAAAGCATCATAGGAGACTACTACAAGCGACTTTATGCCAGTAAAATGGACAACCTGGAAGAAATGGGCACATTCTAAGAAAGGTATTTCCTTCCAAAACTGAACCAGGAAGAAGTAGAAAATATGAACAGACCATTCACAAGCGCTGAAATTGAAATTGTGACTAAAAATCTTCCAAGGAACAAAAGTCCACTACCAGATGTCTTCACAGTTGAATTCTATAAAACATTTAGAGAAGAGTTAACAACCATACTTCTCAAACTCTTCCAAAAAATTGCTGAGGAAGGAACACTCCCAAACTCATTCTATAAAGCCACCATCACCATGATAGCAAAACCAGACAAAGATGTCACAAAAAAAAAGAAAACTACACTGATGAACAGAGACGCAAAAATCCTCAACAAAATACTAGCAAACAGAATCCAACAGCACATTAAAGGGATCATACACCATGATCAAGCAGGGTTTATCCCAAGAATGCAAGGATTCTTCAATATACGCAAATCAATCAATGTGTTACACCATATTAACAAACTGAAGGATAAAAATCATATGATAATCTCAAGATGCAGACAAAGCTTTCAACAAAATTCAACTCCTGTTTATCATAAAACTCCCCAGAAAGTAGGCATAGAGGGAATTTACCTCAACATAATAAAGGCCATATATCAAAATCCCACTGCCATATGGTTCTCAATGGTGAAAAACTGAAACCATTTCCACTAAGATCAGGAAAAAGGCAAGATTGCCCACTCTCACCACTCTTATTCAACATAGTTTTGGAAGTTTTAACCACATAAATCAGAGAAGAAATAGAAATAAAATGAATCCAAATCAGAAAAGAAGAAGTAAAACTGTACTCTTTGCAGATGACATGATACTATACATAGAGAATCTTAAAGATGCCACCAGAAAACTACTAGAGCTAATCAATGAATTTAGTAAAGTTGCAGGACAAAAAATTAATGCACAGAAATCTCTTGCATTCCTCTACACTAACAACAAAGACCGGAAAGAGAAATTAAGGGAACAATACAATTCATCATTGCAACAAAAAGTATAAAATACCTAGAAATAAACCTACATAAGGAGCTAAAAAACCTGTACTCCAAAAACTATAAGATACTGATTAAATAAATCAAAGATGACACAAACAGATGGAGACATATACCATGATCTTGGATTGGAAGAATCCACATTGTGAAAATGACTACACTACCCAAAGCAATCTACAGATTCAATGCAATCCCTATCAAATTACCAGTGGCATTCTTTTTTTTACAGAGCTAGAACAAAAAATCTTAAAAATGTTATGGAGACACAAAAGACCCCAAATAGCCAAAACAGTCTTGAAGGAAAAAAAATGGAACTGGAGGAATCAGGCTCCCTGACTTCAGACTATACTACAAAGCTACAGTAATCAAGACAATATGGTACTGGCACAAAAACAGAAATATAGATCAATGGAACAGGATAGAAAGCCCAGAGATAAACTCAGGCACCAATGTCAACTAATCTATGACAAAGGAGGCAAGGATATACAATGGAGAAAAGACAGTCTCTTCAATAAGTGTTGCTGGGAAAACTGGACAGCTACATGTAAAAGAATGAAATTTGAATACTCCCTAACACCATACACAAAAATAAATGTAAAATGGATTAGGGACCTAAATGTAAGGCCATACACTATAAAACTCTTAGAGGAAAACATAGGTAGAGTAATCTATGACATAAATCAGAGCAATATCCTTTTTGACCTAGAGAAATGGAAATAAAAACAAAAATAAACAAATGGGACCTAATGAAACTTAAAAGCTTTTGCACAGCAATGGAAACCATAAACAAGATGAAAAGACAACCCTCAGAATGGGAGAAAATATTTGCAAATGAAGCAACTGACAAAGGATTAATCTCCAAAATATACAAGCAGCTCATGCAGCTCAATATCAAAAGAACAAACAACCCAATCCAACTGGGTGGAAGACCTAAATAGACATTTCTCCAAAGAAGACCTACAGATGGCCAAGAAGCACATAAAAAGCTACTCAACATCACTAAAATATTAGAGAAATGCAAATGAAAAATACAATGATGTATCACCTCACACCAGTTAGAATGGGCATCATCAGAAAATCTACAGACAACAAATGCTGGAGGGGGTTTGGAGGGAATGGAACCCTCTTGCACTGTTGGTGGGAATTTCAACTGATACAGCCACTATGGAGAACAATATGGAGGTTCCTTAAAAAATAAAAATAGAATTACCATATGACCCAGCAATCCCACTGCTGGCCATATACCAAGAGAACACTATAGTTCAAAAAGAGACATGCACCCCAATGTTCATTGCAGCACTATTTATAATAGCCAGGTCACGGAAGCAACCTAAATGCCCATTGACAGACAAATGGATAAAGAAGATGTGGTACATATATACAATAGAATATTATTCAGCCATAAAGAAATGAAATTTGTAGAGATGTGGATGGATCTAGAGACTGTCATACAGAGTGAAGTAAGTCAGAAAGAGAAAAACAAATATCGTATATTAATGCATATATGTGGAACCTAGAAAAATAGTACAGGTGAACTGGTTTGCAATGCAGAAATAGAGACACAGATGTAGAGAACAAACATATGAACACCAAGAGGGGAAGTTGTCCGGGGCTATGGTGGTAGTGGGATGAATTGGGAGATTGGGAATGACATATATACACTGATATGTATAAAATGGATAACTAATAAGAACCTGCTGTATAAAAAATTAATTTACTTTAAAAATTCAGAAGAAAAATGAAAGTGTGTTTCAAAACGATAACCTGAGATACTGGGAATGCATCTTCTGCATTCTGGTGGCAGATATAGGTTCCTGAACTTATGTCTTTGGAGGCAGAGCCAGGCTGGTGGAAGAGAGAGCATTGCATAGAGACTTTGGCAAAGGATGTTGCAGTTTCCAGGAAACCCTGAGATTGAAATATTTGGGTCAAGATGAAGGGAAAAAGAAGAGTATATAGGGGTTAACTGAATGGGCTTAAAGAATTACAACTGCCACTGAAATGTATTGTGTGTACATACTTATGTGTCTGGAATCCAGGGCAAAGTGAGTTTTCTTTTTATTTGTGAGATTGTTCACTGAAAACAGATCCTCTTTTCTCTCGTTCACCTATTAATTGTTTACAATATTTTTATATCTATGCAGAGTATTTGAATGGGCCATGGTGCCTTTTTTCCTTGTTTGTATTTAATTAAATTGTCATCTAGGAAAAAAACAAAAAGCTCCATGATGGCAGGTGTTCATCTTTTTCATTCACTCTTGTGTTCTCTGAACATAGTATGGTGACTGGGATATAGTAGGTGTTCAAAATCCCTACTGGGGAAGAAGAATCTAGATGCAAGAAATAATTTGAAAATCAGTCAGCTTGCACCACAGTGGAGGATAAATGCTAGTTAATAAAGAGTCTTGTTGATGAAACATGAAATAACAGGGAGATGCTGTAACAATGTAGGCATACAAAGAAATTTAGTCATGATAGTCTAACCTACAAGTGAACCAAGGAGGAAAGGCATACAATTTTCTAATGGTCAGGGAATAAACTCAGGTATCAAGAATAATGAAGTCTATAAAACCCAATTTCCACCCCCCCACCCCCATTGAAAACGTGAGAGTCTGACAGCGATTATAAGCCTGACTTAACTGTGCCATCCTGGATTGATAATGATGGAATTAGTACCACACTCGCTATGGAGAAACAGGTAGAAAAATAAAATAATGAGGTTATGTATATGAAAATTAAAATGCACTGGACGAATTCACAGTTTTACTTAAAAAGCAACAGAAACCACTCCCTCTGAAAATATCAGAACTGGAAAATTCTACTAAGGATAGATAGCTTATTATACCCCTATTAACCATGAAAGTCTAGCCAGTGGGCCAAGTATATAGTTCAATGTTGTATTTTACAACCAATTTTAGGCACAATATACCTCTTTTCTTTAAAACCCTACAGAGCATATAACTTCATGAGCCTAAGACTATATTATAAAAACTAACGACCTTGACAATATGTGATCACAAAGACCTGGACAGCCCCAAAATTTCAGCTACAAGAAGGAATGTGTATTGTGCTTTAAGTCTTCCTTAAAATGGCACAAGACCACTGGCCCATGGAACAAACCACAGAAGCTCAATCTGTCCTCTCATTTGCACTGGATTCTGGCTCAGACAAAAGTGTCTGGGTGCCAGGTGTGAATAGGGCATCATTTTTCCTCAGGTTGCAAGATGGGAGTCAAGGGGGGGTGAAATCCAAAGAAGATCCTTGGGGAAAAGAAAGCTTGATCAACAACCAGGCTGCACATCAGAAAGTGTCAGTCTGCAGAGACTTGGGAAAAAGATGGTATAAATATGGAAGCAACAGAAAAGAGGCCAGTGACTCAGAGTTAAAGATTTCTAATTAAAGAATGGGAGGCAGTGTCTGGAGCAATTCCCTGGACCAAAAAGGAAGATGCTTGTTTTTATAGAATGCTTTTAATTTGAACCTAGGCCAGGAGAGATGTGAAAGTTGCTAAAATTCTGCCAAGTCAGAGAAGTAGTCAGAATTTCCTTCTGAGGAGTGGTAAGTAGAGGGGAGGAAGATGAGAAAGTTTACAGAGGATCGCAAACTTTGCCCCAGTCACACTGATGCAGCTTACTAACTGATTCAATCTGGTATTTCTGAGGTGAGGTTCACAATTTTTAATCATAATCTTTATACTCTAGTACAACAGTTACCTTCTTATTCTTCATCTCCAAGAGTTTTCTAATTAACAGAGAGAGTCTTCATACTAATAATAAAAGTCTCCTTCTGATAGGAAAAATGTCATACTATTTCTTTGAAGGATATTGTTCTGGAAAACTACAAGGCAGAATATGAAAGTGCACTAATTTGATTTGTCATAGAAATGTTCTTTCTTTTAAAATCCAAGATAAATCAGCAAATGCTTTCAAAACCGATATTTAATACATGAATTCAAATCATTTCCAAGATTTATGATCCACTAGAAAGACAGCTTCAATTTCCCTTGCCCTTGTGAGAGTCTAATGTATAGCTGGCAGAAAGTGCATTTACAAGGCACACAATACAGGACAACAATATCATTTATTGATAAGGCTTTTCAAGTTTAAAAAAAATGATCTTGCTAGTTATGTTCATTTTGATTTGTTTATCTGGAAGTAGTAGATGGATGCTTCACTCTGGTGAAGTTTCCTAAAATGTAGCAGATTAACAGATATGCATGTGATAAAGATTGCCTACTGGAGATTAAAAGAAATCTCCCACAATTATAATAATTATATCATAAGTAGACAAGAATATCTAAGGATAGACTGTATGCCCATATATAAATATAGACTCAGATACAGTTACAGATATAGAAATAGATATAAATAGGATAAAGAGTCAAACTCACTAAAAAGTTTGATGGACCCAGCTTCAATTTCACTCATTTTCCCCTCTTTTTTCTTTTCTTTTTTTTTTTTTTTTGTGGTATGCGGGTCTCTCACAGCTGTGGGCTCTCCTGCCATGGAGCACAGGCTCCAGACGCACAGGCTCAGTGGACATGGCTCACGGGCCCAGCTGCTCTGTGGCATGTGGATCCTCCCAGACCGGGGCACGAACCAGCGTCCCCTGCATCGGCAGGCAGACTTCCAACCACCAGGGAAGCCCTTTACCCTTTTTTTTAAACATGATAATTCTGCCTGTCAAAAATATCAGTAAAATTCACTGGACTCTCTAGCAGAAGTTCTCAAAGGACATTAACACAGCCTTAACATTCAGTCAGTATAGATACAATATCCATTAGAGAAAATGCTCCTCTTTTCCAGCAACTTGGGTTTTCAGTATATAATTATGAAATCACACATATATCAATTACTGTACTAAGAGAGGAAATATAATACTGCAGAAGACAGTCCTGCCTTTGAAGAGCTTAATGTGTTAGTTTATAAGTGGAATAGATTCTATGTTACTGGATACATTACTATATTTGTGGTTAAATAGAGGAAAAGAAATGTTCTCTTTAAGAACAATTTGTCCCTGGAGCCATTAGGAATTATAAAACTTGCTCAGTTTTACACAGAAAAATTAGATAGTGCTAGAATATCAATTTCTTCATGATACATATAATAAAAAGGAATTCCAAAGAGGAAAGGTATTCCTTCAAGGTCATAACCTAGCTGTCAGATCTGTTTCTGTACCAACCTGGGTATTAATCAACAAAACAAAAAGTAAATGCTCTTCATTAGCTAATGCCAGCTCATTAACTCTAACACCACCCAAAGTTGTCATTCAGTGATGTACATACAGACTACTCCAAATTTACCAGACCTTTACAATTTCACTCTTTCTATAAGTCAGTAATCTAGGAATGGCTTAGTTGGGTGATCCTGGCTCAGGATCTCTTGTAAGGTTGTAATCCAGCTGTCAGCTGCAGCTGTATCATCTAAAGTTTGACTGGGTCTGGAGGGACCTACCTCATTCACATGGCTTTAAGAGGATGTTCCAGTTCCTCAACATGTGGGTCTCTCTGTAGAGCTCAGGGCACAACTTTCCCCAGAGGAAGCAGTGATTCAAAAGAGAGAGAGAGAGAGAGAGAGAGAGAGAGAGAGAGAGAGAGAGAGAGATGGAGGAAAATCCCAGGACAGAATGTATATTATTTTATAACTTAATCTTGGAAGTGACATACTTTCATTTCTGCCATATGCTGTTGGACACACAGACCAACCATGGTACAATGAGAAGACTACAAAAAAGTGTGACTACCAGGGAGAAGTCATTAGGGGTCATTTTGGAAACTGGCTACTACAACAAACATCTCGAAACCCAGGGGACTTGCCCATGCATGGGGAGATGCAGTACTTTGAGCAAATCTTTCTGATCCACAGAAGACCCAGAAGTCTTGAAGAACACTTTCCATACTTCTCTACATCCACAACTGAAAGAATAAAAGCAATATCAGTTCTGGATGCTTCACTTATGTGTTCATTCAGTAAATCTTTTTTGAATAATTACCATATGCCAGGAACTGTCACTGGGGCTGAGAATACAATGGTAAGAAGGTATCATTTCTGCCCTTAAATTATTCGATGATAAAGAGAAAAAAAACTGTAGGGGAAGGAGAGAAGGAAGAGGAGGAAGAAGATAAAAGAAAGTGAGGGAGAGAACGAAAGACATGAGGAAGAAAGAGAAAGGAAAAGGAATGAAGACAGAAATCAACATTGATGGGAAACAAGTGTAATCATGGAGGTTTTGCTTGTGATGTCAGATATTGATGTTTCAGAAGAAGCAGGAAGATGTTCGCTTAACTATAGATCCATATGCTCAATATACAGTGTACTGACTAGATTTAGAAATTTTGCCTAAATGTTTGCTTTTCTTATATGTGAGAAACAACTCGAATCAGAGGTTCTCAAGTCTTTGAATAAAGAAACTGATAAAAAGCATTGGACTCCCTTTTCATAAGGAAAATGAGAATACATGAACACCCATACACATGCACATGTTTCGGAGTCTATGGGCCTAAAGTTAAGAACTCCTGATCTTAAAAATATTATGAAATAATATTTTGACCAGTTGTCCATGTTAGGCATCTTTGTCAATATTCAGGATAGACTCTAGTCCCAGGCTTGCTGGATCCTCATAAAACGAGAGTGTTTAGCCAGGATTAAGCAGAATATTAGGGTATTTTGCTCTTTAGGATATTTGGCTAAGCTAATGGGTTCCGGCCTGGATGCAAGAGTTTGTCTTGTCAAAGGACAAGAGTCAAGGGCATGGTGTCCAAAGACGAGATCAGGTTGAAGTTAATCTAGATTTAAGAGTCATTTAGTCTAATCCCTTCATTTTACAGATGGGAAAACCAAATACTCAGTGGCTGACCAGGGTTCTGTGGCTGCAAATTGCAATATTGGCCAAGCATTCAGAATCTATGTAAACTTCATCCAGATGCGAGGGGGCTTATCCACAGGCATCAGGATCAGAGTCAGTAAGTTGAGATTAAACTTTCTATACCAGAAAGAGAGAGCCAAGTGAAACCAGATTAGCTACAGATACCTCAGTCTAGCAGGCTGTGGGGTGGGTCTCGGATCAACCAAAGTAGAGGGAAGAGGGGTAAGCAGATAGCCTTTGGGACATCTCCTGGTAGACACCTCTATGAATCTTCACTTAATAGTCTAGGTTTCCTCCCCTCGAGAAGACACAATGACACATTTACTCTGCAATGCAGTGATTTTTGTATGTGGAAGCAAAAGGAAGCTTGGGTTTGAAAGCCAAATTCTCCCTTGGATATATAGTTGAAAGTCTCCAATGTACCTATAAGCCTGGTATGCTGCCATTTAAGTTAGCACTTATGCCTGGAAAACTTAGCAAATGCTATCACAAGCAGGTGAGCAAATGGATGCTATTGCTATCCCACTGCTGACAGTTAGAACTGACTTGAGGGGGCACCATGTCAGGGCTTGGCCTGGCCTGCAGTGCCTGGTTATAACAAGCCATCCCTGAAAACATACACTGCTGGTGGGGCCGTTGTAGTTGGATGCAAAAGAAGCTGTGGCCTAATTCCAGGTTACTTTCCATGAGCTGTGAATGAAGCCTCCTCAGTCTAAACCAGCTGTACCATGCTTAGTGCTCTATCAGAACCTTGAGGGGCTATGAATGGAGCCCTTCCCCTTCCCCCATTCCTCTTTCATCCTCCATGGTTTAAAATATATATATATATTCTAAGATTGCAAAACTCATTCACCAGCTTTTATTCCCTATCACACAATTTCAAAAAACAATTTATTTTCAAATGTTCCCAGGTATAGATTCTCAAAATAATGCCAAAATAAAAATCAAATGATATTTTCCTTTTCAGTTGAATTATTCCTTCTAGCTTGATCTTAGCTTATTTTGTTTTCTGGAATTTGCAATGACATTTTTCAAGAGTTAGGGATCACAGTGTGTGACAGGCAGGATTGTACTGGGCTGACCTGCTGAGATCACCACACTTTTCTACTTTGCCTTGTACTTTGAGCAGAAAAAAAAATGCTACACACGATTCAGATTTTATTTGAGTAAGAGGTGAACATAAATATGGTGAACTTTTGGGTTTGCATCATACAAAATGAAACATTCCTATAAACTATGTTAGTTCAAGGAAACTCCCAAAATGTCACTAGACACAGTGCAAAACTAATGAATTGGATAAGAAAGAGACAAAGTTGATTCACTGAAATATAAAGAGAATATTGCTGTGCTCATTTGTGTTGTTGTGTGTACTAAGCCATTTTATGAATCTACTGCAATCAATTCATCAGTTCCTTCCAATTTGGAGCATTGATGTAAATATTGTTTACAAGAATCCTGATTCACATGTGCTACAGTATATTTATAGTATAGAGGTAAGAGAGGAATTGCTAGTATATTGTCCAACATTGTGTCGGAGGACTTTCCAAAATAGTGCTACTAAATTTTGCTTCCACCTGCAATGTATAAAAATTCTCACTCTTCTTCATTCTCACCAACACATAGCATTGTCACACTTTTAGTTTTTTTTTTCCAATCTGGCAAGTGGTATTGTTAAGTGGTTGTACTTTGCATGTTCCTGATTACGAATGAGGTTGTTCACATTATAATATAATTTTGGCCATTTGAATTTCCTACTTTTTGAAGTCTCTGCTCAAGTCTTTTTTAAATTTTTCTATTGTATTGTGTGTGTATATATATATATATATATATATATATATATATATATATATATATATATAAACATATTTATTGGAGTATAATTGCTTTACAATGGTGCATTAGTTTCTGCTTTTTAATAAAGTGAATCAGTTATACATATACATATGTCCCCATATCTCTTCCCTCTTGTGTCTCCCTATCCCACCCCTCTAGGTGGTCACAAAGCACCGAGCTGATATCCCTGTGCTATGCAGCTGCTTCCCACTAGCTATCTATTTTATATTTGGTAGTGTATATATGTCCGTGCCACTCTAACACTTTGTCCCAGCTAACCCTTCACCCTCCCCATATCCTCAAGTCCATTCTCTAGTAGGTCTGTGTCTTTATTTCTGTCTTGCCCTCAGGTGCTTCATAACCATTTTCTTTTTCTTTTTTAGATTCCACATATATGTGTTAGCATACAGTATTTAACGCTTTCTGACTTACTTCACTCTGTATGACAGACTGTAGGTCCATCCACCTTACTACAAATAGCTCAATTTCATTTCTTTTTATGGCTGAGTAATATTCCATTGTATATATGTGTGACATCTTCTTTATCCATTTATCTGTTGATGGACACTTAGGTTGCTTCCATGTCCTGGCAATCATAAATAAAGCTGCAATGAACATTGTAGTACATGACTCTTTTTGAATTATGGTTTGCTCAGGTTATATGCCCAGGAGTGGGATTGCTGGGTCATACAGTACAGAAAATAGTATTTCTATTTCTAGTTTTCTAAGGAACCTCCATACTGTTCTCCATAGTGGCTGTATCAGTTTACATTCTCACCAACAGTGCAAGAGGGTACCCTTTTCTCCCAACCCTCTCCAGCATTTATTGTTTGTAGATTTTCTAGTGATGGTCATTCTGAGGGGTGTGAAATGATATCTCATTGTAGTTTTGATTTGCATTTCATTAATGACTAATGATGTTGACAATCTTTCATATGTCTGTTGGCAATCAGTATATCTTCTTTGGAGAAATGTTAATTTAGCTCTTCTGCCCATTTTTGGATTGGGTTGATTGTTTTATTGATACTGGGCTGCATGAACTGCTTGTAAATTTTGGAGATTAAATCTTTGTCAGTTGCTTCATTTGCAAATATTTTCTACCATTCTGAGGATTGTCTCTTCCTCTTCTTTATGGTTTCCTATGATGTGCAAAAGCTTTTAAGTTTCATTAGGTCCCATTTGTTTATTTTTGGTTTTATTTCCTTTGCCCAGGAGGTAGGTCAAAAAGGATCTTGCAGTGATTTATGTCATAGAGTGTTCTGCCTGTGTCTTCCTCTAAGACTTTGATAGTGTCTGGCCTTATATTTGGTCTTTAATCCACTTTGACTTTATTTTTGTGTATCGTGTTAGCGAGTGTTCTAATTTCACTCTTTCACATTTAGCTGTGCAGTTTTCCCAGCACCACTTATTGAAGAGGCTGTCTTTTCTCCACTGCATATTCTTGCCTCATTTATCAAAGATAAGGTGACCATATGTGCATGGGTTTATCTCTGGGCTTTCTATCCTGTTGCATTGATCTATATTTCTGTTTTTGTGCCAGTACCATATTGTCTTGATTACTGTAGCTTTGTAGTATAGTCTGAAGTCAGGGACCCTGATTCCTCCAGCTCGGTTTTTCTTTCTCAAGATGGCTTTGGCTGTTCGGGCTCTTTTGTGTTTCCATACAAATTGTGAAAATTTTAGTTCTAATTCTGTGAAAAATACCAGTAGTAGTTTGATAGGGATTGCATTGAATCTGTAGATTGCTTTGGGTATATAGTCATTTTCCCAACGTTGATTATTCCAATACAAGAACATGGTGTATCTCTCCATCTGTTTGTATCATCTTTAATTTCTTTCATTAGTGTCTTATAATTTTCTGCACACAGGTTTTTGTCCCCTTAGGTAGGTTTATTCCTAGGTATTTTATTCGTTTTGTTGCAACGGTAAATGGGAGTGTTTCCTTAATTTCTCTTTCAGATTTTTCATCATTAGTGTATAGGAATGCAAGAGATTTATGTGCATTAATTTTTTATCCTGTAACTTTACCAAAATTCATTGATTAGCTCTAGTAGTTTTCTGGTAGCATCTTTAGGATTCTCTATGTATAGTATCATGTCATCTGCAAAGAGTGACAGCTTTACTTCTTTTTTCCAATTTGATTTCCTTTTATTTCTTTTTCTTCTCTGATTGCTCTGGCTAAAACTTCCAGAGCTATGTTGAATAATAATGGTGGGAGTGGGCAACCTTGTCTTATTCCTGATCTTATTTGAAGTGGTTTCAGTTTTTCAGCATTGAGAATGATGTTGGCTGTGGGTTTGTCACATGTGGCTCTTATTATGTTGAGGTAAGTTCCCACTATGCCTACATTCTGGAGGGTTTTTATCATAAATGGGTGTTGAATTTTGTCAAAAACTTTCTCTGCATCTATTGAGATGATCATATGATTTTTCTCCTTCAGTTTGTTAATATGGTGTATCACACTGATTGATTTGCATATATTGAAGAATCCTTTCAATATCCCATTCCTGGGATAAACCCCACTTGACCATGGTGTATGATCCTTTTAATGTGCTGTTGGATTCTGTTTGCTAGTATTTTGTTGAGGATTTTTGCATCTATGTTCATCAGTGATATTGGCCTGTAGTTTTCTTTCTTTGTGACATCTTTCTCTGGTTTTGGTATCAGGGTGGTGGTGGCCTCATAAATGAGTTTGGGTGTGTTCCCCCCTCTGCTATATTTTGGAAGAGTGTGAGAAGGATAGGTGTTAGCTCTTCTCTAAATATTTTATATAATTCGCCTGTGCAGACACCTGGTCCTTGGCTTTTGTTTGTTGGAAGATGTTTAATCACAGTTTCAATTTCAGTGCTTGTGATTGGTCTGTTCTTATTTTCTATTTCTTCCTGGTTCAGTCTTGGAAGGTTGTGAATTTCTAAGAATTTGTCCATTTTTTCCGGGTTGTCCATTTTATTGGCATATAGTTGCTAGTAGTAATCTCTCATGATCCTTTGTGTTTCTGCAGTGTCAGTTGTTACTTCTCCTTTTTCATTTTAATTCTATTGATTTGAGTCTTCTCCCTTCTTTTCTTGTTGAGTCTGGCTAATGGTGTATCAATTTTCTTTGTCTTCTCAAAGAGGCAGCTTTAATTTTTTTTGATCTTTGCTATCATTTCCTTCATTTCTTTTTCACTTATTCCTGATCTGATGTTTATGATTTCTTCCCTTCTGCTAAGTTTGGGGTTTTTTTGTTTTTGTTTTTCTTTCTCTAATTGTTTGAGGTGTAAGGTTAGGTTGTTTATTTCAGATGTTTCATGTTTGTTAAGGCAGGATTGTGTTGCTATAAACTTCCCTCTTAGAACTGTTTTTGCTGCATCCCATAGGTTTTGGGTTGTCGTGTTTTCATTGTCATTTGTTTCTAGTTGTTTTTTTGATTTCCTCTTTCATTTCTTCAGTGATCTCTTGGTTATTAAGTAGTGTATTGTTTAGCCTCCATGTGTTTGTATTTTTTACAGATTTTTTCCTGCAATTGATATCTAGTCTCATAGCATTGTGGTCAGAAAAGATACTTAATATGATTTCAATTTTCTTAAGTTTACCAAGGCTTGATTTGTGACCCAAGATATGATCTATCCTGGAGAGTGCTCCATGAGCACTTGAGAAGAAAGAGTATTCTGTTGTTATTGTATGGAATGTCCTATAAGTATCAATTAAGCTCACCTTGTTTAATGTACCATTTAAAGCTTGTGTTTCTTTATTTATTTTCGTTTTGAATGATCTGCCCATTGGTGAAAGTGGGGTGTTAAAATCCCCTACTATGATTGTGTTACTGTCAATTTCCCCTTTTATGTCTGTTAATATTTGCCTTATGTATTGAGGTGCTCCTATGTTGGATCCATAAATATTTACAATTGTTATATCATCTTCTTTGGTTGATTCCTTTATCATCATGTAGTGTCCTTCTTTGTCTCTTGCAAAAGTCTTTGTTTTAAAATCTATTTTGTCTGATATGAGAATTTCCATTCCAGCTTTTTTTTGATTTCCATTTGCATGGAATACCTTTTTCCATCCCCTCACTTTCAGTCTGTATGTGTCCCTAGGTCTGAAGTGGATCTCTCATAGACAGCATATATACGGATCTTGTTTTTGTATACATTCAGACAATCTATGTCCTTTGGTTGGAGCATTTAATCCATTTACATTTAAGGTAATTATTGATATGTATGTTCCTATTTCCATTTTCTTAATTGTTTTGGGTTTGTTATTGTAGGTCTTTTCATTCTCTTGTGTTTCCTGCCTAGAGAATTTCCTTTAGCATTTGTTGTAAAGCTGGTTTGGTGGTGCTGAATTCTCTTAGTTTTGCTTGTCTGTAAAGATTTTACTTTCTCTGTCAAATCTGAATGAGATCCTTGTTGGGTAGAGTAATGTTGGTTGTAAGTTTTCATCCTTCATCACTTTAAGTATCTCCTGGCACTCCTTCTGGCTTGCAGAGTTTCTGCTGAAAGATCAGCTGTTCACTTTATGGGGATTCCCTTGTGTGTTATTTGTTGTTTTTCCCTCGCTGCTTTTAATATTTTTTCTTTGTAATTTATTTTTGATAGTTTGATTAATATGTGTCTTGGCGTGTTTCTCCTTGGATTTATCCTGTATGGGACTCTCTGTGCTTCCTGAACTTGATTAACTATTTCCTTTCCCATATTAGGGAAGTTTTCCACTATAATCTCTTGAAATATTTTCTCAGTCCCTTTCATTTTCTCTTCTTCTTCTGGGATCCCTATAATTCGAATGTTGGTGCCTTTAATGTTGTCCCAGAGGTCTCTGAGACTGTCCTCCATTCTTTCATTCTTTTTTCTTTATTCTGCTCTGCAGTATTCATTTCCACTATTTTATCTTCCAGGTCACTTATCCATTCTTCTGCCTCAGTTATTCTTCTATTGATCCCTTGTAGAGAATTTTTAATTTCATTTACTGTGTTGTGCATCACTGTTTGTTTGCTCTTTAGTTCTTCTAGGTCCTGGTTATACGTTTCTTGTATTTTCTCCATTCTGTTTCCACAATTTTGGATCATCTTTACTATCATTATTCTGAATTCTTTTTCAGGTAAACTGCTTATTTCCTCTTCATTAGTTATGTCTGGTGGGTTTTTGCTAGGTCCTTCATCTGCTGTGTGTTTCTCTGTCTTCTCATTTTGCTTAACTTACTGTGTTTGGGGTTTCCTTTTCACAGGCTGCAAGTTCTTACTTCCCGTTTTTTTTGATGTCTTCCCCCAGTGGCTAAAGTTGGTTCAGTAGGTTGTGTAGGCTTCCTGGTGGAAGGGACTAGTGCCTGTGTTCTGCTGGATGAGGCTGGATCTTGTCTTTCTGGTGGGCAGTTCCACCTGTGGTGGTGTGTTTTGGGGTGTCTCTGGCCATATTATGATTTTAGGCAGCCTCTCTGCAAATGGGTTGTGTTTTGTTCCTACCTTGCTAGTTGTTTGGCATAGGGTGTCCAGCACTGTATCTTGCTGGTCGTTGAGTGGAGCTGGGTCTTGGCATTGAGATGGAGATCTCTGAGAGATTTTCACTGTTTAATATTATGTGGAGCTTGGATGTCTCTTGTGGACCAAAGTCCTGAACTTGGCTCTCCCACCTCTGAGTCACAGCCCTGATGCTTGGCTGGAGCACAAATAGCCTGTCATCCACATGGCTCAGAACAAAAGGGAGGAAAATGAAGAAGGAAAGAAAGATTATATAAAATAAAATAATTAAAATAAAAAATAAAAGATAATTATTTAAAAAAATTTAAGTACTAAAAAAAGAAAGAATGAAACAAAGATGCAGGGTACATCAAGTTGATTGTGGAGATTTAATCCGTTGTTCCCGAGGCTCCTGGGAGAAATGTCCCTTTCTCTTCTTTGTTCACACAGATTCTGGGGTTCAGCTTTGGATTTGGCACTACCTCTGTGTGTAGGTCGCCTGAGGGCCTCTGTTCCCACCCAGACAGGACGGGGTTAAAGGAGCACCTGATTCGGTTCTCTGGCTCACTCAGGCCAGGTGGAGGGAGGGGTACAGAATGCAGAGTGAGCCTCTGGTGGCAGAGGCCAGCGTGACGTTGCAACAGCCTGAGGTGTGCCATGTGTTCTCCCAGGGATGTTGTCCCTGAATAACGGGACCCTGGCAGTGGCAGGCTGCACAGGTTCCTGGGAGGGGAGGTGTGGATAGTGACCTGTGCTTGCACACAGGCTTCTTGATGGCTGAAGCAGCAGCCCCAGTGTCCCACACGCATCTCTGGGTTCTGCGCCTTCAGACGCGGCTTGCACCCGTCTCTGGAGCTCCTTTAAGCAGCACTCTTAATCCCCTCCCCTCACGCACCAGGAAACAAAGAGGCAAGAAAGCTCTCTTGCCTGTTCAACAGCTCCAGACTTTTTCCTGGACTCCCTCCTGGCTAGCTCTGGTGCACTAGCTCCCTTCAGGCTGTGTTCACACAGCCAACCCCAGTCCTCTCCCTGGGGTCTGACCCCCAAAGCCCGAGCATCAGCTCCCAGCCCCCACCTGCCCCAGCAGGTGAGCATACAAGCCTCTCAGGCTGGTGAGTGCTGGTCGACACCAATCCTCTCTGCAGGAATCTCTCTGCTTTTCCCTCCGCACCCCTGTGGCTGCACTCTCCTCTGTGGCTCCAAAGATTTCCCCCTCCACCACCCACAGTCTCTGCCATGAAGGGGCTTCCTAGTGTGTGGAAACCTTTCCTCCTTCACAGCTCCCTCCCACTGGTGCAGGTCCCGTCCCTATTCTTTTGTCTCTGTTTTATCTTTTTTCTTTTGCCCTACCCAGGTATGTGGGGAGTTTCTTGCCTTTTGGAAGGTCTGAGGTTTTCTGCCAGCATTCAGTAAGTGTCCTGTAGGAGTTGTTCCACATGTAGATGTATTTCTGATGTATTTGTGGGGAGGAAGGTGATCTCCACGTCTTACTCTTCTGCCATCTTGAAGCTCCCCTGGATTGTATATATTTTTCTTTGGATTTATAACCACCCAAAATCACATGACAGAACTTCACAACCATCATATTACACAAAAGCAGCAAGACACAAAAGAAATATAAATTTATGTTTCCATTTATATAAAGTTCAAAATCAGGCATAACAGAAATATTTTGTTTAGGAAGACATAAATATGTGGCAACAATATTTTTTAAAAACAAAGAAATAATTGCAAGATAATTCAGGAGATGTTACTTCTGACTCTGAATAAGTTGTGTTGAGGGGAAATAACTGTGTTTCCTAAGTTGTCATGGCTTCTAAAATTTGGTCAATAAACCCAACAGTGCTCAGCCTCTTGAACACTGAAAATGAATTAACTAAAAAAAATTCTATTTAAAAATAGGAAGAATTTTTATACAATGTCATGTGTAGATACATAGCAAAAACAAAGCATGTACAAGTAATAGGAAGAAATTCCAATTTTTTAAAGTATTTTTTTGTAATTTAAAATACACACTCAAGTATACAATTTACACATTTACTTGAGGAGAAGACTTATGAATATCACTGAACATATATCTTCTCTACCCAAAACTCAAAGGGAAGTCAGGGGGATACAAGGCAAATTTGGAGGAGCTGTTGACTTGAACTCAAGCATATAAATTAGTGTGCCTTTAAAAGGGACTGTAAGGTGATCTCTAGAGCGACCACTGAGAAAACTATTTTCAAAAATTGTACAAAAATATATACTAAAAAACACGACAGGGCCTCCCTGGTGGCGCAAGTGGTTGGGAGTCCGCCTGCCGATGCAGGGGATACGGGTTCGTGCCCCGGTCTGGGAGGATCCCATATGCCGCGGAGCGGCTGGGCCCGTGAGCCATGGCCGCTGAGCCTGCGTGTCCGGAGCCTGTGCTCCGCAACGGGGGAGGCCACAACAGTGAGAGGCCCACATACCACAAAAAAAAAAAAAAAAAAAAAAAAAAAAAAACACGACAGATAAGGCAAAAATATAACACTAAAAAGTATTCAAGTAACCCACAGGTAAAATAGAAAAGGGAAAGAGAGAAACAATGAAGTGACAGACTTAAATCCTAACATAATAAAAATTATATTAACTGTAAGTGGTTTAAGTACACCCATTAAAACAAATCATCAGAATAGATTTTTTTAAATAACCCACATATATACTATCTACAAGAAACTCATTTCAAATATACTAATAAACTAAAAGCAAATAGATGGAAGAAATACACCATGAAAACACCAACCAAAGAAAGCTGCACGTTTTACCTGTACTAATACCAGATAAAGTGGACTTCAGAGAAAAGAAAATTGCTAGATATAGAGAGGGACAGTATATAATCATAAGAGTCAGTCTACCATGAAGACAAAACAATCCTTAATATATGAAATAACAAAGCTTCAATTTCATTTAATCTTTAGCAAAAAAAAATTAATTACAAAATGCACAGTATTTTCTCCATTCTGCAGCTGAGTAAATTAGAACTCTAAAGAAGTTATGTTCCTTGCCCAAGGTCACACAATTAACAATCCTCAAACCAAGTTTTTTTCACTCTTCATTCTGCCCCCTTTATACAATTCAGAAATAAACAGTATGAATATCACATCCAACACTGCATTCCAAATCTTCTCTTCTTGGTCACAAAGTCTCAGATCAACTTTAGAATCCAGTACAAACACTGGGCACCAAATGAGTAATAGGAATAAAGTGGCCATAGAAGGCATAAGCACAAAAAAAGGAACAAGCAGAAATAGCTAACCATGGGGAAGTTGGACATCACATATGGTCACAGTGTCCGAGACAATGTCAAGACCTCCACATAAGGTTGGGAAAGCAGGGCACTGGACAACTCCACAGGTGCCATTTACACACACTATTGTGTAAATGGCACCACCTGGAGTTAGCCTGCCATTCACAGCATCCTGACAATAATTATGCTGTCTGAAAGTAACTGAATTCAACAAAGCTGGAAAATGGTCATTAGCATCTGTCTAGGTCCTCGACGCTAGGGCACAGACAAATGTCCAGTTCAGTGAGACTGAACTCTGGCAAGCTTAAGCAGCAGTGCCCAGACAGTTGTATTTAATGGATGAAGAAAAGTTCTCCCAAAGTTGTAATGGGTCTAAAAAGATTGCAAAACTTTATTTTACCAAGCAATTATTTTTCTTTCAATCTGTCATTGGTCACCACCATAATTTCCTAAAAGAAAATTTATAAACACATTTTCCTTATTTTGCCCAAATTTGGATAATAGGATCACAGATCAATATTGGTCCATAAAGGAGCACTTGGGAACCACTGAGCTATCAAGTCAGGATGGCAGGAGGATGAAAGAGGAAAGACGGAAATAAAGAGACCATTTCCCTTCTGCTCAGCCTGGTCCTCCTTCCCCGAAGCAAAAGGATGCTCTTTCGACATTGAAGATAATTTCTAAGACTCTTACAGACATTTGACCCATAAGCCATCTGAAAAGTCTCATTTTGGTGGCAGCTGTCAGCACCAAAGTTGCACCATGTTTTTCCAAGGGTGTCATCATCAACACTATTACATGGAACATGGGCTACAACAGACCAGGATTGTCCAAGAGAGTACAGAACCAAGATTGCAGCTAAGACAGAAGTTTTCTAAATATCAAGCATCTACTGGAAGTCTACTCTTTTATATAGTTCTCTAGCTGGGGCACTTTCAGAGTTTTTAACACGTCATTGTTGCCCAAAAACATTACTTGAATTAATTGCAACAGTTGATATGGCAAGCCTATGAATGTCATTTAAGTAAATAAATACTGAAGGAGAATGTAAATTGGTACAGCCACTATGGAGAACAGTATGGAGGTGCCTTAAGAAACTGAAAATAGAATTACCATATGATCCAGCAATACCACTCCTGGGGATATATCCAGAGAAAAACATGGTTCGAAGGGATACATGCACCCTATTCTATTCATTGCAGCACTGTTTACAATAGCCAGAGCATGGAAGCAGCCTAAATGTCCCTCAGTACATATATACATTGGACTATTACTCAGCCATTAAAAAGAAAGAAATAATGCTATTTGCAGCAACATGGATGGACCTGGAGATTTTCATACTAAGTGAAGTAAGTCAGACAGAGAAAGACAAATATCATATGATATGGTTTATATGAGAAATCTAAAAAAAAATGAACTTATTTACAAAACAGAAACAGACACACAGACTTAGAGAATGAATTCATGGTTAGCAGAGGGAAAGGGTGGGGGGAGGGGACAGATAGGGAGTTTGGGGCTGACATGTACACACTACTATTTTTAAAATAGGTAACCAACAAGGACCTACTGTATAGCTCAGGGAACTCTGCTCAATACTTTGTAATCCCCTAAATAGGAAAAGAATTTGAGAAAGAATTTTTTAAAGAGAAAAGAAAAAAAATACCCAAGGAGGCCCAACACTTTGCAAGTACCATTCAGAGTCCAGCATCCAAAAAGAGAGAGAGAGAATTACATACGTGAATTTGAATGCTGACCTTGGTATAGAAGCTGTGTGCTCTCTGATGTGGACTGTGCTTGGCCTGCAAAAGTTCAGAGAAGCCAGAGAGGGCTAAAATCTCTGCAATGAATCTTCTGTGTGAGTGAGCACAGGTGGCCAACATGGCTTCATCTGAGAAGCTATACTTCCCCTTGTACTGTCTCTGATGGCAAGGAGCTATGGTTTCTGACACTGTTGGTTACATCTGTATTACTTCAGGAAGAGAAAAGTCACCCCAGGAGGACTTAAAAAGCACAGACTCTCAAGTCAGCATTTTGATTCTTAACTCTGACACTTAGTTAACATGAGATCTTGAGGGAAACAGTTAACTTCACGAAACCTCCATTTCCAATTGTGAGGTGATCAGGGTAGCGTCTACCTCACAAGATTTCGATGGTAAAATAAGGTAATCTAAGTTAAAGGTGCTTTCTATGCTGGAAGTTCTATGTAAATGCTAGTATTGTTACCCTTTGTATAACCCATTTGATCAGGGATTTGGGAGAATATTTCTGAGCTCTGATGTGTGATGGCAATGCTTTTCTTTACGACTTCAAAGAGGGATGAGAGGAATTTGAAGTTGAATCAAGATTAATAGCACAAGATGGCGGAAGAGTAAGACGCGGAGATCACCTTCCTCCCCACAGATACACCAGAAATACAGCTACACGTGCAACAACTCCTACAGAACAACTACTGAATGCTGGCAGAAGACCCCAGGCCTCCCAAAAGGCAAGAAACTCCCCACATACCTGGGTAGGGCAAAGCAGAGAGATTCCCGCAGAGAGGAGCGGTGCCGAGCGGCACTCACCAGCCCGAGAGGCTTGTCTGCTCCCCCGCCAGGGCGGGCGGCGCTGGAGCTGAGGCTCGGGCTTCGGTCAGAGCGCAGGGAGAGGACTGGGACTGGCGGCGAGAACTCAGCCTGAAGGGGGCTAATGTGCCACAGCTAGCCGGGAGGGAGTCCGGGAAAACTCTGGAGCTGCCGAAGAGGCAGGAGACTTTTTCTTCCCTCTTGGTTTCCTGGTGCGCGAGGAGAGGGGATTAAGAGCGCCGCGTAAAGGAGCTCCGGAGACGGGCGCGAGTCGCGGCTGAAAGCGCGGAGCCCAGAGACGGGCGTGGGACGCTGGGGCTGCTGCTGCCGCCGCCAAGAAGCCTGTGTGCGAGCGCAGGACACTGTCCACGCCGCCCTTCCGGGAGCCTGTGCAGCCTGCCACTGCCGGGGTCCCGGGATCCAGGGGCGGCTTCCCTGGGAGAACGAACGGCGCGCCCCGGGCTGGTGCAACATCACGCCGACCTCTGCCGCTGCAGGCACGCCCCGCACTCCGTGCCCCTCCCTCCCGCCCGGCCTGAGTGAGCCAGATTCCCCGAAGAGGCTGCTCCTTTAACCCTGTCCTGTCTGAGCGAAGAACAGACGCCCTCCGGCGACCTACACGCAGAGGCGGGGCCAAATCCAAAGCTGAGACCCAGGAGCTGTGAGAACAAAGAAGAGAAAGGGAAACCTCTCCCAGCAGCCTCAGAAGCAGCGGATTAAAGCTCCACAATCAACTTCATGTACCCTGCATCTGTGGAATACATGAATAGACAACAAATCATCCCAAATTGAGGAGCCAGGAGTCAGTGCTGTGCCTCTGAGGTGGGAGAGCGAACTTCAGGACACTGGTCCACAAGAGACCTCCCAGCTCCACATAATATCAAACGGCGAAAATCTTCCAGAGATCTCCATCTCAACACCAGCACCCAGCTTCACTCAACGACCAGCAAGCTACAGTGCTGGACACCCTATGCCAAACAACTAGCAAGACAGGAACACAACACCACCCATTAGCAGAGAGGCTGCCTCAAATCATAAAAAGTCCGCAAACACCCCAAAACACACCACCAGACGTGGACCTGCCCACCAGAAAGACAAGATCCAGCCTCATCCACCAGAACACAGGCAGTAGTCCCCTTCACCAAGAAGCCTACACAACCCACTAAACCAACCTTAGCCACTGGGGACAGACACCAAAAACAACGGGAACTACGAACCTGCAGCCTGCAAAAAGGAGACCCCAAACACAGTAACATAAGCAAAATGAGAAGACAGAAAAACACACAGCAGGAGAAGGAGCAAGATAAAAACCCACCAGACCTAACAAATGAAGAGGTAATAGGCAGTCTATCTGAAAAAGAATTCAGAATAATGATGGTAAAGATGATCCAAAATCTTGGAAATAGAATAGACAAAATGCAAGAAACAGTTAACAAGGACCTAGAAGAACTAAAGACGAATCAAGCATCGATTAAAAACACAATAAATGAAATAAAAAATACTCTAGATGGGATCAATAGCAGAATAACTGAGGCAGAAGAACGGATAAGTGAGGTGGAAGATAAAATAGTGGAAATAACTGCTGCACAGCAAAATAAAGAAAAAAGAATGAAAAGAACAGAGGACAGTCTCAGAGACCTCTGGGACAACATTAAACGCACCAACATTCGAATTATAGGGGTTCCAGAAGAAGAAGAGAAAAAGAAAGGGACTGAGAAAATATTTGAAGAGATTATAGTTGAAAACTTCCCTAATATGGGAAAGGAAATAGTTAATCAAGTCCAGGAGGCACAGAGAGTCCCATACAGAATAAATCCAAGGAGAAATACACCAAGACACATATTAATCAAACTGTCAAAAATTAAACACAAAGAAATCATATTAAAAGCAGCAAGGCAAAAACAACAAATAACACACAAGGGAATCCCCATCAGGATAACAGCTGATCTCTCAGCAGAAACTCTACAAGCCAGAAGGGAGTGGCAGGACATACTTAAAGTGATGAAGGAGAAAAACCTGCAACCAAGATTACTCTACCCAGCAAGGATCTCATTCAGATTTGATGGAGAAATTAAAACCTTTACAGACAAACAAAAGCTGAGAGAGTTCAGCACCACCAAACCAGCTTTACAACAAATGCTAAAGGAACTTCTCTAGGCAAGAAACACAACAGAAGGAAAAGAACTACAATAACGAACCCAAAACAATTAAGAAAATGGGAATAGGAACATACATATCAATAATTACCTTAAATGTAAATGGACTAAATGCTCCCACCAAAAGACACAGACTGGCTGAATGGATACAAAAACAAGACCCATATATATGCTGTCTACAAGAGACCCACTTCAGACCTAGAGATACATACAGACTGAAAGTAAGGGGATGGAAAAAGATATTCCATGCAAATGGAAACCAAAAGAAAGCTGGAGTAGCAATTCTCATATCAGACAAAATAGACTTTAAAATAAAGACTACTAGAAGAGACAAAGAAGGACACTACATAATGATCAAGGGATCAATCCAAGAAGAAGATATAACAATTGTAAATATTTATGCACCAAACATAGGAGCACCTCAATACATAAGGGAAATATTAACAGCCATAAAAGGAGAAATCGACAGTAACACAATCATAGTAGGGGACTTTAACACCCCACTTTCACCAATGGACAGGTCATCCAAAATGAAAATAAATAAGGAAACACAAGCTTTAAATGATACATTAAACAAGATGGACTTAATTGATATTTATAGGACATTCCATCCAAAAACAACAGAATACACATTTTTCTCAAGTGCTCATGGAACATTCTCCAGGATAGATCATATCTTGGGTCACAAACCAAGCCTTGGTAAATTTAAGAAAATTGAAATTGTATCAAGTATCTTTTCCGACCACAATGCTATGAGACTAGATATCAATTACAGGAAAAAAGCTGTAAAACATACAAACACATGGAGGCTAAACAATACACTACTTAATAACGAAGTGATCACTGAAGAAATCAAAGAGGAAATTAAAAAATACCTAGAAACAAATGACAATGGAGACACGACGACCCAAAACCTATGGGATGCAGCAAAAGCAGTTCTAAGAGGGAAGTTTATGGCAATACAATCCCACCTTAAGAAACAGGAAATATCTCGAATAAACAACCTAACCTTGCACCTAAAGCAATTAGAGAAAGAAGAACAAAAACATCCCAAAGTTAGCAGAAGGAAAGAAATCATAAAAATCAGATCAGAAATAAATGAAAAAGAAATGAAGGAAACGATAGCAAAGATCAATAAAACTAAAAGCTGGTTCTTTGAGAAGATAAACAAAATTGATAAACCATTAGCCAGACTCATCAAGAGAAAAAGGGAGAAGACTCAAATCAATAGAATTAGAAATGAAAAAGGAGAAGTAACAACTGACACTGCAGAAATACAAAAGATCATGAGAGATTACTATAAGCAACTCTATGCCAATAAAATGGACAACCTGGAAGAAATGGACAAATTCTTAGAAATGCACAACCTGCCAAGACTGACTCAGGAAGAAATAGAAAATATGAATAGACCAATCACAAGCACTGAAATTGAAACTGTGATTAAAAATCTTCCAACAAACAAAAGCCCAGGACCAGATGGCTTCACAGGCGAATTCTATCAAGCATTTAGAGAAGAGCTAACACCTATCCTTCTCAAACTCTTCCAAAATATAGCAGAGGGAGGGACACTCCCAAACTCATTCTACGAGGCCACCATCACCTTGATACCAAAACCGGACAAGGATGTCACAAAGAAAGAAAACTACAGGCCAATATCACTGATGAACATAGATGCAAAAATCCTCAACAAACTACTAGCAAACAGAATCCAACAGCACATTAAGAGGATCATACACCATGATCAAGTGGGGTTTATTCCAGGAATGCAAGGATTCTTCAATATACGCAAATCAATCAATGTGATACACCATATTAACAAGTTGAAGGAGAAAAACCATATGATCATCTCAATAGATGCAGAGAAAGCTTTCGACAAAATTCAACACCCATTTATGATAAAAACCCTGCAGAAAGTAGGCATAGAGGGAACTTTCCTCAACATAATAAAGGCCATATATGACAAACCCACAGCCAGCATCGTCCTCAATGGTGAAAAACTGAAACCATTTCCACTAAGATCAGGAACAAGACAAGGTTGCCCACTCTCACCACTCTTATTCAACATAGTTTTGGAAGTTTTAGCCACAGCAATCAGAGAAGAAAAGGAAATAAAAGGAATCCAAATGGGAAAAGAAGAAGTAAAGCTGTCACTGTTTGCAGATGACATGATACTATACATAGAGAATCCTAAAGATGCTACCAGAAAACTACTAGAGCTAATCAATGAATTTGGTAAAGTTGCAGGATACAAAATTAATGCACAGAAATCTCTGGCATTCCTATATACTAATGATGAAAAATCTGAAAGTGAAATCAAGGAAACACTCCCATTTACCATTGCAACAAAAAGAATAAAATATCTAGGAATAAACCTACCTAAGGAGACAAAAGACCTGTATGCAGAAAATTATAAGACACTGATGAAAGAAATTAAAGATGATACAAATAGATGGAGAGATGTACCATGTTCTTGGATTGGAAGAATCAACATTGTGAAAATGACTCTACTACCCAAAGCAATCTACAGATTCAATGCAATACCTATCAAACTACCAATGGCATTTTTCACAGAACTAGAACAAAAAATTTCACAATTTGTATGGAAACACAAAAGACCCCGAATAGCCAAAGCAATCTTGAGAACGAAAAATGGAGCTGGAGGAATCAGGCTCCCTGACTTCAGACTATACTACAAAGCTACAGTAATCAAGACAGTATGGTACTGGCACAAAAACAGAAAGATAGATCAATGGAACAGGATAGAAAGCCCAGAGATAAACCCACGGACATATGGTCACCTTATCTTTGATAAAGGAGGCAGGAATGTACAGTGGAGAAAGGACAGTCTCTTCAATAAGTGGTGCTGGGAAAACTGGACAGGGACATGTAAAAGTATGAGATTAGATCACTCCCTAACACCATACACAAAAATTAGCTCAAAATGGATTAAAGACCTAAATGTAAGGCCAGACACTATCAAACTCCTAGAGGAAAACATAGGCAGAACACTCTATGACATAAATCACAGCAAGATCCTTTTTGACCCATCTCCTAGAGAAATGGAAATAAAGACAAAAATAAACACATGGGACCTAATGAAACTTCAAAGCTTTTGCACAGCAAAGGAAACCATAAACAAGACCAAAAGACAACCCTCAGAATGGGAGAAAATATTTGCAAATGAAGCAACTGACAAAGGATTAATCTCCAAAATTTATAAGCAGCTCATGCAGCTCAATAGCAAAAAAACAAACAACCCAATCCAAAAATGGGCAGAAGACCTAAATAGACATTTCTCCACAGAAGATATACAGACAGCCAACAAACACATGAAAGGATGCTCAACATCTTTACTCATTAGAGAAATGCAAATCAAAACTACAATGAGATATCATCTCACACCAGTCAGAATGGCCATCATCAAAAAATCTAGAAACAATAAATGCTGGAGAGGGTGTGGAAAAAAGGGAACACTCTTGCACTGCTGGTGGGAATGTGAATTGGTACAGCCACTATGGAGAACAGTATGGAGGTTCCTTAAAAAACTACAAATAGAACTACCATATGACCCAGCAATCCCACTACTGGGCATATACCCTGAGAAAACCATAATTCAAAAAGAGACATGTACCAAAATGTTCATAGCAGCCCTATTTACAATAGCCCGGAGATGGAAACAACCTAAGTGTCCATCATCGGATGAATGGATAAAGAAGATGTGGCACATATATACAATGGAATATTACTCAGCCATAAAAAGAAATGAAATTGAGCTATTTGTAATGAGGTGGATGGACCTAGAGTCTGTCATACAGAGTGAAGTAAGTCAGAAAGAGAAAGACAAATACTGTATGCTGACACATATATATGGAATTTAAGAAAAAAATATCATCAAGAACATAGGGGTAAGACAGGAATAAAGACACAGACCTACTAGAGCATGGACTTGAGGATATGGGGAGGGGGCAGGGTAAGCTGTGACAAAGTGAAAGAGCGGCATGGACATATATACACTACCAAATGTAAGGTAGAGAGCTAGTGGGAAGCAGCCGCATAGCACAGGGAGATCAGCTCGGTTCTTTGTGACCGCCTGGAGGGGTGGGATAGGGAGGGTGGGAGGGAGACGCAAAAGGGAGGGGATATGGGAACATATGTATATGTATAACTGATTAAATTTGTAAAATAAAAAAAAAAAAAAAGATTAATAGCACAGCAAGAAGTTAAAAAAACATTATTTCTGATGGAGGGAAAATAAATTGACTGGCTGTGTTAATCTCCCTTAATGTTATCTACTAATTAATAATATATTTTAATTAAACAGAGTCGGAATAGTTTTCACAAAAAAGAAAAGGCTATTCTTTTTATTCAGTTTGCTTAATTCTTACTATCGCATGAAGACAAATTAATTTCAAGTATCAGAAAGCTCTGACAGACTCTAGGAGAACAGGCAATGAAAGTAAGTCATCTTACCCCTTGGTCTAATACTTCCAGTATACAGTTTCCTTCCATCTTATCATAATCACAGAGAACTGTTAGGATTCTCTACCACCTGTGGGTCCTTACTGGGGTAAACAGGAGATGATCCTTGCCTTTTCCTTGAATTCAAGAGTAAAAAAAAAAAAAGCAACCCTTCCATCATCCTCTAAAAAAAACACACCAACTTGAAATGAAAAAAATAGTGATTTCACCTGAATACAGATTATTTTTCCCCTCGGCTTTCCCTAAAGAGCTTTGCAAGCAAATAGAGAAGATCATAACCAAACCAGAGAAGAGCAGAAAGATGGGTGTGGAGAGAATTCCTGTAAGTATTTGTATACACAAGCGAACCAACTTCTAATCTTACAACCCTTCCCTCTGTTCTCCACTACACCGTTTTTGTTTGTTTGTTTGTTTGATTGATTGATTTGTTTTGTTTTATAAATTTTTTATTTATTTATTTTTGGCTGTGTTGGGTCTTCGTTTCTGTGTGAGGGCTTTCTCTAGTTGTGGCAAACGGGGGCCACTCTTTATCGTGGTGCACGGGCCTCTCACTGTCACGGCCTCTCTTGTTGTGGAACACAGGCTCCAGACGTGCAGGCTCAGTAGTTGTGGCTCATGGGCTTAGTTGCTCCACGGCATGTGTGATCTTCCCAGACCAGGGCTCGAACCCGTGTCCCCTGCATTTGCAAGCAGATTCTCAACCACTGCGCCACCAGGGAAGCCCCCACTACACCGTTTTTAAAACTATAATAACTTCACGTAGTGCAAGCTTTTTAGCTTGTGACAGTCCTTCAGGACTTTGGCTTCAGCCAAACTGTACTATTTGCTATTTCCCAAAGAAACCCTGTTCTTTCCTTCAACTATGACTTTGCTTATGTATCTCCTTATGCAAGGAATGGGCTCCCATCCTCTATGTGGATAACTCCTCTTTGTCTTGCAAGTCAAAAATTCAAAGACTGCCTCTTCATGAAGTCCTCTTCTAAACCACCTCTTGTGGCCCTCCTAGCAGTTATGTGTTCCTCATTCTATGCTTATTAAGAGTCTAATAAATATACATTTAAAGCATTTTTCGTTTGTATTTTATGGTTAAGCTATTGCTGATGGGTCTGTCTTTCCCACAAGACTATTAGCTCTTTAAGAGAAAGGATTACATTGTTTAGACTTAGATCTACAGCATCCAGCACATAGTAAAGTCTTACACACTCAATAAATGTGTCTTAAATGAATGCGTAGTTTAGCAATTGGCAAGCATGCTCTGCAAAGCACCAGATAGTAAAATATTTTAGGCTTCCTGAGCCAATTAGTCTCTAGCAATTCTGTTATTGTGGTCTACTCAAATCCACTCAACTCTGCAACAGTAGAGGAAAATCAGCCATAGTCAGTTTGTAAGCAAATAAGTATGAATGTGTTTCAACAACACTTGGTTTACAAAAACAGGTAGTGGGTCAGATTTGGCCCATGGACCATAGTTGGGCTGATCTCTGATAAACTAAAAGATCAAATGAATGAGAAAGCCCTAAAACGTTCTTCTCAGAAAGAGGACCTCAAGTCCAAGAAAGTAAAAACTGGTAACAGAGCCTTTTTAAGTAGAAATGGAAGGAAAGGAGTTGGGACCACATCATTCCCTTGTCTTCATTCTGGAAACTAGGAGTAATTTAATTTAGCATGCATACAACTAGGAAAATGCAGGTCCAGCAACAGACTTATGAAGCCTGCAAATCTAATGTTTGTTAATACTATATTTTAGTAATTAAACTATTTAATTCATAAACTGAATGCCTACAAATGGAGGGCAAGGGACTGCCCTATAGAGTGCATTTTCTCCCTACACTGCATGGGAGCTAAATACCAAGGGAAGATGCTCGCTACCCAAGACATGATTGTCTATACCAAACAAATGGAACACAAAGATGGAAATTTCAGCCATCATATAAAGGATAGGTGACACCTGGAAAAGTTTTGATAAAGAGAGTTTGTACAGGTAACCTTCAAAATAGAATGCTTAGATAATGTGGATGCCAATGAGAGTTTATTTCTCTTCCCCAGCCAGTGTACCATGTTAACATCATTAGGTGGATAGTACATAAATAATCCAGTCATCTTTTGTTTTAAGCCATAATTCTGAAGCATATATTTTATTTTTTCCTTCTCCATGTTATGTTTTCTTGGGGAGCTTTCTTGGGCACAAGAAGGAGAATCAGATTAAAAAAAAAGACAAAAAACTGCAGCACGGCAAGTCCAATCAGTCAGAAGGAAACAGTGAAAGAAGAGTGTTCACTTAGGTTTCTGTTCCTCATTCAAACAGAGATTCAAATTTTGAGATCTATTTCCAAATGCAGACAACACAGATGAAGTGTTGGAGTGGTGCCGGGTCTCACATAATCCCCTTCTCTGGAAGGCAAAACATGACACTGCTACAAATGCACGAGCCAAATCGTCATGTTTGAAGCAGCGACATCAACGCCAACAGCACCACCTGGCTACTGCAGGATGGAGGGGGATTCCCCGTGTGAAGGGAGATTCAGAGAATGGAGCTGCACAAACATGAAAAGATTCTGGCCAGAAAGTAAGCTAAGCGTGTTTGCTGTCCATTGGGGAGAAACGTGTCTGAACAAATCAAATGACCATGTACGTTTCCCACCTGCACACTTCCCCCTTTCCTTCATTCTCGAAAAGAGTATTTCCAGATTTCAAAAGAATGAACTGTGTCACAGATGAAACGCCAATTGATCACAAGTGGTCAGTGCCCCATGGGAAAAAAACTTGGTACCCTGGCTTTTTCTATTTGATTGGCTTCAGAGGACACATCCTGATGTGCCATTAAAGCATCACAGCTCTTTTTTATCCAGAAATGCCCTCTGTGATAGATTTAACTCACTCAGGGAGCACAAAGAGTTTGGACAGCCCACTGATCTCACTTAAATGGATTCCCTTTAGTGGAAGGCCACTGTGGTAAACCATTTGGAACCCAGCTATGAGCCTTTGGCTTGAATTTTCTGGACCGTTAGCTAACACCCTAAATCCACCTGTAATTTCTCCATTTTGACCCTTAAAGACACAGGAAAACATAATCAAAATTTTGTGAAGCCTTTAATTATATTCTATTCTTAATGAGAAATGACTCTAGGAATTAAAGCCATGAAAATACCATCAGCTCATTTTACCATTGAGAATAAAATAGAGCTGAACTTTGGTTAAGAAATTCTTAGTTTTTAAAAACATTTTTATTGGAGTATAATTGCTTTACAATGTTCTGTTATTTTCTGCTGTATAACAAAGTGAATCAGCTATATGTATAAATATATCCCGATATCCCCTCCCTCTTGCATCTCCCTCCCACCCTCCCAATTCGACCCCTCTAGGGTGGTCACAAAGTACCGAGCTGACTCCAAGTGCTATGCAGCTGCATCCCACTAGCTATCTATTTGATATTTGGTAATGTATACATGTCATTGTTACTTTCTCACTTCATCGCAGCTTACCCTTCTCCCTCCCTGTGTCCTCAAGTCCATTCTCTATGTATGTGTCTTTATTCCTGTCCTGCTGGTACGTTCTTCAGAAACTTTTTTTTTTACGTTCCGTATGTATGTGTTAGCTTACAGTATTTGTTTTACTCTTTCTGACTTACTTCACTCTGTACCACAGACACTAGGTCCATCCACCTCACTACAAAAAACTCAAATTCATTTCTTTTTATGGCTGAGTAATATTCCATTGTATATATGTGCCACATCTTCTTTATCCATTCATCTTTCAAAGGACACTTAGGTTCCTTCCATGTCCTGGCCATGGTAAATAGTGTTACAATGAACATTGTGATGCATGACTCTTCTGGAATTATAATTTTCTCAGGGTATATGCCCAGGACTCGGATTGCTGGATCATAAGGTAGTTCTATTTTTAGTTCTTTAAGGAACCTCCATACTGTTCTCCATAGTGGCTGTATCAATTTACATTCCCACCAACAGTGCAGTTCCCTTTTCTCCACACTCTCTCCAGCATTTACTGTTTGTAGATTTTTTGATGATTGCCCATCTGACAGGTGTGAGGGGATACCTCATTGTAGTTCTGATTTGCATTTCTGTAATGATTAGTAATGTTGAGCATTCTTTCATGTGTTTCTTGGAAATCTGTATATCTTCTTTGGAGAAATGTCTCTTTAGGTCTTCTGCCCATTTTTGGATTGGGCTGTTTGTTTATTTGATATTGAGCTGCATGGGCTGTTTGTATATTTGGGACATTAATGCTTTGTCAGTTACTTCATTTACAAATATTTTCTCCCATTCTGAGGGTTGTCTTTTCGTTTTGTTTATGGTTTCCTTTGCTGTTCAAAAGCTTTTAAGTTTCATTAGGTCCCATGTGTATATTTTTGTTTTTATTTCCATTTATCTAGGAGGTGGGTTAAAAAGGATCTTGCTGTGATTTATGTCATAGAGTGTTCTGGCTATGTGTTCCTCTAAGACTTTGATAGTGTCTGGCTGTACATTTAGGTCTTTAATCCATTTTGAGGTTTTTTTTGTGTATGGTGTTAGGGAGTGTTCTAATTTCATTCTTTCACATGTAGCTGTCCAGTTTTCCCAGCACCACTTATTGAAGAGATTGTCTTTTCTCCACTCTATATTCTTGCCTCCTTTATCAAAGATAAAATGACCATATGTGTGTGGGTTTATCTCTGGGCTTTCTCTCCTGTTCCATTGATCTATATTTCTGTTTTTGTGCCAATACCATACTGCCTGGATTACTGTAGCTTTGTAGTATAGTCTGAAGTCAGGAAGCCTGATTCCTCCAGCTCCGTTTTTCTTTCTCAAGATTGCTTTGGCTATTTGGGGTCTTTTGTGTTTCCATAAAAATTGGAATTTTTTTGTTCTAGTTCTGTGAAAAAAGCCAGTGGTAGTTTGATAGGGATTGTATTGAATCTGTAGATTGCTTTGGGTAGTATAGTCATTTTCACAATATTAATTCTACCAGTACAAGAACATGGTATATCTCTCCATCTGTTTGTACCATCTTTAATTTCTTTCATCAGTGTCTTATAATTTTCTGCATACAGGACTTTTTTCTCCTTAGATAGGTTTATTCCTAGATATTTTATTCTTTTTGTTGCAATAGTAAATGGGAGTGTTTCCTTGATTTCACTTTCAGATTTTTCATCATTAGTATATAGGAATGCCAGAGATTTCTGTGCATTAATTTTATATCCTGCTACTTTACCAAATTCATTGATTAGCTCTAGTAGTTTTCTGGTAGCATCTTTAGGATTCTCTATGTATAGTATCATGTCATCTGCAAACAGTGACAGCTTTACTTCTTCTTTTCCGATTTGGATTCCTTTTATTTCCTTTTCTTCTCTGATTGCTGTGGCTAAAACTTCCAAAAATATGTTGAATAATAGTGGTGAGAGTGGACAGCATTGTCTTTTTCCTGATCTTAGTGGAAATGGTTTCAGTTTTTCACCATTGAGACCGATGTTGGCTGTGGGTTTGTCATATATGGCCTTTATTATGTTGAGGTAGGTTCCATCTATGCATACTTTCTGGAGAGTTTTTATCATAAATTGGTGTTGAATTTTGTCCAAAGCTTTTTCTGCATCTATTGAGATTATCATATAGTTTTTACCCTTCAGTTTGTTACTATGCTCTATCACATTGATAAATTTGCATATACTGAAGAATCCTTGTATTCCTGGGATAAGCCCCACTTGATCATAGTGTATGATCCTTTTACTGTGCTGTTGTATTCTGTTTGCTAGTATTTTGTTGAGGATATTTGCATCTATGTTCATCAGTGATATTGGCCTGTAGTTTTGTTATTTGGTGATATTTTTGTCTGGGTTTGGTATCAAGGGGATGTTGGGTTTGTACAATGAGTTTGGGAGTGTTCTTCCCTCTGCTATATTTTGGAAGAGTTTGAGAAGGATAGGTGTTAGCTCTTCTGTAAATCTTTGAGATAATTCTCCTGTGAAGCCATCTGGTCCTGGGCTTTTGTTTGTTGGAAGATTTTTAATCACAGTTTCAATTTCAGTGATTGTGATTCGTCTGTTTATATTTTCTATTTCTTCTCGGTTCAGTCTCGGAAAGTTGTGCTTTTCTAAGAATTTGTCCATTTCTTCGAGGTTGTTCATTTTATTGGCATAGAGTTGCTTGTAGTGATCTCTCACGATCCTTTGTATTTCTGCAGTGTCAGTTTCTACTTCTTTTTCATTTCTAATTCTATTGATTTGAGTCTTCTCCCTTTTTTTTGATGAGTCTGAATAATGGTTTATCAATTTCATTTATCTTCTCAAAGAACCAGCTGTTACTGACCTTTGCTATCATTTCCTTCATTTCTTTTTCATTTTTTTATGATCTGATCTTAATGATTTCTTTCCTTCTGCTAACTTTAGAGGATTTCTGTTCTTCTTTCTCTAATTGCTTTAGGTATAACGTTTGGTTGTTTATTTGAGATGTTTCTTGTTTCTTGAGGTAGGATTGTATTACTATAAAACTTCCCTCTTAGAACTGTTTTTGCTGAAACCCATAGGTTTTGGTTCATCGTGTTATCATTGTCATTTTTTCTAGGTATTTTTTGATTTCCGCTTTGATTTCTTCAGTAATCTCTTGGGTATTTAGTAGCATAATTTTTAGCCTACAGGTGTTTGTATTTTTTACAGTTTTTTTCCTATAATTGATATCTAGTCTCATAGCATTGTGGTCGGAAAAGTTACTTGATATAATTTCAATTTTCTTATATTTACCAAGGCTTCATTTGTGATGCAAGATATGATCTGGGGCTTCCCTAGTGGCGCAGTGGTTGAGAGTCCACCTACTGATGCCAGGGACATGGGTTCGTGCCCCAGTCTGGGAAGATCCCACGTGCCGTGGAGCGGCTGGGCCCGTGAGCCATGGCCACTGAGCCTGTGCATCTGGAGCCTGTGCTCTGCAACGGGAGAGGCCACAACAGTGAGAGGCCTGTGTACCCCCCCCCAAAAAAAAGATATGATCTATCCTGGAGAATGTTCCATGAGCACTTGAGAAGAAACTGTATTCTGTTGTTTTTGGATACAGTGTCCTATAAATATAAATTAAGTCAATCTGGTCTAATGTGTCATGTAAAGCTTGTGTTTATTTATTTTCATTTTGGATGATCTGTCCAGTGGTGAAAGTGGGCTGTTAAAATTCCCTATTATTATTGTGCTACTGTTGATTTCCCCTTTTATGGCTGTTAGGCATTTGCCTTATGTATTGAGATGCTCCTATGTTGGGTGCATAAATATTTACAATTGTTATATATTCTTCTTGGATTGAGCCCTTGGTCATTACGTGGTGTCCTTCTTTGTTTCTTGTAATAGTCTTTATGTTAGAGTCTATTTTATCTGATATGAGAATTGCTACTCCAGCTTTCTTTTGATTTCCATTTGCATGGAATATCATTTTCCATCCCGTGACTTTCAGTCTGTATGTGTCCCTAGGTCTGATGTGGGTCTCTAGCAGATGGCATATATATGGGTCTTGTTTCTCTATCCATTCAGCCCATCTATGTCTTTTGGTTGGTCATTTAATTCACTTTTATTTAAGGTAATTATTGATATGTATGTTCCTATTACCATTTTCTTATTTATTTTGAAGTGTGTTTGTTTGTTTTTTGTAGGTCTTTTCCTTCTCTTGTGTTTCTGCCTAGAGAAATTCTTTTAGCATTTGTGGTAAAACTGGTTTTGTGGTGCCTAATTCTCTTAACTTTTGTATGTCTGTAATGTCTTAATTTCTCCATCAAATCTGAATGAGATCCTTGCTGGGTATAGTAATCTTGTTTGTAGGTTTTTCTTTTTCATCACTTTAAATATGTCCTGCCACTCTCTTCTGGCTTGCAGAGTTTCTGCTGAACGTTCAGCTGTTAACCTTATGGGGATTCCCTTTTTTTGCTGCCCATTGTGTGGAGCTCAGTGTTAGTGTTGAGACCAAGATCTCTGGGACAGTTCTCCCTGATTAATATTACATGGGGCCGGAAGGTTTCTAGTGGTCCAATGTCCTGAACTCAGCTTTCCCACCTCAGAGGCTCAGGCCTGACACCAGGCCAGAGTACCAAGGCCCTGTCAGCCACATGGCTCAGAAGGAAAAGGAGAAAAAAAAGAAAGAAAAAGAATTTTTTAATTATTAAAATTAAAAATAATAACAATAATAATAATTTTAAAAAGAAGAGAGCAACCAAACGAATAAACAAATCCATCAAAGATAACAAGCACTAAAAATCTATACTAAAATAAACATAAAAATCAGAAACAAATCAGTCATAGACAGCAAACTCCAAGTCTACAGTTGCTCCATATTTGACCACCACAATTTTGGGATGATTCTTTGTCTATTCAGGTATTCCACAGATTCAGGGTTCATCAAGTTGATTGTAGGGATTTAATCTGCTGCTCCTGAGGCTCCTCAGAGAAGTTTCCCTTTCTCTTCTTTGTTCGCACAGCTCCTGGGGTTCAGCTTTGGTTTGGGCCCTACCTCTGTGTGTAAGTCACCCTCAAGCATCTGTTCATGCCCAGACAGGATGGGGCTAAAGGAGCAGCTGATTAGGGAGCTCTGGCCCACTCATGCCAGGCAGAGGGAGTGGTATGGTAGTTTTAATTGGAATGTGGGGAAAGCCTTCAGTGGCAGAGGCTGGTATGATGTTGCAACAGCCTGAGGTGCTCTGTCTGTTCTCCCGGGGAACTTGTCCCTGGATCACGGGACCCTGGCAGTGGTGTGCTGCACAGGCTCCTGGGAGGGGAGGTGTGGATATTGACTTGTGCTTGCATACAGGATAGTGACTTGTGCTTGCATACAGGATTCTGGGTGGCTGCAGCAGCACTGTTAGCATTTCGTGCCCATCTCTGGGGTCCAAGCTGGTAGCCAGGGCTCGTGCTCATCTCTGGAACTTGCTTAGATGATGCTCTGAATCCCCTCTCCTTGCACACCCTGAAACAATGGTCTCTTGCCTCTTCAGCAGGTCCAGATTTTTTCCCAGACTGCCTCCTGGCTAGCTATGGTGCATTAGTCCCCTTCAGGCTGTGTTCATGCAGCCAACCCCATTCCTCTCCCTGAGGTCTGACCTCCAAAGCCTGGGCCTCAGCTCCCAGCCCCCACCCACAACCAGGCTGGTGAGTGCTGGTCGGCACCAATCCTCTGTGCAGGAATATCTTCATTTTGTCCTCTGCACACCTGTTGCTGCACTCTCCTCCATGGCTCCAAAGCTTCTGCCCCACCACCCCCTGTCTGTACCAGTGAAGGGTCTTCCTAGTGTGTGGAAACTTTTCCTCCTTCACAGCTCTCTCCCAGAAGTGCAGGTCCATCCTTATTCTTTTGTCACTGTTTTTCCCTTTTTCTTTTGCCCTACCCAGGTACATGGGGAGTTTCTTGGATTTTGGGAAATCTGAGGTCTTCTGCCAGCATTCAGTAGGTGTTCTGTAAGTGTTGTTCCACATGTAGATGTATTTTTGACCTATTTGTGGGGAGGAAGTTGATCTCCACGTCTTACTCCTCTGCCATCTTGAAGGTCCCCCTCAGTTGAGAACTTCTTTACCTCCTTTCTAAACTCTGAGGCCTTGCCTTAGTTCATAGTCTTTATTTTTTATTGTTTTTGTTTCTATGCTATTTATGTCAAGGATCATAAATTAAGATACCTTCATGAGCCAAACATATAATAAAATGTGTGAAGGAGGATAAAGTAAACATACTGGAGAATCCAGTAAACCAGAGATGGAGCCACTACTTGGTTCCAACTAAATATTACCACACAAGTATATGTTCAAGTACTGTCAGCTGTAGTTGATTTTCAGAGAGTCTCATTATCTAGATCGGTATGTATGTGTATCGATTTTAAACATTTATAATTAATTACAAAAAAAACCCAGTGTGGGCCAACAAAGATATTTAAGGTTCAGCTATAGTTCATGACTCATCTGTTTACAACCTTTCCTTAGTGTCAACAAAGACATTTGTGACTCTGAAAGTTCACCTTTTATTAAAAGTGTCAAAGGAGAAAGCAAACCAGATAAAACAGTAAGTTTAAGTTAGGGGGTAGTGTTTGAATTTGCCACGTAGAACTACCTAACTTCAGGGAAGTTGTTTGAACTAAGAGTCTTAGGTTATTCACCTGCAATGTATTGTCAATGCAGTTTTTTGTTTGTTTGTTTGTTTGTTTGTTTTTGCCTGCATTGGGTCTTTGTTGCTGCATGCGGGCTTTCTCTAGTTGTGGTGAGCAGGGGCTACTCTTTGTTGTGGTGTGTGGACTTCTCATTGTGGTGGCTTCTCCTGTTATGGTGCACAGGCTGTAGATGTGTGGGCTCAGTAGTTGTGACACATGGGCTCAGTAGTTGTGGCTCACGGGCTCTAGAGCACAGGCTCAGTAGTTGTGGGTCATGGGCTTAGTTGCTCCACGGCATGTGGGGTCTTCCAGCACCAGGGCTAAAACCCCTGTCCCCTGCATTGGCAGGCAGATTCTTAACCATTGAACTACCAGGGAAGTCCATGTCAAAAGGTTTTTTTTAAAATACTTCCTAAAGATGAAGGTCTGATTTTGTAAAAAAAAAAAAAAAAAAAAAAAATCTTTTTGAATCTTAATGTTTTAAATATCAATAAAAATTTTAAAAATTACTGTAAAATTGTGAAAACATAAAGATATCAAATAAGACAAAGAAACTCACTAAATATACCTAAAGTTCAATTTAAAATTAATCTGCCTCAGTGTTAGAATAGCACATTCTTTGGGTTCCTCATGACTAAAAAGTATTTATTACTTAAAATCTAAAGTGGATATGATGCAAATTGTATATATTTAAAAACAATATGCTCTAAGAGCTCACATAAAACAATTAACAAGGATGATTCATCAACACAATGTCTAACAATCCATTCCATAAATAGGAGATATCTTTCAAAACATTCAACATTACTAGAATTCATGAATTATAAATCATCTGTTTTGCTGAATATCTTTCTATGACTTCCAAGAACTTTATGAAACATTCCAGTTATTACAAGTTTTGAGATTTTGAATCTCCTCAATCAATTCAGAAGTTGACGCCAAGGTTCTCTCTAGTAAATCTGTGTTCCCCTTTTCAGTGAGGTTGGTGCCAAGAAGGAATCATCTGGCTACACTTGGAGGAATAATCCTAGCTCATTTAGGAGACAAGCCAACCAGTCACATACAAAGGAGAAATGACATACCAAGAGAGCCTTAAAATGCATGCACTAAGAATCAGTATACATGTAACATGAAAACAAAAATATAAGCATTAAATATAAATATTCTAAGGAATCAAATCTCTACATAAACCTGTTTTTTGTCCTAATATGGTTGTTTTGACTCCTTCCTCCTATATTTGAACATATCAAAGGGTGAAAACTCCTAATGAAGCTCCATTCAAACTATTTCTCCTCTCTTTCCTTGATGGAGCTCTAAGGGAGAATCCTAACACCTCACTTTAGAGCAGGTATCCAGACCAGAAAATCTCTTTGTGTGAGAGACACTGACTAGAAACACATCTGTTTTGACAGGTTTCCTTTGTGACTGAGCCATTTTTTCTAAGCTCACTATGACCATTGAGAACTTTGCAAAATCCTGAAAAGTATTTCTACTTGGATATACAATTTTCTCAAACAGTCTGACTGAAATCAGCCCTATTCAGGTTTCCAAAGCTGGCTACTTACTGCCCATGATTTTTCCCATTATCCATCAGTCTTCCAATCATCATGCCCAAACCATAAGCATCTTCCTTCTTTTAGAATAGTTTTTCTTGTGGTAAAATACACATAACACAAAGTTTACTATTTTAGCTATTTTTACAGGTACAATACAGTGGCATTGAGTACACTGATACTGTTGTGCAATCATCACCATTATCCATCTCCAGAACTTTTCCATCATCCCAAACTGAAACCCTGTACCTATTAAACACTTATTCCTTATTCTCTCCTCCCCCATCTTCTGGTAATCACAGTTCTACTTTTTTGTCTCCATGAATTGGACTATTCTAGGAACCTTATATAAATTGCATATACAATATTTGTCCTTTTGTGTCTGACAATTTCATTTAGGACACAAACATCTTCTTGGACTTATTTCTTTGTGTTCTAGTCAAAAGAGTTCTGCAAAGTCATCCTTCACTATTACTTTTGTTTTTTTGTTTTGTTTTTTGAGACTGGAACAGCACAAGCTTTATTCATTGGCCAAAGAATGGAGAAGCAGGAACCTAGTTCACAAATCAAAACCCCACCCTTCACTATTATTTTGGATCTGTTCATTTCCCTCAACTTTCCCTGTCATCTCACATCTCAGCTCCTGCAAGAACTTTTTAACAGGTGCCATAAGGTTAATCTAGCTTCTTCACATCCGATCCGACAAAAGAGGAACCTTCTGGAAACATGCTGTCACTCCACAATCTTTATTGGTGCCCCACAGACCCAGAGAAAAAGTCCCAACTCCTTAGTCTGGTCTTCAAAGCTGTTCACAATATGGATTTCACCTATGTCTCCAGCCAAACTCCCATTACCCCAATGGCAAACTCTGTGTGTCATCAAGACAGTAAACCCTCTCACCCTGCAAAGCCCACTTGGGTATTTTCTGCCATTCTCTCCACCTCCTATACTCTTGTTTGTAAAAGTAAAACATGCTCTAGGGCTTCCCTGGTGGCGCAGTGGTTGAGAGTCCGCCTGCCGATACAGGGGATGCGGGTTCATGCCCCGGTCTGGGAAGATCCCACATGCTGCGGAGCGGCTAGGCCCATGAGCCATAGCCGCTGAGCCTGCGCGTCCGGAGCCTGTGCTCCGCAATGGGAGAGGCCACAACAGTGAGAGGCCCGCATACCGCAAAAAACAAACAAACAAACAAACAAAAAAACATGCTCTAAGGGTTCCCTGTTAAGCTTGTCCCAGAGGGAGCCCTCCTCACCTTACAACTCCACGGCAAGTACTTTCTCAAATAGAAGCTAGGTCCTCCCTCCTCACTGCCTTTGCATTGTGGATCCTTCCGATGTCTGCCTTGGCCTCTCACCTATGTTATGACTCTGAAACTTATGTTCACAGCCCCTGACACAGCAAATTTGCTCAATAAGCATTTTTTAAGTTATGACATAGGTATTCAACACTTACAGACTGATAGATTGTCTACCTTCTACCTAAATCTTTCCCAGAGTTTCTTTTTTTGGTCAAAGTACAAAATAATCCAATCTCTTACCTCCTGAATAAACCTCAAGCCTTTATCAACACCATGGGTTATGTGTGAAAAGTCAAACTGGCACAGGAGCTTCCATATAAGAGTTTAGCCATTCGACACACTACTATTCAAGTTTGTTTGTTATCCTGTGGCCCATAGCTGTTTCCACCTATGAGGCACTTCACTTCACTTAGCATCTCTTTCCTGAGCTGAATATTTGGCTTTTTATTGCAAATCATTTTCTCCTCACGTTTTAATACATTGCTACTTGCTTACAATTTATTATGCCTCATTGGCCTCAACAAAACTATTTTTAACAATATAACACTGCACCATTATACAGGATGGTTGGCATCTCAGAGAGAAGTTAATTTGTTCCCCGTGACAATGATTATGAATTTGGCTAAGTCATTTCCAATGATAGATATTATGCGCCAGAGGATAAACTTCCATTCTTTTACTCGGCACCATTCTATCAGGTCTCTGCCGACTACATTTCCCTTCTGTACCCATTCCTTTTATTCTCCCCCTCATGGGAATGTTCATTTGGTCTTTTTTTTTTCCTAGCCTGAGCTGCTCCATTTCTTCTACACATTCCCTCTCAATAAAACACACAGTGCTGTTACAAATGCTGGATGCCTGTTAAAAACACACATTCCACTTTCTCCTCCAACCCTGCTCAAGGTGACCCAGGCACTTAAATGGAATACCCCAATTGCAAACCATTTGGAATGCTTAACCTCAAGACAACTAGGAGTCAGAAGACAAATAGCTATCATCTGAAAAACAAATCCCATCAGGAAAATACATTGTGCCCATCAGCAAAAGAGCTCAGTGTGCTATGGACTGGAGTTAGCAGGGAGATTGTTCCCTTGTGCAGAATTTGAGCTGACTTCACTATCTTAGAAAGAGTGTCATGTAAAGAGTCTGAAAGGGAACGTAAAAGACAGGGTTTCATATGTTTTTATTATGGAAGCACAAGCAAGCTTTCCTAGACACTCCTGAATTTTGTCTGAGGGAGTTTTAAAACAGAGTAAAGGAATATTCTAGCCTCCCTTACTGACTGACATTCACCTTTTACCTTCGTTCAAATCATCCTCTTATTCTCCCTCTCTATGTATGCCCATCTGTAAAAGTCCAAATCTTCTATGAACGCTTCTTCCCTGACTTACATCCTCCCTTCTCCCAAGTCTTTCAACCCTTCCGGTCTCCACCATCAATTCTGACTTCGTTATTTCCTGCCATGATTTGTGATGGTTTCTGTATTTGTGTCCTCTAATATAATCTCCTGGAAAGAAGGAAACCTATGTAATGTTTCTTCCGGTTTAACACCAATGCCTAACCCAGAGTAAAAGTGTAAAAAATATTAGTTGATAGGTTTTCCTTCTTCTCCCTAGTCCAAATTCATCTCTCCTGCCCCAAGACTATATCTAGACTCTCATATGTTACAATGTGCCTTTATTACAGTGAAGTGTGTGTGTGCATCTGTGTGTGTCTACAAAGCTTTGATTTCAAAGAAGACAAGGACCAACAGGTAAGCATATGCTGCATAAGTATGCAGGGTCCAATAAAGCTTCTAGACTTAAACTGACCCCTTGAAACAAAATATCTTAGAATAAATGCATCCTGGTTGAGGAATTTACTGAAGCAATGGACAAGACATGAGGGAATGGACAAGAATTCAGGTGCAAAACCACAAAGACAATTTCAGAGAATGCTAAAAAAAAAAAAAAAAAAAGAAGTCATAATAAAAGCCCCTAAAGCAGGATACAGATACAGCAGAGAATCCAGGCTGCTTCAAACCTTGCCCAGTATCTCTTCGGTTCCTTAGCCCAGATGATCCAGAGACAGGTATAAAGATATACTGCAGGTCCTTCAAGGTCACTGCATTTTAAAGTGACATGTTTCTCACTCCTGAGTGTGGATTCCAATTTCTCAACTAAACAGAGAGGAAGCAAACACAGCCATTTGCCTTCTCATTCCCGTCTCCCCTTGAGTGAACAAATGCCTTCCATGCCTGTGCCTCTGGTCCCCAGGCAGGATTCTGGACCCTAAGAGGGAACAAGCAGAGCTGACCTGAGCTCCACTGGCTCAGCCTTGGACAAGATAGACCATCCTAAATGATAGGATGGTCTATTAGTAAATTACATGCAAATGTTGTAAAGTACCACATTTACTAAATCCATGATGCTTGGCTCCATTACAGAAGAGAAAATCGGGAAGAAATTAAAATTTAAAAGAGGGCATGTATATATACGTATAGCTGATTCACTTTGCTAAACAATGGAAATGAACACAACATTGTAAAGCAACTATACTCCAATAAAAATTAATTTTAAAAAAAGCCAACCAGGCAGAAACAGAAACAAACCCCAAAGTGTAATCAGCAAGAAAATTTAAGTGTCAAGGGGCTCTGGCTTGAAAATTCCTGCAGAATAACATACAACTTTTAATATCTTACTCCTTTAAATCTGGAAAAAAAAAATAGAGAGTGAAAGATAACGCCTAATCTTTTCCATTCCTGCTTAACTAATTTTAGTCAGCAAAATTAAGCAAGTTTTATTTGCTTGGCAGGTGAATATAAAGAGAACTTTAAAGGAGTTGAAACTTTAAGCTTTCATTGAAAGTTACAGGTAGCTGCCAAAGGAAAATCTTATCTGTTGAAAAAGCAAGTTCAGCATTTAACTGTAGAGCTATGAAAGTCTGAAGATAAGAAGATATGGTATCATTTAATTAACAGTCACCCAATGATTGCTCAGAAGAGATTAATTCTGTTTCTTAGGAAGTTAAGACCAACCTCAGTCTCTACCAGAAAACACATTTTAACCATCTTCCTTCTCCCCCATCCTTTCCCATTCCTCAGATATTTTCATATTCTCTTACCCTTTGTCCTCTCTCTCTCCCTTTTTTCCTCAATAAAACCAGCCTTTAACTTAAAAAGAAAGAGTCTGTTTTCAGATGCTCAAGGTATTTCTAGCAATGTATAGACTTCTTTATTCTTCTTGTAAAAATAAGTAGCTCTCAATAACTATCTTCAAGAACAAAGAAGGAAATCAATTAACTCAAATTTATATTTTTAATGAAAGAAAATCATGTTCTAATATCTGAAGGGATAATAAACATACAAAATTTTTACTATAGTGACTAAACCAAAAATGGGACTTTCAGCTAAAATATAAAAGAAACCGCCACATCAAGATATTGATACCATATTTATATAGCAAGATGTAGTGATGAAAGGTGAATGAAAATCTCATAAGTATGAAACTAAAAAAAATATATAATACAATAGAGTCAGGAAAAAGCATCACACATCCTTATGGCTTTTTGTCTCTTTTCCTTCTTCCCCACTTGACTGCTCTCTTTCTTCAACCCGTTCAAGGTTTCTAAACTTGTTGAAGATACCTCCTAGGAGTATAAAGCATCCAATACCATTTATATGTTCATGTAGCAGAGAGAATTCCACAGAAATGGAGCTTTTAAAAAAAGATTAATAAAACCTGAAATGGAGCAATTGATATTTCAGTATTTGAGTGATAACAGAAATGGATGTGTGTATAAAGCAGAGAGAGATTCCTCTCTGAGACATAATTCAATATACTGTATTGAAAAGGTATTACAGATAAGCTCAAGAAAGAGTGAGTTATGGTGACAAAAAGAGAGCCTTTATCCAGTAACCTACTTTTGTGGATGTGAATCAACATGATACTAATAACTACATAAAATAAAACCACAGCCTGAATAACTCTTAAGTACACAGAGACCACAGTATAGGAAAAACAAGTAATGACATTCAATTTAGCTGCTAAAGTATTTCTCAGAGCCAAACATAATTTTTTAAAAACACATGAATTTCCTTCCTTACATAAGCTAAGGATTGAGTTTAGTAAAATTGGCTAAATACACCCTCCAATTTATCCCTCCTCAAGCCACAGGGCAATCCTACAACTTACAACTGGAAATAGAATAAAACAAGGTATCTAGCAAGTAATAGGAATTTTGACTTAACTCACGGGATATTTCACTTTCTTTTTTTTTTGATATTTCATTTTCTATTCATTTAAATATATGTTTATATTTATAAATATCACATATTTATATATCTTTACTATTTCTATTACTAAAAGTAATAACTGATTTCATAAAAAATAATATTCAAATAAAGATCCTCTCTGATACCACTAAGCCCAGTATAATCACTATTAACATGCTAAAGTAGGAGTACAATCCTTCAGATATTTTTCCCTTTATATATACATACACCTTTGTGTTTATATCTTTTTTTTTTTTTGAAAAACAGGATCACGGTAAATGTAATGCATGTAATTTGTTTATTTCCTTAATAATATGTAGTGGACACTTTTCCATATTAATAGTACAGATGCACATCATCATTCAATGTATTATATTGTATATTTGTGCCATATTTATAAAACCAATCTCTTTGTGATAGATATTTGAGACTCCTTACAAATTTTTGCTATCATAATTAAATGCTTCCATAAACATCTTTATACATATGTCTCTGTGTGCTATCTATCTTCACCTTTTAGTTAAACATAAAATTTTTATGTCTGGAGAGCGCAACTCTTCTGTGGTCCCATTTATTGCTTTCCACGGTTTTATTTGAAAACACTATACTTGTATAAATTCTTGGAAATCCTTTGCTAGAACTTTATATTGGAGACACACACACACACACACATATAAGATTCGGGCAGAAACAAGGAAGTGTCTTTTAAAAATGAAGGGCAGATAGATGGCAATCCAAAATATGAATAGTAACTATTAGGGGTGTTGTATAAAATACGATACAAAGTTAGCCCTGAAGATAGTAGGCATTGTGTAAACATGGCTATGCAAAATAGTGGTCCTCCAAAAGGGTAGTTTACTATGACTATTTAAATCTACATACATTTTGATGTTCAAGGAATGATATATCTTGGATGAGAAAATGCACCTGCCAAAACTACTACGATTTAAATATTTGTGATTAATATTCCAAAACCAAAAACTGCACTATCCAGAATTTTAAGTCTTGGACTACTCAATTTTTCCAAGGAGATGATGCATTGTAATAGTCAGAGCTGGAAAACCAAACCAACAAAATCATAGTAGAGAATAAGACAGACAAGTCTATGTTTTCATGTTGGTCACATTCTAGTGGGAGAAAGGATAATAAATCAGTAAATATATTAATAAACAAGTTAACTTCTGAGAGTGGTAAGTGCTGTAAAGGATATATGTCTAAGATTCAGGAGGATGTGGTAGCAGTCATTGGGGTGGGAGGAGGGAGCAACATCGGGTAAGGTGGCCTCTCTGGTGAGGTGACATCTCAGAGGTAACAAATTGATGAGAGAGAGGAACTCATGGAAGAATCAGGGACAGGGCTTCCTTGGCATAAAACACCAGTAAGTGCAAAAGTCCTGAGGTGAGAGTGAGTTTGGGACGCTTGAGAATCAGACAAAAAAGGCTAGCATGTCTGGAGATGGTGAGAAACAGGGAAACATTAGGAGATCAAGACTAAGAAGTAAGGACCTTCCAACCAAGGACCAGCAAACTATTACCTATCGGCCAAATCAGGAGTGCTGCAAGTTTCTGTAGACCAGCAGCTAAGAATTATTTTTACATTTTTAAAGGACACATTTTAAATGGTAATAGAAGTATCTACATAATATCCTCTTAACTTTCAAAGTCTATAATATTTACTATCTTCTGACACTTTACACAAAGAGGCTACATTCTAGACTATGGTAAGGAGTTTCTATTTTAACCCAAAGGTAGGGGAAGGCATTAAAATTTTGACATGGAGAACACAGGTGAGTTACATGTTTTGATTTTGCCTCCTATGCAGGACTCAGGGCAAGACATGGAAGCAGGGAACACAGCAGTAGTCTCAGTAAGAGATTTAAGTGGCTCAAAGAGAAAATTCCTAAGGTAGGAGGATTTGGAATAAGAACAAAAAACACCGCAAGTTGTACACTATCAACTAAGCATGACCTGAATTGGTTAGGGCTCTCTATAGTTTCAAAGCTGGCAGTCCAGGCTGAAGATGAAGGGGAACATGGTTCATAGATGATTCAATGCCAGGTGATCTAACCCAAATCTTCTTTTGTGCTCAAGTCTTCTCCATAGCATCCTGATGGAAGGTCAGTTATTTCTGTGCAAATAGCTCCAGAAATAAGAAATTCATTTCTAACAGACAGCAACAAAAATGGTGTATGCCTTGTAGACAACTCCAAAAAGGGTACCATTTAACTGATGTTTTTCATTCTGGGCACTAAAATTTTGATGTTAAAAAATGAGGGGTCAGATAACTTATTGTCAGGACAATAGGTGATGGAGTCATTACTCAGAACTTCATGAAGATATTGCATCCCTCTTCTTCTGCTATCCTGAGTCACTATGTATTGCCAGTGTTTGTTCAAAAGCCAAAGATGAAGGTGGAACATGAGAACAAAGAAGAAGTGAAGGCAGGAGTGTGCAACGTACAACCTGGAAAAGATTTAATAAATAATAACCTGAGTCCAAGATCCAGCTAAGATGAATACCAGAAAAACATGAGGAGAAACAGAGATCTGAATAGTTAAACGTAGGGAAGAAGAGCAGAGAACAAAGCAAATAGTCCAATCAATGGAGATGAACACACAAAAAAGGAAGTCTCCACCATGAACTGACCAATGAAACAAAAGGGAATCTTTCTTCAACATAAATGTCCATCGACAGATGAATGGATAAAGAAGATGTGGAGGTCAGCTCGGGGCTTTGTGAACACCTAGAGGGGTGGGATAGGGAGGGTGGGAGGGAGGGAGATGCAAGAGGGAAGAGATATGGAAACATATGTATATGTATAACTGATTCACTTTGTTATAAAGCAGAAACTAACACACCATTGTAAAGCAATTATACTCCAATAAAGATGTTAAAAAAAAGAAGATGTGGTACCTATATACAATGGAATATTACCCAGCCACAAAAAGAATGAAATAATGCCATTCGCAGCAACATGGATGGACCTAGAGATTATCATACTAAGGGAAGTCACTCAGACAGAGAAAGACAAATATCATATAATATCACTTATATGCGGAATCTAAAATATGACACAAATGAATTTATCTATAAAACAGAAACAGACTCAAAGGCATAGAGAACAGACTTCTGGTTGACAAGGGGAAGGGGGTGGGAGAGGGATGGATTGGGAGTTTGGGCTGAGCAGATGCAAACTATTATATATAGAATGGATAAACAAAAAGGCTCTACTGTATAGCACAAGGAACTATTGATATATTCAATATCCTGTGATAAACCATAGTGGAAAAGAATATGAAAAAGAATGTGCATATATGTATAACTGAATCACTTTGCTGTACACCTGAAATTAACACAACACTGTAAATCAACTATATTTGAATAAAATATTTTTTTAAAATGGCATCCAAATGTAAAATAGATAGCTACTGGGAAGCAGCAACATAGTACAGGCAGATCAGCTCAGTGCTTTGTGACCACCTAGAGGGGTGGGATAGGGAGGGTGGGAGGGAAACACAAGAGGAAGGAGATATGGAAGTATATGCATATGTATAGCTGATTCACTTTGTTATAAAGCAGAAACTAACATATTATTTTAAAGCAATTATACTCCAATAAAGATGTTTAAAACAAAAATACTCATTTCTCACTAAAATAAATAAATAAATAAATAAATAAATAATGACATCTTTCTTACCAATGATGATTTCATAAGCATTGTTCATCTTCCAATTCTTAGCTCCACAATGTCTTACAGAAGGCCCCAACACTGAGGAAATCTAGTTCCCATTGTACATCCACAATTGATCTTAAATAGAGGGGCAGAGAAAAGAACGTTTTTCTGTGGGTTGTAAGATTATGGTAGGTATTTCTCCCCCTACCCATCTCCTAGGCTCCTCATACACACTGCAGCTCAAGAGATTGGTTTTGCCTGAAACCAGGGACTTTGTCTTGAACATTTGGTACCATCCGAAAGCCAACCACAGTCCCTTCCGCGTGATATCAATTAATTAAATGGAAGATAGTTAATTGAGATAGAGTCTCAACCCAGGATTTGAGACAGTTAACTCACGTCTAATGTCCTCCTACTTCCTCCTCTTAAAACACACGTACAAAATGCAGAAAATTAAAGTGACTTTAAAAAGGCAATGTCTGACTGATCCCTTACATATTTTAGCTAAATTTAACATATAACTTTAAAAAAAATTAGAAAAGAACAACTCTCTTTGCTCTCTTTCTCCCTTCTTCATTGGAGAAGAAGCCTAGAGCTATTTTTAGATGAGTCCATCAGCAAACACGTCCTGCCGGCCTCCATCACCAAGCCCAATAGTCCTCTGCACTGATAACATGAACTCTGGGGAGAAGTCATCTTTGTTAATCAGACTTGATTTTCAGGGGTTTTTTTAGGTTGTATATTCTTAACAATAACAAGATTATTGCAATTTGAGAATTAACAGCTCCTTGATTTTGGTCCTCTTATGCTTTGCTTCAGTGGTCTAAAAATCCTTTAAAGATGTTTGCCTGAAATCAAAGACTTTACCAGCATAAAGCTTAAACTTCCAAGTCCCCTGAGCCACTAAGGACTCCCAGTAGAAAAAGACATTAACTGAGTGGTCTTCTTGAATAAGCAAATGTGCAAAGATTATGTGACCTAATTACCCATCTGACTGGCTTATTATAGGTGCTGAAAAGAGAAATAAATGCTCTCAGACAATACTTTGACAAATGTATCTTGTTCCTTGACCTGATTATTCAGATTTATTAGTATTGGAGCCCATTTTTTAGGCAACATCTCTGAAGTTATGATAGAGATTAACACCAGGATTAAATATACAAATATTCATTTTCCACCTCATTATATACAGCACATGTAATTCATAAAGCAAGGTTAAACTGTGTTCTTATTACAGTCCTTCACTGGGATTGCTATCAAATTTGCTGTTGCTCAAATGGAAGTTGGTAGCTGATAGGGTGAGTACATTTCTCTTATTATATGTGGCAGTAGATAACGCTATCCCCCAAATATGTGAACTGAAAGATGGGTTTCAATAGTTTCAGATGGTTCTCTGAATAAGATAGTGAAATGTTTCATGATACTCAGTATTAGAATGTAAACTGATATTCTTTCCTTTCCTCTCTTTTGAAAAATGTTCCATTAATATAGATGATTATTTTACAAAACACTTTTAAGAAGAGATAACAATAAAGGAAAGAAGTGATTAATTATGTGAGATCTTCAATCATGCTTATCCTTGATTGCTTTCATTGTAACCAAAGTAGAAAATCCCATTAATATGGTGGTTTTGATTATTCAAAATGGTCACATTTAGCCTTAAATACTGAAAGCAGCAGTAGGGAGAAACAAAGTCTAGATGAAAAAAAAAAAAAAAGAAAAAGAATGAAAGAGAGAAAGGAAAACTGTCCCTGTTAATGAGATGACCCACTTAGCTCACCAATCAGGCCATTCACATCTTCCTTTCAATAGACTGACTGCCAACTCACTTTCAAGTACTTTGAGTTGATAAACAAAGGAGGAAATTAAGAAATAAATTTGGCCTCCTTTTTAACGTGTCTTAGATTTGCTACTTTGCTTTTTTTTACTGCTCTCTAAGCAGAGCTAGGAGTACCAAGCAAACATGTTCAAATTAGACAGAAGTGGATTCTGCTCAAGATGACATAAAACATTTACATGTTGATGCAAACATTTTACTCCAAGCACACAGTCATAACAGACAAAATATCTCAGAAAAAAAATAAGAAAAAATCAAAAAGCCATCAACAAGTTCAAACACAAGTAAAAGGTCAAGGTGACTGGATCTATGAAAATTCCAATATGCCCACTGAGTAGAAAATTCAAGTTGCCAATACTATTAGATGTGACTGGATTGACAGCTCTGGAGGCTGGTCAAGGCAACTTCAAATGGTGAACACAGAAACTGCCAAAATGTGTTAGTAAATTGAATTGTTAACTATAAAATAATGATACCTGATATTTGTGGGGGTTTATTTTGTTTACTTATAATAAGATATGGGTCAACAAAAACAAAAAGAGAAAAAGTATAAAATGAATAACAAAAATCTTTTTTATTTTTTAACATTCAGGAAGAAACTACAACATATAATTAATAAAAATAAATATATATATCTACAGAAACACATATAAATGCACACATACATACTATCTATAATTAAGTATGCATATTATAAATTAAAGAGTAATTACTAATAGAGTAGAAGTAAAATACAGAGCTTCCAAACCAGCAGAGAATAAAAATAAATATAGAAATATAGAAAATGTTTTAATTCAATCAAAAACAGAAAAGAAGAGCAAACCGACATCCAACAAAAAGAACTTAAGCAGAAAGCAAAAAAAGTACAAAAATATGAATTACTAAAATAAATATAAAGCTAATAATAGATCTACTAAAATGCAGATATTATCATGCTGTATTTTTTTAACTCAGCTTTTTTATGCTGCTTTAAAGAGCCACATTGAAAGCAAAACACAGAAAACTTGAAAATGAAAAATAGAAAAATATATCTTGCAAATAATAACCAAAAAGAAGCTGGAGTGACACAGTAATAGGAAACAAAATAGAATTTAGGAAAAATTATTGATACGGTTGTAGGGAAAACATTACATAATAACAAGAACAATATATTAAGAAGATATAACAGTCAGTTAATATATACCTAACACCAGAATTTGAAACATTTTTTTAAACTGACATAATTGAAAGGAAAATTGACATATTCAAATTATTTTGGAAGAATTTAACACAGCTCAATCAGAAATTGATAGTTCAAGATTTTTTTTAAAATAGTAAGCATGTTGAAGACTAAACAGCAAAATCACCAACTTCATATTTGGAGATGTGTTTTTATGTGCGTGTGTGGAGGGTGGGTATTTACATACACACACATATACCAAGAAAATGTACTCTTTTCAAGTACACATGAAGCAATTACAAAATTATCCATTTCCTAAGTCTCAAAGGAGTCTGAAAATATTTTTAAGAAAATGATAGAGTTCCGGGGAAGATGGCAGAAGAGTAAGACGTGGAGATCACCTTCCTCCCCACAGATACATCAGAAATACATCTACACGTGGAACAACTCCTACAGAACACCTACTGAATGCTGGCAGAAGACTCAGACCTCCCAAAAGGCAAGAAACTCCCCATGTACCTGGGTAGGGCAAAAGAAAAAAGAATAAACAGAGACAAAAGAATAGGAACGGGACCAGCACCAGTGGGAGGGAGCCGTGAAGGAGGAAAGGTTTCCACACACTAGGAAGCCCCTTCACGGGCGGAGACTGTGGGTGGTGGAGGGGGAAAGCTTTGGAGTCGTGGGGGAGAGCACAGCAACAGGGGAGCAGAGGGCAAAGCGGAGAGGTTCCCGCACAGAGGATCAGTGCCGACCAGCACTCACCAGCCCAAGAGGCTTGTCTGCTCGGCCGCTGGGGTGGGCGGGGCTGGGAGCTGAGTCTCGGGCTTCAGTTGGAGCACAGGGAGAGGACTGGGGTTGGCAGTGTGAACACAGCCTGAAGGGGTTAGTGCGCCACAGCTGGATGGGAGGGAGTCCGAGAAAACGTCTGGACCTGCCGAAGAGGCAAGAGACTTTTTCTTCCCTCTTTGTTTCCTGGTGCACGAGGAGAGGGGATTAAGAGCACTGCTTAAAGGAGCTCCAGAGATGGGCATGAGCCGTGGCTAAAAGCGTGGACCCCAGAGACGGGCGTGGGACGCAGAGGCTGCTGATGCCACCGCCAAGAGGCCTGGGTGTGAGCGAAGGTCACTGTCCACGCCCCCCTTCCGGGGAGCCTGTGCAGCTCGCCACTGCCAGGGTCCGGGGATCCAGGGACGGCTTCCCTGGGAGAACGCACGGCGCGCCTCAGGCTGGTGCAATGTCACGCCAGCCTCTGCCGCCGCAGGCTCAGCCCGCACTCCGTACCCCTCCCTCCCCCCGGGTTGAGTGAGCCAGAGTCCCCAAAGCGGCTGCTCCTTTAACCCAGTCCTGTCTGAGCAAAGAACAGATGCCCTCCTGCGACCTACACGTAGAGGCAGAGCCAAATCCAAAGCTGAGACCCGGGAGGTGTGAGAACAAAGAAGAGAAAGGAAAATCACTCCCAGCAGCCTCAAAAGTAGTAGATTAAATCTCCACAATCAACTTGATGTACCCTGCATCTGTGGAATACCTGAATAGACAAAGAATCATCCCAAATTGAGGAGGTGGAATTTGAGAGGAAGATTTATGATTTTTTCCCCTTTTCCTCTTTTTGTGAGTGTGTATATATATATGCTTCTGTGTGAGATTTTGTCTGTATAGCTTTGGTTCCACCATTTGTCCCAGGGTTCTATCCGTACATTTTTTTATTAATTATTTTTTATTTTAATAACTTTATTATATTTTATCATACTTTATTTTACTTTACTTTACCTTCTTTTGTTATTTCTTTCCTTCCTTCCCTCCTTCCTTCCCACCTTCCTCCCTCACTCCTACCTCCCTCCATCCGTCCCTCCCTCCTTTCTTTCTTTCTTTCTTTCTTTCTTTCTTTCTTTCTTTCTTTCTTTCTTCTTCTTCTTCTACTAATTGTTTCTTTCTACTTTTTCTCCCTTTTATTCTGAGCCATGTGGATGAAAGGCTCTTGGTGCTTCAACCAGGAGTCAGTGCTGTGCCTCTGAGGTGGGAGAGCCAACTTCAGGACACTGGTCCACAAAAGACCTCCCAGCTCCACGTAATATCAAATGGCAAAAATCTCTCAGAGATCTCCATCTCAACACCAGCACCCAGCTTCAGTCAACGACCAGCAAGCTACAGTGCTGGACACCCTATGCCAAACAACTAGCAAAACAGGAACACAACGCCACCCATTGGAAGAGAAGGTGCCTAAAATCATAATAAGTCCACAGACACCCCAAAACACACCAGCAGACGTGGACCTGCCCACCAGAAAGACAAGATCCAGCCTCAACTACCAGAACACAGGCACTAGTCCCCTCCACCAGGAAGCCTACACAACCCACTGAACCAACCTTAGCCACTGGGGACAGACACCAAAAACAACGGGAACTACGAACCTGCAGCCTACAAAAAAGGAGATTCAAAGCACAGTAAGATAAGCAAAATGAGAAGACAGAAAAACACACAGCAGATGAAGGAGCAGGATAAAAACCCACCAGACCTAACAAATGAAGAGGAAATAGGCAGTCTACCTGAAAAAGAATTCAGAATAATGATAGTGAAGATGATCCAAAATCTTGGAAATAGAATAGACAAAATGCAAGAAACATTTAACAAGGACCTAGAAGAACTAAAGATGAAACAAGCAATGATGAACAACACAATAAATGAAATTAAAACTACTCTAGATGGGATCAATAGCAGAGTAACTGAGACAGAAGAACGTATAAGTGACCTGGAAGATAAAATAGTGGAAATAACTACTGAAGAGCAGAATAAAGAAAAAGAATGAAAAGAACTGAGGACAGTCTCAGAGACCTCTGGGACAACATTAAACACACCAACATTCGAATTATAGGGGTTCCAGAAGAAGAAGAGAAAAAGTAAGGGACTGAGAAAATATGTGAAGAGATTATAGTTGAAAACTTCCCTAATATGGGAAAGGAAATAGTTAAGCAAGTCCAGGAGGCACAGAGAGTTCCATTTAGAATAAATCCAAGGAGAAATATGCCAAGACACATATTAATCAAACTGTCAAAAATTAAATAAAAGGAAAACATATTAAAATCAGCAAGGGAAAAACAATAAAAAACAAACAAGGGAATCCCCATAAGGTTAACAGCTGATCTTTCTGCAGAAACTGCAAGCCAGAAGGGAGTGGCAGGACATATTTAAAGTGATGCAGGAGAAAAACCTACAGCCAAGATTACTCTACCCAGCAAGGATCTCATTCAGATTTGATGGAGAAATTAAAACCTTTACAGATATGCAAAAGCTGAGAGAGCTCAGCACCACCAAACCAGCTTTACAACAAATGCTAAAGGAACTTCTCTAGGCAAGAAACACAACAGAAGGAAAAGACCTACAACAATGAACCCAAAACAATTCAGAAAATGGGAATAGGAACATACATATTAATAATTACCTTAAATGTAACTGGACTAAATGCTCCCACCAAAAGACACAGATTGGCTGAATGGATACAAAAACACGACCTATATATATTCTGTCTACAGAGACCCACTTCAGACATAGAGACACATACAGACAGAAACTAAGGGGATGTAAAATGATATTCCATGCAAATGGAAACTAAAAGAAACCTGGAGTAGCAATTCTCATATCAGAGAAAATATACCTTAAAATAAAGATTATTAGAAGAGACAAAGAAGGACACTACATAATGATGAAGGGATCGATCCAAGAAGAAGATATAACAATTGTAAATATTTATGCACCCAACATATGAGCACCTCAATACATAAGGCAAAAACTAACAGCCATAAAAGAGGAAATCAGGGCCTCCCTGGTGGCGCAGTGGTTGAGAGTCCGCCTGCCGATGCAGGGGATACGGGTTCGTGCCCCGGTCTGGGAGGATCCCATATGCCGCGGAGCGGCTGGGCCCGTGAGCCATGGCCGCTGGGCCTGCGCGTCCGGAGCCTGTGCTCCGCAATGGGAGAGGCCACAGCAGTGAGAGGCCCGCATACCGCAAAAAGAAAAAAAAAAAAAAAGAGGAAATCAACAGTAACACATTCATAGTAGGGGACTTTTAACACCCCACTTTCACCAATGGACACATCATCCCAAATGAAAATAAATAAGGAAACACAAACTTTAAATGATACATTAAACGAGATGGACTTAATTGATATTTATAGGACATTCCATGAAAAAAAAACAGAATACACATTTTTCTCAAGTGCTCATGGAACATTCTCCAGGATAGATCATATCTTGGGTCACAAATCAAGCCTTGGTAAATTTAAGAAAACTGAAATTGTATCAAGTATCTTTTCCAACCAAAACACTATGAGCCTAGATATCAATAACAGGAAAACATCCGTAAAAAATATAGACACATGGAGGCTAAACAATAGACTACTGAATAATGTAGTGATCACTGAAGAAATCAAAGAGGAAATTTTAAAAAATACCTAGAAGCAAATGACAATGGAGACATGATGACCCAAAACCTATGGGATGAAGCAAAAGCAGTTCTAAGAGGGAAGTATATAGCAATACAATCCCACCTTAAGAAACAGAAAACATCTTGAATAAACAACCTGACCTTGCACTTAAAGCAATTAGGGAAAGAAGAACAAAAAAACCCCAAAGTTAGCAGAAGGAAAGAAATCATAAAAATCTGATCAGAAATAAATGAAAAAGAAATCAAGGAAACAATAGCAAAGATCAATAAAACTAAAAGCTTGTTCTTTGAGAAGATAAATGAAATTGATAAACCATTATTCAGACATATCAAGAAAAAAAGGGAGAAGACTCAAATCAATAGAATTAGAAATGAAAAAGGAGAAGTAACAACTGACACTGCAGAAATACAAAAGATCATGAAACATTACTACAAGCAACTATATGCAAATATAATGGACAACCTGGAAAAAAATGGACAAATTCTTAGAAATGTACAATCTTCCGAGACTGACTCAGGAAGAAATAGAAAATATGAACAGACCAATCACAAGCACTGAAATTGAAACTGTAATTAAAACTATTCCAACAGGGGCCTCCCTGGTGGCGCAGTGGTTGAGAGTCCGCCTGCCGATGCAGGGGATACGGGTTCGTGCCCCGGTCTGGGAGGATCCCATATGCCGCGGAGCGGCTGGGCCCGTGAGCCATGGCCGCTGAGCCTGCGCGTCCGGAGCCTGCGCGTCCGGAGCCTGTGCTCCGCAACGGGAGAGGCCACAACAGTGAGAGGCCCGCATACCGAAAAAAAATAAAAAAAAAAAAAAAACTATTCCAACAAACAAAAGCCCAGATCCAGATGGCTTCACAGGTGAATTCTTTCAAACATTTAGAGAAGAGCTTACACCTATCCTTCTCAAACTCTTCCAAAATATAGCAGAGGGAGGAACACTCCAAAACTCATTCTACGAGGCCACCATCACCCCGACACCAAAACTAGACAAAGATGTCACAAAGAAAGAAAACTACAGGCCAATATCACTGATGAACATAGATGCAAAAATCCTCAACAAAATACTAGCAAACAGAATCCAACAGCACATTAAAAGAGTCATATACCATGATCAAGTGGGGTTTATCCCAGGAATGCAAGGATTCTTCACTATACACCAATCAATCAATGTGATACACCATATTAAAAAATTGAATGAGGGCTTCCCTGGTGGCGCAGTGGTTGAGAGTCCGCCTGCCGATGCAGGGGACACGGGTTCGTGCCCCGGTCCGGGAAGATCCCACATGCCACGGAGCAGCTGGGCCCGTGAGCCATGGCCGCTGAGCCTGCGCGTCCGGAGCCTGTGCTCCGCAATGGGAGAGGCCTCAACAGTGAGAGGCCCGCGTACCGCAAAAAAAAAAAAAAAAAAATTGAATGAGAAAAACCATATGATCACTTCAATAGATGCAGAGAAAGCTTTCAACAGAATTCAACACTGGGGACTTCCCAGGTGGTGCAGTGGTTGGGATTCTGCCTGCCAATGCAGGGGACACAAGTTTGAGGCCTGGTATGGGAGGATCCCATATGCTGTGGAGCAACTAAACCCGTGCGCCACAACTAATGGGTCCGTGCTCTAGAGACCGCAAGCTGCAACTACTGAGCCCACGTGCCACAACTACTGAAGCTCACACGCCTAGAGTCTATGCTCCGTGACAAGAGAAGGCACCATAATGAGAAGCCTGCATACCACAATGAAGGGTAGCCCCCGCTCCGCACAACTAGAGAAAGACCGCGCGCATCAACGAAGACCCAAGGCAGCCAAAATAAATAAATTAATTTATTAAAAAAAGAAAATTCAAAACCGATTTATGAAAAAAACCCTCCAGAAAGTAGGCATAGAGGGAACTTTCCTCAACTTAATAAGGCCATACATGACAAACCCACAGCCAACATCATCCTCAATGGTGAAAAACTGAAACCATTTCCACTAAGATCAGGAACAGGACAAGGTTGCCCACTCTCACCAATATTATTCAACATAGTTTTGGAAGTTTTATCACAGCCACCAGAGAAGAAAAAGACATAAAAGGAATCCAAACGGAAAAAAAGAAGTAAAGCTGTCACTGTTTGCAGATGGCATGATACTATACATAGAGGATCCTAAAAATGCTACCAGAAAACTACTAGAGCTAACCAATAAACTTGGTAAAGTAGCAGGATACAAAATTAATGCACAGAAATCTCTTGCATTCCTACACACTAATGATGAAAAATCTGAAAGTGAAATTACAAAACCACTCCCATTTACCACTACAACAAAAAGAATAAAATATCTAGGAATAAACCAACCTATGGAGACAAAAGACCTGTATGCAGAAAATTATAAGACACTGATGAACGAAATTAAAGATGATACAAATAGATGGAGAGATATACCATGTTCTTGAATTGGAAGAATCAACACTGTGAAAATGACTATAAGACCCAAAGCAATCTACAGATACAATGCAATCCCTATCAAACTACCACTGGCATTTTTCAGAGAACTAAAACAAAAAATCTCACAATTTGTATGGAAACACAAAAGATTCCAAATAGCCAAAACGATGTTGAGAAAGAAAAACGGAGCTGGAGGAATCAGGCTCCCTGACTTCAGACTATATTTTAAAGCTACAGTAATCAAAACACTATGGTACTGGCACAAAAACAGAAATATAGATCAATGGAACAGGATAGAAAGCCCAGAGATAAACCCATGCACATATGGTCACCTTATCTTTGATAAAGGAGGAAAGAATATACAATGGAGAAAAGAACCTCTTCAATAAGTGGTGCTGGGAAAATTGGACAGCTACATGTAAAAGAATGAAACTAGAACACTCCCTAACACCATACACAAAAATAAACTCAAAATGGATTAAAGACCTAAATGTAAGGCCAGACACTATCAAACTCTTATAGGAAAATATAGGCAGAACACTCTATGATATAAATCACAGCAAGATAATTTTTGACCCACCTCCTAGAGAAATGGAAATAAAAACAAAAATAAACAAATGGGACCTAATGAAACTTAAAAGCTTTTGCACAGCAAAGGAAACCATAAACATGATGAAAAGACAACCTTAAGAATGGGAGAAAATATTTGCAAATGAAGCAACTGACAAAGGATTAATCTCCAAAATTTACAAACAGCTCATGCAGCTCAATATCAAAATAACAAACAACCCAATCCAAAAATGGGCAGTAGACCTAAATAGACATTTCTCTAAGGAAGATATCCAAGAAACACATGAAAGAATGCTCAACATCATTAATCATTAGAGAATTGCACATAAACACTGCAATGAGATATCATCTCACACTGTACAGAATGGCCATCATCAAAAAATCTACAAACAATAAATGCTGGAGAGGGTGTGGAGAAAAGGAAACCCTCTTGCACTGTTGATGAGAATGTAAATTGATATATCGACTATGGAGAACAGTATGGAGGTTCCTTAAAAAACTAAAAAAAGAACTACCATATGACCCAGTTATCCCACTGCTGAGCATACACCCTGAGAAAACCATAATTCAAAAAGAGTCATGACCAATATGTTCATTGCAGCTCTGTTTACAATAAACAGGACATGGAAGCAACCTAAGTGTCCACCAACAGACAAATGGATAAAGAAGATGCGGCACATATACAATGGAATACTACTCAGCCATTAAAAGAAACAAAATTGAGTTAATTGTAGTGAAGTGGATGGACCTAGAGTCTGTCATACAGAGTGAAGTAAGTCAGAAAGAGAGAAACAAATACTGTATGCTAACACATGTATATGGAATCTAATAAAAATAATAATAATTTAAAAAAGAAAGAAGGGCTAGTCACATAAACAAATTACTCAACTTGTCAGATGACTAAACGGAAACAGAGCTCCAATGACATGCCTCAAGCCCCATCGACAACAGAGTGAGCAAAATCAAGTTAGTTAACCCAACATCCTGGGCATTTCTATTCATCTGTACTATTCTCTCCAGGAATTGTCTTAGTGAAAATTAAATTATGTGAAGTTTGTGTCCAAGTCTGACAACTTTCTCTCTCCCTCCAAATATCATAGTATATACTCTCCTCCGCCACCATTACCACCCCCATCTCACCCCAACTCATCATGTCTTGAAGTTTCTTCTTGGCCTTCCAAAACTCTTTTCAGGAAAGTGCTCTGAAAACTGATTTATACTGAGGTACCAATGTCTAACAAAATGTTGATGAGTGTGCACCTGAAACTATCAGAAATTGTTAATCGGCTCTACTCCAATATAAAATACACTGTTTTTAAAAATGTTGACGAATAACTTCTCTCTGAGTTGTCTTATTTTAAGGTTTAGCACGGAGAAACATTACTCTAAATGAAGACATCAACAAGACATGTTTGGGTGAAGCAAAGCCTTCTTGAAGAGCTTAAAAACCTGGGCACATAGGGGGCCTCCTATTCATAACCATCCCCATTTGAGGAAAATGGCTCCAGAAATATATTTACACTCTATTGTCCTAGCAATACAAGAGATGGGGTAACACCAGTGAAAGTCAAAGGAAAGAGAATACAGTTTACAGCCCACAGGGAACTGGTGGGTCAAGCTGTGAAAATAACTTGCAAGCATCACAAGCGATTCTTGTAGCCACAAAGTAAGGCAGTGAATCATTGCACAACAAGCCTCCTGAGTCTTTGGAAATTGCTTCTCCATTAAAAAAAAGAAGTACTGCTTAGTTTCTTAAGAGCAAATAAATGCAAACAATCTTCAGGTTGAGGAGGAGGCCTCCCCTAGGAAGGATAGGGTTCAGTCCACACACAGACACCTTATTTTGGTGGTCAGCAAAGGAAAGTAACCTATAGTGTGGTTTAGACACTGAGAAATTATAATTACAGAACTGATTTGACACTACCTATAACTGGTCAAATCCCATTACGGGAAAGAGCATTTTTCTAAAAACTCAGGATAAATATTTGCCATCATTTTGTGTATTTGCCCCGCCCCCCCAAACAGCACAATTTTCATCTGAGCAGCTATTATCATATTAATGCAGATTTCTCTTTTATCTCTGACACCTCTGGGAATGGGATCCAGAAAAATTAAGACCTGGTGGGAAAAGGAGAAATCACAATCCCCCTTCCCATGACTCGAAAGAAGTGGTGGGTGCTGAGCTCTGTGGTCCACCTCATCTGGCACATGTCCTGGCTTTAAGAAAATGAGCCAAACTCATGAGTGGACAGAATTGGCATATGCCTTCTTCTTTACTTTTAGGGTTATCAACAGGTTCCCAGCCTATGAAGCATTGCTCCCTCATTATGTTGCTGTCTGAAACACCATGGTACCTGATAGCTAACCCAGTAGCTAGCCCAGCCATGTCCCTGATTTGTGATGAGCCTACCAATAGTCAACTTTCTGCTCAGTGACCATTGGAAAATTTTAAGGGATACTAGTTTATAAAAATTCTCCATCTCTATTTAAAAACCATAACAGTGTCCTTTAACCTAATTGAACGGCTCAAGAAAGTAATAGAGTAACATTTCTTGGCTGAATCAATACTGCATTAAAGAAAGGTGTTATCATTGAAAAGTTATGAATACAAAACAGCTCAATGATGTATTAGTGTCATTGTTTGCTGTCTCTTTCAGTTTGCTTGCATCACTGAATATGAGCAGAAAGAACCCTTCTCATGTTCGGATTTGTCAGCGAGATCCTATTGGTATTCCATTCTGCCTTGTGTAAAGCTGTTTTACATCTCCCATTCAAAGCACTGCAGGTGCAAAAGAAGCAACCTAAAAATTGGAAAGACTACTGAAGCTTATTTAAGTATTCATTAGTACATTCTTGAAGAGTTCATGTTTAAAAATCATTTAGTAACTTGTTTATCAAAGAAGGCAAATTATTCCTTCCACTTTTTCTTTGCTTTGTGTTCCAGGAAGTCAAGGTCACTTAGCACAAACTTAGATACATATAGTTTTCAAAAATTAAGCTTTTTAAAAGATCCAGGGACTTCCCTGGTGGCACAGTGGTTAAGAATCTACCTGTCAATGCGGGGAACATGGGTTCGAGCCCTGGTCCAGGAAGATCTCACATGCCTCGGAGCAACTAAGCCTGTGTGCCACCACTACTGAGCCTGCACTCTAGAGCCCTTGAGCCACAACTACTGAGCCCACACACCACAACTACTGAATTCCACATGCCTAGACCCTGTGCTCTGCAATAAGAGAAGCCACCACAATGAGAAGCCCTCACACTGCAACGAAGAGTAGCCCCCATTCGCCACAACTAGAGAAAGCTCTCGCGCAACAAAGATACAATGCAAAGAAAAACAAATAAAAATAAAAAGATCCATATCAGTGATAGATAAAGGACTCTAAAAATCAGTAAGGAAGAGACAAACACCTAAATGGAAATTATAATACCTGGTGGTAATGGAGATTTATTAAAATAGATATTATCTTCCATTGTATTGGGTAGTAAATTAACAAAACCTTTCTCAAAAATAATTTGATAACTTCATATCAAAATCCTTAAAAATCTTTTACCCTATGATAAAGCAATTTCACATCTAGTTTACCCAGAAAAGGAGGGGAAAACTTCAGGCATAGGCAAAAATGCTGATAGGTGATCTCTGAAAGTATTAATTATATCATTAGATTCCAGGGAAATTAGACATTAGGTTAGTAACCAAAAGTAAGATTGTCCAGAGCATGCACTATAGCTCACTATCCAGCAGAATACCTGGCACATAGTAAAAACTTAAAAAATATTTGTTGACTGATTAAGTACATAAGTGAATGTTCACTTTAAAATCCAGTGCTACTCAAAATGGGATCTACCAATTGTCAATACCAGCATCACCCCGGAGCTTGTTAGAAATGCATATTTGGGGATGCCAGTCCAGACCTACAAATTCATAACCCTTGGGGGTGGAGCTGAGGAAACTGTATTTTAATAAGCCCTCTAGGTGGTTTTGATGTAGACAAAAATTTGTGAAGCACCAGGCAATCTTCAAAGATCAAAATCTCTCAGCTTCATTCTATTTTTAACAATCTTTTTCCACTTCTGTCTCTACCACCAGAGTATGCAATTTGATTCTCCCAGCGGCAGAAGCCTAGTTCTTTCTAAGCCCAGATTCCTCTGGAAACCAAACACAGAAAGAAGCTGAAAGATATGGAAGACTTTATTGAATTCTCCTTGTCAAGTTTTATTAGGATCCTGCCAGGTGCTGTGATTGAAAGACTCCATATTCTGGAGACAGTGAGAACTGTGTTGAAATTCTGGCTGTACTACTTACTAATTTGGCCCCTTGAACAAATTATTTAAATTATTTGAGTGTCAACTTCTCAGCCATAGAACGGGGTTAAGGCACCTATGTGCCAATCTTTCAGAGTAGCCATCAAATAATATAAAGTCTATAATGCTCCTTGAGGAGCATATATTAAATCCTCAATGAATATTCATCACCTTTCCTTAGATCAGTGCTGGTTTCCTTAAGATACTGTATCTATGCTTAGTAAGCAGGAAGTTATGTAAGCACATCTTACCATTTTTGGTATTTGTCACAGTGTTCAACACATGTTCAGTTATTCATAGATACTCAATGATTGATTGACTGACAGGTGTGAGGCAGGGTCAGAGAATCCAGTCCCTTGAACTTCACTGAACTGTCTTAAACCACTTGAGAGAAAAGAGGAATGCATTAAGCCTGTTACCACCAAAAGAAACACACTTGTGAACACAGTAAAATTCACACTCCTTACCAAGCACTGTTATCCTCCACGACCTCTGCTTTTCTTCTTCTGAAAAAGCCGGTCTCTTCAAACATCTGGTAGGCTGCCTTTCAAGCAGAAATCCCCTGGATGATATCTACCAAGCCAGAGTAAGAGATAACACACAACTCCCAGATGTCTCTCATATGGACGAAGGGAAGTGTTGAAAACACGTGAAAGAGAAGAACTAAAGGAATTTAGGGCTTTTTTTCCAAATTGGCAACACAAATTGAAAAGATGACATTATGAGACCAATGTGAACATGGAGCAGAAATATCTGTCAAAATAAGGCACTGAATCCTTCTTTGGGAACCCATTACAAGGCAGAAGTTATTGTGAAGACTCTATCCTTCAACATAATAAACCCTCCACACTGCAAACTAACTCCTAAGAAAAGAAACACATACACACACACACACACCCCTAGAGACTGTCTGCTAGGAAATGAAGTCAGATGGGCAGAGTTGTTAAGTACTTACTCTGTTCCTACCACTACCAGAGTGCTTGGGGGAAAGGGTAAGTAAGACCTGGTCCTAGCCATGAAGGAACATATAGACCAATAGGCAGGCACATAAACATGAAAATAAAATGAAGAATTACGGTCGCCTTTATAGAGGTTGGATTAGGATATAGCAGGTGCATTGAAAAAAAGAGGGTCAATTCTAGTAATGGTGGGAGGAGGGGAGAGGCTTAAGTGGCTTATCTTGAGATAAATCTCTAAAGATGAGTGGGTCCTCTGAAGCCTTGCTTCTCAAAGTGTGGTCCACAGCAGCATCACATGGGAGTTTGCTAGAAATGCAAAACTCAGGTCTTTCCCCAGATCTTTCCAAATCAGAATTCATTCTTGCATTTTAACAGAATCCCTAGAAGATTCATGGGCACATACACATAAACCTTTGGGAAGTGCCGATCGAAAGCAGTTTGCAAGGACTGTTAAAGACAGAAAACGGATTGCAGTAGGTTGATTAAATGAGATGAGATACCAAGATAGTGTAGGCCAAGAGTTTAAAACTGGGGTCAATAATCCAAATCCAGCCCACATATGTACTTCATTAGGACTGTAAAGTGTTTTAAACATTGAGAAATGTCTAATAGAAATCCAGAAACTAACACAACATTGTTAATCAACTCTACTCCGATATAAAATTAAAATTAAAAAAAACAAAACCAGATTTCCTGATTTTCTTAGGAAAAAATCAGACTTTTATCCATATTGGACCCCCATTCGCAAATCAGAGCAAAGGGTTGAATAGAGTGTCAGTTTCAGGCAAAGGTGAGCCCATGATTACCTTACATTCAGCCCTCTTCACTCTTCATCATTACTACCTCTCTGGGTGTCCATAGACCTTTGAAACTGTGAGGTTTGAGTTGGGAGCCAACTCTCCTTCTGAGCAAGAAGGGAGAGGTATAGGACAGCAACTAAAATGGAATACAGAGTTAATGAAGGAATTCTTTATTTGAAGATGTTTTAGGTTGTGAAGGAAATGCCAGTAGAAAAAGAGAGGGTGGAAATATGAGATGGTGAAGGATAAGGGGCATTAGAAAAAAGGAGATCATATCAAGAGCACAGAAGGGTTTAGCCTACCTCTCCCTCTGAGGCAGGATAGAGGGCAATGAGGGGGTTCAGCTATAATTTTCCATGTATTTACACAGAAGAGTTTCTGCCTGAAAACTCCATACTATCTAAGCAATCAGAGGCAATATCTACTGAAAGTGAAGGAGCGGTAATGGGAAATTTGGAAGAAGAGTGGACATTTAGGAGAGCAACCTACTGTTGTTGTTAATGGGAGCAGGAAATCACTGAAGCATGAAGGTGAATTTTCAAGTGATCCTGGGAACCCCACAGAAGTCAGGGAGCAGAGAAGAGAAACAGCAAGTTTTGCAACAATGTGGTGTTCTGGGATTCTTCCCTCCAGACACAGTGAGCATCCCAGGACAAGAAAGCGCTTGTTTGGATGGGCCAATGTTTGCAGGTTGAATACAGAAGGTCAAGCAGGTACAGATGCTAGGGATGTTGAGAAGAGTGGCTGCAGTGACTTGCCACAAGGTCCTGGCTACACTGCAAAGCAAGGAATACTCTGAAAGCAATAGTAAACTTGGAGAGGAAAGAGGAAACGGAGGAGCTAGAGGTTCCAGCGACTTAGTCACTGGTGGAGCCAGGATTTGAAATCAGCTTGTCTGATTCCAAAATCTATGCTCTTTCTGCTCTAACCCTTCATCTCTATGAGTCACATAGAAATACAAGGATAAGTCTCCACTTTCCTGACATGGCACAATTGTGGTCTATTTTCACTGGAATTCCTGGTGGGAAGCACCAGGAAATCATCTGTACATAGTTAAAGAAGCTGGATGCTTTCACTTCCGTTGCCTCCTCTGCTTCCATTTTATTCCCCATTTCCTCACGTCAGCTGTTTTTTATATTCTATTAACATCCTCAAAGTAAAGCAAAAGCAGGGATATTTATATATCACCATCTCTAAACCTGCCAGTTCAAAAGAAGACAAATAAACAACTGTTACACAAGTTCCGTGTGTGTTAAAGAAGCAGGGCTGTCAACACTGAGATTTCTGACTTCAAATTAACACCTTTGTAATTGTACATCTTGCAGATTCATTAAACTAACATGATGATGATAATAACCATTATTTTCTCTCTTACTATGAAGACTGAAACACTGAGACTTCAGAATGCAAATATCAAAAAAAATACTACTGAGATAGTGGGCCCATTTAAAATTAAAGAATAAGTGATTTTAAAATATACTTAATCCCTCTTATATACGTGATTATTATTGTCATCAAAACTGTTGCTTGTATTTGCATGCTGCTTTCAGTGATTTTCTCATGCTTCATTTTACTTCATTTAGTTCACATAAGTGAATACCAAATGTCAGTGTTATATGTATATTATACCTTCAATCATCCAATTACAAATATAATAAGTTCAGGTTTGGAAGGAGTGTAATTTCCAACATGTATGAGTTTGAAACAGCAATAGAGAAAACTGTCAGTATGTGTGGAGTTTTAAAACTCTGCTTTAGCAGTTGAGGAAAAATCCTTAATTGAGGAAAGCAAGAAATAACCAGAGAGAAAAAGAATGGTAAGCAATGGAGAACTGTGTTCCAGAACACACTTATCCCAGAAAGCTCATTTCCTCTACCTAAATTTACGGAATGGGGAGAGAAAAGGCATTCAGGAGTCTATAAACCCACCTCTATTAACAACTGCAAAAGCATTTTGCAGAAGTTAGTTACAGCATTTGCAAATTATTTGCATTCAAAAAGTCTCAATTCTGCATTAGGTAACCCTGCACCATGATCAAAAGAAATAAAAATAGCTAACTTAGTGTTAATAGGTAACTTAGGCATGCATTTGGCTAGTTATATGTAGTAAAGTGAGACCCATCACTGAACTTTATTTACAAATTTTGTGTAGTTGCATAAAAACAGGACAGGATGCACTATAATTAGTATATTAGTTTTGATCCCCCCAAAAATTTCATTGAATAAAGGCCAATAAGTGTCAATATGAAAGATATCAGCAAGGGACTTTAAATCATCAGATTGAAAAGGGGGTCCTGGTCCACCCAGATATTTCATCAGCCACCTGACAGATTTTCGTTCATAACCTAGTGAGAACACTGTGCTTTGGGCATTCTGGCTCATGAAAGGATATCAATGTATTCATATGCCTCCTGGCATGAAAGTAGATTGAATGGATGTCTGAATTGGTCTAAGTAGTCTTAGTTTAGCTTTTCAAAAATGTGCCATTTATTAGCATGGATTCAGTTCTTCTTAGCTAATTATTTCACTGTTTTAGTATATGCTCAATTTTACAGCAAACTTTGTGCTCATTGAAACTAGTTATCTAGACAACACTTGTTACATTAATCTCATTTTTCTGTATTTTTAAAATTGAACCAAATGACGCATACTGACATTCCTAGTCCCTTTTCTTGGTGTCCCCCAAGTGAGTGGGTTCCTTCTAATGTTGACTGACAAGCAACCTGATTTTGATGGATTTGGATGAGCCACCTCCTGCCGAAGACTGTGCTCAGTGCTGTAAAGTTAAAGTAGGTGTAAAATTCAATTTCTGCATGCAGAGGACTTACAATGTGGCACTAGAGATAAACTATAAACATGAGCTTAGATAGGCAGGTCTTCTGTCCACCCCTCCAGCTCTGTCTTTTACCACATCACTCTATCCGTGTTCATGAACAGAGAAGTATTCACAACTAACCTAGAAGCTCGTGCTACATGAAGTGTCCATACTGTGGACTCTGTCAAAAATAACCCTCATTTTTCCACAGTTGCCTTTATCCTACCTATTTGTAATACTTGTAACTATAGGCGTTGCATCATCTATGAAGCCATTTTTGAACCATAAGGAAAGAAACTCCTACTCTGTCTTCTCTTCCTTCACTATATCCTATACTGGCTTCGGTCATAGCACCCAGGGTGTGCAGACTAACATCTGTAGACCCCAGAGAAAGCAAATGCAAGGATATGTAGTGAGCTGCCCACCACTACAGGTAGTTGGTGCTCGATTCTCTAGAATTTTCTGAGAACATTTATGAAATACATTCCAGAACTGTCCACCTGGGGTACAAATGAGAGAAGCATTTATTCATGGGTTTTGTCCTCCGTTGTTCACGGGTGAGCCTACAGGCATTAACTCAGCCACATTCCATGCAGCACGTATGTGAGTGCTGGTTGATGTTCTCCTCCTTGATATCAAAAGATCTACAGGGAAGGAAGCAAGAGTTATGTAGCATGGGTGCAATGCAAGACACTATCAGGTGGTTACTGGCTTGAAACCAGTCAAAATCTACTAGGTCGTGTCACCATGGCAGTGCCTAGAGTCAGCAATGGGGCTGAGAATGTGGCATACAAAATCACATTCATGACTATGGAGAATTCATCAGATATTTCCAGCTTGTCACGCATTTCACCAGAATAGTTCTGATATAGCTCATGACAGAAAATACGATAATCTAGAAGGAGAAAATACTCATAACCAGCACACATATTTTCTATATCCACTAAATTTTTCTAGCTAAAATGTGCCATGTTTTGACTCTGCTTAATTTCTTTCAGACATCACCTTTTGATATTTCTCTTGTATTTTCTTAGTAATCTTTGGTGAGGACCCATGTTCTTATCTCCTTTGTAAACACAACTAATGAACTCACTCTTATTATCGTTCCTGTATTTCTCATACAATAATATAGCTCAAGAGCCAGGGCGATCAAGCCTAGAGCACATTTCAAGTCCCCAAATGGAAATGTCCATTGTGCTTTCTATTCTCATACTCTTCATCTGTCTTAATCTATTTTCCACCCAACTCCCTCCTTTCCAGTCCCACAAGGAAGTTTATTTTCATAAATTAGCCCATTAATCCAATTCCCTGGAAGTTAGGTTTGAGCAAGAAATGACAGTTTCCCAAAAAATAATATAGTGCCTTTGAGTTAGTTTTTAAACAGGAAAATATTACTCTTAAATGAGCAGGGCACAAGTGGGAATTTGTAGGCTTGTTTTCTCAACTCACTGGCTCACTCTGAATGCAAGAAATTCTTAAACTGTGTCTGGATTAAAGATGAAAGGAGATCCCAAGAGGAATAAAATATGGACCAAAGTGTTCACATCTGGCTCCATCCTCTTGAGAATGTCTACTCCTGGAGAGAAGATGTAAGCTGTTCAAAACCAGGCTAGGGTGATTCCTTCGATAAAATTCTCAACCTTTGCTGGAAAATGACATTGCCAGATGTCTTCTATCTACTCCCATATTCCCTAAATAGATCAAAGCTTCCATATAAACAAAAGGAAAGGGGTAGGGAGGAAGGAAATGTTTCTGGAACCCTGCTGGGAAACACACGCATCAATGATCTTGATGAAGTAAACCAGTGACTTCTCTTAATAAACTGACACCCAGCCCTTCTAGAAACGATTTAGAAACAAGAGGCAAAGCCAAGACCATTTTTTTTCTTTTAAAGGCTAAGAATTCTTATATCTGCATTACACATTTTTTAAGAGATTCCTAGTAGATCCATGAGAGAGTATTCTTCACTCTTCAAGACAGAACATTCTCAATTACCTAGATAACATGTGTTATTGTATAAGTCAAAACACACTACCCCTTCTCTTCCACATTCAGGAAGTGCTAGAAGACAGTTTGTAAAGTTTCTGGCCTCTCTAAGGGGGGGAAATAGCAAAGAAAATGGATAGGCAAGGTAGCTTTTCAAAGCCTCTTGAAAACAAAATTAGAAATACCTTACTAATATTGCTAAGACCAATTGAAGTTGGCAGAAGTGAGAAACTCTAATTTCCTACAGGGGAATAAGCCTTGTTGATTTAATACTTATATTGAGCTCCTGGCTTTCTAACTCTAGTATGCACTGGAAGGAAGGAAGGAAGGAAGGAAGGAAGGAAGGAAGGAAGGAAAGAAAGAAAGAAGGAAGGAAGAAGGAAAGGAAGGAAGGGAGGAGGGAAGGGAGGAAGGGAGGGAGGAAGAAATGGAGGAGACAGGAACAACTTGTTATCACCTACTATAAGCCAGGTGATATAGAAAATATTTTCATATTTATTATCTCATTTTAGTACACCTAACTGTTGTGTGATAGACTGAGTGTCTATCAATGGAAGGCTAAAAAATTGTTGAGGAAGTCCAGTTTTAGGGAAACAAGGCAGCAAATCTATGTTAAAGACTAATTCATGAGATAACCTTGAGCCACCTAAAAATACTTTCATGCTTTGGTACCCTCACCATTAAACTGAAGGGATTGGCCTACACAATATTTAAGGTCTAATATTCTATGGCTTAATGATAGACTTCTGTTATTTGAGATAGAAATCTATTATTTGAGCCACATTTACACCCTCTCTCCCTTCCACCTCACTGGTATTATCAGCATGTATTTCATTGGGTTATCTTCTTCTGTTTATGCAATAGCAAATGTTTCAATTAGAGAGATGGGAGGAGTCCCTGGCTCATAGAATGTGAAATTCGCTCAAGAACTGGATGGCAGTGGTCATTTCCTGAAAAACCGCATATAAGACACCATGAGATATTCAAAACATTTTTTTTCTAGCCAAACTTTCTGTATTCTTGTCTCAGAACAAACACTGTACACCAGTAGTGGAATCCCAACCGCTGCTGTGGTCCCCTGTTTTTAAGCAACTTTAAGTTTCCATGGTATTAGGCTCCAGAACTTAGTCTTCAATGGAGAACCAATCTCATAGGAAGGACTATGCACTGCAGTAGTGGACCCCGCTCATTCACTCTCCTAAGAGGAGAAGTCAAATTAATTACCTACACATGGACTTCTAAAGCAGAAGCAAATTTACTTAAGGTACATGGGACAAGAAAGGATACAGATTTGGTCCCTGTACCCAAAAGAGGCTACAGGCCCACATCCTCCAAGGTGAAGGATGTGGATGATGGCAGATGCAGTGATAAAGGCTCCTTCTGGCCTATAGACCAGCCATGCAGGGGCCCTACCTCATGATTCCTATCATGAGGAGGCCCTAGGGTGTATCTCAGGCAATTATTGAGACAGGAAATATGTAAAAGTCAGCAGGGGCAGCCCTGGAGTGTAATATCTAGGATTCACTCCTTTTCTCCTATCCTTAGATAGAAATAGAAATTATAGTAACTAAAGTCAATGAGTTCTTACCTGTGAAGAACACAGTCCTAATTGATTTATGTGTTTTGTCTTATTTAAATATGGAGTGGATATATGTATACATATAGCTGATTCACTTTGCTGTACAACAGAAACTAACACAACACTGTAAAATAACTATACTCCAATAAAAATAAATAAATAATTTTAAATATATATATATATATATATATGGCAATAATTCTATCAAGGAGGTACCATAATTATATGCCTCACATAATTATATCACCCTCATTTTGTAGATAAGAAAATTCAGTATGAAAAAGGTTAAGGCAATCGCCCAAAGTTATAGTGCTAATAAAGGCAATGTTGATAGTCATACTCTGTCCTTTGACAAAAAAAATCCTCTTTTCAGAGTCAGATGTCCTAGGTGTTGGGAAGACTTTTTTAAAAAGATATTCTAACAAATTGAAGTGAGATATATTCAGCATCTAGCTTGAGGGCTGGGGGTCTACAACTAGTCTGTCTTTCCCCTCCCTTAATTACCCTAGATGATACACTTACTGCTCACCAGGACCCTGTATTCCTTTTATGTTAGATTCTTTTTGGCTTTGGAGTATGGTAAGCAAAGCTGGAATTCTTTGTTTCTCATGAGACTGTAGACTCGGGAGACCTTGAACAGAAACCCTAACTCCAAATGAGAGTTTAAAATGCTGATGGGCTAGTGCCTGTCACGATCTCATGAGATGACCCAGTGATACCTCTTTTTTTAATAATTCTTCCACATTAAGAGTGTAGTGGCAGAGCCCCATTTGCAGGCTCATTTCTGGCAACTTGTCCAGGTTCTCTTCTTTGAGCTGTCATCCAGGCATCATGTTGCCTACACTCATTATGCTCACTGGGAGACTGCAGAAACTTAAGGTGGTGAAAATGTTGCTAGTGATAATACTGCTTTTAAGCCTAACTCTGACAAATGAATGTGATTTAAATAAATGAAACTGGATTGTGTGTACACATGTATTATGTTATATTTTGTTATATATAGAATAGATACATTACACATTATATATATAGGCATAGACATAGTTGTAGAATACTCTTACATATACACATAGTCTAGACATAGACATAGTCATACACATAGACAGATATATACATACACATGGACATAGTCATGGACATACACATACACATAGGCACTGGCCCAGGCACAGACACAGACTAAGTCACAGGCATAGACATAGTCATAGACATACACTTACACTACATATAAACAAAAACATAGGCAATAGTCATAGACATGGACATAGTCATACATATAGACATAGGCATAGTCATAAGCAGAACAACAGACTCAGTCATAGGCATAGACAGAGACATTGATATCGATATGGACATGAACATGCATTATTAAGGTTCAAATCCCAGCTCACAGTTTCCAGGTCAGATTACATGTACTTCCTAAACTTCCTAATCTGAACAGTGGAAACTATGGTACTATGACATTAAGAGGGCTTAAAACTGAGATACTTGGAGTTTAACCACAATAAACTCCCTTGGCTCCCTCAGCTGTGTCAAAGCTGCCCCACAAGCTTAGTCTGTACTCTGGGCTACATCCTACATTCTTTTTTATCCCAGGATATATTATAGATGTTTATGCTTAGGATATGGATGTGATCCAAACATTTGTTTCGTAGCATCAGTGTGATTTAATTAATTAAGTAATTTGTTTGTTTATTGTTGGCTTCCTTGTGTCTTTGTTGCTGTGCACGCGCTTTCTCTAGTTGTGGCGAGCGGGGGCTACTCTTCATTGCGGTGCACGGGCTTCTCACTGAGGTGGCTTCTCTTTGTTGTGGAGCACAGGCTCTAGGCGCAGGCTCAGTAGTTGTGGCGCACAGGCTTAGTTGCTCCGTGGCATGTGGGATCTTCCCGGACCAGGGCTCGAACCTGTGTCCCCTGCATTGGCAGACAGATTCTTAACCACTGCGCCACCAGGGAAGTCCAGGGATCAATGTGATTTTAACATTCACTTTATGTTAGATGTCTTGATGCTAAATGTTGGATAAGACATTACTGCTCTGGGGATTAGCCCTTGAGCCATGATAACAGGTGCAGCACCTTGATCCAGAGAGGAATTATTTAATGTGCTGATTGGCTAGGGCAAATATACTAATATATCAAGAACCTAAAGATAAGATTTTGAATGAAACCCTAAATATAATAACTGAATTATGTCTTTTTCCATCTCTTACTAATGGTTCCCATTGTTTGTTGTGAGCTATGGGATAATGTGATTGGAAGAAGCTGAATTAGGAGGGGATACACAAGGAGAGATTTATTCTACATAAATAAGGATTTTCAATACTAATGCTCCATGGAAGGCATTCAGGCCATCTAATGGGGACCACCACTACTCAACTCTTATTGTCAGATCATCCAATTATCTTTAAGAGGCATGAATCAAAATTTATGTGGGAAACCACCAAGTTTTTAAATACTGGCAGTCATCTAAAATTTTTTTAACAATGTGAGGACCAAATACTTATGTCAGCAAGCCAGACTCAGCCTGGCACCACCAGTTCCAACCTATAATGTCAGTTGTTGTAAAGGATCACCTCCCTGAGTTGGGTGAGAGGGGATGTCTGTGTGCATTGTGAGGGGAATAAATCTCTCATATTCTGCAAGCATAACTGTCTGTTTCTCTCAGTCAAACTGCAGGAATCATGACTATTAAAGGGATTCCTGGTACCAATTTCAAACAATGCCAATTCCTAATTCTACTGAAGATCAAGAGAGATCTCTCCACAAAACACAAAACAGTATCTGGCACACACCGTGGATTCAATAAACATGTGTTTGCTTCCATCTTTGAATTATTATGATCACTTTCCAATCAACCTTTGAAAGAGTCACTCATCAATGTCTACCATAACAACTTAAATCTCTTTTTGGAAAGAGAATTGTGGGTTTGCCAGTAAACTATTTTATGATAGCAGTTTTGAGTTCTATATGTGATTAGAAAACTAGCAAGTTGGCTCTTCATTGGACCAATAAACACTAGGACCCAGCCTGCAACTGCATGCATTTTGTCAGCAACTGGGAGAGGGCTGTGCTCAGTCAGAGCTCCTAGATACCCTTTCCTGTATTTTGAAGGAAGTACAACTTCTGTCTGAAATGCCAGTCATCTCATGCAGAAAATGTGAATGGCATCCTTATCCTTTCACAGGGATAGATACTAATTATACATTCAGTCAGTATCAAACTACTTTACTGTTCTTGTACTAGGTGACTTAGCATCTGAGCAGAAGTATCTGCAATGTCCTCAGTGAGCAGCAGCAAAGTGAGAAACCACCCCCAGGAGCAACCTAAGATGGAGACATAACAAATGTTAGTGCAAACAAGTACTCAAAGTCTGAAATATTTTGAACCCAGAATGAGATTCTAAAGACAAAAATGAGAGAGACAGAGACAGAAATAGAGACAGAGATTTCAATTGTTTTTTCCAAAACGGAAATGGTTCTGGTTGGTTTCTTATTTCCTTGTGGTAAGATCAAATTCTCTGGAATTGTGGAAGATGGTATGCCTGTCAAAGTCCTGTGTCATTTAGGAAAAGCTGCAATTTTCTTTTAGCTATCATTTCCATTTAAAGTTGAATTGTTTTATCCTACAAGAATTTTCAGCAAAAACGTAGAAAGAAAACCATCCTTGTGACTGCCAGAGAGGTAGTAAAACCAAAGGCAAACAGGACTGAAAGCTACTCCAAATAAATAACTTTTTTAACAGATCCACACAGTGGAGGGATGGGGCGGATTTAACTTGACATTCTTTCCTTTAATGGCAGGTGAATTCGTTGTAAGAACAGCCTGTGTAGTAGGCATCTAACAGGTAAATGCCATCAACTCTTTGTAAATGTACTGATCCCAATATATGCCTTCTGATTTCATCCTATTTTCCTATAAGCAGCTGAAATATGGTTCAAGGCAGGAAATATAACTGCTTCCAAATCAAAGGTTGACATATAAGCCAGTGTATGAGGAAGGTTGCAAGCATTGACACATCCAGCTTCATATGACCATGGAAGTCACCATCTTTTGGTGTACATATGACAAGAGAGCACATGAAAAATCTAAGTCCATAAACAACCCAGTGACATTCACACAGCTAATAATGTCACCTGTCATTCACAAGACCTCTTATCTATTTTGAGTTCAGTGGGTCCTAGGAAACATCTCCTACTGGGGACTAATGCCCTACACTGTAATTTGTACCCAATTTTTCTACTAAAATGGTTCTCTTGGAAGTCATAGGAGACCTAGTGATCCCCAAATTGAAAAAAAAAAAACTCTTCTTATCTTGACCTTCATTGGCTTCTGTCTCATATTTGCCCCTGTTGCTCATTTCTTCCTTCCTAAGATTCCCTCTTTTCCTGGCTTCCTGGATACTACTGGTTTTCTTTTTCTTCTCTCTAACCATTTATTCTTGGTCTTCTGCTATCTCCTCCTGTGACAACCTATACATGTGCTGCCATCAGTCTTATAATCATAAAAATAGCTGATATTTATTGATTTTAATAAGTTGCATTATCTCATTCAATTCTCTCATTCCACTCAATGATGTGTTATTACTCCCATTATATAGATACAAAAACTGAGTCTTGAAGGTTAAATAACATGCCCAAGAACACAGAATAAGAGGGGGAATCAAGATTTTAACCCATGTCCATCTGACCTCTGAGCTCACTTTCTTAACCTGCATCTTAAAATGCCTATTTCTTGCTCTTCTTAGGGTTCACAAGCACTTTACCTACTACCTCTCTGTGATTTCCAAATCTCATTTTCTCCTACCATAGATTTTCAAGTATCAAGTCTGCTTTATACATGCTCAGCACCTTCATTAGATGTCCTCCTAGTCCTCAAATTGAATAAGAAAATTGATTTCATTTTCTCTTCCAAAACTCCCAACATCCAAATTTCTGTCTACCCAATGAGGCAGATCAGTAAAATATGCTTGGGAAATTGTTCTGTTTTGTTTTGTTTTGTTTTATCATAAGGGTCTGATCAAAATTAATTAATTAAATGAAGGAAATAATCAGGATGGTGCTTTAGCCAATAAGCTACTTGTTGGATGTATATTGAATTCAGGATGGACTAGAAAGCATTGAACTAATTCCAATTCAAGTAAACAGATGAATTTATGCCCAGAATGAGGGAAGACAAAGAAGTATATAAATTGAGTAGGTCTGCCTTCAACACGTACAAATCATGGAGCCCTAGACAGTACAATTTCAGGCCAAAACATACAGAAGTCAGCTAAGAGACTGCCAAATTTGGGAATGGGAATTTGTTAAACAGCCATTCATCCTGTAGCATTTCCCCCAAGCTGGACAAAAATGATAGTCACCTGACCAAGGATGTTTATGAGCAGACCCTCTATAAGGCTGACAGCCATGGCTCCTAAGACAGAAGCTAGAGCTGGCTTGGGTGACAAAATTTTTTAAACAAATCATTGCATCTAAAAATGCCTTGTAATGTGTATTGACATAATCTTAGTTATCCAACAATTCTGGAAAGCATTTTGCAGCATGTATTAAAATCCATAAAAATGTTCAGATTTTTTAAGGTAGTTTATCTTTTCCTGAGGACTTACAAATGATGTTAACTAAAAAGGGAAATATATATACATAAGGGAAATATATATACATATATAGATATCTTGGCCACACTATTTAATGATACTAAAAATTGGGAAATAACCTACATGGCCAACAAGGAGTTAATGCTAAATGAAACATGGCAAGATACTTGACTGGGAAGCTATTTAAAATACAATTTTGCAGGCAGAGTTGACAAAATGTTTCTTAAAAATATAATTTGAGAGGTGAGAAAAGTAATACAAAATTTTACCTGTGACAATTAAAGCTACATGAAAAGTGCACTTCATATGAAGACTATGAAAAAACAATGGAAAAGAATATGAATAAGAATATATTTAATATACACATATATATGAATAAATGAACTACTTTGTTATACACCAGAAACTAACATAACATTGTAAATTAACTAAACTTCAATTAAAAAAATAAAATCAAGAATATGAAAACACAATTTTACTTGTCATGGCCGAATTGTAGGTGTTTTTAAATTAAAATTTTATTTTTATTCATGTTTCTATTAGGTTGTGCAATAAATTGTCATTTTTAAACATCTGGTGCTCACCCTATAGATATGCAGCCCCAAAACAGTTGCAGGCGCTTTGCAGATGTGGCTGAATTCTCCCCATCCCCCTGCTCCCAGGCTTCCCAGAACCACTTGAAATCGCTGCTTGGCGCAGACTGACTGAGTTCTAAAAATGTGGGCTAGTTTCTGAGGTCATCAGGACATAGCAACCAGAAAACGGAAGAGTGACATTTTGTAATGAGACTGCAAAATGACTGAAGGATAATATTTCCACTCCCATGTAGGCAATTCCTGCCCTGTCTCTTGCTTATCATTAACCAGTATCACTTGGACTCAGCCATCAATTTGCCTTGTGCCCTTGGACAAGGTATCCACCTTCTCTTTCCTTGTCTATGGTGCAGGCGATCTAGTGCATGGGCAGACACACATGCTAGCTTTTAAGGTCCTGTCCTAATCTAGTCTCGTATAATTGCTCTGTCATCTTCATGAAAATAGAATACAGAGTTCTGGAGGAAGAATAAATTGGCACGACCTTTCCTGAGGAGGTGTTGGCAGTATATATCAAGAGCCTTAAAAATGCCCATACTCTTTGACATAGTAATTCTATCTCCGGAGTTTATTTTTCCTAAGGAAATAATCAAAAACGCCCACAAAAACTTGTGAACCAGGAAGTTTGCCTTATGCATAATGACAAAAAAGACAAAAATTAAAAACAAATTTGCCAAGCAGATAGGAGTTGGTTAAGTGACTCCTCTGCAGACGTATGATATATTTTGAAACCATTAGAAAATATGTTTTTAGACTCACAGACTTAGAGAATGAACTTATGGTTACCAGAGGGGAAGGGTCGGGGGAAGGGATAGACTCGGAGTTTGGGATTGACATGTACACACTGCTATATTTAAAATAAAATGTCTTTCCATGAAAAAAAAAAAGAAAATATGCTTTAAAGGAACATTTAATGACATAAGAACAATGTTCAGCATAAAATAGTAAGTAAAAGAGCAGGTGGCTACAATTATATTATAGATAGATATTAGATAATATATATATACACATATATATATATACACACATATATAGTTAGTGAGGGAGAAAGAAAGGGAGAAAAAGAGACTAGTTTTAAATATCAAATTTGCAACTTATTACCATCTATGTGAACTTTAGCAAGTTATTTAGCTTCTCTGTGCCTTCATTTTCTCACTGTAAAATTGAAATAATAATAGTACCTACCTGATAGAACTATTCTGAGGACTGAGTTAATAATTTAGCGCTCTCCATCATCACACAGCCTATGCGGAGCACACAGTAGATATTGGCTGGATCCCCACATGAAATGAGAGGAAACTATAACAAAATCCTTTCATCACTTTGCCCTTAACACCAGCTTGAGTTAGATCTCACAACAACCCTAAAGAGTTAATAGAAAAGATGGCCATTTCTAGGTTTCAGATGAAGAAACCGAGACACAAAGGTGTCATAATTAGCCCAGTGGTACCAAATAAATCTGTGGCAGAACTGGAAGTAACATCTCCCTTTTATTCTTCCTTTCTGGGGCTCATGCCATGATTTAAGAAATGCTAAAGAATAATATATACAATTTGAGTTTTTTGCCATGGGCATATGTTACCTGACCAAAAAAAAATTAATATTGACATTTAAAAGATTTTTTAAATGAAAGGACGTTAAGGGAACATGCAGTCTCATTAACGGGAAGGAATAGACTCTGTTCCCAGTTCTCTGCTTACTTGCCAGCTGCCCAGCAGTGAAAGCACCAAAGCCATCTACTACCTGACAATCCCTCCAGGTCTGTACAGCTGCTATTCAATCCTAAGCACACAGTCCCACAGTGAAAGTAGCTCCTTTCACTGCTTATTTCCTGCAGATGTACAAGGAAGGTAATGCTGTGACAGACTGTAGAGATTCCTTCATATCCCAGGGATCCCTGGCAGACCATTTCAGAGACATTGAAATAGGACAGCATCCTCCACTACTGGTGGCTGTCTAGGGTCATGTAAAGGCGACTGAAGTTTCCACTTGCTTCTAGTATTGCAAGTTACCTAAAACCCCTACCAAGTTGACTGTATCTTAGAATAAAGAGATTTTGTTCAATCCAATGAAAATGTATCAATTTAATTGGTACATAAGTAAAAGCCTGAGAGTGGAGCAATAGGAAAGGAAAAATAAGCCTGACTTGACAATGTCAGGGACAAGCAGGGGTCCTAACTTTGGTTGGATAACAAAACATGTATTCTGCAAAGGACACATTTGGGAAGCATTTCACTCATAAATTCATCATGTTAGTTGGAATTCTGATGTAGACTCAGCTTTTCCATGATTGCAGTGAGCAGTGTTAAATTACTCCATTCACCTCTCTGGGTCACATTCACCATCCAAAAAATCAGGCTGTCATCTATTCCAATGATCCTGTAAGCAAATCAACAGGTGATATAGAAGGCCGCCATACAAAATTAGAAGTTCTGATGGAGGGACCACCTAAAATCTACACTGCAATAACATACCACTTCGAATGGAAGAAAAGCAAATCTGCTGCTGATACGAAGGCTGCTGAATAGAATAATAGTGTGTCTGATTCACTGTCGCAAAATGTAAAATGCAGGAGAAAACAGAGGAGGTAAGAAAGGCAAAAATCATTATCTTCAAACTTGAAAAGAATTGGACTCATAAATTCCTCTTCTCCTGCTATCCATCAAAGATTAAAATACTTTCAGCTCATTGCTTGCACCACATCAATGTGTTTAATGCCATAGAGGGAACAAGTCTGAAATCCAGGAGCTAATGCTCACAGTTCATCTTGGAGTATGAACAGGAAGAAGGGGAAAGGGTAATTTATTTGGTTTAAGAAAAATATCTATCCTCTTGACTCCAAATAATTTCCTCCAGAAATACAGAGAAGGTGCAGATATAAAATATACAAAGAAAAACATATGTAGAATCAGTAAAAAGCAAAATCATTACCCAGCAGGCACATGAGAGTAGCTCCTTTCACTGTCCCCTCAATTCAGCCGACAGCTTCACAACCTCCTGGGTAGCAATGGTGGTGGTATCACACCCTCACCTCCACATCAAGGGTTCACCAGGTATTTCAAGGGTCTCATCCCCACTGCCTCAACCCCACCCCACCTCGACCTCCCTCAAATGCCTGGGGTCAAGCCTCTTCATCTCTCAGACTCCAGCTATCCCACTATATCTCCTTGCTTCAAATGTCATCTCCCACAGGACTGAGTTGGCTCCTCGAGTATAGATATTTGTGGGCTCCCTCAAGGGTCTGTCTCCTTCTGCAGTTACAAGCCACTGGAATGTAAACAGACACCAACCTAAAGACTGGCTTTATTGGCTCCCAGGTATTTCCAAAAAAATTTTTTTACTAGTTGCCAGCATTTAAGTATCATGAAGACTCACATAAAAAATGAGATTTCAAGCTTCTTCTTAAAAATTGGGATATCTGGTAATACAGGGTTCATACACTAGAAAAACCATCTGTGGGAATGGAGTCTCTGCTACCTTCCTTAGAAGTCACCACAGTCACTATTCTGTCAGAGTCACTCTTTTACATTACCTTCCTGGCCTCTGCGTGTACTCTGTGACCTATGACTTACAATATTAAACTCTTTATCATAGCTTTCCAAGCCCTTCACAATGTCATTCCAACTTAGATACTCCAGACCTGATTTCCACCCACACCACATTCGTAAACACCTGCTACCACCACAAAACATGCCTCTGTGCTTATTTCCATACTGGCTTTTTTTTTTTTTGATGTATTGGAGTATAGTTGATTTACAATGGACTTGGAGACTGTCATACTGAGTGAAGTAAGTCAGACACAGAAAAACAAGTGTCATAGGATATCGCTTATATGTGGAACCTAAAAACTAGGTACAAACTTATTTACAAAACAGATATAGAGTCACAGATGTAGAAAACAAACTTATGGTTACCAGGAGGGAAAAGGAGCTGGAGGGATAAATTAGGAGACTGGGAATGACATATATGCACTACTATATATAAAATAAATAACTAATAAGGACCTACTGTATAGCACAGGGACCTCTACTCAGTACTCTATAATGGCTTATACGGGAAAAGAACCTAAAAAAGAGTGGATATAAGTATATGTATAACTGATTCACTTTGCTGTACAGCAGAAATTAACACAATATTATAAATCAACTACACTCCAATAAATATTTTTAAAAAGAAAAAAACAAACAAACAATGTTGTGTTAGTTTCAGTTGTACAGCAAAGTGATTCAGTTATATAAACATGTGTATATACTTTTTTTTACATTCTTTTCCCATTCAGGTTATTACAGAATATTGAGCAGAGGTCCCTGTGGCTTTTATGCTGTGTCCCCTCGTTATCGTTGTCTTGCCTAACAGAATCCATTACTCAGTCACTATGAATCAACTCAAATTATGTCACCTCTTTATCATCTTCCCCAGTCTCTTTCCCTAGAGCTCTCATCACTACCATTTCCGTAACATTACTGGAGCAATTGCCAAAATGTATTTACAATGTTAATGGTCAGTATCCCTAAACTTTGTCGGGGATAGTGTCCCATCTTATTTTCTCCATGGAATCTAGCATAAGTATGGCCAGCAGTGGATGTTCTAAAAATATTTGTTCAAATAAAAGTAGATACCAAGGACCATGGCTGGGATGCTAATGCTATTCCACACATCCCTGCACGCCTCTTCCTTCAAAGGAAAGAGACAAAGGGGAAACAGCTGTAGTATGTTGCTCCAAGATCTCCCCAAAACGAGAGGATGGTCCCACTAAGATCCTGGACCCATGTCTTCTCTTTGAATATAATGGTATGGAAGTAATTTCACCTTAAACACCTAGTTATCTGAGAATGACTTGGTTGTGGCTCTTTTCCCTCCTGCCAAGCAGAAAACTGAGTCATTCCTGGAGGCAATAGACTTCCAGCCAAAGGTTCCTACGTGGTCTGGTGGGGAGATGGGTTGGGGGCTGGGTTGGCCAGGAACAGGTTTTTTGCAATTCTCTCTAAGACCCCGTCACTAGCAAGCCACACTGCCATTCTCTGCAATTAGAATGGACTCAACTTGTGTAATGTTGTTCTGCTGAGACAAGAATTGTGGTCATCACAACCATAGAGTTAAAAATGTTATAGGCTTCATAAAAACAATCACATCGGCTATAAAACGGTAGGTGATCAAGGTTGCCACTCCACTCTCATCATAACTTAGTTTGACATGCCTGGATGGAGAAACAAATTACAGGTAATTCCTAGCCCACTTTCCATTACAGTGGGAAATGATACATTGCAGACTGCCACAGTGGTAAAGAGAGAATAAATATTTTTCAAATGATAGGAAATAAGACTGGAAAAGGGATTGCTGGATAGATTGAGATAATAGTTTCTAAGAATTGGAGTCATCACAAAACTGTTCTGGGAAATATGGGGTTCAAAAGGATTAGCTGAAGTACATTGGTACTCATGCCCCTTATTTATTATGGAAATAGCATATACTCTAGAATCTCTCACATCTTCAGTTGTCCAAGGTCAAGCTGCTGGGTCACTGAATACATACCTATGGCCTTGAGCAAGATCCAGTCTCTTTGTCTGAAAAAAAAATGTTTATGTCTTCATCTGGAAAAAAACAAAACAAACAAAGAAAAAAAAGGCAATAAGAATCCTGCTACTGAAACTACTGCTGCTTAAATTCAGGAGTTTTTTTAAGGGTTAAATAAGACAATGAATACGCAATAATTAACTTAATGCCAGGAAGAGAGCAGATTCTAAATAAATCAATGTCTGTGACCTTCCTCTACCCACACCTCTGAAGTTTTCTGCCATTCAAGGTAAACTACCTCCCAAGTCCCACACCCTCACTCACACACATACACAAACACAGAACTCCTCTATCTGCATCCCATCACACACCCTATCCCTTCTCTTGCTTTGTCCACTGCATAGGCAACACACTGGATGTGTGGGGGTATATGTACTAGGGTTTTATACAGTGAGCTTCTATCTGCTATCATGCCAGAGTAAGGTCAGATATATAAAGTTGTGCTTAAGGATATTAAACACACACACACAAACACATCAGGAAATTTAAAGATCTCACAAGTGCAACTCAAGGTAGAGTGACTCAAATGCCCCCAGGCCTCAATTTTCTTCTTCTGGGGACTCCTTAAAAAATGAGTTGGAAATGCCCTGTCATGTCTCGTTGCACTGTGTTGATCACTGCTGACAGATCATGGAACCATTTGGAAGCTGATGAGATATAAGTATTATGGTTCAAAACTCAGTGACAACCAAATGTAAAACAGATAGCTAGTGAGAAGTAGTGGCATCGCATGGGGAGATCAGCTCGGTGCTTTGTGACCTAGAGGGGAGGGATAGGGAGGGTGGGAGGGAAACACAAGAGGGAGAGGATATGGGGATATATGTATACATAGTGTTGGTTCACTTTGTTACACAGCAGAAACTAACACAACATTGTAAAGCAATTATACTCCAATAAAGATGTTAAAAATAAATAAATAAATAAGGGTTAATAAATGTAAAAAATAAAAACAAACTCAGTGACACAGGTATTACAGTGACAGATGGCACAGCCAGGTCAAAAAGCAGAGGGAGGCAGAGGGCTGCCTGACTAACACAAGTTCTATTAATGTAGAGTGACTGTTAATCTGGTGACTGTCTGAAAAAGTTAAACCAATTTCATAAATCAGCAATGGGAGAAAAATATTTTAATGACAATTATAGACTGGGAAATGTAGACAGCATGGTGGTGGTGATTGCTGCCCTGTCCCAATCAGTAGGTATCCTGGTCATTGGGCCCTTTCCCTCAAGGGAGTGTTAATGATTTTTTTTTTATTTGGGGGCAGGGGCACAGCGCCATGGAATAAACTTGTTTCCCTTGCTGGGTGTTCTCCCTAGGTGGATCTATGTGATAAAATTCCAAGCAGAGAAAGCTGGGGGAAGTGACAAGCCAGGCACTGTGCCCTTGTGTTCTAATTGGCACTTATGCCTTAAGAAAAGCTTGGTATCTCATTGCACAGAACTGCTCTGTCTAGCTGGACATTCCTTCAGCAATGCAAGAACTTCCACATGGATGCCTCCTCTTCTATCTCCCTGACTTCCTTGAAATCCCCACTTCTCCCGTCTTTCCCAAATGCTAACTCTCCCCCAGCAGTTAACAAGCTCCAGTTTCCTCTGGGTCATGGAAACCTTCAGCCTGAAATGAGGTTTTTTGGACCAGAAATATTCATTTCTGGTCCTGGGTAAAAGGCAGTGGAATGGATTTCGCACCAATGTGCAGTGACAGAAAGAAAGCCCAACTCCAGGGTGCCATTTGCTTTTTGACTGGTTTATCCTTAGCTTTTGTTATCTACAGACTTCAGACATCTAACAAGGACTTACTGTATAGCACAGGGAACTCTACTCAATATTCTGTAATACCCTATATGGAAAAAGAATCTGAAAAAGAATGGATACATATATATGTATAACTGATTCACTTTGCTGTACACCTGAAACTAACACAATATTATAAATCAACTATACTCCAATAAATTTTTTTAAAAAGAACATGAAAACGAATAAACAAGTGTGGATGTGTTCCAGAAAGACCTGTATTGATGGCAATTAAATTTGAATCTGATATAAAAAACTTCAGACATCTTATTTTTCAAGGATTCATTATCTACCAATAACTATTGAAGTCCATATGTAAGATTCCCACTTCCCCAGCTACCACTTCTCTGTTGACCTTATTTTGGTAAACACACATCCACATCTATACGGATGCCCTTCCCATGTTCGAGGCATCATGCAATAACTCCATTACATTGCATCTTCCCATTCGAGGGAAGTCCAACTTTAAGGGGTGCACCATCGAGTAAGGGTAGAGGCAGGCTGTTAGCTGGGCAGGTGCAGAGCATAGCTGTTAGCCCAGCTCTATATCTGAGGAAAGAAGACTGAATGCAGGCTCAGAGTGACAGAAGGGCCCAAGGTGAAGTAGACAGGGCCAGCTCAGGTCCGTTGGCTTGGGACAGGAAGTTGATGTCCTCGTAATGGCAAGCTTCAGTTGCTGCCTCAGCCAAATCATTTTTAATACCATCCAGGAGCTTCCCCAGGGTATAGGAAAAGGGGGAAAAACTACTTCCAACCAACAATTCTGGTTCAAGGCTTTCAAATTTTTACTAGGCTAAAATTTCCTTCGCTACAGACCCAGTTGTGGCTAAAAGTCTGGACTAAAGCTTGGCCCCCTGGGAAGGGAAATGGAAGAAACCATACTGGGTTTTGTCTAATGTCAATCCTTGTTACACTAATTAGTATCAGTAAGTATAACCTGATAGAGTTGTCAAACATGGATGTAGAGAATGGACGTATAGCCACCAGGAGGGAAAGGTGGTGTGGGATGAATTGAGAGAATGAGATTGACATATATACACTACTATGTATAAAATAGATAACTAATGAGAACCTACTGTATAGCACAAGGAATGCTACTCAATGCTCTGTAGTAACTTAAATAGAAAGGCAATCCAAAAAAGAGGAGATATATGTATATATATGGCTGATTCACTTTGCTGTACAGCAGAAACTAACATAACATTGTAAAGCAAGTATACCCCAATAAAAATTAATTTTTTAAAAAAAGCTGATAGAGTTGTCAAGTAAAGATAAGACAAAATAGATACACTTCACAAAAATGTTTTAATTTCTTTTTTAATTATTGAGAATAAATTGATACATAACACTGGGCAAGTTTAAGGTGAACAACCTGCTGATCTGATAAACTTATATATTACATTACCCCCATGGTGTTAGCTAACACCTCCACCACATCACATAATTGTCATTCCTTTTCTCTGATGAGAACACTTATGATCTGGTCTCCTAGCAACTATCAAGTATATAATATAGTATCATTAACTACAATCACAATACTGTGTATTAGATCCCCATAATTTATTCATCATCCAACTGCAAGTTCATTCATACACATTCAATTTCATTATTTTGCATTTAATTTCATTTAAAAAGAATAATAGAAAGATTTACCATTTATCACGTATATAGACAACACTGAAGAGAGAAACCAAGGCTTGCAAGACTAGTTAATTGATCGACTGTTTAACTGGTTTATTACTATGAATATTTCTCAATCAGCAAGATTGAGGCTGTTCCTAAACTTTTGTCCTAAACCTGACTCCATTATTATGTGAATCCAAGAAAAAAAAGACACATTTTAAAATCGTTCCCTAATCATTAGATCTATCTTTAAAATAAGCATAGCTTACCTGCTACTTTTGCTGTATCAGAGAGGATATAAATGTGTTTTCTTTTTTTTTTTCATGGTTTAAATAACAGAAATTTATTTTCTTGCAGTACTGAAAAATCAAAGTCCCAGATCAAGGTTCAGCAGGGTTTGGTTCCTGGTGACAACCCTATTCCTGGCCTTCAGATGCCAGCCATCTCATGGCATCCTCACAAGGTCTTTCCTCTGTACACCCATGGACTGAGACAGGTTGAGCTCTCTAATGTCTCATAAGAACACTTATGCTATCAGATCAGGGCCCCACCCTTATTATTTCATTTAAGCTTAATTACTTCCTTAAAGACCCTATCTCCAAATATAGCCTGGTGTTAGGGCTTTAACATTTGAATTTGGAGGGGGCACAAATATTCAGCTCATAAGATATTCATTTTGCTATGTGTTTATAATTAATATATATGTATGTATATACATATGTGTATATATGCATATATACATACATTTTTTTTCTATTTTTTTATTAGTTTCTGCTTTATAACAAAGTGAATCAGTCATACATATACATCTGTTCCCACATCCCCTATATACATACATTTTATCAAGGAATTGTAAGCTCTTGTAACTCTATTCCTTTTATTTCTTTTTCTTCTCTGATTTCCGTGGCTAGGACTTCCAAAACTATGTTGAATAAAACTGGTGAGAGTGGATATCCTTGTCTTGTTCCTGATCTTAGAGGAAATGCTTTCAGTTTTTCACCATTGAGAATGATGTTTGCTGTGGGTTTGTCATATATGGCCTTTATTATGTTGAGGTAGGTTCCCTCTATGTCCACTTTCTGGAGAGTTTTTGTCATAAAACGGTATTGAATTTTGTCAAAAGCTTTTTCTGCATCTATTGAGATGATCATACGGTTTTTATTCTTCAATTTGTTAATATGGTGTATCAAATTGATTGATTTGCATATATTGGAGAATCCTTGTATCCCTAGCATAAATCCCACTTGATCATGGTGTATGATCCTTTTAATGTGTTGTTGGATTCTGTTTGCTAGTATTTTGTTGAGGATTTTTGCATCTATATTCATCAGTGATATTGGTCTGTAATTTCCTTTTTTTGTAGTATCTTTGTCTGGTTTTGGTATCAGGGTGATGTTGGCCTCATAGAATGAGTTTGGGAGTATTCCTTCCTCCACAGTTTTTTGGAAGATTTTGAGAAGGATGGGTGTTAGCTCTTCTCTAAATGTTTGATACAATTCACCTGTGAAGCCATCTGGTCCTGGACTTCTGTTTGTTAGAACATTTTAAATCACAGTTTCAATTTCATTACTTATGATTAGTCTGTTCATATTTTCTATTTCTTCCTGGTTCAATCCTGGAAGGTTATACCTCTCTAAGAATTTGTCCATTCCTTCCAGGTTGTCCATTTTATTGGCATACAGTTGCTTGTAGTAGTCTCTTAGGATGCTTTGTATTTCTGCAGTGTCTGTTTTAACTTCTCCTTTTTCATTTCTACTTTTATTGATTTGAGATCTCGCCCTCTTTTTCTTGATGAGTGTGGCTTATAGTTTATCAATATTGTTTACCTTCTCAAAGAACCAGCTTTTAGTTTTATTGATCTTTGCTATTGTTTTCTTTGTTTCTATTTCATTTATTTCTGCTCTGATCTTTATGATTTCTTTCCTTCTGCTAACTTTGGGTTTTGTTTGTTCTTCTTTCTCTAGTTCCTTTAGGTGTAAGTTTAGATTGTTTATTTGAGATTTTTCTGGTTTCTTCATGTAGGCTTGTATAGCTATAAATTTCCCTCTTACAACTACTTATGCTGCATCCCATAGGTTTTGGATTGTCGTGTGTTCATTGTCATTTGTCTCGAGATATTTTTTGGTTTCCTTTTTGATTTCTTCAGTGATCTCTTGGTTATTTACATGTGTTTGTGTTTTCTTACGTTTTTTCCCTGTAATTCATTTCTAATCTCATAGCATTGTGGTCAGAAAAGGTGCTTGATATGATTTCAATTTTCTTAAATTTACTGAGACTTGATTTGTGACCCAAGATGTGATCTATCCTGGAGAATGTTCCATACACTTGAGAAGAAAGTGTAATCTGCTGTTTTTGGATGGACTGTCCTATAAATATCAATTAAGTCTATCTGGTCTATTGTGTCATTTAAAGCTTCTGTTTCCTTATTTATTTTCATTTGGGATGATCTGTCTGTTGCTGTAAGTGACGTGTTGAAGTCCCCCTCTATTATTGTGCTACTGTCAATTTCCTGTTTTATAGCTGTTAGCAGTTGCCTTATATATTGAGGTGCTCCTATGTTGGGTGCATATATATTTATAATTGTTATATCTTCTTCTTGGATTGAGCACTTAATCATTATGTAGTGTCCTTCCTTGTCACTTGTAACATTCTTTATTTTAAAGTCTATTTTATCTGATATGAGTATTGCTACTCCAGCTTTCTTTTGATTTCCATTGGCATGGAATATCTTTTTCCATCCCCTCACTTTCAGTCTGTATGTGTCCCTAGGTCTGAAGTGGGTCTCCTGTAGACAGCATATATATGGGTCTTGTTTTTGTATCCATTCAGCAAGCCTGTGTCTTTTGCTTGGAGCATTTAATCCATTCACGTTTAAGGTAATTATCAATATGTATGTTCCTATGACCATTTTCTCAATTTTGAGGGGTTTGTTTTTGTAGGTCCTTTTCTTGTCTTGTGTTTCCCACTTAGAGAAGTTCCTTTAGCATTTGTTGTAAAGCTGGTTTGGTGGTGCTGAATTCTCTTAGCTTTTGCTTGTCTGTAAAGCTTTTGATTTCTCCATCGAATCTCAATGAGATCCTTGCCATGTAGAGTAATCTTGGTTGTAGGTTCTTCCCTTTCATCACTTTAAATATATCGTGCCACTCCCTTCTGGCTTGTAGAGTTTCTGCTGAGAAATCAGCTGTTAACCTTATGGGAGTTCCCTTGTATGTTATTTGTTGTTTTCCCCTTATTGCTTTCAATAATTTTTCTTTGTCTTTAATTTTTGTCAGTTTGATTACTATGTGTCTCGGTGTTTTTCTCCTTGGGTTTATCCTGCCTGGGACTCTCTGCACTTCCTGAACTTGGGTGACTATTTCCTTTCCCATGTTATGGAAGTTTTCAATTGTAATCTCTTCAAATACTTTATCTGGTCCTTTCTCTCTCTCTTCTCCTTCTGGGACCCCTATAATGTGAATGTTGTTGCATTTAATGTTGCCCCAGAGGTGTTTTAGGCTTTCTTCATTTCTTTTCATTCTTTTTTCTTTGTTCGTTCCACAGGGGTGAATTCCACCATTTTGTCTTCCAGATCACTTATCCATTCTTCTGCCTCAGTTATTCTGCTATTGATTCCTTCTAGTGTAGTTTTCATTTCAGTTATTGTATTGTTCATCTCTGTTTGTTTGTTCTTTAATTCTTCTAGGTCTTTTTTAAACATTTCTTGCACCTTCTAGATCTTTACCTCCATTCTTTTTCCAAGGTCATGGACCATCTTCACTATCATTATTCTGAATTCTTTTTCTGGAAGGTTTTCTACCTCCACATCTTTCCATTGTTTTTCTGGGGTTTTATCTTGTTCCTCCATCTGGTACATAACCCTCTGTCTTTTCATCTTTTTATCTTTCTGTGAATATGATTTTCCTTCCACAGGCTGCAGGATTGTAATTCTTCTTGCCTCTGTTGTCTGCCCTCTGGTGGATGAGGCTGTCTTTGAGGTTTGTGCAAATTTTCTGATGGGAGGGACTGGTGGTGGGTAGAGCTGACTGTTGCTCTTGTGGGCAGAGCTCAGTAAAACTTTAATCCATTTGTCTGTTGATGGGTGGGGCTGGGTACCCTCCCTGTTGGTTGTTTGACCTGAGGAAACCCAACACTGGAGCATACCTGGGCTCCTTGGTGGGGCTAATGGCAGACTCTGGGAGTGCTCACGCCAAGGAGTACTTCCCAGAACTTCTGCTGCCAGTGTCCTTGTCCCCATGGTGAGCCACAGCCACCCCCGCCTCTGCAGGAGATCCTCCAACACTAGCAGGTAGGTCTGGTTCAGTCTCCCCTGGGGTCACTGCTCCTTCCCCTGGGTCCTGATGCACACACTATTTTGTGTGTGCCCTCCAAGAGTGGAGTCTGTTTCCTCCAGTCCTGTCAAAATCTTGCAATCCAATCCCACTAGCCTTCAAAATCTGATTCTCTAGGAATTCCTCCTCCCATTGCCAGACCCCCAGGTTGGGAAGCCTGATGTGTGGCTCAGAACCTTCACTCCAGTGGGTGGACTTCTGTGGTATAAGTGTTCTCCAGTCTGTGAGTCACTCACCCAGCAGTCATGGGATTTGATTTTAATGTGATTGTGCCCCTCCTACCATCTCATTGTGGCTTCTCCTTTGTCTTTGAAGGTGGGGTATATTTTTTGATGAGTTCCAGTGTCTTCCTGTTGATGATTGTCCAGCAGCTAGTTGAGATTCTGGTGTTCTCTCAAGAGGGAGTGAGAGCATGTCCTTCTACTCCACCATCTTGGTTCCGATTTAAATGTGTTTTCTTTAGTGGAAACTTTTTGCACATACATTGAATAGTCAAGTTTCCATCTAAATATAATGTTTTTTCTAGTATTTTACTCTAGGCATGACTTTTATAGACATTATGCCTGGTTTGTAATATCTGCTGAAGAGAAGAGCATGTTACTGACTTCTGCAAAGCTGAGGAACCAAGGTAATCACCTCCAACATTGAGAGCTAGTAATTCTATACAGTAAATCAACCCATTCAGTTGCTAACAGGTACATTTTACAAACTTTTATCTTGAAGAATTCAACTGAGAAAATTTCTGTCAAAATTTAAATATTCCACGGGAACTTTGTTGATGCTTCCTCATAGCAGATTAAAATTAAAATGGCCATGAACTGTGAAATCAAGTTGAGAGCCATTGGTTTGGATTCTGATTTCCTTTTCCAAGGAAAATCATGTCACTTCCCTTGGGTCTCTTCTCAGCCCATCTTCCTGATGAGATAAAGTTTTCCCCTATTTCAAATTTCATGAAAGAATATCAACATTATCCAAAGAGCAGCAAAACATTGAAGCCATAGTAAGTGTGAAAGACTATTTGCAGTCCTAGTGTTTGTCAGAAAGTATAGCATCAAATGCACTAACACTTAGGACTTATCAAAATTTTGGTCAAGGGAAATAATATTTCTAGAAAATTACCTGAAGAAAAAGTAACCCATCTATTCCTCTAACATTCAAAACAACTTATCCTCAGACTGAACCTTACCACTACAGATGTATATATATAGGGCACCTTCTTCTCTGCACCCTCTTTTCCCAAGGAAAAATTTTAAACTATCTTACTAAATCATACATTATTATACCACCCACACACACTGAGAAATGTTTCTATACAGATATTGTTGAGAACATCATTCATGACATACTTTATGTCATCTTAAGAGTAACCTATGGGTAAAAATTAATTTCATCAATTAGTAATAGATTACTTCCTTTGAACAATTGGTTTGTTTAATCTTACAAATGCATGAACTGTGTGACTTGATTTTTTTCCTCTTTTTTGGTTGCCAGAAAGTTCAGAGATAAATATTGGGACCATTCATCCAGGGTCTTACAGTGCACATTCTGCATTTTAATTTTACACTTAGCTTAAACTTCTATTTATACCTTAATTTTTATTGTTGTTGTGCTTTCTTTGATTAGTTACTTTAAGCTTTTGTATAACATTTTGTCAATCCTTTTATTTGGGGGGGGAGGATAAGATTTTTAGAATAATCAAATTCACATAACTAATCATCTATTATTTACATCACATTTTCTTAGGCACCATGATACCTTTTCTGTAACTTATCTTCTAATACAAATATCCTACCTGGTATCTGAACATTTAATTTAAACATGGGCAAACGTTCATCAGTAGCAAGAATGTTGAGAAACTCTCTAAGGATTTTCAAGATCATAAAGGACACTACACTGGGAATATTTAGAACTTTATTATTGTTTCTCCCTAAAAGAAACAAAGGCTGGTATGAATCATGATTGTCCTGATAAGTTATGTACATTTTAATTTAATTATATATTTATAAAAATAAATCATAATTTGTAAAAATAAATGAAATCAAATCTTATTCCACAATGACTGAGGGAAAGTTTGAGAGACAAACTCAAGCTTTGATAAAATGTTTGAGAGACTGAATTTGGGACTAAGAACAGGAGAAAATTACTGAGTTATTTCCTTGATATTAACTGGGCTTTCAAGAGAACTACATTCTTCTTCATCAGTAGCAAGTGTGCTGAGTATTTACAGCAGTTAAGACTCTTTCTGCCCTCAAGAGTCTTGGAAATCTCATTCCATTTCCTATATCTTATCACAGAAGAGGTATTATTTTATTAATTGTCCTTCAGCTTTCTTCATTTCTTCTTTTTAATGCACATCTAAATCTCAATGTTCTTTTGTATTTCTTTATATTCAATGTACTTTAGCTAACTATACCAATAGTTTGGGATTAGTGAACCCAGTTTGCAAGGTTAACTGAGATTCTTGACAAATTTACCTGCTAAAATGGAGCAGAATCTGTTTTACTTCAAGATTCCCATTAAATTATTACTTCTTCTAACTTAAAATAAGACAATAACTTTGCAAACTACCCCTTCCTGTAGCATGGTCCCTTCAGTCTGCAGCATCACTGAGGATGCTGCTCTTGTCCCTCCATACATCTTCATCTCCATAGTAGCACTGCAGCCATTAATAATGCAAAGGGCGGCAAGGGCACCACTGCCATGCTTGTCACAGGGACAAAGCTAATCATGAAATCCATTACCTCATTGTTCATGGTTATCTTCCTTAGTAGTGACTGATGGAGGTCATTCTCATCAACAACTCATGATGCCAGGAATTCAAGAGCCTCCTTCAGCAAGACACTAGGAGCAAGAGCAACCTCACAGTTGTTTGTTTTCTTTGGTGTCATGTGAAAAACTCATTCCTAGAGCACCACTAGACAGCCACAGCTATTTGGGAGCAAATTCCTCCTCTTCAACTTCTCTGAAACATTCAGCCTCTATAAACTCAATAGCCCCTCTCCACCAACGCAGCTCCTTATTTCTGTTGAAACTCAAGGAATAATGAGTACCAGAGTTTGCTAGACAGGAAGTTTCAACTGAGGCGCCAAGATACCATAGGTATCAGATACGAAGGTGAGCTGTTAAACAGAATAAATGTTGTTTTTCAAAGGAGATATCATAGAATCAATCTGATGACTGACCTTCAATAAAGACTTCAAAAGACTGAACAACTTAGAGATTATGGAGAGAGAGTATGTAAAGAAATTTCTTTGGGGAGAACTGTTCCCTTACTGCAACTCTCAGCCCCCACTTTATTCTCCCATCACCAAGGGGACAAGTGTAAAATAAGCTCCTCTCTTCAACTCCAGCCAAGACAGAGGCTTCACTTTATTCATATTAGCCAAAAACAGAAAACAGTCTACATGCCCATCAATAGGAGATAAACTGTGCTGTAGTCATAAAAGAGAACACTACTCATTGGTAAAAAGGAACTAATGACACATATGACAACATAAGTGAGTCTCAGAAACATTATGCTAAGTAAGAGAATCCATACTCAAGAATACATACTGGAGGATTTCATTTATCTCAGGTCCTAGAATACCAAACCTGGTCTATAGTGGATAAACAAAACAAAAACAGTGGTTGCTTCTTGTGGGCAAGTGGTGTGGAGATTAACGTGGAGGAGATATGAAAGAACTTTCTGGGACGATGTCTATATCTTGATAGGACTTTGGATTACACAGGTGTATGAATTTCTCAAAACTCAAATAAGTACATTTGATGTGTACATTTCATTGTATGTAAATTTTACACCTAAAATATATAAACATATATTAGTTAATGATACACATGCTGAGATGTTCACAAGGACATATACAGATGTCTGCAAATTACTTATCTTTAAAATGTATCAAAAATAAGATGAATTTGTGGATGACTAAAGAGATGAATAAATGGATGTATATGTAATAAAATGAGCAGAGAACAATGTAATGGTAGGTGGTAGGTATACAGGTATTCACTGTATAGAAATCTTTTCCACTTCACAGCATATTTGAAAATTGTCATGATAAACTAGTGAGGAAAAAATAAGATAGTGGCTTCAATGGGACCCCTTGTAGAACTTGATATCAGTCTCATGAAAGTATATGAACACAATAGACTGTCTATCTCTGGTCAGCAAAATCAATCAGGGGGCAAGTGTAACAGGCTGGCCAGATGCTTTGGCAGTGGAGAAAATGTTGCTACTGTGTTCAGTTTGCCCATCCAGGTTACAAGGACAAAGGAAGTGTGAATGTGTGTTTCCTGTGGACCAGATGTGGGTTCAACAGTAAAGAGACCAGCTTGGAGGTACTGTGACTCCTGCCCAAGAGGACCATATGGGGGGCGGGGGAGCAAAGGCTAGAGGAACAGAAGGCATTATCCCCAAGGTGGGGTGGAGGTTATAGTCACAAGGACCCAACAAGAGAGCCTCTGAAAAACTCACACAAGTATTAGTGACTGAAAGTATCCACCTGTCAGGCCCAGAGAACACAGTCATCTTATACTATTACTTCTCAGGAAGAACATCTTCCACCTTTCCCCTGATTTCTGATCCACTGCAGCCCTACAATGGTCAGTAAGAGCAGCTTGCTCAGGGGAGGTGGTGAACAAGGAATAATCCATCACACCTTTTTCTCCTGAAGTCATAAGCCAGCATCATCATGCCACCCACAACTGAGAAAGCTGGCAGAAGTGCTGGGGAGGGAGAGGAGAGAAGAACTATCTTAGAATAAAGTCAGAAGTTTATGTTATATGATGGTGGACAGTCTAACTTCTTAATCGAAATGCTGTCTTTCAATTTAAAAAGACTCTAGGACTATCAGTTTTCCCAGAGTGACCAGAAAAGCTCTGGCTCATGGTGGCAGGGGAAACAAATCCCACACTAAAAATGTTTAAATGGACAGTAGATGTGGTGGATGTTTTTCATGTCCCAGGTACCCTTCTGAATGTCATTGAACCCACGTTGCCATGAGTGCTGGGTACTCATGGCTCACAGAAGCCTTCTCCTCCAGAGAATTGCCTGCAACAGAATGGAGGCCACCTCATCCAGACTATGTGACTGGCCACCGCCACCCTCAAGTAGACAGTGGCCAGAAGCCACTCAGGAGTACCAAAGGTGGAATTTCAAGGGGGAATGGGACTCAACTCTGTCATGCAGTTTGTGCACCAAAGATTCCCTTGGGACAAGGCTGCAGCTAAACTTCAGTCAAGACAGTATCCTTACTTAGTTTTCTTTCCCTGCCCTACCTTGTACCCTTCATTCTCCTCCTGAAGATATCCTTTCAAGAAGTCACTTGTACAAGAACCCCCCAACCTGGCTGTGCTTCTAGAGACCTCTACCTAAGACAGAAGGGGACAAAAATAAAAGTGGATTTTTATTATATTGTACCCATTGTAGAACATGAATGCAAAGACAAATCTCATGAATGCTTGACAGGAAAGTAAAGACAAGCTCTCATCTGTTGGCTGACCTTGGAAGGTCTCAGTGCTCTGTTGGTTATTGCCTCCCCAGCTCTCCCCCATCCATCAGAAAACTGCACAATAGCTTCTCCCATCATCCTGGAAAGAACCAGACTTTCTTCATTGTCTCTACATACGCATTTGCCCTTAGACAATTCTGCATTTAAAAATAATGTAAGTTTTCATTTTTCTCTTCTAAGAAAGTTCAATTGTAAAATGTTAACATGTTCATCTTTGGGAGGTGAAAAATCCCTACATCCTTCATAAACAGAAGTCTTAGGTAGATATTGCACTGAAGGTTAAATGTGGGTTCCAGAATTCTTTGATGCAATAATATGAGCTCCAGCTGGTGGACAAACTCTGGTCATGGCAGGCACTGTAGTGGAGCCAGTACAGACAGATGGGTAAAGTGCTGCTTCCAAAACATTTCTCAAATAAACAGAAAAAATCATTCATCACGTTAAATAAAACTGAGAAACAATATTGAGAGGATGCAACCACTTAGGAATCATGCCTTTGGAAAACGTGACACTTGATGTGTGCACTGACCATCAAAACAGAAGACCAGTTCCATGGATACTACAAAGCAGAGATAAAGTATGGTTTAATTTTAGTTAACTTGGATGATTTTTTAAAATTTTTTATTGGAGTATAGTTGATTTATAATGTTGTATTGTTTCAGGTGTACAACAAAGTGAATCAGTTATACATATACATATATACACTCTTTTTCTTTTTTTCTTTTAGATTCTTTTCCCATGTAGTTTATTATAGAGTATTGAGTAGAGTTCCCTGCGCTAAACAGCAGGTTCTTATTAGTTATCTATTTTATTTATAGTAGTGTGTATATGTCAATCGCAATCTCCCAGTTTATCCCTCCCCCCCACCCTTATCCCCTGGTAACCATACTTTCAATGATTGAAGTTAAAAGCCAAATGCTATAGAAACAACCATACTGTAAATGTTGTATTCCCTGGAATGGGGTTGAAATTCTGGAAACCGTAGTCACATCTTTCTGGTGACAAATTGGCCTTGGAAATTGTCAGGTTGGGCTCAACACACAAAGGGACCCTAAGGCTTGGAAGAAATACAAGGTGTAGCTGGTGGGTGGGGAGAACAGTGAGATAACAAGCAATAGTCACACAGGGTTAGGGTCTGTGCAAAAGGAGGTGGGAAATCAATACTCAGCTATCAAGAGAGGGCATGTACCCAGGACCCATCCTCTGTACTCACTGCAAACCTTGACTATGTTACACATCATCTGAAGACTAGAGTGAATCCTAATTTCAACCCAGAAGTGTCAGATATTTATAGTATTTTCTAGGATCATCTTTAACATATCCCCAGTTAGGAATTCAAGGACCAAGTTTCCGTATATGATTTATGTAATTGATTCAAGTACCCTCCAGAGTTTCTGAGCCCCAATTTCTGTGTCTGTAGGGAAATTTTATTTTTCAGTTTACCATGTTGGTTTTTGTTCCTTTTTTTCAAAGTATGATCCATGAATCTTTGGTATCTGAATCTACTGGGGAGCTTATTAAAAATGCACATTCCAGGCTCACCCAAGATCTAAAGCTTCAGAGTTTTGAACCTGGGGATCTGCATTCATAACAAGGTCTCCAGGTACATCTGAGGCCTACTAAATTTATGAACTATTGCAATGAAAAAGAATGAAAGTCTATGACTTCCCTGTGGTGCAGTGGTTAAGACTCTGCCTGGCAATGCAGGGGACACGGGTTCGAGCCCTGGTCCGGGAAGATCCCACATGCCGTGGAGCAACTAAACCCGTGTGCCACAACTACTGAGCCTGCGCTCTAGAGCACATGAGCCACAACTACTAAAGCCCGTGTACCTATAACCCATGCTCCGCAACAAGAGAAGCCACATCAGTGAGAAGCCTGCACACTGCAACGAAGAGTAGCCCCCGTTCACAGCAACTAGAGAAAGACTGTGAGCAACAATGAAGACCCAATGCAGCCATAAATTAATTAAGTAATTACTTTAAAAAAATGACAGACTAAGGCTTCCCCTACATTTGACCCCCAAAGTCAAGAAGGCAAGAGTAGGGACCCTGATCTCCTCAGCCTACCTGCTGTTTTGAGCTCCCAGAGATGCTCTCAAGATATCTAGTGTTTATGTAGAGGTCCACCAAGAGTTGAACAGATTACTGTCCTTCTAGATGCCAACTAATAATAAAGATTCTTTTATGTTCTCTGGAAGCAGCTAAAGTTTTGCACACTTTCTATGAAGGAAAACTTGTCTTCAGAACATTGTTAAAAATCTTCTAATTAGAATTTCACTTAGAAATATTATTTAATGCTACCTCACTTCTGGGAAGTCTTTCACCTCTCTTCCATTGTCCTCTGCATCAAGGCCTGGATAAACAAAGTCCTAATTGCACAATTCTATACCGAGAATCTATTAAGCACTTGCTATGTGCCTAAAATGATGTTAAGAACTACAAACACAAAAATGAGGAGAAAGAGCCCAAGCTGTCTGGGATCACAGTCTAACAGGAAGAAAAGGCAAATACACTGATGATGACAGCACAGTGTGATTACTGGTGATAGATTGTTCAGGGATCCCAGAAAAATGGCATCTAAACCAACCTGCACTTTCAAGGAAAGTTTCCTGGAAAAGGCCCTGCCTGTGAATAGAAGCATGAAAAATAATTTACCTCTTAGACATGTAAGAGGGCAGATGGCAAGAGGACTTACCCACATATTCACCCCATATGAAGAAGGACATTTATGCAAATCCTATTCAGGAGTAACATGGAGCTCTCCAAGGTAGCATTCCAAAAAAGCCTCAGAAAAGCTCTGGTGTTCCAACGACTGTGCTGCATAACAAATCACCCCAAACACAGTGGTTTAAACACCAATAATAACTTTTCCCACTCATGCTTTCTGTGGGCAAGTCAGGGTTGTCTGCTCCACAATGTGTCTGAGATCTTGGTCAGAATAGGTAAAGGCTGGGACTAGAGTCATTTGAAGGCTCATTCATGCACATGTAGCTATGACTGCTAGTTGTCAGCTGGGGACATTGTCTCCTCCCCACGCCAGCCTCTCTGTGTGGTCACTCTTCATGGGTTAGTTGGGTTTCCTCACAGCATGGCTGGATTCCAAGGGTAAGCATCCCAAGGAGAGAGCCAGGCACATGCTCTGTTCTTTTTATGACCTAGCTTTGGAAGTCACATAGCATCGCTTCTGACACTCACTATTTGTCAGAGCAGTCTCAAGCTCCCCACCTGATTCAAGGGGAAGAAACAGTCTCCTTTTGGGGGGAATGTAGTGTTAGTTCCATTATAAGAATAACATGTGGCATGAGATATATCTTTGTACATGTATTTGTACATGTATTATACATATTTTATATCAATTATATATGTACATATATACATACACATAATATATATATATATATATATATGCACAGCCATCTTTGGGAAATACAATATGCCACATCTAGACTTTTAATATAAAGAGAATATTTGAATATCCAGCTTGAGTATGCCATTCAACATATAAAAATATATAAAAATAATAGAAGAGAAAATAGCAAATAAATTTAGGTGTACATATTGTTTACGTGTCACTCACAACTCCCACTGCTATATTTAAAATAGATAACCAACGAGGACCTACTGAATAGCACGGGGAACTCTGCTCAATATTCTGTAATAACCTACATGGGAAAAGCATCTGATAAAGAATATATATATATATATATATATATATATATATATATATATATATGAATCACTTTGCTGTACACCTGAAACTAACACAACATTGTTAATCAACTATACTCCAATATAAAATAAAACAAATTTTTTAAACCATATTGTATATAAGACTCATGGCTAAGTCAACTTTCTATATTGTCTCTTTGTCTTCAAACACACATGTCATATCTACATATAAAAATACAATCTTTCCTGAATCCATCATATAATATCTTTCAGAAATTTGAGCTTTTAAAAACTCTGAAGAAAATGTGTCCAGCATGTTTTAAACTTGTTGCAGTAAAACAAAGCAACAAGAACCCCAGGTCCAATTTTATAGAACTATGGCCAGGAAAATGTTGTCATCTCAAGGTCTAGATTGCAAACTTCCAGTCCCCCGTCTGAGAAACATGTTGACAAATTTCCTCCTTCTACACTCCATGGAGTCATTAATTGAACTTACCTGAACTTTATCATAAAAGGTTCTTGGGTAGTTTTGTAATAGGAGGCCAAAAGTCATAATCACACAAGTAGCCACGGTTTTCACTCTGCACTGGACAGGGGAGGATTCATAACTGGCCAGGCTGGACTCTTTACACCCAAACAGAAACTTCTAAGCAAAAAGCATCACAGGTTTAGCTGTCACTGCACTGTTCTCCTCCATTCCCCCTCAAGGCTTAAATTTAATGCCTACCTGACAGTCTGTGATGCTGCTGCTACATTGACACATGCTTTGTACCTGCCCCAGTGGGGGAGGGAAGACAGGAACCACTGAGTTCACCCTTTCAAGTTGCCAGTTTCCTATCGCACCTGAGTCATCCCTGACGTGGCCTGTGAAGTGTGACCCAGCAATGGGTGGTCATGGGCTGTGCATTAAACTTCAGCTCTAATCCTAAACTGCATGTTAGGGGATTTAAAGCCAGAAGTTTCTAATCAAAAGGGCATGAAAGCATCACATTGACAATATTAAGAAACAACTACATGGCCCATAGAAGTTTGTAACCAGTTGAGGATTAAGAGGGGGAAAATTTCCTCCAAAGACCAATCTCTTTAAATCTTTGAAACTTCCCAGGGTAGCTGAGACAGTAACCCTTGCTCTCAATAGTTATAATAAAACAGGAACATCAGGACTTCCCTGGTGGTCCAGTGGTTAAGACTTCACCTTCCAGTGCAGGGGGTATGGGTTTGATCCCTGGTCAGGGAACTAAGATCCCACATGCCTTGCAGCCAAAAAACAAAACATAAAACAGAAGCAATATTGTAACAAATTCAATAAAGACTTTAAAAATTGTCCACATCAAAAAAAAATAATTTTTTAAAGCAAACAAGAATGTCATTTAGACATAAAGCTAATGTATTTTGGTAGTTCTATGGTTGGTGTTTTTTAAGAAGAATAACTGTTTAGAGCATTAGCACATTAGAAACTAAACCCCAAAGTGACAGATCTAGGCATAAAGAAAGGTTTTTAAGGAAAATTGTAGCTTTTATCGAGGTCAAATGGCAAAAACATCTATTGCTCTCAGCTCTAGTGAATATTTTAGGCTTAAACATTAAAAAGATTGTAAATAAACAGATATAGATTGGCCCAAGGAACTAGTCATAATATATCATTTATAAAACTCTTCAGCCTTTACATGTCCTGATTGGAAGCCAGCCCTGAAGTCATCTTGCTGATGGTTAAAAAAGACTGCTGTATGATAGAATGAACACTCTTCACGTGAAATGGGTTTACCAGCCTGTGAGCTGGAGAACAGGTGTTTTCTAGAGTTCCACTGCCAAAACCCAGTCCACTCAGTGAGATCCAGTAAAAACAAACTCTACTAGTCTGTATCCAGCCTCAGCTTAGATGATCCAGGTAAATGCTCAAACATTTAAGGTTTTATTCCTCTCCCCTTGTGGCTCTCCAAGACAGCATCTGGATGTATTAGAAGTATGGCTTGGATGACCTTGCAAGCAGTGTGAGTGGAGGAAGATGAAGTCCTCAAATATTCAGTTCTTCTCTGAAGACTCTGTGCTGTCAAGGGTTGGTCTCCACCCTTCCCTTCACTGCTGTACTGAGTCCTTGTGAAACTGGCCTGTGGATAGGGGAAGAAGTAACATGCATCCACCCCTGGATGGAGTCCACGGTTCCAAACATTTACCTCTGGTCCTGCAGCTGATTCCTTCGGAAGACCATTTGAACTCTTGAATCTTTTGCATCCCCTCCCAGAGCATTCAGGAATATTCTTGGCCCTCTGCTTTCAAACGAAGAACAGAAAACTGGGAGCTCTGTCCAAGTTCATCCATTTTTCTGTCTCCTGCCAACACCTCTGTACAATTGCTCCCCAGCCTCACTTCAAGTAACACCAAGCTGAAGGTTAAAGTTCTCACAGGACCTGAGAGCTTCCCCTGACTTTCCCCTGGAAAGTTCACTTCATCTTATGTCCCCAGAAATTTGCTACATCTCTGGATGTCTCTAAAGCCACTCACTCTTGCTAAAATCCAGCCTCAAAGAGTCAAGTCAAGGAATACAAAGAACACTCACTTTTTTCTTCTCACTTAGCTACCATCTCTCTCCCCATGATATACTAGAATGGTCAAGTCCATTACACCTGTACTTTGACATATTATAAAATTCCTTTCTAATGCCATCTGGCTTTCAAAACCGTTGTTTTTCTATGGAGGTTTTAAAAGAAATATCAGCATTGAAACTCAAAGTTGATGGATTTATCTTGAAGATTTTAAAAATTTCTGAGGAGGGGGTCTCAGCATCTGTATTATTTTTTTAAAGCTTAGGAGGTGATTCCAGGGCATACCCAGGGCTGACACTCACCGAGCTCAGCCTTGCCTTCCCTGATAGAAACCTCTTGGTTCTACATGTAGACAGCTCTATTGAAACCTACTTTAAGAGGATAATTAGACATTTAATATTTACACAACAGAATCTCCATTAATCTCTACATTGGCATAGAAAGATATCTGGAATAATATCTACCTAATAGGAATTATCACTCTATAAGGATAGTGGGATTTGGGATGGATATTTTTGCTCTTGCCATCTTACTTTTCAACATTGATTATTTTTTTCTAAATGATATTTATCATTTTTATAAAACAAATGACACCTTTAGAAAATAAAAAGAGAAAAATAAAAATATGAAGAGGAGCACATTCACAAAGATAACCAACACACTGAATCATGAAAAGTTGAAGGTAATCAATAACAAGGGAATAGTTAAATCAACTATGATATATCCACTCAATGGAAGATTATGCTTCCATTAAAAATTATCATTATGAAGTTCTATGTAACAGCATGGAAAATGTTTATATTACAATGTTAAGTAAAACAATATGAACAGGAGTTATGGGTAAAGTATATCTATAGAAGCATAAAAACATAAATATTTTACCATGTCCCATTACTTAATATCTTATTACTTCCCCTCCCCAAAATTTTAATTAAACAGTGACTTCTTAAAGATTTCAAAGTCATGAATTCCTAAAGGTACAAATTACTTGGGGACATACTATCTCTCAGCAGAACAGCTCAAATCACACAATGACTGCCATCACCTCTTTGACAAACACAGACATGGTTAAATTGATTCGTTTCAAGAAGCTACAGGGAATACGGGAGCTGCTTTGCAAATGGGAAGGAAAGAAGAAAAAATGGAAGAAAGCCAAGAGAGCTAAAACACTTTCTTTTGTACAGTGGCTGAAAATCTTCCAGTATAGCAGTGGAGACAAGTCCTGGTTTCTCTCTAAAGTTGCCTTCACCCTGAACTGTATCTACTAAAATAAATGATTATAACAATAATATGAAATTCAATGCCAAGCAAAGAAACATATTATGCAGAATCCCCAGGTGTCTTAGGTAGAGGAAATAGAGATTTGTCCTTTGTAATCAGTGGGTGCAAGCTGAGCCTTGAAGAGTTGGGGGTAGAAATAAGGCATAATCCTAGGTGAGAGGCCTCTCCTTTTTACAGGATGGATAGAAAAGTAAGGAATGTAACCTGGGACCAAAAGGGAAGGAAATTTGGATAAACAAGTAAATCAAAAGATATGAGTGATGACATGAGTGAATCTAGAATAGCATAACATAGGAGGAAGGTAACACCTAGGTCAGGCAGGATTGGAGGTAAATTGAAGATATAACTAAAAAGCAAACAATTTGGTTATCTGCTCCTATAATCTTGGTTTAGATCTATTACATGTAGCTCCTGTCATACTAATTTAGGGTTATTCCATCAAGCTTCTATTTTGATCAACTCTTGTTTTAACATGGGAGGCCCCTGTAACATGGGTCTTCCTGGAATTCCTTCACTTGTTGAGGTAGCCGCTTTCAGGTGTTGTGGACCCCAATACCCATAACAGTCCTCACAGGCCCCTCTTTCCTCACAAGGGATCTAGTAATTTGCCTGTACAAGGGATCTGGTTGCAACAATGGCTGGAGCCTTGTAGTCTTCCTGGTACTCTTGCCCTGCAGGCAAACAGTGAAGGAAGTGAAGATTTTTTTATTCATTACAAGTCATTCAACAAATGTATGCTGAAGCCTCACCATGTCTAGGCACTAAAGTGGCTATGCAACAGAGTAAGACCCTGTGATATCTTCCCAGGACAGACTCCCCCCGGGGTCCTCCATCTGCCTCTTGTCTGTAGAAAAACTTTTGCCAAACAATAAATTTAATCAGAGAAATAAAATGCTGAAGAAAATGAAAGCAGTAAAACAAGACCAAATAGTAATAGTTTAGTCACCAAACAAAATCAAGGACCTTTAGTTCTTCCTCAAGGGCTATAGGTAATATTCTGAGCCATATTCTTTGATCTGTTTTGTATCTACTGAAACCCCCATAGGTGGAAGAAGTTAACTACATGATGACCAGACTGTAGCCATGACATAAGCTGCTCCATCTTACACAATTCCGAGAACTGGCCTCAAGGAAATGGAAACAAACAGACCCTGGAACTAAAGACTATCTCTACTTAAAACAATCAGGATGACACCGATAAGACCACCACATGACTAATATCAAGATGATTGTCAGAGCTGCCTGTGCTTTTGTGCATGTAGCCCCCTCTCTCCACCTATACACCCCTGAAACTCCCATTTAAAAGTTCTTGCTTGCTAATTGGCTGGGCAAAGGGGCTTTTGGATATGAGTCAGTCTTCTACCCAGGTTGCTTGGCTTCTGAGTAAAGCAATGTTTCCTTTCCTACCAACATCTGTCTCTCAAGTTTTGGTTTTTGAGCAGTAAGCAGCCAAACCTGAGTTCAGTAGCAGCTACAATGGAGAAAAGACAAAGAGGTTCCAGTTCTCATGGTCCTCACATAGTTGCAGGAAAGAGAAGTAGTAACAAGCAAACAAATACATCTGACAAGGACTATTTTCATAATGTTGGAGATTTCACCTTAAAGCTCATATGAGAAGGACACAGTCAATTACGCTGCTCACACTATACCCTTTGGAGGGTAATTATATTGAGTGGGTAAGTGTGTGAGTGTGTGCATGTGTGTGTGTTCCATTATTGTAATAGATTCATCACTTTGCTATGAATTTGCAATTTGGTCATACCATCTCGTAACAAACCAGCTCCAGTTTCTCTGATTAGCAATATGTGAGTCATTGGAAGAGACACAGAGCAGGACACCAGGTGAGATTCATCTTTGTCCTCCACACACTTGGGATCTAATAGTGGAAATAGGTAACTGTTGACATAATGATGGCAGGAGAAAAAATGTAAGTCCAAGAGGAGAGGTGAAGTCCAACTATTATGAAAGCATCAAAGCCCAGGGTTGTCAAATGACTTGACCGAAGTCACACAGCTTCTCAGTGAGAGCTAAAATCACAGCAACTGCTTCCCTACACAACCCCAGAATGTCAAACTGACAGCACCAGCATCTTTCAACAGCCCCAATATAGGATTATTACCCCCTACAGGGTTTCCTCTTTGCCTGTAGATCCAAGTTTAACAGAGTCAGTAGCAAGAACAGTAAATTGAAAGTTAGTAGGACTAGACTCTGCTGGGAAATTTGATAAATCCTTCATCTCTGTTTCTATTTCTGCATCTTCAAAATGAGGCAACAAGATTGAAACCAATAATCCATCCCGTGGGGAGGAAAACTAGCGATTTCTGACATCTTATTTTACACAAGGCCCTGCATTAGATCCCATATTACATGTGTCATTTAATCCTCATGACATCTCGGTGTGGTAGAAATTACCCTCATCTTGCAGATAAGTGAATAAGTTAAAAGAGGTTAAGAACCTTGCCCAAGATCACACATGTGCAAGAGCCAGAAATCAAAGGTGATCTCTCTGCTCCTACCCTCTGTGCTGCTCAGCACCTAACCACTGGAATAAGTTGAGCTCCTTATTAAAATGGTACCGTGCAGGTCTGAGACATGAGAAGCAGCATCAGCCATGTGGAAAACCCTGCTACAGCTGTGAATAAAAGCCCTTGTTGGAACTTTAATTTTAGGACTTCATCACTAAGATAATGTACTTTTTATAAATATGTGATTTAAATTACTTTTTCTTCTAGTAACTTGTAGTTTTAAGAAGTTTCCTGTAATTATACCCAAATAAAGAACACAGAGAGAATGACATAAACTTAAAGGTGAAGGAAGACCTAGAGAGAAGTGTTCTGCCTGGAGAAGAAGCCAGACTTTGTTAAATATTCACACAGGCCAAAGGCACTCTCCACAAACCAACTTCCGTCCTTCCCTCAGCAGCTCCTTCCACCCTCCTGCTGTCCTGTGTCAATGCTCCTTCACCCTGCTCTTCTCACACCATTTAACTATCTAGTTATCCTCATACTTTTTCTGCTGCACTCCTGCTTAAGGGCCCAGAGTATCAGACGATAAAGAACATTCAGAGGCTGATGTGATCTAAATAAACATCACCAATTACAAGCTGTGGGATCATGAGAACTTTCTTTCAACCCCCTAAGCCTCAGTTTCCTCCACTGTAAATGGAGAACTTGAAGTTTCCCTGTTTCCTATGAGATGATGGACAGGGATGTGGGGACACATCTGTGGTGTTTACAGCTGAGGAAATATTCTCTCTTTGCAAAACCAAAATCTCACAGTAAGAACCAAGCACAATGGGCATGTCATATCCACTTCCTGTTGCCCATCCTCAGCCATCTGTACATGGGAAAGAAGGTAGCCAGGCATGGTGAGAGGAACACTTGTTTGCTCCTCTTAAAAATGGCAAAACCAATACAGCAGAAATTAACACAATATTGTAAAGCAATTATACTCCAATAAAGATGTTTTAAAAATATATGGCAAAAGCTACTCTGGAAAACTGCCTACCCAAGAAAACTTTAGATCTTTTAATATGACTAGTGAGGGGGCGCCTTCAAGATGGTGGAGGAGTAAAACATGGAGATCACCTTCCTCCCCCAAAATACATCAAAACTACATCTACATGTGGAACAACTCCTACAGAACACCTACTGAACACTGGCAGAAGACCTCAGACATCCCAAAAGGCAACAAACTCCCCACATACCTGGGTAGGGCAAAAGAAAAAAGGAAAAACAAAGACGGAAAAATAGGGATGGGACCTGCACCTCATGGAGGGAGCTGTGAAGGAGAAAAGGTTTCCACACAATAGGAAGCCCCTTCACTGACGGAGATGGGTGGTGGGCGGGGGGGGGGCAATATTCGGAGCCACGGAGGAGAGCGCAGCAACAGAGGTGCAGAGGGCAAAGCAGAGAGATTCCCGCAGAGGATCAGTGCCGACCAGTACCCACCAACCTGAGACGCTTGTCTGCTCATCTGCTGGGTGGGTGGGGACTGGGAGCTGAGGCTCGGGCTTTGGAGGTCAGATCTCAGGGAGAGGACTGGGGTTGGCTGAGTGAACACAGCCTGAAGGGGACTACTGCACCACAACTAGCTGGGAGGGAGTCTGGGGGAAAATCTGGACCTGCCTAAGAGGCAAGAGACCACTGTTTCAGGGTGTGCGAGGTGAGGGGATTCAGAGCACCACCTAAACAAGCTCCATAGATGGGCACAAGCTGCGGCTATGAGTGTGGACACCAGAGACTGGCATGAAATTTTAAGGCTGCTGCTGCAGTCACCAAGAAGCCTGTGTGCAATTACAGGTCACTACCCATACCTCCCTTCCCTGGAGCCTGTGCAGCCCACCACTGCCAGCGTCCCGTGATCCAGAGACAACTTCCCCGGGAGAACACGCAGCGTGCCTCAGGCTGTTGCAACGTCACCCTGGTCTCTGCCGCTGCAAACTCGCCCCGCATTCCCTACCCCTCCATCCCCCTGACCTAAGTGAGCCAGAGCCCCCTAATCAGCCTTTCCTTTAACCCCCTCCTCTCTGGGTAAAGAACAGACACCCTTGGGCGACCTATATGCAGAGGTAGGGCCAAATCCAAAGCTGAACCCCAGGATCTATGAGAACAGAGAAGAGAAAGGGACATTTCTCCCAGCAGCCTCAGGAGCAGCAGATTGAATCTACACAGTCAACTTGATGTACCATGCATCCCTGGAATACCTGAATAAACAATGAATCATCCCAAAATTGAGGCAGTGCACTTTAGGAGCAACTGTAGACTTGGGGTTTGTTTTCTGCATTTAATTTGCTTCTGGTTTTACGTTTATGTTACTTTAGTATTTTGAATTTATTATCTTTGGTAGACTTGTTTATAGATTTTGTTTCTCTCTTCCTTTTTCATTTTATATATATATATATATATATATATATATATTTTACCTTTTTCTCTTTTTGTGAGTGTGTGTGTGTATGCTTCTTTGTGTGATTTTGTCTGTATAGCTTTGCTTTTGCCATTTGTCCTAGGGTTCTATCTGTTTTTTTGTTTATTGGGGGGTATTTTAGTATATGTTTTAGCACTTGTAAAGATTGGTGGATGTGTTTTTGGTTTGGTTGCTCTCTTCTTCCTTTCTCTCCGTATTATTTTTTATTACTTTTTTTATTTTTAATGATTTTTTTCTATTTTAATAACTTTAGTTTGTTTTATTTATTTTCTTTCTTATTTTCTCTCTCTCTCTCTTTCTTTCTTTCTTTCTTTCTTTCCTCCCTTTTCTTCTGAGCTGTGTGGATGACAGGGTCTTGGTGCTCTGGCCAGGTGTCAGGCCTGAGCCTCTGAGATGGGACAGCCAGGTCCAGGACATTGGTCCACCAGAGACCTCCTGGCCCAATGTAATATCAAACAGTGAAAGCTCTCCCAGAGATCTCCATCTCAACACTAAGACCCAGCTCCACTCAATGACCAGCAAGCTACAGTGCTGGACACCCTATGCCAAACAACTACCAAGACAGCAACACAAACCCACCCATCAGCAGAGAGGCTGCCTAAAATAATCAGTTCACAGACACCCAAAAAACCACCACCAGACTTGGTCCTGCCGGCCAGAAATTCAAGATCTAGCCTCATCCACCAGAACATAGATACTAGTCCCCTCCGCCAGGAAGACTACATAATCCACTGAACAAAACTTAACCACTGGGAGCAGACACCAAAAAAAAAAATGGGAAATACCAACTTGCAGCCTGTGAAACATAGACCCGAAACACAGTAATTTAAGGAAAAGGAGAAGACAGAGATGAAGGAGCAATGTAAAAACCCACCAGACCAAACAAATGAAGAGAAAATAGGCAGTCTACCTGAGAAAAAATTCAGAGTAGTGATAGTAAAGGTGATCCAAATCTTGGATATAGAATGAGGAAAATACAAAAAACATTTAACAAGGACCTAGAAGAACTAAAGAGCAAACAAACAATGATGAACAACATAATAAATGAAATTAAAAATCCTCTAGAAGTAATATAGCAGAATAACTGAGGGAGACAAATGGATAAGTGACCTAGAAGATAAAATAGTGGAAATTACTACCACAGACCAAAATAAAGAAAAAAGAATGAAAAGAATTGAGGACAATCTCAGAGACCTCTTGGACAACAGTAAATGCACATTCAAATAATAGGGGTCCCAGAAGAAGAATAGAAAACAAAAAAAGGGACTGAGAAAATATATGAAGAGATTATAGTAGAAAACTTCTGTAATAGGGGAAAGGAAATACTCAACCAAGTGCAGGAAGCACAGAGAGTTCCATACAGGATAAATCCAAGGAGGAACACATATTAATCAAACTATCAAAAATTAAATACAAAGAAAAAATATTAAAAGCAGCAAGGGAAAAGCAACAATTAATATACAAGGGAATGCCCATAAGGTTAACAGCTGATCTTTCAGCAGAAGCTCTGCAAGCCAGAAGGGACTGGCAGGACACAATGAAAGTGATGAAAGGGAAAAAACCTACAAGCAAGACTACTCTACTCAGCAAAGATCTCATTCAGATTTGACAGAGAAATTAAAACCTTTACAGATAAGCAAAAGTTAAGAAAATTCACCACCACCAAAACAGCTCTACCACAAATGCTAAAGTAACTTTTCTAGGCAGAAAACACAAGTGAAGGAAAACACTTACAATAATAAACCCAAAACAATTAAGAAAATGGTAATAGGAACATAAATATCGATATCTACCTTAAATGTAAATGGATTAAATGCTCCACGAAAACTGGCTGAATGGATACACAAACAAGACCCATATATATGCTGTCTACAAGAGAACCACTTCAGTCCTAGAGACACATACAGACTGAAAGTGAGGGAATGGAGAAAGATATTCCATGCAAATTGAAATGAAAAGAAAACTGGAGTAGCAATTCTCTTATCAGACAAAATAAACTTTAAAATAAAGACTATTACAAGACAGAAAGAAGGACACTACATAATGATCAAAGGATCAATCAAGAAGAAGATATATGAATTGTAAATATTTATGCACTCAACAGAGGAGTACCTCAATACATAAGGCAAATGCTAACAGCCATGAAAGGGTAATCGACAGTAACACAATCATAGTAGGGGACTCCAACACCCCACTTTCACAAATGGACAGATCATCAAAAATGAAAATAAATAAGGAAACACAAGCTTTAAATCATACATTAAACAAGATGGGCTTAATTGATATTTATAGGACATTTCATACAAAAACAGAAGATTACACTTTCTTCTCAAGTGCTCATGGAACATTCTGCAGGATAGATCATATCTTGGGTCACAAATCAAGCCTTGGTAAACTTAAGAAAATTGAAACTGTATCTAGAATATTTTCCAACCATGCTATAAGACTAGATATCAATTAGAGGAAAAATATCTGTAACAAATACAAACACATGGAAGCTAAATAATACACTACTAAGTAACCAAGAGATCACTGAAGAAATCAAATAGGAAATCAAAAAATACCTAGAAAGAAAGGACAATGAAAACATGATGACCCAAAACCTATGGGAAGTATCAAAAGCAGTTCTAAGAGGGAAGTTCATAGCAATATGATCTTACCTCAAGAAACAAGAAACATCTCAAATAAACACCTATCATTACACCTAAAGTAATTAGAGAAAGAAGAACAAAAACAAAAAACAACCAAAAAAAAGTTAGCAAAAGGAAAGATGATAAAGTTCAGATCGGAAAAAATCAAAGAAATGATAGAAATGATAGCAAAGATCAATAAAACTAAAAGCTGGTTCTTTGAGGATACACAAAAAATTGATAAAGCATTATCCAGACTCATCAAGAGAAAAAGGGAGAAGACTCAAATCAATAGAATTAGAAGTGAAAAAGGAGGAGTAACAACTGACACTGCAGAAATACAAAGGACCATGAGAGATTACTACAAGCAATTATATGCCAATAAGATGGACAACCTGGAAATAATGGACAAATTCTTAGAAAAGCTCAACCTTCTGAGTCAGATCCAGGAAGAATTAGAAAATATGAACAGACCAATCACAAGTAATGAAAATGAAACTCCGAATAAAAATCTTCCAACAAAAAAAAGTCCAGGGCCAGATGGTTTCACAGGCAAATTCTATCAAATATTGAGAGAAGAGCTATCACCTATCCTTCTCAAACTCTTCCAAAATACAGCAGAGAGAAGAACACTCCCAAACTCATTCGCTAAGGCCACCAACACCCTGACACAAAACCCAGAAAAGATGCCACAAGAAAAGAAAACTACAGGGCCATATCACTGATGAACACAGATACAAAAATCCTCAACAAAACACTAGCAAGCCAAATCCAACAGCACATTAAAGGGATCATACACCATGATCAAGTGGGATGCAGGAATGCAAGGATTCTTTGATATATGCAAATCAATCAATGTGATACACCATATCAAAAACCTGAAGGAGAAAAACCACATGATCATCTCAATAGATGCAGAGAAAGTTTTCGACAAAATTCAACACCAATTTATGATTTAAAAAAACCCTCCTGAAAGTAGGCATACAGGGAACTTACTTCAACATAATAAAGTCCATATATGACAAACCCACAGCCAACATCATTCTCAATGGTGAAAAACTGAAACCTTTTCCACTAAGATCAGTAACAAAAAAAGGTTGCCCACTCTCATCACTATTATTCAACACAGTTTTGGAAGTTTTAGCCATAGAAATCAGAGACAAAAAAAGATATAAAAGGAATCCAAATCGGAAAAGATGTAAAACTGTCACTGTTTGCAGATGACATGATACTATACATAGAGAATCCTAAAGATGCTACCAGAAAACTACTAGAGCTAATTAATGAATTTGGTAAAGTACCAGGATACAAAATTAATGCACAGAAATCTCTTGCATTCCTATACACTAATTATGAAAAATCTGAAAGAGAAATTGAGGAAACACTCTCATTTACCATTGCAACAAAATGAAAAAAAATACCTAGGAATAAACCTACCTAAGGAGACAAAAAACCTGTATGCAGAAAACTATTAGACACTGATGAAAGAAATTAAAGATGATATAAATAGATGGAGAGATATACCATGTTCTTGGATTGGAAGAATCAACATTGTGAAAATGACTCTACTACCCAAAGCAATCTACAGATTCAATGCAATCCCTATCAAACTACCAAAGGCAATTTTCACAGAACTAGAACAAAAAATTTCACAATTTGAATGGAAACTCAAAAAACTCCGAATAGCCAAAGCAATCTTGAGAAAGAAAAATGGAAATGGAGGAATCAGGCTCCCTGACTTCAGGCTATACTACAGTAATCAAGACACTATGGTACTGGCACAAAAACAGAAATATAGATCAATGGAACAGGATAGAAAACCCAGAGAGAAACCCATGCACATTGGTCACCTTATTTTTGATAAAGGATGCAAGAATATAGAATGGAGAAAAGACAGCCTGTTCAATAAGTGGTGCTGGGAAAACTCAACAGCTTACATGTAAAAGAATGAAATTAGAACACTCCTTAACACCATACACAAAAATAAACTCAAAATGGATTAAAGACCTAAATATAAGGCCAGACACTATCAAATTCTTAGAGAAAAACATAGGCAGAACACTCTATGACATAAATCACAGCAAGATCCTTTTTGACCCACCTCCTAGAGAAATGGAAATAAAAACAAAAATAAACAAATGGGACCTAATGAAACTTAAAAGCTTTTGCACAGCAAAGGGAACCAAAAACAAGATGAAAAGACAACCCTCAGAATGGGAGAAAATATTTGGAAATGAAGCACCTGACCAAGGATTAATCTCCAAAATATACACTCAGCTCACGCAGCTCAATATCAAAAAAACAAAGAGCCTAATCCAAAAATCGGCAGAAGACTTAAATAGACATTTCTCCATAGAAGATATACAGATGGCCAACAAACACATGAAAGGATGCTCAACATTACTAATCATTAGAGAAATGCAAATCAAAACTACAATGAGGGGCCTCCCTGGTGGCGCAAGTGGTTGAGAGTCCGCCTGCCGATGCAGGGGATACGGGTTCGTGCCCCGGTCTGGGAGGATCCCATATGCCGCGGAGCGGCTGGGCCCGTGAGCCATGGCCGCTGAGCCTGCGCGTCCGGAGCCTGCGTGTCCGGAGCCTGTGCTCCGCAACGGGGGAGGCCACAACAGTGAGAGGCCTGCATACCGCAAAAAAAAAAAAAAAAAAAAAAATTAAAAAAAAAAAAAAAAAACTACAATGAGGTATCACCTCACACCAGTCTGAATGGCCATCATCAAAATATCTACAAACAATAAATGCTGGAGAGGGTGTGGAGAAAAGGGAACACTCTTGCACTGTTGGTGGGAATGTAAACTGATACAGCCACTATGGAGAACAGTATGGAAGTTCCTAAAAAACTAAAAATAGAACTACCATGAAACCTAGCAATCCCACGACTGGGCATATACCCTGAGAAGAACTTAATTCAGAAAGAGTCAAGTACCACAATGTTCATTGCAGCTCTATTTACAATATCCATTACATGGGAACAACTAAGTGTCCATTGACAGATGAATGGATAAAGAAGATGTGGCACATATATAAAATGGAATATTACTCAGCCATAAAAAGAAATGAAATTGAGTTATTTGTAGTGTAGTGCATGGACCTAGAGACTGTCATACAGATTTAAGTAAGTCAGAAAGAGAAAAACAAATACCATATGCTAACACATATATATGGAATCTAAGAAAAAGGGGGGGTCTGATGAACCTAGGAGCAGGACATAACGTAGAGAATGGACTTGAGGACACAGGGTGGGGGAAGGGTCAGCTGGGACAAAGTGAGAGTGTGGCATGGACATATATACTCTACCACATAGCACAGGTAAATCAGCTCAGTGCTTTGTGACCACCTAGAGGAGTGGGATAGGGAGGGTGGGAGGGAGGGGGATACAAGAGGGAGGGGATATGGGAATATATGTATATGTATAGCTGATTCACATTGTTATGCAACAGAAACTAACATGCCATTGTAAAGCAATTATACTCCAATAAAGATGTTAATATATACATATATATATATATGACTAGTGAGCTTTGGGCACAGAAGTCAACTGAGTCCTTGTTCCAACATTTAGTAGCTATGTGACCTTGAACAAGTGGCTTATTCTGTTTAGGTGTCAGTCTAACTTGGAAATAAAACCACTACTGGCCTAGCCTGCCTCACAGGAAAGGTGTGATGTCCGATGGCACCTGGGATATGAAGGCACCACTTATGTATTAGTCATAACTTTATAGTGATTGGAGCTGCCTGGGGGAAGAAAAACTCAGGAGAGTGGAAGGTAGATCTGTTCCTGCTCTTGGAAAGCAATTTACTTTTGCCCTCGAAGGCAAAAAGTCAGTCAGAATTGAATTTCTTAATAAAACAGAGGACTTCTAAGCCTTTTCTCACATCTATGTCAGTCCTGATTCTCCAAAGACAGTCTGAAACTCACTTCATAATTCATACCCTCTTCTTTTCTTTTATATGACTCTGATAAATGCAGCTAATGTAATTTCAAAATCCTTACAAGAAATGAAAATTACCACTCCAGTTACATCTTACTACATACAAGAAACTTAAAGTCAGGCAGTGTCTTATACATCCTTCCATCCCCAGTACTTAGCACAGTACAAAAACAGAAGCTCAATAAATAACTGCTGAATGAATGACTAAACAAAATCCCATATATCTATACAGGGGTGTGTGTGTGTGTGTGTGTGTGTGCACGCATGTGTGAGTGTGTGTGTGTGCATTCTGGGCAATTTTTTTCAGAATAATTAGACATTTGAGGCCCCTAAGACTAAACCTTCACTTCTTATAGAACTTGCTTGAATATTTATTACAAATACAAAAATATTTTAACAGAATCAAGAATTTTTATCAGGTATATTTGATACACTTAAAGAGACAGAAACATTAATCATATTGATTACTCTAGTGTTCTTCAGCTTTTCATGCCTGAATTTCACTCCCTACAAATGTGTCCTCCCTCTGTATCAAATATGTAGACCCTGGGAATTCCCTCGTGGTCCAGTAGTTAGGAGTCCATGCTGTCACTACCAAGTGCCGGGGTTGAATCACTGGTCAGGGCACTAAGATCCCACAAGCCACAAAGCACAGCCAAAAATTAAAATTAAAAGCCAATAGGGACTTCCCTGATGGCACAGTGGATGAGAATCTGCCTGCCAATGCAGGGGACACATGTTCGAGCCCTGGTCCGGGAAGATCCTACATGCCACGGAGCACCTAAGCCCATGAGCCTGCGCTCTAAAGCCCATGCGCTACTGAGCCCACTGACCAGTGCACCACAACTACTGAAGCCTGCAAGCCTAGAGCCCGTGTTCCACAACAAGAGAAGCTACTGCAAGGACAAGCCTGACCACTGCAATGAAGAGTAGCCCCCACTCGCTGCAACTAGAGAAAGCCCGTGCGCAGCAACGAAGACCCAATGCAGCCAAAAATAAATAAAATTAAATCTTTAAAAAATAAATAAATAAAAGCAAATATACAGACCTTGGCAGAGGAGGTAATACAAATACAGCCATTGCCTGTTGGGTATTGTAAGAATACCAACAATTCAACAGGTCACCTTAGAACTCAAGTCCCTAACAAATATAAGGACTTCATGCTGCAGATTTTAACACTTTTATGAGGATGAAAAAAATGAATAATGTCAATGGCAGGCCAGAACGTTACATGTTACACAATTTTATACTGCTCAAACCCAGCATCTGTTCCATGGAACACTGCCTCATATACTGTGTAGGAATGGAGATGTGGCCCTCATGGTACCTGTCTGAGTACAAAAGCCATTTGTCTATGTAGTGAAGGATGCTGACAATATAGATATGGCCACCTTTGCATTGGAAAACCACCATGGCAATTCTTTATCAGAACAGTTTCTATACCAGCATCACTGGCTACTACATCACCAGATTTAAAGATGTCCAGCTTCATCCAGAGCTTTGCATACTTTGATGAGACCTATTCAGTGACACCTACCAGTTCAACTCACTTGCTGTGTGGCAAGCTACATGACCTGAGTACTTCCTCTCCACCAAGGATGGAACTGTGAGTTCGAAAACCAATCCAAATTCCCTTACTTTTTAACTTCAATTTTTCACTTTTATTTTTAACTTACTTATCAATGCATCAGTAAAATTGCATGTTGGTATTCTCAACTCAGTCTTCTAGTTTCTGTTCCCTTCTGTCCTATTCCTCTACTGCAAAAGTAAATTGAATAGCTCATTATGTCACCAAAGGAAGATATCAGATTCCAACTCTCACTTATGAGCTATAACATGTGAATAGGGTGTCCTGATATTAAGGAAATGTGGGCAGAGAAGAATCAAGAGAACACATATACTACAGTCCTCTGAGTGGGCAGACTTTTGGTTATGTAAATATAACAGAGTCCCAAATCTCTCCTGCAGTCTGCAAAGAAAATGTAGCTACTTTATTTGTTTTTAGAATTGATTTAATCTTCCTAAGGTATTGGTTTATAGTAATGATAGAGGTGTAAGGATGGAGTTTGAGAGGGAAGGTTCTTTATCCTAACAGAAACAATTAATTAGAAACACTTTATGTAAATGTGTGATTATGTTTTCCTTCATCAGTAGAACTTTTTCTAGTAATTATTTTTCTATTTAGATATTAAGACTCTACCTCTGCAAATTCAACCTCCTTTTTCTTACCATCTTAAAGCCTTCAGTTATTCCATTTCATGAAAATTGCTTCTTGCAGGTGGATATAGACCATAAACGTATTATATGGATTAAAATTGCAATTATACTGTTTAAACCCCACTTCTAAAATCAAAACAACAAAAAAAAAATAGGCTATTCATTTTTCTCTAGATTTGAGGAAGGCAGATTAAAGACACATGAACATCTTAAAATAAATAATTTTATTTGTTGCAATAATAATTTCATCTTTTCAAATGAGTAAAGATTTAGAAATAGATGTTTTTCTTTGGGCTGCCCTGACAGTGTGTAGATTGGTAATATCAGCCCTCTCCCAACTGCCAATGCTCTCACACTGACCTAAGTTACATACACACTCACCTTTATCTTTAGGCTCTTCCCCAGAATTATCCTTTACAGGTCTTACTCCATCATAATCCTGCTTTCTGTCACATAATCTGAGTTGCTAATCCATACCATGTTAATATAATATTCTGATAAAAAAATAGTTCAGTTGTAACAGACTTACTTGGGCTTCTACTCTGGCCAAGATAGTGTATCAGGGACTGGATTTACTCTCCTGCCTGGAACAACCCAAAATAAATAAATAATAGTGGTCACCAGGTAACAAAATATAATAATGTCTGAAAGATGGGAAACAAGTGAAGTATGTCCTATATCAGCCCCAGATTACTGCCTGTAGTAATTTTTTAGGCCATGGTACAGGGAGGGAGACTCCAAGCAGAGCACAGTTGAAGAAGTAAAGCTGTGTTGAAGAAATGAAGCTGTGGGTCCAGGGAGATCAAGATGGCTAGGGCAAAATACCAAAATACAGGGCAAAATACCAAAGAGAAGAAAACTACACACAGAGAGAGAAAACTATGGAGATATTCAGAGGGTTCCTTCCCAGCCTTTAGCTGAGTAATAATTAGCATAGGCATGTGAGGAAACCATCCAGGTTGGGGAAAGAATTACCTAACGGGATTAGAAATAAAAGTGGCTGGTATTCACATAGCACTGGAAACAGTGTCTGATCACTCCAGCCAGCTCCTTCAGCCAGACTGGAAAACCTCATAACTGACTGAGCATTTAGTAAAGTATTCAGAAGCATTCTACCTCACTAGTGGGGAAAATTAACCCCATGCTATTATAAATACTGTTCTGGTCCCCCCTAACAAACCTTAAAAGAAAGGCCTGATAAGATCAAGCAGTTTAAAAGTAACTATACGAAGTTTTAGAGCAAAACTCAAGAAAATTTACAAGAATAGAAAAACATGCAACACCCAACAAGGTAAAATTCACAGTGTCTAGTATACGATCAAAACTTACCAGACATGCAAAAATCACGAAAATATGACATAGTGAGGAGAAAAGTCAATCAATCCAAAATGACTCAGAAATACACAGAGGATAGAATTCATAGGCAAGGACATTAAAACAGTTATTATAATAATATTCCACATGTTCAAGATGCTAGAATATGTGTTAGAACAGATATCAAAGGTATAAAATGATTCAAATAAAAATTTTAGAGATGAAAACTGTAATGTGAGAGATGAATGATAAACTGGATGGAACTGAGGGCAGATTACACGTTTCAGAAGAAAAAATTAGTAAACTTGAAGATATAATAATAGAAAATAACCAAAATAAGACAGAAAAAGAATGAATGAGAGAGAGAGAGAGACAATAGACCATCAGTGAGATTTGGAAAACCTTCAAGGGGTTTCCAAAGGGGTATACATGTAATTGGAGACCCTGAAGGAGTAGAAAGGGATGAGGACAGAGAAAATATTTGACCACAAATTTTCCAGATTTGATAAAAATGATAAACCCAAAAATTCAAGCTTGGGACTTCCCTAGCAGACCAGTGGTTAAAACTCCATGCTACCACTTCAGGGGGCATGGGTTCAATCCCTTGTCAGGGAACTAAGCTCCCACATACCACATGGCCAAAAAAATAATAATAATAATTCAAGCTCAAAAAACTCCAAGCACAAATAACATGAAGAAACCTATACCAAGGCACATCATAATCAAATTGCTGAAAAATTGATTTAGAAACTTGCCTCTCCCCTAAGGAAATTGCTGTCCTACAGCCCATTTCACTACACTTTCTTATTCTTCATTGTCACTTCTGGACCATTCTTTCTCATACTTCCCTTAAAATTCTCAGCTTTGCATTTTATGTTATCACAGTAAATTACCTGTTACCCCTCATTATTGTTGTCATCTACTGCCCATGTGTTACTCCCTTCCAATTCTTAATATTTTTAGCTCTTGGTTCACTGTCCCTCTCCCCAAGACTGCTATTGCACCATTTCTTAACAATGTCAATATATAAATAAATTATCTTTCTAACACTTCGACCACTCAGTTCCTTGAACATCTCTTTTTCTTTAATTGAATGAAAAATTCTTTAACTTTCATAGCGCTTTATAATTTTCAAAAGTTTCACATACATGATTTTGTATAATCCCATAATAACCCATTTTTTAACCCCCCACCCCTGTCTCCCCCTCCCCCTTCCCTCTCTCCACTGGTAACCACTAGTTTGTTCTCTATATCTGTCAGTCTGATTCTTTTTTTATTATTCACTAGTTTGTAGTATTTTTGAGAGTCCACATATAAGTGATATTATACAGTATTTGTCTTTCTCTGTCTGGCTTATTTCACTTAGCGTAATACCCTCCAAATCCATCCATGTTGCTGCAAGTGGCAAAATTTCATTCTTTTATGGCTCAGTAGTATTCCATTTTATATATATATATATATATATGATATATATATATATATATACATCATATATATATATACATTATATATATATATATATCACATCTTTTTTATCCATTCATCTGTTGACGGACACTTAAGTTGCTTCCATACCTTGGCAATTATAAATAACACTGCTATGAACATTGGGGTGCATGTATCTTTTCGAATTAGAGTTTTCATCTTTTCTGGATATATGCCCAGGGGTGGGATTGCTGGATCATATGGTAATTCTATTTTTAGTTCTTTGAGAAATCTCCATACTGTTTTCCACGGTGTCTGCACAAATTTGCATTCCCATCAACAGTGTAGGAGGGTCCCCTCTTCTCCACATCCTCACCAACATTTGTTATTTGTGTTCTTTTTGATGATAGCCGTTTTGACAGGTGTGAGGTTGATATCTCATTGTGGCTTTGATTTGCATTTCCTTGATGATTAGCAATGTTGAGCATCTTTTCATGTGCCTGTTGGCCATCTGCATTTCCTCTTTGGAAAGATGTCTATTCAGTTCTTCTGCCCATTTTTTAATCGGATTATTTGTTTTTTTTTGATTTTGAGTTATATGAGCTGTTTATATATGCTGGATATTAACCCCTTATCAGTCATATAATTTACATATATCTTCTCCCATTCACTGTTGTCTTTTCATATTGCTTGACCACTTATTTATCATAGATTATGTCCCTCACTGCTCCAGTGGTCCTGCCTAGAACTTGTCATTACAATAACTTGCCCCATCCATATCTCTATTTTATGCATCCCATGCTTTGCCTTGCTTCATATTCCACTGAGAGAATTGAAGCAATCAGGATAAAACTTCCAGAGATTTTTCCCCCAACCACATCTAACTACCTACTAGTGTCAGTACAATCTGCTCTTCATTTCTAAGTGCTGCTACAAATGAACAATTCAGATGATCCCTTCCTTCTGTATCCAAGTTTATCCCCCTTTCCACTACCAGGATTCACCCTAGTAGTTCTCCGTTCTCTTTCCTGTATCATCAATGATTTCCTCTTGCTGGATCACACCCTTCAAATTGTCAACAGGCTGTTATTTCATCTACTTGAAAAACAACAGCAGGGACTTCCCTGGTAGTGCAGTAGTTAAGAATCTTCCTGCCAATGCAGGGGATGCGGGTTTGAGCCCTGTTCCAGGAAGATCCCACATGTCACCAAGCAACTAAGCCCATGCACCACAACTACTGAGCCTGTGCTCTGGAGCCTGTGAGCCACAACTACTGAGCCCACGTGCCACAACTACTGAAGCCCGTGCACCTAGAGCCCGTGCTCCACAACAAAGACAAGCCACCACAATGAGAAGCCTGCACACTGCAACAAAGAGTAGCCCCCACTCACTGCAGCTAGAGAAAGCCCGTGCACAGCAACAAAGACCCAATGCAGTCCAAAATAAAATTAATTAATTAATTTAAAAAGTGATACAAAGCTTATATCATTGTACAAAAATGTATTAAAAAAAGAAAAACACAGCAGCACACACACACAAACCTTCTCTTACAAAAAAATCATTTTCCATAACTTGAAATAACTTCTTATTCTGATAATTCTTCATTAAAGGGGAAGAATTAAGCTTTTAGGAGAAAGTACAATTGACCCCCAATTGATGAATAAAAGCTGTCCTTTACCAAAAGAACAAAACAAAACAGAAAGCCAGACAAAAAGGTAGGGAAAAAAATGTTAAAATTTGAAAATCATCATTGAAATTCTTCCAATTAAATAACTGATTTAGACACTAAATGAATTATACAGAGAAATAGAATATCCACACAGAGCCAAAGTATCACTACACAGATTGTTTGCTAATTGCCAAAGGGTAACTGTACCTTTTAATAGAAATATCTGTTGGACACAATCATAACCAAATAATATAGAAATATAGAAATTTAGAATCACTAAGACAACCTGGTATTCATGCCTCCTAATGAAATACAATATGTAATACACAACATCACCCATGAAGTATTACTGACAAAAGTATTTAGTTGAAATCTAATTAAGCATTTAAATTGTTTCTGCTAATTAAAATCAAGCCTATATATATATATATATATATATATTTTTTTTTTTTTTTTTTTTTTTTTTTTTTTTTTTTTGCTGTACGCGGGCCTCTCACTGCTGTGGCCTCTCCCGTTGCGGAGCACAGGCTCCGGACACACAGGCTCCGTGGCCATGGCTCGCGGGCCCAGCCGCTCCGCGGCATGTGGGATCTTCCGGGAACGGGGCACGAACCCGTGTCCCCTGCATCGGCAGGCGGACTCTCAACCACTGCGCCACCAGGGAAGCCCAAGCCTATATATTTTTAAATTTTTTAAAAAAATTTCTAGATCCTGCCTTCCAGCTTGTTCACTGTTTGTAGCAAAACTTCTTGAAAGTATCATGTAGTTGCTGGCTTCAATTCCTCTCCTCTAATCCTCCTTTGAACTATTTCTGGTCAGACTTTCACCCAAAACATGCCACCAAATCCATTCTTAACCAAAGTCACCAATGTCCTCCAAATTGCTAAAACCAATAATCACTTCTTAGCCCACAGCATCTTGACAGATCAGCAGCATTGATGCCTGACCACACCTCTGCCTTGTTACCTTTTCTTCACTTGGGCTCAAACATCATACTCCTCTCTCACTGGAAGTTCATTCTTAGTCTCTTTTGCAGATTCCTTATCTCTCCTGGACCTGTTAACTGGAGTATTTCAAGGCTCAATCTTTGGACCTCTTCTCCTTATATGCCCTCATTTCTTTGACGATATCATTCTGTCTCCTGGTTTTTACTACCATCTCTACACTACGTCTCTTATGTTGACATATCTCTCCAAGAATCATATCTCCAACTTCATCATAAACTCCAATCGTATTGTAATATGATCCCCTTGGATGTCCAATATTCACTTCAAGCATTACATTGTCCATAACTGAACTCTTGATCTCCCTTCCCAAAACCTGTTTCGTCCATATATTTTCCCATCTTAACTGATGGTAACTCTTTCCTTTCAGGTGTTCGGATCCAAAATCTTGATTTCATAATTACTAGCAGTAAATCAGTCATGATAGCTCTCCCTGCTTCCACTTTTGCCCAGCCCCTATCTATTCTCATCAGGTTTTAAAAGGATCACTTTCTACATCTGTGACTCTATTTCTGTTTTGTATTGATAAATAGGTTCATTTGTACCATTTTTTAAAAATTCCACATATAAGCAATACCAGATGATATTTGTCTTTCTGTGTCTGACTTACTTCACTCAGTATGACAATCTCTAGGTCCAGTGGGAAAGGGACAGGGGAGACATAAACTGGGAGATAGGGACTGACATAAACACACTACTATATATAAAATAGATAACTAATAAGAACCTACTGTGCAGCACAGGGAACTTTACTCAATGCTCTGGAATGACCTATATGTGAATAGAATCTAAAAAAGTGTGGAGATATATATATATAGATCCATAATTTTTTATATATATACATAACTGATTCATTTTGATGTACAGCAGAAATTAACACAACATTGTAAATCAAGTATACTCCAATAAAAATTAATTTAAAAGAAAAGAAAAACTATTAAATTTTATAAAAGGGTAAAAAAAAAAAAAAAAAGGATCCCTTGACAGCTGGGTCTGATAGGGACAGAATCCATATCTGTCCAACAAAGCTCTTTAAGATCTGATCCCCACCTCACTAACCCTTTCACCTAAATTCCTAATATTCCTAATATTTTCCCCTTACTCTGCTGAGGCACAGAGGCCTCCTTGCTGTTCCTAGTATATCCCAAAGAATGAGCTAAAACAATGCCACAGATGATTAACAGGTCTTTACGTCCATGGCTTCTTTGTGTCCTATCCACAAATACCAGCTTTTCTGTACTGTATTCTAATAGAACAATTTTTCCTTGAAGTGCCCCACGGACTGGTGGAGAAAATTTTAATGTTAAAGGACCTTCAATCACTCATTTATTCTACAAGCATTCACATTTGACTTTGGGTCAAATCCTTAATGGGTGCAGATAAATGAGACAAGATCCTTCCCTTCAAGTCAAGTGAGGAAAAACAATTTCAGAAAATAGTTACAATGCAAAGTTGTGGATATGGATAGATTTCAAAGTACTAAAAGAGCACAGAGGAGGAGTACTTTAATTTGGCTGAGGATGGCCAGTTGTGACTTTCCAAAGGGAATCATATCTGAACAGTTAAATCTTTTCACCACTGCAAGGGAATGTCATTAGGCATACTACGGAAAATCCTTGACATCAACTTGCTCATTTATAAATTTGAGATGAAAATACTTGCCTCACAAGTTTGTTTTGAGTGTCAACAGAGGTGATATACACCCTTTCAAGTATCATGACAGTGTTACCTATAGATATTATTCCTTCCCTGGCCTCTTGCCCACCACCCTCCACACAGAAGCACGTACTTCAGAAAGTGTAGTATCTGTTCATACAGCTTCAAACATTTGACGAAATAAACTTATTAGCTGAGTCCATAAAATTCAATATTTTGAAAAACTTGAGTGCTTTCTTATTTTTGTTTTAGCCTTATAAATCTTTTCAAAGAAATGAACCATAGTTTGTTTCTATGTTTCTAATAGGGCAATGCTATTATGTTTATCTACACAAACCCAGTCAATATGCATTGATTTGTGTTCTAATATTCATGAAACAGTGGCTCCGTTCAAAAGCAACCCTCTGTATTTGAGTCTATTTTATGCTGCAAATGAACAACTAATAGAGCTATAGTTAATGACGGCTACATCAGACAGAACGCTAAAGCAACAGCTTGCTTGACTGCAATGCACCTTGGAAGAAACACAATTCACAAAAAATTTCTCTTAGCAATTAGTTTTTACCCCAAACATTTTTCTGGAACCCACTGTGTACAGACTGATGAACTGAGTAATATTAGGAGAAGGAAAGGAATTCATTGTTAAGATTTCTGCACTTGTCTTTATCATGGAACACGGGACTCACTTCTGGTTTTCCCCCATAAAGTGACAGATATCTTCTGCTGCTTTTAAAAATAATTAGTAAGGAAAAATGTCTTAGAGAATAAAAATTACTATGAATTGATACTGCAGTGGTTTTTAAAAACATAACAAATTCTTCAATACCACTCTCCTGAAGAGGTCAGATCTATATCCCCTCCCCTTGAATATGGGTAGGGATGTGACTGCTTTGATCAATAGAACAGAACAGAAGTGACATTCTATGATTTCTGAGGTTAAGTCACAAAAGCCCATGCAATTCCTCCTGGATCTCTTAGAATTCTCTCTCCTGATGCTTCCTTTTGGGATGCCCCCATTCAGAACCAGGCATGAGAAACATAATGCACATAGAGAGGCCATGTGTATGTGTACCTGTCAACAGCTCCAACTGAGCACAGCCTTTGCATCAGCCTCGTCAACATATTAGACATATGAGTGAAGAAATTTGTAAGTAATTCCTGCTCCCATTCATCTGAGCCACTGCTCAGACATTTGAGACTTCCTGGCTGAGTCCCCAGACTTGGTGCACCAGAGACAAACCATCCCTGTGGTATCCTTCTGAATTCCTGACCCCCAATTGTTATTTTACCGTACTTTTTGAGGTGTTTTATTTTGCATCAATAAGTGACTGGAAATGGTGGTTCATAAATGGTAACAATTAAAATATCTAACATTTAGGGGAATTCCCTGGTGGTCCAGTGGTTAGGGCTCAGCACTTTCACTGCCGAGGCCCAGATTCAACCCCTGGTTGGGGAACTAAGATCCCACAAGCCATGCAGAGCAGCCAAAAAAATAAAATAAAATAAAATAAAATAAAGGCAAAAAAATCTAAAATTTAGATAACTACAGGAGATGAATGTTTTTCATGCTGTATAGAGCTCATCTAAACAGACAGGAAGGTTTCTGAAGATAGAAAGTTGGACTAAATACCCAGAAAAGTTTTCAGTGAGACACTATGACAACTCACTCTTTCCCCACATATCTTAAGATGCACACATAGTGTTTTAACTACATTTGCTAACTTACCAGTCAAGTCAGAAAGACCAAAAAAATCATCAGTTGTTGATTGTCCTGTCTTCATCAGTCTCTAGATATGAGAGAGATAAACTGGAAAGTAAAAATTCAGGTCAATGGACTTACTCTGCTAACTATAATATCAACCCTAGTTGCCAAGGGGGAGGTGGGGGTGAGACAGGAAGAGGGCAGGGCACAACTTTTAGAAGAATGACATAGCCCAAGGACACGACATAAACTGATGAGAACCAACTAGGTCCAAGATGGCGGATGAGCCAACTTCCACTAGACATTGAGCCTCTGTATATGCTTATTGTAACACATCAGCACAGCTAAATGACACACACACAGGCACCATGACAGTTCCAAGGCTGATCACAAAAGGTCAAAAAATGCAGTGGCCCAATTCCTGGAAATCCCCACCTCTTCCCCCAAATAGCTGGAATACTCCTCTCATTCATTAGCCTATGAAATTACCCGCCCCTATAAAAACTGACAACCTTGTACCCTGGGGTCTCTCTCATCTTCTGAGATGTCCCACACTCTATCTATGGAGTGTGTATCTCCCTGAATAAAGCTTCTTTCACTTTACTATGGCTCACTCTTGAATTCTTTCCTGCTCAAAGCCAAGAACACACACATGACGGCTGTCCCGGGGACTCAGACGTGACCTGGGATGTGACTATCTTCTCATACCCCACTCTCTTTCCTGAAACAAGGGGAGGAAAGGGAGTTTGGGATTAGCAGATGTAAGCTATTATATATGGGCTGGATAAAGAACAAGAGCCTACTGTATAGCACAGGGAACTATATTCAATATCCTGTGATAAACCATAATGGAAAAGAATATGAAAAAGTATATATATATATATATATATGTATATATATATCTTTGTTGTACAGCAGAAATTAAACACAACATTGTAAATCAACTATACTTCAATGAAAATTTTTAAAAATATATCAATATATTTTAAAAATATATCAAATATAATATATTATATCAATATAACGTCACAAAATTATTTAACAGATATAATGGGCTTTTCTCAGTGTTGTAGAGAAGATGCAAACTTAAAATTTCAGATCTTAATACATGTTAAAGAACAAAGACCACAGAAAGGTAAAACTAAATAATATTCACAACAGCCAAAACTTAGTCTTTTTTTAATATAAATTTATTTATTTATTTTGGCTGTGTTGGGTCTTCATTGTTGCACGTGGGCTTACTCTAGTTGTGTCGAGTGGGGTCTACTCTTTGTTGTGGTGCACGGGCTTCTCATTGCAGTGGCTTCTCTTGTTGCAGAGCACAGGGTCTAGGCACACAGGCTTCAGTAGTTGTGTCACGAGTGCTCAGCAGTTGTGGCTCACAGGCTCTAGAGTGCAGGCTCAGTAGTTGTGGCACATGGGTTTAGTTGCTCCGTGGCATGTGGGACCTTCCTGAACCAGGGATCAAACCCATATCCCCTGCATTGACAGGCAGGTTCTTAACCACTGTGCCACCAGGGAAGTCCAAAACCTTAGTCTCTTTTAATGTACAAAATATATTTGAATTGTTAAGATTTCTCTATAACCTCAGTTTAACCAATTTTTTTCTGAAGGATTTTTCATTACTAATTAGCCCTCAAAAAAGCAGACAATATCTCTTTTTACATGAAGGGTTGTAATTTTCCATAGCTTTGACTTTTGTTTAATGCCCCATAAAGAACGTTGTACATTTTTGCTGAATTTTAAAATGCTACCATTCTGTAAGGTAAAGGACTTAAGTGAAATGTGAAATGTTTTCCTCTGAGAAAAAACTAAAATGTGCCAAATATATCACCACAAAGAAAGGAAGGACATTCTTCTTGATGTCTACTCCAGGCATAACCTCCCTGGAGAGAATTTTGAAAGGATTTGAGCATTTTAAATGTCCTGATCTAAATTAGTTAATTAAAAATATGAGTGAGCAAAGTCCACTAAGGTTAAAAGGAGAATAGTCAGCAATCCTTTATCACAATGCCCTGTTCAAGGATTTCAAGATACCTGATTAACAGTGGCAATTCTCATTTAGATTCGTTATCTGATGGAGCAGAGTTGTTATTGATCCAACAGTTGACCTCACTGCAGGCTTAGGGTGTGACAATAATAATCTCTCCATATAGTGTGCCTGAAGTCACTGATGGTTTCAGTAATGATTAGATGAAAGAGGTGATTAAATAGCTAATTGCTAAAAACTCTCATTCCATTTCTATTGATGTTTCAGATTTTCCACACACTTCATATTTTATCTTCTTATCCTTCCCTCTTCATTTCTTCCTTTCCTCTTTTAAAATGACTTATGAAACTAAAAAAAAATGAGTTTTAGTAGAGTCAAAATTGTTAGGGAGGAAAAACTTTTTCTCCACCCTCTTAGATTCAGTGACTGGGGGCATGCAAATTTAACTGATGAAAGACATATTAACATAAGAAAAAGTACAAATATATTAATATTTTGCATGCACGGGATTTCAAAGAAAAGAAGTGAAACTGAAGCAGTTAGACTCAGGGGTTTATGTACCATTTTAACAAAGGAAATTGAATTATACTTTGAGGAACAATAAACTGTAGAAAAGTTACTAGGAATAAATGGGGAAAACTAATGAAAGAGAGGGGTTATTTTAGTAATGTTTGTTTATGCAGATGCATCTCAGTGCAGACTGCAGTAGCAACCTTCACAGAGAAAAAGTTATGCCTGAAACTGAACAGGACCCTGTGGGTTCCTACTGGATACATATCCTTTTTGTGTCCCCCAATTCTTGTTTGCTGGAAATAGGCTTCATTCAGCCTCCTTGACCTTCTTTGAATTCCAAAGAGCAGATTCAAACAGTTGATAATCAGGGAAGGGAGTGGATGCAGAGACAGGGAGGAGCAGTCAAGAAACAACAGTGCAGCGTCCTGGTTTCTCCTCAAAGAATATACATAACAGTACCTTTGAGTTCTTCTGCAGGAGCTAAGGCCCCCACCCAGATGGAGGATAGTAACTTCAGGCTGAGCACAAGATTTCTGGAACACCACTCTCTTACCTGACCACCAACAATCAGAGGAAATTCTGCACACAGTGGAAGATAAAAAAAGACTCTGATCCCCTCCCCAAATGATTCTCCCTTTAAAAATTTTCATGGTCAAGCAGAATATTAGGAATTGGTTTTTGGACATGAGTCCAACTTCTCCCCAGGTTGCCAGCCTCCTGAATAAAGCACCCTTTCCTTTCCAATCAACACTTATCTCTCAAGTGTTGGCTTTTGAGCCACAAGCAGTCAAAACATGCCCTGCTTTTAGGCAGATTAAGGGAGAGAAAAAACTCTTCCTGTATCCATTTTTTTGTTTGTTTTTTGTTTTGTTTTTTCTGGCTGCACCATGCAGCATGTGGGATCTTAGTTCCCTGACCAGGGACTGAACCTGTGCCCCCTGCATTGGAAGCACGGAGTCTTAACCACTGGACTGCCAGGCAAGTCCCCCTGTATCTGTTAATTCTCAGTTGCCTTCAACTCAAAATAATTATTTTGCCAAAGTGGAATATTTGGGGGTAACATGTTCTGGACCCCTTCAAAATTCTTCATTTCATTTCATCATATCTTACTGACAGTGATTAAGGATGTCTTCTACATCTACTGTATAAAATGGTAATTTAACATAAGAAGAGAAAACTTGACCAAATATTAGGTTTTAAAGACTATAATTTTCATGAAGAATGGAATGTAGACATGAGATCAATGTTTTCAGAACCTTTTCTACTAAAAATTCTTAAAATATTGGAGAGCAATGGGCTTGGGCTACATCAACACAATGCTAAAACATCTGGAGGAGAAGTGGAAAATGAAAGCAATTGTTCAGATCCCTTGTCTACACAAAATTCAGCCATCCTGCTGTTTGTTTTCCTCAGACCAAACATCTAGATGATTGACGGAATTCCTTTCATGATGAATATCCTCATCTACTCTTATTTTAACAATGAACAACATCTCCTGGAGTGGGATTCTAATCTGATTGTCTCCTCCACCCACTCTTTTTCTTCTTTCAATCTATGTTTATATATTTTTAAAGCACAAATAAAAGAAAAAAATAGTATATTGTTTGTATCTTCTTATTTTAGAGTAAAATAAGTGTAGAACAATGGCTGGGTGTTTTGAATTTTCTTTGTGGCATCTAGCACACCAAGTGCAGTCAATAAACGTTAAGCCATCAAATAAATCAGAATTCCAAACTGTTGTCTGCATTGAAGAATACATTATAGTGAGCTGCTTTTGCAGCAGGGTGAATTTCAGAAAAAAGACTCGATTGGCTGTTCTCAAACATTAATGTGCTTATAAATCTCCTGGGGATACTGTTAAAATGCAGATTCTGATTCAATAGGTCTGGGATGGGCCCCAAGACATTGCATTTCTATCAAACTCCCAGGTTACACTGATGTTGCTGGTCCATAACTGAGTAGAAGCAGGTTGATAATTGGCAAGGGGGAAAAGTCAAATCTGTCTGTTCAGCAGTTCTAAAGAATATTTATTGTAAACAGTATTCCAAAAAGATTTAATTATAAAGAAAAAAAATTAAGTAGAATAAAATATCATTGTTTTTTAAGTCCAAAAAAGTTTTGAATAAAGTTAAACTATCAAGAAAAAAAAATCTCAAAATAAAATCTGTAATCTAAAACTAACAGGGCTACTTACCTGGAAAAAAAAATGGTTTGCAAAATACTAAAGAGATCACAGTTAACAGGAAGTAAAGGGGTTCAGAATAAGCCTCCTCAAGATATATAACTTTACACGTGGATTATTTTGAGCTGGAGACAATCAAGACCGTTTGAACTCAAAAGAAACTATTGCCCTTCCCTTAACTACCTAGAAGATTTTTTTTTTTTTTAATTTTTTTTTTTTTTTTTTGCGGTATGCGGGCCTCTCACTGTTGTGGCCTCTCCCGTTGCGGAGCACAGGCTCCGGACGCACAGGCCCAGCGGCCATGGCTCACGGGCCCAGCCGCTCCGCGGCATATGGGATCCTCCCAGACCGGGGCACGAACCCGTATCCCCTGCATCGGCAGGCGGACTCTCAACCACTGCGCCACCAGGGAGGCCCTAGAAGATTTTTAATTGGGGGTTCTTTCCCCAATGAAAATTATTACCAGAGATAAATTTTATCTGTATGGCAGGGCAAACAGCTAATCACCAAACCTTTGCTCATCTTCTTATTGTCCTGTAAATCGCCCTCTTCCCCTCTGAAACCCCAGGCCCTCTTTCCCATCCCTTAGCTCAGGGTGGCGTGTATACCTCATTTTACCCTTCTGTCTTTGAACCTCTCATGTATGGAGGGTTCCTGTATGTATGAAATAAAATTTGCTTTTCCCCTGTTAGTCTGTCTCATTTTGATATGATTATTAGGGTAATCAAAAGAACCTATGAAGGGTAGTAAATTATTTCTATTCAACAGAGGAAAGAGTAAAAAAAAATAGTTTTAAGCTAAATGTACAAATATAAACCAATAGCTACTAGTACAGGTCCTGAAACCACCCTCCTCCCCCTCAAAAACTCAGTCTTTTAGGCTATATATATATATATATATATATATATATATATATGTATGTATATACATATATATATGTAATAAATTAGTTACATCTTCAAGTATAGAATAGTAAACAACATAAAAGCATACATGATTTTATAGGAGAGCAGAATTTGCCACCCTAAAATATGTCTGTTTGGCATAAGGATTATTTTAAGCTGATTATTTTTTTAAGAAACTACAAACACAGGGAAAGCTCTGAAAACCCAATACAAGTTACTGTTTTTGTAAGAGACATTTACATGTAAAAGGGAAATTTCCACTTGTAAGGGTATCTCTGTCTCTCTCTGTCTCTGTCTCTGTCTCTGTCTCTCTCTGTCTCTCTCTGTCTTTCTCTCTCTCTGTCTCTCTCTCTCCAGGGAAGAGGGGAAAGACTCTAAATCTCTAGAAACTCTTATCAAAGGAGACGGTAATGGCTTATATCTGCACATATAACAACCTTACCTCCTTTACTCTGTTTTTTTCTGGTCACTTCCCAGAACTGATTCCCCAGCCCCAACGTTCTCTTTTGTCTTTAGCTGAAGATGGCATTTAAGGTAAGAGATTTCACCAGTTGGGCAGGTTACTCAGTTTTCTTTGGTCTCTTCCATGTATATATGTTATTAAACTTTGGTTTGTTTTTCTCCTGCTAACATGTCTTATATTAATTTAACTAGTAGACCAGCCAAAGAACCGAGAAGGGAAGGGGAAACTTTTCTGCCCCTACAATTTTAATAAATTAATAAACAGGATTGCTTGTTTTGAGAAAACTTTTATGATTCAAAAGTGAAACTGAGCAGGACACTGTGGGGGGGCCCTCCTGGGTACAAAGCCTTTCCATGTCCCCTGTTTCTTATTTGCAAGAAAAAGCCTTCAGCCTCCTAGACCTTCCTGAATACCAAAGAGGAAATTCAAACTGTTGCTAATACAGGAAGTAAAGGAATGCAGAAACAAAGGAGGAACAATCAAGAAACTATAGTGCAGCAATTAAAGCAGGATCCTGGTTCCTCCTCAAAGAATATACATGACAGTATCTTTGAGTTCTTCTGCAGGAACTAAAGCCTCCACCCAGGTGGAGAATGGTAATTTCAGGCTGAGCACAGGATCCTGGAGAGCCACCCTGTTACCTCACCACCAGCCAATCAGAAGAAAGTCACACACCCTGCAGACTTCACCCCAAATTTTGCCTATAAAAACTTCTCCCTGGGAACCCGGAGGAAGATGGCGGAAGAGTAAGACGCGGAGATCACCTTCCTCCCAACAGATACATCAGAAATTCATCTACACGTGGAACAACTCCTACAGAACACCTACTGAACGCTGACAGAAGACCTCAGACCCCCAAAAAGGCAAGAAACTCCCCACATACCTGGGTAGGGCAAAAGAAAAAAAGAATAAACAGAGACAATAGGATAGGGACGGGACCTGCACCAGTGGGAGGGAGCCGTGAAGGAGGGAAGGTTTCTACACACTACAAGCCCCTTCGCGGGCGGAGACTGCAGGTGGCGGAGGGGGAAAGCTTTGGAGTAGCGGAGGAGAGCACAGCAACAGGGGTGTGGAGGGCAAAGCGGAGAGATTCCGGCACAGAGGATCGGTGCCCTCAGGCACACACCAGCCCGAGAGGCTTGTCTGCTCGGCCGCCGTGGCGGGCGGGGCTGGGAGCTGAGGCTTGGGTATCGGCTTTCAGTCGGAGCGCAGGGAGAGGACTGGGGCTGGCAGCAGGAAGAGAGCCTGAACAGGTTAGTGCACCACGGCTAGCCCGGAGGGAGTCCGGGGAAAGGGTCTGGAGCTGCTGAAGAGGCAAGAGACTTTTTTCACTTTTGTTTCCTGGTGTGCGAGGAGAGGGCATTAAGAGGGCTGCTTAGGGAAGCGCCGGAGACAGGCGCGAGCCGCGAGTAAGGCGTGGACCTCGGAGACGGGCGTGGGCCGCCGCCGCCGCCCGCCGCCGCCCGCCGCCGCCCGCCGCCGGCCGCCCGCCGCCGCCCGCCGCCGCCGCCCCCGCGGCCCACCACCACCGCCGCCTGCCGCCGCCCGCTGCCGCTGTAGCCGCGGGGCCTGTGTGCAAGCGTGGGTCACTGTGCGCCCCGCCTTCCGGGGGACCTGTGCACCCCGCCACTGCCGGGGTCCCGAGACCCGGGGACGGCTTTCCCGGGAAAGCGCACGGAGCGCCACAGGCTGCTGCAACGTCACACCGGCCTCTGCCGCCGCAGGCCCGCCCCACACTGCGCGCCCCTCCCTCCCCTCTGCCTGAGTGAGCCAGAGCCCCCGAATCAGCGGCTCCTTTAAACCCATCCTGTCTGAGCGAAGAACGGACGCCCTCCGGTGACCTACGCACAGAGACGGGGCCAGGTCCAAGGCTGAGACCCGGGAGCTGTGAGAGCAGAGTCAGGGAAATCTCTCTGTGCAGCCTCGGAGGCAGCGGATTAAAGCTCCACGGTCCATTTGATGTGCCCTGCGTCTGTGGAGTGCATGAATGGACAGCGAATCATCCCAAATTGAGGAAGTGGACTTTGAGGACAAGATTTAAGACTTTCCCCCCTTTTCCTCTTTTTACAACGAATTATCCCAAATTAAGGAGGTGGACTTAGAGAGCAAGATTTCAGACTTCTTGCCCTTTTCCTCTTTTTACAACGAATTATCCCAAATTGAGGAGGTGGACTTGGAGAGCAAGATTTTTGATTTTCCCCCCTGCTCTCTTTTTGTGAATGTGTATGTGTAATCTTCTGTGTAAGATTCTCTCTGTATAGCTTTGCTTCCACCATATGTCCCAGGGTTCTATCGGTCCGTTTTTTTTTTTTTCAATAATTACTTTCTAATTTTAATAACGCTACTATATTTCATACTTTATTCTATTTTACTTTACCTGCTCTTTCTTTTTTTCCTACCTTCCCTTCCTCCCTCCCTCCGCTCTTCCTTTCCTTCTTTCTTTTTCTTTCCTCCCTCCCTCCTACCCTTCTTCTTTCCACTTTCTTTTTCTTTCCTTCCTCCCTCCCTCCCTCCTGTCTTTCTTTCTTTCTTTCCTTCCTCCCTCCCTCCCTCCCTTCTTCCATTCACTCTTCCATTTGCTTTCATTGCTCCCTCCCTCACTCCTTTCTTTCCTTCTTTCTTTCCATCCTTCCTCACTCGCTCCCTCCTTTCTTTCTTTCTTCCTTCATTCCTTCCTTTCTTCCCTTCTTCCTTTCTTTCCCTCTCTCTTTCTTTCTTCTACTAATTCTTTCTTTCTGCTTTTTGTCCCTGTTATTCTGAGCCGGGTGGATGAAAGGCTCTTGGTGCTGCAGCCAGGAGCCAGTGCTGTGCCTCTGAAGTGGGAGAGCCAACTTCAGGACACGGGTCCACAAGAGACCTCCCAGCTCCACATAATATCAAGCAGCGAAAATCTCCCAGAGATCTCCATCCCAACACCAGCACCCAGCTTCAGTCAACGACCAGCAAGCTACAGTGCTGGTCACCCTATGCCAAGCAACTAGCAAGGCAGGAACACAACCCTACCCATTAGCAGAGAAGCTACCTAAAAACATAATAAGGCCATAGGCACCCCAAAACACACCACCAGACGTGGACCTGTCCACCAGAAAGACAAGATCGAGCCTCAACCACCAGAACACAGGCATTAGTCCCCCCCCACCAGGAAGCCTACACAACCTACTGAAATAACCTTAGCCACTGGGGTCAGACACGAAAAACAACGGGAACTACAAATCTGCAGCCTGCAAAAAGGAGACCCCAAACACAGTAACATAAGCAAAATGAGAAGACAGAAAAACACACAGCAGGTGAAGGAGCAAGATAAAAACCTACCAGACCTAACAAATGAAGAGGTAATAGGCAGTCTACCTGAAAAAGAATTCAGAATAATGATGGTAAAGATAATCCAAAATCTTGGAAATAGAATAGACAAAATGCAAGAAACAGTTAACAAGGACCTAGAAGAACTAAAGATGAATCAAGCATCGATTAAAAACACAATAAATGAAATGAAAAATACTCTAGATGGGATCAATAGCAGAATAACTGAGGCAGAAGAACGGATAAGTGAGGTGGAAGATAAAATAGTGGAAATAACTGATGCAGAGCAAAATAAAGAAAAAAGAATGAAAAGAACAGAGGACAGTCTCAGAGACCTCTGGGACAACATTAAACGCACCAACATTCGAATTATAGGGGTTCCAGAAGAAGAAGAGAAAAAGAAAGGGACTGAGAAAATATTTGAAGAGATTATAGTTGAAAACTTCCCCAATATGGGAAAGGAAATAGTTAATCAAGTCCAGGAGGCACAGAGAGTCCCATACAGAATAAATCCAAGGAGAAATACACCAAGACACATATTAATCAAACTGTCAAAAATTAAACACAAAGAAATCATATTAAAAGCAGCAAGGGAAAAACAACAAATAACACACAAGGGAATCCCCATCAGGTTAACAGCTGATCTCTCAGCAGAAACTCTACAAGCCAGAAGGGAGTGGCAGGACATAATTAAAGTGATGAAGGAGAGAAACCTGCAGCCAAGATTACTCTACCCAGCAAGGATCTCATTCAGATTTGATGGAGAAATTAAAACCTTTACAGACAAGCAAAAGCTGAGAGAGTTCAGCACCACCAAACCAGCTTTACAACAAATGCTAAAGGAACTTCTCTAGGCAAGAAACACAACAGAAGGAATATACCTACAATAACGAACCCAAAGCAATTAAGGAAATGGGAATAGGAACATACATATCAATAATTACCTTAAATGTAAATGGACTAAATGCTCCCACCAAAAGACACAGAGTGGCTGAATGGATACAAAAACAAGACCCATATATATGCTGTCTACAAGAGACCCACTTCAGACCTAAAGACACATACAGATTGAAAGTAAGGGGATGGAAAAAGATATTCCATGCAAATGGAAATCAAAAGAAAGCTGGAGTAGCAATTCTTATATCAGACAAAATAGACTTTAAAATAAAGACTATTAGAAGAGACAAAGAAGGACACTACATAATGATCAAGGGATCGATCCAAGAAGAAGATATAACAATTGTAAATATTTATGCACCCAACATAGGAGCACCTCAATACATAAGGCAAATACTAACAGCCATAAAAGGGGAAATCGACAGTAACACAATCATAGTAGGGGACTTTAACACCGCACTTTCACCAATGGACAGATCGTCCAAAATGAAAATAAATAAGGAAACACAAGCTTTAAATGATACATTAAACAAGATGGACTTAGTTGATATTTATAGGACATTTCATCCAAAAACAACAGAATACACATTTTTCTCAAGTGCTCATGGAACATTCTCCAGGATAGATCATATCTTGGGTCACAAATCAAGCCTTGGTAAATTTAAGAAAATTGAAATTGTATCAAGTATCTTTTCCGACCACAATGCTATGAGACTAGACATCAATTACAGGAAAAGATCTGTAAAAAATACAAACACATGGAGGCTAAACAATACACTACTCAATAACGAAGTGATCACTGAAGAAATCAAAGAGGAAATTAAAAAATACCTAGAAACAAATGACAATGGAGACACGACAACCCAAAACCTATGGGATGCAGCAAAAGCAGTTCTAAGGGGGAAGTTTATAGCAATACAATCCCACCTTAAGAAACAGGAAACATTTCGAGTAAACAACCTGACCCTGCACCTAAAGCAATTAGAGAAAGAAGAACAAAAAAACCCCAAAGCTAGCAGAAGGAAAGAAATCATAAAGATCAGATCAGAAATAAATGAAAAAGAAATGAAGGAAACGATAGCAAAGATCAACCAAACTAAAAGCTGGTTCTTTGAGAAGATAAACAAAATTGACAAACCATTAGCCAGACTCATCAAGAAAAGAAGGGAGAAGACTCAAATCAATAGAATTAGAAATGAAAAAGGAGAAGTAACAACTGACACTGCAGAAATACAAAAGATCATGAGAGATTACTACAAGCAACTCTATGCCAATAAAATGGACAACCTGGAAGAAATGGACAAATTCTTAGAAATGCACAACCTGCCAAGACTGACTCAGGAAGAAATAGAAAATATGAATAGACCAATCACAAGCACTGAAATTGAAACTGTGATTAAAAATCTTCCATCAAACAAAAGCCCAGGACCAGATGGCTTCACAGGCGAATTCTATCAAACATTTAGAGAAGAGCTAACACCCATCCTTCTCAAACTCTTCCAAACAATTTCAGAGGAAGGAACACTCCCAAACTCATTCTACGAGGCCACCATCACCTTGATACCAAAACCAGGGAAGGATGTCACAAAGAAAGAAAACTACAGGCCAATATCACTGATGAACATAGATGCAAAAATCCTCAACAAAATACTAGCAAACAGAATCCAACAGCACATTAAAAGGATCATACACCATGATCAAGTGGGGTTTACTCTAGGAATGCAAGGATTCTTCAATATACGCAAATCAATCAATGTGATACACCATATTAACAAGTTGAAGGAGAAAAACCATATGATCATCTCAATAGATGCAGAGAAAGCTTTCGACAAAATTCAACACCCATTTATGATAAAAACCCTGCAGAAAGTAGGCAAAGACGGATATTTCCTCAACATAATAAAGGCCATATATGACAAACCCACAGCCAACACTGTCCTCAATGGTGAAAAACTGAAACCATTTCCACTAACATCAGGAACAAGACAAGGCTGCCCACTCTCACCACTCTTATTCAACATAGTTTTGGAAGTTTTAGCCACAGCAATCAGAGAAGAAAAGGAAATAAAAGGAATCCAAATCGGAAAAGAAGAAGTAAAGCTGTCACTGTTTGCAGATGACATGATACTATACATAGAGAATCCTAAAGATGCTACCGAAAAACTACTAGAGCTAATCAATGAATTTGGTAAAGTAGCAGGTTACAAAATTAATGTACAGAAATCTCTGGCATTCCTGTACACTAATGATGAAAAATCTGAAAATGAAATCAAGAAAACACTCCCATTTACCATTGCAACAAAAAGAATAAAATATCTAGGAATAAACCTACCTAAGGAGACAAAAGACCTGTATGCAGAAAATTATAAGACACTGATGAAAGAAATTAAAGATGATACAAATAGATGGAGAGATATACCATGCTCCTGGATTGGAAGAATCAATATTGTGAAAATGACTCTACTACCCAAAGCAATCTACAGATTCAATGCAATCCCTATCAAACTACCACTGGCATTTTTCACAGAACTAGAACAAAAAATTTCAAAATTTGTTTGGAAAAACAAAAGACCCCGAATAGCCAAAGCAATCTTGAGAACGAAAAAAGGAGCTGGAGGAATCAGGCTCCCTGACTTCAGACTATACTACAAAGCTACAGTAATTAAGACAGTGTGGTACTGGCATAAAAACAGAAAGATAGATCAGTGGATCAGGATAGAAAGCCCAGAGATAAACCCACGCACATATGGCCAACTTATCTTTGATAAAGGAGGCAGGAATGTACAGTGGAGAAAGGACAGCCTCTTCAATAAGTGGTGCTGGGAAAACTGGACAGGGACATGTAAAAGTATGAGATTAGATCATTCCCTAACACCATACACAAAAATAAGCTCAAAATGGATTAAAGACTTAAATGTAAGGCCAGAAACTATCAAACTCTTAGAGGAAAACATAGGTAGAACACTCTATGACATAAATCACAGCAAGATCCTTTTGGACCCACCTCCTAGAGAAATGGAAATAAAAACAAAGATAAACACGTGGGACCTAATGAAACTTCAAAGCTTTTGCACAGCAAAGGAAACCATAAACAAGACCAAAAGACAACCCTCAGAATGGGAGAAAATATTTGCAAATGAAGCAACTGACAAAGGATTAATCTCCAAAATTTATAAACAGCTCATGCAGCTCAATAGCAAAAAAACAAACAACCCAATCCAAAAATGGGCAGAAGACTTAAATAGGCATTTCTCCAAAGAAGATATACAGACTGCCAACAAACACATGAAAGAATGCTCAACATCATTAATCATTAGAGAAATGCAAATCAAAACTACAATGAGATATCATCTCACAACAGTCAGAATGGCCATCATCAAGAAATCTAGAAACAATAAATGCTGGAGAGGGTGTGGAGAAAAGGGAACACTCTTGCACTGCTGGTGGGAATGTGAATTGGTACAGCCACTATGGAGAACAGTATGGAGGTTCCTTAAAAAACTAAAAATAGAACTACCATATGATCCAGCAATCCCACTACTGGGCATATACCCTGAGAAAACCATAATTCAAAAAGAGACATGTACCAAAATGTTCATTGCAGCTCTATTCACAATAGCCCAGAGCTGGAAACAACCTAAGTGTCCATCATCGGATGAATGGATAAAGAAGATGTGGCACATATATACAATGGAATATTACTCAGCCATAAAAAGAAACGAAACTGAGCTATTTGTAATGAGGTGGATAGACCTAGAGTCTGTCATACAGAGTGAAGTAAGTCAGAAAGAGAAAGACAAATACCGTATGCTAACACATATATATGGAATATAAGGAAAAAAATGTCATGAAGAACCTAGGGGTAAAACGGGAATAAAGACACAGACCTACTTGAGAATGGACTTGAGGATATGGGGAGGGGGAAGGGTAAGCTGTGACAAAGCGAAAGAGAGGCATGGACATATATACACTACCAAACGTAGGGTAGATAGATAGTGGGAAGCAGCCGCAGAGCACAGGGAGATCAGCTCGGTGCTTTGTGACTGCCTGGAGGGGAGGGATGGGGAGGGTGGGAGGGAGGGAGATGCATGAGGGAGGGGTTGTGGGAACAGATGTATATGTATGACTGATTCACTTTGTTATAAAGCAGAAACTAATAAAAAAAATAGAAAAAAAAAAAAAAAAAAAAAACTTCTCCCTGAATACACTCAGGGAGCTTGAGGTTTTTGAGTACAAACCACCCATTCTCCTTGCTTGGCCCTACAATAAACCTTTCTCTGCTCCAAACTCTGATGTTTCAGTTTGTTTGGCCTCACTGTGCATCAGGCACACAAACTTGTGTTTGGCAACAAAATTATATAAAGTGATGTCTTAAATTGTTTCCTTTAACATTCTATCTAAATCATCAAGTTGTGTTTGAAACAGGTGAGAAAAGCTATTTATTTAACCAATCTTTAACTCAGTCCTTTTTGAAAAACACTGTGCTATGCTGAGTGTGTAGTGCTGATCCAACATGGATTCTAGCCTGGATCTTAGTCTAATAGGGAGAAAATATGCATATATAAATAACTAGAATATGAATTCAAAGCCTAATTGCCATGAGAAATATGCTAATAATGGGTTTCAGAAATACAGAAGAAGTATAAGCAGCATTGTGATTGGACAGTAACTCCTTCCCAAAGTTTCTTGAAATGAAATATTGAAAAGACTCAATTTTCTGAAAGGACTCCCAATTCCAATATTTTAATGATCATGAGAATTCTCGTTTTGTTTATCCTCTTCCAATTTAGGCTAAAATGGATCTGCATCTGAGGATAATGCCAAGGCAACATATAAAGAGTACTAACAATTCCCCAAGAGAATACCTGCAAAACTCAGGAAGATTTCCAAATGTGTCTATAACTTTTCACCTGCTGGCAAAGGTTTAACAATGAGCTCTGCAGCATGAGAGGAGCTCTGATTTGTAGCATTTACTGATTTTTGTGGTGTAAATACAGCCACCATAGCTGATTTCAGGCTCTTGATGCGAGGTCACCAAAATCCTCAAACCATTAACCCTCACACATATCTGCTGACATTTATGTTTAGTGGTGACAAAGGATGCAGGTTCTGGAGAAAAACTACCTGGGTTTAAAATGTGGTTCAGCTATGAAAACTTTGGTAAGTTACTCAACCTGTCGGGACTCCAGTTTTTCCTTTTGTAAGGAAAGAATTCTGATTGTTCTAAAATAAAATCTGATTGTTATAAACTATAAATGAATAGGAATAAATTATTACATGAATGTGTATTACTAAGTGCTGAATACTATTGTTCACCATATAATTATATTGAAAATTAATTTGGGGTAACTTTCTAATCACAGTGTCCACTTGAAACCGTGTAACACAGATTGGAACTTGAACCCACAGGCCAGGACTCGAGCCAACGGTCTTTCAACTGAGATCACACACCTGGTTTCAGGACTTAATGAAGCTCAGGTTCTTGATGTCTAATCAAAGAAAGAATTTAGTGGGAGACTAAATGATAGGTAAGAAGTGGATTTATTTACAAAGAAACACACACCACAGACAGAGTGTGGGTCATCTCAGAAGGCAAGAGCAGCACCAGGGTATGGGGTTGTCAATTTTTTTTTGAATTTTACTTTATTTATTTTTTATACAGCAGGTTCTTATTAGTTATCTATTTTATACATATTAGTGTATATAGGTCAATCCCAATCTCCCAATTCATCCCAACACCACCGCCTCCACCCACTTTCCCCCCTTGGTGTCCATAAGTTTGTTCTCTACATCTGTGTCTCTATTTCTGCCCTGCAAACTGGTTCATCTCTACCATATTTCTAGGTTCCACATATAAGCATTAATAAACGAAATTTGTTTTTCTCTTTCTGACTTACTTCGCTCTGTATGACAGTCTCTAGATCCATCCACGTCTCTACAAATGACCCAATTTCATTCCTTTCTATGGCTGAGTAATAATCCACTGTATATATATAACACATCATCTTTAACCATTCATCTGTCTGTGGGCATTTAGGTTGCTTCCATGACCTGATTATTGTAAATAGTGCTGCAATGAACATTGGGGTGCATGTGTCTTTTTGAATTATGGTTTTCTCTCGATATATGCCCAGTAGTGGGATTGCTAGGTCATATAGTAATTCTATTTTTAGTTTTTTAAGGAACGTCCATACTGTTTTCCATGGTGGCTGTATCAATTTACACTCCCACCAACAGTGTAAGAGGGTTCCCTTTTCTCCACACCCTCTCAAGCATTGGTTGTTTGTAGATTTTTTGATGATGCCCATTCTAACTGGTGTGAGGTAATACCTCATTGTTGTTTTGATTTGCATTTCTCTGAGATTGAGCAGTTTTTCATGTGCTTCCTGGCCATCTGTATGTCTTCTTGTGAGAAATGTCTATTTAGGTCTTCTGCCCATTTTTTGATTGGGTTGTTTGTTTTTTTTACTATTGAGCTGCATGGGCTGTTTGTATATTTTGGAGATTACTCCTTTGTCTGTTGATTCGTTTGCAAATATTTTCTCCCATTCTGAGGGTTGTCTTTTTGTCTTGTTTGTACTTTCCTTTGATGTGCAAAAGCTTTTAAGTCTCATTAGGTCCCATTTGTTTATTTTTGTTTTTATTTTCATTACTCTAGGAGGTGGATCAGAAAAGGTCTTCCTGTGATTTATGTCAAAGAGTGTTCTTCCTATGCTTTCCTCTAAGAGATTTATAGTCTCCAGTCTTACATTTAGGTCTTTAATCCATTTTGAGTTTATTTTTGTGTATGGTGTTAGGGAGTGTTCTAATTTCATTCTTTTACATGTAGCTGTCCAGTGTTCCCAGCACCACTGTTGAAGAGACTGTATTTCTCCTTTGTATATCATTGTCTCCTTTGTCACAGATCAGTTGACCATAGGTGCATGGGTTTATCTCTGGGCTTTCTATCCTGTTCCATTGATCTATATTTCTGGTTTTGTGCCAGTACCATATTGTCTTGATTACTATAGCTTTATACTATAGTATGAAGTCATGGAGTCTGATTCCTCTAGCTCCATTTTTTTTCCCTCAAGACTGCTTTGGATATTTGGGGTCTTTTGTGGCTCCATACAAATTTTAAGATTTTTTGTTCTAGTTTTGTAAAAAATGCCACTGGTAATATGATAGGGATTCCTTTGAATCTGTAGATTGCTTTGGGTACTATAGTCATTTTCACAGTGTTCATTCTTCCAATCCAAGAACATGGTAAATCTCTCCATCTGTTTGTGTCATCTTTGATTTCTTGCATCAGTGTTTTATAGTTTTCTAAGTACAGGTTTTTTAGCTCCTTAGGTAGGTTTATTCTTAGGTATTTTATTCTTTTTGTTGCAATGGTGAATGGGATTTCTTCCTTAGTTTCTATTTCTGATCTTTCATTGTTAGTGTATAGGAATGCAAGAGATTTCTGTGCATTAATTTTGTATCCTGCAACTTTACCAAATTCATTGATTAGCTCTAGTATTTTCTGGTGGCATCTTTAGGGTTCGCTATGTATAGTATCATGTCATCTGCAAACAGTGACAGTTTTACTTCTTCTTTTCCAATTTGTATTCATTTCATTTCTTTTTCTTCTCTGACTGTTGTGGCTAGGACTTCCAAAACTATGTTGAATAATAGTGGTGAGCGTGGACATCCTTGTCTTGTTCCTGATCTTAGAGGAAATGCTTTCAGTTTTTCACCACTGGGAATGATGTTTGTTGTGGGTTTGTCATATATGGCCTTCATTAAGTTGAGGTAGGTTCCCTCTATGCCCACTTTCTGGAGAGTTTTTATCATAAATGGGTTTTAAATTTTGTCAAAAGCTTTTTCTGCATCTATTGAGATTATCATATGGATTTTATTCTTCAATTTGTTAATATGGTGTATCACATTGATTGATTTGCATATATTGAAGAATCCTTGCATCGCTGGTATAAATCCCACTTGATCTCGGTGTATGATCCTTTTAATTTGTTGTTGGATTCTCTTTGCTAGTATTCTGTTGAGGATTTTTGCATCTGTATTTATCACTGATATTGGTCTGTAATTTTCTTTTTCTGTAGTATCTTTGTCTGATTTTGGTATCAGGGTGATGGTAGTTTCATTGAATCAGTTTGAGAGTGTTCCTCCCTCTGCAATTTTTTGGAAGAGTTTGAGAAGGATGGGTGTTAGCTCTTCTCTAAATGGTTGATAGAATTAACCTGTGAAGCCATCTGGTCCTGGACTTTTGTTTGTTGGAAGATTTTAACTCACAGTTTCAATTTCATAACTTGTGATTGGTCTGTTCATATTTTCTATTTCTTCCTGGTTCAGTCTTGGAAGGTTATACCTTTCTAAGAATTTGTCCATTTCTTCCAGGTTGTCCATTTTATTGGCATAGAGTTGCTTTTAGTAGTCTCTTATGCTGCTTTGTATTTCTGTGGTGTCTGTTGTAACTTCTCCTTTTTCATTTCTAATTTTATTGATTTGAGTCCTCTCCCTCTTTTTCTTGATGAGTCAGGCTAATGGTTTATCAATTTTATTTTCTCAAACAACCAGCTTTTAGTTTTATTGATTTTGCTATTGTTTTTTTTTCTGTTGCATTTATTTCTGCTCTGATCTTTATGATTTATTTCCTTCTAATAACTTTGGGTTTTGTTTGTTCTTCTCTCTCTAGTTCCTTTAGGTGTAAAGTTAAATTGTTTATTTGAGATTTTTCTTGTTTCTTGAGTTAGACTTGTATTGCTATAAACTTCCCTCTTGGAACTGCTATTTTCTGCACCCATAGGTTTTGGATCATAGTGTCTCACTGTAATTTTTCTCTAGGTATGTTTTGATTTCCTCTTTGCTTTCTTCAGTGATCTCTTGGTTATTTAGTAATGTATTGTTAAGACTCCATGTGTTTGTGTGTTTTACTTTTTTTTCCCCATAATTGATTTCTAATCTTATACTGTTCTGGTTGGAAAAGATGCTTGAAATGATTTCAATTTTCTTAAATTTACTGAGGCTTGATTTGTGACCCAAGATGTGATCTATCCTTGAGAATGTTCCATGTGCACTGGAGAAGAAAGTGTAATCTGCTGTTTTTGGATGGAATGTCCTATAAATATCAATTAAATCTATCTGGTCTATTGTGTCTTTAAAGCTTGTATTTCCTTACTAATTTTCTGTTTGGATGATCTGTCCATTGGTGTAAGTGAGGTGTTAAAATTCCCCACTATGATTGTGTTACTGTCAATTTCCTCCTTTATATCTGTTAGCAGTTGCCTTATGTATTGAGGTTCTCTTATGTTGGGTGCATATATGTTTATAATTGTTATATCTTCTTCTTGGGTTGATCCCTTGATCATTATGTAGTGTCTTTCCTTGTCTGTTGTAACATTTTTTATCTTAAAGTCTATTTTATCTGATATGAGTATTGCTTCTCCAGCTTTCTTTTGATTTCCATTTGCATGGGATATCTTTTTCCATCCCCTCACTTTCAGTCTGTATCTGTCCCTAGGTCTGAAGTGGGTCTCTTGTAGACAGCATATATATGGGTCTTATTTTTGTATCTATTCAGCCAGCCTGTTTCTTTTGGTTGGAGCACTTAATCCATTCACGTTTAAGGTAATTATCAATATGTATATTCCTATGACCATTTTCTTAATTGTTTTGGGTTTTTTTTTTTTTTGTAGGTCCTTTTCTTGTCTTGTGTTTCCCACTTAGAGAAGTTCCTTTAGCATTTGTTGTAAAGCTGGTTTGGTGGTGCTGAATTCTCTTAGCTTTTGCTTGTCTGTAAAGCTTTTGATTTCTCCATCGAATCTCAATGAGATCCTTGCCAGGTAGAGTAATCTTGGTTGTAGGTTCTTCCCTTTCATCACTTTAAATTTATCATGCCACTCCCTTCTGTCTTGTAGAGTTTCTGCTGAGAAATCAGCTGTTAACCTTATGGGAATTCCCTTGTATGTTATTAGTCATTTTTCCCTTATTGCTTTCAATAATTTTTCTTTGTCTTTAACTTTTGGCAGTTTGATTACTATGTGTCTCAGTGTCTTTCTCTTTGAGTTTATCCTGCCTGGGACTCTCTGCACTTCCTGGAATTGAGTGGCTATTTCCTTTCCCATGTTTGGGATGTTTTCGACTATAATCTCTTCAAATATTTTCTTGTGTCCTTTCTCTCTCTCTTCTCCTTCTGGGACCCCTATAATGCCAATGTTGTTGCATTTAATGTTGTCCCAGAGGTCTCTTAGTCTTCCTTCATTTCTTTTTGTTTCATTTTTCTCTATTCTGTTCCACAGCAGTGAATTCCACTATTCTGTCTCCCAGGTCACTTATACGTTCTTCTGCCTCAGTTATTCTGCTATTAATTCCTTCTAGTGTAGTTTTCATTTCAGTTATTGTATTGCTCATCTCTGTTTCTTTGTTCTTTAATTCTTCTAGGTGTTTGTTCTTTAATTCTTTTAGGTCTTTATTAAACATTTCTTGCATCTTCTTGATCTTTGCCTCCATTCTTTTTCCAAGGTCATGAATCATCTTCACCACCATTCTTCTGAATTCTTTTTCTGGAAGGCTGCCTATCTCCACTTCATTTAGTTGTTTTTCTGGGGGTTTATCTTGTTCCTTCATCTGGTACAAAGTCCTCTGCCTTTCCTTTTTTCTATCTTTCTGTGAATGTGGTTTTCCTTCCACAGCCTGCAGAACTGTAGTTCTCCTTGCTTCTGCTGTCTGCCCTCTGGTCTTTTTGATATTTTGTGATCAGCCTTGGAACTGTTATCGTGTCTATGGGTGTGTTATTTAACTGTGCTGATGTGTTACAATGAGCATATACAGAGGCTCAAAGTCTAGAGGAATTTGGCTCATCTGCCATTTGGACCTAGTTGGTCCTAATCAGTTTATGTCTTGTCCTCAGGCTATCTCATTCATTTAAAGGTTGTGTCCTGCCCCCTTCCCTCCTGTTTCACACTCACAAGGTCTTTCCATACAAGTAATATTTCTGTGTCTTTTTAGAAATAACCTAACAGTTACCTCCTCCTGGATACTATTAAGAGTATGACTCTTCAGCTGATCTCTATGGTCATGAAAATACTGGTTCTCTGGTCTATTATATGGATATTCTGAGAGACTTAGCAAACATATTCATTCAGTATTAAGCCTAAGAAAACTGCACTTGACATAGAGCTTACAGATTATACCACTCACTTAGGATTTGGACTTGCTCTGTTTTATCTTGGTCTCTAATTACATGATACCATAGTAGAATATTAAATCTAGAATGTGACCTTAAATTGCACTTTTCAAGGAGGAAGTAGTTTTCCTCTACCCTTCTGGCTGTTCTAAGAATTAAATTGACATGAGACAGATTAATAAGAGAAAATTAAACAAAAGTTAATAGTATGTATACATGGGAGAGACCCAGAAAAATGAGGAACTTGCTAAAATGGCCAAAGCCCTCACCTTAAATATCACCCTCAGCTAAAGACAAAAGAGAATGTTGGGGATAGAGGATGGGGACTTCACAAGGAAAGAAGGAAGTTCACACAAAGATGGAAAAGCAAATGTTTGGTAAACAAATGTTTGCTGGGCCATGCAGAGGCAATGAGACACAGAGCAGAATTTTAACAGACTTTGCTAGGTTCCCCCCTGTCTACACACCTGGTTCATACTGTAGTTACCTGTGGTGATATCTCCCAATCTGGAGCAGGTCCTCCATCTACATTCTTTTACGCAGTTAGGGAGAAGATCAAAGCTTCTCCCTGCATCTTTTGGGCCTTGATTATTTTCAGCTAAAATAATCTGCATTCCAAAGAGACACATCGTGGTATCGAAAACTTTGCTCTCCTACACAATTCTTTGTGTGCTGTCTTAATTCCCACTGCCATTCACCTTATTTATAAATCAGATTATAAACTACTTTGGGGAAGAATTAGGTTCTATCCATCACTATTTCTCCATTGTCTCTTCCAGGGCTTAGCACTTAGCAGTTGATAAGTATCTGTTGAATTAAGATGATTTCATACTTTCCCAAAATAAGTTTCATTTACCTATTCCAATAAGAAGCAAAAGAACAATTCCAAAGGCAAAATCCTGGAAACTATACTCTCTGTTTTGAAAATCACAAGGTACATTAGCATATTAAATGATCAGCAAAGTGTTGTAGTTAAGAAACCTGTTTAAAACTATTTAACTCAAGGGCTTACCTGGTGGTGCAGTGGTTGAGAGTCCACCTGCCGATGCAGGGGACACGGGTTCGTGCCCCAGCCTGGGAAGATCCCACATGCCATGGAGTGGCCTGGCCCATGAGCCATGGCTGCTGAGCCTGTACGTTCAGAGCCTGTACTCTGCAACAGGAGAGGCCACAACAGTGAGAAGCCCATGTACCAAAAAAAAAAAAAAAAACTATTTAACTTAAAATTTTACATTCAAGGAACACCTATTAAAAACATAATTATAAATATTATTATCCAAATCTGAACAATTTTTGAGAGTGAAATGGAGCACTATTAATAATTATATCAGGAAACAGGCACAAACTGGAATGATACAGGGTAAATCTGGACATGTAATCATTCTACCTATGATGTCATTAGGAAGTGGATAGAAGTGTGGAAATTCCCACAACTACTGTTATATGGATCAAAGTTCAGGAAACAGTGATTGTCCTTAATCCTTCATTTTATTCATAAGAAACATGAGGTCGCAAAGAAGTTAAACCACTTCCCATTGGCAAGTTCTTTGGAACCCAGTTAAGAGGCAGAACCATGAATAAAGTCCAGCTCATTAGAAAGCATTTTCCAAATCAGTTCTCATTTATTCAATTCTGAAATTAAAACAATTAATTATTTGGTTGTATCTTCACAAAGAAGAAAAGAAAATCGAGACTTACATGCTCCTCTTAGAATATCATTTTGTCATGCAGGAAGTACTGATTTTGTATACATGCAAATGTAAATCGGATGTCAGCTGGGGACCTTTTTATCTTTGAAGAGCTAGGCATAAGATCTAGGTCTTGAGCTCTCAATAATTCCATTCCCTAATAGAAGACCAAAGTTCTTCTCCAAAGTTTCTGCAAATTCCCATGGGCCTATTTCTCATGGTCTCCTCTGCCTTCTAGGCTCATGGTTTCTCTGTGACATACAACATTAACTTAATCATAAAACTAGGTTCAGTTTTCCCAAAAGAAGTACACTTTCACTTGTGCTCAAAATATTTTGAAAAATGTTATGAGGAAAAAGGAAGGATTAACTTCACAGCAAAGCAAATGATAGTCACAATCAAGCTACAGCATAAAATATTTGTTGGCTCTCCATCCCATGAATTTTCACTGGATCCCATCTTCTTACCATCTTCTGGTTCTTCACCCTTACCCATCCTCCCTCCTCTTTCCTCTTTCTAGCTTCTCTCCTCCTCTCCTCTGGGTATTTGACCACAGAATTCTTTCCCTTAGGCTTTTAGGAAAAATAACTTTCCCTTGCCATAACATGTTGGGATCACTTAATATCCTTAACTGTATATGATACAAGTGTGGGGAGTATGTTGGGGTGGGGGAGGGGTTCTCTATCCCAATCATTCTTCCAATAAAGATAGAATATGTTTTGAAGGGAATCTAGGTGAAAATAATATTTTGTGCCTCATTAAGCAATTATATAGCTCAATTAGAAGGTAACTGCATTTACTCAAAAAGAAAATGATGGCAACTTGGACAAAAGTGGTGGCAGCAAAAGCAGAAGAAAATGGACAAATACAAGAGAGCCTTAGGAGTCAGAGGCCACAGGTATTGGTGGTTGACTGAGTAGGGGAAGATAAAGAGGAAAAATCAAGTACAACCCCTAGTTCTCTGGGCTGGTCAACTGGAGAGTTGGTGGCCCCATTTATAAAGATTGTGAGCCTTAGGAGGGAGCAGGTTCAGAAGGGAATATGATGAGATTGGCTTTGAAAATGTTGAATATGAAATGCCCATGAACAACCTCTGGGAGATGCCTCCTAGACAGCTGGATATGTGAATTAGGCTCTCAGGAGAGTGATAGTGACTAAGGGTACAGGCTTTGGATTCAGAAATACCTGGCTTCAGGACATGGAAGCAACCTAAATGTCCATCAGCAGTGGATTGGATAAAGAAGATGTGGTATCTATATACAATGGAATACTACTCAGCCATGAAAAAGAACAAAATAATGTCATTTGCAGCAACACTGATGGACCTAGAGATTATCATACTGAGTGAAGTAAGTCAGAGAAAGACAAATATCATATGATATCACTTATATGTGTAATCTAAAAAAAAAGGGTACAAATGACACTGCTATATTTAAAATGGATAACCAACAAGGACCTACTGTATAGCACAGGGAACTCTGCTCAATGTTTTGTGGCAGCCTGGTTGGGGAGGGAGTTTGTGGGAGAATGGATACATGTATATGTATAGCTGAGTCACTTTGCTGTGCACCTGAAACTATCACAACATTGTTAATTGGTTATACTCCAATATAAAATAAAAAGTTTTTTTTAAAGGGGTACAAATGAACTTATTGAAATAGAGTTATAGATGCAGAAAACAAACTTATGGTTACCAGGGTGTAAGGGGGAGGAGGGATAAATTGCGAGATTGGTGTGGACATATACACACTACTACATATAAAAAAGATAACTAATAAAGACCTACTGTATAGCACAAAGAACTCTACTCGATACTCTGTAATGGCCTATATGGGAAAAGAATCCATAAAAGAGTGGATATATCTATATGTACAACTGAGTCACTTTGCTGTACAGCAGAAACTAACACAACATTGTAAATCAACTATACACCAATAAAATTTTTTTTAATTTAAAAAAGAGAAATACCTGGCTTCAAGACCTAGCCTTCCCTCTTAATAGGTGTGTAACTTGGGCAAGCTAGTGAAACTCTCCAAGCCTCATTCTCTTCAGCTGTACAATAAGAATTACTATTATATTCCTACATTGTGAAGCTATCTCAGGATACCAGAGATAACGTATATGAAGCTCTTAGCTCAATAAAAATAAGTAATTCAAAAGATGTACATTCAGCACTTCCTATGTACCAGACACTGCTCTGAGCACCTGTTTTGCATTTACTCATTTAATCCACACACCATCCCGACATCCTAGATACTATTATTATCTCCATTTAAAACATGAGGGAACAAATGCAGAGAAGGTACATAGCTTGTAATGCTTATAAAGCAGGATGTGATAGGTCTGAACCCAAGGAGTCTGGACCTAGAGTCTACTTATTCAGCCACTGCCCTGAATGTTCTCTTAATGACATTAGCTAAGATTACTACAATTATAGGTTTGGAAGTCACCAGAACATGATGTGAGAGCATGCGAGCTACTAAATAATGATACTAATCATCGCTAACTTTTACTGAGTGTTTATTCTCTGTAAGACAATATGTTAAACGTTTTATATGGCTATCTCACTTAATTTCAACAGTTCTATGAAGTAGGTACTATTATTTCTCTCATTTTGAAGATGAAGAAACTGGGCCATGAAGAAGTTAAGGAGCCTGTCCCATGCCACAGAGATAAAGTAATGGGGTCAGATTCAAAACCAAACAACTTGACGTCCACGTTCTAAAATGAAATATTAGCTTGGCTAAGAAGGATACGTAAAGATGAGAAGGAAACGTAAGATAAAGTTATGAGGAACACATGGTTCCAGTATCCTTTTAAGAAATCTTTTAAAATATAAGCAATCACCTTTCACTCCCTTTTTGCCAAAGCAGACTGGCAAACACGTCTTCTTCTAACCCTTTCCCAGCGCATTACCTGGACCCGACTTAAAGCATCTGGTCATGCTGTCATCACCACACATTCATTTGTCCCACAGTGATGTAAACCCTGCTATGTATGCAGGAACCCCTCACTCACCACTAAATCCTCTCAAGCATCCAGTGCCATCAACAGCCCCTCTTTAAATGTTCACTGAACTAAATTGACAAGGAAGAATTAGGATGATGAAAGGCAGAGAAGAGAACCAGACACAAAGGGGCAGAAGAAGGAGCAAGAAAGAAGGAACACTGAGAAGCAGCAAAAGAAAGCTTCTTGCCCTGCCTTCCCAGCCCGAGCAGGGAAACGTTAGTTGAAGTTAAATTCCTTTCCAGATCATTCTGCCACCAGGCAAGCTCAAGAAATCAGGAAGGTCTTCATGCAGGTGACCATGCAGCAGAGTCTGGGAAGAAGGAAAAAGAGTTTCCTCCAGACATGAGAGTGATGAGGCATGGAAATGAGAACATTTCAAGGCACATCTCTATTTCTTGGTAAATGGAAGAATAAGGCTAAAGAACTCAGCACGAATAAACTTGAGTGTCATTCAACAGAGTTTAGGTTTTAGCCTGTACAGTCTCAAACTCAAAAGTATAGGATCCAGGGAGCTAAGATCAATAAAACAGATGTAGGGGACCTTGGTGTCAGATTGGAAAGCACTTGCCTTGTCTATAGAAAGAGGCTCTATTCAGCTTCAGCTTTCTGGTGCTAGACTGGAATGCACACCCATTGTGGCCAGATCTTCAATTCCCCAAGAGAAACCAAAATCTACATTTTTGTGTAAAATAACCTTAGTTGTAAGCAATGACAACCTCCTCACAGACAAAGGAGAATCACTGAATGTTTTTAAGCAGAGAAGTAATAGCATCAGATTTTCATTTTATAAAGACTACATCTGCATCCATAGGGAGGATTAACTGTAAAGACCTACTACTAGCCACCTACTAGTAGTAGCCAGTACTAGCCTACTGCATGCAGTTGGACTAGTGAGCCTCAAGAAGCCTAATGAAGCTGGAAAAAAGAGTTTATAAATAAGAAATATTTAGGCAGTAGAGGACTCAACTTGTAAACTGAATGGAAGTAGGGAATAAGTGAGAGGTTGATAATTTTTTTTCTATCTAAAATTGCATGGTAGTGAATGGAAAAGCTAAGTCCACACTTAGACAGGTTAATTGTAAAATTCTTATGAAATATCCAACAGGTAGTGAGTAACACTACTCAAAATAAAATTGTGAAAATTATGTAGCAACTTGCAAAAGTGATCATGCATTGATGTCAAGTGAGGAAATGACTACAAATATTTATCTGCACCAAGATGACAAAAATATCCAATGATATACAAATTATATGATCATGCAAAGACTGAATGTAATTTTTAAAAATCACAATGGTTTAATTTGTTGAAATGACAGGATTTTACAAGATTTTTCCTTCTTATTTATTTTATTGTGATCTTGTAAAAATCGTTTTGAAGTGAAAATAACAATTAAAAAAAAAAGATAGCCAATAGTCTCTGTGGGAGTTAAGAGGAGACAAGCCTGCCATAAACTAAAGAATTTGAGGAAGGCTTGCTTCCCTAAAACTAAAGAATTTGGGGAAGAATTTAGGGAGAAGGCGAGGCTTGAACAAGGCCTGGAAGGACTGGAAAGTAATTATCACCTAAAGACGAATGTTTTCCCTGATTTTCTAAGAAAAATTGCATTAATTCCAAGGAAAAAAACCCACATTTCTACTATATATCGTGGCAAAGGATGAACGAAGCCAATTGCAACCTTGAAACTTATCTGGTATGCATTTCAAAATCCACTCTGAATTTTCAAAAGATAAATCCATGGTTTTTGTTCAAGAGATGACTTGATACAATGGAATTTTCAGGAACCTAGAAATCAGAAAACCTGGATGTGGCAAAGATTCACCCATTAACTTGTTGTTACCCCTAAGAATTCATTCTTTCTTCTGGGCTTCCATTTTTCTTTTTTAAAATGGAGATGTTGAATTAGTTGATGCCTTAAGTTTATACCCAATAATAAACTATTATTTTTTTTCTGCTAAGAGTACAGAATTTGGATTCTTCACATACAGTTTAAGGCTTATGAAATTATTGACACACCGTGTTTTGTGTTTTCATTTTGTTGTTGATTAAAGAAGTATATTTTTAAGATCATCCATGCCTTCCTAACAAATGAGCTCATCACACAGAAGCAGCCAACCAAAAGAACAGTAGAATGATCTAGTAAAGGCTCAGCCATGGTGTCAGCTCAGGAACAACACAGTGAGGATTTGAGGCTCTGATCCCCAGAAGGCAGTGTATGTGCTACACCAATACTTGACATATCCTTCTATGCTTCCAATAACTCGAAAAGTCCAAGAACAAAGAGGTAGAAATAGAAGTGTCCCCTCTCATCACCATACTCAATAACCCACTTGTGGGATTTGTGCTTCCAGTTACACAACCCTAGGCTCTGTTGGGTTTCAGGTTCCAATTTCCAAAGGAGGAACACTTTTGCCAGGAGACACAATGGTGGTTCCACTGAACTAGAAGCTATTTGAACTCTTCATGACAGTGGCAGTTAAAGAAATCAGTTACTGCTGAGATAATCAACCTCGAGGACCATGAGAAGTTAGGGTTGCTTCTACACGATGTCTACAAATACAGGATATTCATTAAGGCATCTCTTAGCATTTCCATACCCAGTAATAACTGTCATTGGCCAATTGAAACAACCACAATCCAATAACATTAAGGCAACAAAGGGTGCAGGATCCTCAGAATGAAGGTCCAGGTTACCCCACTAGGCAAGCATACCAATAGAAGTATTTGCAGAGGTTGGGGGAAATCTATAATGGATGGTGGAGGAGAAATGATAAATATCAATTAGAGCCTCAGGACCAGCAGCAGAAGCAGGGACTGTAGGTGCTTTTCACTGCCCCTTTTGCCTTACCTCTTACTTCTTCTAGGAAAATGTACCTTGAAGGTGACTCTGTGAGTAATTGGACTTGTACCTCCACTTTCCAGGAGATGCGATGTCCTCTTATTCTAACAAGATCATGTTGTTCCCATGGTTTAGTTTGTGAACCAGATATAATTAGAGGGTGTAAATGAATCCCAATGGTGCAAGGGGCAGACTATAAGACATCCTTTTACAACTTTTCAGGCTAGATTGGCTTCACTGATCCTCCAGACCGTTGCCACCACAACCAACCTACTCAGCGCAGACCCATGAATTTTGCTACCTGAGGCCAACTAGCCACACATGATTCTCTGTCTTCTCCGTCCCTTTCTGACTCAGTTTCAGATGAAATGCCACACCAAAGAGCATTTATTTTAGCATCTGAGAAGCCACTGAAGGTGTTGAATGGTGCAAACCAGTTGTTCTGAGGGGCAAAGCAGTGGGACCAATTCTGGCCAGTAGAGGCAAGAGATGGGAGAGAGGCAGACAGATAAATTCTCTTTCCTTCCTCACTCCCATGGAATGTTCCAGCTCATGATTTCACCATGCAGCCTGTCCAAATGGGTTGACCTGCTCAGTGACCTGCCATCTCCTTCAGTTCCTTGTGAAGTAATAGACAGCGTGTGACCTCACATTGCCTCAATCCCTTGCTCTCACCCCAGCTGCCCTGGACTTTTATCTCTCAAATAAAATAGAACTTGGTCCTCGGCTCAGATTCTATTTTCTGGGAACCTAAATTAAATAACTACACTATCCAGACCCCTTTGAAGTTAGATATGACCACGTAACTGAATTCTAGCCACTTAGCCACTAGAATATAAGAAGAAACCATATATGCTCACTTCTAAACTTGGCACATAAAAGTTTGCTCTCTTTCCCTACCAACTAACTAGAAAGGAAAAATCAGAAGAAAAGCCAGGGCCACTTGGAAGCCCGTATAAGACAGAGCCTATGTGAGCCTGAGTTCTCTGAGTGACAGTGAAGGAGCACGATCTGCTGACTTGTTCACCATCCCATGAATAATCAATGAACTGGAAATAAGCTCCTGTTTGAAGCATATATATTTGAGGTCTATTGCTCATGGCAATCAGCGTACCCTAGTTAATTGACTTATGTTGTCATTAAACTGGTAACTACAATTAGTAAAGTTTAAGGTCCTAAAAAAAGGTATATCACTAAGGCTGTAAGTCACATTTTCCTTTTTTCTTTTTTTTTTCACCTGCTTACCTGAAACCACATTTTATTTGGAAATTTGTGTAAATGGAGTAAAACAACAAAGTTATGACACATGTCTCCAAAATTCACAGTTAATAGGTTAAAAGTCTCTCCCACCCAGCTACTCTCTCTTCACATGTCCAGAAAAAAAGCCAAATGATCTGAGCCGGCAGATGCCAATCTGCTTGGATATCTTCGTGCTGATTTTATTAACAGCAGCTAGGAAAGGAAGAGAAACTAAGCTAGATTCAATCACTGAAACTAAGAGATAAACTAATTGAACTAATGAACTAAGTGATGAAACTAAGAATTGAGCTAATTCTTCATTTCTACTGTCCATGTTACCCACAAATGAGAAGAATTTTTCTCTAAAAAGTAGAAAAGTCCCCATGGGAGGAGCACTTTATTTTTTGATATTATAGTAGATGGTGCCCACTGACCTTAAGAACTCGGGAGGACACTTTGACATATCACCATCCCTCCCCTCCCCCAATCACTGCTCCAGCTCTTCCACAGACAACCCAAATACCCCTGCTCAATTCACTCTCTTTCTCCCTCCTACTACCCACACAATCAGTCCCTAAATGTAAGCCTGTGGGGTAGTGGAAATAGTACAGTTCCTGCCTTTCTCTCCCAGTGCTGTATTCAGTAAGAAAAGAACAGATGCTGGGTCAGTCATGTGCTGCAGATGGATGGGAGCAGCTTAGCAGAGATGCTGCTAAAGGAGAGACCCAAACCAACCCAAAGACCATGGAGGGGATGGATCAGGAATACCAGATGAAGTCGACATCTGGGGCTTCTTGCTGGGGGCAAAGAAACAGGTCATAGATCTTGCTAGATCTCAGCCACACTAATGGGACATCTTTTTTTTTTTAATTGAAATATAGTTGATTTGAAATGTTGTGTTAGCTTCTGTTGTACAGATAAGGGGTTCAGTTATGCATATACATATTCTTTTTCATGTTCTTTTCCATTATGGTTAATGACAGGATATTGAATATAGCTTCCTGTGCTTTACAATAGGACCTTGCTATTTATCCATTCTTTACATAATAGTTTGCATCTGATGGAATGAGACATCTGAAATGAAGGGAAAATTTCATATTACCTTTATTTGTTCACTCAGCATAGACTCACTGAGAGCTTACTCTATACCAGGTGCTGTCACTGGAAATGTTGCGGTGGGCAAGATAATTCGATATCTGCTCTAACTGAGCCTGTGGTCTAGTCTAGAAACTCCATACTACACTTTCAACAAGTCAATGGTGCTGAGAAATTCATCCCCACCTGCTTTCTGCAGAAAAATGAATTACAAAAGAAGTGAATTACATTACCTTAAACATCACTTATAAAACCCCTAAAAGGGTCCTCTCATGGCTTAAGATATAAATCTCGAGACTTTGAGTTCAAGACCCTGAACTAAAAATCAGGACGCAAGTTCTGAAAAATAGTAATTTCTACCATCTACTTAGGTTCTTTCCTCTCTTAAGATTTTTTCCCATGAGTTAAGTATCGGATCCCCCTTTTCAGCTGAAAAAAAAAAAAGAGCCTGAGAGAGGTTAAATCAAGTCACATACCTCTTCTTTCATTTTTGTTTACTCATTTGTTAGAAGTCCATATTTGCACATATTTGTTTGGTATTCACTAAATACTTGGGGGCACATTTATTGAATATCCACTTATTTATCAGACATCCAGTAAATTTATTGTTCATCCACTATCCATCAGTGTGTGTGTGTGTGTGTGTGTGTGTGTGTGTGTATGTACTTTTCTAGGCTGAAAAGAACAATGAACAAAAGAGACCCTCCCCACAAAACCCAAGAAAAAAAACACTTGCCCTCATGGCGCTTGCCTCCTAGAATGGAAAAAAAAAGGTTAGAAATTCTTAAATGAGTAAAATCAATACTTATTAAATAGTGAAAAGTACAAAGGGAAAAATAAAGCAGGGAAAGAGGGAAGGAAGTGTGAGGTGGGGGGCGTAATTTCAGATAGGGAAGGACTGTTGAGAAAATGACAGGGAAGCCGACAGCTGAGGAGGTGGGGAGTGAGCCATGCAGGTTTCCAGGGGGAAAGCTCTCCATGAGAGGTCACATAACTGCAAAGACTCTGAGTGGGAAGCATGCTGGCCTGTCTGAGTGGCAGCAATGAGGCCAGGGAGTTGGAATCAAATAAGCAAGTGGGTGAATAGCAAGAAAAATGGTCAGAGAAGCAAAAAGATGAAAGATCATGTAAAAACTGGCTTTACACAGTCACTGTAAGAACAATGGCTTTTATCAAATTAGGATGAGAAACCATGAAATGGTGCTGAGGATTGGAAAGACATCATCTCACCTATATCTGAACAGAATCACTCTGGCTGTCTTGCTGAGAATAGATTTTACAGAGGTAAGTGCAGAGCAGTGAGACCAGGATGATCTTGGAACAATCCAAGTGAGAGAGAGCTCGCGGCTTACCCCAGAGTAGTAATAGCGAAGGTGCTAAGAATGGCCAGCTTCTGCATATATTGAGAAGGTGGCACCAACAGATTTTCTGACAGATAGATGTGGGTTGTGAGAGAAAGAAAAAAAAAAGAGGAAAGTCTGAGATGCCCTGAATACCTGTAGACAGAGCAGTAGGAAGAATGGATTGTCATTTACTGAAATAAGGAGAGACATTGGGACAGAATCCTCAAACTCAGATCCTTGATGACTATAGACTGTAAGCCATGCCTAGTTCCATGTAAACTGTAATCTAAACATATGATTTACAGTTTCACTTTTTTGAAAGAACAGTGAGGACAAAGAAAGTGGAAAGCAAATAGGGAAGGAGCGATAATTCTTTTTAATTAGTAAGAAATTATAACAAGCCTTCATCCACCTACCATTCTGGATTTATTTCTCACTATTTCCCTGAGATAGTGCCCGTTTCTAGGAATATGGTTGTCTGAGTTTGGGATCCTCCAGAAGCAGAGTCTTCAACAAGAATTTGGGTGCAGGGAGTTTGTAGTGGAGCAATTCTCAGGGAGCAGGAGAAGCGGGTGGTAGAAGAAGGGAACACCAATGCAGAGATGCATTGCTGAGCTGGTTACCACCCTGGGCCACCGAGGCTCAGTCCCACTGAGGGGGGCGGTCTCTGAGAAACCACATAGAATGCATCTCAGAATTCTCCCTGTGACAATTCTGGGATAATCCCATTGACTGTCAGCTTCCCTTAGCTGTAGGATACCTCCACAGACATTGACTCCCTAACACTTGTGGACCATCTTTGCTGTACTGAGCAGGTTTTCTAGGCATCAAAGAAAGCCTGAGGCCAAAGAAGCAGAGACACATCCTTGTAGACACTTGGGATGGGACCCTGTCACTGTGTGGAACTGTCTAGCCCCCTTGACCTTACACCAGGTGGGAGGGTGGTGACATGTGGTGCAGCTCATCACAAATGACCACTACACTGGGATGCATGTTTCCCATCACCTGGCCTGTTCTTTCACCTGCTCACACTTCACTCATCCTGTTTTCCTTCCACCAAAATTGCACTCACACACACCCTCTCCTTCCTCTCTACCTATAATTGTGACCAACAATCAAAGTCAAGCTGAAATGTCATTTTCTCCAAAAAGCCTAGGACTCCTTCCAGTTAAAAGAGCCTCTCACTCTTCTTAATGCCTACATTATGAACACACCTAAATTTGGACCCTTAACTCCAATCAATGCTTTATGGATAGCTAGAGCTTTATGTATGTGGGAAATTTACCTTCCCAAGTAGATCATAAATACTTCAGGGACTTCTCTGGTGGTTCAGTTCTTAAGATTACACACTTCCTACAGACTGAAAGTGAAGAGATGGAAAAAGATATTCCATGCAAATGGAAATCAAAAGAAAGCTGGAGTAGCAATTCTCATATCAGACAAAATGACTTTAAAATAAAGACTATTACAAGAGACAAAGAAGGACACTACAAAATGATCAACGGATCAATCCAAGAAGAGGATATAACAATTGTAAATATTTATGCACCCAACATAGGAGCATCTCATTACATAAGGCAAATGCTGACAGCCATAAAAGGGGAAATTGACAGTAACACAATCATAGTAGGGGACTTTAACACCCCATTTTCACCAATAGACAGATGATCCAAAATGAAAATAAATAAGAAAACACAAGCTTTAAATGATACATTAAACAAGATGGACTTAATTGATATTTATAGGACATTCCATCCAAAAACAACAGAATACACATTTTTCTCAAGTGCTTATGGAACATTCTTCAGGATAGATCATATCTTGGGTCACAAATCAAGCTTTGGTAAATTTAAGAAAATTGAAATCATATCAAGTATATTTTCTGACCACAATGCTATGAGACTAGATATCAATTACAGGAAAAAACCTGTAAGAAACACAAACACATGAAGGCTAAACAACATACTATATAATAACCAAAAGATCACTGAAGAAATCAAAGAGGAAATCAAACAATACCTAGAAACAAATGACAATGAAAATATGACAACCCAAAACCTATGGGATGCAGCAAAAGCAGTTCTAAGAGGGAAGTTTTAGCAATACAATCCTACCTTAAGAAACAAGAAACATCTCAAATAAACAACCTAATGCTACACCTAAAGCAATTAGAGAGAGAAGAACAAAAATGCCAAAGTTAGCAGAAGGAAAGAAATCATAAAGATCACATGAGAACTAAATGAAAAATAAAAAAAGAAAGAAAGAAACAATAGCAAAGATCAATAAAACTAAAAGCTGGTTCTTTGAGAAGATAAACAAAATTGATAAATCATTACCCAGACGTATCAAGAAAAATAGGGAGAAGACTCAAATCAGTACAATTAGAAATAAAAGAGAAGTAACAACAGACACTGCAGAAATACAAAGGATCTTGAGAGATTACTACAAGCAACTGTATGCCAATAAAATGGACAACCTGGAAGAAATGGACAAATTCTTAGAAATGCACAACGTTCCGAGATTGAACCAGGAAGAAACAGAAGATATGAACAGAACAATCACAAGCACTGAAATTGAAACTGTGATAAAAAATCTTCCAACAAACAAAAACCCAGGGCCAGATGGCTTCACAGGCGAATTCTATCAAACATTTAGAGAAGAGCTAACACCTATACTTCTCAAACTCTTCCAAAATATAGCAGAGGGAAGAATGCTCCCAAACTCATTCTATGAGGCCAACATCACCCTGATACCAAAGCCAGACAAAGATGTCACAAAGAAAGAAAATTACAGGCCAATATCACTGATGAACATAGATGCAAAAATCCTCAACAAAATACTAGCAAACAATCCAACAGCACATTGAAAGGATCATACACTATGATCAAGTGTGGTTTATCCCAGGAGTGCAAGGATTCTTCAATATATGCAAATCAATCAACGTGATACACCATATTAACATATTGAAGGAGAAAAACCATATGATCATCTCAATAGATGCAGGGAAAGCTTTTGACAAAATTCAACATTCATTTATGATAAAGACCCTGCAGAAAGGAGGCATAGAGGGAATTTTCCTCAACATAATAAAGGCCATATATGACAAACCCACAGCCAACATCATCCTCAATGGTGAAAAACTGAAACCATTTCACTAAGATCAGGAACAAAACAAGGTTGCCCACTCTCACCACTATTATTCAACATAGTTTTGGAAGTTTTAGCCACAGCCATGAGAGAAGAAAAGGAATAAAAGGAATCCAAATTGGAAAAGAAGAAGTAAAGCTGTCACTGTTTGCAGATGACATGATACAATATGTAGAGAATCCTAAAGATGCTACTAGAAAACTACTAGAGCTAATCAATGAATTTGGTAAAGTAGCAGGATACAAAGTTAATGCACAGAAATCTCTTGCATTCCTATATACTAATTATGAAAAATCTGAAAGTGAAATAAAGAAAACACTCCCATTTGCCATTGCAACAAAAAGAATAAAATACCTAGGAATAAACCTACCTAAGGAGACAAGATACCTGTATACAGAAAATTATAAGACACTGATGAAAGAAATTAGAGATGATACAAATAGATGGAGAGATATATCATGTTCTTGGATTGGAAAAATCAACACTGTGAAAATGCCTCTACTACCAAAACAATCTACAGATTCAATGAAATCCCTATCAAACTACCACTGGCATTTTTCACAGAACTAGAACAAAAAAAATCACAATTTGTATGGAAACACAAAAGACCCCGAATAGCCAAAGCAATCTTGAGAAAGAAAAACGGAGCTGGAGGAATCAGGCTCCCTGACTTCAGACTATACTACAAAGTTACAATAATCAAGACAGTATGGTACTGGCACAGAAACAGAAATACAGATCAATACAACAGGATAGAAAGACCAGAGATAAACCCACACACATATGGTCACCGTATATTTGATAAAGGAGGCAAGAATATACAGTGGAGAAAAGACAGCCTGTTCAATAAGTGGTGCTAGGAAAACTGGACAGCTACATGGAAAAGAATGAAGTTAGAACACTCCCTAACAGCATACACAAAAATAAACTCAAAATGGATTAAAGACGTAAATGTAAGGCCAGACAACATCAAACTCTTAGAGGAAATCATAGGCAGAACACTCTATGACATAAATCACATCAAGATCTTTTTTGACCCACATCCTAGAGAAATGGAAATAAAAATAAAAATAAACAAATGGGGCCTAATGAAACTTAAAATCTTTTCCACAGCAAAGGAAACCCATAAACAAGACGAAAAGAAAACCCTCAGAATGGGAGAAAATATTTGCAAACAAAGCAACTGACAAAGGATTAATCTTCAAAATTTACAAGCAGCTCATGCAGCTCAACATTAAAAAAACAAACAGCTCAATCCAAAAATGGGCAGAAGACCTAAGTAGACATTTCTCCAAAGAAGATATACAGATTGCTAATAGACACATGGAAGAATGCTCAACATCATTAATCATTAGAGAAATGCAAATCAAAAGTACAATGAGATATTGCTTCACACCAGTCAGAATAACCATCATCAAAAAATCCACAAATAATAAATGCTGGAGAGGGTGTGGAGAAGAGGAAACCCTCTTGCACTGTTGTTGGGAATGTAAATTGATACAGCCACTATGGAGAACAGTATGGACGTTCCTTAAAAAACTAAAAATAGAACTACCATACGACCAAGCAATCCCACTACTGGGCATATACCCTGAGAATACCATAATTCAAAAAGAGTCATGTACCAAAATGTTCATTGTAACTCTATTTACAATAGCCAGGACATGGAAGCAACCGAATTGTACATCAACAGATGAATGGATAAAGAAGATGTGGCACATATATACAATGGAATATTACTCAGCCATAAAAAGGAATGAAACTGAGTTATTTGTAGTGAGGTAGATGGACCTAGAGTCTGTCATACAGAGTGAAGTAAGTCAGAAAGAGAAAAACAAATACCATATGCTAACACATATGTATGGAATCTAAAAAAAAATAATAATAATGCTCATGAAGAACCTAGGGGCAAGATGGGAATAAAGATGAAGACTTACTAGAGAATGGACTTGAGGATACAGGGAAGGGGAAGGTTAAGCTGGGACAAAGTAAGAGATTGGCATGGACATATATACACTACCAAACTTAAAATAGATAGCTAGTGGGAAGAAGCCGCATAGCACAGGGAGATCATCTCGGTGCTTTCTGACCACCTAGAGGGGTGGGATATGGAGCGTGGGAGGGAGGGCGATGCAAGAGGGAAGAGATATGGGGACATATGTATATGTTTAACTGATTCACTTTGTTATAAAGCAGAAACTAACACACCATTGTAAAGCAATTATACTCCAATAAAGATGTTAAAAAATAAAAAAAATAAAAACTATTACAAGAGACAAAGAAGGACACTACATAGTGATCAAGGAATCAATCCAAGAAGAAGAAGATATAACAATTGTAAATATTTATGCACCCAACATAGGAGCACCTCAATACATAAGGCAAATGCTAACAGCCATAAAAGGGGAAATCGACAGTAACACAATCATAGTAGTGGACTTTAACACCCCACTTTCACCAATGGACAGATCATCCAAAATGAAACTAAATGAGGAAATACAAGCTTTAAATGACACATTAAACAAGGTGACTTAATTGATATTTATAGGACATTCCATCCAAAAACATCAGAATACACTTTCTTCTCAAGTGTTCATGAAACATTCTCCAAGATACACCTTATCTTGGGTCACAAATCAAGCCTTGGTAATTTTAAGAAAATTGAAATTGTATCGAGTATCTTTTCTGACCACAACGCTATGAGACTAGATATCAATTACAGGAAAAAAAAACTGTAAAAAATGCAAACACATGGAGGCTATACAATACGCTACTAAATAACCAAGAGATCACTGAAGAAATCATAGAGGAAATCAAAAAATACCTAGAAACAACTGACAGTGAAAAAATTACATGCTTCCACTGTAGGGGGCACAGGTTCGATCTCTGGTCAGGGAACTAAGATCTCACGTGCCTCATGGCACAAGAAAAAAAGAAAAAAATGGTGCTTGAGGGCCAGAATTCCTTGTATCCACTCTGTTGATTAATCCTACTCCATACAGGTGGTTTTGACCTCCTCTGGCAGCAAAGAAGGACAAAGAGAGCAACCAGGTAGCTGGTTGCCATCAACGCTACCATCTCAAATTAACTTGGAAAGTCACTAGGTGAATGAGCTTCTTTTTTTTTTTAAGAGGATGGTTAGCATTTTTCAGCAATAAGTGTTATTTTTTTTCATTTTTATTGGAGTATAGTTTGCTTACAATGTTGTGTTAATTTCAGGTGTACAGCAGAATGACTCAGTTACACATATACCTGTATCCACCTATTTTTTAGATCTTTTCCCATAAAGGCCATTATGGAGTACGGAGCAGAGTCCCTGTGCTATGCAGTAGGTCCTTATTAGTTACCTATTTTATATATAGTAGTGTGTATATGTGAATGAGCGTCTTTTATTCCCCCCAAAATGAAAGACAGAATGGGCAGTTCCATGGGTATCTATAAACACTTGGCGCATTTACACTGCCTGAATGTCTGTAAGAACTCTCAAGCTCAGGGTTTTTTTTTAAATGAACGCTTTTAACATAGCAGGGAGGAGTGAGACTTGAAATAGTGCTAGATTGGTTTCAGATTGAATACATCTCTCTCCTATTTAAAATATCAGGTGTGGGCTAGATGAAGGCAAGGGCCAGGAAACTTCATTCTTCGTAGATGGTATTTTGCAAATGGAAGATTCTCTTGCACAGAGAGAATAGGTAAAAATGGCTGGTACTTCTCCCAGAAAGACAACAGCTTCAGGCATAACTGGGAATAATAGAATGTACCCCCAGTAGAGGAGTGGGATGAGGTGGAAGTGAGGGAGCTGGTCCCTTGATCATATTAAAAGCAACCCTGGATGTGATTATAGCTTGGTGGTTATATTATTTTTAATATCCTTATCCGTTAGAGATGCATACTGATGTACTGATGTGTGAAGCAGTATGAGTCTAGAATTTGCTCTAAAATATGTCAATAAAAAGGGACCCCAAAACATTGATTTTGTTAAAACTAGGTATGTGTGTAAAATGTCTCTATTTCGCGTGTTTGGAAATTTTCATCATGAAATGTTTTTTAAAAGAGCCACATGCTGGGTCAGAAAGTTGCAAACAGCTGAGGTACCAAGCTGTGAGCCTCTGACTGTAGCAGCTGCTACAGCAGCAATAAATAGAAAATTCATGAACCTTTATGGCTCATCATCACTGAGGCATTGCTGCATGGAGTGGGAAGATTCTTCATATTGCGGGAGGAGGGTCCTGGCGTGGTGAAAAATAGGATTGCAGCCTTTGTTCTCTGCACAAACTTCCCCCAGATGCCACCCCTTGCCTCCCTCTCGATATAGTTGACAGAGTATCAGAGCCATTGAAACTCTTGCCATCACCATCCCTACAGCTTCAATACCCTACTGACCACAACATGAATTCTCTCGCTGCCCGATTCATGTTCATCCAATTCTACTATTTCAGTACATTTCACTTCTATCCAAAAACACGTGCACATCTAATATGGTACATTTTGCATACATATCGCTTAACAGTGTTTTCCCATAATCTCATGTATATCTCCCCTATCCAGTAATCTCTCCCCTCCCACCAGCTGTTGTTTGTCTTTCTACATTTACTTTCCCCTACAAAATGAACCCACATCTGCACTGGCCCAAAGTCTTCTCTCCAACCAGTGTCTTCCTCAACTTTCCACCCTGACAGGAAACCTAGCCCAGTGCTAGGCTGACACCTAGTAAACAGTCCTCAGTTTTACTTATTGAGCTGCTAATTAAATACAGGGATTTAAGCATGAAAACTTCATTCATCCAACAGACAATTGTTAAGCACTTATTATGTGCCATATCTACAAAAATAAATAGATCTACAAAAATAAATAAATTAGGTACCAACCTTAAAGAAGGTCAAAATCTTGTAGGGGAGATAAGTGCATACACAACTACAATATGTTGTAAAAAATTGTAGATAGATGTGTATTATTAGATAAAGTGGCAACATCAATGAATATACTTGATTTGACCTTTTGGAGTTAGAAAGTGGAGCTATGAGGAGGGGGCTTCCAAAGATGAGAAAACACTTGATTTTGCCTCTGCATGTGTTGGAGTAGCAGTTTGTCAAGGACGTATAAAAACTGGAGATAGAGGGCTTCCCTGGTGGCGCAGTGGTTGGGAGTCCGCCTGCCGATGCAGGGGACGCGGGCTCGTGCCCCGGTCAGGGAAGATCCCACATGCCACAGAGCGGATGGGCCGGTGAGCCATGGCCGCTGAGCCTGCGCGTCCGGAGCCTGTGTTCCGCAATGGGAGAGGCCACAACAGTGAGAGGCCCGCGTACCGCAAAAAAAAAAAAAAAAAAAAAAAAATGGAGATAGAAATTATAAAGACTCTGCATGAAGCTAGAACTAATAAAGGGAAGTCATGAGAGAGAAGGTTGGAGGAATAGAATATGAAGGTTCTTCATGCTACAAACTTTGAGGTTTATTCCACAGAAATTAGAAAGTCACAGAAAGCTTTTAATCAGGGCTGTCAAATAATATTTGCAGTTTGGAAATTTTTCCGTGTAGTAAGGGATGACTTTGAAGGCTTGGGGTGAGTTAACAAATGCAGAGCAATGCAGGTAACGTCAGCAGTTACAGGATGATTGTAATTGTGCCCAAGAGAGATGATATGAACCTGAATACAGGCAGTGGCAGCAAAGGTAGATCGGACTAGCCCATTAATGTATTCATCCGCCTGATTTAAACTTTTATTCCCCACCCCCCAAAAGAGTATATTTCCTCTAAGAAGTTATCCTGAGAGTTTGTGAGGGAAAATCTGGCAGCAGATGACAAATAGCTAGGAAATCTGCAAAAATGTGTGCCCTGCTGTGACCTTGATTTTATGTCCAGAATGATGGGCCAGTGGTCCAGACACATCTGCCTGAGTGAACAAGAATTGACATTGACACACAGCCATGGTGATACACAAAAGTCAAGACTGATTTTTGACAAGAATGAACGCTTTCTGCCTGCTGTCCCTGTCTTCTGGGATTTTTAGGGTTTGGAGAAATCACCATGGTCTGTTTTTAAATTCTTGAATGCCCACGTGAGATTGAATGCCATTTAGATAAATGATCCGTTTAGAGCCATGGTTCACATAGCAGAATTATTCAGCTGGTTGCTCTGGAATGTGTTCATTTTAAAGTTCAGTCGAAGTTAGTTTTGGCCAAGGACTTTGCAAACTTTGTTAGAAATTAAGTTCCAGGTGGTAAGGTCCTGAACAAGTAACAGTAGGTATGGCAAAGGTGTCAAGAGCACTATAGTTTTAATTAGCTAAGTGTTTATTGAGCACTAACATAGGGATACTCCATTCTAAGAAAATCGTTGATGTAGAAGACAGTTCATTCTTCAGGAGGAAATGAGCCAAGTAATTCTTCATGGCAGACAACTGAAGAACCATGACTGTGTATTTTTTTTTTAAGATTTTTTTTTTGATGTGGACCATTTTTAAAGTCTTTATTGGATGTGTTACAATAGTGCTTCTGTTTTATGTTTTGGTTTTTTGGCTGCAAGGTATGCAGGATCTGAGCTCCCCAACCAGGGGTCGAACCCATGCCCCCTGCACTGGAAGGCGAAGTTTTAACCTCTGGACCACCAGGGAAGTCCCATGACTTGTGTGTCATTTGGCGGGATGCAAGCAGGATTCTTGCCACCACTGCGTCTGTTTTGGCTACTTCATCCTTCTCTCTTTGGAGCCTTGACCACGTCTGCTCCTCTCTCTGCCTCTGTCCCCCAAGAACCAGGACACCATATGCAGCTGTTCCAAGCATCCCACTTCAGCACTTTCCTCCTGGTCAGCACCTTTTCCAAAATACCTCATGCTCTAAAATGACCCTTTTCTGCTCCTTCTCCAATTCTCTCCAAACAAGACCACTAACTATTCCATCTTCTCTGCTAGGTGTTAGAGGAAAGGTTATCAAATGCCTGATTAAATCAATCCACTCTAAAGTACAGGTGGTAGGAGGCTTAACCCTCCTAGCCACTGTCAGAAGAACCTATTATTCTGAATGTATCTTTGATTTGTAGGATGTGTGAGGGAGTTATTTTTGAGATGTAGGGAGTTACACTTTTTCCTTCTGTATTCATACTGACCAGAGCCTCTACATCCAATTTTTCTTCTTCACAGAGATTCCCTTCTGAACTAAAGACAGTGCATGCTATGGCTCCATTGCACCAGGTTATAAATAAAGAATCTCAGTAGGAAGCCTGGCTTGGTTTGTGGCTTCTTACCATCTGTAGCTGAGTTCCTTCCCTAGAGTTGTGTGCACACACTTGAACTTTTTCTAGATAGGCTTGTAGGGCTCCTAGTAAAGATAAAAGTTATATTGATTTCCTGTTGCATTGTTATCTTGGTCAAATGACAAGATATCTAGCTCAGAAGTTTGTATTAGATAAAAATAGTGTGAAGTAGTGACCACAGTGCACACCCTCCAATGAGAGTAAATTAGCATGGAGAGAACAAAGGAGTGAGCTGCATCTTTATGATCTTACATTCCAACATCAGCTCATTGCACACAGACAAACCTGAGCTTAACAAAATCCCAACAATACCATAAAAAACGGAACAAGAAGGAAATACACACACACACACACACACACACAAATTTCTTACTAATGCTCTTACAGTCAGTTCTGCCTCGAACTTCAGATCAGATCGTTGTTTCCTCAGTTTCACACCAGGTGAATTCATGGTTTGCATTCAGAGGCTTTGTTGTCACAAGTATATGTTTCTTTTAATACTAAACACTAGCATTGAGCATATATTCCCTTGAATGAAATGTTTAGACAGAGTCCATGCCTAGACAGAGTCCATTGAGCATATACTCCCTTGAATGAAATGCCTAGACAGAGTGCATGCCTGGGCTCACAGTTTAATGACATAAACGGGTTGTCACAGCACAGTGTAAAGGGAGCTATGACAGAGACACAGGCTGCAGGTCAAGGGCACACAGAGCAGGAGCCCCTCCCCCACTTAAGAGTGTGGGCAGGGGAACATCAGGGAAAATTTCTTGGAGAAAGAGAATCTGAGATGAAGGATTTTATTTTTTATCTATGCTTTTTATTTTTTTAGCTTTGTATTTTGATATAATGTCAGTCTTAACAAAAACGTTATATGAATAATACAAAGAATTCTCATATATCCTTCATCCAAAGGTACTAAATGTTATATTAAAGTATGCTCTCTCTCATATATATGTGATACATATATTTATAGACAGATACACATTTTTTAAACCATTTGAGTGTAACTTGCAGAGAGTATGTCGCCTTTACTCTTAAATACTCGAGTGTGTGTTTCCTAAATGCAAAGACATTCTCTTCCGTAGCCTATAATTAGCAAAATATAAAATTAATACTGATCTAATGCTACTATCTTATATGGAACCTTACTCAAATTTCACCAATTGTCCCAACATGTACTTTATAGCAAAAGAACGTCCCAGCTCATGTGCTGCACTCAGTTGTGGTATGTGTTTAGTTTCCTGCAGTCTAAACTGGTTTCTTTGTCTTTCCTGACCTTGTCATTTTTGAAGTGCATAGTCTAGTTACTTAGGAGAATGTTGCTCAAGTTGGGTTTGTCTGATGCTTTCTCATTATTAGATTTAGCATAAGCAATTTTGGCAGAAATGCCAGAGGTGAGATAGTGTTTTTGAGATGAGTTTAAAAGAATGAGGAGAAGTCAGCTTGCAGAACCTATAGCCAGATTAATTTATCTTTACACTCAAGACTTGGGAGGATGGAAGGTGAAGGGCAAAGGGAACGGCTAACCTATAGTAGCTAGTATTTATCAAGTACTCACTATGTGCCAGGCACTGTTCTAAATGCATTACATAACATCCTCACAACATACTCATAATTGTTTTTTTCCCATTTCTCAGATCAGAGAGGTTGAGACACAAAGAGATGACAAAGCTAGCAAGTGGGGCAGCCAGGATTCAAATCCAGGCAGACCGACTCGACCGCACATACTGTCAGCAGACAAGACAGTGAAAGCAAAAAATCTTAGGAAAAAAAAAGGCTTGCAGTGATTTCAGAACCAGCTGGCTTGGAGAACGTGCGTGGGCCGGTCCAAGCAACTGCAGTAAAGAGACTGTAGTTTATGGCCGTGGCGCTCCCGCCCCCTGCTGGCGGCACGCGCTTATTGCATACTTTTGACATGCATGGAGGGAGCACCTCTGTGCAGAGCAATGATCACCGAAATTTCGGCGAAGTTCCTGAAATTATGCCTGATCCATGAGCATGTATCAGGAAGAAGCTGGCATTCCTTCCATTCTTCTCCCTGCCTCTCAGCCCTCTGCCACGTTCTAAAGGTTGCTCAGCAGAATCAATCCTAAGTCCTGTCCTCACCAACTTCTATGAAACTTCCTAGGAGATTTTATTTTTTTAAACCATGACAAATTTGGAATCCACTGAAGCTGTAAGGAAGCTACAGTTAAATTAATCATAATACAGTCTCCAGACAAGACAATCACTGCCGCTGAGGGAGCGTGTTTGTCCTTGGACAATATTTGAAAAAGAGTTGTGCAGCTGAAGCAAGTCATCTCACAGTGGGCTCTGAAGAGCCAAGGAGGATCCAATCACTAGGCAAATAAAATGATGGAGAGGAAAAATTCCTCTGAAAGAATCAGAAGTAGCCTTTGTTTTCAATCATATTCCCCTTCTCTTCAGAGACAAAAGGCTGTCCTTCTCAGATTCAAAACCCCTGAGGCTTCCACAAAATTCCACTGTTTTCTCTAGTAAGGGAAAGTAGAAGGAAAATAAAGCCAGAAAACAATGGAAAGGCAGTCTTAACAGGACGGCACACTGATTCATTCATATATACCAGAAATGGACCTGGCAAAAAAAAAAAAAGATTTAAGTCTGTGTTTAAATTCTCAAAATATATTCTATAGGGAAATATGCTCATTCTGCTTTTATGGCAGACTCAAACAAGACAATGGTCATTATTAAGCCACTTCTAATCTTTAAGGCGGGCAAGCTCTTTGCTGGAATGTTGAGGATCCTGATGCAAGGATGTCCTGTGTGAGTATTAACTTGATAACTTCTGGACACCTGTCTATCTGTCAGGTTTGGAAAGACATAAATGCATTTGCATACTGCTACTACCAAGAAGAGGGCTGAAACCTTTGCTCCCAAGTCAGATCAACTCAGTAGATAAATGCCTCATGGGGCGGTGCTTGGGCTAAGCAAGCCTGTCACCTCAAGGGCTTCTTGTTTATTTCCATAAAGCATCAAGGGCTCCATGAAGAATTTTTTTAACATCTTTATTGGAGTATAATTGCTTTACAATGGTGTGTTAGTTTCTGCTTTATAACAAAGTGAATCAGTTATGCATATACATATGTTCCCATATCTCTTCCCTCTTGTGTCTCCCTCCCACCTTCCCTATCCCACTCCTCTAGGTGGTCACAAAGCACCGAGCTGATCTCCCTGTGTTATGCGGCTGCTTCCCACTAGCTATCAGTTTTACATTTGGTAGTGTATATATGTCCATGAAGAATTAATCAGAACTCCATACCTTCAGCCAGTCTGGAAACTACTGTCCTACATCAGTCATCTATTGACACAACATTGCTGGGTAGCCACCATGAAACATCAGTGCAAAACAGAAATAGACTCATAGACATAGAAAACAAACTTATGGTTACCAAAGGGGAAAAGGAATAAATTAGAAGTTTGGGATTAACAGATACACACTACTATAGGTCAAATAGATAACCAACAAGGACCTACCGTATGGAACAGGGAACATTATTCAATATCTTGTAATAACTTATAATGGAAAATAATCTGAAAAATAATAGATATATATGTGTGTATAACTGATTCATTTTGCTGTACAGCCGAAACTAACACAACAATTTTAAATCAACTATACTTCAATTTGAAAAAAATAAAAAGAAAAGGAAAAAAAACTCATCAGTGGCATGTAGCATTAAGCATTCACTGCTCTCAGGAATTCCCTGGCAGTGCAGTGGTTAGGACTCCACATTCTCACTGCCAAGAGCCCGGGTTCAATCCCTGGTCCCTGGTCTGGGAACTGAAAATCTCACAAGCCGCATCACATGGCCAAACAATAACTAAAAATAAAATAATTAAAATATTGGGGTTTTTTAAACAAAAGCACCCTTTGCCCTCATGTCTGGGGGCAACTGGATGGCTCTGTTGGTACTGCCTGGGTTCACACTTGTCTCACGTGTCTGAGACCATGTCTCTCATTGCCCAGCAGGCCAGGCCAGAGATGTTCCTGGTGTAGGGTTCTCAGCACGTGAACAAATGGAAAACACAATGCCTTCTTAGACCCAGACTCAGAAACGGCACTGTCACTTCTGCTGCATGCTATGGGTCAAAACAATTCATGAAACAAGTCCAGATTCCAGGGAATGAGACTCTTTTTTGAGAGGAAATATAGTCTCAAGGCAAAGGGCGTGGGTACAAGGATGGGTTAAAGAATCGGGGCCATGGCTGGAATCTACTACAGGCTCAGAAAATCAGTAAAATCTGCCGAGTGACTCTCCACTTTCCCACGTATACGCTCTTCACTTCTCTCAATGGATGATCCACAAACAGTGCTCTCTAGAATCTCCTGGTGAGATTCAATAAGATGAAATGCTTAAAGCTTAAGGACAACTTTTCTCCCTGTGAGATCTGGAGCACCCCAGATAACTGGAAAGATCATCCCAGTGCCTTTGGATCTGATATAAATTGCCACTTACTGTTATCAATTCCTCATTACTACCTGGTCCAAACTTCATGAGAGAACAGTCTAGAGTTTAAGAAAAAGCAGGAAAATGTCCCTAATTTTGTCTCCTACTATTTCACAATCTTTGGTCAAAAAATATACATGCATTTATATTTTGTTTTAATTTTTAGAAACGTGTGACAAAATAAGATTTTAAAAGTGAGGGTATCACAGGTTAATTTCTTGCAATTGCAGTTGGAGTCTTTCTGGTGAAAATTGGGCTGAAACAATTTTAGCCCACATATGCTATCTGGAAACTATTTTACTTGTGAGAAGGAACTAAAGGAACTTTTTTTTTCCTTTGCTTTTGGCTTTTGAATGACCATGCTGAAATTTCTTACTTGAATATGTTCATATAGTGACTATTTTGTTCTCAAATGACTTGGTTTTACCCAAGTCATTATTTCCTTCCTTCTCAGCCTTTCATTCCTCTTTCTTTTGCCATAACTGTTCTGCTGCCTCACTAGAAATAACATGTAGATGGAAAATACAAGACCCTTCTTCCCTTAGTTTGAAAATTTATAAACAGCATTTAATGGGTGGATCTAATATTTTACTAATTATCTTTCTCCTGCTGTAGTCCCAGTACATTTGCAAAGAATGAGTGCAAAATGTACTCTTGTTTCTGTTTTATTTTTTATCCTAGTTCACCAAGATTAGAGTAACAACATGATGAACCATAATATGCTTCTCCTGGTATTTCCATCTTGCTGGGTTCATGATATACCTGGTAGTGCAATTTTCCACAGAAGGATAAGCTCATTCGAAATATTAAACCCTAAACAGAGACAAATGTGGAAGGAATTTGAGATCCCCCCATTACTTCCCAAGTCCATTGAATCTCTTAATTTAGCCCCTTGACCAAAGATCTGCTCATTTCACTGCCATACAAGTTCTTTTTTACTCCACCTAACCGTCTGCCTATACCTGTTTGTATGTTGGAATGTAAAAAACAATTTCAAGGAATAAAACCGACTCCCATAACCTATCTCTGCTAATGCCAAATATATTGATTGCTTGACCTCTGCTAAGTCTACTGACTAGATGGTGTATAATGTTTGCAGATTAAAGATTCTGTCTTATTTCTTTTCTAAATCAAATTTAAACTCTGACTACCCAAAATCAAACCCCGCACCCTGTCTCAACCTGCCCCACTTTCCACGACTCTCTGACATTTGGACACCACTTATTGATTGAAGTTTTAGCAGCTGTTCTTCAAGGACACCCAGATTTAGCTGGACCAGCATTGGAATGACAGTCTCCTAAGTGCCTGAAAATGACCCAATTTGACACAAATGTGTATAATCTTTCTACAGAAGTAAATGGACTCAACAAGGTTAACAGTTTAACTGATAATTCTTATCCAGTTATGATTATCACAATAAATAGTTTTAGTAACAAAGGCATTCAGAGTACAGATTTTCCTTTTCAAGAGAGGAAACAGCACAAAAACCATTTAGTTTTCTCATTTTCAATTTTTTTGAGGTGTGAAATCCATAGTCTAAAATCTACTTCTACATGATACTTTAAAACTAGCATATCAGTTGGGTTTTGTTTAGGTTGCAATTAAAGAATAATTTTCCATCTCTCAAAAAGGATTTTTAAGCACTTTAAAAATGGCAAAAATTTTTAAAGTTAAGTACATTGCTGGGCTTACCTGGTGGCGCAGTGGTTGAGAATCTGCCTGCTAATGCAGGGGACACAGGTTCGAGCCCTGGTCTGGGAGGATCCCATATGCCGCGGAGCAACTAGGCCCATGAGCCACAACTACTGAGCCTGCGCGTCTGGAGCCTGTGCTCCGCAACAAGAGGCCATGATAGTGAGAGGCCCATGCACCACGATGAAGAGTGGCCCCCGCTTGCCACAACTGGAGAAAGCCCTCGCACAGAAACGAAGACCCAACACAGCAAAAATAAATTAATTAATAAACTCCTACCCCCAACATCTAAAAAAAAAGTTAAGTACATTGCCTACTTTTGACAGAATCTTTGCAAGCCGTTCATGACCTCAAAGATCAAAGACAAGACTTCTATTTTCATTTAGTGAGCAAGTCATTCCTAGCAGCTTACTATCCACAACCAGAAATGACTATAAACACCTCCACTTAATAGAAATAATCAGTGGAGCACCACTGTTGACTCGATATAAAATTCAGACTGGAACACAGGCATCTTAACATCTTGTACAGTTTAGCTCTGGGTGCATAAGACTGGTCCCAAGACATTTTGAGCAGTTTTCCCATTGATATGAAAATGAGTCTTTAAGTTAAATTGCATATTAGATATTCTCACCTTCTACTTAAAATAGAGTTAAGGTGATCAAGTTATTGGACACTCTTAGTATGTAATTAACTTTGTGTTCTTGGAAATCCAGTCTTGTTGTAAAATGAAATTCAAACGTGAAGGACAGAATCATCACTTCCTGCCATCAAGGCAGAATTCCTCCCATAAAACCAGTGGTGACCTGGAACCAAGCCAATTCATATTGGTTCTCATGAGGTGATTGTGTGCATCTGTTTTTTTGGCTGTGCTGGGTCTTCGTTGCTGCACGTGGGCTTTCTCTAGTTGCAGTGAGCGGGGGGTCACTCTGTTGCGGTGCACGGGCTTCTCATTGTGGTGACTTCTCTTGTTGCAGAGCACAGGCTTTAGGCACACAGGCTTCAGTAGTTGTGGCGCACACACTTAGTTGCTCCACGGAATGCGGAATTTTCTCAGACCAGGGCTTGAACCTGTGTCCCCTGCATTGGCAGGCGGATTCTTAACCACCGGACCACAAGGCAAGTCCTGTGTGTATCTCTTTCTGTATCTGTGTTTAGTGATATGTGTTGGTAGTTTGAAATTGATTGTGGTGGGAACATTTATACCACAGAAATTGGCAAGCTACTTATAGGTTTACAAGTTAGTATCAGGGAGATGAAGGTGTTCTATATCTGCATTGTGAAATAGAGTAGCTGCTAGCTGCACGTGGCTACTGAACAGTAGAAATATGCCTGGTGTGATTGAGGAACTAAATTTTTTACTTTATTTAATTTTAATTTAAATAGCCATATGTGGGTAGTGGCTACCATTTGGGGCAGCTCGGTTCCACTGTGAAATAACAACGTATGGCATCTGCCAAGGTTCATGGGGCCTGAGGTAGCTAAGACTTGAGAAGAAAGAGGAGCACCCAAGATAGGGGTTACTTCAGGTCTGAGGATAATGAAATGGAAGAGCAAAGCCCTTCTGGGTTCTATCATCGCTTTTTGAATCTGCTATCCATGCATTCAGTTGTTCATACGCCAGGAGCAGTCAGTTGTGGAGCAGGCGGAGGAAGGCTACCTCCTCATTAAGGAACTTCGATAAAGAAAAGTGTCCCCAGTGACCTAAAATAGTGGTTATTAAATTTTAGCATGCATCAGAAACACCTGGAGGTTTGCAGCAACGTGGATGGACTTAGAGATGATCATATTAAGTGAAGTAAGTCAGAAAGAGAAAGACAAATACCATATGATATCACTTAGGTGTAGAATCTAAAATATGACTCAAATGAATTTATCTACGAAACAGAAACAGACTCACAGACAGAGAACAGACTTGTGGTTGCCAAGGGGAAAGGGGGTGAAACAGGGATGGATTGGGAGTTTGGGGTTAGCAGATGCAAACTATTATATATAGACTAGATACACAACAAGTTCCTACTGTATAGCACAGGGATCTATATCCATTATCCTGTGATAAACCATAGTGAAAAAGAATATGAAAAAGAATGTATATATATGTATAATTGAATCACTTTGCTGTACAGCAGAAATTAACACATTTGTAAATCAACTACATTACAATTAAAAAAAAGAGGAAAACAGATTGAAAAATCATATCCTGTAAGTAGTGAAAAAATATTTTATAGGCTTTTTGGGAGGTGAGGGGAATGTTCAGATAGTGGATGGGAAATTGAGGTAAAGAAATGGAGTAAACAATTTTACAGTTAAAAAAAAAAAGAAAGAAAACCTAGAGGATTTGTTGAACCATAGATTCTTGGGTTCTACTCTGATTCAGTCTGTCTGGGTTGGGGACCAAGAATCTGCATTTCTAACACACTTGTAAGTAATGCCAATATTGATGGTCCAGGGACCAAACTTTGAGAACCACTACTTTCAAGCTAATTTATGTCAATCTCCAGCTCCTGCTTCTTCAATCACAGTCTGCATGCTTTTCACTCAGACTGAAATCCCATTGACTGTGTTTCCTGAGATGCTACAGCAAATCTCACTACTCTTTGTTGGTTAATTCTGCTCTTAAGGTCTGGAGTTAAAACAGCAAGAAACCTAACAAGCTCTCCTACTTTGCCTCTTGCGGGGTCCCTGGAGCTCTCGCATTCCCACTGTGCCAGATGCTACTTTTGGAGGTGAAACTTAAAGAGTTTCTGCTCATAGACGTAGCTGTTTATGAAAACTGCAGACACGAACTAATCCCTTTCTCTCTCTCGTTCACGCTCCCTCTCCCCAGCCCTCATAATACCTTCCAGTAGAATACACTTAACACAAGTACAAAAAGCAAAAATAACCTCCAGTATACACCTACACTTTGCAAACTCCTTGACAATATAATAGATTCAGCTGGAACTAAATTGTTTTCTTTCCCAGAAGGAAGATGGTATAATGTGCTCTTCTCCAAATGGAAATACCTCTATCTGAGTAGTTTGGAGACCCAGGAATTTGGATCATGAGAGTAAATGGCTTCTCAGAGGCTTTTTTAAGACATTTAATTCTAGTTTAGCAAATCAAGAATGAAAGGCTTTGTGCTTTCTCCTGTTCTTGTTCCATCCCTCCTCAACCAGAGGATGTTCAGCAAGACATTATTTTATATATATAAGCACTTATAAAAAGACTTTTAAAGAACAGCTTTAGGTTCACAGCAGAACTGAGGGGGACAGTACATAGGTTTTTTATATACCCGCTGCTCCCCACAAATGCACAACCTCTCTCACTATCAACATCCCCACCAGATGGGACATTCGTTACAAGTGATGAACCTAAGTTGGTAAGTCATAACCACTCAGAATTCATGGTTTACATCAGGGTTCACTCTTGGTGTTGTCCATTCTGTGGGTTTGGACAAACGTATAATGTCACGTAACCACCATTACAGTATCATAGAGAGTAGTTTCACTGCCCTAAAAATCCTCCGTGCTCTGTCTGTTCACCCCTCCCTCCCTCCCCTCAACCCCTGGCAACCACTGATCTTTTTACTATCCGCAAAGTTTCGCCTTTCAGGAAGCCATTTTTGAAACTAGTCCTGAGAGAACTAGGATAAAGAAAGATTAATAGAGCCCAGAGGAAGATGGCGGAAAGGCTCTTGGTGCTGCAGCCAGGAGCCAGTGCTGTGCCTCTGAAGTGGGAGAGCCAACTTCAGGACACGGGTCCACAAGAGACCTCCCAGCTCCACATAATATCAAGCAGCGAAAATCTCCCAGAGATCTCCATCCCAACACCAGCACCCAGCTTCAGTCAACGACCAGCAAGCTACAGTGCTGGTCACCCTATGCCAAGCAACTAGCAAGGCAGGAACACAACCCTACCCATTAGCAGAGAAGCTACCTAAAAACATAATAAGGCCATAGGCACCCCAAAACACACCACCAGACGTGGACCTGTCCATCAGAAAGACAAGATCGAGCCTCAACCACCAGAACACAGGCATTAATCCCTCCCACCAGGAAGCCTACACAACCTACTGAAACAACCTTAGCCACTGGGGTCAGACACGAAAAACAACGGGAACTACGAATCTGCAGCCTGCAAAAAGGAGACCCCAAACACAGTAACATAAGCAAAATGAGAAGACAGAAAAACACACAGCAGGTGAAGGAGCAAGATAAAAACCTACCAGACCTAACAAATGAAGAGGTAATAGGCAGTCTACCTGAAAAAGAATTCAGAATAATGATGGTAAAGATGATCCAAAATCTTGGAAATAGAATAGACAAAATGCAAGAAACAGTTAACAAGGACCTAGAAGAACTAAAGATGAATCAAGCATCGATTAAAAACACAATAAATGAAATGAAAAATACTCTAGATGGGATCAATAGCAGAATAACTGAGGCAGAAGAACGGATAAGTGAGGTGGAAGATAAAATAGTGGAAATAACTGATGCAGAGCAAAATAAAGAAAAAAGAATGAAAAGAACAGAGGACAGTCTCAGAGACCTCTGGGACAACATTAAACGCACCAACATTCGAATTATAGGGGTTCCAGAAGAAGAAGAGAAAAAGAAAGGGACTGAGAAAATATTTGAAGAGATTATAGTTGAAAACTTCCCCAATATGGGAAAGGAAATAGTTAATCAAGTCCAGGAGGCACAGAGAGTCCCATACAGAATAAATCCAAGGAGAAATACACCAAGACACATATTAATCAAACTGTCAAAAATTAAACACAAAGAAATCATATTAAAAGCAGCAAGGGAAAAACAACAAATAACACACAAGGGAATCCCCATCAGGTTAACAGCTGATCTCTCAGCAGAAACTCTACAAGCCAGAAGGGAGTGGCAGGACATAATTAAAGTGATGAAGGAGAGAAACCTGCAGCCAAGATTACTCTACCCAGCAAGGATCTCATTCAGATTTGATGGAGAAATTAAAATCTTCACAGACAAGCAAAAGCTGAGAGAGTTCAGCACCACCAAACCAGCTTTACAACAAATGCTAAAGGAACTTCTCTAGGCAAGAAACACAACAGAAGGAATATACCTACAATAACGAACCCAAAGCAATTAAGGAAATGGGAATAGGAACATACATATCAATAATTACCTTAAATGTAAATGGACTAAATGCTCCCACCAAAAGACACAGAGTGGCTGAATGGATACAAAAACAAGACCCATATATATGCTGTCTACAAGAGACCCACTTCAGACCTAAAGACACATACAGATTGAAAGTAAGGGGATGGAAAAAGATATTCCATGCAAATGGAAATCAAAAGAAAGCTGGAGTAGCAATTCTTATATCAGACAAAATAGACTTTAAAATAAAGACTATTAGAAGAGACAAAGAAGGACACTACATAATGATCAAGGGATCGATCCAAGAAGAAGATATAACAATTGTAAATATTTATGCACCCAACATAGGAGCACCTCAATACATAAGGCAAATACTAACAGCCATAAAAGGGGAAATCGACAGTAACACAATCATAGTAGGGGACTTTAACACCGCACTTTCACCAATGGACAGATCGTCCAAAATGAAAATAAATAAGGAAACACAAGCTTTAAATGATACATTAAACAAGATGGACTTAGTTGATATTTATAGGACATTTCATCCAAAAACAACAGAATACACATTTTTCTCAAGTGCTCATGGAACATTCTCCAGGATAGATCATATCTTGGGTCACAAATCAAGCCTTGGTAAATTTAAGAAAATTGAAATTGTATCAAGTATCTTTTCCGACCACAATGCTATGAGACTAGACATCAATTACAGGAAAAGATCTGTAAAAAATACAAACACATGGAGGCTAAACAATACACTACTCAATAACGAAGTGATCACTGAAGAAATCAAAGAGGAAATTAAAAAATACCTAGAAACAAATGACAATGGAGACACGACAACCCAAAACCTATGGGATGCAGCAAAAGCAGTTCTAAGGGGGAAGTTTATAGCAATACAATCCCACCTTAAGAAACAGGAAACATTTCGAGTAAACAACCTGACCCTGCACCTAAAGCAATTAGAGAAAGAAGAACAAAAAAACCCCAAAGCTAGCAGAAGGAAAGAAATCATAAAGATCAGATCAGAAATAAATGAAAAAGAAATGAAGGAAACGATAGCAAAGATCAACCAAACTAAAAGCTGGTTCTTTGAGAAGATAAACAAAATTGACAAACCATTAGCCAGACTCATCAAGAAAAGAAGGGAGAAGACTCAAATCAATAGAATTAGAAATGAAAAAGGAGAAGTAACAACTGACACTGCAGAAATACAAAAGATCATGAGAGATTACTACAAGCAACTCTATGCCAATAAAATGGACAACCTGGAAGAAATGGACAAATTCTTAGAAATGCACAACCTGCCAAGACTGACTCAGGAAGAAATAGAAAATATGAATAGACCAATCACAAGCACTGAAATTGAAACTGTGATTAAAAATCTTCCATCAAACAAAAGCCCAGGACCAGATGGCTTCACAGGCGAATTCTATCAAACATTTAGAGAAGAGCTAACACCCATCCTTCTCAAACTCTTCCAAACAATTTCAGAGGAAGGAACACTCCCAAACTCATTCTACGAGGCCACCATCACCTTGATACCAAAACCAGGCAAGGATGTCACAAAGAAAGAAAACTACAGGCCAATATCACTGATGAACATAGATGCAAAAATCCTCAACAAAATACTAGCAAACAGAATCCAACAGCACATTAAAAGGATCATACACCATGATCAAGTGGGGTTTACTCCAGGAATGCAAGGATTCTTCAATATACGCAAATCAATCAATGTGATACACCATATTAACAAGTTGAAGGAGAAAAACCATATGATCATCTCAATAGATGCAGAGAAAGCTTTCGACAAAATTCAACATCCATTTATGATAAAAACCCTGCAGAAAGTAGGCATAGAGGGATCTTTCCTCAACATAATAAAGGCCATATATGACAAACCCACAGCCAACATTGTCCTCAATGGTGAAAAACTGAAACCATTTCCACTAAGATCAGGAACAAGACAAGGTTGCCCACTCTCACCACTCTTATTCAACCTAGTTTTGGAAGTTTTAGCCACAGCAATCAGAGAAGAAAAGGAAATAAAAGGAATCCAAATCGGAAAAGAAGAAGTAAAGCTGTCACTGTTTGCAGATGACATGATACTATACATAGAGAATCCTAAAGATGCTACCGAAAAACTCCTAGAGCTAATCAATGAATTTGGTAAAGTAGCAGGTTACAAAATTAATGTACAGAAATCTCTGGCATTCCTGTACACTAATGATGAAAAATCTGAAAATGAAATCAAGAAAACACTCCCATTTACCATTGCAACAAAAAGAATAAAATATCTAGGAATAAACCTACCTAAGGAGACAAAAGACCTGTATGCAGAAAATTATAAGACACTGATGAAAGAAATTAAAGATGATACAAATAGATGGAGAGATATACCATGCTCCTGGATTGGAAGAATCAATATTGTGAAAATGACTCTACTACCCAAAGCAATCTACAGATTCAATGCAATCCCTATCAAACTACCACTGGCATTTTTCACAGAACTAGAACAAAAAATTTCAAAATTTGTTTGGAAAAACAAAAGACCCCGAATAGCCAAAGCAATCTTGAGAACGAAAAAAGGAGCTGGAGGAATCAGGCTCCCTGACTTCAGACTATACTACAAAGCTACAGTAATTAAGACAGTGTGGTACTGGCATAAAAACAGAAAGATAGATCAGTGGATCAGGATAGAAAGCCCAGAGATAAACCCACGCACATATGGCCAACTTATCTTTGATAAAGGAGGCAGGAATGTACAGTGGAGAAAGGACAGCCTCTTCAATAAGTGGTGCTGGGAAAACTGGACAGGGACATGTAAAAGTATGAGATTAGATCATTCCCTAACACCATACACAAAAATAAGCTCAAAATGGATTAAAGACTTAAATGTAAGGCCAGAAACTATCAAACTCTTAGAGGAAAACATAGGTAGAACACTCTATGACATAAATCACAGCAAGATCCTTTTGGACCCACCTCCTAGAGAAATGGAAATAAAAACAAAGATAAACACGTGGGACCTAATGAAACTTCAAAGCTTTTGCACAGCAAAGGAAACCATAAACAAGACCAAAAGACAACCCTCAGAATGGGAGAAAATATTTGCAAATGAAGCAACTGACAAAGGATTAATCTCCAAAATTTATAAACAGCTCATGCAGCTCAATAGCAAAAAAACAAACAACCCAATCCAAAAATGGGCAGAAGACTTAAATAGGCATTTCTCCAAAGAAGATATACAGACTGCCAACAAACACATGAAAGAATGCTCAACATCATTAATCATTAGAGAAATGCAAATCAAAACTACAATGAGATATCATCTCACACCAGTCAGAATGGCCATCATCAAGAAATCTAGAAACAATAAATGCTGGAGAGGGTGTGGAGAAAAGGGAACACTCTTGCACTGCTGGTGGGAATGTGAATTGGTACAGCCACTATGGAGAACAGTATGGAGGTTCCTTAAAAAACTAAAAATAGAACTACCATATGATCCAGCAATCCCACTACTGGGCATATACCCTGAGAAAACCATAATTCAAAAAGAGACATGTACCAAAATGTTCATTGCAGCTCTATTCACAATAGCCCGGAGCTGGAAACAACCTAAGTGTCCATCATCGGATGAATGGATAAAGAAGATGTGGCACATATATACAATGGAATATTACTCAGCCATAAAAAGAAATGAAACTGAGCTATTTGTAACGAGATGGATAGACCTAGAGTCTGTCATACAGAGTGAAGTAAGTCAGAAAGAGAAAGACAAATACCGTATGCTAACACATATATATGGAATATAAGGAAAAAAATGTCATGAAGAACCTAGGGGTAAAACGGGAATAAAGACACAGACCTACTTGAGAATGGACTTGAGGATATGGGGAGGGGGAAGGGTAAGCTGTGACAAAGCGAAAGAGAGGCATGGACATATATACACTACCAAACGTAGGGTAGATAGATAGTGGGAAGCAGCCGCAGAGCACAGGGAGATCAGCTCGGTGCTTTGTGACTGCCTGGAGGGGAGGGATGGGGAGGGTGGGAGGGAGGGAGATGCATGAGGGAGGGGTTGTGGGAACAGATGTATATGTATGACTGATTCACTTTGTTATAAAGCAGAAACTAATTAAAAAAATGGAAAAAAAAAAGAAAGATTAATAAATACAAGATGAATAAATTAATTAATAAATAATAAAGATTAATAAATACAAGCTTAGTCATCAAGACATTAAATACAAATGTCAGCTAAAAGTACACGTTGGTGATATAAAGAAATTATACGGCAGGAGAAATACAAAAGGGTAAACTTCTGAGGCACCAACTATTGCCTTGACTGCTGGGAGTTTTCTTTCTGATCTGGATGTTTCCTCATTTTCTGAGACAGTCTTCTGTTATGTCTAATCAGTACAGTGTTAGGAAATTAAGGAACATTTTTAAAGTGAGAGCAGAGGTATCAAACTCTGTTCTTTCATGTGGCTATTTTTATCTCTAGGCTAAACCACGTCTAGACTAGGAAAAAATTCCTTAGCTTTCCACTGTAAACAAGAGATTAAATCTAAACTCAGAGCAGAGTACTGAATAAATAAAGATGAGAATTCACTATTATTTCCCTTTACATACAGATTATTCACAGTATGGATACTTGCATACTTTTAAATCCATCTAGATTGGCTTTAAATAGTCTACTTAGTGGCAAAAACAATTGATATATGTTCAAAAAGCAAATTAATTTTAAGTTTAGCCAGAACAAAATATTTTGAGATGGTAAACCAAATTGTTCCCCTCACATACACGTTACAAAAATTTCAAATACATACATAAGTCAGTTTTTTCCAAACTCCACTATCTCCTCTGCACAGAAAATCAAAAGTTGACTTATTTGTCTAAGAATATTATTCATATTCTCCAGCCTCAAAAAAGGGTAAAAATTGAGGTTAATGACATGCCTACAAAATAGAAATGATATATATGATTTCACACTATATTTATATACTCCATATCAAGAAGCTACAAATCATTATCTCTCTCCTTCTTTCCCATTTTCATGTATTTCTTACATCATCTACATTCACCAGGTCCTGCAGTCATTTCTTTTTCCATTTTATACTTTCTTCACCTTTAAATGATACATACTTTAAAACACCAAGAGGAAGTTTTGAGTTGACATTCATAGCAACTAATTTTAATTCTTCACTGAGACTAAAGTGCTGTCATTCAAAAATTACTCTACACTCTGACCCCTAAGATAAGACGGCCTTTAAAAGAAGAATTCTGAATAGACAGTACATATAACACAGAAGTAATTTGGTGCCAGAACTTGAAAAGATAAGATGTCTGTTTCTAGTATTTTCTTGATAATAGAGCAGGTCTCTATTACTCATTTGCTAAATTTTCTAGCAATTGATAAATTAATTATAAAGAGGAAGTTATTCTAGCACCCCCCTACCCCCCTTCATCCAGTCAGCTTTTCCATTTCAGAGCTTCTATCAGTAATGAGCCATACTTGTTAATGTGTGCTCACCATTTGCTGAACACCAGTAAGCACTTTACACCTGTAATCCTAGCACTTTATATTAGCTCAGTTAATTATCAAAACAATTCATAGCAACAATCACTTTACAACTGCAAAAGCTGAGTTTTGAAAAAAAATTAAGAATTGTCCTGGTTCACACAGCTGGTGAGGGCAGTGCTGGATTCCAAACTCTGAAGCTTCAAAGCTCATGTATTAAACTCCATTCACTGCAGCTTACCTTGAAAACTGTATCCCAGTGAAAGAGCTCAAAAAGAACGAGATGGTAGAAGTTTTTCAAAGTCTAATGAGATCCAAATGTCAACTAAAGCTTCCCATGAGAACTATTCATTACAACTAGCTTACAAATAGGTTAAAGAGGAAATTAGCTAAAGTAGATTTTAGTCACTTAAATGGCTTTTTTCCCCTTCAACAGGTGATTTGTTTCACCAAAGCAAATTCTGCCAAGAGAGTTAGATAAATAAGCAACGTGTAATTGAACGGTTCTTATCTAGTCTTCCTTGGAAGTTAGCGGAATTAGATTCACGGTTTCTGTCCCGTTAGCTGTAAAAAGAAAGTTCATATTTCAACTAATACCTTATAGCAAAGAAAAGGAACAGTGACATTTTTCTTTTTTCCTATCTTTACCATGTTTAGCTATTTGCAACTGAACCAGTAGTACCAAATTCATGTAGCCTGCTCAAAACCATGAACCTTGACTCTTCAAGTTATTTAATTATTTTTAAAAATCAATGTGACATAGTTCCTTGGGTATTTATATACTATTCATTTCTTTACCCATGACACCCAGAGATTTCATCAACCCAACGTTTGTTCAACATTTACCAATGAAACAACTTTCTTCTTAGAGAAAATCAGATGATGGGTTTCATTTAAACTTAGAGGAAAGAAAGGGTTAAATAAAGATTTGGGTGAGGCACAAAATTTCCAGTGAGCTTAATTTAGAAAAACCCTGGAGTTTTGACAAACGTGGCAGAGTAGGAAGATCCAGAGCTCACTTGTTCCTATGGACACACCAAAATTACAACTATTTACAGAGCAATGTGTACTGGAATGACCTGAAGACTAGCAGAAAAGATTTTCCACACTTGAAGATATAAAGAAGGAACCACAACAAGATGGGTAGGAGGGGTAGATACATGGTATAGTCAAAACCCACACCCCAGGGTAGGCAACCCACAAACAGGAGGGTATTCACAACTTCAGAGGTTCTCCCCAAGGAGTGAAGGGTCAGAGCCCCACATTGGGCTCCCCAGCCCAGGACATTGCACTGGGAAGATGAGCCCCCAGAATATCTTGCTTTGAAAGCCAGCAGGCTTTGTGTATGGGAGAGCCAGAGGGCTGTAGGAAACAGACGCCACTCTTAAAGGGTACGTGCAAAATCTCACACATTCCATGTCCCAGCACAGAGGTAATAATTTGAAAGAAGGCAGAGTCAGACCAATTTTCTGAACTTGGAGACCCTGCCAGAGATGCAGGAGGCAACTGGATCTCACCCTGGGGACATTAGCACATCAACGCAGGTGGAAGCTATGTTGGGGAGCTCATTCTACCATAGGGACATTGGTGCCGACAAGCACCATTTTGGAGTCCTCCTTCTGGCTTACTAATGCTGGAGGCTTACACGCTCACCAGCAGGCTGGCACCAGTCCTGGGACACCCTGGGCCATAAAGCCAGCATTGTGAGGACCCAGCCCCACTCACCAGTGGGCTGGCACCAGCCCTGCCCTCCCCCAGGCCCCATAGCCACCTGCACCAGGACTTAGCCTTTCCCACCAGTAGGACAGCACCAAGCTCAGCCTCCCCCCACCAACAAGCCCCACTGCCAGCTACTCTGGAACCTAGCCCAGCTCTGCACCAGGCTGGCACCAGGCATGGGACCCATAGCCAACTGCTCCAGGACCTAGCCCCAACCACAAGCAGGCCAGCAGCCATCGAATGAGGCAGGACCTGGCAGCCAACTGGACCATAGGCCAGCCCTGCCTACCTACACTCACAGTTAGTTGGCCCCACCAAAACAAGAGTGTTCATGCAACCTACATGGGCCACCCCTAGAGTGTATAGCTTCAGGTGACTATAAGGGAGTATGCTGGTGGGCCCCAGAAGATGTCTCCTACAAAAGGCAAAAGGACACTTCTCCAAGACTGGAAAATGTAACTGACCTACCTAATGCATAGAAATAAACACAGAGAATCAGTCAAAATGAGAAGACAGAGAAATATGTTTCAAACAAAGAAACAAGACCAAAACCTCAGAAAAAGAACTAAACAAAGTGGAGATAAGCAATCTTCCCAATAAAAAGTTCAAGGTAATTGTCATAAAGATGCTCCGTGAACTTGGGAGAAGAATGGACGCACACTGTGAGAATTTCAACAAAGAGTTAGAAACTATAAAGACCTAAACAGAGCTGAAAAATACAATAATTGAAATTAAAAATACACCAGAAGAAATCAATAGTAGATTAGATGATACAGAGGAACAGAGAAGTGAACTGGAAGACAGAGTAGTGGAAATCACCCAAACTAAAGAGAAAAGAGCAAAAAGAATTTTTAAAAATTAAGACAGTTTAACACAACACTGTAAATCAACTATACATACATACATACACACATACATACACACATAAATAAATAAATAAATACAAAAATACATAAAAATGAGGACAGTTTAAGAGACCTCTGGGGCAACGTCAAACCTACTAATATTTGCATTATGGGGTCACATAAAGAGAAGATAAAGAAAGAGACAGAGAACTTATTTGAAGACAAAATAGTTGAAAACTTCCCTAATCTGGAAAAGGGAACAGACATCCAGGTCCAGGAAGCACAGAGAGTCCCAAACAAAATGAATCCAAATAGGGTGACACCAAGACACATTATAATTAAAATGACAAAAAAATAAGTAAAAAGAGAGAATCAAAGCAGCAAAAGAAAAGCAGCTAGTTACATACAAGGGCACTCCTATAACACAATCAGCTGACTTTTCAGCAGAAACATTGCAGGCCATAAGGGAGTGTCACAATATATTCAAAATGACAGTATGAAAAAACTTACACGAAGAATGCTCTACCAGCAATACTATCATTCATATTTGAAGGACAGATAAAGAGTTTTACAGACAAGCAAAAGCTAAAAGAGCTTAGCACCACAAAACTGGCTTTGTAAGAAATGTTAAAGGGACTTCTCTAAGCAGCAAAAAAACAAAAAAAAAGAAAAAAAGAAAGAAGAAAGACCACGACTAGAAATAGGAAAATTACAAAAAGAAAACTCTCAAAGGCAAAAATACAGCAAGGTAGTATATCAACCACTTATAAAACTAATAGAACGATTAAAAGACAAAGGTAGCAAAATCATATATAAACACAATAACTAGTTAAGGGATAACACATATATAAAGATGTAAAATATTATGTCAAAAACATTAAATGTGAAGGGAGGAATAAAAACGCAGGGTTTTTAGAATGCATTCGACCTTAAGAGATCATCAACTTAAAATAATTATGTATATACATATATAGGTTGTTGTATATGAAGCCACACCCTAACCACAAACCTAAAACCTATAGATACACACATAAAAAAGAGAAAGGGATCCAAACATAACACTAAAGACAGTCATCAAGTCACAAGGGAAGAGAGCAAAAGAGGAAGCAAGAACAAGAAAGAAAAACAACAGCAAAAAAAAAAAAAACCTGGAAACCATTAACAAAATGGCAATAAGTACCTATAAATAATCACTTTAAATGTAAATGACCTAAATGCTCCAATCAAAAGACAAAGATTGGTTGAATGGACTAAAGAACAAGACTCATATATATGCTGTCTACAAGAGACTCACTTCAGATTTAAAGATATACAAAGACTGAAATTGAGAGGATGGAAAAGGTATTTCATGCAAATTGAAATGAAAAGAAAGCTGGGGTAGCAATGCCCCAGCAATGCCTCAGACAAGTAAGACTTTAAAACAAAAACTGTAACAAGAGGTGAAGAAGAGCATTACATAATGATAAAGGGATGAATCCATCAAGGAGCTGTAACATTGTAAATATATATGCACCCAACATAGGAGCACCTAAATACATAAAGCACATATTAACAGACATAAAGGGAGAAATGGATAGTAACACAATAATAGTAGGGAACTTGAATACCCCACTTACATCAATGGACAGATCATCCAGACAGAAAATCAATAAGGAATATTGGCCTCAAATTACACAGATAGACTTAATAGATAAATATAGAGCATCCCATTGAAAAGCAGCAGATGGTACACTCTTTTCAAGGGCACATTAAACAGTCTCCACAGAAAATCACATGTTTGGTCACAAAACAATTCTCAGTAAATTTAAGAAGATGGAAATTATATCAAGCATCTTTTCTGATCACAACACTATGAGACTAGAAATCATTACAAGAAAAAAATGCAAAAAATGGAAATATGTAAAGTCTGAACAATATGCTACTAAATAACAAATGGGTCACTGAAGAAGTCAAAGAGGAAATTTTTTAAAACTCTAGAGACAAATGAAAACAGCAAAACAACAATCCAAAATCTATGGGATGCAGCAAAAGCAGTTTTAAGACAGAAGTTTATAGTGATATAAGGTTAACTCAGGAAACAAAAAAAATCTCAAATAAGCAATCTAATCATACATCTAAAGAAACTAATAAAAGAAGAACAAACAAAACACAGTTAGTAGAAAATAAAGATCAGAGTAGAAATAACTGAAATAGGGACTAAAAAATATTTAAAAGATCAATGAAACTAAGATCTAGGTCTTTGAAAAAATAAACAAAATTGATAAACCTTCAGCCAGACTCATCAAGGAAAAAAGACAGAGGACCCAGATAGATAAAATCAGAAATGAAAGAGAAGTTATAACCAACACTACAGAAATACAAAGAATCATGACAGGTTAATACAAAAATTGTGTCAATAAAATGGACAACCTAGCAGAAATGGGCAAATTCCTAGAAATGTGCAATCTCCCAAGACTGAACCAGGAATAAATAGAAAATATAAACAGACAAATCACTAGTAATGAACTTGAATCTGTAATCAAAAAACTTCCAATAAAAAAAAAAACTTCCAATAAAAAAAATCCAGAACCAGACAGCTTCACAGGTAAATTCCACCAAAGATTTAAAGAAGAGTTAACACCCATCCTTCTCAAACTATTATAAAAAATTGCAGCAGAAGAAATGTTTCCAAACTCATTCTATGAGGCAACCATCACCCTGATACCAAAACCAGACAAAGATACCCCAAAAACAAATTACAGATTAAATCCCTGATGAACATAGATGTAAAAATTCTCAACAAAATCTTAGCACATGGAATTCAACAATATATTCAAAGAATCATATACCATGGTCAAGTGGGATTTATCCCAGGGATGAAAGGATGGCTCAATATTCACAAATCAAACAATGTGATACACCACATTAACAAATTGAAGAATAAAAATCACACGATCATCTCAATAGATGCAAAAAAGGCTTTTGACAAAGTTAAGCATCCATTTAGGATAAAAATTCAGTAAAGTGGGTATAGAGAGAACATACCTCAACATAATAAAGACCATACATGACAAGCCCAAAGCTAACATATACTCAACGGTGAAAAGCTCAAAGCATTTATCTAATATTAGCAACAAGACAAAGATGCTCACTCTTGTTACTTTTATTCAACATAGTATTGGAAGTCCTAGCCACAGTAATCAGATAATTAATTAATTAATGGAATCCAAATTTGAAAAGAAGAATTAAAACTGTGACTGTTTGCAGATGTCTGGATACTGTATACAGAAAATCCTAAAGATACCACCAAAAAACTATTAGAACTCATCAATGAATTCAGTAGAGTTGCAGGATACTAAATCAATATAAAAAAAAATCTGCTGCATTTCTATACACTAACAACAAACTATCAGAATGAGAAATTAAGAAAACAATCCCATTTACAACTGCATCAAAAAGAATAAAATGCCTAGAAATAAATCTAACTAAAGAGGTGAAAGAACTGTACTCCTAAAACTATACCACACTGATGAAAGAAACTGAAAGCAGCACAAACAAATGGAAAGATAATCTGTGCTCATGGATTAGAAGAATTAATGTTGTTTCAATGACCATACTACCTAAGGCAATCTCTAGATTTAATGCAGTCCCTATCAAAATGCCAATGGTATTTCATCACAGAACTAGAATAAATGACTCTAAAATATGTATGGGAACAAAACAATCTTGAGAAGGAAAAGCAAAGCTGGAGGTATCATGTTCCTTGATTTCAAATTATACAACATAGCTACAGTAATCAAAACAGTATGGTACTGACACAAAAACTCACACATAGATCAATGAACAGAGTAGAGAGCTCAGAAATGAATCCACATTTATGAAGTCAATTAATCTACAACAAAGGAGGCAAGAATATACAATGATGAAAAGACAGTCTCTGCAATAAATGGCGTTGGGAAAACCAGACAGCAACATGCAAAAAAAATCAAACTGGACTACTTTCTCACACTATATAGAAAAGTAAATTCAAAATGGATTAAAGACTTAAATGTAAGAGATAAAATCATAAAACTTCTAGAAGAAAACATAGGAAGTGTGCTCTTTGACATCAGTCTTAGCAATATTTATATATATATATATCTTCAGGCAAAGAAAACAAAAGCAAAAATAAACAAATGGGACTACATCAAACTATAAAGTTTTTGCACAGCAAAAAAAAAAACTCTCAACAAAACAAAAAGACTGCCCACTGAATGGGAGAAGATATTTGCAAATAATATATCTGACAAGGGGTTAATATCCAAAAATATACAAAGAACTCATACAACTCAACATTAAAAAAAAACAAGCCACCTAGTTAAGAATGGGCAGGGGCCCTGAATAGAAGACATACAGATAGCTAACAGACACATGAAAGGTGATCAACATCACTGATCATCAGGAAAATGCAAACCAAAACCACAATGAAGTATCACCTCAAACCTGTCAGAATGGCTATCATCAAATAGACAAGAAATAACAAGTGTTGGTGAGGATGTGGAGAAAGAAGAACACTAGTACCGTTGGTGGGAATGTAAATTGGTACAGCCACTATGGAAAGAGTATGGAGTTTCCTCAAAATATTAAAAGTAGAACTACCATACCATCCAGCAATTCCATTCCTGGGTACTTATCCAAGGAAAACAAAAACACTAATTCAAAAAGATATATGCACCCCTACGTTCATTGCAGCCTTATTTACAATAGTTAATATATGGAAGCAACCTAACTGTCCATCAATAAGCAAAAGCATAAAGAAAATGTGACATATACAGAGAGACAGAGAGATAGATATAGATAGATATGTAGAGATAGATAGATACATACATAGATACATAGATTGATAATGGAATATTGCTCAGCCATAAAAAAAGAATGAGGTCTTGCCATTTGCAACAACATAGACAAATCTAGAGGATATTATGCTAAGTGAAATAAGTCAAACAGTGAAAGACAAATACTGCATGAATTTATTTATATGTAGAATATAAACAAACAAAAAAAACAAAACTAATGAAAACAGACTCATAGACACAGAAAACAAATGTATAGTTGTCAGCAGGGGCGGGGTGGGGGGTAAAATAGGTGCAGGAGATTAAGACATACAAACCTCCAGTTATATAATAAATATGTCACAGTGATGGAACATACAGCATAAGGAATATGGTCAATAATAAGGCAATAACTTTGTATAGGTACCCATGGTTACTAGACTTATGGTCACGATCATTTCATAATGTACACAAATGTCAAATCATTATGTAGTACACCTGAAACTAACATAATATTGTATGTTCACCATATTTCAATTTTAAAAAAGAAAAACGCTGGAACCAGCAATTCTAATCATGAGTTCTGAAATGAAAACCCCTTGCTGGTAGAGTATCAAAAGAAACCAAAAATTCTGCACCACTTGACTTCTGTTCTTCTGCTCGTTTTTCTAATTCAATAGATAATTATTGAATGCTTCCCACCTTTGCATTGCCAACACCCCACCTAATGCTTGCTCCACATTTGCTGTTTAATAAACTGTTGTTGTATTAACTAATTGGTTAGCTTCTAAGTTATTCAATAAAAAAAAGAGAGAGAGACTTAAATTTTTTTTTAAAAAGGTTATTATTGAATGCTTCCTAGGGGCCAGCCACCATGTTAGGCACCAGAGACACAGCAGTGAATAAAAGAAACATGATTCCTGCTCTTTAGAGCTTACAGGCTTTGAGACTCCCTTAGTCTAAAGACACCCAAATGTAAGTATAATCTTCTACAAATCTGTAGAATTGTGTTTCCCAGAGAAAATTCCATGAAACTCTTTCTATCCAGAGTTCTCCAGCTTCCCCTTATTGGGACTATTCCATTCTTTGCTCAGAATTTCCATTCTCTGCTCAGAAATCCAGTCAAGAATTATGCCTCTAAGAAGACCTAAATAGACATTTCTCCAAAGAAGATATACAGATGGCCAAGAAGCACATGAAAAGCTGCTCAACATCACTAATTATTAGAGAAATTCAAATCAAAATCACAATGAGGTATCATCTCACACCAGTTAGAATGGGCATCATCAGAAAATCTACAAACAACAAATGCTGGAGGGGGTGTGAAGAAAAGGGAACCCTCTTGCACTGTTGGTGGGAATGTAAATTGATACAGCCACTATGGAGAACAGTATGGAGGTTCCTTAAAAAACTAAAAATAGAATTACCATATGACTCAGCAATCCCACTACTGGGCATAAACTCAGAGAAAACTATAATTCAAAAATGCACATGCACCCCAATGTTCATTGCAGCACTATTTACAATAGCCAGGTCATGGAAGCAACCTAAATGCCCATCAATAGACGAATGGATAAAGAAGATGTGGTGTATATATACAATGGAATATTACTCAGCCATAAAAAGGAACGAAATTGGGTCATTTGTAGAGATGTGGATGGTTCTAGAGATTGTCATACAGAGTGAAGTAAGTCAGAAAGAGAAAAACAAATATCATATATTAACACATATATGTGGAACCTAGAAAAACTGGTACAGATGAACCAGTTTGCAGGGCAGAAATAGAGACACAGATGTAGAGAACAAACTTATGGACATCAAGGGGGGAAAGTGCAGGTGGGGGGGGATGAATTGGGAGATTGGGATCAACATATATACACTAAGATGTATAAAATAGATAACTAACCAGAAGCTGCTGTATACAAAATAAATAAAATAAAATTCTAAACAAATAAACAAAAGACTTATGCCTCTAACTGTTAGAACTGAGAAAGGTGAAGAGCTTCCAAAATTAAACAGATTCTAAGAGTTCCCAGAGGCTATTAATGAGCATAATCCCAGCTCTTCCATCAAGGACAAGATTCAAGCCAAAGCAAGTTCTGAAATCTCCTCTGCACACTTAATACAGTACCAATGTGAAGAGGAGGAAGCAATAGGGACCATAGAAAGACCCTGTCTTTGGTGGTAGGAAACCTTCATTGTGAGTGACAGGAAACCCAAATGAAACTGACTCAAAAAATAAAGGAAATTACAGGTTCAAGTCATTGAAAAGTACAAAGGTCAAATGGGCTTTAAGTGCAACTTCATTAAGGCTTTGGTTTCATTTCTCTGTGATTTTTAGGCACTCCTCTGGGTACCCACTTGATCTTCAAGGTGGCTTTTCTCATGGACATAAGAGCACTGCTAAGCAAGAGTGGAGCTCTTTCTCAAACATATTCAGGTTTTATAGTTTCCCATACAATAGAACAAAACCCCTAAACTTTATTTTGATTGGACCATCCCTGAACAACCTCTGTGGCCAAAGGAATATCATCTACACATTGGCTTCTGCCCAGATAAGGAATTCCCACCTTGACCAGTCTCTGTGGCAAGGGAAATCAGATAACCCTGAGCAACTTTTCCTATTCACAGCCCAATAAAGGAGATGTGGATCATAGTGGCCAACAAAATGGAATGAGGTAGAATGGATGCCAGAGAGACAACTAGAATAATCATTTTGCATGGTTTTCCTTTAATTAATCTTCTATCTAATCTTCTAATATATTTCCTCCCAACAGAAGCAATGTCCAGCAAGTAAAGCCTAGACTAGCTGATCCACAACCCATAAAAGAAGTACAACTGTGTTTCCAGATTCTTTCCCCAGTTAAATTAACAATAATGTAGAAATTCATGTGCTCCTTTCATAAAGTTTTATTAGCTACAGTGAAGGAACCTGGGTAACATCCCAGCTAATCTGTCAGCAGCAGCTGGGGAAAGCTTCAAAAAATTACTTTTTCGATTGTCTGTCCATGTATTTTCTGCTCAGCCTACAGATATTCATCTGTTAACACTAGGGGACTTCACTCAAACAAGGCAACTCTTACATCACACTGTCCCATGTGACCACCCTCCTGTAGTGTTAATTAAGAATTCAAAAAAAAAAAGAATCCCATATTTACACTGGGCTTTGTTAGAAAATGTCCTTAAGCCCAACAGAACAGTCTGATTTCTCTGCTAATTGCTCCAATTCCCAAATGCTAGGAGGGGCTTTTTGGAAGAACCTATTCTGGGCAAAATGTAGGTTTGCAAACTCTTTGTAAATGAACTTGTTTATCTGTTCTTTTCAATTTGAGTTCCCCATGGGAATCCATGGCTTTAACCATTAGCACATTGGTCTCCACAGGCAACATACTTTTGTTTCTCCATTTTATCTTTCTGCTTCCAAGTATAACATGGTGAGTAAGAGCATATGCTTTGTGGTCTGAATCTTGCGTGTGAGAGTCGTCTCCACCAGCTGTGTAACCTAATTTATACCAACTATCTGTTAAAGGGTAATTAAAAAAAAGAAAGTATAATCATGATTCTCATACAAATGAATACGAAATGAATGTGTGTCAAAGATTTTATTTAATGCATCAATTGAGGAAACCAGTAAGATGTTACAACCAGCTCAAAGGATAATTCAAAGCAATAAGAAATGCTGAACTGAATGTAGAGGCAAAGAGGTCTATCCTCAACACAATAACAAGTTTTATTTGGGGCACAGTTTATTTGCATTTCTAAGGAGAAGAATCATAATTATTATCAGTTCTCTGAAGCTTACAAAGTTGTAAGTTCACTCAAAGACAGTGAAAGACATAGATTACTCTGAAGAGTGTACTAACAGGACATTCAGTAATCTTGTTTGGGGGCATGGGCAGGGGTGGGGGTTTGACCATTTTAAAGTCTTTCACACTTTTTTTTCTGAATATGTCTGTCAAGTTAAAAATCCGTCAAGAGAATGAAAAGATAAGCCATAGACTGGGAAAAAATATTTGCAAGAGACGTATCTAACAAAGTACTGGTATGCAAAATATGCAAAGAACTCTTGATACTCAACAACAAAAAATAAACAACCTGATTAAAAACACTTCAGCAGATACCTCACTAAAGAAGATATATATGTCCTTTTATTATGTTGAGGTAGGTTCCCTCTATGCCCACTTTCTGGAGAGTGGGAGGGAGGCTTAAGAGAGAGAGGATATGGGGATATATGTATACACTACACATAGCTGATTCACTTTGTTGTACAGCAAAGACTAATACAACATTGTAAAGCATTTCTATGTCAATAAAGATGTGAAAAAAAATGAAATGAAAAAATGATACATAGATGGCAATTATACATATGAAGAGAAGTTCTATATCATATGTCATCAGGGAAATGCAAATTAAAACAACAAGATACCACTACACACCTATGAAAATGCCCCAAATCCAAAGCACTGACAGCACCAAATGCTGGCAAAGATGTGGAACAGCAGGAACTCTCATTCATTGCAGGTGGGAATGAAAATGGTATAGCCACTTTGGAAAAGAGTTTGGCACTTCTTGTTTTTTGAGGTTTTTTTCCTTATAAAATTAAATATACTCTCAACATATAATCCAGCAATCAATCTCCTTGGTATCTACCAAAAAATGTTGAAAGCTATGTTCACACAAAAGCCTACACACAGTTGTTTATAACAGCTTTATTCATAATTGTCAAAACTTGGAAGCAACCAAGATGTCCTTCAGTAGGTGAATTGCTGAATAAATTGTGGTACATCAGACAATGGAATATTACTCAGCACTAAAAAGAAATAAGTTATCAAGCCATGAAAAGTCATGGAGGAAATTTAAATGTACACTACTAAGTGAAAGAAGCTAATCTGAAAAGGCCAATCATATACTGTATGATTTCAACTATACGACATTCTGGAAAAAACAACACTATGGAGACAGTAAAAAGACCAGTGGTTGACAGGGGTTAGGAAGAACAGGGTGATGATTAAGCAGAGCATAGGATTATTAGGACAGTAAAACTACTCTCTATGATGCTATAATGAAGGATACATGTCGTTATGCATTTGTCCAAACCCATAGAATGAAAATCACCAAGAGTATTGATGTAGGTTCATCAACTGTAACAAATTACCGTCTCATGGGTGATGTCAATAATGGGGAAGGCTATGAGTGTGTGTGTGGGGGGCATATGGGATATCTCTGTATCTTCTGCCCAAGTCTGTGGTGAACCTAATACTCTACTTCTGTGGTGAACCCCAGAAGGAAAGTCTATTAAAAATAAAAATAAAAAATCCAGACTTAAGTCAGGAAAGACTTCACTCAAAAGACTATTGCCATAAGGGGGGAAGGGACTATTGAATAAGGAAAGGGTAACTATTTTAATTTAGAGAGTGCTCTGACCACAATATCTGCAGCATCTCAAAGGTTGGCAGAAGTAGGGCTTCTCTTTTATGTGGGGGGGGGGGGTTAAATAATGCCAGAAAGCACCAACTGTGGGAAAGTGGGATGAGTGGGTACCCTGATTGGACAGTTGAGAGGTTGCTCCATGTTCTAATGCTCAAGGATGAGCCAAAGTTCAGGATCCTGGAGGAAGGAAAGAACCTTGACTATAGTTTGCTCAAGTCAAGTTAATGGATATTTTTTTGGTTTGGTCAGTGAGGACAAATTTTTCAACTAATTTATTTACAAGATAAAGGATGAGAATTAGAAGGGTCTGTGTCTAGGTAAACAAGGAGTTCATCTTTGAGTCTCATCTAAGCCATATGGGGAAGGGTAAGCCATTTCCCATAACACAAAAGAATAAAGGGATTTCTTAGCCTCGCTATTTTCTAGGAGCACAGGGCTCAGGTTAAGTTCAACATTGTTAATCTGTCCTTTTATTCAAGACAAATGAATATCATTCATCACTGAACAACACAGAGGGGATAAGGAGTTAATCAGGATCTAAGCAACAGCTTCCTGAGGACTCTTGCTCACATTGTTCCTGCAAAAACAGTTCAACCATCTATTGAGGAGTGGTGAAAAAGATCGGTTTTTATAGGGTTCTATAGAGTAAGATCTTAAGAGATGCCTAGAAAGAAAAATAAATACTAGTATAAAATTCTGTATTGTAGAAAGGAGTTGAACCCTGAGGGTATCTAGCCCAGTGGATTCTAAGATGTTGATGGATAGAAATATTTCAATTTTCCAGAGCTGCTCACTGAGTTTCTTGAAGCTACAATTTCAATGCTCTTGATAATGGTGACACAGTCTGGGTTATTTCACATATAAGGGTGTTCATTTGTCCACAGTTCCTTAGTGGCCCAGACCATGACTTGTCCATGGAGAAATCAAAAACAACCATGGTTCACTGCAGTGAGAAGTCCTTCAAGATATATAGCAAGTCATCAGACTTTAGCTCACAGATATTCTTCAGATCCTGGGAAAGGCCAGCTACGTGGCCGATGAGAATCTGAGTGGTCAGGTTTTAGGTCTTGATGATACCAGGTCAGAAGGGGGAGAGAAAAAATTGGAAATGTTACCAAACTCAAGTTTGGCTGCTGGCCACTCAAAAGCCAATAATCGAGAGGCAAGTGTTAGTAGAAAGGAAAGATGCTGTATTCAGAAAAGCCGACAATCTGGGGAGAAGGTGGACTTGTATCCAGAGACCAACTCTGAAGATTCTGCTGAGACATGACAATTTTTAAAGGGAAACAATCTCAGTTATCATGAACGTAAAAAGTTAGATTTTTCATTTTTCCATTGCATGCAGATTGCTGACATCTCTTGATCTTCCTTTGGATGCTATCTTGCCCACGTGGAGTGTCATTCTTTAACTATTTAATTCTTTATTTTTACTCTTTTTAATCCAGGAAAGGAATCAATAGGTTAGGCAAGGCATTGTGTACATTCAGTAAAGTGAAAATCAAGAGTTAGGTTAAATGTTGCCTAGTGATCTCATTTTTATGATTAAGGTTTAAGGGGAACAGAAATAGACAAAACAGGAAAGGGGCAAAAGAGCTTTTTACAAATCCCCACTTGTTGACATCATTCCATTTCTATGGGATTAGGGATGAAGGTCCATCTTCTGTAACTTCTTCATGCTGACGTAGGGTGCCATATTCTTAGAGTAGAAGATGTCAACGTGGGTCTGTAGCATCTCTTTGCTGACAATTTTAGTTGCTCGCTAACATGTGGGCAGGGAAAGCTACAGCTATTTTGATGCCCACAAAGATATAGATTATTATGAGCAATAGTGTTAATCCCATTCTTTTTTTTTTTTTTTTTTTTTTTGCAGTACACGGGCCTCTCACTGTTGTGACCTCTCCCGTTGCAGAGCACAGGCTCCGGACGTGCAGGCTCAGCGGCCATGGCTCACAGGCCCAGCCGCTCCGCAGCATGTGGGATCCTCCCAGACCGGGGCACAAACCCATGTCCCCTGCATCGGCAGGCAGACTCCCAACCACTGCACCACCAGGGAAGCCCGTTAATCCCATTCTTGCATTGAACACTGAGTCTGTGACTCTACTGTCCTAATCATTAACTGCTCAAACCCGCTCCTTTGTGACTCTGGGAGGCCTGGGAGACTTCAGTTTTTCTACAAACAAGAGACAGTGTACATAGAGGGGCCTTTGTACTTGGGGGAGTCCCACAGGGTTCTGCTCTGTTCCAGAAATATTCGTTTGAAAGGTTGAAGCCAGATATTGATGTAAACTAGAAGAACTGAAAATTAAGTAAGTGTTGAAAATTTATGCAAGGTGATGAGACACAGTCCAATTTACAGGCAGGTAACAGTGAGAGAAGAAGTTAATTAAATCTCTGCCAGTCAAGTCAGAGTTTGCATCCATCAGTTACCTGCAATTTACAAATAAGTTCAAAATAGCTCAGAGACAAGGAACAGTTAGAATCTGATAACCCACAAGGGTGTGCTATAGTTTTGTATTGAAACACAAAAATCTCTCTCTATGTGTCAAAGAGGTTTGATAACAGTATAGACTTCATAGTGTGGCCTTTGGAGAACTAAGCAGCCCAAAACAGAAAACATACCAGACTCATGCTAGGTACAATAATGCTGAATAGATGTGAACTATTACTGTTGTTATTATTATTTTTGCTACAGTAGCCAAAATATCTTTCTTACACCTGGCTTGGGTTTTCTTTTTTTTTTTTTTTTTTTTACTTTTTTTTTAATATAAAGATCATCTTTGCCCATTTCCCACTATTCAAGATAAACTCTATTAGTAATTTAGTTTATTTCTTTCATCACTGCACTTAAATGGATAAAAATATACAAACCCAAATGTCTAATAATTAGAGAATAAAAACCAAATGGTTTATCCACCACCAATAGTGCCATAAATGGTAGCCAAGAGAGCCTAAAATTGGTTCTAATGATGTAAAAATACATCATAATACATTAGCTTTAAAAAAACATAAAATTGCATAACCAAATAAATAGGATGGATAGGTGATAGACAGATGATAGATGATGATGATGATAGATAGATAGATAGATAGATAGATAGATAGATAGATAGATAGAAAGATAGAAGATAGATAAGATAGATATGTTGAAAAATAGCAGAAAGAACACTTGCTATATCTTTGGACATTCTGCATCCTCTCTCTCTTAATATTTTCTGAGCATCTCCCTGTTTCCACAAATAGTCCTTTAGAATATATACCCTTAAAGTTATAGCATTAAGACATATTTACTCTATGTAATTTTTCTGTTAACCTCTGACTCTCTCATTGAGAATTATGTGGTAGTAGATGGAACATTAAATTGGCAAGCTCATACAGCAAAGACACAAATAAATCTTCATTTGAGACAAAGATAAATCCAAACCACAAATGCCATGATCAACAGAGGACAAGATGAGAGAAATAATAAAGAGAAAATTGGCTCCCAGAAATATGAGGGAAACATATATATCACAGTCTGGGGTTTGGAATGAGCCAATCTGAAGTTATTGAGGTTCTCCCACCCCAAAGGTGAACTAGAAAATCAGAGTGGTCCTTCTTCCATTCCTACTCTTTAAGCATTAACACTACTGTCTAGTTTGCTAATACCCATATTTCTTCATGCCTCTTTGGTTTTGTATAAGCTGTTCTTCTATCTGGAACACGCTCCCCTACTCATCCATCTGGCAAACTCCTCTTCACCAAGTATCAGTTCAAAGCCATCTTCTGCATGAAGCTTTCCCTGATTCCTCCAGGGAGAGTTAGGGTTTCTTGTCCTGGCGTGCCTCTTTGGCTGTGTAGGGACCTTTATTATAGCCATCCTTGTAGCGATTGTAACATAACCCTTTGCAAGTTGGTCTTCTATAGTATACAGTGAATTCCTTGAAGACAAGGCTTTCACCTCTTCATTCCCAGCACTTATTATAGTAGATGCTGAATAATTATTTCATGAATAAATAAATGGACAAATGAATGAAACTTTGTGATGGAAGAAATGAAATTTAATTGATTATTTAAAATCAAAGATAAAGTTTGGGGTGATAGCAATTTGCACTGCCTAATTCCTAAGAATTATTAGTATTCCCATTTTACACATGAATTGAGACCTAAAATGATTAGGTAACTTACTCAAAAAATAAATTTCAGAAAAGAAACACAAATGGCTCTTGATTATATGAAAAGATAAATGTAAATTAAACTATTTTTCACCTATCAGACTGTCCAAAAAAGGTATTATAATAGACTCTTCTGGCATGGTGTAAAAGGCATTTTCATATATTACTAGTAGAAGTATAAGTTGGAACCACCACCAATTTGTCACTGTATATCAAAATTACATATTTATATAATATTCAACCTAGAAAATCTTTTAGAAATCCATCTTACAGAAATACCTATACCTATATGAAATGGCATATGAACAAGAATATCCATTGCTGTATAGTTTGTAATAGCAAGAGGTTAAAAGAATCCCGTTTGTCTGTCCACAGGCTAAATATATTATGGTACATCTAGAACAGTGGTTCTTAAAGTGTGGTCCCCAGACAACAGCATCTGTATCAACTGGAAACTTATCAGAAATGCAAATTCTCAGGCCCCACCCCAGACCTCTTGAATCAGAGATTTGGGGGTAGAGTTATTGTGTTCACCTGTAGTTTTATATTGTGATGAATATAAAAATTTGAAAAATACTGATCTCAGCCATGGAGTACCACACTGCTGGGGAAAATAGGAGGGCACTCTTTATACCCTGCTAAAGCAAGATCACCAAGATCCTCTGTTAGGTGATGGAAACAAGCTGCAGAAGAGTGTCTGTAACATGTTACCTATTGTGTTAAAGGGAGGAGGAAAGAAATCATACTTTAATTGGTTTTCATATAAATTTTTTTAAACTATGAAAATCTGGATATATAAAAAATTAAGCAGACTAATTACCTATGGCTGAGGGGTCTTGGCAGATGAGGGGAGGGGAGACAAGGAGTGGGAGGGAGAATTGTAACTATGAACACTTTTTACATTTTGTGATTTTTTTTAACCATGTGAATGTATTAACTCTAAGATAGAGAGAGAGAGTTTTTTCTAAGAATGCATATCTCCCAAGTAATAGCTAGAAAGGCTAATTGCTTCCTACTCCATCTTTCTATCTCATCAAGACCCTGAAAAATTGTGAAGTTTCACTTTTTTTTCTTGAGTTGATGATGACCTAATTGCTAATTGCTAATAAAATCTGGTAGATAACACACAAAAAGACACACATACACTCCCATGGGTGCACATGCACACACATACACACACACACATGTAAAGAAGGACTGGCTGGTTTTATTGATTTATTATCAAGACAATTAATTTTCTAATTGCTATTTCTAAGTTTAAAGACATTTCCTGCCCATGTCCTGCCATGGAGTTTGCTCAATTTCAGGAATGTGCATCTATCCACAAACTGCCTGCAATCATTTAGACAGATCTAAACTTAAGGGTCATTAATGATGCAAATATCAGGTCACATTGATCAATGATAAGTAAATTAGATAAAACAGTGCACCTACTACATGGTTTGTAATCCTAGAATCGAAGCAAAGTCCAAACAGTTTAAATAGTTTCAAATGTACACTCCATGTTAAGAACAAGAAATGTCTTATGGTGTTGTAGTAGCTGTCTGTGGGATTATATAGTTGTTGTTAATTTGATGTGTGACCCTCAATAATTACTAAGAGATTCAGTTGTCCTTCCTACTTAAAAAAAAAAAAGAGCATGCTCATCTATCTCACAGAAATGTAATAGGAATTAATTAAGGATTTTTTTAAATTGAGTAATATTTTTTTTTTTTTTTTTTTTTTTTTTTTTTTTTTTTTTTTTTTTTTTTTGCGGTACGCGGGCCTCTCACTGCTGTGGCCTCTCCCGTTGCGGAGCACAGGCTCCGGACACACAGGCCCCGCGGCCATGGCTCGCGGGCCCAGCCGCTCCGCGGCATGTGGGATCCTCCGGGATCGGGGCACGAACCCGTGTCCCCTGCATCGGCAGGCGGACGCTCAACCACTGCGCCACCAGGGAGGCCCTTGAGTAATATTTTTAGGTCTTCAATTCCAGACATTATGCAAAAAGCAAATAGCCTTGTCATAAATGTCTTACTATTTTGTTCTCTTTTCAATGTAGTGACATTCGGACAGAGTTAAATCCCAAGATCCCTGCTTGCTGCCAAACTCTAAGATGGAATCAATAGCAATGACCTCACCTTAATCTCCAGAAGGACTGGAAAATTACAGCTCCAGGTGGCTCTTTCTGGCTTGTGTCCTCGGGAGACCTTTCTGGCCCTGTGCTGTGGAACAACAGGCCTAAACTTGGTGTATTTACTGTGCTGTTTGCTTTGATCTGAATTTGCCTCAAGTACCTTTGAAGTCCACATATTTCTTGAGAGTGTTGCCCTGAAGATACCCAAAATAAGCCATGAGAACTATTAAACTGTGTCTTGACCTGTTGTGGAAGCTCAAATTAACCATCAGTAATAGGAAAGAAGAGAACTGAGAGAGACCATAGCCAGTGATGGATACAATTGCTATCAGGGTACTTCTTATCTATTTCAGAGACAGGCTGTAAAGATCTTGGAAAATGTTTGCCAAGTGCTTTGAGTCCTAGAGAAAAAATATTAGTGGAATCCTTTGAGACAAAGAAGAGGAAAGGGTTTTTTTGTTTGTTTTTTTTTTGTTTTGTTTTAAAAAAGGGCAGAAAGCACAAAGGGGATAATAGAAATTCAATTCACCAAATATTTATCGAGTGCCTACCTAGTCCTAGGCCCTGGGCTCAGTACCAAGATATATAAGGTGCTTTCAGGACAGCACTCTGGAGAAGTGGGAAGACCAGTTTAATAACAACAAGGTGGATGGATTAAAATAAATTTTATGAGGGAGATGTTCCTGTTCTATTATTTGTTTTTGTTCCCAGCAACTAGCACTGTGCTTCACACAGAGGAGGTTCTCAATAACACCAAAGACATGAATGAACAAATAACTGGATACATAATACTGGGAAGAAACTTGTTTATATCTTAGTCTACCTCACTTCTTGCACAATCCCCTGCCCGTGACTTTAAAGCTGTATCATCACTGAGATGGTGCCTTTCAGAAGCACTATCCATAGGGGGCTTCATTTGAAGTGTATTAGTGGCAACTCTTCCCATCACTTTGCTGCTGTCAACTACAGGGGGCAGCTTGGAGCCTTGGCTGAAATAATACTGCTGTGGGCAATGTTTTTGCCTCTGCAACATTCATATGTTGACATCTATTCCCCAATATGAGGGTATTTATTAGGAGGTGAGGCCTTTGGGAGGTGATTAGGTCAAGACGGTGCAGCCCTCATGAATAGAACTAGTGCCCTCATAAAGAAACCTCAGAAGACTCCCTTGCCCCTTCCACCATATCAGGACACAGTGAGAAGACAGCCACCTATGAGCTAGAAAGCAGGTCCTCACCAGACTCCGAATCTGTAGGCACCTTAATCTTGGACTTCCCAGCCTTCAGAACTGTGAGAAATAAATGTCCACTGTTTAATGCACTCAGTCTACAGTATTTTTGTTATAGCAGAACAGACGAAGACAAATACTAATACTGCATATTAGGAGTAAGGAGACCAACCCATCTTGTTTTGCCCAGGACTTTCCTCTGTTTAATACTGAAAGCCCTGCTTTCTGGAAAACAGTTCCAGATAAATTGGGGTGATGGTTCACCATTAGTAAGGACTTCCTGTGGACTTTTCCTCTAGTATTTTCCTTCCATTTTAGTATCAGAAAATTGAAAATGTTAGACTATAACTTCCTGAGTACAGATTAGTGATTTCCCTTCTACAAAAATGAAGCTCTTCTCATCTCTCATTTCTCTCCAAGATATTCATCCTTTTAAATGTTATCTGATTCCTACTGCTCTACCCCCAAGAATCCCTACTTACTTGTATCAAAAAAAGTTTTAGAGCTGAAATAAAAAACAGAATTAACTAATCTAGTCCTCTTTTTACAGTTGAGGAAACTTGAATCCCAGAGAGAGAATTGGCCAAAGTCACACAAGTCTCCTGATTTCCAGATTAGTGCTATTTCTTTTAAATGTAGCTTTTAGGTCTTCCCTGGTGGCACAGTGGTTGAGAGTACGCCTGCCGATGCAGGGGACACGGGTTCGTGCCCCGGTCCGGGAGGATCCCACATGCCACGGAGCGGCTGGGCCTGTGAGCCATGGCCGCTGAGCCTGCTTGTCCGGAGCCTGTGCTCCGCAATGGGAGAGGCCACAGCAGTGAGAGGCCCGCGTAACACACACACACACACTCACAAAAAAAATGTAGCTTTTAAAACCAGGACTTAAAAATGTTAGAAGTGTTTCAAATGCACTAGCCTTAACCTTGTAAATGTAATTTGTTATCTCACCAGCAAAGAGGGCAGAAATGCAGTTCTTGGCTTTAGGGAGCTCAATAGAGTGCACTGTAGACTCTTGAAGTATGGATATAAAACAGGTCACCAACAAACACTGCCTCCTTCCTGCAGGCCTAGCTCTATGCATCTAGCTGCTGAGTCATTTCGTATGCCATAATATTATCCGACTAACGTATGGGTACAAAAATTAAGCAAGGCACAGAGTTTATCCTTATGAAAGGCAGGTATTAAAAGTTGAAATTAAAGAACCTAAGGACTGGGGTGGAATCGTATGAAATAAATTAACACAATTTTCCATAAAAATGTATCTCCTCAGCTAAATTTAATTTATATTAAATATAATTTATATTAAATTCTAAGCAATTAGTCATAATTCTCAAATCCCTCTATTATTCTCTTCTTGTCCACACTTTTCTTTCAAACCCTCTACCCTGCAGATTCCACATACACGCGACCACACACTTCCCCACAAACACACTTCTTTCTTCCTTACAATAACTATAAATTTCCATAACTCAACAAAGGAAGGGTGAAAAATCTAAATCCTTTGGTCACAGTCTGCATGCTGAAGGAAAAGTAAGCCTAAAGTTAAATTTAAGCAAAAACCTGCATCCCCAAATGCGAAGATGGTAAGTAGACCTTCTTTTAGCTCCAGTAAAAGAATTTACATCCCTTTTGTTCCTTTTAAACTGTTTTCCACATTTACAGAACTAGGCTGCTTAGTTCTGCACATCCCAGGAGGATTAGCTAATCCTGTACCTGCTATTTACACGATGGCATTCCCATCACTGTGCCAGAGCCCTGGGCCACCGGAGGGACCATTCCTACAGACGCTCCAAAAGTTGCAGCTGGCACAGCAAATCCTTAAAGCCTCACTCCCAGATAAGGTATTCTGAAGTTGCTACAAAGTACTGATTATTTCTAAGAGAATTACAGCCCACAGTTTCTTTGTGAAAGCTTCCTTCTGGTACAAAAAAAAAAGAAATACAATAAAAACTTTCACCACCAAAGGCTTTCATTCTGACTCATAGGCATCATCCCTCAATTCAATTCTACCACTAATCGAAGAGTTTTTCAAATATTCACCTCCATTTCTTAATCTCAGCTTCCATCCAAAACCAAGAATTATTTTAACAAAGTAATCTAATTGCTAATTAGTTTCTGTTATTTACATAAAGGTAATATTCAGATTCAACTATTTGCAACATGGGAATTTAAATTTCATATTCTAACCTGTCAGGATCTTTTTTTTTAATATTTCATTGTAACAGTTCAAAATCTTAATCTCCTTTTATTCACCAGTTCATTCACTGAAGTCTCTTATTCAAATCCTTTATTCCCAAGTTATTGTTACTAATCCACAAACAACTGGATAGGATTGAGATGAAATGCAAAAAATAGAAATAAAAAAAGAAATTGTATTATGTCAATTCACACATCAACTCTAAATGTATAAGTGGCATGCATACTTAGCAAGGTGGCTAGGGCTGCATTTAAGAAATGCTTTACTGTTCCATCCTATTAATTATATATTTTAAATATAAAAATATGTGGGTGAAGAGAAAGAGATGAATTGCGACTCTTTTTTAGAATCTGCAGATCTTCCTTTGTCAGAGGAAGGGGTGAAGAGTCATACAGCCTTGAAGATAATTAAATTTTTGATCTTCAGTTAGAGTTTCATTTATTAAGAATCTTCAGTCAGTCTTACTTTTTATGCTTATTTTTGACAAACCATAAGCTAGGTCCACATTAAGGTCATTGGTTTCCACCACCACCCCAGACCTTAGACTTTAAATGATTGGATTCATGACCCATCCTGCCCACACATATTGACAGAATAAAACTCCTTCATGTAGTACTGTTTTCTAACATATGCATGTTTAGGTCTTTCTAAGTGAGGAGAAAATGCAGTTGGGGCAAACGGTCTTTTTGAACTTTTTATGAAATCTTGTTACAATAAAATCTAAAACTGAAGCAATGTTAAAATAGAGTAGTACATTGTGATGAAGAATCACTGAAGTCTCTGCACTTTCTATTATAAATGTGGTTCTCTTTCAAGATGAGCTTTGCCTTTTTTTTTCTTTTTTTTAAATCAAAACAGGTCCAACAAAGGAAGACCTGCAGATTCTAAAACAGAATCACAGAAGACCAGGCCACATTAACAGCAGAGCAGGGTAACTGGGTGCATCCAAAATATAGTATTGTTCATATTTCCCATAGTTGATTAAAATAACTCTGTGTGAATGGGGTGGTTGTTCTTAGAGCCACAGACCATTCATGATGCCACTTGGACATAGCAGCAGTCAAATCTATCAAAACCAGGTCTCTCTGCCCTGAGGTCCAGATGCTGGAATGTCCAAACCTACAGAAGCTTCCTGCAGGTTTTAGCAGTAAGAGAGTCCAGCTCCACCATCAGTAACTGAGGAATGGCCACCGAAACTCCCTGAGCAGTGCTTAACAAACTGTATTATGTATCACAGTCATCTGAAGGGCTTGAAACATACAGATGGCTGAATCCTACCCTCTGAGTTTCACATTCAGTAAGTCTGGGGTAGGTTTTGAGAATACATTTCCAGGTAATACTGATGCTGCTGGTCTGGGGACCACACTTTGAGAACAACAGTCCTAGAGAAATGACAGGGGAGTAGCAAGCCCTACACAGCTTTTGAGGGTGTACAATATAGACCAGGGTTTCTCAGCTTTGATGTCATGATAGAATCACCTGGGGAACTTTTAATAATTCTAATGCTCAGGCCATAACCCAGACCACTTAACTCCTAATTAGAGGACAGGCAGCCCAGACAGCAGTCTCTTTTAAAGACTCCCCAAGTGATTCCACTTGCAGCCAAGGCTGAGACCCAATGAAGACCCTATGTCACTGCTTCTCAAACTTGCCTGAACACTGGATTCACTTGGGAAATTTTTTAAAATACTGGTGCCTGGCTCCTATCCCCAGACATTCTGGGAGTCACAGTTTTAAAAGTTCCCAGGTGATTCTAATGTGCAACAAAGTCTGGGAACCACTGGGCCTTCCCTAACTGAAATTTTCACACTGTAAAGAGACAGAAATTGGGAGTTCCCTGCTAGCCTAGTGGTTAGGATTCTGGGCTTTCACTGCCATGACCTGGGCTCAATTCCTGATCGGAGAACTGAGATCCCACAAGCCACACGGCATGGCCAAAAATATAAATAAATAAAAAGACAGAAATTTACCTAAGTCATAAAGTTACCATAATCACGTTAGAGCTTTTCCTAAATTCAAGTATTTTAATAATATTTTTTTTATTAAGCAACCACAAATAACTGGAACATGTAGATTATTGGGGGTGCATTTTTAAAAGTAAGTTAGGACTATAATTTTCTTTAGATATGATTCATATACGGAAAATTCATCTTTTTAAATGTACAGTTCTATGAGTGTTGACAAATGCAGCCACCACCACACTCAAGGTCTAGAACAGTTCCATCCCCCTAAAACGTTGTCTTGTGCTCCTTTGAAAGCAGCTTTGATTTGCCAATAAATCAGGATATTCTGCTTAACAGCCTCCTCTACCCCATCCTCAGTGTGTTGCATAATTCTTTCCCTGTCCTGTAAAAAGAGGCTCATGAGAGCATGATGGGAGAGGGGAAAGGGGCCAGGGAGTGTATGGGTGCCCATCTGAGTTGTGATAGGCAAGCTCAGCTACTCAGAGAACACTGAACTAGATATGGGGTGATGATATAAATTATTATATAGGTATCTACTATTAAAATGGAACTGTGGGAATTCCCTGGCAGGTCCAGTGGTTAGGACTCCATGCTTTCACTGCCAAGGGCATGGATTCAGTCCCTGGTCGGGGAACTAAGATCCCACAAGCCACAAGATTAGGGGGAAAAAAAATGGAACTGTATCAAATGTGACTAAATTTTAATCTGTAATGCTATGTTTTAAAAAATATGAATAAAAGGGATGATCACCTTTGGAGGATGCTAGGGAACCAGTTCACTATCCTGAAAACTGGAAAGTAAAGGGAAAGAATGAAGCAGCCATCCCTGCTTTCTTTTATGAACTGTACCACGGGGTAACCAAATACTACATGGGGGAGTCTCTCTCAACTGAAGCAGAAGAAGCTATGGAGCATTGGGATATCGTCATGTTGCAACTCTTAATGAATTGAGGATAATGAGGTTCAAAGGTAGCTGATGTCCAAAGAATGAGAGAAAACAATGCATTGGGCACCTTTAGAAGGAAAAACAACACCCCCTATGAAATATTTCTGTAAAAAACATAAAGAAATGAAATTTGATTCTGACCAAGCCTCTGCATCCAACTACCAGTTTATAGGTAAAACAGGGAACATAGAAACATGTTAAACTGCACCATGTGGATGCAGTCAGCAAAAGTCAGCCTATAGGAAAGTCCACAGGAGAAATGACCCAGTTCCTTCAACAAATGAATTCTGAGAGACTGAGACACAGATGGATCGGGAACCTATAGTTTAAAAAAGACAGAATATTTACTCTAATCAAGTACAGTATGTGGGCTTTATTTGGATACTAATTCAAACAAACTTTAAAATGTATGATATTTACACAAAAATTGTAAAGGTGAAAACTGAGGATATCTCATTTGAATTTAGATATAGGAACTTAAGGAATCAATGTTATTTCCATAGTATGCTAATGGCATTTCGGTTACATATTTTAAAAGAGGGACTTATCTTTTAGAGATATTTACTGAAATATTGATGGATGGAGGGATATGACATCAGAGATTTGTTTCAACATAATACAGTCATAGGGAAAGTGATTGGGGTAGAGGAGAACCAAGATTGGCCATAAGTAAATAATTGTTAAACCTGGATAGTAGACACGTAAGGATTCATTATGCTGTTTTGTCTACTTTTTATGTGGTTGAAATTTGCCATGATAAAAAGTTCGCAATTAAAACAAAAGGCAAGAAAAATTTGTATGCAAATCTCCATAACAGAATTATTGATAAGAGCCTAAAACTGGAAAAAAAATCCATCAATTGGTGAATGGATTTAAAAAAAAACTGGTATATCTTCTTTCTATGCCTACAGTAGCCTGATCAATATGGTTTGACTATCCAGAATAGCACCATTCATGAGCTTCCATGCAAAGACTGAAATGTGAAGATTCTAGGCAGAGCTACCTGCCCCAAAAACAATTCCCACTCTACTCAACATAGTATCCACCAACATTTCATTCTCAGAATGAAAGAGTAGTCCTGGAACTCTGATATATGGACAGTCTTAGGATCTCCAGCACTCTACATTTAAAGATATTTTGTATGATGATGCTTTATAACCTCTTCTTTTGCACTGAAAGTTGATGTTTCAAATCCTGTTTCCTTAAATCCCTGGGTAATCCTGGATTACTCAGATGAACTGAAAACACTTGGGCATTATCTGAATGTCTAAACAACTTAATCAGTGACAAAATAAAAGACCCTTAAAGGAGAAGTTATTTGGGGGGATTTCAGAGAGCATTAAGGGAAACATTTTATTGTGAAGATGGGAGTTCTCAGGACCACTCAAGAAAGAAAAGATAGCATCAGACACATTAATACACAAGGTTCCCAGAAAAAAACATGGTTAATAAGTACACATTTTTGGAACTTCCCTGGTGGTGCAGTGGTTAAGTATCTGCCTACCAATGCAGGGGACACGGGTTCGAGCCCAAGTCTGGGAAGATCCCACATGCTGCGGAGCAACTAAACCCGTGCGCCACAACTACTGAGCCTGAGCTCTAGAGCCCTTGAGCCACAATTATTGAGGCCACACGCCACAACTACTGAAGGCTGTGCACCTAGAGCCCGTGCTCCGCAGCAAGAGAAGCCACTGCAATGAGAAGCCCACGCACCACAATAAAGAGTAATCCCCTCTCTACACAACTAGAGAAAGCTCGCGTGCAGCTATGAAGACCCAGTGCAGCCAAAAATAAATAAATGAATAAATTTATTAAATAAATAATAATGTTTCCATTAATATTTCCATTCGCCATATTCTTTGGAATTATCTTCTCTCTAAACACCATCAACAATGCCATCAGAAAGATACAAAATCAATCAGCAGGGCCATATCTGCTTATATTCATGACTAAATGAGTTCATAAATATGGTGGAGGGTAAGTTTTAATATATATAACACAGTAATAAATATATTTTAAAAACTCAAATCCCTACATCAATATCTATTTATAAAACTGTAAGATGCATTTAATATTATATCTCAACAAGCAAGTTTGCTTGTGAATGCAAAGGCAAGTTCAACTTGATTTCCATCGTGCAATTGCCCATTTTCCAGCCATGGCAGTTCAAGGACATTCCAGTGTTATTTCCATTGCAGAATTCAATCAATCAGCGTTATATCTAATCCACATAGCAACATTAAATAAACCTATTAAACAAAGCTTCTTGCTCTGATATTAACAGTGGAAATATAGAACTGCTCCTCATTTCCCAGTTAATTTAAGACAGGATAGGTTAGCATCTTCTGGAAAAGTGCAAAAACAAAACAAAACAAAACCAAAAAAGGCAGATCAGAGACCAAGGCAGCCAAGGCCTGGGAATCTAAACACTTTCAGAGTCTACCTGTCCCCTTCCCTCCCAGGCCTGGATTCCCAACTTTAGGAGTTGACTAGCTATTCTGTCTTCAATTTCTAAACAACTACTTTTTCTACATCCTCTTTCTCTGAAATTAATTATTGGCTCTGCATATTTTAATAAGATGAATTAAGGTAGATCTTTGTTTTAGGGACTAGATTGAGAATTTTGCCATCTACCTGCAGAGGTGCCCCAGAGGGTTAGAACTTACTGCTTGAGGAATGTTCTCAGTCAGCAATAAACATATGGTATAGGGTGCGGTTTCTTAGCAGGAAACTGCAGTCAACAACTCATAGGGACCTGTCCGCAGGTCTCAACACAGGAGGTGAAACCATGGGTAATACTGGCTAGCTACATTCCCCCAAGAACAAGTAGAGGGTAAAGTTTCTGCTCACTGCGTGCAGCAGCTCTTCATGTTAAACAAATGCAACTTCTCTCCAAAAAGGGACTTTGCCTGTGAGTTAACATGAAGACATCAAAAGTGAAACTGTGCAAGTTCTGTACACAAGGGTCAGCAGGAGCTTGTTAACATGCAAACGTCAACATTTAAGCAAAGTGGAAGCTACTTAGGCAAAATCCAGAAATAAATACCTAAATCCAAGCATGTTCATTTATTATGTTACAGAAACCTGTATTACAAGTTTTACAAGTTATATGGCAGCAGTAGTTTCAATATGAAATTACAAAGATAAATCACTGGGTCTGAATAGATTTTCTGGGATTTTAGTGTACAAAGGAGGGTGAGTGTAGCTGAAAACTGCCAGTGCAAAAAAAATAAAAAATAAATTTAAATGTAATGTAAATAAACTTGTCACTTCTGTAAAGAGGGCCGCCTGCTCCCATGCACTGATATGTATAAGCACAATGTGGACATTGCTTTCTATGGGGACAAGAATACAAATCGAACCTATAACTGTGTCAACCCATAATGGTCATGCAGTGGGTCATAATTTAAAATAGCAACCTGGGGCTTCCCTGATGGCGCAGTGGTTGAGAGTCTGCCTGCCGATGCAGGGGACACGGGTTCGTGCCCCGGTCCAGGAAGATCCCACATGCCGCGGAGCGGCTGGGCCCGTGAGCCATGACCACTGAGCCTGCGCATCCGGAGCCTGTGCTCTGCAGTGGTAGAGGCCACAGCAGTGAGAGGCCCGCGTACCGCAAAAAAAAAAAAAAAAAAAAAGCAACCTGTATTATTTGCTCAAATAGGAATTAATTTAAAAAGGTACATGAGCACAGTTTTGATATAACTATGTTAATAAAATAACTGGTAAGGATGAGTGAAGGTTAATCATACATGTGGTGGATTTAAAACATGTTACTAATTTCATTGAAACTCCTCCCTTGAAAATTTAGAGCCTAATTCTCCACCACTTGTATGTAGTGACTTGCTTTGAATAAATAGAATGTTGTAGGGACTTCCCTGGTGGTCCAGTGGTTAAGACTCCACACTTCCACTGCAGGGGGCACAGGTTCAATCCCTGGTCCGGGGACAAAGATCCCGCATGCCGTGCGGTGCAGCCAAAGAAAAAAAGAATGTTGCGGAAATAATGCCATGTTAATTCTGTGGTTAAGTCATGAAAAGGGTGGCTTCTACCTGGGTCTCTTTCTGTCTGAGTTTACTCCCTCTGGGGGAAGTCAGCAACCACATAATAAGGACACTCAAGCAGCTTTGTGGAAAAGCCCACATGGGGAGAAACTGAGGCCTCCCACCAACAATCAACTTGCCAGCCTCATGAGTAAGCCACCTTGGAACTGTATCATACAGCCCCAGCCAACATTTAACTACAGCCTCACGAGAGACCAAGCCAAAACAGCCAAGCTAAGTTACTCCTGAATTCCGGACCCACAGAAAGAGTGACATAATAAATACTTATTGCTGTTTTAAACACGTCGAAGGCTGTGACTGCAGTGTTCAGAAGGACACTGAACACTGGCCTCTTGGGACCAGGGGTCCTTTATATAAGAACTGCCATCCAGAAGCTTAACAACAGAGACCTTGGGGGCATTTTAGTGGTTCTCAGGGAAGTCATCAACAGCGGCCTTCCTCAGGCTTGAACTGCAGACACAGCCGAATATTTTCACCGCAATCACCCCAAAAGTATCAGTTTCAGACTCACTTTAAACCTGGCTGTGATGTTAAAAACCAAGTGTTTGCTAAGCTAAGGTTTGTACAGAGACCACAGAAAACCGAAGTTAGGAATGCCCTACAAAATCGAACTACATTTTCCAAAAATATTGTTACAGAACTTTAAATAATTTACAACAAAACTACAAAAATCATATTCACCAGGACACATCTGTTAAATAGAAGCATCACTTCGTGTTAGCGCACAGTATAGTGAATTCTAGCTTTCTCCTTTAGTCGCAAGCATCATCTACACACACACACACACACACACACGCACACACTGCTGTCCACAAATATGCTGAAAACCAGGAAGCATATCCACAACTTGAGGATTTGCCCTTTGCTAAGGGGCTGCCTCCACACAGGTGTCATTGCCCGAGGTCTCCTGGTCTTTGTGTATCTATCCCTGACCCTCTGTCTACACCTCAGGTCTAAAATATTTTCTTCTGACCCCGAGTTCCCCATGTCGTGCAAACTGAGCTCTGCCTTGACTTCATATGCAGCCGTGTACCCCTCCCTTCTTCATGAGCAAATGTGAGCTTCCAAGCACTGGCTGGCCTGGATCTCTCTGAAGGCTGCTGGGGTGGAGGGGAGGTTGGAGGGCGGGTTGTACTACAGAGGCTGGCTTACTGTTCCCCCCCACTCCCCAGGAAACACTGTTTCCTTCCAAAGTGAGAGAACTGCATGGGGAGCAGTGGGGAAATGCCTGCGAAGGGTAGCCTTTTCCTGGGGACCCTCAGGAGGCTGGGTGAGCCTCAGGCCTGGTCCTACGTCCCCACACCCCCCTCTTCTCTCCCTCCAGAAGCCCCTTTGCAAGCTGCGTCTCAGAGGCTCTGTGGCTGACGCTGGGGCGAGGTCATCCCAGGGGAGGGCACTGGGTCTGGAGTCCACCCTCCCTCTCCACTTCCACCTCTGGTTCCGGTTCCGGTAGGAAGTGCCAGCTCAGAGAGTTCTCAGGAAAGGTACTGCCAGGCTTTCAGCCTAGGTGCCGGCTTCCCCACAACTTGGCAGCTCACTAAAAGCACTCTCTCTACCCTTCTGCCCATGTTTTTAATCAGATTGTTTGGTTGTTTTTTTTTTCTACTGAGTTGTGAGTTCTTTATATATTGGGTGGGCCAAGATTCATGTGTTTTTTTTTTTTCCATAAGATGGCTCTAGTAGCACTTAATTGCCTTTAACTTCATTCAAAACAATTTCGTGAGATTGTAGGTGACAGCTTTCATATCAGCATGCATTCAGAAAAACACTTATCAAAATCGGTGAATTCTGGGGCTTCCCTGGTGGCGCAGTGGTTGAGAGTCCGCCTGCCGATGCAAGGGACACAGGTTCGTGGCCTGGTCCGGGAAGATCCCACATGCCGCGGAACGGCTGGGCCCGTGAGCCATGGCCGCTGAGCCTGTGCGTCCGGAGCCTGTGCTCCGCAACGGGAGAGGCCACAGCAGTGAGAGGCCTGCGTACCGCAAAAAAAAAAAAAAAATTGGTGAAATTTTGTGTAGCCATTTTAATATTGAAGATGGAAAAAAAAGCAAAGTTTTTAGCATATTATGCTTTATTACTTCAAGAAAGGTAAAAATGGGGCTTCTCTGGTGGCGCAGTGGTTGAGAGTCCACCTGCCGATGCAGGGGACACGGGCTCGTGCCCCAGTCTGGGAAGATCCCACATGCCGCGGAGCAGCTCGGCCCATGAGCCATGGCCATTGAGCCTGCGTGTCCGGAGCCTGTGCTCCGCAACGGGAGAGGCCACAACAGTGAGAGGCCCACATACCGCAAAAAAAAAAAAAAAAAGAAAGAAAAAAGAAAGGTAAAAATGCAACCAAAACGCAAAAAAAAAAAAAAAAAAAAAAAAAATTTGCACAGTGTATGCAGAAAGTGCTGATCGAACATGTCAAAAGTGGTTTGCAAAGTTTCCTGCTGGAGATTTCTTGCCGGATGATGTTCCACGGTCAGGTAGACAAGTTGAAGTTGATAGCAATCAAATCAAAAAAAATAATTGAGGATAATCAACGTTATACCATGCGGGAGATAGCCAACATACTCAAAATATCCAAATCAAGCGCTAAAAATCATTTGCACCCACTTGGTTATGTGAATCACTTTGATGCTTGCGTTCCACACAAGGTAAGTGAAAAAAACCTTCTTGATGTATTTCCGCCTGTGATTCTCTACTGAAACATAATGAAAACGTTCCGTTTTTAAAACAAATTGTGACGAGCGATGAAAAGTGGATACTGTACAATAATGTGGAATGGAAGAGGCCATGGGGCAAGTGAAATGAACCACCACCAACCACACCAAAGACCGGTCTTCATCCCAAGAAAGTGATGCTGTGTATATGGTGGGATTGGAAGGGAGTCCTCTATGATGAGTTCCTTCCGGAAAACCAAAAAATGAATTCCAACAAGTACTAATCCCAGTTAGACCAACTGAAAGCAGAACTCTATGAAAAGCGTCCAGAATTAGTCAACAGAAAATGCATGATCTTCCATCAGGATAATGCAACACTGCGTGTTTCTTTGATGACCAGGCAAAAACTGTTACTGCTTGGCTGGGAAGTCCTGATTCATCCGCCATATTCACCAGACATTGCACCTTTGGATTTCCATTTATTTCAGTCTTTACAAAATTCTCTTAATGGAAAAAATTTCAATCCCCTGGAAGACTGTAAAAGGCACCTGGAAGAGTTATTTGCTCAAAACGAAAAAAGGTTTGGGGAAGATGGAATTATGAAGTTGCCTGAAAAACGGCAGAAGGTAGTGGGACAAAAGTGTGAATACACTGTTCAATAAAGTTCTTGGTGAAAATGAAAAATGTGTCTTTTATTTTTATTTTAAAAAACGAAGGCACTTTTTGGCCCATCCAATATTTTAGCTATTAACCCCTTATCAGGTATATGACTTGCAAATATTTTCTCCCATTTCATAAGTTGCCAGTTCACTTTGTAGATGATTTCCTTAGCTGCACAGAGCTTTTTGGTTTGTAGTCCCACTTTTTTACTTTTGCTTTTGTTGTCTTTCCTTTTTGGCACCAAACCCAGAAAAATCCTTCACAAGATTAATATCAAGGAATTTACTGCCTATGTTTTTTTCTAGGAGTTTTATGGTTTCAGGTCTTATGTTCAAGTCTTTAAATTTGGAATTAATTTTTGTGTATGGTGTAAGATAGAGGTTCAATTTCACTATTTTGCATGTAGCTATCCAATTTTCCCAGCACCGTTTATTGAAGACTATCCTTTCCCCATTGTATATTCTTTTTTTTTTTTTTTTTTTTTTTTTTGCAGTACGCGGGACTCTCACCGTTGTGGCCTCTCCCATTGCGGAACACAGGCTCTGGACATGCAGGATCAGCGGCCATGGCTCATGGGCCCAGCGCTCTGCGGCATGTGGGATCTTCCTGGACCGGGGCATGAACCCGTGTCCCCTGCATCAGCAGGCAGACTCCCAACCACTGTGCCACCAGAAAAGCCCAGCCCATTGTATATTCTTGGCTCTTCTGTCAAAAATTAATTGACCGTATGCGTATGGGTTTATTTCTGGGCTCTCTATTCTGTTCCATGGATCTATGTGTCTGTTTTTATGCCAGTGCTGTACTGTTTTGACTACTATAGCTTCATAATATAATTTTAAATCAGGGAGCATGATGCCTCCAGCTGTGTTCTTCTTTCTCAAGATTGCTTTGGCTATTCAGGGTCTTTTGTAGATCCATACAAATTTTAGTATTATCTGTTCTATTTCTGTAGAAAATGCCATTGGAATTTTGATAGGGATTGCATCAATTCTGTGTATTTCTTTGGGTAGTACAGACATTTTAACAATGTCTCAATACTTTATACTTCCAATCCATGAGCACAAAATATCTTTCCATTTATTTATGTTTTTCAGTGTCTTTCATCAATGTCTTACAGTTTTCAGTACACAGAACTTTCATCTCCTTGGTTAAATTTATTCCTAAATATTTTATTCTTTTTGATCTAAATGGGATTATTTTCTTAATTCTCTTTCTGATAGCTCATTATTAGTGTATAGAAACACAACTAATTTTTGTATATTGATTTTTTATCTTGCAATTTTACTGAATTCTTCGATTAGTTCTAGCAGTTTTTAAGTGGAATCTTTAGGGTATTCTATAGATTGCCCTGAAAAGGTAATTTTGAGTTCGTATTTATGATGTCATCTGCAAGTAGATACAGTTTTACTTCTTCCTTTTCAATTTGGATGCCTTTTATTTCTTTTTCTGGCCTAAGTGCTCTAGCTAGAATTTCTAGTACTGTGTTAAATAAAAGTAGTGAGAGAGGGCATTCTTGCCTTGTGCTTGATCTTCGAGGAAAAGCTTTCAAATTTTCACTGTTGAGTATAATGTTTGCTATGGGCTTGTCATATATGGTCATTATTATATTGAGGTATGCTCCCCCTATACCCAGTTTGTTGAGTTTTTATCATGAATTGATGCTGAATTTTTTCAAGTGCTTTTTCTGCATCTACTGAGATGGCCATATAATTTTTGTCCTTCATTTTGTTAATGTGGTATATCACATTGATTGATTTGCAGGTATTGAACCATTCTCGCATCCCTGGAAAAAATTCCACTTGATTATGGCATATGATCCTTTCAACATATGAATTTACCTTTTAAAAAGATGTTTTTAACAAATGCTGATTTAGTCTCCTGAACTTTCGTATATGCTATAACCTGTGGCTAGAATGGTTCCTCCATAACCTTCAGGATAAAAATCATCCATGACCAAGCCCTACCTGGTTATAAGGTGGCTCCACTACTCCCACATTCAGGTGATTGTCCATCACACATCCTTAATTTTCCTGCTTAGATATCATCTCCTCTTCAAGACTTCTGTAATCACCTAGGGATTTATAAGCAAAGAGATGTGACATTTTAGGTAAATGAACAGCATTTGGTAAGCCTCTATTTCTGGAAAGAGCCAGGCATGTCTGCAGTACTCAAGAAGTCTGGTGTGGCTGAAAACAAAGTGAGAGAGTTTTGAAAGGTGACCGTCCCAATCCATGCCTGGTCTAAAGCCAAGGGGAAGCCATCAATGCAATTTATTGCTGAATGGAGAATGGAGGAAATAGATTATAGGTAGATCACAGGAGATGTATAGGGAGACTATGTTAGGAATCTGTTGCAATTGTTCTGATGAAAGACGATGATGAAACCTTGGACCAGGCTGTTTGCAGTAAAGATTTTTAAAATAGCAAATAAAGTGGATGTATTAAAAGACACTTGAAAGGTCAAAATAACAGCCTTAGATGATAAGTTGAATAAACAGAAGAAGAGGTGGAGACATCTAGGAGGATGCCTAAGTTTCTCCCCTAGAGAGCAGGACAGCATATGGTGTCACTCACAGAGAGAATACAGGAAGAGAAGCAGGACTTCTGGACCTCAGCATCATACCCTTTGAAAATATAACCTTGAAAATAAAAGAAATGATAACTCATTTTCTAGAGCAAGAACAGTTCTGGAACATAGTTAATTACACACACAAAAGTTAAATTTTCTGGGTGGGATATTTTACTCCAGTGGTGGGCAATCCATTAAAATCAAACCACTGCCTCATGAAATCTGCAGACAATGAACTCTAGAGAAAGGAGAATAGCTAAGCAGACTGAACAATACCAATGATAAGGGCTCATCCGAGCTCAGATGATAGCACCATGTGGGCTTTTCAAATGACTTTATTCCTGTTCCAATACCTGAAAAGAGCATGTGAAAAAGGAATCATGAATAGGAGCCTTAGGAAAGATATATTTAATCCTTCTAACCTGATATTTCATCTTTGATATTATTCATCCCAGTATGGATTTTTTTTTCTTGAACTATCCAATTTGGCTATCTACCTTCATTATATCACCCAAATAATTACAAAGTGTCCTCATCAGTTTGTTATGTTGATTTACTGACTGAAAGTTCCTTTTCTATCAGACATTCTTTCCATTTTTAATTCTAATTCCTATATATTTAAGATGCAGGCTTCCCCAATTTTTCACAATTAAGAACATCTTGTTGGGCTATTGCCTTGAAAAGGTAATTTTATTTTATTTTACTTTATTTCATTTATTTATTTTGGGCTGCATTAGGTCTTTGTTGCTTTGTGCGGGCTTTCTCTAGTTGTGGCGAGCAGGGGCTACTCTTCGTAACAGTGTGTGGGCTTCTCATTGTGGTGGCTTCTCTTATTGTCGAGCACAGGCTCTAGGCACGTGGGTCTCAGTAGTTGTGGCATGTGCGTTCAGTAGTTGTGGTTCGTGGGCTCTAGAGCACAGGCTTAGTAGTTGTAGTGCATAGGCTTAGTTGCTCCACGGCATGTGGGATCTTACTGGACCAGGGCTCGAACCCATGTCCCCTGCAATGGCAGGCGGATTCTTAACCACTGTGCTTCCAGGGAAGCCCTGAAAAGGTAACTTTAAATTGGTATTTATGAGGAATATTGTTTGAGTGTTTTGTGTCACTGTTAGTCTAGTAATAACTCAAAATTAATTATAAAAATAGTAGCTAAAAAAAATTAGAATAGACTGAAAAGAGAAAAATAATGAGCACAATTGAGAATGGATTAACATTCAAGGACTAGGTTGTTCTCTGGGGTGATAACCCAAAAAAACCCATAGACCTTTTTTTATGGTTTCCTTGAATACTGACTACTAACACTACTTGTATGTAGCCTTCTCAGGGGACTTCTGACTTTAGGACCCAAAGCGAGTCTTTTGGGATTAACATATAAATACTACTATACATAAAATAGACAACTAATAAGAAACTGCTATATGCACAAGGAACTCTACTCAATATTGTGTAATGGCCTGTATGGGAAAAGAATCTAAAGAAAGAAAAAGGGGGGGGAGTGAATATATGTATATGTATAACTGATTCACTTTGCTGTACACCTGAAACTAGTGCAATATTGTAAATCAACTATACTCCAATAAAAATTAAGAAAATAAATAAATAATAAAAATTAGAAAAAAGAAAAAGCATACAGCAGATGAGCATTTTCTTATTCAAAAAAAATTTTAGCATTTTAATTAACAATAAGCCAGATGCTTTGATCTTTTCCCTCAGAATGAGAAAAGTACACTTTTAACCTAGGTTTTTTGTATTAGCTGAATGCTTGGTCATAGTAATAACAATAACTAACATTTGTTGAGAGCTCACTCCATACATGCTTCGATAGCTACATGCTTCTCTTAGATACTCATTTTATTTTCACAAGATTATGAGGTAGCTATAATTACACCCATTATAGATATGAAGGAATGGAGACAAAGAGCATTTGAATGACTGTCCCAATGTCACCTATGCTAGGTAGGAAATAGGAGACCAGTATTCAAAGCCAGTTCTATTTGGGTTCAAAATTCATGCTCTTACTATCCACTATAGTATGCTGTTTTAGTTGCTTTGGATTTCACAAACAATCTGTATAGCTACTCTTTCTGAGGGCTTTAATCATATAATACAAGTTAGTCAATATTTTATAGATCTGCCAATATTTCCCTTCCCTTTATTTTCAGTTTTCAAGTCACATTCTGCTCTACATTTTATCTGTTAAGGTTAGCACATCATTTTTATACTTCTGCCTTTTGTGTTTCCAGGAAGACAGATAATATCTTGTCATAAAGATATCATTGAAAGTGAAATAGTTTGATAGAAACTGAATGTATAAGTTGAAATTTATGATCACTCTGCTGCTTGTATATATTCAACTTTATACTATTATGTAGACTACAACTTGTTTTCTTGTGACTTATTTGCACTCTATTTTTTTAAATTGTGGTATAGTTGTTTTACAAAGTTGTGTTAGCTTCTGCTGTACAGTGAAGTGAATCAACTATAAGTATACATATATCCCCTTTTTTTTTTTTTGCATTTCCTTCCCATTTAGGTCACCACAGAGCATTGAGTAGAGTTCCCCGTCCTATACAGCAGATTCTAATTAGTTATCTATTTTATACATATTAGTGTATACATGTCAATCCCAATCTCCCAATTCATCCCATCCCCCATTTCCCCCCTTGGTGTCCATACGTTTGTTCTCTACATCTGTGTCTCTATTTCTGCCAAGCAAAAAGGTTCATCTATACCATTTTCTAGATTCCACATACATGCATTAATATACAATATTTGTTTTTCTCTTTCTGAGTTACTTCACTCTGTATGACAGTCTCTAGGTCCATCCACATCACTACGAATGACCCAAAATTGTTCCTTTTAATGGCTGACTGATATTACACTGTATATATGTACCACATCTTCTTTATACATTCATCTGTCCATGAGCATTTAGGTTGCATCCATGACCTGGCTATTGTAAACAGTTCTGCAATGAACATTGAGGTGCATTGGGTTTTTTGTGTTTTTTTTAAACATCATTAATGGAGTATAATTGCTTTACAATTTTGTATTTGTTTCAGCTGTATAACAAAGTGAATCAGCTATATGTATACATATATCACTATAACCCCTCCCTCTTGTGTCTCCCTCCCACCTTCCCTATCCCACCCCTCTAGGTGGTCACAAAGCACGGAGCTGATTTCCCTGTGCTATGCAGCTTCTTCCCAATAGCTAATTTACATTTGGTAGTGTATATATGTCAATGCTACTCTCAATTCATCCCAGCTTACCCTTCGCCATCCCTATGTCCTCAAATCCATTCTCTACTTCTGTGTCTTTATTCCTGTCCTGCCCCTAGGTTCATCAAAACCTTTTTTTTTTTTAGATTCCATATATATGTGTTAGCATACGGTATTTGTTTTTCTCTTTCTGACTTACTTCACTCTGTATGACAGACGCTAGGTCCATCCACCTCACTACAAATAACTCAGTTTCGTTTCTTTTTATGACTGAGTAATATTCCATTGTATATATGTGCCACATCTACTTTATCCATTCATCTGTGGATGGGCACTTAAGTTGCTTCCATGTCCTGGCTATTTTAAATAGGGTGCAATGAACATTGTGGTACATGACTCTTTTTGAATTATGGTTTTCTCAGGGTATAGGCCTAGTAGCAGGATTCCTGGGTCGTATGGTAGTTCTATTTTTAGTTTATTGAGGAACCTCCAAACAGTTCTCCATAGTGGCTGTATCAATTTACATACCCACCGATGTAAGAGGGTTCCTTTTTCTCCACACTCTCTCCAGCATTTATTCTTTGTAGATTTTTTGATCATGGTCATTCTGATTGGTGTGAGGTGACATCTCATTGTAGTTTTGATTTGCATTTCTCTAATGATTAATGATGTTGAGCATTCTTTCATGTGTTTGTTGGCAAGATGTATATCTTCTTTGGAGAAATGTCTATTTAGGTCTTCTGCCCATTTTTGGATTGTTTTTTTTTTTGTTTTTTTTTTTGATATTGAGCTGCATGAGCTACTTGTAAATTGTGGAGATTAATCCTTTGTCAGTTGCTTCATTTGCAAATATTTTCTCCCATTCTGAGGGTTTTCTTTTCATCTTGTTTATGGTGGTCTTTTCATTTTGCTTATGGTTTCCTTTGTGGTGCAAAAGCATTTAAGTATCATTAGTTTGCATTTGTTTTTGTTTTTATTTCCATTTCTTTAGGAGGTGGGTCAAAAAGGATCTTGCTGTGATTTATGTCATAGAGTGTTCTGCCTATATTTTCCTTTAAGAGTTTTATAGTGTCTGGCCTTACATTTAGGTCTTTAGTACATTTTGAGTTTATTTATGTGTGTGGTGTTAGGGAATGTTCTAATTTCATTCTTTTACATGTAGCTGTCCAGTTTTCCCAGCATCATTTATTGAAGAGGCTGTCTTATCTCCATTCTATATTTTTCCTTCCTTTATCAAAGATAAGGTGACTATATGTGTGTGAGTTTATCTCTGGCCTTTCTATCCTGTTCCATTGATCTATATTTCTGGTTTTGTGCCAGTAACATACTGTCTTGATTACTGTAGCTTTGTAGTATAGTCTGAAGTCTGGGAGCCCAATTATTCCAGCTCCATTTTTCTTTCCCAAGATTGCTTTGGTTATTTGGGGTCTTTTGTGTTTCCATACAAATTGCAAATTTTTTTGTTCTACTTCTGTGAAAAATGCCATGCGTAGTTTAATAGGGATTGCATTGTATCTGTATATTGCTTTGGGTAGTATAGCCATTTTCACAATGTTGATTTTTCCAATCCAAGAACATGGTATATCTCTCCATCTGTTCGCATCATCTTCAATTTCTTGCATCAGTGTCTTATAGTTTTCTGCATAAGTTCTTTTGTCTCCTTAAGTAGGTTCATTCCTAGGTATTTTATTCTTTGTGTTGCAATGGTAAATGGGATTGTTTCCTTAATTTCTCTTTCAGATTTTTCATCATTAGTGTATAGGAATGCAAGAGATTTCTGTGCATTATTTTTGTATCCTGCTACTTTACCAAATTCATTGATTAGCTCTAGCAGTTTTCTGGTAGCATCTTTAGGATTCTCAACGTATAGTATCAAGTCATCTTAAAACAGTGACAGTTTTTCTTCTTTTCCAATATGGATTCCTTTTATTTCTTTTTCTTCTCTGATTGCCATGGCTAAAACTTCCAAACCTATGTTGAATAATAGTGGTGAGAGTGGGCAACCTTGTCTTGCTCCTGATCTCAGTGGAAATGGTTTCAGTTTTTCACCATTGAGGACGATGTTGGCTGTGGGTTTGTCATATATGGCCTTTATTATGTTGAGGTAAGTTCCCTCTATGCCTTCTTTCTGAAGGGTTTTTATCATAAATGGGTGTTGAATTTTGTCGAAACCTTTTTCTGTATCTATTGAGATGATCATATGGTTTTAATCCTTTTGTTAATAAGGTATATCACATTGATTGATTCGTGTATGTTGAAGAATCCTTGCGTTCCTGGGATAAACCCCATTTGATTGTGGTGTATGATCCATTTAATGTGTTTTGGATTCTGTTTGGTAGTATTTTGTTGAGGATTTTTTCATCTATGTCCCTCAGGGATATTGGCCTGTAGTTTTCTTTTTTGTGTGACATCTTTGTCTGGTTTTGGTATCACGGTGATGATGGTCTCAAAGAATGAGTTTGGGAGTGTTCCTCCCATGCTATATTTTGGAAATGTTTGAGAAGAATAGGTGTTAGCTCTTCTCTAAATATTTGATAGAATTCACCTGTGAATCCACTGATCCTGAGTTTTGTATGTTGAAAGATTTCTTTTTATTCTCTTATTTTTGGCTGTGGTGGGTCTTTGTTGCAGCACGCAGGCTTTCTCTAGATGCGGCAAGCAGGGGTTACTCTTCATTGTGGTGTGCAGGCTTCTCATTGCAGTAGCTTCTCTTATTGCAGAGCACAGGCTCTAGGCATGTGGGCTTCAGTAGTTGTGGCATATGGGCTCAGTAGCTGTGGCTCATGGGCTCTACAGCACAGGTTCAGTAGTTGTGGTGCATGGGCTTAGTTGCTCCTTGGCATGTGGGATCTTCCTGGACCAGGGCTCGAACTCATGTTTCCTGCATCTGCAGGTGGATTCTCAACCACCACGCCACCAGAGAAGTTCAGTTGGAAGATTTTAATCACACTTTCAATTACAGTGCTTGTGATTGGTCTGTTTATATTTTCTTTTTCTTCCTTGTTCAATCTTGGAAGGTTGTGCTTTTCTAAGAATTTGTCCATTTCTTCCAGGTTGCTCATTTTATTAGCGTACAATTGCTTGTAGTAATATCTCATGATCCTTTGTGTTTCCGTAGTGTCAGTTGTTACTTCTTTTTCATTTGTGTTTTGAGTTCTCCATTTTTTTCTTGATGATTTTTTCTAATGGTTTATCAATTTTATTTATCTTCTGAAAGAACGAGCTTTTAGTCTGTTGGATTTTTTTGGATTTTGTTGTTGTTCTTTTTCTAATTGCTTTAGGTGTTAGGTTAGGTTGGTTATATGAGGTTTTTCTTGTTTCTTGAGGTAGGATTGTATGGCTATAAATTTTCCTGTTAGAACTGATTTTGCTGCATCCCATAGGTTTTGGGTCATCATGTTTTCATTGTCATTTTTTTCTAGGTATTTTTTGATTTCCTCTTTGATTTCTTCAGTGATCTCTTGGTTATTTAGTTCCGTATTGCTTAGCCTCTATGAGTTTGTATTTTTTACAGATTTTTTCCTGTAATTGATGTCCAGTCTCATAGGGTTGTGGTCAGAAAATATACTTGATATGATTTCAATTTTCTTAAATTCCTGAGGCTTGATCTGTGATGCAAGATATGATCTATCCTGGAGAATGTTCCATGAGCACTTGAGAAGAAAATGTATTGTTGTTTTTGGGTGAAATGTCCTATGAATATCAATTAAGTCCATCTGGTCTAATGTGTCATGTAAAGCTTGTGTTTCCTTATTTATTTTCATTTTGGGTGATCTGTCCATTGGTGAAAGTGGGGTGTTAAAGTCCCCTACTATTATCATGTTAGTGCCAATTTCCCCTTTTATGGCTGTTAGCATTTGCCTTATGTATTGAGGTGCTCCTATGTTGGGTGCATAAATATTTACAATTGTTATATCTTCTTCTTGGATTGATCCCTTGATCATTATGTAGTGACCTTCTTCGTCTCTTGTAATAGTCCCTATTTTAAAGTCTATTTTGACTGATATGAGTATTGCTACTCCAGCTCTCTTTTGATTTCCATTTGCATGGAATAGCTCTTTCTCTCCCCTCACTTTCAGTCTCTATGTGTTTCTAGGTCTGAATTGGGTCTCTTGTAGACATGATACATATGGGTCTTGTGTTTGTACCCATTCAGCCAGTCCTTGTCTTTTGGTTGGAGCATTTAATCCATTTACATTTAAGGTAATGATAGATATGTATGTTCCTATTACCATTTTCTTAATTGTTTTCTTTATTGTTTGCTATTGTAGGACTTTTTCTTCTCTTGTGTTTCCTGCCTAGAGAAATTCCTCTAGCATTTGTTGTAAGGCTGGTTTTGTGGTGCTACATTCTCTTAACTTTTGTATCTCTTAATTTTTGTATGTCTGTAAAGCTTTTAATTTCTCCATTGAATCTGAATGAGATCCTTGCTGGGTAATCTTGGTTGTAGGTTTTTCTCCTTCATCACTTTAAATGTGTCCTGCCACTCCCTTCTGGCTTGCAGAGTTTCTGCTGAAAGATCAGCTGTTAACCTTATAGGGATTCCCTTGTACGTTATTTGTTGCTTTTCCCTTGCTGCTTTTAATATTTTTTCTTTGTACTTAATTTTTGATAGTTTGATTAACATGTGTCTTGGTGTGTTTCTCCTTGGATTTATTCTGTATGGGACTCTCTGCACTTCCTGGACTTGATTGACTTTTTCCTTCCCCATATTAGGGAAGTTTTCCATTATAATCTCTTCAAATATTTCTCAGATCCTTTCTTTTTCTCTTCTTCTTCTTCTGGGACCCCTATAATTTGAATGTTGCTGTGTTTAATGTTTTTCCAGAGGTCTCTGAGGCTGTCCTCAATTCTTTTCATTATTTTCTCTTTATTCTGCTCTGCGGCAGTTATTTCCACTATTTCATCTCCATGTCACTTATCCGTTCTTCAGCCTCAGTTATTCTGCTATTGATTCCTTCTAGAGAATTATTAATAATCACTTATTCTGTTGTTCAGCATTGTTTGATTGCTCTTGAGTTCTTCTAGGTCCTTGTTAAACATTTCTTGTATTTTGTCTATTCTATTTCCAAGATTTTGGATCATCTTTACTATCATGACTCTGAATTCTTTTTCAGGTAGACTGCCTATTTCCTCTTCATTTGTTTGGTCTGGTGGGTTTTTACCTTGCTCCTTCTTCTGCTGCATATTTCTCTGTCTTCTCACTTTGTTTAACTTACTGTGTTTGGGGTCTCCTTTTTGCAGGCTGAAGGTTCATAGTTCCCATATTTTTTGGTGTCTGCCCCAGTGGGGAGATTGTTTCAGTGGCTTGTGTAGGCTTTCTGGTAGAGGGAACTGGTGCCTGTGTTCTGCTGGGTGGGGCTGGATCATGTCATTCTCATGGGCAGAGCCACATCCGGTGGTGTGTTTTGGGGTGTCTGTGAACTTAATATGACTTTAGGCAGCCTCTCTGTGAATGGGTGGGGTTGTGTTCCTTTCTTGCTAGTTGTTTGGCATGGGTCGTCCAGCACTAGTTCTTGCTGGCTGTTGGGTGGTACTTGGTCTTAGTGTTGAGACGGAGATCCCTGGGAGAGCTCTCACTAATTGATATTACGTGGGGCTGGGACGTCTCTAATGGTCCAATCCTGAATTCAGCTCTCCCACCTCGGAGTCTCACGCCTCACACCTGGCCGGAGCACCAAGACCCTACCAGCCACATGGGTCAGAAGAAAAGGAAGAAAATAAATGGGGTGGGGGGGGGAAGGAACAGATAGAACCCCAAGCCAAATGATAAAAGCAAAACAAAACAGACAAAATCACACAAAGAATCATACACATACACACTCACAAAAAGAGAAAAAAAATTTTTAATTTTAAAAATAATAAAATTTTAATAATAAAAAAGAGAGAAACGAAACCAATAAACAAATCCACCAATGATAACAAGCACTAAAAACTGAACTAAGATAAACATAAAAACCAGAAAAAAATCAGATGCAGAAAGCAAACCCCAAGTCTCCAGTTGCTCCCAAATTCCACTGTCTCAATTTTGGGAACATTTTTTGTCTCTTCAGGTATTCCACAGATGCAGGGGTCATCAAGTCAATTGTGGGTATTTAATCTACTGCTCCTGAGGCTGCTGGGAGAGATTTCCCTTTCTCTTCCTTGTTTGCACAGCTCCTGGGGTCCAGCTTTGCTTTTGGGCCCACCTCTGCATGTAGGCCACCCTCAGGAGTGTCTTATTTGCCCATACAGGAGGGGGTTAAAGCAGCGGCTGATTAGGGCTCTCTTGCTCAGTCAGGCCTGGGGGAGGGAGGGGTACGGTAGTCATAATTGGGATGCGGAGCAAGGCTGTGGTAGCAGATGCTGGCATGACATTGAAACAGCCTGAGGCACAACATGTGTTCTCCCAGGGAAGCTGTCCCTGGACCTCAGGACCCTGGCAGTGGTGAGCTGTACAGGCTCTGGGGGTGGGTGTGGATAGTGACCTGTTCTGGCACACAGGCTTCTTGGTTGCTGCAGCAGCAGCATTAGCATTTCATGCTTGTCTCTGGGGTCTGAGCTGATAGCTGTGGCTCGCGCCCGTCTCTGGAGCTTGCTTAGGCAGTGCTCCGCCTTCTGTGGGCATATGGAGTAGAAATACCCCCTCCTCATGCACCCCAAAACAATGGTCTCTTGCCTCTTAGGCAGGTCCAGATGTTTTCCCAGACTCCCTACCAGCTAGCTGTGGTGCACTAGCCCCCTTCAGGCTGCGTTCCCACAGCCAACCTCAGTCCTCTCCCTGGGATCTCACCTCCAAAGCCCAAGCCTCAGCTCCCAGCCCCCACCTGCCCTGGTGTGTGAGCAGACAAGTCTCAGGTTGGTGGGTGCTGGTCAGCACTGATCCTCTGTGCGGGAATCTCTCCACTTTGCCCTTTGCCCCCCTGTTGCTGCACTCTCCTCTGTGGCTCTGAAGCTTCCCCCCTTCCCACCCCCCTTCCCCACCAGTGAAGGGGCTCCCTAGTGTGTGGAAACTTTTCCTCCTTCACAGCTCTCTCCCAGAGGTGCAGGTCCCATCATATTCATTTGCCTCTGTTTTTTCTTTTTTCTTTTGCCCTACCCAGGTATGTGGGGACTTTCTTGCCTTTTGGGAGGTCTGAGGTCTTCTGCCAGCATTCAGTAGGTGTTCTGTAGGAGTTTTCCACATGTAGATGTATTTTTGATGATTTGTGGGGAGGAAGGTGATCTCCACATCTTAATCCTCTGCCATCTTGAAGGTCTCCCTGTCACTCTATTTTATTGTGACTTATTTTGTCACTCTACTTCAAACAAAAAGCCTCAGAGTCCAACTATATAAGCTTATGGGTCTTCAGAATAACCCCACCTAAAAACAATGGTATCCAATGATGCTTAGCTTATCTTTTTATAAAATACCCCCTGTTCCTCTCTACTGAGCTGTCCCATAGTGGAAGTGGTTTTAAAATGACAGGTTACCATTACAAAATTCTGAAATTTTAACATGTCAGAAATGTCCCTTTCTCTGCTATCAGAAAACTTCGGCACATAATCCCTGAATCTCTGTTTGAAACTCTCAGGACTCTCCCAATATTTACTCTGTACTTGTCACCCTCTGTCCTCTTCTGCTGAGTTATTTTTCAGTTCTCTTCCCACTATTTTTTCAACTTTTATATAAAATAAATAGATCAATTTTTTAAATTTTCCGATATGACATGATTCCAGATGCTTGAGATTTCAGATTTTCTACTCACTATATAACAATGTATTTCTATAAAATTTTTCATTTGTACTTTTATTTATAATTTATTTGCTACCTATTTCAAAACAGAATTTGCTTGCATTCATCTGTCACAGTATACATTTGGTCTGGGTTAAAAGTGATATGATAATTTATGTACTTTGACTTCTATTATTCCATTACAAAGTCAAGAAAGAAGATGGGGTCCAAGGAAACAAAACACTTTTGCTGAAACCTTTAAATTGGAACATTATATCAAAGCATAGTTTGTGAGTTTCCTTCTGGTATAATCAAAAGAACATACATATATTTTTATTTGTGGGCCTACCTAAATATCCTAACTTTCCACTAAATATTAGGAAGCATTTTATTTTTTTAGTATCTACCTTTGATTCATTTGAAGTTATGACACACTAGGAATTTAAATTACAGTGGTTTACATAATTAGAAAAGACACATGCACCCCAATGTTCATTGCAGCACTATTTATAATAACCAAGACATGGAAGCAACCTAAATGTCCATCAGTAGCAGAATGGATAAAGAAGATGTGATACATATATACAATAGAATATTACTCAGCCTTAAAAAAGAATGAAATAATGCCATTTGCAGCAAAATGGATGGACCTAGAGATTATCATACTAAGTGAAGCAAGTCAGAGAAAGACAAATATATGATATGACTCATATGTGGAATCTAATTTTTAAAACATGATACAAGTGAACTTATTTACAAAATAGAAACAGACTTAAGGTATCAAAAATAAACTTATGGTTACCTAAGGGGGAATGTGGTAGGGAGGGATAAATCAGGAGTTTGGGTTGAAGATACACACACTACTATATATAAGATAGATAACCAACAAGGACCCACTGTATAGCACAGGGAACTCTACTCAATATTCTGTGATAACCTATATGAAAAAATAATCTGAAAAAGACTGAATACATGTATATGTATACCTGAATCACTTTGTTGTACACCTGAAAGTAACACAACTTTGTAAATCAACTATACTCCAATAAATTTTTTTTAAATATAGTGGTTTAGTTGGATACCACCCCCACCCTGCTGCAAGTTTGTGAAAAGAGTTGACAGCCATAGCAACTTTTTATTTGCTTTTATCTTCATCATGGCTTGATTCATTGTGTTTAACATTAACTATAATATTATCTTAATGGAATTGATGTTATGGTAAATCTCATCCCCAGCCCCAATTCTTCACCTCTCCCTGTAACCATGGTCTTTGCTGTGTGATTTTGCAGTTTGTCTCATCCAAATATTGAAGTATACTGTCCTACCCTTTGACTTTGGCCATATGACTTTGACCAATGTGCCAGTTCTGAGCTGAGACTTTAAGAGGCCTCAAATGTTTTCACTTGTTCTCTTGTGTTCCTACCATTGCTGAAAGAGGAATATGCCTAGAAAACCCTGCTGATTCCAGGAGGAGGATGAAAAATTCATGGAGCTGACTCACCCTGCCAGCTACCCCAGCCAATAACGACCAATCCCATCTACCCTGAGGCATATGAGCTAAATAAATGCTCACTGTCATATGCCACAACATTTTGTGCTCATTGACTCTGTGCTACTTTTGTAACAATAGCTAATATTTATGTTCATAGGAGTGAAATGTTCTAATATCACCACTTAGTCATAATGGATGTATGTGTATATTCACCATAAACCAGTCATATACCAGTCACAATTGAGATTTCTCTATTCCTTCTTAAATGTACAATTTTAAGCAAAATGAGGGTTCAAAACACAGATACAGTAAGTACAGATACAATTAATCCAATTATTTAATTTACATAAACAATCATTATAAATAACAAGTGGTCCTTATTATATATAGGATTTGATTTTCTTTACCAAAAGAAGATTTAAAACTCATATTTTAGCACTGTGGCTGCATAAAAAAAAAAAAGTAGATCTGAATGCTACCTTTGAAGGGGATAACAACTTATTTCAAACACAGTCATGACATGACTAGCATTATCACTTGTCAGTTAATTTTGGATGATTTCTTTGATTTTCTTTTGTCACTACAAGTTTGTTTTTTTAATTCACTTGGGCCATCCCAAAATTTAACCAATATAATAGCATGATTAATTTTATTTTTGCATTCCACAGCCATTGATAATAGCAAACTAATTTCTGTAGCTGCATTTGATGAAAATATGCTGATGGAACTCATATTTCACATCATTGACTATAATGAGCTATTTTATCAAACTGTCCTTATGACAGTATTATAAAGAAAATGATAAATTTACTAATTTATTCACTTGAGATTCCATTTGAAAATTTGAAAAGAAAGGAAAAGATCAATGAAGCCAGGTAAATTAGGTTTTCACCAAATGATACATCTGGGTCTATTTGAAACAATAGCACTAACCATCCCTGCTCTTAATGAAATGCTAACACTAAAAAAGGGTTGATTCATTATTAATTTTAATAAAATGCTACAGAACAAGTAGTTGTGAAATGCCCTATTGTGAACACATATGCACAATGTTTATGCATAATCAGTATAATTACTGCAATGATTTTATATAAAATTGGTGGGGGGTTTTCACTTTGTTGAATTTTTTTTTAAATTTTTACTAGGGCTTTAATTTAGAAATTATCAGTAAGTAGCGATATCAATTCATGAGAGTTATAATTATTTTGTGGGATATTTCAAAAAACTTTGAAGTAACTAGAAACTTGTACCATAGTATCTCTTTCTAGGATGCTGAAGTGTCACTTGGCATAGATGGGGCTGACATTGGTGCAAAAACAATCACATGTGCAATATGCCACAGTGTCGTTTGTCAGTCATTGTGTTGCATGGAATTTATAGTCTCTGAACTCCAGAAACAGTATTAACCTAGAGCAGGTCAGGGTCTGGATAAACAATCTTCAAGCATTATATGACCATGATCATTTTGCTTTGGAAGCTTTTCCGAAGATAAAATGAACTCATTGGGATTTTTCCCCCATTTACAAGCTATCAACAAGTGAAAATAATTGCTCTAATAAATTATTCAATATGATATATTCTTGAGGGCTTTATTGAATCACGAATGACTCTCTTTATGTATAATAAAACACATAAGTACAGCAATTTTTTTAAATTTTTTATTGCAGTATAGTTGATTTACAATGTTGTGTTAGTTTCGTGTGTACAGCAAAGTGAATCAGTTATCATTTTTTACTGTTTTTAGGTTTTTTTCCCATATATCCCATTACAGGGTATTGAGTAGAGTTCTTTGTGCTATACAGCAGGTTCTTATTAGCTATCTATTTTATATATAGTAGTGTGTATATATCAGTCTCAATCTCCCAGTTTATCTGCACCACCACCCCATGCCGTGGTAACCATAACATTGTTTTCTACATCCGTGACTCTACCTCTATTTTGTAAATAAGTTCATTTGTACCTTTTTTTTCCTTTTTAGATTCCACCTATTACAGCAAGGTTATTTTAAGTGACAACTCTGTTCTTGATAACTGTTCACAGAAAAATGCATTGGTTCCTTAACAGACAATGTTTCCTCCGTTTTCCATTGTTCCATCTATTTCTAACATTTCTCACCTACTACATTTAAACTGCCACCCATCCTTGAATCCAATTAACAAATTCTAAAATGATGTTGAATTCTAAAAGCAGCTGTAAAGATTAGGAGAAGATGACATTTCTAATCGAAGTTGACACAGGAACAACAAAACTATAACTTCTGCAAAACTCCAAATTTTCATTAAATAAATAGTACAAACACAGTTTGAACTTCAGAATGTTAGTGCTGAATGCCAATATCCTCTGGGGCTGTCAAGTTTGAGGAAAGAGAGTCCTTTGAAAATAACCTGTTTGAATATAGGTCAATCTCTGTCATTTCACAATAATGAACTGTTCAAAAATAAATAAGTAAATAAATAAATAAATAATAAAAAGAAGAGGGGATTTGATCTTATCGTTCCTCATTTGGCTACATATGAATGGTCTGCTGTTTATACAATTTTGAAAACAGTGCTACAGTAGTCAATGAGCCTGTGTTTCATTATAAACTACCTGATCATCATCATAATAATCCTGAAAAATTATTGAGTGATTTTGATGTGCCAGTCTCCAATAATTTGCTTGTTAGTCTTATGTATTCCTCACCAAAACTTCATAAGGTGTGTACTTAATACTCTCCCATTATAAAAATAAGGAAACACGTTCTGAGAGATTCAGGAAATTGCCTAAGTTCACACAACTAATAAAAGTAGATGGTATGCTATAATTCAACACAGTTTTCTTGAAAGTTTTAGCCACAGCTATCAGAGAAGAAAAATAAATAAAAGGAGTCCAAATTGGAAAAGAAGTACAACTGTCACTGTTTGCAGATGACATGATACTATACACAGAGAGTCCCAAAGATGCTACCAGAAAACTACTAGAGCTAATTAATGAATTTGGTAAAGTAGCAGGATACAAAATTAATGCACAGAAATCTCTTGCATTCCTATACACTAATGATGAAAAATCTGAAAGAGAAATTAAGGAAACACTCTCATTTACCATTGCAACAAAAAGAATAAAATACCTAGGAATAAACCTACCTAGGGAGACAGAAGACCTCTATGCAGAAAACTATAAGACACTGATGAAAGAAATTAAAGACAATACAAATAGATGGTGAAATATACCATGTTCTTGGATTGGAAGAATCAATATTGTGAAAATGGCTATACTACCCAAAGCAATCTACAGATTTAATGCAATTGCTATCAAACTACCAGTGGCATTTTTCACACAACTAGAACAAAAAAATTCACAATTTGTATGGAAACACAAAAGACCCCGAATAGCCAAAGCAATTTTGAGAGAGAAAAATGGAGCTGAAGGAATCAGGCTCCTGGACTTCAGACTCTACTACAAAGCAACAGTAATCAAGACAGTATGTTACTGGCACAAAAACAGAAATATAGATCAATGGAACAGGATAGAAAGGCCAGAGATAAACCCACACACATATGGTCCCCTTATCTTTGATAAAGGAGGCAAGAATATACAGTGGAGAAAAGACAGCCTCTTCAATAAGTGGTGCTGGGAAAACTGGACAGCTATATGTAAAAGAATGAAATTAGAACATTCCCTAACACCATACACAAAAATAAACTCAAAATGGATTAAAGACCTAAATGTAAGGCCAGACACCATCAGACTCTTAAAGGAAAACATAGGCAGAACACTCTATGACATAAATCACAGAAAGATCCTTTTTGACCCACCTCCTAGAGAAATGGAAATAAAAACAAAAATAAACAATTGGGACCTAATGAAACTTAAAAGGTTTTGCACAGCAAAGGAAACCATAAATAAGACAAAACTCAGAATGGGAGAAAATATTTGCAAATAAAGCAACTGACAAAGGATTAATCTCCAAAATTTACAAGCAGCTCATGCAGCTCGATATCAAAAAAACAACCTAATCCAAAAATGGGCAGAAGACCTAAATAAACATTTCTTCAAAGAAGATATACAAACGGCCAACAAACACATGAAAGGATGCTCAACATCACTAATCGTTAGAGAAATGAAAATCAAACCCACAATGAGGTATCACCTCACACCAGTCAAAATGGCCATCATCAAAATATCTACAAGCAATAAATGCTGAAGAAGGTGTGAAGAAAAGGGAACCCTCTTTCACTGTTGGTGGGAATGTAAATTGATACAGCCACTATGGAGAACAGTATGGAGGTTCCTTAAAAAACTAAAAACAGAACTACCATATGACCCAGTTATCCCACTGCTGGGCATACACCCTGAGAAAACCATAATTCAAAAAGAGTCATGTACCACAATGTCCATTGCACTACTATTTACAATAGCCAGGACATGGAAGCAACCTAAGCATCCATCAACAGATGAATGGATAAAGAAGATGTGGCACATATATACAATGGAATATTACTCAGCCAGAAAAAGAAACGAAATTCAGTTATTTGTAGTGAGGTGGATGAACCTAGAGTCTGTCATACAGAGTGAAGCAAGTCAGAAAGGGAAAAACAAATACCATATGCTAACGCATATGTATGGAATTTTAAAAAAAGCAGTACTGATGAACCTAGTGGCAGGGCAGGAATAAAGACACAGATGTAGAGAACAGACTTGAGGGCACGAGGGTCGGGGGGAAGGGGAAGCTGGGATGAAGTAAGACAGTAGCATTGACATATATACACTACCAAATGTAAAATGGATGGCTAGTGGGAAGCTGCTGCATAGCACAGGGAGATCAGCTCGGTGCTTTGTGACCACTTAGAGGGGTGGGATAGGGAGGGTGGGAGCAAGACACAAGAGGGAGGGGATGTGGGGATATATGTATACATATAGCTGATTCACTTTGTTGTACAGCAGAAACTAACACAACATTGTAAGCAATTATACTCCAATAAAGATGTTTAAAAAAATGTAAGATGGAAAATAAAAAGTAGATGGTGTAGCTGGAGTCAGATCCATCAAAATCGAATATTTCTTAATCTTGAAAATGTACTCTAACTTCTAAGACTTTCATTTGAGCCTCTACACTATAATTCATAAAGAATGATAAATGAGGAATTATTTATTTTCATGGCATAAAGAAATATAGCATATAATTATCCTCCCACAATATCATAAATAAACTACTGAACTAGTGACCATGTCCTATGTCTGTTCAAAAAAATTAAGGTCGGTCAACCTGGTCAGGTACCATAAAGCAAGCGTTTTTTTAAAACTTCCTTTTCCATGAGAAAGTGGTCTAACCTCCAGATCCTAGACAACTGAAAAATTGTATCAACTTAGTGATTGGGTCAACAGTTTCATTTCAGGATTATTTTATGGATGAAACATAGATAATGTAGAAACTGCATGTGAAAAAATAACCCACCCTAACTATCAAAAGTTTAAATGATGCCTTAAAAGATATATACAATATCCCCTTAAATAGATAAATAGAAGATGGATGGATGGATGGATGGATGGATGGATGATAATATTTAGGTAGATAATATTTGTTTCTGATTCAGATGAGTTTATTTTCAAACTGAACCCTAAGTAGGGGAGGTGGTGTGTGGTTATATGAAATTGTCCAGCAACTTCTCTGTATCTTTCCGACGTTCAGACTCTGCCTCTGTCCTGTCTGCTTCTCCACACTTGAGCTGGCTTCACTACATCTCACCTCTGATAACTGATGAAACTGCCTCACTACAGGACCACTGGTTCTGGCAAAACCTACCCAGCTTTTTCTCCTATCAGCTTTTCAAAGGTTGACATTAGAAAAGCTACAAAAAGAGCCCCAGAGACCTCATGTGATCCAACTGAAACACATTTGTCATAATCCAGTCATAGTGTGTCTGCCCCCAGGGAAATTATATATTCATTTTTCTTCCAGTACAGTGGGAATTATGTAGTAAAGCATGTTTCTCTTTTGTTTTGACCTCCAGGGAGGTCAGAAGTAGATTCACTGCTTAATCACGTGAGACTGTATAGTGGGTTTTTTTTTTTTTCCTTTCTGGTATAATTTACTCTATTTTGGCTTTTCCTGCTATTGATTTTATTTATATTTAACTAATTAAGCATCTCTCCAACTGGGTTTCCTAGAACATTCATTCTTATATATATTAATAGATATTTTATTAGGAAAAATAATCAGATTGCTTTAAAATTGTGTTTGGGAAAGGTTGCATCATAACTATAGCCCTGTGCCATCCCCAAGAGTCACTTGGTACTGAATTTTAAGGAAACCCATTGAAGTTCATTTAACCAAAATTTCAAACAAATTTAAACAGAGCAGTTTTGTCATGATATCTATCAATATCTCAGAATATGGCTTGGAAAACACTATGGTTCTTCATTATGTATATTTCCTGAAAGCCACTTTATATCTGTGAGGAAGTAAGAAGTATGAATGAATGGATGAATGAGTGGTAAAATAGACAAATTAGAATTGAACATTTTTTCTGAAATTTCACAGTACATTATTATAATTTCCAAGCTGTATTCTAAATTACAATTTGATGTGTAAAAATCGCTGTACCCATTACAACAAGCCTGTTTGTAGAAAGAATTTGAAGCAGCTTAAAGAGACACATTTAAGAGAATTTCTGAAGAAGAGTAAAAGATAAGAATCAAGGAAGGTAAGAGAGTGAAAAGATTAAATCTAGAAAAATAAAATCAGTGAAAAAGAAGATACTGCAGAAGATCACAAAACTTAGCTCTGAAATTCTTACATCCAAGATAAGAAAAGGAAAAATAGAAAGAAAACACTCAAGTGGTTTTAAAATTAGTGCTCTCTAATAAATGAAAGCAGACCATTATAAAAGGTTTTAAGAAAACTTTAGTCATTCTGAATTATAAGAAGGGTTTATCATATAGAAACATATTTGAGTTAATAATAGTCTTATTACAAATACCAATGATATCACTTACATGTGGAATCTAAAATATGACACAATGAACCTATCTATGAAACAAACAGAATCATGGACACAGAGAACAGACTGGTGGTTGCCAAGGGGGAAGGGGTTGGGGGAGGGATGGAGTGGGAGGTTGGTATTAGCAAATGTAAGCTATTATATATAGAATAAATAAACAACAAGGTCCTATGGTATAGCACAGAGAACTATATTCAATATCCTATGATAAACCATGATTGAAAAGAATATTAAAAAAGAATGTATAGACATGTATAACTGAATCAATTTGCTGTTCAGCAGAAATTAAAACAACACTGTAAATTAACTCTACTTCAATAAAACATACAAAAAAGTAATAGCCTTATTATAGACGTCACTAAGCAATGTCATTCTAAATGTATTTAATTATAGATTTATTAAGTATATTTGGGGAAGTCTTTTTGGACATATAACATTATATTACTTTCAGGTATATGACATAATGGTTCAATATTTGTATATATTGTGAAATGATCACCACAATAAGTCTAGTTAACTTCTGTCACTACACGTAGTTACAAAAGGGAGATTTTTAGTAAATATCTTATAAATTGCAGGTGTGATACATTCAGTAAATAAAGCTAGAATGAGACTTTCGGTCTCATTCTGAAATGAATGAGACAAACTCACCCTCATACACAGACTTAATGAGAGAACTAAGAAAGCCTGTTTGATAATCCATAGATCCCTAAGGAAGATCAAGGCTATAAAAAGAGGCTAGATAGATTTTTTAGAGATTGGTGAAGAGATATCTCTCCAGAGAGCCAGCATAGGATGACTTGGGTCTTTTCAGTAGGGCTCTCAAGCAGAGGAGACTCAGCAGAAAGGCACCAGAATCCTCTAGGCTGGCCCCCTGGACTGTGAGTCCCATGAGGGCAGGAACCACAAATGCCATGGTGACCATTGGGTCTTCTGTGCCCTGCACAGTGTGCAGCATTATTATTATCTTACTTTTAGCTTGCCTCTTGCATCCAAGTATTATTCCCCAATGTCATCCCTATGCTTTATAATTGTCCAAAGTCCTTCACTCAATATTCTGTAATAACCTATATGGGAAAAGAATCTGAAAAAGAGTGGATATATGTATATGTATAACTGAATCACTTTGTTGTACACCTGAAACTAACACAACATTGTAAATCAACTATACTCCAATAAAATTAATAAAAAAAAGCTCTCACACACACACACACACACACACACACAAAGTCCTTCACTCCAGTCTCCTTCCACAAGATCTCATTTCATCCAGAAGAGTTCCTGTTTCAAACTTCTTCTCTGCTTTTTCTCCCTGTTCTCCAAATCTCCCTTCAAACCTCTCACTTAATCAAAAGAATAATTTTAACTATTATAATTAAGAAAAAAATTGTGTTTAAATTTCCATATTTCCTCATTCTGAGGTATATTTATTGCATTTAATATTTTTGAAATATGGATTTATCTAAAAATAGATCCATAGGTTTAATACAGTAGGATTTTTGTCCCCCTTAATTATTATTAAATAAATGATATGTATTGCAATCACTAGTGTCTTAGAATGGAAGAAACATAGTAATTAATGTTGATAAATAAATGGCTGATATTCCATGTTACTTTCTTTTTTAATAATAGCTCTTTGAGGAGCAAATGTCAGAAAACAATTCAGTCTAGTTAATGTTGAGAAGGAAATTTATTTGCCATATAAGTGAAAATTTAGGAGTTCAGGCATGGCTTGATCCAGGGATTGATTAATGTCTTTAAGACTCTGCCCACCTCCTCTAGTTTAGCCATATATTTTTTTCTGGCTGGCTATCTCCAAGTGGCAGGTAAACTGACCATTCACTAGTAGTTCAAAGATTACTTGGTCCTAACAGTTTTTATCCCAAGGACTAGAGGATATCTTTCCTGCTACATCTAGCAAAAGCCTTAGATTGTGATGGAATGGGGAACCAGGGGAAGTATCTGAAAGAGGATTAGGATTTCCACTGCACCATCTTAGGTGACACTGTGACCCCAGATGGTCTGGATTTTCCCACTCTTTAGATTTCACACTCTTGTTAAATGAGATCTGGGCCTCAGTAAAATGGCTTGTGCTCTGAAGAATGTTCAGGATATCCCTAGCATCCCACAGTAAAAGCAGATGTTCCGAATTGATTATGGGTGGCAAAAAAAAAAAAAGAGTTAACAGCTTCAAATATCTCCAATCAATTCATCCAAAGATATTCTAATAACATTCTCTTAGTTTTATTTTGTTCTCTCATGACAATCTTAATGCCCTGGGTGTTAAAAGTTTATCCTCTATGATTTTGCTTATTCTACATTTCTTATAAAAGAACAAGAGATCATTAGGTCTAGAAGAAAATGCCACTGGCATTTAGTCTGCCATCCCCACTACTATTCACCTCATAGTGTAAACCAAATTCAGAGGGACTGAGACTTAACCAAGGTCACAAAGAACAGAAGTAACATCCAGCGTTCTCTCCACCATACATGTTTGTATGCTGAAAGTGTAGATCTGCCTGTAAAATCATTTAAAACACTTGTCTTAAATTTCCCATAATTTCAAGGACACATAACTTATCTCTCAGAGATGACAACATTGCTCAAGAAAATGAAAGTTGCCACTGAGTTATTTTTTAATTTTTATTGAAGCATAGTTGATTTACAATGTTGTGTTGTTTCAGGTGTATAGCAAAGTGATTCAGTTATTTACATATATATATAAATATACACATATTTTATATGTATATAAATCTATTCTTTTTCAGATTCTTTTCCCATATAGGTTATTATAAGATATTGAGCATAGTTCCTTGTGCTACACAGTAGGTCCTTGTTGGTTATCTATTTTATATATAATAGTGTATATCTGTTAATCCCAAACTCCTCATTTATCGCTCCCTCCCCCTTTCCCCTTTGGTAACCATAAGTTTGTTTTCTATGTTTATGAGTCTATTTCAGTTGTGTAAATAAGTATAGATGTATCATTTTTTAGATTCCACATATAAGTGCTATCATATGATATTTGTCTTTCTCCATCTGACTTACTTCACTTAGTATGAAAATCTCTATGTCCATCCATGTTGCTGCAAATGGCATTATTTCATTCTTTTTTATGGCTGAGTAATATTCCATTGGATATATGCACCACAACTTCTTTATCCATTCATCTGTTCATGGACACTTAGGTTGTTTCCATGTCTTGGATATTGCAAATAATGCTGCAATGAACATTGGGGTGCATGTATCTTTTTGAATTAGAGTTTTCTCCAGATATATGCCCAGGAGTGGGATTGCTGGATCACATGTTAATTATATTTTTGGCAACTGAGTTTTAACTCAGGAAAATCTTCCAGGCTGGCCCATTGATGTATCTCACTTTAAACTGAATTGTTTAAAATTAAGAAGCTTCTTCCATTTCATATTTAAATTTTTTAAAGAATAACAAATTTTAAAGAGTAACTATTTCAAAATATGAAAATAACTCCTCCAAAACTTTCTGAAAGTTTTCAAGCTGCAAAGGCACTTCCTTTATGCCCTATACACTTGATCTTAACACTCTAAGACTGCCTTCACTTGACTCGGGGGTATGAAGATCAATTCCTCACATTTTATCAACTTCTGACAATGGGCACATATGGGCCTGAGTGATCTAAAATAGATTAATGAGGCCCTAAAGTACTTTAATGAATAATGGAGCATTTAAAAATTTATTTTGTTTTTTAATTCATTTAACTGCAACCCATTTAACAGGTAAAACACTCCCTCCTGAACATATTAAAAGGCATACTATATTGAGGTTTTATTAACTTATATGTTTCAATTCATTTATTATTTGTTCATTTTATTAATTTATTCACTGAATTGAACTTCACCTTACAAACATTGTAGAAATCAATAACTTTATTGGACTGTGTGTGCAACACAATAACTTTTCAGCAGGTTATCCAGGGAATTTGGAATCTATGAGCAAGAACACAATTAACATAATGCAAAACTACAGTTAGCATTTCAAAGAGCATAAGATGACAGGGATGCACTCAAGAATTTTGATTCTGTCCTCCTTGGAAGGTAGAGTTTTTAAAATAATCAAAGATGGTTTGGGAGCATTCTGTACTCTTCCCCTTTTGTTATCTTAGTTGTCCATTAGTAAAATTTCCCATCCCTCTCTCAGAGATTCAGCCTTTTAAAGCACCTTCCCTACCCTCTCCTTACTGATCAAAATAATAAAGATCTTAATGAACTGATTCATACCCGAGTTCCATATGTTCCCAGCTTGACTAATGAGGAGTCATGGTGGAATTTTGAGCATTTACACCCATCATAAAGAAATTTGTAAATAATATTTGACAGACTAGGTTGAGGAAGATCTTCCTCTTCCCATGAAATGACAAGGTTTTGGCAGTCATCTATGTGGAAGTCTGCTCTGGACCCTTAGAGTGACTTAAGTCTTTTCTAAAAATAATTTCCTTCTGGAGCCTTCCTACACTCTTGATGGGTATGTAAATTGGTACAGCCACTATGGAAAACAGTATGGAAGTTCCTCAAAAAACTAAAAATAGAATTACCATATGAACCAGCAATACCACTCCTGGGCATATATCCAAAAAAACAAAACCACTAATTTGAAAAGATACATGCACGCCAATGTTCACAGCAGCATTATTTAATATGGCCAAAGTATGGAAGCAACCTAGGTGTACATCAATAGATGAATGGGATAAAGAAGATGTGGTCCATATATACTGTACTATGGGATACTACTCAGCCATAAAAAAAGAATGAAATAATGCCATTTGCAGCAACATAGATGGGCTTGGAGGGCATTATGCTAAGTGAAATAAGTCTGACAGAGAAAGACAAATACTGTATGATATCACTTACATGCGGAATCTAAAAAATACAACAAACTAGTGAATAAAACAAAAAAGAGGCAGACTCATAGATTTAGAGAGCAAACTAGTGGTTACCAGAGGAGTAAGAGAAGGGGGAGGGGCAACAAAGGGGTAGGAGATTTTTTTTAAAGGGTTATTATGGGATTATATGAAATCATGTGTGTGAAACTTTTGAAAATTGTAAAGCATCATAAAATTTAAAGAATCTTTCATTCAATAAAAAAGTTAAAATAATAATAATAATTCCCTTCTTACCAGGTTAGAAATCTGTTTATCTGTGAGATTTAACCAGAAAGTACTTCATCTTTGGGTCCACAGAGCCAAGGCTCTTTGAGAAAGTTGTTTCCTTGATCTACTCAATATACATGACCACCTTAAACCACCATCCTCCGACACAGTTGAAAAGAAATGACTCTCTACTGCCTTGCTTAGCACTCTATAACTTCAGCAACTGAGGTGACAAACGTAAATCCTACCTGTAGGGTCATCCTACCCCAGACAGTGGATAAATTCGAGATCATTTTTGCTGCTGAACAACTTCTATAAACTTCACACTCCAATCCGTCTATTACTGTGTCGTGGTCTTACTCCCAATTGCCTATCTTCCTCCTTTTCCCTACAGAGTGTCTTACGCATTTTTCAATAAATATCTGTCACATGAATGGATGAATAAAAAAGAATCCAAATTCCTAGATGCCCCACACTTATCTAGTGTCCTTGATTTATGCCCCAATCCCTCAGAAACTGGATTTTGCCCACATCTGAGTTTCTGATATCTGGTGTGTGACTGTCCTGAGGTACCATGTGGACCACCCCTATTACTTGAAGCTCAGAGAATTTCTATCCTGCCCTGAATTGATAGCACTCATCCTGGAATTCTGTTTAGATTTTATAGAATTCTTTTCATGTTTTTCAAGATCCCTCTTCCAAAGTTCAATCTCACAATTTGGAATGTAACTTTGGGTCCATTTTTCATGAGACCTCTCCCTAGAATGACTGACCTGAGCCATAATTTCATGTTCAAACCTTTAGATTATGCTAAAGGTCTCTTTACTTCATCCTTGCCTGCCCTCTCCCCATGTATACTGTCACTGTCCAAAGTCTGATTCAGACAGGTAGTTCTTTTCTCTTTTTATATAGAGGGATCAAACAGAGATTCCAAATACATTGGTTTCTATAACCACCTTAAGAAATACATTTCTAGTGCATCCAGCAATATAAAGTACTCAGATTTTAGGGGGAAAAACCCCTCTAGATCATGCTAATATCCTGCTATCTCATCTCTTGTATCAGGTTGTTGAGTATCTTCGGAGAAAATTACAAAATATTTTAGAGCACCTACTATGTGCCAGATTCTCTGGTAGATTTGGAAGGTATAGTGGTGAACAAGACAGTCGAGGCTCCAGCCCTCACAGCTTGCTTAGCTGGTTCATTTTTCATAGTTTGGTGTCACTACAAATTCACAGTTCCCAGGAGAAATGGGTTTTCAGCTCTATCCAAAAATCCTGTGTGTTCCTAGACAATTCTCTCCCCTATTCCCCAGTATGTCTCTTTCAAAACACTCCACTCACTGCAAGCTCCTCCCCCTCCACCTCCCTCCTTAATCAAGATTAACCCTAACCTTAACCCTAAGCCTAACCCTAACCCAAGTGTCATGAGATCATCTCCTACATCACAGAAAAAAGAGGAGTCATCACTTGAGAACACACTCAAATGTTATCTCCTTCTTCAATTCAAAATATCCAGCCAACTTGGCTTCTTTCCCCCTCTCAAAGAAGGAGAGGTATCTTTCCCTGTCTCTGAGATAAATCTGATACCATCCCTGGCTTTCTCAGATATCTCCATTCATCAATTGTCTTCATCCCTCTTTCCGATGTCCTCATCTGTTCCCAGTCTATAGATTCCCTCCTGTTTAAACAGGCTGAAGTAGCTCTCAGTCAAAAGGAAAACTCTATGTTGACCTTTTCTGGAATTTCTTTCCTTTTCCCTTCCTTTCAAAGCCAAGACTTTTGAGAGAGGTTTTTCCACCCCTGGTTTCCACGTGTGCATCTCCCACCCAGTCCCCCCTCCGCCATTCATCTTGCCCAATTTCTCTGCCCAACACTTCCCTACTGACCCTAGTCTCACAAAAGTAGTAGAACTGCTGTGTTGATGAACATTGTAGTTTTCCATTCTTATCTTGCTGGACCTCACTGATGCACTTGACACCCGTGATTTCTCTATCACAATGGAAAAGTTCTCTTTTCCTGGAATTCATGATCCTCCACCCACTGGTTGTTTTTTCTTTCAGTACTTTGAATATAACATACACTCTTATCTGGCCTGTGGAGATTCTGCTGAAAAACCTACTGAAACCTCTTAGGAGGGTTCCCTTGTATGTAATAAGTTGTTTTTCTTTTGCTTTTAATATTCTTTTCTTATTTTTAACTTTTGACATTTTAATTACAATGTGATTCCAAAGATTCTTTCCCACTATATAAAAGGTTATCATTTTTCAACATTTTTCTGATAAACTTTTACTACTTTTATAATCAGAGGAAAAGTTATACTAAAAAAAAAAGTCTACCCTCAGAATAAATATTTGCCTGAATCTACACTGAATTTTCTCAAAAGACAATTACACACACATATGCATACATGCAATTCTAAAAATAATTTGAGCAACACGAACATGAACATGGAAACTTCCAAGGTAATTTATCCTGAAAATGACTTTTGGTGTAAAACTCTGGAATTTCTTTGGGATGCATAATGATGACTGACTTAATAAATATTTGAGAGATTATTTTAAAAAATCAGCCTAGATGAGCCTAGATTTTGGAAATTTTCCACTGAAATCAGAGCCATATAAGTCATGGCAACATTTGAACAAATATAAACCATTATACCCAGCTTGAGGAAGCCCAAAATTCCCAGGTTTTGCCCTAGTCAAATATAGCATCATTCAACATAGAAAATGAGGGAATTCAATTTCCATTTATTTTAGACAATATTATAACAATATCTAGTTTAGAAGGCATTCTTATAGCATTTATGCCTCATTCTAATGATTTTATGAATTGAAAAGAGGGGAATAAACAGAAATAAAAGTATACTAGGAGGGCTTCCCTGGTGGCACAGTGGTTAAGAATCTTCCTGCCAATGAAGGGGACATGGGTTCGATCCCTGGCCCGGGAAGATCCCACATGCCGTGAAGCAACGAAGCTCGTGCACCACAACTACTGAGCCTGCACTCTAGAGCCCGCGAGCCACAACTACTGAGCCCGAGTGCTACAACTACTGAAGCCCACGGGCCTAGAGCATGTGCTCCACAACAAGAGAAGGCACGACAATGAGAAGCCCACGCACCACAATGAAGAGTAGCCCCCAGTCGCTGCAACTACAGAAAGCCCATGCACAGAAACGAAGACCCAGCACAGCACAAAATAAAAATAATTAATTAATTTTTTTAAAGTGTACTAGGAAATGTATTTGACTCAGCAATACTTGGCAATGTGATTGCCCAGGAACATCTACTGCATTTTTTAATTCTTCCCAAAACTTCCCTGCTCACATGTTTCTCCTGGAACTGTGTGACAATAATTTATCTATTGTCATGTTTCTAGAAGTGTATTTGTTGTTACTGCGGTGTCATACAATTGAGTTACATTTTTCTTCTTGTGTTGAAGACAGTTGAATAAGACTTCAAGTAAGCATATTATAAAACCCTTCAGGGAGGGGACTTTTTTAATAACATTTGGCCTTTACCTAAAATTGCAATCACACCGAGAAAAATGCATCTATATTTTAAGTGTAATTTTTCATTATTCAAGTGTAATTTTTTATTATTTTAGCCTGATGTACTTTTCCAAATCTAAAACATGGAAGATGTACAACTTTCCCTGGAAAAATATGCCATCCATTTTGTTTTATACATCAATTTTCCCCTTAAAATGTTTAAGCATGTATAGATAATTGAGGGTTTTTTTAAATAATTTTCCACTTAAAATTACACAAAAAAACTACGCTAAGCAAAAACAGTTCAATATAAAAGCCATAAAATAGCCTACAGTGTGCTAGTTAGATTCCATATACAATACCAAAACATTCACAGGTCAAGATTTAAAGGCAGTAATAACTAGCAGCATGTTTTGCTTGTGTTCTAGAAAGTTCAACAGAATACAAATACTAAGGAAAACAGGGGTTGGGGGGTGCTCCTTGGAAGTAATTACAATTAGATAACTTTTCTATTATTCAGTGGAGCCAGTGACATTCAAAATTAAAGTATTTTACAATAATTATTGATCATGTCTGTGTGTGTTTTACAAAACATAAACGCTTGGAATAAACAGGCATTACTTTAAAAGAAAGGGCTGATTACACTGAGCTAAACATATAGATTGATATTTTTAACAGAAGCTATCTAAAAATTATGCCTGGGATGTCTGGATCTAAATTAAAATTCCAGGAAACCTGGCAAAGCTAGGAAGCTAAAGAAAAAAGATAAAATTCCATCCGCAGGCTAGCTTCCAAATGCCAACTCTCTTTTTGTGAGACAATGAGAGATACACACAACATATTGGGTAACACCCTGCTGAAACTTGTCACCCTTTTTCACTTTGTTACCTCCATTCCTGCCAGGAGTAAATCTAGTTCAGTAACAAGGTAGCCTTCCCGATTTCTTAAGTTTCCCTGTAAGATGCATTTTCTGCCCACTCTGTTTGCCTTGGCTGATCCTTTTACCTCCCCAGCACATACCCTTGGTCAATCTCTTTTTACATAAAACAAGGAGATAAAGATTCAAATACAAATATATGTGATATTCTTACCTCTGTTTCTTATTTTCCACAGTCTGATCTTTCTTTTCTCTCTAATTTTCTACACTTCTTTCTGTTTCTGACTCTCTGCATTCAAAATCTCACTTTTATCTTGGACAGCTGAAATGTCTGCACAATTTGTTATCAAGTCTGAAAATTGTTTCTTAATAAATTATCCTGAAGAGTTTATCATTGAAGGATGAACGTCTAGATTTATTTCCTTTATGAGTTATTAATTCTACAGGTTGGGAGGTTAAACCTGGGGACTACCTTCCCTGAGCCTGGTTTATGGATCCAAGTCCTGATCAAACAGAGAACTGGACAGAGGTCCTTTACAGTGTGACTGATATTTTCTCTAAGCAGTGGCCTGAGAACTGTGTTTGCCCTCATATTTCAACATATATTGCAAACAGAACAAATATCAAAGATGTAGTTGATCAGTTGATCAACTGAGAATCTTCATCATTCCTTTTCACTCTCAATACTTACATCTCCCCTTACTTATCTTAAGTTACATTGTCAACCGCTATAACCACTCCTTTGTCCTTTTATTTTACTGCCTGCCATATTCCCAATCTTGATTAAATGCACAGATGTTGCTACTGTCTTATGCAACTGAAAGTTGATGGAGAAAATCACTCAACCAGACTGACCAGGCTCAACTTAAATTCCTTCCACTAACGCCCTTAATGAAGTCCACTAATAATGACTATGTCAATAGTTCATCCACTCTCCTACTTTCCCAGCCCACTACTTCATGCCTTCTGTTCTCTCTTCAATTTGTACCATCTCCTGCCCCATCCTCATTCTTAGCTGAATGAAAAAACAGAAGGAATCAGAAAAGAACTTCCATGAACTGCTTCCACCACATTTATCCACCTGCCGGCATCTGTGTTCATAAACCCTGCCTTTCCCAGATGAATTGTCCAAATTCTATCAGTGGCCAACCCCTACACTTGTATACTACATTCACTCCCCCTAAAATGATACTTCTCTAGCAATCCTTCCCCCTCTTTCCTGCATCTACTTTTCTCTCTACTTGGTTATTTCTATCAGCATACATACTTGCTATGATAACTCCCATTTTCATATTTTTCTCCCACCCTAAAAATATAATCTATTTGTCCTCATATTCTTCTCCAGCTACAACCCTATTTCTCTTGTCCCTTTAAGCAAAATTCCTGAAAATGCTTGTCCATACTTGGTGTCACCCAGTTCTCTCATTTTCTTTTATTTTTTTTTTAAATTTTTTTTGTGGTACGCGGGCCTCTCACTGTTGTGGCCTCTCCCGTTGCAGAGCACAAGCTCCGGACGTGCAGGCTCAGCAGCCATGGCTCACGGGCCCAGCCGCTCCGCGGCACGTGGGATCCTCCCGGACCAGGGCACGAACCCGTGTCCCCTGCATCAGCAGGCAGACTCTCAACCACTGCGCCACCAGGGAGGCCCTCTCATTTTCTTTTAGAGCACTCCTATCAGGCCATCATTTCAATCACGCCACCAAAATTTATTTTTGACCTCCACATTGATAAATCCAAAGACTAATTTGCTCTTATCTTCTTATTTGAACTATAAGCAGCATTGCAGACTGTCTATCCCTCCTTTCTTCTAGAAACTCTTCCTTCACTTGACCTAAAAAAAAATCATATTTTCTGGTTCTCCTCTTATATCCCAGGAGTGCAAGGATAGTTCAATAAGGGCATTATAAGATCACTATTTTCTATTATTTATTATTTCTATTATTTTCTATTATCTCAAAACTTCTAAGCAAGACAATAAAACGTAATAAAGAAATAAGAGGTTAAAACACCTAAATGGAGAAAACAAAATTATTATAACAAATAGAGGATTATCTGTCTAAAATTTTAATTACCCATAAATAACTTTAACACAAAACATGTAGTTCTTAAGTGAAGAGAACCACAAACTGCTAGTGAGAAATATGAAAGAGGACAAAATCAGAAGACATAATTGCAGAAGCTTAAATAGGAAGTGAATAGCTTACGGAAAGGTTGGAGATGGCTTCTGAAGCCTTTAGTTACAGAACTAGATACTGTGGTCCTGGATTAGAAACCTAAGTATCATAGAGATGTCAGTCTTAACAGATTCATCTACATGCTTAATAAAATTCCATCCAAAATCTCAGTAAGACATTTTCTACAAAGTGTTAACACCATTCTCAAGTTTACCAAAAAGCTGTGACAAGCAAGACAAGAGAGGATCAGAGGAAGAACTGAGGAAATTTAAATAAAGTCTGAAGTTCAGTTTATAATGTACCAGTGTTAATTTCTTAGTTCCAATAATTGCCCTATGGTTATGAAAGATGTTAATATTGAGGGAAGTTGAGTGAAGAACATCAGGGAACTCTCTGTATTTTCTCTGTAAATCTTCTGTAAATATAAACTTATTTCAAAATTAAAAGTATAAATAAATAATTAAAATAAAGAGTAGGGAACTTTCCAAACAGATATCAAACATACAGTAAAGGGACTTCCCTGGTGGCACAGTGGGTAAGAATCCTCCTCCCAATGCCGGGGACGTGGGTTCGAGCCCTGGGCCAGGAAGGTCCCACATGCTGCAGAGCAACTAAGCCCGTGTGCCACAACTACTGAGCCTGCACTCTAGAGCCCGTAAGCTACAGCTACTGAAGCCCATGCGCCTATAGCCCATGCTCTGCAACAAGAGAAGCCACCACAATGAGAAGCCCACGCACCACAATGAAGAGTAGCCCCTGTTCAGCACAATTAGAGAAAGCCTGCATGCAACAATGAAGACCCAATGCTGCCAAAAATAAATAAATAAAATAAATAAATTTATTTTTTAGAAAAACATATAGTAAAGCTACAATCATCCAAACAGTAGGGACAAAACACTAGTAGATGAAGAAATTAAACAGAATGAAAGAGATGAGGGCCTCCCTGGTGGCGCAAGTGGTTGAGAGTCCGCCTGCCGATGCAGGGGATACGGGTTCGTGCCCCGGTCTGGGAGGATCCCATATGCCGCGGAGCGGCTGGGCCCGTGAGCCATGGCTGCTGAGCCTGCGCGTCCGGAGCCTGCGCGTCCGGAGCCTGTGCTCCGCAACGGGGGAGGCCACAACAGTGAGAGGCCCGCATACCACAAAAAAAAAAAAAAAAAAAAAAGAGATGAATTTGGTATCACAATCACTGAAGAAGAATTATTCACCAAATGGAGTTAATCAGTAAGTTGATTATGCGGGTGATGAGAAATCAAGTTTAGATTCTTATCTAAAGCAACAAAGCAAAATAAATTCTAACTGGAGTATACAATTAAATATTTAAAATAAACCATTTTGGGGAATTCCCTGGCAGTCCAGTGGTTAAGACTCCGAGGGCCCTTTCACTGCCGAGGGCCCTAATTCAATCCCTGGTCAGGGAACTAAGATCCCCAGATGTTGCGTGGCACAGCCAATAAATAAATAAATAAGCAAACAAACAACTCTAAAGAAAAAATTTTTTAAATAAAATAAACAATTTTCTTCCAAAACCAAACAAGAATATAAGTAAATACTTCTCTGATCACAGGATAGAAGAGGAACTTCTAAACATAAAAACCATGGAATAAACTATAAAGAACTATTAAAAAAAACTTTGGAGAAAATTTTGGAAATTCTGTCTAAAAACTCCAAAATAATTGAAAGGTTAAAAGAACATCAGGAAAGTTATTTGCCACAAATATAAGAGATAAGAGGTTAAGGCTTTTCTTCATTGATTTAATCAGGATAGAAAAATTAATAAGAAATCATTAATACTCTAACAGGAACCAGGGCAAAGAACATGAACCAACAATCCCAAGAGAAATAAGACTGGCTAATGAATACACTTTGAAATTCAACCTTTCTAGTGGCCAAAAAATAAAAGGTTAATGACATACGTTTTTTGACGTTATATTAGCAAATATTCAAACAGGTAGTAATAACCAGTACTGACAAGAATCTGTTGGAATAGACTCCACTGTTGGCAACATTGATGACCATGTAAATTATGCAAGCTTCCTGGAAAGAGATTTGGCAATGTAATAAACGAGGCTGTAGAATGGTCATTTCCTTTTGTCAAATATATTGGTGAAGATTTACATACCTGTCAAATTGTTAATAATAGCAAAAAGAATGGAACTAGAAGGAAATACATGAAAAATGAACAGTATTTATTGCTCAGAGGTGACATTATGGGTAAATTTTACTTTTCTTTTAGTTCTTTAAATTTCCTAATCTCTCTGGTAGCATCAATTATATAATTTTTGATTTTCTTTGTATTTTTCTCTGTTCTCTAAAGTTTCTATAATTTTTCTTATAATTAGGAGAGAAATGCAAGTTTTTACACAGAGGAAACTGAATCTAATACACAGAGGAATATAAGAAATGCTTAAATACATCTAGATTTTTAAGCATTCAAAATATATAAGAAATTCTGATGCTAACTGATATTCTGATATTCCACAAAAGACAATAAAATAAACCTGCTGTATTAAACCTGAGAACATATTAAAATAAGAAAATGTGCTGGGCTGTCTGGCACATCCTCATTTCAGAAGGAAATCAATCGTGTATCGTCTCTAGGTCTTTAGTTTCCTATTTGCCAGTCACAGACCCGAACCTCTGGTTGATAAATTCTGATCCCCCTTCTGGTTCCTCCATTATTTCCTGAGGCTGCTGGGGCACATGGTCTAGAGATTATTCTGGGCCTTAGATGGCTGTGTCAGTTCCAGGATTACTGGAGATTCCAACTTGCTGCAGAGAATACCTAGTTCAGTGTGATTTTCTCCTCAAACACACACTAGAGGCCTGCACCATCATTCCCTGAAGGCTGGGGAATTGCTACTGGTTTTTCAGAAATAGGTGACAGTTTTCAGACTTTTTTTTTTTGGTGGGGTAGGAAGAGGCAAAGTTTCATGAAACAATACTTAGCTTTACTGTGGTAAATACTCTGATATTTTCTATTCTATTCTCTTCTATTCTGTTCTGCTTTGTTTTTTAACCCACTAAATTGATTTCATGAGCTTCCAATGGGTTCTGATCCTAAGGGTAAAAAACACTGGACCAGAAAACATGGAGGTTGCTGGCTGACAAAAAAAAAAAAAGCAAGCCATTGACAAAAATGCTCAGAGTCAGGTGTTCAGAAATGGAGCAGAGGACAAAGCTATGCAGAATTCAGTACTGACTCTTCTATGCAGAGCTTCTAGAAGTAGGGATTAAAGAAAGAAAAGCACAGATGGTTTTAGGTCCTATACAGACCTAACATTACATAACATTGAATATTAAAGTGAGGCAGAAATTTTCCTTTTGGTTCTCCAGTCCTTCTCTGCTGTCTGCCGGGGGTTTGGTTCCAGGAGCCCCGCTGCGGATACCGAAATCCGCATATGCTCAAGTCCCTTATATAAAATGGCAGAGTACAATCAACACAGTCCTACAATGAATACAGTCATACAATGAGCACATTCCTACAATGAATACAGCCGGCTCTTGGTTTCCGAGGGTTTGGCATCCTGTGCAGGGCTGACTGTATTTCGTTCCTTCCGATTATCATGTATAGAAAGCTACAGTTGTCAATTCTTGCCAGGAAAAGCTCTTTTTAAAAAGTATTTGTTTAGGGGAAAGGAGGGGGAGGATAAATTTGGAATTTGGGATTAACAGATACACACTACTATATATAAAATAGATAAACAACAAAGACCCACTATATAGCACAGGGAACTATATTTAATATCCTATAATAAACCATAGTAGAAAGGAATATGGAAAAGACTATATATATATAACTGAATCACTTTGCTGTACACTTGAAACATTGTATATCAACTATATTTCAATAAAAAAATAAAAATTTTTAAAAAGTATTTGTTTTTTCAATTGATCAAATAAGCACGTGGAACAATGATGAAAATAATTGCAAATATTTATATAGCTTTTCTATGTGCCAGGCACGGTTCTAAATACTTTTCACATGCTTTATTTCACCTGCATTACAATTCTATGAGGTAAATACAATTCATATCTCCATTCTACAGGTTAGAAAACTAAGACAGAAAGAAATTAACTTGCTCAAGGTCACACAGCTGGTAAGTGGCACAGCAAGAATTAGAAACAGACAAGCTAACCTGTGCTCTTAACTGCTATTCTATGACTGAAAGGCTCCAAAAGGACACACAGTGAAAAGTAAGTCTCCCTTCTGCTCTGCTCCAGCCATCTCCCCCACAACAAGATACAACTACTGTCATTATTTTTTTGTAAACCCTTCCAGAGATTTCTATGCATGTAATAAACAAATATATAAGAATGGGACTTCCCTGGTGGCGCAGCAGTTAAGAATTTGCCTGTCAATGCAGGGGACATGGGTTCGATCCCTGGTCCGGGAAGATCCCATATGCCGCAGAGCAACGAAGTCCGCAAGCCACAACTACTGAGCCCACGTGCTGCAACTACTGAACCCGGCACTTCTAGAGGCCATGCTCCACCACAAGAGAAGCCACCGCAATGAGAAGCCCGCACACCGCAACTAGAGAAAACCTGCACACAGCAACAAAGACTCAACGCAGCCAAAAATTAAAAAAAAAAAAAAATCAACTGTGATAAAGTTGTAACATTTAAACATGCATTCCAAGTTTGGGTAGGGGAGGAAGGAGAAGCAGGAACAAATAAATGAAGATGGCATGGAATGAGTGTAAAATATTGTGGTTATTATATATATATATATATATATATATATATATATATATATATATGAAAGAACCGATGTGTATGGGTGTAAATTACCAATGAATCTTTTTTCACATCATAATCTACTTTACACAGAAATCTTTCACAGCATTTTAATAGCTGCATTATATTCTATTGTAGGATGCACCATAACTTTTCATTAATCACTGTCAATGAGCTTTTATTTTATTCTAATCTTTTGCTAGGTCAAACAATGCTTCAGTAAGTAACCTGGAACATAAATCATTGGCTCAACATAAACAGATCTCTAATATAGACTCACAGAAGTACATATATTTGCTGGGAAAAGGGATACAGCATTTTTTTACACTTACATTAACAGAGACTATGCCTGAGAATGAGAGCTTTCAACAAGCCACCGAAGTTAGTTAGACTTTAAGGACATTTCTTTTGTTTCCATTGTTTTTACTTTTAAGTAAAGTTAGCACGTATTTAGGACTAGTGACACTAACTTTCCATTTATGAAAATGACATAAGCTTTCTTTACTGAAGAAGTCAGTCAATTTTGAAAAGATTTATTGTATAAATATTGTGTGGTACATAGAGGTGGTCCTTGGACCACGTATAACAGGGACCAAAAAGGGCCAAAAAAATTTAAAAACTGTTCATTTTTAAACACATACAGATTCACCCCTATAGTTTTAATATTTTTTTTAACATTTTCATGACAGTAAGAACAGTGTCTCCAGTCTGAATGGGTACCTCACCTGGTTCACAGTCATTCTTTACAACTAGTTTGGCCACTTCAGCCTTATTCCAACTGACAGCCCCTCGGATGCCCGTTTGTGGTGATTTCACTCCCACCCATGGATTATACTGACCTCTTTATTCCACCTCATGCCAACTCTTTTGTTTTCTTTCCCCTCAATACCTAGTAAAGGGTACTAAGTAAATGTTGACGACCTGATATTGTTTTTTCAAGTTTTCTGCAACTGGTTGCATGATTGAACTCTATCCATTTTGTTTCATAGACTTTTACAGACGTTGCCGAGCCTATAATTTGTCTGCCACTTTCAGTTTGCCAAAATGCTCTTGGGTTCAACTGTGTTGCCATATCTAACCTATCTTTTGTGTGTTTAAGTTGTCCTTAGTATCCAATGTCCTCCATTTCTCCCATAGCTGTTCTGAATAATAATATATACACCATTGCACAAAGCATGCCAACCACGTTGGATGTGGTCTTACCCTCTGGACCCACTGAAGTTCTAGATAAGAAGTTTACTCACAGGAAAATTAAAACACATGCAATACAGTTATTTCCCTTGATTCTTTCATAAAGTAGGCTCTTTAGTGATTTCACAAATGTTCAGCTGTGAATTTCAAATTGCTTTTACCTGGAATTTGTTTCCAAGTTATATTCCAGATTCTGTGTTCTGTTACTACATATTTCTATAGTAAATTGTTAGCCAGATCCACTTATAGAAACTTCTAATCTTTGTCCCAAAGACTACTTTTTCAAACCCCAGGTTGAAAGCATTTAGTTATACAAACCACATGCTGTGAATTTATAACCTCACTACTACCAAGTGGCCTTTGTTTCTTTTTTATGTTCCCATAAAGACTAAAGTTTAAAAGTTTGTAGGAGGCCAGAACTGTTCACATTATTTGAAGTGAAAAGTGCCACTGCTAATTGTTAATTTCAATCTGCAAGTTATTTTTTTAATAGCATCTCTATTCTTATTCAAATTTTATATTGAAAACATCACATTTTCACCATTAGACAAAAATAAAATATTGGTGGAATTATTAACCTGATGTTAACAGTTCCAGCCCTCAGGGTCTACAACCTACCTAAGAGATATAAACTACAAAATCTCCAGAGAAAGAGATTCTCAAAATTATCACATAATTTCATTTCAGTGTGTCACATCAGGTTCCAATTTCATTCCAGATATCTCCTAATGCAATCTAAGTGCATGTCAATTTTTTCTTTTCAATCACTGCAAATAAATAGAAGTGTCCTTTTAGTGATTCTTCAAATCCTCTTCAATATCATTTAAAATACTAGGACACACATCAGGCTTTCTTTTCCTTGCTAAATAATACATACCCCACTGAGAGTGTTTTCCAATGGCGTGTCCATTCTTTACCTTGCTTCTATTATTCCTTATTGAGTGCTCATTGAGGGAATCAGTTAAGATCAGATTCCTCCCATTGTACTTCTTAGAACAGATCTGGACTGTCAGGGTCACTCATTTTATAACAGTAATTGCAGTCACCACTTACTGAGCATTTGCTGTGTGTCTGGTGCTGTTGTATACATGGAAACATAGACTCTTTTCTATAAACACTGCAATGACCCCATGATGTAGATAACATTATTGCCTCCAGGTGTGGATAAGGAAACTGAGGGTTGGAAAAGTGAAGTATTTTCCCAACATACCTTGTATGAAGCAGAACTGAGATTCATGCCCAGAGCTGTCAGGCAAACGTTTAAAGGCCATGCTTATCTACTGCCAAGCTAATTAAATTGGGTCTTGTGTTTAATTTGTATTTGATCTCACAGGAGGTGAGAAAAAAACTTTATTCCACGGTCCCATGTTGCAAAATTAATATTAATCTATCAGTAACCTCCAGGTAGACATTATTGATTTAAAAGGAGATCATTGCTTTTGATAAACAATTTATCCCTTAACACTAGAAATAACTACAATGTATCTTACTAACAATTGGCCAGTATCTTCCACTTTTATTCTGTCCATTTATTCTTCATTTAATTCTATTGCTTGCTGATTCATTTTCAATTTGTGCTTCACCGTGACCTCTATATTCTTTTCTTTTTGCACTCTTAAGTCTGCATCAGGCATTCATGGTGCAGTAATGCAGAATTTCATTCCAATAGAGATAGATTTTCACACGTATTATGACTATGTGTCTGCCTTTCTCTATAACACATCAGTATTAGCTGTATATAAAATTCTTTTTATGAAACAAAAAAATTGTTTCATCCAGAACCACATCATCTACAATTTAAAAACTTTGAGGTACTATTTTATATTTGCAGAGTATCTTAATTATTTTGAGTGGCTTTTCAAAACCAAACACTATAGCACAGGATGATTTTCTTTGACAAGGGGCACCTGGAGTTAGAGGCCGACCTGGCACTGAAACTCTGTGCTATTAAATCACAACTCCTCCATCTGTTCCTTAATCCACCCAGTAGCACAGATGCTCAAAGTTTTAAATAAACAGGAGAGGCAGATCGTCATCAATGGGGTAAATTTCTCACTTATCTTTCCTCTATGAATATGGCACATTATCACTGCTGTACTGTACTGTTAGTCATATAGAAACATATGCAGCTAAAATACAACTGCATTAATTTTAGAAAATACCTAGAAGTGAAATGCATAGCAGAATATGAAGCTGGAACAAGATATTGGTTTGGCTAGCTAGTCTGTAGTGTAGAGATTAGATTTTTTTTTCAAATTCCTTACAGAGATGTCATAAAAGGCTAGCAGGCATTGGCATAATTGGTTTCCTATGTTTTTCTTTTAATTCGTTGTTTACATTTAACTACCAGAGTTTACATAAAAAGACAGATTTGGAAAACAATCTAAAAAGAATATATATATACTATATATATATATATATATATATATATATAGTGTGTGTGTATATATATATATATATATATATATATAAAACTGAATCACTTTGCTGTGCACCTGAAACTAAAACAACTTTTAAGTCAACTATATTTCAATAAAAATAAACAAAAAAAGAAAGAAATCGAAGGCACAGTCAAAAACCCAACCAATCAACAAACAGATTTGCAGCATCATTTCAATCATCAGGTCTGGTTACAGTGGGCACCACACCCCACATGGCTATCTGTTGTCCCCACTGGACAGAGGCTGTACCTCCAGTTTACCACCAACTCCCTCACCTGCTTCACTGATTTATATTGCCTGACTGATTTGTGTCAAAGATGAAATGTATGGCTTCAGAAGAACTTAATGGGCTCTGAAAGGTATCACAGGACATTTGACTCAACACAGTGAAATACGGTGAGTCTGATGACAGACGGACTCATTACAAAATCACAATAAGATCCATTATGCAAAATGTTTAGCCAGGGCCCACACTACGAGATGGATCTAAAAACATCATAATCCATGAAAGTCCTGTAAGGACCAGATTTGCCCAACCCAAGATGCTTTTCCTCTTTAAAAGTGTCAAAAAGAGGATAAATTAAGAAATCCTAGAGAACCTAGTTACATTAAGAAATCATAGAGAACTTAGTTACTTAGCATGTCAATAAATATCACCTGTTTTTCCAGCAAGACCTGAAAATCCTTGACTAAACTTTTTAGCCTACGACTGAGCCATTTTAATACCTAAGGAAACTGCAAAATGCATCTATTCTTAATACAGTCCCCTGGACCAAGGGTGACTGATGGAGTAAATACAGACCCCAATGCTGTGCCCAAGAAATTAAAAAAAAAAAAAATCTCTAAATCTCATTGCAAACCAGATTATGTCCAGAGAGTTTCTCCAAACAAATGAGAAGTATAACATACTAAAAAGAAATTTCCAAAAAAGAAAAATATTCTCATTTGTTTATTTTTATAGCATTTGTGAAATAAGAAATATTCATAAGAGATAAACTTCTGGAGTCTTCCATAAAAACAATCTTGTCTTAAACCTCAATGTGATGCAAAACTGTCAGGATGGAATCAAATTTGACCTAATTACAAGAGTGGCTTTTCATCATGTTGGCACTGATCAAGGGCTTAGTTTACATTTAGGGAATGCCCCTCCTTTAAATGGCATGTGCATTAATCCATCCTATGTTTCTGACAGGAAAGCTCAGTCGTAACGCATTGTCAGGTATTTTTATCTCACGCAAGAGCTTTAATTATAACCTAATTAAAGTCATTAACGTTTACTCTTCTGGGAAATAGTTATTCATAGATATCAGAATCTTTCATGCTTTTCTATCTACTATAAAATTTATATTTTGTTTCTCACTTCTGAGACTCTTCAGGAGTTATTTTCCTGTCACCCTAAAATAGAAATGTACCCTGTGGCAATGTTTTTGATATAGCTATTTGCAGTTAAATTGAATAAAAAATGAATAATGTGTTTATTAAAAGTATCAGGAGCGGAGATGCAACTTTTCTCATTATGTTGTATTACTGTTTCTGCTCAGATACAACATATTAATAATTTTATAACATAAATAGTAGATTAAGCTTTGAAAAGTCATAACATCCACTGGAACATACCTAGACTGGAAACTCTTTCACCCAGTGGCAATATCCCTTAAATCAAAGTAAAATATAAATAAGGTACAAACGTTTAAAATTTTATTTTCCTGGGAAGTGTTTTCATTTTTTAAAACTAGAATACATTTTTATACTGATATTATAATATTGCTATAAATATTATATAAATGCACTCTCCAATATACCTACAGGGTCCTTTACCAAATAATATACATATTGTAAAAGTAAGAAAGATAAAGAAATCATTTTAAACTATTTGCTTAGCATTGCTCATGCTACATACTTTTATTTCAAAAGACAAATAAGCTTAGATATTAATGGACAATAATGACTTATACAGCTTTTTTAAGGTTTACCATACCAGACACTGGTTTAAAATCTTTGCATTGCCTCGTTAACGCCTCACACCTTATTCATATTATCCTCTTACAGAAGGGGAAACTAGGGCCCAGAAGGGTTAAGTAATGTGCCAAGAGTCAACCAGCCAGTAAATGATGGGGCCAAGGTACAAACCCACACAGTTTGACTCTATTGCTGGACTTCTACTGGCTTTTCCTTGCTATTCTCTCTCTTAAATGTAGGGCTTCTCCCTTTCCAAAGTTGTGGTCATTCACGTGCTATTTACAACTTTCGAACGCCCCTGCTACTCCTTGCCTGCTTCTGGGACAATATTGCATGGTAGATTTTTCTAAGTCTATATTCAGACACCAAGCCTGTCACTTACTTTTTTTCTTTTCTTTTCTTTTGCAGTACGCGGGCCTCTCACTGTTGTGGCCTCTCCCGTTGCGGAGCACAGGCTCCGGACGCGCAGGCTCAGTGGCCATGGCTCCGGGCCCAGCTGCTCTGCGGCATGTGGGATCTTCCCGGACCGGGGCACGAACCCGTGTCCCCTGCATCGGCAGACGGACTCTCAACCACTGCGCCACCAGGGAAGCCCCTGCCACTTACATTTCATGGATCTAAGCTTGTCTTTTAAACTCTCTAAGCCTCAGTCTCCTCACTTGTAAAGCGGTAGCTACTTCGTAGAACTGTCTGGAGGATTAAACATGGAACACATGTAAAGCACTTCACTAAGTGCCTGGCTGATAGCAAGCACTTGATAAACATTGACTATTACGATTACCATGGCTTTATGTTCAACAAAGGGCGGGCATGCATAGGGTCCTCTGTTAAGGAGGTTAGAGATTTTCCTACATCATCAAACCAAACACAATTTCATATTTGATACAAAGCTGTGTTGGTTTTGGTTTGTTTGTTTTTTTATTTGATCACTAAAAGGGAGGGTCTTTCAATAACGTGCATAAGCTCCGTGAAATAACCTATGATCTTCCTGTTGGAGTTGCAGATCTTTCTGATAGGTAAAGAATACAAATTAAACAATAGGAAAGTATCTGTGCCTTTTAAGCCAATTTTTTTTCCATTTTTATTTATTTTTTTAACATCTTTATTGGAGTATAATTGCTTTACAATGTTGTGTCAGTTTCTGCTGTATAACAAAGTGAATCAGCTATACGTATACAAATATCCCCTTATCTCCTCCCTCTTGCATCTCCCTCCCACCCTCCCTATCCCACCCCTCTAGGTGGTCACAAAGCACAGAGCTGATCTCCCTGTGCTATGCAGCTGCTTCCCACTAGCTATCTATTTTATGTTTGGTAGTGTATATATGTCCATGTCACTCTCTCACTTCATCTCAGCTTATCCTTCCCCCTCCCCATGTCCTCAACTCCATTCTCTATGTCTGCGTCTTTATTCCTGTCCTGCTCCCAGGTTCTTCAGAACCTTTTTTTTTTTTTTTTTTTAGATTCCATATATATGTGTTAGCATACGGTATTTGTTTTTCTCTTTCTGACCTACTTCACTCTGTATGATAGACTCTAGGTCCATCCACCTCACTACAAATACCTCAATTTCGTTTCTCTTTATGTAAGCCAAATTTTTTAAATGAAATTTTCTAATGGTATATTGAAATAATGACAGTGAATCACAAAAATAAGTAAGAATTAAAGTCCTACTGCCTTTATTTACTTCAGCACTCTTTATTAAAGCCAACAATTCTTAGAAAACAATATCTTGAAATTAACATCCTTATGTGTATGTTCTCATTTATACAATATTTTTAAGAATATTTTTACGCAAACTTACTATCCCTTGATTTGTGTTGTTAGCAATAGTGGTTTCCAGATTTTTAATCACCCTAAAGACAATGACAATTTTAACCATGTGAGGTGCATTATGATAAGATGATATTTTAAAGGTAGAATTACTGTGGAGCTAATGAAGTTTACATTACAGGCTCCTTGTTTGTCTGGGACCCTTACAGAACCTCTGGGGTGTTGAGTTGGAGATACATTTAGTTTCCGAGTTTAGTGGGAGTTATTTATGTGGTTTGCAGTCACCTCCCTGCACAGTTATAATTGGCATTCCTAATGTACAAATGGATTCCAAAATACTCCTACAGCCCACTGTAGTGAATTATCCAGCATCATTTTGCTAAGATGAGAGACAGAAGTCATATAGTGATATGAACATGGCTATGGTATACAGGACTGCACAGTAGAGAAAAAGCAAGATTGTAAATATTTGGAGCCAGAAGATAGTCTGTGGAAAATTATTATACAGATGTACTGGCAGTTAATTAGCAAAAATATTATTTCTCTAGATCTTGTGATGTTTTAGGGTTTTTTTTCAGCTTTTCTACATTTTCAATTTGTTACTTTTTCTGAATTTTAAATAAATGTGGACTTCTGTGCCTAATTTAGCATTTATAAATGTGTGTCCTTTTATAAAAAAGAGCTCTAAACTGTATAGGGCTTCAAGGTCAAATCCCACAAAACCTGAACCTACCCTGAGAATAATAGAAGGCTAATTATCCTATTTCCACACTTCTCCCAGAGAGGGTCACCTACAGGGTCAAATGAAATCTTTCTCACAGCAAAAAAAAAAGAAAAGAAAACAGAAAACAAGTCTTCTATTTAAAAAAAGAAAAGAAAAAATACAAGTATGAGAGTAGCAGAACCAAGGCAAATTAAGAAATCTTCAAAAACCCTCAATTATTCTTTTTCACGTGTCATTATAACCAGCCACATCTACATTAATTTCATTATTCCATTCATACAAAGTATGCAATGATTTTATCTCAGCTAAGACATCTTAAGTATGAAAGATACTGATGTTATTTTAGAATCAATCTTTTGGAATGTATCCACTACCTGAGAGGAAAGGTTGGCAAAATGTAACCTTGATAAAGGCACCAAACTGACCTACCCGCACAATAATATAAATATAAAAATCTGTCTTTGATTTTTCAATTTAAGGAAGATCAAAGTAAGAAAGGCTGTGATCCAGAATTTTCCAAGAGTTCAGTTCGTTCCTGGCAAGGCTCCTAAGTCTATAGTATTCTTTATTTAGTGTCTACCTGAAAATGTTATCTTAAGGGTGCTGGTCAATATTTGAAGTAGCCCTAAAATCTCCAACCTGCCCGGAGAATCCCCAAGGCTGGTATCTATCAACAAACACTTGTGTAACATCTACCAGGCATTTTGTTCTTAGCATCATAAGCTACCTAAAAGTCCATCTTGATCTTACAGTAATTGACACGGCAAGTGAAATAATCATGGACTTTTAGGTGCCATACGAAATGTGCTAAGATATCATCCAATCAGTAGATATTATACCCATTTATCAGACTCCTGGGGTGGGAGGAACTACAGTGTTGAATTCAGCTTGATAAAAAGACTATAGTGAGGGCATCCCTGGTGGCGCAGTGGTTGAGAGTCTGCCTGCTAATCCGGCGGACACGGGTTCGAGCACTGGTCTGGGGGGATCCCACATGCCACGGAGCAACTAGGCCCGCGAGCCACAACTACTGAGCCTGCGAGTCTGGAGCCTGCGCTCCGCAACGAGAGGCCGCGATAGTGAGACGCCCGCGCACCGCGATGAAGAGTGGCCCCCGCTTGCCACATCTAGAGAAAGCCCTCGCACAGAAACGAGGACCCAACACAGCCAAAAATAAATAAATAAATAAATTTTAGAAAGCAAACTTCTATTGCAAAAAAAAAAAAGACTATAGTGAATATAGTTCCCTGTGCTATACCGTAGGTCCTTGTTGTTTATTTATCTGAAAAAGAATATATATATGTATGTATGCATGTATGTATTGGGTTGGCCAAAAAGTCTCTTCAGTTTTTAAGTAAAAATAAAAGACACATCTTTCATTTTCACCAAGAACTTTATTGAACGCATTCACACGTTTGTTCCACTACCTTCTGCCATTTCTCAGGCAACTTCATAATTCCATCTTTCCAAAACTTTTCATCTTTTTGAGCAAAGAACTGTTCCAAGTGCATTTTACAGTCTTCCAGGGAATTGAAATTTTTTCCATTAAGAGAATTTTGTAAAGACCTAAACAAATGGAAATGCAAAGGTTCAATGTCTGATGAATAGGGTGGATGAATCAGAACTTCCCAGCCAAGCTGTAACAGTTTTTGTCTGGTTATAAAAAAACATGAGGTCTTGCAGTATCCTGATGGAAGATTATGCATTTTCTGTTGACTAATTCTGGACACTTTTCGTCGAGTGTTGCCTTCAGTTGGTCTAACCGGGAGCAGCACTTGTTGCAATTAATTGTTTCATTTTCCAGAAGGAGCTCATCATAGAGGACTCCTTTCCAATCCCACCATATATACAACATCACCTTCTTTAGATGAAGACCGGCCTTTGTTGTGGTTGGTGGTGGTTCATTTCGCTTGCCCCACGATCTCTTCCGTTCCACATTATTGTACAGTATCCATTTTTCATCGCCTGTCACAATTTGTTTTAAAAATGGAACGTTTTCATTACGTTTGAGTAGAGAATCGCATGTGGAAATACAGTCAAGAAGGTTTTTTTCGCTTAACTTATGTGGAACTTAAACGTCAAAGCAATTCACATAACCAAGCTGGTGCAAATGATTTTCAGCACTCGATTTGGGTATTTTGAGTATGTTGGCTATCTCCCGCGTGGTATAACATTGATTATTCTCAATTATTGTTTCGATTTGATCGCTATCAACTTCAACGGGTCTACCTAGCCGTGGAGCATGGTCCAGGGAGAAATCTCCAGCACGAAACTTTGCAAAGTACTTTTGGCATGTTCCATCAGTCACAGCACCTTCTCCATACACTGCACAAATCTTTTTTTTGCATTTCAGTTGCATTTTTACCTTTCTTGAAACAATAAAGCATACTATGCCAAAAATGTTGCTTTTATTCTTCTATCTTCAATATTAAAATGGTTACACAAAAATTCACCAATTTTGATGTCATTTTTTAAATGGACACTGATATGACAGCTGTCACATACAATCTAACAAAATTGTTTCCAATGAAGTTAAAGACGACTACGTGCTACTAGAGCCATCTTATGGAAAAAAACCAAACAAACATTTTGGCCAACCCAATATAACTGAATCACTTTGCTGTACACCTGAAGCTAACACAACATTGTAAATTAACTATACGTCCATTTTTTTAAATGGTTATTTAAAAAAAAAAGACTAATGTATTGACTGCAACAAGCAAAAGACTTTTGTGCCCAATAAAGTTGACGCTTACTTAAACTCTGGCACAATAATAAAGAACCATAAAAACAGGCTTCCCCAAAGGCTATGTATCCCAATATTTGCCAACTGGGGGCATTAGTCTTAAATTTTGCCATTAAGCCATTTTTCCCAAGAAATCGGCTGAAAGAGCATTTGGAATTTCATAGTACTCTAGCTCCACCAAGTGACAGTTTCATCTTGTTGCTGTGTTGCTGCTCATCTGATAATCTCTGAAGAGGATGCTAAAAAATAATAATTTCTACATAAAACATGCTCATCCAGCTGATCAAACTTGAGGGCATTTTCCTCTATTCGTTCATGGTTTGAAAAAAATCTTGCATTTGAACTTCTGAAATTCTATCCTCACTCTGCCTTTCTAAAATATCAATATATCAGCTTGAAATACAAAATCATATAATAAAAGGATTTCTGAAATTCATTATTTCACTTTCCATTCTGAGTTTGTCATTACTTTTGTTGAGGGGAAAAAAATGAATGCAAGTTTCTTATTTCCCCCAGATATTTGTGTTTTAGAAATTAAAGTTTATATAACACAGAGTAGTCACCTTATTCTTAAAAAAACTATCCCCATGTAAGAAAGCATCATGGACACTTTTAAAACATAGTTTTTGAAAAGCAAGGGTTTCTCTAGCTCAAAATTCCTGTTTCTCTAGCTCAAAAACTACAAAATAATGGGAGAGGTCTTTTTTGTCAAATAAAAAGTTATATTGTATTTCTATTAATAAAAAGTAATATGTTCATTATTCAAAAGTAATTAACTCCTGACATGGAAACATATTTTTAAAAGAGAAAAAAAAATTAGAAACTATTTATAATTCCTCCAGCCAAAAGTAGCCAATATTACATTCTTGGTAGATAATATCAGGCTATTTGTTATACATACATTCACATATGTATCTGGGGGGTACAAAAATAGTATCAATATAGTACAAGTAATTTTCTAGTTTTCTTTTTTCTTTATGGAGATTATAATGTATAACATTATTTTATATAAATGCAGTCTTCCAAATATGAAACATATTAACCTTTGTATATCAATGTCTCATTAAACATTTTTGTTGCTGCCAATTTTTCCCTATAACAGACAGCTGTATATATACAACTTTGCAGAGTATAGCTATATTAATATCAAAAATAATCTTTAAAGCAAAAAGCATTATTAGAAAAAAAGAATTACCACTTCATGAGTAAAAGGGTCATTTCACCAAAATGATATAAAGATTTTAAATGTGTACATGCCTAAAGCATAGTTTTAAAATAAAAGTAAAAATTGCCAGAACTAAAATATGTTGACATTATATAAAGAGTTTTTATATTAGGAATTTTACATTATATAAAATATATGTTATATATGGAAGTTTTACACACTTTTAGCTATTGTTAGATTCTTATATGCTTACCAAAAAATAGTAAGAATATAGAAAATTTTAACAACATAATTAATAAGCATGTTTAAAGACATATAAAGAATACTAAACCCAAAAATGAAAGAATACCTAGCCTTTTTGAGAACATAATAATGTATATAAAATTGACCATTTGTTATTAATGAAGCAAAATTCAATAATTTTTAATAATTGTTTTCATGTGAATCATAATGCAATTTTAAAATGACATTACAAAGAATTTTTTAATGCATTTGAAAATTAAGAAATTTCTAAATAATTCAGACTAACAGAAAGCATCAATGTGAAAAATAGAGAATATATAGAATTGAATTTTAAGTAAAATAGTATCTATTAAAATGTTATTATTTAGCTTGTTAGAAAAGAAGAAAAGCTTAAAATTAATTCACTGAGCTTTAACTTAAGATGGTAGAAAAAGAACAAAATAAAAAGGTTAAAAAGATAGAAATAAAATAAACAGAAATTAATTCAATAGGTTAAAAAAAATCTGAGAAAGAGGATCAATGAACTAAAAGTTAACTCTTGGAAAATGCTGATAAAATTGACAAACTTCTAGCAAGATTGATCAAGAATAAAATAGATAACCCTTCTCTAAAAATGTTAAAAATAAAAAGTGGAAATTATCACAGATGCATCATTATAGAGATTAAAAAGAGACTATTATGAATAACTTTATTCCAATAAATGTAAACACTTAGGTGAAGTGCACAAATTCCATACATACATATATATTTATATAGGCATATATACACATACACACACACACACACACACACACACACACAATCACACACTTTACCCAAACTGAGTCAAGGAGGAATTTTTTTTTAACTAACTAATCAAACTAGTTAATTAAAGAAATGGAGTCAATAATCCAAAATATTTACACACACATACACACACACACACACACACAGACCTATACATTTTAACAGGTTAGTTTTAACCAAAACTTTAAGAATTTCCTGGTCCAATCTTACATAAATTCTTAGACTAGAAAAACAAGGTATACTCTCATTTTATGAGGCTAGTACAACTTTGATACCAAAGATAGTATAGAAGAAAAGGCAACATCACTAGTGAACATAAATAAAATTATCCTAAATAAAACATTAGCAACCTGAATCCTGCAACTAACTAATTTAAAAGATAACACAACATGATCAGGCTGTTTCCTCCCAAGAAATAAGGTTGGTTTCACATTAGAAAACCTATTAATACAATTCACTATATTGACATTGAAGGAGGAAAGGGCATATGATTATCTCAATAGAATCACAAAAAGTATTTCATTCATTCATTAAGTATTTATTAGTGCTTACTATGTACCAGGCACTATTCCAGTAGCTGAAAAAAAATCCCTGCCTCTATGAAATTTGTATTTCAATGAAAATACAATGAGATACAGCAGATGGAGAAAAATTAAGCAAGGGAGAGGATTGTAGGATGCCCAAAAGGGGCAGGATCTTGAAATTTTTTATAAGATTGTCAGGTAAAGCCTCACTGAAAAGGTTACATCTGAGAAAACCTGAAGGAGGTGAGAGACTACGCCCCAGAGATATGTGGGGGTCTGAGAATTCTGACAGAAGGCCCAGCCAGGGCAATGGCTCTGGAAAGGAGGGTGCCTGAAGGATCTGAAGAACTTCGTGTCTGGGCAGAGTGGAGGGACATTTGAAGGAGTTGATAGAGCATACAGCAGAGAGTAGGAAATTAGATCAGGTTGCATAGAGCTTTGTACGGACTTTGGCTTTTACTGCCATGGAGATAGGTTGCTACTGAAGGAGTGTAGAAAAAAAAAGGGGGGGACAAGAAAATGCAGCATTTATTCATTATTTAATCATTTAAATTTAAAAAAAACTTTCACCAAACTACAAAAATAAAATATCATTGCATTCAAAAAGAAAGTTTTAAGGCAACCACAGACAGGGGATAAATGGAAAATAAACTTGTTCACCTGAATAGAGAATTGCATACATTCAAACTCCTAAAGCAAGCAGAGAAATGGGGAGCTATCAAGACACTTAGAGCTACAAGACTGAAATTTGCAAGCAAAGTGAATGCCAACTGGGACCACATTTCCTCAACTTTCCATTATGGCTCTCACATCAGTCCCCCAGTGAGAAATGGCCTGCCTTCCAAACATTTTTAAGTCCATTTTTTTTTGGAACTCAGGATATATTATTCTCATAAAAACAATGTTACACACAGGGTAGAACAGCCCACAGAAGTCCACTTAACTCATACCATAGATGAATTATATCTTTACTAATAGACCTAAAGAACCCAACCATCATTGACAGTATTGTTCCTCAAGGAAAACCAAGGCCATCTTCTACCCCAAACACCATAGTGCTAGTTTCCTCTTGATGTACACCTAGGAGTGAGAAGGTAAACTGTCCCCACCTGCTATCCAAAGCCACAGCGAGGGAGATTCCAGTGGTTCCATAAGCATCAGGAAGAAAAATTAGGAAATGAAAAAGCATCCCCCAATCCTAGACCTCCCCACCCTCTTACCCCAACAAAATCTCCAGCTAGACAATCTCACCATAACCAGTGGCAGCCAGGAAGAGTCTCAAGCACACCCGGATGCCTCCAGGATCAGAACTTTTGGTCCAGTCCCAGTGAAATGGAGCAGGACCCTATGGTCCTTCCCTACCATGTCCTCTGCCTGCCTTTTGTCTGTGGAAAAACTCGCCAAACAATAAGTTTAATCAGAGAAATGAGAAAATGCAGAGACAAAGGAAAACAGGCAAACAAGACCAAATAATAATAGTTTAGTCATTAAGCAAAGTCAAGGACCTTTAGTTCCTCCTCAAGGGCTATAGATAATATTCTGAGCCATAGCCTGTGAGCTGTCTTATAGATACTAAAACCCCCATCAGGTGGAAGAAGTTAACTACATGGTGACCAGGCTGTAGCCACGACATAAGCTGCCACAATTCCGAGAGCTGGTCTCAAAAAATAGGAACAAACCAACCCTGGAACTAAAGACTGACTGTACTTAAAACACCCAAGATGACACTAATCAGACCACCGATGACCAATTTCAAGATGACCATCAGAGCTGCCTGTGCTGTTTCTGCATGTAGCCCCCTCCCTCTGCCTATAAAAGCTCTTGCCCCCTGATTGACAGTGGGGAGAGTGAGCCTTTGGACAGGAGTCTGCCACCCTCACTCCCAAGTTGTGGCCTCTGAAATAAAGCAAACTTTCCTTTCCACCAACCTTGCCTCTTTATTGGCTTTTCAGTGGCGAGCAGCCGGACCCCACTTTCTGTTACACCAGCTTTCTTTGTGAAGAGGACTTCTGGCAACCAGGCCTGGAGATGAGTCATCAGGTCAAGGTTCCTGTCTAAGGTAAGTTTTTGAGTTCTGTATTCAATCAAGAGCTATCTGAACTGTAGCAAATAAATATTATCAATAGGAGGTTAGGGGATAATAAGGTATTCCCTTCGCTGATGCAGAAGAAACCAAGAACACATTATTGGGCCAGAGAGGTCCACTGGCCTGTCCTTCACAGCACAGGACAGTGGGTAGATGGACTTCCTGCAGACGCTCAACAGCACCCTTGGGAGACAAATGGGTAACAGTCACAGTTCCCCCATTTTTCATGAAGAGGAAATGAAGCCCAGAACGTATAAGTGGCGGACTTCCAGAAAGGTTTTCAAAAAATAAGAAGCAAACCTTCCAAAATCAGACTCTCCTCTCTCTAGGTGAAAAGTCCTGCATCAAGTGCAAGTATTTCCTGTTGAGACTTGCTGAAAATTCTTTTGGGATTTGTTGATGAGAGCTAAGCATTGCTCAGGTCTCATGGGGTGGGGGGAAAATGATCATTTATAACTGTGACATTTTGCAAATGTTTCGACCTCTGCAGAGCTAATTATGTTTCCTAGGGCTTTTCTTAGATTTTTCTTGACTGTTTGAATTAGTGATGAATTACTTGGTATAGCTCTTCTGATTACATATGAAATTAAATCTTCTTACTTCTAGTGGGTTTTACCCCCGCTACTTCTTTTCTCATTATCTGGACTACTCAGAAAGAATACTGATATCTACTCTCATTTCACACAAATGTGTTAGATAATTTTTATGCATACATGTCAGACTTACCAAATTCATCTTCCAACTCTAGAAAAGATAACCTTGTAGTCTACTTTATGCTCAAGTTATCTTTATATATCTTTATATATATAGATATAAAATATCTTTACATTTTATTAGGTAACTCCACCTTTCCGTCACAAACAGGACTCCTCAGAAATCTTTTTGGGGCTGAAAGACGCAATACAGTTTTCAAAAGAACTATGACAAATACACTGTATAGAAAAGAGAAAGAGAAAAATGGACATGATGGTGACAACAGATGCCTCTTATTCTTCAGTTATTTAATCTATAAGAAATTCTTGTTACACTTTCATCTGGTATCTCATTTGAAGTTCTTCTTTAAGGCATTCAGCAGGCATGCCTCCTAGAAACTTTTCCTCATTCTAGTAAAAAGAGTAATGTACACTTTAGAAGGGTTCATTTTTTCTTTTTCAATTCACTTCTGAAAAGAGAAGATGCCAGCCTTCTCTGACTTCATATGTAGTCAGATGGAAGGCCCTTAATATTCGCTGTCTTCCCGTGATAAAGAAGGCAGTTAGCTAGGCAGGAGCAGAGAAGGGGGTGGGGACACAGGCCAAATGGCCGGAAACCACCACGCATCTTGTAAAGAGTGGGGGTCTGGGCGGACAGAGTAAAGCGGGAACCTCCAGACTGACAGGAAACCACATATTCTGGGGTGATAGCTGTCCTGCAGGCAGACAAAGAAAGGAGAAAAAAGGCAGGAATCTCTGGCATTCGACTTTTTGCTCATTATGACTTCATTACAATAAAATTAGCCTTGCAGATAAGAAGTTCCCATCATGCACCATTGCAATGACACTTCCCTTCAAGGCCAAATAAGGACACAAATCCCTCCTCCCCTCGGGAAGGTGGAGCTGGGCTGAAAATCAGGGAATACGACCCCCCACACCCCTCCCTCCCCCGTGACTATTCTGCCCCTTCCTTTCTGTGCCCCACACAACAGGCTTGCCAAAGACACTCTGGGCAGCTACTCACCTGAGCCTGCCCACTCTCCCCTTGAAAGCGTATTATAGCTTAAATAAGCCCTCACTTTGCTTTCTTGACCTCCTCCTGTCTCATCTCCAGACACCTTCTCCAACGAGACAGGAACTTTTCACCAGGAACATCTTGGCAGAGGCAGCCAGGAGGACTCCATGAACCTCAGCCCCTCGCCTCCTTGTGCTTGAGGCACTGCCTGACTTCCCACTTCTCTCTCTCTCTCTCCCCTATTCTCTGTTGCATTTTGGGACCTACTGCAACTACGTGGCCACAGGTGGGGCCATAAAATCCCCTAGGGCGCTTGTCGCAAGAAATCTCCCACCAGATGAGTGGGGTCGTGGAAGGGACTAGAGAGAGGATAAGTCTGTCTGCCTACCTCAAGGCGAGTTCCACGCGACGTTTTAGGCACACAGTTAAAAGCATAACACCGCCTCCTCCCCAGGGCTACCCTTATAGGCTTATTATTGGTCTACCTATGCCTATCCTTCTCTCCTCACTGCACCCCTACCTCACTCTTACTTTCGTGGCTAACTCTGCTGGAAACGGGAGAAAAGAAATCTGCCAGGCATTTTCCAACCTCACCCTAGGTTTTGCACTTCTCACTGTACAGGGCACGTCAGGAAAAGTTTCCAGCCGTCTTCACAGGCAGCTACGGACATGAACCATAGGAGCTTTGCCCTCTGGGTTTGCCTTATCCACCATTAATTAACTGTCATCAGGTCCAACTGTGTGGGAATATAAAATGCAACATTACTTAGAGTTTGTCCCGGGGTTGCGCCACTTCAGCCCCTTCAGGAGCTCCCTGGCACCGCGGGAGGTCTGTGCGTGTACCCCCAGGCGTTGGGAAAGGGGACGGTCCCCTGTCGCACAGTTGGGATCCATGGTGGTGGGACCGTGAGGGTGCCACTCTTCATCCCCCAGCACTGGGCCGCAGTCCGTGGACCACCAGGCAGCGGGCATCTGTCCCCGCCCCCATCTCCACCCCCACCTCGCCCTGCGGGGAGGGGCAACTCACCACAGGGAGCGGGACGCACACGGCCACTCTCTGGGGATACGTGCCCAAGGGGTGACCTGCCCTGCGTCTGCCTCAACTATAACACCATCCTACAGGGACTTCCCTGGCGGTCCAGTGGTTAAGACTCTGCGCTTCCACTGCAGGGGGCTGGAGTGGGTTGGATCTCTGGTCAGAGGACTAAGATCCCACATGCTGCACAGCACGGTCACACACAAAAAAAGAAAGAAAATACCATCCTACAGTTATAAAATACCATCCTCTTTTGCAAAAGGCAGGGAAAATGGACAGAAGTTCCTTATGTTCAGGCTCTTATGGCCGTAAGAAAGAACCAGAGCTATGCAAGTCCTATGTTAGGGAAACTTGCTGGCTGGGACCCATTCAGCCTCCACAAATGCCCTCTCTAGTGGCATCCCTGGAGGAACCCAAGCCCCATCTTCAGCCTCTCCCCTTTCAGTACTAGAAGTGCAGCCAGAGCTTCTTTGCCCCCTTCAGGAAGTAGTAGGTGGGCCTCAGGCCAAAGTCCACAGCCCTTTTTCTTTGTCTAACCTCAACCACTGCTGCATTTGCTTAGGCAGTTTCACAGAGGACCCTAGCCGGTTCACCGAAGAATTCCAGGGACTGACTCTCTCCTTTGACCTTACCTGGAAGGACCTAAGTATTGTTCTTTCCCACTGCTGCACCACTGAGGAAAAGACCCTTATTTGGGCTCAAACATATGCTGATGGATTACACATTGCCCAACCTCATCAATACCCTGTGGGCCTTACCCCAGTGCCTCTAATGGATCCCAACTGGGACTAACAGCCAGGCCAAACTGGCTGTTAGGGATCACATGATCCTTTGCCTCATTGAAGGGATGAAATGATGCATAATTAAACCTGTTAACTATAATAAGGTTAAAGAGATCACCCAAGGCCAAAATGAAAATCCAGTCCTATTCAGGCTCAAATGGTAGATGCCCTCAGAAAGTATACAAATGTAGACCTAAACATTTTAGAGGGACACATTGTATTTGTAACTCATTTCATTAACCAGTGTGCCCTAACATCACCGGAAGCTTCAAAAGCTTGTCATGGGGACCCAAGACCCCCTCAACCTTCTTACTGATACGGTCTTTAACAATAGAGACCAGGCTGAAGAGGAAAGGAAGGAACAGCGTGACTTAAGAAAGCAAAGATGGAAAGCCAGGCTTCTGGCAGCCATCATGACAAGACCTAAAACACCTCCTGGGAGGAGCCTCAAGACCACGGAAGAGTAGGATGCTGAGATCACCTTCCTCCCCACAGTTACACCAGAAATACATCTACACGTGGAACAACACCTACAGAACACCTACTGAACGCCGGCAGAAGACCTCAGACCTCCCAAAAGGCAAGAAACTCCCAACGTACCTGGGTAGGGCAAAAGAAAAAAGAAAAAACAGAGACAAAAGAATAGAGACGGGACCTGCACCAGTGGGAGGGAGCCGTGAAAGAGGAAAGGTTTCCACACACCAGGAAGCCCCTTCGTGGGCGGAGACTGCGGGTGGCGGAGGGGGGAAGCTTCGGAGCCACGGAGGAGAGCGCAGCAAAAGGGGTGGGGACGGCAAAGCGGAGAGATTCCCACACAGAGGATCGGTGCCGACCGGCACTCACCATCCCGAGAGGCTTGTCTGCTCACCCACTGGGGCGGGCGGGGCTGGGAGCTGAGGCTCGGGCTTCGGTTGGAGCGCAGGGAGAGGACTCGGGTTGGCGGCGTGAGCACAGCCTGAAGGGGTTAGTGCACCACGGCTGGCTGGGAGGGAGTCCGGGAAAAAGTCTGGACCTGCCAAAGAGGCAAGAGACTTTTTCTTACCTCTTTGTTTCCTGGTGCGCGAGGAGAGGGGATTAAGAGCGCTGCTTAAAGGAGCCCCAGAGACGGGCGCGAGCCACGGCTAAAAGCGCGGACCACAGAGACGGGCGTGGGACGCTAGGGCTGCTGCTGCTGCCACCAAGAAGCCTGTGTGTGACCACAGGTCACTCTCCACACCTCCCTTCCGGGGAGCCTGTGCAGCCCACCACTGCCGGGGTCCCGGGATCCAGGGATGGCTTCCCCGGTAGAATGCACGGCGCGCCTCAAGCTGGTGCAACGTCACGCCGGCGTCTGACGCCGCAGGCTCGCCCCGCCTCCGTGCCCCTCCCTCCCTCCCCCCCGGCCTGAGTGAGCCAGAGTCCCCGAAGCAGCTGCTCCTTTAACCCCGTCCTGTCTGAGCAAAGAACAGACGGCCTCCGGCGACCTTCACGCAGAGGCGGTGCCAAATCCAAAGCTGAACCCCGGGAGCTGTGCGAGCAAAGAAGAGAAAGGGAAATCTCTCCCAGCAGCCTCAGGAGCAGCGGATTAAATCTCCACAATCAACTTGATGTGCCCTGCATCTGTGGAATACCTGAATAGACAACGAATCATCCCAAATTGAGGAGGTGGACTTTGGGAACAACGATATACATATATTTTTCCCTTTTTCTCTTTTTGTGAATGTGTATGTGTATGCTTCTGTGTGTAATTTTGTCTGTATAGTTTTGCTGATACCATTTGTCCTAGGGTTCTGTCTGTCCGTTTGTTTTTTTGTTTCTTTGTTTGTTTGTTTAGTATGCTTTTTAGCGCTTGTTATCATTGGTGGGTTTCTTATGCGGTTTGGTTGCTCTCTTCTTTCTTTCTTTCTTTTTTCTTTTATTACTTTAAAAAAACTTTTTTTAATAATTATTTTTTGTTTTTATTTTAATAACTTTTTAATTTAATTTTACTTTATTTTATCTTCTTCTTTCTTTCTTTTTTTTTTCTCCCTTTTATTCTGAGTCGTGTGGAGGACAGGCTCTTGGTGCTCCAGCCAGTCATTAGGGCTGTGCCTCTGAGGTGGGAGAGAGAAGTTCAGTACACTGTTCCACAAGAGAAATCCCAGCTCCACATAATATCAAATGGCAACAATCTCCCAGAGATCTCCATCTCAACACCAACACCCACCTCCACTCAACGACCAGCAAGCTACAGTGCTGGACACCCTATGCCAAACAACTAGCAAGACAGGAACACAACCCCACCCATTAGCAGAGAAGCTGCCTAAAATAAGGCAACTGACACCCCAAAACTCACCACCAGACATGGACCTGCCCACCACAAAGACAACATCCAGCTTCATCCACCAGAACACAGGCACTAGTCCCCTCCACCAGGAAGCCTACACAACCCACTGAACCAAACTTAGCTACTGGGGGCACACACCAAAAACAATGGGACCTACGAACCAGAAGCTTGAGAAAAGGAGACCCCAAACACAGTAAGTTAAGCAAAATGAGAAGACAGAGAAACACACAGCAGATGAAGGAGCAGGATAAAAACCCACAAGACCTAACAAATTAGGAGGAAATAGGCAGTCTACCTGAAAAAGAATTCAGAATAATGATGGTAAACATGAACAAAAATCTTGGAAATAGAATGGAGAAAATACAAGAAATGTTTAACAAGGATATAGAAGAACTAAAGAGCAAACAAACAGTGATGAACACACAGTAAATGAAATTAAATATTTTCTAGAAGGGATCAATAGCAGAATAACTGAGGCAGAAGAACGCATAAGTGACTTCTCAGATAAAATAGTGGAAATGACTACTGCAGAGCAGAATAAAGAAAAAAGAATGAAAGAATTGAGGACAGTCTCAGAGACCTCTGGGACAACATAAAAAAACACCAACATTCGAATTATAGGGATTCCAGAAGAAGAAGAGAAAAAGAAAGGAACTGAGAAAATATTTGAAGAGATTATAATTGAAAACTTCCCTAATATGGGAAAGGAAGTAGTTAATCAAGTCCAAGAAGCACAGAGAGTCCCATACAGAATAAATCCAAGGAGAAACATGCCAAGACACATATTAATCAAATTATCAAAAATGAATTACAGGGCTTCCCTGGTGGCGCAGTGGCTAAGAATCTGCCTGCCAATGCAGGGTACACAGGTTCGAGCCCTGGTCTGGGAAGATTCCACATGCCATGGAGCAACTAAGCCTGTGAGCCACAACTAATGAGCCTGCACGTCTGGAGCCTGTGCTCCGCGATGGGAGAGGCCGCAACAGTGAGAGGCATGTGCACTGCGAGTGGCTCCCACTCGCCGCAACTGGAGAAAGCCCTCACACAGAAACGCAGATGCAACACAACCAAAAATTAATTAATTAATTAATTAATTAAAAAATAATAATTACAAAGAAAAAACATTAAAAGCTGCAAGGGAAAAACAACAAATAATATTCAATGGAATCCCCATAAGGTTAACAGCTGACCTTTCAGCAGAAACTCTGCAAGCCAGAAGGGAATGCCAGGACACATTTAAAGTGATGAAGGGGGAAAATTTACAACCAAGGTTACTCTACCCAGCAAGGATCTCATTCAGATTTGACGGAGAAAGTAAAATCTTTACAGACAAACAAAAGCTAAGAGAATTCAGCACCACCAAACCAACTTTACAACAAAAGCTACAGAAACTTCTCTAGGCAGGAAACACAAGAGAAAGAAAAGACCTACAATAACAAACCCAAAACAATTAAGAAAATGGTAATAGGAACATACTTATGGATAATTACCTTAAATGTAAATGGATTAAATGCTCCAACCCAAAAACATAGACTGGCTGAAAGGATACAAAAACAAGACCTGTATATATGCCGTCTACAAGACACCCACCTCAGACCTAAGGACACATACAGACTGAAAGTGAGGGGATGGAAAAAGATATTCCATGCAAATGGAAATCAAAGGAAAGATGGAGTAGCAATTCTCATATCAGACAAAATAGACTTTAAAATAAAGACTATTAGAAGAGACAAAGAAGGACACTACATAATGATCAAGGGATCGATCCAAGAAGAAGATATAACAATTGTAAATATTTATGCACCCAGCATAGGAGCACCTCAATACCTAAGGCAAATACTAACAGCCATAAAAGGAGAAATCGACAGTAACACACTCATAGTAGGGGACTTTAACACCCCACTTTCACCAATGGACAGATCATCCAAAATGAAAATAAATAAGGAAACACAAGCTTTAAATGATACATTAAACAAGATGGACTTAATTGATATTTATAGGACATTCCATCCAAAAACAACACAATACATTTTCTTCTCAAGTGCTCATAGAACATTCTCCATTATAGATCATATCATGGGTCACAAATTAAGCCTTGGTAAATTTAAGAAAAGTGAAATCATATCAAGTATATTTTCTGACAACAATGCTATGAGACTACATATCAATTACAGGGAAAAATCTGTAAAAAATACAAACACATGGAGGCAAAACAATACACTACTTAATAAGCAAGAGATCACTGAAGAAATCAAAGAGGAAATCAAAAAATACCTAGAAACAAATGACAGTGAAAACACCACGACCCAAAACCTATGGGATGCAGCAAAAGCAGTTCTAAGAGGGAAGTTTTAGCAATACAAATCCTACCTTAAGAAACAAGAAACACCTCAAATAAACAACCTAACCTTACACCTAAAGCAGTTAGGGAATGAAGAATAAAAAAACCCAAAGTTAGCAAAAGGAAAGAAATCATAAAGATCAGATCAGAAATAAATGAAAAAGAGATGAAGGAAATGGTAGCAGAGATCAATAAAACTAAAAGCTGATTCTTTGAGAAGATAAACAAAATTGATAAACCATTAGCCAGACTCACCAAGAAAAAAAGGGAGAAGATTCAAATCAATAGAATTAGAAATGAAAAAGGAGAAGTAACAACTGACACTGCAGAAATACAAAGGATCATGAGTGATTACTACAAGCAACTATATGCGAGTAAAATGGACAACCTGGAAGAAATAGACAAATTCGTAACAATGCACAACATTCCAAGACTGAACCAGGAAGAAATAGAAAATATGAACAAGCCAATCACAAGCACTGAAATTGAAACTGTGATTAAAAATCTTCCAACAGACAAAAGCCCAGGACCAGATGGCTTCACAGGCGAATTCTATCAAACATTTAGAGAAGAGCTAGCACCTATCCTTCTCACACTCCTCCAAAATATAGCAGAGGGAGGAACACTCCCAAACTCATTGTACGAGGTCACCATCACCCTGATACCAAAACCAGACAAGGATTTCACAAAGAAAGAAAACTACAGGCCAATATCACTGATGAATATAGATGCAAAAATCTTCAACAAAATACTAGCAAACAGAATCCAACAGCACATTAAAAGGATCATACAACATGAACAACTGGGGTTTATTCCAGGAATGCAAGGATTCTTCAATATACGCAAATCAATCAATGTGATAGACCATATTAACAAATTGAAGGAGGAAAACCATATGATCATCTCAATAGATGCAGAGAAATCTTTCGACAAAATTCAACACCCATTTATGATAAAAACCCTCCAGAAAGCAGACATAGAGGGAACTTACCTCAACATAATAAAGGCCATATATGACAAACCCACAGCCAACATCGTCCTCAATGGTGAAAAACTGAAACCATTTCCACTAAGTTCAGGAACAAGACAAGGTTGCTCACTCTCACCACTATTATTCAACCTAGTTTTGGAAGTTTTAGCCACAGCAATCAGAGAGGAAAAAGAATTAAAAGGAATCCAAATCGGAAAAGAAGGAGTAAAGTTGTCACTATTTGAAAATGGCATGATACAATACATAGGGACTCTTAAAGATGCTACCAGAAAACTACTAGATCTAATCAATGAATTTGGTAAAGTAGCAGGATACAAAATTAATGCACAGGGGCTTCCCTGGTGGCGCAGTTGTTGAGAGTCCACCTGCTGATGCAGGGGACATGGATTCGTGTCCCGGTCCGGGAAGATACCACATGCCGTGGAGGGGTAAGGCCCGTGAGCCATGGCCACTGAGCCTGCACGTCCAGAGCCTGAGCTCCACAACAGGAGAGGCCCCAACAGAGAGAGGCCCGCGTACCACAAAAAAAAAAAAAAAAATTAATGCACAGAAATCTCTTGCATTCCTATACACTAATGATGAAAAATCTGAAAGTGAAATTAAGAAAACACTCCCATTTACTATTGCAACAAAAAGAATAAAATATCTAGGAATAAACCTACCTAAGGCAACAAAAGACCTGTATGCAGAAAATTATAAGACACTGATGAAAGAAATTAAAGATGATACAAATAGATGAAGAGATATACCGTGTTCTTGGATTGGAAGAATCAACATTATGAAAATGGCTATAGTACCCAAAGCAATCTACAGATTCATTGCAATACCTATCAAACTACCACTGGCATTTTTCACAGAACTAGAACAAAAAAATTTGCCATTTGTATGGAAACACAAAAGACCCCGAATAGCCAAAGCAATCTTGAGAAAGAAAAACGGAGCTGGAGTAGTCAGGCCCCTGGACTTCAGACTATACTACAAAGCTACAGTAATCAAGACAGTATGGTACTGGCACAAAAACAGAAATATAGATCAATGGAACAGTATAGAATGCCCAGAGATAAACCCATACACATATGGTCTCCTTATCTTTGATAAAGGAGGCAAGAATATACAGTGGAGAAAAGACAGCCTCTTCAATAAGTGGTGCTGGTAAAACTGGACAGCTACATGTAAAGAATGAAATTAGAACACTCCTTAACACCATACACAAAAATAAAATCAAAATGGATTAAAGACCTAAATGTAAGGCCAGACACTATCAAACTCTTAGAGGAAAACATAGGCAAACACTCTATGATGTAAATCACAGCAAGATCTTTTTTGACCCACCTCCTAGAAGAATGGAAATAAAAACAAAAATAAACACAGGGGACCTAATGAAACTGCAAAGCTTTTGCACAGCAAAGGAAACCATAAATAAGACAAAAAGACAACTCTCAGAATGGGAGATAATATTTGCAAATGAAGCAACTGACAAAGGATTAATGTCCAAAATTTACAAGCAGCTCATGCAGCTCAACATCAATAAAACAAAAAACCCAATCCAAAAATGGGCAGAAGACCTAAATAAACCTTTCTCCATAGAATATATACAGATTGCCAACAAACACATGAATGAATGCTCAACATCATTAATCATTAGAGAAATGCAAATCAAAACTACAATGAGATAGCATCTCATACCGCTCAGAATGGCCATCATCAAAAAATCTACAAACAGTAAATTCTGAGAGAGTGTGGAGAAAAGGGAACCGTCTTGCACTGTTGGTGGGAATGTAAATTGATACAGCCACTATGGAGAACAGTATGAAGGTGCCTTAGAAAACTAAAAATAGAACTACCATGTGACCCAGCAATCCCACTACTGGGCATATACCCTGAGAAAACCATAATTCAAAAAGAGTCATGGGCTTCCCTGGTGGCACAGTGGTTGAGAGTCCACCTGCTGATGCATGGGACACAGGTTCGTACCCCAGTCTGGGAAGATCATACATGCCATGGAGCGGCTAGGCCCATGAGCCATGGCCACTGAGCCTACAAGTCCGGATCCTGTGCTCCACAATGGGAGAGACCACAACAGTGAGAGGTCTGTGTACCGCAAAAAAAAAACAAAAAACAGAAGTCATGTACCACAATGTTCATTGCAGCACTATTTACAATAACCAGGACATGGAAGCAACCTAAGTGTCCATCAACAGATGAATGGATAAAGAAGATGTGGCACATAGACACAATGGAATATTATTCAGCCATATAAAGGAACAAAATTGAGTTATTTGTAGTGAGGTGGATGGGCCTAGAGTCTGTCATACAGAGTGAAGTAAGTCTGAAAGAGAAAAACAAATATTGTATGCTAACACTTATATATGGAATCTAAAAAAAAGAAAAAAATTGTCATGAAGAACCTGGGCAAGACTGGAATAAAGATGCAGACCTACTAGTGAATGGACTTGAAGATACGCGGAGGGGTAAGTGTAAGCTGGGACAAAGTGAGAGAGTGGCATGGACATATATACACTTCCATATGTAAAATAGATAGCTAGTGGGAAGCAGCCACATAGCACAGGGAGATCAGCTGGATGCTTTGTGACCACTTAGAGGGGTGGGATAGGGAGGGAGACACAAGAGGGAAGAGATATGTGGGTATATGTATATGTATAACTGATTCATTTTGTTATAAAGCAGAAACTAACACACCATTGTAAAGCAATTATACTCCAATAAAAATATTTTAAAAAAACAACTTCTGGGCCTCCCTGGTGGCGCAAGTGGTTGAGAGTTCGCCTGCCGATGCAGGGGATACTGGTTCGTGCCCCGGTCTGGGAGGATCCCATATGCCACGGAGCGGCTGGGCCCGTGAGCCATGGCCGCTGAGCCTGCGCGTCCGGAGCCTGCGCGTCCGGAGCCTGTGCTCCGCAACGGGGGAGGCCACAACAGTGAGAGGCCCGCATACCGCAAAAAAAAAAAAAAAAAAAAAAAAACAACTTCCTTTTCACCCCAAAAGTACTCCCTGAAGGCCCCCGCCAGGAAAGGGAGCCTGTTTTAGCTGAGGGAGCCCCAAACACTGGAGCAAGGAAAGCTCAGGAAGCAGGTCCCAGCCTGTTAGGGAAACCACTGACTGAAACCACCCACCCTGGCCAGGCACCACAGTAATCATCTGCATGAGTTATTTTACGACAGGAAATCCTGGTAAGGAACACGGAACTAACAAGCCACCACCAACCGGCAGAATTTGGCAAAAGTCAAAAGGAGAGAGGAGACACAAGTCCATATGTACTACCAACCTCCCAGAATCCTCCTTGCTGGAATCCATCTTGGCTGAGCAATGCACGCGCCCCCAGGAAGGACCCTGAGTCTGAATGATTGGCCAGAGACAACCTGGAAACTAACCCCATCACCATAAAACCCGAGACTGTGAGCCACGTGGCAGAGCAGTTCTCCTGCGTTCCCTTACCCTACTGCCCTCTGCTTGGGCGCCCCTTCCCAATAGCATCTCCTGCTTTGTCAGCACATGTGTCTCCTCGGACAATTCATTTCTGAGTGTTAGAGAAGAGCCCACTCTCGGGCCCTAGTAGGGTCCCCCTTCCTGCAACAAGCCTACACCCAAGACGCCATGCCCACTCTGCAAGAAGATGGGCCACTGAAGGAGGGAATGCCCCCAGCTCCGAAGGGAATGAGAAAGCTCCCCGACTCCAGTCATGGCAATGGTGGACTGGGGGACCTGAGACCCCCCAAGGCTCCTGAGAAGACAGTCATCATCACACAGGAGGAACCACGGGTGACCATATACATGGCAGGTAAACTTGTCCAGGTTCTAGTGGATATGGGAGCCACTTACTCTGTCCTGACTTCTCATGCTGGACCCCTTGCCCCTGAAACCTGCTCTATCGTTGGGGTAGAAGGAAACCAAAGCTAAAACATGTCACCACCCCTCTAACCTGCACCTGGGGAAAGACACTTATAACTCACGAGTTTCTTGTCATGCCTAATGCCCCAGCCCATTATTGGAAAGGGATTTTCTCCCAGCCTTGGGGGCCAACTCTTACTCTCCCTGAAAACCAAAACCAAGGAATATTTTTGTCTGCTCTACGTATTATACAGGACACAAAATATTCCCCCAGAAATTAAAAAAACATAGATCCACAAGTCTGGGGTCAGGGAATTCCAGGAAAACAAAATTTGTCACCCCTATAAAATCACTTAAAGGAGGCTAATAACCTCCCTTCCAGGCATCAATACCCTCTATTTCCAGTAAACTCTCCCTTTCTCTGCTCTTTTGCTTCTCATGAAGTCACGTCTCCTTTAACCACGCCCATCCGAAGGGTCCTCCTTGTTGTTCACATCAGCACAGCTTCAGTTGACAAGCATCCACTATGCCAGGGGTCCCCAACAGCAGAAGGTGAGTGGCGGACGAACGGGTGAAGCTTCATCTGTATTTACAGCCGCTCCCCATCGCTCGCAGTACCGCCTGAGCTCCACCTCCTGTCAGCATTATGGTGAGTTGTATAATTATTTCATTATATTTTACAATGTAATAATAATAGAAATAAAGTGCACAATAAATGTAATGCACTTGAATCATCCCGAAACCATCCCCCCCCACCTCCCAGACTGTGAAAAAATTGTCTTCCATGAAGCCAGTCCCTGGTGCCAAAAAGGTTGGGGACCGCTGCTCTGTCCAACTCCATGAATGCCATTGCTAAAGTTACTAACTCTTCTGACTGTTGGACCTGCCCTGGCAACCACACCTCCCCAGAGGACCTACATCTTTTAGGATTCCCCGCCTCCTTGGGCGACCTGATGGGGTAACAGCAAAATATGCTGGGTTCTCATTTACCACCCAGTAAGGAAGGAAGGACTGGGGCAGGAACCAACTGGGGGCCAAATTCTCTGGAACAGACACCCGCCTCCAAATCAGAGGAAAGGGTATTTCAGCTTTTAGGCAAAGCTAGCCTCTGTTTTTCTGGTATTAGCATCCAGGGACAAAAATTAAGATGGCTTAATGAAACATACTAAAATCACAGTCTAATTTTTAGTAATCACATGTGGGTGACAGACACCAACCAGACGCCAATATCCAACAGTGGGGAATGTCACTATCTGGTGGAAGAATCTAATGACTGGAATAAATAAAACTAAAACTCACAATAAGGGCTTCCCTGGTGGCGCAGCAGTTGAGAGTCCGCCTGCCGATGCAGGGGACGCGGGTTCGTGCCCCGGTCCGGGAAGATCCCACATGTCGCGGAGCGGCTGGGCCCATGAGCCATGGCCGCTGACCCTGCGCGTCCGGATCCTGTGCTCTGCAATGGGAGAGGCCACAACAGTGAGAGGCCCGCGTACCGCAAAAAAAAAAAAAACACAATAAAAACATGATAATGGTTAACAATACACAAAAGAAAGCAACACAAGGAGTAGACAATATTCCAAACTAATGTTTAATATAACTAATAACTATATTCAGATGTACTCCAATTTCTCCCTGTTACAGTTGCTGTATCAAGACTTAAGGTGCCAAGGGAGAAAAAAAAAAAACACCACGGCTTCAAAAATCTCCAACTTTAGGGACTTCCGGGTAAGATGGCGGAAGAGTAAGACGCGGAGATCACCTTCCTCCCCACAGATACACCAGAAATACAGCTACACGTGCAACAACTCCTACAGAACAACTACTGAATGCTGGCAGAAGACCCCAGACCTCCCAAAAGGCAAGAAACTCCCCACATACCTGGGTAGGGCAAAGCAGAGAGATTCCCGCAGAGAGGAGCGGTGCCGAGCGGCACTCACCAGCCCGAGAGGCTTGTCTGCTCCCCCGCCAGGGCGGGCGGCGCTGGAGCTGAGGCTCGGGCTTCGGTCAGAGCGCAGGGAGAGGACTGGGACTGGCGGCGAGAACTCAGCCTGAGGGGGGCTGGTGTGCCACAGCTGGCCGGGAGGGAGTCCGGGAGGACTCTGGAGCTGCCGAAGAGGCAGGAGACTTTTTCTTCCCTCTTGGTTTCCTGGTGCGCGAGGAGAGGGGATTAAGAGCGCCGCGTAAAGGAGCTCCGGAGACGGGCGCGAGTCGCGGCTGAAAGCGCGGAGCCCAGAGACGGGCGTGGGACGCTGGGGCTGCTGCTGCCGCCGCCAGGAAGCCTGTGTGCGAGCGCAGGACACTGTCCACGCCGCCCTTCCGGGAGCCTGTGCAGCCTGCCACTGCCGGGGTCCCGGGATCCAGGGGCGGCTTCCCTGGGAGAACGCACGGCGCGCCCCGGGCTGGTGCAACATCACGCCGACCTCTGCCGCTGCAGGCACGCCCCGCACTCCGTGCCCCTCCCTCCCGCCCGGCCTGAGTGAGCCAGAGTCCCCGAAGAGGCTGCTCCTTTAACCCTGTCCTGTCTGAGCGAAGAACAGACGCCCTCCGGCGACCTACACGCAGAGGCGGGGCCAAATCCAAAGCTGAGACCCAGGAGCTGTGAGAACAAAGAAGAGAAAGGGAAACCTCTCCCAGCAGCCTCAGAAGCAGCGGATTAAAGCTCCACAATCAACTTCATGTACCCTGCATCTGTGGAATACATGAATAGACAACAAATCATCCCAAATTGAGGAGCCAGGAGTCAGTGCTGTGCCTCTGAGGTGGGAGAGCGAACTTCAGGACACTGGTCCACAAGAGACCTCCCAGCTCCACATAATATCAAACGGCGAAAATCTTCCAGAGATCTCCATCTCAACACCAGCACCCAGCTTCACTCAACGACCAGCAAGCTACAGTGCTGGACATCCTATGCCAAACAACTAGCAAGACAGGAACACAACACCACCCATTAGCAGAGAGGCTGCCTCAAATCATAAAAAGTCCGCAAACACCCCAAAACACACCACCAGACGTGGACCTGCCCACCAGAAAGACAAGATCCAGCCTCATCCACCAGAACACAGGCAGTAGTCCCCTTCACCAAGAAGCCTACACAACCCACTAAACCAACCTTAGCCACTGGGGACAGACACCAAAAACAACGGGAACTACGAACCTGCAGCCTGCAAAGAGGAGACCCCAAACACAGTAACATAAGCAAAATGAGAAGACAGAAAAACACACAGCAGGAGAAGGAGCAAGATAAAAACCCACCAGACCTAACAAATGAAGAGGTAATAGGCAGTCTATCTGAAAAAGAATTCAGAATAATGATGGTAAAGATGATCCAAAATCTTGGAAATAGAATAGACAAAATGCAAGAAACAGTTAACAAGGACCTAGAAGAACTAAAGACGAATCAAGCATCGATTAAAAACACAATAAATGAAATAAAAAATACTCTAGATGGGATCAATAGCAGAATAACTGAGGCAGAAGAACGGATAAGTGAGGTGGAAGATAAAATAGTGGAAATAACTGCTGCACAGCAAAATAAAGAAAAAAGAATGAAAAGAACAGAGGACAGTCTCAGAGACCTCTGGGACAACATTAAACGCACCAACATTCGAATTATAGGGGTTCCAGAAGAAGAAGAGAAAAAGAAAGGGACTGAGAAAATATTTGAAGAGATTATAGTTGAAAACTTCCCTAATATGGGAAAGGAAATAGTTAATCAAGTCCAGGAGGCACAGAGAGTCCCATACAGAATAAATCCAAGGAGAAATACACCAAGACACATATTAATCAAACTGTCAAAAATTAAACACAAAGAAATCATATTAAAAGCAGCAAGGCAAAAACAACAAATAACACACAAGGGAATCCCCATCAGGATAACAGCTGATGTCTCAGCAGAAACTCTACAAGCCAGAAGGGAGTGGCAGGACATACTTAAAATGATGAAGGAGAAAAACCTGCAACCAAGATTACTCTACCCAGCAAGGATCTCATTCAGATTTGATGGAGAAATTAAAACCTTTACAGACAAGCAAAAGCTGAGAGAGTTCAGCACCACCAAACCAGCTTTACAACAAATGCTAAAGGAACTTCTCTAGGCAAGAAACACAACAGAAGGAAAAGAACTACAATAACGAACCCAAAACAATTAAGAAAATGGGAATAGGAACATACATATCAATAATTACCTTAAATGTAAATGGACTAAATGCTCCCACCAAAAGACACAGACTGGCTGAATGGATACAAAAACAAGACCCATATATATGCTGTCTACAAGAGACCCACTTCAGACCTAGAGATACATACAGACTGAAAGTAAGGGGATGGAAAAAGATATTCCATGCAAATGGAAACCAAAAGAAAGCTGGAGTAGCAATTCTCATATCAGACAAAATAGACTTTAAAATAAAGACTACTAGAAGAGACAAAGAAGGACACTACATAATGATCAAGGGATCAATCCAAGAAGAAGATATAACAATTGTAAATATTTATGCACCAAACATAGGAGCACCTCAATACATAAGGGAAATATTAACAGCCATAAAAGGAGAAATCGACAGTAACACAATCATAGTAGGGGACTTTAACACCCCACTTTCACCAATGGACAGGTCATCCAAAATGAAAATAAATAAGGAAACACAAGCTTTAAATGATACATTAAACAAGATGGACTTAATTGATATTTATAGGACATTCCATCCAAAAACAACAGAATACACATTTTTCTCAAGTGCTCATGGAACATTCTCCAGGATAGATCATATCTTGGGTCACAAACCAAGCCTTGGTAAATTTAAGAAAATTGAAATTGTATCAAGTATCTTTTCCGACCACAATGCTATGAGACTAGATATCAATTACAGGAAAAAAGCTGTAAAACATACAAACACATGGAGGCTAAACAATACACTACTTAATAACGAAGTGATCACTGAAGAAATCAAAGAGGAAATTAAAAAATACCTAGAAACAAATGACAATGGAGACACGACGACCCAAAACCTATGGGATGCAGCAAAAGCAGTTCTAAGAGGGAAGTTTATGGCAATACAATCACACCTTAAGAAACAGGAAATATCTCGAATAAACAACCTAACCTTGCACCTAAAGCAATTAGAGAAAGAAGAACAAAAACATCCCAAAGTTAGCAGAAGGAAAGAAATCATAAAAATCAGATCAGAAATAAATGAAAAAGAAATGAAGGAAACGATAGCAAAGATCAATAAAACTAAAAGCTGGTTCTTTGAGAAGATAAACAAAATTGATAAACCATTAGCCAGACTCATCAAGAAAAAAAGGGAGAAGACTCAAATCAATAGAATTAGAAATGAAAAAGGAGAAGTAACAACTGACACTGCAGAAATACAAAAGATCATGAGAGATTACTATAAGCAACTCTATGCCAATAAAATGGACAACCTGGAAGAAATGGACAAATTCTTAGAAATGCACAACCTGCCAAGACTGACTCAGGAAGAAATAGAAAATATGAATAGACCAATCACAAGCACTGAAATTGAAACTGTGATTAAAAATCTTCCAACAAACAAAAGCCCAGGACCAGATGGCTTCACAGGCGAATTCTATCAAGCATTTAGAGAAGAGCTAACACCTATCCTTCTCAAACTCTTCCAAAATATAGCAGAGGGAGGAACACTCCCAAACTCATTCTACGAGGCCACCATCACCTTGATACCAAAACCAGACAAGGATGTCACAAAGAAAGAAAACTACAGGCCAATATCACTGATGAACATAGATGCAAAAATCCTCAACAAACTACTAGCAAACAGAATCCAACAGCACATTAAGAGGATCATACACCATGATCAAGTGGGGTTTATTCCAGGAATGCAAGGATTCTTCAATATACGCAAATCAATCAATGTGATACACCATATTAACAAGTTGAAGGAGAAAAACCATATGATCATCTCAATAGATGCAGAGAAAGCTTTTGACAAAATTCAACACCCATTTATGATAAAAACCCTGCAGAAAGTAGGCATAGAGGGAACTTTCCTCAACATAATAAAGGCCATATATGACAAACCCACAGCCAGCATCGTCCTCAATGGTGAAAAACTGAAACCATTTCCACTAAGATCAGGAACAAGACAAGGTTGCCCACTCTCACCACTCTTATTCAACATAGTTTTGGAAGTTTTAGCCACAGCAATCAGAGAAGAAAAGGAAATAAAAGGAATCCAAATGGGAAAAGAAGAAGTAAAGCTGTCACTGTTTGCAGATGACATGATACTATACATAGAGAATCCTAAAGATGCTACCAGAAAACTACTAGAGCTAATCAATGAATTTGGTAAAGTTGCAGGATACAAAATTAATGCACAGAAATCTCTGGCATTCCTATATACTAATGATGAAAAATGTGAAAGTGAAATCAAGGAAACACTCCCATTTACCATTGCAACAAAAAGAATAAAATATCTAGGAATAAACCTACCTAAGGAGACAAAAGACCTGTATGCAGAAAATTATAAGACACTGATGAAAGAAATTAAAGATGATACAAATAGATGGAGAGATGTACCATGTTCTTGGATTGGAAGAATCAACATTGTGAAAATGACTCTACTACCCAAAGCAATCTACAGATTCAATGCAATACCTATCAAACTACCAATGGCATTTTTCACAGAACTAGAACAAAAAATTTCACAATTTGTATGGAAACACAAAAGACCCCGAATAGCCAAAGCAATCTTGAGAACGAAAAATGGAGCTGGAGGAATCAGGCTCCCTGACTTCAGACTATACTACAAAGCTACAGTAATCAAGACAGTATGGTACTGGCACAAAAACAGAAAGATAGATCAATGGAACAGGATAGAAAGCCGAGAGATAAACCCACGGACATATGGTCACCTTATCTTTGATAAAGGAGGCAGGAATGTACAGTGGAGAAAGGACAGTCTCTTCAATAAGTGGTGCTGGGAAAACTGGACAGGGACATGTAAAAGTATGAGATTAGATCACTCCCTAACACCATACACAAAAATTAGCTCAAAATGGATTAAAGACCTAAATGTAAGGCCAGACACTATCAAACTCCTAGAGGAAAACATAGGCAGAACACTCTATGACATAAATCACAGCAAGATCCTTTTTGACCCATCTCCTAGAGAAATGGAAATAAAGACAAAAATAAACACATGGGACCTAATGAAACTTCAAAGCTTTTGCACAGCAAAGGAAACCATAAACAAGATCAAAAGACAACCCTCAGAATGGGAGAAAATATTTGCAAATGAAGCAACTGACAAAGGATTAATCTCCAAAATTTATAAGCAGCTCATGCAGCTCAATAGCAAAAAAACAAACAACCCAATCCAAAAATGGGCAGAAGACCTAAATAGACATTTCTCCACAGAAGATATACAGACAGCCAACAAACACATGAAAGGATGCTCAACATCTTTACTCATTAGAGAAATGCAAATCAAAACTACAATGAGATATCATCTCACACCAGTCAGAATGGCCATCATCAAGAAATCTAGAAACAATAAATGCTGGAGAGGGTGTGGAGAAAAGGGAACACTCTTGCACTGCTGGTGGGAATGTGAATTGGTACAGCCACTATGGAGAACAGTATGGAGGTTCCTTAAAAAACTACAAATAGAACTACCATATGACCCAGCAATCCCACTACTGGGCATATACCCTGAGAAAACCATAATTCAAAAAGAGACATGTACCAAAATGTTCATAGCAGCCCTATTTACAATAGCCCGGAGATGTAAACAACCTAAGTGTCCATCATCGGATGAATGGATAAAGAAGATGTGGCACATATATACAATGGAATATTACTCAGCCATAAAAAGAAATGAAATTGAGCTATTTGTAATGAGGTGGATGGACCTAGAGTCTGTCATACAGAGTGAAGTAAGTCAGAAAGAGAAAGACAAATACTGTATGCTGACACATATATATGGAATTTAAGAAAAAAATGTCATCAAGAACATAGGGGTAAGACAGGAATAAAGACACAGACCTACTAGAGCATGGACTTGAGGATATGGGGAGGGGGAAGGGTAAGCTGTGACAAAGTGAAAGAGCGGCATGGACATATATACACTACCAAATGTAAGGTAGAGAGCTAGTGGGAAGCAGCCGCATAGCACAGGGAGATCAGCTCGGTTCTTTGTGACCGCCTGGAGGGGTGGGATAGGGAGGGTGGGAGGGAGACGCAAAAGGGAGGGGATATGGGAACATATGTATATGTATAACTGATTAAATTTGTAAAATAAAAAAAAATAAAAAATAAAAAAATAAAAAAAAAAAAAAAAAAAAAAATCTCCAACTTTAAATGACGATGTGTCAGGATTTCAACACATCCCACCTGAGGATGGGGACCATCAACACCCACTGGACAAGGTTGCTGCTTCCTTCTACTCCCCACTAACCATCTCTGCCATGATAAACAACCCCGAGACCCCTCTCTCTGACAGGAAAGCAAAGAGATCTGGACCCTCAGGTAAGGACAATGCTCATGCTCAGCTGGAAGCAGTTACAGAAGAGGGACTATTGGCCCTTGACCCTTAAAATATTCTAAGGGTCCAGACTCCTTGGGGGAGGGGGGGAATGTTACAACAGGCAGATAGCTAGATACAAGCAGAAAAAGGGGGGAATGGGCCAGGTGTCAGGAAACCACATATCTTGTAAACAACAGGGGTCCTTGGGCAGACAGAGGAAAGCAGGAACCTCCAGACTGACAGGAAACTATACATTTGGGGATGATAAGTGTCCTGGAGGCAAAGGAAGGTGGGAAAAGGCAGGAATCTCCAGTGTCTGAATGTAACCTTTTGCTCACTATTCCCTCATTACAATAAAATTAGCCTTGCAGATAAGAAGTTCCCATAATGCACCACTGCTATGACACTTCCCATCAAGGCTAAATAAGGACACAAATCCCTCCTCCCCTCGGGAAGGTGCAGCTGGCATGAAAATCAAGGAATATGACCCCCAAACTCCTCCCTCCCCAATGAATGTTCTGTCTCTTCATTTCTATCCCCCCCCACACATAACCAGCTTGCCAAAGAAACTCAGCGCAGCTCCTCACTTGAGCCTGCCTGCTCTCCCTTTGAGAGCATACTATCACTGTCAATAAGAAGGTTGAGGGACTTCGCTGATAGTCCAGTGGTTAGGACTCTGCCTTTCCACTGCAGGGGGCATGGGTTTGATCCCTGGTCAGGGAACTAAGATCCCACACACCACACAGTGCGGCCAAAAAAAAAAAAAAAAAAAAAAAGAAGCAGCAGAAGGTTGAGAGGGGTTTGGGACCCCATGGCAAGTTTTTGTAGCTTTGGAGGAATGTCACCAGGATAATTAGCAAGAAAGAGTAATTAAAAACAACACAAGGGGCTTCCCTGGTGGTGCAGCGGTTGAGAGTCCGCCTGCCGATGCAGGGGACACGGGTTCGTGCCCCAGTGCGGGAAGATCCCACATGCCGCGGAGCAGCTAGGCCCGTGAGCCATGGCCGCTGAGCCTGCGTGTCCGGAGCCTGTGCTCCGCAACGGGAGAGGCCACAACAGTGAGAGGCTCGCGTGCCGCAAAAAAAAAAAAAAAAAATGCCAAAGAAGAACAGTAAGAAAGGCTGGCCAATTTTCCAGTCTGAGTTACAGTTCCTTATGTCTCTGCTGTTGTTTGGAATGTGTGAACCACACTGGCAAATAGATGAAAAAGCCATAGGAGGTCACACAATCACATTAGTCAGCAGCAGAACAATGGAGAGGGGAGAATAAGCCTAACCAAGGAACAAAGGAAGGGACCAGAGGCAAAATGGAATCCCTTCCATTAATCACAAGAGTCTTTGCTCCTTTCTTCCCCGTGACACACCATTTCCCCCCAAATCTGAAAGTGATATCTAAGAATAAAATGTGCATTTTAGTCTGGAGTCATTTTGTCTTCCACCAGAGGACCGGCCACCCATGGAAACGGGGGCAGAGGCAGGGGGAAGGGAAGGTGCTGGTTTTGCTCTCCTACGGGAGACGGGCAGCTGCTGTCACAGACACCTCCACTTCACTGAGAAAGGGAGGACCCCAGTCAGAGCTGGAGAGAGCTTCTGCTATAGCCAATGACTGGTGAGAAAAAAGTTAAGTCCCATATGTCTCCTACCTGCAAGAATATTATTTCAATAAATAATTCAATTCTTTATTCCCTCAGCTTCTCCACTACCAGTTTTTTATAAGATGTATATATACCAATATATATAATAATGAATAGGTATGTCCTACGATTTGAAGCATATAAAGTATAATATTTATTAAAATATTTCATATTTATACAATAAAATATATATTCATTTATTCAACAAATAAATATGAATACATGTAATGAATGGGGTGTGGTCAGCTCTTCCCTAGTCTTGCTTCAAATCTTTACTGATGTTTGTACTTAACAAAGCAAACAGAAACAGTTTGAAATAAATTATGAAACCTTTCAGGGATATAGCCATGTCAAAGAATATTGATTTATGGGATGGGATGGACGCAGTATATGGCTAAGTTTAAAACAACAGTTTATCACTAAGGCTACAAAACAGCATGTCACAATGTATGACTTTTAGTTACAGTCATCTTTTCATTCATCCCTTCAACAAAGGTGTATTGCCCATCTACTAGCTGCCAATCACTGTTATACTCACGAAGATCCTTTGGCCTTAAAGAGTTACATTCTAGAAGGGGGTCTGGGGGAAGCAACCTGGCAATAAACAATAGATGGAATTAAATAAGTATGTTCTCCAGTATGTTAGAAAATCCTGGATTCTGTGAAGGAAAGCAGAGTGGAGCAGACTAAGAGGCCCAGAAGTGGTGGGTTTAAGGAAGTGTGGAGTGGGTTTTGGATTTAAATAGGGTTGTCAGGCTGGGCTATTTTGAGAATGTGAGATCTGAGCAAAGACTAGAAGGTGAGGGAGATTTAGGGAGATGGTCCTAAGGCAGGAGATAGATGGGTTCCAGGCTAGACGTTTACAACCAGCCCCCTGTTTACACTTCCAGATAGAAATAACAACAGGAACAAGGTAAATAGCTGGACTTTGTCTCCAGTGAACACTTTAAAATAACTATCATGGCAGGGGCAGAGAGGAGCTAAACCCTGCTTGGGTAAAAGATCAAGAGGTCACGTATTTCTCATCCTTGGGGCCAGGGAGGCCTTGACTGCACATGCACAGAAAGGCTCCTTGGGGGTCAAAGGTGGGGGGGCCTGAGTCAAAGAACAAAGCAAGACGATTAGCCAGATGGAAACAAAGACCGGGAAGACTACCCCTCTATAAATGATTTAAACTTCCCAAAGGCGCGACTTTTCTCCGAGCTCACCTGTGCATCTGTCGGCAGGTACTCTGCTTTTGTAATAAACACCTTTCGTTCCTCTCTACCTTCCGTCTCCTTGTCAGAATTCTTTTTTACAAGGCAGACAAGGACAGGAGCCCAGACTAGCCACTGGCCCTCGTTGTCCAGTGGTTAGGATTCGGCACCCTCGCTGCCAGGATCAGGGTTCAATCCCGGGTCAGGGAACTAAGGTCTCGCTTCCAGCTGCTGCTCACTGGTGTCTCTCAGAAATCAGTCGCACTTGGGAAAGAGCCAGGACAAGGGCCTGAAGATACAGTGTCCCTGGAGTGCATAAGTGACAGCAGTGGGGCCAGGGGGCGCTCATGCTGGAAGAACAAAGAGCAGAAAACATGTCAGAAATGGATGAGGAGGGCAGATCCTGGGAGTTTTATAAGACACTTTGTAGTATTATTATTTCCGTATAAACACTAGAAAAGTGTAAGCCAAAAAGGTTGATGTTTTTTTTCTGAGTGACAGGATGATAAATACTTCATACTTTCTACGTACTTTGCTTTCCAGCTATATCGAAATATCATTGATATACATCAATGTATAAGTTTAAGGTGTACAGCATAATGGTTTGACTTACACATATTGTAAAATAATTACCACAACAAGTTTAGTTAGCATCCATCATCTCATACTGATACAATAAAAAGGGAAAGCAAATAAATTCATTCATACTATTATTTTTTAGATTCCACATATAAGCAATATAATATGATATTTGTCTTTCTCTGTCTGACTTACTGCACTTAGTGTGATAATCCCTAGGTTCATCCATGTTGCTGCAAATGGCATTATTTCATTCTTTTTTATGGCTGAGTAGTATTCCACAGTATATATGTACCACATCTTCTTTACCCATTCTTCTGTCAACAGATATTTAGGTTGCTTCCATGTCCTGGCTATTGTAAATAATGCTGCTATGACCATTGGGGTGCATGTATCTTTTTGAATTATGGTTTTCTCCAGAATATACCCAGTGGTATTGACATATACACCCTACTGTATATAAAATAGATAACTAATAAGGACCTACTGTATAGCACAGGGCACTCTACTCAATACTCTGTAATGACCTATATGGGAAAAGAATCTAAATAAGAGTGGATATGTCTACATGTATAACTGATTCACTTTGCTGTACAGCAGAAACTAACAGGACATTGTAAACCAGCTATACTCCAATTAAAAAAAATTATTTTAAGGGAAAGCAAAAAAAGACAAGAAAGATTTTTTCCTTGTTATGAGAACTCTTAGGATCTACTCATTTAACTTCCCTGGACAGTTGACCTGTGAACGACATGGCTTTGAACTGTATGATCCACTTATAAGCAGATATTTTTCAATAAATATACAAAAATAAACATGTAGAATATCATGTGCAAGACTTGAAGTGAATAGCCTGTCTTACATAGGCATGAAGTGAGTGATATTTAATACAAAATGAATAATGTGTTAGTTTTCTTACTGTTTTATAACTTTGCTTTCAAAGAATTAGGGGGCTTCCCTGGTGGTGCAGTGGTTGAGAGTCCGCCTGCCGATGCAGGGGACACAGGTTTGTGCCCTGGTCTGGGAAGATCCCACATGCCGCGGAGCGGCTGGGCCCGTGAGCCATGGCCACTGAGCCTGCGCGTCCAGAGCCTGTGCTCCACAATGGGAGAGGCAACAGCAGTGAGAGGCAAGCATACCACACACACAAAAATAATAATAGTAATAATAATTACATTACCGTACAGTATGTCTCTCTTGTACTCGGAGAAATTGCATTTTCAGCCTATCATCACAGGTAAGTGGTTTTTTTTAATGTAACAATGTTTCCATTACTATATTATGAATATGACTATAATACTGTATGCCATAAAAATTTTATAATGATTCATTCATTAGTGTAGAGGCGAGGCTACTGTGAAACAACTGATTACACTAGGCTACCATAAAGCAATCATGTTGCTATTGCTTCAATATCAATGCATGAATTGATATACCTCTAAATAAACATAAATTTATTTTTCAAATTACCTTTTCACTTTGAAGTTTAGTGTTAGTCATAAGCATAAAGTCTACAGTGTATTGCATCACATAAAACAATATTGTTGTAGGTACTGACAGACAGATGATCTATCTTGTAGACAGACACAAACCTAACATTATCGATAAATACAGTGCAGTACTGTAAATGTATTTTCTCTACCTTATGATTTTCTTAATAACATTTTCTTTTCTCTAGCTTACCTTATTATAAGAATACAGGATATAATACATAAAACATACAAAATATGTGTTAATCAACTGCTTATGGGACTGGTTAAGCTTCAGGTGAATAGTAGTCTATTAGTAGTTAAGTTTTTTTTTTTAATTTATGTATTTATTTATTTATTTATATTTGGCTGTGTTGGGTCTTCGTTGCTGCTCATGGGCTTTCTCTAGCTGCGGAGAGCGGGGCTACTCTTCGTTGTGGTGTGCAGGCTTCTCGTTGTGGTGGCTTCTCTTGTTGTGGAGCACAGGCTCTAAGTGTGCGGGCTTCAGTAGTTGTGGCATGTAGCCTCAGTAGTTGTGGTGTACAGGCTCTAGAGCACAGGCTCTGCAGCTGTGGTGCACGAGCTTAGTTGCTCCGCAGCATGTGGGGTCTTCCCAGACCAGGGATCGAACCCGTGTCCACTGCATTGGCAGGTGGATTCTTAACCACTGCACCACCAGGGAAGTCCTGTAGTTAAGTTTTTAAGGAGTCAAAAGTTACATTTAGATTTTCCACTGTGTGGGGAGTGTAGGCGCCCCTAACTCCTGCATTGTTCAAGGGTTAGCTGTATATTACATAGCAGTGTTAAAACCACCTTCCTCCAATTATGCTTCTTTGTGTACTGGTTTCACGATTAGGAAAAGAAGGAAAAGATATATATCTGATAAGGGGTTAATATCCAAAATATATAAAGAACTCATACAACTCAATAGTTAAAAAAAAACAATTAAAAGTGTGCAAAGAACCTAAATAGACATTTTTCCAAAGGTATATAAAAGGCCAACAGGTACATAAAAAGATGCTTAAAATCACTAGTCATTTGGGAAATGCAAATTAAAACCACAATGAGATATCATCTAAAAGACAAGAAATAACAAATGCTGGTGTGGATGTGGAGAAAAGGGAACCCTTGTACACTGTTGGTGGGAATGTAAATTGGTGCAGCCACTGTGGAAAACAGTATGGAGTTTCCTCAAAAAATTAAAAATTGGACTACCATATGATCTGGCAGTTTCACTTCTGGGAATATATCCAAAAGAAATGAAAACACTAAATCAAAAAGATATATGAACCCCCGTATTCATAGCAGCATTATTTACAATAGCTAAAATACTTAGGAAGCAACCTAAGTGTCCATCAATGGATGAATGGATAAAGAAGTTGTGGTATATATGTAATGGAATGTTATTCAGCCATAAAAAAATGAGGAAATCCTACCATTTGTGACAACATATATGAAACTTGAAGTCATTATGGTAGGTGAAATAAGTCAGAGAAAGACAAATACTGTATGATCTCATTTATATGTGGAATCTAAAAATGAAGGAAAGAAAAACAGAACAAAACAAACAACAACAAAAATCTCAGAGAAAAAAATCAGACATGTGGCTACCTGAGACAGAGGGAGGAGGGGGAAGGATTGGAGGAAGGTGGTCAAAATGTACAAATTTCCAGTTATAAGATAAATAAGTACTAGGATGCAAAGTACCATATGATTACTCTGGTTAACACTGCTGTATGATATACATGATATTTGTTGAGACTAAATCCTAGGAATTCTCACCACAAGAATTTTTTTCCCTTTTTCTTTTCTTCTTTCTTTTCTTTATAGTGTATCTATATGAGATGATGGATGTTAGATGATATTGCAATAATCATTTTACAACATATGTAAATCAAGCCATCATGCTGTACACCTTAAACTTATGCAGTGATGTGTGTCAATTATTTCTCAATAAAACTGGAAAAAAAGCAAGTTTTTTTAAAGTATTGATGCCTGGCTCCACCCCCCAGACATGCTGATAATTATAATAGGATGCAACCCAGGCATCAGGATTTTTTAAATCTCCCCCAGGTAGTTTTATATGCAACAATAATTGAGAGTCCCTGGCATTCGAAGGGCAAAAAGAGGGCCCAATGCCTATGGGGAATTGGAAGAATATGTAATGGGAGGAGTCAACAGATGCCAATTATATTCCAAATTTCCCTACTAGGAAGTCTGGATATATATACATGGATAGATATAGAAAGAGTTAGAGATAGCTGATAGGTAAATGGATGGATGGATAGTTGGGTAAAGTGATAGGTAGATAGATAGATAGATAGATAGATAGTTAGATAAATAGATCTAGCTGCCTGTAAAAGTCTCATTTCTTGAATAGCTAATAGATATCTCAAAACTATGATGTAAAAATCCAAACTCCTGACTTCTACCCCCACCCCTACCAAGAAAAATCTCCTTTCCTCCTTAAGTCGTTTCCATCTCAGTAAGTCTCAGCTCCATCCTTCCTAAAGCTCTAGGAGCCATCCTTGAAGCTCACTATTTTAGGCATCCTTATTTAATCCTTATTCTTCAGTGGTTCTCTTACCTGAAGCTCTTGAGAGTACATTACTCTGCTTATTGAGCATGCTGACTCACATGGTGGTACAGGGTTTCCTTATGTGCTTTGTAATTTTTTATTGTTAGACCTTCAGGACTCTTTGGGGCTCTCTTGGTAGGTATCTCATGCTGTCTGGATTGAGGGTACTCCTCCTGAGAGGTTTTACACTTACTTTGCCAAAAGCCTACCTTTTTCACAGGCTCGGACCTCTTGTACGTTAATTTATTGACTTGAAGTTTCCAGAACCATACAGCTAGAAAGATTTCGATCCCAACTCTGGGTGAGGATAGGGATATAGTTGTGAATTTTCAGGAAAGACTTTTTCTATCTAAAATCTAAATGAAGACATACAAATGTCCTTCAGACACCATTCTGCACCACTGGATAAGTTTTCTAGTGTGCATCTTCAAAGGCCCCAGCTTTCTATGGGGGTCTCAAATGCAACCTTTAAACTCGTAGATTTCCCAAGTCATTATCACCTATGCTTGTGTAGGTCCTAAGATGAACCTCTATGTGACTGAGACAAGGATTCCATGTTACCCTCTACTGATCCCATTCCCAGGCTTCCAGTGTGGTTTGGCTCTGGATTTCAGTTTATACTTCATTTTTAGCCCATTGGAAATGTCCTTACATGCTTTCTGGCTCAGTTACACATTTTAAAATGATATCTTTTTATATTTCCTCTAACATGTGCAAGTGTTTTCTAGCAGGAAGCTTTCTGGGTAATCTAGTTTGCCATATTGCCAGAAATAGACATAGCAAGTGGTAGCATGATGCCATAAACATTAATAGCCTGTGTTAAAATGAAGCATCTCAAACCTGAAGAAAAACCATTACGATTTTTCAGGGATTTATAAAATCATGCAACACTACATATGGGATTTTACAAAGTGTCATGAAATGTGGTAATAAATATTTAGAAGTTTCTTTTGAGGTTTCTCATTTTAAAGCAAAGGTATTTTACAAATCAGAGCCAGATTCATTGGGGAAACACTTGTTCTGTCACAGTTAAAGGCTGAAATAATACCAAAAAAAGCATATGGTAAAACCCAAAATGTATATTTTTGTCAGCCAAATATTGTTGGATGATACATGGAAAACATTACAGAAGAGTAAAGAAACAAATGTTGGAACAAATTACATAGTGTTGAAGGTTTGCTATATATTTGGATGAAGCACTGATGTTTCTAACACGTTTCAGCTTATGGTATTTTCTGGATTCTGTTTCCAATAACAAAATACACGAAGAACTATTTTTTGTGAGACATGACAATAGAGGACGAAATAATATTTTCCCTCAGTTGCAAATAATTTCTTTTAGAAAGATTACAGTACATGGAAAAGAGCAGGAAACTACTTGAATTGGAATTTTAGAAATTCCCAAGCAAAGGTACAGATAAAGTACCCCACATGAAACGCATCCCTCTATCATTCACAGGCAAGCTATTGGCAGCAAAGATGGTGAAGCCATAAGACCGCAAAGTGCTACAGGATGTCGTGGATGAGGTTAGACTTATAAAAACAAGACATTTTAAAATGTAGGGAACTCTTTGCATTCTTGTAGAGAGGGTAACTTTCTTAGATCAGGTTCCCTGGGAAGCAGATTCTGAGAAAGAGTATCACATAGAAATTTTATTGGAGAATGCCCTTAGGACCAACTGTGGGGAAGTGAAGGAGGCAGGATTAGGCAGAAGGAGAAACTGAACTGAGATGCAGTTCCCACCAGGTCCTCAACCAATCCCCTGAGTAGCTCCGGAGCTGGGATGGCCCCTCAATGTGGTCCCATCTCGCCACAAGCTGGCCCAGCCCTTAATCCAGACCCGACCATTTATTGAATGAGAGCTGCCCCTGGGAGGGGATGTGACCTTGGGTGAGGGGTCTTTCTTCCACTGACAGCTGTACCTAGAGGATGACCTGCCAACCACCAACATGACATGAAGGGCTGGGGGAAGTGCCCCACGGCGTCCACCAAAGCCACCATGCAGAGGATTGAAGGAGAGGCTGTGGCAAAGTGCCTGATAAAACTGGCCAACTGAAAGACGAGTTCTTCATTTGGCTCTTACAAAGAAATCAAGTGATCCAAATGTGCTGACCTTGGCTATAGTGACAACTAGAAGACACAAGGATGTGACACACCACAAAAAAATTCAGTCTAACAATAGACGAAAACATAACTACTTTTTTTTAACATCTTTATTGGAGTATAATTGCTTTACAATGGTGTGTTAGTTTCTGCTGTATAACAAACTGAATCAGCTATACGTATACATATATCCCCATATCCCCTCCCTCTTGTGTCTCCCTCCCACCCTCCCTATCCCACCCCTCTAGGTGGTCACAGAGCACCGAGCTGATCTCTCTATGCTATGCAGCTGCTTCCCACTAGCTATCTATTTTACATTTGGTAGTGTGTATATGTCAGTGCTACTCTCTCACTTCGTCCCAGCTTACCCTTCCCCCTCCCCATGTCCTCAAGTCCATTCTCTATGTCTGTGTCTTTATTCCTGTCCCGCCCCTAGGTTCATCTGAACCATTTTTTTTTACATGTTGTTTCCAAAAATTAGGTAGCCTAAGAAACTCTAAAGCATGCACACTTAAGAAACCTGGAAAATTGTTTCAACTTGTGAAAAAGCTTCAATAGTTTCAGTGTATGTTAAACTCTTTCAAAAAGATACATGCACCTCAGTGTCTAGAGCAGCATTATTTACAGTTGACAAGGTATGGAAGCAACCTAAATGTCCATCAACCGATGAATGGATAAAGATAATGTGATATATATATAGTGGAATACTACTCAGCCATAAAAAGGAATGAATTTTTGCTATTTTCAGCAACATGGATGGACTTGGAGGGCATTATGCTAAGTGAAATAGGTCAGACAGAGAAAGACAAATACTGTATGATATCACACATATGTGGAATCTAAAAAAATACAACAAACTAGTAAATATAACAGAAAAGAAGCAGACTCACAGATATAGAGACCAAACCAGTGGTTATCAGTGGGGAGAGGGAAGGGGGAGGGGCAATATAAGGGTAGGAGATTAATAGATGCAAACTATTAGGTATAAAATAAGCTACAAGGACATATTGTACAACACAAAGAATATAGCCAATATTTTATAATAACTGTAAATAGAGTATAACCTTTAAAAATTGTGAATCACTATATTGTACACTTATAACATATAATATTGTACAGCAACTACATTTCAATTTCTTAAAAAAAGAAAAACAGACCTAGATGTTAAAACTTTTAAAATTATAAACCTTCACTAGATAAAAGTTTCCTAGTTATTTTTTAACAATAATATTTAAGTAATTTTGAATTAGCTTTAAACAATGACAATTACAATTTGGAAAGCATAGTCAAAGATATGCTTTTCCATTTGGATTAACATATTGTTGGAAGAACTTTTTCAACCATGACAGCCAATAAAATCAAGTATGTAAATAAATTGAAAACATAGGCTTTTGAATTTCTACATCACAAAATGTTAAACCAGGTTTTTTAATTAAAATATCATGCAATGATGCAAGGCTTAAACTGCATACTTATTCAGAACCAGGATAATTCAGCAGCTCAAAGCTCCTGGGCTCCCACCATTCCCCAGCTGAAATGCCCATTCTCTTCTTTCTAGGCTCCAGCTCCTAGACTGTGTCTGGTTATCCTCCTTAACACTTAGTATAGTAGCCTCCAAGCCTTTATCTCCATGTATCACCATCAGTAAAAAAATGTTTAAGCATGTAGCTCCTTTTATTTGTTTATAAATTATACACATGTTCTACACTACTGACAAAGTATCTATCTTATGTAACATTTACAAAAATAGAAATTTAAACAGATAAGACAATTCTTTCCCAAAATGCATAAATTATGAAGAAACATCAGGCAACTCCAAATGAAGAAACAGTCTCTAATGTAACTGGTATTTATTCTTCAAAAATATCATGGTCCAGCTACATGTGAAAGAATGAAATTAGAACACTTCCTAACACCATACACAAAAATAAACTCAAAATAGATTAAAGACCTAAATGTAAGGCAAGACCCTATAAAACTCTTAGAGGAAAACATAGGCAGAACCCTCTATGACATAAATCACAGCAAGATCCTTTTTGACCCACCTCCTAGAGTAAGGGAAATAAAAACAAAAATAAACAAATGGGACCTAATGAAACTTAAAAGCTTTTGCACAGCAAAGGAAACCATAAACAAGACAAAAAGACAACCCTCAGAATAGAAGAAAATATTTGCAAATGAAGCAACTGACAGAGGATTAACCTCTGTCAAGCAGATTACAAGCAGCTCGTGCAGCTCAATATCACAAAAACAAACAACCCAGTCCAAAAATGGGCAGAAGACCTAAATAGACGTTTCTCCAAAGAAGACATACAACTGGCCAACAAATGCGTGAAAAGATGCTCAACATCACTAATCATCAGAGAAATGCAAATCAAAACCACAATGAGGTATCGCCTCACACGGGTCAGAATGGCTATCATCAAAAAATCTACAAACAATAAATGCTGGAGAAGGTGTGGAGAAAAGGGAACCCTCCTGCACTGTTGGTGGGAATGTAAATTGATACAGCCACTATGGAGAACAGTACGGAGGTTCCTTAAAAAAGTAAAAATAAAACTACCATACGACCCAGCAATCCCACTACTGGACATATACCCTGAGAAAACCATAATTCAAAAAGAGTCATGTACCACAATGTTCACTGCAGCACTATTTACAATAGCCAAAACATGGAAGCAACCTAAATGTCCATCAACAGATGATTGGATAAAGAAGATGTACCACATACATGCAATGGAATATTACTCAGCCCTAAAAATGAACAAAATTGAGTTATTTGTAGTGAGTTTGATGGACCTAGAGTCTGTTATACAGAGTGAAGTAAGTCAGAAAGAGAAAAACAAATACCATATGCTAACGCATATGTATGGAATTTAAAAAAGCAGTACTGATGAACCTAGTGGCAGGGCAGGAATAAAGACACAGACGTAGAGAACAGACTTGAGGGCACGAGGGTGGGGGAGGAAGGGAAGCTGGGATGAAGTAAGAGAGTAGCATTGACGTATATACACTACCAAATGTAAAATGGATGGCTAGTGGGAAGCTGCTGCATAGCACAGGGAGATCAGCTCGGTACTTTGTGATCACTTAAAGGGGTGGGATAGGGAGGGTGGGAGCAAGACACAAGAGGGAGGGGATGTGGGGATATATGTATACATATAGCTGATTCACTTTGTTGTACAGCAGAAACTAACACAACATTGTAACACATTTATACTCCAATAAAGATGTGAAAAAAATTATATTTTGGGCAAACAATATGGGAAAAGTACTTTTTATAATAACAAAATAGAAAATTAAAATTAAAAAAAAAGTCATAGTCATGAAAGACAAAGATTTAGAAACTGTTCCAAGTTGGAGTGACAACTAAATGTAATGCATGATCCAGGGTTGGATCTTGAATTCATAAAGGAAATTTTGAAGAAAATAGGCAAACTTTGAGTGGGCTCTGTGGATTATATGGTCATGTTAGATGAATGTCAATTTCATAATTTTGATTTTTGCATTGTAAATGCACTCTAAATATTAAGGGTTACAGGGCATCATGTAAGCAACTTATTTTCAAGTAGTTCAGGAAAAACTAAAACCCACAGACAATGTATGTGTATGTATTTGTGTGTGTGTGTGTATGTGTGTGTGTTTGTGTGCATGTAGAGAGACGGATAGTAAAAGGATGCAAATATGAACAATATCAACATTTTGAAAATCTGGCTGAAGGATATACAGAGCTCTATAGATCTTTGCACTACTTTTGCAACTTTCCTGTAAATCTGAAATTGTTTCAAAGCAAGAAAGGTTAAAAATTTAATACAGGGCCTCCCTGGTGGCGCAGTGGTTGAGAGTCCGCCTGCCGATGCAGGGGATACGGGTTCGTGCCCCGGTCTGGGAGGATCCCATATGCCGCGGAGCGGCTGGGCCCGTGAGCCATGGCCGCTGAGCCTGCGCATCCGGAGCCTGTGCTCCGCAACGGGAGAGGCCACAACAGTGAGAGGCCCGCGTACAGAAAAAAAAAAAAAAAAAAAAAAAAAAAAAAATTTAATACAAACCAAACAGAACAAAAAATCCTTTGAAAAGATGACACAAAAAATAGAAACTAGTTTTAAAGTTTCCACTTATTATTAGTACAATACAATGTATTGATTTTATTAAATTACTAATAACTTTAACTAGTTTTAAAGTATTCTAGTTGTTATTAGCACAAAACCATGTATCAATTTTATTTAAATACTAATAACTTTTTCAATATGAGACTATTAATAGTTATAGATGTTTGTCCTGTCCTCTTCTTTATGAAACTGTTCCAGAGGAAAACCTTCAGTGAACTTTTCATTCATAAAAAATTAAATTAAGTTTCCAGATCATAAAACCAACCCCTCTCTTAAAACATTAGATTTAGTCATTTAAAAGTAACTTTTTATGGGTTAACATTTAATATTTGAGAATTAATGAATCATAAGCAATTTAACAAATACATTTAACACCTATTTCCAACTGTTTGAAAGGTTTAAATTATTTTATTTAAGATAATGTTTACATTTTCTCAAGAAATAAAATAGAAATGATTTCCTATAAGACACAAAGTCATGTTCTAATCCTTTTCCACATTTCTGGTTCTCCCTTCCCTGTTAGCTTCAAAATAGGGTGACATCCTCAGAGTAGTCAGGATTTGGAATATCATGTAGGAGGAAGTGGTAACAGTTTTAACTGCAAAAAGTTGTTCTTCCTGAGACCTTCCCCTCTACCCTCTCCTCTTTCGGATCCCCAAAGAATGGTAAACTGATACAATCGAGGGCTTCCCCGGTGGCACAGTGGTTAAGAATCTGCCTGTCAATGCAGGGGACACCGGTTCAAACCCTGGTCCGGGAAGATCCCACATGCCGCGGAGCAGCTAAGCCCGTACACCACAACTACTGAGCCTGCGCTCTAGAGCCCGTGAGCCACAACTACTGAGCCCGCAAGCCACAACTACTGAAGCCTGCTCACCTTGAGCTCGTGCTCCGCAACAAGAGAAGCCACCGCAATGAGAAGCCCATGCACCGCAACGAAGAGTAGCCCCTGCTTGCCACAACTAGAGAAAGCCCGCACACAGCAACAAAGACCCAATGCAGCCAAAAATTAATAACTAAAAAATAAATTTTAAAAAATGATACAGTCAAGTCATTAGTGTCATAGAATAATCCCTCACTGTCTCCTTACTTCAGCTCTTCTGACCCTTCTTGACCAGCTGACTCATGAAAAGGAAAGCCTGTCATCCCAAAATTCAGAGGGATGGGGACTGTGCACTGACTTCAGAATAACAGGTGAGGGATTAATACACAATCACTTTAATTACACAAACAGACCACAAAATGCATATCAACATAGATTATGTTTTATTTGAGTATTTGTATTTCATTAGCGTGTAATACAAGTTATAGTAAGGGTTTGTGTAATTCTGAAATAAGGTTCTTGAATAACATTGTGGCATGTCTCCCCAGAGCAACCGTCCTCAAACACTAAGAGCCATTTAATGAAGGTACCTACCAACAGCCCAAGTGCCCCAAAAACTCTGTCACAAATCTTCTTTGTACACAACATTGCTGAGTACTCTGTTCTACACGTGGAATTTGACGAAGAAGAAAGCCATGTGCAAGAAATCACACTTCAGCAGTCTGCCCATGTACAGGTAATGAACCACAAGCATCATCCATGAACACTCCTCCACAGATGTACAAGATCAAAGAAAACCTACTCAGAAGACACCTACTGATTGGTCCAGATTCTCAACCGCCTGCTGGCCCTCAGGCTGATGAGCTCTAACATAACCGAAGAACTTTTTTTTACTGATCTCATTGGCAATGTTTCCATAGACAGCATAATCCCCTACATCCTCAAGAAGAAGATGGCAGAGTATAATGGCCAGATCACTGATGCCAATCTATAGAGCACACCACACACCTGCTGAAAAGCACAAGGATCCTCCCAGGACCGCTCAGATACAAAGAAAATGAAGTTGTGGTATTTTGGTATGTGCAAATATTTCCAGCATGTTAGTCATTTTCTACCTGGCTTCTTTTACCTGTTAATATCAGACACAAGCAACTAAAAGACTAATAGGCTCTTTTCCTGCCATAAGAAATGTTTTAATGCCTTTTGATGAAGCAGCAGATTTTGGAACAATCTTTTAACTCAATCTGTATTTAGAAATTGTCAAAACGCAAAAAACAAAAACAATGTTTTATAATGTCAGAGACCAGTATTAAAGAAAACTAAGAGAAAACTCTTGAAAAACAAAGAAGCCTTATATTCCATGGTAAATTCTAATTCATTTAAAAAAACCTTAAGCTAGACATTTGCTATTAACATTCCATTGAATGCTCAACTTAACTTGTCACCTAAGAAGTTTTATGAATAGTGTTTTTAAGAACACAGTAAAGTAAGTAGATAGGATGACAGAATTCAAGCCAATATTCTCCTAACCTCTTCCAAAGAAGAATAAAGCCACAAAGGATTACTATGCCCTTGTGCCTTGTACTTATTATAGTAATTTGCATTAATATGGTTTGTGATGGTTTTCTCATTATATTCAAGAAAGCAGTTAATTGCCTATTAACAACAGTTGTCCTTTTACAAGAAAAAACGATTAAAGCTTAGCAAAAATAAAATTGTTTAGACAAGATCTGATTTTAAAATTTCAAGAAGTGGTTAGATAAACTGTGCTTTTATTTACTTATTATGCGTTAAGTAGACTATATTCCAACGTGTAGATAGACACATTTTAAAAAGTATTGCCCCCCTAAAATTATTCCTACTCACCGAATTTTCACTTACCTATGCCCTTATGATTAAGCATTTGGTGGAAATCAAAATCAATACTACATATTGAAATAAGGAATGTATGTAAAATTACACGAAAACTCTTACTTGCCTACTGCTTATTTTTAAAGACAAGAATTAACTATACCCACATAAATGCTATTAATTCACCTGGCAATAATTGCTATTATGTTGCCCTTCTTTTAGATGCAAAAAGAAAAGAAAATTAAAAGTTGACTACCATTAACTGGGCAAGAAATGAAAAAGCAGCAACTTCTATGGATTATTATTTTTAATTGAAATTTTATTGAGATAATTTTAGATTCACGTGTGGTCGTAAGAAATTATACGGAGATACCTTGTACACTTTGGCCAGTTTACCCCAATGATAACATTTTGCAAAACTGTAGTATAATATCACATCCAGGATATTGACACTGATACAATCCACCAATCTTAATAAGATTTCCTCATTTTTCTTGTACTACTCATCTGTTGAGTGTGTGTATGTATGAAGTTCTATATTATTACCTGTGTAGGTTTACATATCCACCACCACATTCAAGATAAATCATAAAAGCTAAAACTATAGAACTCAGAAGAAAACAAAGGTGTAAATCTTTGTGACCTTGGACTAGGCAATGGTTTCTTAGATATGACACCAAAAGTGCAAGCAATAGCAATAAATAAATAAATAAGACTTTATCAAAATTAAAAACCTTTGTGCTTCAGTGTACACTGTTAAGAAAGTGAAAAGGCAACTTACTGAATGGGAGAAAATTTTTACAAATCATATATCTGGTAGGAGTTTTTTATTTTTTTTATGTTTTTTTTAACATCTTTATTGGAGTATAATTGCTTTGCAATGGTGTGTTAGTTTCTGCGGTATAACAAAGTGAGTCAGCTATACGTATACATATATCCCCATATCCCCTCCCTCTTGCGTCTCCCTCCCACCCTGCCTATCCCACCCCTCTAGGTGGTCACAAAGCACCGAGTTGATCTCCCTGTGCTATGCAGCTGCTTCCCACTATCTTTTTTTTTTTCTTTTGTGGTACACGGGCCTCTCACTGTTGTGGCCTCTCCCGTTGCGGAGCACAGGCTCTGGACGCGCAGGCTCAGCAGCCATGGCTCACGGGCCTAGCCGTTCCGCGGCATGTGGGATCCTCCCAGACCGGGGCACGAACCCGTGTCCCCTGCAGCAGCAGGCGGACTCTCAACCACTGCGCCACCAGGGAAGCCCATTATCTATCTATTTTACATTTGGTAGTGTATATATGTCCATGCCACTCTCTCACTTTGTCACAGCTTACCCTTCCTCCTCTCTGTGTCCTCAAGTCCATTCTCTATGTCTGTGTCTTTATTCCTGTTCTGCCCCTAGGTTCTTCAAACTATTTTTTTTAATTGCACATATATGTGTTAGCATACAGTATTTGTTTTTCTCTTTCTGACTTAACTTCACTCTGTATGACAGACTCTAGGTCCGTCCACCTCACTACAAATAACTCAATTTTGTTTCTTTTTATGGCTGAGTAATATTCCATTGTATATATGTGCCACAGCTTCTTTATCCATTCATCTGTCAATGGACACTTAGGTTGCTTCCATGTCCTGGCTATTGTAACTAGTGCTGCAATGAACATTGTGGTACATGACTCTTTTTGAATTATGGTTTTCTCAGGGTATATGTCCAGTAGTGGGATTGCTGGGTCGTATGGTAGTTCTATTTTTACTTTTTTAAGGAACCTCCATACTGTTCTCCATAGTGGCTGTATCAATTTACATTCCCACCAACAGTGATAAGAATTTTTTGTCTAATATATATAAAGACCTTAAAGAACTCTTATAGGGCTTCCCTGGTGGCGCAGTGGTTGAGAGTCCGCCTGCCGATGCAGGGGTCACGGGTTTGTACCTGTGAGCCATGGCCACTGAGCCTGCATGTCCGGAGCCTGTGCTCTGCAACGGGAGAGGCCACAACAGTGAGAGGCCCACGTACCACACACACACACACAAAAAGGAACTCTTATAACTAAATAATAGAAAAAAAAAACAATTTTTTTAAATGGGCAAATTATCTCAATAGACATTTTTCCAAGGAAGAGATACAAATGGCCCAAAAACATGAAAAAATTGCTCAGTATCATTAGCACATCAGATAAATACATATCAAAACTATAGTGAGACACCACTTTACACCCATAGGTTGGCTAGAATCAAAAAGAAGGATAGCAAGTGGTGGTGAAAATGTAGAGACATTTGAACCCTCACATTCTGCTAATAGGAATGTAAAATCATGCAGCTGCTTTGAAAAGCACTCTGGCAGTTCTCAAATGGTTATACATGGAGTTACCATATGACTTAGCAATTCTACTCTTAGGGATATATCCAAGAGAAATGAAAACATATGCTCACACACAAAAAAATTTATACAAATGTTTATAGCAGAATTATTCATAATGGCCAAAAATCAGAAAGAACCTAAATGTCTACCAACATATGAATGGATAAATAAAATGTGGCATATCCATACAATGGCATATTACTTGGCAATAAAAAGAAATAAGTTATGCATATATATGCTACATCATAGATGAACCTTGAAATTACTATACTAAGTGGAAGAAGCTAGTCACAAAAAATCACATATTGCATGATTTCGTTTATATGAAATATACAAAATTGGCAAATCTATAGAGACAGAAAATCAATTAGTGTTTGCCTAGGGCTGTTGGGGGGAGTTGGAGAGAAGTAGGGAATGACTTCTAGTAGTTATGGGGGTTCTTTTTAGAGTGATGAAAATGCTCTAAAACTGATTGTGAGGATGGTTGCAAATATTTGTGAATATACTAAAAACCATTGATTTGTATACACTTCAAATGGGTGAATTGTATGGTATGTGAATTATAACTCAATAAAATTATTATTTATTTTTTAAATGTTAGAAAAAAGGCAAATCATGAGGGCCCTTCATGTTGTGCTTTTATAACCATACCCACCTTTTCCCACCCCTTCCTATCTTCATTTCTATTCAGTGGCAATTATTAATCTGCCCTCTATTTCTAATAGTTTGTTATTTAGAAAATGTTACACAAATGAAATTATACACAGTGTAACCTTTTGGGATTGACTTTTTTTGCTCAACAGAATTTCTTGGACATTCATCCAAATTGTTGCATGTATCAATAGTTCGTTTCTTTCTATTTGTTACCCTTGGTTTGGATGCACCATAATTTGTTTAACCATTCACCTGTTGAAAGACATCTGGGATGGTTCCTGTTTGGGGCTGTTAGAAATAAAGCTTCTAGGAACATTCATGTACAAGTTTTTGCATCAAAATAAGTTTTTATTTCTCCGTGGAGTGGGACGGGGTGTTGGTGGGGGAATGCCCAATAGGGCAATAGCTGGATTATATGGTAATCTGGTATACAGTTTTTTAAGAAACTGCCTGTTTTCCAGAGTAGCTGTATCATTTTACATTCCCACCAGCAATGTATGAGTGACCCAGTTTTTCCACATTCTCATCAGAATTTGGTGTTAGTATTTATTGTTAGTCATTCTGATAGGTGTGTAGTGAGATCTCATTGTGGTTTTAATTTGCATTTCCTTGATGGCTAGTCCTGTTAAACGTTTTTTTCTGTGCTTCTCTGCCATCTGTTTATCCTTGTCAGTGAAATGTCTGTGCCTGCTTTTTGCTCATTTTCTAATTGGATTGTATTTTACTGTTGAGTTTGTGATGTTCTTTATTTGTTTAAAATACTAGTCCTTTTTGCATAGGTGTTGTATTAGTTTCCCAGCGCTGCTGGAACAAATTACCACAAACTGTCTGTGTTAAAACAATGGAAATTTATTCTCTCACCATTCTAGAGACTAGAAGTTCAAAATAAAGGTATCAGCAGGGTTGCACTTCCTCTGGAAGAAAAGCCGTCCTTTGCCTCTTGCAGCTTCTAGTGGCTGTCAGCATTCCTGGGCTTGTGGCCACTGCCCTCTCTCTTCTCTGTCTTCACATCACCTTCTCCTCTGTTTGCCCGGTGGCTGCATCACTCCAGTCTCTGCCCCCATCGCACTGACTTACCTGTGTACTTGTCCAATTTCCCTCTGCCTTTTCCTTACAACGACACTTGTGATAGCATTTAGGGCCCACGTGGATAACCTCAAATAATCTTATCTCAAAATCCTTAGCTTAATTACATCTACAAAGACTCTTTTTCCAAATAAAATAACATTTACAAGTTTCAGGGATCAGGACTTGATAGTTTTAAGCAGTCACTATTCACCCTATCACGAGTGGTTTGCAAACATTTTACTCCCAGGCAGTATCTTGTCTTTTTATCCTTTTAACAGGGTCTTTCACAGGGAAATAAGTTTTTTATTTCAATGACGTACACTTTATCAATATTTCCTTTTATGGATCGTGCTTTTTGGCATCCAGTGGATGGACTCTGCAGTCAGAGCAGGTACGAACGCACTTCGTAGAAAGGGATTAGGTAGTTGCCTGGATCAGAAGATGGAAATTAGTGGAGTCTGGACCTGAATAATACTTAGAAAGTAGAAGTGACCGGACTGGGTAACTGGACGTGGAGAAGCTAAGGGAGAATAAAAAATTAGGAAGATTCCCCAGTCTTCTGGGCAGGTAACTGGATGGATGCTGGTGTTACTGCCTGAGGGGAAAAGAGCCAGAGGTAGTCGGGCAAAGAGAAAGAACCTGGATCTGAATAGTTCAGATATCTGCAACCTGCCTAACAAAATCCCGTTAATCCAAAAGCTGCTCCTTATTTTGGTTTGAATACCCTTTAACCGCCTCCGTGCGGCAGGTTGACTGCTTCGGCGGGCAAACAACCGAGAAGATTCGTCTCACAAGAGGGAGCCCTTGCGCATAACCTCGAAGACGGGCAGCTGTAAGACTACAGAAACAGGAACCTTTTGAACTCCTTAAAATACCCGCCCTGAAAGGTGTCGGAGAGGCTCCACCCCCAAACACCAACAACTCCGAGCCGAAAAGCGCCGGACAACTGGCTCCGCCCCCGCGGGAGGGGGCGACGGATACCCGGATGCGGATTCTCGGCGGGATTGCGTCACATGAGGCCGCCCGGCGGGGCGGGACTCTGCCTGCGCCTTGGGCTGCGCCGCAGCGTCACGTGACCGCGTCCAGCCAGCCAATGGGTGAGCGCGGCGGAGAATTTCGAATGTGGTTGCAGCGGTCAGCGGCGCGGTGAGAGAGGGTCCCTGAGGCTAAGGGGGCTCGGAGCTCAGGACGCGCACGGCCAGACAGCCTCGCGGAGCCTTGGAATGTGAGGAGGAGGGCGACAGCTGTGGCAGAAGCCGTGGCCAAGGTACCGTGGTGGACGTCCCTGCTGGAGGCGGGTCTCCGGGCCTCTTCCGGGAGCCTCCAACCCGTCCCGCTTTCTCAAGAGGAGGCTGCAGGTTTTTCGGGTGTGACACAGGGGCATCTTGACCCCTGTCCCCCTTCCCTCTGGGTTTCTCTGTTCTGAGTTCGGTGGCCAAAAGCTCAGGCTGTGGCGTCGGCCTGACCGGGTGCCTCTCTCTGCTCAGCCCCCCGACCTGCGCTTTGCGATGCTCTTATTTCCTCTTCTGTTCAGTGGGCCCGGAACCTCGCGCCTCGCGGAACTGTGTGACTTAAGTGATGTGAAAGTAAAGCGTTTACAGTAGTTAAAAGCCAGGCTCAACGTGAGGGCACACAAACTGGCAGGTATTTTTTGTGTGGCTCGATGCCTTTGACGTCCTTTTCTTTTGCTGCTTCTCTTACCCTGGAAAAGCCGGCACTGGCCCGTGTCCTACAGCAAGAGTGATGAAAGAATTATGATGGAGATCAAATTTTTTAGGTTCTTTTGAACCTAGGCCCCTTACCCGAATACTGTACAGATTGAGACTGCCGTCCGCGCTGTGACTGATTTCATTCCTTCTCTCCACCACACCCCCTTTTAAGACCATCAGCCTAGACGGGAATGAAACTTCTGATAGGGCATATTTCTTTTGTAATTTTAAGTTGATTAAATGTAAGAACGAAAGTTTTTTTATATAAGCTCTGCTTTTAAAGTAACCAAACCAACTTGCTCAGTTACCTAATCTGCCTGGCTCTCAAACATCTACAGGTTTGAACTCCAAAAACTCCATTGTGGTAGGGTATTTTATACAACCCATTTAACATTAGTGTTTAAAAATGATAGTTGTAAAAAAAAAAAAATGATAGTTGTGCTTGCTCTACTGGAAACATCCCAGTATATATTGTATCTGTATTGGCAGAAAGAAAATATTTAATGAAATCTACAGTATCTATATTTAAGACCCCAGAGGAAAATAAGGAAGGCCTGGAGAAAACACTCAAGAAAATGTAAGATTCAGGAAAATATTTGACTAAGAGGAGATGAAGATGTCCTTTTGCAGTGAAAATTGTATACGTAGATTGTGGTAGGAAACAAGAATTATTTTTTGCAATTTAAGATCTTCAAAGTACAGTCTAGGGCAAAAGAGGTTCATGAAAAGTAATTTGACATGCTTAGTAGCAAAATACTGAAGCCATCTGATTTGCAGCATTGAAAGATTTACATATACTTATGTACTAATACACTCAATGGTATGGTCTCCTGGCAGTGCATGTTTTGCTACTTTCAACTGTATGTAGAACAATAATTACATAATGTCTGCTGTATGCATGATCTGAGTTTTAAAAATAACTATGAGAAAATTGGCATGTTCCTCCACCCCAGTTCCTGCTTTTTCTAGCTCTGTGATTGTTATAACAGCCTAGTGAAATTGTATATAATGTTACATAGCATAACTAAACCTCTCAAGATCACCTAACTTTCTTGAGCATGTGTGCATATCTTAAGTAACTGGAAAGCAAAGCCCAGATATGTATTTTTTGCCTCTGAACTAATGCTGTAAGCCTAATAAACATTAAAAGTTGGTCATAAATATAGTCATAGGAAACATAAATAATAATAACTTCAAAATATATTAAGCATTTCCCTTAATGCCTAGTATTAGGTTGGTCAAAAAGTGCCTTCAGTTTTTTAAGTAAAAATAAAAGACACGTTTTTCATTTTCACCAAGAACTTTATTGAACAACGTATTCACCCTTTTGTTCCACTACCTTCTGCCATTTTTCAGGCAACTTCATAATTCCATCTTCCCAAAACTTTTTATCTTTTTGAGCAAAGAACTGTTCCAAGTGCCTTTTACAGTCTTCCAGGGAATTGAAATTTTTTCCATTAAGAGAATTTTGTAAAGACTGAAATAAATGGAAATCTGAAGGTGCAATGTCTGGTGAATTTAGCGGATGAATCAGAACTTCCCAGCCAAGCTGTAACAGTTTTTGCCTGGCCATCCAAAGAAACATGAGATCTTATGTTATTCTGATGGAAGATTATGCATTTTCTGTTCACTAATTCTGGACACTTTTCGTCGAGTACTGCTTTCAGTTGGTCTAATTGGGAGCAGTACTTGTTGGAATTAATCATGGTTTTCCAGAAGGAGCTCATAATAAAGGACTCCCTTCCAATCCCACCATATATACAACATCACCTTTTTTGGATGAAGACTGGCCTTTGGTGTGGTTGGTGGTGGTTCATTTCACTTGCCCCACAATCTCTTCTGTTCCACATTGTTGTACAGTATCCAGTTTTCATCGCCCATCACAATTTGTTTTAAAAATGGAACGTTTTCAGGACGTTTAAGTAGAGAATCTCATGTGGAAATACGGTCAAGAAGGTTTTTTTCACTTAACTTATGTGGAACCCAAAAAATCAAAGTGATTCACATAACCAGGCTGGTGCAAATGATTTTCAGCGTTGGATTTGGATATTTTGAGTATGTCGGCTATCTCCTGTGTGGTATAACGTTGATTGTTCTCAATTATTGTTTCTATTTGATCGCTATCAACTTCAACTGGTCTACCCTACCATGAAGCATCGTCCAGCGAGAAATCTACAGCAGGAAACTTTGCAAACCACTTTTGACACATTCGATCAGTCACAGCACCTTCTCCATACACTGCACAAATCTTTTCTTTGAGTTTCAGTTGCATTTTTACCTTTCTTGAGATAATAAAGCATAATATGCTGAAAATGTTGCTTTTTTCTTCCATCTTAAGTATTAAAATAGCTACATAAAAATTCACCAATTTTGGGCTTCCCTGGTGGCGCAGTGGTTGAGAGTCCACCTGCCGATGCAGGGGACGCGGGTTCGTGCCCCAGTCCAGGCAGATCCCACATGCCGTGGAGCGGCTGGGCCCGTGAGCCATGGCCACTGAGCCTGCACATCCGGAGCCTGTGCTCCGCAACGGGAGAGGCCACAACAGTGAGAGGCCCGCAAAAAAAAAAAAAAAAAATTCACCAATTTTGATGTGTGTTTTTTTGATGTATTTTTTTAAATGCATGCTGATATGACAGCTGTCACATAACGATCTAACAAAATTGTTTCAAATGAAGTTGAAGACAACTAAGTGCTACTAGAGCCATCTTATGGAAAAAACTGAATGAACCTTTTGGCCAACCCAATGTATAGTAAGCCCCCAATGAGTATTTGTTAAAGAATAAATAAGTGGCATATTATAGAGCCTTTGTGTTGGAAATCCATATTTATTAAGCCTTCTGTATAAAGTACCTGAGGAGGATAAAATTGTGCCACAAATATTAATGTAATTTAAAAGCTGCAAATGTAGGTTATTACCAGATTGGCTATCTACTTTGGGCTAATTCTACAGTTACAAAGTCTCTATTTAATCCGTTGTTTTTTTTTTTTTTTTTTTTTTTTTTGTGGTATGCGGGCCTCTCACTGTTGTGGCCTCCCCCGCTGCGGAGCACAGGCTCCGGACGCGCAGGCTCCGGACGCGCAGGCTCAGCGGCCATGGCTCACGGGCCCAGCCGCCTCTCAACCACCTGCGCCACCAGGGAGGCCCTATTTAATCCGTTTTTTATGAATAACCTGTGTTTTCAGTTTTGTTTTATATTTGATATCACCCCTTGAAAAATTAAATATTTTCCATTGTTCTAAAGTCCTAGGCAGAAGATGGCCAAGGAAAGATGCCTCAAAAAGTCCTTTCAAGATAGTCTTGAAGACATAAAGAAACGAATGAAAGAGAAAAGGAGTAAAAACTTGGCAGAGATTGGCAAACGAAAGTCTTTGATAGCTGCGCCATGCCAAATAATCAGTAAGAAATTTTCATGTTGTCCTTTACATCACTGTTTAAGATTAGATTTAATAACTGATAAAAAAATTTATTCTCTTTTAGCCAACACTTCTACACTGCTAAAAAACTACCAAGACAACAACAGAATGTTAGTCTTAGCTTTGGAAAATGAAAAGTCCAAAGTGAGAGAAGCCCAGGATATCATCTTACAGCTGAGGAAAGAATGTTACTACCTCACGTGTCAGCTGTACACACTGAAAGAAAAACTTACTTCACAACAGACAGAAGAACCTGCTCAGGTATTTTGATCACAAAGGCTCAATTTCTTGGGAAAAATGTTAAAGCCATGAATTAGTAGTTTAGATCAATTATGTTTTTTAAATTAATTACTGATAGCTCTGTTATTAATGAAGTGATGAGAACATCTTTCTTCAGTGCTGCAGCCCAGTTGTATGTGGGCCAGTTAAGAAAGATTCAAGCATATACCTGTAGCTGATTGAGGCTTATACTCATATAACTTGCTTCTGAAAGCAGGTAGCAAGTCAACGTATAAAAGAAATAGTTTAGCCTCTTGCATGGCCAGACCCTTTGAATGGCAACGATGTGAGTCAGAGGTAGGGGCAACCAAGCCAAAGGTCTAAAAGTGGTTGTGGAAGCAGACTAGTCCAAAAGTTTTAATCAGTGCTATTAATCTTAGCTTTTCTATGTGGTTTTGCTACACCAGTGGGGTTTTGAAAGGACTACCTTGACTGGGGAGATGGGAGGTATTTAAGCGCTTTATGGAGAATCATTTTTACCTACTAGTTGCCTAAATAAGGACAATTATATATTAACTCCCAAACAAGAAATATCCTGAACATTTTGCTGTCTGTTCTTCAGTCTGATTCTGTTTGTGTCCAGGAATGTATAGAAAGGCCAGCCGAAACATAGGAGATGTGGAGAAATTTTGATTTAGGGTCTTATCTGGGTCTCATCACACATTAATCCCTAGAAGAGAGAGGACGAGCCAGTTTCTCTCCTTTTCCCAGAGGCCACTGCCAGGGAAACTGCATGGGGCAGAAAAGAAAAGAGCAGTGGTGAGTGTCAGGTGTTAACACTTGGGTGTCCATCTGTTTGCCACGTCAGTGAAGACAGTTGTGTTGGCACCTACGGCAGGAGAAGAAGCCAGAGCCTAGTGATTAAGGTAGGGGTCTGGACTCGAGAAAGGAATTAAGTCACCTATCCATTGAGAGGAAGAGTCAGTGAAAGAGTTCTTGCTTCCCTGCAACTAAGGTGATTCCATATTTTTTCTGTGTATGATATATATAGAACATGTGTGTGTATACACATACATATGTACACATATAGCAACATATACATACATAATATAGTAGAAAATTGTCTATAAAGATTAGATACGATTTTTTTTTTTTTTCCCTTCATGTGAAGGTTATTTAAATATTTTTCCTTCAGAATGTAATCTTTCCTAATTTTTTTCTTTTCCTTGTTTGGTCAACTAGTGAGGAAAAAAATTTCTCCAAAGACATTTGAATCTTCCTTTTCCCTTTCCAAATGTTTGCTGAAATCACACAGAGTAGCGTCAAGTGAGTACTCAGTGAGATAATCACAAAAACAGTGGTGAAAAAATTCTGTTATTGTAGGCCTTTTGACATTTATGAGTGATTTTTGAATATTTATTAAAAGATATTGTTAGTTGCTGGGTGAAAGTATTCCTAGCATTTAAAACATCAGAGTTTGTTTTCTGCCACGTACTCGCTGTATGTATCACTCATTCTCAACCATCATTGTATACATTTGCATCCTTGTTTATCAAGTCAATTTTGCAGTGCTGGAGAACTTAAAATGCTTTAATAAGAATGCTTTTCTTGGGCTTCCCTGGTGGTGCAGTGGTTGAGAGTCTGCCTGCCGATGCAGGGGACATGGGTTCGTGCCCCGGTCCGGGAAGATCCCACATGCCACGGAGCGGCTAGGCCCGTGAGCCATGGCCGCTGAGCCTGTGCGTCCAGAGCCTGTGCTCCGCAAAGGGAGAGGCCACAACAGTGAGAGGCCCGCGTACCACAAAAAAAAAGAATTTTTCTTACCTACCAATAATTAACTTATGTTGTAAGGATTAATCAGAAAGTAATTTCTAATAGCATTTTGTTCCCTAAGTTTTATCATGGCTCTTTTAAATAATTTTTATATCACTCTGTAGTTAAATATCCTCCTTTATTTATCTTCAGTAATAATACTAGCTTTAGAACATTAGCTATATTGATAATAAATTTAAAACTTTTAACAGGATTAAATTTCTAGTTGTTTCTGATGAACAGTTTTAACCTGTTCATTATAATGTCTTCATTTTATATGTACATCAAATTTCATAAAACAACTGCACTGAATTGGAGTGACTTTTAAGGAATCATACCGGGCCGCTCGTCTTCCTAACAGAGATCTACACACCTTCCTGTGTCTACACTGTGTTCTCCGTCTTTCTTCCTGTGCCACTGGCAGAAGTGTCTCTGCTCCTATCCAAGCCCAGTCCCTCCCCTTATGCATCAGATTCCCTTCTTTTCATCTCCTCTAGGACTTTGCACCCTCCTCTAACATTTACCTCCCTCTAATGAATCGTTCTAGCTACATACAAATGTGCTTCAATATCTCTCATCTTAAGAGGAAAAGAAAATAAATGGAACCTCTCCTGATCTCATTCCTCCATCTCCTCATCTCTGCTTCCATTCACAGCGGAACTTTTCCAGAGAGAACAGAACACTTACTGTCTTCCCTTCCTCAGCGTCCCCTCACATTTGAACTCACTCTTATCAGGCTTTCATCCCCACCATTCTGTTGTCACTGTGTGTCAAGGTCACCAAAACCTCCATGTTACCAAATTCAGGGGTCACTTGTTGGCCTTGAAGTAATACATAGTACAGGGATGACTCTTTGCTGGAAATACTTTGATCTCTTAGCTTTCTTAGCATCATACTCTCCTTGTTTATCTTTCTGACTGTTCTATGTCCATCTCTTCTGCTGGCTTCTTTACTTTTAAACATCAGTTGTCCTAGGCCCATCTCATCTGCTCCCATAGCTTTAAATATTGTCTGCCTGCTGGTGGCTTCCAAATTTGTAGCTAAAGACCTACACAAACACACACACACACAGTTACTACTTGATATATTCACTTAAATATTTATAAAGGATCTCAAATATATTGCATACAAAGCACAGCTCTTTATTTCCCCCCTCCCAAGACATTGGACTTCTGCCTCCCTCTGTAAGTCTTACTCAGCTCAATAAGGCAACCCACCCATTTGCTCAAGTCAGAAGCATAAGAAGCTTCCTTCTCACTCTGTGTCCCCACCTCCACCCCTATTCAATGTGAGTGCACTGTTATCGCAAAGCCTTCCCCTGGGCTTCACCTCCACAGCCATAGAATTCCTGTCCAAGCTGATATGTCTTGCTTGATTTACTATGATGACTTCCTAACAGCCTGTGCCCTTGGCCCTTTTCAATCCATGTTTCACACAGTGGCCAGACTGATCTCTTTAAAGCTCAGATCATTTTACTTCCCTGCTTAATATTCAAATGACTTCCCATCATACATAGACTAAAATCCAAACTCATGGTTCTCAAGGCCCTACATTATCTGGCCTCTGTGTGCCCACCTCTCACTGGTCTTTTCAGTGACTATGTTCCAGCCCCAGTAGCCTTTGTTTTCTGAGCACAGCAAGGTTTTCCTACATCATGACTTTTGTATCTGCTGTTTCCACTTCTTCCTCCTTCAATGGCTGGCTCTTTGCATTCTTCAGATTTCAGATGAAAGTCATCCCATCTAAAAGAGACCTCCAACATCAGTTACTCACTGTCATTTCAACCTGAGTATTTCCTTCATTGCATTTATCACCGTCAGCTTTTTTACATTTCATCTCCCTACACTAGCATGTAAGCTTTAAAAGGATAGTACTTAATCTATTTTGTAGCTATAGATTCAGTTCCTAGAACAGTCCCTGGCACCATAGCAGACTGTCAATAAGTACTGTTGAATAAATGAATGCTTTGTTATGAATATTTCCATTGTACCAGTGTTTTCTTTGTTTTAATACATTGACAGGACCGGGAAGTATGTCCCTCTGGAATGGACTCCAGTCGCGACAGCATCTCCAGGAATTTACTCGTGGAGGATTTACCGTTAGTATCAAATTCATTATTATGATTATTAATGCCAAGTAGTATTTAATTCTGTGATCCATTTATGAAAGGAAATTAGCATTATATTGACTCTTGTATTTGGGTCTGATGTTCTCTCTAAGAATGTATTTAAAAAATTTTATATGTTGAAATTCTGTGCTATGTAGCCAAGCCAAAGCTTTCTTCTATTTAGTTACTTTTTTGATGTCTAGGAATAAAAAGCTTCTCCTGAATTTTTAAACTATTCCCTTCAGTTATATTTTTCTTGTATTGTGTTTTTATTCTAAGGATTGGTTATTCAAATGATGGTATTTTGCCAGGACTACAAATAGTCTGGTTTAGAAAAGAAATCTAATAAAATATCATATTTAACACAGCTTTCACACTGTCTTGCTAATCCACTTCATTCTTAAATACCATCAGACCTCATATACCTTCTTCTTCTCTTGGATTAAGTGTACTTTATTTGTTTGCTTATGAATTACTGAGATATAATTAGATACAGTAAAATGCACAGATCTTAATTACACAGTTCAGTGAATTGGACTAATGTATACACCCGTGAACCAAAACCTGAGTTAAGATGCAGAGCATTGCTGTCGCTCTGGCCCGGGGTTTCTCAGTCTAAGCGCCTCTGACATTTTGGGCTACATCATTCTTGTTTGTGGGGCTGTCCCAAGCATTGTGGGATGTTTAGCAGCATCCCTGGCCTCCACCCACTAGAGGCCAATAGCAGCCCCCCTCGAACAGTTATAAGAACCAAAATGTCTCTCAACATTGCCAAATATCCCGGGGATGTTGGGGGGAGGGGGAGGTTAACTGTCCCCAGGTGAGAGCTACTGCTATAAGCCATTCCCTCATGTGCCTTTCGAGTCTGTGCCCCCTCCTTGCAGAAGTAATCACTAATATGATTCCTATCTCCATATCAATTTTAATCATGAATAGTTTTTAAACAGTTGAATGTTAAGATATGACAAAATATTTATGTGATGATCAAAAAGCAAGATGAGGTAATTGAGTTTTTATAAGGTTTCTAAAATTGTTATTAGTTGGTTGCCATAACTCTGTTACCTAAACTTGTACTTAAGTTTTGATGTCCAGAGGGGGAAATTCTCTACAGAAAATAGAGAATAAAATTATAATTAGAATGAAATGGCCATATTAAAGCATAAAGAATGGAAATTTCTTGTTCCATGAACCAAAGGGGAACAAAATTTTTAAAGAAAATTAACAGTATTAACTTCAGAGGAGTCAGTAGGTAAGCACCGTAGAAGTGTTCACTGCCCACAAATCACAGCTTGGCTAATGATAACGCAGGCTCCTAAAGAAGGATCTAACTGAATTTCTTTAATGTATTTTATAAGTTGATCTGATTGGCTGTTTCTCCAGTTAAATGAAATGGTGAGTTATGGAACGTTTTCAGGAGGAACTGTCCAATTTGATATGTTAGTTCCTCCAGTGGCAGTTGAATGTCAGTTCTAACAAATCAGCCTCCACGTAATCAGCATAAGTGTTTTTTGGTTTCCTTTGATATAGAACAGATGTAGTGATTTAGAGCGGAATTATGAAATGATACTAAAAAAAAAAACTTACTTTGTAGAAAATCTTAAAATTTGTTTTTATTACATAATTGTTAAATAAATTTTTGTTTTTTATTGGTATTTTCTAAGGCAAGTTCCTCTTCAGGACACTGACTTTCCAGGACAAGGATTGTATCAAATAGAAGGTAATACAAATGAAAATCTAAAAATACTGCTAAAGGCAAGATGAGATCTTTGGGAACAAGTAACATAATTAAATTTCTCTAATTTTTTATTTGTTTACCTTTTTAAATCTTCTTGTCTGGTATTCTGCTCAAAGCAAAGATCTGATTATTTTACACAGAATAACAAGAGTTTTAAAACACATCCATTTATTTTTCCAAATCTATAGTCAGAAACCTTGACTATAACTGTTGCTGCAGTTTACTGAGCCTACTATGTGTTACGCTCTGTGTTAGGCATTTAACATACCGTAGTTAACCCTCATAACGACCTTGGAATATATAGGTACAGACAGTCGGAAGGAAGTAAGTATTATGCTCCCCAGATTTTTATTTATTTATAGTAAATGTGGGAAAACTACAGGATGAATTTTCATTAGTTGCATCTTTAACTTTGAATTCTAAGATTCTTGAAATTTAAATTTCCATAAAGTAAAACTATCTTTCTCATTTGTTTTTTTAAATTCTCAGAGCCAGTACCTACTATTTCTCAAGACAGACTGGGATTCGATTTGGATTCAGGTGAAGATAAGTCAGCTGATAATGTCTTACCTAGAACTGTATCTCTCCGTCGCAGTTTAAAGAAACATGTCAACAATCCATGTCAGTTCAATGCTTTGGATGAATTTGGAATCAGTCATTTGTCAGAGCAGTCTTTGGAACTGGAAAGAACTAGATTTGTAGACCCACCAGTAAACACGCACATACCTGAAAATGTAGAACAAAATTTTTATCAATGGAACAAGGATCAAATTTACTTATCACCAAAGCTAATTCATCCAGGACAATCTACTAAAACAAAAGAAGACATTTTAGAGTATAAATTAGACCAAACTAAAAGTAAGCACAGAGCTGCCCAAGGAAGAAAAAGAGAAGAGAAAAGAAAAGCTAACAAAAGGAGAAAATCAAAATCTGTCTCAAAATATAAAGGGAGCAAAAGTGAATATAAAAAAACTGTTTCCCAAAAAAAGCTGGATAAATCTGTCACCTCTAGGGATGCTTACAATTTTAATTTGGAAGAGGGTGTTCATCTCACTCCTTTCCGACAAAAAATGAGCAATGATTCTAAAAGAGAAGAAAACAACAATGAATCTGAAGTGAGCATCTGTGAATCAAGTGTTTCAGGAGATGACTCTGATGACCTCTATCTGCCCACGTGCAAGTACAGTCAAGATCTCACCCGTGAATCGGGTAGGAGTCCAGTCACCAGGCCTCGATCTAAAAGAGCACTGAAGCATAGGGGTGAAAAGGAGACAGAGGGTTCTGAGCCAACAAAAACTCCTCCTAGTAAGTGATTGACTTGTTTGCCTGCATTTTTAATGTTTATGATAAATGATCACTCCTGGTGCTTATATACTATACTTACCATCTGTTTCTCTGGAGGAGGTTACAGACTTACCATCTGTCTCTTTGGGGAAAGTTACAGTCAGATGAAATAGTCGAGGGCTATGGGGTGGAAATCACAGTTGTGTTGCTTCAACATGCTTTAAGCTAATTTAAATCCTCTCTGAGAACAAATACTACTTGTTATGGAGAAAGCAATTTTACTTTCAGTAAATGAAAGCTTCCAAGGCGAGGAAAAAACTTTTGTGGAGTTAAGTTGAATTAAAATGCCTATTACACACTCCCCTGAAACAGCCTGTTGAAAATGAAATCAAACTTGAATCCAGTGACCTGTAATTTTAATGGCTTTGCTTTATATGGTCAACTTGACAGGAACCACAATTTAAAATAATTTTCTATTTAGTGAACGTGGCCTAATTAGACCAAGAAAACCTTTTCCTCAATTGATGGGCTTAGTATTCTTTTGTAAGACATTTGTAAAACATCTAAAAACTGTGGCTTAGAAAAATCTTGCTTTTATTGGTTAGATCAAAAAGTAGGCATGGTTCAAATACAGCCTGCACCTGCCCACAGAGATTCTCATCTGGGAATTTTAGTCTGGGGAAACTAACATAAACAGGCAGGTTTTATTCCCAAAATATTGTCATGCTAGTTCATTTGATCCTCAGAACAACTGTGACATGTAGGTGTGATCATGCTTGTCTTGTTTATAAGAAAACTGAAGCCTAAAAAAGCTAAATGACTTTCCAAGGTCAACCAGTTAGGTGGTGGTAGCATGCAAATATTTTTCTTTTTTTTTTTTTTTTTTTTTTTTTTTTTGCGGCACGTGGGCCTCTCATTGCCGTGGCCGTGGCCTCTCCCGCCGCGGAGCACACACTCCGGATGCGCAGGCCCAGCGGCCATGGCTCATGGGCCCAGCCACTCCGCGGCATGCAGGATCCTCCCGGACCGGGGCACGAACCCGCGTCCCCCACATCGGCAGGCAGACTCCCAACAACTGCGCCACCAGGGAAGCCGCAAATATCTTTTAAAAAATATATTCTGTAATGATTTTAGAGTAAATCAAACAAGATTGGTAAAATGTTGATAATTGAAGTTGGGTAACTGGGGGCTTATTATACTGTTGTCCCCGTCTTTGTGTATACTTGAAATATTTCATAATAAGTTTTTAAAAGAAAAAAAAATACACTCTAAAGTAGTGTTACTCAGAATTTGGTCCCCAGACCATCAGCATCAGCATTACCTGGAAACTTCTTAGAAAAGCAAAATCTCAGGCCATACCCCACATTCTTGAATCAGAATCTGTATCTCTCTTAACAAAATCCCCAGAAGATCTGTATATGCTTTGAAGTTTTAGAAGCTTTATTCCGGAATATAGCAACTGATCTGATGTTGTTGTTTAACCATATTTTCCAAACCAAAAGTTGGAATAATTAGTATAGTACAAGATGCTTATGTAGGGACAAGAAAGACAGAGTATTTGAATCCCAAATAACCCTGGACAATGGTTAATAAGTATAAGTTATTTTACAGTTACAATTTAGTTTTTCTTGGGAAATGATTTGCTTTTTAAAACTATTTTAAGGGCTTATTTGTCTTAATAGTGTTCTTACTGTGTGCTGGGTAGCTGTCTCCCAATATAGATGTAGCTCCAAGTAGAATAACTTGGATGTTTATGACAGGAAAATATTGGGTAACTTTTTAACCGACTAGCATTACTAGAGGAAACACCTTTTCTCCTGGTTTACCCAGAGAGTACGATTTAGAATTCTCATTTGTTTAATAGAATGAGTTTGAGTGGCTTTATAAGACAGTAAGAAGTCACTTGACGATAAACTTAGGAATTGAAAGAGATTGAGGCCTGGATGATTCTAAAGAGCAAGGTGTGACTAAATGAAATTGCATAGTTTAAACTAATTCATTGTGCCCAAGCTGTCCTAGAAGAATTTTAATTTTTTCTTTAATTTTTAAGAATTTTAAGTTTTAGTAAACTATTGTTTTAGTCAGTTCTTCACAGCTATAATAATTAATATTTCAGTGTTATCTGGGAGGAAAAAATGGTGAACAAGTTTTTAAAAATCTGTGTTATAAAATGCTGGATTTTGTATACTTTTAAGATGTGTAATTGCATACAGTTTTAGTTCCTGTGTTTGCTTGTTTGTTTTTTGGAACCATATTCAATAAAACTTGTTTTCTGTAGGTGCATTACCTGAAACTCACCAGTCACCTCATTTTCACCTGAAGGATATCACAAATGTCCCCTTGTATCCTGTAGTGAAAACCAGAAAACTTTCTCTTTCTCCAAAAAAGAATGTAGAAAGCCCACCAGTGTCTTTGCATAAACGTAGGTGCACAGCCAGTGTGAACTATAAGGAACCCACGCTCGCTTCGTAAGTATTTGGCTTGTGGGAACTAACTTTTAATGATACACATGGCGGGATTAAGGTTATGGAGCCTTATTTGAAATACACCATTTTGATGAAAATCTGAACCGGGAATATTAACAGTGGCATACTCTACAGTAAATTTATACTGAAGAGTAAGTTAGTATTGGGATGCTTATAATTATGCCTACGAGTTCTCTTTACTCTTACAGGAAACTGAGAAGAGGGGACCCTTTTACAGATTTGTGTTTCTTGAATTCGCCTATTTTTAAGCAGAAAAAGGATTCCAGACGCAGTTCAAAAAAAAAAAAAGCATGAAGCAAGTACAATGAAGCGTTTGTTGGATGTTGTTTAAATTCATCCTACACCCTCTTCTGTGGTGCTGAGAGAATCTGTAAGATAGTGTTCAAGTGGGTTGAACTACTGCCATAGCATATTCTCTTGACAGGACTCTAGATCGTGAACATTTCTTCAAAACTATGCTTCAAATGTGATGGTTTTTCTTAAACCTTTGATACATTTGGTTTATTTTTTCTTTTAGGTATAAATAATTGGACTTAAGCACTATAATAGTTTAGATTTTTTATACTGCCTAATTTTAGTCAAAGTGTATCTTTTACCAACATTTGGAAATTAATGTTTCTTCAGATTAAGATGTTTCAATTATAAGGCATCTTTATTTTTCCCTTAAGTAGGTAATACTATGATTGAATGAATGATTTTGAATGAATGATTTTTGAAGACAGGCCGAGGATCTTTGAAACTCTTTGTACAATATTTGAACAAAATAAATCCTTGTCATTCACAGTAGGGTGTACCCTAAGCTGTTTGTGGATCCCTTATACTTGTTGTATTTGGTTTTTCAGATAAAATGTGGATTAGATCATGATTAGAGAATTGATGGTTGCTTAGGCTCAGGGACCAGGTAAGTGATTGGCTCTGAACCCCCAGCTCCAGGTGTACATTGTTCAAAGGGATACCTCAGCAAAATCACAAATTATTGTGTCATGGCCTTTCAGTATAGTTACTTGTTTAGTCAAAAATGCCAAATGTTAAATGTGTGAATGCCAAGGGCTTTTCTGTATTTTTGATCAATTCCTAAGGCCGTGGCTGGTGGCACCACCAATGACAGAAGTGAGGGGTGCTCAAACTTGCGGAAGCCATGAATTCTCTCAAGCTAGGTCTTCAGACGAAGTGAAGCCAGTTTGCAGCCAAACAAACCTGGGACCAGGCTGTAGAGAGCAGACTGGGGCCAGAGCTGGAGTGGGTCTGGCCTGGCTTAAACTGTGCTCCCACCTAACAAGGAAAAACCAGCTGGTTTTGGGTCTCTGCCTTTGCCTTTAAATCATGATGTGACTTCTTTTCCCTGAGGTTCCTAATTAAAGAGGAAAATTTTAACTAGTTTAAAAAAAATTAATTCAGTGAGAGGGAATTAGTTCAGTTCTGAGAGTTTGAAGCCTACATTTGTATATACCTCTGTAAAATTTAAAGTTATTCATTTTTAAAGAGCAATAAAGTTTGTATAAGATAGTGTTTGTGTTTTTCTTCCGTTCTTTAAATATCAGAGGTAGCATATCTCCCTGGTCATCTTTCTCTCCAGCCTTCACCACTCTTACCCTTGTTGGACATTTCTCTCCCAAACCTTGGTTTTCTCTGTAGTCCTCGCCCCCATAGGTCTCCCATCCTCGCACGTCTCTTCTCTTTCAGCTTCTCGTTGTGGAACCGCCCTGTCCATGATCAACAATTTCTGTTTTACTGGGTGACTCTTCTAACCCTGACCTCAAGTTTTCTTGACTGCGTCTCCACATCTTCCTGCATTCCATGACAGTCACACCCAAAATCCTTTCCATCAGCCCAAGTTTTCCTCCTGTCCCTGAAGGAATCACTGGTTCATATGCCGTACTCTCCTATCACAGTCTCTTATTTTTCTAGTTTGTTCAGCCACTGCTCTTATAGCTATTCTTTGAATTCATAGAAACTCTAGAATGGCTATCTTAATTAAGATTGAATACAATGTAAAGTTTAATTTCTCAGTCACAGTTGCTGCATTTCAAGTTCAGTAGCCACATGTGGCTCTATTGGTTACCATACTGGGGACAATGCAGATGTACAACATTCCCGTCACCCCAGAAAGTTCTATTGCATGACGTTGCTCTAGGCCAGCAGTGTGCAAACTTCAGACTAAGGACCGAATTCAGCCCTCTGCCTGCTTTCATATGGCCTGAAAATGTTTTTTATGTCTTTAAATCAAAAACTTGCTATCGATTCTGATGATAGAAAACACTAACTTTGAACCCCTATTAGTACTTACATAATATCCTTCATTTTGCCTCTTGCAAAGGCCGGCAAAGTCTAAAATATTTACTCTTGAGCCCTTTACCCCGAAAGCTTGCCAACTCCTGCTCTACACCTTTGACTGCCTTTCCTATTACTTTATAGATCTTTCTCTTCTGATAATTTTTCATCTATCTTTGATCCTCACCTTCCCTTCATCTCTAAAATCAATTATTTTTCTAAATTTGGTGGTTTTATACTTTTACAGTTTTTGTATTTTAATATTTATCCTTATTGTAGCATTTATCCATAGACTATTAAGATTGTTTTGTGTTTTCACATTTTACATGAATGTTATATTGTATATATCCTTTTGCAACTACTTTTAGCTCAACATTGTGTTTTTAGATTTGTCCACATTGGCAGATATAGATTATTTTCATCGGTGTACAGAATTTTATTATATAAATAAACCAGACTTATTCTTCTTTTGATAAACATTTTGCTTCCACTTTTTCATTATCATAAATTAATGCTGCACTGAATATTCTATATTCTTGTATGTGTGTAAATAAGTTTCCATGGAGTTAGTACCTAGAAGTAGGGTTGCTTTCTAAATGGTGGTACCAATTCTCCAGACACGAGGAGTATATCATTTTCCAAACAGCGAATTTTTTTTAATTTAAATATGTATTTACTTTTTTTTTTGCAGTATACTTGATTTACACTATTGTGTTAGTTTCAGGTGTACAGCAAAGTGATTCAGTTATATATATAACCTATAATGGAGATTCTTCTTATAGGTTATTACAAGATACTGAGGGGGCGCGGGCTTCCCTGGTGGCGCAGTGGTTGAGAGTCCGCCTGCCGATGCAGGGGACACGGGTTCGTGCCCCGGTCCGGGAGGATCCCACATGCCGTGGAGCGGCTGGGCCCGTGAGCCATGGCTGCTGAGCTTGCGTGTCCGGAGCCTGTGCTCCGCAACGGGAGAGGTCACAGCAGTGAGAGGCCCGCGTACCGCAAAAAAAAAAAAAAGAAAGATATTGAACATAGTTCCCTGTGCTATACAGTAGGTCCTTCTTGTTTATTTTATATATAGTGTGTATCTGTTAATCCCAAACTCCTAATTTAACCCACCCTCCCCCACCTTTCGCTTTTGGTAACCATAAGGTTGTTTTCTTTGACCATGAGTCTATTTCTATTTTGTAAATAAGTTCATTTGTATCACTTTTTAGATTCCACAAGTACGTGATATCATATGTTATTTGTGTTTCTCTGACTGACTTCACTCAGTATGATAATCTCTAGGTCCATCCATGTTGCTGCAAATGGCATTATTTCGTTCTTTTTTATGGCTGAGTAATATTCCATTGTATATATGTACCACATCTTCTTTATCCATTCATCGTCAATGGACATTTACGTTGCTTCCATGTCTTGGCTGTTACAAAATAGTGCTGCTATGAACGTTGGGGTGCATGTCTTTTTGAGTTAGACTTTTGTCTGGATATATGCCCAAGAGTGGAATTGCTAGATCATATGGTAATTCTTATTTTTAGTTTTTTAAGGAATCTCCATACTGTTCTCTATAGTGGCTGCACCAATTTACATTCGCACCAACGGTGTAGGAGGATTCCTTTTTCTCCATAGCCTCCCCAGCATTTATTATTTGTAGACTTTTTGATGATGGCCATTCTGACTGATGTGAGAACTACCCCATTGTAGTTTTGATTTCCATTTCTCTTGTACTTAGCAATGTTGAACATCTTTTCATGTGCCTTTTGGCCATCTGTATGTCTTCTTTGGAGAAATGTCTATTTAGGTCGTCTTCCCATTTTTTGATTGGGTTGTTTGTTTTTTTTCATATTTAGCTGCATGAGCTGTTTCTATATTTTGGAAATTAAGACCTTGTCTGAGGCATCCTTTGCAAATATTTTCTCCCATTCCGTAGGTTGTCTTTTCGTTTTGTTTATGGTTTCCTTTGCTGTACAAAAGGTTTTTAAGTTTAATTAGGACCCATTTGTTTATTTTTGCTTTTGTTTCCATTACTCTAGGACAGGGGTCCCCAACCCCCCAGGCTGCACAGCAGGAGGTGAGCAGTGAGTGAGCAGAGCTTCATCTGCTGCTCCCCATCGCTCACGTTACCACCTGAACTATCTCCATGCACCCCGCCCCAGTCTGTGGAAAAATTGTCTTCCACGAAACTGGTCCCTGGTGCCAAAAAAGTTGGGGACCACTGCTCTAGGAGACTGATCCAAAAAAATATTGCTGCAATTTATATCAGAGAGTGTTCTGCCTATGTTTTCCTCTAGGAGTTTTATAGTTTCCAATCTTACATTTAGGTCTTTAATCCACTTTGAGTTTATTTTTGTGTATGGTTTTAGAGAATGTTCTAATTTCATTCTTGTACATGTAACTGTCCAGTTTTCTCAGCACCACTTATTGAAGAGCCTATCTTTTCTCCATTGTATATTATTGCTTCCTTTGTCATAGATTAATTGACCATAAGTGCATGGGTTTATATGTGGGCTTTCTATCCTGTTTCATTGACCTTTGTATATGTTTCTGTTCCAGTACCATACGGGGGGGTTTTTGTTTTTTTTTGTTTGTTTGTTTGTTTGTTTTGCAGTATGCGGGCCTCTCACTGTTGTGGCCTCTCCCGCTGCAGAGCACAGGCTCCAGACGCGCAGGCTCAGCGGCCATGGCTCATGGGCCCAGCCGCTCTGCAGCATGTGGGATCTTCCCGGACTGGGGCACGAACCCGTGTCCCCTGCATCGGCAGGTGGACTCTCAACAACTGCGCCACCAGGGAAGTCCCTACCATACGGTTTTGATTACTGTAGCATTGTAGTTTGCTCTGAAGATAGGGAGCCTGATTCATCCAGCTTCATTTTTTCTGTCTCAAGATTGTTTTGGCTATTTGGAGTCTTTTGTTTCCAGAGAAACTTTTAAACTTTTTGTTCTACTTCCGTGAAAAATACCATTGGTAATTTGATAGAGATTGCATTGAATCTGTATATTGCCTTAGGCAATATGTCATTTTAACAATATTGATTGTTCCAGTCCAAGAACACGGTATATCATTCCATCTGTTGTGTCATCTTCAGTTGCTTTCATCAGCGTCTTATAGTTTTCAAAGTATGGGTCTTTTGCCTCCTTAAGTAGGTTTATTCCTAGGTACTTTATTCTTTTTGATGCAATTCTAAATGGGATTGTTTCCTTAATTTCTCTTTCTGATAGTTCCTTCTTAGTTTATAGAAATGCAACAGATTTCTGTATGTTAATTTTTGTATCCTGCAACTTTACCAAATTCATTGATGAGCTCTAGTAGTTTTCTGGTGGCATGTTAGGATTTTCTATGTATAGTATCATGTCATCTGCAAACAGTGACAGTTTTACCTCTTCCTTTCCCAGTTGGATTCTTTTTCCTTTTTTCCCTGATTGGTGTGGCTAGGACTTCCAAAATTATGTTGAATAAAAGTGGCGAGAGGACTTCCCTGGTGGTCCAGTGGTTAAGACTCCATGCTTCCACTGTAGGGGGCATGTGTTTGATCTCTGGTTGGGGAAGTTCCACATTCCACGTGGTGCAGCCAAAAAAAAAAAAACAAACAAAAAATGGTGAGAGTGGGCATCCTTGTCTTGTTTCTGATCTTAGAGGGAATGCTTTAAACTCTTCACCATTTGAGCATGTTGTTAGGTGTGGCCTTGTCTTATTTGGCCGTTGTTATGTTGAGGTTGTTTCCCTCTATGCCCACTTTCTGGAGAGTTTTTTTTTTTTTTTTTTTTTTTGCGGTATGCGGGCCTCTCACTGTTGTGGCCTCCCCCGTTGCGGAGCACAGGCTCCGGACGCGCAGGCTCCGGACGCGCAGGCTCAGCGGCCATGGCTCACGGGCCCAGCCACTCCGTGGCATATGGGATCCTCCCAGACCGGGGCATGATGGAGAGTTTTTATCATAAGTGGATGTTGAATTTTATCAAAAGCTCTTTCTGCATCTATTGAGATGATCGTATGGCTTTTCTTAATGTGGTGTATTGCATTGATTGATTTCCGGATTTTGAAAAATCCTTGCATTCCTGGGATAAATCCCACTTGACTGTGGTGTATGATTCTTTTAATGTATTGTTGGATTCAGTTTGCTAGTATTTTGTTGAGGATTTTTACATGTGTGTTCATGAGTGATATTGGCCTGTAATTTTCTTGTGATATCTTTGTCTGGTTTTGGTAGCCTCATAGAATGAGTTTGGAAATATTCCTTCCTCTGCAACTTTTTGGAATAGTTTCTGAATGATAGGCATTAACTCTAAATGTTTAGTAGGAGTCACCTGTGAAGCCATCTAGTCCTGGACTTTTCTTTCTTGGGAGTTTTTTTTTATTACTGACTCAATTTCAGTACTGGTAAATGGTGTGTTCAGATTTTTTATTTCTTCCCAGTGTAGTCTTGGGAGATTGTACCTTTCTAAGAACTTGTCCATTTTTTCTAGGTTGTCCATTTTATTGGCTTATAGCTGCTTGTAGTACTCTCTTATGGTCCTTTGTATTTCTCTGGTGTTGGTTGTAACTCCTACGTTTTCATTTATGATTTTATTGATTTGGGCCCTCCCCCTTTTTCTCTTGATGATTCTGGCTAAAGGTTTATCAATTTTGTTTATCTTTTCAAAGAACCAGCTTTTAGTTTCATTGATTTTTTTAATTGTTTTTTTAGTCTCTATTTCATTTATTTCTGCTCTGATATTGTGATGTCTTTCCTTCTACTAACTTTGGATTTTGTTTGTTCTTTCTGTAGTTGCTTTAGGTGTAAGGTTAGGTTGTTTGAGATTGTATCTCTATAAATTTCCCTCTTAGAACTGTTATTGCTCTATCCCATAGGTTTTGTATTGTCATGTTTTCATTTTCATTTGTCTCTAGGTACTTTTTGATTTCCTTTTTAATTTCTTCAGTGATACATTGGTTGTTTAGTAGCATATTGTTTAGCCTATATGCGTTTGTGTTTTCTGCAGTTTTTTTTCTTGTAGTTGATTTCTAGTCTCCTAGTGTTGCAGTCAGAAAAGATGCTTGATATATTTTAATTTTTTTTTAATTTACCGAAGACTGTTTTGTGGCCTAGCCTGTGATCTGTCCTGGAGAGTGTTCCATGTGTACTTGAAAATAATGCATATTCTGCTGCTTTCAGGTGGAGTGCCCTATAAATAGCAATTAAATACATTTGGTCTAATATGTCAGTAAAGGCCTGTGTTTCCTTATTGACTTTCTGTCTGGATGATCTGTCCATTGATGTAAGTGGGGTGTTAAAGTCCCCTACTATTATTGTTACTGTTGATTTCTCCTTTTATGTCTGTTAATATCCACCTTATATATTAAGGTGCTCCTATGTTGGGTGCATATATATTTACAGTTGTTATATCTTCTTGAATTGATCTCTTGGTTATTATGCAATGTCCTTCTTTGTCTCTTGTAACAGTCTTTATTTTAAAGTCTATTTTGTCTGATATAAATATTTTTATATACTTTCTTTTGATTTCCATTTGCATCTAATATCTTTTTCCATCCCCTCAATTTTGTATGTGTCTCTAGATCTGAAGTGAGTCTCTTGTAAGCAGCATATCTATGGGTCTTATTTTTATATCCGTGCTGACAGTCTATGTCTTTTGGTTGGAGCATTTAGTCCATTTACATTTAAGGTAATTTTTTTTGTGTGTGTGTGTGTGCGGTACGCGGGCCTCTCACTGTTGTGGCCTCTCCCGTTGCGGAGCACAGGCTCCAGATGCACAGGCTCAGCGGCCATGGCTCATGGGCCCAGCCACTCCGCAGCATGTGGGATCTTCCCGGACCGGGTCACAAACCTGTGTCCCCTGAATCGGCAGGCGGACTCTCAACCACTGCACCACCAGGGAAGCTCTAAGGTAATTATTGATATATATGTTCTTATTGACATTTTTTTAATTGTTTTAGATTTCTTTTTGTAGGTGTTTTTTTCACCCTTCTTTTATTCTCTTGCGATTGGATGACTATCTTTACCTTTGGATTCCTTTCTGTTTTTTTGTGTGTATATCTATTATAGATCTATGTTTTGTCCTTACTGTGAGGTTTTTGTTTTAAGTTGCTGTTCTCTTAATTTCAAATGCGTTTTAAAATCCTGCATTTGTACTCACCTCCCCTCACGATTACTGTTTTTGATATCATATTTTACATCTAATTGTTTTCTGTATCCCTTAACTGCTTATTGTGGATACAGATGATTTTACTGCTTTTGTCTTTTAACCTCCCTACTAGCTTTGTATGTGGATGATTTCCTACCTTTATGTTTGCCTTTACGAATGAGCGTTTTCATTGGGTAATTTTCCTGTTTCTATTTGTGGCCTTTTATTTTTTCCTAGAGAAGTTCCTTTAGCATTGTTATAAAGCTGGTTTGGTGGTGCTGACTTCTTTCAGCTTTTGCTTGTCTGTAAAACTTTTGATTTCTCTATCAAATCTGAAATAGAGCCTTGCTGAGTAGAGTATTCTTGTTTATAGGTTTTTCTTCTTCATCACTGTAAATATATCAGGCCACCCACTTCTGGCCTGCAGAGTTTCTGCTGAAAAATCAGCTGATAGCCTTATGAGGGTTCCCTTGTATGTTACTTGTTGCTTTTTCCTTGTTGCTTTTACTATTCTCCCTTTATCTTTAATTTTTGTCATTTTGATTACCATTTGTCTTGGTGTGCCCCTAGTTGGGTTAATCCAGTATGGGACTCTCTGTGCTTCCTGGACTTGGCCGACTTTTCTTTCCCTGGTTAGGGAAGTTTTCAGCTTTATCTCTTCAAATAACTTCTCAACCCTTTCTCTCTTCTCTTTCTGGGACCCCATAATGCAAATATTAGTGAGCTTGATGTTGTGCCAGGAGTCTCTCAAACTGTCCTCATTTCTTTTCATTCTTTTCTCTTTTTTATGTACAGCAGCATTGAATTCCACTATTCTGCCTTCCGACTCACTGATCTGTTCTTCTGTGTCATTTAGTCTACTATTGATTCCTTCTAGTGTATGTTTCATTTCAGTGATTTTATTCTTCATCTCTGGTTGTTTTTTTATCATTTCTAAATCTTTGTTAAAAATTTCTAACTTCTCACTCTGTGCATCCATCCTCCTCCTGAGTTCTTTAATCATCTTTATGATCATTACTCTGAACACTTTCTCCAGTAAATTGCCTATCTCCACCTTGCTTAGTTCTTCTGGAGTTTTATCTCACTCCTTTATCTGGAACATATTCCTCACCCACCTCGTTTTGTTTAAGTTGCTATTTCTGTTTTTATGTATGTGGTAGGTTGATTATGGTTCTCAGCCTTGGAGAAGTGGCCCTCTATAGGAGGCATCCTATGCGTCCCAGCAGGGCACCCTCCTCTCATCCCCCAAGCGATAAGCTCTAGGGGCCCCTCTAAGAGGGCTGCCTGGGTCCTTATGTTGTGGCGGGCTGACTATGTGGATGGTCTGGTAGGCTTGGTTGGCCCCCACTCTGGTTGCCAGGCCTTGCCTTGTGAGGATGCTACTGGCTGCTGTTTAGGGGCCTGGTTACAGGGAGGCTGGTTGTGGAACACTAGGGTGCCCCAGGCCAGGTTCACTGGTGGGCGGAGTTAGGATCCCAAAGACTCTGGGACTTTTGCCCACACACTGGCAGTTGAAGCCAGACCCTGGGGTTAGTGCTGGACTACTGGCAGTCAAGGCTAGTTTCCGGAGTCTGGCTGCAGGGCCCTGGGGTCCCAAAACTCATTTCAGATCGTTGGGGGAGGGAACAGTTCCTGACACTTGGGTATGAAGTCCGGGGTATCCTGAAGGTTGCTTTGGCCTGCTAGTGGGCAGAGCCATGGCCCAGCTGGTCCCAGGGAAGGGTCTGGCCTGAATTGGCAGACTGGTTGCACAGGCTGTGGGATCATATTTTTCTTTCTTCTGGTCCTACCCCCTCATGGTTGAGGCTGAAATAGAGGCTTGAGTAGGCTTCCTAGCAGGGGGAGCCAGTGCCTGCCCATTGGTGGGTGGAGCTGGGTCCTGGCCCTCTGGTGGGCCAGGCCATGTCTAGGGGCTTTTCTAGAGGAGGCTGTGTGCCTAGGAAGTCTTTATGCAGCCTTTCTGCTTATGGGTGCGCCTATGTTAGTAATTTGGCCTGAGGCATCCTAGCACTGGCACCTACAGGCTGTTGGGTGGGGCCAGGTCTTGGCACTAATAAGCCAAGACCAGGAGAGTTCAGCCACCAGGAGAGTTCATGTGGTTGAATGTTCCTAAATGTATCTGCCACCAGTGTCTATGTCCCCAGGGTGAGTCATGGCAGCCCCTGCCTTGCCAGGAGACTCTCCCAAGACCAGCAGGTAGATCTGTCCCAGGCTCTTATTAAGTCACTGGTTTTGCCCTGGGTCCTGGTGTGTGCTAGATCTTGTGTGCACCCTCCACAAATGGAGTCTCTGTTTTCCCCAGTCTTTTGGAGTTCCTGCTGTCAAGTCCTGCTGACCTTCAAAACCAAATGTTCTGGGGGCTTGTCTTCCTGGTGCCAGACCCCCAGGCTGGGGAGCCTGACATGGGGCTCAGAACTCTCAGTCCTGTGGGAAAACTTGTGATATAATTGTTCTCTAGTTTGTAGGTCACCCACCCAGGGGGTATTGGATTTGATTATATCATGAGTGTACCCCTCCTACCTGTCTTGTTGTGGTTCCTTCTTTATGTCTTTAGCTGTAGAAGATGTTTTCTTGTAGGTTCCAGTCTTTTTCATCGATGGTTGTTCTACTGATACTTGTGATTTTGGCATGCTTGTGAGAGATGAGATCAGGGTCTTTCTACTCCACCATCTTGGCCACTGTCCCTAATAGCAATTTATAAGTTCCAGTTTCCCCCAGGCACGATCACCTGGTATTATTGAACAATAAAATTAGCTAAGCCAGTGAGCATGAAATGATTTCTCATTAATTACTTATGAGATTTTTATCTCATTGAGTTAATTATTTGTGACAACTCAAGTGTCAATGGTCATTCTCATTCCTTCTATGAATTGCTTATTATAACTCTTGCCTACTATTCTACTAGGATGTATTTTTCTTAATAAATTTTATGCTTTCTTTATGTATTCTAGGTACTGTTCCTTGTCTTTGTTTACATGCGTTATAACTATCTTTCCTCAGTTTTTATCTTTTTTTTTTTTTTTTTTTTTCGGTATGCGGGCCTCTCACTGTTGTGGCCTCTCCCGTTGCGGAGCACAGGCTCCGGACGCGCAGGCTCCGGACGCGCAGGCTCAGCGGCCATGGCTCACGGGCCCAGCCGCTCCGCGGCATATGGGATCCTCCCAGACCGGGGCACGAACCTGTATCCCCTGCATCGGCAGGCGGACTCTCAACCACTGCGCCACCAGGGAGGCCCTATCTTTTTTTTTTTTACCTTGTTTATAACGTCTTTTGATGTTCAGGAGTTTTATTTATTTAATTTATTTTTGGCTGTGTTGGGTCTTTGTTGTTGCATGTGGGCTTTCACTAGTTGTGGTGAGTGGGGGCTACTCTTCATTGCAGCGCTCGGGCTTCTCATGGTGGTGGCTTCTCTTGTTGCGGAGCAAAGGCTCTAGGCACATGGGCTTCAGTATTTTCAGCACACAGGCTCTAGGGCACGCAGCCTTCAGTAGCTGTGGAGCGTGGGCTTAGTTGCTCTGCAGCATGTGGGATCTTCCCAGACCAGGGATTGAACCCATGTCCCCTGCATTGGCAGGCAGATTCTTAACCACTGTGCCACCAGGGATGTCCCAGGAGTTTTAAATATTAATATCCTCTATCACCTTTTTCATTAAGGTTTTTGTCTAAAATTTACATTGTTTTGCTTTTCACTGGGTCTTTAAACCACAGGGCATTTTGAGGAGTAGGAACCTAGTTTTTTTTCCGCCCATGCGAATAGCCAATTGTCCCAGCCCTCTCCATTGTCTAATCTATCCTTTCCCCACTGGTGAATATTGCCACCTTTGTCATATACCAAGTTTCTTTCCATTGTTTTGTTTACCTTTGGGTTGGGTACTGTATGATGACAATTTTTTTTTTTTGGCAGTCATAGGTAACTATTAAGATTAAACTATAAAGATTAAAATCTATTTTATTATTTGGATCCTGTTTAAGTGTACAGTTCAGTGACATTAAGTACACTCACATTGTTGTGCAATCATCATTACCCATCTCTAAAACTTTTTCATCATCCCAAACTGAAGCTCTGTACCCATTAAACAATAACTCCCCATTCACCCCTCTCTCCTTTTCCCATTACCTGGTAACCACTATGCTACTTTCTGTTTCTATGCATTTGACTATTTATTCCAGATGCCTCACATAACTGGAATTAGACAATGTTTGTCCTTTTGTGTCTGGCTTATTTTACTTAACATGGCGTCTTCAAGGTTCATCCATGTCATAGAATGTATCACAATTTCGTTACTTTTTTTTTTTTTTTGCGGTATGCGGGCCCCTCACTGCCGTGGCCTCCCCCGTTGCGGAGCACAGGCTCCGGACGCGCAGGCTCCGGACGCGCAGGCCCAGCGGCCACGGCTCACGGGCCCAGCCGCTCCGCGGCACATGGGATCCTCCCAGACCGGGGCACGAACCCGCATCCCCTGCATCGGCAGGCGGACTCTCAACCACTTGCGCCACCAGGGAGGCCCTCGTTACTTTTTAAGGCTGAATAATATTTCATTGTGTGTATATATCACATTTTGTTTATTCATTCATCCATCAATGGGTATTTGGGTTGTTTCCCCATTTTTGCTATTGGACATAATGTTGCAATGAACATGGATGTACAAATATCTGAGTCCCTGCATTCAATTCTTTTGGATAAAGGGAGGGGATATGGGAACATATGTATATGTATAACTGATTAAATTTGTTATAAAGCAAAAAAATTAAAAAAATTTAAAAAAAATTCTTTTGGATATATACCTCGAAGTACAATTGCTATATCATATGTTAATTCTGTTTAATATTTGATGAACCACCATACTGTCTTTCAGAGCAGCTGTACCATTTTATATTTCCACCAGCAGTGCACAAGTGTTCCAATTTCTCCACATTCTTCCTAATACTTATTGTTTTCTGTTTTTTTAATAATTATTATTCTAATGTGTGTGAAGTGGTGTCTCATTGTGGTTGGCTTGCATTTCCCTAGTGATTAATGATGTTGAGCATCTTTTCCTGTGCTCATTGTCTATTTGTATATGTTCTTTGGAGAAATGTCTATTCAAGTCCTATGCCCATTTTTGAATTAGGTTGTTTATTTTTGTTCTTAAGTCTTAGGAGTTCCTTATATATTTTGGATATTAATCCCTTATCAGATGTATTATTTACAAATGTTTCCCCCACTATATGGGTTGCCTTTTTACTCTGTTTTCCTTTGATGCACAAAAGTTTTTAACTTTAATTAACTGCAATTTATCTATTTTTCCTTTTGTCACCTGTGCTTTTGCTTGTCATACCCAAGAAATCATTGCCAAATGCAATATCATGAAGCTTTTCACCTGTTTTCTTGTAAGTCACATTTTTTAAAAAATACATAGATGGAGTTGGTTTGCTAGTATTTTGTTTAGAATTTTTTGTATGTATGATCATAAGTAAAATTTGCCCATATCCTTTCCCATATATATCTTGTATTTCTGGTAGCAAGACTACTAGCCTCATAAAATTAGTTGAGAATCTTTTCTTTTTGCTTTATGGAACAAATGGGACTTATTGAAGATATGGTAAAACCTACCACTAAAATTATTTTATCCTGTAGCTTTTATGAGAAAATGTTTGCCTCATTTTTTAAATGATAAGACTTACAGTTTCTCTAATTCTTTTTATTTTAATTAAATTAATTTTATCAGGAATTATGTATTCCATCTGTTCTATTTAATGGTATAAGTTATTTATCATACTTAAATACTTTCTAATCTCTATACTCTGTAATTAAGTCACTTTTAAAAATTGCCTATTTGTGCCTGCTTTCTCTCGTATTTGATCCATTTTTTTGTTGTTGTTAATCATTCTTATCTTTTCTGTTTTCTTAATCTTTTCAAAGGACCAGCTTTTGTTGATCCTCAATTTTTTTCTTAATTTCCTACTTTATTACTTTCTGCCATTGTTAGTTTTCTTTGTTCACATTCTTTGTGCCTACATTGTTATTTTTATAACTTATAACCTAGCCCATTGATGATGTCTAGCCTTCCTTACTAAAACTAGTTTTTGTTTTTTGGAGGTTTTTTTGGCCTGCATTGTGTCTTCATTGCTGTGTGGGCTTTCTCTAGTTGCAGAGAGCAGGGGCTACTCTTCGTTACAGTGTGCAGGGTTCTAATTGCAGTGGCTTCTCGTTGCAGAGCACAGGCTCTTGGCATGCGGGCTTCAGTAGTTGTGGCGAGTGTTCTCCATACTGGCTTCACCAATTTACATTCCCACCAACAGTGTAGGAGGGTTCCCTTTTCTCCACACCCACTCTGGACATTCTGACCAGTGTGAGGTGATACCTCCTTGTAGTTTTGCTTTCCATTTCTCTAACAATTAACAATTTTGAGAATATTGTCCTGTGCCCTTTGGCCATCTGTCTTCTTTGGAGAAATGTCTATTTAGGTCTCCTCCCATTTTTTGACTGGGTTGTTCAGTTTTTTGTTTGTTTGTTTGTTTTTTCTATTGAGCTGTATAAGCTGTTTGTATATTTTGGAAATTAATCCCTTGTTCTCGCATCATTTGCAAATATTTTCTCCAATTCTGTAGGTTGTCTTTTTGTTTTGTTTATGGTTCTCTTTGCTGTGAAAAAACTTAAATTTAATTAGATCCTATTTGTTTAGTTTTACTTTTATTTCCATTACTCTAGGAGACAGATCCAAGAAAATATTGCTGTGGTTTATGTAAAAATATGTTCTGCCTGTATCTCCCTCTAGGAGTTTTATAATATCTGGTCTTACATTTAGATCTTTAATTCATTTTGAGTTTATTTTTGTATATGCTGTTAGAGAATACTCTAATTTCATTTTTTTACATGTCACTGTCCAGTTTTCCCAGAACCATTTATTGAAGAGACTGTCTTTCCTCTATTGTATATTCTTACCTCCTTTACTGTCAATTAATTGATCATAAGGTCATGGGTTTATTTCTGGGCTTTCTATCCTGTTCCATTGATCTGTGTGTCTGTTTTTGTGCCAGACCATACTGTTTTGATGACTGTAGCTTTGTAGTATAGTCAGAGAGCATGATATCTCCTCCATTCTTTGTTCCCAAGATTGTTTTGCCTATTTGTGGTCTTTTGTGTTTCTTTACAGCTTTTTAAAATTTTTCTTCCAGTTTTGTGAAAAATGCCATTTCTAATTTTTTAGGAATTGCAATGAATCTGTAGGTTGCCTTGGGAGTATGGTCAATTTAACAATATGTATTCTTCCCATGCAAGAACACGTATATCTTTCCATCTGTTTGTGTTGCCTTTAGTTTCTTTCATCAGCATTTTATAGTTTTCAGAGTACAGCTCTTTTGCCTCCTTAGGTAGGTTTATTCCTAGGTATTTTATTCTTTTTGATGCAATCATAAATGGGATTGTTTTTTTAAATTTCTCTTTCTGTATTTTGTTGTTAGTGCATAGAAATGCAACAGGTTTCTGTATAATTTTGTATCTTGCAAACTTACTACATTTATTGATGAGCTCTAGCAGTTTTCTGGTGGCATGTTTAGAATTTTCTATGTATATATAGTATTGTGTCATCTGTCAACAATGACAGTTTTACTTCTTTCCCATTTGGATTCCTTTTATTGCCTTTTCTTCTCTGGTTGCTGTGGCTAGTACTTCCAAAACTAAATTGAATAAAAGTGGTGAGAGTGCACATCCTTGTCTTTTTCCTAATCTTACAGAAAATGCTTTCAGCTTTTCACCATTGAGTATGATGTTAGCTGTGGGTTTGTCATATATGGCCTTTATTATGTTGGGATTGTTCCCTCTGTGCTCACGTTGTGGAGAGTTTTTATCATAAACGGATATTGAATTTTATCAAAAGCTTTTCTACATCTATTGAGATGATCATATGGTTTTTATTTTTCAATTTGTTAATGTGTATCCCATTCATTGATTTGCGGATATGAAAAGTCCTTGCATCCCTGGGATAAATCCCAATTGATCATGGTATATGATCCTTTTAATGTATTGTTGGAGTCAGTTTGCTAGTATTTTGTTGAGGATTTTTGCGTCTATGTTCATCATTGAACATATTGGCCTATAATTTTCTTTTTTTGTGGTATCTTTGTTTGGTTTTGGTATCAGCATGATGGTGGCCTCATAAAATGAGTTCAGAAGTGTTCCTTCCTCTAATTTATTGGAATAGTTTCAGAAGGATAAGTGTTAACTCTTCTCTAAATGTTTCATAGAATTCACTTGTGAAGCCGTCTGGTCCTGGAGTTTTTTGGGGTTTTTTGTTTGTTTGTTTTGGTTTTATTTTTGGCTGCACCACGCAGCTTGCAGGATCTCAGTTCCCAGACCAGGGATTGAACCTGGGCTACGGCAGTGAAAGCACCAAATCCTGACCACTAGACCACCAAATAACTCCCTGGTTCTGGACTTTTTTTTTTTTTTTTTTTTTTTTTTTTTTTTTTTGCAGTACGCGGGCCTCTCACTGTTGTGGCCTCTCCCGTTGCGGAGCACAGGCTCCGGACGCGCAGGCTCAGCGGCCATGGCTCACGGGCCCAGCCGCTCCGCGGCATGTGGGATCTTCCCAGACCGGGGCACGAACCCGTGTCCCCTGCATCGGCAGACGGACTCTCAACCACTGTGCCACCAGGGAAGCCCTGGACTTTTGAAATTATTGACTCAGTAGCAGTACTGGTAATTTGTCTGTTCATATTTTCTATTTCTTTATGGTTCAGTCTTGAAGACTGTACCTTTCTAAGAATTTGTCCATTTCTTCTAGGTTGTCCATTTAATTGGCATGTGGTTGCTCTAGGTAGTCTCTTAAGATTCTTTGTATTTGTGTGGTGTTGGTTGTAACTCCTCCTTTTCATTTCTCCTTTTATTGATTTGGGCTCACTTCCCTTTTTTTCTTGATGAATCTAGCTAAAGGTTTATCAATTTTGTTTATCTTTAGAAGTCTCCAGCTTTTAGTTTCATTGATCCTTTTTATTGTTTTCTTCATCTCTCTTTCATTTATTTCTGCTCTGCTTTTATATATTTCCTTCTACTAACTTTGAGTTTTGTTTGTTCTTCTTTCTGTAGTTGCTTTAGGTGTAAGTTCAGGATGTTTATTTGAGGTTTTTCTTGTTGCTTAGGGTAAGCTTGTATCTCTAAATACTTCCCTCTGGGAACTGCTTTTGCTGCATCCCATAGGTTTTGGATCATCGTGTTTTTGTTTTCATTTGTCTCTAGGTACTTTTTTTTAATCTCTTTTTGATTTCTTCTGTGACCCATTGGTGGTTTATTAGCATGTTTTTTAGCCTACTTGTGTTTATGGTTTTTGCAGGGTTTTTTTGTAGTTGATTTCTAATCTCATAGTGTTTTCATCAGAAAAGATGCTTGATATGATTTCAGGTTTCCTAAATTTACTGAGGCTTGTTTTGTGGTCTAGCATGTGATCTGTCCTGGAGAATGTTCCTTGTGCACTTGAGAAGAATGTGTATTCTGCTGCTTTCAAGTGGAATTCTCTATAAATATCAGTTAAGTCCATTTGTTCTGATGTGTTATTTAAGGGCTTTGTTTCTGTATTGATTTTCTGTCTGGATGATCTGGCCATTGATGTGAGTAGGGTTTTAAAGCCCTCACTATTATCATGTTATTGTCAATTTCTTCTTTTATGTCTGTTAACATTTGCCTTATATATTGATGTGTGTCTGTGTTTACAATTATTATATCTTCTTGGATTTATCATTATGTAGTGTCCTGATTTTTCTTCATCAGTATATAGGGTCTTTCTTTGTCTCTTCTAACAGTCTTTATTTTAAAGTCTATTTTGTCTGATATAAGTATTGCTACTCCAATTTTCTTTTGATTTTGATTAGCATGGAATACCTTTTCCATCCCCTCACTTTTGGTCTGTTTGTGTCTCTAAATCTAAAATGAGTCTCTTGTAGGCAGCATATACACAGATCTCATTTTTATATCCATTCACCCAGTCTGTGTCTTTTTTTTTTTTTTTTTTTTTTTTTTGCGGTACGCAGGCCCCTCACTGTTGTGGCCTCTCCTGTTGCAGAGCACAGGCTCCGGATGCGCAGGCCCAGCGGCCATGGCTCACGGGCCTAGCCGCTCCGCAGCATGTGGTATCTTCCCGGACCGGGGCATGAACCCGTGTCCCCTGCATCGGCAGGCAGACTCTCAACCACTTGTGCCACCAGGGAAGCCCTAGTCTGTGTCTTTTGTTTGGACCACTTAATCCATTTACATTTAAGGTAATTATCCATATTTGTGTTCTTATTTTCAGTTTGTTAATTGTTTTGGATTTGTTTTTGTAGGTCTTTTTTTGCCTTTCTTACTTTGGTCTCTTCTCATGATTTGATGACTCCCTTTAGTGTTGTGTTTGGATTCCTTTTTCCTTTTTGTGTGTATATCTATTTTAGATATTTGGTTTTTGTTTACCTTGAGGTTTTTGTATAGAAGTCTCTCTCTGTATATATACGTTTTTGTTTTAAATTGCTGATTCCTCTATTTCAAATGCATTTAAATACCTTGCATTTGTACTCTCCTCCACTCACAGTTATTGTTTTCTATATCATATTTTACATCTAATTGTTTTCTGTATCCCTTAACTGCTTATTGTGCATACAGATGATTTTACTGCTTTTGTCTTTTCACCTCCATACTAGTTTTCTTTGTGGATGATTTCCTACTTTTACTGTATGTTTGCTTTACCAGTGAGTTTTTCATTCCATGATTTTATTGTTTCTAGTCATGGCCTTTTCTTTTTTGCCTAGAGAAGTTCCTTTAACATTCGTTATAAAGCTGGTTTGATGGTGCTGAATTCTTTCAGCTTTTGTTTTTCTATAAAGCTTTTGATTTCTCTGTCGAATTTCAATGAGAGCCTTATGAGTAAAGTATTCTTGGTTGTAAGTTTTTTCTTTCATCAAATATATTGTGCCATTCCCTTCTGGCCTGCTGAGTTTCACCTGAAAAATCAGCTGATAGTTTTCTGGGGATTGCTTTGTATGTTATTTGTTGCTTTTCCCTTGCTGCTTTTAGTATTCTACCTTTATCTTTAATTCTTATCATTTTTATTAGAATGTGTCTTGGTGTGTTCCTCTTTAGTTTGATACTGTATGGGACTCTGCACTTCCTAGATGTGGTTCACTGTTTCCTTTCCCATGTTAAGGAAGTTTTCAGCTTTTTTCTCTTCAAATATTTTCTCAACCCTTTCTCTCTTCTCTTTCTGGGACCCCAGTTTCTGTTTCCCCCAGTCCCGTGGAGCTCCTGCACTCAATCCCCTCTGGCCTTCAAAGCTAAATACTCTAGGGCTCCTCCTCCTGTTGCTGTACCCCCAGGCTTGGGAGCCTGACGTGGGGCTCAGAACTCTCACTCCTGTGTGAGAACTTCTGTGATATAATTGTTCTCAAGTTTGTGGGTTGCCCATCTGGGGGGTGTATGGGATTTGATTATATCGTGAGTGTGCCCCTACTGCAGTCTCATAGGTTTCTTGTTTATGTCTTGGATGTAGAATACCTTTTTTGGTATGTTCCAGTCTTTTTCTTCAATCGTTGTTCTGCTGAGAGTTGTGATTTTGGTGTGCTGGTGAGAGGTGAGTTCAGGGTCTTTTTACTCTGCCATCTTGGTCTTAGTTCTTTGCCCTCAGTCTTGATTGTTGAGTGTAGGTTGACCATTACCTCCCCCAGTATTTAATTTTCTTATGGTCTTGATTTTCTGGTTGAGAAGTTTTTGTCAGTGTTATCTTTGCTTAGATTTTGTCAATTAATCCTAAGTGTTTCATGTTCTTGACTTATTATAAAAGTATTTTTAAAATTTGCTTTCACTTGTTTGCTGCTACTTTGTAGAAATGCAATTGATTTTTATTTATAGAACTTGCTAAGTTTACTCACTTGTTCTAGTACCTTTTTTTGTAGATTCCTTGTAATTGTTTTTATGTACCTGATTTTATAGTCTACAAATACAGTTCATTTCTGTATTTTTAAGTTTATACCTTTTCTTGCCTTATTGTGTTGACTAGACCCTCTGCTATAACGTTGAATAGAAGTGATGAGAGTGGACATCTTTGTCTTGATCTCCACCATGGAAGCATTTGGTCCTTCAGCATTACTATGACGTTGGCTGTAAGTTTTTATTGATAATCTTTATCATACTGAGGAAGTTTCCTTTTATTCGTTGTTTACCAGGAGAGTTTCTTTCTTCTAAATCATGAATGGATTGAATTGTGTCGATGCTTATTTAATTAATTAATCTACATCTATTGAGATGAACATGTTTATTTCTCCTTAGTTCATTCATATAGTTAATTACATTAATGGATTTCCACTGGTAAACCAACCTTCATTTAATGTGATGAACCCCACTTGCTCAGTCTATTATCCTTTTTGTATATTGCTGAGGTCCATTTGCTAATATTTGTTAAAAGATCTTCTCACCTATGTTTGTGATGGTTATTGCTGTATTGTTTTCTTATAATTTCTTTTTTTCTGGCTTTGGTACCAGGGTAATAATACTGGCTTCATAAAATAAGTTCAGAAGTCTTTCCACCTCTGTTTTCTGAAAGCTTTTATGTAGGATTGATATTACTTTTTCCTTAACTGTTTGGCAGACTGGTGAAGTCATCTGTGCCTTAAGTTATCTTTGAAGAAAAGTTTTTCATTATGAATTCAGTTTCTTTAATTGTTATAGGGATTTTTAGGTTTTAATTTCTTCTTTAATCAGTTTTGCTAATTTGTGTCACACAAGGTATTTGTTTGCTTCATCTAAGTTATCAAATACACTGGCATGATGTTGCTGACAGTATTTCCTTATCCTTTTAACATCTTGCATGAAAGACCCTAGTAATATCCTCTTTCATTCCTGATATTGGTAATTTGTGCTATTTTTCATCATCAGTCTAACTAGAAGTTTATCAGTTTTTCAAAGAACTAGTTATTAATTTCACTGATTAATCTCTTTTTTGTTCATTCATTTCCTATTTCATTGACTTGTACTCTTTCATTATTCTTCCTTCTTCTTTGGGTTTAATTTGCTTTTTTCCTACCTTAAGATAGGCAGAATTAAGACCTCTCTTATTTTAGTGAGTATTTTAATTCTGTAATTTTTCTTTTAAGCACTATATTAGCTGCATCCCACAAAGTTGATATGTTGTGTTTTCACTTTCATTTAGTTCAAGATATTTTCTAATTTTGTTTATGACTTTGTCATTTTTCCCTCTATGCTTCATTTTGTATACCTTCTATTGCTGCATCTTCAAGTTTACCTGTATTTTCTGCTTTGTCAAATCTTCCATTGATCCCACCCAGTAAATTTTTTATGTTTGACACCATATTTTTTCACATCTAGAAACTCCATATGGGTCTCTCTATATATATTCTATTTTCCTCCTCATTGTATTCATGTTTTTCTTTATATCCTTGAGCATTTTTATGTTTATAAAAAGCTGTTTTAACATCCTTCTCTGCTAATTCAATTATCTCTGTCATTACTGGATCAGTTTTTGTTGGTCAATGTCTCTTTTAGTTACATATCACAGTTTCCTGCTTCTATCTTGTAATTTTTTTATTGGATACTGTACACTGGGATTTAAACATCCTTATAAGCTGTATTTTATTATAGACCTTTAAAGAGTTTTGAACTTTGTTTTGTTGGGCAATTAAGTTACTTGAAGATCAGCCTGATCTTTGTAGGTTTGGTTTTAGGCTTTGGGGGGCAGGTCTAGGGTAGCTTTTACTCTAGGGTTCCTTTAGCCCCAGTACTAAGCTTTGAAGTATCTAAGGTCTCCACTGAATGTGCCATGTGTCCAACAAGATCTGTCCCCTCTGACTGCTGAATGCATGAATGACTTCCAGGCCTGTGTGAGCTCTTAGAGTGATTCAGCTTATGTAGCTGTTCTTTACTCCACAGCTGTTCTTTCTCTAGCTTCATGAAGTTTCATCCTACACATATGCAGACTAGTATTCAACTAAGACTCAAGGACCCCTGAGCAGAACTCTGGAGCTCTTTCTCTGCATAGCTCCTTCTTCTCCAATACTTTGCTAGCAAATTCTAGCTTCCTTGAAACTTCAGTCTCTATCTCCTCAACCCAGCGATAGTACTGAACTATTTGGACTCCCCCTCCTTTGCTATAATTTGGGAAACTGCTTTGGGAAGAAATTCATAGGGCTTGCCCTCCTTATTTTCTGTCTCTCTAGGATCATAATCCTGTAATACTTATTGCCCAATTTATAAAAACAATTGATTAATATACTAAGTCCAATTTTCTCATTAAAGTGGGTGAAGAAGTCCTATAGTCATTATGTCTTCATAATGACATAATGGATTCAACTGATTATAAATATTCATGCCTTTTATTGATTGCAAAAAAATTCTTAGTTCATTAAATATTGCCTTTTCCCCATTCTCTCCTTACCTCTAATAATTGCTGGACTTTGATTTAACTGATATTCAGCACCAACTGTGCCAGACACTGTTCTAGGCATTCAGGATACTTTAGTGAGCAAAGCACATACTCTGCTCTAATGGAATTCACATTGTTTACAGCCTATCCTGCCCCTTAACTCCTTTCTCCTATTTTCATCACTTTAGCTGTGTTCTTTCTGTAATATTTCATCAGCTCTGCATTCTAATTCACTCACTCTATTCTTGGCTGTATCACAGTATATTTAACCAGTCCCTTAATGTTTTCTTCTCATTTTAACAATTATAAACACTTATTTTCTTTCAGAGCATTGGTGTGTTTTCTCACTTTAGGTGTCTAAACCTGGTATTTGTTTGATCTTCTGACTTTTGATTATGATTTCTTTGCACATGTTTCCCAATTCTTTGTGAGCTCATCTTTCAAGGGACTTATTTTTTCATTCTGAGGAAAATTTGTGGACTAGGTTGTGGAAACATCCCTGTAGACTGAGTTTGTGTTTGACCAGGAGCCCTTAGAGATATCATCTGCCCAAGAACCAATTTTTACTTTATGTTATGCTTGGGGATTTTTTAGGGATCCCTAGATCTGGTAGGAAAAGTAAACTTGAAGCCCAAGCCTGGTTGAGGTACAGTCTTAGGACTTCAAATCCTTAGGAAACTTTTTAGCCCATGCTTTCATTAGTATGTGCAGACCTTTATAGATTCTGTCTTTATGTGTCTGGGGTGGTGGTGGTGGTAATAGCTTGTTTTGATCAATTCACAGACATATTAAAACCTAAGCCCCTTAATTACAGAGATATCAACTTTCCCAGAGTGACTAAAGAATTAGTACCAGTGTTGATGCCCCTGTTTTTAATTTCCTATTAGTTATGTCACTTCATGATTGCCTTTTCTTCCTTGTAAACTCAGCTATGTCCTTAAATTATTTCATTTTTATCCAGCATTTCCAGGTATTTTTAGGGGGCAAGGGCTTTTGTTTTTGAAGTATAGTTGATTTACAGTGTTGTGTTAGTTTCAGGTGTACAGCAAAGTGATTCAGTTATACATATATATGTAGTCACTCATTTAGAGTCTTTTCCCATATAGGTTATTACAGAATATTGTGTAGAGTTTCCTGTGCTATATAGTAGGTCCTTGTTGATTACTTATTTTATACATAGTAGTGTGTATATGTTAATCCCAACTCCTAATTTATAACCCTCACTTTCCCCTTTGGTAACCATAAGTTTGTTTTCTGTGTCTGTGGGTCTGTTTCAGTTTTGTATATGAGTTCATGTGTATCATTAATTTTGGGGGAGTGGGATTCCACATATAAATGATATCATATTTCTCCTTATCTGTCTACCTTACTTCACTTTGTATGATAATCTCTAGGTCCATCCATGTTGCTGCAAATGGCATTATTTCATTCTTTTTAATGGATTTGTCATATTCCATTGTACATATATACTACATCTTCTTTATCCATTCATCTGTCAGTGGACATTTAGGTTGCTTCCATGTCTTGGCTATTGTAAATATACTGATATGAACATTGGGGTACATGTGTCTTTTTGAGTTAGAGTTTTCCCCAGATATATGCCCAGGAGTGGGTTTGCTGGATCATATGGTAGCTCTATTTTTAGATTTTTAAGGAAACTCCATACTGTTTGCCATAGTGGCTGCACCAATTTACATTCCCACCAATAGTGTGGGAGGATTCCCTTTTCTCCACACCCTCTCCAGCATTTATTATTTATAGACTTTTTAATGATGGCCATTCTGACCAGTGTGAGGTGGCATCTCCTTGTAGTTTTGATTTCCATTTTTCTAACAATTAGCCAGTTGAGCACTTCTCATGTGCCTGTTGGCCATCTGTGTGTCTTCTTTGAGAAATGTCTATTTAGGTCTTCTCCCATTTTTTGATTGGGTTGTTTGAGTTTGGTCTTTTTGTTTTTTGTTTTTAGATATTGAGCTGTATGAGCTGTTCGTATATTTTGGAAATCAATCCCTTGTTGGTCACATCATTTGAAAATATTTTCTCCAGTTCTGTGGATTGTCTTTTCATTTTGTTTATGGTTTTCTTTGCTGTGCAAAAGCTTCTAAGTTTAATTGGGTCCCATTTGTTTATCTTTGTTTTTATTTCCATTACTCTAGGAGACAGATCTAAAAAGATACTGCTGTGGTTTATGTCAAAGAGTGTTCTGCCTATGTTTTCCTCTAGGAATTTAAAGTATCTGGTCTTACATTTTGGTCTTTAATCCATTTTGAGTTTATTTTTTTGTGTGGTGTTAGAGAATGTTCTAATTTCATTCTTTTACGTGTAGTGGTCCAGTTTTCCTGGCACCACTTATTGAAGAGACTGCCTTTTCTCTATTATATATTCTTACCTCCTTTACTGTCGATTAATTGACCATAAGTGAATGGGTTTATTTCTGGGCTTTCTATCCTGTTCCATTGATCTATATTTCTGTTGTTGCACCAGTACCATACTGTTTTGATTACTGTAGCTTTGTAGTATAGTCTGAAGACAGAGAGCCTGATTCCTCAAGCTCTGTTTTTTCTTCTCAAGATTTTCGTTATTCAGGGTCTTTTGTGTTTCCATACAAATCTAAAAAAAAATTTGTTCTTGTTTTGTAAAGAATGCCATTAGTAATTTGATAGGGATTGCATTGAATTTGTAGATTGCCTTGGGTATTATAGTCATTTTGACAATATTGATTCCTCCAATCCAAGAACATGGTATATCTTTCCATCTGTTTGTGTCATCTTTGATTTCTTTCATCAGCATATTATAGTTTTCGGAATACCAATTTTTGCCTCCTTAGGTAGGTTTATTCCTAGGTGTTTTGTTCTTTTTTATACAATGGTAAATGGGATTGTTTCCTTAATTTCTCTTTCTGATAGCTCATTGTTAGTTTACAGAAATCCAATAGATTTCTGTATATTTTGTATCCTGTGACTCTACCGAGTTCATTGAAGAACTCTAATAGTTCTCTGGTCACATCTTTAGAATTTTCTATATAGTATCTTGACATCTGCCAACAGTGACAGTTTTACTTCTTCTTTTACAATTTGGATTCCTTTTATTTCCTTTTCTTCTTCAATTGATTTCTTCAGTGATCCATTGGTTGTTTAGTAAAATATCATTTCGCCTCCACATGTCTGTCCCAACTGGTCTCGCAGTAGGCTTTGATCTGTGCTGCAGACTCAGTTCTGCAGGCAACTGGAATGTAGTTTTCTTGCTTCTGGTGTCTGGCCCCTGGTGGATGAGGCTGGTCTAGAGGCTTGTGAAAGGTTTACACGTGGAAGGGCTTGGTGCCTGTCCACTGGTGTAGCTGGTTCTTGGCCCTGTGGTGGCCAAGGCCATGCCTAGAATTGGCTGTGGGCTCAGGAAGTCTTTAGGCAGCCTGTCTGCTGATGGATTGGGCTGTGTTCCCACCCTGTTCATCGTTTGGCCTGAGGCATGCCAGCACTTGACCCTACAGGCTATTGGATGGGCCCAGGCCTTGGTGCCAAAATGGTGGCATCCAGGAGATCTCACACTGATGAATATTGCAAATTACCTCTGCCACTATTTGCCTTGTCCCCACAGGTTGTCACAGCTACCCCCGCCTCCCCAGGAAACCCTCCAATATCAGCAGGTAAGTCTGGCCCAGGCTTCTATGAAATCACTGCTTTTGTCTTGGGTCCTGGTGCGTACGACACCTTCTGTGTGCCCTCCAAAAGTGGTGTTTGTGTTTCCCCCAGTCCTGTGGAGCTCCTGCACTCAATCCCCACTGGCCTTCAAAGCTAAATGCTCTAGGGCTCCTCCTCCTGATGCTGGACCCCCAGGCTTGGGAGCCTGATGTGGGGCTCAGAACTCTCACTCCTGTGCAAGAACTTCTGTGATATAATTGTTTTCCAGTTTGTGGGTTGCCCATCTTGGGGGGGTGTATGGGATTTGATTATATTGTGAGTGCACCCCTACTACAGTCTCATAGGTTTCTTGTTTATGTCTTGGATGTAGAATATCTTTTTTCGTAGGTTCCAGTCTTTTTTTTTGATGATTGTTCAGCAGTCAGATGTAAGTTTGGTGTTTCTTGTGTAAGGAGGTGAGCTCAAGGTCCTTCTACTCAACCATCTTGTCTGTGTAAGAGGAAGGGTTTTAAGTTATCCTTTGCTCTCTTGCAATCAGAAGTCTCTGATCCACTGTGAAGATTTTTTTAATCACAAAATATGATCATTTTAACAGCCATTTCCTATTTCCTGTGAAATTAAATCCCATCTTCTTCCCGTGGCCTATCTTGGTCCCATACCATCTCACACCACTCCTCTTTGCTCCTCACATTCCTGTCCTGTTGGATTTTCTCAATTGATTTTTGACTCCCTCGAGGATTTCTCACCCTGTATTGTTTCCACCTGCCTTCCTCCAGATTCTGGCTCAGTCACTCCCCATTCACCTCAGCAGACAACTTAAAAGACACATCCTCTGGGAAGCTCTCCCTTAACTCCCACTTAGCAGACTGTGCCTTCCTTTCCATGGCTTCATAGCTCTATACTAGTGGAAGCTCCAGAATTTCTCTGTACATGGGGCCCAGAGGTGATGGTTTTGTGAGGATGAGGGTGAAGTCACATTTGCTATACAGGTATCTTTTTAAATTGTATGTGTTTTTTTTTTTTTTAATTGTTGTGTTAGTTTTAGGTGTACAGCAAAGTGATTCCATTTTACGAATATGTATATATTCTTTCTCAGGTTCTTTTCCATTAAGGTTTATCAAAAGATATTAAATATAGTTCCCTGTGCTATACAGTAGGTCCTTGATGTTTATCTATTTTTTTGATTTTTTGAATTTTATTTATTTTTTTATACAGCAGTTTCTTATTAGTTATCCATTTAACACATATGAGTGTATATATGAAAATCCCAATCTCCCAATTCATCCCACCACCAACCCCTGCCACTTTCCCCCCTTGGTGTCCATACAATTGTTCTCTACATCTCTGTCTCAATTTCTGCCCTACAAACTGGTTCATCTGTACCATTTTTCTAACTTCTACATATATGCGTTAGTATACGATATTTGTTTCTCTTTCTGACTTCTTCGCTATGTCTGACAGTCTCTATATTCATCCATGTCTCTACAAATGACCCAATTTCATTCTTTTTTATGACTAAGAAATATTCCATTGTACATATGTACCACATCTTCTTCATCCATTCGTCTGTCGATGCACATTTAGGTTGCTTCCATGTCCTGGATATTATAAATAGTGCTGCAATGAACATTGGGGTGCATGTGTCTTTTTGAATTATGGTTTTCTCTGCGTATATGTCCAGTAGTGGGATTGGGGTCATATGGTAATTCTATTTTTAATTTTTTAAGGAACCTCCAAAATGTTCTCCATAGTGGCTCTATCAATTTACATTCCCACCAACAATGCAAGACGGTTCCCTTTTCTCCACATCATTTCCAGCATTTGTTGTTTGTAGATTTTCTGATGATGCCCATTCTAATTGGTGTGAGGTGATACCTCATTGTAGTTTTGATTTGCATTTCTCTAATAATTAGCAATGTTCAGCAGTTTCTCACGTGCATCTTGGCCATCTGTATCTCTTCTTTGGAGAAATTTCTATTTAGGACTTCTGCCCATTTTTGGTTTGGGTTGTTTGTTTTTTTAATATTGAGCTGCATGAGCTGTTTATATATTTTGGAGTTTAATCCTTTGTCCACTGATTCGTTTGCAAATATTTTCTCCCATTCTGAGGGTTGTCTTTTCATCTTCTTTACGATTTCCTATATTGTGCAAAAGCTTTTAAGTTTCATTAGTTCCCATTTGTTTATTTTTGTTTTTACTTCCATTACTCTAGGAGGTGGATCAAAAAAGATATTGCTGTGATTTATGTCAAAGAGTGTTCTTCCTATGTTTTCCTCTAAAAGGTTTATAGTGTCTGGTCTTACATTTAGGTCTTTAATCCATTTTGAGTTTATTTTTGTGTATGATGTTAGGGAGTGTTCTAATTTCATTCTTTTCCATGTAGCTGTCCAGTTTTCCCAGCACCACTTATTGAAGAGACTGTCTTTTCTCCAATGTATGTCCTTGCCTCCTCTGTAATATACTAGTTGACCGTAGGTGCGTGGGTTTATCTCTGGGCTTTCTATCCTGTTCTATTGATCTACATTTCTGTTTTTGTGCCAGTACCATATTGTCTTGATTACTGTATCTTTGTAGTATAGTCTGAAGGCAGGGAGTCTGATTCTTCCAGCTCCATTTTTTTTCCCCTCAAGACCACTTTGGCAAATTCCCTCGTGGCACAGTGGTTAAGAATCAGCCTGCCAATGCAGGGGACACAGGTTCGAGCCCTGCTCGGGGAAGATCCCACATGTCGTGGAGCAACTAAGCCCGAGCGCCACAACTTCTGAGCCTGTGCTCTAGAGCCCGCGAGCCACAACTACTGAAGCCCGCGTGCCTAGAGCCCGTGGTCTGCAACAAGAGAAGCCACCGCAATGAGAAACCCGTGCACCACAACAAAGTAGCCCCCACTCGCCACAACTAGAGAAAGCCTGCGCGCAGCAAGGAAGACCCATTGCAGCCAAAAATAAATAAAGATAAAATTAAATTTTAAAAAAAAGACCACTTTGGCTATTTGGGGTCTTTTATGTCTCCATACAAATTTTAGGATTTTTTGTTCTAGTTCTGTAAAAAAAAATGCCATTGGTAATTTGATAGGGATTGCACTGAATCTGTAGATTGCTTTGGGTAGTATAGTCATTTTCACAATGTTGATTCTTCCAATCCAAGAACATGGTGTATCTCTCCATCTGTTGGTATCATCTTTAATTTCTTTCATCAGTGTCTTATAGTTTTCTGCATACAGGTCTTTTGTCTCCCTAGGTAGTTTTATTCCTAGGTATTTTATTCTTTTTGTTGCAATGGTAAATGGGAGTGTTTCCTTAATTTCTACATGAATCTCACCTCTGAATTCACAGATGTTATACCCTGTCACATGGCTTACATTTCATGTCCAGTAATAGATTTTAGTCTTCAAAATCTGGCAACTCACCTTTGTATCCTTGTCATTTTATACACGAGATGTTTAATAAATGTGGAATATAGTAAGAATTCATAGTATAAAAGGAATTGGAACTACAGTTACTATCTAGATACATAATATCTAGATACGTCATGCAACAAACTAGGATAATTACTCTTTAGCTGTAGATGTGGTTGGTGTTGCACAGAGTTTAAGAATACTGACTCTGGGGCTTCCCTGGTGGTGCAGTAGTTGAGAGTCCACCTGCTGATACAGGGGACACGGGTTCGTGCCCCGGTCCAGGAAGATCCCACATGACGTGGAGTGGCTGGGCCTGTGAGCCATGGCCACTGAGCCTGCGTGTCCGGAGCCTGTGCTCTGCAATGGGAGAGGCCACAACAGTAAGAGGCCCGCGTACAGAAAAAAAAAAAAGAAAAAGAATACTGACTCTGGATCAAGAATCCCAGCATGCTACTTCTTAGCAGAATTGCTTCTCTGTATGTTTTTATTAAATTTTTGCCAGGATTCAGTGACTTAATATGCTTAAGTAAAATGCTAAGAAGAGTGACTGACACCTAGTCAGTGCTTCATAAGTGGTACATGGTAAGGAAATTACTTGATTATATGAAGCCAAGTAGTATTCACAGATTGACAATCTGCTAGTTCAAATCTACTTTGTACCAATGCAGATTTTTTTTTAAAATTCGCATTATATTAATATTTTAAAACTTTTAGGTAAAAGGTCTTTCTAATTTGTAAATTTGTAGTATTAGTTTAAATATTATATAATGTTTCACATTTCAAAACATCTTCACAGGGCCTCCCTGGTGGCGCAAGTGGTTGAGAGTCCGCCTGCCGATGCAGGGGATACGGGTTCGTGCCCCGGTCTGGGAGGATCCCATATGCCGCGGAGTGGCTGGGCCCGTGAGCCATGGCCGCTGAGCCTGCGCGTCCGGAGCCTGCGCATCCGGAGCCTGTGCTCCGCAACGGGGGAGGCCACAACAGTGAGAGGCCCGCATACCGCAAAAAAAAAAAAAAAAAAAAAACACATCTTCACATTATTTAAACACATCCTCACTACAGCTTTGAACAAAAAGGTGTGTCTAATAAGGCAATAGACACAGGAAGGTGAATTGGCTTCCCCAGAGCTATACATTGTGCTGCATATAGGAAGTGTGCTGAAAAGTAGTCCATTTATGTGATTCAAAGAACAGACAAGTGACCTATGGTAATTGGAGATGCGGTTGAGAATTGACTGGAAAGGGGCACAAGGAAACTTTCCTTCTGTGAATTGAAATGTTGTGTCTTCTTTAGGGTAGTGATTACAGTAGTGTATACAGCTGTTAAAAGTCATCAAACTGAACACCTAAAATCTATGTATAATATTGTATTGTTAATTATGCTTTGATTTTTTTTAATGTTAAAAAGATATAGGAGGGGGATGATCGAGATGGCAGAGTAGAAGGATGTGGAGCTCACCTCCTCACATCAGAAACACATCTACACATGGAACAATTCTCATAGAATACCTACTGAATGCTGGCAGAGGACTTCAGAATTCTGAAAGGGCAAGAAAGATCTCCACATAACTGGGTAGGAAAAAAGAAAAAAAACAAGAGAGAGAGGAATCAGGAGAGTACCTGTGTCCCTGGGAGGGAGCTATGAAAGACTAAAAGTTCGTGTACCCTGGGAAGCCTCCTCACTGGCAGAGAGATCAGACGGGACAGAGGGGGAGTTTCAGAGCCTCAGAGGAGAGTGCAGCAACCAGTTTATGGCAGGCAGAATGGAGAGAGACCTGCACAGAGGGTCTGTACTGCTGCCTGGCACTCCCCAACCTGAGGCGTACATCTGCAGGGATGGGCAGGATCTGGGTGCTAAAGCTCAGGCTTCAGAGGACAGACCTGGGGAGAGGACTGGGGTTGGCTGTGCGGAGACAGCCTGAAGGGGCTGGAGTGTGATGCAACCGCAAACAGGAGGGTACACAGAGGGAGCTGGGACCCACCACAGAGGCAAGGCACCATTGTTGGGTGCAAAAATGGAGGGTCGGGGCCCATCACAGCAGCCTCTCTCTCCACACACACACAGCCAACAGGGCACCACCTCCACAAGCTCCAGGAATGCCCACCAGCTCTTGCCTCCTTGGACTCCAGGAGCTGATGCCAGCTGCCACCACTGCCATGGGCTCCAAGAGAGGGCACCAGCTCCCACCTCTGCACATCCCCATCAAGGGGATAACGGCCAGCACAGGCTGAGGAAACAGTGGCAGGCATCCACTAAACAGTCCTCACACCAAAAATATTAAACCCACACAAGCTACACAGACATGCCACATAAAAATAGCCTTCCAAGACCACAGTAGGTATTTTTTTCTCTGACACTCACAGAATAAGGGAAATATAAGTAAAGTTGAGAGGTACTTCCCTGGTGGTCCAGTGGTTAAGAATTCACCTTCCAATGAAGGGGACATGAGTTTGATCCCTGGTTGGGAAACTAAGATCCCACATGCCATGGGGCAACTAAGCCTGTGTGCTCTATAGGCAGTGCACCACAACTAGAGAGCTCACATGCCACAACTACTGAGCCCATGCACTCTGGAGTCCCCGCACCACAACTAGAGAGCCCACACACTGCAACTACTGAGGCTGCATGCTCTAGAGCCCACACGCCACAACTAGAGAAGCCCGTGCACTGCAACTAAAGATCCCACATGCCGCAAGAGATCCCATGTATCGCAACTAAGACCCAACACAGCAAAATAAATATTTTTTAAAAAACAGCTTTTGCACAGCAAAGGAAACCATAAACAAAACGAAAAGACAACCCTCCCAATGGGAGAAAAATATAAAAACAAAATAAAATAAAACTGAGGAGCAGAGGAACACTCCCAGTTAAAAGACCAAGAGAATTCCCCTGAAAGAACAACAATAAAACAGACCTCTTCAGTCTAATAGACACAGAGTTCAAAAGGAGATAATAAAAATAATGAAGGGATTAAGAAAGGCTATTGACAGAAATGCAGATGTTGTAAAAAGGAACTAGAAACTATAAAGAGGAGCAAAGAAAAATTAGAAAACTCATTCACCAAGACAAAAGCTGAGCTAAAGGCAATGAATAGCAAAAAAAAAAAAAAAAAAAAAAGCAAAATGAAAGCAATACAAGACACCTATGGGATAATATAAAGCATGCCAACCTACACATAATACCGATTCCAGAAGGAGGAGAAAAAGAAAAGGTGATCAAAAATGTATTCAAAGAAATTATGGCTAAAAACTTCCCAAACCTAAAGAAGGAAACAGATATTCAGGTACAGGAAGCACAGAAGTTCCAAAACAAGATGAACCCAAACAGACCTAAACTAAAACATATTAAAATGGCAAAAGTTAAAGAGAGGATTCTAAAGGCAGCAAGAGAAAAGCAAAGAATTAATTATAAGGGAACCCCCACAAGGCTATCAGCTGATTTCTCTACAGAAACTTTGCAGGCCAGAAGGGAGTGACAAGATATATTCAAAATTCTGAAAGGGGAAAAATCTGCAACCTTGGATACTCTACCCAGCAATACAATCATTTAGAATAAAAGGAGAGAGAAATAATTCCTCAGACAAGCAAAAACTAAAAGAATACAGCAATACTAAACCTATCCTAAAAGAAATATTGAAAGGTCTTCTCTAAATAGAAGGGAAGCAAGAAGATAAAGGAAAGAGAAAAATCACAACTGAAAAGCAAATCACTTAAATAAACCAGTATACAGATTAAAAAGAAAAAAATTTATTTTTAATTTTGTAAAAGTGATAACTGCAATGACCAGCAAAAGGATGAACATGAAGATGTAAAAGAGGACATAAAAATCATAAAATGTAGGGGAGGAGAGTAAGAAAATGCTGATTTTTTTTTTTTTTTTAGAATGTATTTGAGCCTATATGACCATCAGTCTAAAGCAAGTAGATATAGGAAGGGGTTAACATGCTTGAAAAACAGGGTAACCACAAATCAGAAACATACACCAGATTCACAAAACCAAAAAGAAGAGAACAAAAGCATAAAATAAGAGGAAATCAAACCACAAAAGGCCAAAAAAAAAAAAGAAGAAACACAAAATCAACTGGAAAACAAGGTTTAAAATGGCAATAAATACATACATATCACTAATTACTTTAAATTTCAGTGGACTAGGGACTTCCCTGGTGGTGCAGTGGTTAAGAATCCACCTGTCAATGCAGGGGACACAGGTTCAATCCCTGGTCTGGGAAGATCCCACATGCTGCAGAGCAACTAAGCCCTTGCACCACAACTACTGAGCCTGCACTCTAGAGCCCGCAAGCCACAACTACTGAGCCTGTGTGCTACAACTACTGAATTCTGCATGCCTAGAGCCCATGCTCCACAACAAGAGAAGCCACTGCAATAAGAAGCCCGGGGCCTCCCTGGTGGCGCAAGTGGTTGAGAGTCCGCCTGCCGATGCAGGGGATACGGGTTCGTGCCCCGGTCTGGGAGGATCCCATATGCCGCGGAGCGGCTGGGCCCGTGAGCCATGGCCGCTGAGCCTGCGCGTCCGGAGCCTGCGCGTCCGGAGCCTGTGCTCCGCAACGGGGGAGGCCACAACAGTGAGAGGCCCGCATACCGCAAAAAAAAAAAAAAAAAAAAAAAAAAAAAGAAGCCCGCGCACCACAACGAAGAGTAGCCCCTACCCACCACAACTAGAGAAAGCCCATGCACAGCAACGAAGACCCAATGCAGCCAAAAAATAAAAAGTAAAATAAAAGATAAAAAGAATTTTTTAAAAATGTCAATGGACTAAATGCTCCAATCAAAAGACACAGAGTGGCAGGTTGGATTAAAAAAATAAGAACCTACAATATGCTGCCTACAAGAGACCCACTTTAGGGCAAAAGGACACACATAAATTGAAACTGAGGGGTTGGAAAAAGATATTTCATGCAAAACAGAAATGACAAGAAAGAGGGGGGTCACAATACTCATATGAGACAAAATAGACTTAAAACAAAGGCCATAAAGACAAAGAAGGACACTATATAATGATAGAAGGATCAATACAAGAAGAGGATATTACACTCATCAATGTATATGCCCCTAGTATAGGAACACCCAAATACATAAAACAAATACTACAGACATAAAGGTAGAAACTGATGGGTATACAATAATGGTAGGAGATTTTAACACCCCACTCACATCAATGGACAGATCCTCAAGACAGAAAATCAGTAAGGCAACAGAGATCCTAAAGGATACAACAGAACAGTTAGACTTAATTGATATTTTCAGGACATTACACCCCAAAAAACCAGAATACACATTCTTTTCAAATGCACATGGAACACTCTCTAAGACTGATCACATACTAGGGCACAAAACAAGCCTCAACAAATCTAAGAGTATAGAAATTATTTCAAGCATCTTTTCTGACCACAACAGCATGAAACTAGAAATCAACCACCGAAAATGAAATGAGAAAAAAACAACATGCCAATAAAAAAACGAATGGGTCAGTGTTGAAATCAAGAGGAAATTATCAATTAAAAAATACCTTGAGACAAATAACAATGAAAAGACAACCATACAAAAGCTGTGGGATGCAGCAAAAGCAGTTTGTAGAGGGAAGTTCATAGTGACACAGGCCTTCCTCACAAAACAAGAAAAATCTCAAATAAACAACCTAACCTACCATCTAAAAGAATTAGAAAAAGAAGAACAACAAAAACCTAAATTCAGCAGAAGGAAGGAAATAAATAATAAAGATTAGAGAGGAAATAAATAGAAATTAAAGTCAGGAGGTGATTTTTTGAAAGGGTAAACAATATTGACAAACATCTGGCCAGGCTCACCAAGAAGAAAAGAGAGAGAATCCAAATAAACAAAATAAGAAATGAAAAAGGTGAAATAACAACCAATACTCCAGAAATACAAAAAACCATAAAAGAATACTATGAACAGTTATATGCCAACAAATTTACCAACCTAGAAGAAATGGACAAGTTTCTAGAAACATACAGCCCACCAAAACTGAATCAAGAAAAAATAGTTTGAACAGACCAGTCAATAGAAGTGAAATAGAATCTGTAATTTAAAAATGCTCCCTACAAACAAAAGTCCAGGACCAGATGGCCTCACAGGCGAATTCTTCCAAACATAAAAAGAAGAACTTATACTGATCCTTCTCAAACTCTTCCAAAAGACTGAAGAGGAGGGAACACTCCCAAAGACATTCTATGAAGCCACCACCACCCTGATACAAAACCAGACAAAGATACCACCAAAAAAGAAAATTACAGTCCAATATCTTTAATGAACATAAATGCAAAAATTTTAAACAAAATATTAGCAAACAAACACATAAAAAAGACCGTATACTATGACCAAGTTGGATTCATCCCAAGTTCACAAGGATGGTTCAACATATGCAAAATCAATGTGATACACCACATTAATAAAAGAAAAAACAAAAACCAAGTGATCATCTCAACAGATGCAGAAAAAGCATTTGATAAAATTCAACATCGATTCATGATAAAAACTCTTACCAAAGGGGGTATAGAAGGAACATATCTCAACATAATAAAAGCTATTTATGACAAACCCACAGCCAATATAATACTCAACAGTGAAAAGCTGAAAGCCTTCCCACTAAAATCTGGAACAAGACAAGAATGCCCACTCTCACCACTTCTGTTCAACATAGTGTTGGAAGTCCTAGCCCCAGCAATCAGGCAAGAAAAAGACATAAAATTTATCCAGATTGGAAGGGAAGAGGGAAAACTGTCATTATATGCAGATAACATGATACTATATACAGACAACCCTATAAACCACACAAAAACTACTAGAACTGATAAACAAATTAAGCAAGGTAGCAGGGTACAAGATTAACATACAGAAATCAATTGCATTTCTTTACATTAACAATGAATTATCAGAAAGGGAATGTAAGAAAAAAATACCTTTTAAAATTGCACCCCCCGGGGCTTCCCTGGTGGCGCAGTGGTTGAGAGTCTGCCTGCTAATGCAAGGGACACGGGTTCGAGCCCTGGTCTGGGAAGATCCCACATGCCACAGAGCGACTAGGCCCGTGAGCCACAACTACTGAGCCTGCGCGTCTGGAGCCTGTGCTCCACAACAAGAGAGGCCGCGATAGCGAGAGGACCGCGCACTGCGATGAAGAGTGGCCCCTGCTTGCTACAACTAGAGAAAGCCCTTGCACAGAAATGAAGACCCAACACAGCCCTAAATAAATATATAAATAAATTTAAAAAAAAAAAAAATTGCACCCCCAAAAATAAAATACTAAGGAATAAACCTGACCAAGGAGGTGAAAGACTTATATACTGAGAACTATAAGACATTAATAAAGAAAATTTAAAGTGATTCAAAGAAATGGAAAGATATCCCATGCTCTTGGATTGGAAGAATTGTTATTGTTAAAACAGCCATACTACCCAAAGCAATCTACAGATTTAACGTGATCCCTATCAAATTACCCATGACATTTTTCACAGAACTGGAACAATAATCCTAAAATTTATATGGAACCATAAAAGACCCAGAATTGCCAAAGCAATCCTGAGGGAAAAGAACAAAGCAGGAGGCATAACCATCTCAGACTTCAGACAATACTACAAATCTACAGTAATCAAACAGCATGGTATTGGCACAAAAACAGACATATGGATCAATGGAACAGAATAGAGAGCCCAGAAATAAACCCACACACCTACGGTCAATTAATCTTTGACAAAGAAAGCAAGAATATACAATGGGAAAAGGTCTCTTCAGCAAGTGGTGTTGGGAAAGTTGAACAGCCACATGTAAATCCATGAACTTAGAACACACCCTCACACCATACCCAAAAATAAACTCAAAATGGCTTAAAGACTTAAAAGGAAGGAATGACACCATAAAAATCCTAGAAGAGAACCTAGACAAAACATCCTCTGACATAAATTGTACCAATGTTTTCTTAGGTCAGTCTCCCGAGTCTATAGAAATAATAGCAAAAATAAACAAATGGGACCTAATCAAACCTGCAAGCGTTTGCACAGGAAAGGAAACCATAAACAAAACGAAAAGACAACCTATGGAACAGGAGAAAATATTTGCAAACAATGTGGCCTACAAAGGCTTGATTTCCAAAATATACAAAGAGCTCATACAACACAACAACAACAAAAAAACCAACCCAATCGAAAAAATGGGCCAAAAACCTAAATAGACATTTCTCCAAAGAAGACGTACAGATGGCCAACAGGCACATGAAAAGATGCTCAACATTGCTAATTATTAGAGAAATGCAAATCAAAACAACAATGAAGTACCACTTCATACCAGTCAGAATGGCCATCATTAAAAAGTCAACAAATAACAAATGCTGGAGAGGGTGTGGAGAAAAGGGAACCCTCCTACACTGTTAGTGGGAATGCAAGTTGCTGCAGCCACTAGGGAAAACAGCATGGAGGTCCCTCAAAAAACTAAAAATAGAGCTACCATATGATCCTGCAATCCCACTCCTGTGCATATATCCAGACAAAACTTAATTCAAAAAGATACATGCACCCCTATGTTCATAGCAGCACTATTTCCAATAGCCAAGACATGGAAGCAACACATAAGTCCATTGACAGATGAATGGATAAAGAAGATGTAGTTTATATATTGGGTTGGCCAAAATGTGCCTTCGGTTTTTAAGTAAAAATAAAAGACACATTTTTCATTTTCACCAAGAACTTTACTGAACAACATATTCACCCTTTTGTTCCACTACCCTCTGCCATTGCTCAGGCAACTTCATAATTCCATCTTTCCAAAACTTTTTACCTTTTTGAGCAAAGAACTGTTCCAGGTGCCTTTTACAGTCTTCCAGGGAATTGAAATTTTTTTCATTAAGACAATTTTTTAAAGACCTAAATAAATGGAAATCCAAAGGTGCAATGTCCAGTGAATACAGCAGATGAATCAGAACTTCCCAGCCAAGCTGTAACAGTTTTTGCCTGGTCATCAAAGAAACATGCAGTCTTGTGTTATCCTGATGGAAGATTATGCATTTTCTGTTGACTAATTCTGGACGCTTTTCATCAAGTGCTGCTTTCAGTTGGTCTAACTGGGAGCAGTACTTGGAATTAATCATTTGGTTTTCTGGAAGGAGCTCATCATAGAGGACTCCCTTCCAATCCCAATATATATATAACATCACCTTCTTTGGATGAAGATCAGCCTTTGGTGTGGTTGGTGGTGGTTCATTTCGCTTGCTCCACGATTTCTTCCATTCCACATTATTGTACAGTATCCACTTTTCATTGCCTGTCACAACTTGTTTTAAAAATGGAACATTTTCATTACGTTTATGTAGAGAATTGCATGTGGAAATAGTCAAAAAGGTTTTTTTCGCTTAACCTATGTGGAAACCAAACATCAAAGCGATGAATATAACCAAGCTGGTGCAAATTATTTTCAACACTTGATTTGGATATTTTGAGTATGTCAGCTATCTCCCACATGGTATAACGTTGACTGTTCTCAATTAATGTCTTTATTTGATTGCTATCAACTTCAACTGATTTACCTGATGGTTGAGCATCATCCAGCAAGAAATCTCCAGCACGAAACTTTGCAAACCACTTTTGACACATTCAGTCAGTCATGGCACCTTCTGCACAAATCTTTTTTTGTGTTTCGGTGTGTTTTTACCTTTCTTGAAACAATAAAGCATAATATGCAAAAAATGTTTCTTTTCTTTGATGTTCAATATTAAAATGGCTACACAAAAATTCACCAATTTTGATGACTTTTTTATTTAAAAAATTTTTTAATTAATTTATTTATTTGGCTGCGTTGGGTCTTTGTTGCTGTGTGGGGGCTTTTCTCCAGTTGCAGCAAGCAGGGCTTCTGTTGTGGAGCACGGGCTCTCGGCACATGGGCTTCAGTAGTTGTGGCTCACAGGCTCTAGAGCACAGGCTCAGTAGTTGTGGCGCATGGGCTTATTTGCTCTGCAGCATGTGGGCTCTTCACGTACCAGGGCTTGAACCCATGTCCCCTGCATTGGCAGGTGGATTCTCAACCACTGCACCACCAGGGAAGTCCTGATGACTTTTTTAAATGCATGCTGATATGACAGCCGTCACATACAATCTAACAAAACCGTTTCAAATGAAGTTAAAGACAACTAAGTGGGGCTTCCCTGGTCGCACAGTGGTTAAGCATGTGCTTGCCAATGCAGGGAACACGGGTTCGAGCCTGGTCCAGGAAGATCCCACATGCCGCAGAGCAACTAAGCCCGTGTGCCACCACTACCGAGCCTGTGCTCTAGAGCCTGTGAGCCACAACTACTGAAGCCCACGTGCTGAGGGCCCGTGCTCTGCAACAAGAGAAGCCACTGCAATGAGAAGCCTGCGCACCACAATGAAGAGTGGCCCCCACTCGCCGCAACTAGAGAAAGTCCCTGCACAGCAACAAAGATCCAACTCTGCCAAAAATTAATTAATTAATAATTTTTTTAAAGACAACTAAGTGCTACTACAGCCATCTTACAGAAAAAACTGAATGAATCTTTTGGCCAACCCAATACAATGAAATATTACTCAGCCATAAAAATAGAATGAAATAATGCCATTTTAAGCAACATGGATGAAACCAGAGATTATCATACTAAGTGAAGTAAGTCAAAAAGAGAGGACAAATACATATGATATCACTCATATGGGGAATCTAAAATATGACAAAAATGAACTTATCTATGAAACAGAAACAGACTCACAGATATAGAGAACAGACTTGTGGTTGCCAAGGGCAAGGGGGTGTGGGGGAGGGTTGGTGTGGGAGTTTGGGGTTAGCAGATGCAAACTATTATATACAGGATGGATAAACAACAAGGTCCTACTGTATAGCACAGGGAACTATATTCAATATCCTGTGATAACCATAATGGAAAAGAGTATTAAAAATGTATATGGGGGCCTCCCTGGTGGCGCAGTGGTTGAGAGTCCGCCTGCCGATGCAGGGGACACGGGTTCGTGCCCCGATCCCGGAGGATCCCACATGCCGCGGAGCGGCTGGGCCCGCGAGCCATGGTCGCGGAGCCTGTGTGTCCGGAGCCTGTGCTCCGCAACGGGAGAGGCCACAGCAGTGAGAGGCCCGCGTACAGCAAAAAACAAAACAAAACAAAACAAAACAAAAATGTATATGGGACTTCGCTGGTGGCACAGTGGTTAAGAATCTGCCTGACAATGCAGGGGACACGAGTTCCATCCGTGGTCCAGGAAGATCCCACATGCCGCAGAGCAACTAAGCCCGTGTGCCACAATTTCTGAAGCCCACGCACCCTAGAGACCGCGCACTGCAACTACTGAGCCTGTGTGCTGCAACTACTGAAACGCACGTGCCTAGAGCCTGTGCTCCGCAGCAAGAGAAGACGCCACAATGAGATGCCCACGCACTGCAACAATGAGTAGTCCCAGCTCGCTGCAATTAGAGAAAGCCCGTGCACAGCAACGAAGACCCAATGCAGCCAAAAAAAAAAAGCATCTATCTATATATATATAGATATAACTGAATCACTTTGTTGTATAGCAGAAATTAACACAACATTGTAAATCAACTGTACTTCAATTTAAAATATATATACATATATATGGGATGTTAAGTTGTGCACAGAGCTACAACCATACAAGTGTGTTTGGGTATGTTGAGGAGAAGCAGTGATGCACTGACTTACTTAATAGCACTCTGTGGGAAAAGATGTGAATCGGAGCTTATCACAAACTCAGTATGAACCAAGTGTGTGTTCTACTCAACTCTTAAAACAGCCAACATCAACCCAACCTAAAGACTTTATCACCTTTGCTTGTGTTTGTTGTTGGACTGCCCTATCGAACAAAAAGGCAGATTCTCTGTTCCTACATATTTTTAGCATAAATTAGATATCCACCTAATAACTGTCAAAAATGGGAAAGCAGAGCAAAGAACAGAGCAAAGAACAGAGACCAGTGAATTTCAGGATGGGTCCAAGAACCAAGTGAGCCAGTATGCAGAAAGTTTGTGAACATGTGCATTATTTTGAGAAGGTCTTTTGGTGCAACAAATTCTCCAAGGGATTTCTTTAAAAGAACTTCAAACCTAGATAAACAAAAACTGATAAACCTTCGTTTCAGCTCAGAAAATTATACATGCACAAATAACATTTTTTAAGCTAACTCTGCCAAGGTGGTGGTACTGGGCTTCCCAGTAACAAGAGGGAGGCAGGAAGGTTGACTTGTGCTTTCCTGGCTTTTCTCTGCTTTGTTGAAATTATTGCTTTTAATAAACCCAAAGAAAATCTCCAGCTTTGACATTGTTAGCTTCCTTTTTCCACAAAAAAAGCAAAGATGCCCCCCCCAACAGAAACCAAGGCATAAATATACATGAATTACATTTGAAAACTTTTCGTGATACATACGGGTGTTGTCTCACCTCTGAAGTCCTCTGCTTATTTGCCGAGAGTCTTCTTCCAAAGCTCTTAGAAGCTTTTAAATAAACACCAAGGGGCTGGTCTGAAGAATATCAGCTTAAAGGGGTGATACATTATTAACCTGTCCATAGTACCTCAGTCTGATCCTGTTTCTACTCCTTAGGTTCCAAAATTATAAATTTTACTTCCAGGTAACATGAAAACCACAAAGTCATCTTTTCACTCTTTTCTTCTGATGAATACAACCAGAGTTGAGATTTTTGACCATGGATATATGGGCTGGGATGGGAGGGCAACTTAGTCTCCCTTCCGGATGTTTACTTGTCCGTAGAAGGACATCCCTCAGCCCTGGCTTCCCTCCGCCCCTCATACCTCCCTCCCCCGGGAGGAACCTGCCTCATTGATGAGTTAAGGGAAGGAAGTGGCCTAGCTCTGCTCCGTCCTCACCTGTACCTCTTTAGAGTTGACCTGCCTTCAGACAGCATCACTGTCCTGGGCCGTGCACTGTCAAAGGCCCTGCCTTGATAGGGGGACATCCGCAGTGGTGCAGAGCTGCTGGCAGCTGGTGAGTCAACCAATTCCTGGGGTTCCGTATCAGAAAGCCCATTTTCCATAGATACACAAGTCACAACCTCCAAACTGCATTTTATTATTTATAAAGATGTTTTGGCCATCATGTGCCTTAGTCTGTTGACTGCTTAGCTGGTTCAGAATTCAGAAAGGAAGCAGTGTGCTCTTTGACGGGTACTCATACCCCAACAGGATAAAGTTTACTTTCCTACACTCAGCACTTTGAGTAACAGTAGAAGCTCATATGGGAGATGTCTAAAAATCAGCTGTATTTTTTTCTGTCCCTCTCCTCATTCATCTGTCTCACAGATGCAAAGTAGAAAAACTGGGGGCGAGTGCGGGACTGTTTCTAAAACCATAACACTCTTCTTTAGCTGGATTTTTTTCCTGAGTGACAATGGGCAAGATGCAGTGGATCACTGCAGAGATACAATAAGTGTCTCTCCTCTTGAAAATCTCTCACTGATGGGCTGTGAATTTTTTTTTTTTGATGATGATTTTTTTTATTAGTTTCTGCTTTATAACAAAGTGAATCAGTCATACATATACATCTGTTCCCACATCCCCTCCCTCATGCATCTCCCTCCCTCCCACCCTCCCCATCCCTCCCCTCCAGGCAGTCACAAAGCACCGAGCTGATCTCCCTGTGCTCTGCGGCTGCTTCCCACTATCTATCTACCCTACGTTTGGTAGTGTATATATGTCCATGCCTCTCTTTCGCTTTGTCACAGCTTACCCTTCCCCCTCCCCATATCCTCAAGTCCATTCTCAAGTAGGTCTGTGTCTTTATTCCCGTTTTACCCCTAGGTTCTTCATGACATTTTTTTTCTTATATTCCATATATATGTGTTAGCATACGGTATTTGTCTTTCTCTTTCTGACTTACTTCACTCTGTATGACAGACTCTAGGTCTATCCACCTCATTACAAATAGCTCAGTTTCGTTTCTTTTTATGGCTGAGTAATATTCCATTGTATATATGTGCCACATCTTCTTTATCCATTCATCCGATGATGGACACTTAGGTTGTTTCCAGCTCCGGGCTATTGTGAATAGAGCTGCAATGAACATTTTGGTACATGTCTCTTTTTGAATTATGGTTTTCTCAGGGTATATGCCTAGTAGTGGGATTGCTGGATCATATGGTAGTTCTATTTTTAGTTTTTTAAGGAACCTCCATACTGTTCTCCATAGTGGCTGTACCAATTCACATTCCCACCAGCAGTGCAAGAGTGTTCCCTTTTCTCCACACCCTCTCCAGCATTTATTGTTTCTAGATTTCTTGATGATGGCCATTCTGACTGGTGTGAGATGATATCTCATTGTAGTTTTGATTTGCATTTCTCTAATGATTAATGATGTTGAGCATTCTTTCATGTGTTTGTTGGCAGTCTGTATATCTTCTTTGGAGAAATGCCTATTTAAATCTTCTGCCCATTTTTGGATTGGGTTGTTTGTTTTTTTGCTATTGAGCTGCATGAGCTGTTTATAAATTTTGGAGATTAATCCTTTGTCAGTTGCTTCATTTGCAAATATTTTCTCCCATTCTGAGGGTTGTCTTTTGGTCTTGTTTATGGTTTCCTTTGCTGTGCAAAAGCTTTGAAGTTTCATTAGGTCCCATGTGTTTATCTTTGTTTTTATTTCCATTTCTCTAGGAGGTGGGTCCAAAAGGATCTTGCTGTGATTTATGTCATAGAGTGTTCTACCTATGTTTTCCTCTAAGAGTTTGATAGTTTCTGGCCTTACATTTAAGTCTTTAATCCATTTTGAGCTTATTTTTGTGTATGGTGTTAGGGAATGATCTAATCTCATACTTTTACATGTCCCTGTCCAGTTTTCCCAGCACCACTTATTGAAGAGGCTGTCCTTTCTCCACTGTACATTCCTGCCTCCTTTATCAAAGATAAGTTGGCCATATGTGCGTGGGTTTATCTCTGGGCTTTCTATCCTGATCCACTGATCTATCTTTCTGTTTTTATGCCAGTACCACACTGTCTTAATTACTGTAGCTTTGTAGTATAGTCTGAAGTCAGGGAGCCTGATTCCTCCAGCTCCTTTTTTCGTTCTCAAGATTGCTTTGGCTATTCGGGGTCTTTTGTTTTTCCAAACAAATTTTGAAATTTTTTGTTCTAGTTCTGTGAAAAATGCCAGTGGTAGTTTGATAGGGATTGCATTGAATCTGTAGATTGCTTTGGGTAGTAGAGTCATTTTCACAATATTGATTCTTCCAATCCAGGAGCATGGTATATCTCTCCATCTGTTTGTATCATCTTTAATTTCTTTCATCAGTGTCTTATAATTTTCTGCATACAGGTCTTTTGTCTCCTTAGGTAGGTTTATTCCTAGATATTTTATTCTTTTTGTTGCAATGGTAAATGGGAGTGTTTTCTTGATTTCATTTTCAGATTTTTCATCATTAGTGTACAGGAATTGGGCTGTGAATTTTTTGAAACTTCACACAAATGCAACAATTCTGAACACCTTCCTCAACACACTTAAGACCTAAGAACTAAGGATGTAATCAGTCATCAACCAGATCGTACATTTGCCCTGTAAACTCAATCTGCCAGAAGAAGAAAACACACCACCAGAATAAGAGCTTTTTAAAATATAATTTAAAACTATTTTGTACCAGTACAATATATTAATTTTACAAATGTAAAATTTTATCCGCTGTTAAAGCATTTGCAAAAACCACACATCCTACTTCAGCTTTATTGCACAATATCTATAAGAAAATATTAATTTTTAAATTAGAAAACATAAAAATGCTTTCAATATAGAAGAGACAATCTGATTTTAAAGACAATACTCTATAAGAATGTCTACCCAGAAAATAACAAACTTTCACAGGATACCAAGCTGGCCAGATGGTTCGGCAGATCCAGTACAAAGCATTGTTGAAAACCAGTCCAAGTTACTTAATCCAAACTGTATCATCCTTCTTCATTAGAAATCCAGATGCCACACAAGGTGGTTTCTAATACTTTAAAAAGTTGAGGCATTTCTCAGTTGTGAGCATTCTGAATCTATCTTATATATTAAAAACAATCCTTCCAACTTCACAGCCATCTGCAGGGTTTTTTCCTTCATGCAGATTATCTCTGGCAACTGTGTTTAATGTCTATCAAATAATCATTTCAATTCTTTTATGCTGATAGAAAACATCAAGTTAAACATACCTTTAAACCTAGTCCTTTACAAAAATCAGTTTATAAATTTGTATCATAAAAATTAGTGTCGAGACCATCAAGGTGGCCTTCGTTTGTTTTATATGAGTTGGTTCTCCCAGAGCTGGGATGGCGGACGTCCCACTTTTCAATGTAGTGTTAATCAGGAAATAAATCCAAGCACTAAGCTGGAATCCCAAGACGGGTTAATAAGGTTGTATGATGGATTTTAGTGGGATAGTATTACCCTGGGTATATATACCAATGTAGGTATTAAAATACTGACAGCAAATCTTGGTGGTAATTTAATTCATCTCCGACAATGAATATAATCTGGAGATGCAATCAGTGAGGTTGTGTGTATTGTAGAAAGGGAAAAAAATCCTTATTTAATAGAACAAGGATTCACTAAATTTGATACATTAAATAGATTATACATCCTTTTTTGTTAAAGTATGTTGATTCAATCTCAAGTGTTTTCAAATGGATGCCTTTGTGGCCCAGGAAAATGCCTTTTGGAACTTATGGCCTGCATAAGCAAAGTCAAATATAGTATTACACACTCGTAGAGAAAGTAATCATTAAAATAGTGGTTATGCACTCACAAGTTTGCTGTAGGTAGACAGAATTATCAAAAACCCAGATGCTTATAAAAAAGTTTGCATTATTTAGAATTTCTTCCTTAGGAATCAAAGCAGTTGCTTTCTGGAACTGCATTTTTTCAGAACTGCTCAAAGCACCTCACCTAGATGAGTGTTTTTTAAAAATATATATAAAAAGTCTACCATGAGACTTCAAACATCACATATTTCACCTTTTACGGGCTGTTTATCATGCATCCCTTCCTTTAAAGTCCTTCAGAATAAAATAAAAATAAACTCTCACACTCCATTAGAAAAAAAGGGAAACATTCATGGTCTGAAAATTTTCTGCATTCCCCCAAATCTTGGTACTATGTGCAATTTCCTCATATACAAGTTTTGAGGAAACCCCTGATCATCTATTATTGAATATTCAGCTAATGGACATGCCATAGAAAGTTGATATTAATTGTAGTGAATAGATTAAAATCTATTCCATAAAATAAAAATGTTCTATGACTTCAATTTAAATACATATCTGAAAAGCTAAGAGGAGGTTTTCTGTTTGTTTTTTAAAAGTGCTAATTATTACAAGTATCTTCAATACGTTATGTCCAATTCTTTGTAAAACTAAACCATGCTTTAGGCACACTGCTTGATGAGTTTCTAAGAAGCAGAAGAAAAAAAAAATATCACTTGTCAATTAATCCAGCTTCCTTAATTTTACTGAAGAAGAATTTCTCCAGGATATTGGCACATTTGTAGTATTCACTCTCAGGGGGGTTGTACTCTTTGCAATTGGTAAAGACGCGCTGTAAGTCTGCCATGAATAATTTCTTAGACACGTAGTACCTATTCTTGAGGCGTTCGCTCATGGTTTTCAGATCTGCACAGGAAAAAAAAATATTAGCCATCTTTGACTCCTTTTAAACACCAGCTGACAAAAGTGAGACAGGAAAAGAAATCTATGTCATCAGTTTGATCACATTTTCACCATCCCAATGCCTTTCTTTAAGAGAAATTCATATGATCAAGGAAAACAGTTCTTGAGTCTTATGTTCTTCCTTTTGTGAGGGTATCCTGTGCAAAATCACAGTGTTTTAACATTGAAGGGACCATTATTAGTCATCTGGCCCAATCCGCTCTTCAGCACAAGGAAGCTAAGTAGATTAGCAGCAATAAGTACGATGAACTAATTACTGTTAGCTCTTCATTCAGAATTATACAGAAGAGGCTTTGTCTATACATGGAGCACAGCAGGTGGAACATTTGTATCGAATCATTTCATTACTTAAATCAGAACAATCAGACTGAGTTTGTTTCTCTAAATTCACAGTTGTTCTGGTGCTGTAGAGATAGAACTAAAATGGAGAAACAGATCATAAATACATCTGCAAATATACCAGTGACCTTGCATGTAAAATGGTTCCGGTGAATTTAGTTTCATGCTCCATCAATGAAATAAGAATGACAAACTTTACTTAATAATCTATTTTCTAAAGCAAGTAAGCCCTGCGAGACAATTGTCAAAAAGAATATTTTCCCAATATATCTACTTGCTTTAAATTATTTTACAAAGGAAAACAGTGCTTCATCTAAACTTGTAAGAATATAATGGGGCTTCTTTAATCTTCACTCTCAGAACCAATTTAAAGAATTCCATGAAGATTAGAAGATGCTAGCATTTGTCTATTTATAGGTCCCTAGTTGTCTCTAAGTCTGGTTCTATCACTAAAAATTATATCAACTATTAAACTGGATTAGCAGATACACTACTATATGTAAAATAAACAACAAGGTCTTATTGTATAGCACAGGGAACTGTAATAAACTGTAATAAACCATAATGGAAAAGAATATGAAAAAAAATTATATAAACTCTGCATGAAAAAATAAGTCAAAATCACTAAAGAAATACGTCTGACTACCAACAACCCAAATTCCCACTATATTATCAAATTTTCCAGAGGGAGAGAAACTGACAACCAAATACACTGAGATTATCATTTAATAAGGTAAATAAACTTATGTGCAACATCCCAAAATGGGGAGAAATTCATTTGCATCAAAATCCTAAATCTAAATCTAAACTCCAAAGGAAAAATAGGAAATATCTGCTTTCACCTGTTTCCTTTGACTAAAGCCTTTTTTTTATATATATATAAAGCCTATCTTGGTTAGAAGTATGTTATCACATCTGTGAATTCAACTTTCCATTTTCTTTCTTCTCTAACTGAAACAGCTTGGAGGGAGAGAAAAACTGAAAAGCATTAAGCTACACAAAGGCTTGACAAATAGCCCAGTAAACGTGTCACCTGAGTGTAACTGAACAGCTGAAGAGGTGCTCTCGTTGAATAAAGAAAGAGCAGTGGAACCGGCCTCTCTGAGTAAAACTGGATGCTTACCCTCCTCCCACCTAAATGCCCACCACTTAGGATATGATGCCTGATATCATGTTTACAATGTTTAGAAGGAAGAGACATGTGACCAAAAAAAAAAAAAAAAAAAGTAAAGGGGGAAAAAGAATGAAACTAGACACAGAGAAGTTTACAAAAAAGCTTTCCCCACTATTTTTTGGAAGGCGGGAGGAAAGGAGCGATGGGGAGAGCCTCAAATACAGCAGAAACAAATCATGAAGGTGTTTGGAGCTTTCTGAATAATTACAACCAACTCTGCAAGTTTCCTTTCTCTATTTCCTTTCCATTCTAAAGTTATAGATAACAGCTTCCTTCCTCTGGCCTTCTTAGAAGCTTTTGGTTGACCAAATGGCCTGGGTTACAAAAGAAGGTGACTGAACACTAGTGAAAGCAAACATGGAGACACCACTAAATTATTCATTAAATCCCCAAAAGTTGGGAATTCTGGGTAAATAGGAAAGCCCTGCCTAGCTACCCACATGTGGGAAGCTTGGGCCACTCCTCAGACACTGTACTAAATGCCATTTCCTTAACGAAACAGGTTGGATCTCATCCATATGGAAGAAAAGAGGGTTTTTTAGGGCATGGGGGGGAAGAGAAGAAATGTTTTTTGAAAAAGCCATGAAGGCAATGGTAGAAAAAATGAAATTACTGATTGTCAGTCTTGTCCTCAAAGACATGACCATCTTAGGGGCAAGGGCATCCCAAGAAAACAAAGCATTGCTCCAACCAAAGAGCACCATTTATTGTTTTCATTAACACTGCTTACACACACCTCAGCCCACCACTGGCCTTGTTTAGTGGGGTCAATTGTCCCCTCACGAGCATTCAGCTGTGCGCACAAGTGGTGTTCAGCTGTGCGCACAAGTGGTGTCCAGCTGACGAGGTTCCCACCCTCCTCTGGCTGGACCAAGCAGAAAGCTTCCAGAGGGCAGGCTGTGAGTAAGCTATGACAGACAGGACCCACTGGACCTGCCACCGCAGGGCTTCAGAGTGCACACGGACAGGGCCGTAAACCGTTCTCCCCAGGCTCACACAACCTCCCTTGAGCATTTCACAAAAGAACTTGAGGCAGCCCAGGTGATGAGGATGCAAAGGACTTAAAGGGTTTTAGCATATTTTTCACATCCTGGGAAATACTGATTCCCAAGTCACACCTCCATTCAGAATTCTACACTCCTTCAACCTTTACTGATTTTCATGTACTGAAATACACAGAAGCGAGGCAGATAGAAAAGGGAAAGAAAAGCGTATGGATGTGTGTCCACTTTAAGGACCAGAGACTACTGAAATCATTACCACCACTGTGGAAAACATTCGTGTGATAATGTCACAGAAAAATCTACAAATAACTCTGTTATCGGGAAGCTAATGGATCTATTTCACTCTTCCTTTCACATCTTAAGACCTTCTTAGCACCAGGTAGAAAAGGGACAGAAGATACAGGCTCTCTCCAGAAAAATGGCCACACAGCTGATTGGAAAAAAAAAAATTCAGCTCGTGGTCTGTCATCTGCACAATGCCAAATTAGTTTAATTTGGGGATTCTCAATTGACTCAATTAATCATTCCTTTTAGCCTGGTGCAGACACAGCGGCAAATTCCACAATTCTACATTTCTAAAGGTATTTTTTTGTTTGTTTTGGGATGTGGGACAAAGCTTAAAATACAAGTATAATTAGTGACGCTCAGTCTCCTTCAAGAGCATGGAAAATCAAGAGCTGCCTTAATGATTATTTCTCCATCTAAGAGTACAGCAGTCAAGCAGCTTGATCTAACTCCGTTTACCTTCAAAAACTCAGACTCTCCAAGCATTTCAAGAGGACAAGCTGATGTTTTTCCATTGGCAACCAAACTGAATATAGTCAAGGTTATGTCCACACAGCTGACTCTCATCTCCAGTGCCATCTGCAGCTCGCATTGATGGTGTGGGCGCTACAGGGCAGCGGCAGGAGCCTAATGAACACGGCCATCCCCTCCCCTTTACCCTCCTGCTCTGATTCCACCGGCCCTCCACCCTACAACAGAAGAGTGCACATCAACCTTGGCACCCCTTTGTCCCCCACACCGCCATCCAGAGAGTTTTAAATCTATACTTAGAAAATTTTAATGGCATTACCCATGGGGAACCTTATAACTTCATAATATCCTGGAGCTTCTGTTCTCTTCACGGGTTCCATGAAGGGCCAAGCGCTTTGGTGGCTCTTGGGTAAAGAAAAAAGTAAGGTATCTAATATGGAAATGCCATGTGGGAAATCATTTCAAAATATTTGCATGAGGTGAAGGAAAACAAAACACCCACCTTCACCTGCTGGAGGATGCTCTTGAGGGTGCTATAAAGCTGGTCGGGGTCTTTGGGCTCTTTACTTGAAAGGAAAAGAATAAACAAGAAGGAACAATGATTACTTTTCTCTTCTCTTGCCAAGTGATTCCAGCTCATTTTTACATAAACTTAAAATTAGAAACATTCCAGAATTTTTTAATGAAAATTGAAACCTAACAAGTGTTGTGATGGTGACTACAATCAATTTGCCTGTTTTCTCTAAGTTTCTGGGAGGGGAAAAGAAAACACTTGTATTAATATCCTCTGGCCCATCATACTTACTTTTTCTCTTTTCCACTCGGTTTCCAGCCTGTCTCTCCTATATATCAACAAAATTAAACACTGAATGAGAACTGCTTTTGGTCAAGAGAATAACATATTTAATATTTATCAAAAATACAATTAGTTATAGCCACGACTCAATAAATGTCTATATCTGAAAAGAGACTGAACTTAACTACAGTTCATTCTTTACTTCCTCATACACCTGACAATACAAAACATTTCCAAGACTGACCTTGCTCTGTTATACTTTTTAAAGCAGGAATTTCAACCTTTCAGAGGAAGGCATAAAAAACAAATATGTCTGGTACTGTGGGTGTGTATTTTTTTAAAACCCTAAGTCACAGTTTTTGCTAATCACCCTGTGAAAGGGTTAAGCTGTTGTTTTAGGTTGGAACAAACTCTGTCCTGGTCTCTAGTTTATTTGGGGCAGACCCTGCTTGTAATGCAAGATGGTTTAGTGTAGCAGAAAGAAGACACAGCCTGGAGTCCAATCGACCAGGACTGATTTCTTGTTCTCTCCTTAAAAGCTAATGTATCCGAGATAAGTTAGTCAACCTTTGCCTCTGTTTATCAACCTATAAAACAGAACTCCAAAACTGAGCTGATGTGATTCCTTTTGAGATTAGTTGATATATGTAAAAACACACAAAACAAACAAACAGAAGAATGCCTTGTACATGTAGGCATCCAGGGACAGGGTAGCTATCAATAAGGATAATACATGCAAGCAAAGTTTCCAGGTGTGACAAGAAAAGTAAGATCTGCTGTAGGGTTTACTCTGTGATGAGGAAATATATCTTGCCCATATAATGTCCTATTTTCTCTGGAGAATTTTAGTTTGCTTGCTTTGGTTTTGTTCATATTAAATCTTCAATATACTGGATGATCCTGGATTTGAACCGAATATAAGTACCGATATTCATAGCTTTTGATCTACAAAAACAGCTATTTTATATGTTTTAACCCAATACAACTCATCTCTAATATACTCACAGAGAAGAACCCTTGGGAAAACTACTCTAAAATAGGGAACTTGAAACAAAGTATATGCTTTGCAATCATCTTGTTTAGAGGTTTGTGGAAACTAATTCAGCCCAAGCACAGTTCTATGCAGGCTGCACCCAGGAGGGCAGTGAGGCAGGGTACCAACAGCAAGGTGTCTAGAAGAGGCCAGGATGGGGCTGCTACTATTCCTGACATTCACTGGCCATGCGCTGTTTAAGGTTAAAGGGCTTAACCATCCTGAGACTCAACCTTCCCCTCTGAGTAGAATTCCCTGCCATCAAGGTCACATATGGGGAGTGTCCAGCACGGTGCCACAAATAACAGGCTCTCATAAACGATGGACATTAACAGCTACAACAAGAAGAGGTCAACTAAATTCTCTTCGATTTGTTTGCACTGGGAAACAGAAAAAAGTTGTAAAAGGAAAGCATTTGCTCCCTTCTTAAAGACTACAATAACACAAATGGAGACAGACAGGGGAAAAAGCTTTCCAAATCACTGCATTCTGGTATAATTGTTTCCAACACTGTCATGGCATTACCAAAAGGTTTTGCTTTTAGAAGAAGATCTATACATACGAATTCCAGGAATGCTTTCTATAGGGATCTGCCGGACTCCATCTTTAAAACAGGAAAGTCCCGGGTAGACTTTCCGAATCTGGGCTTGTTTTCTTTCTATCAGCTTTTTAATGATCTGTAAAGCACAAGAAGAAAATATGTTTAGTGAAAGAAGTCTGTGGCTACAGTTTAAGTCAGTCTAAGGAGTCATTTTCCTAACAAAATTAAGTCTTCAGGAAACAAAAGGGTGAATGCTATTAAACAGTAAGACATGAAAGCATTCTATTATACCATGCCTTTAATGTCATTCACCCAGCCGTCTTTGAATACTTGTCCCCTGCCATTGAAAAGAAGCCAATACTGAGAGAACACACTGCCTCAAGGGCCCACTGTCCTCTTTAGCATAAGCGCCAAATGCTCTGCTCCCTCCCCTGGGAGCCTCAGCCTCAGCAGCCCAGGCAACGTCTGAACCTCTTCACATCCCATGACCAGGAACTGTTCCCTTCTACTCGAGGGGCAGACAAACTCACGAAGTCCCCAAAGCCTGGGAGGATGGTTCCTATTATTCACATTTTTCAAGGCTTGAGCCCCAACCTATGCTGTCTGCATCTAAAATGCAGCTCTAATGAGCAAAGGCAACACAACCAGGATGGGGGCCACCAGAACTGATTAGGGAATTTTGAGAGGTGTCCATTTGTTTTATAAAATAATTCCTAATGCCCTGAGGTAACTATTTCCAGAGCAGTTTTCCCTTTAAAAAAGGAAAGGAAAAAATAAAATAAAATAGCCCTCAAAAATCACCATCTTGAGATTAACCATATCATAACTGAATTTTGGAAAACACAAAACAGTAGCAGTCATTCATCGAATTCACAAAGGAAAACAAAAAAGTTCTAGTTCCTAACTGCTTGATCTCAGACATAAGGCTGGTAAATGCCATAGCATGAACGCATAATCTTAACAGTTAAACATAGGACTTCATAAAATGAATGGGACTGGCAAAATATATTCCTGGTAAATCTATTCAGGGCTGTCCAATAGAAATATCATGTAAACCACTCATGTAATTTAAAATCTTCCAGTAACTACTTTAAAAGAAAGAAAAAAAAGTAAAAAGAAATAGGTGAAATTTTAACAATATATTTTTATTTAATCCAATACATCTAAAATATTATCAGTGCAGCATATGCTCAAGAGAAAAAAAATATGAGATATTTTACATGGTTTTATTCACACTAGGTCTTCAAAATCAGAGTGTATTTTACACTTACAGCACATCTCAGTTTTGACTGGCCACGCGGCAAGCACTCAATAGCCACGTGTGGCCAGTGGCTACCACCTGGGACAGAGCATATCTAAAACGATGCTCTGCATTTGTTTGTAAGTCCAAGTCTTTTTAAAAAAGAATCCCTGGAAACAACCTAAATGTCCATTGACAGATGAATGGATAAAGAAAATGTGGTACATACATACAATGGAATATTACTCAGCCATAAAAAAGCATAAAATAATGCCATTTGCAGCAACATGGATGGACCTAGAAATTATCATACTAAGTGAGGTAAGTCAGACAGAGAAAGACAAATATATGATATCGCTTATATGTGAAATCTTAAAAAATGATACAAATGAACTTATTTGCAAAACAGAAACAGACTCACAGGCACAGAAAACAAACTTATGGTTATCAAAGGGGAAGGGGGGGAGGAATAAACTAGGAGTTTGGGGTTAACATATACACACTACTATATATAAAATAGATAAACAGCAAGGTCCTACTGCATAGCACAGGGAACTATACTTAATATTCTGCAATAACCTATAATGGAAAAGAATCTGAAAAAGAATAGATGTGTATAACTCACTTTGCTGTATACCTGAAACCAACACAACATTGTAAACCAACTACATTTCAGTAAAAAAAATTTTTTAAAGAAAGAATCCCAATGACAATTTCTTATATGAAGGCCTTCAGAAAATATAATTTCAAATATAATTTTGAAAGTTTTTTCTCTTCACCAAGGATGCCCTCAAATGTAACAGCCTAGCAGGTGGCTTCCATACCCTCAGGTAGCACCCTTGAGGTGACTGGTAATGGAGGTGGGGCGCGGGGGGCTTCACAACCTCTCTGAGCCTCTGAGGATCACTTTGGAGAAAGAAGACATTTCACTTCCGTTCCAGTCTCTTATCTTCACCTCCCTAGAAAATGTCTTCACTTCATCACCATGTTGTCATCTTTCTCTACTCAAACCCATCTCTCATTCCACCGCTGTTGGTGTTAGTCTTCCCAAACAGAAAATTGGGGGAACTCCCCCATCTTTACTATTTCACCAAGTTTTAGCATGTCTTCCTACAAAGATCCCATTGCTTTTCCTCACTCTTACTTTGGCCCCTCCAAGCCCAGTCTCACGTAGCCTCACATGTGAACTGAGATTTAAGAATTACCCCCACTTCCCAGCCCCCCAGACACACCCACACTCAGTCCTGCCTGCTCACGGCCTGTTCACACTTTCTCAAGTAGTGGGCTTCATCACCCACACGCCTATGGTCCCAGGTGTGCAGATACCCATGAATCCACTTATGTTGGACTCTGAATCTCTGCTCATGCTTGATTCCCTTCCAGGCCACCCCATTCTAGACACATGTCCCATGACGCCACCTCCGAAGATGCGAGATGATGCTAGGGCCGCTGCATCCCACCCTGCCTTGGAGTCCTCACTCCCCACAGCACTCAGCTCCCACCCGCCGCTCCACCTGTGCAACTGCACTGGTTCTCTCTCCACCCCCGCTAACCACAACCACAAGTGACTGCTCTGTATGCTTCCACAGCGGGGAAGACCCTCCATCTCCCTACAATTTGTTCCTTCCCACTATTCGTCCCTACCTTCCCCAAGGGGGTTTCCAGAGCTGGAATAAATGACACTTGTAAAAAATCACTTGAATTCTGTGGAAGAAGATATTATGTGAATCCAAATACCTTCTTAGGGTGACCTCCGATCTCTCATGCATTCAGTGGTGCGCCTGTTAGGGAAGGCTGGAGGCTGAGAGGGAGGTGGCGGGGGAGGAATCCAAGGGGAAGAAAGGGGAAGGGGATGGGGCGCTGTCTTCTCAAAAGCTGAGGCTTTGCTGCCATCTAAAACAGCTCTGCGCAGAGGGCTTCCCCTGCATGCAGGAAGGGCCCACTGATCTGGACTCTGAATTTGCAAACCCCGCAGGGGGCATCCTGCTCTTGGCTTCTACTGCGGAGACAAGCTGCGCTGCGAATTCAGACCTGCTCATGAAGCCCAGCCTGCTGTGCTTGTATTAACTCTCCAAGCACCCTATGTGGAATTCTGTCTTAGGCTGACGTCTCTGACCAAGAAACAACAGAGGTTGTTTTTATTTTCTAATTTAATAAAAGCCTTTTGCTCACTTCCATGGGAAGCATAAGAACAACTCTGAGCTACTTTAAGTAAAAGGAAAATACTTACTGAGCACCTACTATACACCAGACACTGCGTAAGGAGCTTTACATCTGTTATGTCAGTGACATCTGACAAGTAACTAAGAACTGGGATCAGGGAAATGAGCAGAAACCAGAAAACAAAGACAGGTTTAAGGCAAAGGTCTTTTTTGTTACTCGCTAGAGAAAAGTACACTCGAACGAATAACAGAAGTATAAAGTGGGACTGATGTGGGGTGACCCAGGTGCAAGTTCCCAGTTTTTGAACTCCAAGAACTAGGGGGACCAAGGGGATGATCCTGGGCTTACCACATAAAGTTCATTCATTTAATAAACGGCTTCTGTTACACTCCCCTAATTATGATCTCTGTTTCTTTTCCCTTAGAGAAATGTAAAAATTACTATGTAGTCAAATCTATCAACGTTTCCCTTTACTGCTTCTCTTTTAGTTCATATGCATAAAAGATTTCACCCAGCATCAGATACCAAATCACTTGGTACTTCCCTTGGCAGTCCAGTAGTTAAGACTCCACGCTTCTACTGCAGGGGGCGTGGGTTCGACTCCTAGTCGGGGAACTAAGATCCCGCATGCCATGCAGTGTGGCCAAAAAAAAAAAAAGAGTCCTCTCCAGGTAACAAATCACTTACTATCTGGAAGTATAAGCCTTCAGAACTTACAATGCAGAAAGAGAGGTGAATACAACCTAAGATAAATATGGAAGGTAATGACTAACTGAAATTCAAATGAGTGGATCAAACTAGTGCTCAAGAAGTTCGAAGAGGAATGGAAAACAGGCGGAAGCGGTCCCATCTCTATCTGTGTGTGTGTGTGTATGTGTGTGTGTGTGTGTGTACACGCATTGGGAGAGGAAGTGGGTAAAGGATGAAGATACCAAGCAAGAGGGTTAAAGCATCAGTAACAGCCTTTGGAGATCAGTTTAGAAAGGGAAATAAAGAGGTGGGTTTGAGAAGGATGCATGAGGCCAGCAGGTAAGAGGCCTTGAAGGTGACATTAAGATTTACTATCATATTTTACAAGTTTTGTATTTTACACCAATTTAACAGGTACTGACCCCCTGAGAAGTGGCGATTTAGAGAGAAGATAAAGGATACCTTCAAAGAAGAAATCTAGACAAAACAGAGCAAACCGAGGTCATGGTACCCAGCAGGCCCACACCCACAGAGCCCAGGGATGCACACTTCACCCCAAAAGAGACTGGTCTGCGCAGACCAGTCGGGTTCCCCCGAGTCAGTCATGTACTTACCTCCTTCTGCTTCTTAATGATGACAGAAAATTCCGTGTATGGGATCTGTGGATTTAGCTCACATCCCATTAAAGTGGCTCCCTCATAATCCTTGATGTAGCCAACATATTTGGTTTTAGGGATTTTAATTTCTTTGGAGAAACCCTGCAAAATCAATAATTTCATTTATACAGGCTTGTGCATCAAACATCCTCTCTGAGTGCTAACTATGTGCTAGGCCTGTCTTGGTGCCCAGCACAGGTCAAAGCTCTCATCCTATTATCCTGGGGAGAATTAGCATGCAACCCTTTCAAGAAGTTCAGAAACATCAAAAATCAACTGTGCAGGGCCTCCCTGGTGGCGCAGTGGTTGAGAGTCCGCCTGCCGATGCAGGGGACACGGGTTCGTGCCCCGATCCCGGAGGATCCCACATGCCGCGGAGCGGCTGGGCCCGCGAGCCATGGCCGCAGGGCCTGTGTGTCCGTAGCCTGTGCTCCGCAACGGGAGAGGCCACAGCAGTGAGAGGCCCGCGTACAGCAAAAAAAAAAAAAAAAAAAAAAAAAAATCAACTGTGCAAATAGGAAGCAATTCAACATAAAAAATAAACCTAGTAAAACACAAATAATATTAAAAAGTCTTTAACAAAAATGGCTATTAAGTAAAAATAAGGTTTAATTTTGCATTAAACTGCACAATTTCTCCCAAAGTAGACAGGGGGCCTCTAGGATGCTCCACAATCAATAACTAAAATTGATCTAAATTCTGAAAGCAAAATTTGTCCAAAAATATAGCAATAAGAACCTTGATGTTGAGGAAATGAAACACCTACTTGATAGGCAAAAAAATTCCAGACGGATTTCCCTGGTGGCGCAGTAGTTAAGAATCTACCTGCCAATGCAGGGGACACAGGTTCGAGCCCTGGTCCAGGAAGATCCCACATGCCACGGAGCAACTAAGCCCGTGCGCCACAACTACTGAGCCTGCGCTCTAGAGCTCGCGAGCCACAACTACTGAGCCCACGTGACTAGAGCCCGTGGGCCACAACTACTAAGCCTGCATGCCTAGAGCCCGTGCTCCACAACAAGAAAAGCCACCGCAATGAGAAGCCCGCGTACCGCAACGAAGAGTAGCCCCGCTCCCCGCAGCTAGAGGGAGCCCACGCACAGCAACGAAGACCCAACGTAGCCAAAAATAAAATAAAATAAATAAATTTGTTAAAAAACAGAAAAACTTCCAGACCATCACGACAGTGGTTGTTTCAGTGATATTAATGCTTTGCAGTATATTCATTTACATACTTTAAGCTGTAATAATATAGTTATACAGGGCATATAGTCATATATATATATATATATATATATATATATATATATATATATATATATATATATATTTTTTTTTTTTTTTTGCGGTATGTGGGCCTCTCACTGTTGTGGCCTCTCCTGTTGCGGAGCACAGGCTCTGGACGTGCAGACTCAGTGGCCATGGCTCACGGGCCCAGCCGCTCCGCGGCATGTGGGATCTTCCCAGACCGGGGCACGAACCTGTGTCCTCTTCATCGGCAGGCCTACTCTCAACCACTGCGCCACCAGGGAAGCCCTAGTCATATATTTTTAACAACTGTCTTTATGGTGCCTATTTCAAATTTTTGCAGAAAATTACTTGGACTTTAAATTTCCTGCCTCCTCTTTCAGCAAAAACTTATTTTCCAAGCAATTATTGACATCAGCCTCAAAGAGGACCACAGACAAGTCATTTAAGAAGCATGCCTGAGATTTCATCTCTACAATGTCGTTACTGCCTAGGAAAGCTGACACTCAAGCCCCCAGTAAAACAAACCCACTGAGTTCTCTATAGTGAGTTTTATTATGAAAGTCACAAAGGCATCCTAAAGAATGAGGAGAAAATAAATAGGAGGTTACTTATCTGACATCAGAGGAGTGAAAGCTTTCTAGTCATATAAGGACTTGTATTTTAAAAAGAGGTTAATAGATTTTATGTAATAAAATCTTTAAAATTCTGTACATTAAAAAAAAATCCATAAGCAATGTGGAAAACAAATGACAAATGGGAGAAAAATCATAAAATAAAAGGTTACTACCTTTATATATATAAGTTCTCATAGATCAATATAAAAATAAATATTTTAATAGAAGAAGAGGCAAAATGCAATGAATTGGCAATTCAAAAAAAGAAGAAATACAAAGGGTCAATGAACAAGGAAAAACAAGTCGAACTTCACAATAATCAAATAAATGCAAACATGCACAATTTGTCACCTAGGAAAGGGGTAAAAAAAATTTTTTTTTCAATTATGAACTTGTTTCCTGAGCTCCCTTATACATTGCTGACAAGAGGAGAAATTATTTGGCAGTGCAGAACAAAACCTTAAATACTTCTGGAAGTGCACATTCACACATGGACACTTACTTAAAAAAATACCTAAATGTCCCCCAAATGTGGTATTGGTTTAATAAATTATTCTCCATTTATACAAAATTTCAGAGAAGCATCAAAAATCATATTTGGAAAATCAGACTATATTAAGTTAAAAATGTAAGTGATTAAATTACATGCAATAATGAGCCAATTTTTGTATTTATATACACAGAAACACACACAGAGAAAAAATATTAGAAGGGTATCTGTCAAAACGTTAACAGTAAATTTCTCTGGGTGGTAGAATTACAAGCAATTTTTCTTCTTTTCTTTGTGCTTCATTTCATTTTCCAAAATTTCTACAGTAACTATACATTACTTTTGTCATCAGAAAAGTAAATGCAAAATGTTTAGGAATTTAGAATTACAAAGCACTATTAAAAAATATGTAGCAAAGTATAATCCTCAGAGTGCTGAAATGGAAACTTCCGACAGAAAGAACTAAGATGCAGCCAAGCTCCCAGCCGCCTGTGTGCTGTTGGACCAGGATTGTTTGGAACCCTTTGTAAACATTAGAATTTCCTCTCTGCTGTCATAAATGAAGGTCTTCCAGAGACTGAATCTATTTCTCTCATTCATGGAGAACTCTAGTCCCCCAGCAATGGGAATTTCTCCTTAACCTGGGGATAGCACATTTTAGAATGTCAGGATGTAACATTACACTTCACTTATAGATGACGTTCATTCATTCACTCAACAAACATTTATTTAGTACTTACAATATGTTGGTCATACCCTCTAGTCCAGACTGAAGCTTACCTCTTGCTTAAGGCTTGCAAAATAAATGGATGCCCCTCTTATAAGCAGAAAACAGTGGGGTGCGGAGGGTGGGTACTTATTTGCATGAAAGCTACCTGAGTGCATATTAAGAAAAGGAATGACAGAACAGGGTTGCACGTGAAAAAAACCCACCTGCTTCTTGAAATATCCAATTGCATATTCATCTGCATAGGTGAGAAAGTTCAGGATGTCATGTTTTATGTGATATTCCTTCAAGTGGTTCATCAGGTGTGTTCCATAGCCCTGTGGCAAGTCAGTATGCAGACAAATATATTAGTTTCTGGAGAAAAGAAAGTCCCATATTTTCACTGGGAAATACTGGCAAATTTAGGAGTATATATTGCCAATATAACACCAACACCCTTCTTGCATTTCTGAACTTTGAAAATGAGCTGTAAAACAAAACAAATTCAAAATCCTTGAATGGAGATGCAATCATCTTTTGAAAATACAAGTTTCTGGCTCTTCGAAAAGAACACACCAAGGCTACAAGCTGCTCATTCAGTCCTAGAGATTACACGTTGAATATTAATAAAGAGGTTTTTGGAATAAATACTGATTATGAATTTCTGCTTATGGTTAAAGTATATGAGAACCTGAGATGAAAAGAGCAATGTAAATGAGAAGGGCTAATCTCTACTAGAATATTAACTAATCCAGGTGTTTCCTGCATACAACAAATCAGCAGTCCTTCCAAAGAACTGTATCATTACATACATAGGGTTTTCAACTTGGTCTTATCAGACCTTTCCAAGCAAAGTCTGAGAAACCCCGAACCTCTGAGTGAGCCAGAAGACATTAGGAAGTAACTAAAAATAGTGAACAATGTTAAATAAATTAATAGTGAAATATGAAAAAAAAAAGTAAGTACCAGATTTTTTGGTGATGTACAATGCTTAAAGAAAAATCTATAAATTTAAAGGGATGGTTTTAGACTCCCATAAAAAGAAGATGGAAGTAAACCCAAGCATCCAGATACAAATATCTTCACATCAATATTTTAGAATTTGGTGACACACTTTTCTAAAGAACTCAAACATGCTCATAGGTATGTTATCATGGAACTATAGGCCCACAGGGGAGAAGGATCTTTGGAAGTCGTCTGGTCTAATCCTATCCCATGTGACACTAGAAGTCTCCTGCCATCTACCTTGGAAAGGTGAGCTGCTAGAACACCTCCAGTTTAGGGTGCTCGCTCAGTCCTTAGACCAATTAATTTTCAACCACGGTTATGGTTGGGAAGTTCTTCCTATGTTCACCTGAGATCTGACCCCTTGTCCCTTCTACCTATTGACCTTAGTTCTACTCCTAGAATAACAAAGACTGGTCCCTGCTTTTAACAACTCTCCAAACCCTTGAAAATTATCCTCCCTCACCCATGCCCATTCCTACCTCCCAGGTACTAAGCCAAGCTTCAGTTGTTCTTCATATGGCATGATCAGAAGACCCTTTCTCAATCTAGTCACACTTTTCAGGGTTTTCTCCTGTATAACAGGAGTCCCCAACCCCTGGTTCGTGGACTGGTACCTGTCCGCGGCCTGTTAGGAACTGGGCCACACGGCAGGAGGTGAGTGGCGGGCGAGAAAGCGAAGCTTCATTTGCTGCTCCCCATCGCTCCCCATCACTCACATTACCGCCTGAACATCCCCCCCACCCCTCCCACGGTCCGTAGAAAACTTGTCTTCCATGAAACTGGTCCCTGGTGCCAAAAAGGTTGGGGACCGCAGCTGTATAACAATACCCTTCTAAAGCATGGATCCCAAGACCAAGTATAATAATATTCAGGGGACAGTCTGTCCAGTACATAGGAGAAGAGTATTACCATCTCCCTATTCTGGAAATTATTCTTCCATTGATATTACCCATGGACATGTTAGCTTTTCCCAAACATATCACAACACCGACACATTGTGAGTTGGAATAAAACTTGGATAAAAAGACGAATGAAATCTCTCTCTTCTTGAGAAGATAGTAAAATGGAGAAGACAGACATACAGAACTCATAATTACATATACAAGTGGCTGTTCAATATGGTAGCCACTAGCCATGTGTAGCTTTTGAGCAATGAAAATGTGACAAGTCCAAATGAGACATACAAGTGTAAAATACACACCAGGGGAAAAAACTCTCATTAATGACTTTTAAAGTGACTACATGGTGAAATGGCAGTATTTTGGATACATTAGGTTAAATAGAAAATATCAAAATTAATTTCACCTGTTGCGTTTTACTTTTTTTTAATACGACTATTGGAGATTTTTAAATTACACATGTGGCTTGCATTTGAGGCTCACAGATGTATTTTTATTGCACAGCACTGGTACAGAGTGATGTATTTGTACCTATAATAGAGAAAAAGGCTATAAGATATTTAAGAGGGAGAAGGAAAAGAAGATGTGCAAGCTAAGCCTTAAAGAAGTTTTGTCAAGTGGTAAGAAGATGGACTGGAAATCTAAATGTAAGGAAAAATAAACCCATACAAAAGTATTATAAAAAGATACAGGAAAGTGGGTTTATAACCTAGGGATGTAGAAAGGCTTCTTAAAGAAAATATAAAATGTGAAAGCACAAAGGACTGATTATTAAGTAGACTACTTCAAAGTTTAAAACTTCTTTTACAGATTTCATAAGCAATTTAAGATACCATAAACAAAATGACAAAATGGGATGGTATAGATATACAAGATATTATAAAAAATTAACATCAAGAATGCATAAATGATACCTTCGATAGGATCAATACAAAAAAAGATAAATAAAATCATCAAAGGAACAGGCAATAAATATAACCAAGAAATTAAAAAAAAAAAGATGTTTGATCCCAATAGTAATCAGAGCACTCCATCACGAGATGCAATATTTCACTCAGCAATAGGCAAATTTCTTTAAGGTTGACAATACCCAGGGAAATGGTACTCTCCAGCACCACTGGTGAAAGTGTAAATTGGTAAACCCACTGAGAAGGGTGATCTGGAAATAATTTTTTAAATTGAGACTCTGGCCATAGTCATTCCTACAGTGATGCCACTTTTCAGCATCTAGAAATCATTTCCAAACAGAGCACCGTTAGTGATAGAAAATAACTGGAAATAAACATGAATGCCTTCCATAGGGAACAGTTACATAAATTATGGTCCATCTACATTAGGCAAATCTATATAAAAAGAATAAAGTAGCTCCATATTAGCACTGTCCAATAGGGATTTCTGCAATGATGGAGATATTCTGCATCTATGCTATCCAATATGGTAGCCATTAGTCACATGCAGCTACCAAGGACTTGAGTGACTAAGGAACTGAATTTTAAATTTTATTTAATTTTAATTGATCTAAATATAAATTTAAACAACCACATTTATGTACTAAAGTTGAAAGATCCCTAAGATATAATGAAAGGTTTTTTTCAATTATGTACAGTATGAATTCTAGGTATGTAAACAACAACACACCACACAGACAGGTACATGTCCATGTACATAATATAGAGAAGCACCTAGAAGGATGCACACCAGGCTGACAATGAGTGGATGGCAGGGGGAAAGGGGGATGGGATTTTTGCTTTCTCTGAAAATGTATCTGTACATGACCTATATAATTAAATATTATTTTAAAAGAAAAGTTGGGGGAAAAAAACCAGAGAAAGGGAAGGGTTGGCTACTGCATGTGCACAAGAATAGTAATATCTAGGAATCAGTAAGAAATATGTCCTCTGATGAAACTCACTTTAACCTAGATGTGAGTTTAACCTAGATGTGGTTGATGGAAGAGAGTCAGGCTTTCACGGTATACACCATCTTGTAAGGAGCTAATAGAACTATACATTTTCTCCCCTTCACCCACAATCCAAGGATTTTACTCAAGAAGAATAATAATGGTTCTTTTGTAAATAGCTTCTCAAAACCTACATAAGATATTCTTCATCAACAGCCACTAATCTGTCATTTCTCCAAAGAAATTTTCCAGATTCCAACTGCTCGTGAGTAGGGACTGAGCCTTTTAACTTGAATCCTCTCTGTGTACTTCCTTGGTTAAAGAGGCACTTACAGTGTTAAGCTATATGCAAATGTTTAGATTTTTCACCCCAGAACTATTTCCCTCCTTTGTATGCCTTTATTTTCAACTATCACCAAAAGGATTCCTTTCCAAATCTACCTGGTAACTTCATTGTTTATTTAAATACTTACTATGGTAAATAAGTATTAGCCATGTAACTTTAAAGTTGCATATAATGTCAAACCCAAATAGTTCTTAGATAAGCTATTCTAAAACCAGTTGAGGAGCTTTAAGTAAATTCTCAAATGTTATCTTGCATGTGTTTTGAGCAAGATAAATTCATACACAAATCTTATTTAAAGCATTCACAGGAATTAGTATATAAGCTTAGTCTCCAAAATGAGTGCATGCAAATTTTAAAGTATCGTTTAGCCAAGATTTTTAATATCTCAAATCAAAATTGTAAACCTCCACTTACAAACTTTCTGTTTTCCCAAATAAGTGCTACCAGAATTGACTTCCATCAGATGCATCCATTCTATCCAGTTTTGAAAGATTAATCTTCATTTTCTAAAACCAGTTAAGTCACTTACAAAAGGTGGCTTTTCTTTTAGTTTTTCCTACTCAGTTTGTGATGTTTGGCCACCTCCCTTCAAGTCTTTAGAAAATTACATGGTTTGGGGAAAAAATATACACTGCCCTTCTGGGAAGTAATAAGACAAAGCGTCCAATTCATATTAAACAGCTTTAGTTTCCCTCTGGTATCCTAGAAGTGTCCAAGGCAACCTTAACCAACCTTTCCAAACAAGCTGCTTGGTGTAGCTTTCTTTGCAAACAAAAATTAGGCAATCTTCTGAAATTATAAACCAAGGACATATTTTCCAGCTCCTCTCCCTATGAAAAGCCAAACCAAATTTTTCTTTTAAGTAAGTTCCTAAATTCTGGACACTTACCGTTTCTCACTTTGGCTAGGGGGAAATAAACCTGTGATAAGCACAGCAACAGTACCATCTAAAGACATAGAGTCAAAGTTCCTTGAAAAAGAGCCAGAGATCGGTTTCAGGTAAATGTGGGCCCTCACCTTCTCCAGTCAGAATGATGAATTTGATACTGATGAATTTTGTCTGCCCTTGGATGCTGAGTGTTGTGAGTCAAAGACAAAAGCCCCATTTGTGCTTTGTGAGAGGAAACCACAGCAGCTGTAATTGGCACCGTGACCATTACACAGAGGAGAGCTGTTAATGAAGCCAAAAGCACCCATGGCCTTGGTTTCAGCCGGCAGGCAGCGCATGATTCCTTCCAGAGATCCATTTTTGGTTTCTGTAGCTGGCACTGCTTCATTGTTGCTGAAGAAGGCAACAATGTCCTTAGGCCAGCACTGTCCAAGCCCAGTGAGCACCTGAAACGTGGCTAGTCCAAACTGACACAGGTGTGAGTGCGGAATACACTCTTGATTTCTGAGACTTGGTACAAATCAAAGAATGTAAAATGTCTCAATAATTCTTGAACGCTGAGTACCTGTCGCAATGACAACGCTTTGGACATACTGAGTAAAATAAAGTATATTTTTTATAATTATTTTTGCCTATTTTCTTTTCTTTTCTTAATGTAGCTACTAGAAAATTCAAAATCACATACATGGCTCACATTTGCACATTGCATTATAAATCACGGGACAACGCTGCCTTAGACCTGCCAATAATTTTTCTCAGCAGCCATCAAATCCTGAGCTACTTATCTTTCCACCAATTGCCATATTTTTGCATGATTTTAGGGCTCCCAAAGTACCAAATGAATTATAGCCTGAAGACACATTTCTGGTTCCACTTTCACAAAAGCAGCAGAGGACGACACAACACAATCTAAATCTTTCTGAAAATTGAGAATCTGATTTATTCCAGTCAGACTGCAATGCCAACCACACTATCAATAAGACAGTCTCGCTCCTGGGGAAGAAGGGACCCATGCCAAGGACAATCGGGAAGGCAAATCAGACACACACACATACATACACAGACACACACACACACTCCAAAAAGACCCACATTCCAAACCTGCATGAATATTTCTGAAACTCAGTCATAAATTTATTCAAATATGTCATGACTTCCCCGACAGAATTTCTGTAGTCCTTGTCCCCCATTAGGCACAAGGTCATAAGAAATCTTTCTGAGGTGTGAGCCACCTAAATCATCTCCCTAATCCACATCGCACCACACCCCTTCTGGTGGTGCAGTGTCCCCAGGTGTGTGTAGACATGTCTGCACGTGGAAATGATCAGTAACACTGAGACATGTTTCCAAACATCTCTTCACTTGCTGTAAACTTTGCCCGAGTTGCACCAGGGGCTATGTGGTGTCCCCAGACCCTGCGCCCAGGTCCAACAAAGCCTGGTAGAGCCTGACTGTGGATACAAGGAAGTGTGTACACTACACACACACATACACACACACACACACACACACACATCCACCCGCAGTGAGAGGATGCCCCTCGAAAAGTCCTGGACTCCACTTGGACCCTTCTCTGGACCTGGAGACCCTGCCCAGCTCTGCGGCTTTCGTGAGAAGTACCACATTCTGCATTTCTTCTAAGACCTTGGGTCACTCTTACCTTGACTTGCTCATTTGAGGTTACAGCACAGAAAACAATCTCTGTGAATCCTTGGGATGGAAACATTCGGAAACAGATACCACCAATAACACGGCCGTCTTTAATTAAAGCGAGGGTTTTGTGTTTCCTGAAAGAATAAGATTATGTCAAAGTTTTACTTCTCTTGGTTATATAAGTATACTGTTTGGGGTGTTCCTCATGAACCAGCCAGGAAAAGCAGGGGGTTGTTTCCTCGTGATTTTTCCATGGAAACCTCCTCTATCTAGCCACCATCTCGCCAGACCATTCTTTACTGTGGACTTCTTAGAGCAAGCTTGCCTGCCTGAGATGGCACCAGAGCTTCCGTGAGGACGAAGGTCAGCCACCTAAGGAGGCTCTGAGGTTACAAATAAAGAACAGAGCAGGTGCTGACTGGTGCTGGAACAGGGCCACCCCTGATGCCCAGGGACCCACAGTGGGAGTCCAGAGGGAGAACACAAAGGCAAGGACAAACGTGGTATGTGTTTCTGAAGAGTTTAGTCTCACTCAAAAATAGCACGGGAGATAGCTAGTGGGAAGCAGCCGCATAGCACAGGGAGATCAGCTCGGTGCTTTGTGAGGGGTGGGATAGGGAGGGTGGGAGGGAGGGAGACGCAAGAGGGAAGAGATATGGGAACATATGTATATGTATAACTGATTCACTTTGTTATAAAGCAGAAACTAACACACCATTGTAAAGCAATTATACTCCAATAAAGATGTAAAAAAAAAAAAAAAGGCATAGAAACAATATGGAAAAGAAAACCAAATCCACAGGTACAATTTGCTAAAACCTGCATTCTAGAACCCTATCAGGCCTTCTGCCTAAAACATCACTCTGAATAGTCACATGCATGGATCACAATGCACATAGGCTACTGGGTTCCATGTTTTAAAATACATTCAAGTAGGGAAGTTTACTTTTTTTTTTTCTTTTTTAATGTAATGGATTGTCAAAGTTAACCTAATACCCCAATAATCTTCGCAGGGCTTACAGACCCTGGCGACAATGGTACCTAGTTAAGATACCAAAATCAAGAATATTTTTTTTTGTTGTTTTTTTTGTTTTGTTTTGTTTTTGCTGTACGCGGGCCTCTCACTGTTGTGGCCTCTCCCGTTGCAGAGCACAGGCTCCGGACGCGCAGGCTCAGCGGCCATGGCTCACGGGCGCAGCTGCTCCGCGGCATGTGGGATCTTCCCGGACCGGGGCACGAACCCGTGTCCCCTGCATTGGCAGGCGGACTCTCAACCACTGCGCCACCAGGGAAGCCCCCAAAATCAAGAATATTTTGACTGTGAAAAAAGTGGGACGCCTTCTTAGCGTTATATATTCCTTCATTGCTGTAATGAATGAAGCACAGGACGGTCACCAGCAACTTAAAATATAAAGCCTCGTTAACAAAAAATTGACGAACTGTTGAAAAATTAATCTTAATGCCTTTAGCCATGGCAATTATCGTGATGCCACTCTGTATCCACAGTGTGACGAGAGGCAGCAGAGCTCGGTGGGTGACTACGGCTGACTTTCACTATCTGAGTAGTTCCTCTTTCATTTAAAAGGGAAAAATGGGGACAGGTGATCCCTGGCGGTCCAGTGGTTCAGACTCGGCGCTTCCACTGCAAGGGGCACAGGTTCAACCCCTGGTTGGGGAATGAAGATCGCATGTGCCATGTGGCGTGGCCAAAAAATTTTTAAAAAAAAGAAAGAAAGAAAGAAGAGGGAAAAAAGGGAGAAGAAAGAGCAGAGCACAACTTACGGGTCAAAGACAAGCCGTGTGATGTACTCCTTTGGCATCCGGGGCAGCTGATGGGAAAACACGTTCTGCAGCCCCACCAGCCAAATCAGTATCTTCTTGTTGGGCTTCTGGTTCAGGGAATTGCCCACTACGTGAAATTCAATCACGCCCCTGCGCTCCTCCAGCCTTGCCGCTTCATCCCTGGCTGAGTGTGCTGACAGAAAACTGGTCTGGGACGCAGGAGACAGGAAAACATTACACAGAGCTCTTCTCTTAAGACAGGAGGGATAGGACATAGCAAGGCCTCTCTTCTGTGTTCTAATAAGATGCACATTTGTGGATTTTCAGGGTCCCAACCAACACACACAAGTTATGAAAACAAAATAGGTAGGTAGAGCATTTTGAGGGACCAGAGTATTCTACGTGTACACAGAGATTAGGTGTAGATCAGGAGTCACCAAACTTTCTGTAAAGGGCCAGGGAGCTCATATTTTAGATCGGCAAGTCATAAGGTCTCTGTGGCACTGGCCAACACTGTTGTAGGGTGAAAGCTGCCGCAGACAACACACAAATGACTGGGTGAAGCAGAATTCCAATAAAATGTTACTTAAAGGTGGGGAAGGCAGACTGGATCTGGCCTGAGGGCTATAGTATGCCAGTCCCTGGTTTTTAGGAACTCCATCTGGCTGAGCATTATAGCACCCGCGGGATGACAGATCCCAGTACAAGCCCAATAGTGGCAGTCTTATTTATACTGTCAGCACCTCTTCTTGGAAGATGGTTTTCTTTGCACAGGGGTCTCCGTTGACCACTCTCAACCACAGCTCGCAGCACAACCTTGTGCTAGCACTCAGTGGGGTGCAGGTTAGTGTTCAACCAACAGCTCCCCAAGGGAGAAAAGCCCATTGGCGGCACGTGCTCATTTCACTGTTCTATGGCGGTGCCCAGGTGCCCGGATGCCACCGTGGTCAGTTTCAAGCTACCAACATATTTAACAACCAGCACACAAAATTCCTGAAAATGTAACAGTTGCCTTGCAACACCAGTACAAGTCAACTCCAGGACACTACTAAATCCACCCAACACATCCTAAAATGTGTGACTATATCCACATTTTACGGCTGAAAAAAACTGAGCTAAACTAATCGGTGAAGTTACTAAATCCTCAAAAGACAAGTACACAAAAGGTACTACAGTCATAAGTCCCCAGGTCTGGACATCTAGAAGGAAATGGAAAGAACAATTTTGTAAGAAGATCTCTCTCTTAACAACATTCTGGTTCTCTGAATTATCCTCACTACCATGAAATAAACTTCTAAGGAAACATGACAAATTAAAAATGGATACTTTGATCTAGCAGAGCCATACTAAAAACAATTTTGAAGATGTTTTGCAAAATAATCTCCGAGCCATTTCTTCATTTTCTGGAAGCTGCCAGAAACGTCTTAAACTGCTTTGCCGCTGGATAGGACACAATGAGACTGACAGCAGTCCTTTTACCAGAATTGCTTTACTTGAATCTAATCATGGGTAAACAGACAAATTCAGGTAGAGGGACATTATGCAAAACCAGTGACCAGGACTCTGCAACAACAGTGCTGCCACAAAAGACCAAAAGAGGGCTGGGGAACTGTTCTAGAATAAAGGAGACTAAAGAGGTGAAGAGAGGAAGTCCCTGGTGGTCCAGTGGTTAGGACTCCATGCTTCCACTGCCGGGGGCACAGGTTCAATCCCTGGTCAGGGAACTAAGATCCCGGAAACCACACAGCATGACCAAAAAAACAAGAGGTGAAGAGATAAGAACTACATGCAGTGCATGATCCCTGACTGATCCTCCAACAGCAGCAGCAAATGTTATAACGGACAGAATTTGGATATACGGGAAATTTGAATATGGGCTGTATATTAGGCCAACGGTCTAATATAACTTTGTCTAAGCAAACTTTTCTATAAAGGGCCAGGGGACAACTATCTTAGGCTTTGCAGTCAGACTTCCCCTATCTTACACTGCTTTTGTAGTGCAAGGCAGACACAGACAATACACTTCAATTAAACTTTATTTACAAAACCAGCAAGTGGGCTGGATTTGGCCCACGGGCTGAAGACTGCCAACCCATACATTAGATAATACTGTAACCTAGCTACATTTGCTGGAGGTGATAACTGCATTGAGGTAATGTGAACAAACAGTCTCAGTCTTGGGAGATACATGCAAATTTAGTTAGGGGTGAAGTGTTATGACATCTGTATTGAATTCCGAAATGGTTCCTAATGCTTCACAGGAGAGAGACCGCGACAGAAGGAAAGTAAATGAGGCATGTTAACGACTGGTGAATCTAAATAGTCTCTGGATCTTTATCATGGAGTTTTTTGCAACATTTATGAGGGTTTAAATTTTTCAAGATAAAAAGTTGAAGGAGGAGAAATGCCTTCAACTGCGTGAGATTATGTTTCCCCGTGATGTGACAGTCATCAAGGGGAATCAGCTCTCCATCGGCTTTTCTTGCCTTTCCGACCCTGACCACCAGGCAAAATGCAAACCAGGGTAGCATGACATGCCCTCTCTCGGCAATACCATCCCCATTCCCAACAGCTGGAGTGGCCCGGAGAGTAGAAGGGGTCCACCAGCTGGCTGCCTAGGTTCACCCTGCTGACCTCTGGCCCGAGCATCGCTGCAGGGTCTGTGATGGTGGACATGACCTCGTGGATTAATTCCAGTGGAATATCGCCCATCACTCGGGGTTTCTTGGCCTCCTCCAAAACATGAGAGTCATTCATTTTCCTCTTTTCTCCTTGATGATCAAAATAAAAGGGTAAACGATGGATTATTTTAACCACAAAGCACATGCCAACTAATCCAACTAATTTTCTAATAACACTGACAGGTGTGGACATCAACCCTCCATGTACCAGGGGAGGGGCACAGTGGAAGGCAGGAGAGAGAAGGGAGGAGGTCTCACAGTAACTGCCAACCATAGATCTATTCTAAATAGTTTCTATTTTCCATGATAATTTTTTAACTTGACATATGAGTTATTAAGCCATGTGTCTCTTCATTTGCATATTAAGGGGTGAGTCTAGTTATCACTTTGTGGTCAGAGAACATGGCCCATATGATACCAAAGGTCAAAATTTTTCGAAACTTGCTTTATGGACTAAGACTTGACCAATTATTTGTAAATTAAGTGTCTTCTTGGAAAGCATGTGTATTTTTCTGATTTTGAGTGCTCTCTACACGTTAGATTAATCTTGTTGATCGTGTTTGCAGGGCTTCTGTCCTTACTGACAGTTTTGTCTGCTTGATCTATGAATGAATCAGAGATGTTTCTTCCAGACTTCAACTGTTGGTTGGTTTGAAGTGATTATTTCTCTTTGCAGTTCTGTTAATTCTCCCTCTTTCATATATGTTTGCATGTATGTATGTATAGATATATGTGGTCATATGCATGTCATGTATATACGTCTATATATTTAAAATATACTCATGAACTGTTTTATTTTCCTGGTGAATTTAATGTTTTCATCACAAAATGACCCTCACTATCTCTCACAATGCTTTTTTGCCTTAAAATGATGCCTCACAAAGTGAGCAGGGCCATTGGCCTTTGAAGTAGGTATACTCTCAATATGTTACATGCTGGGAAAGGCTGGGCAAAGGCAAGGAGAACTCTCTCCCACCTTCCTCCTTAGATTACATGGTGGCTTTCTGTCCCTTCTACTATCATGTTTGGTTTTTCTTTCTTTCTTTTTTTTCCTTCTGTCATAATGCATTTATTTTTACAATTAATTTTTTTTTAATTTTTATTTATTTATTTATTTTTTGCGGTACGCGGGCCTCTCACTGCTGTGGCCTCTCCCGCTGCAGAGCACAGGCTCTGGACGCGCAGGCCCGGCGGCCATGGCTCACGGGCCCAGCCGCTCCGTGGCATGTGGGATCTTCCCGGATCGGGGCACGAACCCGTGTCCCCTGCGTCGGCAGGAGGACTCTCAACCACTGCACCACCAGGGAAGCCCCATAATTTTTACATGTTCAAATCTAATTTATTCCTCAGGTGCGAATCCCACTAAGCATGTTCCATATAGCATTCCCATCAACTTTAGCTAAAAAGGAGCAGGGCAATGTCAAGTATCTCGTCTATACAAGATGCTTCTCCAAATATTATATGTTACTTACTGAACAGTTTTGGTTGAGTTCCTGTTTTCATAACTTTTTACTTGTTGTGATTGGAGGTGAGTGAGAATATTTTCAGTCATTTGACCCAGAAGCCTTCCAAAATTCCAAGATTCCCCAAGATTAACATTATGAACTATTTATTTTGGAGCTGAGGCTTATACCCAATACGCCCCAAACTTGATAGATTGCTAACAGTGATGTGATAAGAAAGCATCTTAGGCTGCATCCCAGCTCACTGGCAAAGAGTTTCCAGGTTAGTTGGTGATGCCTCCCTCGGAAGTGGGAGAGACAATGGTGGCAGCAATGCTCCATGCTTAGTACTTCATTCAAAATCCTCTTCTCTCCCCCTTTTATGTCATTTCTTTAATGTCAAGCTTTGGTCATGCCCAAGATTTGTCTGAGGTCAAGCCTGTGGACAGAAATGCAACCTTCAAAACATCCTGTAACTGTGAAGTGCCTTTAGGATTAAGAGATGTTTTTGCCCACATGGCAGATTACATTCAAGGCCAAATTCTTTCCCCTCCTGTATCCACGCTCTGCCATGTGATTTCGCAGTTCTTCCTATAAAAGGAGTAGGGTACATTTCCCCACCCCTCTACTCTGAGTTTGACCATGTGATTAGCTTTGATGACAAAATGAGGCAGGTGTGATGGGGTACCAGTTCCGAGCTTAGGCTTCAAGAAAGTGTATTTCTTCTTGTTTTCTGGTGCTTCTGCCACCATAATAAGGACATATTCTGCCCCAAGGGAAGGGGAAGAAACCCAATGGTCCTAGAAGGAGGGTGAGAAATATGCAAGCCCAGCCTGACGGAGACTAGCCGGGATTAGCCACCTCTCAGGCAATACACAGGATGAGTGAGCTATGATAATAAAAGATTACAGTTTTAAGACTCTGCATTTTGAGTGGGTTTGTTACACAGCAATAACTAACCAATACAGCTCAAAGTGAGTTCCGACCATTGAGATCCTGGACATGTACAATCTGTTCGAAGTCTACCTTTGGCACTCCTCAGATAATAAAGCTTCTAGGGCAAATCGCAGTCCTCTATGATGCCCTCGAAGAGCTTACCTGGGTTTGCCTCAAGCCCCGAAGCGCCTTTACAGGAAGGACTGTTGCTCCCTCCATTCTGTTGCTCAAGGGAAGCTGAGTTTGAATTGAAGGTAACTGTCCCGGCCACAGGAGGTGGATTGATAACTGCCCCCAGGAAAAGGAAAAGAAGGTATTAAATGACTTCTTTCTTAGGCAATAAGGAACCAAGTGCACATGACACCATCCCATTCCTGCCCATCACCCCAAAGAAGTCATCTTTAAAATAAAAACTATGGGGCCAATGTGAGTATGATAAGAAAGACAGGGATGGATTATAACCCATTGGATAGAATAAAGATATCCGAGTCCAAACTGATAAAATAATAAATGCATAAATAAATAAGTGGGGAGAAGGTGAAACTCTTCGTACAGGAGAATGCCAACAAATAAGAAGGGAACGATGGAAGCTGGCAGGGGCCGGGGGAAGCAGCCAGTATATAATAATTGATTCAGGGAAGAATCATCTGTACAGTCTAAACCTTGTGAATATAATTTTTTTTATATTTTTATTTTTATTTATTTTTGGCTGCGCAGGGTCTTCGTTGCTGCGCTCGGGCTTTCTCTAGTTGTGGCAAGTGGGGGCTACTCTTCCTTGCAGAGCGTGGGCTTCTCATTGTGGTGACTTCTCTTGTTGTGGGGCACAGGCTCTAGGCGCACGGGCTTCAGTAGTTTTGGCACGTGGGCTCAGTAATTGTGGCTTGCGCGTTCCAGAGTGCAGGCTCAGTACTTGTGGTGCACAGGCTTAGTTGCTCCGTGGCATGTGGGATCTTCCCAGACCAGGGATTGAACCCATGTCCCCTGCATTGGCAGGCGGATTCTTAACCACTGCACCACCAGGGAAGTCCCAATGAATATAATTTTGATAAAGACAGGATAGTCTCAAAGTATCTCCCCACAGAAGTACTTTTTTTTTTTTTTATTACAAAAGGAGAAATGGTATCACTGCAGTGGAGAAACCTCATAAACCCCATCCTAAGGCAGTGATCAAACTGCACACCAGCAATAATGGGAGAGGACAACGTTACATGCCTCCCGATGTGACACAAAAATTGCCATAAACCACATCACTGAGATGAGGGGCAAAATGGAAAATAGCACATAGATTAGATAATAATATTGCATCAAGGTTAAAATCCCTTACTTTGATAACTATACTGCGGTTAAATAAGAAAACGTCCTTACTCTTAAGAGATACCCACTGAAGTCAGTAAAGGGGCATGGCGTTTGTAACTTTCAAATAGTTTAGAAGACAAAAAACATACATATATGCACACATACATATGGAGCGAGACAGAGACAGAGAAACAGGAGAAATGATGAAGCAAGTATGGCAAATGTTAACAATTAAACAAAGAACATACAGCACACAGGACTGCTTTGTCCTAGTTTCGTAACTTTTCTGTAAGTTCGAGAGTATTTCCAAACAAAACCTTTTTGTTTGGCCTTTTTTCAAAAAAGCCATCATAGGAAGTAGGACGTTGTTTGCTAGCGTGATGCTGATCCGTAGCTGATGAGGCGAGGCTGATGAGGGACACGGACATTCTCAGTGCAGACAGATGCCCAGAGAGCACATTCATCTTGGTGTCAAGGCAGCCACAGTGTGGTCTACGGGGGACTTTCCCCGTAGCCAAGAGAGTGATGGAGTAAGTAAACCGAGCCACGGAGAGACATGGACCCACAGCAATCCTAACTGAACAGCAACTGGTATGTAAAGAATCAGAATACACTGATTCACAATGTTGTGTTCGTTTCAGGTGTACAGCAAAGTGAATCAGTTATACATCTACATATACCCACTCTTTTTTAGATCCTTTTCCCATATAGGTCATTACAATAAAAAAATTTTTTAAATAAAAATAAATAAAACGTAGGTGAGGAAACCACCACCCCCAGAAGAAAAAGAAAATAACGGGGGATCAGAATATACTAAAGCACCAGGCTGTATGGCTTTCCTCCCAGCTAACAAGCCTTCTGAATTTCTAAGTACACTGGAGCGATTCTACACAAAGGGGAAGCTCTGGTGATTCAGAAGACATCTGAGTACCTTGCAAAAGTTCAGAGCCATCATTATGAATGTCATTTATCACAGCTGCATAGATGTGCAGACATGCCAATTAAGTAGGTGATTACACTTTTCTTTTCCCCCAGAGAACACACTGCAATTACAGCAGAACAGGAGAAGACAGCCTGCTTCCGACAGCGGCAGGTAATACAGACAATCCAGCTGAACTGGGTGACAACCTGAGACACAGAGATGAATCTGAAATTCCCAGAGGGTCAGAGACGACCCGCCTTCTCCATCTTGTGTGATGACAGACAACACAATGGAAGTGGGACAGACTGGGAGGCATCTTGAGCAGCTGAGGCTCAAGGGAAGTCTTCACCCAGAGAGAAATCCTCTCCAGAAGTCCCTCCAGAAAAGAACTAAGATGATCCTGCCACAGAGCTCTGGTGTCCCCGGCCCATGTTCTTCACTCATTCCTTCCACATGTGCTTGCCTGCACATTTGCAAAGCACACTGGGGCCGTGCAGAGCAGCGGTTAGAGCTCTGGCTCCTAACACAGTGCAAGAGACAGGAATTAGACCCAGTGTGAAGCCCAGTCCCATCACTCAGGAGCTCTGCTTTTGGGCAACTGGTTGCTCCTCTCTGAGCTCTCATTTCTCATGCACATAAAGGAGATAATCACAACAACTTCTCATGGTTTGCGCTAAGGCTCAAAGACAGGAAGCAAACCTCAGGGCAAGCACTTACTGGAAGTATCAGCTATTCTCGTGGCAAAACTGGGTCTCTGATCATGCAGGAGTCACACTCATAGGAGACAGAGACGTACAGAGAAAAGGAGGCGAGGGCAGCATGAGGTGAGTGCTGTGTGACTCAGACTGCTGTACGTCAGGTCACCTGAGGAGCTTTTAAAGTCTCGATGTCCAGGCCACGTCCTTGGCCAATTACATCACACCCTCTTGGGAGGGGCCTCAGAGATCAGTAGTATTTTTCTTTTATTTAAAATAAATCATTTTGTTTTATTTATAGCTCTTCTCAGTATCTAAACCAGTGCCGTAAATATTGTAGAAAATCAGGAGATAATTGTGGGAAAGAAGGAAATTATTTTCAAACATACAGAAGCATCTACTGGCAAAAACCGATAGAAGAAATTCTTAACTATTTATTGAAACAAGAACCTCTATATGGCATATTTTACTGAGTCACTAAGAGTCAGGCTATAAATTTAGGTGGTTTCTAAACTTTTTTTAAAATTTTTCTAAATTTTTAATATAAATTTTCTTTCCTTCCTTGAGAGCATCCCAAATTAATAAAGTTCTATAATTAATCATACCACAAATAAATAACACTATGCAAAATCAGTAGTATTTTAAATCACATGGGTGATGCCACGGTGCAGCCAAGTTAAACAACCGGCGATAGGATATTATCAAGCTTCCACGAACATTTGGAAGAAAGGAGATCCAGCCCTTACGAGAAGGCATGGGGAGAATTAGGAAAGAGTTTGTGGGAGAGATGCCATTTGAAAGTTAGGTAAGATAAAGACAGAGACAAAGTGAACGACATGGGGACAGAGAGAGGAATACAGCACACATGCCCAGGTGCTACACAGAGCATGTCCAGGAAGTGCTGACACTCAGGTCTGGAGCTCTGTGCATGCACAGAAAAGCCCCAGAGCGCTACAGGTTTTGAACCAGAGAAACATGAAATTATATTCTATGACCTAAGGTGAAAAAACAGCACAAAAAAATGTTTCTGGTAACAAGAAGCCAGACAAAGCTGGTTTGATCCAAACCAAAATACCTCATTCCCTAAGGACTCTGCTTGGGAGGATTTAATTATATGCATCCAAACTTGGGCTCTAGATGGACAAAAAATGGTTTCATCACCTTCTCAAATGCAGTATGCTGAGTGAAAGAAGCCAGAGTCAGAAAGCTATGATTCCACTCATATGGCATTCTAGAAAAGGCAAAACTACAGGAACAAAAAACAAATCAGTGGTTGCCGAAGCTGGGGGTTAGAGCACTGAATGGACTACAAAAGGGGTACAAGGGAATTTTCTGGGGTGATGCAGTTGTCCTATATTTTTTTTTCTATATTCTGATAGTAGTGATAGTTACACAACTAACTGTGTGTGTTTGCCAACATTCACAGAACCACATACTAAAAAGGTTGCCTTTCACTGTATGTATTCAATTTAAAAAACTGGGGGTGGGGGAATGGCGAGAATAAAATTACCCTTTGCTGGAGGCAATACTTAAGAGCCCCCATATTACACATTGAACTAGATCTACTAAAAACTCAACATCAAAATTCTGCATTCTATCTTTCCCCAAGGCCACATACAAATTACTGCTCTGGCATCTCTTGCCAAACTTCTCCAAATTTTCCGAGCATCCAAGGCAGGAGTTCAGACCCTCTTTCTAGGGTCAGTGTGACTCCAGAAGTTACACATCTTCCTTCCTCACAAAATGCTCGCTGAGGCCACTGGCTGACCCGAGGCAATGCCAGCTGACGCCCTGACCCCACTTCACGTCCTGAGACTCACCATCCTACCATTATCCATGAGAGCAACTTGATGCCCAAACCAGACCCCACAGATTCAGAAACCAGACGGGGACATGATTCCTGGGCATATGTGGCCATTGATCGAGACTGTAGGTGTCTTCAAAAAGAGCCAGCATTGACTGCAGACCTGAGCCGCCTGGGTTTAAACCTCCCATACAGCTAGCTGTGAGGCGCGGGCTGAGCAAACTCCCATAGCAGGAGCAGCAGCTGTTGTTATTTTAACTGTTTGGTTTGCACCTGCTCTCCTCACCAACAGAGACGTAGATGCAAGATTTGCCAGAGCTTTTACGTTTTTTTGCTGGTGCTAGTCTTCAATTCTTGATGAAAAACACAAATAAATGCAGAGGGAACTGCAATGAACACTTCCTGGTTGTTTTCTGATTTATGCAAAAAAAAAATTTTTTTTTTACCTGTTTGGATTCCTAGCTGGCTGGTTCTGGAAGAAGCTGAGAGAAAATCCTGATCCCAGATGGGAGAGTTTTGACTATAAACTTCTTCTTCTAACATGGACAGAAACCTAGGCACAAGGGTAAAGGCAAGCATGAGGTCAAAACTAATGCATTACTAGAGGGACAAAAGCCCTGACCACCCACAGCAATCACATGAACACCAGCATCCCATCTTCAATTTAGAAATATGCTAGTCAATTATGACTCAAGTCATGATTTAGTTGGGCAGCCCTGGTATATTCTAATAACAGAATGCATTTCTACAGATGTATTCTCTTTGGGCTCTGCATAGATAGATACGAGCTAGACTACACAGAGCCTTACATCAGTGGAAATGCATTCCACCCAGTCCCCCTCAGGGAATCTCGGAACCAGATTCCAGCCCTCCACAGAGTGGTCACTGTCACCGTCATTTCCATCACAAAAGCCGCTATAGTATTTATGGAATCCTTACCATGTGTCTGCACTGTCCTAAGAACTTCTTTTTTTTTTAATTAATCTTTATCAGAGTATAGTTGCTTTACAATGTTATGTTAGTTTCTACTGTACAGCAAAATGAATCAGCTATACAAATACATATATCCCCTCTTTTTTGGATTTCCTTCCCATTTAGGTCACCACAGTGCATTAAGTAGAGTTCCCTGTGCTACACAGTATGTTCTCATTAGTTACCTATTTTATACATAGTATCAATAGTGTATATGTGTCAATCCCAATCTCCCAATTTCTCCCACCAGCCCCCCTTTTCCCCCTTGGTATCCAGATATTTGTTCTCTACTTCTGTGTCTCTATTTCTGCTTTGCAAGTAAGATCATCTATACCATTTTTCTAGATTCCACATATATGCGTTAATATAAAGTATTTGTTTTTCTCTTTCTGAGTTACTTCACTCAGTATGACACTCTGTAGGTCCATCCATGACTCTACAAATGACCCAATTTCGTTCCTTTTCATGGCTGAGTAATATTCCATTGGATATATGTACCACATCTACTTTATCTATTCCTCTGTTGATGGACATTTAGGTTGCTTCCATGTCCTGGCTATTGTAAACAGTACTGCTATGAACATTGGGGTGCATGTGTCTTTTTGAATTATGGTTTTCTCTGGGTAAGAACTTCTTATTGAATCTTCACATCAACCCAATGAGTTACGTACTTTATTTTTATTTATCACACACATACATAGCTCTTAGTATAGGACAGACACTGCTCTAAGTAGTTGGTGTATATTAACTCATTTGATCTTCCTAACAACCCTATGAGATAGGTTCCATTATTGTACCCATTTTACAGATGGAAAAACTTAGGGCACAGAGAGGCTCAATAACTGGTACAAAGTCCCACACCAGTAAATTGCAGGGCCAAGATCAGAACGTGTGATTAATTACTACGTTATATTTCCTGTTGTGTTATAAACAAATATCTCAAGTTTTGGGGGCCCACAGAAATCACCCGAATACCTTGGTAGAAGTATAGATACCCAAACCCCACCTATGCTTACTGAATTGGAGTCTGGGAGAATGGTCTGGGCAACTGATTTTTGACAAGTACCTTGGACAGTTCTTATGTGCCCCAAAATAGATGAACTATGATTAAAATACCAACACAAATCTATACTTCTGGTACTGGAATGTCTTCCTGAAAGCCTCTTTTTAAGGCACATTCATTCTCATGGAGGGGTATAGAATAATGGCTAAGAGCTTGGGCTCTAACATCCAATTACCAAGCTCACCACTTATTATTTGTGTGACCTTGGAACAAGTTCTTAACCTCCCTCTTCCTTGGTTCCACTTTTATAAAATGGAAATATCAACAGTACCTCCTATAGAGGTGGTAGTGAGGAGTACACTAATGTCATGCTTCAAATGGTGATGAGCCCTTAGGAAGTGCTCATTCATTCACTCAACGAACACTGAATGCCCACCACATGCCAGGTGCTGTGCCAGGTGCTGGAGGACAGAGGGAACACAACCTCGTCTTGCCCTCAAGAAGTTTACACTGCAATGATGTAATAAAGCTTAGCTAGTATATACGTCTACTATCCTGTCTCTGAAATTTTGAAATCCAAAAGCCCTTAAAAAAAGTATTTTCCCTAATCCATTTGGCAACAAAACATACGTAAGACTACTTATAGTCTTTATAATTATAAATGGATTTGCTTTGGGGGACCTGCCCCAACCCCTAAAACTATGATAATGTATAGTCCATGTGTTATGTTACCTTTATAAAGGTGTCAAGTTACCTTAAAACTTGAACTGAGAAACATACCAAGTATGAACAACTGATCAAGGACCTGCATTAACATCATCATCATCATCACAATTACTGAAAGTGCCACTAGTCTTCTCATGAATCAAATCCGGCAAGACTTTAGAAGGTCTCAGGGTGGGAGAGGTTGGGTTTTTGGAAGTGAAGACAGGTGGGGAAAGGTCCTGAGGGTCTTCTGACTTGCTGCTCATACTCAGAAGATTTAAGAATAAGGTGCCATTTGCATGAACATCTACCTGCACTCAGTTGTGTAATTCATGGTTTACAGACACGACATGAGTCGCCTTTTGCCAAGCAAGCCACCACTAACTTATGCTTTAAAACACTTTAGTATGCTTCTTATCTAACACAGAAAGACTGACAGCAACAGGAGGTAAAATCCTTACTAAGATCACATTCTGACCTTGCTGACAAGAGGGAAGTTTCTCGATGCATTTCCCCCTTTTGCTAAGCAGACCCTGCCTTCACCTCACACAGCCCTCGAGATTTCCCCAACTGCCCTTTATCACAGAAGTAAATTCCTCTCCTTTTCCAGGCTTCTTCTTTATCAGTAATTATATAATGGGAACACTTCACAAAGCCCTAAAGAGACTCACCAAAGAAGAATGCCATTAATAATTTAGGAAAATAATCATGTGTGTGTTATATAATATATATATATAATATATACATACATACATATATTTAGTTATTTCAATAAAATAAAGAACAGGCTCATCTAATGCTATGAGAAAACGCTTGTTTTATATACAGAGGATACAAAATTGTATGTAGAATAAAAGAACGCAGTACACGGAGAAAAAAATTGAAATATCTAAAAGCACAAAAAGTATATCACAGTGGTAGGGTTATAGTGGTCTTTTGCTTCTTTGTTCTCTGTGAATCAAATTTTCATCAACATGTCCATTTATCACTTTTAGAACGAAATGCAGATACTAAAGCTTTTAAAAACAACTGTGTAAATAGGTGGATGGGGGTGGCATCGGGGAAAGGCACACGTTAAAGCCAAGCAGAAGAAAGGGCAACATATGAAGAGCAGGAAGATAAGGATGTAAGCTCTGAAGATGCATCTGAGAATCATGGCAACCTCACCAGGTGTGAGAAGCGGTCTGCAGCCCTCACCTTGAGCTGGTGCCCAAGATCCAAATGGCACCTCCGGCTTCAATATGAGATTCTGCCGCCAAATCCGCAGGTATAAATCCCTAACAGCTTCAAATGTTGTCAGATTCAATGAAAAGGGATTTAAAAGGAGAAGTGGGTGGTAGTTTTACCCTACCATTAGTAACAGAGATAAAAGGAAAGCAACGTTGATTTTTCAGCTGAACAGCATAAGCAGGCCAGAACTATGGGCTGAACGAACAAAACACTATAATTAGCAAATACCTGCAAGAAGCAAAATGAGTTTGCTATGGGAAAAATAAAATTGCTACTATGCAAGGTAATTAAAATGTCTCTTTAAGCACCACAAAAGGTGTGAGGGGGGAGGGGAGAGGGGTCCTCTTTGTCCCTTGGCTTAGAGACAGAACGACTACTATAATCTGAACACATGAAACGCTACTTATGTGGCAAATGTAATAGAGAAATAAGAAAACTGCTTTAATCTCTATGGAAAGAAGCTTAGAACAGTTAAAAGGTAGCCACTGAAATACATGAGCTCGCCCAGAGTTCATTACCCCTTGAGGGGCAACATTCAAACTGCAGTTTAAGTGCTTCTGAACCTTCCTCCCTGGAGGATACCAAAGGGTCCATGTCCTGCCTCAGTCTCGTGTGCTGGTTGCCTTCAGGAAATACTGAAAATCAGGTGGCTAGGACTTATGTTCAAATATTGGACGTTCAGCTAAAGCTCATTAGAATTATCCTCTACCTAACGTTTGAGATTCGTGTTAAACTGCAAAAAAAAAAAAAAAAAATTGTTCAGTCCATTTTCATCAGAAAACCATTTTTGTTGTTGTTTGTTTTGGGCCTCACTTATTTTTAAAAATTAAAAATATCACCTTAAAAACAAAACAAAACAAAACTATCATCTTTCCTGAGATACAAATTGGGTAAACCAGAAATAGTAATAACAAAAAAAATCCAGTTTCTCAGATAAAACAGGATTTCATCAATCTTTGCTCAAAGACTATAATGGCTCCTCTCTGAAACTCTGCTATCTTGCAGTTCTCCATGGCAGAACTCTATCAGACCTAGAATGTCTTTTCAAATGATACCTTCCACCCCGCAAACCAGTGCTACTCCAGGCAGAATGAACTGCCTCCTTCCTGTCTTGCTGTCACTGCTCCATGACAAGTCATCACCTGCACCCCCAGCCTCTCACCAGCACCCAGTCTCTTAGCTTAAATTTTGCGTTCTTCGCACTGAAAATTCATTTCCAAGGCCAATGGTGTGGCACTGCAACTTCCTATCCCTTTGACACGTTTCATGTATTTGAAAAACATTTAAATGATTATTCACATGTTGGAGTTCTGGCAGGTGCGAGAAGCAAGGTGCACAAGAGCATGCACATTCTACAAGAAACTGAGTACACAGGCACAAAGATCATTCTGAAGGAGGCCTCTCTATTCCCGGCCGGCCCCGCTCTTGGGGTCTAGTTCACTCTAGCTGAGATGGGACTGATCCGCCAATCTTAGCAAGGGCTGGATGGGACTTCCCTGGAGGTCCAGTGGTTAAGACTCCGTGCTTCCAATGCAAGGGGCGCGGGTTCAATATCTGGTCGGGGAACTAAGATCCCACATGCCGCATGGTGGGCCAAAAAATTAAAAAAAGGAAATGGCTGGAGACGTGGGATGGAAGAAACAGCCACCTGACTTCTCCTGCACCACTTCTGGGAAGATGGAAATGGCTTCTGCACCACCTTTCCCACCCACGCCCACTAGCATCCTGGCAGTTGAATATACAAAACAAAGCATCCCCCCTGCCCCATGAGACTCAGGTGGGATGAGGCAAGGCTGAGAGAGCAGTGGCACAGAGTCAAGCTCATCTCACATGGGCTGGAAAGTACCCATGGAGGCTCCCAGAGGGAGCTGAGAAAGATGGGGTCCCACTTTCCCACCCCTCCTGATTGTGTCACTGAGGCAGGCTTTGCTGTGTATCCATCAGTCTTAAGCCCTTGCATCAAAGACCCACAGGAGCACTCCCTTACTTTGGGAAATGGGTGAGGATTAGAGTCCGTTTCTCGAGTGGCAGTTTGTCTTTTTCCTGCCTCGCCTGTTCCAGGAGCTGTCGTCTCATCACGGTGAAGACGGAGCGGAGCAAGGTTCTCCCGAACACCTGGGCGGTCTCGTACCGAGGCAGACTGTCACAGAACTGGGGCACGTTGCAATAACACAGCCACCTGCAACCAGAGGAGAGCACGCCATCAGTATCCCTTAAGCCCCAGACCATGTGGAACACCCAAGGACAGCTACTCTGTATCATCAACCTGAGCAGGAGAAACCAGGTCTGCAGTGACAAGCAGAAGCATCACCACCAGCTAGTAAAACGTGGGAATTAGGTTAGCTCACCCTGCCATAGCCACTTGGGTCCAATTCTACTAGAATCATTCCATTCTGCAGCATCCTTTAAATAGGAGGAGGAATTAAAGGGGAAACCGAGGAAGTCCCTCTTGCAGAAGACTCAGAACTCCCCCATCTAATCCTCTAAGTAAAATTTAAGGCTTCTTTAAAATGCCTACGCAGCATTCCCATACCTACACAGCTTTGGTGGGAAGATAAAGATCTTCAAGACTGTTCAAAACTCAGTCAAAACGCAGGAAGTAATGAGCTTCCACCATCTGTTGCTTAGGTACGTTTTCAATGACTCAGACTCAAAGTCAAAAATGCATTTCAGCGTTGCACAGGGCTGGAGGAGTTCCTGGAGCTCAGAGGGAAACCAGGGATTTCCTGAAACCTGATCACAGTTCTGGGGCACACGGGCTATGTAGAGCATATGATTTAGAAAGCTCGTTCAGCCAAGAGAAGCTAGAAAATGAGCGTCCATCCACAACGGACCCACCTTCTCCAGGGTCTCCCGGAGATGCAAGCCCTGAAGTTCCCAGCAACATGGGCACACAGTGGGGCGCAGAGGGCAGCAGAGACCAGGGTCAAGGGTCGAGGCTTCATTGCCCGGGTCCCGCTCCTTGGTAGCAGATCCAAACATCCTCTTCCAGGACAGGACTGCTTTCCCCAAATAAAACCCTCTCCTCCCTGCATGCCTTCCTGATCTTGTTTAAGATGGGGGGCCATGCTCTGATGCACCCAAACTGCTGAAGGATGCCCCAATGAACTGTCAGCCCCTCAATAAAGAGTGAAGCAAGATTCACTTATTCATGCTTCTTGACTTATTTTTTATCTTATTCTGTATTACTTCTTAGTTCTCCTGTGTATGGGGTGGGACTGTTTCATCTTTGGGGAAGAAACCTTTCATTAGTGTTAGTTCATCTACTTAGATTCAAAATTAACCTTAAAACCCTGCTACTATTTCTGTTCTCCTCTCAACTCTTCTGTCCTAACAATTCACACCCAAATGTCATTTTATGACACAATACCCAGATGGGCATCTTAAGGGCTGCACTGTATCTTGTCAAGTTGGAAACAGTGACCTTGGGAGCAGAAAAAGCGAGGAGGTTCACTGATTTTGTAATTCATAAGGCACTTCATAAAGAAATTCATCACCTTCAAAGACAATCTTTGCTGGAAGTTAGCCTGTGGCCACTAAATGAAGTTAAAATATTTGGAGTTGAAGGGAGGCCAGCTCCCAGGGAACTAATTATGAAACTACAAATGTAATCACAAGCCATAATTATCAGTTCAATTTCATGAGACTTAGGCTATCATAAGATTGTTTATAAATGTTAATAATATTAAAAGTATGTCCAATCTGCTGCAATGGAAGATATATAAGGATTTAAGGATTTAGACCAGTACTGTCCAATAAAGCCTCTATGATGATGAGACTGTGGTATACCTGTGCTGATACAGTAGCCACCAGCCACGTGTAACTACTCAGCACTTGTACGAATGAAGAGCTTAATTTTTTTTCTTTCTTCTTCTTTTTTTTTTTTATTGAAGTACAGTTGGGTTACAATGTTATATTAGTTTCAGATGCAAAGTGATTCAGTTTTATATATACACATATGTGTATATACATACATGTGAATATATAATTCTTTTTCAGATTCTTTTCCCTTATAGGTTATTACAAAATATTGAATATAGTTCCCTGTGCTATACAGTAGAACTTTGTTATTTATCTGTTTTATATATAGTAGTGTGTATATGTTAATCCCAAACTCCTAATTTATCCCTCCCACTCCTTTCCCCTTTGGTAACCATAAGTTTGTTTTCTTGAAGAGCTTAATTTTTTTTTAATGAATTTATTTAATTTTTGGCTGCGTTGGGTCTTCGTTGCTGTGTGCGGGCTTTCTCTATTTGCGGCAAGAGGGGGCTACTCTTTGTTGTGGTGCAAAAGTTTCTCATTGTAGTGGCTTCTCTTGTTGCGGAGCGTGGGCTCTAGGCACGCAGGCTTCAGTAGTCATGGCACACAGGCTCAGTAGTTGTGGCTTGCGGGCTCTAGAGCGCAGGCTCAGTAGTTGTGGCACATGGGCTTAGTTGCTCCGCGGCATGTGGGGTCTTCCCAGACCAGGGCTCAAACCCTGTGTCCCCTGCATTGGCAGGTGGATTATTAACCACTGCACCACCAGGGAAGTCCCGAAGACCTTAATTTTTAATGTAACTTAATTTTAATCAATTTAACATTTACTTTCAACCAACAAGGGCCTACTGTAGAGCACAGGGAACTAGCCTATGATAAACCATAATGGAAAAGAATCTGAAAAAGAATAGATTTATATACATCAATATATCTGAATCACTCTGCTGTACACCTGAAACTAACACACCATTGTAAATCAACTATACTGAAATTTAAAAATACATAAAGGAAAAAATTAAAATAAAGTAAATAAAATTTACTTTCAAATGGAAATGCTGTGAAATATTTTTCCATTAAACAAAACTTTACTGTTTTGGTAGAACCCCATTTATCTTTAACCACTTACAATTTAGTGAATGAATTAAAATGTGCTTTAAGTATAAAACACACACTGGATTTGGAAGACTTAGTACCAAAAATACAAAAGTAAAATACATCATTAATAAGTGTTCATACTGATTCCATGGTGAAGTGATAATATTTTTATATATTGGGTGAATAAAACATTATTAAAATTAATGCCCTGTGTTTATTTTTTTTAATGTAGCTATGAGGAAATGTTAAATCACATATGCGGCTCACTTTTGTGGATCATATTATATTCTATTTGGCAGTGCTGATTTTGTGTCTAAAAGAGCATTTCCATCTATAGGGGTCACAGATGTCGGAGACCCTACTTAAAGACAGATGCTCTTTCTGCTATGGCAATGACAGGTTATAAATACTATCATAAAATCATAAAATGTTGTCCCAAAGTGCTTAATAGGTCATTCACTCTCCCCAGAGTAGAGGAAGGCAGCATAGATTATTATCTAGCAAAAATTTTCAAATAATAGGTTGCCATTCATTTCCTCTGAGAATCATTTTTATAGACCTCAGTTTACTTTGTAATTTAGTTTTGTTTTTACTTGCAAGACTAATCTTATTTTATAAATCGTAAGGGCACAGTATGAAAAGACAGGAGATGAGTCAGCGTGTGGTGTTTCAGGGACTGCTCTAGTAAATGACACAGTCCAGGTGTGTGGTGAGACAGAAAGAAGGAAACGGGAATGAATGTGTGCCTTGTCACTGCTCACACGCTCCCCCAAAGACTAACCTGGAGAAAAGATTATACCTAAACGACTGGTTTCAGGTCTTCTCCAAAGAAGTGAAAGGGCAGCTCAGGGATCTTTGTATGCCTAACGGTGACGGCATGGGCGTGCAGTTGACTGATGGTTCAAACAACTGTCTCTGACTCCTTAACGGCATCATGGTGATTTGCAACCACCTTGCTTTCTTTAAAACGTGAATAGAATTGGAGAACTTGACTGCAGAAGACCATGTCATCCTACTTACTTGCTGGACTGAAAATCCTAAGGTTTTCAGGAATTAAGTGACCTCTCCCAGTTCTCCCAAACTAAAGGCTACTTTACTTTTAGAGACCAGACTAGAAGCTAGGTCTCCCGAGCACCAATCCACTGTTCTTTCCACGCTCTGTGATAAATACTGCCTAGATTTACACACCTAATTATGAATGCCCAGGAAGCATGGTGACAGGCTACACCTCATACAGCAGTAGTTATATACAACTGTTTCACCAAAATCAATTTAGTTATATCTAACTTGCTCAGTATTCTTACAATGCATCTTCCCAGTACAGGCATGACCTCTAATTTTGAGAAGGTCTGCACAACTGAGAATCTAAGGCTAATTATTTGCCACTTTCCTTTAGCATATTCTGTTGGTCAGATGTATTGTAAGAAGTCGTATTCCTTTGACACTTTATTTTCCAGTTATTTCCTCGTGAAATTATATTAGCACACCATTATGGAATTCAGGGAATTTCAAAATATTTGTCCAGATTTTTTTCCAACACCACAGTGATTTCTGGGGGACATATAAAAGTATATTTAATATATACTTATATAAATTATTAAGTTAGGTATATTAACATTAATATACCAGATATTTTTAACATATAAAATATTTACGTTTTTCCTTAAGTCAGAACAGAGAGGATAAGTAATTTAAGCAGTTCTACTGTTCAGTCTGCATTTAATTTTTTATTGGCTAGATCCTCACAGGTTAGCTTTGTGAGGAACATAATCGTTTTCTGGGTCTATTCTCTTCCACGGAGAATCCTGTTTCTCCCCATCTTCATGCTGATGTGCACTCCACGAGTTTCCCGCCCCTCAGTCCTAATGGCTACAACTGCTGTAAATTACATGCTGAACTAACAGTCCAGCTCCTGAGGTTCACTGACACGTCACGTGGTGCCTGAGGCTGTAACAGGACCTATTTTGGAGAAGATGGTATCAGTGAGACACCATGCCGCAGCGGCGTGTGGTTTTTTTTAAATTCCCACGTGGTCGAAACAAGCCTCGCTTCTGATAATGTTCACAGGTTGTTCCTCTCTGCTTCCCTTTCTTCCTCAACACAGCGGTGGTGGGGAAGCCCGGGTTGGGGGGGGGGTGGGGGGGCGGGAGGCACATTTACCTTCATTCCCTTATTTATTATTTACAGAGGCTCCTGATCTCCGCCCGCCTAGAAATCGGCAGGTTGCAGGACAGGCTCACTCGAAACCCTCGCCGCTTCCCTTCCCCACGTCGGACTCCACCCTTCCGCCCTCGGCTGGGGCGAGGAGGCGGGGCCAGCCAGGACCCTGCGCCTGTCTCTCGGCGCCTTTTCTAAAGTGACCCTCAAATCGCTACCCTCTCATCCCACTGCACACACTCCAGCTGAAGAGTCGCGCGCTGGCAGTGACTGAGTTTTGGAGGGCGTGTGTTGGGGGGAAAGCATGACTAGCATCTTCCCAGCGCCTGTGCTGTGCGCCAGACGCCATGCACGGGCCACCTCAGGGGACACACAACAGCCATGGGACCGGGCAGAGGAAGAAACAGAAAGTCCAGGAGGCGAGGTGAGAGCTCTAACACACACCCAGAACTGGGGAGGGATGGAGCCATGGTTCAAACCCATCGCTCATTCCAGAACTCGACTTATATTTTTTACGACTCCTTGAGTATTCATAAGTGCTGCCCATTTCTTGGTAATTCCCAAGTGCTACACAGTATTTTTATTCTGTTTTCTAAAATACAGCATTAAATCCCGTGCTGCTTCACAATTAATTCTCCTTCTTGATGAAACAATTTTTCCTCTCTTAAGGGCGGCATATATTGGGAATTCCCTGGCGGTCCAGTGGTTATAACTCCATGCTGCCACTGCAGGGGTCACGGGTTCAATCCCTGTTCAGGGAACTAAGATCCCACAAGCTGGCACGACCAAAGGAAAAAAAAAAAACAAAGACAGACCAAAAAACGACAAAAACAAACAAAAAGAGAGGCAAATATTTTCAGGAGTTTGGCTTTCACAGATATTCAGCTTTGTCAGTCGTTCACAGATGGAGTTAAAAGACATATTTTTGAGAGTTCTATTATCTCAACTCATTATAAACAGGAGTAACAATACTATAGGAACTACTGTTAATATAAAACTGTGAAATGAAGGTGTGAAAATGAAGGCATAATTTAAAAAGCTGATTTTGAAGAAATCTGTAAATCTTTACAATTTTTTTTTTTTTTTTTTTTTTTTTTTTGCGGTATGCGGGCCTCTCACTGTTGTGGCCTCCCCCGTTGCGGAGCACAGGCTCCGGACGCGCAGGCTCCGGACGCGCAGGCTCAGCGGCCATGGCTCACGGGCCCAGCCGCTCCGCGGCACATGGGATCCTCCCAGACCGGGGCACGAACCCGTATCCCCTGCATCGGCAGGCGGACTCTCAACCACTTGCGCCACCAGGGAGGCCCTTTTACAATTATTAAGATAAAATACTTTATAACTCAAACTGTATATATTGTAAAAGGGAAGAAAAGAGGGAAAGGGGGTTTTACTCATGAAATCAGGTCAGTGATCAGAGAGAAAAGCTATCTTCAACTACACCCATTCCTCTTTGTCATCCGCTGTTACAGAAAATAACCTGGGTACAAGTGGTCTTTACAAGCTGTTGAAAAACACTGCCTATTTTAAATTGGGGTGGGGGGAACCCTGAAGCAAGCCTGATGTGCCTATAAAATATAAATGGGAAAAGTTATAAAAAAGGTGAACAGAATGGATAATACAAGTCACTGTCTTACTTAAATAAAAATGAATGTAAGTCATTCTATTTTGTAGGGCCCATGTTTATGACTCTTAAGTCAATTCTATTATTCTGCAAGTCATAAGTAATAAAAATAAATTCCCACTTTAGAAAAATGTGTAATTCTTGGATGTGTAATCCAAGAATATGTTTGATGTCCACCAATAGGGACATGATTAGGTAAATTACAGTACATCAATTCAACAGACTATAATACAACCAGTAAAACGTCTGAATGGGGGACAAAAAGGATGCAAATTTTGTATTTTCTTTCATTCTAACAAATGTAAATTATCTATTTAAAGGGACAATGACTGTAAGACAATATGTATAATGATACTATTTATACCATGCTGCTGGGACTATGGTGATCTTTCCTTCTTTAAAAAAAAATTTTAACACTATTATATTCACCGTCATTGCTTATTTTTTTTAATCATGTCTCTATATAATAATTACAGAGTCAGTATAATTATCTAGATCAGCAGTGCTCGATAGAAATACCATGCAAGCCACACATGTAAATGTAAGCCACACGTTTAAATTTCCCAGTAACTCACATTAAAAAAGTAAAAAGAAACAGGTGAAATTAACTTTAATATATTTTATTTAATTCAATATTTCCAAAATATTACCATTTCAACACGTAATCAATATAAAAAACTATTAAACTATTAATGAAATACTTGACATTCTTTTTTCTTTTTTTATACAATCTTAGAAATCTCCATTCATGCCAGCCACACTTCAAGGGCTCAGTGACCACATGTGGTTGGCAACTATCGTATTGAATAGTTCAGGTCTAGATGATTTGGATCCCTCAGCCTCCAAAACATCATGCTATTAATGAAGAGTAGGAATCTGGGGAGTTAAATTAAACCTTCTCTCTAACTGATGGATCCCGTGATAACTGGGCAACCCTCTGCTTGCAGAGGCAGGTAGCAATGTTATGTCTGCAATGTACTTTATGGGCCAAAGAAGAAGAACTGGCCATCTGCTTACCTTGTATAGTTCTCCTTGTATCCAGAAATATCATCGTTGGGAGATCGCAGTCTTCGTTGAGATGGAGCCTCCAGATGCCAATAGTTGATGCGGTTCAGGAACATTTTTGCCAACTCAACTATTGTTTGCCTTTCTTTGGATGGCAGGTGACTAAATTTGTACTGTACAAAGTTATTCACACCCTTAAAAGGAGGAAAGGCAATTTATTCACGCAGCTGTGCAATCCTGAACACTCACATAGTCAGCCCCGCTGGTGGTCATTAGCAAAAGAAAAGACATTTCTCTATTCACAAAAACCTCTTCCTTTTCCCTGTTAGAAAACAGGAACGCCCAGAAGGAATCATGCCTCAGATCACAGTCTATGAAAAGTGACAAGACACAGAGGCTGTGAGTTGCAATTCTATGCCTGCTGCAATCGTGATGTGCTAAAGAAAAATTCAAAATCACGGACCGAAAAAGTCAAAACCCCATAAACAATAAAATATGGCTATTGTGCAGCATAACTCTTGTTGTACTGTCAACACAGTAGCTCACATATAATGAGATTCTTAGATAAATATAATGTTTTTACATTCATAAAATTTTAATTTTTGAACTAAACCACCAGAATTTGAACTTTTACTATCACTCTTTCGGTTTTAGTAAACCTACCAAAAGAAAATTCTTATTCAAAATTATGGCCTTTTAAAATAATCTGTGGATTTGTGGATTAATTTAATCTTTCTTCAGAACACTCCCATCTAATTTAATTTCAAATAAAGGAACAATGAATTCTTATTTCGTAGGGATTGAAGACATTTTTTCTATGAAAAACTGACTGATAAAATACATTTATTTGTTTCTGATATCATGTCTTCTGTAATTATTCTCATCAAGAAATTCAGTCCAGAGTATCTGAGATTTACTTAGGCGAACAATGATGGGCCAAAAAATTGATACTGATGAGAGATCCTGACAACACCTAATAGAAAAGGTCTATACATATCAACAGATTCCCCAAGTAAATCTCGGCTTCTTTGCAGGAATCATAATGTACCAGGAAGCCAACTTCTGGAAACAAAATCTCATTTCTTTTCTGTGCTTTTTACTTGACTTACAATGTTTTTCACATTGCTCCTGAATTCCCTCGCCTCAATAGACTTTTCAACAGTGCAAACAGAGGGACAAAGACTTAATTTTAAAACATCAACACCAAGAAAAAGCCCATTTCATGTGTTCTGACGAACTACATGCTCTACTTAATTTTTTTCTTTCCCAAACACACAGTGAATTCTGAGTGTTCAGCAACCCTAAGAGACACAAGCTAGATCATTTATTACATTAAGTATTCACTTCTGATCCAAAGGGCCCAAGACAATTCCTACAGACTTGAACATCTCTAATCCAGCAATGAGGATGAAGATGAGAATGTTTGTTCAGCCCTGAAGCACGAAAAAAGGGGCTTCTCTTGTATCTCTTTACCTGTTCAATGCTAGGTTTCTCAAATGGGGGTTTTTTCTCCAAAGAGCCTTCAACCACAGGTTTTCCTCTTTGTAAAATAGACTTTCTCAAGAGCTGTAAGGAAATCATTTAAAAAAAAATCAGTCAGTGTCACACACACACACACAGACACTAGGGACTCTCCAAGCTTACAATCTCGCTGGGAAAGGCCACATTAATCTAGAAAAATGGTACAGATGAACTGGTTTGCAAGGCAGAAATAGAGACAGAGATGTAGAGGACAAACTTATGGACACCAAGGGGGGAAAAGGGGGATGGAATGAATTGGGAGATTGGGATTAACATATATACACTAATATGTATAAAACAGATTACTAATGAGAACTTGCTATATAGCCCAGGGAACTCTACTTCACTTCACTGTACAGTGGAAATTAACACAATACTGTAAAACAACTATACCCCAATTGAAAAAGAAAAAAGATTACAAATATTTTCTCCCATTCTGTTGTTTGCCTTTTAGCTTTATTTATGGTCTTTATAATTTTTTTTATTTTAATTTACTTAATGTGTCAACTCTTCCTCTTTTTATCAGAATTTAGGTCTTAACGATATTTCTAGATAATATTAATAATGTTGTCTTGCTTAATACTAATACTATCATAAAAGTATTACAAAACCTTAAAAAAAAAAAAAAAAAAGAGGCGGGCTTCCCTGTTGGCGCAGTGGTTGAGAGTCTGCCTGCCGATCCAGGGGACACGGGTTCGTGCCCCGGTCCGGGAAGATCCCACATGCCGTACCGCAAAAAAAAAAAAAAAAAAAAAAAAGAGGCCACATAATGGAGCTGGGCCAGGCCATACCATGCTGTCTTCCCACATACAAAAGGAAAAAAAAAAAAAAAAAGATTGGCAGAAGAGAAATTCCAAATAAGTTGCAAAGGCAGTAAGTGCAGTATAAAGCCCAGAGGATGAGAGCTCAGAAGTCTGCCTTACCAAGGGAAGATGTCACAGAAGAGGAAGGGTATAAACTGAGTCTGGAAGGGGGACAAACATGAAACACAACAAGAGGATGGAAAAGCATTTGCAGGAAGGTGAGGTAGGAGGTCAGCCTTGGAGGGAGGTTAAGGGCTCAGTACAGTTGAGGCTACATCAGTTGGAGGTTAGAAGCCCCATTTAAACTGTGACGTTATTTTTTCCCTAAGATATTTAATCAACCAAGATGTGGATTAAAGGTAATACACAAGAGTAACAAATTTAGTTTTCTTTTTTGTTTGTTTGTTTTTGTCTTTTTGTTTTTGGCGGTGCCTTCGGCATGCCTGCTGCAATCGTGACGTGCTAAAGAAAAATCTTAGTTCCCTGACCAGGGATTAAATCCGCGCCCCCTGCAGTGGAATGAATTCCACTGGACCACCAGGGAATTCATTTTAACATCTTATTTTGAGACATTTTAAGCTTAGGCTTTTCTATAAAATACACAGTCTCTCTCTCTCTCTCTCTCTCTCTCTCACAGACACACGCACAGACACACATACACACAGCCTTCGAAGGGAAGCTACCATATTCTATTTATCTTAATTACATGTTAGTAAATCCTTAGATCAACAACATGGGTGACTACCAGGTAACGCAATTTGCCTTCACACCCATGACCAGAGCTGTGAGAAGCTAAACACTTTTCATTTTCTGGGCAGCCGGGAGCACACAGCAGCGCACCACACACCTTTCCTGCTCACTCACCCTTCCCCACTCTGTTCATGCCTTCTGCTGACCCAAAGGCTGGTGGACACTGCACCCTCTGCACACGCCCATACAGGCCACTGCAGGTGTGCTCATGCTCTGGATGGCCTGATTTAAACCCCTGAAAGGCCGAGGTCCACTGTGTACGCAGGGGCTGTGTGTGACGGCCCAGGCTCTTCGGGAAGGAATTCCGTAGGGCTCTCAATTGGCAACTTTCACTGTTGAGGTCTTTTTTCATTTCTTCTCCATCCACAGAATGCGGGCCAAGTGTTCTGGCATCTCAACGCCCATAAAACAAAAACGTTGCTCCTAATCCCTGCCATTGGATTTTAAAGCCCTCAAAGAGGGCTTCCCTGGTGGCGCAGTGGTTGAGAGTCCGCCTGCCGATGCAGGGGACACGGGTTCGTGCCCCGATCCCAGAAGATCCCACATGCCGCGGAGCGGCTGGGCCCGCGAGCCATGGCCGCGGAGCCTGTGTGTCCGGAGCCTGTGCTCCGCAACGGGAGAGGCCACAGCAGTGAGAGGCCCGCGTACAGCAAAAAAAAAAAAAAAAAAAAAAGCCCTCAAAGAGCAAATATCAGAGAGAAAAAAGAATGTGGAACCACTCATTAAGACCTAGTCTGAAAATAAATTTGATCTTGAAATTCTTTACCTTCAACCTTTGCTTGAACCTTCAGTAACCTTTACACATGGGCCAGTCATGATATACGACCATGCATTCATTCACTCACTCACTCATTTATTCATTTATTTATTACATATTTATTGATTGATTACACATTTATTTACATCTTTCTCTCCTTTCTCCACTGATTGCCTTTTCAATAGAAACAAAACATGGCAAACTTTCTCCCAGGAGTTAGTGGAAATAGACGAACCCCCAAGGTTGAAGAACACCCTGTGTGCCCCCTGAGCTGGGTCTTATAAGGGCCTCATTTCCTTCTAGAGGTGCCATATAAATTATTCACATGTAGTATTTGCTGATCTTATCAATGTATCATGCCCATCTTTACAAAAATAAAGGTGCCATAATGATAAGTTGTTGTATGTGTTTCTAAGGATATAAAAAGACTGATCATCAAATTTAGATACAAATAATTCTGGCTGCCTACTTTTTTGTCCAGTTAAAGTAAGACCATTTGGGAACTTGACCCACTGAGGGGTTTCAATTTGGAGGTAGACGGATGAACTGGGGAGATGTCGAATCTCCGCTTCTTCGTCTACAAAAGGATGAAGCTGGGATAAATAGGCATATACGAAGACTTTAATAATAGCAGCGAGCATTTGCTTCCTGACTTTTGCCAGGCACTCTCAGTGGTTCTTTATCTGTATTACCTCATTAATCCTCCTAACAACCTCTTCAAGTAGGTGCTATCATTGTCTATAGATAAGGAAACGCGACTTGCCTGAGGTCACATTCACTAAGTGATGAAGCCAGGATTGGAACCCAGCTAGCTGAGCTCCAGAACCACGCTGACAAGCACTAGGATAAAATGAGCTTCAGGAAGCAGCTTTTCACCGAGTTCATTTTCAACCTCTAAGGCAGAAGCTTCCAAAATGCTACTAAAATGCACAATAACATTTTAATTTAATTTAATTATGGAGACATAAGAGACACAGGAACTGCTTTTCCAAAACTAAGAAACGGATGATTTATAACTTATTTGCCCGAAGAATGACTTTGGGGGAGGAGAGGGGAGAATGCTGAATATTTTGGATTTTGTTCTCAAGAGCAAAGATATTTGCATGGCTAAAGATGAGAGAGGTAAGAAAGGGAGAGAGAAAACATACTTCAAAGCGGAGCAGTGTTTTCTGGCCTGTTGGTTGGTTATAAACAGAACCTAGAGGAGGCCGACAGGACGGAAACCTTCCCTTCCAGCAGGGCGGTGAGGAACCGCCCGCCAGGGAGCTGAGTTCCAAGACAAATAATAGCTGCAGTCATGCAGACGTTGTTTTCCTTCAACTAAGGCATTTTTCCAAAGAAGCTCTAAACAGTATGAACCTGCCAGGGTTCAGTCCAGATGACTCAGGCCTCACGGTCATGTCAACAAGTTGTCACCTGGAGCAGCCTGGCGCCTGCTAATGGCTGTGGTCTCTCTCCCTTGCCTTTTCCTCCCTCCCCCTACACCCCGCCCCAACATTTACCGTTTTGGTGTTAATAGCCCCACGTGACTCCAAAAGTTGAAAATGTAATTCCCTCTCCCACTCCTGTCCCCCATCGACCCCCCCAAAACCCCAGTAGTACAATAAAAAACAAAAGTTAATAAAAGGGGAAAAGGGAAAATTACATATTTCAAGTAAATTCAGACCCCTCTGCCCTCACCAGCGTTCTAAGAATTGGGTATAAAATTTGCCCTGAGATTCCTAGCAGCCAAAGCAAAAGAGGAAACTCAAAGGAAAATGGATCTCTCCTTGTCAAATAAAATGAAGCCCAGCCCCCATTAGGAGACGCAAACTTTTCCTGGCTGTAAGCCCGGAGGGGAAGGGGAGTGTTTTGGGTTTTGTTTTTGTTTTTAGAGATCCTTATAAGGGTTACACAATACAACATAATCAACAGTGCCTTCAGTAGCAGGTCTTGGGGCTTTTTAAATTATTCCTTCTGTCGGCCTCCTTTGTGAATCTATTTTTGGCAACCTGAATTTCCTCTCTCCATGTTCCCACCCCCGGTTTCCCTCCCCCATCTGTCAGTCCTGATCGCCATCACCAGCGTGGGGAGACCCATATCAGTGGGAAACGAGGGGCTGGGACCCAACGGAGCTGAGGCAGAGCCATGAAGAGGCAGCGGCGGGGAGTGGCAGCAGTGCTAGGTGACGGGTGTCGACAGGCACAGAGAACAGCAGTAAGACGCCAAAACAAATCTGGAAATTCTTGATTCCTCCCCTCGAAGAGCCGAGGTCTTAGCAGCATCCCTCCAGCCGCTTCTCCTGCCTCCCCCTGCCGCCTGGGCCCCACCATGCTGGGCGTCACACCCAGCTCACTCGGAACATGGTCTACACGCCCCTGCCTGGAAGGCGCTTCCCCGGCCCTTTTCAGGGGTGGCTCTCACGCCCCCGCTGTGGTTTCTGCTCAACTGTCATCGCAGACAGGCCTTTCCCAACTGCTCTTCCTTAGTACCACGTCGCCGCAGCCCCCAGCATCCCTGCCATTCCGATGCCACTTACCCTGCTTTGTCTCCCTTCACAGCACTTATCACCACCTGCAAACATACTGTTGACTTGTTGATTGTCTGCCTCTCTTACTGAAATGTAAACTCCATGAGGGCAAGGACTTTGTTTTGCCCACTGATCCATCCCTCATGCCTACTGGAGCACCATGCATAGAGTAGGTATGTGGTAGGTCCTTGTTGGATGGATGGATAGGCAATGGAAAGAAATCTATAAGCACATAAAGATATTCAACTCTGTGTACAAGTAGGAAGGCTCTTGAGGAGAGTGATGTGTTCAGAGTACGGTGGGTCATTTTAGAGAGTCCCTCACGGAGAAACACATGCTTCTGCAAACCCGACGGCCAGATGTATCTAAGCTGAGAGCGTTCCCACGTGACCTGGCCCACGGATAATGAGCACATTTGAACAGTGAGAGAAAGAAGAAAAGCCCTTCAAAATGTGGAAGTCTCACCTTGAATAGGTAGAAATAAACTTGTTTGGTATCTGCATCTTCTTCCTTGTGGACACAGGTAAAGAGATATTCCACATCCAACACGATTCCCAGGAGTCTGTTCATTTCTTCCTCTGACACATTCTCCAGGTGGGAAACGTGAGCGGCTTAAGATAAACATCAAAGGAACACAGGTGAGAAGTAGATGGAAACCACCAACAGTCTCCATTTTAAAATGGAACATTCGGGAATTCTCTGGCAGTCCATTGGTTAGGACTCTGTGCTTTCACTGCAGAGGGCCCGAGTTTGATCCCTGGCTGGGGAACTAAGATCCCACAAGCCAAGTGGCGCAGCCAAAAAATAAAAATAAAATAAAAAATAAAATAAAAATGGGACTTCCCTGGTGGCAAAGTGGTTAAGAATCTGCCTGCCAATGCAGGGTACATGGGTTCGAGCCCTGGTCCAGGAAGATCTCACATGCCACGGAGCAACAAAGCCCGTGCGCCACAACTACTGAGCCTGCACTCTAGAGCCTGCGAGCCACAACTACTGAGCCTGTGTGCCACAACTACTGAAGCCTGCGCGCCTAGAGCCCATTGCGCCACAACAAGAGAAGCCACCACGATGAGAAGCCCGTGCACCGCAACAAAGAGTAGCCCCTGCTGGCCGCAACTAGAGAGAAAGCCCGCACGCAGCAACGAAGAGCCAACGCAGCCAAAAATAAATAAATTTTAAAAATAATAATAATAAAATAAAATAGAACATCCTCTCCCAGGAACCTTCTGGAATGTCAACCCATCAGACTGCACTGTCAATAGAGGAACTTTCTGAACCCCTATAAGACTGATATCTTCACACAAAATCGACTTATAATTGTAAGAGACCACCACCTTGTCAAGCACGAACCTCCCCCTCCAACGCTGAAAATGACCAGCGGCTAATGTCCGGTTTTAAGATCTGGAACTTGTTGGCACCAAGTCTGGGTACGACAGTGTTAAATTCTTATATGTTTCCATATAAGCTGATTTTCATCGTACCAAGAGGGCCCTGTGGTCCTATAGGCTGGATCCAGGATTTGAGGACTGCGGGTTCAGAAGGACCCCAAAACCAGGCTCCCTAAAGGTTTAGCTCTAAGTCCTGTGAACAGTTCTGGTGGCCAAGAATATCACATATCAGGAAAGACCAAAAAAGAGTATCAGTAAAAACTGAATGAAGGCCCTTTTCCTCAGCCCTCCTGAGATGCAGTGAAACCTCACTGTCTCTGCAGCAAAGCCCCAAGGCCTGTCTGAGTTTGTGATTCAATGTCCTGCACGGTCACGCTCGAAACCCACCTTTCCTACCTTTATTCAGTTGCCTCACTATCGTTAAGTGGCATATCCATCACCCTCCTCCCCTCCCACACCCCTGTCCTCTCTTCTTCCCAAATCCAGCCCATTTTTCAAGATGAACATGTCTTATCCTCAAAATAATCCTATGAAGTAGGGATGAGTAGCCCCATTTTACGGTTGAGGAAACTGAGGCTCACAGAGACTGAATGCTGTTTTCTCCAATGTCAACTGGCCAGCAAGGCAGAGCTGGGGTCTGAAAGCAAAGGATGTTTGACCCAAATTCTGAAGCACCCACACACATTTTTTGGATGATTAGGTGATTCACTTCAAGGTCCTTTCACTTGAAAGGGACTCTCTCTAGGTAAGCCATCCAATACCCAACCAGGAGCCCAGGAGCGCCTTGGGCGGGACCGTGGCTCTCAGGTCTGTGTCCCCAGAAGTAATCACTATGCTCACTGTGCTAATAGGCACTGCCCTTCAAGAGCGATCCTCTCAGGTATGAAAATGCTTGGACCTAGAAGCACTTGAAATGACTTCTAAAGAAAGATTAAACTATGGAGAAGGGTAAGCTTTTCCTTGCCTTTTTAAAGGGAGATGGAACTAAAGATTCTCGAGGAACAATCCAGGTGTCAAGCATGGGTCAGGCTACTCCAGAGACCAAACCATGAAGCCCAGTCCGAAGTCTGGGATAGAGAACGCAGCTGGTACCCCACCCAGATCCCCTTCCCTTACCACCTCTCCTGGCCTCCAACTGCCAGCAGCTCTGTTCCCTCCTGTCACCATAATCTGCTCTGCCACCTACACGCCCCTCAAGAGCAGCCTTCAAGTTAGCGTATAAAGACCCCAGTTGCCTCGCCCCTCGGGGGGAATAACTCTGAGCTAAGTGCTCCAGACCAGCTCTCACATCTTCCCCACAGAATTACCCACCTGTTGCTCACAGCGGGAACTGGCTTAATAATGCACCCAGGGGCTTCCCTGGTGGCGCAGTGGTTGAGAGTCCACCTGCCGATGCAGGGGAGACGGGTTCGTGCCCCGGTCTGGGAAGATCCCACATGCCGCGGAGCGGCTGGGCCCGTGAGCCATGGCCGCAGGGCCTGTGCGTCCGGAGCCTGTGCTCCGCAACGGGAGAGGCCACGACAGTGAGAGGCCCGCATACCGCAAAAAGAAAAAAAAAAAAAAAAAATGCACCCATATTGGCCACCTTCTCCTCCTGGTCTCACTTTCCCACACCCCTACCTCCATCCCAAATAAACTAGGACTTGCACTCAAATCCTTGTCTTTGACTCTGTGTCTGTGGGACCTCAAACGAAGATATCTGATCAAAAGCATTTTCAGAGAGGTAAGAGGATTACATACCAAGAGGGTGGGCCTTCCACGCGTCCATGAGGAAGCCAGATTAAAGGGGTTCAAGTTAGAGGGGCAGAGGCCACCCACCTTTCATTCCTTTCTAATGAAGAAAAGCAATGGAAAGGCAGAGGAAAGGGCCCAAGTCACCGGCCACTGGTGATGAGCGTAGGTGTGCACACACCTACATGTGCATGGGCGTGCACCTCTAGACAGCGTTTCTAACAGGGAAGAGGGGAGGAAGGAAATTTGGTGAGGTCTGCCTTAGGTACCACAGACACATCCACAGATACATCTCAACTTGACAGCGCCCACACTATATTACTACATTATGTGCACACGAACGTCAGTATTCAAATCTATTACTTTCTATTTGGCTCTACAATATGTGGCTTTATCACTTTCTAATAGATGCCCTTTTAGGTAGAACATTGGCTGGATCATCTTGTTTTCTCAGGAATGCAAAATTTTCTTTGAGGTTAGTCCGAAGCCTTTGGCAGACAGGCCTTATTCTGACAAGTAGGTCAAAATTTTTATGTCACTTATTTACAGAAACAATTTTATTTAAGACTGTTTTGGTCTTGTAATGTTTTAATCTCTTTCCAGTGATAAGTTATGCAAGCAATCAGTCTCCAATATAATATAAATGCCTTCAGATTCTCCAAAATATGAAAGTCTAATTAAGGTGCTAACATATAGTGGCTTTAACTCGTAGAAGTATATGCCACGATTCATTTTTGAAACCAGTGGTTCACGTTCTTTAAGCCACAAACGCTTTGCTCAGATAAATCCTTAATCAGAATTTAGAAAGAGTTGCTCTTTCTAAACAGAGGTTGAAACAGCGGTTGGAAGCTCCAATTTTCAAAATGGGGTGGGAGTTGGGTGGGGCCCAGCATCCCCTCCCCTTGTTGGGGCTCTAAGCTGCATGGTTTGAAAACCACGAAATTCTGAAGAGGAGACTAGATAAAACTTAAAATGCTTAAGACATGAGACCTGAGGAGGTCCATTTCCTTCTGATTCTGCGCATAAGGAAATCCATGATCTCTCCTCCAAGCTCTGTGTCTGACCCCAAGTAGAGAGGACTAGAGCTGGAGATACGGGGAAATGGAAACGAAGCTGCAGGTTCCCAGAGGGAGGAAGGGTGAGGCTGTGCTGGACAAATGGGGGTGTCCCTCAGAGCCGAGAGGGGAGGAACCTTCCTCCAAGAATAAAGGAAGGGTGGGTCGGTGGGCGAAGGGAGCTATACCGAGGCAGAAGGATGACAGTGCACGCAAAGGGTTAAGCTTCCTAGAGTGAATGATGAGGTGGGGTAGGGGGAGATCAGATGAAAACAGAGGGAGTGGACCATCTACTTGAGAAGGAAAAACGCAGCTCTGGACAAGTTGCCATGAAAGAGAAGCTTCCGTATAGTGAGAAAGCCGGCACGGGCAGATTCGACCACACTGCATCAGTGCTTAGTCGTCTGCACCTGCCCCGTTCTCAGACTCTCCAAGCATGGGCCCCTTTCACCAACACTCCTTTTCAGTCTCTGAGCATCTAGTACTCAGCTTTTCCCTCTCACCAAATCGACATCACCAGCTAACGTCTCCTCCAAACCGAATCATCCATCCCCACACCCTACCTCACCACTTCGCCATCCCAACAAACCAGTGCACCACCATCCTGGCAAACTTGACTCCAGGATTAAAATCCTCAAGGCCATCCTCAAAACAGCAACTCCCTCTTGCCAAGGAGCCCAGCACTCACTCCTTCACTGTCCTTCATCCCCCAACCAGTGCCACCACCGGACGGACGCAGCTGAGCTTTCCCACCCCTACTTTTGTGATCACTGGGATCTCAAGCCCACGGCACAAAACAACCCCCAGGGCTTCCCTGGTGGCGCAGTGGTTGAGAGTCCGCCTGCCGATGCAGGGGACACTGGTTCGTGTCCCGGTCCGGGAAGATCCCACATGTCGCGGAGCGGCTGGGCCCGTGAGCCATGGCCGCTGAGCCTGCGCGTTCGGAGCCTGTGCTCCGTAACAGGAGAGGCCACAACAGTGAGAGGCCCACGTACCACAAAAAAACAAAAACAAAACAAAAAAAAACCCAACCCCCAGACTGCTCTGCTGCCATGGGAGTCTCCCTAAAGCCCCACTGTCCTCATCAACCCCACCTCCACCAAATCCAGAGACATCTCCTGACTCTTGGGGGCTGCTGAGCAGAATTAGATAGACCCTACAGTCAACACCACGTCACGCCAACACCCAGATACACTTCACTCTAACTGTAAAGCGAAACTACTTACTGAACTCGTATTTAACTAAAAAGAGCCACTTATTACTGAAGAAAAAACAAAAACACAAAAAACCTCTTAATGTTTTCCAAAGAAACCTTTTTGATGCAAATAAGCTCCCTTCGATGAACCAAAAGCATATTTTCTTAAAGAGATATGCCTATATTATTTACAAGCCTGGAGGCATATATTAAAAATATAAAAATCGGGCTTCCCTGGTGGCACAGTGGTTGAGAGTCCGCCTGCCGATACAGGAGACACGGGTTCGTGCCCCGGTCCGGGAAGATCCCACATGCCGCGGAGCGGCTGGCCCCGTGAGCCATGGCCGCTGAGCCTGTGCGTCCAGAGCCTGTGCTCCGCAACGGGAGAGGCCACGACAGTGAGAGGCCCGCGTACCGCAAAAAAATAATAATAATAATAATAAAAATCTGTAAACTACAATGTACAAATCTGTAGCAGTTAATCGGCCACAGAACTCATAACACTGAGTCAATGCTATTTAAAGCTTTGATACATGTTCCCTAATGTATCTTCCCAATAAAGTTTGCATCCATGTCCATCATATCAGCAGTGTGCTAGAATACCCTTTTCCCCATGCTTGCTAACAGTGAAGAATCATGCTCAGTCATTTCATCAGTCTTTTGAAAATTAATCAGGGTCCCCCACTGTTTTGATTTGCATTCGCTGGAACGCCCTTGGAGTTGTTTGTTTTTCATGTTACTGGCCATTTGTATTTGTTCTTTTGCGCACTACCTATTCATGCCCTCTGCCTGCTTTTTTAGGATGTGGGTCTTTTTCTAATTGCTTGAAAGAGCTTTCTGTCTACCTCCTGGATTTCACTGGGGTTTTTGTTTGTTAGGTTGTGGTTTGATTATATAGGAATTTTACATTTTTCAGAAAGTCAAATCTATGTCTGGCATTTCTTTAAGGTCTTGCTTGCAAAGGTCTTTCCCACAGAACCAAAAGATGACAAAAATGTATTTTCTCCTAGCTCTTCAACAGGTTTGTTCTTAACATTTAAAACATTCCTCCACTGAAACATCATTATCATAAAAGACCAAAAAAAAAGGCAGAGGAACTGTTCCATGTCAGAGAAGACTAAAGAGGCCGGCTGTGATGTTGTGATTTATATAAAGAAACATATATTTGGTCTTTGTCCCCTTTCCTAGCACAGTTTCCTAGCAAACTTTCCAAAACTCTTGGAATTTCATAAGTAAAGGTGAAAGGAGTGTCTGTTGTTATTCCTAACATGTCCCTTTAGACCACACCTGAGCTTCTGTGAATGGGCTTTTGGAAAGCCCCTACTGATGGGGACTGGTTGCCAGGGGAACCAAACCAGTGATGAGAAGGTTGGAACTCAGCCAGCCCCCTCCACCTCCCCAGGAGAGAAGGGGGTCTGGAGGCTGAGCTAATCACTAATCAATCACTATGCCTATGTAAACAAGACCTCCGTTAAAACCCCTAACTGAAGGGCACGTGAAGGTTCCAGTAGTTGAAGCCTGGAGGTGCTGGGAGGGCAGCTCGCTTGGACACAGCAGAGGAGCTTTGGGCTCTTTCCACCCCACCCTGCTCTGTGCATCTCTTCCATCTGGCTGTTCCTGACTTGTATTCTTTTTATAAAAAGCCAGAAATCTAGTAAGTAAACTGTTTTCCTGAGAACTGTGAGCCACTCTAGAAAATCATCCAACTCGACGAGGGGGCCGTAGGAACCTCTGATATACAGCCGATCGGTCAGAAGCACGGGTCAGGGCCTGAACTTGGGATCGGCATCTGAGCCCTTACCCTGTGGGGTCTGTGCTAACTACAGGCAGATAGTATCAGAATCCAGTTAAGTCGCAGGACACCCAGTCAGTGTCTGATGGAGAGCTGGAGAACCGCTCAATGTGGAAAAACCTGCACATCTGGTGTCAGAAGCATTCCGGAAGTGCTGGGTGTGAGAAGACTCACTGTTTTCCGTTCACATGACAACTAAATACATACGTAATTCTAGACTGGGGGCTTAATGGAGAGGAAAATACGCTCTAAAAGACATTTTGGGGTCAACTATAAAACTGGAATACAAGCAGTAGATTAAGTATTACATTAATATTAATATTTACTGAAGTTGGTAACTAAACTGAGGTTATATAAAAGAATATCTGGGAATTCCCTGGCGGTCCTGTGGTTGGGACTTGGCGCTTTCACTGCCGTGGTCCAGGTTTGATCCCTGGCCGGGGAACTAAGATCTTGCATGCAGTGAGGTGTGGCCAAAAAAATTAAAAATTAAAAAAAAAAAAAAAAGAATATCCTTAAATTTAGGAAATACATACTTATGTATTTAAGAGGAAAAAACCATGATGTAAATGCAACTTATTCTCATATGGTCCAGGAAAAAAGTATAATACATACAAATACACACAGACGCACAGACTCATATATATGATATCAGTCTGTGTGCGTATCTGTGTGTGTGTGCACACGCACGCACACGCAAACACACATATGAGAGCAAATGACAAAGCAAATAGGGCAAAATGTTACTCAGAGGTAAATCTGGGCAAAAGATACATGGGATGCTCCTTGTTACTATTCTCATGACTTTTCTGTAAGTTTGAAATTATTTCCAAATAAATAGTTTTTTTAAAAAAATCATTCTTGGGCTTCCCTGGTGGCGCAGTGGTTGAGAGTCCGCCTGCTGATGCAGGGGACGCGGGTTCGTGCCCCGGTCCGGGAGGATCCCACATGCCGTGGAGCAGCTGGACCCATGAGCCATGGTCACTGAGCCTGCGTGTCCGGAGCCTGTGCTCCACAACGGGAGAGGCCACAACAGGGAGAGGCCCACATACCACAAAAAAAAAAAAAAAAAAAAAAAAAAAAATCATTCTTCCATCTAGAATTTGATAATCAAATGTAAAAGGACCCTACTTTCATTTCAAATTGACTTCCAAGAGCCTGGTACAAAGCATCCATATAATTACCCAAGAATGGCCAACTCTTGACTTGTGGGAAAAGCTCCCTTCTGCTCAGCGCTGTTGCCCACAGTGTCCAGGGCATGGGGGCGCAGGGGGATGCGGGGGACGCGGTGCGTCAAGGACTGGGTGGCCACCACCTTGCACCTCCCAGCAGGGTGGACCCTACCATCCCGCAGGGCTGGGTCAGACTTGCAAACACCCAGGGTGCCAGAGCGACCTGCCAAAACCTGCTGCCAGGAATCACAGTGCAGCTGTGGCCTTACTGGGAACAGGAAACGCACTGTCACTGCAGGCTGTGACCTTCACTCACTCAGCTCTGGCCCCATAGATCTGTCCTGCACTTCTCCTGCGGACAGCCTGCCAGTCCTCAAACGCCCTGCGGCGGGAACAGGCTGCTGCTGGGCAGGCTGCTACCACAGCTCCGCTCCTCTGGACCGGAAAGAAAGCAAACGGCACAGCATCTGTAGGATCTGTGAGCTGTTCAAATACAGTTTTTGTTCATGGGAATTTGAGGTCAAGGCTAGAAGAGGTCAAATGAAGTCTTTCAATGAAAGCCTCTGAATTGACTATGTGCAAAAGGCTTATAATTTAACAGTAGTTTCCTAAAATGGAAAAGAATCTGAAAAAGAATAGATAGATAAACTGAATCACTTTGCTGTACACCTGAAACTAACTCGACATTGTAAATCATCTATACTTCAATAAAAAATAAATTTTTTTAAAGGAATTTTTTCAATTAAATAAATAAAAGTGGTTTCAGGGCTTTCCTGGTGGCGCAGTGGTTGAGAGTCCACCTGCCGATGCAGGGGACGCGGGTTCGTGACCTGGTCCGGGAGGATCCCACATGCCACGGAGCGGCTGGGCCCGTGAGCCATGGCCGCTGAGCCTGCGCGTCCAGAGCCTGTGCTCCGCAACGGGAGAGGCCACAGCAGTGAGAGGCCCGCGTACTGCAAAAAAAAAAAAAAAAAAAAAAAAAAAAAAAAAAAAAAAATGTGGTTTCACCTTTAGTAATCTCAATCTGGAATGAAGAAAAAGGGTAGTTTAAGAGTAAGAACCTTAGGAGAGTTCAGTCCAACAGAAATATGATGTGAGCCACATATACACTTTTAAATACTCTAGTAACCACTTTATTTTTTCTTATAATAGTTGGTCAAGAAACACTTATTTTATTTTTTTTAATTTCTTTTGGCCGCTCCACGCCGCTTATGGGATCTTTGTTCCCCGACTAGGGATTGAACCCGGGCCCCCGGCAGTGGATACAAGGAGTCCTAAACACTGGACCACGAGGGTAGTCCCTAGTAACCACTTTAAAAAAGGTAAAAAGAAATAGGTGAAATTCATTTTAATATGCTTTATCTAACCTAATATACACTAAATTATTTCAACATGTACTCAATATTAAAAATATTTTACATTCTTTTCTCATACTAAGCCTTCAAAATTGGTGTGCATTTTCCAAGGGCAGCACATTTCAACTCGAGCAGCCACAGGTGGCTACTATGTTGCACAAGGCAGGTACCCATCATAAACCATGAAACCTCCTCCGCAAATAAATGCAACCAGCCGTCTCTTTAGTATTACTAAATGTAATGGATATCTACTAATGAAGAAACAATCCAATTACATCCAAGGAACTAAATGTATTAGGAACTAGAGAAAAAGTCAGTCCTTCATCTCAGTCCAGTATAGAAAACCAATAAGGGTGTATAGAGAACTATAGTTATACAAGCAGGAACACTGCAGTGCAGCTCCAGGAAGTCCTTTATTGTCTGCGCCAAGGGCTGGGATAGTCAGGCCTTGGAGGTGAGTAGGGTTCCCCCAGCAGAGAAAGAAGGAGAGGCATGGCAGGTGCTGTGCACCTCCACATCCAAGGCAGAGGTGGGAGAAAGTGTGCAGACCCTTCAGAGAAGGTGGAGCAGCCCTGGGACCAAAATGCAACCCAGGAGGAGGAAAGGCCTGACCCACCTCGCACACCCAGCTGAAGTGGGCCTTCATCCTGAGAATGAGAGGCCGCCCAGTGGGCTGAAGCAGGAGGATGTGACCACATTAGGTCGCTAGTGCTTTCTTGGGAAGCCAGGTGCGCAAGCATGGAAATGGGGCCTCCAGGTGCTGCTGCAGATGCAACCACAGAAGGCAGAGAAGCAGCCTGAATCCAGGCAGAGCTGGCGGGAGGTGCACTCAGACAACATCCACAGGACTTCGAGGCCCGAGGAGCACAGGGAAAAGTAACAACCTGCATCAGGTGAGCACAAAAAATGCTACCAGGTTTATCCCCTAACTGCGGCTGTACCAGACTCACAGGTCCTGACAACTCTGAAGCCCGTGTAGAAAAACAGAGGACCCCCAGCCAAGAGGAATACGCAGACCTGACCCAGGCGGCTGTGTCTGTGTGCTGGCCGGGCCCCATACTTCTGTCACTTGGTATCTGCCCAGGACATGTGTAAATGGGGACCAGGTATGATTAAGTGGTGAAGGGGTTTGCAAATGCGGCAAAGCCAGAGAAGAGATGTTGGATCAATAGTCCATGAGAAAAATACTGGTAAGATACTTCATACTGTTCAAGAAATAAGCTCTGGTGTAACTGTTAATGCTGGTCTTTACTTTCCTTGGAAAAGTTTCTACCGTAAATAAGCAGGTAAGCAGAGGTAACCATAGGAATATATACCAATTTCCACTTCTGTGATGTTTAAATATACGTGTGTGTATCAGAAAAAAACTGATGACATTAAAAAACAATCAGAAACCGGGACTTCCCTGGTGGTGCAGTGGTTAAGAATCTGCCTGCCAATGCAGGGGACACCGGTTTGATCCCTGGTCTGGGAAGATCCCACATGCCACGGAGCAGCTAAGCCCATGTGCCACAACTACTGAGCCTGCGCTCTAGAGCCCGCGAGCCACAACTACTGAGCCCACGTGCTGCAACTACTGAAACCCATGCACCTAGAGCCCGTGCTCCACAACAAGAGAAGCCACTGCAAAGTGAAGCCTACGTATCGCAACGAAGAGTAGCCACTGCTCGCCACAACTAGAGAAAGCCCGCGCGCAGCAACGAAGACCCAATGCAGCCAAAAATAAAAAAAAAATTAAATTAAAAAAAAAAAGGAAAAAAAATCAGAAACTTCCTAAAACTGCAAAAAATGATCAATAGTCAAATTTCATACTCAGTATGTTCAGGCACAGTTCAGAACAATGGACTCCAAAATGACAACAAAAATTCCAATTGTGTTTTGATCACAATGGTGTTTCCTACTGTCCTGGTCATAAAAGGAGGTTGCTATTTAAACAAGCAGTCCCAAAATAAGAAATTTTGATTAATACTAAAGTAAGGAGACATGTTTGGGCCAACTGAAGTACTTTGTTAGTATCCTTCGCCAAATTTTTATAAACTGAATGTACTTATACCAATCCCAAATATCAAATAATTTCAGAGAATGGAGTAGAATGTTCTAGGCCAGCACTATCCAGTAGATATATAATGCAAGCCACACATGTAATTTTTTTTTTTTTTTTTTTTTTTTTTTTTGCGGTACGCGGGCCTCTCACTGTTGTGGCCTCTCCCGTTGCGGAGCACAGGCTCCGGACGCGCAGGCCCAGCGGCCACGGCCCACGGGCCCAGCCGCTCCGCGGCATGTGGGATCCTCCCAGACCGGGGCACGAACCCGTGTCCCCTGCATCGGCAGGCGGACCCTCAACCACTGCGCCACCAGGGAAGCCCCCACACATGTAATTTTAAGTTTTCCAGTAGCAACACTGAAAAAAGAAACAGGTGAAATTGATTTGAATAATACATTTTATTAACCCAAAATAGCCAAAATATTATCATTTCAACATGTAAGCAAAATTAATGAGATATCTCACTTTTTTTTTCATACTAAGCTTTCAAAATCTGACCTGTGTTTCACACCTACAGCTCATCTCAATCTAGAGCAGCTACAATTCAAGGGCTCATTAGCCAAATGTAGCAAGTGGCTATAGTATTAGCGTAGGTCTAGACTAACAATTGCATTCTGTGGATGAAGATACTGAACAGCAAAGCGGTTAGGGGACTGGTAAACTGCCAAGCCAGGCGTAGAATTGTTAGTTTCTAACTCCTGCCCGAATGTTCTTTCTATTTAATCGGCCCATCAGCCTGCAGTAGCCCTGCGTTTGACACCCAGGAGACACACAAGGGTATCAAATTAAGGCAGGCCAAGGACGCCTGGGATGCAAGTCGCTGTCAGGAGACCGCGTGAAACCAGAGCTCACTGTCAAAAGACCGTGTATGGCTGAGCCAAAGGACACCCAACAGCAAATCAACAGAACAGACACCATCTCAATCGATACGCCTGAGTGTTTTGTTTTGACAAGTCCAAGAACACTACATATATTGTAGGATCTAAATTCATCATACTCAGAATAGTAACTGTGAAAATAGCACAGTGCATACAAATCAAAATGTTTTTGAGAATTCAAGCTTGCGTGACACTGGACAGAATTCCCTAGACCCCAACCTCTACTTTGTTGGTAATATTTAAGAAGTCATGTGCAGGAATAAGAAAAGATGCCTGGCAAAAAAAAAAAAAAAAAAAAAGTGGGGAGGGAAATTGTCAAATGTTAATCATTGTTAAAGCTGGCTGATGGATACAAGGCTGTTTATTAAATGATTCTTCCTACCTTGATACATATGTGGAAGCTTCCACAATAAAAATTTTTAAAGGGAATTCCCTGGCAGTCCAGTGGTTAGGACTCCAGGCTCCCACTGCTGGGGGACCAGGTTGAATCTCTGGTCAGGGAACAAAGATCCCGCAAGCCTTGCAGCCCGGCCAAAAAAAAAAAAGCGGGGTGGGGGGTTCTTTAAAAAAAGGGGTTGGGGAGGAGGCATAATCCTCCTTCTAGAAGAGGAAAAAGTTTTCTCAAGCCCCGGCACTAAGACCAATAAATAATCTATGGCATTCGGGCAGTAATTCCAAGAGCATTTGAAAATATGCAGACATCCCAATTCTAAGAAAGCAAACCAAATAGAGAAGAGAAAGGAACCGACAGGGGGAAAATATTTTTAAAACGCCTACAGCCCCAATACCCTGAGAAAATCACTGTCAGCAATGCAACACATATCTTTCCAGATCATCTCCTGTTCGTATGTATTAAAATATTATCTAACCTAAAGAAATGAGATTATCCTCATGAAGCTGTTCTCAAGTCAGCAGCCCTGCATTTGGGAATGACCACCTTCCGGGTAGTTCTCACAGGGTGAAACTCAGGGCTGGGCGAGTGACAAATACCACACTAATCAGCCCCTCCTCTGATGATTTAAATCCTGAACCAATACTCCCAGGGACAGAGGTTAATGGACCTGAATCATACAGGGTCCTGGACAGAAGGCCCATGAATTCCTGCAGCTGGGATCCCAGGACCTGATACCGGGTTTCCCTCTGTTTCCGGCTTGTGGAAGCGACCAGTACTCTTCTTATGAATACGGTTTTCTCATTCAAACTGGACAGAGTTCCCATCTGTTGTTTGAAGTAAAGAATCCTAATAAGAGTAATAAGAACCCATTAATCTTCCAGGTATTGTGCTAAAATTCTGATAGGCGTTCATTCACTTAATCCTCACGACGCTCCCATGAGGTAAATACTATTATTAACTCCATTTCAGAACTGAAAAACTGGAGGGCCAGGCTGATTACATAATGTGCCGCAACTCACAGCTACTGGCTGTTGAGCAAGGATTTGAACTTGCGCTGGTGGATCCTGTCATTTAGTCCTCCAATTAAGCTGCTTTCTGACATGCTTTTTTCATTAATAATACATTAAGAATATCATTCCATGCTGGAAAACACACCTTTTGTTAACAGCCATATTGAATTTCATAATATATATTTTCATAATTCAACCAAGGATCTCCTCCATTGGGATATTTAGATTGTTTCTAGTTTATTTAATATCATGAATATGGCTATAATAGCTGTCCTTTTAATCTGAAGGCACGTCTTAATTTATATTTACGTTAACTTTCTGGCATGGATTTGTCAGGTCAAAGGATATGTACCCTTTTTTTCCATTCTCGATTATGTATTGTCAAATAAGGGTACTTGTTTTCAAAGCTTGTTAAGAAATATAAAAGGGAACAAAGTTGGCTTTTCTTTGAGAAAGGCTGTTTCTGCCTTTGGGCATTCCTGTGTGTTGACCTGCTCAGAAAGGAGACAATCTGTGCAGCTAACAAAGAAAAAGGACTCTGTTTTTAAATGTTAATTGGTGTAGGATAATAGGATTTCCCAATCAATACCAAATACAGTTCAAGTCCAGTGTTTAAGGAGTTCTCTACTGCATCATATTTCCTGAGGCAATTCTAAAGGGCATCACTCAGGGATCGATAGTGGAAAAGGTGAGTTAAAAGCAAAGATATTCCTGTGACTTTTGGCATCTGTCCTTTGCACTGGCTGCTTCAAAACTCAGAACTTACATTATTTGAGACTCCAGTTAAATCAACACATAGATGTGATTATCAATGCTTTTATTTCTCTTGTGAGATTGATGTTCTCTATTTCCTTTTCTCAGAAGGTCACTCCAGTGCAGTAACTTCCTGAGGAGATCACACTAGTATCTACTTTTTTGCTCTATAAGGACTGAAATCCTCTCCAGCTGAGTACAAAATAACACTTCAGACTAGACCTAACTCCAGGCTAACGAAGGCTGATGCTCCACCATCTGACATCAGCAGGAAGCTTTAGAGAAAGATGATGGCTAAAAGGAGCCACCCATACTATATGACCCTGCAATCCCACTCCTGGGCACATATCTGGAGAAAAACATGATCCAAAAGGATGCACGCACCCCAGTGTTCACAGCAGCACTATTCACAATAGCCAAGACATGAAAACAACCTGAATGTCCATTGACAGATGAATAGATAAAGAAGATGTGGCACATGTATATAATGGAATATTACTCAGCCATAAAAAAGAGTGAAATAATGCCATTTGTAGCAACATGGATGGACCTAGACATTGTCATACTGAGTGAAGTAAATCACACAAAGACAAATATCATATGATATCGCTTATAGGTAGAATCTTTAAAAAATAATACAAATGAACTTATTTACAAAACCGAAACAGACTCACAGACGTAGAGAATGAACTTATGGTTATCAGAGGGGAAGGGTGTGTGAGAGGGATAGTTAGGGAGTTTGGGATTGACATGTACCCACGTTATATTTAAAATGGATAACCAACAAGGATCTACTGTATAGCACAGTGAACTCTGCTCAATATTATGTAGCAACCTAAATGGGAAAAGAATTTGAAAAAGAATAGATACATGTATATGTATAACTGAATCACTTTGCTGTACACCTGAAACTAACATGACATTGTTAATCAACTATACTCCAATATAAAATAAAAAGTCTAAATAAATAGAGACTTCCCTGGTGGTCCAGCAGTTGAGAATCCACCTTCTAATGCAGGGGATGCAGGTTCAATTCCTGGTCGGGGAACTAAGATCCCACATGCCACAGGGCAACTAAGCCAGAGCACTGCAACTACAGAGCCCAGGCACTCTGGAGCCCATGCGCCACACCTAGAGAGAAGCCCTCGTGCTACAATGAAAGATCCTGTGTGCCGCAACTAAGACCCGACACAGCCAAAAATAAATAAATAAAGTTTAAATAAAAAAATAAATAAACAGATGGAGCCACCCCCTTATCAAGGGTCAGATGGAAAAGGCCAAAGTACATTAGTGAGAATGTTTGGCGCTGCGTCCTTGCAACACTGGACAGTAAACTGTACACAGAGACGTTCTTTGGGAGACCAGATAGCTGAAGGCAGAAAAGTAAATAAAATAAGTACAAGAGTCCCAGATCCCTTGGGAACTGGAATTTTAATATCTCGGGAAAACGAATTTCTCAGTAACCTTACCCACTCAAACAAAATACAATTTAAAAAGAAAACCTGTATCCTAAAAGTAGGATCAGGACACAGAACATATTAGCACAGGCCTGTTGACTGATTCTGGCAGAGTCTATATGGCCAGGCTGACAATGATTATCTTGCAGGGACAGATAAGAAAGTTGAAAGGGAAAACACAAGTAAATATTTACTAAGCACAACCCCAAGGAAGAAAAGAGCTAGCAGACACAGGAAACTAAAGAATATGAAGATAAAATGAAGCATTCCCAGAAAGTTCAGGGAATCAGAAAATAATAAGAAAAATGAGAATCAGAATCAGGACATGTTACGTGTTAGTCTAAGTAGCTTGGTTGCCACGTTTCATCTTATTTGGCAATCCCCTTCTCCCTCACTCCCCCGCCAACTCCGTCCCAGTCAACCAGCTCTTAGGGAAAACCGGGAAGAGACAGACGAGGAATCCATGCAAACAGTGCAGGATTTGTCTCCCACGTGAAGCCTCCCCAGCAGACTCATGAAGCTGAAGAGTCTCTTTTGTTGCCTCATATGGAGGTGAGGTGTGCAAGTCTGGTTAACCCGCAAATTCAGTGAGTTAGAACTTGCAGGCAACAATGACATCGTTGGTCTCCTTGAAGATTTAGGAACTCACCGAGGGCATGGCTACAACTCCGGCAGGATTCCGTCAGACTGACGATTATTTGCTGCAGGTCGGCTCTGGGGGGAGTGGGAGAAGGGTTGGGGTTTTTCCAGCCATTACATTTACAAGATTCCTCAGCCTAAAAAAAAATGAATAGAGAAACAACGTTATGTAACAGGCAGCAATGGACTGAATATTACACGCGAATAATACACTCTAGTCACGTGACAGCTACCCACCCCACTCCAGACTTAATAATATTCTCTATATTCACAAGAAACGAATACAGAAAGAAAGCAAAGAAGGTGTGTGACTTGGGCCTTCGGGTTTTTTGTTGTGTTTTTGGTTTGGGTTTCTTTTCTGCTGGCTGGCATCCAAGTACTGCCTCAGAAAAAGGACCATCCCGTACACTTCGGTAACACCGCCCCAAGCGAGCCTCCATGGGGGGTCAATTCCAAGGGAGTCCATCCATGAAGCTTCCCAAAGGGATGAGCCAGACTCCTGAGGTCCCTGCAACACAGCTGGGGCTCTAGCCGCAACTCTGCCCTGCAGAACTGAAGAAGTCAGCAATCTTGGGGACATGAGGAAGGACACAGCAGTTGAAGCCACACGTGCAGGGTCCTCCAAGTCCTTTGGGGGCGGTCCCAGCTGTAGAAGTGGACAGGGCTCGCCACGTCGTCTGGGATTTCTACCTCTGTGTATTTCCCAGGCCTCCTGGACTAGAATACTATTATTTTGGCAATGCTTGGTAGAAATCTTCCTTAACTTCCTCCACTTACTTCACACTTCCCCACCTTCTTAGAGAACAGCGAATATGATTGAGCATTTCAGTGATGACTTGGGTGGTGAAGGAGAGGACAAGGATGGAAAGATATTGATTATTCCCAGTTACTCTACCAAGCTACCATGCTGGGTATTCAGGGGTCGTAAGTTGTGGAAGGCAATGTGGAAGGCTTGCACTGAATGACTCAAGCCACTTAGAATTCTGCCTACTTCTGGTGTATCCTTCACCACTCCATCCCTCTCTTATTTACTGCTTCAAATCTGCTGTGGCTGGGAAACCAAAAAGTTAATTGTTAGAACAACACGAGACACAGGCAGATTCATTCTGGGCCTTCTACGTGCTTTGTCCAATACGGGAGTCACAAGCCACGTGTGGCTATTGCTCACTTGAAATATGGCTTGTGTACATTGAAATGCATTGTAGGTGTAAAATACACAGAGTTAGAAGACGGGTGTGAGGGAAAAAAAGTCTCAGTAATTTTCATATTCATTACATGTTGAAATGTCAATATTTTAGATACATGGAGTTAAATAAGAGATATTAAAATTCACTTGACCTGTTTCTTTTTACTTTTCTTAATGTGACCACCAGAACATTTAAAATTACACATGTGGTTCACATTACACTTCCACTGGACAGCACTGGCCTTGAAACAATCGCAGTAGATTTCTGTGCTTGGGCTTCGTGTTAGATCTTTTGTTCCCTCAGACGTCTCTCCTCCCTGCTTTGGATCCTGCCCCCCACCCCACCCTCCATCCCCTCGTGTACCAGATGGCTGAAGTTAACAGGAGTCTGATTTGTAGAAAATTCCAGAATGGCTGCTGCCTTGACCTCACACAGAAAACTCTCCAAGAGAGGAACGGTTTCTGAAGTATAGGCGTGTATATAGGAGAGTAAGAAAAGAAAGAATAAATAATTGGTAAGGCAGGAAGGCTCAAGGTGGAAGAAGAAAAATCTGCTTTGGATGGTAAGTGCTCTCCAGGGGGCCCCGTGAACCTGGCAAGCCCAACCCGACAGCGCCTCACATTTCATCACAGCGCGGATGGGGAAGGATGGGCCCGAGGAAGGGCCTTACACCAGGTACCCCAACAGAGCAGCCCCCCGCCAGTAGCCCCCGTCACCCTCCTCTGTTTGGCCAGGCACTAGGCAGGACCTACCGTTACCCCCATTGCTCTGCTACTAAGCTGAGCCAGGCCCTGAAATTCTCTGCCGTGAGCCATCCACCTCCTTAGAGACTTGGAAAGGTCTCCGAGGCCATGTTCTTGAGGGGGACACTCATGAGAACCTGCTCCCCGGAAAGTAGCCCGACAGTCTCCGGAGGGCTAAGGGACACCCCCCCCAGTGGACCCCTCCTCTTCTAATCATGGGAGAGCTACTTGAAGGGACTCCCACAGCCCCCAGCTTCTCTGAGCGCTTGGTCTGATCCCACTGCCCTTTCCGAAATGGCGTTTGGTTGGAAAAAGAAAAGTGATGACAAAACAAGTTAATTAAGGAGAGCAGGACAAACCTAAGAAGAGAAAACAGTGATAGCCAGAAACCCTGAGTTTGGAGAACTACATTCTAAGCCAGACAAAGACTACTATGCATACTGAGTCACTCACTACCACAGTATGTGCTGAGGTTCTACTATGGGCCGGGTACTTTTGCTGGGTATGGAAGGGAATGAAGAAAGATCCTGCCTGTCCTCAAGGAGCTGACACTGGGGTGCTGCAGGAGAGGGCAAACAGGCAACACCAATAAGCACATCATACGGTATGTCAGAGAGTGACAGTGATCGGAAAGAAAGATGGAGCGATGGATACAAGGGGGTTCGGCGGACAGTGAGATCGAATGTGCAATTTTAACCAGGCCTTTTAGAGAAGGTGGCATTCAACCAAAGGCTTGACCATTAGGGACCTGGCAGAAGAGCATCCCAGGCAGAGGAAACAGCCAGCGAAAAGGCAAGCATGCCTGGTCTGCTCAACACAAAGGCCAGCACGGCTACAGCACAGCAAGTAAAGGAAAGAGCCGCAGACAGCGAGGTAAGGTGGACGTGGCGGGGGATCCTATAAGGCCTCCCGGGCAATGATAAAGACTTTAGCCTGGTTACTTGATCTCTTCCCTTCCTCTCAAACACGATCCTCCAGACTTGAAGCAGGGACAGGAATGGAGCACAAAGACATGAGGCAGGGTGTCTCCAAACTCATTTCTTTCTCTTTCACTTTTTCCTTTAGTCATTAGGGTCAACCATCCCCACTTGCTTTTTTCTTTTTCTTTAATGGCAATCACTAAGGTAAAAAAAAAAAAAAAAAAAAAAAAAAAGTCCATCCATTTTCCTGTCCCTAAATTACATGAGCAATCATCCTATTTCCTTCTTCTGTTTACTTCCAGTCCAGGACCAATGATGCATTCTATCACATGGAGAAACACCATAATTCCTAATACAATCCAGAACTTTATAAGGCCCACCGAGGGAACACAGGATTGTCATAAATGTGCCGAGTTGCCTAGTCAAGGGTTTCCTAACTTAGTAAGGCCAAGGATTTATGTTAGGGTTTGGGGTCAACTGGATAAGGACTGAAGTTCAGGACGCTGAGGAATCATGTGACTTGGGAGTCTGTCCTCAGTTTGCCTCAGCAACCCCTTTAGCTTTTGACAAACCTGATGGATTTTGCATCTTGGCAGGTTAGCAACCACAGCCTAAGTCTCCTTCTTTGGCAGGCTGGCTCGGGGCAGGAAGTAAAACTGGCAGGAAGTCTGTATAGACCAGAATTAAACCCACCAGAGCCAGCATCTGTGACTCCAGATTCTCAGAGAGACGGTGACCTAGTTAAGCATGAAGTTCCTCATTACAGGAAGCTGAGAAGCCAGCGTGCTCTGAATCAATCCCATACACTCCACATCTACGAGAAGAGCCATCAGCCTGGACAAAACAGGCTGGACATAAAGCTCTGAGTCCACAGGTAAGAAACCCCTCGGTATGTGCTTGGGTCTGATGGGACCTCCCCACTGCTTTTCACACAGTGTGCAGACTGGATTAGCTCAGAAGACACTGCTAATGGGGTGGGCTCTCTCTGCATTTGCAGGGTGGTGGGAAGAATGCACAGGGAGGAGAAGGAAAAGAGTAGATAAGGGACTTCCCTGGTGGCGCAGTGGTTAAGAATCCACCTGCCAGCGCAGGGGACGTGGCTTCGATCCCGGGTCCGAGAAGATCCCACAGGCTGCGGAGCAACTAAGCCCATGCACTCTAGAGCCCGCGAGCCACAACTACTGAGCCCGCAAGCCACAACTACTGAAGCCCGTGCACCTAGAGCCTGTGCTCCGCAACAAGAGAGGCCACCTCAATGAGAAGCCCGTGCACCACAACTAGAGAAAGCCCGCGGGCAGCAACAAAGACCCAACGCGCCAAAAATAAATAAATAAGTTAATTAATTAATTAATTAATTAAAGAGTAGATAAAACACGAGCCTTTCCTGCTTTCTTTCCTGCGCCATCTACCTATTCTTCAAACCATGAGTGCCCACTGCACGACACTCACAGGCCTGGATACTGAGACACAAGAAATCTCTGTGGAGCATGGGCTCTAGGCACATGGGCTTCAGCAGTTGTGGCACATGGGCTCAGTAGTTGTGGCTCACGGGCTTAGTTGCTCCACGGCATGTGGGATCTTCCCGGACCAGGGCTCGAACCCGTGTCCCCTGCATCAGCAGGCGGACTCTCAACCACTGCGCCACCAGGGAAGCCCTAAATATTTTAATAAAAACAATTCCACAGCATTTATTGTCACCTGGTAATAACATAAAGGTGAGCAAAACAATATGAATAAATGCTTTAGAACTACACTCCTAACAAAGGACACCTAAAAAAACTGTATTGCCTTCTCAACAACTTCTCACTTCATTGATCATTTCTAGTTGGAGACACTTTGGAGCAGAGTAATGTTAGCATGATCCGACCCAGTTGTTTTCTTGACTTTGTTTTAGAATGAATCTCTTCTGCATCATCTAGTACGAGGTTCATATACTCATCAGTACCAATGATACAGCCCTCTATCCCCATATTCACTTGCCCCTAAAGCCACATCTGAATCCGAGATCTATTTTGCAAGTATCTGAAGATGAGATTGATGGGCTGCACCATCACCTTCTGCACCTTCTGGCCCTGGTCTGGTGCACCATGGTGGAAGCTCACAAAGACCACACTAACCCCGCACACTGCCTCAAAAAATAATGGCAGGCGGATTCTTAACCACTGCACCACCAAGGAAGTCCGCCCTTGCTTTTTTATGTCATAATATTTACCTTAAAAATTCAACCGAAATTACAAACAAAAGGTTGAACCATTGGCCTAAAATAGATAAGACTTTGGGATTGAATCAGATTCCTCCTGAAGCTCTGCTTAGCAACTAGATTCCTGGAAATTTTCCCAGATAACCTGGGAGAATGAGACTGGATGTTCCTGCAGCAAAGCCCTAGGACTAGGATGTTCTTTCATGATATATGGTTTCCTCAGACTCTGGAGCAGCCGAGAGGGCAGGGATGGAGAAACGGGGCAGAGGAAAAGGGAGCCGGGAAGGTTGAGGCAATCCTCCATCACAAGAGGCTGGCAGGAGACTGGGGAAGGGGTCCTTTCTGAGCCCTCCCGCAAGGACTTGTCCCCTTCCTCCGCAGCCCTTCAGCACCCTGCCCTCGACCAACCCCCAGCAACGATAGGGAAAGGAAGGGAGGCAAACTCACGGTCAGCAAAATGTTCCACTTAGGTTGAAGCTGGTAGAAAGGCTGCAGGTACACAGTATCAAAGCCGTGGTCAGAAGGGTGGGCCTCACAGTGATATAAATGTGGTTTCAAATCTTAGCTCCAACATTTACTAACTGTATGAACCCGGGGTAAACCCCTTAACCTCCCTAAGCTTCCCAAGCTATAAAATGAGTATAAAATACCTATCTCGGGGCCTCCCTGGTGGCGCAGTGGTTGAGAGTCCGCCTGCCGATGCAGGGGATACGGGTTCGTGCCCCGGTCTGGGAGGATCCCATATGCCGCGGAGCGGCTGGGCCCGTGAGCCATGGCCGCTGAGCCTGCGCATCCGGAGCCTGTGCTCCGCAACGGGAGAGGCCACAACAGTGAGAGGCCCGCGTACGGCAAAAAAAAATAATAATAATAAAAAAAAAATAAAATAAAATAAAATAAAATAAAATACCTATCTCACAAGACTGGTGGGGGCATTAAGTAATGAATGTGGGTAGGCGCTAGAGTGAACACAAGTGGTTATAAAGATGATGGTAATATGCCAGGAGTGCCCTGTTAGGTGAAGGATGAGCTGGAACGAGAGCTCTGTAAGTCATGATGAACTACAACAGTTAATACTTTAAAGCAAGGACCTGAAGAGGATGCAGCCAATGAAAGTAGCTTCAGGATACTGGCCCCAATCACTAGAGAATCACAGCTCTTACTGAGCAAAAGATTGGACAGCTTACAAATAAAAAGTTATGCCCCTCACACATATGACCCAGCAACCCCACTCCTGGGCATTATCCAGACAAAACTCTTAATTTGAAAAGATATATGTACCCCTATGTTCACAGCAGCACTATTCACAATAGCCAAGACATGGAAGCAACCTAAATGTCCATCAACTGATGAATGGATAAAGAAAATGTGGTATATATACACACACACACACACACACACACACACACACAATGGAATATTACTCCACCATAAAAAGGAATGAAATAATGCCATTTGCAGCAATATGAATGGACCTAGAGACTATCATACTAAGTGAAGTAAGTCAGACAGAGAAAGACAACTATCATATGATATCACTTATATGTGGAATCTAAAAAAAAATGATACAAATGAACTTATTTACAAAACAGAGAGTCACAGATGTTGAAAACAAACTTATGGTTACCAAGGGGGAAGGTGGGGAGGGATAAACTGGGAGATTGGGATTGACACATACACACTACTATATGTAAAATAGATAACTAATAAGGACCTACTGTACAGCACAAGGAACTCTACTCAATACCCTGTAATGACCTATATGGGTAAAGAAAATTTAAAAAGACTGGACATACGTATACGTATAACTGATTCACTTTACTGTACAGCAGAAACTAACACAACATTGTAAATCAACTATACTCCAATAAAAATTTTTTTAAAAAAAGTGATGCTCCTAGCAGAATCAATCAGCTCCATTCCCACCACACATGAGAACAATGGGAAGTCACTCAAAAGGCTCATGGGGTGACCTTGGTGGACATTTTTATAACAGAGTGGATGTGAAAAGAAAGAAATGGCAAGGTTACATATACACAATCACTCAGTAAGAACACAATATATCAAAACCTATGGGATATGGTTAAGGCAACACATAAAAGAAAAACAAAGACCCTTAAATGCATTTACGGGAAAAAGCAGAAAGATTAAAAATAAATGAATTAATCATTCAACTCAATAATCTAGAAAAAAAGTAAAAAACTCAAGGAAAATTTTTTAAAACTCAAGGAAAATAGACAAAAGAAATTAATGCAAAAAATATTTAAGGAACTCAATAATGAACAAAAGCATATACCTACCCAGTATAATAAATGGTTTTTGAAAAGAACATTAAATTAAACAAACTCTTGTCAAGTCTAATCAAGAGGGAAAGAAAGAAGTGAGAAAGGACATAAAACTACAGATTTATTTTATAGCTTAAATAAGTACTCTGTAGAACTTTATACCAATAAATTTGAAAAACTAGATGAAACAGGTGACTTCCTGACTTCCCTCAGAAAATATAAATTATCAAACCTGATTTAATAAGTAGTAAAGTGTCTAACAATCCTAGAAGAAGTGAAAAGGGGGTCAAAAATCTACTCCTAAAAAAGGACCCAGGTCCAGATAGTTTTATAAGAACATTCTGGTTAATTCTCAAGGGTCATCCAACATAAATATTATGTGAACCACAGACAAAATTTTAAATTTTCTAGTAGCCAGATTTCAAAAAGTAAAAGTAGGTGAGATTAATTTAAATAATAAATTTATTTCATATAACATCTAAAATGTTACCATTTTAATATGGAATTGGTATAAAAATATTATAAATAAGATATTTTACATAGTTTTTTTTTTTTGCAGTGCACGGGCCTCTCACTGTTGTGGCCTCTCCCGTTGTGGAGCACAGGCTCCGGACGCACAGGCTCAGCGGCCATGGCTCACGGGCCCAGCCGCTCCGCGGCATGTGGGATCTTCCCGGACTGGGGCACGAACCCGTGTCCCCTGCATTGGCAGGCGGACTCTCAACCACTGCACCACCAGGGAAGCCCCAACATAGTTTTTTATGCTAAGTCTTCAAAACCCAAGGGATATCTGACATGGCACATCTCAACCCAAACAAGCCACGTTTCAGGTACTCAATTGTCATTTGTGGCTAGTGGCTACCATATTGGGCAGCAGGAAACCAGGTCACTGGTATTGAAAACTGTGCCAAAGCATTAGAAAAAGATTAAAAAACACATATCATTCTATGAATTCAGTATAACCCTAACAGTAAAACAAAATACAGAGAGCAAAAAAACATAGGAAAAGTCACCAGCCCAACCTCACAAAAACAAAAATGAAATACTTGTAAATCAAATTCAACAATACAGGGGGACTTCCCTGGTGGTCCAGTGGGTAAGACTCCGCACTCCCAATGCAGGGGGCCAGGTTCGATCCCTGGTTGGGGAACGAGATCCTACATTCCACAACTAAGAAGCCCTCATGCCACAACTAAGAAGTCCGCGTGCTGCAACAAAGATCCTGCGTGCCACGACTAAGACCTGGCGCAGCCAAAATAAATAAATTTTTTTTTAAATTTGACACTACACAATCCAATATCATGCATCTTGACCAGTACATAATAACTAAACTTTATTACAGGAATGCAAAGACAGATCATTTGAAACAAATTAATTGATACATTAACAAATTAAAGGAAGAGAAAATAATTACGACTGATGCCCAAAAAAGCTTTTCAAAGCATTCAAAATTAATTTCTGATTTTTTTTAAAAAATAGCAAATTTGGTATAGAAGAAAATTATATTACCTTGAAAGCAAACATTATACTAAATAGACATAAAATCATTCCTATTGGGACTTCCCTGGTGGTCCAGTGGTTAAGACTGTGCTTCCAATGCAGGGGGCACAGGTTCGATCCCTGGTCAGTGAATTAAGATCCCACATGCCATGCAGCACAGCCAAAAAAAAAAATCATTCCTATTAAAGTCACCAAAACAAGAAAGTCCTGAATATGCCCAGAGTTCAACACTGTACTAGTAATACACAAAAACTATGAATATTGCTAGGCAATTCTTAAAGATTATCAAAACTAATAAAGAAATTAATAAACTGGCTGGATATAAGAGCAACATAAAACTCAGAAGCTTTTCCATCACCAATAGCCACTCAGAAAATGTAACAGAAAAAAAAAGATCCTAATAGCAAGAGCCATCAAATACTTAGGGACAAAACTTCAAGATGAGTAAGACCGATATTCAAAAAACTACAACTGTCTACTAAAGATGAATAAATGAAGAAATATGCATTGTTCTTGGTAGGAAGACTGAACAGTGTAAAGATATCAATTCTTAATCTATAAATTTTGTAAATCAGGATCAGTTGAGAGAGTATACACTTACAACCCATAATCAAAGTATTAAGATCCAGAGCATATATAGATCATCTACAAAACAATTTGAAAAGGCAGTCTGATAGAAACAAAATGGCAAATCCAAGTGATTCCAAGAAAAATGAATGCTAATAACAAACAAACCTGTACAAAGTGGTCAAAGTAACTATTAATGGGGAAATAAAAAATTAAAAGCCCTGTGATGAAATTTTTAAAAAGCAAAAACAAGAAAAATAAATAAATAAAAGATAAAAACCCTGTGATCTATTTCCTCACACCAATCAGTTTGCCAAAAAATAAAAATAAAAGGTTGACATCTTGCAGGGGAAACATGCACCTCATACACATGTGTGGGAGGAAACACTGGTGCAGCCTTTTGGAAGTCAAATTGGAATGTTCCTGCCCTTTGGCCCGACAGCACAATTAGGAAGGGCACCTACAGAAATATTCACATGTGCTCAACGATATTTGTATACTGTTTATTAAAGCAAAATATATATATGTCATCTTATATATATCATATATATGTCATCTAAAATTTGATCAAGAGAAGAATTTATTAAATCATGTAGCTTGTTACTACCGACTATTGTACCACCTTTATCAAACATAACGCTAGGGACTTCCCTGGAGGTCCAGTGGTTAAGACTCTGTGCTTCCAATGCAGGGGCCGCATTCGGAAGCAGCAGGTTCGAACCCTGGTCAGGGAACTAAGATCCCACATGCTGCATAGTGTGGCCAAATTAAAAAATAAATAAATAAATAAGGCTAACTCAAGACATGGAAGCAACCTAAGTGTCCAGTGACAGATTAATGGATAAAGACGTGGGATACATATATATATATATTTATATATATATATAAAGTAATATTCCATTGTGTATGTATATATTCCATTGTGTATGTATATATATTACATACACAATGGAATATTACTTAGGCCTAAGAAAGAATGAAGTAATGCCATTTGCAGTAACATGGGTGGACCTAGAGATTATCATACTAAGTGAAGTAACTCAAAGACAAATATCATATGATATCACTTATATGTGCAATCTAAATAATGATACAAATGAACTTATTTACAAAACAGAAATAGACTCACAGATATAGAAAACAAACAAAGTTACCAGAGGGGATAGCGGGGAGCGGGGGATAAATGAGGAGTTTGGGATTAACATATACACACTACTATATATAAAACAGATAAACAACAAGGACCTACTGTATAGCACAGGGAACTCTATTCAATATCTTGTAATAACCTATAAGGGAAAAGAATCTGAAAAAGAATATAGGGACTTCCCTGGGGGCGCAGTGGTTAAGAATCCTCCTGCCAATGCAGGGGACACAGGTTTGATCCCTGGTCCAGGAAGATCCCACATGCTGTGCAGCAACTAAGCCCGTGAACCACAACTACTGAGCCCATGAGCCACCACTACCGGAGCCCGCTCCTAGAGCCCATGGTCTGAAATGAGAAGCCACCGCAATGAGAAGCCCGCACACCACAACAAAGACCCAATGCAGGCAAAAATAAATAAGTTTATTTAAAAAAGTATATATGTATGTATGTACAATATAAACTGAATCACTTTGCTGTATACCTGAAACTAACACAACATTGTAAATTAACTATACTTCAACTTTTTAAAAAATGGTTTAAAAAAAAAAAAGAAGAAGGCTAACTATTTGTGCTGATGTGGAACCTCTCTAGGTCCTGGTAAATGGCAGAAAAGGCAAACCACAGAACAATATATACCATAATCTGATGTATGTTTTTTAAAAATAAATGAGTAAGCAATTAAAATATATACGAATGTGGGCAATTCCATGGTGGTCCAGTGGTTAGGACTCTGCACTTCCACTGCCAAGGGCCTAGGTTCGATCCCTGGTGGGGAAACTAAGATCCCGCAAGGCAGGCGACGCAGCCAAAAAAAAGTGTGTGTGTGTGTGTGTGTGTATGAATGTGGGTGGGTATACAGAGGACCTAGACAGATACATACTTATGGGGGACGGGGCAAAAGTTGGGGAGGGGAAGGGACATTCCCACTGTACTCTATATTCTTCTCTGTGGTATTCATATTCATGGGTTGCTTGCTAATTTTCTTTAACATTGATTCCTCCGAAGGGAAAACATAATTCCGGAGAGATTCCAATAACAATAACAGAGGCTCAGTATACATCAGTTGTGTGAGGGAGGGTGGAAACCACCTTCTTATCACAGACCACATTTAAGAATTCAAGGATCCAGGGTTTCCCTGGTGGCACAGTGGTTGAGAGTCCACCTGCCGATGCAGGGGACATGGGTTCGTGCCCCGGTCCGGGAAGATCCCACATGCCGTGGAGCGGCTGGGCCCGTGAGCCATGGCCGCTGAGCCTGCGCGTCCGGAGCCTGTGCTCCGCAACGGGAGAGGCCACCAGAGTGAGAGGCCCGCGTACCGCAAAAAAAAAAAAAAGAATTCAAGGATCCAAAACTCTTCTCCCTGTGGGGCTGCTTATAAACCAACCCCTCCCCTCACTGAGGTTCAAGCCAAAAAGTAACAAGCTTGAAACTCTTGGAGAAGACAACACAGATTTTTAGAGATATTAATCTTAACTTCATGATTGCAAAAGACTCAGAGCAATCAGCCCAGAAAGAAAAGTTTGTGCCTCTTCTTGTCTTAGCAGGACAGAATAATGCCGCGTTCATGGAGGGGCTGCTAAATGGGTGGATCACAAATCTCATGGCAGGGAGATTCCTCCCAATAGCCTACTCAACAAAAAATGTTACATCCCAAATATTAACCACATTTATTTACGCCACTTGTGATAGAAGTGCTTAATAAACTGTACAACAATGAACCCTGATGCTTAAAAATGTAACTGAATAAAGGACTTTTCTTTCAAAACTGGCTAACTTGGTTTCCTCCACTGAGTGTTGGGGACCCAGTAGCTTTTACAAAGTAGGTTTTTATTCCTTAAGCTAAGAGGAGGGTAAAGGGAGGGCGAGAAGAGAGGAGAGAGGGCGAAAGTACAGGGCAAAACACTGAGAAGCATAAAAGCTTTGTCAGCGTGTTGGCCAGCACATGGCAGTCAGCCACAAGCCACTATGCAGCCCTCAGAGAAAGTCCAAGTTGAGATGCATTGTAACTGTAAGATATGCACTGAATTTCAAAGACTTCGTGTCCAAGGGGGAAAAAAGAATGTTAAAATATCTCATTAAGAATTCTGTTATATTGATCACGTTATAATGATATTTTGGAATATTACATAAAACATTAAAATTAATGAAATGGAATTGTTTTCTCTCATTTTTTTAATGTGGTGTGGTGGGTGGAATAGTGTCCCCCCAAAGTTTAGGACCACCTGGAACCTCACAAAGGGAATTTATTTGGAAATAGGATTCCTTAAGGATTTTTTTTTTTTAACTTATTTTTGGCTGCGTTGGGTTTCTGTTGCTGTGCACGGGCTTTCTCTAGTTGTTGTGAGCGGGGGCTACTCTTTGTTGCAGTGCGCGGGCTTCTCATTGCGGTGGCTTCTCTTGTTGCAGAGCACGGGCTCTAGGCATGTGGGCTTCAGTAGTTGCAGCATGCAGGCTCAGTAGTTGTGATGCATGGGCTTAGTTGCTCCGTGGCATGTGGGATCTTCCCGGACCAGGGCTTAAACCCATGTCCCCTGCATTGACAGGCGAATTCTTAACCACTGTACCACCAGGGAAGTCCTACTTAAGGATATTGAGATGAAATTATCCTGGTTTAGACTGGGCCCCAAAACCAATAACTGGGTTTTGTTTGTTTGTTTGTTGTTGTTGTTTTTTGCGATACACGGGCCTCTCACTGTTGTGGCCTCTCCCGCTGCGGAGCACAGGCTCCGGACGTGCAGGCTCAGCGGCCATGGCTCACGGGCCCAGCCGCTCCGCGGCATGTGGGATCTTCCCGGACCGGGGCACGAACCCGTGTCCCCTGCATCAGCAGGTGGACTCTCAACCACTGCGCCACCAGGGAAGCCCAATAACTGGTATTTTTATAAGAGAAAGGAGAGAGGGAGATTTGGAAGCCGAGTCCCTGACACTCAGGGAAGATGCCATGTGAGAACGGAGGCGGAGACTGGAGAGACACAACTGTAAAACCAAGGAAGGGGAATTCCTTGGCAGTCCAGTGGTTAGGAGTCCGCGCTTTCACTACCATGGGTGTGGGTTCAATCCCTGGTCGGGGAACTAAGATCCCAAAAGTCACGGGGGAAAAAAAAAAACAAAAACAAGAAAGGCCAAGCGTTGCCAGGAACCACCAGATGCTAGAAAAGGCAAGGAAGGATTCTTTCCAGACCCTTCAAAGGGAGCATGGCCCTGCCGACACCTTGACTTCAGACCTCTGGCCTCCAGAACTGAATTAAAGGAACTTTCTGACAATTTGTTATGGTAGCCCGAGGAAATTAATACAAGTGGCATAAAACAGATAACTAATAAGGACCTACTTTATAGCACAGGGAACTCTACTCAATACTCTGTAATGACCCACATGGGAAAAGAATCTCAAAAAGGGTGGATACATCTATATGTACAACTGACTCACTTTACTGTACAGCAGAAACTAACAACATTGTAAATCAACTATACTCCAATGAAAATTTAAAAGAAAATATACACGTAGCTATAAGGAAATGTCAAGTTACAGATATGGGCTCACGTTCTACTTCTGGTGACACTGCTGCACTAGAGTTTAAAGGGAATTCACCCCCTCAAACCCAAGTCTTCACTATGGACCCTAACAGCTTAGGCAAAGAATAGTCCCCATATTTCTTAAGTGGTTCTAATTGATGAAAGTTATACCCCATTGTGATATCTGGAAGTCTCTCGATTTTGCTCACTTGTTTCTAAATTTTTCATATTGGTAGGATATGAAAAATACTTCCTAACATGTGTACAAGCATCATGGGACACTCAGAACCTAAATGCACAACATTTTTAATATGTATGGGACTTATTGCCCAATTTACTGAAGGGGACATATTATGTCCTTGGGAAACATTCAACCATTATCCTCAACTGCCAGCGAAGCATTTTCTGCCAACTGTCCCAAGCTGCTGCCACCCTGCCCTCTGCCTTGGCCTTCCTATCTCCCTTCCAGATGTTCAGGCCCAGCCACTGTGCTTTGAGATAAGACGTTTGCCTCCAAAACACCTTTCCCATGTCTCTCCTTAATAAGACAAGACAGCTGCTGTTTCAGGGAACTCCCAAGGGGGTTGGCCTTGCAGCTTCAACAAAGTATCAGCTGCAGGACAACCTTTTAGGGCGTGCACTGCCAATCCAATTACCACCGCAGCTAGCAACCCAGGCACAGGCGGGGAGGCTGCCAGGGGGAGTGCATCTCCCCTCCCCCACCACCCGGGGACAAGTCTCTGCAGATGTGGCAGCACCGAGAAAGGAAAGGCCACCTCATTGCTTTCAACAGGCCTAGGATAAACATGGTTTTTACCCCAACAGGATCCAGAGTGAGAGGTCAAGAGAATGCACCAGGTTTTCTCAGAGTACACAGAAGCCAGGACGGATGATGAGAAGGAAGCAAAACCGCATAAACAAGTGATCATGACCCAGATGACAGGCAGGCAAGGGGGCAGGGTGCCCCCAGTGCACTCAGCGTCGATGAGAGACATGAGCGTGAAGATATTTGGGTGGCATCCAGAGGAACCGGAGAGAGATGGCCAAGCTGCTAGCAGGGCTCTGTTATGCTTAAAATGCTGGAAAGCCATATTTGCTGGAAAAGTTAAATCAGTGACAGGGATGTCCCACAGCAAAACCACACAGATGGGAAACGTAGGGAGTAAAACTGTGAATCCAACATTTATTAAGAACCAGAAAAAAAAGGCACTTGTATACTTGTTTTTATCTCACCTTGTGTGAGAAAGCGATTTTTTTTTTTTTGTGGCCATGCCACATGGCATGTGGGATCTTAGTTCCCCAGCCAGGGATCGAACCCATGCCCCTTGCAGTGGAAGCTCGGAGTCTTAACCACTGGACCGCCAGGGAAGTCTCGAGAAAGGGATTTATTATTCCCGTTATTCAGAAGAGAAAGCTGAGGCTCTAAGATGTTAAGACACTTGCCCGAGCTTATTCAGTCTACCCTGCAGAAGGACTAAGTGTGTTCAGGCAGATAACTGGTCCTGTAGTTGTGTGTGTGTAGCGGGGAGGCAGGGAGGATGTCTTCAGTCTGTCTTACTACCTCTCTGTTCCAGGCTGGACAAAGGCAGAATGGTCAAAGGTCAAGGACCAAAACCACAATGAGATACAACTTCACACCTACGAGGATGGCTATAGTCAAAAGAGCAGGTAAGGTGACTTCCCCGGTGGTGCAGGGGTTAAGACTGTGCTCCCAATGCAGGGGACCCGGGTTCGATCCCTGGTCAGGGAACTAGATCCCACATGCATGCCGCAACTAAGGAGCCCACATGCTGCAACTAAGGAGTCCTCGAGCCACAACTAAGGAGCCCGCCTGCTGCAACTAAGACCCAGCGCAATAAAATTTTTAAAAAAAAGAGCAGGTAATAAATTTTGTCAAGGATATGAGGAAATGGGAATCCTCACACATTGTTGGAGGGGATTGTAACATGGTGCAGTTGCTTTGGAAACCGTTTGCCGGTTGCTTAAAAAGTTAAACCAATAGAAAACCCCAAAATAAACCCTCACATATATGGTCAAATGATTCTCGACAAGGGTGCCAAGACCATTCAATGGGAAAAGGACAGTCTTTTCGACAAACAATGCTGGAAAAACTGTACATTCACATGCAAAAGAATGAAATTGTTGGACCCTTACCTTACACCATATACAAAAACTAACTTCAAATGGGTCAAAGACCTAAACATAAAACCTAAAACTATAAAACTCTTAGGAGAAAATACAGGGGGGGAAAGCTGCATGACATTCAATTTGGCAATGACTTCTTGGATATGACACCAAAAGCAAAGGCAACAACAACAAAAAATAGGATTTAATTGGGAAGTCTCTGGGGGTCCAGTGGTTAGAACTTGGCACTTCCACCGCAGGCGGCCTGGGTTCGATCCCTGGTTGAGGAAATAAGATCCCGCAAACCGCACAATGCAGAAAAAAAAAAAAAAAAAAAAGGACTTAATCAAAATTTTAAACTTCTGGGCATCAAAAGAACATAATCAACAGACTGAAAAGTAGTCAAATCACAGAGACAGACAGAATAATGGAGGCTGGCAGGAGCTGAGTGGACAGAGCCATGGGGAGTTACTGTCCAGTGGGTACAAAGTTTCAGTTTTGCAGGATGAAATGAATTCTAAGCAAAGACGGTGGTGATGGCTGCACAACACAGTGAATTTCTCTGTGCCGCTGAACTGTACACTTAAAAATGGTTAAGTTGATCAATTTTATGTGATGTCTATTCTGCCACAACTTTAAAAAATAATCCTTTTAAAGTTAAGCATAAATTTATCACATGACCCAGCAAACCCACCCATGGGTATCTACCCAACAGAAGTGAAAATATCCACACGAAGACCTGCATGCAGATGTCCACAGTAACGTGATTCATACTAGCCAAAAAGTGGAAAGAAACCAAAAGTCCATCAACTGGTGAACTGGTTCATAAACAAAATGTGGCATATCCATACATTGGAATGTTACTTCGCAGTAAAGAAGAATGAAGTGTTGATACAAGTTACTGCATGGATGAACTTCAAAAACATTATGCTAAGTGTAAGAAGCCAGTCACAAAAGACCATGTATTGTACAATTCCATTTATATAAATGTCCAGAAAAGGCAAATGTATAGAGATAGAAAGTCAATTAGTAGTCTGGGGCTGGGGGGTGCAAACAGGGTTGACTGCAAATGGACACAAGGATCTTTTTTGGGGTAATGGAAACCTGGATTTTGGTGATGACTGTACAACTCAATTTCTTAAAAATCACTGAAGTGCATGCTTAAAACCAGAGGAATTTATGGAATGCAAATGATACCTCAATAAAACTGTCTTTTAAAAGGGCAAGAACTTGCTATTAAATTATCACTTCAAATATGAGTCTTCTACGAAGTTTCCCCAAAGCACGTCCCAAAATTGAGGCTTATTTTCTCAAATACAAATTAAAGAAGCTTAATACACTACATTAAAAATCATCATCATCATAAAACACCAGCACATGGGGGTCTCCATCTCTGTCCTTTCAGATAGAAAAAAGCAAAAGAAGTCAGAGCATCTAGGTGGCCACACCTCTGCTGGCAGAATCTGTCCCAGCAAAAGAGAAATAGCAAATGACAGAAATAAGTCATTAAGTAGGCTGCCCTGTTTTTAAAATTAGTGGAGAGTGTGAAACAATTAAAACTTGCTAATAATAAAGCCATGTTGCTGGCGTTCCTTTCGGACTCCCTCACCCAACACCTTTGACCTGCCGCCATGCAGCTTTCTGGCCTGTTCACAAATTCATTCGAGCCTCATCGGAATCGAAAATGGATTTCTGTACAGTGACTCTAGTTCCCCTCCTCGAATTCTAGTAGAAAATGTAAGATGCAGCCTCAGGAGGGTGGCGGAGGGGAGAGCAACAATTTCTGGAAATAAGTCCAAGGGAATGAGGAGTGAGCCTGGGGTTGGGGAAGACTGGGGTGAGAGTGTCTAATTTTTCATTGGCCACCATTGCGAGTGGTCTGAATTTTGCTCTTAACTGTGTGCATGTATTCCTTCGGGAAGAAAATTCTTTTAATCCTATTTTAAAACAGCAACAACACCCAGAGTCTGCTGTATGAGCTGTGATCCTAATAAATGTTCTCTTTAGAAGTGAACTGCTGTGGAAGTAGTCTGACTAATGCTCATGGGATTTGCAGCAGTGCCTCTCAAACTTCACTCTGCTCCTGAGTTACCTATAGGCAATCGTGTTAAAACACATTCAGAATCAGTAGGGCCAGGGCGGGGCCCAAGATGCTGCATTTGGAAAAAGTTCCCAGGTGAGGACCACACTTAGAGTAGCAAAGGTGCAAAGGAAAAAGACGGTCTCGGGGATGTGGGTGTTAATACCCCTCTCTTCTCCCTGGATTAACGTGGCTTTCCATATACAGTTTAAATTTCACGGGCTAAGTAATCCTTTCTGCGACATGAACACTTTTTCTCTTCACTGTGTGATAATACTTCCAGTTGACACAGTTGCCCACGGACAGCCAGCAGACACCATAAAGTTATGACTCGAAACTGGGATTTTTAAAGTTTGGTGACTTTTAGTACAAGTGAAAAGAATAAAGTGGGAGTGGGGGAGGGAGTCTTCCCTCAGGAGATCAAATTTGCCTGGAATTGAGAGTGAAAACAGAATCGGAAGCGGGGTCTAGATAACCGGTGAGGTAATTCAGAGCAGAAGCGTCTCTGAAGACCTTAATTAAGGGTGCCATTTTGGTCTGGAAAGCCACAAGGAACCAAAAAAACCAAATATTGAAGAGAGGGGTCAAGGGTACAGAGGAGAAGAGAGTGGTCAAGCCTGAGGAAATGACCCAGGACAAGACAAGCAGGTACGGACACCCTATTCAAACAACACCCTTGCAGGCCCTCCACGAGGCACCAACATCCAATCCACAGAAAACCTTCAGGAGGAGACCTCTGGATCTGGAAGAAATCCCTGTGTCCGTGCTGGACTTCAATAAGAAACTGCACTCTTTATGCTAAATCATCAGATTTGACTGAACCCAAGGCCCAGGACCCTCAGACATGGTCTCAGAAGGTGCTAGAATGACTCTAGTGTTACCAAACGGCCTAGGGGTGGGCCAGCCCCTTCCTTATGTCTGAGTCACCTCTCCAGGACCAAACCGAAACATGCATCACCCTTGGAAGGGCCTCAAGAGGTCCTGAGTAACACCAGGGCCAAGAAACTGGTGCCCCAGAACCCTGAAGCCCAGACAATTCCTGGAGTCTTTTCATACACACACCGTCCATCTCAGACTTCACCGGTGAACCTGCCAAAGCAGTCAGCTCAGCCTCCAACGCAGTGGGAAGATTCCTCAAATTGCTTGGCTGGCACTGAGCAGCCCAGGCAACCAGCTGACTGACAGAATGTCTCACTCCTCAGCCTGCTGTCTTGGCACCAAATCAATCATGACGAGCAAAATAAACAGTGCCATATACACTGCATCCTGGGCCGGCTCACGCTCTTAGAGTATCAGCCAGTATCTGGGCTGACGCCTCGCAAGTCCCCTTAACCAGCACAACCTGCAGAGCAGAGCGTCCAGTCCACATTCCCAACTGCCCACACCTGGCATCTCGGCCCAGGTTTTACTTGAAGGCTTGCCCTCAACTCCAACACCCCCTTTTCAACTATGCTCTTCCCTACACAGGCATTAGGCTTTTCTCCCAGCTCCTGAATGAGATACATCTGCATTCAAGGCCCTCACCCAAGGCCACCTGATTCTCCTTTCAAAGTCTTTGCCAGATTTATACCTTCTCCTTTCCCACTGCCAAGGCCCTAGGTCAGGCCCTTACTAGCCAGTTAGAAGCAACAGCCTCCTCCCCACCTTCAATCTGTTTCCACTCCCACCCTCCATATAACACCTACTGCACACATGGCTCTACTCTAAAATGACACTGAATAACGTCAAACACTTCTGATACTTCCCAAGGCAATTTTCGCCTACATCATCCTATTTTCCCCACCCAATAGCCCCGTAGGAAGGGCCAGTGATTCAGTCCTTAGAGAAGGGTGTGGCTTTGCATTCACCCAGCTGGCAGAGGAGCAAAGACCAAAACCTAGACCTCCTTGCTCTAGAACATTTCATGTCTCCTCTGTCTTTTTTTTTTTTTTTTTTCTTTTTGCGGTATGTGGGCCTCTCACTGCTGTGGCCTCTCCCGTTGCGGAGCACAGGCTCCGGATGCGCAGGCCCAGCGGCCATGGCTCACGGGCCCAGCCGCTCCGCGGCATATGGGATCCTCCCAGACCGGGGCACGAACCCGCATCCCCTGCATCGGCAGGCGGACTCTTAACCACTTGCGCCACCAGGGAGGCCCTCCTCTGTCTTAAAGTGCAAAGACTCGCTATTAGTAAGTGGATTCAGTTTGACTTTTTCTACTTGAAATTCAAGACCTTCTATCAACTGTTTTCTTCTTTACCCAGTGGATCCTTTTTCCCATGATTTCCATTTACTCACTTTTCCTTTTTCTCCAGTTGGGCTAGTTGCTTTACTGAGATCAATCATTATTACTTTGCACTGCTTTTTTGTTTTGTTTTGTTTTGTTTTTTTAAGTACAGTTGACTTACAATACTGTGTTAGTTTCAGGTGTACAGAAAAGTAATTCAGTTATACGTATGTATGTATATATCTATAGTCTTTTTTTCTGTTCTTTTCCACTATAGGTCATCACAAGATATTGAATATAGTTCCCTGTGCTATAAAATAGGTCCTTGTTGTTCATCTATTTTATATATAGTAGTGTGTATATGTTAAAACCATACAGTTTATCCCTCCCCCTGCCTTGGTAACCATAAGTTTGTTTTCTATGTCTGTGAGTTTGTTTTGTAAATAAGTTCACGTGTGCTATTTTTCAGATTCCACGTATAAGTGATATCATATAATATTTGTTTTTGTTTGACTTACTTTACTTAGTATGACAATCTCTAGGTCCATCCATGTTACTGCAAATGGCATTATTTCATTCTTTTTAATGGCTGAGTAATATTCCATTGTATAATGTACCATGTCTTCTTTATCCATTCCTCTGTTGATGGACACTTAGGTTTATTTAGCATTGCTTTTAACTATAATAGTAGATACTATTTGTTGAGCATTTAGAATGTTCCAGATATTAGGCTTCTCTGGTGGCGCAGTGGTTAAGAATCCGCCTGCCAATGCAGGGGACATGGGTTCAAGCCCTGATCTGGGAAGATCCCACATGCCACAGAGCAACTTAGCCCGTGCGCCACAACTACTGAGCCTGCGCTCTAGAGCCCGCGAGCCACAACTACTGAGGCCACGTGCTACAACTACTGAAGCCCGTGCGCCTAGAGCCCGTGCTCCGCAACAAGAGAAGCCACCACAGTGAGAAGCCCACACACCACAACAAAGAGTAGCCCCCGCTCGCTGCAACTAGAGAAAGCCCAGGCACAGCAACGAAGACCCAGTGTAGCCAAAAATAAATAAATTTATTTAAAAAAAGAATGTTCCAGATATTACACACAACTACTAAATGGATTACCTCACTTTATCATCAAAACAACACTTGGCAAAGAGATATATGTTAACACGTCCGTGAAAGAATTCTTGACTCTCACCCACCCCAATATGCTTCTCCCACGGTCTCACCCATTTTTTTTTTAAACATCTTTATTGGAGTATTGCTTTATAATGTTGTGTTAGCTTCTGCTGTATAGCAAAGTGCATCAGCTATGCGTATACATATGTCCTCATATCCCCTCCCTCTTGCATTTCCCTCCCACCCTCCCTATCCCACCCCTCTAGGTGGTCACAAATCTTGGTAAATGGAACTACCATCCTTTCAGCTGCTCAGGTCAGCAACCCAGACATTACATTCACTTCTGTCTTTTCTTCGCATGCCTCCCACCCACCCTGCCAATAAATCAAATCCTGTTGCTTCTAAACTCATCACATAGCCCCAAACTGTCTCCTTCTCACCCCTCCACTGCTACCACCCTTATCCAAGCCACCATCCACTTATACCTAGACTGCAATAACTTCAACTGGCCCTCTTTTTCCACTCTTTCTCTTAAACACTTTATTCTTCTCAGAGCAGCCAAAGGAGATGCTTGAAAATGCAGGTTTTCTCTGAATCTACTGGAAACAACCCAGATGTCCATCAACAGGTAGACAGATAAACTGTGGTACATCCCGTACAGTGGAGTATTTCTCAGCAATAAAAAGAAATTAACTACTGATGCATGCAACAACATGGATGAATCCCCAAAACCCTAAGCGGAGTGAAAAAAAGAATAGTGTATACTATGTGGTAGCATTTATAAGAAATGCTAGAATATCAAAACTAACCTGTGGTGACACAAAGTAGATCAGTGGCTGCTTCTGGGAGTAGAGGGCTATGAAGGTCAAGGAGCAGTAGGGAACTTTCTAGGGTGACAAAACTGTTTGGGTCTTGATATGCATTTGTTGAAACTGCTCAGAGGTGGAGATCAGTTCATTTCACTGTGTGAAAATTATACTCTGGCAATCTGGCCCCATCTACTTCTTCTTCACCTCATCTATGCTCATCCCACGCACCACCCCCATCCAGCCACGCTGGTCTCCTGGCTGCCCTTGATCCTGCCAAGGCCTCTCCCCTCGCACCCCACTCAGAGCTGGCTTCCTGTCATCATTCTGGCCCAGGACATGTCCCCTCTTCAGAGAGAGCTTTCCAGGCACACATCTGAAGGAGCTCCCCAAGGGTTCTCATCTATGTCTCTGTTTTCATTCTCTGTGTGTGTGGCACTTAACGACTTTCTGTTATTTTCTTGTTTACTGTCTGCTTCTGCTACCAGAAAGCAAGCTCTCTAAGAGCGAGGACCCATCTGTCACTGTATCCCCAGCATCTAAACCAACGCCTGACACATTCAAGAACAAGTTGTTGGATGAATGGGAAAAGTTGACAGTAACGCTCTCTCCACTTCACAGCTCCGAAATTGAGGCTTGTGAAGGGTACGGAATCTCCCCACAGTCTCAGAGCAAGATAGCAGCACATCAGGATTCCAACTGGGCCAACCTGTTGCCCAGGTCCGCGTTCTAAACCGCTCTGATGCCTTGCTCCCTTCCGCTCTGCTTTCTACTTTCTACCGTTCACTCCACCTGGGCTGGGCCCCTCACCTCCGCTCCCACCCACCCCAGCTCGTGATGCTTTCTCTTTGCACGGACTTCATGCCTGATTACTCGCTTCCATTTTTCTTTCCGTTCACGTCTGTCTCCCCAGCAAGATGAGGACTCCTTGTGGCTTGCACGTCCTTTTGTCACTCACCACACACCTAGGAGAGAGCTGGGCACAGGCAGCTGGCCAATACATGTTCCCCTGGAGATGGGTGAGTCAGGTACTCCTGTGGGTATGTGCAATGTGCAAGTCCTGGCTCCCATGACTCACTTCGCTGTTTCAAAGTACGCTGACCTTGGCTTCCCTGGCATTCTGCCAGCCAGTTTCAACACCAGCTTGTTAGAGCAAATGCAAACAGTAGATAGAGCTGCGGCGGCCATCAATCACTAGGGTATTACTCAGGTATCATCCCTATACTTCTGGAATCTCCTGTGTGCCAAAGAAGCCTCGTAGACAGCTGCGCAGGCCCAGGGCACGCGGGGGCTGGTTAGGATGGTGTAGAGTTCATGGAAATATCTCCACACACCTGAGGTCACTGAAGAGATTACAGAAAGCCTCCTCCTAAGGTTAGGTGGTGTGTCAGGCCAAGGGGATCACTAGCGACATTGTTCCCATTTTTTTCCAAAATCAATACATTTGTCTCCTGATTTAAAAAAATAAGCCCAGGGCTTTCCTGGTGGCACAGTGGTTAAGAATCCGCCTGCCAATGCAGGGGACACAGGTTCGAGCCCTGGTCCGGGAAGATCCTACATGCCACGGAGCAACTAAGCCCATGCGCCAGAACTACTGAGCCTGTGCTCTAGAGCCTGCGAGCCACAACTACTGAGCCAGCGTGCCACAACTACTAAAGCCCACGTGCCTAGAGCCCGTGCTCCAGAACAAGAGAAGCCACCGCAATGAGAAGCCCGTGCACTGCAACAAAGAGTAGTCCCCGCTCACTGCAACTAGAGAAAAACTGCACGCAGCAACGAAGACCCAATGCAGGCAAAAATTAATTAATTAAAATAATAATAATAATAATAATAAGCCCTGTGTCTGTGCCTCTGGGTACAGACAGAAGAACAAATTAAAGAAAGCCTGTTGTAGCCTTTAGTTTAAGTGGACAGCAAAGGAACAAAAAATATAAATAGTAGTTAGAAAACATACCTTTATAGGCGATCTTTTTTGTTCACTAGCATAATTTAGACTTTTAGACTATACGGTAGGGCCTTTCCCCCCACTCCCCTAGGTTTTAACCCACTGGTCTTACAATATTCACAATCCCCTTGTGCAAATTGCATTTTAATTTGCAGATGAGGAAATGCCGGTCGGAGAAATTCACATCATTCACTCAGAGGAGGATTAAAAGGGGGTTTGATTCCTTCTTGCTCTGTCTTGAGCAGAAGTCCAGGCCATCAGACAAGTACCGCATGTCATCAGGTCCCCATGAGCTGAGTACCCGGAGCTGCTGTTCCAGCCCCAGCTCAGGGCTGCCCGGCTGCTGACCACATGGCTGTGGGCAAGTTACGAAACCTCCCTGGGCCCCAGTTTCCTCGTCTTTAAAACAAAACTTCCTCTCCTCCAACCTCACAAAGCCTGTGAATATGACCCACTTAGTCAACAAATATGGATTGAACACCCACTATGTACATGGTCCATGGACCTGGGATATGGAATGAACCAAAGTCCTTGCTTCAGGGAACTTCCACTGTCGTAAGGGAAACAGACAAGAAACTATATGTGATTTCCAAGTATTGACAAATGCAATAAAGGAAAGCAAACCAAGGTAAAATTATGGAGTGATGGGGTACTGCTACTTTGGCTGCGGGGGTGGGGGAGAGTGGTCAGGAGGCATCTCTGAGAAGCTGGCATTTGAGAACAGACCAGAATGAGTTTTAACAACAAGCCAGAGAAAAAAAGTGTGCGATGCAGGGGGTACCAGCATGCCAATTAGAAGCCCGAGATGAAAGCAATTCATCATTATAAAGGATTTGATTCTATTTTGATGATAACTAGGTGATGAGTTGTCCTAAGGGGTTTGGGCAGGAGCTACCTGAGTAGCAATCTTCCAGAGCAGCCCACAGAAATAAATGTTACACGAATAACTACACGGTATAGGTGTAACACCTCCGTGTACGTGCACACACAAGTAAAAAAGATGAAACTCCCATTGTGTTAACTATATCAATTACAGAAAAGATTACTTTATGGCCCATATGATCCCATTATATAGTAAGCTCATCTTAAATATTTAATACAAGTTTTCAAGGATGAGCTGTTATGGAAAAACTGTAGGCTGTATAGTAATCTGTGTCCCTCACTGCAACTCCTAGGGAGAAGGTGGCCCTTAGTGGCCTCAGCACACAGTTCTGGAGATGGTGTGGGGATAAACCGGAAGAAACATTCTCTGTCCTGCATCTCCATCCCCTGGGCCAATAACAGAGGTGTCAGCACTGGAGCTTTCTGGACCTGTCTCCAGCCAGCCTTCTAGGAGCCCCGCCACTACACCCAACACGTATGACTCTGCGTGGTTTACAGGACACAGTGTATAACTCCAGTCAACTTCCAGAACCAAGGACGGGTAACAGCAGGGCTTAGCATGATATTTACCAGTAAGGGCTCACCAACGCAGACTCCACGGGAGAAGGAAGGACGCAGGCTGGGCATTCTGCAGCTGTGACATCACAGCCCCCAACATTCTGCCTCTCCTTTCCAATCCTTCTCTATGTCTGCTCAGCCAGTACGCCTCCTGGATTTCCTGTCCACCTTCCTGCCCTCGTGGGTTCTTCCCAGCACACCCAGAGATCAAATTCCCATCTTTTCTTTCGAAAGCATATTAAAATTCATCTTAGGAAGCTGTCCACATCCAATGACTTCCATTCTGGAAATGGTTAGCAATTTTTAACTTGTCTTTTAGCTTAAACACATGTGTCTTGACAAACTAGGGCTATAGGAAACAACGCACACGCAGCGCACAGACGCCACGTGGAGTGACAGAAGTCAGAGGCAAAGGAGCCCAAACCATGCGATGCCACTGGTGTGAAGTTTCTGAGAGGCAAAGCTGATCTCTGGCAATAAACATCAGAATAAGGGTTACCAGAGGTGGCGAGGGGGCACAAGGGGGCCCCTGAGGTGCTGGAAACACTCTACAGGTGCTTTATCTGGATGGCAGTTGCACAGACGCATGCATATGTAAAAATTCATCCCCCAAATCCTCATGCATAGTGATGATTTGAGCACTTTACTGTCTGCATAATAAAAGTTTTTTTTAAAAATGACTCCTGGGCTTCCCTGGTGGTGCAGTGGTTGAGAGTCCGCCTGCCGATGCAGGGGACACGGGTACGTGCCCCGGTCTGGGAAGATCCCACATGCTGCGGAGCAACTAAGCCCGTGAGCCATGGCCACTGAGCCTGCGCATCCGGAGCCTGTGCTCCGCAATGGGAGAGGCCACAACAGTGAGAGGCCCGCGTACCGCAAAAAAAAAAAAAAAAAAATGACTCCTCTGGATTGTGCTGAAATACTACTGTGTGTGCAGTCTTATACAGAGCTATTTGGGGACTTCTAAATACCCAGGACGGGCAATTCCTGACCTCTCGGGCACATCTGGCACCTTCAACAGCCCGAGTAGATATCTGTTTCATCTTCTTTCAGCAGGGAACTCTCTTGGGCCAGCCCAGTGACCATTCTTGATTGTCAGCTTTAAAACCATCAAGGGCATGCATCTGTCTACCCGGGGCCGGTCATAAAGAACACATTTTGTTTGCCTTATGGCCTGCAGTTTCAATGAACTAGAAAAGCCTTTGAACATACCTCTCAATAGGAGTACAATCAACATCAAATGAGGGCAGGAGAATGCCTGCCACAAGTGAAGTCCCCTCTGTAAACCATGTGGAAGGACAGCATCCTCTCCACCCCATGAGAACGCCTGGGAAGAGGATGCAGAGGGCACGTTGGAAAGAGAGCCTCTGTGGGCAGCTTCCCCCTGAGCCACCCCTGCAGCTGGATGAAGCTGCTGAACCTCTTTGGGTCCCGGTTCCCTGCTAGTGAAATGACCTTCCCTGCCTTTCTCTTACCCCAGGTGACGTGGCAAAACACTAACGACAAAACTGCTGATACCAATGGAAAGTTTTTAAAAATTAAAGAGACATCTGTGGAATGCCTGTGTTCTAAGAACGGTCACATATGCTAGATGATTTCATCTTCACGGTAAATTGATGAGGTGGCACCTCGCCTCCCACTTCACCAATGAGGAAACTGAAAGATAGGCAGTTAAGAAACTGCCCGGGGGCACCCGCCGGCCGGTGGTGTGGGAGGAGTGATCCTCCAGGTTTTCTCCAGGTCGCCAGGTGGTCGGCACGCCTGCAGTTCTACCACAGGTGCTGTGGCAGATTCGAACACTCGAATCAGATCAGATTAGGAGTAGGAAACCATCCAGAGCCAGAAGCCGTCGACAACCGTTCCTAAATGGCTATCTTCCTCTCATGGAGAAACAAACGAACTCCATCGGAAGCCACTGAGCCTTGGAAATCCAAGTTTTATTGGCACTGTGCTGAGTATCCAGGTCTTTCAGCTGAGAAGCAGATGTTCTGATTGTTCCAAGGTACCTGGCGTGAAACTGTATATTTTACCCTTTTACCCTCAACGTTCCCTATGACGGGTCAGACCTGTGGATTTACAGAATTAAATGGACACAGAACTAAATCCTGCCTATGGGGACAGGTAACTAGGCTTAGATCTACTGAATGGTAAAAACAAACAAACAAAACCCCACGAGCACTGTGTCACAAAATGCTATACGCAAGCACGAGCTTCCTAAAACAAAACAGTCCTCAGCAGATTTTGTACTGTTTTGCCCTATAAGCTACTTTTTTTCAGTTACAGAAAACTGCAAACTGCAATCCAAAGGCTTTTCAGGCTTGCATTTCCATCTTCCCTGAAAGTTTAGGAGGAAACATAATTCAATTTGGTCATCTTTCTCACTTTCTTCATGGTGCCTGCCAAATGAAACATTTTGCTTGTGTGCCTGGCTCCATGATACTACCTTTTAGAGAAGTTACCACACGTGAAATAATCATCTGCATTAGATTTATGTGGCTAGAGACTGAGTTTTTAAAAACATTTAATCTACCCCCCCTCCTGTGTTGTGCTTTGCCGTAACAATACTGATGATCTAAGAGTCTCCAGAAAGATACTCTCAATTGGGTTTCTGTTTGCAAACCAACAATCAACTGATATAAAATATCACCTTAAAAAGTTGCCCACGGTGGGGGGAACTGGTGGGGGGGAACCACCAGACCTTTGCGGAGGTAAAGGGGTGGGGGGAATGGTAGAGTTATAAAACTGGACTGTGGTAATGCACGCACAATTGTACACATTTACTCAAGAGCATCTGCACACTTACAGTTACTGAGTTTTACGATCTATAAATTATACCACAATAAAGCTGTTTAAAAATATGCCCAGGATTCACAAAGTGAGATTTTTCAGGTTCTGAGTGTTATTCAAATTAACATGAAAAGCATTCGTTTCTCCTCCACTGCAAATGTATTTATGGTATTTGGGGGCAATACGATTTTCTTCCAAGGCAGAGTTTCTCAACTTCAGCACTACTGTCATGGGGGCCAGATCATTCTTTGTGTCGGCGGGGCTGTCCTGGGCGGTCCTGTGCATCCGGGGATGTTTAGCAGCATCCCTGGCCTCTGTTCACTAGCCGCCAGCAGCGCTCCCTCACCCCAAAATGTGTCCAGACCTTGCCAAGTATCCCCTGGGGGGGAAAACAGCTCCTGGGTAAGAGCCACTGCTCTAGACACTGAACATTGGAAAAGAAACTTGCTCTCGGGAGGAGTGACTGACAAATACAAACACAGGCGTTCAGGACTCCCCCTAACGTGAAGGCTGGGTCTAGTGCCCCATTCGCAGCTCCCTGGCCAACGTAGGAAGCTTTTCCTCTTATGGTGGTGCCTCTGCCTGTGCTCGCTGCATATTCTACAGCCAGTGTCATTTCTAGATTATAAAACATTATTTTTTAAGTGAAGACTAATTTTCGAGTCCTGTGCCTATGTCAGTCTCTAAGTAAGGCACTCAGCCCAGAATCAAAGCAAAGTTCTCCGTAACTGCTTTGCAGCCCCTGACTGGGACACTGAGTACAGCAGCAGGCAATTTCTTTTCTTTTCTTTTCTTTTAATTCATATTGGAGTGTAATGAATTTACAATGTTGTGCTAGTTGCCTGCTGTAAGCAAAGTGAATCAGTTATACATAGACACATATCCACTCTTCTTTAGAGTCTTTTCCCATATAGGTCATTATAGAGTATTGAGTAGAGTTCCCTGTGCTATACAGTAGGTCCTTATTAGTTACCTGTTTTATATATAGTAGTGTGTACATGTCAATCCCAATCTCCCAATTTATCCCTCCCCCCCTTTCCCCCCTGGTAACTATAAGTTTGTTTTCTACATCTGTAACTCTATTTCTGTTTTAGCACCAGGCAATTTCATTTTGCCAGCATGAACCCAACACATTTAGGTTCCAGGAACTCTGGAGAAACTTCCACCTTTGAACTTCAAGATTGAAGTCATGGTCTCCATCTTAGAGATGAAGCAATCCAGGCTCAGAGGAAAACTAAGTGACTTGTGCCCAAGACCATAAAGTGGCAGAGCTGGGATACGAGACTAAGCCCCATGTTCTTTCTTGACTCCCAAGTTTACAGGGTATCCCCTACTCTGAGCTGCTGAGAAAACGTAGGGTGGACTAGACACCTGCAGGATGCCTCATACACAGGAGCCCATTTGAAATCCTCACTGTTAGGCTGTGAGGTGAGGGTTATTATTCCTACTTTACAGACAAGGAAATGGAGGCTGAGGTAAAGTCCTTGTCCAAGGTCACACAGCTGGACCTGAAATGTGAACTCAGGTGGCTCTTGGCCACCACTTCCTCCAGACTCCCCTCATGTAAAAATGGCCTATTTCACTAGGAAGAGTCAGTCATTGGTTTTTGGTTTTTTACTGCCTAAGTTACATTTTCATTCAAATAGATGTGGATTTCGGCTACTCATAATTTACTAGGGGCTCCTTTTATAACACTAAAAATCCAGTCCTATGCACATCCGTGAGAAAAAATCCTCTCTGCCCAGTTGTCAAGAAGTGGTCAGGGGCTTCCCTGGTGGTGCAGTGGTTGAGAGTCCGCCTGCCAATGCAGGGGACGTGGGTTCGTGCCCCGGTCCGGGAAGATCCCACATGCCGCAGAGTGGCTGGGCCCATGAGCCATGGCCACTGAGCCTGCGCGTCCGGAGCCTGTGCTCCGCAACGGGAGAGGCCACGACAGTGAGAGGCCCGCGTACGGCAAAAAAAAAAAAAAGTGGTCAGGCTAAAATTTCACTACTGCTCTTCTAACAGTTAATCATTTCCTCCGTTTTCTCTTCTCTCATTCATTCATCCAGTCAATAACCACATCACCTAGGATCTATTCAGAGTGACAAACACATATCAAATAATCACACAATTAAAAATCATGATGAAAGCACCAGTTAGGAAAAGTAAGTACAGAGGGGGTTCCAAAAATTTAGAATGGGAAGGCTGGCCAGGGTTGTAAAGGACACGCAAGGAATCTGAGATTTGCAGGAAGAGCTGGGAGTTCGTTTGAAAGTGAGGCAAGGGACTTTCCTGGCGGTCCAGTGGTTAAGACTCCATGCTTCCACTGCAGGGGGCACAGGTTCCATTCCTGGTTGGGGAACTAAGGTCCCACATGCCATGCAGTGCGGCCAAAAAGGAAAAAAAAAAAAAAAGAAAAAAGAAAGTGAGGCGAGAGGAGCTTTTGGTCCTAGTAAACAGTGTGTGCAAAGGCCCTGAGGTAGAAAGGAACCATGCACGCTAGGCCCTGAAAGGGGGCCAGAGATAGCAGTGGCCAGGCCACACAGGGTCTTGTGGACCCCTCGTAAAGAGAAATTAAGGGTCCTAACTAAGTAGGGGCAGAGCATGGTCAGATTTACATTTTTAATGATCAGTCTGGCTGTGTCACACAAGCGACCTGTGCCAGGACACAGTTCAAAGAGCTCTACTCTGGATCCTGCAAAACAAGTTTGTTTGTTTCTTTTCCCGCCCCCCCCTCCACCTTCTCTCTGGGCTGTGGTGCACCTCCCTGGCTGTGAGCTAGCTCCCTTCTTTCCCTGTTTCATTTGTGAAGTTTAAAGGACAAATCTTTTATCAGGTCTGGGACCTGTTTTCTTTCAGTAGCCCCCCCAGTAAAGTACTTCATCTCTTCCCAGAGCCCTCCCCACTCCCTAACCTCTCTATTCCCTCCAACTTGCTAAGTGGCCAGTCAGTGACAAAAGGTAGGAGCATCTGTCCTTTGGGGCATTCTTACATAGAGGGTAGAGACAAGCTGAGAAAGAAATACAGATTCTACTCTCTTGCACCTCCTCACACTCAATCAAGCACAGTTGGAAGAAAAAAAAAAAAAAAAGCAAATCTGAGATAATGTTAAGATTCCTGGATTCCCTCTTGGCCGTGCACACCCGCCTCCACCAATCCAGTGGCCGCCGCCAATGGACTTTAGCTCCCGCTGGCCCAACTCCAAGCTTTCATAACTACTTTCAGTTTCTCCACTACAAGAAGCTTCAGCTGACCGCACCCTGCCCCGCTAAGAGTCCTTAGCAGCCACTGACACTTCTTCCAGGAAGCCCTTGCTACCCCACCCACGCTTCGTGCCTCCTGCCCGTGAATGCCCTGCTCTGAGTTCCAACAGCGTTCTAAGAAAGCAGGTTCTTCAAACTTCATTGTAATTGGTTCACCCAACACATGCATGCAAGTGCATGCACACACACGGTCAGTAGCTCCAGAAGGACAGATTCTGGGGGTCACTGTCCCAGCATCTAGCACAATGCCTGGCATCCGGTTGGGAACCCCTCTAAATACTTACTGAATGAATGAGCAAATAGAAGTGGACACACTCAGAGTCTCCCAGGGGCAGGAAGAGAGACCTTAAATGAGAGAGGTTTTCCCTTCCTATAGGTTTGGTTGTGAATGTGAACATGAAACACTAAAGTTACACATTTTAGAAAAGGCGCTACATTTCACTCACGGAACTTTGAAAGGATCAAAAATATCAAAGCAGGGCACACGTGCTCATGGTTTTAGACAGGACCAAGACTGCAGGAAAGTTTTCAGACGTTAAGGTGGTAGCAGGGAAAGAAGATGCTCGTGAAGGGAACCCAATAAAAAGCCGGAACAGAAACACAGAGCTGACACGGCCCCCACCTGAGCCCACCCTGGCTGCAAAATGCCACGTCAACCGAGTAACGGACCCCGTTCTTATCTCTGTACAGTTCTCCCTTCGGTCCACTACTCTCCCGGTCTTGTTCTCATTTGTCAAATGCCCTTCATAACCAAGTCCTACCCCTTCACCTTTCTTAAAAGCACACTCCCCACTGGATCACTTTTGCATTCTGTCTTCAGAAACGCCAACCATGTGGCATTACTGTCTCACAGTTTCACTTTCTTGGCTGAATTCAAATGGGATAATCTTATATTGTCCAGGTCTGAACTAGGGTCTTGCTACTTGGAGTGTGGTCGGTGGACTAACACCACATCACCTGAGAGTCTGTTAGAAATGCGGTCTCTCAGCCCTTATCCCAGACCTCCTGATGCAGAATCAGAATTTAAACAGCTCCCCAGAAGAGTTCTGTGCACGCGAAAGTTTGAGAAGGGCTAGATCCTATGTTCACTCAACAAATATGTATTGAACCAGTGCAGGGTCTACAGTAGGTGTTCAACATACACAAGAGGATGTGAATGACGTGGAGAAAGGAAGTACAGATATTCCACTGAGGTTGAGAAGCTCCTGTAAATACTAAAAACAGCATCACCGGGGTGCGAGGTTCTAGCAGGATTAATAACCTTTACGCCCAAATTCAGACGTGGCCAACTGCATCTGGGTTGTGGGAATCTGGAATCTGGGAACTTGACCCTGTTTGCAGCAGGCGGGAGGAACACAGGGGAGGTGTGTGAGTGTGTGTGTGTCTCTTCCCCGCTTCAGCCACAGGCCGCAGGAGCTGACAAGGCCAAGTCCCCGCCCCCCTCAGCTGTCACCTTGTCAAAACAAAGCCGCTGCTGACAGCGCAGGGCCGGCCAGCCTGCCCGCGGCCTCGGGCAGTGCTCCCACCCCGGGAGCACGGCGCCCACATCTGGATCCGCAGCTAAGGGGCGACGGGGTGCCCGGAACTGGGGTGGAGAGGGGATGGCCAGAAACGCGCGTCCTCAAACTGAGCAGTAGCGCCCGCCGCGCTGGGCCGTCACCTTGCCAAATCCTGTTTACACCCCCGAGAGGCTGGGGCAGCGTTTCAACTAAACAAGTAAAAATACAGTAATGACTGGGCTGTCACCGCGCGCCGCAGAGCCTCCGCCCCCGGCCGAGGGCGCCCGGAGCTCCAGGACCCTAGCTTGGGGCTGCGCCGCCCAGCCCGCGCATTCCGCCCCTTCGAGCTCCCAAAGCGCCGGGAGTCCGGAATCCTATTCCAGCCTCACTCCTTCCACCCAGCTCCGCCCAGTGGGACTCGGGGAGAGGAGGGCGGAGAGGGGTCGCTCAGGTTCCCCAAAAGATGTTGCCTTGGCCCCGCTCCACTCCCTGGGAGGCGCCTCCGGCGAGCTCCTACAGAGCAACAAAGCCCCAGGGCAGCCCAGGAGCTCGGAGGCGGAGGCAACTCCTTCCAAGGCGGAGGAAGGAAAGGCTCTCGGTCGCGGCGATCCCTCCTTCCCACCCGACAGCACTCTGGTCCGAGAAGCAGCTAATTGGGCGCGGGCGACAGCAGCACTTCCGCGGTGCCGCGGCCCCGGGCGGGAGAAGGGGGCGGGAGGGGGATGGGGTACCGCGGGCCCGGCCGCGGCCCCTCGCGCGGGCCGGGCGCCGAGCGCGTACCTTGCAGGCGGAGTACACGCCGAGTTTCTCCAGTTTCTTGGCCCGCGGAGCGGAGCGCAGCTGTGCCTTCTTCACTGCGATTCGGGCCGAGCCGCCGCCTCCCGGCCCCTCGGCCGTGCCCGCCGCCGCCACCGCCGTAGCCGGTCCGCAGGCGCCCGAGCCCCCGGCGGCGGCGGCGGCGGCGCCAGGGGAGCCCTGCGGCGGCGCGGGCGGGGGCGCGGGGGGCGGTGGGGGCAGCGCCCCGAGCCCGGCCCCCGCCCCGCCGCCGCCCGGCCCGGCCCCGCCAGCCTCGGACATGCCGCTCCGGAGCACGGCAGGAGACGCCGAGTGTCAGGCGCCGCCGCCGCCGCCACCGCTGCCGCCGCCAGGGTCTCCCTCTCGGGCTCTGGTCGCCAGGAGCGCGAGACCCTCCCCCCGCGCCCTCCCGCCCCTGCGCCCACCCCCCTCCCCGCCCCCGCCCTCCCCCGCGCGCCACCCGCCCGGCTCGCTCCGGCCGCGGCCCGCGCGCTGACGGTGGCGGCGGCGGCGGCGGCGGCAGCTGCTCCCCCAGGAGGGAGGGGACTAGCGGCTCCGCGGCCGCGGCCGCCACTGCACACGCCCTCCCCCGGCTCTCCTCCCCGGGGCCCCGCTCGGCGCCCGGGCCGCCGACATGGTCCTGGGGTGCGGGCGGCGGGTGCCGGCCTCTCGGTATGGTTGGGGGCCAGCCCCCCGCCCCCAGCCCCCGGCTCTTTCCCGCTGCCTGCCGGGCGTGCGCCCCCCACTCCGCGCCTGGCACCCTGCGCTCGCCCGCCAGGGGGCGAGGCCAAGCCCGGGGGAAGGGGGAGGGGGAGGGGGGGGGGCAGGGGCCGGAGCCCAGGCACCTGCTGGCCGCCTGCGTCTCGGCAGCCCACCCCGCGCCCCCCAAGCTGACCCGGCGGAGGGAGGGGGCGGGGGAGGAGCGCGGGGGAGACTCCCATCATTTGTTCCTCCGCTCCATTCCACCCTCTGTCGGAACAGAGGCAACTTCCTCCACCCTAGCGGGAGCCAGAGAAAAAAAATATATTTTTGTAAAGTACTCGTCCATGCTAATCCTTTTCTTTGTTGCCAGTTCACCAAAATAAAGGCGTGATGTTTTCCATTTCTCTTTTTAGATACTTTTCCGTCCACCTTCACTCTTTTAGTTGAGAACGCTTTCATCCTATAATCAACTTCTGGATTGCATCTGCCAGAGGAAGGAAGAGACTGTTAATCGATATTTTCTGTAATTTTTGTTTGAAAGTGCTGGTTGTTAAAAGAACTGTCGTCCCAAAAGCAGGGTCACAATGAAAACTAAGCGCAGTGAGAAAAGTTTGCTAATAGGTCTCATCTCTGCAGAGTGGGAGTATAACCTCACTACTTTCTTTTCTATAATGTTCCATAGTTTTCCATTTTGATATCACCAGCATGCATTATTAAATAACCATGAAAAAAAATTAAGAAACATCCAAAAGAATGTGTTGATTTTGGCCTCAAACTTAAAAAAAAAAAAAAAAAAAGAACAAAAAGGAAAAAACTCGACTCAGCGTTTTCAACTTCGTTGAAACTGTTGCCAACTGTCGTTTTCATTGTTGATGACAATGAAGGTGGTGTTTAGTAATTCGGAGACCACGTTTCAGTTTTTTTCATTTGAAATTGTGAACCTTTGGTTGGCCTCTCTAAAGCAGTTTTTTAAAAGCGCAGCACTGTATCTCAGGACCCTTCACAAGTGCCCTGCTTTTGTAATGTGAATCACAATTTCTATATAATATGGGTCATAATGTGCGTATTATCAAATTCTTTACATACTGTAAAGCTCTTGCCCAGCTCCGGCCAGACCGCCTGCAGAAATGTGCTTTTCCCTGGAAATATTCCCCTTCCCATCCCGTTTTTTCCAGTTAATTTTCCTCTATCCTTTTTCTAGATTCTCTGTGTTCTTTTGACTTTTAATGCAAAGTGATATGTAAAAATGAACATTTTTTTTTAAGTTTGTAGATCCAGACAGTGACATTAGACAGCACAAAAGGAAATAACCTCTCCCAACTTGAGTCCTATCTCAAGGTCTGAAATTTTAGACTCTCTGGTTCCACCAGGACAGTAACCTGGGGCTTCTTTACTTAGCTTGATGTGCTCCGCTTTACCACTGTTACTCGCTTCTGGCTCTACTGAGGTGTTTTGCAGATTTTTATGATTCTTGCCTAAGCTGGATGGGAGTCTTAAAGACTGAGATCCCATGAACAAAGTCCAATATCATGATGTCAGCAGCTATTGATAGGGGTTTAGGTTCCACAATGTAGGCATTTGTCAAACTGATGGCCCCCTTGAGATCTGTGCATTTCACTGGATAAAAATATCCCTCATACATTAAAATTTTTTTTAATATTAAAGTCTAGTTGGTGGTGCTTCTGCTGAAAGTTTAGGGGTGCAGTGTCGTGATATATGCAGTATGCTTTAAGAAGCATTTAAAAAAAAGATGGAGTGGGATAGGGAGGGTGGGAGGGAGGGAGATGCAAGAGGGAATAGATATGGGGACATATGTATATGTATAACTGATTCACTTTGTTATAAAGCAGAAACTAACACACCATTGTCAAGCAATTATACTCCAATAAAGATGTTAAAAAAAAAAGATGGATTGATGCATCTGTGAATGCGCTAATAGGCAGATGAACAGATAGATACAAGATAAAGCAAGTAGAGTGAAATGTTAAGAGTTGAATCTAGGTAGTAGGTATATGGGTGTTCACTGTGTGGTTTTTAAAATCTTCTGTGTTTGAAATTTTCATCATAAAATGTTGGGGGGGACCCCAGCCTCAATATTAACTCACCCATCACCCCGTCCTCCCAAGCTGTCCCCAGAATTCAGGAGGCAGCCTATTTCCAGGATGTTCTGAAGCAGAAGAAAACAACCTCATTTCAACCGGCCCTGAAAACCATCACTGTCTGAGTGGTGAATGGCTTGTGACATCGACTGAACATTATTTTTCATTATTTCCCTGCTCAGAGCACCCAGATGACATACTGCCTTAGGCTGAAGGCCCACAGTTTCAAGGCCTTATTCAAAGTGTGTTATGAGCAGCAGGCAAGGACAGTTCAAGGGCAAAGGATTCAGGAGGCTTGCTGCCTCTGCATAATCAGGCTGCTGTGAGCATTTAGTGAGCTCCTGTGTGCAGTCCTTTTATGAAGTGAGCACCAAGAAAAGAAAAGGCAATGTTTTCATTTACAAAGTATTCACAACTGTGAAAGGATGTCCATCTAAAATGGAAATCTCATGCATGTTCCCTGAAAAGAACGGAACTTGGAACTTAAGAACTGAGAGACTGATTTGCCCTAAAGGCTGTTATACAGAAGACCCAGATTTACCTCCTGACCAATGAAAAAGCGCCAAGAGTCTCTTCCTGTCCTCAAGCCAATGAACTTACTGCTTGGACTGCAACCAGACTCCCCGTCTTTGCTCTCCCCCAACCCCATAAATACAGCCCACCCACACACCAGCACAGTCGCCCGTAGCTTGCTGTGGTTTGCATTTCCTTAAATTGCAATTCCCATGCTATTCCTGGGTAATCTCAATTTCTGGTAGTTCAAGCTTGCCTCAGTTTACCTCTTCATTTAGTTTAACACAACTTGCTGAGGTAAGCAAACCACAATTAGGAAAGAAAAGGCTTGGGGAGTAGGAATTGAGGGAGCAGGTTTACCCTTGGAGGTTACTTCTGGCTTATTAATACTATAGAATAGTATGCAGCTATCACAAAGAATGACCATTATACAAATGTAATAGCATAGGTGGGTCTCCAGGAAATGCTGCTGAATGAACCCTGTACAGTATAATACCATCTATACTAAAAGCAAACCCACACTGGCATATAAGTACAATTCTCTATGTGTTCAGTCAATGCATATAAAAATGCAAAAGCCAGAGAAAGATTTAGAAAGATGTGCAGCCAACTCCTAAATGTCGTTGCCTTTACTGGGCTCCCTTGAGAGTAAAACTTCTTTCTCTCATTTTTGTATTCCCAGTGCCTCACTCAAAGAAAGTTCTCAATAAATAGTAGTAGTTCTTTCTACGTGCAAACTGGACTGTCTGCTTCCCTTGCTCTACCATGATCCCCCTCTTCATGGTAGAGTTTTAAAACTGTAAGTGCAGGGGCTTCCCTGGTGGCTCAGTGGTTAAGGATCCGCCTGCCAATGCAGGGGACATGGGTTCAAGCCCTGGTCCAGGAAGATCCCACATGCCACGGAGCAACTAAGCCCGTGCGCCACAACTATTGAGCCTGCTCTCTAGAGCCCGTGAGCCACAACTACTGAGCCCGTGTGCTACAACTACTGAAGCCCACTCACCTAGAGCCTGTGCTCTGCACCAAGAGAAGCCACCGCAATGAGAAACCCGTGCATCACAACAAAGAGTAGCCCGCACTTGCTGTAACTAGAGAAAGCCCGCCCGCAGCAACTAAGACCCCATGCAAACAAAAATAAATAAATAAAAATAAAATTTAAAAAAAAATTGTAAGTGCAAACCTGATCTCACAACCCCCTGCTTGAAACCCTCCAAGGGCTTCTCATAACATTGAAAATACAATCACAACCCCATAACCTGACTGGCAAGGCCTACCTCTCCAGGCCCTTCTCCCAGGTGTGTGGTTTACTCCAGCCTAACTCAGGAAGCTTTTTCCTGCCTCAGGGCCTTTGCATTTGCTGTCTTGCCTGATACCTTCCCCCAGACATCATGGCTGGCCCTATTCATCTAGTATCCTTTGCCTGAGATGCCTTCCCATCTAAGGAAGGAAGGATGGGGACCATCTGCTGCTACTCCAACATCTAGTACCTCTTTGCCATAGTCCTTCTTACCCACCTTCTATAATACACCAACATCCTGAAGCCCACGGATGGATTGAAATTATCCCCACTGAGGATGCAGACTCTAAGGACTAGTCTGGACAAGGGGGTATCACAGCAGGTTTGGCCCAGTGTGTGGCCAATGGCTGGCATCCTTCCCTCCCAGCACAGCCACCTGCTTATTTAGAGACAACAGTCCGATGAGAATATAAAATAAAGAAGGAGGAGACAGATGTCTTAGGCTTGGGCCAACTTCCCACTGGAGAAAGTGGCTGTGATCACTGGACATTTATTTTAATAACCTCTAAAATAAACTCTATCTGTCTAAGGAAAAATTACTGGAAAACAATTATGAAATGAATCCTAGGATGGGGAAACATAAAATCTCTGTCCCTGGTTTTCAAGCATCTTTGCAATTAAATCATGATTTCCAGTGTGAGTCTTAACTATGCAGCAAATACCACTAGTGCTATTTTTTTCATTTTTATTTTTAGTTGTTCTTAATAGCAATTTTCATATCTAATGTGAATAGGCCTAAATGTATTTGGCTGAGCACTGCCCTTGTAAAGAGAGAGGGTTTTTTCCTTTTTTTTTTTCTGTTTATAATTACTAACACATATGGCTGTTTTACCAGCCTACCTACCATTTACAATGAAGGTACAAAGTAAATAAAAGAAATGAAGTCTCCTTCTTCTGAACTCCGGCTAAATGGCTGACTGCTTTTCTGAAGCAATATGTGAGTATCTACCTCTTTGAGCAACTTGAAAATTATGTAAGAAAATCAAATTTCCAAAGAACCAAACTTTGGTATGCCCTAGATTTTCTCTAACAATCTGAATATCATGAATTTTACTAATGTTAGTGCCAAATTATTGTTTAAAATAAACGTAAGAGGGAGTCTAATTCCCTAACTCTATAAAAGTGTTCATATACATAATTTCACAAATTAAGGAAAAGATTTTTAGGACAGGTTTTCTAGTTTAGGGTCTCCTTATCAAGGGAAAATCTGTTTCCTCAAGTCCTTAATCTTAAGTCCTGGCTGGCTGGCCCTCTGGGTCTAAAATCAAAGCTCAGAGTGGAGTGTTTCAAAATTTATAAAGTAGGTGCTATACATCAGCAACCACTTTGGGTGAAAACAACAAACAAACAAAAGAAAGTGTGAAGCATAGTAACATGACATCCTCCCAAAGCACAAAACTGTGTATGTTGTTATAAAATATTTCAAACACATAGAAAAATAAAGGGAGTGATTTAATTTCTGTACATTCACCAACCACATTTTCTTAATATTTTCATTTGCTGGCAAGATATATATTATTAGTTTAAGAAATCCTCCTTCCTAAGTCCCTTTATCTCAGTTTCCCAGTGCCTGCCTCCCCAGAAGTAAACACTCTAAGGCAGGCTGTATCCTTCTTGTTCATGTTTTTCAACATTTACAAAGTAAAGCCTGTAGTAAGCACACTAATTTAAAAAAAATTTTTTATTAAAGTAGAGTTGATTTACAATGTTGTGTTAGTTTCTGGTGTACAACACAGTGATTCAGTTGTACATAAATATCTATTCTTTTTCAGATTCTTTTCCATTATAGGTTATTACAAGATACTGATTATAGTTCCCTGTGGTATACAGTAGGCCCTTGTTGTTTATCTGTTTTATATATAGTAGTGTAAGGTATATATGTTAATCCCAAACTCCTAATTTATCTCTCCATCTCCCATCTCCTTTGGTAACCATAAGTTTGTTTTCTATGTCTGTAAGTCTGTTTCTGTTTTGTAAATAAGTTCGTTTGATCATTTTTTAAGATTCCACATATAAGTGATATCATATGATATGAGTCCTTCTCTGTCTGACTTACTTCACTTAGTATGATCATCTCTGGGTCCAGCCATGTTGCTACAAATGGCATTATTTCGTTCCTTTTTATGGCTGAGTAATATTCCATTGTATATATGTACCACATGTTTATCCATTCCTCTGTCGATGGACATTTAGGCTGCTTCCATGTCTTGGCTATTGTGAATAGTGCTGCTAGGAACATTGGAGTAAGCATTCTCATGTTAATTGTCTAGCTCAATGAATTTTTATTTATGCATATACTTGGTCATCCACCATCCAGATTGATATAACAATATATTCCCAGCACACAAGAAGGCTTCTTTTTGCCCCTTTCTCGTCAGTACCCTGAGGCAACCATTATTCTGGCTTCATCATCATAGATTAGTCTTGTCTGTTCTTGAACTTCATGTAAATATGCCCATACAGCATGGACTCATGTCGTCAGGCTTTTTTTTGGAATACTGTTATGTTTATGATACCTGTCATGTTGTTCCATGTGCCATATGTCACTTATTTTTATGGTTGTGTAGTATTCTATTATATGACTATCACAGTTTGTTTATTCATTCTCTTGTTGGTGAACATTTCCAGTTTTTTACTACTATGAATAAAGTTGCTATGAATATTCTTATAATGCCTTTTCGTAGTCGTATATGCTTATATCTCCAGGGTATATACCTAGGGGGGACAGTTACTAAATCATAGGGAAAGTGTATGTCAAGCTTTAATAGGTCCTGTCCCTCCCAAAATAATTGTACCAATTTATACTCCTGCCCACAGTGTGTGAGGATGACAGCGCCGCCCTCCTCATAAAGCTTCGGTACCGTCGATCTCTTTAATTTTCACCATTTTGGTGGTTGTCGAGTAGTCTATTTCTTTGTGGTTTTCATTAGCATTTACAACATGCATAATAACATTGAGCACATTTTCATTTGCGTCTTGGCATCTAGGATGTCCATCTTTTGTGAAATAAATGTCTGTGCTAGTCTTTTACCCATGTTTTATTGTTTTGTGGTAGATTTCTAATGTACAGTCTGGATTTGAATCCTTCAATGGATATATATGTTGCAAATCTCTTAGTCTGTGACTTTCTCTTTCACTCTTTTGAGTGTTCTTTGATGATCAGAAGCTTTTACTTTTATGGGTTTGATTTGTCGGTTTTTTTTTTTTTTTTTTTTTTTTTTTTTCCTTTTGCGGTATGCGGGCCTCTCACTGTTGTGGCCTCCCCCGTCGCAGAGCACAGGCTCCGGACGCGCAGGCTCAGCGGCCATGGCTCACGGGCCCAGCCGCTCCGCGGCATATGGGATCCTCCCAGACCGGGGCACGAACCCGTATCCCCTGCATCGGCAGGCGGACTCTCAACCACTTGCGCCACCAGGGAGGCCCGATTTGTCGGTATTTTATTTTATGTTTAGTGCTTCCACGTGTCCCATTTAAAAACTCTTTGCCTGGCCTGTGTTCGTAAAGATACTCTCCTATGCGTTCTTTGAGTTTTACAGACCTTATCTCTCACATGTACGTCTCTTTTGCAGCTCAGTCAACTACCGAGTATAATGTGAGATGGCAGTGGTCGTGGTCACCATCTTATTAAACTTTCTCTTTGTATTTTATTTCTAAACTATCATGTGAAATGTTTGGAGCAGAAGGATTGCCTTATAACATGGCCTTCTAGCTCAGTCTTTACTGAGAGTTCACTGTAATATTGCCTTTTAAGAATAGTCTTGATACTCCCATTAAAGACTGCATGCTCTTTAATTCGTTTTTAAAGCAGGATCACCCTTGGCCTCAGGCAAAAGGAGCCCCTACACTGGGGTCGACAGTTTAAAGAATTCCTTGTGCCGTAAACGCTCAAAGACAAAGTGGAAGCGGGGGCATCTCTGTCACTTGTCACTTGTCACCTGATATGAGCTTCAGACAGGGCAACCCCGTAAACCTGGACTTCACCCTTCTACCCAGCGGGATCAAGCCCTTGCCTGAGACGCACTTCCTCGCATCTGTTGTCCTTGAGCCTGGAAACAGAAGGCGCCTGCATAGGAATACTGAGAAGTTTTGCATGTGAAAGAGGCACCGTTTTGGAGTGCAGGAAGGATTTGAGTGGCAGGAATGCTTAGGTAAGAGAAAAGACAAATTAATTAACTTGTCAAATCCTCCTTCTAAGCATGAATGCAAAAGATTCTTGCATAACAAAGTATTCTTTCCCAGAGTACCAAGCAGCCGTTTTCTTGCTTCTCTTTGTGTTCCAATTCATGGTTCTGAGGATCCTCGTCAACTAGCGCCACATTCACTAATGCTGCCCAGTGTCTGAGGAACATTTTGTAATGTTAAGGAATTCATTTGACCCTTAAATGTATATGTATACAGATCTAAACATTATCTCCGGGAAGCACGAAATAGACTTTTTCATTGGCAAATAGATGAACATGAATGCAGAGTGTGAACAGTTTTATAAAATTATTTAGGAAGACGTCACTGAATTTTCTAAAAAGCTAATAAAACATTCAGCTTATTTTAATATCTTTGACTAAAAATTTGATAGTGATTAACTATAACTTCATTTTGCCTTTTAGTTTTGAAAGGGCACTTTGACTATGGTAGAAGAAAGAGCATTTTTTAAAATATAAAAAATAATTTGGATTTTTAAATTTTTTTACATTCATGTCATTCACCTTTTTTTGGATGAACATACATTTAAATTTTGTACACTTTAAATACGATTACATTTTGGCCGGGTAGTTATGTATAATTTTGAATTTAAAAAAATAAAGAAAAAAAAGTCCATGAGAAAAAAGTGCTTAAAATATTGTCTGGCAAATAATGAATATTCCATAAATATTAGGGATCCCTTTCTGCCACCCACCCTTTTCCTCTCTTGGTTTAAACTTGATATCAGATTAAACATCCTTTCCCTCCCTCTTTTTCCCACTCTCCACCCTCCAAATACAAACATACATATCCTGTTTGGAATGTGGTTGCCTTATGGAAACAAGTCTAAAATTTGGAAGAAAACAGAACCAGCAGAATTGACAGGAGACATTAGGGGAATCTAGTTGAGGCCAAATTAAAAGCTCAGTTGTTAAAGATACCCAATTCTTTTTGCAGAATTCTGACATACCACATATGTCAGGCACTGCTCAGCCTAGTGAGAAGTTTTGGGCATCTCAGAAATGTGGGTCTGACCAAAGGGAATTTAACCAATTCTTGCTAATCGTTTGACTTACAGGTTGGGCTGCCAGCCCTCAGCAAACCAAATGAAAGCTTCAGGAAGCTAGCACTGCTGGCCACATCCTCACAGCTTTAGACACACACCTGGAACGTTTTAACAGCTGGAATCCAATTTCTGAGTTGATCTATGAGAAAATCAAATTTGTTGTAGCACTCAACAATAATAAAAGAAGAATAACAGCTTGGGGGTACTTACTACATGGTAGGCACTGCGCTAATCCCTTTCTGCAAAATGTTCTATCTAACCCTTACCAGGACGTGAGGGCTATTATCTCCATCATAGAGATGAGGAACTTGGGGCTCAGAGAAGTTAAGTAACTTACACCAGACTCTCTCCTGATTTTAACCACTTTAACTTACAGCTGATGACAATGGTGGCTACTGTTTTTTTGTTTGCTTGTTTGTGTTTTTTATAATTTTTATTAGAGTATAGTCGATTTACAATGTTGTGTTAGTTTCAGGTGTACAGTAAACTGAATCAGTTATACGTACATATATGTATACACGTATACATATGTGTGGGTGTGTGTGTATATATATCTATATGTCTATATATCTATATCTATCTATATATATATCTATATATATACTATTTTTTTAGATTCATTTCCCGTATAGGCCATTACAGAGTATTGAGTAGAGTTCCCTGTGCTATACAGTAGGTCCTTATTTGTTATCTATTTTATATATAGTAGTGTGTATATGTGAATCCAATCTCCCAATTTATCCCTCCTCCCCCTTACCCCCTGGTAACCGTAAGTTTGTTTTCTACATCTGTGACTTTATTTCTGTTTTGTAAATAAGTTCATTTGTACCCTTTTTTAAGATTCCACATATAAGCGATATCATATATTTGTCTTTGTCTGACTTACTTCACTCAGTATGAAAACCTCTAGGTTCATCCATGTTGCTGCATGTAACATTATTTCGTTCTTTTTATGGCTGAGTAATATTCCAGTGTATATATGCACCACATCTTTGTCCATTCCTCTGTCAATGGACATGTAGGTTGCTTCCATGTCTTGGCTATTGTAAATAGTGTTGCAGTGAACATGGGGTGCACATATCTTTTCGAATTATGGCTTTCTCCAGGTATATGCCTAGGAGTGGGATTCCTGGGTCATATGGTAGCTCTATTTTTAGTTTTTTAAAGAATCTCCATACTATTCTCCATAGAGGTTGTACCAATTTACCTTCCCACCAACAGTGTGGGAGGGTTCCTTGATGGTGGCTACTGTTTACTGAGAGCTGACTAAGGGTCTGAACATGTGTTATAACAAATTTCATCTTTGTAAAAACTCTATAATGGGAAGCACTTAGGAGTCCCAGCTACAGATAAAGAACATTCAGCTGCAGCACCTGGAATTATGTGGAATACAGACGATAATAATAATAGGTGCAGAGTCTCTTCCCCACCTCCTCTTTTCTGTGCAGAAGAGGCTGTTTTTCATTCTAGGGCCGTACTAGTCAATATAGCTTTCTGTGGTAATGAAAATGTTTTACATCGGCACTGTCCAATATGGTAGCTACTGACCACATGTGGCCATTGAGCATGTAAAACGTGGCCGATAACACTGATGAACTAAAATTTTAATTTTCTTTTAACTAGTTAAATTTAAATAGCACACGTGGCAAGTAGCTACCATTTTGGACAGCACAGCTGTAGAGGGTAAAACTGCTTGGTGGCCAAGTTCCCAACAGAGTCTAAGAGTTTCTCACACTCCACTCTTCTTTCTCTTAGCTCTACTATTGGTCAGCTTCTGGGACAGGATCCTCAGACTAAGGCACTGCTAAGAACTGAGGAAGAGGGAAAAGGATCAGGATCTTTCTTACTCCCTTTATTCAAAATGAAATATTTATAGGGAATTCCCTGGCGGTCCAGTGGTTAGGACTCTGGGCTTTTCACTGCTGAGGGCACGGGTTCAATCCCTGGTCGGGGAACTAAGATCCTGCAAACTGTGCGGACACAGACAAAAAGAAAAAAAAAAACCTAAATATTTAAGTGTGCAAACACTTATTTCACGTGTTCATTTATTTATCTAACAAATATTTATGGAACTCTCCCCACATGGCAGGTATATCTGCTTATTATAAGTCTATGCATTGGCCCCTGGGTTAAAACAGCAAGCAAGGCAGGACTGGAGAGACAGACATTAATTAAATCATCACACAAATGCATCATTAGAAACTCAAATAAAGGGAAAGTATCAGAAGTTGTGAAGGCATTTAAGGATGGAGGATTCACGTGAGGCATTGGGAAACACTTTAATTGTTTTTTTTTTTTTTTTTTTTTGGCTGCGTTGGCTCTTCGTTGCTGCGCACGGGTCTTTCTCTAGTTGCGGAGAACAGGGGCTACTCTTCATTGCAGTGTGTGGGCTTCTCATTGCGGTGGCTTGTCTTGCTGTGGAACACGGCCTCTAGGCGTGTGGGCTTCAGTAGTTGTGGCTCGCAGGCTCTGTAGTTGTGGTGCACGGGCTTAGTTGCTCCACAGCATGTGGGATCTTCCCTGACCCGGGCTCGAACCCCTGTCCCCTGCATTGGCAGGAGGATTCTTAACCACTGTGCCACAAGGGAAGCCCTGGGAAACACTTTTCTGATGGTGCTCAAGTTCAGCTTGTGGAAGTGATGTTTTAGCTGAGAAACTAAGAATGAGTTAGAATTAACTGAGTGACAAGGAAGCAAAAGCATTCAGGGTGGAGGGAATAGCATGTACAGGGCTGAGGTGTGCAGAGTGTAGACATGATTAAGGAACTTTAAAGAAAGGGTCAGTGGGGGAATTCCCGGGCAATCCAGTGGTTAGGACTCTGCGCTTTCACTGCCGAGGTCCCAGGTTCAATTCCTGGTCAGGGAACTAAGATCCCACAAGCTGCATGCAGTGTGGCAAAAAAAAAAAAAAAAAGAAAAAGAAAAAGAAAGAAAAGAAAAAGAAAAAGGAAAAAAGAAAGGACAGTGGGAAGAGACAGGCTGAGGCTTTCTACACAGCTTCATTTGCCATATCAGGGCTTTTGACCTTTATCCTAAAAGCAGTGGCTGGCTACTGAAAGGATTTAAGCAGAAGAGTGACCTGATTAGAAGATAAACTTAAAAAACAAAACCAAACACACAAAAACCTTGGCTTTTCACAAGGGTGTCATTGTTCCCTGTTCCTTCCTTCCCTCTCCAGCAGGCAGGCAGGTGACTTCCCCAGACACAGGGCTGCAGCTGGCTCAGGACAGACTAGAAGAGCTTGGTCCTGGGCCCAGGGGATGAATGGAGCTGAGCTGTGTTCTTTCCTCTCATGCTCTGTGTGTTCTGTGTGTTTCTGCCATTGAATAAATACTGGGTATTTATAAAAACTGTCAGCAAGCCACCCACTCCCTTTTCTCTGCCTCAGGCTCAGAAGCCCTCAAACAGTAACAGGCTGTACCAGAATCTCTGTGATATCCAGAGATCCAGCTCCTAAAGGACAGCTAAATATAACTCTCTTCCACACGCTGGTGCCTGTCGTCTCCACTTTTACGATACTAGCTCTGGAACATCCAGGAAACTTGAACTTGACGGGCAGTTTACACCAAACCAGGGCAGAGGGGTGTCACTGGGGAGGTGGGGTGACTTTCAGTATTTTCTTTTCTGGCCACCTTTCCATTGAGCCACAGGTCACGGATTGGCCTTCAGAGGGTAGAATGACAAGTGAAAGAATTTATTCCAGTGAGAGAAAGGCAAGAAGAGTGAAAAGGAGAGGAATGACTTGTGAGTGTATTTGAACTTCAAAATAATGAGACTACAACTTCCTTCACAAAATGCAACTGTTACAGTCCTCTTCTTCCAAAATGAATTGATTTTACCTCCTTCCCTGGCATCGTAGAAAAGTCACCCATTTTGCTGTAACACACTTGACCTTGATTCCCAGCTCTGCCGCTTACTCGGGGCAAGGTAACTCACCGCACAGAGCTTCAGGGTCCTTGTCTAAAAATGAGTTAATGGTGCTTGTTTGCAGGGTTGTGTGGCTGTGAGACAATGTGGATGGAATGCTTAGAAATAAGCAGGGATTCCCCTGGCGGTCCAGGGACTCCACGCTTCCAGTGCTGGGGACGTGGGTTCGATCCCTGGTCCAGGAACTGAGATCCTGCAAGCTGTGTGGCACAGCCAAAAAAAAAAAAAAAAAAAAAACAGAAAAAGAGAAAGAAATAAACACTGGCTTTGTTATCCAGTAATGCATCTGTGTGTCTCTCTTCCCCATGACACCGAGCTCCTCAAGTGCAGAGAACTCTCACTGGCCTTTATATTGACTACCTACTCCTGAAAGTGTTCAAGATAAAAAATGAATTGTTGATGTAGTTATCTAATAGTAAAGGAATTCCTCTCTTCCTGCCCAAGATGGTCTATCTTCTAATTTCCTACACCCTTGACTGTTTATTTAGACACAAATTGGGAAAATAAAATTAGTGGATACACTTCCAGAAAGATAGTTTCCTACAATGTTTCTACTTACACATACACATACATATCTTAAATTAAATAACTTTATTTTTAAAGCAGTTTTAGGGTTACAGAAAAATCAAACAGAGAGTACAGAGATTTCTCACATGCCCCTTCACTCCCTTTCCTCTACTGTATTAACATCTGGCAATAGTGTGGTACATTTGTTACAACTATTGAGCCAGCAATGATACGTTGTTATTGACAAAGTCCATAGTTTACATTAAAGTTCACTCTTTGTGTTGTACATTCTATGAGTTTTGACAAACGTATAATGGCATGTAGCCACCATTACAGTTTCATACAGAATAGTTTTGCTGCTCTAAAAAGCCCCTGTGCCCACCCATTTATCCCTCCCACCCCACCCACCAACCCCTAGAAACCACTGATCCTTATACTCTCTCCGTAGTTTTGTCTTTTCCAGAAGTTGTGTAGCCGGAATCATACAATATGTTGCCCTTTCAGATTGGCATCTTTTACCTAGTAACATGCATTTAAGATTTATCCATGGATGCAAAGTTGGGAGGCCCACACGGCAAGGAGGTTGAGGGCAGCCTCTGGAAACTGAGGGCCACCTCCAGTGAACAGTCAGCAAGAAGCCAGGGTCCTCCATCTTGGAAATGCAAGGAAATGAACTCTGCTATCGACCTGAGTGAACTTGTGAGTGTATCGTTCCCTAGCTGAGCCTCCTGATGAGAACCTAGCCCTGACCAATATCTGATGGCAGCCTTACAGAAGACCCACCCAAGCTGTGCTGCACAGAAATCATGAGGTAATAAATATATGTTGATTTATGTTACTAAGTCGTGGTAGTTTATTGTGCAGCAATAGATAACTAATATACACTTGTTGAGAGATATTTGGGTTGTTTCCAGTTTTTCCTGACTATCAACTATGCTAATATAACTGCTCTGATGCATGTCTCCTTGGTGCATACCCACAATTGTTTCTATAGAGCAAATTACTTGAAAGGGACTTACAGGCATAAGGCATTGGGCAAGACAGAGGGTGGCAAAGTTTTTCTGGGAAGGACCAGGTAGTAACTGTTTTAAGCTCTGAAGGCCCTGTAGTCTCTGTTGCAACTATTCAATTCTGAAATCGTATTACGAAAATGCCGAAGACAATCCATGTGAGAATGAGCATGGCTGTGTTTTAATATTTCATTTGTGAACACTGATACGTGAATTTTGAATAATTTTCACATGCTACAAAATATTGTATTTCTGGTTTGTTTCAACCAATTAAAAATGTAAAAAACATTCTTAGCTTGCAGACTACATAAAAACAGGTAGAGACCAGATGGGCCCACAAGCCATAGTTTGCAGGTCCTTGGGATTTTCAACTTACAGGATAGGGCAACATTGTTTTCTGAAGTAATGGTCCTGATTTTCCCTCCCATCAGTAGTGTAATGTTTAGGAGTTCTCGTGGCTCCACATCCTCGCCCATATTTGTGACATCTATGCAATATTGAGTTTTCCAATCCAAAACATAGATGAGTCTTTGCCTTTATTCATATTTTCTTTTATGTTCTTGGTAGTTTTTTCAGATGAATTTTTCCCTCATACTTATTTTGAGTTTCTTTTTTTTTTAAACGTTCTTTTTGGGTTTTTTTTGGCTGCGTTGGGTCTTCATTTCTACGTGTGAGCTTTCTCTAGTTGTGGCGAGTGGGGGCTACTCTTCATTGCGGTGAGCGTGCTTCTCATTGCGGTGGCTTCTCTTGTTGCAGAGCATGGGCTCTAGGCACATGGGCTTCAGTAGCTGTAGCTCAGAGGTTCAGTAGTTGTGGCTCATGGGCTTAGTTACTCCACGGCATGTGGGATCTTCCCGGACCAGGGATTGAACCCGTGTCTCCTGTATTGGCAGGCTGATTCTTAACCACTACACAACCAGGGAAGTCCCGGGTTTATTTCTAATTAAATTATTTTCTTGTTGTAATATCTAGTGGGTTCTTTTTTCTCTTGTATTTCAAATTATTTTTTGTACATTAATTATGTAATCCTCCACCTTAGAAGGTTTCTTTATTTTTTCTTTATATTTGGGCAAACGTAGTACAAGTTGTCATTTTAGTGGACACATGATATTCTCAAGAATATTAAAGGCTTGGGTGGCTTCCCTGGTGGTGCAGTGGTTGAGAGTCCGCCTGCCGATGCAGGGGACACAGGTTCATGCCCCAGTCCAGGAAGATCCCACGTGCCACGGAGCGGCTGGGCCCGTGAGCCATGGCTGCTGAGCCTGTGCGTCCGGAGCCTGTGCTCCGCAATGAGAGAGGCCACAACAGTGAGAGGCCCGCGTACCAAGGGAAAAAAAAAACAAAAAACAAGAATATTAAAGGCTTGGGACATCCCTGGTGGTCCAGTGGTTAAGAATCCGCCTTCCAATGCAGGGGATGCGTGTTCAATCCCTGGTCTGGAAAGATCCCACATGCCGCGGGGCATCTAAGCCCACACAACTGGAGTTGAGGCCCGCGCGCGACAACGAAGAGCCTGCATGCCGCAACAAAGACCTGACACAGCCAAAAAAAAAAAAAGACAAAGTCTTAAGACTCTGAAATAGCTTTGCATCGTTTCCTGCCCACTCTTCTAGGTTGCTTTTGAAATATGTATATGTACATATTACATATGTGTGTATGTGTGTGTGTGTGAGTGTGTGTGTGTGTGTGTGTGTGTGTAAAGGTGACATGGAGCTAGGGTGGTGAGGATGGATATAGACATAAGCAGGGCCGAAAGTGAGCAGAAAGAAACAAATAGGTGAAAGTGGATCATGGGGAGAGAATTTAATGGAAATGTTTATGCAAAGGTGGTTGTGGAACATGGGGAGACTAAATAATGTTACTAAGTTAACATTAATGATAATAACAATTACGTATTGAGCATCTACGCTGTACACTGTGCTCAGTGTTTGATAGACATCGCTTATTTCACATCAACCAGCAAGGTTCCTAGTATTATCTCTATTTCACCGCTGACAAAACTGGGGTCCCAAATGGCTAGATAACCTAAGAGCACCAACAAACCAGCAACAAGCTGGGATTCGAGTCCAGCCAGCATGCTCCTAAGCCTTTGCTACTTCCATTCTGCCATGTTGACTTTCCGTGGGTCGGATATCCCGCAAGCAGCAGCATCCACATGAAGAGGCCTGGACCTCTGTGTTCGTGTTCATTGTAATGTTATTATAGCAAACAAAACAGAACAAAAACAACTACTTCATTACAGGTAAATGGTTCAATAATCTATGTTACATGTTTACACTTACTGTAGAATATAATAGAGTGGTTAAAAAGAATGGGGTAGGGGGAATTCCTTGGCGGTCCTGCAGTTAGGGCTCAGCACTCTCACTGCCGAGGACCAGGCTTTGATCCCTGGTAGGGGAACTAAGATCCCACATGCCATGCAGCATGGAAAAAAAAAAAATGGAGTAGGTTGATAGGTACTGACTATCGACCTAAAAAATCATCACCCCAGGGCCTCCCTGGTGGCGCAGTGGTTGAGAGTCCGCCTGCCGATGCAGGGGATACGGGTTCGTGCCCCGGTCTGGGAGGATCCCATATGCCGCGGAGCGGCTGGGCCCGTGAGCCATGGCCGCTGGGCCTGCTCATCCAGAGCCTGTGCTCCGCAACGGGAGAGGCCACAACAGTGAGAGGCCCACACACCGCAAAAAGAAAAATAAAAAATAAAAAATAAAAAATAAAAAAAAAATAAAATAAAATAAAAAAAAATCATCACCCCATACTAGTAAGTGACGGGAAACATTTACAGAATAATATTATGATTATGCTGCCATGTTATTTTTTAAGATACAGAAAACAAGACTTAATGGAGTCTACAAGTGTATTCCTATATAAAAATTCATCAAACTGTACATTTAGAATTTCTGCAACTGACTGTACGCAAATTAAATCTGAATTTCAAATTAGACTGTGTCCATGTTTTCATGCACATCCATATGAAAATACATAGAAACCAGTCTGGAACAATTTACACCCAATTTTTGGCAGTGGTAACTTTGGGGAAAGGAAGCTCTCTTCTTTTCCTCTACATACTTCTGTATTGTTTGAATATTTTAAAAAGGTGTCATTGGGTGTCTAATAAATAAATAGAAGTACATGTTTTTGTCAATAAAAGAAATAACATAAAATAATTAATCAATTCATAGACAACATTAACAGACAGCAAATACACTTTGGAAGAAAAGAAGCTACTGAGAATCCATGTAGAGATAGACCCAACGGCTTCCTTGCAAAGTATTTCAGGAATATGTTTTCTCTATTTTTGCCTCTCTGGAAAGAAGTTGATCCTAAGCCACTTTTGTAAGGAGGTTTTCCTACAACCCTAATCACCAGCGGGCCTGAGGGCTGCATGTGGAGATATGAACACTCAGCCACCCTGAGAGAGATACCTGACCCCGCCCGGGAGCTGGAGCTGACAGGAGACTCAGGACTTGCTTGAAAAAACTGCCTCAGTAACCTTCTCACACTGACGTGGCATGGGTGTGATGCAGCTGCTGGGAGTGAGCAGGCAGTACACCTGCATGAGTGGTGTGAAGGAATTATGGAATGAGGAATTCATTCTGGAGGACTTCCCTGGCGATCCAGTGGTTAAGACTGTGCCCTTCCAATTCAGGAGGCATGGGTTTGATCCCTGGTTGGGGAACTAAGATCCCACATGCCGTTCGGCGCAGCAAAAAAAAAAAAAAAAAGAATTAATTGTTGAAATCTGACCTCACACGATTTGTGGAAGGAGCCGGGCAACTGAACATCTGGTAAAGGGAGCTGGAAGGACCAGAGGAGTCCCTAGCCAGTCTGAGAAGCCAAGGATATCCAGCCACTGAAGTAGGACCACAGAAGTCATGCTGATGGAGGAATCTGGAGGCAGTATTTGCCTTTGGGGGTCCACCTGCTGGTGGATCTGGGGCTGCTGTTGGCAACGTAGAGGGAGTGAGGACAAGCTGGACCTGCTAGGCACCTCTGCATCTGGGGTCATCTCATTGAACCATGGCGGCGTTCAGATATACTGCCCCCAAATTCCTTTCTTGCAAGTCTAACCTGGAACCACACAGGGAAAAGCATTCTGGAAAACATAGTTTCTAACCTAACCAAGTTAATGGTGGGAGATGATTCTGGAGGGAAGGTGGTGAGTTCCATTTTGGACATGTTAATTTGGGGTTGACTGGGATATGTGCTCGTGGTGATGTCCAGTAAGGAGTCGGGCTTGTCCAATCTTCTTCAATATGCAAACAAACTGTTCTAAGACTCTAGTTCTAATCCAGGCCTGGGGTGAGAAAGTGGAAGGCCACTGTGGATTAAGAACCTAGGAACTAAAGATATCGACCAGGAATAAAGTCAGCCTCAAGAAATAAAGTCCAAAAAACAAAAAGCCTGTACCTTTCAAGCAGTGACTTGGGGCGGCAGGATGGGAGTGGGGATGGCGAGACTCTCCAGGGCAGGTAGGAAGAGCTGGAGAGATGGCTTGAGATACCTTACCCTTGAGTGGGAAGACAACTCTACATTAATTGAGAGTCACTCTTTTCATTTTTTTTCTTTTTTTTTTTCTCTTTTCATTTTTTAAGTCTTATTATGCAGGCATAAGGCAGGCTATTCAATGAATGATCCTTCTTTCAGAAATTTCAAAGACAAGTTTGTTACTTAACACAATTGGTGACCTTATTGCTTCACAATTCTTCAGAATCATAGAGTGAGTTCTGACTGAGGTTCCAGGTGATGTAGTAAACATTCCACGCAGAGAGGTCCACCAGCAGGTCAGGGGACCCTCCCGCCGGCATCACCACCATCACCACTATCACCCACCCCTCCACTCCTGCCACTGCCAACACTAGCCAGGTTGGAGGAACAGAGGCTGGGAAAGGTGGTAAAGAGAGGGCAAAGGATGGTGGCAATCCCAAAGGAACATGGAAGTTAATAGCGCTTTCAGGTAACGTTTCTTCATTTGTATTGGATAACAAATGTAGTCAATGAACAATTATATCTGCAGTTTTCTTTTTCCTCCACTTTCTTAGTCATCAAATGAAACTTTGGCTTCCTGTTAGACTATGTACGTGGAGGAGTGGTATATTCCTCTGACTGCCTTATACAAAAAGGATTTCTTTCTCTCTCTCTCTACTTTTATTCTGCTATATTTTTCATGATAGTACTTATCTCTGATATTATGTGTTTCCATGTTTCCTTTACTTATTGTCTGTCTTTCATATCAGAATATAAGTTTCATTACAGAAAATGCCTTCGTTCACATCTCTATCCCAAGCAGATAAACCAGTACCTGGCAAATTGCAGACATCCAAGTGTTTGTTGAATGAATGAACGAATATATGAAGATGCATTACATTCTAAGAATGGCTCCATGTGAGAGAGAGTTGTATTATGGTTATATATAGGAAAATAAAATTCTGATATAACTTTATTTTTATCTGATGACTTTAGGTCTAGCTATAGAATTGGTATGCCTTATATATTATCCCAACAGTTCCACAAGCCTCAGAAAAACTGTATCCTTTATATGAATATTACCAAATAATAGCAAGTTAAAAATATTTGATATACATTTTGGTCAGAAGAGCTGAAAAGCTTTGCCGGTACCCATTTTTTCCACTACTCTGTGTGCCTGTCCGCCTCCTTGGCTGGGTCCTCTTCAGCCTTCTGCCTGCTAGCTGGTCATCCCTTTGGTTTGGCCTTGGAGCCCTTGCTCCTCTTTCTCAACTGAGCATTTTTCTAGGTCAGCTTCTCAAGTGTCATGGTGCCATTCCTAGCCAGATGAAGTTTGGGCCCCTGGTTGAGCCCTGTCATGGGGCTCTGTTCTGGCTTCATCTGACCTGTCTGGTTCTTTGTATGAGCACATGGGTGGGACTACAGACTCCTCCGCTCATAGCTTCAAGGGCAAGACACCAGCCTTATTCGTAAGCTGCACTGTAGCTGCACAGTAGCTGGCCTGTTGTAGGTATTGAAGAAGTGAATGGATGTTGACTAAATACTGAAATATCGATGAGTGAGGTTGATAGAACTGGGGGATTTGCTTTAAAATACTCCAGTAAAAATGAGTAAAATGAAATAACGTGGCTGAGGACACAGAGGAAACGAGAGTGAAAAAACGTTGGTAATGGTTGAAGCTGGTGATGGGTATATGGGGCCTCATTATATGTTTCTATTTTTGTGTGATTTTAAAATTTTTCATTAAAAAAGAAACAAGTTTCTTTTAGATTCTTATGGTGGTTTTCTGCTGCTAAATCCAAATATTTGTACATTTTATAGACAACATTAAAAAAATATACTGTTTTAATTAAGATAACTGAATAAAGAAAAAGTTAAAAATAGAAAAGCAAAACAAAAAAAGAAACCAGAATTGGTTGGTGAGGCAAAGCCAGGGAAACTTGCTAATAGGCTAATAGTTCAATGAGCATTTATGAAGTGGAAATTTGTAAATGAAATTTTACTGTAGGGATGAGTAGCTGTATCCAATAGAGTTGTGCACATCAGGGAATTAAATACACATAAGGAAAGGAGCAGACTAAATATACCCATATCAAATACAATTCATATATGAGTTGAGTTGAAGTTAGCTAATTTTTTAAAATTAAATTGAAGTATGGTTGATTTACAATGTTGTGTTAAGTTTCTGCTGTACAGCAAAGTAATTCAGTTATACATATGTATACTTTTTAAATATTCTTTTCCATTAGGGTTTATCACAGGATATTGAATATAGTTCCCTGTGTTATACAGTAGGGCCTTGTTGTTTATCTATTTTATATATAGTAGTTTGTATCTGTTAATCCCAAACTCCTAATTTATCCCCCCCACCCCCTTTTCCCTTTGGTAACCATAAGTTTGTTTTCATTTTAAAAATTTATTTTATTGAAGTATAGTTGATTTACAATGTTGTGTTAATTTCTACTGTACAGCAAAGTGATTCAGTTATACATACATATATCTTTTTCATATTCTTTTCCATTATGTTTATCACAGGATACTGAATATAGTTTCCTGTGCTGTACAGTAGGACCTTGTTGTCTATCCATCCTATATATATATAATACTAGTTTGCATCTGGAAGTTAGCTGGTTTTAAGATATCACATTTCATAAACATTTAAAATCACTAACTTTGATTTTTCAGGTTTTAAAATATTTTGTAACCAAAGCATTTTTTTTCAGGTCTCTCATACCTCCACAGGCCCTTTCAAAGATCTCTTGCCCTAGGAATTGCCCATAAAAATGGATACAAATGGCTTCATGTGCTGAGTACTGTTGTAGATGCTTCAGATAGGAAGGAGTGTAAGAAGGGGTGTCTGCTTTCTGGAAATGTATCATCCAGCTCCTTTCCTTTCCACAGGCCATACCTCTTTCCCTTTGCAGTCCTAAAAAATTCTGTCCTTACTATCCATTCTTTTCATCATTCTGCTTGGTTTTGGCATATCCCATTCATTTTCTTGAGAACTCTTTAATTAGGACAAAAGTGGGTTTTTTAAATTATTATATTTCTTTATATAATATTATTATATAAATAAAATTATTTTATTATTAGGACAAAATCGAATACAAAAATAATTATGCTTATATTTGAAATCACATTCCTAGATCTCAAGCATATACCTTCACTTGCCTAGAAAAAATATTGTGCTGATTTATCTGAGTATTCGTTCTTAGAGGTCTAGCTGACTTTATGGAGATTTTGCCGAATTTCATTTGGGCCTACACAGGCCAATCACCAATTCCTTAAGTACTTACTATGTGTTTTGGGGGGGAATCACAGAAAGAGGAATAAGAATATTCTAGGCCGATATAAAATATCAAGGAGCCAAAGCAAATTGCAAAGATAGGGGCCTGCTTGAAGAGATTTTCAGTGCATCATTCCAGGCATGTAAATATCTTTTATCCTGTTTGCAGAGTGTTTTGGAAATCAAGGCAATTGTACACAAGAAAACTGACATATGATTCAGATGAGGGAGTCCCACTTACATGGAGAAGAAAGCATTTTAAAAGGAAAAAGACGAGACCATCACAAAGTGCAGGTCTACAATGAGATGATCACATTTCCCTGTTCCATATGCAAGCATGAAATTGACCTACCTGGAATATTCCTCCATAAAAAGCAGCATGTAGCTCTGGCTACACTGGGCTTTCAGTGGATGGATGGGAAGAAACCAGGGCTCTCAGCGATTGTTGATGAGAGGCAGTCCATCATTGCTAAACTATTGTCATCTTCTGCATTTACTGAAAAAATCTTACATAGCATTAATAATGCTTTTGAGCTCCTTTGGAAGAAACAAATACCAGCATACTATAAGATTATTGATAACATTCACAAGAGTTCAATATATCCTCAAAAAATCTGTCACCTATTAATTAAAGGAGCAGCCATCTGCGAAGACAGGAATTCTACATGGAGAGCTGTCATGAATGATAAATTCACTGTCGTGAATAATTTTGGCAACAAACCCAATGTGTGTTTTTTTGGTTTGTTTGATGGACATCACGGTGCCTCGGCAGCAGACTTGACTTCAATGGAACTCCCAGTTTTACTTCTCCATCAACTTTCCGGACTTGATCCTTCCTACGAAATGACCCCTGAAGAGCAAAAAGTAATCAATTCTTTTCACACAGTGTTTAGAGAAGACTACAGAGCTATAGAAGACTCCTTCTCCTCCATAAAGAAGAAGACAAAAGCATTGAAATGTGAGTATGAGAACATACACAAAGCCTTTGCAAAAGCATTTTGGAGAATGGACAGGCTTTTACGTCTTGGAAGGAAAGAAGTGTCCAGGGCTCGATGGAGCGGCTGTTCTGCAGTTACTTGCATATTGGAAGGCAACATTAAAAGTCCCAAAGCTAAGATGTCTTGGAGAAGATTCAGTGACCTTGATGCTTTGGTCCCTTTCCAGGGGATGCCGAAAATAATTTCTGGAGTGCTACATATTGCAAACACTGGTATGTATATTGAATGGTACCAGGTTACACCTTAACATGTTTTATTCCTGGCAGCAAAACCTCTCTTGCTTCCAGAATTATCTAGTGACCTATTATTTAATGACTTACTAGTGCCTAGATATTTCACTGACCAATTTAAGAAACGATCAATAACCACAGTTTAAATGTAGATTTGCAGGCACAAAATGAATTGTAATTATGTCTCAAGGAGGCACGTATATGAAATAATGTGACCAAAACATGACGTTTTCTAAATGGGGTAGCAACACATCTATTGATAAAGGCAAAGCAAATCTGTTACATTTGCTCAGATCGGAATGAAACCAAAACATTTCCCACACTTGCCTTTTTCGGGAGAATGGAAAGTTTTTTGAGTGTTGTTAGTATAGCTGCTCAAACTGGTCAGTTTTTCTGGTAACTAACATATTTGCAGCAGGTCACTCTTGTGCTCACTGGCCAAGTTGCATCGATTTCATCTTAGGAAAAACAATCGTTCATGATTCAGTTTTATAGGCGTGTATTTCCTTCTCCAAAAATTTTGGCTGGATTCTTTTAATTTTATTTCAAGAAGCAATTCTTTTGACATGCTGTGCTAAAGTTCTAGCTAAGGAGCTTGCCAAAATGGAAAGCCCAGAGGTAAGAGTTTTAGCCAAGTTAACCCAAGTTCCATGAGATGCTTAACTAGGGTTCCACCACCCCTTTCCTTGGTAAAATTATTAATGACAGTGTCCACTTACTGAATATTGCATACAGAGTAATTTCTCATGTAGTCTTCCAAGAACTCTGATATCTAAAGATATCTAAGTATTGTTTTTAAAAATATATATATTCAACATGTAACACTGTGTAAGTTTAAGAAGCACAACATGTTAATTTGATACATTTTTATATTGTAAACATGATTGCCATTGTAGCGATAATTACCATTTCTATCACATTACATAATCATCATTTCTTTATAGTGGTTGAAAAAAATTAAGTTCTAGTCTCTTAGCAAGTTTGATGATTAAAATATATACGTTCTCTCTCTTCCCAATATTGTGTATTAGACCTCTAAGACATATTTCCTGCTCATTGCAAGTTTGGACCCTTAAACCATATCTGTTCTCCTTCCCAACCCCTGCCGCCATTTCTAAGTGATGTTGACCCAATTGTCCAGATGAGAAAATAGAACCTCGGAGAGGTGAAATTATTTGTTCAAGGTGTCAGAGGTAATAGGAATTGGAGCTGGAAATCAAACTGCCTCTGAAGGGGATTGCTTCCAGAGTCTGAGGAGTCTGGGACTCAGGGAGTGGGACTTTGGCCCACACCAGGGCCAGATATACTCACCAAGACCATGACAATGTCAAGGTCCCTGGAAGCTGGCCTGTTTCTGATCTAACTCTGGTTGTGAGCCCAAAATGAGAACACCAGATTAAGCAATACCACGGAGCCAAGTGCAATGCCAATTTCCTTGGAGCATTTGCCATTTCTCAGGCCCTACCCTGAGGTTCCAAAGTGCTTCAGAGCAGGCCTACTTCATGGATGGAGAGTTTTCGGATTTCAGAATAATCTGGGAACAGACCCATATCCTTGAACTTTGAACCTCTATTAGAAAATATCATTTGATATCATGGTTCCTGGGAAATTAAAGGAAAATATATGAGATACTTAATAAGTAGACACTATCATCAAATGTTCAGTTTACTATGATTCATTACTTCCAAACCCACTGTTGTTTGGCAGGTTCTAATTTCCAGGTCAAACATTTTTTGGATCTAATTTACAGGCTTACATACATAACTGTGTTAAAATGTTTTCATTAGGGCATCCTTCATTCTAATAGAAACAAATAAGTAGGGGGAAAAAATCCAACTTGTGAAAGGGAGGTCATGATTTATGATACAAAAGTGCTCCTAAAAGAAAGTAATTTAAATGAGTTGCAAAAAATAAATGTTCACACAAATTTATCAAGGGCATGTTTTGTATTTTATAAAACAAGACCTATAAAGATAGCAAGGGAATTCATTTTTCTTGTTTGAAATTTGTCAAATACCAGTATCATCACAACTCTGGAATTAAAACCAAGAAAAAACTCCACCTCACTTTATAATGAAACATGAGTGTGGTGATACAGTCATTGAATAAGTGTTGAATTTGTGCATGTGGAAAAAGATCCTTCCAGACATTCTTGACTTTTTGCTCTTAGCACTTCTCATTTATATTGCATTTTTTTTTTTTTTTTTTTGCTGTACGTGGGCCTCTCACTGTTGTGGCCTCTCCCATTGCGGAGCACAGGCTCCGGCTGCGCAGGCTCAGCAGCCATGGCTCATGGGCCCAGCCGCTCCGCGGCATGTGGGATCCTCCCAGACCGGGGCACGAACCCGTGTCCCCTGCATCGGCAGGCGGACTCTCAACCACTGCGCCACCAGGGAAGCCCTATATTGCATTTTATCACTTCTCCTAGTGCTGTCTTATTTTACTTCAGTTAATCCTCACAGGATTAAAACTCAAACATATTGATACAGCATACATAATTACACTTTTTTCACAACATCAAATAAACCACAAATTTTTATATTTCTAATTAACCACACTAGTTCCTTATAAACATATGGGATTCTTATTTGATCCCTTAAATCCTTTTCCCCAGTGATTTTATATTTAGTACCTTTATTGAGATACAACGCACAAAGCACACAGTTCATCCAGGTAAAGTCTACAGTTCAATGATTTTTAGTATATTCACTGATACAGCCTTTTCTCCCCATCTTTTTATCTTTGAATCAAGTGTCTTCTTAGAGAACATATAGTTGGATCTTGTTTGTATTCCTTTACTGTGGTTGCTGTTATAAATTTACCATAGATTTGGTGGCTTACACAACAGAAATTTATTCTCTTACAGTTCAAGAAGTTCTAAACCAGCATAACTGGCCCAATGTCTTCATGGCAGTGCTCCCTCCAGAGGATGTGGGAAAGAATTTGTTCCTTGCTCCTTCCACCTTCTGCTTGGCTGCCAGTGTTCCTTGGGTTGTGGCTACATCACTCTGATCTCAAATGTGCCTCCATATGCACATTTCCTCCTTCTGTGTCTGTAGCCAAATCTCCCTCTTGTGGTTGAATTTAGAACCCACCCAGACAATCCAGTGTTAAGCATCTCAGGATCATTAATCACATCTTCAAAGTCTTTGCCATATAAGGTAATAGTTACAGGCTCCAGAGATGAGGTTCTGATATCTTTGGGGATTTTATTCAGCCAGCCACCATGTTTGTTTATTTGTTTTTCCATTCTGCTAAACTTTGCCTTTTGATTCAAGTATTTAATTCATTTACATTTAAGGTAATTAATTATAGGGTAGGATATATGTCAGACATTTTGCTGTTTGTTTTCTATATATATATATCTTTTGTTTTTCTATTTCTCTATTACTGCTTTCTTTTTTTTTCCTCAACTAAGATTAGTCATCCTTTTCTTTTTATTTAATTTTATATATATTTTTATACAGCAGGTTCTTATTAGTCATCCATTTTATACACATCAGTGTATACATGTCAATCCCAAGCTCCCAATTCATCACACCAACTCCCCCACTCCCTGCCGCTTTCCCCCCTTGGTGTTCATATGTTTGTTCTCTACATCTGTGTCTCAATTTCTGTCCTGCAAACCAGTTCATCAGTACCATTTTTCTAGGTTCCACATACATGTGTTAATATACGATATTTGTTTTTCTCTTTCTGACTTACTTCACTCTGTATGACAGTCTCTAGATCCATCCACATCTCAACAAATGACTCAATTTCGTTCCTTTTTACAGCTGAGTAATATTCCATTGTATATATGTATCACATCTTCTTTATCCATTCGTCTGTCGATGGGCATTTAGGTTAGTTCCATGACCTGGCTATTGTAAATAGTGCTGCAATGAACACTGCAGTGCATGTGTCTTTTTGAATTATGGTTTCTCTTTTTGAATTATGGTTTTCTCTGGGTATATGCCCAGTAGTGAGATCGCTGGATCATATGGTAATTCCATTTTTAGTTTTTTAAGGAAACTTCATACTGTTCTCCATAGTGGCTGTATCAATTTACATTCCCACCAACAGTGCAAGATGGTCCCCTTTTCTCCACACCCTCTCCAGCATTTGTTGTTTGTAGATTTTCTGATGATGCCCATTCTAACTCGTGTGAGGTGATACCTCATTGTAGTTTTGCTTTGCATTTCTCTAATAATTAGTGAGGTTGAGCAACTTTTCATGTGCTTCTTGGCCAGCTGTATGTCTTCTTTGGAGAAATGTCTATTTAGGTCTTCTGCCCATTTTTGGATTGGGTTGTTTGCTTCTTTAATATTGAGCTGCATGAGCTGTTTATATATTTTGGAGATTAATCCTTTGTCCAATGATTTATTGGCAAATATTTTCTCCCATTCTTAGGGTTGTCTTTTCGTCTTGTTTATGGTTTCCTTTGCTGTGCAAAAGCTTTGAAGTTACATTAGGTCCCATTTTTTTATTTTTGTTTTTATTTCCATTACTCTAGGAGGTGGATCAAAGACAATCCTACTGTGATTTATGTCAAAGAGTGTTCTTCCTATGTTTTCCTCTAAGAGTTTTATAGTGTCTGGTCTTATGTTTAGGTCGCTAATCCATTTTGAGTTTATTTTTGTGTATAGTGTTAGGGAGTGTTCTAATTTCATTCTCTTACATGTAGCTGTCCAGTTTTCCCTTCACCACTTATTGAAGAGACTGTCTTTCTCCATTGTATATTGTTGCCTCCTTTGTCATAGATTAGTTGACCATAGGTGCATGGGTTTATCTCTGGGCTTTTTACCTTGTTCCATTGATCTATATTTCTGTTTTTGTGCCAGTACAATATTGTCTTGATTACTGTAGCTTTGTAGTATAGTCTGAGGTGAGTAAGTCTGATTCCTCCAGCTCCGTTTTTTTCCCTCAAGACTGCTTTGGCTATTCGGGGTCTTTAGTGTCTCCATAAAAATTTTAAGATTTTTTGTTCTAGTTCCGTAAAAAATGCCATTGGTAATTTGATAGGGATTGCATTGAATCTGTAGATTGCTTTGGATAGTATAATCATTTTCACAATATTGATTCTTCCAATCCAAGAACATGGTATATCTCTCCATCTCTTTGTATCACCTTTAATTGCTTTCATCAGTGTCTTATAGTTTTCTGCATACAGGTCTTTTGTCTCCCTAGGTAAGTTTATCCCTTTTGTCTCCCTAGATAGGTTTATTCTTTTTGTTGCAATGGTAAATGGGAGTGTTTCCTTAATTTCTCTTTCTGGTTTTTCATCATTAGAGTATAAGAATGTAAGATATTTCTGTGCATTAGTTTCGTATCCTGCAACTTTACCAAATTCATTGATTAGCTCTAGTAGTTTTCTGGTGGCATTTTTAGGATTCTCTATGTATAGTATCATGTCATCTGCAAACAGTGACAGTTTTACTTCTTCTTTTCAAATTTGTATTCCTCTTATTTCTTTTTCTTCTCTGATTGCCATGGCTAGGACTTCCAAAACTATGTTGAATAATAATGGTGAGAGTGGACATCCTTGTCTTGTTCCTGATCTTAGAGGAAATGCTTTCAGTTTTTCACCATTGAGAATGATGTTTGCTGTGGCTTTGTCATATATGGCCTTTATTATGTTGAGGTAGGTTCCCTCTATGCGCACTTTCTGGAGAGTTTTTATCATAAATTGGTGTTGAATTTTGACAAAAGTTTTTCTACATCTGTTGAGATGATCATATGGTTTTTCTTCTTCAATTTGTTAATATGGTGTATCACATTGATTGATTTGTGTATATTGAAGAATCCTTGGGGCTTCCCTGGTGGTGCAGTGGTTGAGAGTACGCCTGCCAATGCAGGGGACATGGGTTTGTGCCCCGGTTTGGGAGGATCCCACATGCCGCGGAGCGGCTGGGCCCTTGAGCCACGGCCGCTGAGCCTGCACGTCCAGAGCCTGTGCTCCTCAACGGGAGAGGCCACAACAGTGAGTGGCTCGCGTACCGCAAAAAAAAAAAAAAAAAAAAAAAGAATCCTTGCATCCCTGGGATAAATCTCGCTTGATCATGGTGTATGATCCTTTTAATGTGTTGTTGGATTCTGTTTGCTAGTAGTTTGTTGAGGATTTTTGCATCTGTATTCATCAGTGATATTGGTCTGTAATCTTTTTTTGTAGTATCTTTGTCTGGTTTTGCTATCAGGGTGATGGTGGCCTCTTAGAATGAGTTTGGCAGTGTTCCTTCCTCTGCAATTTTTTCGAAGAGTTTGAGAAGGATGGCTGTTAGCTCTTCTCTAAATACTTGATAGAATTCACCTGTGAAGCCATCTGGTCCTGGACTTTTGTTTCTTGGAAGGTTTTTAATCACAGTTTCAATTTCATTACTTGTGATTGGTCTGTTCATGTTTTCTATTTCTTCCTGGTTCAGTCTTGGGAAGTTATACCTTTCTAAGAATTTGTCCATTTCTTCCAGGTTGTCCATTTTTTGGCATAGAGTTGCTTGTAGTAGTCTCTTAGGATGCTTTGTGTTTCTGCAGTGTCTGTTGTAAATTCTCCTTTTTCATTTCTAATTTTACTGATTTGAGTCCTCTCCCTCTTTTTCTTGATGAGTATTAGAGTATTTTGTATTAGATAGTTTCTAGTACATCATTTTATTTCCTGTATTTCTTTTACTATATATATATAGTCAAAGAAACTGTTGTGGCCTCACTGTTGTGGCCTCTCCCATTGCGGAGCACAGGCTCCGGATGCGCAGGCTCAGCAGCCATGGCTCACGGGCCCAGCCGCTCCACGGCATGTGGGATCTTCCCGCACTGGGGCACGAACCCATCTACCCTGCATCAGCAGGTGGACTCTCAACCACTGCGCCACCAGGGATGCCCCCTTTTACTATATATTTTTAAAATATATATTTTTTGTGGCTATTCTGAGGATTATAATAAAATCTTAAGTTAAAAACAATTTGGCTTGCATTAATGCCAACTTAATTTCAAAAGATATATGTGGCATCTTTGCTCCAATATAGCTCTATTTCCTGCAGCCTTCTTTTTACTTTATAGAATTACATCTTTACACATTACAAGCCTATAAAGTTTTATATCATTGTTTTATGCAGCTTTCTTCTAAATAAGACAGGATAATAAAAGTGTTAAAAGTAAAATACATTTTTTACTGCTTTATATTCACCGATATACAGTTGACTCCTGAACAACATGAGTTTGAACTGTGTGGGTCCACTTATATGCAGAATATTTTCAATAGTAAACACACTATTACACAATCCATGGTTGATTGAATCTGTGAATGTGGAACTGCAGATATGGAGGGCTATTGGACTTGAATATCCACAGATCTGTTGTGTGTCCTAGAACAGTGCTCCCCAGATTCTGAAAGACAATTGTAGTTACCTTTCTTTTTTTGTATGGGTTTGAGTTACAGTCTAGTGTTTTCATTTTTGCCTGAAGGACTCCCTTAAGTATTTCTTGTATGGAAAGTCTGCTAATGATGAATCCTCTCAGTCTTTTTTAACTGGGAATGTGTTAATTTCTTCATTTTTATTTATTTATTTTTTTTTGCTGTACGCGGGCCTCTCACTGCTGTGGCCTCTCCCGTTGCGGAGCACAGGCTCCGGACACACAGGCTCCGTGGCCATGGCTCGCGGGCCCAGCCGCTCCGCGGCATGTGGGATCTTCCGGGATCGGGGCACGAACCCGTGTCCCCTGCATCGGCAGGCGGACTCTCAACCACTGCGCCACCAGGGAAGCCCTCTTCATTTTTAAAAGGATAGTTTTGCATTTTGAATATCATCACATTTCCATCTAGCCTCCATGGTTTCTGATGAGACATAATTGTTGGTCTTATTGAGTATTCCTTGGCTGTATGTAATGAACCACTTTTCTCATTCTACTTTCAATATTCTTTCTTTCTCTTTGTCTTTTGACAGTTTGACTATGATGTGTTTAAGTACTGACTTCTAGTTTATACTCTTTGGAGTCTGTTGAGCTTCTCGTATGTTTTTATTCCAATTTGGGAAGGTTTTGGCTATTAGTTCTTCAAATATTCTTTTTTTCCCACTTCTGTCTTCTCCTTCCATTATGCATATGTTGGTATACTTGGTGGTGTCCCACAAGTCTCTGCGACGATGTTCACTTTACTTCATTCTTTTTTTTTTTCCCCTATTCTTCAGACTGGATAATCTCAATTTATCAATCAAGTTTGCTGATTCTTCTGCCAGATCAAACCTGATGCTGAGCTCATTCTAATGAATTTTTTGTTTAAGACATTGTACTTTTCAACTCCAGAATTTCGTGCTTCTTTGTTATAATTTCCATCTCTTTATTGATAAGTCTCTAGTTTGGTGGATCATTGTTCTCATGCTTTCCTTTAATTTTTAGCCCCATTTTCCTTTAAACATATTGATAAATTTAAAAACATTTTTTGTCCAGTTAATTCTAATGCTTAGACTTCCTCATGGACAGCTTCTATTGACTTACTTTCTTTCCTGTATATGGGCTATGCTTGCATTACTATGTTTCATTACTCTCTCATTACTCTTTTTTTGTTGAAAACTGGACATTTAGAATAATATAGATGTCCTCCCTCTCCAGGGTTTGTTGTTGTTACTGTTTGTTTTGTGACTTTTATGAACTAATTCTGTAGAGTCTATATTCTGTCATGTGCAGACACAATGTCTCTGCTTGGTTGGTTATCTTAGTGTTCAGCTAAGGACTAGATGGAGATTTCCTTAAATACCTACTACTAATATGCATGTCTTCCAGTCTTTGCTGAGGCTCTGTCTTTTTTGAGGCTTGTCTTGTAAAAAATGGCAGTCAGTTTACAACTCTATGCTTTTACTTCCTACTTGGGTTAATCATCAAGATTAGTCATAGGTGAGAAATTAAGTCTTGTTCAGGTCCTGGGCATGTATACAGCCTGCACACGTGCATGCCCTCTGTTTCCCCAGGAGTATGTTTGAGCTTTTCAAAACCCTCTATAGGTTTTCATTCCTCAGCTCTTTCTTATACTTTTTGGGGGGTCAGCCTCTTGTCATCCCCAGATGCTTTCACTGCCTCAGGCAAGTGTGATTTTAAACAATTGCTGCTGATTGTTTTTGGCAAACACATTGAGGATGAGTTATTTGCATAGAGTAAGCTCTGAGTCAAGTCAAATGATGACAAGATTTGAGAATGGAGCTTTCTTCAGGGACTTGCAAGATAGTTCACATAATGACAATTCTCCGGGGATAGATATTTTTAGGGAGGTCTAAAGCCACCCTTTCTCCTGCAGAGGCTGCTAGACTGTTGATTGCAGAGCTAGCATCACTATAAAATGTTTGGTTTTCAAGGCTACTGTAGAGCTGAAGAGAAGTGGTTGGAAGTAGGCCAGGTTACAAGGCCATGACCACTTGGTTTTACCTACTTTAAACTGTTTCTCTTCAATGTTTCTCAGGTTTTTGCAAGCCTTTGGTTAATTTCCAGCATTTTAGAAAAGTTGACTTTAACAATTTTTGCCCGTGCTCTCATTCCTTTTACTGAGGAGTAGATTTTCAGAGATCCTTACTCTGCAATATCTAATCTTTTCTTCTGCAATATTGAATCTGTTCATTTTAAATTTTGTATTTTTCATCTTCAGACGTTTGATTTTTAAAATTATCTTCCATGTCCGTATTTAACTTTTTGAACACAGGCAATGCACTTATAACATTGAGAGTTCTTGCCTACTAATTCCAACATCTGCATCAATTCTGGGCTGGTTTTAATTGATTTTTCATTTTATTATGGGTAGTATTTCCCTACTTATTTGCATGCTTGATGTTCTAGTTTCTTAGGGCTGCCATAACAAATTAGCCGAAACATGGCAGCTTAAAACAACGAAAATCCATTCTCACAGTTCTGGAGGCTAGTTGACCAAAATCAAGGTGTTTGCAAGGCCATATTTCTTTCCTCCACTGTTCAGCATCAGTTTGAAATAGTCCATTATTCTGGCAGTCTGTGTGGTGGGTGAGCAGCATATATTTATTTTCGGTTCAGTGTTTCAGTGAGGGCGTGGTTCTTTGGGCTCCTAGCTTTGTTGGGGAGAACCACTAGTTTTCCCCACCTTGAACAAGCCCTAGGTTTTGTTTCCTGTTCCATAACCCCGTGAAAAGTCTAAGCTCATTTATTCAGCTCAATAAATGCTCTCAGGTAAAAACTGGCTTTTGCTCTTGGCATACTCTGGGATTCAGCCATTATTCTTTTGACAGGAGAATTCTTTACTTTCTTACTAGCTCATCAATGTATATGACTTAAAAGTATATACAGGGCCTCCCTGGTGGCGCAGTGGTTGAGAGTCCGCCTGCCGATGCAGGGGATACGGGTTCGTGCCCCGGTCTGGGAGGATCCCATATGCCGCGGAGCGGCTGGGCCCGTGAGCCATGGCCGCTGGGCCTGCGCATCCGGAGCCTGCGCATCCGGAGCCTGTGCTCCGCAACGGGGGAGGCCACAACAGTGAGAGGCCCGCATACCACAAAAAAAAAAAAAAAAAAAAAAAAAAAAAAAAAAGTATATACATTATCCAGGATATTTTCCTATTCTCAGTGGGAGTCAATCCAAGACCCACAATGGCACATTACTTCTCCTTTGTAATATTTGAGTGTTTTAGTGTATCTGCTATTCCAGTATCTTTATGTCTAGATTATATATATTTGTTAATACCTTCTTTTAATGATGCCCCAGAAACTACGCTTTTTCCCTAGTGTCCTTGTTCTCTGTCCTGTGAGCTCACTCTGGATCCAGAGGCCAAGCATGAATTTACCCACTACTTCCCTATTACTCACAATTCTTTGTTCCTCAAGTCCCCTTTCTTCTCTCTTCTTCTCAAGGTTACCAATGACTCCTTTACCTAATCTTCACAACCTGTGAGGTAAGAATAATCCCATTTTAATAGAAGCTTGAGGCTCACCAAAGCCTTATTATATATGGTTATATCATTAGTGAGCCAGAACCCATGTCCTTTAGTCTATTACTTCAAATGAACACCAGCAGCTTCCTGTTTCTAAGGTGTCCCTTCATTCTTATGTGTCTTCACCTTCCTCATTCACAACTGAGGCTGTGTTTGCAGATCTTTTAATTTGTTGTGATTTTCCTATCTAGATGTGATTGTCCTTAGTGGTTAAATAAGTTGCTTTTAAAATTACTTCCAGCCCCATCTGTTTCCCCTAAAACCTAATTCAACTCCAGAATCACCTTATCTTAAGCAGGGGGTAAAAAAAAAAAAAAAAAAAAAATACACACACACACACACACACACACACACACACACACACACACACATTCTTAAATGACACTGACCTTTTATAGACTTTTCCTTCCCCCATCTCCCTTTTTTGGGGTATGTTGGTTTGTATATATGTGGACTCACATATATACAAACTGGATTCTGAGAATATAATCAACAAATATTTGACAGATAGTTGAGACTGATGTGTGAAGTACTGTTAGGCTCCAGTCAGAAAATGGTGAACTTGAGTTTCATGTTCACACATCTTACAAAACAATCAAAGGAATCTTTTGAACATACAGTGAAAACTAGCTCCACATCAATAAGGCTCTAATGCTAATCACCAGTAGGAAGAGTCAACACATGGCACCCATGCATACAATTTCAGCCTCTTTTGCCAAAATCAGAATCCTGAAAAAACTGGATATAAGTTGTTTTCCTAACCTCATCTACAGGTATTTCTACTATGCTTCCATTTTAGGGATACTTCACTAGGGTTTAAATTTTCCTTAGTTTGTTTATGCTGCTTTTCAACTGCTCCTTTTTCTTTGTCCAATAACTATTTCCTCATTTCCCAAGTTCCAAGTTCCTGCTCCCTACTCCCTTAAGCCTATAACTCTTTGTAAGGATTTTCTTGTAGTTTTTTTTAAATGGGTCTGAAATGAAACATTCATAGCTTCATCTCAATCTCTTTTGGATAGACTCTCTTCACCTGCTTTCCCCCTTCATGGAACACAAAAGAAAATAACCTTTGTTAAGTGTCTACTTATTAAGTTACCTTCTTAAACTTGACAAAAAATATTGCAGGTGGTAAACTGTTACTCACGGAAATAAAGTGACTTAATGAAAGTCACACAGACAAAACTGGAATTGAAGTCCCAAGTATCAAGCTCTCAAGTCTTTCCTCTTCCCCATGTTGCTGCTTCTAAGCCAAGCCATCTTTTTATCCCGGGCACTCATGCATCCTCGGGATGTTTCCTTTTCTCACCACCGTATAACATTTCTCTTACTCTTTCTTCCAGTTCTTTCCTAAAACTTCCGTTTAAATGACCTTCATGGCCCCATCTGGGAAAAAAAAAAAAAAAAAAAGATCTTGCCCATTCAGATCTTGAGTTCCGTTTGGGATTGATTCTAGAGGTCATTCTGAAGTTGACAGGGACACTCCTTTTCACAAACCAGAGACAACCCAGCAATTGCAGAAGGCAGTCATTGCCTTCTGCATAAGGAACACTTTGCCTGACTATACATGTCATCTATTTTATTTATTATTTATTTATTTTATTGCTGAGTTGGGTCTTTGTTGCTGCGCACAGGCTTTCTCTAGTTGTGGTGAGTGGGGGCTACTCGTTGCGGTGCACGGGCTTCTCATTGCGGTGGCTTCTCTTGTTGTGGAGCACGGGCTCCAGGCACACGGGCTTCAGTAGTTGTGGCTCGTGGGCTCTAGAGCAGGCTCAGTAGTGTGGCGCACAGGCTTAGTTGCTCCACAGCACGTGGGATCTTCTTGGCGCAGGGCTCGAACCCGTGTCCCCTACATTGGCAGGTGGATTCTTAACCACTGCGCCACCAGGGAAGGCCCCATACGTGTCACCTTAAAAAGGCTTAAATATCATCTCAAAGCAGTTCATTTTAGTCCCCATTAATGTCCTTAAACATGTTGCCCTTCCAGTAACAGTTCCTTTTTTTTTTTTTAATTGGAGTACAGTTGATTTACAATGTTGTTAGTTTCAGGTTCCACTTTTGTTCGATAACATTTTTCTGAACAGCACCATCTCTCCAACTACTGAAAGCTGGTAACTTTATGTCTAGGAATTTGAATACTTATTTATGCTCAGATTCATTGTTTTTGTGTAAAGGTCTTCTTCATCACAGTTCACTGCTTAGTTATTCCCATTTCTTCCAAACAGATATTACAGGAACCCTTTAAAGCCAATCTACGTCTCAAACTGTCATGTCTTGCTCCTCTCTCTTCCTTCAGTTCTCCAAGACACACGGATATAGTGTTATTTTTAAATCTCCCTCCAATTTCCCAACTTCCTTGAAGCTCTGTTCATTATTCTATTCTAGCTTTCAGCTTAATGTAGACAACCACTTTCAACAACCCCGATTGCAGCTGACAGCACATGCAACCCGAGGTTCAGAAAATAGAACTATTAACTCTGCATATCCACTTTTTTGCCACGTCTATTCCACTGATGCTCTTCCAGGGCCTCTTATTGTCCTCTATTTCCTGAGCTATGCACGAATAGTTGAGAAACACTGGGTACTTCTCCTTTATTTTCTTCTTCCTTCATGCAAATTCACACAGGTTAAGGATGTGAGTTAGTCAGAAGGCACCATTTATCAGGATGAATAAACTGTCCAAGTAATTAAATAACTCAAATCAGATAGCAAGTCAATGGCAGGGCAAAACCTGCAGCCATTACTTACTGTCCTCATTTTCTAGAAAATTTTATTGTGCTGAGCTTAAGGGATGTTCACAATAATAAAATCAACGAAAATGGCACTTCCTACTCTGTTGCACAGCAATTAAAAAAAAAAGGCAAAGAGTAGTACATAAGATATGTTTATCAAGCTCTCTGCAGAGGCAACTAAAATCAAAATACCAATGTATTACCCTTCCACTGTAACTACATAATCATATTAAATGCTTTTCAAATCACACAGAAGAAACATAATGCTTTTTCTTTTTGCTGAGTGAGCTTTGGCTTGCCACATGCAAATAAAACATTTAGAAGTCAGTGGATTGACTATTTTGAACCCCTGTATTTCCAGAGCTATGGTTGCACTATTTATATGTGTAGGTACACAAAGAAAGAAATTTTCTAATTTAAAAGAGGAACTGAACCATATGTTCTCCTAAGAGAACAATTCAGTCTACCCAGTTGGCATGTTCAATACCAACCCATGCTACTTTGCTGGTACAATAATAATTTAAAACTCAGCAGAAGTCAAGAATTATTTTACTGATTTCTGCAGAGTGTAAACAGAATGACTGGCAAAAAAGTTAATAGAAAATATTAATAACCAAACCACAAATAAAAGAGGTCATTCAGTTTTGAGGACTATCATTTATACAGCTATCAGGTTTCCAAAATATTTTCCACACAATCATCTTTTGGTCCCATCCAATAGCTCAGATATTAACAATTGCCATTATGTAAATGAGCCAATAGGCTCACTCTATGCCTGACACTAATGCTTCACCAGCTCAGGCTCTGTCCAACATATTAGGTGTGTGAACCTTACCTTCTGAAACCTAAATCCCTTTACCTAAAACGTTAGGGGATTAGAAATGAAGGCCTGCAACAACAAAATTCTGATTCCAGGTACGGTGCCATGTTTGAAATCAGAATATTCTAACGTAAATTTTGCCTATGATTCCAGCAATATTAACTCTCATAGGTATTATAAATATACAATTATGTTCCTAAAAACTTGGGAAAGTCAATTTTTCCTAACAAACTAAAAGATTCTCAGTCTTTTTTTGTATAACAAAGAAAATTTTGGTAATACAACCATCCTTCAATCTGTTCAGAGCATTATGTTCAGATTTTCTTAAGATTTTAATAAAGCACACATCACAGGTTCATCTGAATCATGAACTACAATCAGATTTTTAATACCTCAGTTTTCAATCAAAGGGTTTAACGTTGGTTAGCTATTATCCATGTAATACATTAATAACACCTATTTTTCTTCACGGGGCTGACTTAATTTCTTTTTAACACACATAACAAACCTAATAAGATGGGCATTAACAGTGGCTTTCTAATTTTTTAATCACCCATACCTATAATATATTCAGGTTTTAACTTTGACCAGTTAAAAATTTACCAAACTGCACTCTTAGAAAAAAATCAAAGTTTGTATTTTTAATTGAAAAGGCATTTATTAAAACATTTTTAAAATGTCTGCTCTATGGAATATATGTTGGTTATAAAAAAAGTTCAATTCTTGATTCTACAAATATGTAACGCTCAGAATCTGCTTCATAAAAAAATTATTTTTCATTATCTGTAGTTTGTTATTTTAATACTAAATTCAGTATTTTAAACACTAAATTGCTTAAAAATGAGGAATAAATTAGCCCCCCAGTTTGAAATCTGAATTACTGTAAATCTTCTAATAATGATATCAATACTACATATATTTTAAAAATATTTTTAAGCGGCCTGATTTCTATTTATGAAGTTAACAGCATGCTTTGATATAAATGGTTATAAATATCGAGGATCAATTTTTAAAAATAATCTTTTAGGTAATGTGCAAGCAGTCTTATGCAGAAATGGGAAAGGCTTCTGCCTAACCAAAGAACACACTACACGAAACACAGATGAAAGAAGAAGAGTACTTCAGAATGGAGCAATAATTAGTTCACATGAACCATACGGGCTCCTACAAGGGCAAATAAAAACCACACGAGGACTTGGATTTCACGGAAATCTCAAACTGAAAAAATTCATTATTCCAGCACCTCAAACTATTTCTGTGCCTATAGATGACTTATGTCAATTCCTTATCTTAGCTACTAATGGACTCTGGGAAGTTCTGGATACAAAGGAAGTCACTGCACTGACAATGACAGCTTTTCAAGTATATAAAGAAGCAAAGTGTTCTATCACAGGAAACAAATTGTCACCATCCAAAGGGTCTCTGCTTTTCCCAATCGATGAACAAAACACATCTAAACCAGAAACTAACATCCACATAGTGTTTCAGTGCAAATCTGAAGAATGTGTGTCAACTATAAATTCAAAAGAAAATTTGTCAGATTCAAAATATTCTATTCGTAACCTTAAAAATACAGGAACATTTCCACCAAAAATGACTAAGCGTGATCCTTGCAGTGAGAAAGAAACTGATGGACCAACCAGTGTAGATGGTGTGCCAAAAGACTCAAGTGAAAAAGAGAAAGGATCATGCACTAAGAGTTTCTATGGAGGTGCTGCCGAGTATATCAGCCATGAACTTGTAAGTGCTGCTTTGGCGGCTGGCTCCAGAGACAACATTACAGTCATGGTCACACTTTTCAATGGAAGCGAGTATCTCCAGAGAGCAAAAACATGAAGACAATTCTTCAGTGAACCAGATGCTAGGATAACATCAACACCACACAAATCATTTTTAAGAATGTAGTAAAGGAAATATAAAAGCAGATTGTGGGTTATACAGTACCATTTATATATGTTCACTGTTTCATGCCAAAAAAGAGAAAAACCAGTACCTGCTTTTTATACCACTTTATTCCAACCTGAGCACCTCAATATAAAACTAAACACTGGTGAACTGTTTTCCTTACTAATTTTGAATTGCTGTAAATGTACAAGTTCTGCTAGCAGTTCAACATTTAAATAGATTAAATCATCTCTGACACATGGTAGATTTCATATAATGAAAATACCTAAAACAATTAGTGCAATATACTGAACTGATCAAAATAAAATGAACTTTGGAAAACAAGGCTGCAAGACTGTTACTAACATATCCAATACTTATGTTACAAATTACTGGTACATTGTTTATTATGGTTCTAGCCAGGTAAGAACAATTCAAGCCCCTTTCTTTCAAAGGGGGAGAGAAGGAAAAAATTAGCTGTTTAGTAACTGTACATTTTGTATACTTTTAAGCAACTCTTAAATATTACAGAAAAGTAATAAACATATATGGAGACTACAATGCAGTACCCTATTTACAGTACAGCTGAAGATCGAATTTGAAATAATCAAGTTTGAATGTACATAATTGTTAGTGCATTGACTATTTCTATGTCCAAAGGGCACAAAAGCCCCTCCCTACTCCCAAACAACAAAAGCTATGTAATGGCCAGCAGTGATTAAACAGAAATCACAGACACCTGGTTTGTTTCATTTTTGTTGAAGAACTTACATGTTTGAAGGGAACACTATTCTTTAAGATGCATTTTATCAGTTTTCATATTCCTAAAATAAGACAGGGTTACATATGATTTTTTTTTAATCCCATTTAAAAAATAACAGGACTAGCTATAATTTAGATGCCATTGATGTTCATTTTTTCCCCCTGAAGATGTGGGAATGTTTCCTTGTGGCTAATTTGTTAAAATGTGGAATGTGTACTTTAAATAAGGATACTAAGAGAAATTACAGGTGGCCTGAATATCGGAGCTAAGCATAAATATCTTTAGAACCTCCTTCCAAAGAAAGAATTTTTTCTGAAAAGCCCAAATGAGTAAGTTCCAAATCTTTTTCACAGAACTGGCTGGTTAACTGTGGGTTCAGAGTCATCTGTTTATATCCCTGGTGAAGAGAAATGAGTCCCGCTAACATTCCAAGGAAATAAGTGTACACACAGCTCTCATTTTCCCCTTTCACTGCTGAAACATTAGTCAGAGGGTCACATGCATGTTATTAAAAATTAAGTTCAAAACACTTAAAATAATTCTGTATTAGAAACTTGACTATCGTAAGTCTCTTCTTTTTGGAAGTCATACTGGGCTGGTTAAATGCTCCAATTCCACTGTTATTAACAATTAGGAAGCAGAAGAACATTCCAGTTAGTTTAAACTGGAGGTTTAGTTACTACAGCACTGACTCCTGGCTGGCTGCGTGGGTTCAGTAAGGTCTACTCCTCTTCCTCTGGCAGAATTTGCTCCTGGATTCTGTGGTTCATTCTTCGGCAACTTTTTAGCTGAGAGATAAATTATCAGAATAAACACAATTAGAATAGCTGTATTTAATTCTTTATATAGATTCACTTAACAATACCAGAAAAGTTGTACTTTAAAGAAAATCTAAGTAAGTTCCTAAAGATAATGACCAGCCATTATGTTTATAATAAAGAAGCTCAGCTGCAACCCATCAATGTTCTCTGGACTGCCACAAACTTTCTGGAACAAGTCAGGATATAAACAAATACTATCATCCCAGGAGAACTTGTCCTCTACTGTGCAAATTATTACCCCACATCACGACAGACTGTACCTCCTATTTTCTTCACTTATAGACTTTACCCTTCAAACATCTATCATTTTCCTCTCTTGTGGCTGATTAAGAATCCTAATCTGATTCATCAGTAGCTCTGCCTGATATACATGGACTTGATCCTGAAGGCACTATCTCAAAAAAACATTTCCCAATCTTGAGCCAGATAATCATGGCTTGCCACACATTTGGACAAAGCCCCACAACTGGCAGTTATGGCTTTATCTTTGCTAAGTTCTATGGAGCTTAACAGCTCTTCTCTGGAGTATGGCTCCCAGTGATGAGAAAATGTACCAGCTAGATGTAGTCTGCTTGGATCCCAAAGATCCTTGATGTGTTGGGATTCATTAAACATTAAATATCTCTAAGAGCACCGACTGTAAGGGTGGCTAGACACACTGGTTTCTATCAGCCTTGGGGATACATCACTGAGGTAAGACTCTAGCTTTACCTTAGCCGTGAGGTTACACAAAAGCTGAACAAGATCTACTTCAAAATCTAAATGCCTAGTTGTGTTCTGGATCTTTTACAGTTTCTTTGTTGTAATATTCTATGATAGCATTAATCATCTTTAGAATCCTAGATGCTGGGCTGGGCAATGGATCTGGGAGCCAGGAGCACTGAGGTTTGGGAAGAAAAGCGTTCCCTTGGGCCACTTCTCTAGGAATGGCTCTAGGGATGGTAGTGTATATGGTAATAAAATGGTAAATTTCCAGTCAAATGTATTTACAAACAAAGCCCAGCCAGGACAAGACTAGGCTAACATTACAAACTTTATTATAATTAATACCAAATTAGGTTTTGGACTAAGTGATCATTTCTCCCTTTGGCATAATTCTGCAAGGGCTTATTGTAATTAGATCTGAGTGAAATCAGGAGGCTGAATTAAACTGGAATGAGGAAACTTTAACTTGTATTGATTAATTTTTACTGTGTGAAGATGAACTACAACGTATCTTCAGGGGGTCTCAAAAGAAGTAGTCTCCTGTCTCCTACCTTAGTGAGTGCTACCCAAAGCGAAGCTGGTACTATCTGCTTTGTATATAGATAACTGCAGCTTACCAACCTGACCCTGAATTGATTAGGACTGTGAGAAGCTAAAAATCCTGAATCAAGTTAAGGAAGGTGTGCAATGAAAAAAGCCACTGAAGACCTTATCAAATTAAAAGCAGATGATAAATTTATGTAGACTCCTACTAAACAAGTGTACTCTACTTGGGAACCCATCAAAAGTACAAATATGGGGCTTCCCTGGTGGCGCAGTGGTTGAGAGTCCACCTGCCGATGCAGGGGACATGGGTTCGTGCTCCGGTCCGGGAGGATCCCACATGCCGCGGAGTGGCTGGGCCCGTGAGCCGTGGCCGCTGAGCCTGCACATCCGGAGCCTGTGCTCCGCAACGTAAGAGGCCACAGCAGTGAGAGAGGCCCGCGTACCGCAAAAAAAAAAAAAAAAAAAAAGTACAAATATGAGTTCACTGTGTGATTTATTTAAGTTACTAATGGAGAGGTTACAACTCAATTTACACTTGAAGTTTCTTTCAAGGAAAGATACATTCTAATTTTAGAAAAGTAAATGAAAGCTCTAATACATAGCCTACTTTCTGACTGAAAGAAATAACCTTATTATGAAGTCTAAATAAAAGGTACAAATTAAATAAAGCCCATCTGGTGGAGTCTTAATAGCATCAGAAAGGTTTAAAAGTTCAGCCTGATTTGAAGGCCCTATTATCTCCTTGTTTCCTAACTTTTCAGATGTGGCTGTGGGTGTGATCTGTCCCATTTATTAAAAAAAAACCAAACTATATATTGTCTCGTAATCCTTCACAACCATGCTAGTATTTCCCTAATAAAATGCAAGCCTGAGTTTCTCAGGAAAATATTTTACACAGTACACAGGCAAGTTTTTACCTAAATGAAGCCGCCACTAAACTCTCTCACCTAGTGAAAGATAATATGACAGTACCTGCAGCTCTTATTGAGTTTTCTTTAGCCTCTGAATCAGCTGTTCATTTGTATGACTTCAGTATAAAAGAATACTTATTTGGGACCAAGGATGTGGACACCCCAGTTAATAATCACTGCTGTATAATAAAAGATGTTGTGGGATGAGACCAGCGCTTGGCACACAGACATTGTGGATGCAGCAGACTGTGAGAGCCACCACAGTAGACCCCTCCCATGGGATCTGCACCTGAAAACTACTAGGAGGCGGCTAGGGTCAATAAAAATATTTTAATTGTTGTTATAGAAAAAAGGAGGCTTCAACTTCATTACCTATAATCAACGACTGTGCAACAGCAATCATTATTAGTTAAAAGTACTTAGAGGAAAGGTAAGAGCAGTGTAGGATCAAATGACCATCAAGGCACTAGAAAGCCTGGATATTGTTTTGCTTTCCCTTGTTCTCTCTGTGCCTCAGTGCTTTGAATCTTTCTCCATTACAATATTTGCGTTAAAACAATTTGCTAAATCTGTATGTACAATGTACTTGTCTGTGTTATAGTTGTCAGTAATCAATGATTTAAAAAGAACTTGAAAAATAAACAAAAATAGTGTTCAGAGCAAAGGAGAGATGAAAATAGTTACTGATCAGTAAGAAAAAAATCTCATCATGTCTGTATGTTGCACTGAAAAACATTACTGAGTTTACCTTCCTTTTATATAAAAACTATAATCTAATAGAAAAACATGTATTTATCCAATTTTTTTTTTTTTTTTGGCGGTACGTGGGCCTCTCACTGTTGTGGCCTCTCCCGTTGCGGAGCACAGGATCCGGACGTGCAGGCTCAGCGGCCATGGCTCATGGGCCCAGCCGCTCCGCGGCATGTGGGATCTTCCCGGACTGGGGCACGAACCCGTGTCCCCTGCATCGGCAGGCGGACTCTCAACCACTGCGCCACCAGGGAAGCCCTATCCAAAATTTTCAGTGAAATCTTTAGAAAATCTATCTGCTTGAACTATCAGCTCCGAGTTCAGGCTTTCAATTCACCTAGAAGAAACTTAACTAAACTGAAAGCACTGCAACCTAATAGGTAATAATTTTTCAAATTTAACAATATGCCTAACAAAGTAATGCTTCTGGAAGAAATCTAGGATAGTAGTATAATCATTAAAAAACAAAACAAAACAAAATTCCAAGAATTAAAAAAAAGACAGTCAAAACAAATATGCCCCCAGTGTAACTTATTCTACCTACATTTTTACTGTTTGCAAAAAAGTTAATCTTACCTATTGCCATGAATATTTCATTTACATTCATTGATGTTTTAGCTGATGTCTCCATAAATAATAAACTGTTGTCATCTGCATAGGACTGTGCTTCCTGTTTATAGAACAAAAATTGAGATATATCCTTTGCACATACTATTACTATACCTGCCTTATTTCTGTTATAGAAAAAAAGAGGCTTCCTTATTACTACTCCAACTTGATCATCTACAACCAACAACTGTATAAGCAATTATTTATAGTTAAAAGTAAAACAAAGGTAAGAGTACTGCATAGTTTATAATTTCCTTTTTGCCTTAACTTCTTGCACTATCCCATCCTACTTTATCTGGCCTCACACTAAATCTACTTTCAGATGACGAGTTTCGGAGAGAGGGACGACAATCCTAAATATAAAACTCTCTTTGATCTTTATGGCAATTTTACCTATGCTCGTTATTTACAAGGAAGGTAAAGGGAAACCAAGTGTTTAACACTGGCTTCAACCACTAAATGGTACCCTTGTATTTAATTCTGAATGACTTCTACAAGCAACATTTTAATTCTGAGTATGCCATGAACCATTCCTTTGAAAATTCTATTACTACTTTACGTTGTCATGCTTTACAGTTTACGTGTATTATTGCCTTTGATCCTCACAGCTGTTGTGAAGAACAACCAATTATCATTCCAATTTGATAAAGAAAAAAATGAGGTTCCTTTGAAATGTATGTGACAGGGCCACTTGTGACTACATAAGTGTGCTATCTGCCTCTCTATGCTGAGGAGGTAACTATCTTAGAAAGAGTAATAGATATTATACCTCACATGGTTGTCACCAGAATTAAATGAAACCACATGTGCAGATGATGCTCAGTTTACTACCTAATAGTGCAAGAAATATTAGTGCCCTTTCTCCCAGGACGTGTACTCCATCATCAAAAAAGAACATTAACCCATCACTGATATTATACATATAATGGCCACAACCAATCTTCTCTGGTAGAGAAGCTGAAGAGCAAGAGGAGGGGAAGTTTTAAAATGTCTAGAGACATTGCTTTATTTTAAATGACTGTACTTTATTTTGCATCTGGGAACACTCTTAATTAGCTATATTAGATAACATACACACTGGATTTTTTTAAGCTTTTATTTTTGAAGGCCCTTTTAAGAACCACCACATATATGTATGTGTGTATGTGGGTATGTATATGTGTGGTGATATAGATAGGTAGATAAAAAAAGTTAGGAAGGATACTAAAGTATACGTGGGGTTGGAGGGATTAGGGTAGGAGGCAATCACCTTTTGCTTTATATATTTCCACACTGTTTGTGAACAATTACTTATTTTGTAATTGTTTAGGTCAACAAAAATCTTTGAATCAACTTATATATTAAAATTAAATAAAGATATTTAAAAATTCAGGTTTATCATGAGATTTTATTACATAGTACACATCTGTCTAAAAATTTTCTATCATTTGCATCGTTTTAAAATTGTAACTGTAATTCAAGTGTGGGTACAGAAGAAAAATATGCGCCTCCAAGTGAAAGTTAAATTCAACATACCTGGAAATCGACAGCTCTTTTATTTGCGAGGTCAGCCTTGTTTCCTGACAAAGCTATAACAATGTTAGGGCTGGCCTGCCTCTGAAGCTCTTTAACCCAGTTTTTGGCTCTGGCAAAGGACTCCTGGGAAACAAAGAAACAGCTATTCGGCACAGGCTCAAAGAATGGCTAGAGAGCGTGTCTGTGAGGCGAGGCTTTAAAGACTGTCCAATGTGACTCCTGGAAAGCAATTCTTAGCACTACTGTAGTAGCTGAGACAATTGTATCTTATTTTTTTAAATCAGCTTCTCTATTTCATAAAAGCTTTGGCAGAAATGTCATGCTTGGCTAACAGAAAAAGATTAAGAAAAAATCTTTTCTATAATGGAAATTCTGAATACCAAAAACGGATATTCAAACAAGTTTTTTTGTAGAATGCATTTCTACTTACCTCGTTTGTGATATCATATACAACTATGGCTGCTTGTGCTCCTCTGTAGTACATTGGTGCTAGGCTATGGTATCGTTCTTGACCAGCTGTATCCCATATTTCAAACTTTACTGTTGTGTCATCAAGACACACAGTTTGGGTTAGAAAAGCAGCTGAAAGAAGAAAATGTCTGCAATAAGTTTATCATTTTCCTACTAATATTTTAATACTACAGAAAACACCTAGGAACCTGATATACTGCATACCCACAGTTAATAGTGGCTTTAAATACCTGTAAGATCTATGCTTCAAAGCTAGATAAATATATGCTTACATATAAAAACCTTCATAGTAAAATCACAGCTTGAAAGTGTTTCCTACATTCTTAAAAAGTGTGTTGTAATATTAAATAAGTTTTTTAAAGTTCTTAAATTGTTTTACAAATTGTGTATTTAAAAACTTTAAATTGTAACATGATTTAAGAAATATATATATTGATATTCTTTTTTTTTTTTTTGCGGTACGCGGGCCTCTCACTGTTGTGTTGTGGCCTCTCCCGTTGCGGAACACAGGATCCGGACGTGCAGGCTCAGCGGCCACGGCTCATGGGCCCAGCCGCTCCGCGGCATGTGGGATCTTCCCGGACCAGGGCACAAACCCGTGTCCTCTGCATCTGCAGGCGGACTCTCAACCACTGTGCCACCAGGGAAGCCCATTGGTATTCTTGAAAAAATGGGGGGGAAGGTGGATCAGCATACCTATAACTACCATCTATACTGACAACAGCATACCTCTTGCTCCATTCTCCTGGGTTTAACTGGCATAATCTGGGAATTTAGTCCCAGTCCATTACCACTAAATCAATATATTTTTTATATTATTCCATCAAAACATCAACACTAAGTTTTGTAATCGTTATTACCTCAACCTAGACTTAATTTGTTTAACAGAGATTCAATATTAACTCCTTTCATTCCTTGCCTTATGGATTTTGTGATTTGTACTTTTTCCATCTGTTCTTTTCTGAGGTTTTAATCTTAGTAAGAAAGTAGCATTTTATAATGATATTCCTCCTTTTAAAATTAAGAGATTGCTGTCACATCCTGCAAAGAATTACTGTATCATTTATTTTCTCAATTGCTTCCTGAGAACAATATGAAGTAAAATGTCTATTATAAGTATGATTCTCTTGGCTCTAAGAATAAACATCAGGAAAGACACCACATAGATACTTCTGAAAATAAGAAATTGATTTATAAGAGGTACTTTATAATCAAGTGAATTGAACTTTAAAATATAACTCTTAGAGTAAGTTTTTAGATGTTGTTAGCTGCACCAAAGACCTACACACAGCCATTTTCCCCAGCATGCATGCTGGCCAACAGTAAGCACACCTTACAGTTCCTTTCCTTCATTAACTTCGGTAGTTAAACTCTGCTGCTCTATCACTCAATATTAGTTGGTAAGCTCCTTCCTTTTTCTTTCAGGTCAAGGTGTATTCAACTCCTCTGAAATTGGCATAGAATTAAGTTATAAAGTTTTCAAAAACTCTGTCCTCCCATGCAAGAGAATTATGATCCAGTCCTGTAAATTGTAGCAGTTTACGAGCGATGTCAATCATAAGAGATTTACTAGTTAATACCAATGTGCTGAATAAACCAAGTCTAATTTGACTTACATCTCTTCTATATTAGACATAACATTTATTTTCTGTGCTATTTTTATTATGTCAACTGACTGCTGTACTGGCTTTGGTATCAACAACCTATAATCTTCTAAATTTTGCAAACATCATGATTGGAAATTTCTTTATTTTGAACTAATTCTATTAAGGGTTCTGTGAATTCTCACAATTGGCTAGTCATATTTAAAATATACTCCAATTCAAACTTCTTTTACCATCCAAAATGAGCAAAAATATCCATTTTTTAAAATCCTGTATTTATGATAAAGGATACCAAGAAAGTACTATGTCACTTTTTCCCAGTCACGAAAAGTTCTCATGCAGAATCAGTATTTTTATTTTTATTTATTTATTTATCTATTTTTTGCGGTACGCGGGCCTCTCACTGCTGAGGCCTCTCCTGTTGCAGAGCACAGGCTCTGGACATGCAGGCTCAATGGCCATGGCTCACGGGCCCAGCTGTTCCGTGGCATGTGGGATCCTCCTGGACCGGGGCAAGAACCCGTGTCCTCTTCATTGGTAGGCGCACTCTCAACCACTGTGCCAGGTGGTTAAGAATCTGCCTGCCAATGTTGGGGACACGGGTTCTAGCCCTGGTCCGGGAAGATCCCACATGCCGCAGAGCAACTAAGCCCATGTGCCACAACTACTGAGCCTGCGCTCTGGAGCCCACGAGCCACAACAACTGAAGCCCACATGCCACAACTACTGAAGCCTGCCCGCCTAGAGCCTGTGCTCCACAGCAAGAGTAGCCACCGCAACGAGAAGCCTGCACACTGCAACGAAGAGTAGTCCCCACTCACCGCAACTAGAGAAAGCCCACATGCAGCAACGAAGACCCAACACAGCCAAAAATAATAAATAAATAAAATAAATAAAATAAAAAAAAAATGTATCAAGTGTCCATTCCATCCTTAAGCCTGAAACCTGCATTTTGCACAAAGCTCTTAGGCAATCTCTCTAAACCTAGAAACCAGAAGAGAATGTCCACCATCATGATTATGTAATATCACTTCAGATATTCTTATAATAATTAAAGTAATAAATTATTGGAAAGAGACATTATTTGGAAGAGGCAAGAAGACTAAAATGAAAATCCAAAGGTGTCAGCTAAAATAAAGCAGATAGTAAATTCTTTAAATTGGCTGCAACAGATCAAAGAAACAGCTTTACAATACACAGGCAGTGACCAGATTTCAGTGTTATGCTGGGAGGAGACTGGATCCCTATCAAATTAACAAAGAATAAGAACAATCAATTCACGCAACTCCTCTCAGAAGCCATCCTTCATCACACCCTTTTAAGCAGGTCCTACCTTTGTGCTCCCAGAGTTCCCTATGCAAGAACATGTTTCACACTTTATAATCACTGGTTTACATTATCTTCTCCTAGACTGGGAAGTTCCTTGAGAAACTAGCTATTCTTGTCCATATTTAATATCTAAAACAAATCTCAGTTCATATAAATGTCCAAAAAGTTTGCTGAAGTCCATGAAAGATATGTACAACTATTTGGGGGCTATTTTGACTAGATACAGTTCCCAAATGGGAAAAAATAGGTATTTCAAAAGGCCTGTCTCTACTCAAGTTATTATGTAACAAACACAATCTCAAAGTACCAACAAGATCTCTTTACCTGGGTAACACCATACTGTTAACGTGATATGATAAAAAGAGCATAATTAGGGGGGGAGGAGAAAAAAGACCAATATTAGAGGCCAGTGGAATGAGTTTTAGGGTACAATCAAAAACACATTAGAACTACTTAAAAGTGCTGTAGTGCCACAAGGGCAGAAATATTATGGGAATAGGATAACCCAGTATCATAAACATTATATATCACAAAGACCATCAAGATTTACCAAAGTTCTCAAGTTTTCAAATACTACCAAAGTATTTAACTTCCCCCATAAAAGTCAGTGAAGTACAGCTGACATCTTCAAATCCTCTGTGCTTCTAAAAGTACATTACTAGTCATTTACAAAATTGTAAAAATAAATTCTAGCACTCAAAATATAAACTACTACATAAATACTGTAGCAACATTAACCAACCACCAACTTACCTGAATCTGCAAAACCACTTTAATTTATCCAAAACATCTATTTTCTGGCTAAGAACCATCACTTTCTTAGACCTCTTCATTTTCTCTTCACTTCCATCACCAGCACTAGCAGTTGGTTTTCTTTTCGGGCCCATATTTCACAAAGAAACAGCTTTTATCACTTCGAGAGTTACTGTGTACACGACGACAAGTAAAGAAAAACAAAGCTGCATTGAGATGCAGGTGCTGGCCTGTCTAATAGGCTCTCTCTTTGGGCTTCCACGATCAGTTCCTATTTGCAAGCTTGGCAGCAGGCAAGTAACACTTCAGTCTCAGCAAAACCACAAATTACTGAATGACAGACCTTGGGGTCAGCTGAGAGTTGGTGAAACTGTAAATGTTAAACCTGCAAATACCAAAGGCCTATAATGTGTAAGACCTTGATATATAGTAAGCAAGGTGGAGACACTGCAATACACTGGGCAAGGGAAAGAACATCCAAAATCAATAGCATTAACCAAAGGTTAACGACTCATAAAAAAAAGTTTAAACTAACACCAAAAATGATTCTACATGAACTAAACAGAAGGGCAAAAAAGGAAAAACCAAGGAACCAATATCACCCCAACCCTCAACTTATTATTTTATCGAATTTGATTGGAAAGAATTACTTTATTAGAACTGACCAAAAATCCTATAAGACTATCAGGTTTGATTATATAAAAATTAAAGACTTCAGGTTTGTAAAACATGTATCATACACTCAAAACACAGGGACAAACCCATTTAGAAAAATTTCTATAGTGGATGTTATGAGATTAATTTTTAGTATGTAGAAAGCTCATATAAATCTTAACTCCAAAAGCATCAAAGATAAATGTGTAAGAAAATCCACAAAAGGCATGTAACACAGAAAAAGATCAACACCACTAGTAATCAATGAAATAATCCTCACAGCAAAAATAGTTAAGGATTTATCCCTTAACTTAGCAAAATTAAAAAATGAAAATAAAAGAGTATAGCAAAAACTCATGCTCTGCTGGAGATACTGTATAACTGTTTTGAAATAATTTTGCCAACATGTGGCAAAGCCATGAAAACTCTATTTGTTAACCTAGTATAATGGAATCTCTAAAAGATGATATGGGAGCAGGAGCGTAGGGAGAACACACCTTTAAGTTCAAAGTATTTTTGTATTTAATAATAAGAAATAACCTAATGTATAAGTGAAAAGGCACTGATGGCTTGGTTAAGTATTAAGAAGCGACTAAATTTAAAATACTAATAAAATGACCTCTTAATTGCCAAAAAGTAAAAAAAAAAAAAAAAAAACACAAAAAAACCCACATACATACACACACACACACACACACACACACACACATATATATATACATACATACATACATATATATACATACGTATATATATATATAATATTTTTTTCCATGACTACGTTCTCCCTTACATAAAACTTGCACGTAAGTGGTGGATTTGATGCCCTATTAAAACTGAAAGGATATAGTTGTTAGAGAGGGGAAGAGCCTTGTTCAACATCTCAGATGCTGATCAGGGGCTTGTGATCATAAAATCCAAGTTAGAGGTTGTTTGGAAGTGATGTGTAGGGGAAGCAAAGGTTTTTAGAGCCAAGTAATTCAATGGTTGAGTTCGATGAATCTGAATCAAACTTCAGGGAGAAAGATGGCAGAAACTGACCAAATGGCATCAAGAACAAGGTATCAAAGTTATCTGTGAAGGTAGAAGTTGGTTTGCTGGGAAAATGAGTATCAGTGGCAGTAGTATTATAATACAATACAATGAATTTTATCAGACAGATGAGCACTGACTTCAGATGATAAAATTGTACACAGACAAGGATATACGGATGATCTATGGCAGTAGTCCCCAACCATTTTGGCTCCGGGGACCAGTTTCATGGAAGACAATTTTTCCACGGATTGGGGGAGACAGGTTCAGGAGGTAACGCAAGCCATGGGGAAAGATGGGGAGCAGCAGATGAAGCTTCGCTTGCTTGCCCGCCGCTCACCTCCTGCTGTGCGGCTCGGTTCCTAACAGGTCACGGACTGTTACTGGTTCGTGGTCCGGGGGTTGGGGACCCCTGGTCTATGGGACTTCCCTGGTGGTGCAGTGGCAAGAATCCACCTTACAATGCAGGGTAGGTGGGTTCGATCCTTGGTAAGGGAACTAAGATCCCACATGCCGCAGGGCAACTAAGCCCGCGCGCCACAACTACTGAGCTCATGCGCCTCAACAAGAGAGCACGTGTGCTGCAAACTACAGGGCTCACGCGCTCTGGAACCTGTGCGCCGCAGCTAGAGAGAAGCCCACGCGCCACAATGAAGAGCCTGCGAGCCGCAACAAAAGATCCTGCATGCCGCGACTAAGACCCAAAGCAGCCAAGAATAAATAAAATAAATAAATAATAAATGATAAATCTTTAAAAAAAGTATATGGATGGTCTAAAAGCCAACAACAGCCAAAATAAAAGCTGAGGCCATTTTTTATTTTCAACTGTATATGTGTATAGAAGAGAGTACCCAGTAGACCATGGCAGCAATGATGAAGACCACGTATTCTTGGAATAGTTACATTTCAACTAACGCAAGGAGGAAGGTAAGAAAGGGGATAAAAATAGATTGGGGTAGAAAGGAAAGCATACACAGTGATTAAGCCCCAACAGAAAACACTCCAAAAGCCTGGCAACAAAGTAAAAATTTAATAGAGATCATACATAAAAGATGGCCATACATGGGCTTCCCTGGTGGTGCAGTGGTTGAAAGTCCGTCTGCCGATGCAAGGGACGCGGGTTCGGGCCCTGGTCTGGGAAGATCCCACATGCCGCAGAGCGGCTGGGCCCGTGAGCCATGGCCGCTGGGCCTGCGCATCCGGAGCCTGTGCCCCACAAAGGGAGAGGCCGCGACAGTGAGAGGCCCGTGTACCACAAAAAAAAAAAAAAAAAAAAAGATGGCCATACAGATGGCCAAGAAGCACATGAAAAGCTGCTCAACATCACTAATCATTAGAGAAATGCAAATCAAAACCACAATGAGGTATCACCTCACACCAGTTAGAATGGGCACCATCAGAAAATCTACAAACAACAAATGCTGGAGAGGCTGTGGAGAAAAGGGAAGCTTCTTGCACTGTTGGTGGGAATGTAAATTGATACAGCCACTATGGAGAACAGTATGAAGGTTCCTTAAAAAACTAAAAATAGAACTACCATATGACCCAGCAATCCCACTACGGGGCATATACCCTGAGAAAACCATAATTCAAAAAGAGTCATGTACCACAATATTCACTGCATCTCTATTTACAATAGCCAGGACATGGAAACAACCTAAGTGTCCATCATCGGATGAATGGATAAAGAAGATGTGGCACATATATACAATGGACTATTACTCAGCCATAAAAAGAAACGAAATTGAGTTATCTGTAGTGAGGTGGATGGACCTAGAGTCTGTCATACAGAGTGAAGTCAGAAAGAGAAAAACAAATACTGTATGCTAACACATATTTATGGAATCCAAAAAAAATCAAGAAAGGTCAGGAAGAACCTAGGGGCAGGATGGGAATAAAGACGCAGACCTACTAGAGAATGGACTTGAGGACACAGGGAGGGGAAAGGGTAAGCTGGGACAAAGTGAGAGAGTGGCATGGACATATATACACTACCAAATGTGGCAACGATAGCTAGTGGGAAGCAGCCGCATAGCACAGGGAGATCAGCTCGGTGCTTTGTGACCACCTTAGAGGGGTGGGATAGGGAGGGTGGGAGGGAGGGAGACTCAAGTGGGAAGAGATATGGGGATATATGTATATGTATAGCTGATTTACTGTGTTATGAAGCAGAAACTAACACACCACTGTAAAGCAATTATACTCCAATAAAGATGTTTTTTTTAAAAAAAGACACATGCGCCCCAATGTTCATTGCAGCACTATTTACAACAGCCAGGTCATGGAAGCAACCTAAATGCCCATTGACAAACAAATGGATAAAGATGTGGTACATATATAAAATGGAATATTACTCAGCATAAAAAGGGACGAAATTGGGTCATCTGTAGAGAAGTGGATAGATCTAGAGACTGTCATACAGAGTGAAGTAAGTCAGAAAGAGAAAAACAAATATCATATATTAACGCATACATGTGGAACCTAGAAAAATGGTACAGATGAACCGGTTTGCAGGGCAGAAATAGAGACACAGTTGTAGAGAACAAACATATGGACAACAAGGGGGGAAAGTGGTGCAGGAGGTCATGGTGGTATAATGAATTGGGAGATTGGGACCGACATATATACACTAATATGTATAAAATGGGTAACTAATAAGAACCTGCTCTATAAAAAAATAAAATATAATTCAAAAATTCAAAAATAAAGATGGCATAAACTAATCAACCAAAAATAAAAAGATGGCCATATTCCCAAAGTAAATCCCACTTATGAGATGATCTATATAAATACTCATCATATTGAACTCATTCTTAAAGACCAATAAGCATCTGATAAGGATTGATATCCAGAATATACACAAAACTCCTACAACTTAGCAACACAAAAACCCAACTATCCAATTAAAAAAAAGGGCAAACGACTTTAATAAACATTTCTCCAAAGATAAATGGCTGGGAATTCCCTGGTGGTCCAGTGGTTAAGACTTGGCACTTTAACTGCTGGGGCCCAGGTTCAATCCCTGGTCAGGGAACTAAGATCCTACAAGCCGTGCAGCATGGCCAAAAAAACAACACACAGACACACACAGACACACACAGACACACACAGACACACACACACACACACAGCCAAGAAGCACATGAAACGATGCTCAACATCACTAATTAATAGGAAAATGCAAATCAATACCACAATGAGATACCACTTCACACCCATTAGAATAGCTATTATCAAAACGGAAAACAAGAGTTCCCAGGATATGGAGAAACTGAAACCCTTGTGCACTGATGGTGGGAATGTAAAATGGTGCAGCCACTGTGGAAAACGGTATAGAAATTCTTTAAATACTAAACACAGAATTTCCGTATGATCCAACAATTCCACTTCCAGATATATGTCCAAAAGATGTGAAAGATATTTGTACACCAATGTGTACAAATATTTGTACAAATAACACAGTGTTATTCACAATAGCCAAAAGGTGGAAGAGACCCAGGAGTCCATCAAAGGATACAAGAATAAGCAAAATGTTGTATATACATAAAATGGAATATTATTCTGCCTTAAAAAGAAAATTTTGACATGTTTACAAGATGGATGAACCTTGATGACACGCTAAGTGAAAAAAGCCAGTCATAAAAGGACACTATCATATAATTTCTCATATATGAGTGAGGTTCCTAGAGTAGTCAAATTCAGACAGAAAGTAGGATGGTAGTTCCCACAGGTGGGGGGCGGAGTGGGGAAATAGGGAGTTTTTGTTTAATGGATAGGGTTTCAGTTGGGCAAGATAAAAAAGTACTGAAGGTGGACATGATGTTTGCATAACAATGTGAATACACCTAATGCCATAAAACTGCACACTTAAAATGGTTAAAACTGTAAAATTTTTATTATGCGTATTTTACCACAACAAAAATCATTCAAGCAACATCTAAAGATAATTGTTGCCAAATGAACGCAATCTTGGAAAATATGAATGATACATAGGGAAGTCTGCATGAAGTCATGCAAAATGAGGATCAGTTTTTCTCCAACATTATCTAGGAGGAAGATATACTTTTTAAAAGACTAACTCATGCAATTTTTTTCAGAAATAATATGGGAGTAACAGAGATCAATGTGTTTTTCTTTTACTATCATAGCTTGACAGTTACTCTTAAAGGACACCCAACTCTCCTAAGGGAATCTACTAGCCAGGACATAAGCTAGTCACATGTCACTAGCTGAACATTATCATACTAATATTTCCGATAGTACATTAATGTACACTGCTTTAAAATTAGTCGTAGGAGTTTGAACTTGGTCAGTATTAAGTTAGTACCCCAAACCCAATCACCCTAGAATGAACTGATAAAACCAATAATTGAACCTTCAAGGCTGAGAGTCTGTGGTTACCACACCAAGGGCACAATCCTTAAAGCCTTTACTCACCTGATTGGTTTTATATAACAATCATGTTCCAAATACTAAATTGGGAAGCAGAATGAAGGCACACGTCACAAAGAGGAAAGGTGAAGAAATGGGAGAAAGAGGAGAGGTTGTTACAAGCTATTAGTTAGTATCAGACAAATGCTCCCCAACAAACACCAAGAGAAAAAGTTAATGAAATTAACTCAGCTTTAAGGGATATATGTCCATGAAAGACATTTAACAGATACTTTGTTAAACAGTTTAAACAGTACATTAAAAAATTCCTATAATGTGCAAGCAAAGATGACTTCTGGTTCTGCATGTAAGGAACGTAGAAGTCGCCACTCCATCCTGACAAATGAAAAGCTAAATAAACTGAAAAATCAACAGTTGTTCTTGGATCTGAAACAGAAGTGAGGTCACAGGGCAATCTGTTGTCCCCAAAATTGGAGAGACAAGCCAGGTGGATACAGAAAACCACAACATGTAAGAGTAGAAACCTGAGGAAACCAGTGCTGGTGTAGGAAACTGTAATTGACAAATTGCTGGAGGTTAGGTATGGACAAATCTGAGTTAAAAACTCCAGGGGAACCCACCAGACATGGGGTGGGGTGCACCACACTTTTGTGAGTTTTACATCCAGGAACTTGATCAGGTTCTCACAGTACATATCAGAGAAAAATCCCTGCCTGCTTCTGGCAAGGTAAGAGGAAAAGGAACCATTTTGAAATAAACCAGACTAGCATGTTCTTAACAAAGCCTGTCCCCATGAGAAACTAGTTAACTAGTTAACCTGTTGGAGTATTATCAGACTCTTAACTGACTTGGGGGAAGAAATATCCAACTCAAGCCAGTTCTATCCTTCCATGTGGGAGAAGGCAAATCTCTAATTCCAGTCCATTCTAGCCATCCTGTCTCATCCAAGGGGGGGAGAAAAAAACTGATGACCACTTGTGAAGTTCACTGTTTAGACAAACAGGCTCACTAAAAGACAGACCTAAACACAGGACTATAGAATCGTCCCCCCCCCACACACACACCTCTTTACTGCACTACTAAAGGCCTATTTATGGCACTTGTTTTCACCCACTATATCATATCCAGCTAGCAAGAAAAATCACAAGGCATACTAAAAGGCAAAACACAGTTTGAAGAGACAGAGCAAGCATCAGAACCGGAAACAGCAGAGATGCTGGAATTACCAGACTGGGAATTTAAAACAACTAGGATTAATGTGCTAAGGACCCTAATGGTAAAGACAGAATACAAGAATAGATGGACAATGTCAGCAGAGAAATGGAAATCTTAGGAACACCCCAAAATTGCCAGAGGTCAAAAACACCGTAAGAGAAATAAAGAATACCTTTGATGGGCTTATTAGATGACTGGACATGGCTGAGGAAAGAACCTCAGACCTTGAGGCCTATCAATAGTAACCTCCAAAATATAAAGAGAATAAAGACTGAAAAACACTGAACAGAATATCCAAGGACTGTGGGACAACTACAAAAGGTGTACTATATTCATAACGGGAATACCAGAAGGAGAAGAAAGGAATAGAATATGTGAAGCAATAAAGACTGAGAATTTCCCCAAAATAATGTCAGACACCAAATTACAGATCCAGGAAGCTCAGAGAACACCAAGAAAGAGAAATGCTGAAAATTCTACACCCAGGCATATAATTTTCAAACTAAAGAAAATCAAAGATAATGTGCAAGGATTGTGCCCTGGCTATTTTGCAGAGGAGGCCTCTTTCCCCCTTCTCCTTAGTGATATCCCTTCTCCATTTGGTTTCAGAACCTAGCACTTAATACTTCCCAAGTCTCAAGGAAATCTACCAGACTTTAAAAAAATTACTGGCCTTGAAAGTGACTCTTTTAATGCTTAGCAATAAACCTATCCACTAAGTGAGCTTAAAATAAAAGTTCTGATATCTGAGTATTTTACAATATAAGACTGGAAAAGGGCAAGCTAAAGAAGGCAGAAGAGACAGAGAAGACTAAGCCCCAGAGTAACAATTACAGGAAACCTGCAATCCCAGAATATAATTATTTATGCCAAGCAAGGCCCAAAGAAATTGCAAATATCTATCTTTAAGGGAAGAAAAAAGTGATGAAGAGACCGGAATCCCTTTGATTCCATAATCATTAAATAAAATTACTTTGGTTCAGTAACCACATCTAGAAATTGATTCTACAGAAATAAGTCCAGAGGAGAAAAAATTCCAAGAATACATCCACTATTAGATAATTACCTAAAACAGCAAACAAAAATGCAAACATTAAATGTCTAACAATAAGGGTATGGTTAAAAAATAGGAGACTGCCAGTTACTAAAATTAGTATGAATACAATATAATACAGATATTGAGTATTATCATTAATAAATGAAACAATAGTATGACTATTATAAATGATTCTATATAAAAATATCATGAAGTTATAAATAGTTCACAGAGAATGGAAACATAATGGGCTCTAAAAATATGAAAAGATGCTTGACCTCGCCCCTATTATGGGAAAAATATACATTAAAAAATGCAGAGATCAATGTACATAAGCATGGCAAAGATCTGTAAGTATGACACTACCCTGAGTTAGTAAAATAGGGTAACAGGCATTCTGTGCGCTGCTGGTTGGAGGGCAGTGTGGAAAAATGTATCAGAATTACAAAAGTATATAACCTAAGACACAGCAATCAGAAATACTTGGAATATGTGAGAAATAACTATGAATTAAATTATTCAATGCAGCACTGTTAACGCCCCAAAATATAAAACAATGTGCAAATCTGAAACTAGAACTGATAAAGCATATTGATTATGATCCATTCAAAGGAATGCTGATACAGCCAAGAAAAATGAGGATGCTCTTCATAAAATGATATGAAAAATCAGACTGTATTTTCCAAGATGGCCAGAAGATTTCACACACATTCTTGTTACAACATGACACTGACATTCTTTCCTCAAATCTGTACAAGCCTGTGATATGAACATAATTGACACTATCTACGTGAACTTCTGGGGGGTAGCTCATAAAAAGCTACCCAGCCTCTGCCTGGTATTTTGGGGATATTCATGTTTGAACCCAGCCATCATGCTGTGAGGAAACCCAAACCAGGTGGCAAGGCCACACGCAGGTGTTCTGGCTGACAGCCCCAGCTGAGGTCCCAACCAATAGCCAGAATGAGCTGCCAGATGTGTTGAGATGATTCCAGCCCCAGCACTGACTGCCACCCATGACATCAGAAAATCACCTAAGCCCACTCAACCCCCAGAAACAAAAGAGATAATAATTGTTTTAAATGACTAAGCTTTGGGTTCATTTGTTTCTGAGCAGTAGATAACTGGGACAGTATTAAAGTGAAAAGTAAAAAGTATACTACAGTAGGTCTGGTATGTTTCAAATTGCATAAAAAGGAGAAAATACACAGATTTAAATATAATAGTAACTTTGCAAGGACAAAGTAACACTACCTCTGGGAAAAAGAACTAAGTGGGTAGAAGACAGGAGGGAGACTTTTCGGTGTCAACCATTTGAGATTTGACTTATAAGAACAAATCAATGAAATAATAAAAATGTGATACATGTGGATGGCATAAAAATGAACACAGCGGTGCTCACTTTGGAACACGAGTGATTTGAATTTTTATTTAAAAATACTTTCACATTATTTTCCTTACATCAATAAATCAATATATAAGGGGCTCTGTACCTGCCAAGTACCACATATTTTATAACAGAGTGCTTATCTCATGCATATCCTGACCCTAAACTTTATCAATTCCAGAATACAGGTGGCAATGAAGAAAGACCTGTCTTTAATCCCAGCTGTCACTTAGTTGCAAAACCTCAGGCAAATCACTTTTGTTGCCTCAGTTTCCTCATCTATAAGATTAGTATTTCCTCATCTATAAGATTAGTATTTCCTCATATAGCTATGGTAAGGTCCAGATGACACTGTGAGAATGCTGTATAAGTTCTATGACTGCATCATATGACATGTAACTAACTTAAAAATTACCTTACAAGCTAGCCTAAAATTACCCTGTATTTCCTCGAAGTCACATTTTTCTAAAATTTACAAATTACTTATGAATACGATAGATGAGAAAGTTAGGATTGTTGAAGTTCAAGTTCAAGCACTCTAATATTAAAGTACCCTATGTGTCCAAGATACATTCACGTTACACCTCAAACAGAATTGATATCAAGTAAGTGGAACCCCCCTTGGCTCTCGTTCTATGTGAAGATAAATAACTTTAAAAAAAAATTTCTTGGCCATGCTACATGGCACGTGGGATCTTAATTCCCCAACTAGGGACTGAACCCACACCCCCTGGCAGTGGAAGCAGGAGTCCTAACCACTGAACCACTGAAGTCCTTAAATAACTATTTTTTTAACTGAGAAACGCTGAAGGTGTCTGATAATTAGAGTGACTACAGTCCCATATCATCACAGTATTTCTTCTTTTTGAATCCAAAGAGTGACTGCTATCTTCAGCTTTGCAAACAGGCTAAAAAACCATGAATGACTGGTTCCTCATCCTGCTGTTACCCTTCCTCATCTATATTACCTGGAAAAGAGGGTGAACATGTTGTTCACCAGCACTTCCCTCAAATACTGTTTTTTAACACTTGTAAAATACTAAGGATTATTTCTTATTTTCAAAATCCAATATGTGACTTCACTCTCATCTTGAGGAATTTAGTAATTTGGTAGTTGCAGTTCATGTTTACATCAAAATAGCCAATGATCAAAAATCAAAAGCCTCTGGAATTACTCCTGTTGCTTTTCTCACTCTAATACATCCCTATTTGCTACCAAGAGGCCTGGTAACAAAAGGCTCTCAATGATAACTCCAAATGATGAATTAATTCAGCATGCATGGTAAGGAAGACTGCATATAAGTAACCTCAGATTACTATGGTATAAGACCCAAAAGGCGGAAAGGTTAACTTTGATTCCTAATATTTAGCACAGTGCTAGGAGCTTGGTAAATGTGTTGAGTAAATGAATTTCAGAAAAGCTTGATAATCTTATTTCCCAGTAATAACAGAATAAAAGCAGCAAATTAGTGAATCAACAGAGGTAGTTCACCATAGTTAGAGCTAATTGGCAAAATCATTCTACCAAACAGCTTTGAACACTTCAGCAACAACAGAGGGCATCGATGAATTAAGTAAGACAGGGCAAAAACAGACGTTCATGATCCCAAATTGTGAAATAAATTTTAAGAGGAAGAAAAGGTTTAACTATATTGATTGCATTGTTTAACGTGGAGCAGAGTACACACTTTAAAAAAAGTCTGCCCTCAAAGAATCCTGATTTAGCTCACTCTTCTCATTTTATAAGTGTGTACATAAACAGTGCTGTTTGTAAAAGGAAACCAGGATTGAAGCTAAGCTTATTGGCTCCTAATTCACAGCAATGCTTCAGTAGCCACATATGATAACATTTTAAACTGGAACACTAGGGAATAACTGATGTTAAGACTATTAAAATTTTTTAGGTCAGAACTGGTACAAACATATAAAATACCAAATCTTTACAAATTTCTCCTAGTAATACAACCTATCTCAAATACTGAATATGTACTTTCTAGAAGGAAATATTATTATGCATAAAGGTAATATTCTTTCACTTAGAACCAAAAGATAAACTCCCACAAATTTTAACTCTCACTGTAACAGAAAGAATAATGGATATTTAAAAAACCATTTTTCTCATGAATTGAAAACTATATGCTGGTGGTTTGTCCCTAGGTCTTCTATCCTTTCTCAAAAGTACTTTTAATTGAAAACAATATGCAGATGCAAAAAGATAAAGGAAGTAAAGAAATGCACAGATTACAATTACACAAACAAGTCTTTTGACAGCTAACGAGTGAAGGGCAATAGTAGAAAGCTTACTACTACAGGAAAAACATGAGTTATTCAGATTTAAATTTTCTAGCTGCTTTTATTTCTCAGTTTAGGAAGCAACTTTAATATCTACATACATGTCGTATTCTATCTAACTGTGTAATTACTCTCTCTGAGAAAACTTCCAAAATATCTTAGTTGATGTGGGGATAAGGCATTTAATGTAACATACATAAATAACCGCTTTTTTGAAAATCAACAAATGGTGGGAGGGTTAAGCAACCATCTACCATATAGAACTTAAAGAAACTTAGCTGTATATGCTCATGCTATTTACTTGAAGGAATTTGCAAAAATTCCATTTTTGGAAAGGCTCAAATTTAGGAAGTACCTGCTCATAAAGTTTTTTACATCTTATTTGTTCCTATAACTTTTTCTTTTCTTTTCTTTTTTTTTTTTTTTTCGGTACGCGGGCTTCTCACTGTTGTGGCCTCTCCCGTTGCGGAGCACAGGCTCCGGACGTGCAGGCTCAGCGGCCATGGCTCACAGGCCCAGCCGCTCTGCGGCATGTGGGATCCTCCCGGACGGGGGCAGGAACCCGTGTCCCCTGCATCGGCAGGCGGACTCTCAACCACTGTGTCACCAGGGAAGCCCCTGTTCCTATAACTTTTATTAAGAAACTTTATCTTCCAAGAGGAGAAAATCTGGACATAAAATTCTTTAACACTGTCAAATCTTAAATTGAATGCTCTGCACTAGGTGGAAAAGTCACGGTTCTAAAATAATGTCATGTAATGACAATACAACAAAAATATCAACAGTGATAAAAATGACTCAGCAAGGCTTCCCTGGTGGCGCAGTGTTTTAGAGTCCGCCTGCCGATGCATGGAACACGGGTTCGTGCCCCAGTCTGGGAAGATCCCACATGCTGCGGAGCGGCTGGGCCCGTGCGCGTCCAGAGCCTGTGCTCCGCAACGAGAGAGGCCACAACGGTGAGAGGCTTGCGTACCACACACACACAAAAAAGACTCAGCAAACAGTAATGGTGGTGATGGTAATGGTAATAGCTAATATTTAATAAGCATTTTACTCCATGCTAGACATTGTGCCAAGAAATGTATATGCACTTTCATTTAATGTTTACCAAAAACCTCTCAAGTAAGGTACTATTATTTCCATTTCATATAAGACGCAAATAAAGCTGGGTATGACTTGCTGCAGATGATACGTGGTATGTGCTGGAGCTAGAATTTTAAATCAAACAATGTGGATATAGAGCTGACCGCCACCCCTTTCTTAACCACAATGCTCGACTCTTAAGAAGGTCCTGGTCGTAAATTGATAAGGTAAGGTAAAAGACTGTTAATAATAACTTTGAAACCAACCTTGTTTTTCTTAATTTTAATAATTTTTCCCCCAGATGTTTTTGAATCTGAATAGAAAAACAAGTCCTGGTAGCCCCTTAGAGGAAACTGGACGGATGTTAAATATAGAATAAACTTTGTTCTTCCAGTAAAAACAACCCTGAAATAATTATTTTAGACACTCTACTTAGGGTTAATAACTGCTGAAAATAGCTTAAAAAAGAAGGCACTTATTTCTTTAATTTCGTGTATAACCAGTCCTTGATTATTTGTGGCAATAAAAGGGAGCAGCATTGGTACAGATAACTGACAACTATGGATATTCTAACTCCTGTAAGTAAAGACAAGGCAGGGTATCCTTGATGGAACAGAGAAGGAGCCATGCTCTCTTTTTTTTTTTTTTTGCTGTACGCGGGCCTCTCACTGCTGTGGCCTCTCCCGTTGCGGAGCACAGGCTCCGGACACACAGGCTCCGCGGCCATGGCTCGCGGGCCCAGCCGCTCCGCGGCACGTGGGATCTTCCGGGATCGGGGCACGAACCCGTGTCCCCTGCATCGGCAGGCGGACTCTCAACCACTGCGCCACCAGGGAAGCCCTGAGCCATGCTCTCTTAAAGAGGCCTAGCAGGTTAACAGGAAGGGGTTCCCATATAAAGAAATAACAGGTTAATACGTAATGTAACCAGTACATAATACTTGTAATTCTCAAACTGGAGGAGTTAGATGAACAATAAGTTTTTTAAAAATCCTACAGTTTAAAAAAAAGAAAAGCAATTATTCCATTTTTGGGAGAACTTTAATATGTAGTGTAAATGTAATATTGGCTCCTCAGAACACAGAAAGCAGGGGTTCTCAAACTTTGGCATGTATTAGAATCATTGGAAGACTTGTTAAAACTTAAGATAAATCTTTAGGGGTTCAAGGTGTTAAATGAAAGATGGCCAGTCCAAACATCCAACAAGTATTTACTGAAGAGCTATGCGCCTCCAGATGAGATAGCAAGAAGGGTGACAACCCTCTGAGCCTAATGCTCCCTGCTAACCTTATGGGCTAGTCTTAGACAGACAACGGGAATGTAAATGTCATGCAGACTTCAAACCCCTACAAATAAGCTAGAACTCCCCAAAGCGCTAAACCCACCACCTAACTACCTATCTCATTATGAGTGCTATAGAGCCAAGGGGCAGGGGTGTGGGGTATATTGTGAGACAACGTGGATTCTTAAATCAAGCTATCATGTTTAGGAAGAACCACAAAAACTAAAGAAACCTTGATGTTTTTGATGAATATAAGGTTCTAGAATACACAAATTCAAGAGTGTATTCTTTTTTTTTTTTTTTTTTTTTTTTTTCTTTTTGCGGTATGTGGGCCTCTCACTGTTGTGGCCTCTCCCGTTGCGGAGCACAGGCTCTGGATGCGCAGGCCCAGCGGCCATGGCTCACGGGCCCAGCCGCTCCGCGGCATATGGGATCCTCCCAGACCGGGGCACGAACCCGTATCCCCTGCATCGGCAGGCGGACTCTTAACCACTTGCGCCACCAGGGAGGCCCAAGAGTGTATTCTTGAATATGATTTCCACCTTACAACATAACCAGAGATGAAAATTTTAAGTGAGCTCTTCAGACCGCAACTAATGTTATTAAACATAAACAGTTAAGTAAAAAATAAAGAACAGATGAAATGTAAAACATCTGGCCAGGTTCATTTTTAGACAGATCCTACCACACATCAGCCAAAACAAAAAGACATATTACCTACAAGTTACAGACCTTAAATAGCTCAAACCTTGAGATCCTTAAATGCTTAGATTCTACTCTAGTCCTTAAGGGTGAAGAGCTGCAGCAAAGAGCATAAAAAAAAAACAGTGCTGGAGTCTGAGTTACCCGTGCTGGGGTCAGCGCGATGCCTAAAGCCAAGGGGAAGACCCGGAGGCAGAAGTTCGGTTATAATGTTAACCGGAAGCGTCTGAACCGGAATGCTCGACGGAAGGCAGTGCCGCGGATCGAATGCTCCCACATCCGACATGCCTGGGACCAGACCAAATCGGTGTGGCAGAACCTGGCTGATATGGGTTTGGCTATGGACCCCAACAGGGTAGTGCCCCTTCTTAAGAGAAAGGTAAAGGCCCTGGAAGTGGACGTGGAGGAGGGGCCTAAGGACCTCATGCGGAAGCCCTATGTGCTCAATGACCTGGAGGCAGAAGCCAGCCTTCCAGAAAAGAAAGGAAATATGCTATCTCGGGATCTCATTGACTATGTTTGCTACATGGTGGAGAACCATGGGGAGGACTATAAGGCTATGGCCCGGGATGAGAAGAATTACTATCAAGATACCCCAAAACAGATTCGGAATAAGATCAACGTCTATAAGCGTTTTTACCCAGCGGAGTGGCAAGCGTTTGTCGATTCGTTGCAGAAGAATAAGATGGAGGTTGAGTGACTGGTTTACACCTGCCCCAGGTTGAGGCTTCCTCCTGGACCAGAGAAGCTGAGCCAGGGTTTAAGGCAGGGAGAGGTGTGTGGCTACAGATGAGGCTAGCCAAACCCCATGGAATCAAAAGGTTACAGTGCACACATACACACACACACACAAAATCTCTCTCACACTTCCCTTTGGGGAAGGCACTGTCTCCCAGAGGCTTCAATTTATGTTCTTCTGGAGTCTCTGGGAAAAGCCAGAACCTGCTGTTTTCAGAGTGGGTGGTTTGTTTGAATATAGTCTGTGTATAATAAAATACAGTAATAAAAAAATAAAAATAAAAAAACAGTGCTCATCCGTAGGCAAGTTAAACCAATACGTCTTACACCTTAAACTTACAAAATATGTCAGTTCTCTCAAAAACAAACAAACAAAAAACCCAGGATTCACAGCTGTAATCATAATGACACTGTCATACCTCCTAAGGATATTAATATGTGGTCAACATAGTGGAAAGGTATCCAGCCAGTATCCATTAAAATAGAAATTGGGATGTAAAGTCCTTCTAAAGTTGGTTTAAAAAGCCAGCTCAATCTGTACTCATAGAAAATATTAAGGAAGTTTTATGTGTTAGAATGAAAACCTTTTGACAATTTCATTAATGAAATGTAGACAACCTAATTGGTATTAAATGGAAATGGAGATTATATATATATACACACCCATACACACATATCAGAGGATATGTATATGTATGATGATGCACTGATAAGGGGTTAAATTTCTCTTTTAAATGTCCTTCTTAAGACGTCATTAGGAAAAAATACACTTCGAAGATAATTGGGAGCATCCAAAACAAAAACAAAGTTCTAGTCTTAGGCTACATTTCCCAGGAGTTAAGTTCTTTACTACAGTACTTCAGTGTTTTTGTTATTTTAATATGTACTGCGAAGGGGGGCAGGGTTAGCACAAAGCAAGTCCCAAACATATCAGCCCAGGTATTTTGCCTATGATGCATATGTACTTTGGAAAATGCTGCAACTGACAATCACTTGCCAAAAAGCAGTTATAATAACTAACTTTTTGCACCAGTTTAAGGTGGGTGGACATAACCTCAATCTCTTTAAAACTCTTCCTACCATGTGGGCTAGTTAACTTTGGCCCAATTTGCTTTCTGGAGGAGGCTAAAGCTTGAGAGGTAATACTTCATTATTAAATCATACGTATCTATATTTTTATATTTCATTATTAAACGGTATACACACACACACAAATGTATTAACAAAGAAACCACAAAGAACGTGTGATACACTTTATTAAAATTTTTTAAAATACCAAGATTTCTGAATCAAAATAAAAGCTGCATGATATGGACTATATTTTTGATGCTCATCCATTATAAAAACCATAAAATACTAAAGTGGGATCACACTGTAACATGATATACAAATGGAGGGGGTTGACAATCACTGTTATACTGCTGAGTCTATTAAAGTGGAAATACCACTTATCTACTATATTTCCTATATATAGGGAAAAGCCAGGAGATAGTAGAGTTCTGTAATTTATCTTATTGGGAGGATCTGAAACTACAAATAAAATTCTCAAGTGTACTTACTTGAGAACATATACTCAATGCATAGCATAAAGTTATGCTCCTGAAAGATGGACTCCAAGAAGTTGCTACATGCCAATGGGTATCTGCCTTACATATTTCAAAAGTATGACTTTAAAACGTATAAAATACCTGGAAAAAATATGGTACTGCTTATTACACACCCCTTGTAAAATATTGCAAATCTTAAAGCTGTCCACACAGTACCTAATTCAAAAGCTTCATTTGGCAGATGAAACTGATGCCCCAAAAAGGCTGTTCTGCCCCGCTGCTATATACAGTTGTGGATTTCTCTGATGAGGTTCAATTCAATCTTGTCTTCTATTCACAGCCATGCTCTGTTAGTTGTCTCCTCTTTGTCCTGCATCTTACTGTTCCCTTGCCTCAGTCTTACCAAAAACACTGTAAGCAGTGCTGCTTACTCTACCTCTTTCCCCTCTCCTTCCATCTTTCTCTCCAGGTCCCATTTCCCTTTCATGTCCCTCTTCATTAATCACTTATTCTTTCTCTTCCCTCAGTTATTTAGAATTAGAATTTTAATGTTAACTCTTTTACTATTTACTTTTACTATTTTCACTATTCATTCTAAAGCCAATATAATTCAGCACAAAACATGTAATAACTTGAAGAAGCTTCTAATCATTATCAAGAAAGATATCAATCAAATCTTATACTTGGGGACACTGATTCCACTTATGTTTGCATCTGTACTTTAGCTTCCATACAAGCATCTTGGGGATAACCAACAAATCAAAATATTAAACAACATTACCTTAACAAAAACCAAGTTATAAAGCTTGAGCCTGCTGCTCAGCTCTTCACTCTGTGACCTACTTAGTACCCATCATCATACAATCAGAACAGCAAAATCTTATTTGTCAACGTATGATTCAATTAAATGAAGAAAGGATAAAAGAAAATCTTACCCCCAATGGTACTCTCTTGAAATTCATGAAACTGGCCCTTCACAAAACGAAGCACCAGGCTCGATTTGCCAACAGCAGACTCTCCCAGAAGTACTAATTTGAACTGGCATATTTTATTTCCAGTATTTGGCCCATTGGGTCTTGTTGCTCCTCGATTAGCCATGTCCAAATTTGAAAGAAGTCCCTAATTTCAGTCTCTTAAATGAACTTCCAGGATGCAAGGTGTCAAGTTTTTTCTTTCTGGAGGTAGAGAAACCTGTAAAAAAAAAAAAATGAAGTAATTAAGTATACAAAACAGCAAAACAAAGCAAATCTACTATTAATCACTTTGGTAAATTCTTCCTGTAACACATTATTGCATGACAATTATAACCTCTAATAGACACTGAATGTCATTTAGTTTAATTCACTACCTTTGTCAGTATTGTAAAGGCATGAGATTTGAGCCTAAAATCATGCTGTAATTTTCAAGGCTTTTAAAACATTTTAAAGTTAACCTTTATCAAAGACTCAATTTTGTGCCAGGTGGTTTTAAGTACTTAACACAGCCACTCAACAATCCTATAAAGTTGACTATTGCAATCCTTAAAAATGAGGAAAACAGGCACAGAGAGGTTAAGTAACTTGAGGTCACACAGTTACTGTGACAGAGCTTCAACAGAGCTGAGTTTCAAACCCTGGCAACCTGAAAGGTGACTCAAGCACTTACGTTAAAACAGTTTTGAGTAAAATTAAGTTAATAAGTGGAAAGCTCTTAGAATAGATCTTAGAACATAGTAACAGCTCAATAAATGTTGGCCATTATTACTTGAAGGCTTGTTAAACGGTACATGTCTTTTGTTTATTTAACGGTAGTTTTGGAGCAACAAATATATTAAGTAGGTGGTGTGTCTGGTGCCTAAAAGACTTAAAACCGTTTTCTGATGTGCTCAAGTACATCAGACATGGAACTGTTAACTGTGGTTCTCTATGTGGTGAGTGAATTAGTGTCTTATTTAGTTATACTTTTCTGTAGTTCTGGAGCTAACAAATGTGTTGTTACTTTCTATTTAACACATTTAGAAAAAACTAGCCTGAAGGGCAACTTCTGTGTCTTCTACTATTATCTAAGAACGCTAATTTTCAATCTCAAAGGAATTAGGGAACTTTCAAAGAACTCTTTTCCAATCTACTCACAAACCAATCATAATAGTTTTCTTCCATCTTTAATCAAAACTTGATCATGTGCTAATAACATTAAATCTGATGATTCCTCTTCTCAAATCACTGTTCTATTTCATTTAGGTACCTAATAAGAAATTTGCCTTACCCATGAAATGAGTTTATACAAGAATCCCTCTTGACCATGAACTCATTAATAAACATATCCATGAGAACTTACATTCATGGCAACAAAATCACCTCTGCCTTACCTAAACAGCAGCTTTGAAGAGTCCTTACCTTTTAGTAACACGTACTGAAATACTGACAAATGAAATAATAGGTCTGAGTTGCTTCCAAACAACGGGGGCGTAAATAAAACAAGATTGGCCATAAGATAACTGAAGCTAGGTGATGGGTTCATTATACTATTCTTCCTACTTCTGTACATTTAAAAAATTTTCTGTAATAAAAAAATGCACCAACCCCACATCTACCCTCCTACCACCCCCAAAACATATCAGATTTGGGGATCTAATCCTGCCTAGCTATACCAGTTTCTGCTGGAGCAAGTGCTTTCATTTCAAAGCCTCTATTTCCAGTATACCTAACTTTCATAGCTACTGTGGAAAGTAAACAAGAGACTATATATGTAAAAAGTTTCTAATACAGTGGTCAACACACAGCAGGGATTGAATATTGGCAATTAAATTGCCCCTTTGATGAAATAATGACCAAGTATCAATAGAAAGTCACGTAGACTGAAAATGCACCAACACACCTTCAAATAGTACACACGATAGCAACTAAAACACTTCCCAGCTGTCTGATTACCTACAAAACAGCAAACTGAATTACTCATCAAGGACAATATGCTCCGAATTTCCACAGTCCTCCCAAAATTTCACGGAAAACATTAGATGCCCATTAAAAAAGATTATGATTTAGCTTTGTCTTTTAAGGTTTAAAGCCTTGCATTATAGTTCCCTCCAAGGATCTCAAACAAAACATAACTAAATCTAATTATAAATATACAGTTAGCATAACATTAAGGTTAAAAGTTACATTTTGTAATAGTTGCATTAACTACTTAAACTTTTGTTTCACAAAAGCACAAGATTTTGCATAAAGTGCATTTTAAATCTTTTGAAAACACCTGGCATTCTAGAGTTAAAGTCCTCCTGGGTGCTCTTTGATGAAAACTAACAGCAGCTTACATTTCTGGGTATTTATTTTGTGCCAAGCACCATCCTATGAATTAGGCTCACAGCAACCCTACGAGCTCTTTTTATTATCCCCATTTTACACTAAGAATAAAGTTTCTGAGCTGTCCTGAATTACCGCAGTGGTGAATTACCGCAGTGGTGTCCATGTAGGTTTTTTCCCTACTAGTTATGTGAAAGGCAATTGACTGGACACTTAGGCACCACTTCAGCAAAAGACAAAAAACAAATATGTGAATTATGACGTTCAGAGATTGAAAAAGTCTGAGTCTCAGGAGGGTGACCAGCTTCCAGGGAGGCGAACAACAGAGCACGTTTAAAGGGCTCTACCCACTGAGTGTGTTCAGCGACCTAGTTGTGCCGAGTTGTTTAAGGCTGCGGTTCACCACCTTCCAACGATGAGACAAGAGTCCCTAGACAGCCCGGCTTCCCGAGCCGCCTCCTCCCTCCATTACCCGGCTCAGGGAGTCGGGGGGTAGGCGGAGCTCCCCAAATTCACACCTGCTGGAAGCCCCAAGTCCTCCTCCGAGAGCACCTGAGCAACTGACACCCAGCTCCGATCGCCCGAGCAAGCAGGCCCCGCCAGGCCCCTGGGCCGTCTCTCCCATCCTCCTCCCCGGAATCCGGCCTGCTTCTGGCCGGAGACCACCCCCCCAACCCCGGGCTGCCAGGACGGAGCAGGCGGAACCGCGGCCTCCGGCCCTCTCTCGCGGCGCCATCTTGAGAAGGGAACAGGGTGACACCCGTCGCTCCCTCGGCCGGTCCCCAAATCCTGGCCTCCGGAGCCCCTCGAAGGATGAGTCACCAGGGCCGGCGGGTCGAGACGCCGGGTTCGGCCCATCTCCGGTCCCGGGCCCCGACGCGCGAGAGGGAAGGGCGGAGGACTCCGCGCCGGCAGGGCCCGCGGACCACCCGGGGTCCCGACCCGCTCCGCGCGGGCGGAGGGCCGGCTCGGTTACCTGAGTCCGCAGCGCGCGGGGCGGCGTCGTCGAAGCTTCCGGCTGCGGGTCCCAGGCGGAGCCCGAGAGGAGGCTAAGGCGGCGGTAGCGGCGCGTCTCCTCGTCTCGCCGCTCCCCTCAGACTGGACGGTGCGGGGCTCGTGCCGCGGTGCCGCCCCCGTCGGTCTCCGTCTCCGCCTCTCGCCGCTCCGCCTTCCTCTTTGCTTTCTCCTCCTCCGCCGCCGCCGGCGCTCGAGTTCCCACTAAATCTTCCTCCTCCTCCCTCCTCCCCTCAGGCCGGCCGCCGGCTCCTTCGCTAACCAAAACACAAACACTCCAGTCCCAGCGCCGTAGCCACTTCCGCCGCCCGGCGCCGGCCTCGCCGCCACGTCGCCGCACGTCGCGGATTACGCCCCTTCGTCACTTCCGGTCGTTCCCCGTCCGCCCGTTCCATCCGCTTCCCCGCCCCCTCTCAGAGCCTTAAGACGCCAGGCTGGGCCGCGGGGCGGGGCGGCCGCGTCACGTGACCCCAGCGAGCCGCGGGGTTGGCTACGGCCGCGGGCCACCTTCCCTCCCCCGCTTCCCCGGGGCGCGCTCGGCCCCGCCCCCGCCGCCGCCATTGTTATCTGGGCGTCTGTCTGTGGCTCCCCGTGGCCGAGGGCGGGGACGGGGCGGGGACGGGGCGGGGACGGGGCGGGGACGGGGCGGGGTCACTCCTTGGCCGGCCTGCTCTAGGAGGAGGCCAGGAGAACTTGGGTTTGTTTCTCCCAGCAGGTGTGGGGCTGCGAAGTTTCCTCTGTGAATATTAGCCCCCAGTTCCCCTTACCCTACCTCTGCAACACCCCAACTCTGCCAGCTCGGCTAAGGGGCTTTTTTGTGGGGGCTTTTCTAGCACAAGAGAGCCTTCCAACACGTCCCTGGGGATGGCTGGATAGGTAAGGGGCATTGACTCCAGGGAGGAGGATGCGATCCTTCCCCCACCCCCGAAAGTTGTCTTTAGGCGGGGACATTTTCAATAATAACTTGCTTTTCTTGAGAGCCTACCTGTTTTGGGTGCGAAGGGGCAAGTTATAATAGGTAGCTTGTACAAAGAATTTCCCGTCGCGGGTTACTGCACTAAACGCTTTACAGGAATTATCCCATTTTCTTCCTACGCTATGAGGCTCTCACTCTGAAAATAGCTCTATCGTCCTCCTCCCTACATTGGAATATACCTCCCCGAGGTGGTCCTCGCCGCTGTCTAGCACAGCGGCTGGCAGCCAGGAGTCTTCAGTCGTGGCTGTGGAATTCACGAATGTGCCGTGCCTGTTTTACAGGTAAAGAATTTGAGGCACAGAGATTGTGTAACTTGTCCCAAATCACCGCGGAGTAGGTGATGAAATTGTGTTCTAACCTGCAGGCTGGCTCCAGAATCTGAGTTCTTAAGCACAATTCCAGTAAAAGAACCCAAGACATTCATTAGCCTCCATTGCAGACCTACTTAAGGCAAGCTGTTTTGGCTCCATCTCACACAACAGTTCCTGGCTGGGCATCTGAAACAAAACAAAACAAAATTCCTTTCGGAATTTGGTAGAATGTTAAATCGATTTTTCCTCAGGATGAGGGTTGCTTTTTCAGTTTGCTGTTTACTATTTATAGCCCTGCCGTGAGGCCACCAGTATTGATCGTCTAGATGTGTACTTGGCCTAAGGTATCCTGTCGGTGCTCAGTCAACATTTTGCAGTGAAGGTGATTTGAACCCTTGAACAGCCAGCCTTTCAGATCAACCTCCCAGTTACTAACCCCAAGAACATTATGTGTTATGTGCAAACGGTGTCTGTGGCACTTTATCCCAAGGGGTGGTTCCAATATGGTATGTTAGTCATGGTGATACCTCTTGGACAATCCCAGGAAGAATCTGGAAATAGGATATGTCACATCAGCTTTGGCATGTCAACAGTATGCCCCAAACCAAACCTATTCCATCCCAAACATGCTTCTGCTTGGTGACTGGTATTAACAGCCTCCCAGTCACCTAAACTTGAAAGAGCAGAATCATCTTCAGCTCTTCGTTGTCCCATTCTGTCACCCAAAATTCTCTAATCCCAAATCTGAGCTCTAATCCCAAAGCCTGGGCCATGGTAGTATTTGTATAAGCTGAAATTAATGCACACATTGAAAAATTAATGCACACATTGAAAAATGCCTTTTCAACCCATTCTTTACACTGTGGCCAGTCACTCTCCTACTCAAAAATATTCAATTGCTAAATAGAGTACAAAGTTCTTCAACTCTGGTCCCAACCCATGTTTCTTTCATTCTGTTTCTAAAGCCTCCCTCTCCCCAAACTCTTGCCTTGTGACCTAATCATACCAGTCTACTCTGTGTTCCCAGAGTGTCGCCTGTGTGTTTCCATCTTGGCATCTTTGATCACTTTGTTCTCTGCAACTTGGAATACCACTACCTCTCATCCCTGCAGGTCTCACCTTGTCCAGGATGCCAACTCCTCTGGATGGCACCTGAGGCTACTTCTACTGGATTTAGTGATCTTTTTCCTGTAGTTTCATGATACTTTACTCTCTGTAATAGTTCTAATATGTATCTGCCTTATTTTACAGTTAGAGAGTACCTGCCTAGACTTTCCTCCTCAGGCTTTCATTCCCATTAGGATTTTAAAGTTCTTAAGGACCAGGACCATAATTTATTCATGATTTAAATTCCTCTCAGAGGAACCCTGATTGATATAATAGGGACTCCCCAAAATTTGTGAGCTGAATTGCATTATTATTATTATTATTTTTTTGCCACACCATGTAGCTTGTGCAATCTTAGTTGCCTGACCAGGAATCAAACCCCGCCTTCGGCAGTGAAAGCACTGAGTCACTAACTACTGAACCGCCAGGGAATTCCCAAGCTTAATTACATTTAGAATGGTGAACATTTGACTTAAGTCCTCACAAATAACACCTGGATGCTGAAATTTATACATTGTTAGGAACTCCCCATCATTGTTCTAGGGTATTGCTTCCTCATTCATTTCTTTCTACCAATTTTAAAAATATTTATTTATTTATTTATTTATTTTGGCTGTGCCAGGTCTTAGGTGAGGCACACAGGATCTTTGTTGAGGCATGCAGACTTCTTAGTTGTGGCATGCATGCGGGATCTAGTTCCCCGACCAGAGGTCGAACCTGGGCTCCCTGCATTGGGAGCGTGGAGCAGAGTCTTACCCACTGGACCACCAGGGGAGTTCCGCTTTCTACCAATTTTGTCTTTTAATTCACCTCCTTCGTGAGGGAATTCCTGGCTTTCCAGAGGTTAGCAGCGCTTTCATTGCTGGGGCCTGGGTTCAATGGTCGGGGAACTAAGATCCTGCAAGCTGCGGGGCAAGGCCAAAAAAAACCCCAATTGTCTGTATTCATGAATACATTTCACAGTATTTTATAGTTTAGTCATAATGTTTGCCTGGGGAGTGCTGCTCCAGTGGCTGGTACCTCCAAGATCCAGTAGTAATTTTGGAGAGATGTAAATGCCACAGTAAAGCTTTGCTCTTGTACTGCCACTCACAATAGACCTGTGTTTTTTTTTTCCCTAACCCTGGATAACTGAGGAGGACTGATAATTGGATACATTCTAGTAGCAAATGGGAGATCCTACTGAAACTGTGTAACTTGGAGTGGGATTGAACCCACAGGACGGGATCCAAACCCAGCCAAAACCCAGATTGGGACTTGAACCCATGGTCTATTAACGGAGATCACACCTAGTCTCAGGACTTAATGAAGCTCAGGTTCTTGATGTCTCATCGCAGAAAGAATTCAGTGAGAGACAAAGTGATAGGTAAGAAGTGCATTTATTTAGAGAGAAACACACTCCATAGACAGAGTGTGGGCCATCTCAGAAGGTGAGAGCAGCACCAGGGTACGGGGGTTGTCAGTTTTTATAGGGGTGGGTAATTTCATAGGCTAATGAGTGGGAGGAGTATTCCAGCTATTTTGGGGAAGGGATGGGGATTTCCAGGAATGGGGCCACTGCCCACTTTTTGACCTTTATGGTTGGTCTTGGAACTGTCATGGCGCCTGTGGGTGTGTCATCAGCTTGCTGATGTGTTACAATGATCATATACTGAGGCTGTAGGTCTAGTGGAAGTCTACTTGTCCACAATCTTGGACCTATTTGGTTCTAATCTGTTTATGTCGTGTCCTCGGGCTATGTCATTCTTTTAAATGTTGTGCCCTGCCCCCTTCTCTCCTGTTTAACTACTAGGTGGTAAAATTTCTTAAGGAAGCTACAAAATGGATGGAGCCTAAATAAAGTCATGCAGAACTGAACACTGCCCTTAGTGCTGTCTTTGCCCTCAAATCTCTAAACACCGACTCAAGAATTCCCAGCACCTTGCATCTCTCAATCATACACAACACTCCATGTCTTCTACCTTCTTCTCCAGGAAATCTTTCCATTGTGTAGTTGAAGAATGACTCTTTGCATAGATGGTAATGAATGGTAACATTTACTTTTAAATGGGACTGTCTGGAGACAAACCGAAAGGTAATTCTGGCATAAGGAATTGTAGGCATGGTGGCAAGGCAGTGAGAAAAAGGCTATGGAAACTTGAGCTATTCAGGTTTAAAAGCTAGTGTCTTTGCAGGGCATCATGAAAGCCTCAGCTCAATGTCACATACCTAAGGGATTTCTAAGCCCATCAATTCTAAAGTAGCTTCCCTCCATATCAAAATGTTCTATTTTCTTCATGATAGTCATCACTCATCATGTGAAATGATCTTATTTATTGGTTTACTTGATGGCTATCTATCCCTACTAGAATATAAATTCTATGAGGTAGGGATTGGCTTAGTCCATTGCATTCCCAGAACTGACACAAAATGAGGACTCAGTACTGTAGATATTTGTAAACAAAAGAATTGAATGAACACTTATACAGACATACCTTGATTTACACACAATCAAGTCATTTAAATTGCTTAGGGGGAGAAGAATATTTATATTAGCTATCTAGAAAATTACAGTACACTGTTTTTACAAATGTAAAATAGTATCCCTTAACTGCTTTTTAAAAAAATTTGGATTTTGCAAGTTTTTCATGGGGCTTCTTAAAAAAGTGGAATCTCATAAATTTCATTCAAATTCTAAGCGAGGTGTTCTGTATCCCCTGTATGTGTAGAACATGACAAATATTCACCAAATACACATTCATTAAAACTTGAGTTTTAAAAAAATCCCATACTTAATTTTGAGTTCACCACATTATTTAAAAAATTCAATATGCATTATTGTGTAACTCATTTCAAATTTTAATATATTTACTTGAAATGCTATTTAAAGCCTATTTATTGAAGTATGTTTTCAAAGACTTTAAGATGTTCCTTACCACAGCTGCCAAATATAGTAACTACAGAATTTTTAAGGGATGTCTTAAGCGCTGAAAGAACTACATGCAGTGTGCATGTACTTTCACAAGGAAGGATCTAAAATTGGTGGTCACCACCAGAAAGAGGGTTATTTATTCTCTGATCGCCAGAAAAATTAATAGGCCCATGGCCAGGAGTAGGCCCCTGGCTGAACCCATCCTAACGGGACTGTGTTGCTTGGAAAACCAAAGAGAAGTTTGGGGTCATTTGCTCTGGAGCCCAAGACCACATCCTTCAAGTTTTCCTGCCCTCCAAATCTACTAAAGAAGGGGGAAAAAAGAGAGAAGGAATAAGGGAGAATGGGGGGAATGAGGGAGAGAGAAAGAGGAGAGAGTGGGGGAGAGGAGAAAGAGGGAGAGAGATGGGCGGGGTCCTGACCTGGAAAGAGCTGAGCTCCAAGCCCCGCCCCCGTTTCCCAGGTAACCGGGTAAACAGACCTCCATTTCCTTTTCCCCAGTGAACTCTGCTAGGTGTGAAGTGGCGGGCAGGAAGCAGTGGGCAGGGAGTCCGAGTGGAGATGTGCTCTTTCGTGAGAGTGGGGTCCCCCAAAGGGTTGGGGCGCTCCAAGGGATTGGGATCTTCCCTCGAGCCAGGTGCAGCTTACCCCTTAGAGATGAGTGCCCTTGGAGGAATGAGGGTATCTGAGAGGAAATCTCCTCTGAGCATGGCTGTGGCACTCACCCAGGAAGGAAAAGATGATTTAAGAGAGAGAAGGGTCTTCATGGGAACAACGTCTCCCACGGAGTTGGGGCTCAGAGTGGGATTAGGAAAAGAAGATTCTCCATGCAGTCATATATATGAGGAGAGGATGACTTCACCGGAAACAAAATGTCCATCGAGCAATGGGCTTGATATAAGATTAAAAAGACAGAATATTTCTAGGACTTTCATGGACGGGAGTAATTTAGGAGTCAATAGGGTCTCAGCCTCACAGGAAACAAAATTTCCTCTGAGAATGTTGCCAGGAAGAGCGGGTTTAGGAAATGAGCGTTTTCTGGCAGGGTGTTGTCCTGGAAGGGTAACACAGTCTCCACTGGGCCTGGTGTGTGAAAGTCCACAGGCTCCAGGCAGCAGGAAATGTCCTGTGGCTGGTGACCCTGAAGAGTTAGGGGCTTCAGTGGGGAAGCAACCTACTTTGGGTATGGAACCTAGACAGGAAGTGGAAAAAGAGTCCACCCGTGTGGTGATGAAGCCCAGCATGGAGATGCAGCCTCCTGTGGAGGTGGCCATGGGGTTCCCCCAACCAGAGGATCCAGATGAAACTAAGCTTACAGAGCCCCAAATGGGCTTGGTGATAGAACCTTCTGAGTACCAGTTGGCTCAACAACCTGAAGAGCAAAGGGAGGTTGAGAACATTGAACCAGGAGTAGAACCTCCAGATCGCATCAGACCCATATACTCTGGGAAATTTTTTGATCGGTTGCCTTGCTGGCCAAGTGTAAGTTTTTTCCTAGTACTTTCCCTAGGAACTATGTATAGATAGCCATGTCTCTATCAAGATGATAAACTTTTGAGACTTGTTTGGATTTGCAGAGTCAAATTGCAGAGATTTTGTTGAGATTCTGATATTCCTTGTCCCAAGAAACTCTTTCCAGCTGTTACTTTGTCCGATCTCCTCTGACTCTCTGCCTCCTTTTCTAATGTCAGCTTTGTTTTCTGTGCACATGAATGGTTCCTCTTGATTTCTCCCTCCTTTCTCCTTTGACCTGCATTTCATTCCTCAATCTGCATTTTCTCAACCCTCCAACTGCAATACATGTTATATCCTAATATTCATGTACTTTTTTCAAAAACAGTTTGCTTTTTCTATTCATTATTCTGTGAGTTATTTATTCTTTCAGCAAAGACTTGTGGTGGTCCTTATGCTGGGTCCAGGGTACTGTCAAATGAAAAGCACATGATTCTAATCCCATGGGTTTAGGCTCTCACTCCAATGTTGGAGACAATAACTAAACAAATATTATATAGATGTCTAAATGCATAGAAAACAAATTCTTCCTTAATAGAAGTACACTCTAAATATGAAGTGCAATGGAAAGTTTGGACAATTTTTTTGGAGGAGTTAGGAAAGGCTTTACAGAGCAAGTAATATTTCAGCTAATTTAAGAAGGTGTCAGTATTTGTCAGATGGAAACAGTTGGAGCATCTTGGGCAAAGAATGGCATAGAGTATGACCAAAGCTTCTTGTGTTGGGAGGTATAAGCAATTCTGTTTAGCCAGCATGGTGGTAAGAGATGAAGAAGAAATCTAAAGGTCCAGAATGCAGAGGTAAAACGTATGGGTACAGAAGCAATGGTGGATCTTCATGAGGGAAGAAATAAATAAAATTTGCCTTTTGGAAAGATAATTCTGATATCAATAATAATGGTGGACTGGAAGGGGAAGATATTGGATGACAGGAAAAAGTTAGAAAGCTATTTCAAGGTAATAATGGCCTGAAATTAACATAGAGTTGGAAAGAATTGGAGAGGAGAGAGCAATTCTGAGAACCTTTTAGGAGATGGTATTGTTAAGAATTGCCATCCAGTTGTGGATCTATGTGGTGAAAGAGAGGGAAGTTCATGGATGACTTAGGAGTTTCTAGTTTGAGAATGAGACATCTTCTGGTTTGGTGACACATGAATATCTGGTGTTGGCCATCCTGAGTTTCAGTTATTTACAAGCTATCAGATGAAAAAGCCAGGGAGACAGTTGGAGCCATGGGTGGAAATGGGACAAAGAAGGTCTAGGCAAGATCTTACCTTGGGAAACACATGAGATGATCAGAGAAAGAAATGTCAACTAGGTGAGTTCTTGAGGACAAGGATTTTCTCTTATTTATCATGTAGCTTCATGACATATCACGAGGTCCAGCTTACACTGGTCATTCAGTAAATATATGTTTGATAAATGGAAGGAAGGCTGGATGATTAAGTGGGAGAAAAAACAGTCAGAGAAGAAAGAGGTGAGTCTGAGAGGGTGGTATTGAGCAACATAAAGGGAGCATCCTTGAAGTATTCTGAGAATAAAGGAGAGATTAGAGAACACAATTCTGCTGAAGTGGTCACAGGGATTCTGCAGAATTTCTTTTTTTTTTTTTGGCATCTGCAGACTTTTGTTCCCCTTGGGAGTCAGGGTGTTCTTTTGTCTTTGACCCACTTTGCTTTCTGGTTCCCTTATTGGATTTCCCCAGCCACTCTCTTCTCAGTTGACCATGCCTGCTTCTCCTTTCTGGATCGGTTCTGCAGTCTATGGGTCTATGGCTTCAGACCTGATCTCACGCACGGCAGAAACCAGCTTCCGGTTTCCAATACGGGCTGTTCTAAAACCTCTGCTTCCTGCCTCCTCTCACGTCCTCCTTTCTAAATGTGAGAGGACAGGGAAGAGAGCTTCAAGGAGAAAGTGACCAGCAGTGTTAAAATGTCTTCGGTAGGGTAAATAGAATAAAGATGAATTAGCTTTGGGCATTAAGGGAATTAGCAACATAGTGAGAATGCAGATTCCAATATACTGAAGAGTGAAATTAGAATTGGAGAAAACTATTGTAACTTTTTTTTTTCCCTTAAGAAGTGTGACAGTGAAGAGAACAGAGTAAAGATTCCATTTAGGAATAATTTTATTTATTTAGTGAATCAGTAGGGGAGTTTGAGATAACACAAACGAGATAATGGGTGGAACCAGACCCCAGGTAAGCAGGAGGGAGTGGAAACGGGATCACAGGCCAGAGGAGAGATTAGCCTAGATTAGAAACAAGGTTCCTTTTAAAATAATTTTTTAAATATTAAAATATCTACTTTCACTATAAAACAAAGATAATAATATGGAAAATTTAGAAAACAGGAATGAAAACACAATAATCTTATCACCCTAACACTATGCCTACTGGCATTTTGCTGCCCTCACATTAATTGTTATCAGTGGCTTTACTATATCAACATCACTACCCATGGAGCTTTGCAGGTATTAACTCTTTATCAGTGAGGAAACTGAGGAAAATTAGATAATTTGGCCAAAGTCTTACAGCTAAGAAGTGGTAGCCTCAGGATTTGAAGTCACCACTTCCAATTTAAGAGTCTGAGTTCTAGACTGTACTATACTTCCCATGGCACTTTTCTCCTAATTCATTTTAATGTAGTTGTTACAACAAGCATAAAATTTTTCTTGAGTTTTCACTTACTATTATTTAATAAATTTTTCAGTGTTATTACAGACAACTTAAAAGATGTTTTAGTGATAAAAGCAATACTTCTTTAAGCCCATATATGATTATTTAGATAACTCATTCCCTCTCTTTTTGGACAATAGATTTTTTTTCCAGATTTTTCTATAAGAATAGTCTATGAACTTCTTTATGTATATGTCTTAGAATATTTCCTTAGGATAGAGTTTCAACAGAAGCCAAACGATGAATCTTTCTCTAGTCCTTTTTTTTCTTGCGGTACCCGGGCCTCTCACTGTCGTGGCCTCTCCTGTTGCGGAGCACAGGCTCCGTACGCACAGGCTCAGCGGCCATGGCTCACGGGCCCAGCCGCTCCACGGCATGTGGGATCTTCCCAGACCGGGGCACGAACCCGTGTCCCCTGCATCGGCAGGCGGACTCTCAACCACTGCGCCACCAGGGAAGCCCTTTTCTCTAGTTCTTGTTGCCAAATCCCTTCCTAAAAGATTGTACCACTAAGTTTTAAAAATTAATAATGATTTGTAAGGCATTGTTTTAATTCACATTTCTTTGATTTATAATGAGATTGAAAATTGTTTCATATGTTTGTTTTCATTGTTTTGGTTTTTTTATTCTTATATCTGGTCATCTTGCTTAACTCTGATTGGTCTTAATTGCTTATTATTTCTTTTGGATTTGCTAGGTAGACAATCATATTGATACTTTTGTCTTTCCTTCTTTAATATATGTAACTCTCATTTCTATTTCCTATCTCACTGCATTGCCTACGATCAATAATACAATATTGAAAGGTCACTTTTCAGACTTTAATGGGAATGATTCTAATGGTTCACCATTAAGTATTATTTTTGCCATATCCATTCCCAGTTTGCTAAGTATGTTTAAAAGTCAGGAATAGAGGGGCTTCCCTGGTGGTGCAGTCGTTGAGAGTCTGCCTGCCGATGCAGGGAACACGGGTTCGTGCCCCAGTCTGGGAAGATCCCACATGCAGCGGAGTGGCTGGGCCCATGAGCCATGGCTGCTGAGCCTGCGTGTCCGGAGCCTGTGCTCTGCAACGGGAGAGGCCACAACAGTGAGAGGCCCGCGTACCACAAAAAACAAACAAACAAAAACACTAGGTAAAAGTTTAGTGAGGAACTGGATATTTACACAGAATAATTTTTTAAATTGATGCATAGTTGATTTACAATGTTGTGTTAATTTCTGCCGTACAGCAATGTGATTCAGTTACACATATAAATCTTTTTTATATTCTTTACCATTACATTTATCACAGGATATTGAATATAGTTCCCTGTGACTTACAGTAGGACCTTGTTGTTTATCCATTACATAGAATAATAATAATAATTATTATTATTATTATTTTTTGCTGGTACTTCTACTCTGTTTTCAGAGCTTCTGCTGTTTCTTAAAATAATTGGTTCAAAACAATCCTTATGCCAAAGAGGCATAATTGGTGGTGGCAGGTTCTGCTATCCTTCACATCTCAAATTGATGAACAGGCATCCTTGAAAACAACTGAAATAAAAAGAGATAAAAAGAGATCCATGGCTGGAGCGAGACTTGTCACACATAATATGACACTGTAGATAGAAATCAGACTTAATGGCTTCCATCTTTGTGTCCCCAATCAAATGGCCTGAGAACATCCAAACCTGATTACAGCTACTGATTTGGAATCAAATTGCTTTTCAAGTAGGCAACTAGATGAGGAATAGTGAAGGCATTTCTGTCCAACAGAATGTTTACAGTGATAGAAACCTGGAATATCCAATGTCAAACACTTGGAAGGTCAGCAGATGACGGACAAGTAAAGTCATCTCTCAGGCCATGGACTGATTGATCTGTCAATCAATCCATCCTTCCTTCCATCTCTCTCATCATGTAGCACCTGGTGAGTAGCTGCCCTGAGTATCCCCAGCCTTAGGAGTTAGTCTTTTTTCTTTTTAACTTTTTATTTTATGTTGGAGTATAGCTGATTTACAATGTTGTGATATATCATTTCAGGTGTAGAGCAAACTGATTCAGTTATGTATATGCATGTATCTATTCTTTTTCAAATTCTTTTCCCATTTAGGTTGTTACATAATATTGAACAAGAGTTCCCTGTGCTATACAGTAGGTCCTTGTTGGTTATACATTTTAAATAGAGCAGTGTGTACATGTTAATCCCAAACTCCCTAACTATCCCTTCCCCCAACCCTTCCCCCTGGTAACCATAAGTTTGTTCTTTAAGTCTGCGAGTCTCTTTCCATTTTGTAAATAAGTTCATTTGTATCATTTCTTTTTAGATTCCTTTCTCTTTCTCTTTCTCTGTCTGACTTACTTCACTCAGTATGACAATTTCTAGGTCCACCCATGTCGTTGCAAATGGTATTATTTCATTCCTTTTAATGGCTGAGTCATATTCCATTGTATATAGTTACCACATCTCCATTCCTTATGAGTTAATCTTTACATTAAATATTTAAAAGAATGGCTGGAGCTTCTATAACATGTATAGCAAGAGAGACTTTATGTTCCCTGATATCTCTGAGATTTCTTACAATTTCCAGCTGAATTAAAAATCACTTGTATCTCAAAAAAGAAAATAAAACAAATAAATAAAATAAAAAACAAACAAAAAGAAATTTTAAAAAATCACTTGCATCTCTCCTCTCTTTTCCCCACCCTGCTTCAGCTCAAGTTAGAGCACAGCCCCTTTCCTTTTTAACCCAAGGTTCTTCTCCCATTGTGTAGCTGTGTAAGTAGAATTTACTCAAGATTTGGCATTAAGGTTGGGCTGCTTGTGACTGGCCAGTTTCGCATCTTGGGCCCCCTGGCCTCTGACCTTGTTGCTAGATCATTCCCTCCTCCCATCTTTCTCAGTCTTTCTCTCATCTCTCTTAATCCTTCTTTAGTCTATCCCATCAAGAGTTCATATTTTCTCCTATTTTTTAGCAAAGCAATTAACTTCTCTGTCTGACCATTTCTATGGGCTTCCTCTTTTATACACAGAGGTATCATCAAGATACTCTCTTAATCTCTTTTTTTCAATCAATCAATCAATTAATTAATTTTTGGCTGCATTGGGTCTTTGTTGCTGCACACGGGCTTTCTCTGGTTGCGGAGATCGGGGGCTACTCTTCGTAGCAGTGCACAGGCTTCTCATTGCAGTGGCTTCTCTTATTGCAGAGCATGGGCTCTAGGTGCACAGGCTTCAATAGTTGTGGCACCCCGGCTCAGTAGCTGTGGCATGTGGGCTCAATAGTTGTGGTGCACAGGCTCTGTTGCTCTGCGGCATGTGGGATCCTCCTGGACCAGGGCTCTAACCCGTGTCCCCTGCATTGGCAGGTGGATTCTTAACCATTGAGCCACCAGGGAAGTCCCTAGTCTCTTAATCCTTGATGGTTCTCCCTCTAAGAGGAATTCCCCAGTTAACATTTAACATAATAAAAAACTTTCACCTACCCATCTATATCCATCTGTCTTTATTGTCATCCAGTCATCCCTCATTTGTCTAATTAATCCATCCCCTGCCAACACCTACACATTCATCCATTCACCCAGCTCTCAGCCTCTCTGCTTTTCACTGATTTCCTCCCATCCTCCTCCAGAGACCTAGAACATTCTGTATGGGAAGTTTCTTTCTCTAGGTTTTTTAAAAAGAAACTTATGCTTTGCAGAAATAACTATCAGCTGCCTTGAAATGATAAACTGGAAATAGATAAGAGGTGCATTGCTGGGAATGAATTGTTATAATCTTTGCTTGGGCAAGGGAAGGGTAGATAAGACCCAAATTAGAATTAAGTGAACAAAGCCAAGTGAAGTTTGGGCCATTCACTGAAGGAGCTTGGCCAGGGGTGACATGTTCGCATATATCAAAAGTTAGGGTGTTGGTGGAAATACACCCACAATGCAAACACACCCACACCCACTCAGAAATACTTAATAGTTTGAGTTTAGCTTGAATCCAGCCACACTTTCATTGTACTGATGACAATGGGACAGCCGATAATTGACCTGTGAACTATGACGGGATTATTTCTGAAAGTTGAATCCCTGAGCGTGTTGCAGAGGTCCTATAATTGATGGATCACTAACAATGCTGTACTGTAAAAAAAAAGGTATGCTTGAATATATGTAACATCTAATGTTTATATTATACATCAGGATTGTCTTAGATTTGCTAATTGTTCTTACTACTTTTCTTAATTGTGTTAAGTAGTTGAAAGTAACTTTTTAGCATTAGATACATAGGCCAAATTTGAAATACATTCCATTCTTCAAAACACAACCCCTGGACCTGACAATGACCAATTATTGCTTTTTATCTCTTTAGGCAGGGAAAGTTCTTCCGATTGGATACAGAGCTGCAAACTGCTTGACTGAAAAACTTCCCAGGGTGAGTGTTTTCAAAATGCATTTGTGTGAACATAAGATAAACAACACTCAACATTCCTTCTGAGAGTTGCATAAATTTAATGTGGTCAATTTGGATTATTTTTACTGTATTTTGGGGCCTTCTATTGAGTTTGTCGGAGGAAGTGAAAATTCCAGGCTTACAATTTCCAGCTCTACAAAAACTACTGGAGATTCCATTTATTTTGATGGGAAATAGTCATTTATGGTATGCTTCCTAACCTGGATACTTCTTGGTTGTTTTCTAAATATAATTTTTAAAATATGTTGTTTATTTCTATTAAAAAATTTCAGGATGTTTCATTTTTTGGAGCTGTAGATCACCAGGTACTGATTAAACTCATGTAATGAAGGGTGTTCATTGATTGGTATAGATCAGTCTTGCTAATATCTAATTGACTGTACTTAATAATTCTATTTTCTTCTCTCCCTGTTGGTAGCTAATGACCCTACCTGAGGCAAAAAAATTTTTCAACTTCAGATATCCACCTGCTGGAGCCGAAAGAGTATTTTATGGCAGAGCAAATGATCCCCAAATTGCACCTTCTTTGACACATGGAATAAGATCTAAAATTTCAACACCGGTAACTTCTTTTCTATTTTTCCCTGTACATTATGCACTTACCAAGGTGAAATTGAACAAACGAGGTATTAGTGAAATATCTCCTTCCCACTCTTAATCTTGGGCAGTGAAAATAATCCAAGCAGCAGCAGCCAAGAGGGTGAGTGTAGAGAAGTTGATGGTTTAAGCCACAGACTAATATTCTCCCCTCAGATAATAAAAGCCAAGCTGCACTTAATTTTCTCACTGTAGAGAGAAGTGCTGTCAAGGTTTGTTAAAGCATGGTTGGGACAAAGGCTGGGTGATATTGCTGGAGATGCCAAGAGCGCTTGTACATGCATTGTGTGCATGCAGGGTCTCGGTGTTACCTGCTACAGATTGAATGGACAGTCAAGGTTCAGAAGACCTGATCTTATACCTGGAGGGAGCTGGTGGGAATCACGTGGCTGTTGTGCTTGTCATTCCTACTTTTCTGGAACCTTTGAGTCAAGTAACCAGGGAGTTGCCCTCATAAATGCTTTAGCCCCAATGAAAAGTCATATTTAGACTTGTCTAAGCTGCATAACCCAATTCTGATGGTTCATTTGAAGGTGAGCCAAGACAACGATCATGAAATGTTTCCCCACAATCATACTGTCTTCTCCCCAGCTATTGAGTTTCAGTGTTCAGACTTTTTTCCTTATTTTGGTTATTACATCTTTGCTTTGTATGATTTCTTTAGGCAAAGGTACTGATCAACCCACAGCCTATTACAACCTTTCAACAGAAAATGGAAGATAAGAAGGAATCAGTATATTTTAGCAATCAACGGGCACCGTTAGGAAAATCTCATGATCAGACGCCAGGATTACCTAAAGGCCTGGATATACTTAATACGACATTTGGGACGGCAGTCATCAGAGGTAGTGAAAATAAAGGGTGGGGAAGGAGTGATAAAATGTCTCCTTAGAAAATGGGATTAAATATCCTGTTGGGATTTATTTAGTGCTGGTGTAAATGTTGATTCAAGAATGAAAGATGGGAATCATAGCAAGAAAGTTACTCTCAGACCCAGAAGCCTTAGAGTTGATGTATGTCAAGGCAGTAAGAGTTCAGGGTTTGGAGAGGAGATTCAGGGAGCAGAGTAGAGATGGTGTAAAGACAGGAAAGAGACTCTGGGAAGTTGATGTTGGAACCAGCTGTGAGGGCTGCTATCTCTTTCCCCTGGACATCTATTTGTGTGTTTTATTTCCACCAAAGCCTCTAATGTGTTCATAACTCTTAATTCTTTTTTTTTTTTTTTTTTTTTTTTTTTTTTGCGGTACGCGGGCCTCTCACTGCTGTGGCCTCTCCCATTACGGAGCACAGGCTCCGGACGCGCAGGCTCAGCAGCCATGGCTCACGGGCCCAGCCGCTCCACGGCATGTGGGATCTTCTCGGACCGGGGCACGAACCCGCGTCCCCTGCATCGGCAGGCGGACTCTCAACCACTGCGCCACCAGGGAAGCCCTGTATGTTGGCTTTTTGCCCATGTAGCTTATGTAGTTAGCATACCAGTTTGTCATTTGCTCTAGTCAACTTAAATATGTTGTAAAGAGCTGAAAAATGCCTTAAAACTGATTTCATTAATTCTTCCTTCAGAATTATCCGCTAGAGAGGTGGTGAATCCACCAAAATCCTATCAAGAAGTATTTGAAGAAGGACAGGCAGGACACGATCTGTATATTGTATCTCACAATGATTATTATGCAGGTAAGTCTCCTCCAGTGTAAAATGGGCCTGAGAATATGAGACTCAGATTTGTGAAGGGGAATAAGGGAGATGATGTGCTTAAAGTTAAAATGCCTGGCATATAATAGGTGATCAATAAATAATAACTTATTACTTATAAGGTTATAAACCCCGATAGCTGGGAACACATACACTTATGCATTTTGGGTGTAAAATGTAGAAAGATATGTTTCATTAAAATGAAAAAAATAGCTAAGTAAGATTAAATGTTGGGTAGTCTAATCTTGTTTTTTATTCAAATAGTAGGATTATTCTAAGTGCTTCACTTTACATGAGGATTATTAGATAATGGTCAACTGCAGAAATTTTGGAGTCAGATCAAGTTCAAGGCCTAGCTTGTCCATTTATTATCTTTTAGACCTTGAATATTTTACTTATCACCATCTTTTTTTTTTTTTTTTGCGGTATGCGGGCCTCTCACTGTTGTGGCCTCTCCCGTTGCGGAGCACAGGATGCACAGGCCCAGCGGCCATGGCTCAAGGGCCCAGCCACTCCGCGGCATGTGGGATCCTCCTGGACCGGGGCACGAACCCGGTCCCCTGCATCGGCAGGCGGACTCTCAACCAGTGCGCCACCAGGGAAGCCCTATCACCATCTATTTTAAATTTCTTAAATAGGGATAATAATGTTGCGAGGATGAAGTGAGTGCCTGCAAAATGCCAAGAATGGTGCCTGGAACATAGTGAGGGCTCAGTAACTATTATTATTATTATTATTATTATTATTGTTATTTTTATTAAGTGATCTTGACTAAAAGCCTTATTACTAGAATTATTCTATAGCATAACTAAAAGGCATTGGATGTTTAAGTGCTGTAAACTACAACTTAATTGTTGACGTGTGGGTGCTAAGTAGAATCTTGACCTAACAGAGGATTGACAATTAGACTCTGATACCTGTCCTGAGAAAGCCGATGGCCTGTACATGATTCACGAACTAATCTGCATTAGTTAGAAGCAAGACTAGCCCTTCACTGCAGCACAAGACCCCTCTCTCCGTCTTTCTTTCTTTACTTTTCTCCTCCACCGCCCCCTCACGTCATACTCCCTCTGGGGCTTGTCTGCTATGCCCATTTTTCCGCGGCTGGAGTCAGCCATTCCCTTCTCCCATGACCAGTCTCTGCTGGTGCCTTACGCTGCCGGGTACACCCCGGTCCTGAGATCATCTCCATCCTCCCACGGCTGCTTCCACCCCGTGCTTTTTCACAGCCTTGACAAGGCTTCTCTCCGTGTCTCCTCCGTCGCCACTTCCCTGGCTCTGTCCCTCCCTTTCTTCTTCTTTAATATAAATTTATTTATTTTATTTTATTTACTTTTGGCTGAGTTGGGTCTTTGTTGCTGCGCGTGGGCTTCCTTTAGTGGTGGTGAGAGGGGGCTACTCTTCGTTGCAGTGCGTGGGTTTCTCATTGCGGGGACTTCTCTTGTTGTGGAGCACGGGCTCTAGGCACATGGGCTTCAGTAGTTGTGGCACGCAGGCTCAGTGGTTGTGGCTCGCGGGCTCTAGAGCGCAGGGTCGGTAGTTGTGGCGCACGGGCTTAGCTGCTCTGTGGCATCTTCCCAGACCAGGGCTGGAACCCGTGTCTCTTCCACTGGCAGGCATATTCTTAACCACTGTGCCACCAGGGAAGTCCCCTCCTTTTCTTCTTTTCCTCCTTCTAGTCTTTCTTTTCTTTATTCCTCCTTCCCTCCATTCCTCTCTTGTGAAAATATTTTATTCATTTTTGGAAAAGTTTAGCATCGATAGCACAATCTAATCCAATCCCATTTAATTGTTTTAAGAAAGAACTATTTCAATGAATATTTATATAGACACCCTTTACATGCATTTAGCATTTGGAGGAAAATTTGGAGGAAAATGAGTGTAGTTTTAAAAATTATTTATTTATATTGGAGTATAGTTGATTTACAATGTTGTGTTAGTTTCTGGTGTACAGGAAAGTGATTCAGTTATACATATGTGCATTGTTTTCCATTATGGTTTATTACAGGATATTGAATATAGTTCCCTGTGCTCTACAGTAGGACCTTGTTGTTTATCCATTCTATATATAGTAGTTTGCATCTGCTAGTCCCAAACTCCCAGTCCAAATTTTTTTTAATATTTAGAAGACTCTAATGGACTATCACATGACTGAAGTTACTTTCATTTGCTGACTTTTACAAAAGTTTCACTAGCCTCTTGAAAAAGAATAGAATCCAATCCTTTAAATATTTATTTTTCACTTTTTCCCTTTAATGAAAGCACTATTTTTTATTATAAAAATATAATTGTAGAGAATGTAAATATCATGGAAAAATGAAGAAAAAGTAAATGTAACCTTGAAATCCCATTAGCCAGAGATAACTACATTTGATATATCGAACATCTTTCTAACCCCCATCCACGGAGCTATCTTCAGTTAAATGTGACAATAATCTCCATGCTTTTGGAGAAACTGCTATATGCATTTACTTGAAATAGTATGTCAAGGACATAATTCAATAACAATAACAACCTCTTTTAAATGCACTTAATTTAAATTATTACTAAAGTAATAGATATTTTCTTTTATAAAATGCAGGTTGTATAGAAGTATATGAATTGCAAAGAAAATCTCCCACAATTCCCAGTCTGCCATAGGTGATACTTTCATATATGTTTTCTTTGCTCATTCATATATGAGTGTTTGTGAGTGTTTTGCATCCTACTGTACACACTTTTTTTTCCCTTTTGCTTCCCCCCCCCACATATGAAATTTCTTGGTTGTCTTTTCAGGTCAGTTATCAATATTGTATTTTTCAGGATTACAAAAATGTATTGTTTATATATCTTTGTGAATGTGATTTGTTTCCTTAGGATACATTCCTAGATTTCTAAGCATCTGAAAATTTCACTCTTAGAGCCAAACTCTCCACCTGAATAGCTGCCCCAGTTTGCCCTCACAGGCACAGTGTATGAGAATTTCCATTTCCCTGCATCCTCCCCAATGGCGAACTTTGCCAATCTTCTTTATTTTTGCTTAACTGAGAGTCGAATTATGACTGTGCACTATTGTTTTTGCTTACATTATTTGGGTTACTGGTGAGGCTGAATATCTTTTCTCCATCATTTTATAACCTTGTAGCTGATCTCTAGTTTCAGTCTTACCCTCTTATCTACAAATAGAAAACTAATACCACATCATGACTTGAAAAAAGTACAGTACTAGATCTTAAAAATAAAGACCTCCCTGCTGGGTTCTCAGCCCTCTATCACCCTTTGAATGTCTCTAATATGAGATAAGTGATTATAACGAAATGTGAAAGTTGTAACGCAAATCTCAGTGAAAGCAAGTATAAAACACCAATCTCTCAAACCTTAGCATAGCTTAAAGCACCACTGGGGTCACAAAGCCTTGCAATACCTCCCCTGATCTTAAGGATTTCTTTAACATTGATGGGGCCTGAATTTTTCATTAGTTATATGTCTTTCTCCTACATCATTTTTCTACTTACTTTCCAAATATTAACACAAGGAACCCTTGTTCCACTAGTCTCCCAGCTCACATGGGAGAATGCCTCTGTCATCTGTAGCCAAATGTGTGCAGTTCCCTGTGCTGTGACAGTTCCATTCTTTTTCCCACTCTCATTTTCATTGTCAGTGAGAACATCATGCGCTTCTTGCACAAAGTTGTGTTGCTTAAGTCAGAAGCCTTCCCTTTTCTTTTCTTAGGAGAAGCAAAGCACCGAAAGTATAACCCATCAAGTTTTCATAGATTTAACTTGTACGGGATCCCAACACCACATTTTAATGATGGACGAAATATGGCAAAAACTTTACATTGGCTTCACGAACTACAAATGTAAGTTTAAGTATGTTGTGTCTTGGAACAAGTGTTAGATATATGGCATATGGACTTGAAAGCTTATTACGTTTATTTTTTGAAGAGATAATGCAGTGACATGGTTCAAACATAAAAATAATAGAAAAAGATACACAGTGATATGTCTTCTAAACTGTCCAGTTCCCCCAGAGATAACCATGATACTGTCTTTTTGTTGTTTTTGTTGGGTTTTCTTCTGTTTGATTTTTTGTTTGTTTGTTTTTGACCGCGTGGCTTGCAGGATCTTAGTTCTCCCAGCAGGTATAGAACCTAGGCCCCCTGCAATGGACGTGCAGACTCCTAACCACTGGACTGCCATGGAATTCCCTGTGTGTGTGTTTGTGATTCTAAAGTAACTTCATGTCTTTTCAGCAGATTGGAAGACATACATGAATGTTTTTAATCTATGGGATCAACCCTACTATGTTTCTTAAAGATAGTGGGCTTTCAAGTCTCTACAAAGACAATCATGTCACATATAATTGACCTGTCATTTATCATTCAGCTTTGTTTAATAGTTATTTGAGCACCTGAGCATCTGACTTAACTCTCACAAACTGTGACCTTTTTACACCTGCATTCTACATTTTGACTACTTTCCTAAGAAATTAAAATAAGGTTCCTTAGTTTTTCATTCCCTGTCTTATATTTTATATCTAAGCCAACAAACAAAATAAAAACCTATATTTTCTACTATGTTTAAAAAATCAGAAGATTGAAAATACTGAGGTACTGGGTTGAATGGTGGCCCCCCAAAATGTCCATGTTCTAATTCCCAAAACCTATGAAGTTTATATTATATGGGAAAAGGGTCTTTGTAAATGCAATTAAGTTAAAGATCTTGAGATGAAGAGATCATTCTGGATGATCTGGGTGGACCCTAAATCCAATGACAAGTGTCCTCATAAGGAAAAGGCAGAGGGAGGTTTGAGACAGAAAAGCAGAAGACATTCAGAGGAGAAGAAGGTGATGTGAAGATGGAGGAGGCTGGAATGATGTGACAGCAAGCTAAGGAAGGCCAAAAAAAAAAAAATGCCAACAGCCTCCAAATGTTGGAAGAAGCAATGAACAGATTATCCCCTAGAGCCTTTGGAGGGAATGCAGCCTTGCTGTCACCTTGATCTCAGACTTCTGGTCTCTAGAACTGTGAGAGAATACATTTCTATTGTTTTAAGCCACAGGTTCATGGTAATTTGTCTAGCACCCACAGGAAACGAATATACTGGGCTTACATTTCTATACATCAATGGTGGGAGTGGATTTGCTTTGCTCTCTGTCCTCTTTATTTTTTTAGTTTATAACTTTTTAAAAATTAATTTTTATTGGAGTATAGTTGATTTACAATGTGTTGGGACTTCCCTGGCTGTCCACTCCGAGCTTCCACTGCAGGGGCTGCGGGTTGGATCCCTGGTCAGGGAACTGAGATCCCACATGATGCACAGTGCGGCCAAAAACAAAAACAAAAAAAACACAAAACAAAACAAATACAATGTTGCATTACTTTCTGCTGTACAGCAAAGTGAACCAGTCATACATGTACATCTATCCACTCTTTTTTAGATTCTTTTCCCATATAGGTCATTACAGTGTATTGAGTAGAGTTCCCTGTGCTCCACAGTAGGTCCTTGTTGTTTATCTATTTTATATACAGTAGTGTGTATAAGTCAATCCCAATCTTCCAATTTATTCCTCCCCCCCATTCCCCCTTGGTAACCATAAGTTTGTTTTCTACATCTGTGACATCATTTCTGTTTTGTAAATAAGTTCATTTGTACCATTTTTTACACCCTCTGCCCTCTTTAAAGGATACACTGGCCCTCCAAGTTTCCATAGGCCCCCGGGGTGCACACAGAGTTTGCACATTCCCACAGGCACCCAACTGCCTCGCTCATTTGCCTGTCTGGTTGCTGAAATAACAGCTCTCAGTTATAGAGACCAAATGCTTAGTACTTTATGTATGGTTAATTTAATCCTACCAACACCTCTGTGAGGTAGGTGTACTATAATTTTTTTTCAGGGGCGTATGGAAAAGTTTATTCACTGAACCTATCTATGAAACAGAAACAAAATCAGGGACACAGAGAATAGACTGGTGGTTGCCAAGGGAGCAAGAGGGTGGGAGAGGGTAGGATTGGGAGTTTAGGATTAGCAGATGCAAACTGGTATATACAGAATGGATAAACAACAAGGTCCTACTGTACAGCACAGGGAACTATATTCAACATCCTGTGATAAACCATCGTGGAAAAGAATATGAGAAAGAATGTATATATATGCATAACTGAGTCACTTTGCTATACAGCAAACTAACAACACTGTAATTCAACTATACTTCAGGTGTACTATAATTTTTAGCCTTTCCATTTTACCAGACGAAGAAACTGAAGTACAGAGAAGTGAAATCATTTGCCCAAGATCATGCAGCTGAGAAATACTAGGGGTAGGGATGAAACCCTGGCAGTGTGTCTCCAGGGGCTCCCTTTAACCACTACACCAGGGGTATAGACACTGGATTCTGTGATCACAGGCCTGAAATTTTGATTTCCATTCTTCTCCCACTCCCTTATTATATGAGTTTCTGATACTTGAATTATTGAAAACAATAATGTTAAAACACAAACACAGAAGAAATTCTTTCAATATTATACTAAACCCGTATGAGATAGTTTTTCTTTAGGGTATAGAAGAAGAGCTTATAAGACAAATATTCATTAATTTATCGCTATTAAAGTTGTTAAAACATACATAAAGGAAAACGTGAAGAAATGATTTAAGTATTTCACCAGATATTTATAATTAAATATAACATAGAAATTGATACTTAAAAGGAGACAAATATGGTTTATCCACTTCTGAAAGCTTAGAAATATTAAACCTACTATCCATTTCTTAAAGATATGAAATCAACATATTCACAAGGTGGTCCTTAAGAAGGTCCTAAGAGCAGAGCTTTTGGGTCATTAACAAGCACATATTTATCAATGATTTGGGATAGTCATAGAAAAACACACTGAATTTATAAAAGCAGGCCATATGCAGGATGCATTTCCCTCCAACTTGTCTCTACCCACAAGGAAACATCATTTATGGAACACTGTTTAATTTGATCATTCTTTCTGTATTTCAAAATTTAGTTGGAAAATTATTGCTGAAATGATAGATTCTTTATTCCCTTGATTTGTTGTATTTCAAATAGGACTCACTACTTCATTCTTCAGTGTGATTTCTATTATAAACTTGGAGTGAAGTGTATTTGTTTACATCTCTTTTTTTTGTTCCTATTTTCTTCTTTTTTTGTCTTTATTTTTTTTATTTTTATTTTTTTTGTGTGTGGTGTTACGCGGGCCTCTCACTGTTGTGGCCTCTCCCTATGCGGAGCACGGGCTCCGGACGCTCAGGCTCAGCGGCCATGGCTCACGGGCCCAGCCGCTCCGCGGCATGTGGGATCTTCCCAGACTGGGGCACGAACCCGTGTCCCCTGCATCGGCAGGCGGACTCTCAACCACTGCGCCACCAGGGAAGCCCCTATTTTTTTTTTAATTAAAAAAATTTTTTTTGAGGTACGCGGGCTTCTCATTGTTGTGGCCTCTCCCGTTGCGGAGCACAGGCTCTGGACGCGCAGGCTCAGAGGCCATGGCTCACGGGCCCAGCCGCTCCGCGGCATGTGGGATCTTCCTGGACCAGGGCACGAACCCGTGTCCCCTGCATCGGCAGGCGGACTCCCAACCACTGCACCACCAGGGAAGCCCTGTCTTTATTTTTTAATGGAAGAATAGTTGATTTACAATGTTGTGTTAGTTTCAGGTGTACAACAAAGTGATTTATTTATTCATATATATATAAATTTAATCTTTTTCGGATTCTTTTCCATTCTAAGTTATTATAAGATATGCAGTATAGTTCCCTGTGCTATACAGGGACTACTGTATAGCACAGGGCCTGCTGTATAGCACAGGGAACTATATTCCCTGTTATATATATTGGCTATCTATTTTATATATAGTAGTGTGTATCTGTTAATCCCAAACTCCTAATTTGTCCCTCCCCCACCTTCCCCTTTGGTAACCATTAAGTTTGTCTTCTATGTCTGTGAGTCTCTTTCTGTTTTGTTTACATCTCACTTTGATATGCACTATTTTAACATAAATTTGGTTTACTTTTAACTTTTGAGAGTTATTAGGGATATATACTTTTAAGGAATATATTTCCTCCATAAAACTACCTCTATCTATATTCTGTTTATGACCTTTGGTCTGAAGAATCAGTTAGAATGTTGAAATGGGGTGTGTGTGCGTGTGTGTGTGTGTGTATGTGTCTGAAAGAAAAAATTGATTGGCACACAGAGACTTTACTCTGAGTTGGTTAGTGAATACTGTGAGGTGTGTAATGATGTTACAGTTATTGATACTCTGACATACTTGGCTGCTCAGAAATACTTCCCAATTCTCCCAGAAACATAACCCAGGCACTTTTAGGATGAGAAGCGTAGGCTCCATGACTTAGAATCCTTACCCTTACCATCCAGGCATGTTCCTAATCATGCCCCTTGGAGCTGGTTTTATTTATTTATTTATTTAAAAAAATAAATTTTATTTTTTTATTTTTGGCCGCGTTGGGTCTTCGTTGCTGTATGTGGGCTTTCTCTAGCTGAGGCCAGCATGGGCTACTCTTTGTTGCGGTGGGCGGGCTTCTCATTGAAGTGGCTTCTCTTTGTTGCGGAGCTCGGGCTCTAGGTGCGTGGGCTTCCGGGCTCCGTAGTTGTGGCTCTCTGAGCTCTAGAGCACAGGCTCAGTAGTTGGGGCATGTGGGCTTAGTTGCTCTGCGGCATGTGGGAATCTTCCTGGACCAGGGCTCGAACCTGTGTCCCCTGTATTGGCAGGTGGATTCTTAACCACTGTGCCACTAGGGAAGTCCTTGGAGCTGGTTTTAGATTGTCAACTTTGTTCAAATTACAGCCCTTATACTGCCTCTGATTTATTCTGACTTTACCCATATTGTTCTTTTTCTCCCTTTTTGAACTAATGGGAAGTAAATGAAGAAATAAAAGATGAATTACTTTATATTTCATCCTTTGTTTCTCCACAGAGTGTCACTCTTCTCCAGAAATTTATTCAACTCCATATTTCTCCAGTACAGGAAATAGTTTTAAAAGCAAATGGAATCTAAGAGTTTAACATTCATTGTTTTTAGTCTTAGCAAAACAATAGAGAATTTATTAATTTTAATGTTATTAAATAGTGGTGTTGTAATTTTGCAGTTCTCAAAAGAAATCCTTAGTCATTTAATCACAGTGATAGAAGTAATGAAATTATATTACAGAAAATTGGCAAAATAAAATCACCCATAATCCTGTCACCTTAATTCAACCTTTATTATCTTTTTAATCTATTTCTTTCTAGTGTGGCTTCCTGTGTTGATTTTTGCATAGCTTTAATCAGAGTGCAATAACATTTTATATTTTGGTTTTTCACTTAACATAAAATAATTTTATATTGCTGTGTATTCTAAATAACCAACATTTTGAATGCACACAGAGTGTGTTCTTGTTAATACAACATAACTAATCACCCTCTAGGACTGAACATTTAGATTCTTTTTTTTTTCCCCATCGTAGACAGTGAGGCTATAAGCATTTTTATAAATGTAACTTCTTTTCACACTTAATTATGTAGATTATCTCCTTATGATTGGTTTTCAGATGTGGATAAAAGAGGATGAACATTTTTATGCTTTTTGAATCATGTTACCAAATTATTTCCAAAAGGATTATAGCAATTTGCACTCGCAATCTATAAGTGTTTTACCATACTTTTTGCCAATGTTAGATATTCTCTTTCTCTGTCTCTTGTCTCTCTCTCTCTCTCTATATGTGTGTGTGTATATATATATATTTACTTATGTACTGTTTAAAAGTGGTACTTTGTTGTTCTTTTATCTTATATTTCTTTTATTACTGGAGAGTATTATAACTTCTCCATATATTTGCTTACTAGATTTGAGTTATTTGTTTATATCCTTTGGTTATTTATTTCTTTGATGCTTACTTTTCCGTTGGCAGTTTTAGGAGTTACACTTATAAGAATGATATTAACTATTTTTGTTTACTGAAAAAAATTTTGTTTGCTTGTCTTATTCTTTAATCAAAATTTTATATTCTATTATAAACTTATCTTTATAATAGAATATACATGATAGAAGAATGAACACATAAAGCTTTCTTTTTAGCATATAATTTCTCTTGAAACTGGATTTATTTTGTGATGTCCCAAATGATACTATGGTATTCCTCACCATATGTATATTTGGTAGCCAAGAATACTTTAGGTAATACAGATACCTGACAATTTTCTAATTTTATAGGAAAAGAGGAGCTAAGGTTGTATCCAAGAGAGTTGATGATTTCAAAGAAAAATTTCAACATAAACTTGGAAGAATTTTAGATCCGTAAGTTCATGATTAACTTAGAATTGAAAATGTTTTTGGATCAAATTTACAAACTACTCTTGTGGTAAATTTTGGTTTGTGTTCTATTAGGTTCTATCAATTAAATAAGAATCATCCTTTTGTGTTAATCAGGGAACTCTTGTTAGCCTCTATAGCGCTTGGGGTTCCAGGAAAGTACTGAGTCTCCAAAATGGACAGGGCATTTGGAGAACAGGGTGGAAGAATTTTGTGTAAAGCTTTATTTCTGAGATCTCAGAAATTTAACTTATTGCATTATATTTTCCTCTCTCTTCCCTGTCCACCCCCCCCCCCCATATATATGTATGTACTTCCATAATTCTGCTTTGAGTATGTTCTGTTTTTGTCTTTTTCAGTCTGGACTTTTTCACTGGAAGCCAGTGAAAGCATTCAGCCATTGCTAATGCGAGTGGGAGATTAGGAAAAAGATATGTTGGAGAACTTCTGTTTGATTCTCATAGTTTGGTTATAGGAGAAAATATAGGCGATTAAAAACATATGGCAAACATATTTTAAATTCCAGGGATGCCATGTGGTGGGAATTTTCACTAAAGTATTTGTTTTCTTTGATAGCATTGCAGAAACAATGAATGTTCCCCCAGACCACACATTTGGGGCTTGTCTCCGTCCTGAGGAGTATGGTAAATATACAAACTTTCTTCTTAAAAAACAAACAACAAAATCCCCCCCCACCCCCCAAATCATGCAGTTAAGTTCACCATCTCCTTCTCTCAAAGCTTCTAATTTTAATGGCTTAAAATATTACATTAACACTAAAGAAAACAATTTGTAGCACAAGAAAGAAACAAAATTTTCATATTATATTTGAAATAAGAACAGTTTAAAGCCCTTGTAATGAATTCCTTAAGTGTATTTAAGGCTCAGAATTTTATTTATAAAATAAATAAGGCCTGTATTAAACAAGCCAAAGTGAAGTGAGGCAGCTTTTTAATGAATTCCAATATTGTACTAGGCCCTTGTTACTCAAAATGTGGTTGCAAATGGCAGTATTGGTGGCCCCTGCAAGGTTCTTAGAAATGCAGAATCTCAGGCTCCACCCCAGACCTACTGAATCAGAAACTGCATTTTAACAACATTCCCAGATGAACTGTAGGGACATTCAAGTTCCAGAAAGCACTGTACTCTACAACCACATACTTAAGAACCACTCTTCCCACCAGCCAATCAATTAATCAACCTATAAAGTGGCAGAAGAAAATTCCCAGGACTTTGTCTTTAGTGCTAAGGGATCTAAACAGCAGACTTCCAAAGGGAAAACTATGCCCAAGCTTATCAGGATTGGGCTGTATTTTACTGGTTTTCAATATACAGTCTGCAGTCTATCTGCATTAAAATCACCCAGAGAATTTATTAAATATGCAGGTTCTTGGGACTCATGCTCATATATTCTCAGGTACACTAAACTTTAAGAACTGCTACTAAAATGTGTTAAAGCCCACTAACTGACAAATAAAATAAATATTTACTGAGCTTCTGCAACACGGTGTTTCAGAGCACCATGAATCACCACATTAGGAGATTATATTTTGGTTCTGTTTTTAGATCAACTGTTACATGTTTAATGGATGCCTGCCCATCTTAGAGGCTCTTCATACCTCTAGAAGTGGGTAAGGGATGATTTAGGAAGCCCATCAGTGAGCCTGAAAGACAAGTAGATAATCATGCTCAGCTGCCTACTTGAGGGCAGGTTCATGCTGGTTGGCGCCCCATCTTGCTGTCTGTTGGATTCTTGGGGTCTAGCGCACAGTACATTGTTTTTGCCAGTATCTATAGCATGAATCAATGTATCTAACACATAGTTTATCATGTTGACAATTAGGTAACATTGACAAATTTCCTAATAGTTGAGCTACATTACCCTTAAAAGTTGAATGATAAGATAGAGCTATAAAATGAAAAGGAAGAACACTGACATTAATAGTTTAAAAAATGTGTCAGTATTGTCCTTGGCACTGTACAGCGTAACTGTGTAAGGGGACTGTCAGTTCTCTCTAGACTTTTCGTGGAGCTCATGGGTGGACACAGATTAACTCCAGTGGCCTTTTGTGACTACTATTGGGGTTAACTAGCAGCATCTATTCCGTGGAAAGCTTCAGGGTCTGCCTGCTTCCGAGAACATATTAGTTTCTTTACTGGGCCTGGATTGCTCCCTTACCCTTACTTAGGGAAAGAAAGGCAACTGCACAAAGAATGCCTCATCCCTCAGGCCTGGGGTTGTTGGTTATGTTACGATGCTTCCAGGAAGAGTGCAAGGGCTGTGTCCAGCTCCCAGAATGCACCAGGGCAGAGGCGATGTGGAGGAGAATCCGGCTCCCAGAATGCACCAGGGCAGAGGCGATGTAGAGGAGAATCATGGGCAGTAGTGCATCATGGGAATTGGTTGCAGGCAGGGTGCAACTGAGGAGCAGGCGTGGCTTTTCTGATGTCCCTGGCGTTGTAGCAACATCATGGTTCTCTCTCTTAGGGCCACAGCTTGTACTCCTGATTTCAGCTCTTTAGAGGTGGCTTTTGAGTAGTTGTCAGTGATTTGACATGAGCTTCATAAATATTCTCTCAGGGCCAGGCCAGAAGAGGGTATCAGCATACCTCTCATCCACTAGGCAGTCATACCTGCTAGGGTTGTAGCGGGAAAACCAGGTAGAGTTGGAGATACAACCATTCAAATGGTTATTTTTGGATGTTAATGGAGAGTGAAGGCCTCTCAAGATAAAAAAAAAAAAACAACTCAACCAAGAGCCATCTTGTGGAAGAGCCGGGGTGGGGGGAGGTCCTTATACAGAGCAGCCCCCCAGAGGGTTGACATCAGGGGAAGAAATGTGGAAGAGGAAAGGAAGCCACACTTATTTGTCAAAAATAACCCCTAACCACTTTGATTTCCTCTCGCAGGTCCTTACTTGGGTTTTGCCTACATTAGGATGGTCTGATAATAGCTGACCCCAGTTTAGATGATCTTGTTCTGAGGCACTTGGCCAGTTCATGGAACCAGCACTGGTTGTGGGCTTTTCACCATACTTAGGGTCTACCCTTAGAAAGAAGGCTTTTATCAGAATATGCAGGATTAACTCCTGATTTTATAATAAACTTAGAGGTGCTATGAGTACCTATTAAAAAAGACCCTTGACAGAGCCTAATAATATAGAGCCTTGTACAAAGTAGATGTGAATATTAGTTGCCTTGAACTGCCCCCAATGTTGCAATTTATTTTTTTTCAATTTTTAAAAATTGAAGTATAGTTGATTTGCAATGTTGTGTTAATTTCTGTGGTACAGCAAAGTTATACATACATATACATACACATTTAAAAAAATTCTTCTCCTTTATGGTTTATCATAGACTGTTGAATATACTGCCCTGTGCTATACAGTAGGACTTTGTTGTTTATCCATTCTGTATATAATAGTTTGCATCTGCTCACCCCAAACTCCCACTCCTTCCCTCCCCCAACCCCTTCCCCCCTTGGCAACCACCAGTCTGTTCTCTATGTTTGTGAGTCTGTTTCTGTTTCATAGATAGGTTCATTTGTGTCATATTTTAGATTCCACATATAAGTGATATCATATGGGATTTGTCTTTCTCCTTCTGACTTACTTCACTTAGTATGATCCTCTGTAGTTGCATCCATCAATGTTGCAATTTAAATTAACCTACCCAGGATATCACAGCCAACTGCCGGCATGACCCTGTCGCAAGAAAGCAGGAAGGGAGGGGTATAGGCCAGGGGAAAAAGAACAGAGGCAGAAGGTTTCTTCTGGTGACATCCACCAAGCTGTCACATCTGAAGCAACATGGTCAACTCTGGTCTGATCTGTGTCACCATTAACATCCAAGGAATGGGGTTTAGAGGTAGTGTATTTGTACTTTCTTTGTGTCATAATTCAGGAAAGTTCCTTTAAGTCATGAAAGAAAAGTGAAAGCAAGGGCCGGGTCTGGTGGTGGCAGCAGGTGGATTGGAGGGGTTATTACTCGGGGCTGTGGGTCAGGAGTCACTTAATGGACTGTGAACGGAGGTCTCCTGTGCTGGTAATAGTGTAGGGGAAGCAGGACAGAAATGGGGACTTGGTATGCAGACTGAAGGCAGACTGGAAACTCACATTAGGAAGGAGTAGGGAACTTGTGTCCAGTTTTTACAAGGTTTCCCAGATGTTTAGTCAACCCTGAGGCACACAGAGTGACCCCACGTGGAATCAGCCCCAGCTTTCAGATCCTCAGCCTTGTAGACAAATGTCTGCTAAGAGGGTGTCAGGCAAGGACTTTGCTGTCTTAGGAAAGGATTTGACAGCTGAGTGGGCTCATGATTCCCCCATAAAATTCATTTTTTCAGATTTTTTTCATTGAGCAAAGAAGTCGCATAAAGCAGAAGTATTCATTTTTATCAATTACTTTGTACTTTTTTTTATACAAAAGGATTTTCTGTCATGCTGCATAATAGTATTGGAGTTAGGTTTTTCATTCACAGAAGTTGCTAGATCTCTCTCTTTTTTAGTATGGGAATAATTGTGACAGACTTTAAATTCAGATAAAAAGACTTTTTTTCCCCCTCTCTTCAATAGGAGCTGGTGATCTCATCCACAGAAGACTTCCGGGAGAATATCTCCGAGGCAAGGACAGACAGAGAGCCCTGGTTGCAGCAGTGCGACATCACTTAAAGAAAGTTAACTACCAAAACTTTGACACTTTGCTGGCAGCCTTCAGACACTATGACAAGGCCAGTAGTAAAGTGAAGCTTTTTTGGTCTACGCATGGGCTTACAGGTCCCAGGAGGCTGGTGTAGATCAGGATCAAGTGCAGTCCACCACCTGTTTTTGTAAATAGTTTTACATGCCTATGTTTTAAAAAATTGGGTGCATGTATCTCTTTGAATTAGAGTTTTCTTTGGATATATGCTCAGGAGTGGGATTGCTGGATCATATGCATGCATATTTGTTTTAAGTATTGTCTCCGGCTGCTTTTGCAGCTACACATGCAGAGTAGTACATCAGAGACTGAATGGCTTGCAAAACCTATGATATCTACTTTTTGGCCCTTGACAGAAAATGTTTGCTGGAGTAGATCTGTGTTGTCAAAATGTGGTTCTTGGGCTTCCCTGGTGGTGCAATGGTTGAGAGTCCGCCTGCCGATGCAGGGGATGCGGGTTCGTGCCCCGGTCCGGGAGGATCCCACATGCCACGGAGCGGCTAGGTGCGTGAGCCATGGCCGCTGAGCCTGCGCGTCCGGAGCCTGTGCTCCACAATGGGAGAGGCCACAACAGTGAGAGGCCCTCATAGCGCAAAAAAAAAAAAAAAAATGTGGTTCTTTTACCATCATCAGTATCACTTGGGAACATGCTAGATATGCACATCCTAAGGCCCACCCCAGACCTCCTGAATTAGGAACTTGGGGTTGGGGTCTAGCAATTATGTTTTAACAAGCTTTTCAGTGATTCTGATGCAGGCTGAGGTTTGAGAACCACTGTTGCAGATCATTGAACTGGAGTGTGCTGGGAGCCTGGGACAGTCTCTGCCTCACTCTGAATGTGTACACACAGTACTGTCAGTCTGGTCCAAGTCAAGCTTAGAACGCTCTCCCCTGGGGACCAGGTGTGGTTTCAGTTTTGAGAGCAAGATCACTCAATTTTCAAGCTACTCTAAATTTTATTCTTTGATCAAGTCAGATCAACCCGGGGCTGCATAATTACCTGACATCATTTTAGGCCATTACAGGATTTACCAAGCTGCACAGTGCCTTAAGCTTTCACTAAGGAACGCTACTACACAAACAGTTTGTGAAACGTGGCCCATTTTTTATTAGTACGCCCACGCGGCTGTTATTTATTTCTGTCACATGCATCCCCTTTATAAGGAAACCCAGTCTTTCTAAAGCACATAACTGTGCTTTGTCTAAGTATCTGGTTTGTTTTTACTTCATGTACAGCATGACTTTGGACCAATAGTGCACACCATTTTGACTTGGCTGCCAGGAAGCTTAGAGCCAATACAGAGAAACACATCTGGTTTGTGAACGTGATCTTATAGCATACATTTTGTGCACTCTTTTTATTTCAGGTTTTATCTTATTTTAGTCCAACTTTATTTTCTCTTTGCCCTTATTTCCTCACTGTTTTTGGCTCTCATTGTACTTCTTCTTTTTTTCTTTTTTTGCGGTATGCGGGCCTCTCACTGTTGTGGCCTCTCCCATTGAGGAGCACAGGTTCTGGACGCGCAGTCTCAGTGGCCATGGCTCACGGGCCCAGCCGCTCCATGGCATGTGGGATGTTCCCGGACCGGGGCACGAAACCGTGTTCCCTGCATCAGCAGGCGGACTCCCAACCACTGCGCCATCAGGGAAGCCCCTAAATAGTTAACTTTTAATATGTACAATGTAGTGCTCAGTGTCCTTGAGGAGCTTTTCTTTTCTGAGTGGGTAATAAGATGTGGGTCTTCCTAGTACAGCTGTAGGATTGTTTTTGATGATTTGAATCTTATACTGTTGAATGCCCAGATTTAATTTAATTGAAAAGCAAAACAAAACAGAACAAATAAACTGTGATTTCCTAAATGACTCTTCTTGGGTTAGAGGATTAATTCTGTTATTTGTTGAACACTCACAGCACATCAAACATTATCCCAGATAATGTGAAGGCTTTTAACTCAGGGAACTTAAAATCTAAGGGGGGGGGGAGGAAATAAAGACTCATCATGTCCAAGAATGGTCACAACAGAGTCTCAGATTTTCAAAATAGGTATATATAATTCCAACTCCTTTTATTCTGCTTATTATCCAGGAAGTAGCTGAGATGGGATGATTCCGTTTGGGGGACAGTTGCATTCATTGACAAAACTGGTTTACTAAGACGTGTGAGCAAGGCTGTTCCAAAGCTCAGTAATACCAGACTGCTGTGGATGGTTGGGGACAGAAAAGGTTCATTGAATACTTTGACTAATAGCTCATTGTTGAGTAGCCTTTGTGCTATAAGTCACGCCACTGTCAGACCGAAAGTGGTCCAGAAAGCGAAGCACGTGACTCAGATGAATTGCACGGGCCACACTTTTGTGTCTGGAGCTGGCTCATTGGACTGAAATAGCAATTCTATAACTTGAAAATGTGTCAACAGAGAGATGCACCATCAATAGCTCTGAGTGGGGACAAAGGTTCATGTAGTCAGTATGCCAGGAGCATGGGGCAATGCCTTGTGTGTGACGTGTCCTCCTTCACCATGAGACAAATGGGTCAGCTTGTGGCAGGAGTCACAAGTTAGGCATGTGGTGGTAGCCTCTGCCTCAGAAACGTCGACTGCTTTTTTGGCACTTGGTCTAATGATGTGTGTATTGTCGTGTCTGCTACAAGGATGGATCCAGGCAGCGATGGTGTAACCTGGGTGGTGCAGGCTCAATCCAAAGCTTGATTCCTCTCAGCCACATCAGAGGATGGACACTTATCCTGGGCATCTATATGAATTACCTGGATGGTTCACTCAGCAGCCGTGATTTGTTTCCATAGTTTTCTTTTCTCTCGCTTTTTTTTTTTAATTGGAGTACAGTTGATTTATAATATGTTAGTTTCAGGTGTACAGCAAAGTGAGTCAGTTATACATATACATATATCCACACTTCCTGTTTTAGATTCTTTCCCCATGTAGGTCATTACAGAGTATTGAGTAGAGTTCCCTGTGCTATACAGCAGGTTCTTATTAGTTATCTGTTTTATATATAGTAGTGTGTATATGTCAATCCAATCTCCCAATTTATCCTTCCCCCCCATTCCCTGTAACCATAAGTTTGTTTTCTACATTCGTGATGCTATTTCTGTTTTGTAAATAAGTTCATTTGTACCCCCTTCCTTTTTAGATCCACATATAAGTGATATCATATGATATTTGTCTTTCTGTGTCTGATTTATGTCACTCAGTATGACAATCTCTAGGTCCATCCATGTTGCTGCAAATGGCGTTATTTTGTTCGTTTTTATTCCATTGTATACATGTGCCACATCTTCTTTATCCATTCCTCTGTTGATCCATAGTTTTATGTCTCAAAAAGAGGTGTCTTTAATTTTCCAATCTGTAGTGTTCTTTTTTTAAATTTTTAATTTTCTATATTTTTGGCCATGCTGGGCGACATGTGGGGTCTTCGTTCCCCAACCAGGGATCGAACCCATGCCCCCTGCATTGGAAGCATGGAGTCCTAACCACTGGACTACCAGGGAAGTCCCCAGTCTGTAGTTTTCCAAGTGACAACCAAGCAGGCAGGCCATTGGCAACAGTCCAAGAGTCAGTAAAAATATAACAGATTCATCAATGGCAGTATTGGCCGGAGCTGTGAGAATAACCTTGAGTTCTGCCCACTGAGTAGAGTGACTATGCCCTTTTTTGGTCCTTAGCTCTTACTGAGGTTGAAAGCAACAGCAGACCAGTGAAGACCATTGGGTTTCAGGTTAGTGAACCAGGCCCAGCGGCTCTACGTGGTGAAATCATTATTCATAGAGACTTGCAGCTCAAAGGGATCATGAAGGTTGAGGGGCCCCAAAGGTACTAGCATTCTCTCCATGTGGCTTCTCTTGATCATAAGTGCCTGAACATTCATAAGATAGGTATGGAAAGCATCAGTACCAATTGACACATCCAGCAGTGGAAGCCACAGAAATAATATATTGTTAACTTGCCTTCTCCACTTTGAACAAACCCTGCCCAAAGGCCACCAGCTGATTCCTGACATCTCTTCCTGCTGCACACTCAATAGGGTAACGACTTTGGCACCCATAGCCAATGAAGCCGTACTAATTTCAGTCTCCACCCCCCTGAAGTTCCACAACATATTGGGACAGATACTTGTGGCCTGTGATCCCCCTTGGGGACAAAGAGATCTTGTCCCATACCTAGTCCTCCTTAGAACAGCTGAGGTTGGGGTATGGGGGGAGGGAAACGTCAAGGCTGCAGAGGCAGGAGTGGCTCTGTACCCAGTGAATAAGAAGCGCTTTCTTTCATTATCGCCACCATCTTTTTCAGATCCGGGGACCCTCGATTCAACAGCCCCCCCTCCTTTGCTTTTCAGTTAGGTCTGTGGGGCTCGTAGTTTTGGTTGACTTGGGCTGGCAGCAGAGACTTTCATAAAGCAGTCTACTTTAATCCAGGGCATTGCAGCTCCCTGTCCATAGAATATGTTTTAAATTCTCATTCTGTTTCAACATGAGGGTTAGGAACATTCTCCAGGCATATGGGTCTGGCTGCAGGAATGTATCTAGAATTCACTGGGTCAGTTTCTTGTTCTCAAGGGGATTGCCTTCACCAGCATTGTGAATCCAACCCTGGGCCTGGGAGCTGATTGTTAGTGAGTCATTTATGTTTTCCCTTGGGAGTTTAACTATCTCGGGGAAATCTCTCTGAGAGGGCCAGAGCTCCCTTATAGCAGCTGGCACCCACTTTGAAAACACTGGGACCTTTCCCTGTCATCTCGGATGGATCTAAGTTTGGCTTGAAGGGCTGCAGTAGGGCTGAGTGGTAAGACGCCCAGCTCTGGCCATTCTTCCTTAACAAGCATTATATGTGCTCCAGCCCCTCACCCTGCAAGTGAATCAGCTGGGTTCTGCCCAGGGCCTTTCTAAATTTCCCTCCTTTCACGCTCAGCATAGGTGTTTCTGTCTTTAACTGTTGTCTGAAAGGGGTGGAAACTTCCCCTCCACCCGCTTCCAAGATGAATCTGAGTGAATCCTGTTGTCCATGGGAGTGTTAATATCCAGGGGCAGCTGCCTTTGAATCCACTCTCTGTGCTTGGCCTGCAGCCACTTCCCTAATTTCTTCTTTTTACCAGGCAATGGAGTGTAGGACAATCACTGCCCAGTTGACTTTTTAATTTTTTCCCACACCGCGCGGCATGTGGGATCTTAGTTCCCTGACCAGGGATTGAACCCAGGCCCTCGTGAGTGAAAGTGTGGAGTCCTAACCACTGGACCACCAGGGAAGTCCCTGACTGCCTAGTTGGAACACCAACTTTGAAAGCACTGAAAATTGCAGAAAGCTGTCATAAGTACACAACATTGGTCAAATGAAATGTCAAGCATGAATCATGCTTAGGCCTGCTCAACTCGAGTGTAAACAACATGATTTAATGAGAAAGATATTAAAATGAACAAAGGCTGTGAGCCACACTCCACTCCAACCAGGGTTGAAATTACCGGGCACATATCAGATGGACACGATGGGGACCAATCTCGCTTAATATCTGACTCTCCTTATGTGAAAAATGGGACCGATTCTTTGAATTTATGTGATAGAGCGCTTTCTTTTTTCTTAAAGGAAATAACAGATGTTGCCCACTCTGCTCATGAAGACAATGCTCACGTCACCTTTTTTTGCTTCGTGTCCAACAGAAGGGAGATGGGGCCATAGATAAAGCTGAGCTTCGGGAAGTGTGTGACCAGGCCAGTGTGCACATAGATGAGAAGCTCCTGGACCAGCTATTTGAATACTGTGATGTGGATAACGACGGGCTGATTAACTACCTTGAATTTGCAAATTTTCTTAACTGGAAAGATAAAATCCCCCTTAAAGAGTATGAAGAGAGGGTCATTATTAAAGGTATTTAATTTCTGAAGGCTTGCTGAATTCTTAAATGGACTTTAGTATTTTCTTTTTCTTAGGAGTTTGACTCTTGTCAACTTTAATATTATATATTTAAATGCTTTAAATACTTTAATATTTGCTTTAAATACTTTAATATTATATAATTAAATATTAAATTTTTAAATATTTAAATAATTTAATATATTTAAATTATATATTTAAATTTATTTATATGTTTTCTTTTTTATGCATAGGATATCTGTAGAAGGTTAGGAAAGGATTTGATAACATTTATTATTTCCGGGGAGGGGACACTTGTTGCTGAATGTCAAAGTGGCAGCAAGACTCACTTTTCAATCTATGTTTTTGTATCTTTTAAGTTTGGAACCATGTATTACTCATTCAAAAGAAAACAATTACAAGGAAAACAATTTACACAGAAGCCCAAAATATGAAAGAGAGATCCTCAGAAAGCTGTTTGAAAACCATTTTCTTAGAGAAATTAGCTCCTCTCCCCCAGGAAAAGTCAATTGTAAAATAGAATTTGATCTGTTAAATTTTTTTTTTTTTTTTTTTTTTTTTTTTTTTTTTTTTTTTTTTTTGCTGTACGCGGGCCTCTCACTGCTGTGGCCTCTCCCGTTGCGGAGCACAGGCTCCGGACACACAGGCCCCGCGGCCATGGCTCGCGGGCCCAGCCGCTCCGCGGCATGTGGGATCCTCCGGGATCGGGGCACGAACCCGTGTCCCCTGCATCGGCAGGCGGACTCTCAACCACTGCGCCACCAGGGAGGCCCTGATCTGTTAAATTTTTTAAGAAAAGGAAAAACATAGTCTTTACTTTTATTCAAATATCTTCATGTTGGGCTTCCCTGGTGGCGCAGTGGTTGAGAGTCCGCCTGCCGATGCAGGGGACACGGGTTCGTGCCCCGGTCTGGGAAGATCCCACATGCCGCGGAGTGGCTGGGCCCGTGAGCCATGGCCGCTGAGCCTGTGCGTCTGGAGCCTGTGCTCCGCAGCGGGAGAGGCCACAACAGTGAGAAGCCCGCGTACCGCAAAAACAAACAAACAAACAAAAAAACACTTCATGTTTACACATTATCTTCCTGCATCACTAATCATATATACATATGTGTGTGCGTATGGAAATTTTTTTATAAGCTTGTTCTTTGTTTTTAAAATTAATTAATTAATTTTATTTTTGGCTGTGTTGGGTCTTTGTTGCTGCATGCGGGCTTTCTCTAGTTGCGGTGAGGAAGGGCTACTCTTCGTAGCAGTGCACAGGCTTCTTATCGCGGTGGCTTCTCTTGTTGTGGAGCACAGACTCTAGGAGCACAGGCTTCAGTAGTTGTGGCACGCAGGCTCAGTAGTTGTGGCTCGCGAGCTCTAGAGTGCAGGCTCAATAGTTGTGGCGCATGGGCTTAGTTGCTATGCGGCATGTGGGATCTTCCTGGACCAGGGCTCGAACCTGTGTCCCCTGCATTGGCAGGCGTATTCTTAACCACTGTGCCACCAGGGAAGTCCATGTATGGAAATATTTTAAAATAGCTAAAATCACGGTGACTGTACCATTTTTATTTGGCTAAAAAAAAACTTAGCTCTCAAATTTCTATGGAATGAAGAGATACTTTTATGGTTTCTGTAAACTTCATTTTCAGTTCCCTTAAGCCGAGGTATTATGAATTACTAAACCATTTCCTCACTTTTTAAAACTTAGATTATTTCCAGATATTTTAAAAGTAATATGGGTGATGCTATAATGATTATCATCTCTCAGAAAGCATTCCGTTTCTAATTATATCTCATTTCTTATGAATGTTATTTTTGTCCCAGAAGTAACTCTCTCTTTCATTTTGCTTTTTTTTTTTTGTGATACGCCGGCCTCTCACTGTTGTGGCCTCTCCCGTTGCGGAGCACAGGCTCCGGACGTGCAGGCTTAGCGGCCATGGCTCACGGGCCCAGCCGCTCCACGTCATGTGGGATCTTCCCGGACTGGGGCACAAACCCGTGTCCCCTGAATCGGCAGGTGGACTCTCAACCACAGTGCCACCAGGGAAGCCCCATTTTGCTTTTTTAAATGGTTGTACCAATTTGCAATTTTATCAGTCACGTTGGTGAGAAGGTTTTACTCCAATCTTGCTACCATTGACTGTTATTTCAAACATTCTTGTGATTTAGTTGTTATATAATGATACCTCGTTTGCTTTAATTTTCAAATCTTGATTCTTACAGACGATTAACTTTTGAAAGATTGTCTACATTTTTATCTCCTCTTGGAATATTTCTCCTCTAAAACGTGAAGATACTCCTGTTTTCACTTTTATTCCTGCAAAGCCAGTACAACACTTGGGGCTTTATTGACCACGGGAGCCCTTACCAGTTTCTGGGATGGCTTTTCTCTGCTGTCCACTAGGAGAGCAGGAGGATCTTCTCTACCTAATGAAGCTTTTTATAGAAAACAAGTCTACTCTAGTTCTCTCAGAAATAAATAGAGGGTGACAGGGTATTTTCCTTCTTGGTACAACTCATGAAGCAGTGGGGGACACAAAAGCCTGCTTTCGAACCAGGTAGTTCTTCTAATTGTTCCTGGTTGGGGGGTCCTGACTTGAGCAGCCATTTTCAATGGAGTTCTTGAGGTTTTCTCTTCTTCTAAGACAGTGACTGGGTCAGTCAGAAGGGACTCGGGAATGTATTGCCAGGAATTTTCTTATATCAAGTTCCATCTTACTGTTGACGGCTGGAGAAAAGGGAGTGCGTCCTTTAAGGCAGGGGCTTTCGAGCAGTTTTCTGAGAAACTATTTTTCATACTTGGTCCAGATTTCTGCATTTTGCGCCCACCAACCCGTGGGTGCAGGGAGTGGGTCCAGAGGGTCTGAAACACTGGGCCCGACGCTTTCACGGCAGCGATTGGCAGGGGCTGAGTCGGGGGGTGCAGACTTTAGATGGGCCTGTCTTTTCTGGTTTGCCACCCCGATCGGGCACTGGGGCACCCTTCCCCTGTGTAACCTGTGCTGGGCCTTCCCCAGCACCTTGAGTTCCTCCAGCGCTCGAGAGACCACAGTTCCGCCTAGTGCTAGCTGTGTACTTAGCAGCTCCATGAAAAAGCTGTGTCAGGAATTTCCTCCTCAACTTCAGAACTGACTCAGCAAAGCAAATCTGCAAAAGAGAACAGACTCTTACAGGGTTTTTCTCTTATACACTGATTGGAAGGGAGTTATTTATAGAATCGGTTCCTGCGCTCACAGCGAGCTCTCGTCGCCTCTCCAAATGTCACAGTGCATGGGGGCTCCCTCCCTACCACGATCAGGTATGTGTGGAACTTACAGCTCCAAATATTTCTTCTCCTGTCCCTCCCCAGGGCACAGTCTTAGGAACAACTCTGGTAATCCTGTAGTTCAAGTCAAATACGAAAATAGGCTCTAATTTTAAAAACGAGGAAAGAAAAAAAAGTTCTCAGTTTTCATTTGGTGTTTCAGATTTAAAAGCTTTATTCTAGCATAAAGTGAGCGCAGTGGTGAGCAGAAACATTAGACCTTGTTCAGATTTCCTGGTGTATGACCTTGGACTGAACTTGTGCTTCCACAGTGGCTACTGGTGTCAGCGGAGGGTCTACACCAGCTCAGCCTCTGTTTCCACCAGCAAGAAGAGACTAAATGGGAAAACTCATCTTGTTACAGGGTGAGCACCAGGTATTAACTTTGTCCTGTACTTTTTTTCCCCCTTTCCATCTTTGCTTGAAGGTGGAAAACCAGATTGTGCAAACCCTGCTGAGGCTAATGTAGAAGAATCTGAACCAGCTTTCCTGATAAAGCCTGAAGATATTGTCTTGAAAGAGCCAGGGAGCTCAGAAAAGACTCTGCGGACACTTCTGAGGCCAAGCGATAAAGTTTCTAATCACTACAAGACCACTTCTTCGGAGATCAGTGCAGTTGTAGGCGCTGTTCCTTCTACTTGTGAGTATGTCACATTATTTGCTGAGTGTTAAAAGGATCAACAAACACAGAAGGGGAGTATCCTTTGTCTGTCCTTGCATTGTCCCCCAGCCCCTAATAGACTCTAACTTTCTCAAAGCCCAGGACCTTTCATTCAGTTCTGTATTCTAAGCACCCAGGAGGGCTCAATAAATGTAGACTGAATTGAACTAGTGTTCATGGTGACCTAAGTAAAATGATTCTCTCTTTATCAATGAAACTGAAACCATCATAGCTCAGAACCCGGAATGTTAGACCTCGTCGTAATTCAGACTTCACCAAGTGCTAGGAGACTTTTGAACCACGTGATTCTTAGCTACAAACAGATTTGCCTTCAAATATTTGAAGAGCTCTTACAGAACGGTTCCTTACATCTTTATTCCCCATCTGTTAGTCTGCTAGGGCTATCATAACAAATACCACAAACTGAACGGCTAAACAGCAGAAATTGATCATCTCATGATGGCTGGAAGTCCGAGGTCAAGGTGTTGGCAGGGTGGCTTCCTTCTGAGTGCTGTGAGGGAAAATCTGCTCCAGGCCCTATCCTGGATTCTGGGAGGTTGCCAGCAGTCTTTGGTGCTACTCAGCTTCTGCTGCACCAGCCTGATCTCTGCCTTCATCTTCATCTGATGTTCTCCTGTGTGAGCATCTGTGTCCCAATGTCCCCTTTTTGTAAGGACTCCAGTCATATTGGACTAAGGGTCCACCCTTCTCCCGTATAACCTCATCTTAATTAATTATTCCTGCAATGACCCTCTTTCCAAATAAGGTCACCTCCTGAGGTACTAAGGGTTAGGACTTTAACATAAAAGTCTGGGGAGGGTACAGTTCAACCCATAACTGCCCAGATCTCAATATCAAGCATGATGAATTTAGAAGACTCTTTTATATTGGTTAAGATCCCTTTTTTGGACTAAGGCCATGATTAAGGATTTACATATTTTTCTTAACTGGATTGAATAGACATGCTTTACATTCTGTTGAGATGAGAGCTATCTACTTGCTTTGGAATAGTGTTGCCTAATAGAAATACAATTGGTGTTGCATGTATTTTTTTTGTTTGTTTTAATTTATTATTTATTTTTGGCTGCGTCGGGGCTTCCTTGCTGCGTGCAGCCCTTCTCTAGTTGCGGCGAGCGGGGGCTACTCTTCATTGGGGTGCGTGGGCGTCTCATTGTGGTGGCTTCTCTTGTTGCGGAGCACAGGCTCTAGGCTCGTGGGCTTCAGAAGTTGTGACTCGCGGGCCCTAGAGCACAGGCTCAGTAGTTGTGGTGTGTGGGCTTAGTTGCTCTGCAGCATGCAGGATCTTCCTGGACTAGGGCTCGAACCTGTGTCTCCTGAATCGGCAGGTGGATTCTTAACCACTCCGCCACCAGGGAAGTGCTGGTGTCATATGTATTTAAAAAATTTTAGTAGCCACATTAAGAAGAAGAAACAGGTGAAATTAACTTTAATAGTATATTGGGAATTCCCTGGCAGTCCAGTGGTTAGGGCTTGGTGCTTTCACTGCTGAGGCCCAGGTTCAATCCCTGGTCAGGGAACTAAGTTCCTGAATGCTGTGTGGCGCAGACAAAGGAAAAAAATTTTTTTAATTATATATATATATATATGTGTGTGTGTGTGTGTGTGTATATATATATATATATATATGATATACAATATGTATCTCCAAAGTACTATCATCTCAACAAGGAATCAATATAAAATGATTAATTAAATGTCTCACATTCTTTTTTTGGGTACTACATCTTTGAAATTGTGTATTTTACACTCAGAGCACAGCTCAGTTTGGACTAGCCACATTTCCAGTGCTCAGTAGCCACATGGTTGGTGGCGGCTGTATTTAGAATGTCTGTTTTCCTCCCCCATCCATGTCCTAGGTTATCCCATCTATGGTGTTCCAACCATTCGGTCCGATATTCCCGCCCCCCGAATTCGCCGCATCAGTGACAGAACCAATTATGGTGAAGAGGGAAATGCCTATTCATTGCTGCATCCTACCATCTTTGGCCAGAAAGGATTGTTTGAAAGAGACTTCTTCAAGACCAGATCCAAAAAAGAGGTACATGTGATTTCAAAAGGGTTGAAAGGCCAACGACACACAATGGTGGACATGTTTATTTGCTTGAGCATGTATATTACAAAAGTCATCAGGAGCACACATCCCCCCCCATTAGGATTCTTGAGGATAATGTTCAATTTGGTTGTGATATTTGGTACAATTCTTGAAGTAGAATTTACTCTAATAAGAAGCATTACAGAAGAAGCATTACAGAAGAAGCATTACACTCACTCACGTCATGTATTCACTATGACCTATGTATAAAAAGAAAACTGTTTTCCTAAGATATTCAACACTATTCTTCATTGAGTAAAAGCAAAGAGGCTCAATCCCTTCCTTGTGTAAGTACCCTTGTGGTCGTGGGTCTCTGAAACCAAAGAGTAAGTTTGAGGAGGGCCACTCTGCCATCCTTATGAGCTGCTATCTCAGATTATCTACAACAAGCACTGATTTAAAAAGTTCTGTCCCGTTGCCATGTGGCAGCCCATGTATGTTGTTTTTTCGCTCGGTAAACATGGTCTTCATGGCCCAGGTGATTTTCTTCCTAGGTTGGTTATAAGGCAGGTGCAACCGGCTAGGCCAGAATAGCCATTGGGGTTCTGAGGGCCGAGGTGTAACGGCAGGTCTTGGTCACAGCAGCCTGTCTAGATCTGCCATTGTGGAAAGCAAGCTGTGATCAAGGGAGCAATTGCTTCTTTGAGCTTTCAGATCCAGAGCTAGAAATAATGTGAACAGACGTGTGATGCTTTCTGGGACTTCACAGGCAGGGTTGATGGCTTGCAAACTTAGTAACAGATTCATTCCAATGATTCATTCCCACTGATGTGGGGGGAGAGGAGGGGAGAAACTCAGAGGAAGATGCCTGCTGGCTGGTCCCAAAGAAGGAACCCAGGATCCACCCCAGAGGGTCAGAGAAGAGACCTTCGCAGACTGTTATTTTCTCTTCCCACAGTCACTCTAAAGGGCCTATGAAATAGGGCTTCAGGGCCACCAAAAGAAACAAAAAGCTCCTGCTGGTTTCCTGATGCCTAAAATTCTTTTAACTAGGAAGTCATCCTTTATCTCATAATTCTAGGTAGGAAGTAAGAACCCAGAGGCCTGCACATATACTATTCCAACTAAATGACATTCTAGAAAAGGCAAAACAATGGAGAAAGTAGAAAGACCGATGGTTGCCAGAGGGTTGGAGAGAAAAAGGGAAGGATGAATAGGTGTAGCACAGAGGATCTTTAGGGCAGTGAAACTATTTTGTATGATGCCATAATGGTGGGTACGTGTTATTATACATTTGTCAAAACCCATAGATTATGCAACACAGAGAGTGAACCCTCATGTGAACTATGAACTTTGGTTAACAATAATGTATCAATATTGGCTCATCAACTGTAACAAATATACCACACTAATGCAAGATGTTACTAACAGGGGAAAAGAGGGGGCAAGTGATAGAGCATACGGAAACCCTAGATAATTTCTGCTCGATTTTTCTAGAAACCTATAACTGCTCTAAAAAATAAAGTCTATTAAAAAAAAAAAAAAAGAACCCAGAGACCTGGTTGGAGTAATAACGTCACCTTGAGAATAGATGGGTTTTTGTAAAAGTGTTAGCTAATCAATACATGAGGATGGAAAGCTGAACGAGGGTAGGAATACCTCCCAAAGAGTTGGGAAGGAAGCAGGGGAGAAGGGCTGAGATGCCCAAGAATGAACCTCAGGGCTTCACTCTGCAGGGACATTTTTTTTTTTGGCTGCACCACAGGGCATGCGGGATCTTAGTTCCCTGACCAGGGATTGAACCCTAGCCCCCTACAGTGGAAGCGTGGAGTCTAAACCACTGGACCGCCAGGGAAGTCCCCGCAGGGGCTTTCTTTACCTGTCACTGGGTGGAGAAAAATAACAACTATGCACGGGCGCCTTGAGGCGCTTCTGCTGTGTAACTGCTGCCGCTGACAGCACTGCTCTCCTGAATTTCAAGTGTATTTGATTATATTGTTAATTTCCCACAAGGCACATCATATCTAGGGGATCTTATAATTGTTAAGATTTAGTTTAATAGAGGTATTCTGCAGGTCTTCTATTTCTTTGGCTTTCCTATTCACTGTCTAACCTTTATTTCCATTTCCCTCTTTGCTTCCCTCCTGTATGCTTCATAGTAAATGTCTTTCCTCTTTTAAATTTAGTTTCATTTTTTTTTCAAATCTTTTCTTCCCTCTACTCATTCTAATATTTCTTCCCACTACTGGTTCTTATCTTTCCTTTCTTATATTTTCCCTGGGACATATAAAGCATGTTTCCCCCCTCCCTTTATCTCTTTTACTAATTATCACTGCAGAGAGATGGCTAATAACCAAAGTTTGCTAGTTTTCAATATGCTCAGATTTTAGTCTGCTCACTCGCTCGCGCATGTACTCTCTCTCCGACATTTGCACACCCCCAGCTATAATTAACGTTTACAACAGGCCAGTTAGAGACACTCCATAAATGTTCTTTATCTTTTGGCCACGTGGCTCGTGGGATCTTAGTTGCCCGACCAGGGATCGAACGTGTGCCCCCTGAAGTGGAAGCGCACTGGACCACGAGGGAAGTCCCATAAATATTCTTATTTTAAAGAAGAGAAACTAATATGCAAGGGGTCTAGATAACATACATAAGAGGTGACTGGGATGGAAATCAAATCCAGCAAGTCTTCTATCTTTAACTCTTTTACCCTTTCTGCTTGAATTTGGCCACCTCCCTTTAAAATAAACAGAAACACTTGGAGTTGAAAGTAATTTTATATATTGGCTAGTAGAGTTGAACACGCTCATATTCATTCATATTAGCAAAATGATTCCTGAGCTGAAAGTACTGGAATTTTAATATTGGCTTATTATACATAATAAGCCCTCCTCCCCCACCACACACACACATCCTCACATCTTTTTTGGGGGATATATGTCCATAGTCTTAGATATTATAAAGATATTTTTAAAAATACAAACTGAAAAACACATAAATATTAGCCTGACTTTGAAAGTTTTTTTTTTCCTCTAGATTGCAGAGATATTATGTAACATTGGTGTCAAGCTTTCCAAGGATGAATTTGAAAATGTATGGAATCTTGCATCAAAAAAACATCACAGAGGAGAAGTTTGCGTTGAGAATATCAGAAATGTTCTGAATGAGTTACAACACGCAGACTGGACCAAGTGCAAAACAGCCATGTGATCTTTGTGGTGTTCATTCATTTACAACAAAGAATTGTTAAATCCATGTTCATCTAAAATGTTCAGTCCATTCTGGTTTTAGATATTATAATTCAGCAATCACTGTGGTAGGGCTTATATGCCTGGATGCATTGCTAATAAATTAGATCTTGGATTTTAAACTTTATTTTCTTGTTTCTTATAAGGCACCAAAGAATTTGCTGAGCACTTGGAGTTAACCTTTAAGCTCACCAAAGACATAGCTCAGAATGATGCTGGAAGTTTGTCATGTTTAGTATGCTTAAGAATGCTATGTGTTTGAGTGGGTGGCCTGATATTCAAAGTCTGGTTTTTGATACCAGGTTCACAAAATTTTGCCTTCAACATTTTGTTATTTTTCTCTTTAGGTGTCACTGTGACACAACTGAAGCTTAATGGGCTTTTAAGTTTCTGTCAGCATCTGGGGAAAACTGACTTAATTACAAGGAGCAGAATTTTGGGAATAAAAACTTGACTTCCAACAGCGACATGATGTCTGGTGGCTTTTCACATCTTTTTATGGCCAGAAAAGCATATTGTCCTTGGAGTTTCTGAAGAGGACACAGCTGACCACACTGTTAGATGTAGCTTTAGAGAGTTATTGTAGCAAATTGTGCTGAATCATTCCTTCCCTCCTGCCTCGGATCTTTTTTTTTTTTTTTGCAGTACGCGGGCCTCTCACCGTTGTGGCCTCTCCCGTTGCGGAGCACAGGCTCCGGACGCGCAGGCTCAGCGGCCATGGCTCACGGGCCCAGCCGCTCCGCGGCATGTGGGATCCTCCTGGACCGGGGCACGAACCCACGTCCCCTGCATCGTCAGGCGGACTCTCAACCACTGCGCCACCAGGGAAGCCGCTGCCTTGGCTCTTTGATATACAAATGTGATGCCGGGGCGGGATGAGATCCGGATGGTGATGGGGAAGTGGGAACCCAGTCCAGCGTGTTCTTTCTGTGCATCAGGAAAGCCCCAGGGTGGGTTGAATCCATGACTGAAGCTTTCTCAGAAATATCACTTGATGAACTGAATGATCAATAGCATGTATTCTACCCGTATTTCTCTGTGATAGACCTTGACATTTTGTTGTTTGGTTTTTGTCTATTAGTCTAAAAAAATTACTCTTTAACTTAGATATTGTGGTTATTCTGTAGTCTACTGTTACTTAAAAAAAAAAAAGAACTAAGGTTCAAAAGATTGCTTTACCCAATCTCTAGGAAAAAGTTTTGTAATCCATTTATTTTATAGGAAATTTATGTGAAAATTTTTAACTTTATTTTGAAATGATTTTAGACTTACAGAAGATTTGCACAAGTAGCACAAAGAATTATGCAGGGGTGGGCTGGAGCCTGCTCTTACTGTCCACTGTGGTCAACTGTGGGCATTTCTTCACAGCACTGTGTCCCTGACCCCATGTTGGTAGCCTGAAACCAGCTACAGTGAGAGTATTTACACTAAGCAAACCAACACATGCTACAGATTGGGGATCCCCGCCCTTCCCAAAGAACATTTACAAGCACTTCTACATCTATCTGTCTATCTATTTCCCTGTCTATCTATCTCTATCTATCTATCATCTGTCTATCTATCTTCCTATCTATCCATCCATCCATCCATCCACCTACCTACATACCTATGTCTCTCTCCATCTATCTTCCTATCTATCCATCCGTCCATCCATCCACCTACCTACATACCTATGTCTCTCTCCATCTATCTTCGTATCTATTTATCTATCCATCCATCTACCTACCTATGTCTCTATGTCTCTATCTATGTCCCTATCTATCTATCTATCTATCTGATCTATCATCTGTCTATTCACCCATCTATTGACAGAGGGAGGCTCCTTGACTGAACTTTAGTCAGGCTCCTTTGAACCCTTTTCTCAATTAGGTTTTGATCTTGGGCTTCTGTGTCTGTCCTTCCTGGGCCTGCATTGCATAGTTTTAGCAAGAATCTTGCTAAGTCAGTTTACAGAGAATCCTCCCATCGTCGATATCTGATTACCCTCCATATCTGATGAAATTCTTCATCCCCCAAATATGATGTATTAACTTAGATCTGCTTTTTTTTGGATAGCTATTATAAAATGTTTATTATTGATTTGTATTTACTTCCCGAATTTTTTCTTTTGAATTTTATCTATTTTTTTTATACAGCAGGTTCTTATTAGGCATCAATTTTATACACATCAGTGTATACATGTCAATCCCAATCGCCCAAATCAGCACACCACCATCCCCACCCCACCATGGCTTTCCCCCCTTGTTGTCCATACATTTGTTCTCTACATCTGTGTCTCAACTTCTGCCCTGCAAACCGGTTCATCTGTACATATTTTAGGTTCCACATACATGCGTTAATATACGATAGTTGTTTTTCTCTTTCTGAATTACTTCACTCTGTAAGACAGTCTCTAGATCCATCCACGTCTCAAAAAATGACCCAATTTCGTTCCTTTTTATGGCTGAGTAATATTTCATTGTATGTATGTATCACATCTTCTTTATCCATTCATCTGTCAATGGGCATTTAGGTTGCTTCCATGACCTGGCTGTTGTAAATAGTGCTGCAATGAACATTGGGGTGCATGTGTCTTTTTGAATTATGGTTTTCTCTGGGTATATGCCCATAATGGGATTGCTGGATCACATGGTAATTCTATTTTTAGTTTTTTACGGAACCTCCATACTGTTCTCCATAGTTACTGTAACAATTTACATACCCACTAACAGTGCAAGAGGGTTCCCTTTCCTCCACATCCTCTCCAGCATTTGTTGTTTGTAGATTTTCTGATGATGCCCATTCTAACTGGTGTGAGGTGATACCTCACTGTAGTTTTGATTTGCATTTCTCTAATAATTAGTGATGTTGAGCAACTTTTCATGTGCTTCTTGGCCAGCTGTATGTCTTCTTTGGAGAAATGTCTATTTAGGTCTTCTGCCCATTTTTGGATTGGGTTGTTTGTTTAATATTGAGCTGCATGAGCTGTTTATATATTTTGGAGATTAATCCTTTGTCCGTTGATTCATTTGCAAATATTTTCTCACATTCTGAGAGTTGTCCTTTCGTCTTGTTTATGGTTTCCTTTGCTGTGCAAAAGCTTTGAAGTTTCATTAGGTCCCATTTGTTTATTTTTGTTTTTATTTCCATTACTCTAGGAGGTGGATCAAAAAAGATCTTGCTGTGATTTATGTCAGAGAGTGTTCTTCCTATGTTTTCCTCTAAGAGTTTTATAGTGTCCGGTCTTAAATTTAGGTCTCGAATCCATTTTGAGTTTATTTTTGTGTATGGTGTTAGGGAGTGTTCTAATTTCATCCTTTTACATGTAGATGTCTAGTTTTCCCAGCATCAATTACTGAAGAGACAGTCTTTTCTCCACTGTGTATCCTTGCCTCCTTTGTCACAGATTAGTTGACCATAGGTGCGTGGGTTTATCTCTGGGCTTTCTATTTTGTTCCATTGATCTATGTTTCTGTTTTTGTGCCAGTACCATATTGTCTTGATTACTGTAGCTTTGTAGTATAGTCTGAAGTCAGGGAGTCTGATTCCTCCAGCTCCGTTTTTTTCCCTCAAGACTGCTTTCTCTATTGTGTCTTTTGTGTCTCCATACAAATTTTAAGATTTTTTGTTCTAGTTCCGTAAAAAATGCCATTGGTAATTTGATAGGGATTGCATTGAATCTGTAGATTGCTTTGGGTAGTGTAGTCATTTTCACAATATTGATTCTTCCAATCCAAGAACATGGTATATCTCTCCATCTGTTGGTATCATCTTTAATTTCTTTCATCAGTGTCTTATAGTTTTCTGTATACAGGTCATTTGTCTCCTTAGGTAGGTTTATTCCTAGGTATTTTATTCTTTTTGTTGCAATGGTAAATGGGAGTGTTTCCTTAATTTCTCTTTCAGATTTCTCATCATTAGTGTATAGGAATGCAAGAGATTTCTGTGCATTAATTTTGTATCATGCAACTTTACCAAATTTACTGATTAGCTTTAGTAGTTTTCTGGTGGCATTTTTAGGATTCTCTATGTATAGTATCATGTCATCTGCAAACAGTGACAGTCTTAATTCTTCTTTTCCAATTTGTATTCCTTTTATTTCTTTTTCTTCTCTAATTGCCATGGCTAGGACTTCCTAAACTATGTTGAATAATAGTGGTGAGAGTGGATATCCTTGACTTTTTCCTGCTCTTAGAGGAAATGCTTTAAATTTTTCACCATTGAGAATGATGCTTGCTGTGGGTTTGTTGTATATGGCCTTTATTATGCTGAGGTAGGTTCCCTCTATGCCCACTTTGTGGAGAGTCTTTGTCATAAATGGGTGTTGAAATTTGTCAAAAGCTTTTTTTGCATCTATTGAGATGATCATATAGTTTTTATTCTTCAATTTGTTAATATGGTGTATCACATTGATTGATTTGCATATATTAAAGAATCCTTGCATCGCTGGGATAAATCCTGCTTGATCATGGTTTATGACCCTTTTAATGTGTTGTTGGATTCTGTTTGCTAGTATTTTGTTGAGGATTTTTGCATCTATATTCATCAGTGATATTGGTCTGTAATTTTCTTTTTTGTAGTATCTTTGTCTGGTTTTGGTATCAGGGTGATGGTGATCTCATAGAATGAGTTTGGGAGTGTTCCTTCCTCTGGAATTTTTTGGAAGAGTTTGAGAAGGAAGGGTGTTAGCTCTTGTCAAAATGTTTGAGAGAAATCACCTGTGAAGCCATCTGGTCCTGGACTTCTGTTTGTTGGAAGATTTTTAATCACAGTTTCAATTTCATTACTTGTGATTGGTCTGTTCAAATTTTCTATTTCTTCCTGGTTCAGTCTTGGAATGTTATACCTTTCTAAGAATTTGGCCATTTCTTCCAGGTTGTCCATTTTGTTGGCACAGAGTTGCTTGTAGTAGTTTCTTAGGATGCTTTGTATTTCTGCGATGTCTGTTGTAACTTCTCCTTTTTCATTTTTAATTGTCTTGATTTGCATCCTCTCCCTGTTTTTCTTGATGAGTCTGGCTAATGGCTTATGAATTTTGTTTATCTTCTCAAAGAACCAGGTTTTAGTTTTATTGATCTTTGCTATTGTTTTCTTTGTTTCTATTTCATTTATTTCTGGTCTGATCTTTATGATTTCTTTCCTTCTGCTAACTTTGGGTTTTGTTTGTTCCTCTTTATAGTTCCTTTAGGTGTAAGGTTAGATTGTTTATTTGAGATTTTTCTTGTTTCTTGAGGTAGGCTTGTAGAGCTATAACCTTCCCTCTTGGAAATGCTTTTGCTGCATCCCGTAGGTTTTCGATCATCGTGTTTTCATTGTCATTTGTCTCTAGGTATTTTTTGATTTCCTCTTTGATTTCTTCGGTGATCTCTCGGTTATTTAGTAATGTATTGTTTAGCCTCCATGTGTTTGTGTTTTTTACGTTCTTTTCCCTGTAATTCATTTCTAATCTCATAGTGTTGTGGTCAGAAAAGATGCTTAATGTGATTTCAATTTTCTTAAATTTACTGAGGCTTGATTTGTGACCCAAGATGTGGTCTATCCTGGAGAATGTTCTGTGCACACTTGAGAAGAAAGTGTAATCTGCTGTTTTTGGATGGAATGTCCTATAAATATCAATTACATCTATCTGGTCTATGTGTCGTTTAAGGCTTCTGTTTCCTTATTTATTTTCATTTTGGATGATCTGTCCATTGGTGTAAGTGAGGTGTTAAAGTCCCCCACTATTCCTGTGTTACTGTTGATTTACTCTTTTTTTGCTGTTAGCAGTTGCCTCATGTATGGAGGTGCTCCTATGTTGGGTGCATATATATTTATAATTGTTATATCTTCTTCTTAGATTGATCCCTTGATCTTTATGTAGGGTCCTTCCTTGTCTCTTGTAACATTCTTTATTTTAAAGTATATTTTATCTGATATGAGTATTGCTACTCCAGCTTTCTTTTGATTTCCATTTGCATGGAATATCTTTTTCCATCCCCTCACTTGCAGTCTGTATGTGTCCCTAGGTCTGAAGTGGGTCTCTTGTAGACAGCATACGTATGGGTCTTGTTTTTGTATCCATTCAGCAAGCCGGTGTCTTTTGGTTGGAGCCTTTAATCCATTCACGTTGAAGGTAATTATCGATATTTATGTTCCTATGACCATTTTCTTAATTGTTTTGTTTTTGTTTTTGTAGCTCCTCTTCTCTTGTGTTTCCCACTTAGAGAAGTTCCTTCAGCATTTGTCGTAGAGCTGGTTTGGTGGTGCTGAATTATCTTAGCTTTTGCTTGTCTGTAAAGCTTTTGATTTCTCCATTGAATCTGAATGAGATCCTTGCTGGGTAGAGTAATCTCGGTTGTAGGTTCTTCCTTTTCACCACTTTAAGTATATCATGCCACTCCCTTCTGGGTTGTCGAGTTTCTTCTGAGAAATCAGCTGTTAACCTTATGGGAGTTCCCTTGTATGTTATTTGTCATTTTTCCTTTGCTGCTTTCAATAATTTTTCTTTGTCTTTAATTTTTGCCAGTTTGATTACTATGTGTCTTGGCGTGTTTCTCCATGGGTTTATCCTGTATGGGACTCACTGTGCTTCCTCCTCATGGGTGGCTATTTCTTTTCCCATGTTAGGGAAGTTTTTGACTATAATCTCTTCAAATAGTTTCTCTAGTCCTTTCTCTCTCTCCTCCTTCTGCAACCCCTATAATGCGAATGTTGTTGCATTTAATGTTGTCCTAGAGGTCTCTTAGGCTGTCTTAATTTATTTTCATTCTTTTTTCTTTATTCTGTTCTGCAGCAGTGATTTCCACCATTCTGTCTTCCAGGTCACTTATCCGTTCTTCTGCCTCAGTTATTCTGCTATTGATTCTTTCTAGTGTAGTTTTCATTTCAGTTATTGTGTTGTTCATCTCTGTTTGTTTGTTCTTTAATTCTTCTAGGTCTTTGTTAAACATTTCTTGCATCTTCTTGATCTTTGCCTCCATTGTTTTTCCGAGGTCCTGGATCATCTTCACTATCATTCTTCTGAATTTTTTTTCTGGAAGGTTGCCTATCTCCACTTCATTTAGTTGTTTTTCTGGGGTTTTATCTTGTTCCTTCATCTCGTACATAGCCCTTTGCCTTTTCATCTTGTCTATATTTCTGTGAATGTGGTTTTTGTTTCACAGGCTGCAGGATTGTAGTTCTTCTTGCTTCTGCTGTCTGCCCTCTGGTGGATGAGGCTATCTAAGAGGCTTGTGGAAGTTTCCTGATGGGAGGGACTGGTGGTGTGTAGAGCTGACTGTTGCTCTGGTGGGCAGAGCTTAGTAAAACTTTTATCCACTTGACTGTTGATGGGTGGGGCTGGGTTCCCTCCCTGTTGGTTGTTTGACCTGAGGCAATCCGACACTGGAGACTACCTGGGGTCTTTCTTGGGGCTAATGACAGACTCTGGGAGGGTTCACGCCAAGGAGTACTTCCCAGAACATCTGCCTCCAGTGTCCTTGTCCTCACGGTGAGCCATAACCACCCCCCATCTCTGCAGGAGACCCTCCAACACTAGCAGGTAGGTCTGGTTCAGTCTCCCCTGGGGTCACTGCTCCTTCCTCTGGGTCCCAATTCACAAACGACTTTGTGTTTACCCTCCAAGAGTGGAGTCTCTGTTTCCCCCAGTCCTGTCGAAGTCCTGCAATCCAATCCCACTAGCGTTCAAAGTCTGATTCTCTAGGAATTCCTCCTCCCATTGCTGGACCCCCAGGTTGGGAAGCCTGACGTGGGGCTCAGAACCTTCACTCCAGTGGGTGGACTTCTGTGGTATAAGTGTTCTCCAGTCTGTGAGTCACCCACCAGCAGTTATGGGATTTGATTTTACAGTGGTTGCACCCCTCCTTCCATCTCATTGTGGCTTCTCCTTTGTCTTTGGATGTGGGGTATCTTTTTTGGTGAGTTCCAGTGTCTTCCTGTTGATGATTGTCCAGCAGCTAGTTGTGATTCTAGTGTTCTCACAAGAGGGAGTGAGAGCACGTCCTTCTACTCCTTGGCCTACTTTTGGCAAAAACTCCTGTTAAGTCAGGTTAGCAAGAATTCCCCCTACCCTGATATCTCTTCTTAATAACTTTCCATCCACTGACCTCCCTTGGTTATAAATCTCTTCTTTTCCTTGTTTCATTCAAAATTGAGCCCAGTTTTATACTGAGGTCCCTTTCCCCCTATTGCAATAATTCCTGGATAAAATCTGTCTTTTGCTGCTTTAACTAATTTCCAGCTCTGTCTTCTTTAATTCCATCCATCCTCCCATCTGTAAAAATGAATAAAGGAAAACCTCATCAAAAGGAGTCAGGAAGCTGTGAAGGGGAAGCTCTCATGCACAGCCTGCTCTTTGCAGCTAACTTCGCATACCCCTGCAGGAAAAAGCTTGCTTCACATACCCCAACAGGAAGAAGGAAGATTTTTCCCCTTGCCCAGCAACAACCCAGCCAATGAGGAACCACCACAACTCAATGAGAAGTTGCCATGGTGCCTCTCAATCTCCTCCAATGAGCTTTTGTTCAAAACGGCCCCTTTCAACTTTCTCCTTTCCTCTATAGACTAATGCTCTTCTCTTTTGTTCTCTAGACTTGCCTACGGTTCGCCATAGTTTGAATGACCAGAATTGCAATTCCTCTGCTATTCCCAGCTAAACACGATTTTGTTGGATAAATCACTTAACTTTTTGTTTTAAAGGTTGACACATCTATCCTTTCCTTCATCTTTCCATCCATCTACCCACCCATCCATACCCGTGCCCATGCACATGTTACTTCTAAATACTTTGGTATGTGTTTCCTGAAAATGAGGACATGCTATTAACCCAACCATAGTGAAAATTTCAAAATCAGCAAATTGTCATTACCAGGGCATTATTATCTAATTCACAGACTGTATTCAAATTTCTCCAATAATTTTTATACTGAAAAATTTTTTTCTTGATCTAGGTTGGATCCAGTCTACAAACACATGCTGCATTTAGTTGTCATGTCTCTTTAGTTTGCATTAACTTGAAACATTTCTTTGTATCTTTAAGCTTCAAGCCTCTAGGGACTGAGTTGAGTGTAGGTGTTACATCACAGCCTGTTACAAATATTTCTTTGTGAGTGGGCTCCTTCAATCCTATACCCAGGAGCTGTTCCATTGCTTCTTGCTTTGGAATTGCTTACAAGTCAGAAAACTACCTCCTGTGAAAGTTTTTTCCTCCAATGAATTAGAACATCTAGAGTCATAGGATGTGTGTAGGGGGGTGATCCTTAAGCCACATGAATCCAAGTGAAGCTGACAGATGGTTTGCTCCCCACCCTGATGCAGGTGTCTTGGGGGCCATGGACCTAGTGATGCCTATCTGGGTAAGCCCTGTTTAAAAGCTACTACCAAGCTCTGTAGTAAAAAGGCATCTGAATTAATTTACCATTTAAAAGTTTTATCTCCTAATGTCTAAAAGGTTTACATACATGGAAAACACTTTTCTAGAATTGAATCCTTGCCTTAGCTCCTTCTTACTGGGTCTTGGCAATGTGCTATCAGCTGAGGTCACTGCCACTCACAAGCACACCTTGTGTTGTAACTGAAATGCACAGTCAAGTTTAAGCACGCTGCACTCTGAGGCCACCTCTGCCTGTTACAAGCCTGCTGGCTGCTGTGGGCTTGCTAGAAGCCTAGCTGAGGGCACCTCTATGGCTTGTGGTGTCACCAAGGTCCCCTTGTGGCTTTAAATACGTTGTTCTTTTCTAACATGTGAGCAATTGGAAACTTTCTAGTTTACCTGTAGTTGAGGCCAGCATCTCTGCTGTTTGCTTGATGTTATTTGCATATGTCGTGCTGTCACTGAAGAAGCAGCCTTTAACCTGTGGACAGAGCTGCCACAAGCTGCAGTCCTCTCTGACGAGGGCTCAGTAGAAAGCAGGCAACCCAACTGTGAAATCAGCTGTGTTGCCCCACACAGACTCCTGGAATCAAAGAGTTGTAGGGCTGTTCAGGGTGCTCGGGAAGCTGTAAGGTACATGATGCTAGAAATTTTGTTTTCATGCATAATATGAGCATTTTGTGATTTAAATTTCTTACCTTTGGCTCTAATAATAAAGTATGAAGAACTGGAATCTCAATCAAGTTTCTAACCTCCATGATTTCTAATTCATCCTTAGGTTTTTTTCTGCCTTTTGCTACAATGAGTCCCTTTTCCTAAATTGTATTTCATCAGATACGGAGTGCTGGTTTCTTGATTCCCATTTGCAGGAATCATGGTCCCCAGTATGACCCAGTCTTCAGGCCCTCATGCTTCACTAAGTCAGACTGCACAATGTTATAAAGCTTAACAGTTCATCAATCAGACCCCTTCTGAGGAGAAAATTGGGAGCATTAGATATGAATAATAAATCTGTCATTCACTGCTCTATGACTTTGGGAAAGACCCCTAAACGTACAGAGCTGTTGTGTTCTTATTTACAAAATGGAAATAACAAGGGCTTCCTTATCAGCTTGTAAGCTGGTTTTGATGGTTATGGAGACATTAGGCAGGGGAGTACCTTGTACTATTTTAGGTCAGGAAATATTATCAAAAGGCCTAGTTTAGGTCATAGTTCATCCCATCCACTTGTAAGTACCCCTTTTTTCTCCACCTATTCATATAATCTTTATGTTGACCTCTTGGCTTTGCCCTCATCCCCGTGATTCTTATTTTTCTTAATTAGGTGTCTATTGTTGATTTTGGCAGATATAACAATTCCTCCTAATACCTCTCATTGTCTATCACTTTTCTATGCTTTGAGCACACCTCCTCATTCTATTTTTTTAAAAATGTGCATGCGCACACACACATACACACACACAGTCTGCTGGAATTTTTATTGTGACCGTATTGACTCTAAAGATCAATTGGGGGAACTGACATTTTGATAATGTTTTGACTTCCAAACAATAAATACGGTACATCCATGCATTTACTTAGCTTTTCTTTATCTCAGTAAACGCTCTTTCGTTTTCCACGTTAAGATATTGTACATCTTCTGTCAGATTTATTTCTATATTTTGTTTTTGATGTTGTGATAAATTACATCAATTTTTAAATAGGTTTCTTGAAATATCATTTACATACATTAAAATCCACTCTTTTTAAGGGTGTAAGTCTACGAGTGTTGACAAATGCATGGAGGTTGTGTAACCACCATCACAAACAAAATAGAGAACTGTCCTATCACTTGCCAAAATTCTCTCATTTCCTTTTGTAGAGAACATCTCCCACTCCCCACTCCATTCCCTACAACAACTGATCTGTTTTCTGTCCATATAGTTTCGCCTTTTTCAAATTGTCATATAAAGGGAATTGTGGAGTATGTAGTTAACCTTTTGAGACTGGCTTCTTTTACTTAGTCCAATGCTTTCGAGATCCATCTATATCACTGTGTGAATCAGTAGTACATTCTTTTTATTGCTGAGTGGTTTTCCACTGTATGGATAGACTACAATTTATCCATTTACCAATTAAAGGCATTTGAGTTGTTTCCAGTTTGTGACAATTCTGAATAAAGCTGCTATGGATACTCATGTATAGGTTTTGTGTAAAGATAAGTTTTCATTTCTCTTGGGGAAATACTTATGGGTAAGATTGCTGGGCTATATGGTAAGTATATGTTTAACTTTATGAGAAACTGAAAATCTGTTTTCCAAAATGGCTGTATCATTTTGTGTTATCACCAGTAATTTACGATGGTTTTAGTGCATCCTGGTATTGTCAGTTTTTTCTTTTTAAATTTTAGTCATCCTAACAGGTGCACAGTAATAGCACATTGTAGTTTTAATTTGCATTTCTGTGATAACTAATGATATTGAGCATCCTTCATGGGCTCATTGGCCATGCCAGTAACTTCTTTGGTAAAGTGTCTGTTCCAATACGTTGCCTTTTTTTTGAATTGACTTGTTATTATTGAGTTTTGAGAGTTCTTCATGTATTCCAGGTGCAAGTCTCTTATCAGCTTTGTGTTTTGTAAAAAATATATATATATTTATTTTTTTTGGCTGCATCGGGTCTTAGTTGTGGCAGGTGGGATCTTTCTTTGCAGTGTGTGGGCCCTTCATTGGGGGCACGTGGGCTCAGTAGTTGTGGTGTGCGGGCTTAGTTGCCCCACGGCATGTGGGATCTTAGTTCCCTGACCAGGGATTGAACACACGTCCCCTGCATTGGAAGGTGGATTCTTAACCACTGGACCACCAGGGAAGTCCCTCAGCTTTGTGCTTTGAAGATATTTTTAAATTTAAAAAAGAGCAGAAGTTTCAAACTGTGATAAAGTTCAGTTTATCAATAATTTACTGAAATTGCCAGCCTTCTTGAATTTGTAGATTAAAAATCCAAGGTGAGACTGATCACTCGGTTTTGTGTTTATCTTCAGTTAGTTTCTTCATATGCAACCACTGAACTTCAGATGTGGAGTAAGTGGAGCTCTGGATTCAGCGAGGGTAGGAATTTCTCCTGGTGAATAAGATGGTGGGGGGGGGGATATAGGAGCTGAGTGCATGCTAGGAAACGATTCTAGTGATTACCATGGAAACTAAGATGGGTAAAGAGGAAGTTCAGAAGTGAAACGGTAGTGAAAAATGGCAGGGTCAATGGATTGGACCATTCCAGCGGGTCAAGAATTGTGGAGAAGTATCACAAAAAAGAAGCTAGAAAAATAGGAGACGGTGATCAGAGAGTGGAACGCTTGCACGTGAGATCCTGGAGATGGTAGGGTTGTTGGTAATAATGTTTGGGGTGTGACAATGGGCGTGAGTGACTGAAGTCGGTTGGAGAACAAGATCACTGAAGGAGAGGAGTTCAAAAAATGGGAAGTCTGGTGTTAAGTAGGAGATCACCTACAGGGATGTTGACGTTACCAAAAAAGGTGACAGGGAAGGTGGCAGAGAGAGAGTGACCCTGGTTACATATCTCTTTGAAATATGATGAAAGCTACACACTATCATTTTTAAAAAGTGCACATACACATATATTTTTGGTGGTGTAATATTCAAACCTCCTGCCCCCTTCATGGATGGATCTCTAGACCAGGCTGAATATTAAAGTAGCTCTGCTCCAAAATTTTAAATTTATCCGTAGGTAGGGTTATTATTTCTCCCTCCCTCCCTCCCTTCTTTCCTTCCTTCCTTCCTTCCTTCCCTCCCCTTTCCCTTCCTCCCTCTTTCCCTTCCTTCCATGTGACTAACCATCACTTATGTGAACTTTGGTTAAGTACTCCTTTTGGAAGAATCCTGTTCCCCGAATGCAACAGCGAAGAACCGTGCTTCCCCATTTGCAACGGTAGGGGGCACCCTAACATTTCTAAACTTCGCGATGAGGTTCAGCCCACAGTGCAGAAGAGCAGCAGCCCGTTCAATAATACTTTCAGAAAAAAGGAGAATGTCAAGCTGGAGGGAGGAGACTGTTTACCACTGCACTTTCTGAAATCCAGGGTGATCCTAGCAGTTTCTTCTTTCATTATTTAGTGGCAGTGCTTAGACTGGAAAGGAACATTTTCAATAGTAAGCTAGAGGGGAAGTCTGTTTGGATCATGAAGTTCCATCTCTTAGTGAAACAGGTACAGCAATGTAAAATATTCATGTGAAATATAAATAAATATCCAAATATATCACCACGTTTTCACCTAAATCATGTTTCTACAGAGTTCAGGATGGTCTTGTTAATAGTAAAATATGTTCAACTAATACAAACTTTAAAAAGCCACTGTTTCCTAGCCCAGACTAATAAACTCAATAAATTTTCCTCACAAAATAGCTAACAAATGGAGGAACTTGTTGGAAATATTATGGGGACCAATAAAAGATAATTTTATTTTATGTAATAACCACTTATGAAAACTCACTGTGGCTTGATGTGAAGAGCTGGACTCCTTAGAGGTTAACACCCCAATCATAAACCAACAATGAGGGTAAACTTGAAGGGCATTTCTTCTATTATGAAACATTTACAATAATAACCTTGTAAAAGATAATGGGATCTTTTTAAAGCTCATTTATTTCCTGGCTAAGTGGCAATTTCCCATCACTCAAAATGCCAGTACTTCCTCCTGAAACCCTAGGGATAATCCAATTCATGTATGTTCGTTAAAAAAAAAATCTGGTTAAAATAAGCAAGTGATTCTGTTTTAATAACATTTGTCCTGCCAGCAATAAGACAGTCTCAGGTGCAAATAAATATATAAACAAACAGATTTTCTTTAAAGCACATGGGGTCTCATATCATTTCCAAATTAGCCAATTAGCATGGTGTTATTGGAAGAGATAATTAAAAAGTACATTTAGACTCAGAAATGTTTCCTGAGAGTAATCTGGAGCTTACAGTCCTTATTCCACCTGTAATTACTTTGCCTGATTTTCCACTCTGTAGATAGAGGTGAACACACCTTCATCTGGGCAGAGGGAAAGCCTTTTTCTTTCTCTCCTGGAGTAAGCTTACATATATCAATACTTCAAACCGATCAATAAACAATTATCTTTTAACAAAAGAACTCCCCATACCAACTCTCTAAGTTGTTTGAGGGAGAGTTAACTACTACAGAATTTAAATTAAGACTAAAAGTGTTGTCTTTGTCCAGAGATCCAGACTGTAATTTGTTCTGTTAGAAATATTTTCACAATTAGAATTCTTGGTAAGTTCATCGACTTTTGTAGTAAAGGATGTCTATCAGAAAAACTGAATTATTAAACTGTATGAGGTCACTTATATGTGGAATCTAAAAAAGACAATAAACCAGTGAATATAACAAAAAAGAAGCAGACTCACAGATATAGAGATCAAACCAATGATTATCGATGGGGAGAGGGAAGAGGGAGGGGCAATATCGGGGTTGAAAACTGGGGTACAAACTGTTGGGTGTAAGATAAGATCAAGGATGTATTGTACAACACGGGGGAGATAGCCAGTATTTGTAATAACTGTAAATGAAAAGTAACCTTTAAAAATCGTATAACAAATTTAAAAAGATAAAAAGAAAAATAAAAACCGAATTATTGAGCTTTATAGGTGAAAGAATTTTGCTGGGGAGAGGTGGGGCTTGGGGAGGACAAGATGAACAGACAATCTGTATTTGAGAGTCATTAAGCTGGTGCCTTTTAAATTTTAAAGTGCATATAAATCACCTATAGAGTTTGTTAAAATGCAAATTCTTATTCAGTAAGTTGGGGTAGGGCCTGAGACTCTGCATTTCTAATGTTTCCACGCGATAAAGTGTTGCTGGTTAGAGGTCACATTTGGAGTGACAAAGCGTTAAGCTTTCTGACAATTCTGTGCCTTTGCTTTATGTGTGCTAGCTCTCCACCATTCACCCTCCCTGTTGGTATAGCTCTTTTACTATTTACACGCCTGCTCTCTGCTCAGGCGTGCATGCATTCCTTCTCTTTGGGTAGCATTCACTTTATTTTTAAAAATAAAATTTTGATTGTAGAACCGTGTTAGGTTTACAGAAAAATTGTGAAGATAGTTTCCCGCACTGATTCCCTTATTATTAACTTCTTAATAATTAATTAAGGTCCATTACAATGAATGAACCAATACTGATACAGTATCATTAACTAAAATCCACACTTTATTCAGATCTCTTTGTTTTTACCTAATGTCCTTTTTCTGTCCCAGGATCCCATCCAGGACACCACATTCCATTTAGTTGTCATGTCTCCTTAGGCCCCTCTTGGCTATGATAATAGTTTCTCAGACATTAGTTGTTTCTGATGACCTGGACAGTTTTAAGGAGTGCCAGTCAGGTATTTTGTAGAATATCCCTCAAATGAGAATTGTCTGATTTTTTCCCTCATGGTTAGACTGCAGTTATGTGTTCTGGGGGGAGGACCACAGAGGTGAAGTGTTATCCTCATCACATCACATCTAAGGAACATAACCTCAACATTATTTATCACTGTTGATGTTGGCCTTGATCACTTGGCTAAGGTAGTGTTTTCAAGTTTCTCTACTGTCAAGTTACTCTTTTTTCCCCTTTTCCATACTGTTCTCTATGGCAGGCAGTCACCATGTGCAGCCCGCACTTAAATGGGAGGTTATGTTCTACCTCTCTGAGAGTGGAGTGTCTACATAAATTATTTGCAATTCTTCTGCATGGGAGATTTGTATATCACCCCCCATTTATATGTCTATTTCATCATTTATTTATATCATAGATATTTATTCTATACTTTGGGTTATAACCCCATGCTATTTAATTTTGTTGCTAAAAACATTCCAGTGTAGTTTTGTTTTTGTTTGTTTGTTTGTTTTTAGCACTTTTGAAATTTCTGGCACTATAAGATGCTCCAGGCTCATCTTGTATATTTTCTGTCCCAGTCATAGAATTAGCCATTTCTCTAAGGAGCCCTAACCAGCCCTTTTAGTAGAGAATGCTACGGGAAACTAAGTTCTGGGCACTAAGTGTGTTAGTTGCTACAGGGGTATCTTTGCTTCTGTGCCCTCTTGGCTGATAGAGCAAGCAAATATACGTGTGAATATTAATCCATGTATATACACATATCTGCAAATATTTCTATGTATAAATATTTGTAACTACATTAAGCTAAACATGAGTTTATATTGATGTCTCTGACTCCATTTTTTTAAACATCTTTATTGGGTGGGAGGGAGACGCAAAAGGGAGGGGATATGGGAACATATGTATATGTATAACTGATTTAATTTGTTATAAAGCAAAAAATAAAAAAAAATCTTTATTGGAGTATAATTGCTTTACAATGGGGTGTTAGTTTCTTCTGTATAACAAAGTGAAGCAGCTAGATGTATACATACATCTCCTCCCTCTTGCATCTCCCTCCCTCCCACCCTCCCTATCCCACCCCTCTAGGTGGTCACAAAGCACCAAGCTGATCTCCCTGTGCTATGCGGCTGCTTCCCACTAGCTATCTGTTTTACGTTTGGTAGTGTATATATGTCCATGCCACTCTCCCACTTTGTCCCAGCTTACCCTTCCCCCTCCCCATATCCTCAAGTCCATTCTCTAGTAGGTCTGCGTCTTTATTCCCACCTTGCCCCTAGATTCTTCATGACCATTTTTTTTTTTTTTAGATTCCATATATATGTGTTAGCATACGGTATTTGTTTTTCTCTTTCTGACTTACTTCACTCTGTATGACAGTCTCTAGGTCCATCCACCTCACTACAAATAACTCAATTTCGTTTCTTTTTATGGCTAATATTCCATTGTATATATGTGCCACATCTTCTTTATCCATTCATCTGTTTATGGACACTTAGGTTGCTTCCATGTCCTGGCTGTTATAAATAGAGCTGCAATGAACACTGTGGCACGTGGATGGCTCTGACTCCATCACTGCATGGATCATTCTAGACCTCGTTCCTTGCTTATCTGTAACCATCCACTCCAACAATGAAAATCCAGGCTCCAACCTCCCGCCATCCACTGAGGGCCTGCTGGCGGGTGAGGCCATGTTGCTACGAGGCTGCCTGCATGCCCCAGAGGGGTGCGAGGCTAGCGCTGGTTTGCTGGTGGGCGAGTATGTCTCTGGCACTAATAGGTTAGATGGAAGATTCCAACATGGCATGCGCCAGTGCTGGCATCATTGTGGTAGAATGAACTCCCCAATATGGCTGCAACCAGTGTCTTCATCCCCAGGGGGAGTCCCAGTTGCCTCCTGCCCCTCTGGCAGGATCTCCAAGGTCAGCAAGTGGGTCTGACCCAGACTTCTTTCCAATTACTGCCTCTGAATCGGGACTCAGAACATGTGAGGTTTTGCATGTGCATGTGTATCTTATAGTACTCTGGCTCCCAAACATAAGCCCTACTAGTTTTCAAAGCCAGACGTTTTGAGGGTTTGTCTTCCTGGTGCAGGACTCCTGGCCAGGGAGCCCAGTATGAGGCTGGGGCTGCTTGCTTCTTGGGGAGAACCTCTGCAATTGTGATATTTCTCCTGTTTTGGGGTCATCCACTCAGGGGTGTGGGTCCTGACTAAACTGTGTCTCTGCCACCACTACCCATCTCATTGTGGTTCCTTCTTTGTGCCTTCAGTTTTGGAAAATCTTTTCTGGTCGTTCTCATAGATAGTTGCTCTGTAAGTGGTAATTTTGGTGTGCCTGCAGAGGAGGTGAGTTCAGGGTCTTCCTACTCTGCCAGCTTGGTCATACCCTCAATCGCATTTTTATTTTCAATCACATGTTTTAGTTGGATGTGGAAGTTTGCCTGGCAATTTGATAATTATTGTCACTCAGCATGTTGGCAATATTCATGGTATTTTAGTTTACATTGTTACTTTAGAAATAACTGCTTTCTGACTAATTATTGTTTATTTGTAGGCCATATGTCTTTTCTCTCTGCTTGCTTTCAAGAATTTCTCGTATTTTTTGTGTGACTCTATTTTGTTTATTTTGCTCAAAACTCATCTACTCCTTATATCTGGATTCACTTTTGACAAGAGAACTAAAAAGAAAACCCAAGAGTTTCATATGCTTTATTCTCTCAAGTTAAAAAATAAGAATAGGGCCTCCCTGGTGGCGCAGTGGTTGAGAGTCCGCCTGCCGATGCGGGGGATACGGGTTCGTGCCCCGGTCTGGGAGGATCCCATATGCCGCGGAGCGGCTGGGCCCGTGAGCCATGGCCGCTGGGCCTGCGCATCCGGAGCCTGTGCTCCGCAACGGGAGAGGCCACAGCAGTGAGAGGCCCGCATACCGCAAAAAGAAAAAAAAAAATAAAATAAGAATAACCTGATGTAAATTTGGTGGGGATTTTTGCTGAATGAGACTGAAGTTTCAGAGATTAGGAACAGAACTGAAATCTAGTTTTGGGCACGGGGACTGGACTAACACTGTTTTTCCTCCCATTACTAATACATGGACCTGATGGATAAAATACAAGAACAACAGCAAAACTAAATCATACCTTTAAAAAAAGAGATGGAAATCTGTGGGTACTTCATTTAAAGCAAAGGTAATTTGAAGTTAGAGAAACGTTTGTAGCATGATATCCTGATAACCTGGGCCTGTGTGGTATACACGTCAGAACTGAAGCTCTTACATCCAGCCAGGGCTCTGTAAGGGCTGCTGTGGCAGATTGCATTCTCCAGAGATGGTCATAAGAATATTTCTCAGTCCACATGGTTTTGTAGAAACTTGCCCCTCCTTTATCAAAGGTGGAATCTAATTCCCCTTCCCTTGAATCTCTTATGTCTCACGTTTAACCAATAGAATTGGTCAGTGGAAGTGATGTTCCATGATTTCCAGGTCTCAGTCAGAAAAGGTGGTGCATCTTCCAGTTGCTGGTTGGAACACTCTTGCTGGGGGCCTGTGCTGCCATGGAAGCTGGCCAACTGCCCCGAGGCCACCGTGCCATGAAGAAGCACAAATTATCGCATGTGGAGAGACCACTTGGAGAAGCCCTGGAACTACACTCAGAGCCTGGCCAGCACCCATCTGCTCCTGCTGGCCTCAACCCCACCTCCCCACCCCACTTCCAGCTCCAGTCACCTAGCACTGCAAATGTTTCAGAGATATTGAGCCAGAACTGCCCATAGAGCCAGTGTCAAATTTCTCATCCACATGAGATAAGAAAATGATCATTTATATTATTTTAAGTCACTTAAAATTTAGTGATTTGTTATGCAGCATTAACGACTTGAACAGCTGTTCTTTTAGTGGAAAAGGGACTACAGGGATCCTTTCCACAGACCCACTGATGTGGCGAGAAACCTCCTCCCTGTCTGGGGATTCTGGGCAAATAGTCTCTTTTGAGAAATTAAAGTCATAAGAGATCTCTCACCTTCTGAGGTTGTAAGGTATGAAGACAAATTAAATACGGATTGTTGGGGATTTTTTCATTATATGGTAATTGCCTTTTAGGAAATAAAGCTAACATGGAATGAAGTAGAGCCAATAGTTAGAGGGAGAGAGAGAGTCCTGAATACAATATTTGAGCACCTAATTCCAGCTATGCTTGATTACAGTTACATGAGCCAATTTATTTTGTTTTTGCTTTAGTTTGTTTGAGTTTCATTACATTTAACTAAAAGCATTCTGACTATTACAACTCCACTTTTCTAGACCAGTTCATATTCAAAGAGATAGGAAGGAGCAGCAAGTTAGCCAATGAGGTAGACTCTTACACAGTGGCTTAAATGAATCACAGCTCCTGGTTTCATGTTCTCTGTGACCCCTCCCACAGTGAGTCTGGGTGTGACCATATGACTATTGGTGTTTGCATTTTGGGGCTGGTCCTCTTGGAATTCTCTCTCCTAGAACTCAGCTGCCATGCTGAATGGATGTCCAGGATATTCTGCTGCAAATGAGAGGTCATTTGGAGAATGCCCAGAGGATGAGATACATCACTGAGAGATAAACCATGGGGAGGAAGACCAAGGCAGCCCAGCCCAGCTCCTAGCTGAATGCAGCCACATGAGTGATCCAGCCAACAACACGTGGAGCAGAAAAAACACCCAGCTGAGCTTAGTTAACACACAGAATCATGAGAAATAATGAATTGTTAATTTTTTAACCAACTAAGTCTTGGAGTAGCTTATTAGGCACCAAAAGAGAACTGAAAGAGCCAAGGATCAAAACACCCAGTCAGAGTATATCTTACCCAGTTGCCCAAGACAGAGTCCATGATATCCATCCATCCATATAGCCATTCGTCATCTATCCATCCATCTATTCATCCAGATATCCATCCATCCATCAATGCATCCATCTACCTATTTATCCATCCATCCAGCTATCCATCCATCCATTCATCCAATCAATGCAGCATTTAATAAATGCCTAATATATACTGGCCAAAAAAATTTGTAAAGGAAAAAAGTCATAAATGGCAAGTAAATATGCACAATCACTATGTAAATAAGGGACTTTAGAATTCAATGTTTATTTCTTTCAGAAGATTTAAAATGGTCTTGACTGTGAAGGAAATGACTTCTGACTAATCAATATTTACAACTAAATTTTCCAGCATATGTATGGAGGTAGAAGCTATGTTTTAAGGCCACATCCTCCCAAAGTGTATCACAATCACCTACATTTATGAACAGACAAGTTATTTTAAGGTTTAAAGGGAATACGTTTTCATTGCAATGAGAAACCAGCCATCATTTTCTGCTTTGAAATTCATTCCTTCACTAAGAGGCATTTGACTACCAGAGTTCAAATCTTATGTCCATCACTTTGTAGATTTATGACCTTGCGGGCAATTATTAACCATTCCAAGCTATGATTTCCCCATTTGTTAAAAGACACAATAGTAGCATTTACCGCTTGTGGTAAGCCCCAAGCAAATAAATGTTATTATTATCCAAGATGATTCCTGGATCATCAACTCTGTCCTAGGAAACCCATTTGCTTTTCTTTATTTGAAAGGAAATGGTAGTCATCTTTACTTCCTAACAGGAAAAACTAGTAAATAAATCCTTATTAGTATTAACTGACTCCATCCTTCCTTTTCACTCCATGCTTTGGGTAATAAAGATTTTAGTAAATAATGTTAAACTTGAAAAAATGCATTAATGTATTAAATGATTTTTATACCCATAAGCATTACCTTATTATATGATGTCTGAAGGAGGAGCTGGTGCAATATCTGAATATGATTAGTTTTATAATGGAATGGGGAAGCAGGGAGGGAGAACTGGGCTCATTTTTTCCTTTTTGGAAGAATGCATAACACTGTGTTAATTGACGAAGGAAAGAACTTAGCTTTCAGGGGATTCAGGTTTGAGGAGTGAACAGTAAGTTCTAGCCAAGCTGGGAAACTTTGGGAGGTTCTAATCTGCAGAAAGTAGAAAGCCTCCATGTACCAAGAACATGGAAATCATGGCCCCAGTTTGGGCTTTGAATCTGCCACAGTTCTATTATAATTTAACCCCGTGGTCAATTCATATCGTCACGTTTGAGAATCTGAGGAGGATGTGTCAGGTATTGTTCAGAAAGCTCTGTGATACCCTGTGCATTGGGATTATACTCTTTAGAATGACAATGATAATTCTGATCCCAGAAATGCATGAAGTAGCTCAAAGTGTGTATGAGCTGGAAAAATATTTGGAAGGCTCTAGAATTGCCATGATGAAAAAAATAAAGTCTCCTGTCTCAGTCCTCACAGAGCTTATAGTTTAGAAAGGGAGGTAGATTTAACCACACATAGAAACAAAGCTGAAGTTACGCTGTGACGGGTGGGAAAACTGGAGCCACACAGAATACCAGGAAAGCCTCTAACTGGGGAATTTGAACCTCTGTATTTCATCGAAACTTAGAGGCAGTTTTTATGTGATGCATGGTTATTCTAGGTACCACTAAGAAAAAAAATCATCCACAATGGAATTCCTAAAAGGGAATCTCCACATGAAGCTGGGATGCCCCCCGCAATAAAAGAGCAAGTGAGAAATAAATGTTCTCACGGAAAGGGACAGCAAGGAAATTTACTTGTCTCAATGTCGGCACTGAGCTGAAGGAGGAAAAGAAAACTCTCCCGAGAATTTCAACGTCAAGTCGGTGCTTACGTGTTCTCCGTCTGAATTCACATCAGTAATATGTCCCAAAACTCAAGGAGAGAATTTAAAATGATTTCAGACTGGTAGTCACCTGAGATGACTGGCAGAGGCAAACGCAATTCTTGTTGGAAGAATTGACTTGCATCTGGGCCAACAGTACTCACAAGACTCCACTTACTTGTGGGACACACTGTAATCTCAGAGAGGCTAAAGTATGAAGAAACTGGGATGGAGGTTGGGTCTCAAAGATTCACAGGCTCTACCTTGGTGAGGAGGTGGGATGACATTCCAGTCAGAGGCATGAGCACATGCAAAGGGACCCAAGGAGAGGGAGGCTCAGGGAGGTCAGGGGACAGGAGGGCCGAGTGTGCAGAGCACAGATGCAGGGAACGTGGTGGTGGGTCAGGCTGGAGAGGTGGGCTCAGGTGAGATCGCGCAGGGCATTGGAGCCACATGAAGGAGTTTTGTCCAGATCCAAAGAGAAATGGGGGAGACTAAAAGGTTTTTGGAGGGAGAGTTTGAGAGAATCACATTTGTGTTTAGAAACAATGTTTTTGGCTGCAGTAAGAAAAATGGATCGAGGGTAGATGGAAGCTTAGTGGATGGTGCCTACAGTATAATGGTCCAGCAGTCCCCAACCTTTTTGGCACCAGGGACCGTTTTCATGGAAGACAATTTTTCCAAGGACTGTGGGTTGGGGATAGTTTCATGGTGATTCAAGCACATTACATTTATTGTGCACTTTATTTCTATTATTATTACATCAGCTCCACCTGAGATCATCAGGTATTAGATGCCAGGGGTTGGGGACCCCTGGTAACCTATGACTCTCCTCTTTGCAAGAAGGATAACCCAGAAAGACTGAGGCTCACTTTGGACTTAACTGACTGAAAGGGAATAGTCCTCAGACATGGCGAGATCAGAGAGCGTCACCCAAGCCAGGAGGTCTGTGGGTGATGGGGATCCTGGGGAAGGACCCTGGTGGACTCTGAAGGTGTGGCCTGGCTTTCTCATAATATATCTTATAACACATTACTTGCCTCTTTTTTGTTGTTGTTCTCAAGTGAACTACCAAGAAACCATAAGCTTTTTGAAAGAGATTTTCACAGAACAGATGATAATGTTTTCCTTAAATTCTCACCTGTCTTATTTTTAAAGGAAAATCTCCTGAAATTCAGTAACTTGGGACTGGTTCTACACTCAGAGAAAGACAGGGTGTATAGTCTCAGTGGTTGAATTTGCTATGTTTGGTCTTTCTACAGATGCCTTAACTCTGGCTTTTTATTGAGTATTTTATCTTTGAACTATGAAGACAGTGTTAGGAAAGTGACTTCCAACACTTATAAGAGATTTAAAATTTGCTCACTGTTTTACAATTTGGCTTTATAAATAAGCATAAAATTATATAAACAGGCATTAGTGAGATCATATCACACATATTGGGATTTTATTTAGTGAAATTATATTTTTCCTGTTTCCTTTTTCACTTGCTTTTCTCCATTCCTAGCCTTCCCAGTCCATGACTCTGTAACCCCCTCCCACCAGTAACCCATGAAATATATTTTTATTTGTTTAATTAAAACTTACGTAGTGCTAATAGGAACTGGACATGTTTTAAGCACTTGACAAACTTTAGAATCTGGTGAACCATGTGGGTTTCTTCTCAGAATAATGTTTTTAAATGCATAAAATAAAATGCATGGGATTACAAAGTAAACCAATTATACTGAAAAAATTATCAAATCTTTAAAATATTGTGATATTAAATATCATATTATTTAATAGCACAGTAAATAAAAATATCTAGTGTCAGGTCAAATAACTGGCATATTTCAAAATAATGATGAGCATAAATAACATTTTGAGATACTTGGAACACCTCTGACATGATAGGAAAATATTTGTAATTGTATTTGTAACACAGTCACAGGTATAGCAAATAATACTGCAGTTTTTTGTCTACATTCAGAATTGAAGGAAGTGCTAAACTTCAGGTGGATGTTGTGGATATCATTTTTTCTATTCAAGTTTGTGCATCAACCCCCAGTAAAGATATTAGTACCTTTTGTGGGAGGAATGCCATTTCTGCCAAATGAACAGAGTATCTTGTACTCTGTGTGTTCAGAGCTCATAAGAACGTAGTTTGGTATTCAGGGAAATAGAAGTTGATGTTTCCATGTTGGCAGAGGAACACATGGGAATTGCTTATATGTCGAAGCTAAAAAATGATACAAATGAACTTATATACAAAACAGAAATAAACTCACAGACACAGAAAACAAATTTATGGTTACCAAAGGGGAACATGGGTAGGGGAGGGATAAAGGAGGAGTTTGGGATTAGCAGATACACACTAATATGTATGAAATAGATAAACAACAAGGTCCAACTGTATAACACAGGGAATTATATTCAATATCTTATAAACAAACTATAATGGAAAATAATCTGTAAAAGAATATATATGTATATATATTTATATATATGTTATATATATATATATATATATATATATATACATATATATAACTGAATCACTTTGCTGTACACCTGAAACTAACATAACATTGTAAATCAACTATACTTCAATAAAAAAAAGAACCCCAGGTTTGTGGACAGACACCTGCACGTGGGCATCTAAAAGCGCATCTGGATGCATGTAAAGGAGGCCTGTGGTCTTCACTCCTTGTTCTCTTCTCAGACAAATTACTTTCCCAACTCAGTAAGGGCCACCCAATTATAAAATCCACTCACTCAGTTATAGAAACCATTTACCCAACTGTAAAAACAATTCACCTGACTGTAAAACCCAGAAGCCTGGGAATCATCTTTAACTTTCTCCTTTCCCTCACCCTCATGTTCAGCCCATCACCAGGGGCTGTCAGTGTTCCCTCTAAAATTTTCCCCTGATCCACTCATTTCTATCTCCATTGCCGTTTCCCAATCCAATCTCCATCATCTCTGACTTAGCCTCTTGGATTCCACTTTTCTTTCTCTGAAACTTGTTCTCCATAATGATCTTATAACACATTCACTTATGGTCAATTAATCTATGACAAAGGAGGCAAGAATGTACAATGGAGAAAAGACAGTCTCCTCAACAAATGGTGCTGGGAAAACTGGACAGCTATATGTAAAAGAATGAATTTAGAACACTCTCTAATACTATAAACAAAAATAAACTCAAAATGGATTAAAGACCTAAATGTAAGACCTGAAACCATACAACTTCTAGAAGAAACAAAGGAGAACACTCTTTGACATACCCTGTAGCAATATATTTTTTTTTGTTTTCAAAGGCAAAAGAAACAAGAACAAGAATAAACAAATGGGACCCAATTAAACTTAAAAGCTTTTTCACAGCAAAGGAAACCATCAACAATATGAAAAGACAACCTACTGAATGGGAGAAAATATTTGCAAATGATATGACTGATAAGGGGCTAATATCCAAAATCTATAAACAGCTCATACAACTCAATATCAAAAAAACAAACAACCCAATTAAAAAATGGGCAGAAGAACTGAATAGACACTTTTCCAAAGAAGACATACAGATGGCTAACAGGCATGTGAAAAGATGCTAATCATCAGAGAAATGCAAGAGAAAGACAAATACTCTATATCACTTATATGTGGAATCTAAAAAAAATGAAACAAACTAGTGAATACAGCAAAAAAGAAACAGACTCACAGATATAGAGAACAAACTAGCAGTTACCAGTGGGGAGAGGGAAGGCTGAGGGGACAAGATAAGGGGAGGGAATTAACAGGTACAAACTACCATGTATAAAGTAAATAAACTACAAGGATATATTGTACAACACGGAATACAGCCAATATTTTATAATAACTTTAAATGGACTATAACCTTTAAAAATTGTGAATCACTATGTTGTACACCTGAAATGTATATAATACTGTGAATCAACTATATGTCAATAAAACAAACAAACAAAACTCGCTTCAGGGTCACCCCTCAAAAATTAGAATAAAATCCAAACCCTTTAACATTGTGTAAAGGCCTCGCATGGTCTGACTCTTCCCTACCTTTCAGATCGAAGTTTTTCTTTCTCACTCTTGTTTGGCCTTCCAGCTATACTGGCCTCCTCTCTGGTTCTCAAACACGCCAAACCTTCTGCTGCCTCCAGACATTTGCACATGCTATTTCCTTTGCCTAAAATATGCGTTCTCTAGATCTTTGCATCACAGGATCCTTCTCACCCTTTGGGTCTTAACTCAAGTAGTACCTTCTCACAATGGCCTTACCAAACTGCTCTGATGTGGTGTCCACTTTTTCATTACTCTACTATGATTACTTCTAGATTTTAACATGCACACTAAAATGTATTGTTCTTTTTTTGAATTTTATTTTATTTTTTTATACAGCAGGTTCTTATTACTTATCCATTTTATACATATTAGTGTATACATGTCAATCCCGATCTCCCAATTCATCACCCCCCCCCACCGCTTTCCCCCCTTGGTGTCCATACATTTGTTCTCTACATCCATATCTCAATTTCTGCCCTGCAAACCGCTTCATTTGTACCACATTTCTAGCTTCCATATATATGTGTTGACATACGATATTTGTTTTTCTCTTTCTGACTTACTTCACTCTGTATGATAGTCTCTAGACTCATCCATGTCTCTACAAATGACCCAATTTCGTTCCATTTTATGGCTAATATTCCATTGTCTATATGTATCACATCTTCTTTATCCATTTGTCTGTTGATGGGCATTTAGGTTGCTTCCATGACCTGGCTATTATAAATAGTGTTGCAATGAACATTGGGGTGCATGTGTCTTTTTGAATTATGGTTTTCTCAGAGTATATGCCCAGTAGTGTGATTGCTGGGTCATATGGTAATTCTATTTTTAGTTTTTAAAGGAAGCTACATACTGTTCTCCATAGTGGCTGTATCAATTTACATTCCCACCAACAGTGCAAGAGGGTTCCCTTTCCTCCACATCCTCTCCAGCATTTGTTGTTTGTAGATTTTCTGATGATGCCCATTCTAACAGGTGTGAGGTAATACCTCATTGTAGTTTGCATTTGCATTTCTCTAATAATTAGTGATGTTGAGCCATTTTCATGTGGTTCTTGGCCATCTGTATGTCTTCTTTGGAGAAATATCTATTTAGGTCTTCTGCCCATTTTTTGATTGGGTTGTTTTTCTAATATTGAGCTGCATGAGCTGTTTATATATTTTGGAGATTAATCCTTTGTCCATTGATTCGTTTGCAAATATTTTCTCCCATTCTGAGGGATGTTTCTTCATCTTGCTTGTAGTTTCTTTTGCTTTGCAAAAGAAACTTAAAACTTCTAAGTTTCAGTAGGTCCCATTTGTTTATTTTTAGTTTTATTTCCATTACTCTAGGAGGTGGATCAAAAAAGATCGTGCTGTGATTTATGTCAAAGTGTGTTCTTCCTATGTTTTCCTCTAAGAGTTTTATAGTGTCCGGTCTTACGTTTAGGTCTCTAATCCATTTTGAGTTTATTTTGGTGTATGGTGTTAGGGAGTGTTCTAATTTCGTTTTTTACATGTCGCTGTCCAGTTTTCTGAGCACCACTTACTGAAGAGACTGTCTTTTCTCCATTGTATATCCTTGCCTCCTTTGTCATAGATTAGTTGATCATAGATGTATGGGTTTATCTCTGGGCTTTTTATCCTGTTCCCTTGATCTATATTTCTGCTTTTGTGCCAGTACCATATTGTCTTGATTACTGTAGCTTTGTTGTATAGTCTGAAGTCAGGGAGTCTGATTCCTCCAGCTCCGTTTTTTTTCCGCAAGACTGCTTTGGCTATTCGGGGTCTTTTTTTTTTTTTTTTTTTTTTTTTCCGTATGTGGGCCTCTCACTGTTGTGGCCTTTCCCATTGTGGAGCACAGGCTCCGGATGAGCAGGCTCAGCAGCCATGGCTCACGGGCCCAGCTGCTCCACGGCTTGTGGGATCTTCGTGGACCGGGGCACGAACCCGCGTCTCCTGCATCGGCAGGCAGACTCTCAACAACTGCGCCACCAGAGAAGACCTCGGGGTCTTTTGTGTCTCTATATTAAATGCATTGCTCTAATGTCGGCAGTTAAGTAGTATCTCTCTAGCCTTCCATTAAACAATAGAAAAAATGTAGCATGCTTTTTTGTCTTCTGCTTCTTCTCCTTTCTCCACCTCCCATCTTTTTTTTTTTTTACAACTTTATTGGAGTATAATTTCTTAATAATGGTGTGTTAGTTTCTGCTTTATAACAAAATTAATCAGTTATACATATACATATGTTCCCATATCCCCTCCCTCTTGCGTCTCCCTCCCACCCTCCCTATCCCACCCCTCCAGGCGGTCACAAAGCACCGAGCTGATCTCCCTGTGCTATGCAGCTGCTTCCCACTAGCTATCTACCTTACGTTTGGTAGTGTATATATGTCCATGCCTCTCTTTCGCTTTGTCACAGCTTACCCTTCCCTCTCCACATATCCTCAAGTCCATTCTCTAGTAGGTCTGTGTCTTTATTCCTGTCTTACCCCTATGTTCTTCACGACATTTTTTTTCTTAAATTCCATATATATGTGTCAGCATACAGTATTTGTCTTTCTCTTTCTGACTTAATTCACTCTGTATGACAGACTCTAGGTCCATCCACCTCATTACAAATAGCTCAGTTTCATTTCTTTTTATGGCTGAGTAATATTCCTTTGCATATATGTGCCACATCTTCTTTATCCATTCATCTGATGATGGACACTTAGGTTGTTTCCATCTCTGGGCTATTGTAAATAGGGCTGCTATGAACATTTTGGTACATGAATTTTTGAATTATGGTTTTCTCAGGGTATATGCCCAGTAGTGGGATTGCTGGGTCATATGGTAGTTCTATTTGTAGTTTTTTAAGGAACCTCCATACTGTTCTCCATAGTGGCTGTATCAATTCACATTCTCACCAGCAGTGCAAGAGTGTACCCTTTTTTCCACACCCTCTCCAGCATTTATTGTTTCTAGATTTTTTGATGATGGCCATTCTGACTGGTGTGAGATGATATCTCATTGTAGTTTTGATTTGCATTTCTCTAATGAGTAAAGATGTTGAGCATCCTTTCATGTGTTTGTTGGCAGTCTGTATATCTTCTGTGGAGAAATGTCTGTTTAGGTCTTCTGCCCATTTTTGGATTGGGATGTTTGTTTTTTTTGTTATTGAGCTGCATGAGCTGCTTATAAATTTTGGAGATTAATCCTTTGTCAGTTGCTTCATTTGCAAATATTTTCTCCCATTCTGAGGGTTGTCTTTTGGTCTTGTTTATGGTTTCCTCTGCTGTGCAAAAGCTTTTAAGTTTCATTAGGTCCCATGTGTTTATTTATGTCTGTATTTACATTTCTCTAGGAGGTGGGTCAAAAAGGATCTTGCTGTGATTTATGTCATAGAGTGTTCTGCCTATGTTTTCCTCTAAGAGTTTGATAGTGTCTGGCCTTACATTTAGGTCTTTAATCCATTTTGAGCTTATTTTTGTGTATGGTGTTAGGGAGTGATCTAATCTCATATTTTTACATGTCCCTGTCCAGTTCTCCCAGCACCACTTATTGAAGAGACTGTCCTTTCTCCACTGTACATTCCTGCCTCCTTTATCAAAGATAAGGTGACCATATGTGCGTGGGTTTATCTCTGGGCTTTCTATCCTGTTCCATTGATCTATCTTTCTGTTTTTGTGCCAGTACCATACTGTCTTGATGACTGTAGCTTTGTAGTATAGTCTGAAGTCAGGGAGCCTGATTCCTCCAGCTCCATTTTTCATTCTCAAGATTGCGTTCGCTATTCGGGGTCTTTTGCGTTTCCATACAAATTGTGAAATTTTTTGTTCTAGTTCTGTGGAAAATGCCAGTGGTAGTTTGATAGGGATTGCATTGAATCTGTAGATTGCTTTGGGTAGTAGAGTCATTTTCACAATGTTGATTCTTCCAATCCAAGCACATGGTACATCTCTCCATCTATTTGTATGATCTTTAATTTCTTTCATGAGTGTCTTATAATTTTCTGCATACAGGTCTTTTGTCTCCTTAGGTAGGTTTATTCCTAGATATTTTATTCTTTTTGTTGCAATGGTAAATGGGAGTGTTTTCTTGAGTTCACTTTCAGATTTTTCATCATTAGTGTATAGGAATGCCAGAGATTTTTTTTTTTAAGAAGATGTTGGGGGTAGGAGTTTATTAATCAACTTATTTATTTTTGCTGTGTTGGGTCTTCATTTCTGTGTGAGGGCTTTCTCTAGTTGTGGCAAGTGGGGGCCACTCTTCATCGCGGTGCGTGGGCCTCTCACTATCATGGCCTCCTTCGTTGTGTAGCACAGGCTCCAGACGCGCAGGCTCTGTAGCTGTGGCTCACGGTCCCAGTTGCTCCGCGGCATGTGGGATCCTCCCAGACCAGGGCTTGAACCTGTGTCCCCTGCATTAGCAGGCAGACTCCCAACCACTGTGCCACCAGGGAAGCCCCCAGAGATTTTTGTGCATTAATTTTGTATCCTGCTACTTTACCAAATTCATTGATTAGCTCTAATAGTTTTCTGGTAGCATCTTTAGGATTCTGTATGTATAGTATCATGTCATCTGCAAACAGTGATAGCTTTACTTCTTCTTTTCTGATTTGGATTCCCTTTATTTCCTTTTCTTCTCTGATTGCTGTGGCTAAAACTTCCAAAACTATGTTGAATAAGAGTGGTGAGAGTGGGCAACCTTGTCTTGTTCCTGATCTTAGTGGAAATGGTTTCAGTTATTCACCATTGAGGATGATGTTGGCTCTGGGTTTGTCATATATGGCCTTTATTATGTTGAGGAAAGTTCCCTCTATGCCTACTTTCTGCAGGGTTTTTATCATAAATGGGTGTTGAATTTTGTCAAAAGCTTTCTCTGCATCTACTGAGATGATCATTTGGTTTTTCTCCTTCAACTTGTTAATATGGTATATCACGTTGATTGATTTGCGTATATTGAAGAATCCTTGCATTCCTGGAGTAAACCCCACTTGATCATGGTGTATGATCCTTTTAATGTGTTTTGGATTCTGTTTCCTAGTATTTTGTTGAGGATTTTTGCATCTATGTTCATCAGTGATATTGTCCTATAGTTTTCTTTCTTTGTGACATCCTTGTCTGGTTTTGGTATCAAGGTGATGGTGGCCTCATAGAATGAGTTTGGGAGTGTTCCTCCCTCTGCTATATTTTGGAAGAGTTTGAGAAGGATAGGTGTTAGCTCTTCTCTAAATGCTTGATAGAATTCACCTGTGAAGCCATCTGGTCCTGGGCTTTTGTTTGTTGGAAGATTTTTTATCACAGTTTCAATTTCAGTGCTTGTGATTGGTCTGTTCATATGTTCTATTTCTTCCTGATTCAGTCTTGGCAGGTTGTGCATTTCTAAGAATTTGTCCATTTCTTCCAGGTTGTCCATTTTATTGGCATAGAGTTGCTTGCAGTAATCTCTCATGATCTTTTGTATTTCTGCAGTGTCAGTTGTTACTTCTCCTTTTTCATTTCTAATTCTATTGATTTGAGTCTTCTCCCTTTTTTTCTTGATGAGTCTGGCTAATGGTTTATCAATTTTGTTTATCTTCTCAAAGAACCAGCTTTTAGTTTTATTGATCTTTGTTATCGTTTCCTTCATTTCTTTTTCATTTATTTCTGATCTGATCTTTATGATTTCTTCCCTTCTGCTAACTTTGGGGTTTATTTGTTCTTCTTTCTCTAATTGCTTTAGGTGCAGGGTCAGGTTGTTTACTCGAGATGTTTCCTGTTTCTTAAGGTGGGATTGTATTGCTATAAACTTCCCTCTTAGAACTGCTTTTGCTGTGTCCCATAGGTTTTGGGTCGTCATGTGTCCATTGCCATTTCTTTCTAGGTATTTTTTTATTTCCTCTTTTCTTCAGTGATCACTTCGTTATTGAGTAGTGTATTATTTAGCCTCCATGTGTTTGTATTTTTTATAGATCTTTTCCTGTAATTGATGTCTAGTCTCATAGCATTGTGGTCAGAAAAGATACTTGATGCAATTTCAATTTTCTTAAATTTACCAAGGCTTGATTTGTGACCCAAGATATGATCTATCCTGTAGAATGTTCCATGAGCACTTGAGAAAAATGTGTATTCTGTTGTTTTTGGATGGAATGTCCTATAAATATCAATTAAGTCCATCTTGTTTAATGTATCATTTAAAGCTTGTGTTTCCTTATTTATTTTCATTTTGGATGATCTGTCCATTGGTGAAAGTGGGGTGTTAAAGTCCCCTACTATCAATGTGTTACTGTCGATTTCCCCTTTTATGGCTGTTAGTATTTGCCTTATATATTGAGGTGCTCCTATGTTGGGTGCTTAAATATTTACAATTGTTATATCTTCTTCTTGGATCGATCCCTTGATCATTATGTAGTGTCCTTCTTTGTCTCTTCTAGTAGTCTTTATTTTAAAGTCTATTTTGTCTGATACGAGAATTGCTACTCCAGCTTGCTTTTGGTTTCCATTTGCATGGAATATCTTTTTCCATCCCCTTACTTTCAGTCTGTATGTGTCTCTAGGTCTGAAGTGGGTCTCTTGTAGACAGCATATATATGGGTCTTGTTTTTGTATCCATTCAGCCACTTTGTGTCTTTTGGTGGGAGCATTTAGTCCATTTACATTTAAGGTAATTATCGATATGTATGTTCCTATTCCCATTTTCTTAATTGTTTTGGGTTCGTTATTGTAGGTCTTTTCCTTCTGTTGTGTTTCTTGCCTAGAGAAGTTCCTTTAGCATTTGTTGTAAAGCTGGTTTGGTGGTGCTGAACTCTCTCAGCTTTTGCTTGTCTGTAAACGTTTTAATTTCTCCATCAAATCTGAATGAGATCTTTGCTGGGTAGAGTAATCTTGGTTGCAGGTTTTTCTCCTTCATCACTTTAAATATGTCCTGCCAGTCCCTTCTGGCTTGCAGAGTTTATGCTGAAAGATCAGCTGTTATCCTGATGGGGATTGCCTTGTGTGTTATTTTTTGTTTTTCCCTTGCTGCTTTTAATATGTTTTCTTTGTATTTAATTTTTGACAGTTTGATTAATATGTGTCTTGGCATATTTCTCCTTGGATTTACCCTATATGGGACTCTCTGTGTCTCCTGGACTTGACTATTTCCTTTCCCATATTAGGGAAGTTTTCAACTATAATCTCTTCAAATATTTTCTGAGTCCCTTTCTTTTTCTCTTCTTCTTCTGGAACCCCTATAATTCAAATGTTGGTGCGTTTAATGTTGTCCCAGAGGTCTCTGAGACTGTCCTCAGTTCTTTTCATTATTTTTTCTTTCTTCTGCTCTGCAGTAGTTATTTCCACTATTTTATCTTCCACCTCACTTATCCGTTCTTCTGCCTCAGTTATTCTATTGATCCCATCTAGAGTATTTTTCATTTCATTTATTGTGTTTTGAAGCGTTGCTTGATTCATCTTTAGTTCTTCTAGGTCCTTGTTAACAATTTCTTGCATTTTGTCTATTCTCTTTCCATGATTTTGGATCATCTTTACTATCATTATTCTGAATTCTTTTTCAGGTAGACTGCTTATTTCCTCTTCGTTAGGTCTGTTGGGTTTTTATCTTGCTCCTTCTCCTGCTGTGTGTTTTTCTGTCTTCTCATTTTGCTTATCTTACTGTGTTTGGGGTCTCCTTTTTGCAGGCTACAGGTTCGTAGTTCCTGTTGTTTTTGGTGTCTGTCTCCAGTGGCTAAGGTTGGTTCAGTTGGTTGCGTAGCCTTCCTGGTGGAGGGGACTAGTGCCTGTGTTCTGGTGGATGAGGCTGGATCTTTTCTTTCTGGTGGGCAGGTCCATGTCTGGTGGTGTGTTTTGGGGTGTCTGTGGACTTTTTATGATTTAGGCATCCTCTCTGCTAATGGGTGGCATTGTGTTTCTGTCTAGCTAGTCGTTTGGCATAGGGTGTCCAGCACTGTAGCTTGCTGGTCTTTGAGTGAAGCTGGGTGCTGGTGTTGAGATGGAGATCTCTGGAAGATTTTTACCATTTGATATTATGTGGAGCTGAGAGGTCTCTTGTGGGCCAGTGTCCTGAAGTTGGCTCTCCCACCTCAGAGGCACAGCACTGACTCCTGGCTCCTCAATTTGGGATGATTCATTGTCTATTCATGTATTCCACAGATGCAGGGTACATCAAGTTGATTGTGGAGCTTTAATCTGCTGCTTCTGAGGCTGCTGGGAGAGATTTCCCTTTCTCTTCTTTGTTCTCACAGCTCCCGGGTCTGAGCTTTGGATTTGGCCCCGCCTCTGCGTGTAGGTCGCTGGAGGGAGTCTGTTCTTCACTCAGACAGGACAGGGTTAAAGGAGCAGCCACTTCAGGGACTCTGGCTCACTCAGGCTGGGTGGGGGGAGGGAGGGGCACGGAGTGCGGGGCGAGCCTTCAGTGGCAGAGGCCGGCATGACATTGCACCAGCCCGAGGCGCGCCGTGCGTTCTTCCAGGGAAGCCGTCCCTGGATCCCGGGACCCCGGCAGTGAGGGGCTGCACAGGCTCCCCGGAAGTGTGGTGTGGACAGTGACCTGCGCACGCACACAGGCCTCGTGGAGGTGGCAGCAGCTCCAGCGTCCAACGCCCGTCTCTGGGGTCCGCGCTTTCAGCCGCGGCTCGCACCCGTCTCTGGAGCTCCTTTATGTAGCGCCCTTAATCCCCTCTCCTCGTGCACCAGGAAACAAACAGGGAAGAAAAAGTCTCTTGCCTCTGTGTCAGGTCCAGACTTTTTCCTGGACTCCCTCCCGGCTAGCTGTGGCGCATTAGCCCCTTCAGGCTGTGTTCACACCGCCAGCCCCAGTCCTCTCCCTGTGCTCCGAGTGAATCCCAAGCCTCAGCTCCCAGCGCCACCTGCCCCGGCGGGCGAGCTGACTAGCCTCTCAGGCTGGTGAGTGCCCGTTGGCACCGATCATCTGTGCGGGAATCTCTCTGCTTTGCCCTACCCAGGTACGTGGGGAGTTTCCTCACTTTTGGGAGGTCTGAGGTCTTATGCCAGCATTCAGCAGGTGTTCTGTAGGAGTTGTTCTACGTGTAGCTGTATTTCTGGTGTAGCTGTGGGGAGGAAGGTGATCTGTGCGTCTTACTCTTCTGCCATCTTCCCCGGAAGTTCTATCTTTTTTTTTAAACACATTTTTATTTGCACATTTTATTTTGGTCATGCCCCATGGAATGTGGGATCTTATTTCTCCTACCAGGGATTGAACCCATGCACCCTGCAATGGAAGCATGGAGTCTTAACCACTGGACCACCAGGGAAGTCCCTCTCCATCTCCCATCTTGATTTCCACTGGAATTTTAGTTTCAGATTATTTTGAATATTTTAACAAACAATTATTTAGACTTAAGAATAAATTTTTCTAATAGTTCATGCATTTATCTGTTTCTCTGAGATCCATTTTCTTTTTTCTGAAGTTTGTTTTCTCATCATTCTTTCAGCATGTATCTGTCGGTAATAAATTGAGTTCTTGGATATAAAGGTGGATATATACATTTGTTAAAACTGATCAAACTCTATACTTAAAATCAGCACATTTCACTGCATGTAAGTTAGAAATATAGTATCAGAAAAAATTTAATAGATGAACCAGTGGATACCACTGAGAACACAAGCTGAAGAAATTTCTCTTAGAACACAGCACAAAGAGATAAAGAAATGGAAAGTATGAATATGAAGTCAGGAGAGAGAGAGAGAGAGAGAGAGAGAGAGAGAGAGAGTGAGAGAGAGAGAAAGAGAGAGAGAGAGAGGGAGAGGACAGATTTAGAAGGTGTAACATTCAATTACATTCAATTCATGGGAGTTTTAGGAGAAAAGCTAGTCTCTTGGAATGAGAACTGGAATGAAGGATATACTCAGAGAAATAAAGGAAATTTCCTAGAATAGAAGACAAATGGAAAGGGCCAACTGAGCAATATAAATATGTACTTTATATCCATATTTAGGCACATGGCAGTTATTGAAGTTAAGAATAGCAAAGCTGACATGGAAATACTTAGGTGTCAAATGTGGTTTTACCCACTGGACAGAATGTAGTATGGGCCATGTGTTCATCACAAATTTTTGAATATTTCCTGTGCACCAGGCATTGTGTCAGATGCTTAGTGATTTAGAAGCATGTGAGAGATGACCCTTGCCTTGGAGAAATTCTTTGTCTAGAAGGAGTAATAGACAGCTCAGTGGATAAGTGCAACCAAAGGCTGATAAATGGAAAAATGGAGCACACACATACACTAATGGGGCAGCACCAGGGGTTAATCAGCCTGGTAAGGGGAGAACAATGTCCTATCTAATTGAAGTGAGACATCTAGAAAGGAAAAATAACATGTAAAAAATTTTCTTTTCAGAATACAGTTCTTTACATTGCTTTAGTAACAAGGTGTGGGTGTGAAAGGCTGGCAGTGGGGAAAACACAGGTGTGAGGTCTGTTAGCTGTAGTCTCTAGTTACTCAGGTTAATGTGCAGTCACTGGAGTGCTGCTCAGAGGCCCAAGTGGGTTTTGGAAAGCTATCAATCACAAGCAACCATGAGGGCAAGTGCAGATGAAGAGAAAAGATCTAAATATCTCTGGGCTTCCGCTATATCTGTGAGGGACAAAAAGGGAAGAACAAAGAATTTATGTATGTAGAATTTTCATGGAAGAATACATTATTTCTTTTTTTTAATTGAAATATAGTTAGTTGATTTACAATGTTGTGATAGTTTCAAGTATACAGCAAAATGACTCAGTTACACACACACACACACACACACACACATATATATAAATTTCACTCTTTTCCATTATAGGTTATTACAAGATATTGAATATAGTTCCTTGTGCTTTAAGTAGGTCCTTGTTATTTATTTATTTTTCATATAGTAGTTTGTATCTGTTAATCCCAAACTCCTAATTTATCCCTCTCCCTACCCTTTTCCCCTTTGGTAACCATAAGTTTGTTTTCTATGTCTGTGAGTCTATTTCTGTTTAGAATACATTATTTCTTCATAGAGTACTTGGATTTTACCTTTTATGGGTTCTATCTACAAAAGGGATAGAGAACAGGTGGGTAGGGCTGGTACTAAATGTGGAAAACCCTTTTCTGGCTGAAATCTGTAAGTAAGATGAGGTTTAGCTAAAATTTTCTTTGTTATTTGGCAGTTGATTTCTCAAAGAAAGATAACACTAATACTGAAGGTAATTTCAAGTTTCATAAAATAATTTAACTGGAGACAAATATCCCCAGATCTATTTATGCAAGGAGCCAGAGGCAATAACTGAGTAAACTGCAGAATTTGGATGAAACAGAAACGAGACTGTTCTATTGGCTGCAGCTCATTACATAGATCCTAGAAATGCTGGTCGTATCACTACTTATGCTCGCGAGAAAATGCTAAAGGGAATTGGATGTCTTAAATTCTACCTTTTAAAAATGGGGTCCCAGGCTTCCCTGGTGGTGCAGTGGTTAAGAACCTGCCTGCCAGTGTAGGTGAAATGGGTTCGAGCCCTGGTCTGGGAAGATCCCACATGCTGTAGAGCAACCAAGCCCGTGTGCCACAACTATTGAGCCTGCGCTCTAGAGCCGAGCCACAACTACTGAAGCCTGTGCATAGCAACGGAGACCCAACGCAGCCAAAAAGAAAGAAAGAAAGAAAAATAAAAGGCAAGTTAGAAATTAGAAAAAAACAAACACAAAAAGACAAAAGAGAAGTTGCCTTTTCTTTTTGATATCTGAGATCTTCTTAGCGCTCTTCCTTTTCAGAGTTTTCAACATCTGGATTTCTTTAAGCAGTTCGATGAGTTCTTCTTTCAAATTAGAATGAAATTTGTCGATGGCTTCCTTGTAAATTCTGAGTCTATTTTTTGTTTATACTCTAAGGGGGTGCTTTCAAATGCAGACAAAACAACATCTAGCTCCATGATGTCACTGGTTTTCTTTTAAACACCAAATAGGTACACAGTCGGAAGTATCCAAATCTGTGACTTCTTGGTTTCTTCCTTTTGCCACAAAACATCTTTTTCTGAGTTCTCAGTTGACTTTCTGTTGCCAGGGTCTCTTTTTCAACAGAGAGCTCAGCACTAAGGGGTCCTATCTTTTTAGGCGTGTCTGATTCAGCTGGTTTCTCTGAAAATTCTGAAGATGCTGTAGCTGAAACAGCTTCATGTTGTCGTGTATTATGTTGTCTGCTGGTTTAACTTTTCTTCTTATATCATTTTCTTCAGTGCTTTCAGATTCATTACTAATGGGCTTGAGTTTTCTTCCTGGCTTTTTTGCACTAATTTTTACAGAATCATTTTCACTTGCTTCAATTTCAGAAGTGTCCAAACTTCTTTTTGCTTCTTTTCCTTGAGGAGTTGAGGGGATAAATGATCCACAGTGTTTGGAGAATTCTTCCTCATCAGCATATATAGAGTGCTGTGTAGAGGAGGGTATCTTTCGTGGAGTGTGTTCTTCCTACAGTGTTCTTTGAACATCTCGTACCTGAGCACCGCACTCGCCCCAGCAGGGCCATCCCAGCCCACCACTCTCTCCAGTCCCCTTTTTAAGCTAAAGTATTTTGAAGCAAATCCCAGAGAGTATGTTATTTTACCTGTAAATACTTCAGTAAAATCATGGCCATCTTATAGAGAATGAACAAGTGGCTATCAGTGGGGAGAAGGAGGAGGGAAGGGGCAAGATAAGGGTAGTGGAAATAAAAAGGGTTATTATGGGATTATATTAAATTATGTGTGTGAAACTTTTGAAAATTGTAAAGCATAATAGAATTTAAAGAATCACTCAATAAAAACTATTCCATTTAGACTAGTTAAAAAAAGAAATCATCTTTCTTTCATATCATACTTGTTGCAGATACTCAAAGTATCACTAATACTCATCATTACTTTAAAATTATAGTCATTATTGGAGCCAACACTATATCTTGTTATTTAATTCATTAGTAATAAAGCACATATTTCACCATATCATATTTTTAAAATGATTTGACAATTGTGTTTATAACTGATTTTCTTTTTTTTAAACAAAAACATTTTTTACTTATAAAATGTAAAGAGTTACACAAATTTAGAAGAATATACACATGTATACATACATATTTATCTTTTTCAAAGGAGAATTTGCATTATGACCTATTACTAAATGTTGTCTGAAAAATGAGCTTTCGTTGGCAAGGTTTATCACTATTGTCGGTTTGGTTTAACATCAATATTACACCTTCTACTTTGAGTGATCATTTAGAGTAATATATAACTGATTTTCTTTGTAAATTTTTTTTATGTCTTGTATTTTAAAATATTAATATTTAGTTAATATTTTTCTTAATAGTGTTGACCTTTGTTCCAAGCTAGAATAAGGGTAGGGAGAAAAAGGAGATTTGTGGTTCCCTGGGGTTGGTGGTGGGAATGGAGATGAACACAAATGGCATGAGATTTCTTTTTGGAATGGTGGAAATGTTTCATATTAGATTGTGATGATGGCTGTATAATTCTGTAATTTAAAAATATTGAGTTGTAGGTATAAAATGAGGGAATTTTGTGGTATGTAAATTACCCCTAAATAAAGCTGTTTTAACAAAAGAAAAAAAATCATGGCCATTTTAATAATCATCTATATAGGAATGAGAATAAAATAGATTATTATAGTTTACATGTATTAAGTTCTGTGTTCAGAGCTCTTTATTAAGCATTCTGTATTGTGTTGTGTCATCCTTTCAACATCTAATCAACTAGGCATAACTGTTCTCACTTTTCTGATGGGGAAAGTGAAGGTCCAAGAGGTGTAGTAAATTGGCAAAGATCACACAGCTAGGAAGTGATGCAACTAAGATTCAAATTTTTTTTTTTTTTTTTTGCCTATTCTGGATCTTCTGCCCTTAGCCACTGTGTACAAATGCCTCACCACTACAACATACTTGACTTCTGAAAATAGACCCACCCTTGCATGCATGAATTAACTGCTTTGCATAAGACTATTTATTCTATTGTTTAATGCCCTTAAATAAATTCCTTGTTGACTGAGAATTTGGGGGCAGAAGGAGTATTGGCTTTGGAGTCATACAGCTTTAGGTTAGTTAGACATAATATTCCATCACTTTCTGGTTGTGAGACTTTGGGTGAGACTCCAGCTCTGAGTCTCAATGTTCTCATCAAATCCCATGAAGATTACATGAGACACGTGAAAGCTCTAGAGCAGCTCACTATATGGGGACTGGAACCCAGTATATGTCAGCACTCTGATTCCACTATCTCTTCCTCCAACTCCTTCATCCCACTGAGTGTGCTTTCTCCTTCCCCTCCCACCATCTCTCTTCCATGCTATATTGTCAAGGCTACCTTTATATCCACATATCCTAGGTTTCTTCATTTAGCATTTTTGGGGATTTAATTTCTACTTCTTTACCTTCTCCTATATACATTTAAAAATGCCCAAGCCTGGCTATTACCTTGTGTTAATTCTCACTGCATTTTTAAAAATGTAGGCTATGTAACACATTTTCAGAAAGTCGGCAGGGTGTAAACGACCTATCTCATCATTTCGTATCACATTCCCTATGAGATTATGAAGTAGTATGTGCTGTATAAACAATGGCACATTTTGGTCATCGCTGTATTGTCAATTTCAATTAAGGCTGAGAACGTCTGATGAATAGATGGGGATGGCCAGGGGAGGGGAGGGGAGGGTCAGACAGGTTGATGGTCACTTGGGCAGCCTGGCATATTCTTAAAACTGATTTACAAGGCTGTTTTAATTACCTTGGCAACTCTCCTTGGGACACTCTTCAAGTTCCTCACATTAAAGTCTTCTCATCAGCAACCACCCAAATTATCAATGACTAAAATGCATAAACCACCCAGTTCTCTGCTGGGCTCATCATATGGATGAACTCTAAGGTTTTCATAGTCTGAGATGTCAAGCTGATTCTCTGGTTGCCATTGGAAACAGTTTCGATCTCTTAAAAACACTGAATAATCTCTCCAGGTCAATTCATATTCATATTGTGACTACTGAATAAATCAAATTGGGTTAAAGAATCTTTTATAGAGAATTAAAAGGGGCTTTTTGTCAGAAATTGGTACGTTATTAGTTGGCACTGGGAGACATATAAAGAGGTAGACATCTAGGTTGTATTATTCAAATATATATAGAATTAAATGTAATTTTGACTTGGTTGAGACCTAGGGCATATAAATAAAAATAAGTATGTGCATACAGATATACATATGCACATTTCCGGATCCTCCTTATGCTCAAAAATAACCATATGCAAATTGTGATTTTAGGGTCTCTGAGGGAAGATCCAAGCTGAATATGGTAGTGGCCTTGCTATTACGAGACAGAGGTGTTGCAGAATAAATCAGAAATGGGGAAAATTCCTAAAAGTTTATCTGAGGCAAAGCAAAGTGGAAATGGGACAAGACTGGCTTGGGAAATGTGGGCAGGAAGCAAGCCTGCTGGTCCATTTTGGCTCCAGGGAGGATTTTCTACCTGGGCATCGTTTCTTGGCTTCCTAAAAACACCCAGACAGATGAGATCTGGAATGCAGTTGAGTAATAGAGATGAGGAGGTAGGGGAAAGAGATGGCTTATAAGATGGTTGCATCACAAGCCGCCCCAAAACCTAGTGCCTTAAAACAACGCCATTTATTGTGTAAAATTCTGGGGGTCAAGAAATCCTGGCAGGACTCAGCAGAGACAGCTTATCTCTGCTCCGCACACTGCTGGCTGAGCTCACTCATGCAGCTGTGCTTGACCGGGGCTAGGAAGGCTCTAATGTCCAAGGTGGCTTCACTCATAATACTGGGAGCCTTGGTGCTGCCTGTCAGCTGGGTTGCTTCGGTTCACCTCCACTTCACCTTTCTCTCTCTTTTATTTTTATTTATTTTAATATCTTTATTGGATTATAATTGCTTTACATTTTTGTGTTAGTTTCTGCTCTACAACAAAGTGAATCAGCTATATGTATACCTATATCCTCTCCCTCATGAGCCTCCCTCCCTCCCTCCCCATCCCACACCTCTAGGTTATCACAAAGCATTGAGCTGATCTCCCTGTGCTATACAGCAGCTTCCCACTAGCTATTTTACACATGGTAGTGTATATATGTCAATGTTACTCTCTCAATTCATCCCACTCTCCCTTTCCCCCTCTGTGTCCACAAGTCTGTTCTCTACATATGTGTTTCTATTCCTGCCCTTCCAATACCACCCTGAATGCACCATTCTCTTTTCTCTTTTTATAAATTGAAATATAGTTGATTTATAATATTATATTAGTTTAAAGTATATAGTGCTCCAGTACTTTTATAGATTATACTCTATTCAAATTATTATAAAATATGGCTATATTTCCTGTGCTGTACAATATATCCTTATAGCTTATGTATTTTATACATAGTATTTTGTACCTCTTAATCACCTACTCCTTTTGTGCCCCTGCCCCATCACTCTCCTTATTGGTAACCACTAGTTTGTTCTTTATATCTGTGAGTCTGCTTCTCTTTTGAGTATTCATTTGCTTGTTTCATTTTTTAGATTCCACATATAACTGATATCATACAGTATTTGTCTGTCTTTGACTTATTTCACTAAGCCTAATACCCTTAGGTCCATCTATGTTGTTGCAAATGGCAAAGTTTTGCTTTTTTTTTTGTGGCTGAGTAGTATTACATAGTATATATATACCACATCATCTTTATCCTTTCATCTGTTGATGGACACTTAGGTTGCTTCCATATCTTGGCAATTGTAAATAATGATGCTAGGAACATTGGGGTGCATGTATCTTTTCAAATTAGTGTTTTCATTTTCTTCAGGTATATACCCAGGAGTGGAATTGCTGGATCATATAGTAGTTCTATTTTTAGTTTTTTGAGGAACCTCCATATTATTTCCCACAGTGGCTTCACCAGTTTCCACCAACAGTGTATGAGGATTCCTTTTTGCCACATCTTCACCAATATTTGTTATTTGTGGTCTTTTTATTCATAGTTATTCTGACAGGTGTGAGATGATATCTCACTGTGGACTTGATTTTCAGTTCCCTGATGATTAGCAATGTTGAGCATCTTTTCATGTACCTGCTGGTCATCTGCATTTCCTCTTTGGAAAAAAGTCTGCGCAGGTCTTCTGCCCATGTTTTAGTCAGGTGGTTTTTTTTTTTTTGATATTGAGTTGTATGAGCTGTTTATAGATTTGGATATAGCACCTTATCAGTCATATCATTTGCAAACATGTTCTTCCATTCAGTAGGTTGTCTTTTTGTACTGTCAGTGATTTCCTTTGCTGTGCAAAAGCTTTTAAGTTTAATTAGGTCTCATTTGTTTATTTTTGCTTTTGTTTCCTTTGCCTTAGGAGACAGATCAAAAAAAAACTTGCTAGATTTATGTTAAAGAGTGTTCTGCCTATGTTTTCCTCTAGGAGTTTTATGGTTTCCAGTCTTACATCAGGTTCTTTAATCCATTTTGAGTTTATTTTTGTATATGGTCTGAGAAAATATTCCATTTTCATTCTTTTACGTGTAGCTGTCCAGTTTTCCCAGCACCAATTATTGAAGAGACTTTTTTCCATTATATATTCTCATCTCCTTTGTTGTAGGTTAATTGGCCATAAATGTGTAGGTATATTTCTGGGCTCTCCATCCTGTTCCATTGATCTATGTGTCTGTTTTTGTGTCAGTACCATACTGTTTTGATTACTGTAGCTTTGTATTATAGTCTGAAGTCAGGGAGTGTTATTCCTCCAGCTCTGTTGTTCTTTCTCAAGATTGTTTTGGCTATTTGGGTTTTTTTGTGTTTCCATACAAATTTAAAATTTTTTTGTTCTAGTTCTGTGAAAAATGCCATTAGTATTTTGATAAGGATTGCACTGAATCTGTAGATTGTCTTGGGCAGTATGGTCATTTTAACATTAATTTTTCCAGTCCAAGAACACAGTGTATATTTCCATCTGTGTTGTCTTCAGTTTCTTTCATCCATGTCTTTTTAAAAAAATTTAAGTACAGCTGGTTTGCAATGTTGTGTTAGTTTCTGATGTACAACAAAGTGATTCAGTTCATTCATATATATATATATATATATATATATATATATATACATATATATATATATATATATATATATATATAATATTCTTTTCCACTATGGTTTATTATAGGATATTGGTATGGTTACCTGTGCAATACAGTAGGACCTTGTTGTTTATTTTATATATAGTACTGTGTATCTGTTAGTCCCAAGCTCCTAATTTATCCCTCTCCCCACTTTCCCCTTTGGTAACCATAGTCTGTTCTCTATGTCTGTGAGCCTATTTCTGTTTTGTAAATAAGTTCATTTGTATCATTTTTTAAGATTTCACATATAAGTGATATTGTATGATATTTGGTTTATCCCTGTCCCTGGCATGTAGCCATTTTGAGGTGCCAGCTGAGAGTCCAGATGAAATATTTACTAGAGCTTTATACTTTCTGGTCTTGAATTCCTATTTTTGCCTCCTTGGCACTTGAGACTGTTCAAAATTCTTCCTTCCTTTCAGCATCTTTTTGTTTAACCTCTTAGATTTTTGCTCCATTCAGTGTATGCATCCAACAAAAGCCTTGGGTGGAATACCACGACGTGTCACACTTCTCTCCATTACTTTTCTCTTTATGAACTTGAGCACTCAATTATTAGCTGCCTTAGGAGGCCCAAGTTCTAATCTTTCTAACTTTGTCAGGAGCTCCACGTTTGTAGTTCTCTTCCCAGATTCTTACACGACGCCAAGATTTTGCAAATGCTTTGAAGGTAAAAGTGGCTTTACTTGGCTTAACCTTTCTTGGCTTCTCAAGTCCTAATTGCCTTGCAGCTCTCTGAGCCTTCAAATAGATATTTTTTGGTATTGTATGCAATTTTTTCTAGTTGTTCTTGCAGGACGAATTGCTCTTCCACAAGCTACTCCTTCCTATCAAGAAGGTGAAGTCTCTCATGTATTTTTTGGTACATGAATTTTACAGTTACATGAATATCTTCTGTATTTTATAATTTCTATGAGTTTTCCTTAAAGGAAGTTATGTTCTATGTATGTATATATGTGGTTTTGTGTGTGTGGGGGGCTTGCATATGTTTTTAGTAGTGGAGGCTTTTCTATAGGGAAGTTTCATTTTCCTTTTTGCCAGAACTCCATTTTTGTATCAGTTTTCACCTTGGTTTCTGTGACTGGATTTTCTGTATGTGTAGTGGTACATATTGGATCTTCACCCATGGATAGAATAAGAGCTAATTTCTCTCAGGCTCTGTTTCCAACATGGCTGGAGGTGGGTGACTGATTTATGCTACAATTTTGGACCGGTGGGTTGAGATTTTCTGATCTTCTTTCACTGAAGATAGACTGTGTTTCTTGTGTCTGGACTCAGTTGAGGAAATTACAGTTTGGCTCATGTAAACAAAATTGTGCAATAAATCATCATGTGTTAAAAAATAGAGTAACTCCATTGATATTTGATGAAGCAAATTTAGAGCCATTATATGGAAATAGTGTTCCTTATAGAAAGTAATAAACTCTCAGAACATTCTATCCACAAGAGATCTATAGGCTGAAAATAGAAATACATGACAGAGTATTTAGTATAGAAATTAGTGAAAGTGGGGAAATTGATAATAAATGTAACACACATCAACATTTCTAGCTTCAAGTCATTGTTGGAAGAGGAAGAGAAGGAAAAGGGGCTTTAATATATTAAATCCTTACTACGTGAAGGTACTTTACACATTTTATTTCATTTATTCCTCAAAACAATCTTATGAGGCAAAGATTAGTTTTTCCATTTTACTGGTGAGGAAAATATGACTTAAAGAAGTAACTCACTTAAGGCCAAAGAATGTGTAAATTAATTTTGGTTTGATCAGTATATATTAAACGGAAACTGGGATAAAAGGGTGGAAGAAGACAAAGTCCCTGACCTTCATAAATGGATGAGATACCCTTTTGGCCTCTCTTGATGTACCTGCTCTCCTCTGCTATTTTGTGTGTAGTAATCTTTTTACTTTATTTTTTTATCTTTTTTTTTTAAAGATTCTTTTCTTGCGAGCTTACCCGCTTAGAACTTTATTTATTTATTTGTTGGCACTGGGTCTTAGTTGCGGCAGGCAGACTCCTTAGTTGTGGGTCGCTGGCTCCTTAGTTGCGGCATGCATGTGGGATCAAGTTCCCTGACCAGGGATCGAACCCAAGCCCCCTGCATTGGGAGCATGGAGTCTTACCCACTGGAACACCAGAGAAGTCCCTGTAATAATCTTTTTAGATGTCTGTCTCCAACTCTGGGCCACGAGTTCCTAGAGGATAGTGACAGAAACACATCCATCTTTGTATCCCTAGTGCTAAACGAATTAACAGATAGCAATTGTTAAATCCAATGTTCAGATAGAGGTGGATCTTATAACAAAAGCCGTGCTGTTTCCTTAACCCATGGAGCCATGGAAAGAGGGAAAATGCTGGGAAAATCTGCCTAATGAACTATGACAATGATATGTTCTTCAATGCATGAGCTGTATATCAGCAGGGATAGGATGAATCAGTGTTCACTTTGATTTTCGAAAGAGAGTTGGCTTTGATAATTTATATAAATAATTTCTCCCTTTACACCACATATCATCAGTTTTTACTGAATAACTGGAAATAAAAATGACTGATAGTGATACAAATAGCTATCTTCTCCAAGTTGTTTTGCTTTTAAATATATTTCTCTTGTTATTTAAAGCACAATGATTTAACAGATAGAAAAATGGCTAAATTCTTCAATCTCCTTTAAATAGTTTTGCCCATAAATATATCTCTTTTATTATTAAAAATATAGTAAATTCTAATGGATGGTTGGTATAGCTTCCCTAGGAAGGTGTGAAATTGCTTTATCAGATTAATTTAGTAAGTCTCAGTTTTTGACAGCTTCTTCAGAAGGCTATAGCAGTAGATAACATACAGGCAAAGCTGTTATAACATAGGGGGCTAAATTATGGTGGTTTAAAAAAGAATTTTGTTTATTCAAGTCTCACACAAGATTTTTGAGGTGAGTGTCCAGGTGAGGACAGCTCAGCTCCACACAGGTGTCTTTCATCTCGTGGGTTCCTCAACATCCTCGGGCTTTTTCTTCATCTTCATGGTCAAGCAGAATCTCAGGCACAGTAGACTGGGAAGGAGGGGATGTCTAGGGCAAGTTATCTTTTCTCATAAGTAACTGAAGTGTAAGTTGCTCATGTTAAGTTAGTGATAGCAGTTACATGGCTACACTAAGCTTCAAGGGTGGTCAGGCAATACAGTGTTAATTGGGTAACTCTTTTCTAAACTCTATTGTTGTAGAAGAACGGGAGAATGGATTTTTTTAAGGTAATTAGCAGTCTCCACTGCTAACTGTAATCTTGGAATTGACAGGACAGAAAATGAAGTTTTGGGATGGGTTCTGAAAAATCTTTGGTATCTGTTAGCCATAAATGACAATGTACTAAGCAACTTTCAGAACTTTCATGCATTTTAATCCTGAGAAGAGTTACTTTAGCTTGTCCTGAAAAATCCCTATTCCAATTTGGGATAGCTGACACAATATAATCTCCATCTCTTTTTTTCTGTGAATCACTCAGAACTATATGACTTGCCAGTTGCCCAGGTGTCCAGTCAGTTGGTTGTGGATCCCAAAGCACAGATACAAGGAGTTTTGCTTTGCTAAGTGCTCAAATGATGGCAGACATGAATGACTTTCTGAGCCATTCAGGCTGGGATGTGAGTTTATTTAATAGAAATTTATCAAGTGTTGCTCATTGAAGATGAACCTTTTGACACTGGCTGATATCAAACATTCTTGCCCAGCCATTTTATGTTCTTCAAGTGTTGTGCTAAATCTTCTTAAATGTGAGTTGATAGAATAGAGCCCTTTTGGGGACCCTGGTGCATCTCAAGTGGTATTTATATTTTGTCCTAAGTTGGACAAATTATCATTATTGAAAATAGCTTGTAGATAGAAAATATAAAAAGTTGACTACTTAGCTAATCTGGCAATTCAGTGTGAATAGAAGATTTTGTTCTGTTGATCTCGCCTCATTCCCTTACCTTTCCCCTGCTTTTCCTTCCACACCAGCTTCAGATGCAACTTTGTTTTTTAATCAAGCCCATTCTGTGCAATGATGTGGGTTGGGGTGTCTGGAGTACATGCTGATAATGGTGTTGATAGGAGAGACTCAACCATTTTATGGTTGGTCCTGGAACATTTTGGTATAAATAGGGGAATGAATGCTTTTTTACTTTTGTTTTTGAAAATGTTCTGGCTCTACTACAGCCTTGTTACTTAAAGAGTGGCCTCTGGACCACAGGATCAGCATAATCTGGGAACTTGTTAGAAACTTGAAAGTTGAAACTCTACTTCAGACTTGCTCAATAAGAATCTGTGTGCTAACCATATCTCCAAATGATTCGACATACATTTAAGCTTGGGAAGCACTGTACTAGAAAATTAGACGTCTGATGAAGTTATCTAGCTCTTTGTAGGACTTTAATAAGACTACAAAGATCCACACCTACCCTCCAGGGAAATCTAAACTCAGAGCAAGCCCTTACTACTCTAATATTTAGCTTACTTTTCCTTTATAGCATCTGGAGGTTTCCTTTTCTTTCCTGTAAACTTAAACAAAACAAAGCGAAACCCAGTTCAGAGATGGTTATATTTTATGCAGCATTTCTAGGCTTCTGTTGGCTGAGAAGAATTTAGATTATTTTAGTGCACTGTTTTTTGTTTTCTAAAAAAATTTTAATTGACCAGAACAGTGCAAGACTAGAAATCAATTACAAGAAAAAAACAACAAAACTCTGCAAAAAACACAGACACAGAGAGGCTAAACAACATGCTACTAAACAACCAATGGAATACTGAAGAAATCAAAGAGGAAATAAAAAAAATACTGGAGACAAAAGAAAACAAAACCAAAATCACCAAAAACCTATGTCATAGCAAAAGCAGTTCTGAGAGGGAAGTTTATAGCAATATTAGGAAACAAGAAAAATATCAAATAAACAACCTAACCTTATACCTGAAGGAACTAGAGAAAGAAGAACAGCAAAATCCAAAGTTAGTGTAAGGAAAGAAATCATAAAGATCGAAATGGAAATAAATGGAATATAGACTAAAAAAACTGTAGAAAAGATCAGTAAAACTAAGAGCTGATTCTCTGAGAAGATAAACAAAATAAACATTTAACCAGACTCATCAAGAAAAAGAGATGGTCGAAATCAATAAAATCAGAAGTGAAAAAGGAGAAGTTACAACTGACACCACAGAAATACAAAGGATCATAAGAGATTTCTATGAATAACTATATGCCAATAAAATGGTCAACTTAGAAGAAATGGACAAATTCATAGATATGTATAATTTCCCGAGACTGAACCAGGAAGCAATAGAAAATATGAACCTTCCAATTACCAGTAATGAAGTTGAATCGGGAATAAATAAAACTCCCCCAAAACAAAAGTCCAGGTCCAGACAGCTTCACGGGTAAATTCTATGAAACATTTAAAGATGAGTTAACACCTTTTCTTCTCAAATTATTCCAAAAAGTTGAAGAGGAAGGAACACTTCCAAACTCACTCTTTGAGGCCAGCATCACCCTGATACCAACCCAGAGAAAGAAATCACAATAGAAGAAGATTACAGGCCAATATCACTGATGAATACAGATGGAAAAACTGCAGATGGAATCCAACAATACATTAAAAGCATTATACCCCATGATCAACTGGAATTTATTCCAGGGGTGCAAGGATGTTTCACATCTACAAATCAATCAGTGTGATACACCACATTAACAAACTGAAGAAATGAAATCATATGATCATCCCAACATATGTAGAAAAAACTTTTGACAAAATTCAATATCCAGGATCACCATCCTCCCCACACATACACCAGAAATACAGCTACACGTGGAAAAACTCCTACAGAACACCTACTGAACGCTGGCAGAAGACCTCAGACCTCCCAAAAGGCAAGAAACTCCCCACGTACCTGGGTAGGGCAAAACGGAGAGATTCCCGCACAGAGGATCGGTGCCGAACGGCACTAACCAGCCCGAGAGGCTTGTCTGCTTGCCCACCAGGTTGGGCGGCACTGGAAGCTGAGGCTCGGGATTCGGTCGGAGCTCAGGGAGAGGACTGGGGCTGGCGGCGAGAACTCAGCCTGAAGGGGGCTAATGCGCCACAGCTAGCAGGGAGGGAGTCCGGGAAAACTCTGGAGCTGCCGAAGAGGCAAGAGACTTTTTCTTCCCTCTTGGTTTCCTGGTGCATGAGGAGAGGGGATTAAGAACGCTGCTTAAAGGAGCTCCACAGACGGGCGCGAGCTGCGGGTGAAAGCGTGGAACCCAGAGATGGGCGTGGGACGCTGGGGCTGCTGCTGCTGCTGCCAAGAGGCCTGTGTGCGAGCGCAGGTCACTGTCCACGCAGCCCTTCTGGGAGCCTGTGCAGCCCGTCACTGCCGGGGTCCTGGGATCCAGGGACAGCTTCCCTGGGAAAACGCACGGCGCGCCACCGGCTGGTGCAACATCACGCCGGCCTCTGCTGCTGCAGGTTCGCCCCGCACTCCGTGCCCCTCCCCCCACCCGGCCTGAGTGAGCCAGAGTCCCCGAAGCGGCTGCTCCTTTAACCCTGTCCTGTCTGAGCGAAGAACAGATGCCCTCCAGCGACCTACATGCAGAGGCGGGGCCAAATCCAAAGCTGAGACCTGGGAGCTGTGAGAATAAAGAAGAGAAAGGGAAATCTCTCCCAGCAGCCTCAGAAGCAGTGGATTAAAGCTCCTCAATCAACTTGATGTACCCTGCACCTGTGGAATACATGAATAGACAACAAATCATCCCAAATTGAGGAGCCAGGAGTCAGTGCTGTGCCTCTGAGGTGAGAGAGCCAACTTCAGGACACTGGCCCACAAGAGACCTCCCAGCTCCACATAATATCAAACGGCGAAAATCTTCCAGAGATCTCCATCTCAACACCAGCACCCAGCTTCACTAAACGACCAGCAAGCTACAGTGCTGGACACCCTATGCCAAACAACTAGCAAGACAGGAACACAACGCCACCCATTAGCAGAGAGGCTGCCTAAAATCATAAAAAGTCTGCAGACACCCAAAAACACACCACCAGACGTGGACCTGCCCGCCAGAAAGACAAGATCCAGCCTCATCCACCAGAACACAGGCACTAGTCCCCTCCACCAGGAAGCCTACACAACCCACTAAACCAACATTAGCCACTGGGGTCACACACCAAAAACAACGGGAACTATAAACCTGCAGCCTGCAAAAAGGAGACCCCAAACACAGTAAGATAAGCAAAATGAGAAAACAAAAAAACAAACAGCAGGAGAAGGAGCAAGATAAAAACCCACCAGACATAACAAATGAAGAGGTAATAGGCAGTCTACCTGAAAAAGAATTCAGAATAATGATAGTAAAGATGATCCAAGATTCTATTTCCAAGATCCAAAATCTTGGAAATAGAATAGACAAAATGCAAGAAACAGTTAACAAGGACCTAGAAGAACTAAAGATGAATCAAGCATCGATTAAAAACACAATACATGAAATAAAAAATACTCTAGATGGGATCAATAGGAGAATAACTGAGGCAGAAGAACGGATAAGTGAGGTGGAAGATAAAATAGTGGAAATAACTGCTGCAGAGCAAAATAAACAAAAAAGAATGAAAACAATAGAGGACGGTCTCAGAGACCTCTGGGACAACATTAAACGCACCAACATTCGAATTATAGGGGTTCCAGAAGAAGAAGAGAAAAAGAAAGGGACTGAGAAAATATTTGAAGAGATTATAGTTGAAAACTTCCCTAATATGGGAAAGGAAATAGTTAATCAAGTCCAGGAGGCACAGAGAGTCCCATACAAAATAAATCCAAGGAGGAATACACCATGACACATATTAATCAAACTGTCAAAAATTAAATACAAAGAAATCATATTAAAAGCAGCAAAGGAAAAACAACAAATAACACACAAGGGAATCACCATCAGGATAACAGCTGATCTCTCAGCAGAAACACTACAAGCCAGAAGGGAGTGGCAGGACATAATTAAAGTGATGAAGGAGAAAAACCTGCAACCAAGATTACTCTACCCAGCAAGGATCTCATTCAGATTTGATGGAGAAATTAAAACGTTTACAGACAAGCAAAAGCTGAGAGAGTTCAGCACCACCAAACCAGCTTTACAACAAATGCTAAAGGAACTTCTCTAGGCAAGAAACACAACAGAAGGAAAAGACCTACAATAACGAACCCAAAACAATTAAGAAAATGGGAATAGGAACATACATATCGATAATTACCTTAAATGTAAATGGACTAAATGCTCCCACCAAAAGACACAGAGTGGCTGAATGGATACAAAAACAAGACCCATATATATGCTGTCTACAAGAGACCCCCTTCAGACCTAGAGACACATACAGACTGAAAGTAAGGGGATGGAAAAAGATATTCCATGCAAATGGAAACCAAAAGCAAGCTGGAGTAGCAATTCTCGTATCAGACAAAATAGACTTTAAAATAAAGACTACTAGAAGAGACAAAGAAGGACACTACATAATGATCAAGGGATCGATCCAAGAAGAAGATATAACAATTGTAAATATTTAAGCACCCAACATAGGAGCACCTCAATATATAAGGCAAATACTAACAGCCATAAAAGGGGAAATCGACAGTAACACATTGATAGTAGGGGACTTTAACACCCCACTTTCACCAATGGACAGATCATCCAAAATGAAAATAAATAAGGAAACACAAGCTTTAAATGATACATTAAACAAGATGGACTTAATTGATATTTATAGGACATTCCATCCAAAAACAACAGAATACACATTTTTCTCAAGTGCTCATGGAACATTCTACAGGATAGATCATATCTTGGGTCACAAATCAAGCCTTGGTAAATTTAAGAAAATTGAAATTGCATCAAGTATCTTTTCCGACCACAATGCTATGAGACTAGACATCAATTACAGGAAAAGATCTATAAAAAATACAAACACATGGAGGCTAAATAATACACTACTCAATAACGAAGTGATCACTGAAGAAAAGAGGAAATAAAAAAATACCTAGAAAGAAATGGCAATGGACACATGACGACCCAAAACCTATGGGACACAGCAAAAGCAGTTCTAAGAGGGAAGTTTATAGCAATACAATCCCACCTTAAGAAACAGGAAACATCTCGAGTAAACAACCTGACCCTGCACCTAAAGCAATTAGAGAAAGAAGAACAAATAAACCCCAAAGTTAGCAGAAGGGAAGAAATCATAAAGATCAGATCAGAAATAAATGAAAAAGAAATGAAGGAAACGATAACAAAGATCAATAAAACTAAAAGCTGGTTCTTTGAGAAGATAAACAAAATTGATAAACCATTAGCCAGACTCATCAAGAAAAAAAGGGAGAAGACTCAAATCAATAGAATTAGAAATGAAAAAGGAGAAGTAACAACTGACACTGCAGAAATACAAAAGATCATGAGAGATTACTGCAAGCAACTCTATGCCAATAAAATGGACAACCTGGAAGAAATGGACAAATTCTTAGAAATGCACAACCTGCCAAGACTGAATCAGGAAGAAATAGAAAATATGAACAGACCAATCACAAGCACTGAAATTGAAACTGTGATTAAAAATCTTCCAACAAACAAAAGCCCAGGACCAGATGGCTTCAGAGGCGAATTCTATCAAACATTTAGAGAAGAGCTAACACCCATCCTTCTCAAACTCTTCCAAACAATTTCATAGGAAGGAACACTCCCAAACTCATTCTACGAGGCCACCATCACCTTGATACCAAAACCAGACAAGGATGTCACAAAGAAAGAAAACTACAGGCCAATATCACTGATGAACATAGATGCAAAAATCCTCAACAAAATACTAGCAAACAGAATCCAACAGCACATTAAAAGGATCATACACCATGATCAAGTGGGGTTTATTCCAGGAATGCAAGGATTCTTCAATATACGCAAATCAATCAATGTGATACACCATATTAACAAGTTGAAGGAGAAAAACCAAATGATCATCTCAGTAGATGCAGAGAAAGCTTTTGACAAAATTCAACACCCATTTATGATAAAAACCCTGCAGAAAGTAGGCATAGAGGGATCTTTCCTCAACATAATAAAGGCCATATATGACAAACCCACAGCCAACATTGTCCTCAATGGTGAAAAACTGAAACCATTTCCACTAAGATCAGGAACAAGACAAGGTTGCCCACTCTCACCACTCTTATTCAACCTAGTTTTGGAAGTTTTAGCCACAGCAATCAGAGAAGAAAAGGAAATAAAAGGAATCCAAATCGGAAAAGAAGAAGTAAAGCTCTCATTGTTTGCAGATGACATGATACTATACATAGAGAATCCTAAAGATGCTACCGAAAAACTACTAGAGCTAATCAATGAATTTGGTAAAGTAGCAGGTTACAAAATTAATGTACAGAAATCTCTGGCATTCCTGTACACTAATGATGAAAAATCTGAAAATGAAATCAAGAAAACACTCCCATTTACCATTGCAACAAAAAGAATAAAATATCTAGGAATAAACCTACCTAAGGAGACAAAAGACCTGTATGCAGAAAATTATAAGACACTGATGAAAGAAATTAAAGATGATACAAACAGATGGAGAGATATACCATGCTCCTGGATTGGAAGAATCAATATTGTGAAAATGACTCTACTACCCAAAGCAATCTACAGATTCAATGCAATCCCTATCAAACTACCACTGGCATTTTTCACAGAACTAGAACAAAAAATTTCAAAATTTGTTTGGAAAAACAAAAGACCCCGAATAGCCAAAGCAATCTTGAGAACGAAAAAAGGAGCTGGAGGAATCAGGCTCCCTGACTTCAGACTATACTACAAAGCTACAGTAATTAAGACAGTGTGGTACTGGCATAAAAACAGAAAGATAGATCAGTGGATCAGGATAGAAAGCCCAGAGATAAACCCACGCACATATGGCCAACTTATCTTTGATAAAGGAGGCAGGAATGTACAGTGGAGAAAGGACAGCCTCTTCAATAAGTGGTGCTGGGAAAACTGGACAGGGACATGTAAAAGTATGAGATTAGATCATTCCCTAACACCATACACAAAAATAAGCTCAAAATGGATTAAAGACTTAAATGTAAGGCCAGAAACTATCAAACTCTTAGAGGAAAACATAGGTAGAACACTCTATGACATAAATCACAGCAAGATCCTTTTGGACCCACCTCCTAGAGAAATGGAAATAAAAACAAAGATAAACAAATGGGACCTAATGAAACTGAAAAGCTTTTGCACAGCAAAGGAAACCATAAACAAGACCAAAAGACAACCCTCAGAATGGGAGAAAATATTTGCAAATGAAGCAACTGACAAAGGATTAATCTCCAAAATTTATAAAAAGCTCATGCAGCTCAATAGCAAAAAAACAAACAACCCAATCCAAAAATGGGCAGAAGACTTAAATAGGCATTTCTCCAAAGAAGATATACAGACTGCCAACAAACACATGAAAGAATGCTCAACATCATTAATCATTAGAGAAATGCAAATCAAAACTACAATGAGATATCATCTCACACCAGTCAGAATGGCCATCATCAAGAAATCTAGAAACAATAAATGCTGGAGAGGGTGTGGAGAAAAGGGAACACTCTTGCACTGCTGGTGGGAATGTGAATTGGTACAGCCACTATGGAGAACAGTATGGAGGTTCCTTAAAAAACTAAAAATAGAACTACCATATGATCCAGCAATCCCACTACTAGGCATATACCCTGAGAAAACCATAATTCAAAAAGAGACATGTACCAAAATGTTCATTGCAGCTCTATTCACAATAGCCCGGAGCTGGAAACAACCTAAGTGTCCATCATCGGATGAATGGATAAAGAAGATGTGGCACATATATACAATGGAATATTACTCAGCCATAAAAAGAAACGAAACTGAGCTATTTGTAATGAGGTGGATAGACCTAGAGTCTGTCATACAGAGTGAAGTAAGTCAGAAAGAGAAAGACAAATACCGTATGCTAACACATATATATGGAATATAAGAAAAAAAAATGTCATGAAGAACCTAGGGGTAAAACGGGAATAAAGACACAGACCTACTTGAGAATGGACTTGAGGATATGGGGAGGGGGAAGGGTAAGCTGTGACAAAGCGAAAGAGAGGCATGGACATATATACACTACCAAACGTAGGCTAGATAGACAGTGGGAAGCAGCCGCAGAGCACAGGGAGATCAGCTCGGTGCTTTGTGACTGCCTGGAGCGGAGGGATAGGGAGGGTGGGAGGGAGGGAGATGCATGAGGGAGGGGATGTGGGAACAGATGTATATGTATGACTGATTCACTTTGTTATAAAGCAGAAACTAATAAAAAAAATGGAAAAAAAAAAAAAAAAAAAAGAAATCTTGAGCAACAAAACAGCCCTGTTGAAAAAACCAACTTCATCAGCAATTTGGGGCAAACTGTTCCATAAAAACTGTTGGGTTACTCTGAAATAAATTTCATTTTACTGGTGAAAAAAAAAAAAAAAAAAAAAAAAAAAAAAAAAAAAAAACAAGATGGACTTAATTGATATTTATAGGACATTCCATCCAAAAACAACAGAATACACATTTTTCTCAAGTGCTCATGGAACATTCTACAGGATAGATCATATCTTGGGTCACAAATCAAGCCTTGGTAAATTTAAGAAAATTGAAATTTCATCAAATATCTTTTCTGACCACAATGCTATGAGACTAGATATCAATTACAGGAAAAGATCTGTAAAAAATACAAACACATGGAGGCAAAACAATACACTACTTAATGACGAAGTGATCACTGTAGAAATCAAAAAGGAAATTAAAAAATACCTAGAAACAAATGACAATGGAGAAACGACGCCCCAAAACCTATGGGACACAGCAGAAGCAGTTCTAAGAGGGAAGTTTATAGCAATACAATCCTACCTTATAAAACAGGAAACATCTCGAATAAACAACCTAACCTTGCACCTAAAGCAATTAGAGAAAGAAGAACAAAAACATCCCAAAGTTAGCAGAAGGAAAGAAATCATAAAAATCAGATCAGAAATAAATGAAAAAGAAATGAAGGAAACGATAGCAAAGATCAATAAACCTAAAAGCTGGTTCTTTGAGAAGATAAACAAAATTGATAAACCATTAGCCAGACTCATCAAGAAAAAAAGGGAGAAGACTCAAATCAATAGAATTAGAAAATAAAAAGGAGAAGTAACAATTGCACTGCAAAAATACAAAAGATCATGAGAGATTACTACAAGCAACTCTATGCCAATAAAATGGACAACCTGGAAGAAGTGGACAAATTCTTAGAAATGCACAACCTGCCGAGACTGAATCAGGAAGAAATAGAAAATATGAATAGACCAGTCACAAGCACTGAAATTGAAACTGTGATAAAAAATCTTCCAACAAACAAAAGCCCAGGACCAGATGGCTTCACAGGTGAATTCTATCAAACATTTAGAGAAGAGCTAACACCTATCGTTCTGAAACTCTTCCAAAATATAGCAGAGGGAGGAACACTCCCAAACTCATTCTATGAGGCGACCATCACCTTGATACCAAAACCAGACAAGGATGTCACAAAGAAAGAGATCTACAGGCCAATATCACTGATGAACATAGATGCAAAAATCCTCAACAAAATACTAGCAAACAGAATCCAACAACACATTAAAAGGATCATACACCATGATCAAGTGGGGTTTACTCCAGGAATGCAAGGATTTGTTCAATATATGCAAATCAATTAACGTGATGCACCATATTAACAAATTGAAGGAGAAATACCATATGATCATCTCAGTAGATGCAGAGAAAGCTTTTGACAAAATTCAACACCCATTTATGATAAAAACCCTGTAGAAAGTAGGCATAGAGGGAACTTCCCTCAACATAATAAAGGCCATATATGACAAACCCACAGCCAGCATTGTCCTCAATGGTGAAAAACTGAAACCATTTCCACTAAGATCAGGAACAAGACAAGGTTGCCCACTCTCACCACTCTTATTCAACATAGTTTTGGAAGTTTTAGCCACAGCAATCAGAGAAGAAAAGCAAATAAAAGGTATCCAAATCAGAAAAGAAGAAGTAAAGCTGTCACTGTTTGCAGATGACATGATACTATATATAGAGAATCCTAAAGATGCTACCAGAAAACTACTAGAGCTAATCAATGAATTTGGTAAAGTAGCAGGATACAAAATTAATGCACAGAAATCTCTGGCATTCCTATATACTAATGATGAAAAATCTGAAAGTGAACTCAAGAAAACACTCCCATTTACCATTGCAACAAAAAGAATAAAATATCTAGGAATAAACCTACCTAAGGAGACAAAAGACCTGTATGCAGAAAATTATAAGACACTCATGAAAGAAATTAAAGATGATACAAATAGATGGAGAGATGTACCATGTTCTTGGATTGGAAGAATCAACATTGTGAAAATGAGTATACTACACAAAGCAATCTACAGATTCAATGCAATCCCTATCAAACTACCACTGGCATTTTCCACAGAACTAGAACAAAAAATTTCACAATTTGTATGGAAACACAAAAGACCCCGAATAGCCAAAGCAGTCTTGAGAACGAAAAATGGAGCTGGAGGCATCAGGCTCCCTGACTTCAGACTATACTACAAAGCTACAGTCATCAAGACAGTATGGTACTGGCACAAAAAGAGAAAGATAGATCAATGGAATAGGATAGAAAGCCCAGAGATAAACCCATGCACATATGGTCACCTTATCTTTGATAAAGGAGGCAGGAATGTACAGTGGAGAAAGGACAGTCTCTTCAATAAGTGGTGCTGGGAAAACTGGACAGGGACATGTAAAAGTATGAGATTAGATCACTCCCTAACACCATACACAAAAATAAGCTCAAAATGGATTAAAGACCTAAATGTAAGGCCAGACACTATCAAACTCTTAGAGGAAAACATAGGCAGAACACTCTATGACATAAATCACAGCAAGATCCTTTTTGACCCACCTCCTAGAGAAATGTAAATACAGACATAAATAAACACATGGGACTTAATGAAACTTAAAAGCTTTTGCACAGCAGAGGAAACCATAAACAAGACCAAAAGACAACCCTCAGAATGGGAGAAAATATTTGCAAATGAAGCAACTGACAAAGGATTAGTCTCCAAAATTTATAAGCAGCTCATGCAGCTCGATAACAAAAAAACAAACAACCCAATCCAAAAATGGGCAGAAGACCTAAATAGACATTTCTCCACAGAAAATATACAGACTGCCAACAAACACATGAAAGGATGCTCAACATCTTTACTCATTAGAGAAATGCAAATCAAAACTACAATGAGATATCGTCTCACAGTAGTTAGAATGGCCATCATCAAAAAATCTAGAAACAATAAATGCTGGAGAGGGTGTGGAAAAAAGGGAACACTCTTGCACTGCTGGTGGGAATGTGAATTGGTACAGCCACTATGGAGAATGGTGTGGAGGTTCCTTAAAAAACTACAAATAGAACTACCATATGACCCAGCAACCCCACTACTGGGCATATACCCTGAGAAAACCATAATTCAAAAAGAGACATGTACCAAAATGTTCATAGCAGCCCTATTTACAATAGCCCGGAGATGGAAACAACCTAAGTGTCCATCATCGGATGAATGGATAAAGAAGATGTGGCACATATATACAATGGAATATTACTCAGTCATAAAAAGAAACGAAATTGAGCTATTTGTAATGAGGTGGGTGGACCTAGAGTTTGTCATACAGAGTGAAGTAAGTCAGAAAGAGAAAGACAAATACTGTATGCTTACACATATATATGGAATTTAAGAAAAAAATGGCATGAAGAACATAGGGGTAAGACAGGAATAAAGACACAGACCTTTTAGAGAATGGACTTGAAGATATGGGGAGGGGGAAGGGTAAGGTGTGACAAAGCAAAAGAGCGGCATGGACATATATACACTACCAAACGTAAGGTAGATAGCTAGTGTTAAGCAGCCGAATAGCACAGGGAGATCGGCTCGGTGCTTTGTGATCGCCTGGAGGGGTGGGATATGGAGGGTTGGAGGGAGACCAAAAGGGAGGGGATATGGGAACATATGTATATGTATAACTGATTTTAAAAAAAGAACTAAAAAAATATAAAATTAAATTAAAAAAAATTCAATATCCATTTATGATAAAAACTATTAACAAAGTGGTTATAGAGGGAACATATCTCAACACAATAAAGGTCATATATGATAAACCCACAGCTAACATCATACTCAACAGTAAAAAGCTGAAGGCATTTTGTCAAATTTAGGAACAAGGATGCCCATTCTCACCACTTTTATTCAACACAGTATTAGAAGTCCTAGCCTCAGCAATCAGATGAGAAAAAGAAATAAAAGGAATTCAAAATGGAAACGAAGAAATAAAACTGTCATCATTTGCAGATGACATGATACTATACACAGAAAATCCTTATGATGCCACTAAAAATTATTAGAACTAATAAATAAATTTGGTAAGGTAGCAGGATAAAAAATTAACATATGGAATTATGTTACATCTCTCTATATTAACAATGAACTAGCAGAAAGAGAAATTAAGCAAAGAATCCTATTTACAATGCCATCAGAAAGAATAAAATACCTAGGAATAAACCTACCTAAGGAGGTAAAAGACCTATACTTAGAAAACTATAAGACAGTGATGAAACTGACTCAAACAGATGGAAAGATATACTGTGTTCATGGACAGGAAGAATTAATATTGTTAAAATGACCATAATGCCCAAGGAAATCTACAGATTCAGTGTGATCCCTATGACAATAACAATGGCATTTGTCACAGAAGTAGCACAAATAATTTTAAAATTTGTATGGAAACAAAAAAGACCTTGAATAGTCAAAAAATACTTGAGAAAAAGAACAGAGCTGGAGGTTTCATGCTCCCTGACTTCAGACTACACTACAAAGTTACCATCATCAAAACCGTATGGTACTGGCACAACAGCAGACACACAGACCAGTGGAACAGAATTGAGAGCCCAGAAATAAACCCACACACTTATGGTCAATTAATCTAGGGCAAAGGAGGCTAGAATATACATATGGAAAAAAAGTCTCTTCAATAAGTGGTTCTGGGAAAACTGCATGGTTACATGCAAAAGAATGAAATTAGAACATTTTGTCACATAATATACAAAAATAAAGTTGAAGTAGGTAATGACCTAAATATGAGACTGGAAACCATAAAATTCCTAGAGGAAAACATAGGCAAACATTCTTTGACATAAATTGTAGCCATGTAAATATATATATATATATATACGTATATATATATATATATATATATATATATACATATATATATATATATATATATATTTTTTTTTTGGTACGTGGGCCTCTCACTGTTGTGGCCTCTCCCATTGTGGAGAACAGGCTCGAGACGCACAGGCTCAGCAGCCATGGCTCACAGGCCCAGCCGCTCCGCGGCATGTGGGATCTTCCCGGACCGAGGCATGAACCCGTGTCCCCTGCATCGGCAGGCAGACTCTCAACCACTGCGCCACCAGGGAAGCCCTATTTTTTTAAAAAATCTGTCTCCTAAGACAAAGGAAACAAGAGCAAAAATAAACAAATGGGACCTCATTAAACTCAAAAGCTTTTGGACAGCAAAGCAAACCACTGACAATACGAAAAGACAACCTGCTGAATGGGAGAAGATATTTGCAAATGATATGACCAATGAGGGGTTAATATCCAAAATGTGTAAACAGCTCATGCAATTCAATATCAAAAACCAATCTGATTAAATATGGACTGAAAATCTGAATATTTTTCCAAAGAAGACATACATATGTTCAACACATACATGAGAAGATTCTCAATGTTGCTATCATCAGGAAAATGCAAATCAAAACCACAATGAGATATCATCCTACATCTGTCAGAATGGCTATCAACAAAACACACACACACACACAAATAACAAATGTTGGTGAGGATGTGAAGAAAAGGGAACCCTCATACACTGTTGGTGGGAATGTAAATTGGTGCCGTCACTGTGGAAAATAGTATGGCCATTTGTCAAAAAACTAAAAACAGAACTACCTTATGACCCAGCAATTCCACTCCTGGGTATATATTTAAAAATACTGAAAACACTAATTTGAAAAGATACATGCACCCTAATGTTCCTAGCAGCATTATTTACAATAGCCGAGATATGGTAGCAACCTAAGTGTCCATTAACAGATGAATGGATGAAGAAGTTGTGATAAACATATACAATGGAATACTATTCAGCCATTATAAATAATGAAAAATGCCATTTGCAGCAACATGGAGAAACCTTTTCTTGATAGCTCTCAAGTTTCTTGGGTTATATATTTCTACAGGGTAGACTATATCTGCCAAGGCAAGAATTTTTAACAAAGGGTTCTTTTCAAAAGAAGTCTTTAAAATATCAGAGTTCCTTATGTCTGCAGATTGAGATTTTAGTTTATCTGGAACACACCTTCTTGTTTAGGAATATTTTAGTATGGCCATTTAGATTTTTTTTTTCCCTTTGATGCCTCTCTCACTGGATTCTTTTTTTTTTTACATCTTTATTGGAGTATAATTGCTTTACAATGGTGTGTTAGTTTCTGCTTTATAACAAAGTGAATCAGCTATACATATACATATATCCTCATATCTCCTCCCTCTTGCATCTCCCTCCCACACCCTCTAGGTGGTCACAAGGCACTCAGCTGATCTCCCTGTGCTATGTGGCTGCTTCCCACTAGCTATCTATTTTATATTTGGTAGTATATATAAGTCCATGCTACTCTCTCACTTCGTCCCAGCTTACCCTTCCCCCTCCCCGTGTCCTCAAGTCCATTCTCTATATCTGTGCCTTTATTCCTGTCCTGCCCCTAGGTTCTTCATAACCATTTTTTCTTTTTTTAGATTCCATATATTTGTGTTAGCATATGGTAGTTGTTTTACTCTCTCTGACTTACTTCACTCTGTATGACAGACTCTACGTCCATCCACCTCATTACAAATAACTCAATTTCATTTCTTTCTATGGCTGAGTAATATTCCATTGTATATATGTGCCACATCTTCTTTATCCATTCATCTGTTGATGGACACTTAGGTTGCTTCCATGTCCTGGCTATTGTAAATAAAGCTGCAATGCATATTGTGGTACATGACTCTTTTTGAATTATGGTTTTCTCAGGGTATATGCCCAGTATTGGGATTGCTAGGTCATACAGTAGTTCTATTCTGCCATTTAGCTCTTGACAGACTCTTTAGTGGAATGAGCAAGGCCACAACACCTGTGATCCCTGGTATGTAAGATGTTAAATGGGAAGGAAAAGGAGGACTTTGCCCAAGAATCCCAATCCTACTTGGAAGCACTTGAACAATACTTTCCCTTTCTCTTATTTAATATATGATCATCTTTTTATTTAAAATTCTTTAAAATTAATTAATTAATTAATTAATTAATTTCTTGATTGTGTTGGGTCTTCATTGCTGCATGTGGGCTTTCTTTAGTGGCGGCGAGTGGGGGCTACTCTTCGTTGTGGTGCACGGGCTTCTCACTGTGGTGGATTGTCTTGTTGCAGAACACAGGATCTAGGCAAGGAGGCTCAACTCAGCCATAAAAAAGAATGAAATTCTGCCATTTGCAACAGCATGGATGGCGCTGGAAGTTACTAGGCTTAGTGAAATAAATCTGATGTAGAAAGACAAATACTGTATGTTATTGCTTATATGTGGAATCTAAAAAATGAAACAAATGAATGAACAAAATGAAAAAGACTCATAGATATAGAAAACAAACTAGTGCTTGCCAGTAAGAAGAGGAAAGAAGGAAGGGGCAAGATAGGGATAGGGGATTAAGAAGTACAAACTACTATGTATTCAATAAAAATAAATAAGGTACAGGATATATTTGTATAGCACAGCGAACTCTAAATGCAGTATAATTTAAAGTAATTTTGAATCACTGTGCTGTACATCTGAAACTAATATAATTTTGTAAATCAACTATACATCAGTAAAAATCTATTGAAGAAATAATCTATAGATTGACTCTTGTCCTCTTTATTTGGCCGCATCATCCCTTAACCATATACTCTTTGCTCTATAGAAGACTTGCATTGCTCTGCAGAAGACATTTATTTCTACCTCTGCATGCTTACCCTTCCTTGTGTTTGGAATACTTGTTTCTTTTTATGCATCAGATGAACTTCTGCTCATCTTTCTTTTTTTAAATTTTTTAAAATTTAACATCTTTATTGGAGTATAATTGCTTTACAATGGGGTGTTAGTTTCTGCTGTATAACGAAGTGAATCAATTATACATATACATATATCCCCATATCTCTTCCCTCTTGTGCCTCCCTCCCTCCCACACTCCCTATCCCACCCCACTAGGTGGTCACAAAGCACCGAGCTGATCTCCCTGTGCTATGCAGCTGCTTCCCACTAGCTATCTATTATACATGTGGTAGTGTATATATGTCCATTCCCTTGTCACTTTGTCCCAGCTTATCCTTCCCCATCCCCGTGTCCTCAAGTCCATTCTCTAGTAGGTGTGTGTCTTCATTCCCATCTTGCCCCTAGGTTCTTCATGACCTTTTTTTTTTTTTAAGATTCCATATATTTGTGTTAGCATATGGTATTTGTTTTTCTTTTTCTGACTTACTTCACTCTGTATGACAGACTCTAGGTCCATCCACCTCACTACAAATAACACAATATCTTTCCCCTTTATGGCTGAGTAACATTCCTTTGTACATATGTGGCACATTTTCTTTATCCATTCATCTGTCGATGGACACCTAGGTTGCTTCCAGGTCCTGGCTATTGTAAAAAGAGCTGCAATGAACATTCTGGTACATGATTCTTTTCGAATTATGATTTTCTCAGGGTATATGCCCAGTAGTGGGATTGCTGGGTCGTATGGTAGTTCTACTTTTAGTTGTTAAGGAACCTCCATACTGTTCTCCATATGGCTGTATCAATTTGCGTTCCCACCAACAGTGCAAGAGGGTTCCCTTTTCTCCACACCCACTCCAGCATTTATTGTTTGTAGACTTTTTTATCATGGCCATTCTGACTGGTGTGAGATAATATCTCATCGTAGTTTTGATTTGCATTTCTGTAATGATTAATGATGTTGAGCATTCCTTTATGTGTTTGTTGGCAATCTGTATATCTTCTTTGGAGAAATGTCTATTTAGGTCTTCTGCCCATTTCTGGATTGGTGTGTTTTTTGGATATTGAGCTGCATGAGCTGCTTGTAAATATTGGAGATTAACCCTTTGTCAGTTGCTTCATTTGCAAATATTTTCTCCCATTCTGAGCATTGTCTTTTTGTCTTGTTTATGGTTTCCTCTGCTGTGCAAAAGCTTTTAACTTTCATTAGGTGCCATTTGTTTATTTTTGTTTTTATTTCCATTTCTCTAGGAGGTGGGTCAAAAAGGATCTTGCTGTGATTTATGTCGTAGAGTGTTCTGCCTATGTTTTCCTCTAAGAGTTTGATAGTGTCTGGCCTTACATTTAGATCTTTAATCCATTATGAGTTTATTTTTTGTGTATGGTGTTAGGGAGTGTTCTCATTTCATTCTTTTACATGTAGCTGTCTAGTTTTCCCAGCACCACTTATTAAAGAGACTGTCTTTTCTCCATTGTATATTCTTGCCTCCTTTATCAAAGATAAGGTGACCATATGTGTGTGGGTTTATCTCTGGGATTTCTATCCTATTACATTGATCTATATTTCTGTTTTTGTGCCAGAACCATACTGTCTTGATTACTGTAGCTTCGTAGTTTAGTGTGAAGTCAGGGAGCCTGATTCCTCCAACTCCATTTTTCTTTCTCAAAACTGCTTTGGCTAGGGCTTCCCTGGTGGCGCAGTGGTTGAGAGTCCGTCTGCTGATGCAGAGGACACGGGTTCGTGCCCCAGTCCAGGAAGATCCCACATGCCGCAGAGCGGCTGGGCCCGTGAGCCATGGTCACTGGGCCTGTGCGTCCAGAACCTCTGCTCCACAACAGGAGAGGAAACAGCAGTGAGAGGCCCGCGTACCACAAAAAAAAAAAATTGCTTTGGCTATTCGGGGTCTTTTGTGTTTCCATACTAATTGTGAAATTTTTTGTTCTAGTTCTGTGAAAAATGCCAGTGGTAGTTTGACAGGGATTGCACTGAGTCTGTAGATTGCTTTGGGTAGTATACTCATTTTCACAATATTGATTCTTCCGATCCAAGAACATGGTATATCTCTCCATCTATTTGTATCATCTTTAATTTCTTTCATCAGTGTCTTATAGTTTTCTGCATACAGGTCTTTTGTCTCCTTAGGTAGCTTTATTCTTAGGTATTTTATTCTTTTTGTTGCAGTGGTAAATGGGAGTGTTTTCTTAATTTCACTTTCAGATTTTTCATCATTGGTGTATAGGAATGCAAGAGATGTCTGTGCATTAATTTTGTATCTTGCTACTTTACCAAATTCATTGATTAGCTCTAGTAGCTATCTGATAGCATCTTTAGGATTCTCTATGTATAGTATCATGTTTTCCGCAAACAGTGACAGCTTCATTTCTTCTTTTCCAATTTGGATTCCTTTTATTTCTTTTTCTTCTCTGATTGTTGTGGTTAAGAATTCCAAAACTATGTTGAATAACAGTGGTGAGAGTGGGCAACCTTGTCTTTTTCTTGATCTTAGTGGAAATGGTTTCAGTTTTTCCCCTTTGAGGATGATGTTGGCTGTGGGTTTGTCATATATGGCCTTTATTATGTTGAGGTAAGTTCCTTCTGTGCCTACTTTCTGGAGGGTTTTTATCATAAATGGGTGTTGAATTTTGTCGAAAGCTTTCTCTGCATCTATTGAGATGATCATATGGTTTTTCTCCTTCAATTTGTTAAGATGGTGTATCACATTGATTTGCATATATTGAAGAATCCTTGCAGTTCTGGGCTAAACCCCACTTGATCATGGTGTATGATCCTTTTAACGTGCTGTTGGATTCTGTTTGCTAGTATTTTGTTGAGGATTTTTGCATCTATGTTCATCACTGATATTGGCCTGTAGTTTTCTTTTTTGTGACATCTTTGTCTGGTTTTGGTCAGTGTGATGGTGGCCTCATAGAAGGAGTTTGGGAGTGTTCCTCCCTCTGCTATATTTTGGAAGAGTTTGATAAGGATAGGTGTTAGCTCTTCTCTAAATGATTGATAGAATTTGCCTGTGAAGCTATCTATCTTGTCTTGGGCTTTTGTCTGTTGGAAGATTTTTTATCACAGTTTCAATTTCAGTGCTTGTGATTGGTCTGTTCATATTTTCTATTTCTTCCTGGTCCAGTCTCCGAAGGTTGTGCCTTTCTAAGGATTTGTCCATTCCATCCAGGTTGTCCACTTTATTGACATATAGTTGCTTGTAGTAATCTCTCATGATTCTTTGTATTTCTGCAGTGCCAGTTGTTACATTACCTTTTTTATTTCTAATTCTGTTGATTTGAGTCTTCTCCCTTTTTTTCTTGATGAGTCTGGCTAATGGTTTATCGAATTTGTTTATCTTCTCTAAGAACCAGATTTTAGTTTTATTCATCTTTGCTATTGTTTCTTTCATTTGTTTCATTTATTTCTGATCTGATCTTTATGATTTCTTTCCTTCTGCTAACTTTGGGTTTTTTTTGTTCTTTCTCTAATTGCTTTAGGTATAAGGTTAGGTTGTTTATTTGAGATGTTTCTTGTTTCTTAAGGTAGGATTTTATTGCTGTAAACTTCCCTCTTAGAAATTCTTTTGCTGCATCCGTAGGTTTTGGTTCCTCGTGTTTTCATTGTCATTTGCTTCTAGGTATTTTTTTATTTCCTCTTTGATTTCTTCAGTGATCTCTTGGTTGGTTATTAAGTATTGTAATGTTTAGCCTACATGTGTTTGTATTTTTACAGATTTTTTCCTGTTATTGATATCTAGCCTCATAACATTGTGGTCAGAAGAAATACTTGATACAATTTTAATTTTCTTAAATTTACCAAGGCTTGATTTGTGAACCAAGATATGATCTATTCTGGAGAATGTTCCATGAGCACTTGAGAAGAATGTGTATTCTGTTGTCTTTGGATAGAATGTCCTTTAAATATCAATTAAGTCCATCTTGTTTAATGTATCATTTAAAGCTTAAAGTTTCCTTATTTATTTTCATTTTGGAGGATCTGTCCTTTGGTTAAAGTGGGGTGTTCAAGTCCTCTAGTATGATTGTGTTTTTGTTGATTTCTCCTTTTATTGCTGTTAGTATTTGCCTTATGTACTGAGGTGCTCCTATGTTGGATGCATAAATATTCACAATTGTTATATCTTCTTTTTGGATTGATCCCTTGATCATTATGTAGTGTCCTTCTTTATCTCTTGTAATAGTCTTTGTTTTAAAGTCTATTTTGTGTTATATGAGGTTTGCTACTCCAGCTTTCTTTTTTTTTGTTTTGGGGGTACGCGGGCCTCTCACTGCCGTGGCCTCTCCCATTGCGGAGCACAGGCTCCGGACGTGCAGGCCCTGCAGCCATGGCTCACAGGCCCAGTTGCTCTGTGGCATGTGGGATCCACCCGGACCAGGGCACGAACCCACGCCCCCTGCATCAGCAGGCGGACCCTCAACCACTGCACCACCAGGGAAGCCCTCCACCTTTCTTTTGGTTTCCATTTGTATGGGATATCATTTTCCATCCCCTCACTTTCAGTCTGTATGTGTCCCTAGGTCTGAAGTTGGTATCTTGTCGACAGCATATATATGGGTCTCGTTTTTTTATCCATTCAGCCAGTCTATGTCTTTTGGTTTGAGCATTTAATCCATTTACATTTAAGGTAATTATCAATATGTATGTTCGTATTACCATTTTCATAATTGTTTTGGGTTTGTTATTGTAGGTCTTTTCCTTCTCTTGTGTTTCCTGCCTAGAGAAGTTCCTTTAGCATTTTTTGTAAAGCTGGTTTGGTGGTGCTGAATTCTCTCAGCTTTTGCTTGTCTGTAAAGGTTTTAATTTCTCCATCAAATCTGAATGAGATCCTTGCTGGGTAATCTTGGTTGTAGGTTTTTCCCTTTCATCAGTTTAAATATGTCCCGTCACTCCTTTCTGGCTTGCAGAGTTTCTGCTGGAAGATCAGCTGTTAATCTTATGGGGATTCCCTTGTATGTTACTTGTTTTTTCCCTTGCTGCTTTTAATATTTTCAATTTGTATTTAATTTTTGATAGGTAGATTAATATGTGTTTTGGTGTGTTTCTCCTTGGATTTATCCCTTATGGGACTCTCTGTGCTTCCTGGACTTGATTGAGTATTTCCTTTCCCATATTAGGGAAGTTTTCAACTATAATCTCTTCAAATATTTTCTCAGTCCCTTTCTTTTTCTCTTCTTCTTCTCGGATGCCTATAATTCGAATGTTGGTGCGTTTAATGTTGTCCCAGACGTCTCTGAGACTGTCCTCAATTCTTTTCATTCTGTTTTCTTTATTCTGCTGTGCAATAGTTATTTCCACTATTTTATCTTCCAGGTCACTTATCCTTTCTTCTGCCTCAATTATTCTGCTATTGATCCCTTGTAGAGAATTTTTAATTTCATTTATTGTGGTGTTCATCATTGTTTATTTGCTCTTTAGTTTTTCTAGGTCCTTGTTAACCATTTCTTGTATGTTCTCCATTCTATTTCCAAGATTATGGATCAGCTTTACTATCATTATTGTGAATTCTTTTTCAGGTAGACTGCCTATTTCCTCTTCATTTGTTAAGTCTGGTGGGTTTTTACCTTGCTCCTTCATCTGCTGTGTGTTTCTCTGTCTTCTCATTTGCTCATCTTACTGTATTTGGGGTCTCTTTTTCTCAGGCTGCAGGTTCGCAGTTCTTATTGTTTTTGGTGTCTGCCCTCAGTGTCTAAGGTTGTTTCAGTGGGTTGTGTAGGCTTCCTGTTGGAGGGGATTAGTGCCTGTGGTTTGGTGGATGAGGCTGGAATTTGTCTTTCTGGTTGGAAGGTCCACCTCTCGTGCTGTGTTTTGGGGCGTCTGTAACCTTATTATGAATTTAGGCAGCCTCTCTGCTAATGGGTGGGGTTGTGTTCCTGTCTTGCTAGTTGTTCAGCATAGGGTGTCCAGCACTGTACCTTGCTGGTCGTTGAGTGGAGCTGGGTCTTGGTGTTGAGATAGAGATTTCTGGGAGATTTTCCCCGTTTGATATTACGTGGAGCTGGGAGGTCTCTGATGGGCCAATGTCCTAAAGTTGTCTCTCCCACCTCAGAGACACAGCCCTGATGCCAGTTTTTCTTCCATTTATTTTGAGTGAATTATAGGCCCTCCCCACTCTGATACTCACTAGGGTTTAAGCATGATCCTCTGCACATAATTTAAAAATCAAAACACCAACTGGCAGATTTAAGCAAATCCCCTATTTTTAGAACAGTATTAAAAAATTTGCAATTTTATTTTCGGCCACAAAGCTGAGCAGCAACAGAGGAGGCTCCTGGGCATTCCTCCATCCCTCAGTGCAGAGCTGGGCTGACCATTTCTTTGCCCGGGCAGCTGCCTCTCCTCTGCTCGTCTTTCAAATCTCCCTTTCTACAGGAAGTTTAGCTAGCCAAGCATAGGCAAAGTTATTTTCGTTTTTCTCTGTATGCTATAGCATCTTTAAAACATCTGTCTATATTGGTTTAATCCATGTTGAATGTAGTTTATAAAGGGAAAGGACAAGTACCTTTGTATAGAATATACAGACAAAGCATCAGTCCATGGGGTCCATAAGAGGGACAGGGCAGACAACACTTTTCCCTGGGAACAGCAGCTCTAATTCCAGGAAAGTTTCTCAGCTGAAGTCTGTGCAGCCAGAAGCACACTCCTCCAGCCCCAATCTCAGCCCCTGCTTCAGCTGGGTTCCCATTTCCCGTGCCTCCCCACTCCCTTAACCCCTGATGAAGAGCCTCAGGAGCTAATGCTAAGAAGATCATGTCCTTAGGGCATGCATCCCATGTTTGGGAGAAGAAATATACACCACTGAACATGGAGCACATGGGAGATGGAAGTGACACCATGGTGCAGGGAGGGGGAGAGGCAGGCACCCCAAGAGGTGGAAGGGCCTGGCCCCCAGCCAGACCTGAAGACGGCGCTGCTTCCAGGTGTTCTTAACAAAAGAAGAAACTCCTACAACCTAAGGGGAGGAGTTGTCCCATTTATACACAACATTATAACCATATACAGTCCTGTTATTACATGTGCTTCAGTTTGGTGTTTGCATGTCTGTCTGTCCATCTGTCATAATGGGGGCTGGATCTCAGGAGCCTTGCTGGACTACCTCCCCTTCCTACTGCCCCCACCTTCCTACCCCGGGAATGGAACCTGGAACAGATATGGTCCCCCATCTTGGTGGGATCTGGCAGGCAGGGCCTGAGCCTCTGCCTCCACTCTGGCTCCAGAGTCCTGTGTGTGTGCATGTATGTACATGGAGAACCTGTGTGGAAGTGTGTACAAGGGGGAGGTCACATCATGGGGGGTGGGGCGTAGAGAGGGGGCCTGCTGGAGGCAAGGCCTGCCTGGGGTGGCTGGCTCACGAGTGAATTCTCCATGGGTCTCTGGGCGGAGAGTCTCGGCAACCAGGGTCCGCAGTCAGCACCCCTCACAGCACACATGCTAACCCTGGATGGTCTTCAGGGGCATCAAGTACGAGTCCATGCCAACGAGGCACTTGTAACAGTCCCCACGGGATAGCCGCCGTCCAAGGTCCCTGACCCGGCAGGGCCTCAGACATGGTCACAGCTACATCTTTGGTCGCTATTCCTTGCTGGTCTTCTGCACAGCCTCCTGTGTGCCATTCTCACCGCTGCTGGTAGAAGGCATCTCATTCCTCGCCTGTTTAGAGAACTCGGGCGTGGTGCATGTGCTGGGAGGGCGGTTTAGGACTGCATCCCGGAGGAGTGTGCCTCTCTCCTCGGCTTCACCTGGCTCCTTGCCTGTGCAGGGGATGGTGTCAGCCTCCATGTACCGTGGCTTCCCAAGCTCCAGAATGTCATCCACATCCACATCCAAGTCAGCATCCCTGTCCCGATTCTCTTGGCCGCGGTACGTGAGGAAGCCAGAGCCTGGAAAACCACCTCCCAGGAGAGTGGTGGCCCGCCTCCACCTCCGCGGGCTCCACTCATGCCCCAAGGTGTTTGGTAGTTGTGGTGCTGCTCTCACGCTCCACATCCAGGGTATCAGTTGATACAGGGCATCATTCGCAGCCATGCAGGAGCCTCTGCCCTTCGTCTTGCTTCCTCCGTTTCATTTTCCCAATCGGAGCATTCAGTAGGGTCTGCAGGAAGGCCTACTTCCTCCTTCCTGCCGCCCCCCCCACTAAGTCATTGGTTCAGACACTCAGCATAGTCGCCAGGGGGCTTCTCTAGTGGAACCCCGTGGCTGGGGATGTGGGCGGATTCCCCCTGGCTGCCTGGCGGTGGCAGAAGTCATGATGACTCCTCTATAGCATCTTCTATATGGTTCCATTAGGGATCTTAACCCATATTAGTAGTTTATCTAGATACCTGTTTCCTCCCTACACCATGAACACCTGGAGGACCGGAAATGCACTCTACCTCTGTTTCTCTATTGCCTATAACATCCAGAGGCACAGAGGTCGGTCTTGATAAATAAACCCATGTTACTGAATAATGAAATTCATTTCAAAACTTAGGGTGAAGCAAAGGGTTGAATCTTTCAAATAAACTGGCACATTTCCTTCTAATAATAATGAAGGATACATACCTCATTCTCTGTCAGAAACTCAGAGCAAATTTCTGGTGAGCATTTCTATAGCTCCTTGGTATTCCCTTGTTTTCTTGTAGCTGTCCTTGGTCCTATTTTAATCATCTTTGATCTTTTTTTTTAAATAAATTTATTTATTTTTGGCTGTGTTGGGTCTTTGTTGCTGCATGCGGGCATTCTCTAGTTGCATTTATTTTTAAATGGTTGATGAAAAAACTAAAAGAAGAATAATATTTTGTGACGCATGAAAACTTATGTGAAATTCCAATTTCAAAATATATATATTTTACATATTGTCCACAGTTGCTTTCATGCTACAAGGCAGAATTGAGCAGTTGTGACAAAGACTATGGACCTCACAAGGTCTAAGATATTTACTTGTTTGCTCTTCATAGAAAATACTTGCTGACTCTGTTTCTCTCTGCTCCTGTATTCCCTTGTCTGTATAGGCTGTTTCTAAGTTGTTCCAGGACCCCTTGGATGTATAGGCCCATCCGTTCACTGTTTCCACTGGAAAAAAAACATTCCCATCAAATTTTTACATATATTTTGAGAATCTTTACTGAATTTTGGGGAAGGGATGTAGGAAGGGATCACAGGCATATTGCACATCTTGCCACTTTTCTTGCTATTGCACCTTTTTCTTCTTCTTCCTTTCCCCCCTCTCCATCTGGCTTCACCAAGAATTTCCTCCAGGTCACTTCCACACACTCTGAGGTTCCCTGCAGGTCTCAGCATCTACCCCAGGCAGGCTTATTGAGGAGTGACTTCCAAACAAAGGTAGTACTGTGCCTGAAAAAGAATTCTAGTGAACATAATTTTCTCCATTTCATTACTATGGGAGAACAATAGTTCTGTAGAGATTTAGCTGAGCCTCAGAGCCTTTGCTAGGTGCTAATGACTTTGCTTTCTAAGACTCTTAAGCTGGATCTCAGTTGGATCCCAAAGTCTCTTCATGGACCACTTCGTCCATGCATTCTTTCCGACCTCAGATCTCTGGATGGTCTTTCAGCTTTAATCCTCTTGCCTGTATCAGTGAAAGAAGAGATCAGAGGCTGTTCTTTCAGGCACTTTCAGCTACTTAAACCCATAATTATAGAAGTCTGATTTTTGCTGTACAGTGCTTAGCAATTTAGTTTTTAATCAAAACATCACACTCAGAACTTTAGTTGGAATGGTGGGTCAGTGATCTATTGTTACATGGAAGGATTGCCTCGTGAGTAGCTGGGATTATTAAAATATACAGCAGTGTTAGAGATTCTGGCTGGAGTCCTGATGGAGAGTGATTAGAGGTTATTTATCAAACTCTTCTGAAAGCTATTCTTTGTTCTCCTGATCATGGTTTTAGAAGAGAGTTCTTCTTGGGAGCATAGTTACAGACAGTAAAATATGTATGTGAAATACATATTTTATTTAATAATATAACATTTTATTTCTTTCAGCATATAGAGAAATATAGGAAAAATATTTGCATATCACCATACATTTCTGATCAAGATAGAGTCGTAAATCCTTCTCCAAACATGTTGGAATGATATATAAAATATAAAAGACCCTATGTGGGCTCAAAATCTAGAGGAACATCTCTCTGGGCAGAAAATCAAAGGTGGGATTGAGGTTCAAAGTATAGGTTTTCTGGGCTTCGGGTAACATGTATATAGGGACTGTATAGGGCTCACTGTTTAATGTCCCCTGCTCTGGAAATGAGGCATAAAGAGGTTATTGTGGGCTTATGACTAATTTGTGAGCCTGAGGAGTTGGGATTCAGCCTCACCAATAACAACCGAGCAAGTCTCCCACTGGCTCAGTGACTGAACTGGATTTGTTATATTTCCCCAAATCACTCTGGGATAAGGAATTTGAATCATCAATATAAGTCCACCTGGGATGGAGAGGAGAGAGAGAAAGAGAGGGAAGGCAAAAGCTCCCATTCAACAAATCTGAGACTCAAATTCTACAACAAATGAAGCAATTTTAAGCCAAGAACGAAGATAAAATAAATCAACAATCAGATGAAAAAATTAGTTTAGATAAAAATAATAACACAACAAATCCCAAAGCTATAAAGCAGATTGACAATTTTGACTATATAAAAACAAATTTACATTGCAGAAGTCACTGCATTGATTGATGGCGACAGGATTTGACTGCTAAAGAAGACTGATAGGATCCCAAATGACAATGGCTTTCAAATCTACAGTTTATTTTAGGAAAATGATGTAATATAGCAACAACATTAAAATAAGGATATGCATCACAGCCAAGGGCAGCCTGGAGAGGCTGGGTGCAAATTTCAACCGTACTCTGTCTGGAGGGCTGTACCAGGATGTACTTTATCTCTCAGATCAGGAACCACTGATGTACGCACAAAATATCTCAGAACCAGGGAGCCCCCAAAGGAGTCTCAGATGGGGCTTATTCTTACCTTGCTGGTCACTTAGGCATATTCCTTCCATGTAAGAGCTTAAGTCAGAGCTGCTCTAGCAGTCTTAGTGAGGCTGGGTATAAATCATCAGTCTCACTGCTATCAATCAACAATGCTAACAAGCTGGTATAAACTACTATGCCAAAACTCACCTAAAACCCATGGTTTCAAAGAAACACTATTAATCAGTTCATTTCATTCCTTGACCAATGCTGTGCATGTGTTTCAGCCAAACAGTTCAGGCTAATTCCAGACCTGCAGGAAGTAATCCTTGCAACACAGCCACCATAAACAAAGTCAAAAGACAAGTGACAAACTAGGAAAATGAAGTGCAGTTTACATTGTAGAAAAAAAGGTCAATTTCCCTAATATATAAAGAATTTCTACAAATCAATATTGAAAAGACTATCAGCCCAATTGAAAAATAGTAAAAGGATATGAAGAGACATCTTACAGAAATGAAAAAAAAAATCTTAAACATAAGAAAATAAGAATACAAAAAATTGTTCAGTCTTGTTCATGATACGGAAATGCTTATTGAAACTACTGAAATGCCATTTCTCACCTCTCGTTGGCAAATATCAGAAAGTTTGAGTACACATTGTGTTGGCAAGGCTATCAGCCAACCACTCTCCTCACAGCTGGTGAGTCCTTCCTTCCTTCCTTTCTTTCTTTTCTTTCTTTTTCTTTCTTTCCTCCCTTTCTTTCTTTCTTTATCCCTTCCTTCCTCCCTTCCTCCCTCCCTCCCTCCCTTCTCTCTCCCTTTCTTTCCTTCCTTCCTTTCTTCCTTTCTTTCTTTCAATATTTTTGCTTGTTTGATGTGGACCATTTCCAAAGTCTTTATTGAACTTGCTAGAATATTGCCTCTTTTATGTTTTGGTCTTTTGGCCACGAGGCATGTGGGATCCTAGCTCCCCGACCAGGGATCGAACCTGCACCCCCTGAATTGGAAGGTGACGTCCCAACCACCGGACGACCAGGGAAGTCCCAAAGTGAGTCCTTTCTTGAAAGGGTATCTGAGAATCACATTTCATTGTCTACTACGGTAAGACAACTTTGATGGAGGATTTTTATATCCACAAGCCCTTATATCAGGAATGATTTTCTTAATGTATAAATCAGTCAGTGTCTTCCCATTGTACCCAGCCGCCATCTTAATATCCTTATTCCTTGTTCCTTGTATTCCAGGTATCTTTCACCTGGGATGCAAGAAATAACAATGTAAATAAAAATTGATATTATAAGGTAGTCTACCTAATTAACTAATGACTAAAAAGAAAGCCTCTCAATTTTAGAAAGTTTAAAAGATGAAAAAATATATATTCTTGATAAAAGTTACATGATTCAACTCTGCTACTGTCATGTATAACAAAAGCAGCCACAGGACAATATGTAAACAAATAGGTGTGGCTGTATGCCAATAAAACTTTATTTATGAACAGGATTTATTTATGGATTTAACAAATCCATAATTGTATGGATTTAACACATGGGCCATTGTTTGCTTATACCCCAAAGATATAAAGTAATAATTTCATTTGGGAAATTCTAGTCAGTGGGAGTTTAGAGGAGGGAGAACTTGCACTTAGCTAGCAAATATCTAAGAGGACTTCACGAGGATGATGATACCTAATATGGAACCTTAGCACTGGGTGAAATCTCAGCTTGGGGGTATGGTAGGGAGAAAGGTGAGGGTGAGGCAGGAGGGATGCTCTTGATGGAGGAAAATATGTCAGCAAAAGCACAGTGGAGTTGGTTAACAAGAGGGTGTGTAGTAGCAACTCACTGGTTTAAGAATAGTATATATTAAGTGGACTAAAAGGAATATAGGTGGGAAGGCATGTTTGGGCAAGACCAAGAAAGTTTCAGTCAGGCAGAGGAGAATGTGTTTATTATGTAGTCACCTTGGGTGGGTTGATGATGGGCCACTGAGTCAGAGATTGGCATGGTCAGTCATGCCTTAGGAAGTCTGGTGCTCTGTGGGCCTGAAGCTTAAATAATTAGGGGGGACATTAGGTAGAGGACCTTGGAAGGGGCTCATGTGAGTGTTGGGTCCTGAAATCTAAGTTTCACTAGCCTCCTAGAACATGCACCTGTGCAGGAGATATTAAATGGGGTGGCTACAATACTAGTCTTGGTAAGAAATAACAAGAACTGGACATGTAAATGGCAGAGGGAATTGGGAAGATGGGACAAACATCAGACTCTTTTGAGGTAAAAGTGTAGGGCTTGGCAACTTGGAAGCTAAAAATAGACAGATTTACAGCATCTGCTGGAGGCAAAGAAGAGGAGGAGACAAAGATAGAGCTGAGATATACAATTTATAAGGGATAAAAAAGGTGGTGATGACATAAGCAGAAAAAGATAACACAAAAGGAGGTGCAGGTTTTCCAAGGAAGAGAATGCACTCAATTTTGAACACAGTGAGTTTAAGATTATCTAGGTGAAAATATTCAGCTGGTCATTGAAAACGTGAAAAAAGAGTTGGGAAAGAAGTCTGAATTTAGGGGTCACCGACATCAACATGAGTGTTGTGAGAGAATGAGATTATCCAGAGAGAGGATGCAGAGAGATCAGAAGTCTGTGGATGGAGCTGCCTCCTTATTTGGCAGAGGTTGAAATGGAAAAATTCTGCCTGTAGAACTCATATGCTCTCTGGATGTTCTTATTTGCTTTCTGACTGCCATTTTTTTTTAGTAGATTATTTGGAGTGAATCTACTTTTTTTAGATGCCTCATTCTATGAATTTATTTTAAATAATGGGTGATATCCAGTGGGGTAACTAATTAAGGATATAGAGGAAGGCCACACATAACAGCATTGACAGTATCAGAGTTTGGGAAAGAGTCCCAGAATCACTTTTTTTTAACAGTTATTCTCCATTTATAGTTATTATAAAATATTGGCTATATTTCCTGTGTTTTACAATATACCCTTGTAGCTTATTTTATACATAATAGCTTGTATTTCTTACTCCCCCATCCCTATATTTCCCCTCCCCACTTCCCTCTCCCCACTGGTAACTACTAGTTTGTTCTCTATATCTGTGAGTCTGCTTTTTTGCTTTTTTTAAATATTCACTAGTTTGTTGTATTTTTTAGATTCCACATATAAGTGATATCATACAGTATTTGTCTTTCTGTGACTTATTTCACTTAGCATAACACCCTCCAAGTCCGTGTTGCTGCAAATGGCAAAATTTCATTCTTTTTTATGGAATGAAACTACTTTTTATGCGTCTTTATCATCTATTAGAAGTTATAGGTATTGCCTGAAATTTAATATTTAAATAAATTATTTATATTCATTCTGACTTTAAGCACCTATTTCTTAAGATGACATTTACTGTGTTTTTTAGTCTCCTTTCATGAAGCTACAGAAGTTTGTGAAGTATATGCCTCCACCTCCTGACAGATAACCTTTAAATCTGTCTTACTTCCCTAGTATTTACAAGTACTCTACCTCAGAAGGGGTCAAACCTCTAGAACTGGAAGGAAAGAACTCTTCATAGGCATGTAATTATAAATAACAGTTATGCTCTTTTACTGTAATTACTGTTCCATTTTAGAGCTTCCATCTGTCCCTTCATGATTCCTTCTGACACTAACAGGATCTAAGAAGTTTGGTGCAAGCTTCTGGGAAAAATACATATACTTCTTGAGAACGTTTAATTACCTGGTCTCAGATGGTTGGCACAAGAAACCAGGATATTTGTTATGTTGCTATCTATCAGATTAGTCGACTTTCTTTAAGTAACCTAGTTACATACACAACATATTTTATTATACACATCATATTACTCTATTTCTCTATTGTCTTACTGATATTTTTCATGAGTTCTCCCAGTAATTACTTTTGCTGAGTATTTTGAGCAGCATATTGCTCTTCTCAGCATTCTTGGGATTATTTGAACCACGGGAGAAGTACCTTTGCCAGAGAGTTTATTAGAAAAATACTATAAAGCTGTGGTTTCCAGCCTGGTTCATTATCAGAATCACCTGGGAGACTCAAAATACACCAATTTACATTATCTGTAACCATCAATATTTTATGCTTTTTCTTGGGTTGGCATGCAATATTTTCCTTCTTCTTTCTCTCTTTATGTTTTACTGAGATATTTAATCTATTCCCATGGCTCAAAATATTACCTCTATTCTGATGATCCACAGATTTACATCTCTAGTCCAGTATGATTCACTTATGTCTCAAATTTAACATGTCCCGAACTCATGATTCTCCACTCCACCCAACCTGTTTTTTCTCCATATTTTCCTTATCAAGGAATAGCCACCATCTATGCAGATATGTAGGAAGAACCCTTGATTCTTCTCTCTTCCACACCCCACCCCAGCTCTACGCCAATCCATTACCAATTCCTGTAGATTCTTTTTTTTAATATTTCATAACTGTTCATGGTAACATCTCAATTATCCAACACTATGTAGAAGTGATATTTTCAAGGAGCTTAAGTTTCCACATAAGCAAATATGAAACCCTTTAAACCCCAACCGTAACTATTTAACTACAGTTTGACAGAAATCATTCCAACATCCACATGTAACATCCATTCCAACATGTATGTTTTCAGGCACTCTTAAGTTAACATATTTAATGATTTACTAAAGAGCTACAGTCATTATTATGTATAGTATACTTTGATATTGCTGTAATAGATTCATACACCACTGCTACTACTAATAACAACAATAGTGGCGGCAACAACGTTTGTTGAATGTCATGTGATATGCCAGATGTTTTTCTAAGCACTTTACATTTGTTAATTTATTTAGTTTTCACAGCAACCATATGTAGAGTAAGCCCCACTTTACAGATGAGGAAACTAAAACACAGAAATGTTAAGCAACATGCCCAAGATTACAATGGGAGAGCTCCTGATTTAAATATAGGTATAAGGGGCTTCCCTGGTGGTGCAGTGGTTAAGAATCCACCTGCAAGTGCAGGGGACATGGGTTTGAGCCCTGGCCCAGGAAGATCCTACGTGCCGCAGAGCAACTAAGCCCGTGTGCCACAAATACTGAAGCCTACATGCCTAGAGCCCGTGCTCCGCGACAAGAGAAGCCACCACAATGAAAAACCTGCGCACCGCAAGGAAGAGTAGCCCCCGCTCGCCGCAACTAGAGAAAGCCTGAGTGCAGCAACGAAGACCCAATGCAGCCAAAAATAAATACATAAATCTAAAAAATTAAAAAAGTAATAGGTATAAGGGCAAATGGCAAATACATGGCCATAAAGTATAATTTCAAGACAAAGTCCAGAAATCTCTGTTTGAAAAGGATAAGGATACTGGCTATTCCCTTGTCAATCTCTTTCTCTCTCCCCCCCCCGCCACACGAGTTCACCTGTCCTGTCACTGATATGAATTTTTGTTGGAATGAGGCTGTCTTCACGAGTCAGACTCCCCACTGGCACTGAGCTACTCACTGTTGCTCCCACTCTCCTGTGAGAACGTCTACTGCTCCCCTTCCACGTTTTTGCCTTTCCCCTCCGCTGTCGCCACTGGGCCCTCCAGCACCACAGCGCAGAGCTTACTGTCTACTATACTCTATTCTCCCTTTCCCCCACCCCCCACTCTCACTTTTTTTTCTTATCTCTTTTGAAGGCTGTGTTTTCCCCACATTTCTTAGGTTTTTTATCAAATATCTTTGGGTCAATATTGGTAACCAGCAGGGCCACTACTAGGTCGATATTGCCAAACTCGGGCCACTTACTTGAGGCAAGAAAGGCACCTTGTGCACAAATTCTAGACACCTTGCTTGCCTCATGCCAGTCCTGGCCTGGCCACCCAAGAAGGATGTTTCTTTTGTTGCTATTATGAAAAGGCATGGTCTCTGATTCTAATTTCTGATATTTATTTCATAATGAATCATCTCCATCTCCTCTCATTCAGGTTCAAGCCCATGTAATTCTGGACCCAATCATGTTGTAGTACCCTTCAGAAGGCTATAAATCTGTAATAGTTACAAGAGGATGGTTCAAATAATTCATCTGATTGTTAGATTCTGGGAACTCTTTCATTGGCCTGCATTAAAAGAGCTGAAACAGGGCTTCCCTGGTGGTGCAGTGGTTGAGAGTCCGCCTGCAGATGCAGGGGACACGGGTTTGTGCCCCGGTCCGGGAAGATCCCACATGCCGTGGAGCGGCTGGGCCCGTGAGCCATGGCCGCTGAGCCTGCGCGTCCGGAGCCTGTGCTCCGCAACGGGAGAGGCCACAACAGTGAGAGGCCCGCCTACAGGGGAAAAAAAAAAAAGCTGAACTAGAACAGATACTACCACTGGGTAGATATGGTGTACAATCATACCTGAGATCACTGGGATGAGCCCTGGGTACCCTCATTTCTAATGAGCTGCCTATTCTCTTCACTCCCATGCTATATATCTAGTGCATCTTTGATGGTTCCTACTTAACCCTCCAGGTCCTCTGCTGGGACTAGAATCTTGTCCAAAGAGTCAGCCCACTTGATTGATATTTGCCAAGTTCCTGCAACCCTTCCTCCTTTGTACCCCATATATCTAGCTCATGGCTCCCTGGGAGTCTATTACAAATAGATGGATCATCTAGAACTGTCACACTGATTGTAGCCTCACGTTGACTATTCCACGGAAGACCCTAGAAGAGTGCTCACTGCACTTCTGGCTACTCCCTTCCTCTCTGCCCCCGCCCCGAGTTCCCTCAGTCCCAGCTTCCTATCATTCACTGAATGCCCAAGATGCCTTCTAGCTGGGCTCATCCAAGGCAAAGCTCTAAGAATCCTAGGAACACATTTGAGCACAGATTGGAGCCGCATAAGGGCAATGCTATGAAAGGAGGAAGTTTTGCTCAAGCACAAAATCATTAACTGAAGAAGCAATGTAATCTATTGATAAGTACGCCAAGGTTTCTTAGACTTTTTAGAAAGTTACTACTTGTATTGGTCAGGGTCCTTCAGAGAAACAGAACTCGTATACGTTAAAGAGATCTATATGGGTTATTTACTCACATGATTATGGAGGCCGAGAAGCCCCAAGAGCTGTAGTTGGCAAGCTGGGGACTTAATTTTGGAAGTTGTGGATCTGTCTGAACTCTCATATGAGAGAACTGTAAATAGAAATAGTTCTGGAGGCTAGAAGTCCGAGGTCAAGGTGTTGGCAGGGTTGGTTCCTTCTGAGGCTGGGAGGGAAGGATTTGCTTCAGACCTCTCTCCTTGGGGTGAAGACGGTGATCTTTCCCTGACATTTCTTCATATTGGAGGGAAAGAAGACTTTTTCCTCTACCCTTCTGGGTTCTTTGGTCGGTCCGCTGAAAATCCCATCACACTTTCTGAGATGGGTGATAGGAAGGTCTTATCTAAAGGGCTTCAGAACACGAATCCAAACAAATGGCAGATCTGGTATCCATCTCTCTGTTCGCTCTGTTTCTCTCAGTTCGAGTGAAAGTTCCAAGCAGGCAGGTCGAGAAAGCCCTGGTTGAGAAAGCCCTTTCCAGCCATTTGGGTGGCTATGTGGGCTGGGCAGCTTGGGGAGCAGACATTGGGGAAAAATTGTTTGTGGAACTGTTGACTTGCTGGGGACAGCAGTCGCAGGACCACCGAATCCCGGAGGACTCGCCTTCCGGGATGCAGGCCGAGCCCAGCTGCCGGCGGCGTTTGCCTCAGGCGGCGTTTGCCTCAGGCGCTTCCCAGAAACCCCCGCGGTTCTGGCTGCCCCGCCCCGCCCGCAGCGCAGGCGCGCCTGCCTGACCTCTGACCTCTAAACCCGCAACGCAGTGACAGAAGACCTGAGAGAGGGGCAGAGGGAGGCGCGAAGTCAGCTTCCTTCTTTTTCCCTCCAGGTGTCCAGAGGCGGGCTCAGAGCTCTCGGAGAACTCGGTCACAGCAAGCAGGGACTCTGCAGGGCCGCTTAGGACGGGAGAGAGGAGACTAGAGGGTTAACAGAAAGGCTATTTTGTAGAGTCAGTGTATCCTTAGCGGAGTGGGAAACAGAAACAACTCGAATTTCATAGGACTGTTACCGACCAGGGTTCTTGGCCTCTTTAACCAACAGAAATTGATCAGAGGCCAGACAAGAAATTCAAGCAAAGCTTTATTGGGGCCCCTGCTGCAGCAGAGGGGAGTGAGAACAAGTAACGGTTTCCGTTGCTTGCTCCCTCCCTGGGCGGGGGAGGGCGAGCTTGTTCCTTATATGGGGGGGAGGGTAAGGGTGTGTCCAGGGGGTCAGGCTAGAGGTGTGGCTTAGGTGGTCTGCCCATCCCTTTGTGGTGTTGTGCGCAGGGGGCATGCGCAGTACCCTGCCTTTGCTGCCGACCCTCTGCTTTTGCTCCAGGCTCTTCAAAAGTGGCTGTTGGGTTTTTTGGTTTCTTTGTATCTTTTGTCCATAATTTGCCCCAACTGAACATGCAGGTAGTTACTTTTAGTCCCATACAGTTTGTTTGTATTTTGTTGCTGGAGGAAAGGTGTATCCAGGTGCAAGCACTGCAGCAAAGGGTCCCAGGTCCCAGCCGTCTCATGGCTACAAAGGGAAGCATTGTAAAATTTGAACTTTAGAGAAAAAAGGGAAATCATAACGCCTATACTGTAAGACCACCTTCAACAGCTTTAAAGTGAGAGATTTGAGGAAGCAGCCTCCTGAAGATGCTTTTTAAAGATACCTGGAAGCTCTCTGTTTCCACTGGCAGTAGCCTCATCCAAGCTTCGATGGTCTCTCATGTGGACTAATACAACAGTCTCCTTGTGGACTCCCTTCCTTATTCTTGTCTCCTCCATCCAGTGGTAAGTGGGTCTTAAATTGATTGTATATTGGATTCACCGGAAAACACACAAACTACTGGTAGTTGGGTCTCACCTGCAGAATTCTGATTTAATTGGTCTGGGGTGTGGCCTAGGTATGAGTTAAATAATTTCCCCAAGTGATTATAATGAGTAATCAGAGTTGAGACTCACCGCTCCATTCCACGTGCAGCATGCAGAGCCATATCCTTAATACCTTAATCAGTCTGCTTCAAACCTTTCAGTGTCCTCCAGTGGACCCCAGGCACTCATATTGCCATCTCCACCCTGTGCTGATCATGCTCTAGGCATCCCTGCATCTGCTGATTCTTCTGATGCATCCCCATCCCTTCATCTACCTTACTCTGCCTTGCTTCTGTACTTTCCAAGTACACCATTCCATGCAATGGACATTGGAAGTGGCTAGGTACACGTTACTTGTTGGTTATTCCTCTGCAAAGCAATCCCATCCCATCTTTCAATCATAATTTGAATTGAGAGGACCCCATTCTTCTTCCCCTATCCCAGCTTTCACACTGTGGTTGGGAATGTGACCTGGGTTTGTTTCTCAGAATGCTCCATCAGGACTAACAAGCATCCTTTCTGATAGTTTTTGGCTGGAGGCATCAGGAGTTGTGAATTGCTGGAGTTGTAAATCTGCTGCCATCTCCCTTGGCTGAGGGCGGAGAGTCATCTCCAGTAGGAGAGAAAGGGACCAGTGTGTCAGGAGGAGCACTGAGATGCAGGGTGCTCCATTTGTGTGATCCCATTTAATCCTCACGTATTCCATTAGAGTATCCATTGCTATCCCCATTTTGCTGATGAGAAAAGTAAACTCCAGAGAAATTAAGTAATATGCTTACATATTACTGTTCAGGTTAGAATCCCATTTTAGTTGTAAGAAATATTAGCTTATAAAAAACAATTTCTGAAGTATATTTACAATATTCTCTCAACCCAAGAATAAGTTTGTTGTGAACATTCCACATCAGTTTGAAAAGCCAGGTTTTAAGAATGTGCAGTTATTTATACTAGTAACACTGGTGAAGAAACAGGACACATGTTTTGTATAAGTGGTTAGTGGTGGTGCTTGTTGGCAGATTCATTAAATGGTTCTGAATGCTGTTGGCACTGGTGGATTATGTTAGTTAAAACAATGCTTTTCAAAATATAATGTGAAAAAAATAATGTGAATAGGCGTCACCTGGAATCTTGCTTAAATGCAGCTGATGATTTGCTAGAACTGAAATTTGGTCTGAAATTCTGCATTTGTAACAAGCGCTCGAGGGATGCTTATGCTGTTGGGTCCTGCACCACTCTGAGGAGCAAGGGGTTAGGATATCAGAGATGTAAGTTATATTTATTGCACCAATATCCCTGTAGCCTTCTGAAAGATTATAGCCTAAATTTTAGTCATAACCAATTGAATGCTTCACAAAATTCATTGACAGTTAGAAGGAAAAAAACTTCATCAGAGTTGATGTGCATGTGATTACTTTAAGCACTAGATACTTACTGTTCTGTTAATCTGGGGACAGGTTAGGGAAAACTTGTATAACTCTTCCGGAATCCTGGGTGAGGAATAAATTCTTACAGAATAGTGAATTGAAGCTCTGGTGATGGGGAAGCTCCAGGAAGAACACAAGTGATGGCAGTGAAGAATCCATAGAAAGAAGATATTGCTACTTAAGGTGTAAGTTCCTTCCAGAAGTCAAACACAATACACAAGCTTCAGTAATAAATGACTCTTGCTATTCAAGTGTAGAACCATCCGTGGTAAATAGAAGCCTTAATACATTTTTAAATAGTGGGTTCTTTTTTTTAAGAGAAAAATAGAGTTTTATTTTTCTCCCTATATTTCAAGCTGGCTTCATAGGAGAAACAGTTCATTTTATCAGTCTGTGAATAAACTAACTTCAGGGCTGTTCAGAAGAATTGAGACGTCTGAAAAGTTGAATACCCTGGAGTCCTTCTGCCAAATATGAGAAGAAAAATTCAGTGCCGGTAGGTACATAACAAAATTAATGAAGTTTAATGCTTCATGAGTATTTACAAAATCAAAGTTTTGAAATAGTTTTAACATTGGGAAAGGCCATAACTCCTGAAATCAGTCATTTTCTCCTTGTAACTGGGCCCGTGGGACAGTGGTATTTCTTTTGGCTTTTGGGCAGCATTATCAATATGAAGCCTTGGAGAGGAGGAAGAGTAATCAGTAAAGAGTAATTATTTCATTGTGTTTTGTGAAATGTGAAGATAAATATTTTTGTATGAATGGGATAGAGGGCAGTTTTGGAGGCTGTAGCAGATGTAAGCAAAGGGATTAAGTTGAGCAGAAAGAAGGAACTTGCTGGGCAGTCTTGAATACTTTCAGTATTTAAAAACAGCCTAAAGAAAATTCTTTGGTGATTAGACAACAGAGGCTTGTTATAACATCATGGCTTCCTTTTTTTGTTTTTTTAACATCTTTATTGGAGTATAATTGCTTTACAATGGTGTGTTAGTTTCTGCTGTATAACGAAGTGTTATACTCTTTGTTAGAATCAGCTATACATATACATATATCCCCATATCTCTTCCCTCTTGAGTCTCCCTCCCTCCCACCCTCCCTATCCCACCCCTCTAGGTGGTCACAAAGCACCGAGCTGATCTCCCTGTGCTATGTGGCTGCTTCCCACTAGCTATCTATTTTACATTTGGTAGTATATATAACATCATGGCTTCTTAATGTTGTCTGGTATTATAGAATTTAAGAAGATAACACTAGTTATCGGACCAATTGGAAGTACTGATTGAGATTTATATGCCTTTGTTTAAAAATGAGATAAATTATTATAATATGATACAGTAAGTCTCTCAAAATATTGGATTGTTGTGGACTTGGAATAATGAAAAGACTTAAAAGTTGGAAAGTTTGGAGGCTGTTATTTACTTTATTTTATTTTATTTTTTGCGGTACGCGGGCCTCTCACTGTTGTGGCCTCTCCTGTTGCGGAGCACAGGCTTCAGACACACAGGCTCAGTGGCCATGGCTCACGGGCCTAGCCGCTCCGCGGTATGTGGGATCCTCCCAGACCGGGGCACGAACCTGTGTCCCCTGCATTGGCAGGCGGACTCTCAACCACTGCGCCACCAGGGAAACCCCTGGAGGCTCTTATTAAAAATCAAGTGTATTAACCTCTTGGAGGATAGACCTGGGACCAATGAACTTATTTGTAGTCAGTCAGCAAATATTTAATGAAGATCTTCATGTGCTGGATACTGGGCTGGACATATTGTGGATACAGTAATAAAAAAAAGTCATGGTCATTTCCCTTATGAAACTTATGGAAGAAAAGGGAAACATTGAAGAAATAACTAGCTGCACATAGTGTTAACATAAGTTATTCTAGGGTCTCTTAATACTAAATAAAGTATTAATGCATTTTATTTCCTTACTTATGTGTTTAATTTAAGATAAAATTCTGAAGCAAAACCAACAAATAGTTATTCATGACTAATACAGGCAGTGAATGACCCTTGGTGCCCATCTGGTGGACATCCTCTGGCTTGGTTGTTATCCTACACACATGCCCCTTGTAGTTTTTTTCTTCAGGTGTCTTCCTTGTAAGAAACTCATTAAAATGTTGATGTCTCAGAAAATTGGTGAGATGAATCACTTTCACCAAAACAACATTTGTTATATTTAAGTTTTGAATTCTTGACTCAGATATTTTCCATTTTAGGGCTCGGAGTTCAAGCTCTTGCTCTTCCACGATGAACAGTGTTGACTATTTGCATTTGGTACTTTGTTTTATGAATCCCGTTTTGATTTACTCTTTCATCATTTGTTCATCTTGGTTGTCATAGAGGGCTGTTAAGTGATCTCTGTTTACTCTGTATACGCTTTCTTCATTTTTCAACTCACCCATTTGTACATTTCTTTAAGTGTTGAATATTGATTACATAATTTAACTACCAGAAACAACACAAGTTATTTGGTTAAGTAAACTAATGCTCAGAAAAAGTCACATCTGCTCATGTCTTTCTTTTTTTCTGTTTTTTTAATAATAGCCAATTTTTTTTTTTTCTGCGGTACGCAGGCCTTTCACTGTTGTGGCCTCTCCTGTTGCGGAGCACAGGCCCCAGACGTGCAGGTCCAGCGGCCATGGCTCACGGACCCAGCCACTCCGTGGCATGTGGGATCCTCCTGGACCGGGGCATGAACCCGCGTCCCCTGCATCAGCAGGCAGACTCTCAACCACTGCGCCACCAGAGAAGCCCTAGCCAATTATTTTTAAATTAATTAATTTATTTTTGGCTGCATTGGGTCTTTGTTGTTGCATGCCGGCTTTCTTTAGTTGCGACGAGTGGGAGCTAGTCTTCGTTGCGTTGCGTGGGCTTCTCATTGTGGTGGCTTCACTTGTTGTGGAGCACAGGCTCTAGGCATGCAGGCTTCAGTAGTTGTGGCACGCAGGCTCAATAGTTGTGGCTCACGGGCTCTAGAGTGCCGGCTCAGTAGTTGTGGCACACAGGCTTTGTTGCTCCGTGGCATGTGGGATCTTCCTGGACCAGGGCTCGAACCCGTGTCCCCTGCATTGGCAGGTGGATTCTTAACCACTGTGCCACCAGGGAAATCCCTACTCATGTCTTTCATATGTAGTATTTTCTTTAAAGAAGTATAGTTGATTTATGTTGTGATAGTTTAAGGTGTACAGCAAAGTGATCCAGTTATACACGCACATATATATACATATCTATTCTTTTTCAGATTTTTTCCATTATAGGTTATTACAAGATATTAAATATGGTTACCTGTGGTACAAAGTAGGTCCTTATTGTTTATTTTATATATAGTAGTGTGTATCTGTTAATCCCAAACTCCTCATTTATCCCTCCCCCCTTTCCCTTTTGGTAACCATAAATTTGTTTTCTATGTCTATGAATCTGTTCCTGTTTTATAAATAAGTTCATTTGTATCATTTTTTTTAGATTCCACATATAAGTGCTATCATATGATATTTGTCTTTCTCTGTCTGACTTACTTCACTTAGTATGATAATCTCTAGGTCCATCCATGTTGCTGCAAGTGGCATTATTTTGTCCTTTTTTATGGCTGACTAATGTTCCAGTGTATAAATATACCACATCTTCTTTATCCATTCGTCTGTTGATGGACATTTAGGTTGCTTCCATGTCTTGGCTATTGTGAATAGTGCTGCTGTGAACATTGGGGTGCATGTATCTTTTAAAATTAGAGTTTTCTCTTGATCCCAGGAATCGAATTGCTTCATCATATGGTAACCCTATTCTTAGTTTTTAAAGGAGCCTCCATACTGTCTCCATAGTGACTGCACCAATTTTACATGTAGTATTTTAATGGCAGAATTGGTGACATGTTTGGAGGTTAATCAGAAGTGTTTCTTAAGCTGAAGCATGAGTTTATGGGTACATGTGGGTTCCTCTATTGTTATTCTTTATGCCTTACACATGTTATAATTATTCCTTTATATCTGTTCAATATTTAATACTAAATAATAAAAAAATTGAAATTTAGAGATTATTACCTGCAATAATAGAAACCTGGAGAGAACTATGGACCCTAGAGCTTTTGAGAACTTAAAGGCCACAATTAAGCATTATACTTTGTTTCCACTGACCACACACAAAAGTGAATATTTTCATAGTATTTACCATGATACTAAAGTTATATCAAATTTATTTTGTTGAATTTGTGTCTGTTTCCTAAAATCTTTTTATTTATTTATTTATTTAATTTATTTATTTTTGGCTGCATTGGGTCTTCGTTGCTGCGCATGGGCTTTCTCTAGTTGCAGCGAGTGGGAGCTACTCTTCGTTGTGGTGCATGAGCTTCTTATTGCAGTGTCTTCTCTTGTTGTGGAGCACGGGCTCTAGGTGCGCAGGCTCAGTAGTTGTGGTGCATGGGCTTAGTTGCTCAGTGACATGATGGATCTTCCCGGACCAGGGCTCGAACCTGTGTCCCCTGCATTGGCAGGCGGATTCTTAACCACTGAGCCACCAGGGAAACCCTGTTTCCTAAAATATTGAGATTTTCTATGAAGTTGACAATATTATTGTAGTAATTCAAGGGCTGACTTGTAGGCCAAAGTCAAATGTTATGGGAAAAGTCATTTGTTAGACTGTGGCCGGAAAATTGTGTTTGTTCATTTTAATTTGTAAGTTATATTTGTCATAGCATGTGATTTTATGCATCAACTTTATGATAATTAACTCATTGAGCTTTTTAAATAAATTTGAAGGAGTTCAACAATTTAAAAAGGCTGTGAGGGGCCTCCCTGGTGGCGCAGTGGTTAAGAGTCTGCCTGCCGATGCAGGGGATACGGGTTCGTGCCCCGGTCTGGGAGGATCCCATATGCCGCGGAGCGGCTGGGCCCGTGAGCCATGGCCGCTGGGCCTGCGCGTCCGGAGCCTGTGCTCCGCAAGGGGAGAGGCCACAACAGTGAGAGGCCCGCATACCGCAAAAAGAAAAAAAAAAAAAAAAAAAAAAAAAAAAAGGCTGTGAGGATTTTTCTCTACAACAACAAAAATATCAAAACCCCCCTACATTTAAAACTAATTTCACAAGTAAATAAATAACAATGTAACTTAAAAACATATGTAGAACCTTAATTTTCTGAGAAACTGTCAACATATATAAATTAAGGTAAGGTTTTCCTGTGATCATTGAATATTTGGGTATTCTTTCACTGACTGTAAATATTACTCTCAGATGGACTTTTGAAATATTGCTTAGAATTTATTTTTTACATGTAAGTTTATACACGCACATACACACAGGTGTTATAGACAAAAATTAAAACATGCAGAAAGGGGCTTCCCTGGTGGCGCAGTGGTTGAGAGTCCGCCTGCCGATGCAGGGGATGCGGGTTCGTGCCCTGGTCCAGGAAGATCCCACGTGCCGTGGAGCGGCTGGGCCCGTGAGCCATGGCCGCTGAGCCTGTGCGTCCGGAGCCTGTGCTCTGCAACGGGAGAGGCCAAAACATGTAGAAAAAGTGTATCACATGAGACTTACCTCTAGTCGGAGTACATCAAAATGAATTGCTTTGTTAGGGACCGGGGTGCTTAGGCACTGAAACAGAAGTTAAAATTTAATTGGGAAACAGGTTGTGAAAAGTAGGCTGAGGCAGGAAGCCAGGATGGGAGCACCTGGGCTGTGAAAATGAAAAAGGATAGTGGGGGACACTCTGAGGTTAAATTGGCTTCTTCACAGCCAAGCACATGCTGTGGTCTTTACTTGGAACATTTTTCTTCCTCCTGCTACTCCCCTCCCTTCCCTCTTTTTTTGTATGGATGACTTTATTTTATCCTTAAGGTCTGAGGTCTAACTTCTCAGAAATGCTCTTACTGTCTCCACCAAATAACTCTCAGAACCTTGTTTCTGTGGTAGCACTTCCCACTACTTTCAATCATTTATTTGTTTGCTTATATTGTGGTTGTCTGTCTTCCTTCCCCATTGCTCACTTCCATTTCATTTCCAGTCTCTCAACTCCATGGAGAACTATTGTCCGTCCTACTAGAGTGTCTGGTACACAGTAACTACTCCATGGAGGTCTGGTGCCTTTTGTTGCTTTCAGGTAGTAATACAGCTATGTCATCTCTGACACAGGAGACTCAAGCAGACTTTAGAACATTTTTATACAGGGAGGTATGTAGATCCTTTGATCTCTACTCTCACCACTCCCTCTCCCATTCAGGCTTTTCTACGAATTTAACATAGGACTTTTTTTGCAGGGGGTGTACATATTTACTATTCAAGAGCTTTCATAAGTCACTGGAATTGTGCTTCATAGTTAGAAACAGAATTCTCTCTTTCCCTAGAGATGACATAATGACTAGAAGGCAAGAAGCTTTCTATCTCTGTAGAGTTTTGTCAACGCATGGAGTGCTCCCATTCTACCATTGTAGCGAGCCTTGTTTAGCCTGGGGGAGTCTGCTGACTGCTTTCAATGTTAGTTCATTGCCCCCTGGGGACTTAGTCCATTCATTCTATAATTAATTTCTAATTTATTATTGGGGGTGTGTTTACTATTCAGAAAGCATTCACTGAGTGCAGATGCATAGAGAACTTTGTATAGGGGGTTATTCTCGGGACATAAAAATTGAAGATGACATTATCCTTGTATTTGAGTTGATCAAAAACTGTCTAGAAGACCACATATTCTTATATGGAATGATGAAAAACAATTACAAATTATTTAAAACAGTGAAAAGTTAGAAACAATGTAAATGTTTAATAATGGGTGAATAGTTGAGTAAATTGTGATATATCTACATGTTAAAATTTGACTTTAAATTATATTGATAGTATAGATATGATTATATTATAAAGTTAAGTATGGAAAAAAGTCAGGATTCAAAACATGAAAAATGTAAACTGCAGGCTTCTTTTTATTGTTTTATTTTCCTTGTAACAATGAATACCATCTAACATGCTATATGATTTGCTTACTGATTAACTGATTGAAGTATAGTTGATGTACAATATTGTTAGTTTCAGGTGTACAACAGTGATTTGATGATCAAATACATTACAAAATGATCATGAGTCTAGTAATCATCTGTCACTATGCAAAGTTATTACAGTATAATTGACTGTATTCCTTATGCTGTACATTACATCCCCATGACTTATTTTATAACTGGAAGTTTGTATTGCTTAATCCCCTTCACCTGTTTTGCCAAACCCCCTACCCACCTCCTCTCTGGCAACCACCAGTTTGTTCTCTGTATCTGTAAGTCTGTTTCTGTTTTGCTTTGTGTTGGGCTGCACCCCACAGGCTTACAAGGCCTGTGCTTGCCCAGCTTCAAGACTGAAAAAAGAGCCCAGAGTCAGCGACAGAGACATCAATGATTTAATGGATGGGGGAGCTTACATGTCTGAAACAAGATCCTGGAGCAACACCCCACCATGTGCAGTGGATGGCGGAGCAGTACGTGGTGGCAGTCCTCACTCTTGGGGACAGAGGGAGGTTGCCAGTTATAGGGGGAATTGACATCAGGTTGACTCATTGGGTTACCAGGGAAGCCAGCAGAGGGACATGCCCCTCATGACCCCTTTGATAAGCATAGTGGAGATGTTCTGATCTAAGGCTAGAACAGTCATTGGCTGGGGCCTGAGACAAGTATGTAGGAAGGTCAGTCATGTGAGTAGGGTGTAGGTAAAGCAGGCACTGATCAAGCAGGGGATGCACAGAGAGCAAGAGAACAGCCATTTTGAGTGGTCTGACCATATGTTTTGTTTGTTTTTGTTTTTAGATTCCACATATAAATGAGATCATAAGGCATTTATCTTTCTCTGTCTGACATTTTCCTTAGCATAGCATACTACTCTCTAAGTCAATCCATGTTGTCACAAATGGTGAGATTTCATTCTTCTTTATGGCTGGGTAGTATTCCATTGTGTGTGTGTACGTGTGTATGTGTATAAATATATTAAAAATATATATATTTATACACACACATATATCACATTTTCTTTATCCATTCTTCTATTGATTGATATGTAGGTTGCATATCTTCACTATTATAAACAATGCTGCAATGACCATAAGGGTGAATATATCTTTTCCAGTTAATGTTTTTGGGGTTTTTTAAGGTAAATCCCGAAAGTGGAATTAATGAATTGTATGGTAGTATTATTTTTAATTTTTTGAGGAATCTCCATACTGTTTTCCATAATGGCTGCCATAGTTTACATTCCCACCAACAATGTATGGGAGTTCCTTTCTCCACATTCTCGCCAACAATTGTTGTTTGTTGTCTTTTTGATTATAGCCATTCTGAAAGGTGTGAGGTGATATCTCATTGTGGTTTTGATTTGCATTTCCCTGATGATGGGTGATGTTGAGCATCTTTTTGTGTGTCTGTTGGCCATCTGTATGTTTTCTTTGGAAAAAATGTCTATTCAGGTCCTCTGCGCATTTTTATATTAGATCGTTTGTTTTTTTTTTGATATAGAGTTATATGATTTCTATATATAATTTGGGATTAACCCCTTATCAAATACTTCATTTGCAAATATTTTCCCCCATTCAGTAGGTTGCCTTATTGTTTGTTGATGGTTTTCTTCACTGTGCAAAAGCCTTTAAATTTGATATCTCATTTCTTTATTTTTGCTTTTGTTGCCCTTGCCTGAGGAGACATTTATTAAAAATATTACTAAGAACCATGTCAAAAAGTGTACTGCCTATGTTTTCTTCTAGGTGTTTTATGGTTTCAGGTCTTACATTTAAGTCCAATTCATTTTGAGTTTACTTTTCTGTGTCATGTAAGAATATGATCCAGTTTGATTCTTTTGCATGTAGCTGTCCAGTTTTCCCAACACCATTTATGAAAGGGGATGTCTTTTCCTCATTGTATATTCTTAGCTCTTTTGTCATAAATTAACTAACTGTAGTTTACTTCTGGGCTTTCTATTCTGTTCCATTTATCTATATATAGTCTGTTTTTATGTGAGTACCATGTTGCTTTGATTACTATAGCTTTGTAGCATAGTTTAAAATCAGGAAGTGTGAAACCTCCAGTTCTTTCTCAGGATTACTTTGGCTACTGGGGTCTTTTGTGGCTCCATACAAATTTTAGACTTATTTGTTACAGTTCTGTGAAAAATGCATTGGTATTTCAATAGGGATTGCATTTGTAGATTGCCTTGGGTATTGCAGACATTTTAACAATATTAATTCTTTTAATCTATTATTTTAGTATATAATTCCATTTGTGTTGTCTTCAATTTATTTCATCAATGTCTTATCAGAGTATAGGTCTTTCATCTCCTTGGTTAAATTTATTCCTACATATTTTATTCTTTTTTATTTAATTGTAAATGAAATTGTTTCATTAGTTTTTCTTTCTTATAGTTCATTGTTAATGTATAGAAATGCAATATAATTCTGTATATTAATTTTGTATCCTGTGACTTTACTGACTTTGCATATTAAGGTCTAGTAATTTTTTAGTGGCATCACTAGGATTTTCTATAGTATGATGAAATTGACAAATAGTTTACTTCTTCCTTTCTATGTTGGGTTCTTTTTATTTCTTTTGTTGTGTGATTGCTGTGGCTAGGACTTCCAATACTATGTTGAATAAAAGTGGTGAGAGTGGGCATACTTGTCTTGTTCCTGATCTTAGAGGAAATGCTTTCAGCTTTTCATTGTTGAGTATGATGTTGGCTGGGGGTTTGTCATATCTGGCCTTTATTATGTTGAGGTACATTCCTTCTTATACCCACTTTGTTGAGAAATTTTATCGTAAATGGGTATTGAATTTAGTCAAAAGCTTTTTCTGCGTCTATTGAGAAGATAGTCGTATGATTTTAGTCTTTTATTTTGTTAATATGGTGTATCACGTTGATTGATTTGCAGATATTGAACCATCCTTGCATCTCTGGGATAAATCCCACTTGATTATGGTATATGACCCTTTTAATATATTGTTAAATTCAGTTTGCTAATATTTTGTTGAGGAATTTTACATATATGTCCAAGATAGATATTAGTCCATATTTTAACTTTTTTAATAGTTTCTGTTTGGTTTTGGTTTCAAGGTAATGCTGGCTTTGTAGAAAGAATTTGTAAGCATTCTTCAACTTTTTGGATTAGTTTGAGAAGGATCGGTATTAACTCTCCTTTAACGTTTGGTAGAATTCCCCAGTGATGCTGTCTGGTACTAGAATTTTGATTGTTTGGAGTTTTTTTTTTAATGATTCAGTTTCATCACTAGTAATTGGTATGTTCAGATTTCTGTTTCTTCCTGATATAGTCTTGGAAGATTGTACGTTTCCAGAAATTTATCCATTTTTTCTAGGTGTCCATTTATTGGTGTATGATTTTCACGGGAATCTCTTATTATATTTTGCATTTCTGTGGTGTTGGTTGAAACTTCTCCTCTTTCATTTCTGATTTTATTTATTTGAGCCATCTCTTTTTTTATTGATGAATCTGGCTGAAGGTTCATTGATTTTGTTTACTTTTTCAAAGAACCAGCTCTGAGTTTCACTGATCTTTTCTATATATTTTTTAGTCTCTATTTTATTTATTTTTGCTCTGGTTTTTACTATTTCCATTCTTCAATTAACTTTGGCCTTTGCTTTTTTTTTTCTAGTTCCTTTAGATGTATGGTTAGACTGTTTATTTTAGATTTTTCTTGTTTCCTGAGGTAGACCTGTATTGCTATAAACGTCCCTCTTAAAACTACCTTCTCTGCATTCCATAGATTTTGGAACATTGTGTTTTCAAATTCATTTTCCTCAAGGTATTTTTGACTTCCTCTTTGACTTCTTCCATGACTCATCACTTGTTTAGCAGCATGTTTTAGACTCCATGTGTTTGTATTTTTTCCAGTTTTCTTCTTGTAGTTGATTTCTAGTTTTATACTTTTGTAGTCTGAAAAGATGCTTGATATGATTCCAGTCTTCTTAAATTTATTGAGATTTGTTATGTGGCCTAAGCTGTGATCTATCCTGGAGAATGTTCCATGTGCAATTGAATATAATGTGTATTCTGCTATACAGTAGGTCCTTGTTGTTTATTTTACATATAGTAGAGTATGTGTCTTAATCCCAAACTCCTAATTTATCCCTCCCTTCCCCCCTTTCCCTATTGGTAACCATAAGTTTGTTTTCTATGTCTGTGAGTCTATTTATGTTTTGTAAATAAGTTAACTTGTATTATTTTTTAGATTGCACATATAAGTGCTATCATATGATATTTGTCTTTCTCTGTGTGACTTACTTCATTTTGTATGATAATTTCTAGGTTCATCCATGTTGCTGCAAATGACATTATTTCATTCTTTTTTATGGCTGAGTAATATGCCATTTTGTGTGTGTGTGTGTGTGTGTGTGTATACACACATACATACATACACATGTATACATCACTTCTTTATTCATTCATCTGTTGATGGACAGTTAGGTTGCTTCTATGTTTTGGCTATTGTAAGTAGTGCTGCTATGAACATTGTGGTGCATGTATCTTTTTGAATTAGAGTTTTCATCTTTTCTGGATATACTACCAGGAGTAGTGTTGCTGGATCATATGGTAGTTCTAATTTTAGTTTTTTTTTTTTTTTTTTTTAATTTAATCTAGGTACAGGTACTTTATTTACAAATATTTAGATTAACAGCATTTTGTTACATCAAGTGAAGAGTACAGCAGTCTGAATAACTCCTGTCACAAAAACAATTAAGACCCACTGTAACTAACTTTGGGAAATCAGGGGACTGCACCTAAACAAGCCACAGTCTTTAGTTTGTGATTGCTACCTTATATCCCAATGGGTGGTTTGTTTGTTTTGTTTTTGTAAATATATACACACACCAGCAGGTCATGGTCCCTGGGCAAGTCCCTTGTGATGCAACAGTGTAAGCAAAATGGATCACTGTTAAGTCTTTAACAGAATACACTGATCTACTTCAGGTATCTTGTTTTTTAAAAAGTTAAACAAAGACAGAAAGGTGAGTCCACAAATTACCCAAATCCTATTTTCTGCACATTCCAGTTTTGGCTTTTATTTAACACTGACTATACAATACTCTGGTACTACCACATGTTTACAACCCAGAAAGCTGTATTTTTGACATTAGTGTCTGTAAATAGGGATTTAAAATGTGTATTTTAAACACAACAGTTGAGCTGAGAGTGCATTGTATATAATATACTGAGGTTTACCTATCCTACTTCAAATAACTTCTCAGTTCCCAGCCCGAACCATAAACTCAATTAGAAATCAATCAACAGAAGTAAAGAGCTTGGTAAAACATAAGTTTGCTTTCTAAAGAAATAAAAGATTGTTTCCCTTGCAATACAGTATTCTGTCAGTGGCCAAACCACCTAGTGCAAAGTAATAACTTACTTTGTATCAGCACAAATATTGGAACACCGTTAGAAACACTTTCCCTTTTACAAAACAGTTTATGCCAACATGACATAAAATAGCCCCTCATACTAAGAACACGGGGGATATCTTAGATTATTTCACTGTAGTGTTAAAAATGCACAATTTAAAATCCCTTAACAGCAGACCTGCAGTTCTGGCTGTCTGGTTCAGAATCTCACCATTCCAAGAAGATACAGGTATAAAAGCTTAAAATGTGCAATAATAAACCCAGCCTTTTTTCTTTTTCTATATAGTAAGGCAAGAAATGCAGCCTGTAATGCAAAACGTTTACAGAAAGAGAAAAGCAGGTTAGCACATTATTGATTGCACAAGAACAGTTAAGAAAATCAGCAGGTAAGCCACAGTGCAAAGATGGAACAGAATCTACTAGTGTTAATCCTCTCACGCCAGGAGCTCCTTCCAGCATAATGTCCCCAAACACTGCCAGCACCAAAGGGTGGAGCCAGTATATCCTGTGAACTGCAGTTGTGTCTATTTCTTTATGTGAAATGGAAGGGAGTAACACAGTCACATATAGGTCATACTGTACAAACTGGTATTTTATACTGTTCCAATGCCAGTAATCAATTTATTTTCTTCATTAAAATAATATACACAGAATGTATTGTTAGTTCGGTTCCTTCAAATTTTATACATATTTACTTTCTGCTAAAGAGAAAAAGATAAAATGGTGTAAAAAAAAGGATAAAGCTATTAATTACGCACAAGAGAAAAGGTAAATGGATATTTTCCCTGTGCAAGGCTAAGACAGAAGCAAACCGCCTCAAGAAAAATGCCACCCACACAACAGGGAATTTATCCAACAAAAACAAAAGGCTTTAAAGGACCCCTTCTCTATCATCAGAAGTCACTTCACAGCAATAAACTTATGGGTTATAACAGACATACCTGAACAGTTAAAAATGGAAGAAAGGCTTAAGATATCATCAAATTAAACCGTACAATGAGGCAAAGCCTTGCCAAAAAGAGGGAGGGGTAAAACTCAAGTCCAGCATCAGTGCTCAGTTTAAATCATGTATTGGTGACATACCTATCACAAGGACAATCAAGGGGGAAAAAAAGTCTAGATTTACCATGCAGAAGAGATTTATTACTCTACTTGCCTTTGATAACCTGATTACATCTAGTTGTTTAGCAGTTTAGTATTGTGTTAAACTGTTTTTACAACAGAGTTGTTTTTTCTTTTTAATTAAACCCAGTAAGATGTACAGAAGACAATGAGGCAGCAAGTAAAAAGTACTGCTTCCAACAGACAGAGGTGAAAGGTCAAATGAGAGCCACGGCAAAGAGGTCACTAGCAGCCACAGCCTTCTCTCTGGGGTTGGGGTTCACTGGTTAGCCGGCCTCCCTGTGGGGCTGAAGGTTTGTGTTGTACGCCAGACTCGGCAGCATTCAGATCCAAGCTTCCATCCTGAATGTTCTGATAGATTTTCTTGGCAGCCTCAAGGAAAGCATCTTCTACGTTCTCTCCCGTTTTTGCACTTGCTTCAAGGAACAATAAGCCATTTTCTTCAGCAAACTGGCTTCTTCATATGTAACATCTCTCTGTGCCTCCAAATCTGCTTTATTTCCTATGAGAATTATTACAGTATTTGGATTGGTGAGATTCCTTGCATCTGTCAACCAGCTGCTTAAGTGATTATATGTACTTCTTCTAGTGATATCATACACCATAAGTGCTCCCGCAGCTCCTCTGTAGTAGCTTCGTGTGACAGCCCTAAACCTCTCCTGTCCTGCTGTATCCCAAATCTGCAGTTTGATTTTTTGGCCACTAACTTAAATTATTCTTTACCAAATTCAACACCAATTGTATGAGGACAGTCAGCCATAAACTTTTTTTCTGTAAATTGATGAAGCAAGCAAGATTTTCCTACTCCCATGTCCCCAATAATAATATATTTAAAGATGTAAGAGTAGTTGTATGGTGCAGTTGCCATTGTGGCACTGGGGGGTTGCTGGTGGCTGGGCAGCTTTCCGGGAGTGAGGGGGGCGTCAGGACGAGGAAGAGGAGGGCGGGCGCAGCAGGAGGGGGGCGGGGGCGGTCGGCCGAGGCGCCGGCAAGCAGCGGGCAGGCCGAGAAGCTGCAGACGCACTGGCGGCAGTGGCGGTGGCAGCGGCGACGCTCCTGCGGCTCCCTCAGGGTCTTCCTCGGGCACGTCCAAGATGGCCCTGATTTTAGTTTTTAAGAAACCTCCATACTGTTCTCCATAATGGCTGTGCCAATTTACATTCCCACCAACAGTGTAGGAGGGTTCCCTTTTCTCCATGCCTAAAAGGATAAAGTTTGACCGTCGACTGTAGTTATTAACTTGGCAGTTGTTCTAACAAGTGCATTCACTACAAAGTTGGGAAACTTTAATCTGTTTTGGTTGGATGACAGGCAAACAACATTGTGTTTCTTGCGTTTTCAGCAATAATCTTTTTAGCTCTCTTCGGTATACCATAAATATTTTGTTAGGTTGTTTTAGTAATCCATGAGCCAAGAAGAACTTTAGGAGGCACATAGAAGTTGCCTTCTTTAGTTGTTACTGTCCATGAGAGGAGTAAAACACAGAACACATGAGCTATGGGTAGTGGGATACAATTTGGTATTGAAGTGCAAGGAAAGGGATTTGATTTAGAGATAATCAGTATGAAATAAAATTCATGAACCTTTCTATTTCTAAAGATAACTTTAAAGAGTTGAATGTGAAAAACTATTCTGAAAAAATCAACATCCATATATTTTCCATTTAAAATTTAAATTAAAAATACCACCTTTCTTTTTAAGACATTCAGTCCCAAGGAGAGAAAGAATTTCTTAATCTCTCAACCTTAGTGCTCCTTCATCTTTAGCATGCACCACCTGGGAATCTTGCTAATGCAGATTCTGATTCAAGACCCGACCCTGCATTTCTGACAATGTAGGTCAGTGCTCCACTGTACTTGTTTTCCCTGGGTCCACCACCTCTCCCGCCCCCTCCCAAATGACCCAAGTCTGTAAGAATAGAAGCTATTTACGGAAAGCATGGTTTAAAATTTTCTCTGCATACCCAGGTTTGTCTTGTACACCTCTTGCCACTCAGTGATGTTCAATAAGCACCAACTGATTGTGGCACCAGGAATTGTCTAAAAATATTGGTTTTCCTTAGTGCAACTTGGAATTACTTGCAGAGAATTCAGCAATACTCTTAGAGGCATTTAAAAATAACACTCTAATCTCTAAAAGTGGTAGTGTGGGAAAAGCATGAAACTGGGAGACATACTACCTTTGAATATAAACCCTGGCTCAGTCATTTACTACGTGTGATACCTTAAGTATGTAATTTCAGCTCTCTGAGTCTCAGTTTCTTCATCAGTAAAATGGTGGAGTTAATGCCTACCTTGCAGGGTGGTTGTGAAAATTAAAGGAAAGAATATATGTAAAACATCTAGTCCAGGGTTTAGAATATAGCAGGCACAGAGTAAATGCTAGGTTCTTTTTTTTAACCTCTTCTACTATTCTTTGATCTGAATCAGAGGAGTAAAATTTCTTCAGGTTTGAAAGTCACAGCCAAGAGAGAGTTAAGTAAAAAAGTCAGAAAAAGGTGCATATCCCTGTAATTAGTCTCTACTTAAGATCTAAACTTACCTTGTGTATTTTGAAAAGGAAAAATATATTATGTAAAATGACTTTCATCAAAAAATTAGCACAGTTGGTGTTTTGTATATAAAAGTTAAGCTTATTTAGAGGGAAACCACTTTATTATTTGGACTAAAAATGTTCAACCTTTTTTTGGTTACAATTGGAGCTAAAAGTTACTCAGATTTATGAAATATGGCAGAGTTAAATCTTGCTCACTTTTGAAAATCAAGCTGTATTAATTTGATTTGCTGCTTAACAGTATTACTTCAAACTTAGTGGCTTAAAAGAGCACTCATTATTTCACAGTTTCTATGGATCAGGAATCTGGTCACAGCTGATTTTCAACAAGGATACAATAAGGGGATCAGACAGGTCTGGGTTCTCATCTAAAGACTCCAGTGGGAAAGTATCTGCTTCTAAGCTCACATGTTTTTTGGCAGAATTCAGTTCCTTGGGGTTGTAGGGCAGAGGGCTCCAATTTCTTGATGGCTGTTGGCTGGAGGCCACCCTTAGTCCCCGGAGGCTGTCTTAAGTTCTTTGCCACAGGGTCCTCCCCACATGGCCACTTGATTCTTCAGAGCCTGCAAGGGAGAGAATCTTTTTGTGAGATGGGGGTCACTATCTTATGTAACATAATCATGCAAGTGACACTTCATCACTATTGGCTAAAAGGAAGAAATACGTCCTGCCCACATTCAAGGGGGGATTATATAAGGGCTTAGATATAAGGGATCATGGGGGCACCGTAGAGTCTGCTGCCACACAAACATGTGTCTGAAAATAAAATGAATATTAACATATCAGTAAAAGAAAGCTACTATGATCATATATACATGTAGCAAATCATTATGTTGTACACCTTAACCTTATACAATGTTATGTGTCAATTCTATCTCAATAAAACTGGAAAAAATAAATTACAAAACACAAAAGAAACAAAAAACCAAACCAAAACAAAAAGAGAGCTAATTTTTTTTCAACTTCTTATCCCCTTTGATGTTAACCATATCATGTATGGAAAGTCTCTATATTCACAGAACAAACTGTAGAACACAGGAGGAAAAATTCCCTGGAACTCATTGGATATAAATCTGTGACTTGGAACTTAGTTTAATCAATCAAATTTTATGAATAACTTTATCAGAAATTTCTGCTTTGATGTTTTCATGATGTTCACAGAGTACTGAAAACAAAAATTTACCCATACAGACACCAATTTCTCTATTAAAAACTGATTTAGAATATTTTTAACAATGGTATAATTTTGGAATGTTTTTAAAGGTGGTACCTGTGCCACTTAATTTTGTGAGTTGCAGGCAAGAATGAAGAGGCTTTGTCACCATAGTTTGATAGAGAGATCTGGAAAAACCCTGGGCTGCCTTCCCTAACTCCAAACCAGAAACTTCTCTGCATCTGAGATTTTGATGGTATTTGCCCCAGTCAACCAATGAGTATGTACCTTAATTTTCAGCTTAACCAATTCCTCAAGTAGTAGGCTCTCTGAATCTCAAAACCAAAGTATGTAAATCAGAATTAATTTACTAGCTGATTCTTAATAAAATTGCTCCAGTTAATTTCTTCTGGACTTGAAATCAGAAATGTTATTAGATGAAAAACATCTATGCTTAGTATCTTATCTCCAGTAGCAATCATAGCATACAGTTCTAGTTTAAAAACCTTTATTAATATGTTTTAGAGACAGCTGGAAGCACTATTTGCTGAGTAGCAATGTTCATATATATATGTGTGTGTGTGTGTGTATGTGTATATATATATATATATATATATATATATATGCATACACCTATATATTCTAAAACCATTCATCTACAATTTCTCTGCTTTTAGAAAGGAAAAATTTACATATATAAATAAAGACAAAGATAAATAATAATACATTCCTTCATTGTTTCTCTTTCTAACACTTCACTCTTGAAATTATTTATTCTTTATGATTTTGAATGTTTTTTTATTGAATGTTTTCAATATCTGCAAATCAATCAGTGTGGTACACCACATTAAAAATAGAAGAATGAAAACCATATGATTATCTCAATAGATGCAGAAAAAAACTTTTGATAAAATTCAACATCTATTTATGATAAAACTCTCCAGAAAGTGGGCATAGAGGGAACTTAGCTCAACATAATAAAGGCCATGTATAACAAACCCACAGCTAATATCAAACTCAATGGTGAAAAACTGAAAGCATTTCCTCTCAGATCAGGAACAAGACAAAGATGTCCACTCTCACCACTTGTATTCAATGTAGTTTTGGAAGTCCTAGCCATGACAATCAGAGAAGAAAAAAAATGAAAGGAATCCAAACTGGAAAAGAAGAAATAAAAGTGTCACTGTTTGCATATGACATGATACTATACATAGAAAATCCTAAATACACTACCAGAAAACTACTATAGCTCATCAATGAATTTGGTAAAGTTGCAGGATACAAAATTAATACAGAAATCTGTTGCATTTCTATACACTAAGAATGAAGAGTCAGAAAGAGAAATTAAGGAAACAATCCCATTTACCATGGCATCAAAAAAATAAAATAAAATACCTAGAAATAAACCTACCTAAGGAGGCAAAAGAGTTGTACTCTGATAACTGTAAGACACTGATGAAGGAAATTGAAGATGACACAAAGAAATGGAAAGAATATCGTGTTGTTGATTGGAAGAATCAATGTCAAACTGACTATACTACCCAAAGCAATCTACAGATTCAGTGCAATTCCTATCAGATTACCAATGGAAGTTTTCACAGAACTAGAACAAAAAAATTTTAAATTTGTATGGAAACACAGACAACCCCGAATAGCCAAAACAATTATGAGAAAGAAAAATGGAGCTGGAGGAATCAGGCTACTTGACTTCAGACTACACTACAAAGCTGTAGTCATCAAAACAGTATGGTACTGTTGGACAAACATTATGGACAAAACCAGAAATATAGATCAGTGGAACAGGAGAGAGAGCCTAGAAATAAACCCACACACATATGGTCAGTTAATATACAAAAAAGGAGGCAAGAATGTACAATGGAGGAAAGATGGTCTCTTCAATAAGTGGTTCTGGGAAAACGGGACAGCTACGTGTAAAAGAATGAAATTAGAACATTCTCTAACACCATACACAAAAGTAAACTCAAAATGGATTAAAGACCTAAATGTAAGACCAGATACTATAAAACTATTAGAGGAAAACATAGAACACTCTTTGACATAAATCGCAGCAGTATTTTTTTAGATCCACCTCTTAGAGTAATGGAAATAAAAACAAAACAACAGCAACAACAAAAAAACAAATGGGACCTAATGAAACTTAAAAGCTTTTGCACAGCAAAGGAAACTATAAACAAAATGAAAAGACAAACTGCAAAATGGGAGAATATATTTGCGAATGATGTGACTAACAAGGGATTAAACTCCAAAATATACAAATAGCTCATACAGCTCAATATCAAAGAAAAAAGTAACCCAATCAAAAAATGGGCAGAATATCTAAAAAGGCATTTCTCCAAAAAAGACATACAGATGACCAAAAGGCACATGAAAATATGCTCAATGTCACTGCTCATTAGAGAAATGCAAATCAAAAATACAATCAGGTATCACCGCACACGGGTAGAATGGCCACCATCAGAAAATCTACAAATGATAAATGCTGGAGAGGGTGTGGAGAAAAGGAAACCCTCTTACAGTGTTGGTGGGAATGTAAGTCGGTGCAACCACTATGGAAAACAGTATGGAGATTCCTCCGAAAACTTAAAATAGAGCTACCATATGATCCTGCAGTCCCACTCCTGGGCATATATCTGGAGGAAATCATAGTTCAAAAAGATACATGCACCTCAATGTTCATAGCATCACTATTTACAACAGCCAAGATATGGAAGCAGTGTAAGTGTCCATTGACAGATCAATGGATAAAGATGTGGTATATATATGTTCAATGGAATATTGCTCAGCCATAAAACAGAATGAAATAATGCCATTTGCAACAACATGGATGGGCCTAGAGGTTATCATACTAAGTGAAGTAAGTCAGACAGAGAAAGACAAAAATCATATGATATTGCTTATATGTGGAATCTAAAAAAATGATACAAATGAACTTATTTACAACACAGAAAAAGACTCACAGATAAAATAACCAACAAGGGCCTACTGTATAGCACAGGGAAGTATACTCAATATCTTGTAATAACCTATAATGGAAGAGAATGTGATAAGAGACTATATATATATGTATAACTGCATCACTTTGCTGTATACCTGAAAATAACACAACTTTATAAATCAAATATATTTCAATAAAAATTTAGAAAATAAAAATAAAATAAATTAAATGTTTCTTTTTCCTTCTTACAAAAGTAGAACAAAATAATCACCAGTAATACCAGAACCAAGAGAGTATCAATAATATGTTGGTCTGTTTCTTCCCAGCCATATTTTTATGTATATGCATGCATATATGTATTCATATATATATATATTTATATAAGCATATAGAATATTATGTAGTATTATGTTATTAAATATTATATATATATATTATGTGTGTGTTTAAGTATGTATGTATTTTGAAAACTTCTGCTTTTGTCCCTTGGCAATATATCAACAAAGTATTATCAACTGATAATTTAGGAGATTTATAATCATGGGGCTTTTTAAACATTTTTATTGGGGTATAATTGCTTTACAATGTTGTGTTAATTTCTGCTGTATAACAAAGTGAATCAGTTATATGTATACATATATCCCCATATCCCCTCCCTCTTGTGTCTCCCTCCCACCCTCCCTATGCCAACCCTCTAGGTGGTCACAAAGCACCGAGCTGATCTCCCTGGGCTATGCATCTGCTTCCAACTAGCTATCTATTTTACATTTGGTAGTGTATATATGTCAGTGCTACTCTTTCACTTCATCCCAGCTTACCCTTCCCATTCCCCAGGTCCTCAAGTCTGTCCTCTACCTTTGCGTCCTTATTCCTGTCCTGACCCTAGGTTCATGAGAATCTTTTTTGTTGTTGTTGTTAGACTCCGTATATATGTGTTAGCATGCAGTATTTGTTTTTCTCTCTCTGAGTTACTTCACTGTGTATGACAGACTCTAGGTCCATCCACCTCACTACAAATAACTCAATTTCGGTTCTTTTTATGGCTGAGTAATATTCCATTGTATATGTGTGCCACATCTTCTTTATCCACTCATCTGTTCATAGACAATTAGGTTGCTTCCATGTCCTGGCTATTGTAAATAGTGCTGCAATGAACATTGTGGTACATGACTCTTTTGGAATTATGGTTTTCTCAGGGTATATGCCCAGGAGTGGGGTTGCTGGGTCATATGGTAGTTCTACTTTTAGTTTTTTAAGGAACCTCCATTTTCTTCACAGTGGCTGTATCAATTTACATTCCCACCAACAGTGAAAGAGGGTTCCCTTTTCTCCACACCCTCTCCAGCATTTATTGTTTCTAGATTTTTTGATGATGGCCGTTCTGACTGGTGTGAAGTGATACCTCATTGTGGTTTTGATTTGTATTTCTCTAATGATTAGTGATGTTGATCATCCTGTTATGTGTTTGTTGGCATTCTGTGTATCTTCTTTGGGGAAATGTCTATTTAGGTCTTCTGCCCATTTTTGGATTGGGTTGTTTGTTTTTTTGATATTGAGCTGCATGAGCTGCTTGTATATTTTGGAGGTTACTCCTTTGTCAGTTGTTTCATTTGCAAGTATTTTCTTCCATTCTGAGGGTAGTCTTTTTGTCTTGTTTATGGTTTCCTTTGCTGTGCAAAAGCTTTTAAGTTTCATTAGTTCCCATTTGTTTATTTTTGTTTTTATTTCCATTTCTGTAGGAGGTGGGTCAAAAAGGATCTTGCTGTGATTTGTCATAGAGTGTTCTGCCTATGTTTTCCTCTAAGAAGTTTGTAGTGTCTGGCCTTACATTGAGGTCTTTAATCCATTTTGAGTTTATTTTTGTGTATGCTGTTTGGGAGTGTTCTAATTTCGTTCGTTTACATGTAGCTGTCCAGTTTTCCCAGCACCACTTATTGAAGAGGCTGTCTTTTCTCCCTTGTATATTCTTGCCTCCTGTCAAAAATAAGGTGACCATATGTGCGTGGGTTTATCTCTGGTCCTTCTATCCTTTTCCATTGATCTATATTTCTGTTTGGAGAGGCTGTCTTTTCTCCATTGTATATTTTGCCTCCTTTGTCAAAGATAAGGTGACCATAGGTGCATGGGTTTATCTCTAGGCTTTCCATCCTATTCCTTTGATCTGTATTTTTGTTTTTTTGCCAGTATCATACTGTCTTCATTACTGTAGCTTTGTAATATAGTTTGAAGTTGGGGAGCCTGATTCCTCCTGCTCTGTTTTTCTTTTTCAAGATTGCTTTGGCTATTCAGGGTCTTTTCTGTTTCCATATAAATTGTAAACTCTTTTGTTCTAGTTCTGTGAAAAATGCCATTTGTAGCTTGATAGGGATTACATTGAGTCCGTAGATTGCTTTGTGTAGTATAGCCATTTTCAGTGCTGATTCTTCCAATCCAAGAACATGGTATATCCATCTGTTTGTATCATCTTTAATTTCTTTCATCAGTGTCTTATAGTTTTCTGCATACAGGTCTTTTGTCTCCTTAGGAAGGTTTATTCCTAGGTATTTTATTCTTTTTGTTGCAGTGGTAAATGGGAGTGTTTCCTTAATTTCTCTTTCAGGTTATTTGTTGTTAGTGTATAGGAATGCAAGAGACTTCTGTGCATTAATTTTGGATCCTGCTACTTAACAAATTCATTGATTAGCTCTAGTAGTTTTCTGGTAGCATCTTTAGGATTCTCAATGTATAGTATCATGTCATCTGCAAACAGTGACAGTTTTACTTCTCTTCTGATTTGGATTCCTTTTATTTCTTTTTCTTCTTTGGTTGCTGTAGCTAAAACTTCCAAAACAATGTTGAATAAAGTGGTCAGAGTGGGCAACCTTGTCTTGTTCCTGATTTTTGTGGAAATTGTTTCAGTTTTTCACCATTGGGAAGGATGTTGGCTTTGGGTTTGTCATATATGGCCCTTTATTATGTTGAGGTAGGTTTATGCCCACTTTCTGGAGAGCTTTTGTCTTAAATGGTGTTGAATTTTGTTGAAAGCTTTTTCTTCATCTATTGAGATTATTATATGGTTTTTACTCTTCAGCTTGTTAACATGGTTTATCACATTGATTGATTTGTGTATACTGAAGAATCCTTGCCTTTCTGGGATAAACCCCACTTGATCATGGTGTATGATCCTTTTAATGTGCTGTTGGATTCTGTTTGCTAGTATTTTGTAGAGGATTTTTGCATCTATTTTCATCAGTGATATTTGTCTGTAGTTTTCTTTTTTTGTGACCTCTTTGTCTGGCTTTACTATCAGGTGATTTTGAGCCTCCTAGAATGAGTTTGGGAGTGTTCCTCCCTCTGCTATATTTTGGAAGAGTTTGCGAAGAATAAGTGTTAGCTCTTCTCTAAACATTTGATAGAATACACCCATGAAGCCATCTGGTCCTGGGCTTTTGTTTATTGGAAGATTTTAAATCACAGTTTCAATTTCAGTGCTTGTGACTGGTCTGTTCATATTTTCTGTTTCTTCCTGGTTCAGTCTTGGAATTTGTACTTTTCTAAGAATTTGCTGATTTCTGCCAGGTTGTCCCTTTTATTGGCATATAGTTGATTATAGTAGTCTTTCACGATCCCTTGTGTTTCTGCAGTGTCCGTTGTAACTTCTCCTTTTTCATTTCTAATTCTGTTGATTTGAGTCTTCTCACCTTTTTTCTTGATGAGTCTGGGTAATGGTGTGTCAATTTTGTTTATCTTTTCAAAGAACCAGCTTTTAGTTTTATTCATTTTTGCTACTGTTTCCTTCATTTCTGTTTCATTTATTTCTGATCTGCTCTTTATGATTTCTTTCCTTCTGCTAACTTTGAGTTTTATTTGTTCTTTCTCTGGATCCTTTAGGTGTAAGCTTAGATTGTTTATTGGAGATTTTTCTTATTTCTTGAGGTAGGATTGTATTGCTGTAAACTTCCCTCTTAGAACTGCTTTTGCTGAATCCCGTAGATTTTGGGTTGTCGTGTTTTCATTGTCATTTGTTTCTAGGTATTTTTTGATTTCCTCAGTGATCTTTTCGTTATTTAGTAGCATATTGTTTAGCCTCCCTGTGTTTGTATTTTTTATCATTTTTTCCCCTGTAATTGATATCTAGTCTCATAGCTTTGTGGTCGGAAAAGATACTTGATACGATTTCAATTTTCCTAAATTTACTGAGGCTTGATTTGTGACCCAAGATATGATGTATCCTAGAGAATGTTCCATGAGCACTTGAGAAGAAAGTGTAGTTTGTTGTTTTTGGATGGAATGTCTTATAAATATCAGTTAAGTCTATCTGGTCTAATTAGTCTTTTTTTTTTGTTTTTTGTTTTTTTGTTTTTTGGCTGTGTTGGGTCTTCATTACTGCACACAGGCTTTCTCTAGTTGCAGCAAGTGGGGGTTATTCTTCGCTGCATTGTGCAGTCTTCTCATTGTGGTGGCTTCTCTTGTTGCAGAGCATGGGCTCTAGGCATGTGGGTTTCAGTAGTTGAGGCATGCAGGCTCAGTAGTTGTAGCTTGTGGGCTCTAGAGCGCAGGTTCAGTAGTTGTGGCACACAAGCTTAGTTGCTCCACAGCATGTGGGATCTTCCTGGACCAGGGCTCGAACCCATGTTCTCTGCATTGGCAGGTGGGTTCTTAACCACTGAACCACCAGGGAAGCCCCCTAATGTGCCTTTTAAAGCTTGTGTTTCCTTATTTATTTTCATTTTGTATGATCTGTCCATTGGTGAAAGTGGGGCGTTAAAGTCCCCTACTATTATTGTGTTACTGTCAATTGCCCCTTTTTATGGCTGTTTGCCTTTGCCTTATGTATTGAGATGCTACTATGTTGGATGCATAAATATTTACAATGGTTATATCTTCTTTTATTGATCCCTTGATCATTGTGTAGTGTCTTTCCTTGGCTCTTGTACTAGTCTTTATTTTAAAGTCTATTTTGTCTGATATGAGTATTGTTACTCCAGCTTTCTTTTGATTTCCATTTGTATGGAATATATTTTTCCATCCCCTCACTTTCAATCTGTATGTGTCCCTAGGTCAGAAGTGGGTCTCTTGTAAGACAGCATATATATGGGTCTTGTTTTTGTATCCATTCAGCGAGTCTATGTCTTTTGGTTGGAGCATTTAATCCATTTACATTTAAGGTAATTATTGATATGTATGTTATAATCATGCTTTGAATTGATTTTCTCTGATAAATTCCTACTCAACTTTTCTGTAACATGCACTTGCTAACATACTACACATTTTTATTTTAAATGGTCATAAAAACATCTCATTAGTTGCCCAGTAATTTATAGAGTGTTTGTCTTCTTACTGCTACCCTCACAAAGAAGGGAAGAATGTTTGATTAGAGATCAGAAAGCACATGTCATCACTATTTTCCGAATCAAGAAATCAGCTTTACAGTTTCTAAGTTTCACAACCTTTTTTTATTTCTCAACAAATTCCAACCAAAAAACACTGTGTTTTGGGAAGGGTGCCTACAGTTGTGCTGTCATTAATAACATTGCCATGTCCACTTGTTCTGAGTAGTTGTTCCTATAAACCATCTCTTGTAGAGTCTAAGAGTAAAGATTCTGTGTCTTTGCTTGTTTTAAAAATACCACCACAATTTTACTGATAGTGGTGTAGTGATGTAAAGGTATCTTACTGCTATATATGTATCACTAACTGGCTTGTTTAAAACACTGATATTTCAGTTGCTATTTCTGCATTTAAAAATTCCTCCAAAACTGAGCAGCTTAAAACAACCGTTTTTATTTTGCTCTTGGATTCTGTACTCTGGAATTCCGACAGGGCTTAGTGGAGTTGGATTGTCTCTGGTCCCCTATGCTTTGGGCCTCAGATGGAAAGTCTAAAAGGCTAAAAGTGGCTGGACAGATGGTGTTTGGGCTTCTCTGAAGGCTTGTTCCCTCATCTGCCTGGAGCCTAGGCTGGAGTGACTCAAGGCGAGGACCCCAGCAGGTGTTCCTACACAAGGCATTTCTATGTGGCCTGACTTCCTCACAGCATGGCACAAGGAGGATAGTTGGACTCATATATGGTGGTGGCTCAGGGATCAAAATTCGAGCATTCTGGCCTGGATTTTCACAGCCCAGCTCAGAAATCACACAGTTGTGAGGAGGCCATCCTCCTCAGATGGTGAAGGCAAGTGTAACCATCTGGTGTGAATCACATTGCTCTAAAAGGGGAGCACGGGGTGTGGTTATTGCTGTAGGTAATGATAGACTGCCTCTAATCCAGAAAACTTGTGTTTGCTTTCAAACAAAGAAGTAAATATAGACATTGAAAACTTATTAATGATTCACCATACTTTATTGGTCAGGGCAATCAGAAGCCCACGCAGATTTGGGGAGAGTAAACATATATCCTCTCCTTTTGAAGGGAGCAGTACCAAAAAATTGGGGCTACATTTTAATATTTCATACATAAAATTGTATTTTTATACATAAAATACAGTTTTCATACATAAAATTGAATTTTTATTTTTTCTTTTCTAGTTATGAAAAGAGATACTCTGCTTAATCAAATATGCTGTTTAACAGACAGTTCTCTTATATAATATCCATGACATGATATTATTGGATAAGTTGTATATTAACCTCTTTGACTTGTAGATGTGCAAAGCATTTAAATAAAACATTAAGCTATATCAAATAGCATATGTAATTTTGCTCTGAAGATGCATGAGACAGTTTAGGATACTTTAGGATCAAAATTATGAACACTAATTTTGTTGAAGGTGTGCTTGAGAACCATTAATACAACACTGGACAATTAAACACGCTGTTTTTTCATTAGTGTGGTCAGGATGATGTCAATCACAGGTGATGACTTATTTACATGTCTGCATTGTAGACTGCCCCTAGACTTTTATTATATCCTGGTAGATGATAATTTCACATTTGGAGTGGCTGGTTTCATGAATGAGAATCAAGAGTCTAAAATGTCCTTTGAAATATTTTCCATTATATGCATCTCCCTGAGAGGTTTTTAAGAGAAAAAAGGAAGACTGAGAACTGTGTATATAGTGTCATCTGTGTAGAAAGGAAACAAAAAAGACAAGCACACTGCTTACATATGTGTAGAATATCTCAGAAAGAAGAGTGGGGCTTAGCCTCACATGTGGGAGGGAGGTTTTCCCTGCATACTCTCTTGTACCCTTTACTTTTGTGTTATATTAATATAGTTCATATACAAAAATTAAAAAGAGATAAAAGAATTGTATTTGTGTGTTGCCTTTGCTTTTTTAAAACATCTTTATTGGAGTATAATTGCTTTACAATGGTGTGTTAGTTTCTGCTTTATAACAAAGTGAATCAGTTATACATATACATATGTTCCCATATCTCTTCCCTCTTGTGTCTCCCTCCCACCCACCCTCCCTACCCCACCCCTCTAGGTGGTCACAACCACCGAGCTGATCTCCCTGTGCTATGTGGCTGCTTCCCACTAGCTATCTATTTTATGTTTGAAAGTGTATATATGTCCATGCCACTCTCTCACTATGTCTGTGCTTACCCTTCCTCCTCCCCATATCCTCAAGTCCATTCTCTAGAAGGTCTGTGTCTTTATTCCCGTCTTGCCCCTAGGTTCTTCATGACCTTTAGTTTTTTATCTTAGATTCCATATATATGTGTTAGCATACAGTATTTTTCTCTTTCTGACTTACTTCATTCTGTATGACAGACTCTAGGCCCATCCACCTCACTACAACTAACAATTCCGTTTCTTTTTTATGGCTGAGTAATATTCAATTGTATATATTTGCCACATCTTCTTTATCCATTCATCTGTTGATGAACACTTAGGTTGCTTCCATGTTCTGGCTATTGTAAATAGAGCTGCAATGAACATTTTGGTACATGACTCTTTTTTTTTTTTTTTTTTTTTTTTGCGGTATGCGGGCCTCTCACTGTTGTGGCCTCCCCCGTTGCGGAGCACAGGCTCCGGACGTGCAGGCTCCGGACGCGCAGGCTCAGCGGCCATGGCTCACGGGCCCAGCCGCTCCGCGGCATATGGGATCCTCCCAGACCGGGGCATGAACCCGTATCCCCTGCATCGGCAGGCGGACTCTCAACCACTTGCGCCACCAGGGAGGCCCACATGACTCTTTTTGAATTATGGTTTTCTCAGGATATATGCCCAGTAGTGAGATTGCTGGGTCATATGGTAGTTCTATTTTTAGTTTTTTAAGGAACCTCCATACTGTTCTCCATAGTGGCTGTACCAATTCACATTCCCACCAACAGTGCAAGAGGGTTCCCTTTTCTCGACACCCTCTCCAGCACTTATTGTTTGTAGATTTTTTGTTGATGGCCATTCTGACAGGTGTGAGATGATATCTCATTGTAGTTTTGATTTGCATTTCTCTAATGATTAATGATGTTGAGCATTCTTTCATGTGTTTGTTGGCAATCTGTATATCTTCTTTGGAGAAATGTCTGTTTAGGTCTTCTGCCCATTTTTGGATTGGGTTGTTTGTTTTTTTGTTATTGAGCTGCATGAGCTGCTTATAAATTTTGGAGATTAATCCTTTGTCAGTTGCTTCATTTGCAAATATTTTCTCCCATTCTGAGGGTTGTCTTTTCATCTTGTTGATGGTCTCCTTTGCTGTGCAAAAGCTTTTAAGTTTCATTAGTTCCCATTTGTTTATTTTTGTTTTTATTTCCATTTCTGTAGGAGGTGGGTCAAAAAGGATCTTTCTGTGATTTATGTCATAGAGCGTTCTGCCTATGTTTTCCTCTAAGAATTTGATAGTGTCTGGCCTTACATTTAGATCTTTAATCCATTTTGACTTTATTTTTGTGTATGATGTTAGGGAGTGTTCTAATTTCATACTTTTACATGAACCTGTCCAGTTTTCCCAGCACCACTTATAGAAGAGGCTGTCTTTTCTCCACTGTATATTCTTGCCTCCTATATCAAAGATAAGGTGACCATATGTGCATGGGTTTATCTCTGGGCTTTCTATCCTGTTCCATTTATGTATATTTCTGGTTTTGTGCCATTACCATACTGTCTTGATTACTGTGGCTTTGTTGTATAGTCTGAAGACAGAGAGCCTGATTCCTCCAGCTCCATTTTTCGTTCTCAAGATTGCTTTGGCTATTCGGGGTCTTTTGTTTTTCCACACAAATTGTGAAATTTTTTGTTCTAGTTCTGTGAAAAATGCCTGTGGTAGTTTGATAGGGATTGCATTAAATCTGTAGATTGCTTTGGGTAGTAGAGTTATTTTCATAGTGTTGATTCTTCCAATCCAAGAACATGGTATATCTCTCCATCTATTTATATAATTTTTAATTTCTTTCATCAGTGTCTTACAATTTTCTGCATACAGGTCTTTTGTCTCCTTAGGTAGGTTTATTCCTCGATATTTTATTCTTTTTGTTGCAGTGGTAAATGGGAGTGTTTTCTTGATTTCACTTTCAGATTTTTCATCATTAGTGTACAGGAATGCCAGAGATTTCTGTGCATTAATTTTGTGTCCTGCTACTTTACCAAATTCATTGATTAGCTCTAGTAGTTTGGTGGTAGCATCTTTAGGATTCTCTTTGTATAGTATCATGTCATCTGCAAACAGTGACAACTTTACTTCTTCTTTTCTGATTTGGATACCTTTTATATCTTTTTCTTCTCTGATTGCTGTGGCTAAAACTTCCAAAACTATGTTGAATAAGAGTGGTGAGAGTGGGCAACCTTGTCTTGTTCCTGATCTTGGTGGAAATGGTTTCAGTTTTTCACCATTGAGGATGATGTCGGCTGTGGGTTTGTCATATATGGCCTTTATTATGTTGAGGAAAGTTCCCTCTATGCCTACTTTCTGCAGGGTTTTTATCATAAGTGGGTGTTGAATTTTGTCGAAAGTTTTCTCTGCATCGATTGAGATGATCATATGGTTTTTCTCCTTCAGTTTGTTAATATGGTGTATCACATTGATTTATTTGAGTCTATTGAAGAATCCTTGCATTCCTGGAGTAAACCCCACTTGATCATGGTGTATGATCCTTTTAATGTGCTGTTGGATTCTGTTTGCTAGTATTTTGTTGAGGATTTTTGCATCTATTGTCATCCGTGATATTGGCCTGTAGTTTTCTTTCTTTGTGACATCCTTGTCTGGTTCTGGTATCAGGGTGATGGTGGCCTCGTAGAATGAGTATGGGGGTGCTCCTCCCTCTGCTATATTTTGGAAGAGTTTGAGAAGGGTAGGTGTGTTAGCTCTTCTCTAAATGTTTGATAGAATTCACCTGTGAAGCCATCTGGTCCTGGGCTTTTGTTTGTTGGAAGATTTTTAATCACATTTTCAATTTCAGTGCTTGTGATTGGTCTGTTCATATTTTTTTTTCTTCCTGGTTCAGTCTTTGAAGGTTGTGCATTTCTAAGAATTTGTCCATTTCTTCCAGGTTGTCTTTTTTATTGGCATAGAGTAGCTTGTGGTAATCTCTCATAATACTTTGTATTTCTTCAGTGTCAGTTGTTACTTCTCCTTTTTCATTTCTAATTCTATTGATTTGAGTCTTCTCCCTTTTTTTCTTGATGAGTCTGCCTAATGGTTTATCAATTTTGTTTATCTTCTCAAAGGACCAGCTTTTAGTTTTATTGATCTTTGCTATCGTTTCCTGCATTTCTTTTTCATTTATTTTTGATCTGCTCTTTATGATTTCTTTCCTTCTGTTAACTTTGGGTTTTTTTTTTGTTCTTTCTCTAATTGCTTTAGATGCATGGTTAGGTTGTTTATTTGAGATATTTTCTCTTTCTTAAGATAGGATTGTATTGCTACAAACTTCCCTTTTAGAACTGCTTTTGTTGCATCCCATAGATTTTGGGTTGTCATGTCTCCACTGTCATTTGTTTCTAGGTATTTTTGGATTTCCTCTTTGATTTCTTCAGTGATCCCTTGGTTATTAAGTAGTGTATTGTTTAGCCTGCAAGTGTTTGTATTTTTCCAGATATTTTCCTGTAATTGATATCTAGTCTCATAGCATTGTGATTGGAAATGATCCTTGATACGATTTCAATGTTCTTAAATTTACCAAGACTTGATTTGTGACCCAAGACATGATCTATCTTGGAGAATGTTCCATGAGCACTTGAGAGGAATGTTTATTCTGTTGTTTTTGGATGGAATGTCCCATAAATATCAATTAAGTCCATCTTGTTTAATGTATCATTTAAAGCTTGTGTTTCCTTATTTATTTTCATTTTGGATGATCTGTCCATTGGTGAAAGTGGAGTGTTAAAGTCCCCTACTATGATTGTGTTACTGTCAATTTCCCCTTTATGGCTGTTAGTATTTGCCTTATGTATTGAGGTGCTCCTATATTCTGTGCATAAATATTTATAATTCTTATGTCTTCTTCTTGGATTGATCCCTTGATCATTATGTAGAGTCCTTCTTTGCTTTTTTTTTTTTTTTTTTTTTTTTTTTTTTGCAGTACGTGGACCTCTCACTGCTGTGGCCTCTCCCGTTGCAGAGCACAGGCTCCTGCCGCGCAGGCTCAGCGGCCATGTCTAATGGGCCCAGCTGCTCTGCGGCATGTGGGATCCTCCCGGACTGGGGCATGAACCCGTGTCCCCCTGCATCGGCAGGTGGACTCTCAACCACTGCATCACCAGGGAAGCCCTGTAGTGTCCTTCTTTGTCTCTTGTAATAGTCTTTATTTTAAAGTCTATTTTGTGTGATATGAGAATTGCTACTCCAGCTTTCTTTTGATTTACATTTGAATGGAGTATCTTTTTCCATCCCCTCACTTTCAGTCTAGGTCTAAAGTGGGTCTCTTGTAGACAGCTTATATATGGGTCTTGTTTTTGTATCCATTCAGCGAGTCTGTGTCTTTTGGTGGGAGCATTAATCGATTTACATTTAAGGTAATTATAGATTTGTATGTTCCTATTCCCATTTTCCTAATTGTTTTGGGTTTGTTATTGTAGGTCTTTACCTTCTCTTGTGTTTCCTGCCTACAGAAGTTCCTTTAGCATTTGTTGTAAAGCTGGATTGGTGGTGCTGAACTCTCTCAGCTTTTGCTTGTCTGTAAAGGTTTTAATTTCTCCATCAAATCTGAATGAGATCCTTGCTGGGTAGAGTAATCTTGGTAGTAGGTTTTTCTCCTTCATTACTTTAAATATGTCCTGCCAGTCCCTTCTGGTTTGCTGAGTTTCTGCTGAAAGATCAGCTGTTAACCTTATGGGGATTCCCTTGTTTGTTGTTTTTCCCTTGCTGCTTTTAATATGTTTTCTTTGTATTTAATTTTTGATAGTTTGATTAATATGTGTCTTGGCGTGTTTCTCCTTGGATTTATCCTGTATGGAACTCTCTGTGCTTCCTGGAATTGATTAACTATTATTTCCTTTCCCATATTAGGGAAATTTTCAACTATAATCTCTTCACATATTTTCTCAGTCCCTTTCTTTTTTTCTTTTTCTTCTGGGATCCCTATAATTCGAATGTTGGTGCATTTAATGTTGTCCCAGAGGTCTCTGAGACTGTCCTCAGTTCTTTTCATTCTTTTTTCTTTATTCTGCTCTGCAGTAGTTATTTCCACTATTTTATCTTCCAGGTCACTTTTCCGTTTTTCTGCCTCAGTTATTCTGCTATTGATCCCTTCTAGAGAAAGTTTAATTTCATTTATTGTGTTGTTCATCATTGTTTGTTTGCTCTTTAGTTCCTCTAGGTCCTTGTTAAACGTTTCTTGTATTTTGTCTATTCTATTTCCATGATCTTGGATCATCTTTACTATCATTATTCTGAATTCTTTTTCAGGTAGACTGCCTATTTCCTCTTCCTTTGTTACGTCTGGTGGGTGTTTACCTTGCTCCTTCATCTGCTGTGTGCTTCTTTGTCTTCTCAGTTTGCTTAACTTACTGTGTTTGGGGTCTCCTTTTCGCAGGCTGCAGGTTCATAGTTCCTGTTTTTTTTGGTGTCTGTCCCCAGTGGCTAAGGTTGGTTTAGTCAGTTGTGTAGGCTTCCTGGTGGAAGGGACTAGTGCCTGTGTTCTGGTGGGTGAGGCTGGATCTTGTCTTTCTGGTGGGCAGGTCCACGTCTTGTGGTGTGTTTTGGGGTGTCTGTGGCCTTGTTATGATTTTAGGCAGCGTGTCTGCTAATGGATGGGGCTGTGTTCCTGTCTTGCTAGTTGTTTGGCATAGGCTGTCCAGCACTGTAGCTTGCTGGTCATTGAGTGAAGCTAGGTCTTTGTGTCGAGATGGAGATTGCTGGGAGATTTTTGCTGTTTGATATCACGTGGAGCTGGGAGGTCTCTTGTGGACCAGTGTTCTGAAGTTTGCTCTCTCACCTCAGAGGCACAGCACTGACTCCTCACTGGAGCACCAAGAGCCTTTCATCCACACAGCTTAGAAAAAAAGGGAGAAAAAATAGAAAGAAGGAAAGAAACAGGATAAAGTAAAATAAAATAAAATAAAGTAAAGAAAAAAATAGCTATTAAAATAAAAAGTAAAAACTAATTACCAAGAAAAAAGTTTTAAAAAGTAAAAAAAAACAAAAAACAAAAAAACAGAAAAACACACCCAAAAAAACGGACAGACAGACCCCTAGGACAAATGGTGAAAGCAAAGCTATATGGTCAAAATCACACAGAGAAGCATACACATACACACTCAGAAAAAAGAGAAAAAGGGAAGAAAATAATATATCTTTGCTCCCAAAGTCCACCTCCTCATTTTGGGATCATTTGTTGCCTATTCAGGAATTCCTGAGATGCAGCGTACATCAAGTTGACTGTGGAGCTTTAATCCACTGCTTCTGAGGCTGCTGGTGGAGATTTCCCTTTCTCTTCTTTGTTCACACAGCTCCCGGTGTTCAGCTTTGGATTTGGCCCCGCCTCTGCGTGTAGGTTGCCTGAGGGCATCTGTTCTTTGCTCAGACAGGACGGGGTTAAAGGAGCAGCTGGTTTGGGGGCTCTGGCTCACTCAGGCCGGGGCGAGGGAGGGGTACGGAATGCGTGGTGAGCCTGCGGCTGCAGAGGCCCGTGTGAAGTTGCAGCAGCCTGAGGCACGCCGTGCGTTCTCCTGGGGAAGTTGTCCCTATATCACAGGACCCTGGCAGTGGCGGGCTGCACAGGCTCCTGGGAGGGGCAGTGTGGATAGTGACCTATGCTTGCACACAGGTTTCTTGGTGGTGGCAGCAGCAGCCTTAGCATCCCATTCCCGTCTCTGGGGTCCGCGCTGATAGCCGCGGCTCGCGCCCATCTCTGAAGCTCCTTTAAGTGGCGCTCTTAATCCCCTCTCCTCATCCACCAGGAAACAAACAGGGAAGAAAAATTCTCTTGCCTCTTTGGCAGCTCCAGACTTTTCCCCAGACTCCCTCCAGGCTAGCTGTGGCGCACTAGCCCCCTACAGGGTGTGTTCACGCAGCCAACCTCAGTCCTCTCCCTGGGATCTGACCTCAGAAGCCTGAGCTTCAACTCCCAGACACCCCCACCCCCGCCTGGCAGGTGAGCAGACAGGCCTCTTGAGCTGGTGAGTGCTGGTCGGTACAGATCCTCTGCGCGGGAATCTCTCCACTTTGCCCTCCACACCCCTGTTGCTGCGCTGTCCTATGTGGCTCCGAAGCTTTCCCCTTCCGCCACCCCCAGTCTCCGTCCACGAAGGAGCTTCCTAGTGTGTGGAAACCTTTCCTCCTTCACAGCTCCCTCCCACTGGTGCAGGTCCTGTCCCTATTCTTTGTCTCTGTTTTTTTTTTTTTTTTTCTTTTGCCCTACCCAGGTACGTGGGGAGTTTCTTGCCTTTTGAGAGGTCTGAGATCTTCTGCCAGCGTTCAGTAGGTGTTCTATCGGAGCAGTTCCACCTGTAGATGTAGTTCTGATGTATCTTTGGGGAGGAAGGTGATCTCCACGTCTTACTCTTCCGCTGTCTTGAAGCTTGGATTCTGCCTTTGCTTTCTCATCTCCCACTTATTCCTCTTTACAGTGAAGCTGATTTCCTAGCATGCCATTAAAGACGTAGTTAAAAGGTGAAAAATAGCTTTTGTTATGGTCAGTGATGACTTCCATATTGCCACTTGCAATGGTCACTTTTCAGGTCTCACTTTACCAAACTTCTGAGTAGCATTAGGCCCAGTTCTGTACTTTCCCACACCCTCTCTTGGTTTCCTTTTACCTCTTTGTTCCTCCTCACTCTCTGTTGTAATTGTTGTAATCCCTTGTATTGGTCCCACATCCTCTACCCTCTTCTGTCCATATTTTGTGCCAAGATGAACCCATCTTTTTCCATTGTTTAAATATCATCTGTACACTGGTAGTCTTGCTTTCACAACACAAACTTGGTTTTCTCCTAGTTTTTCTCATTGCATTAAATTTCCCCATGTCTCTGTTACTTGAGCCAGAATCTGAGGGAGGGGTCATTGCTTCTCTCAACTACCCCTGACTCCCATCACATCTTACCCATTAACAAGTTCTATTTCTTTTCTGACATGTATCTCAAACCCATCCACTTTCCCCATCTGCATTGACACCGTCATGGTCCAGCCAACTCTTCTCTGAACTACTGGAGTACTCTTTCCACAGTTTTCCTCACTTTTGCTCTTGCCACACCATCCTCCCAACATCTGTTTTCCATACAGCAGCCAGATGACTTTTTCTTCCAATGACACAGAGTAGATCACGTCATGCCTCTCTGCATGGCTTCTGCGGCTCTTACCAGCACACCTTAGCACAGCCTACAGTGTGTTGGATGAACGAGGCTTGCTGACTCTCCAAGCCTGTTCTGTGTACTTCCTTCCTCAACTGATCACAGTGGTCTTCTCTGAGTTCCCGGGCTATGGCAATCTCTTTCTCAGGACCTTTGTTCATGCTGTTCCTTTCTCTTGGGAAACTCTTTCCTTGCTTTTCTCATGTGCAGTTCCTTATCCAACACATCTTAATTCAAATCTCTCTTCCATAAAGAATTCTTTCCTGGCCAGCCCATATGGAAATGCCCTTGAGACAGCAGAAGCAAGAATAACTACAATCCTGCAGCCTGTGGAACAAGAATCACTTTTACAGAAAGACAGACAAAATGAAAAAGCAGAGGACTATGTACCAGATGAAGGAACAAGATAAAACCCCAGAGAAACAACTGAATGAAGTGGAGATAGGCAACCTTCCAGAAAAAGAATTCAGAAGAGTGATATTGAAGATGACCCAGGACCTCGAAAAAAAGAATGGAGGCAAAGATTGAGAAGATGAAAGAAATGTTTAACAAACACCCAGAAGAATTAAAGAACAAACATTTAGAAGAATTAAAGAACAAACAAACAGATGAACAATACAGTAACTGAAATGAAAAACACAGTAGAAGGAATCAATAGCAGAATAACTGAGGTAGAAGAACGGATTAAGTGACCTGGAAGACAGAATGGTAGAATTCACTGCCATGGAACAGAATAAAGAAAAAAGAATGAGAAGAAATGAAGGCAGCATAAGAGACCCCTAGGACAACATTAAATTCACCGGTGTTCACATAATATGGGTCCCAGAAGGAGAAGAGAGAGAGGAAAAACCCAAGAAAATATTTGAAGAGATTATAGTTGAAAACTTCCCTGACATGGGAAAGGAAGTAGCCACCCAATTCCAGGAAGCATAGAGAGTTCCAGTCAGGAGAAACCCAAGGAGAAACACACTGAGACACATAGTAATCAAATTGACAAAAATTAAAGATGAAGAAAAATTATTAAAAGCAAGAAGGGAAAAATGATAAATAACATACCAAGGAAGTCCCATAAGGTTAGCAGCTGATTTCTCAGCAGAAACTCTACAAGCCATAAGAGAGTGGCATGATATATTTAAAGTGATGAAAGGGAAGAACCTGCAACCAACATTACTCTACCAGGCAAGGATCTCATTCAGATTTGACAGAGAAATGAAAAGATTTACAGACAAGCAAAAGCTAAGAGAATTCAGCACCATCAAACCAGCTCTACAACAAATGTTAAAGGAAATTCTCTAAGTGGGAAACATGAGAGAAGAAAAGGACCTACAAAAACAAACCCAAAACAATTAAGAAAACAGTAATAGGAACATACACATTGATAATTACCTTAAATGTGAATGGATTAAATGCTCCAACCAAAAGACAGAGGCTTACTGAATGGATAGAAAAACAAGACCCATAATATATGCTGTCTGCAAGAGACCCACTTCAGATCTAGAGACACATACAGACTGAAAGTGAGGGGATGGAAAAAGATAGTCCATGCAAATGGAAATTAAAAGAAAGCTGGAATAGCATACTCATATCAGATAAAATAGACTTTAAAATAAAGAATGTTACAAGTGACAAGGAAGGACACTATCTAACGATCAAGAGATCAATCCAAGAAAAACATATAACAATTATAAATATATATGCACCCAACAGAGGAGACCTCAATACATAAGGCAAATGCTAATAACTGTAAAAGAGGAAATTGACAGTAACACAATAATAGTAGGGGACTTTTTAACACCTTACTTACACCAATGGACAGATCATCCAGACAGAAAATTAATAAGGAAACACAAGCTTTAAATGACACTATAGACCAGGTAGGTTTAACTGATATTTATAGGACATTCCATCAGAAAACAGCAGATTATACTTTCTTCTCAAGTGCACATGGAACATTCTCCAGGATAGATCACATCTTGGGTCACAAATCAAGGCTCCGTAAATTTAAGAAAATTGAAAACATATCGAGCATCTTTTCCGTCCACAACACTATGAGATTAGAAATCAATTACACAGGGAAAAAATTAAATAAAAAACACATGGAGGCTAAATAATGCATTACTATATAACCAAGAGATCACTGAAGAAATCAAAGTGGAAATCAGAAAATACCTAGAGACAAATGACAACAAAAACACAATGATCCAAATCCTATGGGATGCAGCAAAAGCAGTTCCAAGAGGGAAGTTTATAGGAAAACAATCCTACCTCAAGAAACAAGGAAAATCTCAAATAACCTGTCTAACATTACACCTAAAGGGACTAGAGAAAGAAGAATAAACAAAACCCAAAGTTAGTAGAAGGAAAGAAATAAAGATCAGAGCAGAAATAAATGAAATAGAAACAAAACAATAGCAAAGATCAATAAAGCAAAAGGTGGTTCTTTGAGAAGATAAACAAAATTGATAAACTATTAGCCAGACTCATCCAGAAAAAGAGGGAGAGGACTCAAATCAATAAAATTAGAAATGAAAAAAGGAGAAATTACAATGGACACTGCAGAAATACAAAGCATCATAAGAGACTACTACAAGCAACTCTGTGCCAATAAAATGGACAACCTGGAAGAAATGGACAAATCCTTAGAAAGGTGTGACCTTCCAAGACTGAACCAGGAAGAAATAGAAAATACAAACAGACAGTCACAAGTAATGAAATGGAAATGTGATTAAAAATCTTCCAGCAAACGAAAGTCCAGGACCAGATGGCTTCACAGGCGAATTCTATCAAACATTTAGAGAATAGCTAACACCCATCCTTCTCAAACTCTTCCAAAAAATTGCAGAGGAAGGAACACTCCCGAACTCATTATACGAGGCCACCATCACCCTGATAGCAACATCAGACAAAGATACTACAAAAAAAGAAAATTACAGACCAAAATCACTGATGAATATAGATGCAAAAATCCTCAACGAAATACTAGAAAACAGAATCCAACAATACATTAAAAGGATCATACACCATGGTCAAGTGAGATTTATCCCAGGAATGCAAGGATTCTTCAATATACATACATCAATCAATGTGATATACCATATTAACAAATTGAAGAATAAAAGCCATATGATCATCTCAGTAGATGCAGATAAAGCTTTTGACAAAATTCAGCACCAATTTATGACAAAAACTCTCCAGAGAGTGGGCATAGATAGCACCTACCTCAACATAATAAAGGCCATATACAACAAACCCACATCAAACATTCTCAATGGTGAAAAACAAAACATTTCCTCTAAGATCAGGAACAAGACAGGGATATCCTCTCTTACCACTGTAATTCAACATAGTTTTGGAAGTCCTAGCCATGGCAATCAGAGAAGAAAATAAAAGTAATACAATTTGTAAAAGAAGAAGTAAAACTGTCACTGTTTGCAGATGACCTGATACTATATATAGAAAACCCTAAAGATGCCACCAGAAAACTACTTGAACTAATCAATGAATTTGGTAAGTTTGTAGGATACAAAATTAATGCACAGAATTCTGTGGCATTCCTAAACATTAACAAGAAAAGATCAGAAAGGCAAATTAATGAAACAATTCCATTCACCATTGCAAGAAAAAGAATAAAGTACCTAGGTATAAACCTACCTAAGGAGGTAAAAAACCTGTACTCAGAAAACTATAAGACACTGATGAAAGAAATCAAAGATGACACAAACAGATGGACAGATATACCATGTTCTTGGATTGGAAGCATCAATATTGTGAAAATGACTATACTACCTAAAGCAGTCTACAGAGTCAATGAAATGCCTATCAAATTATCAATGGCAGTTTTTACAGAACTAGAACCAAAAAATCTTAAAATTTGTATGGAGACACAAAAGACCCTGAATAACCAAAGCAATCTTGAGGGAAAAAAACAGAGCTGGAGGAATCAGACTCCCTCACTTCAGACTGTACTACAGAGCTACAGTAATTAAGACAGTATAGTACTCACACAAAAACTGAAATATAGATCAATGGAGCAGGATAGAAAGCCCAGAGATAAACCCATGCACCTACAGTTAACTAATCTATGACAAAGGAGGCAAGGATATACAGTGGAGAAAAGACAGTCTCTTCAATAAGTGGTGCTGGGAAAATTGGACAGCTACATGTAAAAGAATGAAATTAGAACACTCCCTAACACCATACACAAAAATAAACTCAAAGTGGATTAAAGACCTAAATGGAAACCCAGACACTGTAAAACTCTTAGAGGAAAACATAGGAGGAACACTCTTTGACATAAATCACAGCAAGAACGTTTTTGACCCACCTCCTAGAGTAATGGAAATAAAAACAAAACAAAACAAAGAAAGAAATGCCCTCCTCCAGGTATTTGCCATTATAGTATTTATGATATTCCATCTAAGCACTCAGTTTTTGAGTTCTTTTGAGATTCTGTGGTGTTTTCTATCAGGTGAAGGATGATGACTTTTTGACTGTAGAGATGGTGAGAGGACAGAATAATATGTGTCTTGTTACCAGCAAGGGATAGGGGAATATGCATCATTTTCAAATTATATGTGCAATAAAAGAGACAAGAAGAAGTTCAGGAAAGGACTAATGATTATTATCTTGGCTCAAGGGAATTGACAGATGGGGGAATAATATCCTTTGGGAGAAATAGGCATCCATTTACCATCTTGCAATTCCCTCAGAGATACCTAATTACCTCCAAAAGCAGCATTCATTACAGCTTAAATACAGTGTATTTCATTGGATTTTGAGCAGTTAGGACTCTAAGAGGTCTTTAGAGTGTATCTGGTTTAACTTTCCTTTTCTAAACTTGCATCAAGAGTTGAAGAAGTTAAATGATCTGCCCAAGGTAATCCCGCCACTGGGTGGACGTGTTGGGGTTTAGAATCCAGATAGTCTGCCTTCTGCTCCAGAGGGATTTCCATCACATTTTATTAATGCCTGAGCATTGAATTCCTAAAGGCAAAGGAGCCTCAGAACTATATGGACCCAATGAAGCCTTAAAAAAATTTTCCCCAGCTCTTGCTAAAATTTTAGTTATATGTCAGATTTCTTCTTGTTTATTTTTTTTACATGCAGGATTTAACTTTCCTTTCTTATAAAACAACCTTTAAAATATATATGGCAGTCATTTAAAATAGAAAATAGAGATCAGTAAAAATGATAAAGATAAAAATCGTCCACAAACTTCTCCCCATCCCTTGGATAATAGCATTTTGATGTCATATTTTATCTTTAAAGGGTGGTTCAGAACAAGAGAATTGTCTTCTTTAATCTTGATTCTACCACCTTGCTACCAAGAAATGTCAAAGAGAATTGTGGAGCTTAAGTTTCTATTAAATTTAATCTCTACAAGTTTTTCTGGAAGCTGAGGCAGGGTATGGCAAAAAAGTAGGTACATAGTTTGGGCTTAAATACTTTTCCACTTGTTTTAAGACATCTTCAGTGACCTCAAATGTGTTTACTGGAAAGTAAAAGTAGATGAATATATGTAGATATATTTTAAAAACTCTAGGTCTCTGAATATATGAAGCCCATGCTCTGTTATTCACCTCATTTGATTTTAGCCCTGTGAAATGGATGTGTGTCGGGGCTGCTGTGGTTTTTTTCTTTTGTTGTTGTTGCTGTTGTTATTTTTCCCTTAAGCACAGGGTCTTTGCCTGAGATCCAGCTTAGGAGCTCGGAGGGGAGGAGCCCAGCTGAGAAGTGATGCTCCAGTGTGTGTGGGCACTGTCCCAGGTGGTTGCTGGTGAATTAGACTTTCAAAGCAGGAAAGGATGACAAAAAATAGTTTCAGCTCCACTTCAGCAGGGTCAAGACACCAACACATTTTGTTATTTAGTCCCTGGCGGGTAAATTAAAATTATATTGTTTTTCCAATACTCCTTGGAACCAATAGTGAGATAATAATGACCTGGAGTGTTTTAGTGTGGATAAATCACTGGATGTACCAGCATTTTCCTTCTTAGTTTCTTACATCCAAATCTTCAAACATTGAATTTAAAATAAATGCTCCTCTCTCCTTGTGGTCAAATAGAAAGCTTTTGAATGTAAACTTTGTAATCAGATCCGATTATGATCTATCTGCAAGCTACTTATCTGCCTAAGCCCCAATTTTCCCTCATAGTGTAATTATGAAAATTAAATGAGACAGTTAGGCATATGGTTTTGCACAGGGTCTCGGCCTCAACAGATATCTCCTGGCAGGTGAGAGGAAGGACATGAATGAGGACAGAGAGAGGGAGGGAAGAGGTTTGCGGGTGATTTATGAACTGGGACTGCTGTGCTACTGGGAGAAGATTAACTCAAGTTTTAACCACCAACATTCCTTTATTACATCAAATGATGTTTTTCCACTGTGACGTTTTGTAGTTTCTATTGTTAAACATTTAAATTTCAAGGTGTAGTGATTAAATAAGTTGTTGGTGATGGTAGCAAATGTGAACAATTGCTCTGGAATTTTAAAAACTGTAAATGCGTCTTTAAAACCTAGTAGACTTTGGGCATCAGCCAGCATCATCCTATGTCGTCAAATACTTGTACTTTTCAATGACCTTGGAGCCTTTAGTGTTTTCCCCTCTCCTACACCCCCTGATGTGTTTCTTTGCTTAATCAGGAATGAAGCTGAACTTTTCTGCCACCTACTGCTTCTCAATGTATATGGATGGCTTCCTTTGAGTTGTGCTCAAAATAACATCTGATCTGAAAGCAACACTAGGAAATTCAATCATCTATGAAAAAAAGAGTAAAAAATAAAAGCCAAGCCAAGCCCCTGGAAAGTTCAGGTTCAGCTCTGGGAAATACAAAAAGGGGGTTTGGGCGAGTCTATTTCTGGAAATCTGACTGCTCCAGCACAATGTGCTGAACAGCATGAGGGATTCTTTTGTGGCTAATGTACCCTTGGAGAGCCTTGCTACATTGTTGCTGCCTTTTAACCGGCTGGAGGGCAAAGTCCGTCTCAGCTGCCTGTTCTACAGAGGCTGACTCATCACTTGAGAGTTTCCCCTAGTATAATATCCTAGAACTCCTACTCTGATTTTCTAGATCTGCTGAGTCTCAGCAGAGAGGCAATATTTAGAATCCTAGGCAATACACTAAACTGATGGTTCTGGAATTTCTTTCTTGCTGTTTGGTTTATTTCTCCCCTTCACTAACTAGTCTAATGAATACACATTCCCCTCAGGGACACTTTCCTGCATCAGGGCATCTATTGAGACTTGTCTTGGGCCTATTGTGAGAGAAATAGAACAAGCCACAACAGAAGAGCCTGCCAGTGCCTGCTAGCATCAACATGTGCCATAAGGTGCTACTCCCAGAATTACAACTTCCTCCCTCCCGACTCACGCTTTCCTAAACCCAGGGTTGACACCTGGGTATGAAGCATCATTGAAAGTTTCTTCCGAAAAAAAAATAGCTATCTCATCTTATATTCCTCAGGGCTTCTGGATTCAGGTGTACTCCATTCTTTTCTGATTTTCCTATCTGGCCTGATTTAGTTCCTCAGGAGATATGGATTCCATCATAAACATCACAGGCAGACTCCAGCTCCTAATAGGTCTGTCTGCCTATTAGGAGCTGGAGTCTTATCTATAACTTTTCTTATCTATAGCTATACTGAAAGGTACATTGAGAAAAGAAACCCTGGAAATTATCAGCTTAACTCAGTGAAAAACAGCAACCAAAAAGAAAAAAAGTCCTTTCATTTAGAATTATCTGGCTAATTTCAGGTGAAAAAAATCATTTTGCCTTGGACTACCAGGATAATTGCCTCATTTTTTCCACTTTGCTTTGCTAGTGACCTAAATGGTACTCTGAGCTTTGAATTCTTTGGTCTCTTGTTCCAGCATTTTGTGCTTCAAGTGATTTTGCCCCTCCCCATTTTCTCTATTACCTGTAACCAAGGAAACTGATGCGTACTAAAAGCTTTCTGGTAAATGTACCTTCCATCATTTTCTTCTTCATTGCTGGCTTAAAAAATTCCATTTTTTTCTGTGGATTTTATAGAAAACAACAATCCTTTGAAAGGAGAAACCATTGGTTCAGGTAAACCCAAGGTGAGGATGTGCAAAAAGAATAAACTTTGGCAGCTCATGAAATCACCCTGGAATTATGTTACAGGGAAAGACTCTATTTTGACAGTCTGTTTTGTTTTATACTTTGGAGCGGATAGTTTGGGTAAAGTAGTCAATATAACTGAGCCTGGATGACATCACTGAAAGTAATAGAAAAAAAATCATGATTAGTCTTCCCCAACTCCTTTGGGCATATGCCATACAATATGGTAGCCACTGGCCACAAAATTTAAATTATTTAAGTTTAAATTGATTAAAATGAGATAAATTGAAATTTCAGTTCCTCAGTCACACTGGCCACATGTCAAGTGTGTCATAGCAACATGTGGTCAGGGGCTGCTGCATTGAATAGCACAGATATAAAATATTTCCACTGTGACAGAAAGTTCTATCAACAACACTGCTCTAGTTATCACTTTGCTTAAGTTTTTTCCCATCCAGGAATATCAGCTTCCCTTACCGCTGCCTCTGCAAAACTTACTAGTCTTACTGAAGCATTCTCACCTCTATCATGCATTGGAAGTCTACTCCACACCGCATTTTCCAGTTTTTATATATCGTGGGCAGAATTTGTAGAGTTTAGAAGATAGTGTTATTAATTTATTATTTATGTGTTAATCTTAAATTTTAAACTAGATTAAAACCATATTAAAGGCAAGAGTTATGCCTCATAGACCTTCAACATCCTCTAGACCATATTTATTATTATTTGTTTTTTTCAAAGTGTGCTCTGGGACTAAGCTCAGGGATTTTATATGCATCTTCTAGAATGTGGTCTCTTGTAAAACAATGTCATTATTTATTTATTTATTTATATTTTTGGCTGAGTTTACTTCTTCTTTGTATTTTTTTTCTTATTAGTCATACATTTTAAATACAGCAGTGTATACATGTCAATCCCAATCTCCCAATTCATCACACCACCACCCACACCACACCACCACCCACACCCCCTGCCGCTTTCCCCCCTTGGTGTCCATACATTTTTCTCTACTTCTGTGTCTCAATTTCTGCTCTGCAAACTGGTTCATCTGTACCATTTTCCAGGTTCCACATATATGCGTTAATATACGATATTTGTTTTTCTATCTTACTTCACTCTGTATGACAGTCTCTAGATGAATCCATGTCTCTACAAATGACCCAATTTCGTTCCTTTTTATGGCTGAGTAATATTCCATTGTATATATGTACTGCAACTTCTTTAGCATTTGTCTATCGATGGGCATTTAGGTTGCTTCCATGAGCTGGCTATTGTAAATAGTGCTGCAATGAACATTGGGGTGCATGTGTCTTTTTTTTTTTTTTTTTTTTAATTAATTTATTTATTTAATTTATATTTGGCTGTGTTGGGTCTCCGTGTCTGTGCGAGGGCTTTCTCTAGTTGTGGCAAGTGGGGGCCACTCTTTATCGCGGTGCGCGGGCCTCTCACTATCGCAGCCTCTCGTTGTGGACCACAGGCTCCAGACGCGCAAGCCCAGTGGTTGTGGCTCACGGGCCCAGGTGCTCCATGCCATGTGGGATCTTCCCAGACCAGGGCTCGAACCCGCGTCCCCTGCACCGGCAGGCAGATTCTCAACAACTGCACCACCAGGGAAGCCCGCATGTGTCTTTTTGAATTATGGTTTTCTCTGGGTATATGCCCAGTAGTGAGATAGCTGGGTCATATGGTAATTCTATGTTTAGTTTTTTATGGAACCTCCATACTGTTCTCCATAATGGCTGTATCAATTTATTTTCCCACCAACAGTGCAAGATGGTTCCCTTTTCTCCACACCCTCTCCAGCATTTTTTGTTTGTAGATTTTCTGATGATGCCCATTCTAACTGGTGTGAGGTCATACCTCATTGTAGTTTTGATTTGCATTTCTCTAATAATTAGTGATGTTGAGCAGCTTTTCATGTGCTTCTTGAGCATGTGTATGCCTCCTTTGGAGAAATGTCTGTTTAGGTCTTCTGCCCATTTTTGGATTGGGTTGTTTGTTTTCTTAATATTGAGCTGCATGAGCTGTGTATATATTTTGGAGGTTAATCCTCTGTCCAATGATTTATTTGCAAATATTTTCTCCCATTCTGAGGGTTATCTTTTCATCTTATTTATGGTTTCCTTTGCTGTGCAAAAGCTTTGAAGTTTCATTAGGTCCCATTAGTTTATTTTTGTTTTTGTTTCCATTGCTCTAGGAGGTGGATCAAAAAAGATCTTACTGTGATTGATGTCAAAGAGTGTTCTTCCTGTGTTTTCCTCTAAGAGTTTTATAGTGTCTGGTCTTACATTTAGGTCTCTAATCCATTTTGAGTTTATTTTTGTGTATGGTGTTAGGGAGTGTTCTAATTTCATTCTTTCACATCTAGCTGTCCAGTTTTCCGAGCACTACTTATTGAAGAGACTGTCTTTTCTCCATTGTATATCCTTGCCTCCTTTGTCATAGCTTAGTTGACCATAGGTGAATGGGTTTATCTCTGGGATATCTATCCTGTTCCCTTGATCTATATTTCTGTTTTTGTGCCAGTGCCATATTGTCTTGATTACTGTAGCTTTGTAATATAGTCTGAAGTCAGGGAGTCTGATTCCCCCAACTCCATTTTTTTTTCCCCTCAAGACTGCTTTGGCTATTTGGGGTCTTTTGTGTCTCAATACAAATTTTAAGATTTTTTTGTTCTAGTTCTGTAAAAAATGCCATTGGTAATTTTATAGGGATTGCATTGAATCTGTGGATTGCTTTGGGTAGTATAGTCATTTTCACATTATTGATTCTTCCTATCCAAGAACATGGTATATCTCTTCATCTGTTGGTATCATCTTTAATTTTTTCATTAGTGTCTTATAGTTTTCTGCATACAGGTCTTTTGTCTCCCTAGGTAGGTTTATTCCTAGGTATTTTATTCTTTTTGTTGCAATGGTTAATGGGAGTGTTTCCTTAATTTCTCTTTCAGATTTTTCATCATGAGTGTATAGGAATGCAAGAGGTTTCTGTGCATTAATTTTGTATCATGCAACTTTACCAAATTCATTGATTAGCTCTCGTAGTTTTCTGGTGGCGTCTTTTGGATTCTCTGTGTATAGTATCATGTCATCTGCAAACAGTTACAGTTTTATTCCATCCTTTCCAATTTGTATTCCTTTTATTTCTTTTTCTTCTCTGATTGCCATGGCTAGGACTTCCAAAACTATGTTCAATAATAGTGGTGAATTTTGTATCTGGCTTATTTCACTTAGCAAAATGTCCTTCAGTTTCATCCATGTTGTCACAAATGGCAGGATTTCTTTTTGTTTTTATAGCTGGATAATATTGTATTTGTGTGTGTGTGTGTGTGTGCGTGTGTGTATGTTTGTGTGTGTGTATCCCATTTTCTTTATCCATTCACCTGTTAATCAACACTTTGGTTGTTTCCATATCTTCAATATTGTGAATAATGCTGCAATGAACATGGGAGTTCAGATATCTCTTCAAGATCCTGTTTCCATCTCTTTTGTATATATGCCCAGAAGTGTGATTGCTGGGTCATACAGTAATTCTATTTTTAATGTTTTGAGAAAACTCCATGCTGTTTTCCATGGTGGCTGCACCGACTTGCATTCCCACCAACAGTGTACAAGGGTTCCTTTTTTTCCACATCCTTCTCAACGTTTGTTATCTGTTGTCTTTTTAATAATAGTCATTCTGACAGGTGTGGGGTGGTGTTTCATTCTGGTTTTGATTTGCATTTCCCTGATGACTGGTGATCTTGAGCACCTTTTCATTGGCCTATTGGCCATTTATGTGTCTTCTTTGTAGAAATGTCTATTCAGATCTTTTGCTCATTTTAAACATCAGGTTATTTGTATTTTGGCTATTTGAGTTTAAGGAGTTGTTAGTATGTTCTGGATATTAACCCCTTATCAGATATATGATTTGCGGGTGTTTTCTCCTATTCTATAAGTTGCCATTTCTTTTTTCTTTTCTTTTTTTTTTTTTTTTTGTGGTACGCAGGCCTCCCACTGTTGTGGCCTCTCCTGTTGCAGAGCACAGGCTCCGTATGCGCAGGCTCAGTGGCCATGGCTCACGGACCTAGCTGCTCTGTGGCATGTGGGATCTTCCCAGACCGGGGCATGAACCCATGTCCCCTGCATCGGTAGGCAGACTCTCAACCACTGCGCCACCAGGGAAGCCCCTGCCTTTTCATTTTATTTTTTAATTTTTATTTTATTTTTATTTCTTTATTTTTTTATTTTTTATTTTTTATTTTTTGCTTTATAACAAATTTAATCAGTTATACATATACATATGTTCCCATATCCCCTCCCTTTTGCGTTTCCCTCCCACCCTCCCTATCCCACCCCTCCAGGTGGTCACAAAGCACCGAGCTGATCTCCCTGTGCTATGTGGCTGCTTCCCACTAGCTATCTACCTTACGTTTGGTAGTGTATATATGTCCATGCCACTCTTTCACTTTGTCACAGCTTACCCTTCCCCCTCCCCATATCCTCAAGTCCATTCTCTAGTAGGTCTGTGTCTTTATTCCTGTCTTACCCTATGTTCTTCATGACATTTTTTTCCTTAAATTCCATATATATGTGTCAGCATACAGTATTTGTCTTTCTCTTTCTGACTTACTTCACTCTGTATGACAGACTCTAGGTCCATCCACCTCATTACGAATAGCTCAATTTCATTTCTTTTTATGGCTGAGTAATATTCCATTGTATATATGTGCCACATCTTCTTTACCCATTCATCCGATGATGGACACTTAGGTTGTTTCCATCTCCGGGCTATTGTAAATAGGGCTGCTATGAACATTTTGGTACATGTCTTTTTTTTTTTTATTGTTTTTTTTTTATTTTACAAATTTAATCAGTTATACATATACATATGTTCCCATATCCCCTCCCTTTTGCGTCTCCCTCCCACCCTCCCTATCCCACCCCTCCAGGCAGTCACAAAGAACCGAGCTGATCTCCCTGTGCTATGCGGCTGCTTCCCACTAGCTATCTACCTTACGTTTGGTAGTGTATATATGTCCATGCCGCTCTTTCACTTTGTCACAGCTTACCCTTCCCCTTCCCCATATCCTCAAGTCCATGCTCTAGTAGGTCTGTGTCTTTATTCCTGTCTTACTCCTAGGTTCTTGATGACATTTTTTTCCTTAAATTCCATATATATGTGTCAGCATACAGTATTTGTCTTTCTCTTTCTGACTTACTTCACTCTGTATGACAGACTCTAGGTCCATCCACCTCATTACAAATAGCTCAATTTCATTTCTTTTTATGGCTGAGTAATATTCCATTGTATATATGTGCCACATCTTCTTTACCCATTCATCCGATGATGGACACTTAGGTTGTTTCCATCTCCGGGCTATTGTAAATAGGGCTGCTATGAACATTTTGGTACATGTCTCTTTTTGAATTATGGTTTTCTCAGGGTATATGCCCAGTAGTGGGATTGCTGGGTCATATGGTAGTTCTATTTGTAGTTTTTTAAGGAACCTCCATACCGTTCTCCATAGTGGCTGCACCAATTCACATTCCCACCAGCAGTGCAAGAGTGTTCCCTTTTTTCCACACCCTCTCCAGCATTTATTGTTTCTAGATTTTTTGATGATGGCCATTCTGACTGGTGTGAGATGATATCTCATTGTAGTTTTGATTTGCATTTCTCCAATGAGTAAAGATGTTGAGCATCCTTTCATGTGTTTGTTGGCTGTCTGTATATCTTCTGTGGAGAAATGTCTATTTAGGTCTTCTGCCCATTTTTGGATTGGGTTGTTTGTTTTTTTGCTATTGAGCTGCATGAGCTGCTTATAAATTTTGGAGATTAATCCTTTGTCAGTTGCTTCATTTGCAAATATTTTCTCCCATTCTGAGGGTTGTCTTTTGTTTATGGTTTCCTTTGCTGTGCAAAAGCTTTGAAGTTTCATTAAGTCCCATGTGTTTATTTTTGTCTTTATTTCCATTTCTCTAGGAGGTGGGTCCAAAAGGATCTTGCTGTGATTTATGTCATAGAGTGTTCTGCCTATGTTCTCCTCTAAGAGTTTGATAGTGTCTGGCCTTACATTTAGGTCTTTAATACATTTTGAGCTTATTTTCGTGTATGGTGTTAGGGAGTGATCTAATCTCATACTTTTACATGTCCCTGTCCAGTTTTCCCAGCACCACTTATTGAAGAGACTGTCCTTTCTCCACTGTATATTCTTGCCTCCTTTATCAAAGATAAGGTGACCATATGTGCGTGGGTTTATCTCTGGGCTTTCTATCCTGTTCCATTGATCTTTCTTTCTGTTTTTGTGCCAATACCATGCTGTCTTGATTACTGTAGCTTTGTAGTATAGTCTGAAGTCAGGGAGCCTGATTCCTCCAGCTCCATTTTTCGTTCTCAAGATTGCTTTGGCTATTCGGGATCTTTTGTGTTTCCATACAAATTGTGAAATTTTTTGTTCTAGTTCTGTGAAAAATGCCAGTGGTAGTTTGATAGGGATTGCATTGAATCTGTAGATTGCTTTGGGTAGTAGAGTCATTTTCACAATGTTGATTCTTCCAATCCAAGCACATGGTACATCTCTCCATCTATTTGTATCATCTTTAATTTCTTTCATCAGTATCTTATAATTTTCTGCATACAGGTCTTTTGTCTCCTTAGGTAGGTTATTCCTAGATATTTTATTCTTTTTGTTGCAATAGTAAATGGGAGTGTTTCCTTGATTTCACTTTCAGATTTTTCATCATTAGTATATAGGAATGCCAGAGATTTCTGTGCATTAATTTTATATCCTGCTACTTTACCAAATTCATTGATTAGCTCTAGTAGTTTGGTGGTAGCATCTTTAGGATTCTCTATGTATAGTATCATGTCATTTGCAAACAGTGACAGCTTTACTTCTTTTCCGATTTGGATTCCTTTTATTTCCTTTTCTTCTCTGATTGCTGTGGCTAAAACTTCCAAAACTATGTTGAATAAGATTGGTGAGAGTGGGCAACCTTGTCTTGTTCCTGATCTTAGTGGAAATGGTTTCAGTTTTTCACCATTGAGGATGATGCTGGCTGTGGGTTTGTCATATATGGCCTTTATTATGTCGAGGAAAGTTCCCTCTATGCCTACTTTCTGCAAGGTTTTTATCATAAATGGGTGTTGAATTTTGTCGAAAGCTTTCTCTGCATCTATTGAGATGATCATTTGGTTTTTCTCCTTCAATTTGTTAATATGGTGTATCACGTTGATTTATTTGAGTCTATTGAGGAATCCTTGCATTCCTGGAGTAAACCCCACTTGATCATGGTGTATGATCCTTTTAATGTGCTGTTGGATTCTGTTTGCTAGTATTTTGTTGAGGATTTTTGCATCTATGTTCATCAGTGATATTGGCCTGTAGATCTCTTTCTTTGTGACATCCTTGTCTGGTTTTGGTATCAAGGTGATGGTGGCCTCATAGAATGAGTTTGGGAGTGTTCCTCCCTCTGCTATATTTTGGAAGAGTTTGAGAAGGATAGGTGTTAGCTCTTCTCTAAATGCTTGATAGAATTCACCTGTGAAGCCATCTGGTCCTGGGCTTTGTTGGAAGATTTTTTATCACATTTTCAATTTCAGTGCTTGTGATTGGTCTGTTCATATGTACTATTTCTTCCTTATTCAGTCTTGGCAGGTTGTGCATTTCTAAGAATTTGTCCATTTCTTCCAGGTTGTCCATTTTATTGGCATAGAGTTGCTTGCAGTAATCTCTCATGATCTTTTGTATTTCTGCAGTGTCAGTTGTTACTTCTCCTTTTTCATTTCTAATTCTATTGATTTGAGTCTTCTCCCTTTTTTTCTTGATGAGTCTGCCTAATGGTTTATCAATTTTTTTTATCTTCTCAAAGAACCAGCTTTTAGTTTTATTGATCTTTGCTATCGTTTCCTTCATTTCTTTTTCGTTTATTTCTGATCTGATCTTTATGATTTCTTTCCTTCTGCTAACTTTGGGATGTTTTTGTTCTTCTTTCTCTAATTGCTTTAGGTGCAAGGTTAGGTTGTTTATTCGAGATGTTTCCTGTTTCTTAAGGTGGGATTGTATTGCTATAAACTTCCCTCTTAGAAATGCTTTTGCTGCATCCCATAGGTTTTGGGTCGTGTCTCCATTGTCATTTGTTTCTAGGTATTTTTTAATTTCCTCTTTGATTTCTTCAGTGATCACTTCGTTATTAAGTAGTGTATTGTTTAGCCTCCATGTGTTTGTATGTTTTACAGCTCTTTTCCTGTAATTGATATCTAGTCTCATAGCATTGTGGTCGGAAAAGATACTTGATACAATTCCAATTTTCTTAAATTTATCAAGGCTTGATTTGTGACCCAAGATATGATCTATCCTGTAGAATGTTCCATGAGCACTTGAGAAAAATGTGTATTCTGTTGTTTTTGGATGGAATGTCCTATAAATATCAATTAAGTCCATCTTGTTTAATGTATCATTTAAAGCTTGTGTTTCCTTATTTATTTTCATTTTGGATGATCTGTCCATTGGTGAAAGTGGGGTGTTAAAGTCCCCTACTATGATTGTGTTACTGTGGATTTCTCCTTTTATGGCTGTTAGTATTTGCCTTATGTATTGAGGTGCTCCTATGTTTGGTGCATAAATATTTACAATTGTTATATCTTCTTCTTGGATCAATCCCTTGATCATTATGTAGTGTCCCTCTTTGTCTCTTCTAGTAGTCTTTATTTTAAAGTCTATTTTGTCTGATATGAGAATTGCTACTCCAGCTTGCTTTTGGTTTCCATTTGCATGGAATATCTTTTTCCATCCCCTTACTTTCAGTCTGTATGTGTCTCTAGGTCTGAAGTGGGTCTCTTGTAGATAGCATATATATGGGTCTTGTTTTTGTATCCATTCAGCCAATCTGTGTCTTTTGGTGGGAGCATTTAGTCCATTTACATTTAAGGTAATTATTGATATGTATGTTCCTATTCCCATTTTCTTAATTGTTTTGGGTTCGTTATTGTAGGTCTTTTCCTTCTGTTGTGTTTCTTGCCTAGAGAAGTTCCTTTAGCATTTGTTGTAAAGCTGGATTGGTGGTGCTGAACTCTCTCAGCTTTTGCTTGTCTGTAAAGGTTTTAATTTCTCCATCAAATCTGAATGAGATCCTTGCTGGGTAGAGTAATCTTGGTTGCAGGTTTTTCTCCTTCATCACTTTAAGTATGTCCTGCCACTCCCTTTTGGCTTGTAGAGTTTCTGCTGAGAGATCAGCTGTTATCCTGATGGGGATTCCCTTGTGTGTTATTTGTTGTTTTTCCCTTGCTGCTTTTAATATGATTTCTTTGTGTTTAAGTTTTGACAGTTTGATTAATATGTGTCTTGGCGTATTTCTCCTTGGATTTATTCTGTATGGGACTCTCTGTGCCTCCTGGACTTGATTAACTATTTCCTTTCCCATATTAGGGAAGTTTTCAACTATAATCTCTTCAAATATTTTCTCAGTCCATTTCTTTTTCTCTTCTTCTTCTGGAACCCCTATAATTCGAATGTTGGTGCGTTTAATGTTGTCCCAGAGGTCTCTGAGACCGTCCTCTATTGTTTTCATTCTTTTTTGTTTATTTTGCTCTGCAGCAGTTATTTCCACTATTTTATCTTCCACCTCACTTATCCGTTCTTCTGCCTCAGTTATTCTGCTATTGATCCCATCTAGCGTATTTTTTATTTCATTTATTGTGTTTTTAATCGATGCTTGATTCATCTTTAGTTCTTCTAGGTCCTTGTTAACTGTTTCTTGCATTTTGTCTATTCTATTTCCAAGATTTTGGATCTTGGAAATAGAATCTTGGATCATCTTTACCATCATTATTCTGAATTCTTTTTCAGATAGACTGCCTATTACCTCTTCATTTGTTAGGTCTGGTGGGTTTTTATCTTGCTCCTTCTCCTGCTGTGTGTTTTTCTGTCTTCTCATTTTGCTTATGTTACTGTGTTTGGGGTCTCCTTTTTGCAGGCTGCAGGTTCATAGTTCCCGTTGTTTTTGGTGTGTGACCCCAGTGGCTAATGTTGGTTTAGTGGGTTGTGTAGGCTTCCTGGTGGAGGGGACTAGTGCCTGTGTTCTGGTGGATGAGGCTGGATCTTTTCTTTCTGGTGGGCAGGTGCATGTCTGGTGGTGTGTTTTGGGGTGTTTGCGGACTTTTTATGATTTGAGGCAGCCTCTCTGCTAATGGGTGGCGTTGTGTTCCTGTCTTGCTAGTTGTTTGGCATAGGGTGTCCAGCACTGTAGCTTGCTGGTCGTTGAGTGAAGCTGGGTGCTGGTGTTGAGATGGAGATCTCTGGAAGATTTTCGCCGTTTGATATTATGTGGAGCTGGGAGGTCTCTTGTGGACCAGTGTCCTGAAGTTGGCTCTCCCACCTCAGAGCCACAGCACTGACTCCTGGCTCCTCAATTTGGGATGATTTTTTGTCTATTCATGTATTCCACAGATGCAGGGTACATCAAGTTGATTGTGGAGCTTTAATCCACTGCTTCTGAGGCTGCTGGGAGAGGTTTCCCTTTCTCTTCTTTGTTCTCACAGCTCCTGGGTCTCAGCTTTGGATTTGGCCCCGCCTCTGCTTGTGGGTCTCGGAGGGCTTCTGTTCTTTGCTCAGACAGGATAGGGTTAAAGGAGCAGCCTCCTCGGGGACTCCGGCTCACCCAGGCCGGGCGGGAGGGAGGGGCACGGAGTGTGGGGCGAGCCTGCAGCGGTAGAGGTCAGCGTGACGTTGCACCAGCCGGAGGCGCGCCGTGCGTTCTCCCAGGGAAGCCGCCCCTGGATCCCGGGACCCCGGCAGGGGCGGGCTGCACAGGCTCCCGGAAGGGCGGTGTAGACAGTGACCTGCGCTCGCACACAGGCTTCTTGGCGGCGGCAGCAGCAGCCACAGCGTCCCACGCCCGTCACTCGGCTCCGCGCTTTCAGTCGCGACTCGCGCCGTCTGTGGAGCCCCTTTAACAGCGCTCTTAATCCCCTCTCCTCATGCACCAGGAAACCAAGAGGGAAGAAAAAGTCTCTTGCCTCTTCGGCAGCTCCAGAGTTTTCTCGGACTCCCTCCTGGCTAGCTGTGGCACATTAGCCCCCTTCAGGCTGAGTTCTCGCCGCCAGCCCCAGTCCTCTCCCTGCACTCTGACCGAAGCCCGAGCCTCAGCTTCCAGCGCCGCCTGCCCCGGCGGGCGAGCAGACAAGCCCCTCAGGCTGGTGAGTGCCGCTCGGCACCGATCCTCTGTGCGGGGATCTCTCCGCTTTGCCCTACCCAGGTACGTGGGGAGTTTCTTGCCTTTTGGGAGGTCTGGGGTCTTCTGCCAGCGTTCAGTAGGTGTTCTGTAGGAGTTGTTCCACGTGTAGCTGTATTTCTGGTGTATCCGTGGGGAGGAGGGTGATCTCCGTGTCTTACTCTTCCACCATCTTACCCGGAAGTCCCACCCTTTTCATTTTATTGATTGTTTCCTTTGCAGAGTAGAGTTTTTTAGTTTGATGTGGTCTTACTTGTTTATTTTTGCTTTTGTTGCCTGTGCTTTTGGTGCTCTATCTAAAAAATATCATTGCCAAGACCAATGTCAAGGAGCATTTCCCCATTTTCTTTTAGGAGTTTTATGGTTTCAGGTTTTCATGAGGGCTTTGATTTGCATTTCTCTCATGACTAATGATGTTGAACATCTTTTCATCCTATATTGGCTATTGTCATGTCTTCTTTAAAAGTTTTTGTTCAGATCAAAATAAATCAGACTGTGTGTCTTATTATTAATGAATTGTAATATTTGTATATATATACTGAATATGGATATAGTAAATATTTCCTTTGAGAAAAAATAGTGGTGAAGTGGACATCCTTGTCTTGTTCCTGATCGTAGAGGAAATGCATTCAGTTTTTCACCATTGAGAATTATGTTTGCTGTGGGTTTGTCGTATATGGCCTTTATTATGTTGAAGTAGGTTCCCTCTATGCCCACTTTCTGGAGAGTTTTTATTAGAAATGGGTATTGAATTTTGTCAAAAGCTTTTTCTGCGTCTATTGAGATGATCATATGGTTTTTATTCTGCAATTTGTTAATATGGTATATCACATTGGTTTTTATTCTGCAATTTGTTAATATGGTATATCACATTGATTGATTTGCATATATTGAATAATTCTTGCATTCCTGGGATATATCCCACTTGATCGTGGTGTATGATCCTTTTAATGTGTTGTTGGATTCTGTTTGCTAGCATTTTGTTGAGGATTTTTGCATGTATATTCATCAGTGATATTCGTCTGTTATTTTCTTTTTTTGTAGTATCTTTGTTTGGTTTTGCTATCAGGGTGATGGTGGCCTCATAGAATGAGTTTGGGAGTTTTCCTTCCTCTGCAATTTTTTGAAAGTTTGAGAAGGATGGGTGTTAGCTCTTCTCAAAATGTTTGATAGAATTAACCTGTGAAGCCATCTTGTCCTGGACTTTTGTTTGTTGGAAGATTTAAAATCACAGTTTCAATTTCATTACTTGTGATTGGTCTGTTCATATTTTCGATTTCTTCCTGGTTCAGTCTTAGAAGGTTATACCTTTCTAAGAATTTGTCCATTTCTTCCAGGTTGTCCATTTTATTGGCATAAAGTTGCATGTAGTAGTCTCTTAGGATGCTTTGTATTTCTGCGATGTCTGTTGTAACTTCTCCTTTTTCATTCCTAATTTTATTGATTTGAGTCCTCTCCCTCTTTTTCATGATGAGTCTGGCTAATGGTTTATGAATTTTGTTTATCTTCTCCAAGAACCAGCTATTAGTTTTATTGATATTTGCTGTTGTTTTCTTTGTTTCTGTTTCATTTATTTCTGCGCTGATCTGTATGATTTCTTTCCTTCTGCTAACTTTGGGTTTTGTTTGCTCCTCTTTATCTAGTTCCTTTAGGTGTAAGGTTAGATTGTTTATTTGAGATTTTTCTTGTTTCTTGAGGTAGGCTTGTATAGCTATAAACATCCCTCTTGGAACTGCTTTTGCTGCATCCCATAGGTTTTGGATCATCATGTTTTTGTTGTCATTTGTCTCTAAGTATTTTTTGATTTCCTCTTTGATATTTTCTGTGATATCTTGGTTATGTAGTAACGTATTGTTTATCCTCCATGTGTTTCTTTTTGTTATGTTTTTTCCCTGTAATTGATTTCTAATCTCCGAGTGTTGTGGTCAGAAAAGAAGCTTGATATGATTTCAATTTTCTTAAATTTACTGAGGCTTGATTTGTGACCCAAGATGTGATCTATCCTGGAGAATGTTCCCTGTGCACTTGAGAAGAAAATGTAATCTGCTGTTTTTGGTTGGAATGTCTTATAAATATCAATTAAATCTATCTGGTCTATTGTGTCATTTAAAGCTTGTTTTTTGTTATTAATTTTTTGTTTGGATGATCTGTCCATTGGTGTAAGTGAGGTGTTAAAACTCTCCCACTATTACTGTGTTACTGTCGATATTCTCTTTTAGAGCTGTTAACATTTGCCTTATGTATTGAGGTCTCCTATGTTGGGTGCATATATATTTATAATTGTTATGTCTTCTTCTTGGATTGATCCCTTGATCATTACGTAGTGTCCTTCCTTGTCTTTTGTAACATTCTTTATTTTACAGTTTATTTTATCTGATATGAGTATTGCTACTTCAGCTTTCTTCTGAATTCCATTTGCATGGAATATCTTTTTCCATCCCCTCACTTTCAGTCTTTATGTGTCCCTAGGTCTGAAGTGGGTCTCTTTTAGACAGCATATATATGGGTCTCGTTTTTGTATCCATTCAGCAAGCCTGTGTCTTTTCCTTGGAGCATTTAATCCATTCACGTTTAGGGCAGTTATTGATATGTATGTTCCTATTAGCATTTGCTTAATTGTTTTGGGTTTGCTTTTATAGGTCTTCTCCTGTGTTTCCCATTTAGAGAAGTTCCTTTAGCATTTGTTGTAGATGGTGGTGCTGAATTCTCTTAGCTTTTGCTTTTCTGTAAAGCTTTTGATTTCTCCATCAAATCTGAATGAGATTCTTGCCTGATAGAGTAATCTTGGTTGTAGGTTCTTCCCTTTCATCACTTTAAGTATATCATGACAGCCCCTTCTGGCTTGTAGAGTCTGCTGAGAAATCAGCTGTTAACCTTCTGGGAGTTCCCTTGTATGTTGTTTGTCGTTTTTCCTGTAGTGCTTTCAATAATTTTTCTTTGTCTTTAATTTTTGCCAATTTGATTACTATGTGTCTTAGCATGTTTCTCCTTGGGTTTATCCTGTATGGGACTCTCTATGCTTCCTGGACTTGGGTGGATCTTTCTTTTCCCATGTTAGGGAAGTTTTTTGACTATAATCACTTCAAATATTTTCTTGGGTCCTTTCTCTCTCTCTTCTCCTTCTGGGACCCCTATAATGTGAATGTTGTTGTGTTTAATGTTTTCCCAGAGGTCTCTTAGGCTGTCTTCATTTCTTTTCATTCTTTTTTCTTTATTGTGTTCCACAGCAGTGAATCCCACCATTCTGTCTTCCAGGTCACTTCTCCGTTGTTCTGCCTCAGTTATTCTGCTATTGATTCCTTCTAGTTTAGTTTCACTTCATTTATTGTATTGTTCATCTCTGTTTGTTTGTTCTTTAATTCTTCTAGATCTTTGTTAAACATTTCTTGCATCTTTTTGATCTTTGCCTCCATTGTTTTTCTGACGTCCTGGATCATCTTCACTATCATTATTCTGAATTCTTTTTCTAGAAGATTGCCTTTCTCCATTTCATTTAGTTGTTTTTCTGCGGTTTTATCTTGTTCCTTCATCTGGTACATAGCCCGCTGCCTTTTCATCTTGTCTTTCTGTGAATGTGGACTTTTTTCCACAGGCTGCAGGATTGTACTTCTTCTTGCTTCTGCTGTCTGCCTTCTGGTGGATGAGGCTATCTAAGAGGCTTATGGAAGTTTCCTGAATGGAGAGACTGGTGGTGGGTAGAGCTGGCTGTTGCTCTGGTGGGCAGAGCTCAGTAAAACTTTAATCCCCTTGTCTGCTGATGGGTGGGGCTGGGTTCCCTCCCTGTTGGTTGTTTGGTCTGACGCAACCCAACACTGGAGCCTAACTGGGCTCTTTGGTGGGGCTAATGACAGACTCTGGGGGGGCTCACACCAAGAGTACTTCCCAGAACTTCTGCTGCCAGTGTCTTTGTCCCTTGGTGAGCCACAGCTCCCCCCCCCCCGCCCGCCTCTGCAGGAGACCCTCCAACACTAGCAGGTAGGTCTGGTTCAGTCTCCTATGGGGTCACTGCTCCATCCCCTGGGTCCCAATGTGCACACTACTTTGTGTGTGCCCTCTAAGAGTGGTGTCTCTGTTTACCTCAGTCCTGCCGAAGTCCTGCAGTCAAATCCCACTAGCCTTCAAAGTCTGATTCTCTAGGAATTCCTCCTCCCGTTGCCAGACCCCATGTTTGGAAGCATGACGTGGGGCTCAGAACCTTTACTTCAGTGTGTGGACTTCTGTGGTATAAGTGTTCTCCAGTTTATGAGTCACCCACCCAGCAGTTATTGAATTTGATTTTATTGTGATAACTCCCCTCTACCGTCTGATTGTGGCTTTTCCTTTGTCTTTGCATGTGGGGTATCTTTTTTGGTCACTTCCAGTGTCTTCCTGTCAATGACTGTTCAGCAGTTAGTTGTGATTCTGGTGTTCTTGAAAGAGGGAGTGAGAGCATGTCCTTCTACTCTGCTATCTTGAATCAATCTGAAATGTTCATAATTTATTATTGTATTCTCAGTGTCTGAAACATAATAGATGTCCAATAAACCTAAGATAAAGAGAGTACTATTTCTCCTGACTTTGACAGCAGTGTGAAATAGGTATTATCCTCATTTTTACAAATTCAGAAATTGAGGTTCAGGAAAGTTCAATAATCTGATGAGCCGCAGTGCTGATAAACAGTGGATATTTGTACCCCAGAGCTCTCCTGCATGTGACTTTTCTCTCACTTGGTTTCTTATCCTCCTCTCCAGAAGAGTAACCTGGATTTCTTACATGGCAGCTCAAGGGTCCTTGTAAGAGCAAGAGATCTGAGATGTTCCAAAACGTCACTTCCTCAACATTCAGTTGGTGAAAGCAATAGAAAACCCAACAGAGATTCACAGGGCGATGGTGTACACTCCACCTCTGCATGGAGGGGTGGCGTGTGCAAGCAGAGTGAGAGATTGCTGGAAATTGTCTTTGGAGACTAGCTACCACAGGGAGTCACCATCTCTATAGGATCCGAGTTTCCTAGTACTGTGGTTCCTTCTCTAATAATTCTCCCACCTCAGAACATCTTTCTCTGAGATTTGAAAGGCATGGAAAGCAAAGCTGTAACCTGCTGGAACATTACCATTAAAAGAAGGGATCTGGGTTTGATTTTTACAAATAAGTAGACCTGTAAAAATCTTAAAATGGCCTTTTATTCCAGAAAGAGGCAACTATGGTTGTCAGCAGACTTCACAAGGAACTGGTGTTTTCGTCTTGCTTGGGAATGCTTCTATCTCCCAAGGAGAGGCCTTGGATTAGTGCTACTATCATGGGATTCTCACAGCTAGAATCCTTGCCTGCAAGGTAAAGTCCCTCAAACTGAAAAACTGAGACAGTTGCCTCTTCCTTCCAAAGTGGAAACAAGCAATTTCAGGAAGAGGTGGGAAGACATTTCCCCTCAAAGGATTCTTTTGGCTGCCTTCTACAAGACACTCAGCAACTTCAGAATTTTACAATCAAATAATGTCTTTTTAGCATGTAATCATCTGTTATGGGGAGCTGGGCTTTTATAGTTGTGTTAATTACTCAAGTTGGAAGTAAGACCACTTTAAAGAAAACCTTCTGGATTTACTGGAGTGATATTTGAAGCAATTCCTTTGAAAGTGGGAAATGTAACAGGGAGGCTTGTGGATGTTTTTTCCCTGTTGCTGTCAGGGAAGAAAGTTGGAGGAATGCCTCTTTAGGGACTGAAAAGGAGCAGTCCACATGAGAACATGGAAAACCATAGAAGATTTGAGTTCAGTTCAGCTTCTGTCAGCTAATTGTATTTCATCAAATAATTAATTATTCAACACAGTGGGTGTTTTCAACAGTCTCTCCCTCCCCCCGTGTGTGTTTCTTTCTCAAGTTGTCCTGGTTAAAAAAGAATCTGGCAAAAGCAGCTGAGCGAAACATCCTTTCAGAAAACACAAAATAAAGCTAAAATAACAAAACCAGGCTCAGTTTGAAATTTGCCTGTGTCAGTTCCTCAGAGACGCAGTGGGCATGGTTGTCTTTTCTGTCGGCTCCCTTGATCCTGTATTCCAAAGTAGCTGGAAAGGTGTTATGACCTTGTTGCGGGAAAATAGAGTCCCCCAAAAGACCTAGCCCCAAGTTGGCAAGCACTGATTCTGAAATATGCATCATTTCAAGAGCAACTGAGTCCTCTCAATTTCAAAACAAGTAGGCTGGGATTTAGATACTACATTCTCCATAGCTTTGCTCTGATGTGATTCACTTTGCAGTGAAATTATGAATAAGGCTCTAGACCACCAGGTACTGGAGGTCTCAGAAGGATGTGGATAACCTGCTGTTCCATTTACTATTGCTGTGTAGTGATCAATCCCAGACTAATTAATTTAAAATAACAACCATTTTTTTATGCCCCCAAATCCTTTGTGTTGGCAATTCAGTAGGGTATAGTGGGGATAGATCGCTTTGCTTTGTGGTGGCTGGGCCTTCAGCTGGGTAAGTACAAATGGCTGAGAGCTAAAGTCCATTTCCAAAGATGGCTTCTTGACTCACATGTCTGGATGTTGGCTTGAACCTTTGCTGGGTATCTTAAGTGGAGCATCTCTGTATGGTCTTTCCATGGGCCTTGGCTTCCTCACAGCATGGAGGCTTTTGGGTGGTTGGACTGCTTACAGGGTAGCTCAGCGCTTTAAATGTGAAAGTCTGCATGAACAAGGCAGAAGGTGCAGTGCCTTTTATGATCTAGCCTCAGAAGTCAGAGTGTCACTGCTGCCATTCTCCATTCACCAAAGCAGTCATAGATCACAGGTTTAAGGGGAGGGGACATAAGTGCCACTTCTTGATGAGTTAGTGGTTAGGTCACACTGTAGAAGAGCACGTTGAAGAGAGATTATTGTGGCCATTTTGGGAAATACAATCTTCCATTTCTCTGATTCAATTAGAACAGGGCTTAGGATTGAGTGTTATGACTTGCCTTGAGGATTAAATCCACCTACCAATTACTCAGATTTATACTATACTCTGTACAAGATAATGGGCCAAAAAACTCACGTCTCATGGACATGGAAGATTGTATATATCTTCTCACAAAAGGGGCAAAGGACACAGCCATTGAGTTTTGGGGAGGTTTTTTACATATCTATGGCTGGATGATACAGGTTATAAAATCAGTGTACATTGTTCAATTTAATTTTCATGTATATATCAAATAACCACTTAGAATATAAAATTTTTAAATAGTATTACTTAAATGTTGACACAGTTGTGTGTATATATGTGTATGTATGTGTAAAAAAATCTAGAAGTACATCTAACAAGAGACATGCAATACCTTTATGAAGAAAAATATAAAAATTTGTTGAAATATATGTAGAAAATCTTGTAATGAAGCAATAACAAATTTTTATAGATAAGAGTTTCAATATAGTTAATATGTTGGCTTTCCTCACATTGGTCTACGAATGTGTTCCAATCAAAATCCCAATAGGGATTTTTGTTTGGTTGGTTGGGGTTTGCTTTGTCTTGTTTCATTTTTGTTTTGGTAGCTTAATTCCCCTTTGCTTAAGTTAGCCCCTGGGTTTCTGTCACTTGCCACCAGAGAACCCAATCTCATAAAATGGGTTAATGTACATCATCCATTCTCCCTTTCCTCAACTCTTCCCTGCTGATGGGGATGATATTTTAATATAGGCACAAATAGCGTGTGAGAATTAAATGGATATGATTTTTCACCATTCCCCTTGACAAGATGTGTTCAAAAGTTAAAAACAAGATTTCATCAGTATCTCTAAGGTTACTAACAGTATAATGGAAATCCTCCAAAATGACTTTTTTCACCTCACAATTATTCATCAATCATTCATTCTTATTCTCCAATTAGTTATTGAGTGTCTGTTGTGAGAGACATGCTGTGATAGGTGCTAGAGATAAAATGGGAGGACAACAACAACAAACATGATTCCAGCCCTTATGGAGTTGGTGTTCTATGTAGGTAGGGAGACAGATATAGAAATAATTGCACAAAATACTTTTAGATTGTAGCAACTAATACAATGGAGACCAAATGAATGCTATTTATCTCATTAGATGCAACCACATGGACAAGATGCTGGAAAATTTCAATGTAAGCCTCTGTACTTTACAGTTTTAGAAGAATATAGGGTTATTTTTGGAAACATTTACCTTCCAACAGAATTCACAATATTTGGAATCAGACAATTATATATTGATTTTTATGGCTTCAATATCACAACAAAACTTTGCCTTCACCCACCTATAATATTTCATTTCTTCTGCTTGTTAATAGCCTTAATTTCTTTCATTAAATGACAAGTAAAAAAGTATCTGAGACTAACGTGATGAAAAGATAACTCAATTTTTGGGAGAAGATTAGATTTAGAGAGAGTAATTCAGGAAACATTGATTTAATGATTTTAATGGAAAATTATTCTTTGGAAAATGAAGGGAAAATTAAAAGGTAACTAATGTGATTTGTAAATAAATGTCATTATCAACTTGAATGAAAGTTTAAGGTATTTTGATGCTATTTTTTAACATCTTTATTGGAGTATAATTGCTTTACGTTGTTGTGTTAGTTTCCACTGTATAACAAAGTGAATCAGCTATATGTATACATATATCCCCATATCCCCTCCCTCTTTTTTTTTTTAACATCTTTATTGGAGTATAATTGCTTTACAATGGTGTGTTAGTTTCTGCTTTATAACAAAGTGAATCAGTTATACATATACATATGTTCCCATGCCTCTTCCATCTTGCATCTCCCTCCCTCCCACTCTCTTTATCCCACCCCTCTAGTTGGTCACAAACCACCGAGCTGATCCCCCTGTGCTATGCAGCTGCTTCCCACTAGCTATCTATTTTACGTTTGGTGGTGTATATATGTCCATGCCACTCTCTCACTTCTTCCCAGCTTACCCTTCCCCCTCCCTGTGTCCTCAAGTCCATTCTCTACATCTCCGTGTTTATTCCTGTCCTGCCTCTAGGTTCATCAGAACCATTTTTGTGTGTGTGTGTGTGTGTGATTCCATATATATGTGTTAGCATATGGTATATGTTTTTCTCTTTCTGATTTACTTCACTCTGTATGACAGACTCTAGGTCCATTCACCTCACTACAAATAACTCAATTTCATTTCTTTTTATGGCTGAGTAATATTCCATTGTATATATGTGCCACCTCTTCTTTATCTGTTCATCTGTCGATGGACACTTAGATTGCTTCCATGTCCTGGCTATTGTAAATAGTGCTGCAATGCATATTGTGGTACGTGACTCTTTTGGAATTATGGTTTTCTCAGGGTATATGCCCAGTAGTGGGATTGCTGGGTCATATGGTAGTTCTATTTTTAGTTTTTTAAGGAACTTCCATACTGTTCTCCATAGTGACTGTATCAATTTACATTCCCACCAAAAGTGAAAGAGGGTTCCCTTTTCTCCACACCCTCTCTGATGCTATTTTTTTCAAAAACTAACTTCTCCGTCTATTGATAACTCAGCCCTGTCTGACTTCCACATCATCCCCCACCACTTTCTGTGGTGAATACCAGACAGCTTGAGAAAATTCTTGTTGCTTCCTGACCATAAAGAATACTTTTCTACCATAATTCAGAAAGAGACATGTACACAGTGTTCATTGCGGCACCATTTACAATAGCCAGGACATGGAAGCAACCTAAGTGTCCATTGACCGATGAACGGATAAAGAAGATGTGGCACATATATACAATGGAATATTACTCAGCCATAAAAAGGAACAAAATTGAGTTATTTGTAGTGAGGTGGGTGGACCTAGAGTTTGTCATACAGAGTGAAGTAAGTCAAAGGGGAAAAACAAATACCGTATGCTAACATATATATGGAATCATAAAAAAAAATGGTTCTGATGAACCTAGGGGCCAAACAGGAATAAAGATGCAGACATAGAGAATGGACTTGAGGACACGGGGAGGGGGAAGGGTAAACTGGGAAGAAGTGAGAGAGTGGCATGGACATATACACACTACCAAACGTAAAATACATAGCTAGTGGGAAGCAGCCACATAGCACAGGGAGATCAGCTCGGTGCTTTGTGATCACCTAGAAGGGTGGGAGAGGGAGGGTGGGAGGGAGACACAAGAGGGAGGGTATGTGGGGATATATGTGTACATATAGCTGATTCACTTTGTTATACAGTAGAAACTAACACACCATTGTAAAGCAATTATATTCCAATAAAGACATTAAAAAAAGAATACTTTTTGCTTTGTCTTTGATTCTTTCTTCACCAGCAGCTATTCTTCATAGAATGTCCTTTCTTTTGCCATTTAAGAATGGATTATTTTAGTTAATTTGTCAGCAATTTTTCAGAAGCCCTAGCTACCTAGGTCAGAATTTGGTTCCTTCAACCAGGCTGTGTGTCCTTATATAATTTAAATCACCCCAAAGGAGCTACTGGCTGAGATTACAGCAACATCCAGAAGGTTGGAGGAGCATAGATCAGTCTGTGTAACTCTGGAACCACATGTGTTCAGACTTCTAAATATCTCTTGAAGTATTTGAAGCAGCTGAATAGTAGTCTGTCAGGTTTGTTTCCCTCTTGTTTCAGTTTTCTGTACTATTGAGGTCTTCGTCGTCTATGTCTTATATTTAATAAGCCAATATCTACTGCACCCCATTCTAGGCCTTGTGCTAATGGTTGGGGGCACAAGGTTGTTTCAGATTGGGTTCCCTGGGAAACAGAGTCTGAAGCAGATACTAGAGTGCAAGACGTTTATTTGGGAGTGTTCTTAGAATCAGCATCTGTGGAAGGGAAAAGAAAGAGCTGGATGGGGTAGATGGAGAGGTTGGACTGTGATGCAGTCTCAGTGGAGACCATAGCCAACCATACAAGGAGGTCTGAAGAATGACCCTTCAGAGTTGCCTTCTGCTGGGGCAGGAAGTCTAGGCCTTTATATGTCTGTATCACCGTTGGTCACCCCTGGTAGGGGGTGCAGCTTTGGGCAAGGTAGCACTTTTCAGTTTTTAGTTTCATACAATCCCCAAAGTGGCTGGCAGCAAAGGGCTCTCTGCCAGTAGCTTTCCCAGAAACTGCAGTTACTGAAGGGAAATCCGGTCAAGACATCACAGCATCCAACACAGATGGCAGACAGAGAGTTAAATGTCTACTAGGAGTGACAGTTGAATAAACATCTAACTCCAGTATTGTGTGATAAAGACTCCTAAGAGTAAGTGTCTCGTAGGAGGCAAAGTTAATGTAGCCTAGGGAAAGTTTTAGGAAGCAGTAGCATCCAAGTTCTGAGAAATTATTGGGAATTAGAGGGACAAAGATGAGGTGGTGATAAGGGGAAAGACTGAGAAGCCAGGAGGCAAGAACAGAAGGAATGCTTTTTTTTAAATTTAATTTAATTTTTTAATATACATCAGGTTGTTATTAGTTATCTATTTTGTACATATTAGTGTATATATGTCAATCCCAATCTCCCAATTCATCCCACCACCACCACCACCACCCCCACTTTCCCCACTTGGTATCCATACCTTTGTTCTCTACATCTGTGTCTCTATTTCTGCCTTGCAAACCAGTTCATCTGTACTGTTTTTTAGATTCCACATATATACGTTAATATACGATATTTTGTTTTTCTCTTTCTGACTTACTTCACTCTGTATGACAGACTCTAAGTTCATTCATGTCTCTAAAAATTACCCAATTTCATTTCTTTCTATGGCTCAGTAATATTCCATTTTATATATTTGCCACATCTTCTTTATCCATTCGTCTGTCGATGGGCATTTAGGTTGCTTCCATGTTCTGGCTATTGTAAATAGTGCTGCAATGAACATTGGGGTGCATGTGTCTTTTTGAATTATGGTATTCTCTGGGTATATGCCCAGTAGTATGATTGCTGGGTCATATGGTAATTCTATTTTTAGTTTTTAAAGGAAGCTACATACTGTTCTCCATAGTGGCTGTATCAATTTACATTCCCACCAACAGTGCAAGAGGGTTCCCTTTCCTCCACATCCTCTCCAGCATTTGTTGTTTTTAGATTTTCTGATGATGCCCATTCTAACAGGTGTGAGGTAATACCTCATTGTAGTTTGCATTTGCATTTCTCTAATAATTAGTGATGTTGAGCAGCTTTTCATGTGGTTCTTGGCCATCTGTATGTCTTCTTTGGAGAAATGTCTATTTAGGTCTTCTGCCCATTTTTGGATTGGGTTCTTTGTTTTTTTGCTATTGAGCTGCATGAGCTGCTTGTATATTTTGGAGATTAATCCTTTGTTTGTTGATTCATTTGCAAATATTTTCTCCCATTCTGAGGGTTGTCTTTTCATGTTGTTTATAGTTTCCTTTGCTGTGCAAAAGCTTTATGTTTCATTAGGTCCCATTTGTTTATTTTTGTTTTTATTTCATTACTCTAGGAAGTGGGTCAAAAAATATCTTGCTGTGATTTATGTCAAAGACTGTTCTTTCTGTGTTTTCCTCTAAGAGTTTTATAGTGTCTGATCTTACATTTAGTTCTTTAATCTATTTTGAGTTTATTTTTGTGTACAGTGTAAGGAGTGTTCTAATTTCATTCTTTTACATTTAGCTGTCCAGTTTTCTCAGCACCACTTATTGAAGAGGCCGTCTTTTCTCCACTGAATATCTTTGCCTTCTCTGTCATAGATTAGTTGATCATAGGTGTGTGGATTTATCTCTGGGCTTTATATCTGGTTCCCTTGATCTATATTTCTGTTTTAGTGCCAGTAGTATATTGTCTTGATTACTGTAGTTTTGTAGTATAGTCTGAAGTCAGGGAGTCTGATTCCTCCAGCTCCATTTTTCTTTCTCAAGATTGCTTTGGCTATTTGGTGTCTTTTGTGTCTCAATACAAATTTTAAGATTTTTTCTTCTAGTTCTGCAAAAACTGCCATTGGTAGTAATTTGATAGGGATTGGGTTGATTCTGTAGATTGCTTTGGGTAGTATAGCCATTTTCATGTTGTTGATTCTTCCAATCCAAGAACATGGTATATCTCTCCATCTCTTTGTATCACCTTTAATTGCTTTCATCAGTGTCTTATAGTTTTCTGCATACAGGTCTTTTGTCTCCCTAGGTAAGTTTATCCCTTTTGTCTCCCTAGGTAGGTTTATTCTTTTTGTTGCAATGGTAAATGGGAGTGTTTCCTTAATTTCTCTTTCTGGTTTTTCATCATTAGAGTATAAGAATGTAAGATATTTCTGTGCATTAGTTTCGTATCCTGCAACTACCAAATTCATTGATTAGCTCAAGCAGTTTTCTGGTGGCATGCTTAGGATTCTCTATGTATAGTATCATGTCATCTGCAAACAGTGACACTTTTACTTCTTCTTTGCCAATTTGTATTCCTTTTATTTATTTATTTTTTCTCTGATTACCATGGCTAGGACTTCCAAAACTATGTCGAATAATAGTGATGAGAGTGAACGTCCTTGTCTTGTTCCTGATCTTAGAGGAGATGCTTTCAGTTTTCCACCATTGAGAATGATGTTTGCTGTGGGTTTGTCATATATGGTCTTTATTATGTTGAAGTAGGTTCCCTCTATGCCCACTTTCTGGAGAGTTTTTTTAAATCATAAATGGGTGCTGAATTTTGTCAAAAGGCTTTTCTGCATCTATTGAGATGATTGTATGCTTTTTATTCTTCAATTTGTTAATATGGTGTATCACACTGATTGATTTGCATATATGGAAGAACCGTTGCATTCCTGGATAAATCCCACTTGATCATGGTGTATGATCCTTTTAACGTGTTGTTGGATTCTGTTAGCTAGTATTTTGTTAAGGATTTTGCATCTATATTCATCAGTGATATTGGTCTGTAATTTTCTTTTTTTGTAGTATCTTTGTCTGGTTTTGGTATCAGGGTGATGGTGGCCTTGTAGAAGTCTGGGAGTGTTCCTTCCTCTGCAATTTTTTGGAAGAGTTTGAGAAGGATGGGTGTTAGCTCTTCTCTAAATGGTAGAATTCACCTGTGAAACCATCTGGTCCTGGACTTTTGTTTGTTGGAAGATTTTTAATCACAGTTTCAATTTCATTACTTGTGATTGGTCTGTTCATATTTTCTATTTCTTCCTGATTTAGTCTTGGAACATTATACCTTTCTAAGAATTTGTCCATTTCTTCCAGGTTGTCCATTTTATTGGCATACAGTTGCTTATAGTAGTCTCTTTTGATGCTTTTTTTTTCTTCCGTGTCCATTGTAACTTCTCCTTTTTCATTTCTAATTTTATTGATTTGAGTCCTCACCCTCTTTTTCTTGATCAGTCTGGCTAATGCTTTATCAATTTTGTTTATCTTCTCAAAGAACCACCTTTTGCTTTATTGATCTTTCCTATTGTTTTCTTTGTTTCTATTTCATTTATTTCTGCTCTGATCTTTATGATTTCTTTCCTTCTACTAACTTTGGATTTTGTTTGTTCTTCTTTCTCTAGTTCCTTTAGTTGTAAGCTTAGATTGTTTATTTGAGATTTTTCTTGTTTCTTGAGGTAGGATTGTATCCCTATAAACATCCCTCTCAGAACTGATTTTGCTGCATCCCATAGGTTTTGCATCATCGTGTTTTCATTGTCATTTGTCTCCAGGTATTTTCTGATTTCCTCTTTAATTTCTTCAGTGATCTCTTAGTTATTTAGTAATGTTTTGCTTAGCCTTCGTGTGTTGCTGTTTTTTACGTTTTTTCCCCTGTAATCGATTTCTTAGTGTTTTGGTCAGAAAAGATGCTTGATATGATTTCAGTTTTCTTAAATTTACCAAAGCTTGATTTGTGAGCCAAGATGTGATCTATCCTGGAGAATGTTCCATATGCAGTTGAGAAGAAAGTGTAATCTGCTGTTTTCCGTTGGAATGTCCTATAAATATCAATTAAGTCTATCTGGTCTACTGTGTCATTTAAAGCTTGTGTTTCCTTATTAATTTTCTGTCTGGATGATCTGTCCATTCGTGTAAGTTAGGTGGTAAGGTCCCCCACTATTATTGTGTTACTCTCGTTTTCCTCTTTTATAGCTGTTAGCATTTGCCTTATGTATTGAGGTCTCCTATGTTGGGTGCATATATATTTATTATTGTTATATCTTCTTCTTGGGTTGATTCCTTGATCATTATGTAGTGTCCTACCTTGTCTCTTGTAACATTCTTTATTTTAAAGTCCATTTTGTCTGATATGACTATTGCTACTCCAGCCTTCTTTTGATTTCCATTTGCATGGAATATCTTTTTCCACCCCCTCAGTTTCAGTCTGTATGTGTCTCTAGGTCTGAAGTGGGTCTCTTGTAGACAGCATATATGTGGTTCTTGTTTTTGTATCCATTCAGTGAGCCCCTGTCTTTTTGTTGCAGCCTTTAATCCATTCACTTTTGAGGTAATTACTGATATGTATGTTCCTATTACCGTTAATTGTTTTGGGTTTGTTTTTGTAGGTCCTTTTCTTCTCTTGTGTTTCCCACTTAGAGAAGTTCCTTTAGCATTTGTTGTAGAGCTGGTTTGGTGGTGCTGAATTCTCTTAGCTTTTGCTTGTCTGTAAAGCTTTTGATTTTTCCATCGATTCTGAATGAGATCCTTGCTGGGTATGGTATTCTTGATTGCAGGTTCTTCCCTTTCATCCCTTTAAATATATCGTGCCACTCCCTTCTGGCTCATAGAGTTTCTGCTGAGAAATCAGCTGTTAACCTTATGGGAGTTCCCTTATATGTTATTTGTCTTTTTTCCGTTGTTGCTTTTAATAATTTTTCTTTGTCTTTAATTTTTGTCAGTTTGATTACTGTGTGCCTCTGCGTGTTTTGCCTTGGGTTTATCCTGCCTTGGACTCCCTGCACTTCTGGACTTGGGTTGCTCTTCCTTTCCCATGTTAGGGAAGCTTTCAACTGTAATCTCTTCAGATATTTTCTTGGGTCCTTTCTCTCTCTCTTCTCCTTCTGGGACTCCTATAATGCAAATGTTGGTGCGTTTAATGTTGTCCCAGTGGTCTCTTAAGCTGTTTACATTTTTTTCATTCTTTTTTCTTTATTCTGTTGTGTGGCAGTGACTTCCACCATTCTGTCTTCCAGGTCACCTATCTGTTCTTCCGCCTCAGTTATTCTGCTATTGATTCCTTCTATTGTATTTCAATTCAGTTACTGTATTGTTCATCTCTGTTTGTTTGTTCTCTAATTCTTCTAGGTCTTTGTTAAACATTTCTTGCATCTTCTCGATCTTTGACTCCATTCTTTTTCGAGGTCCTGGATCATCTTCATTATCATTCTTCTGAATTATTTTTCTGAAATGTTGCATATCTCCAGTTCATTTAGTTGTTTTTCTGGGGTTTTATCTTGTTCCTTCATCCAGTACATAGTCCTATGCCTTTTCATTTTGTCTGTCTGTCTGTGAATGTGATCTTCTTTCCACAGGCTGCAGGATTTTAGTTCTTCTTGCTTCTGCTGTCTGCCCTCTGGTGGATGAGGCTATCTAAGAGACTTTTGCAAGCTTCCTGATGGATGGGACTGGTGGTGGGTAGAGCTGAGTGTTTCTCTGGTGGGCAGAGCTCAGTAAAACTTTAATCTGCTTGTCTGCTGATGTGTAGGGCTGAGTTCCCTCCCTTTTGGTTGTTTGGCCTGAGGCAACCCAGCACTGGAGGCTACAGGCTCTTTGATGGGTCTAATTGTGGACTCCAGGAGGGCTCATGCCGAGTACTTCCCAGAATTTCCACTGCCAGTGTCCCTGTCCCTGTGTTGAGGCACAGCCACCTCCTGCCTCTGCAGGATACCCTCCTACACTAGCAGGCAGGCCTGGCTCAGTCTCCCATGGTGTCATTGCTCCTTCCCTGTGGGTCCTGACATGCACACTACTTTGTGTATGCCCTCCATGAGTGGAGCCTGTGGAGGCTCCTGCTAGCCTTCAAAGTCTGATTCTCTGGGAATTCCTCCTCCCGTGGCCAGACCCCAGGTTGGGAAGCCCCATGTGGGGCTCAGAACCTTCACTGCAGTGGGTGGACTTCTGTGGTATAATGTTCTCCAGTTTGTGAGTCACCCACCCAGCAATCATGGGACCCGATTTTATTGTGATCATGCCCCTCCCACCATCCCATTGCAGCTTCTCCTTTGTCTTTGGACGTGGGGTATCTTTTTTGGTGAGTTCCAGGGTCTTCCTGTCGATGGTTGTTCAGCAGTTAGTTGTGATTCAGGTGCTCTCGCATGAGGGAGTGAGCACACGTCCTTCTATCAAGAAAAGAAAGAATGCTTATGGAACTACTTGTAGACCAAATTCTTGGTGCCAGTTTAGATATAGATATCCTAAAAAGAGTAACATATAAGTTGAGATTAGCAAGGAGAAAGAGGGGTGTGTGTGTGCACGTGTGTGTGTATGTGTACATGCGTGCATTTGTGGTGAGAGCCAGGTGTTATAGATGGAAGAGCTTATGAGAAGGCTGGGAAGGAAGGGAGGGAGGGCAAAGAGAGCTGGAGGGGGAGGGAATGGAAGGGAAGGAGAAGAGAGGAGAGGAGAAAGAATTGGGGAATTGAAGTTTGGCTGCAGATTGGAGTTTGTGACTGAAGGTTCTTGTCAGCTCATCATCATGTTTGATATCATCTCTTCTTTATTCCTGATACCTCACATTATTATTTATTCTCTGAAGGTTTATGGATGGCACACTTAGGTACAACTGAGTCTGAAATAGTTTCATTTTGCCACCTTGTCATGACATGGTACATGTCATGTAACATGTACCATGTTGTATCTGTCAGATTTTGACATTGAATAAGGGATTTATTATTGAGTTGGATCTTATATAAATGTGGGAGCTGGTGGGACAAGCTCTGCAGGCTGTTGTCTCTGCATCTGGTACTTGGCTGGAAGTCTCTGTGGTTCATATCTACAATCAGGAAGGAAGACTAGATGCGAGTAACAGCAAGGACAAATGAAAGCCCATGACGGTGAATTAGAACCCATGTCTGTCTCTCACCACCTTCATTCTTAACAAAGTGGGTGACCTGCAGGAAAGCAGGCTTCCAGATCTGCAGGAAAAGCTAGTGTCTGTCATCAAGGAGCTGCACACGCATCTGGCTCAGGACCTGGAGAAGCTGAAGGAGGAGAACCAGTCGAGCTGGAGGAGCTGCAGATGTTTGTGCTTCCCTGTGCCAGCCAGGTAGGTCAGAGGTCAGTGACAGTGTGTGTGAGCTGCCACAGTACCTGGGGCTCTACACTGGCCTTCAAAGTGTGATGGCTGCTACTTCATTTCTGCCTTCCAAATCTTGTGTGAATTTCTTTAGTGGCCAATGCTAACCTGGAATCACATAGAGAAGGGAATTCTGGGAAGCATTATTTTAGCTCCACTAAGTTGATACTGTACAAGAGTACTACACATCATTTAAAAAAAAACTTAAGTACAATGACATACAACATCATATTCGTTTTGGTGATTCGACATTTGTGTATATTATGAGATGATCATCACAGTAAGGCTAGTTACCGTCTGTAACCATTTAAAGTTATTATAATATTTTTGACTGTATTCTGTATATTATATCCCCATGACTTATTTATTTTATAGCTTCAAGTTTGTGCCTCTTAATCTCCTTCACTGATATCATTCATCCCCCCACCTTCCTCCTCTCTGGCAATCACCAGTTTATTCTCTGTATCTATGAATCTGGGTTTTGTTTTATTTGTTCATTTGTTTTGTTTCTTTATATTCCACATATAAGTGAGATCGTATGGTATTTGTCTTTGTCTGACTTACTTACCTTAGGATAACACCCTCTAGGTCCATCTATGTTGTCACAATAGCAAGATTTCATTCTTTTATATGGCTGAATAATATTCCTGTGTGTGTGTGTATGTTTGTGTATGCCACGTCTTCTTTATCCATTCATCTGTTGATGGGCACTTAAGTTGCTTCTGTATCTTGGCTATTGTACATAATGCTGCAACAAATATAGGGGTGTGTATACCTTTTCAAATTAGTGTTTTTGTTTTCTTTGGGTACTCAGAAATGGAATTACTGGATCTTAGGGTAGTTCTATTTTTAATTTTTCAGGAACCTCTATACTGTTTTCCATAGTGGCTGCCCCAATTTACATTCCTACCAACAATGAACAAGAATTACTTTTTCTCCACATCCTCACCAACACTTGTTATTTTTTTGTCTTTTTAATAATGGCCATTCTGATAGGTGTGAGGTGATAACTCATTGTGGTTTTTATTGCATTTCCCTAATGATTAGTGAAGTTGAACATTTTTTTTTTAATGTGCCTGTTGGGCATCTGTATGTCTTCTTTGGAAAAATGTTCAGGTCCTCTGCTCATTTCTTATTAAAATTGTTTTTTAAGTATTAAATTGTATCAGTTCTTTATATAAAGATATATAGAGATATAAAGATTGTGGATATTAACCCCTTATCAAATATATGATTTGCAGATATCTTCTCCCATTCAGTGCATTGCCTTTTCATTTTGTTATTGATTTCCTTTGCTGTACAAAGCTTTCAATTTGATGTAGTTCATTTGTTTATTTTTCCTTCTGTTGACCTTCCTGAGGAGACAAATCCAAAATGATATCACTAAAAATGATGTCTTTGAGCTTACTGCCTATGTTTTCTTCTAGGAGTTTTAGGGTTTCCCGTCATATTAAAGTCTTTAGTCCATTTTGAGTTTATTTCTGTATATGGTGTGAGACAGTGGTCCAGATTCACTCTTTTGCATGTAATTGTCCAGTTTTCCCAATATCATTTATTTAGGAGACTGTCTTATCTCCGTGGTATAGACCATAAGTGCCTGGGTTTATTTCTAGGTTCTCTATTATGTTCCATTGATCTTTGTGTTTGTTTTTGTGCCAGACCATACTGTTTTGATTACTATGGCTCTGTAGTATAGCTTGAATTCAGGGATCATGATGCTTTCAGTTTTGTTTTTCTTTCTCAAGATTACTTTGGCCATTAGGTGTCTTTTGTGGTTCCTTAAAAATTTTAGGATTATTTGTTCCAGTTCTGCAAAAAATAGTGTTAGTATTTTGATAGGGATTGCATTAAATATATAGATTGCCTTGCGTAGTAAGGGCATTTTAACAATATTCATTCTTCCAGTCCATGAGCATGATATATCTTTCCATTTATTTGTGTTATCTTTCATTTCTTTCATCAATGCCTTTGTTTTCAGAGTACAAGTCTTTCACCTCCTTGGCTAAATTTGTTCCTAGGAATTTTATTCTTTCTGATATAATTGAAAATGGAATGTTTTCTTAATTTCTCTTTCTGATAGATTGTTATTAGTGTATAGAAATGCAACAGATTTCTGTATGTTAATTTTATATCCTGCAACTTTACTGAATTCATTTATTAGTTAGAACAGTTTTTTGGTGGAGTCTTTAGGATTTTATGTATGTAGTATCACGTAATCTGCAAATAGTGACAGTTTTATTCCTCCTTTCCAATTTGAATGCCTTTTATTTATTTTTCCTGCCTGATTGCTCTGGCCAGGACTTCCAATACTATGTTGAATAAAAGTGGTGACAGTGGGCATCCTTGTCTTTTTCCTGATCTTAGAGAAGAGGTTTCAGCTTTTTACCATTGAGTATGATGTTAGCTGTGGGTATGTCATATATGGCCTTTATTATGTTGAGGTATGTTCCTTCTGTACCCACTTTGTTGAAAGTTTTTATCATAAATGGTTGTTGAATTTTGTCAAGTGTTTTTTTCCTGCATCTATTGAGATGATCATATGATTTTTATCCTTGATTTTGTTAATGTGTTGTATCATGTTGATTGATCTCTGGATGTTGCACTATCCTTGTATCCCTGGAATAAATTCCACTTGATTGTGGTGTGTGATTTTTTTTAATGTATTGTTGAATTTGGTTTGCTAATAATTTGTTGAGGATATTTGCATCTATGTTCATCAAGGATATTGATCTTTAATTTTCTTTTCTTGTAGTAGCTTTGCCTTGTTTTTGGTTTTAGGGTAACGCTAGCCTTGTAGAATCAGTCTGGGAGCATTACTTCCTCTTCATTTTTGGGGACTAGTTTGAGAATGATAGGTATTAAATGTTCTTTAAATGTTTGGTCAAATACAACTGTGAGGCCATCTGGTTCTGGACTTCTGTTTTTTGGGAGTTTTTTGACTACTGGTTCAATTTCGCTACTAGTAATTAGTGTATTGAGATTTTCTATTTCTTCTTGATTCAGTCTTTTAAAAAATTTTATTGTATATTGGAGTATAGTCGATTAACAATGTTGTGTTAGTTTCAGAGGTACAGCAAAGTGTTTCAGTTATGCATATACATATATCCATTCTTTTTCAAATTATTTTCCCATTTAGGTTATTATAGGATTCAGTCTTGATTGTATGTTTCTAGGAATTTGTCCATGTCTTCTAGGTTGTCCAGTTTATTGGGCAGTCATTCCTAGTAACCTCTTATAATCCTTTGTATTTCTTTGGTGTCAGCTGTAACTTCTTTTTCATTTCTGTTTTTGTCTATTTGGGCCCTTTCTTTTTTTTTTTTTCTTGATGAGTCTGGCTAAAGATTTGTCAATTTTGTTTATCTTTTGAAAGACCCAGTTCTTTTTTTTTAATTGAAGTATAGTTGACTTACAATGTTGTGCCAATCTCTGCTGTATAGCAAAGTGACTCAGTTATACACATATATACGTTCTTTTTTTAATATTCATTTTCATTATAGTTTATCACAGGATATTGAATATAGTTCTCTGTGCAATACATTAGGACCTTGTTGCTTATCCATTCTAAATATAATTATTTGCATCCACCACCCCGAAACTCCTAGTCGATCCCTCTCCCTCACCCCTCTCCCTTGGGAACCACAAGTCTGCTCTCTACTTTTATGAGTCTGTTTCTGTGTTGTAGATAGGTTCATTTGTGTCATATTTTAGATTCCACATATAAGAGATATCATATGGTATTTGTTGACAGACCCAGTTCTTGGTTTCATTGATCTTTTCTGTTGTCTTAGTCTGTGTTTCATTTATTTCCACTCTGATCTTATTGTTTCCTTCCTTTTGCTAATTTGGGGCTTTGTTTGTTCTTCTTTTTCTAGTTTCTTTAGGTGTAAGTTTAGATTGTTTATTTGTGATTTTTCTTGTTTCTTGAGGTAGGCCTGTATCACTAAAAACTTCCCTCTTAGAACTGCTTTTTCTGTGTTCCATATATTTTAGTATGTTTTGTTTCCATTTTCACTTGTCTTATGGTATTTTTTGATTTCCTCTTTGATTTTTTGTTGACCCATTGATTATTCAGTAGCATGTTGTTTAGTCTCCATGCATTTGTGTTTTTTCCAGTTTTCTTTTTGTAGTTGATTTCTAGTTTCATACCATTGTGGTTTGAAAAGATGCTTGATATGATTTCAATCTTCTTAAATTTACTTGAGGCTTGTTTTGCAGTCTAACACATGCTCTATCCTGGATAATGTTCCATGTGCACTTGAAAAGAATGTGTATTCTGCTGCTTGGGATGGGATGTTCTATCTATCAATATTAAGACTATATGGTCTGATGTATTCTTTAAGACCAGTGTTTCCTTATTGATCTTCTGTCTGGCTGATCTATCCTGTGGTATAAGTGGCATATTAAAGTCCCCTACAATTATTCTGTTACTGTCAATTTTTCTTTATATGTCTGTTAATGTTTGCTTTATATATTTAGGTGCTCCTATTTTGCCTGCATAAATATTTAGAAGTGCTATGGCCTCTTGTTAGATTGATCCCCTTATTATTATATAATGGCCTTCTTTGTCTCGTTACAGCCTTTGTTTTAAAGTCTGTTTTGTCTGCTATAAGTATTGCTACCCTAGCTTTCTTCTTGTTTCCATTTTCATGTAATACCTTTCCCCGTCTCTTCACTTTCAGTCTGCTGAGAGGTGGTGTACAATATCCAGCTCCCTTGACCTTAGCTGGAAGAAATCTGAGGCGTGTAATTTTATACAATTTTCCAGTATTTTCCTGTAGAATTAAACTCCAGTTACCCACAGTTTTAACTTACCTGATACATGCCGTTTATTGACTGCTTTCCCTTCTGTAATCTTTTTCCCTTTTCCTATACAGGTGTTTCTTGCACTTTAAAAATAAACTACTTTGACATGAATCTTTGTATCAGAATCTGCAGAAATTTCTGCAGGAAACTGAACTAAGAAGAATGGGAAACATATGGAATTGAGATGAAGAAAGCAGAGCATAGGGTAATAAAAAGAGAGAAAGAGCTAGTAGGAGAAGTTGGATGAGAAAAGGGGACTGGATGAATGGGAAATAAATAAGGTGGAGAAACTACTGAGATCTTAGGGACAAATAGAAAGTTGTTAACATAACCTGAAAATAAAACCATTGGAGAGCTTCTTACACAAACCACATCTGTTTACTTCACATAAATCAGGTCTGTGATTTAACTGTGCCACCCCTATGTTGGTTGGGGGTCAGAAGACATACTAATCACTTGCAATCCTTAAAGGCCTCCAGTCCATTTTGAAGCAAAACTTAATGGTTCAGGAGACCTTTTATAAGAAAAGTCTAATTTCACAAACATATCAGTTACATAATCCTCTTGGGTCTGACTTCTTCCCCTCTTTCCATTTGCCTATCGAGAGTTAAGAAGGTATTTTTTTGTTTGTCACTTTGTAGTACATTTTTCCCTTTTGGATTTTGAAAAAGTCAAACTGAGAGCCACATTTGTTATTCTCAGTACTTGTAATAGAACTTGGCATTTTCCAAAGTGGAATAAAAATTTAGGCTGAATATGCTGATAGGAAATTTCTTGTTGAATTTCTTTATTGAATGGCTCAGGAAATAAGTAGTGAACATTTAAAGCATAATTTAGTGAATAAACGTTTAGTTTCATACAATAACCTCTCCTGCCAGAGGGCTCTCCTGGGGATGTATCTGAGTTTCTTTTAGCTTCCACTCCTCAAACAGTGAACCCCTGACTGTTTCCTCACCTGACACTATTTCTTCTGATTTGTTTGTTCTCTTATTTCCTTACTGGTTTGGAGATGCCTCCTGTAGAAGGAATTGTATCATTGTAGTAATGTATTAAAGAGAGAACACATATCTAGAATATTTCAGAAGACATTTCAGTGTCACCAGTGCCAATAAACTTTTGCATCTTCTTGGGAAACAGTGGTGCTGTTTATCCAACAATGACTTTTCAGAGAACCTTTGTAGATACTTTTCCTGTTTATTTTTTGGGAGCTGACCTGAGCAGGTTGAAACGTTTCTATTGTTTTGATAACAATAATATGTAGAAGAATGGCAGGCTTTAGGAACAGTGTTTTGTTACTGCTCGGAACCATAGAACCACCTTACCCTCAGATTACTGTTGTTTACAATCATGGATTAACAAAAGGAATGCAAACCTAACTATTTGTGAAATAAACAATAGCCAACATTCTCTTAGCTAATGAGATCATTTAAGCTGCTAGGGTACAACCTATTTTAAAATTGGATTAAAATAGTGGGCATTGAATAGAGACTAAGTTATAGCTTTGTTCCAAATCTTATGATAATTTTCTTTACCTTGTGGCACCCGTGACTTCTCTAGCAGGTGCAGCTGAAAATTTAATATCAATAGACTGAGGCATTATTTTCACCTTCATGATATTTTTACCAGCTATACTCATGTGTACTTTATATTTTTTATTATAGACAAGGTGCTGTATAAAATATAAATTGTAGCTCATCATTTCTTTTTTTATTTTATTAAAACAATTATTTCAATTTTACTGAGATATTGACATATAGCACTGTATAAGTTTAAGATGTGCAATATAATGACTTGTCTTACACATATTTCAAAATGATTACCACAGTAAGTTGGTAGCTCATCATTTCTTAAGTCAAATGCATTTAAAAAAAGATTTTGAAAATCTTTTTTTTAATTCAATTTTTATTTTATACTGGGTATAGTTGATTTACAATGTTGTGTTAGTTTCAGGTGTACAGTATATTCAGTTATACATACATATATCCATTCTTTTTCAGGTTCTTTTCCCATATAGGTTATTACAGAATACTGAGTAGAGTTCCCTGTGCTATACAGTAGGTCTTATTGATTATGTTTTTTTTTTTTTTTTTTTTTTTTTCAGTACGCAGGCCTCTCACTGTTGTGGCCTCTCCTGTTGCGGAGCACAGGCTCCGGATGCGCAGGCTCAGCGGCCATGGCTCATGGGCCCAGCCACTCCGCGGCATGTGGGATCTTCCCAGACCAGGGCACGAACCCATGTCCCCTGCATCGGCAGGCGGACTCCCAACCACTACGCCACCAGAGAAGCCCTGATTATGTATTTTATATGTAGTAGTGTGTATATGTTAATCCCAAACTCCTAATTTATCTCTCCCTCCCACCTTTCCCCTTTGGTAACCATAAGTGTGTTTTCAAAGTCTGAGTCTGTTTCTGTTTTGTAATAAGTTCATTTGTATCATCTTTTTACATTCCACATATAGGCATGTCATATTCACTGCCATAAATAGCTTTGTTTTCTAATTCATATTAAAATGGATGCATAAATATGAAAAGATAATTTGGTTTCTGAATCACCTAAATTCATTTCATAAGGCATACTTGAGGAATATTGTAGGAGAAATGCTTTCAGTGATTCTCTTTTTAAGCTATGAAGCAAAGCTTATGGAATTGATGATCATGGTGACCATCTGTGTCTAAATCCCTCTAAAGAACAGATTTTCTTCATATCAGATATCATCTGACCACAATGGAATGAGAGTAGAAACCAGTAACAAAAGAAAAACTGGAAAATTTACAAATATGTGGAAATTAAATAACACTCTTGGATAGACAGTGGGTTGAAGAGGAAATAAAAGGGAGAATAGAAAATATTTTGAGATGAATGAAAGCAAAACCATAACATACCAAAAGCTATGGGATGCAGCAAACTTGGATGGACCTGGAAATTATCATACTAAGTGAAGTAAGTCAGACAGAGAAAGACAAATGTCATATGATAACACTTACATGCAGAATCTAAAAACATGGTACAAGTGAACTTATTTACAAAACAGAAACACTCACAGACTTAGAGAATGAATTTCTGGTTACCGGGGGGGAAGGGTGGGTGGGAGAGATATATTGGGAGCTTGGGATTGACGTACACACTGCTATATTTAAAATAGATAACCAACAAGGACTTACTGGATAACTCAAGGAACTTGGTTCAATATTCTGTAACAACCTAAATGGGAAAATAATTTGAAAAAGACTGGATGCTTGTATGGGTATAACTAAAACACTTTGCTATACACCTGTAACTAACACATCATTGTTAATCAACTATACTTTGATATACAATAAAAATTTTTTAAAAACCCCAAACTTATTGGAAACAGCAAAAGCCATACTAAGAGGGAAGTTCATAGCAATAGATGCCTACATTAAAAAAGGAAAAAAAATCTCAAACAACCTAATATTATACCTTAAACAACTAGAAAAGGAAGAATAAACTAAGTCCAAAGTTAGCAGAAGGAAGGAAATCATAAATATTAGAGCAGAAAAAATGAAATAGAGAATTAAAAACAATAGTAAAAAATCAACAGAAGTGATAGTTTTTTTTAAGAAAGGTAAACAAAATTGACAAACCATTAGCTAGACTAAGAAACAAGGAGAGAAGACTCAAATAATAAAATCAGAAAAAAGAGGAGACATTACAACTGATATTGCAGAAATACAAAGATCATAAGATACTACTATGAACAATTTTATGCCAACAAATTAGATAACCTAGAAGATATAAATTCCTAGAAAGATACAACCTACGAAGACTGAATCATGAAGAAATAGAAAATCTAAAAAGACCTATAACTAGTAAGGAGATTGAATCAGTAATCAAAAACTTCCCCACAAAGTAAAGCCCAGGACTGGATGGCTTCATGGGTAAATTATACCAAACATTTAAGAATTAACACCAGTTCTTCTTAAACTCTTCCAAAAATTTGAAGAGAGAGAAGGCTCTTAAGCCCATTCTATGAGGGTAGCACTACCTGGATACTAAGTTAGATAAAGACACTATGTAAAAGAAAACTACAAGCCAATATCCCTAATGAACGGAGTTGTAAAAATCCTCAACAAAATACTAGCAAACTGGATTCAACTGCATATTAAAAAAATCATATATTAATACCATAACCAAGTGGGATTGATCCTTGGGATGCAAGGATGGTTCAACATAATCAAATCAATTACTATGATGTACCAACTTAACAGAATGAAGGATAAAAACTAAATGATAATTTCAGTAGATAGGAAGATCATCCTAACTTCACTAATCATCAGGGAAATGCAAATCAAAACCATAATGAGGTATCATCTCATACTTGTGAGGATTGATATTATATTGAAACAAACAAACAACAGAAGATACAAAGTTCTGGTGTGGATGTGGAGAAATTGGAAGCCTTATATACTGTTGGGATTATAAAATGGTACAGACGCAGTGGAAAAAAGTATGACGTTTTCTCAAAAAAAAAAAAACCTAAATAGGGCTTCCCTGGTGGTGCAGTGGTTGAGAGTCCGCCTGCCGATGCAGGGGACGCGGGTTCATGCCCCGGTCTGGGAGGATCCCACATGCTGTGGAGCTGCTAGGCCCGTGAGCCATGGCCGCTGGGCCTGTGCGTCCAGAGCCTGTGCTGTGCAACAGGAGAGGCCACAACAGTGAGAGGCCCGCGTACCACACACACACAAAAAAAAACCTAAATAGAAATGCCATATGATCCAGCAATCCCACATCTGGGTATATATTCAAAAGAATTGAAATCAGGATCTTGAAAAGATATCTTCAATCTCATTTTCATTGCTACATTGTTTATAATAGCCAAGTTGTGGTAACAAATGAAACATCTATTGACGAATGAATAAAGAAACTGTGGTACATACATTTAATGGCATATTACTCAGCCCTAAAAAAGAAGAAAATGTTGCCATATATGACAACATGGGTGAACCTGGAGGATATTATGGTAAGTAAAATTAGCCAGCCATAGAAGGACACATACTGCATGAATCCATTTGCATGAGGTATCTAAAATAGTGAAACCCATAGAAGCAGAGAGTAGAGAGATGTTGGCAGTGGCAAGGGGAGGGGGATCTGGGGAGCTGTTCAATGTATATAAAGCTTCAGTTGTGCAAAATAAGTAAGTTCTAGGAATCTTCTCTATAACATAGTGCCTATATTTAACAATACTGTACTGTGCACTTAAAATTTGCTAAGAGAATAGATCTCATAAATGTTATTACCACAGTAAAATAAAAATAATTATCAGTGATTTTTAAAAAACAATAGATTTTCTTGAACAGAGAGCTGAACAGTGTTTTTACTGGCACCCAGTCTAAGCCTAACCCTGTACTCTTGACTTCAGTGTCAGAAAGTGGCTTCTGTCCAGCTCCGTAGCTCCTGTTACAGATAATGTGACACACAATTAAAGAGAAGGGGTAGGAAGAGCAGCATTCATTCTTCCATTCATCCGACAGACTTTTATTGAGAATCCACTCCATTTTAGACACTAAGAATAAAAAATTAATGAAACATTGTCTCTGTCACTAATGGGGTGTACAATTCAACAGGGGGAAGCAGACACATAAATGAGTGCAAAACAATTTTATGGAATCTAAAAGTGAAAGTAGGAATCAGTACTCGGTGGAGCCGAGGGGAGAGAGGGGACGGTTCTCCCTGGGAAACAGAGGTGGGGAAAGTTTTCAGAGAGGTAGTGACACGAGTTTAGAACTGAAAGATGAGAAGTCATTTTCAGGAAGGCTTGGAGGGGAAATTTCAGAGTCAATGCTAGCAAGTATGAAAAAAGCCTGGAGTCTTTGGTGCAACTTTTAGTTTCCCTAAGGGCTGAACTACTGGATACCAAGTGTCAGGGGAGTGAAGTGAGACAGGAGGCTGGAGACACAGGAGGAGCTACCCTAAGAGGATCCTTATAGATTATGCTGAGGGATATGGAATTTTCTATAGACAAAATCCATTGCAGAATTTGATGCAAGGGGGTATTAGAATCAGATGTGCATTTTAGAAATATCATTTCCTGTATGGAAGAAATCTATTTGGAGTCAGTGTGTAAACATGTTGGATGTGGTTTGCCACATGTATGATCTTGAGATATAACTTGAGATATAACATTGCTGCACGTATGGGGCTTACACTTACTGTTATGCTGTATAGTCACATTTTGACAATTTCTCAGCTTTTATTTGTTTAATGGGTTTCAGTGTAGAGTTGATTGTTTTTGGAGATCTAAATGATAGAATCGTGGTGGGTTCTAAGGAGTTCCACACAGATGGTTGACGAATGCAAGGACTCATTTCCTGTGAGCCACACTCCTCTAGAGATGGATGACAACCTAAAGGAAAAACGCCTGTTAGTGTTGAATGGTAGCAAGGAGAATAAATCTGGATAACTCTGTCAAGGCATTGAGTGTGATGAAAATGGTTCCTTTTTACCTAGTCTCTCCTGATATTTCTATTCTGGGGCCCAGGGTTCAGGCGATAATAAGCTCCTTCTCTGTTTAGACTATCCAGAGCTTGTCTACACTCATGGCTTTTCTGGTGAAATAGGAGAATGCCAAGAGTGATGTGAACTGATGTGGGGTGAGGGGGGGCAGATTTCCTTCCTAGTTATTTTAGTAATTGTTTGCTCTTTGGTATTTTCTTAAAATTATGCCCTGAGTGTCTAGAGGTATATGCCTTTCCTCTCATCTCTTACACATAGGTTGTTTATGGATTGACTAAATATGGTTTTATTTTTTTCCATAAATATTAGACTCACATTCTAGTGCCTGGTTTGATAAATAATCCTGGGTAACAAAGGCAAACACACAAATCTAAGCCAGGTTGCAAAGGAAAGTGAGATAAAACAAAACACAACATGCAAAGAAATTAAATAAAAATTGTCTGGGTTAATCAGTAAAGTTATATCTCAAGCAGTATTTGGAAGGGCAAGATTCAGTCTTATAAAGTTAAAATCTTTCTTTTTTTTTGTTAGGCTCATTTAAATATATAAATGACAAAGCTAATGGTAGTGTATATATTCTTCTTTTAAAAAATTTTAGCATAGATAAATCACAATCTCCCCCCTTATAACACTGCTCAAAATTCAGCCCCCATTTCAAAAGTAACCACAAGTAACAATCTGATGTGTATCATTTTTATGGTTTTCATTGTCTCCAAAAACCAAACCATATCAGATCAATTCAAACACCAACCAACCAGTTAATAAACCAAAAAAAAAAAACAATTCCAGTTTTCACACCTTTCTCTTACCTCTCAGTTCAGTCCTCCAGAGTCATGTAGGAGAAACAGAGTTTAGTTACCAGTTTCAATTAAAAGAGCAGGTTTGGGGACACATTTTCTATGTGTAATTTGATGAAGGAAGCATGGACACCCTGGTGGTGGTTAACATCTGAGAGCTGGAACAGAGAACACATGCCGTCATTTTGGTGTTTTTCTGGATCGTTCTTAATTCTAGGTGCACAACCAAAGGCTAAAAGATTCTGCGATCCTTGGCATCATAATGGCATGTTGTCTTTTCTTTGATTCAGATATTCCCATGTGATTTCTCTTCAATAAATATGTTTCTGAGTTCCTACTACGTCTGAAGCATGACTCTCATCCTTGAGGAGCTTATAGCTGGGAATGGGTCCCCCTAGTAACACTTTTTAAATACGTTTTATTGAGATATAATTCACGTACCATACAGTTCATCCTTTTTAAAGTGACAGTTCAGTGGTTTTCAGTATATTCACAGAGCTGGGCAGCCATCACCACAATCAATTTTAGAATATTTTCATCATTAAAGAGAAACTCTATTCATTAGCAGTCACTCCCCATCTCTCTCCTCAACTCCCCGGCCCTATGAAACCACCCATATACTTGCAGTCTCAGTGGATTTGTTTATTCTAAACATGTCATATAAATAAAACCATACAATATGTAGTGCTCTGTGCCTGGTTTCTTTCCCTTAGCATAATGTTTCAAGGTTCATCCATCCTGTAGCATCAGTACTTCATTCCTTTTACTGCCAAATAATATTCCATTGTATGGATATACCATATTTTATTTATCCATTCATCAGCTGATAGACATTTGGGCTGCTTCCACATTTTGACTATTACGAATAATGCTGCTATGAGCATTCTTATAAAATATTTTGGTAGACATATGTTTTCATTTTACTTCGGTGTATACCTAGGAGTAGAATTGCTGGGTCATATGATAATTATATTTAATCTTTTGAGAAGCTGCCAGACTGCAATGCTTCTCAAACTTTAATATGCAAAAACTCACTTTGGGATCTTACTAAAATGAAGATCTGATTCCATATGTTTGGGGTGGGGCTCAAGAATCTGCAGTCCAACAAGCTCCCTGGTCCGGAGTTTATACTTGGTGTATCAAGGACCTGGTGTGTGCATATTTTATGGTTGAATTAGACTTTTTTTCATAAAAGCATTTTATTCCTGCATGTCTACTTGTATATTCTTTAAGTATACATAATTAATAATTTCTAGTTATTCAAAAGTCCATTTATTTATAAAGTCGTTATTTTGGTGTTATGTCTTATAACTTGTATCTTTAAAATGGCCACTAAAATCCTATTTTCTAAATACAATGGTTATGAAGCAAAAAAGAAGAACGTATCCCCAAATGACTGTCAAATGCATGTTCCAATAGAGATCCTTAAAATTGGCTCTTTTAATGATCAAACTCTCGCTACTCTGCCTTTCTCCTCTCAGCTTTTTATTTATGCACTTTCCTCATCCTGCATACACCCAGCTAGATTGTAAGCTCCTTGGGGCCAGGGCCAGTGTCTTACTCATTTTTGCCAACTTCCACTCCCCCCATCATCTGTAACCTAGTTCCCTGCATCTTATTTCCCACAGAGTAGAGCTGATTTCAAAAGATTCTATTCATGGAATACCTGGGAAGTTTATCAGCCTTGTTCCTAATTCTAGTTACACATATCCTCTTAAACTCTGAACCTTCTAACCTCCATTAAAAGTATTATTTTAAAAAGCTCGTATTCTTTCAGTGAAAAGAAACATATAACCTTTTCACTTCTGCAGAGAGTTTCATAAAATCTCAACTCATCTACAACATATAAATCATTTTTAAATACCCTAATTCAACACCGTTTCATGTAGCCCTTCATCCCTTCTTCACAATCAAAATATTAATTTTATATTTGTACTTTCTAAATGTATATATTCTAACCTTGTTACAAATATAATTTAAAGCAGATATATTGTAAATGTAATATTTGCTCCTGGGAATACAAACCTTGAAGAAACACGCAAAGGATCAAGTACTCGCAGCATATCCAAATAAACAAGAGGAGAGCATTCCACAGGCAAAATAATGAACAGAGAGCTACACCAAGTGTCTGTAAGGACAGACATGCAAGAGAAATCAGTGCCTCTCTACGACTGATCAAGCAAGAAAAGTTCCCTAATGGTGTTTGGTGTTTGCTCCAGGAATCAGTAGAAAGACCCAATGACAAGAAATGACTGAAATCTGATTTAATGGAAAAGGTGGTTATCAAGTTTTAGAACAGAAAGAGACCTCAGATATTTACAAGTTCAAGCCCCTACTTTAACTATGACAAAACAAATGTCCAAGCTTTGTATTGGTTGACTTAGACTTTAAGAATTATTACCAATTCTTCAGAATGAGGAATAAAATTTAGATAGGGTCAAAGAAAACACAAATGAATTTCTGGTCTCCTGAGCATTCTCAAAGAAAACTAAATAATTCTCAGTGGCTGGTGCCCTTCCTTGCACGGTGCATTCAGGGTGAGAGAGGTGGTGATTTATGGGTCCCTGGGTTCAACACAGGCCCCAGTCTAGGATCTATGACTGTGGCACCTTGTGTAACCAGTGGACTGGCCTATGGGATTTCAGAATCAGTAAAGAATAGGCAGTTTGGAACTGGGTTATTGAGTCAAAATTGGGAGCAATATGAAAAGTATGAGTCAGGATGGAGAGTCAATATCTACCTTGGCCAAGAGCAGGAGAAAGGAAGGCAAGATCTGGACTTTCCTGAGCCCAAACCTGCAGGGAGTGACTTTCTTTTATATTTTCCATGACCTCAAAATGGGACAAGCCCTGAGAACTTGAAGTCCAGGAACTGACAGAGAATATGTTTTCTTATTGGTCTTTGTGCCTCTTCTAGATAAAGAGGAAATAGAACATTTCACATTCTCCCCAGAGAATACTGTCCTTAACACCAAAGGACAGGTAGCTTACAATACTGGGTAAGAACAGAGTCAAAATGTCTTGAGTTTGAATCTAGACCACTTCCTATTCATGGGTCACTGAACAAGTTATTTACCTCTTGGAATCTCTGTCCTCATCTGCAAAATGAGGGAAATAATAGTACTAACCCCATGGAGTTGAGATGAGGATTCAAGAAAGTGGTACATATAAAGTGTTTAACATAATTCTTGGAACTTTGTAAGTAGTAGCATTAATTATAATCACCAGTCATTGAGTAGGGGGGCTTAACAACTCATGATTTCTATTTACAGTTGCCTGTGTTCACTTAACAGCCTCTGTTCATAATGCCAGGCACCACTCTAGGCACTGTGGGTATAATTATAAACACAAGAAATTACTTGTCTAAAATTGCTCTCAGTTTCGTGGTGGAAATAGAAACACATACAAAAAATTTTAATGTGATATAAGTAGTCGTGTTCTAAGATATGAACTAAGAGTGTGGGGCACTGCAGTACTTTCTTTTCTGCTAAATTTTTCGGTTGGGCAAAGGGAGTGTATAAAGTGGGAACTTGCTTCCATGAGAAAAATCTATAAGTTTCAGACTTCTTTGGACAGAAATGTAATTGAGTTAAAGAATGCCTCTTTCTAAAGAAGATGTGATACATATATACAATGGAATATTACTCAGCCATAAAAAGAATGAAATAATGCCATTTGCAGCAATATGGATGGACCTAGAGATTATCATACTAAGTGAAGTGAGTCAGACATAGGAAGACAAATATCATATAATATCACTTATATGTGGAAGCTTAAAAATGAACTTATTTATAAAACAGAAAGGAACTTATTTATAAAACAGAAACAGACTCACAGACAGAAAAGAAATTTATGGTTACCAATGGGGAAAGGGGGGTTAGGGAAGATAGATTAGGTGTTTGGGATTAATAGATACAAAGTACTATGTATAAAGTAGATGAACAACAAGGTCCTACTGTACAGCACAAGGAACTACGTTCAGTACCTTGTAATAACCTATAGTGGAAAAGAATATGAAAAAATATATATAACTGAGAATATATGTGTGTGTGTGTGTGTGTGTGTGTGTATATATATATATATATATATATATATATATATATGTATGTATGTATATATAATTGAATCTCTTTGCTGTACACCAGAAACTAACATTGTAAATCAACGATACTTCAATAAAAATATATTTTTTTCAATTCAGAAGGGGAGGGGAAAGGTCCTGGAATAGATTCAAAACCGTATGGAAACAAGAGTTAATGTACTGAAGGAACATTATTATAAATAAATAATAATGGAAATGTTATAAATGAAAGAAAGAGATTCCTCAACAATTGATCTTCATTTTCCATAGTTTCTATCCATTTTTGTCCATATATATCAAGCGCTTCATTTCATCCTTATGAGTTTTCAGTGAATTAATTCATGTAAAAGAGTTGATAAATAATACTTGGTTCTTAGCAAACACTCAATAAATATTTTATTATTACCACTAGTAGATGTAATATAATTATAACCTCTGCATCTTTCTTGAAAATCTCTACTCATTTGGCTTCCTTAATAGCAAATCCTCCTGTACCTCCTTCAACCCCTGTGACCAATTCTTTTCCAGTTTCCTTTAGGAATCCCATCCTGTGCTCATGAATGTTGTTTGTTCCTAGGGGTCTGTCTTTGGCCTGCCTCTCTTATCACTGCAAGTACTACATACAACTTTCTCCTGTCACTTTAATCATAAGCTGTACTCTGATGAAATAAAAATCTGTAACTTTAGCCCTGATTTTCCTTCAAGCTTTCTCCTCATACATCTCCAGCTGCCTTCCCCAAACTGTTACCTGGATATTTGAACCAACATATTATTGGCTCAAAATTTTGACCCTTATCTATATCCACACCCTTGCTGTAGCTGATTTGTGGATAAAGTTATCTACTCCACACCCTTTGACTTTGGACTTGGCCATGTGCCTTCCTTTGGCCACTGGCATGTGGGTGGAAGTGATATATGCCAGTTCTGAGCTCGAGCCTTAAGAGGCTTGGTGTGTTTCTACCTGCACTTTTCCATGTCTGCTATCTTCATGAAAAAAATCCTTTAGCTAGCCTGTCAGTCCAAGGAGGACGGATGAAACCTGGAGTAGAGCCTCCCCATCCAACCCAAGACAGGTGGTGGAAAGTGGACCCTTCCATCAAAGTATAAAGCAAAGTTGCTCTGCTGAATCCAGCCTGGATTAGCCAAACCTCAGTCAATCACAAGATATACAAGTGACAATAAGTAATCACTTTTTTAAACTACTTAGTTTTGTGGTGGTTATGCATAAATAGCCAGACAATAGAAATAATGTTCTACAGCCATCTCAAATTCAGTCTGCCTGAAATTAAGCTCCTTTTCCACCATCTACCATAAACCTGTTCTTTTGTCCTGTATTTCTTATGTTGATTGGTGGCCTCATCACTCATTTTTATCACTCAGTAAGATGTCAGGATATCATTCTTGACTCTAACCTTTTCCTTACCCTCTACATTCCCTAAGTCTCCAAATTCTGTCAATTTCATTTTCTAACTAATTCTAATACCTGTTTTCTTCATCTGCATCCTCAATGTTGCTGCTTTTCATTGGCCTAAAACTTTTTCTACTGGGCTATTGCAATGGAGCCCTAATGGGTCTCCCTGCCTCTGTTCTCACTGGCCTCTGATCCTCCACCTGGTACCCAGAGTGCTATATTGAATTAGTCATGCCACCATGCTGTTTCAAATCTTTCACTAGCCGTCATCACTGCCAAGAGAAGTCCATGTTCCTTAGCATGACTCCAGACTTCTTCTGCTTTTCATCTGCCTACCGAAGTTCATTTCACACTTCTTTCCCTTTATACTTTTCATCCATTAGTTTAAAACTATGTTAATTCCTCCAAATGTATCATGGGCCTTCCTACCCATGTGCCTTTATAAATTATATGGCCTTTGGAATGTTCTTCCATCCTTTCTCCATAAATAAACCCACCTTCATCCTTTAAAATCCATCTTAGGCATTAGCTCATCTTGGAAGCCTTGCTGGCTGCCTCAGACAGAGTCAATCATTTCTTCTATTACTTGGAAGTGTTTGTTACTAAACTTATCACTCTGAGTTATGATATCTTTGTCTCTGCTACAAAACTCTTGAGTACCGAGTGGGCATGGACGGTACCCATAATTTCTGGTTCTTAGCACAGAGCTTGATGTATAATAGAGAGTCAACATGTGTTTTCTTGGATGAATAATGTTGTGGAAATGATGTAATTTTATTTGCAGTGTCCTAGTAGAGATGGGAAAGTCTGATAGGCTGGTACAGGCAGCCCTCAACGACAGCCAGAGCCAGGAAGCTACCTGCCCTGTACTATGAATGTGGTATGCAGTCATATGGTCCTGTATCCTGAGCAGCCTCTTGGAAGCAGGGGACAGGGTATGAGGGGATTCAGAGAGAAGGCAAGAGGCTGGATGGTAATGGATGTGATCTCTTTCGGTTATGCCTCAATCATGAGTGTGATTGGATTCTTTGGGTGTTCATAGCCAAAGGGGGGGCTGAGTTCTGTCTGCTCTACAAGGGACCTTACTGAGATGTTACTCCCAGATGGAAGAGCAGAAGAGTTGATTCTCTATGAGGAAACTGGCCAAATGGGAGACAGGAGATAGGGAAGGGAGGCGATCAGATACATTCCTCTCCCTTCTGCCTTCATGGATGGTACTTGGGGACAGTTTTCTATGCAGCTTGTTTGGAGATGTTAGGACAGCTGAGTGACCAGCTGTATCTCTTTGTGGCTCGTGAAGCAGTAGCTGGCGTGGTAATGTATCACCTTCTATTTACATCCCCTCTGTCTCTGTTTCCTTTACTGTTCAGTGATTGCTTCTCTTAATAAAGTGTCAACACTTAAGCCTTGTCTCAGGCTTGTTTTCTAGGTCATTGAGGGCTTTTGCTAGGTTGCTGATAATATAGAATAATTGTGGGCAAGTGGAAATCGACTTTGAAAAAGGTCATAAACAGGAAGTAGGCCTTGGAAAGGTCTCAGGATTACACTTCCTTCTTACAGCTCAACAGAGAAGGGATTAGTTCCTTTGATGTAATATCAGTGATAACACAGTTGAGAGCTACACTGACCTCACCTCTGGACAGAGAAGGAAGTGACCCATGCATTTCCATTCCCATGTTGCCTCATTCCTTCCTTAAACAAGGCAAGAAGAAATCTGCTTTGTCTAGTCTTTGTTTTGGCCTTCTTCTTCTTACTACGGGGGGTGCAAAATGCTTTGAAAATGAAAAAGTATTTTCTGATTATGAAGAAAAATATGTGTACTTGTCAAGAACTTGGAAAATTCAGAAATTTGTCAAGAAGTAAACAAAAAGCTCCTGTGGTTCCCTAACCCATAAACAACCAATTAAAGTTTTGTACTTTTCTTTCTTAATTTTTAGAAATGTGTGCATGCTTATATGTACATACAGGCTCACATGCGTAATTTCCCTTCTCCTGGAAATCTCTCTCCACTCTCCACTCCCTGAAAGTCTCTTCAGCCCTTAAGATAAACTCACTTGGAACCTCTTTTCATGAAGGCTTCTTTGATTTTCCATATCAGAGATTCTAAAACGTGTTATATTTTGCCTGATATTATAGTTATTTTTGTTTATAGGTACATATTTTCCCAACTAGATTATAAGCTTCAAGATTAGAGGACGGGGTCCATATCTGATTCATCTTTGAAATCCCACATACCTGACAAGTTTTGAATTAATATTTGATAACTGAACAAATAATACATATATATATATATCATAGATATAATTCAGCCGATTTTTATGTTTCAACACTTTCATCACAGTATTATTTCCTATACATGATTACAATTTTACTGTATGCTTTTCTCATTTATGAATTATTTCATATGAATGTCTCATTTCACCAATTAGATTGTAAAGTTTCCAAAGGCAAGGACCTTTGCTTGTATTTCTTTGGTGTTCGTCATAGCATTTATCACACTGTTGAATATAGAGCAGGTATCCATCAAAGCTTTGTTGAGTTTTTCCAGTGATAGAGCCCAGCCGTCAGATGTGGCATGTTTTTTAGCCCCTAATGGGCCAAAAGCAAATAAACTCTAGAGTTGGAAAATGATTAGAATCTGTATCTGTGATGTTCCATGGCAATTGAAAGGGGCTTGTCCATGCATGTCTGAGAATGGTTATAGCTTATTCCTGGCGATCAGTCCCTCTCATTGAGAAAAAGGACCAAATGTGTTATAGACACTTAATAACTCCAGAGGAGTCAGCTTTTGAGAAAATGTAGTTCCCATTGTCTAAAGGTAGAACATTGCAATATAAAACTATTGTTTGTTGATTTCATAAGATTGAAATTCACTTATGTGAGAGAAAATACTTAACAAATTCAAAATTTGGAGAACAGAATTATCAATTACACTGACTTTATCCAAAATGAGATATGGCCCGGGAATATAATTTCTGGAGTTGGTACCACTCCCCATTCACCTGAGTGGCGTGAGCATTTTTTAGGATATTCCCATGAGAGTTTTGAATTAACCCAGTTCCAATCACTACTTGTCCACTTGCTTCACGTGTAACCTTAGACAAGTCACTAAATCTCTTTAAGCCTCAGTTTTCTTCTCTTTGATGGGGATAGCAAAACTAGCTACTTTATAAGATTATTAGAAGATTAAGAGTAAGGTAGTCCATGGAAAAGATTTAGCTAAATACCAGCCTATCACCACCGTTCAATAAAGATTAGCATTTATTACGTTTATTACTTTTTTCTCAGACTGTTAAGAAAGAAATTAGCATTCATTAGTATTAAATTGATCGATTTTCCTTATCAAAGTCAATATGCATTTCTTTTTCCTTCTTTCACCTGTTTGCCCTGCTTATGCTTTGCAATAGCAGAGCGATGACAGCCACTTTCACTGGGGTTCTTACTGTTGAAGAGGCTGCTGTCCCCTCCTTGATACAAATCCTCCTTACGTGTGGCAAATATTAATTACATCAGAAATAGAAGGGCTGTGAAGTAGGTAGAAGTGTGTGTGAGGGCAGTCAGCAAGACAGCTCCTCTTAGAAAATATGTGCAAGTGACAGGCATCATAGCATCATTAATCGTTCTAATATGGGACAGGCTCACATCTTCTGAGCATAAGACTACTTGTCTTTAAACTGGCAAAGCAACTTGATGAAATGGTACTGTATAAATGGGAAAGTTAAGTTTCATTAATAACTATTAAAATAATAACGAGCAATGCAACACACCCCAACTAATTTTCTATGAGAAAAAAAGAGAAATTGAGAACACATTACATAATAATGAACTAATTTTTAAGTCTGCGTGCACTTCTAGTTAATAACAGCAAAGTAGACAAGATAAGAAGTGTAGTATCATAAAGACGAGAGAAGGCATACTGACTTTGATAAGAGAGAACACTTGATTTAATACTAATGAATGCTGACTTTCTTTTTTTGACAGTTTGAGAAACTCTTGTCTCTATGCTGCAATGAAGCTCATTGATTTTGTCTTAATAGGCTTTGGGAAAAATATTGTAAAAATCTTTTGCCTTGTGGAGAAGACAATGCAGATGACTATTAGGATTTTTTTTTAACCTCCTTGATTCATGTCCTTTTAAAAAAGAGATACATGATAGCTCTTGCTTCCCACTCCCTTAACTAATAATTGGCTGACCCTATTTTTCTTCTCTTTAATGTGCTTACCTCTGCAGAGCATTCCAGAATTTGTTTGATTGGAAAGATCCTTTCACCCAGGGGATTTAATTAAAGAAAGAACCATGCTCACAGTCAGAGATGCAGGAGCAGGTGATTCGTAATATAGCCTCAGTGTAACTAAGACTGTCCACTCGCTGTAGGACTTGGGGTCTTTCTTACCCCTGCCTGAGACCAAATGCAGATAAGTCAAGCTGATGATTCACTATTAGGCTTGTACGTGAGGCTGGATGGGTGGCCTCATCTCTTGATGTGTTTCCCAGGAAACAAGTCACGTGCCTGGGGAGAGATGTGTGTGGCTTCTCTGAATGAAGAGATGCTTTCAGGAGGAGCTTCAAGATGACGGAGGGGTAAGATGTGGAGATCACCTTCCTCCCCACAAATACATCAAAAATACATCTACATGTGGAACAACTCCTACAGAACACCTACTGAACACTGGCAGAAGACCTCAGACCTCCCAAAAGGCAGGAAACTCCCTATGTACCTGGGTAGGGCAAAAGAAAATAACAGAGACAAAAGAACAGGGATGGGACCTGCACCTCTGGGAGGGAGCTGTGAAGGAGGAAAGGTTCCCACACACTAGGAAGCCCCTTCACTGGTGGAGACAGGGGGGTGCGGGGTGGAAGGGGGGAAGCTTCAGAGCCACAGAGGAGAACGCAGCAATGGGTGCAGAGGGCAGAGCGGAGAGATTCCCGCACAGAGGATTGGTGCCGACCAGCACTCACCAGCCAGAGAGGCTTGTCTGCTCACTCGCCGGGGCAAGTGGAGGCTGGGAGCTGAGGCTCGGGCTTTGGAGGTCAGACCCCAGGGAGAGGATTGGGGTTTGCTGCGTGAACATAGCCTGAAGGGGGCTAGTGTGCCACAGCTAGCTGGGAGGGAGTCCGGGAGAAAGTCTGGACCTGCCTAAGGGGCAAGAGACCATTGTTTCAGGGTGCGTGAGGAGAGGGGATTCAAAACACCACCTAAATTAGCTTCAGAGATGGTTGCAAGCCATGGCTATCAGTGCAGACACCAGAGATGGGCATGAAATGCTAAGGCTGCTGCAACCACCAAGAATCCTGTGTGCAAGCACAGGTCACTATCCAAACCTCCCCTCCAGGGAGCCTGTGCAGCTTGCCACTGCCAGGGTCCTGTGATCCAGGACAACTTCCCCGGGAGAGCACACAGCATGCCTCAGGCTGTTGCAACATCATGCTGACCTCTGCCGCTGCAGGCTTGCCGCATATTCCATACCTCTCCCTGTCCCCAGCCTGAGTGAGCAGGAGCCCCCTAATCAGCCGCTCCTTTAACCCACTCCAGTCTGGGCGAAGAACAGATGCCAGAGGGCGACCTACAAGCAGAGGTGGGGCCAAATCCAAAGCTGAACCCAGGAGCTGTGCGAATAAAGAAGAGAAAGGGAAATTTCTCCATGCAGCCTCAGGAGCAGTGGATTAAGTCCCCACAGTCAACTTGATGTACCCTGCATCTGTGGAATACCTGAGTAGACAATGAATCACCCCGAAATTGAGGTGGTGGAATTTCAGAGCAACTGTACACTTGGAGTTTGCTGTATGTGACTGACTAGTTTCTGATTTTTAAGTTTATCTCAGTATACTTTTTAGCACTTCTTATCACTGGTGAATTTGTCTATCGGTTTGGTTGCTCTGTTCTTCTTCTTTTTTTTAAATTACATTAAAAAATTTTTATTTTAATTTTTATTTTTTACTTTAATAACTTTTATTTTTTCTTTCTCTCTTTTTTTCTCCCTTTTTTTCTAAGCCATGTAGCTGACAGGGTCTTGGTGCTCTAGTTGGGTGTCAGGCCTGAGCCCCTGAGGTGGGAGAGCAGAGTTCAGGACATTGGACCACCAGAGACCTCCCAGCCCCATGTAATATCAATCAGCAAGAGCTCTCCCAAAAATCTCCATCTCAACGCTAAAACCCAGCTCCACTCAACGACCAGCAAGCTCCAGTGCTTCACACCCCATGCCAAACAACTAGCAAGGCAGGAACATAACCCCACCCATTAGCAGAGAGGCTGCCTAAAATTATAATAAGTTCACAGACACCGCAAACATACCACCGGCTATGGTCCTGCCCACCAGAAAGATCCAGCCTCATTCACCAGAACACAGGCACCAGTCCCCTCCACCAGGAAGCCTACACAACCCACTGAACCAACCTTACCCACTAGGGGAAGACACCAAAAACAGTGGGAACTACGAACCTGCAGCCTGTGAAAAGGAGACCCAAATACAGTAAGTTAAGCATGAAGGAGTAAGGTAAAAACCCACCAGACCAAACAAATGAAGAGGAAATAGGAAGTCTACCCTAAAAAGAATTCAGAGTAATGATAGTAAAGAATGATCCAAAATCTTGGAAATAGAATGGAGAAAATACAAGAAGCGTTTAACAAGTACCTAGAAGAACCAAAGAGCAAACAAACAATGATGAACAACACAATAAATGAAATTAAAAATTCTCTAGAAGGAATCAATAGCAGAATAACTGAAGCAGACAAATGGTTATGTGACCTGGAAGATAAGATAGTGGAAATAACTACCACAGAGCAGAATAAAGAAAAAAGAAAAGAGAAATGAGAACAGTCTCAGAGACCTCTGGGACAACATTAAACACACCAACATTCAAATTATAGAGGTCCCAGGAGAGGAAGGGAAAAAGAAAGGGACTGAGAAAATATTTGAAGAGATTATAGTTGAAAACTTCCCTAATATGGGAAAGAAAATAGTCAATCAAGTCCAGGAAGCACAGAGAGTCCCATAAGGGATAAATCCAGGGAGAAACACATCAAGATATATATTAATCAAACTATCAAAAATTAAATACAAAGAAAAAATATTAATAGCAGCAAGGGAAAAGCAACAAATAACATACAAGGGAATGCCCATAAGGTTAACAGCTGATCTTTCAGCAGAAACTCTACAAGCCAGAAGGGAGTGGCAGGACATATTTAAAGTGATGAAAGGGAAAAACCTAACAACCAAGATTACAGCAAGTATCTCATTCAGATTCTACAGAGAAATTAAAACGTTTACAGACAAGCAAAAGCTAAGAGAATTCAGCACCACCAAACCAGCTTTACAACAAATGCTAAAGGAACTTCTCTAGGCAGGAAACACAAGAGAAGGAAAAGACCTACAATAACAAACCCAAAACAATTACAAAAATGGTAATAGGAACATACATATCGATAATTACCTTAAATGTAAATGGACTAAATGCTCCAACCAAAAGACATAGACTGGCTGAATGGATACAAAAACAAAACCCGTATATATGCTGTCTACAAGAGACCCACTTCAGACCTAGGGACACATACAGACTGAAAGTGAGGGGATGGAAAAAGATAATCCATGCAAATGGAAATCAAAAGCAAGCTGGAGTAGCAATTCTCATATCAGACAAAATAGACTTTATTTTTATTTTTTTAATACAACTTTTTATTTTGCAATAATTGTAGATTAACAGTAAGTTGCAAAAATAGTTCATCCAGTTTCCCCCAGTGGTAAGATCTTACACATAACTCTTGTACATCTTGAAAACCAACATACTGACAATGATACAATACTGCTAAGTAGACTATAGACCTTATTCCACTTCACCAAATTTTACATGCATTCATTTCTGAGTGTGTGTAGGTCTATGTAATTTTATCACAGGTATAGATTCATGTAATCAACACCACAAACAAGATACAGAACTGTTCCATTAGCACAAAGGACTTCCTTGTGTTATCCATTTATATTCACCCATATCCCATTCCCCCTCCAGTCCCTATCCCTGTCAACCATTAATCTGTTCTTCACTTCTATAATTTTGTCATTTCATGAATGTTATAAAATGTAGTCATACAGTGTGTGACCTTTTAAGACTGGCTTTTTTTCATTCATCATTATACCCTTGAGGTCCATCCAAGTTGTGTGTATCAACAGTCTGTTCCTTTTCATTGCAGAGTAATATTGCATGGTTTGGATGGTTGGTTTAACCACACACACAACTGCAGGTCATTTGGGTTTTTTCCAGTTTGGGGCTATTACAAATGAAACTGCTAAGAATGTCTGTATAGAAGTTTCTGTGCCAAAATAGGTTTCATTTCTTTGGGATAAATGTCCAGGACAACAATTGCTGGGTAATATAGTACATGTATGTTTAACTTTACTAGAAATTTCCAAACACTTTTTTCAGAGTGCCTTACCATTTTACATTCTGTTCAGTAATGTATGAGAAATCCACTTTGTATGCTCAACAGCACCTGGTATTATCACTTTTTTTTTAGCCATTCTGATAAGTATGTAGTCATAATTCAGTGTGGTTTTAATTTGCATTCTTAGATGACTAATGAAGTTCAACATCTTTTCATGTGCTTGCTTGCCATCAATATACCCTCTTTAGTGCTATGTCAGAAAAGACTTTAAGGGCTTCCCTGGTGGCACAGTGGTTGAGAATCTGCCTGTTAATGCAGGGGACACGGGTTCGAGCCCTGGTCTGGGAGGATCCCATATGCCGCGGAGCAACTAGGCTCATGAGCCACAACTACTGAGCCTGTGCATCTGGAGCCTGTGCACTGCAACAAGAGAGGCCGCGATAGAGGCCCATGCACCGCAATGAAGAGTGGCCCCTGCTTGCTACAACTAGAGAAAGCCCTCGCACAGAAATGAAGACCCAACACAGCAAAAATAAATACATAAATAAAAAAAAAAGACTTTAAAATAAAGACTATTACAAGAGACAAAGAAGGACACTACATAATGATCAAGGGATCAATCCAAGAAGATGTAACAATTGTAAATATTTATGCACCCAACATAGGAGCACCTCAATACATAAGGCAAATGTTAACAGCCTTAAAAGGGGAAATCAACAGTAACACAATGACAGTAGGGGACTTTAACACCCCACTTTCACCAATGGACAGATCAACCAAAATGAAAATAATAAGGAAACAAAAACTTTAAATGACACATTAAACAAGATGGACTTAATTGATATTTATAAGACATTCCATCCAAAAACAACAATACACTTTCCTCTCAAGTGCTCATGGAACAGTCCCCTGGATAGATCATATCTTGGGTCATAAATCAAGCCTTGGTAAATTTAAGAAAATTGAAATCATATCAAGTATCTTTTCTGACCACAATGCTATGAGACTAGATAGCAATTACAGGGGAAAAAAACTGTAAAAAATACAAACACATGGAGGCTAAACTATACACTACTAAATAACCAAGAGATCACTGAGGAAATCAAAGACAAAATAAAAAAATACCTAGAAACAAATGACAATGAAAACACGATGATGCAAAATCTATGGGATGCACCAAAAGCAGTTCTAAGAGGGAAGTTTATAGCAATACAATCGTACCTCAAGAAACAAGAAACTCTCAAATAAACAACCTAACCTTACACATAAAGCAATTAGAGAAAGAAGAACAAAAAAACCCAAAGTTAGCAGAAGGAAAGAAATAAATGAAAAAAAAGGAAACAATAGCAACGATCAATAAAACTAAAAGTTGATTCCTTGAGAAGATAAACAGAATTGATAAACCATTAGCCAGACTCATCAAGAAAAAAAGGGAGAAGACTCAAATCAACAGAATTAGAAATGAAAAAGGAGAAATAACAACTGACACTGCAGAAATACAAAGGATCATGGGAGATTACTACAAGAAACTCTCTGCCAATAAAATGGACAACCTGGAAGAAATGGACAAATTCTTAGAAATGCACAACCTTCCGAGACTGAACCAGGAAGAAATAGAAAATATAAACAGACCAATCACAAGCACTGAAATTGAGACTGTGATTAAACTTCTGATAAAAGCCCAGGACCAGATGGCTTCATAGGCAAATTCTATCATGCATTTAGAGAAGAGCTAACACCTATCCTTCTCAAACCATTCCAAAATATAGCAGAGGGAGGAACAGTCCCATACTCATTCTGAGGCCACCATCACCCTGACACCAAAACCAGACGAAGATGTCACACACAAAAAAACTATAGGCCAATATCACTGATGAACATAGATGCAAAAATCGTCAACAAAATGCTAGCAAACAGAATCCAACAGCACATGAAAAGGCTCATACACCATGGTCAAGTGGGGTTTATCCCAGGAATGCAAGGATTCTTCAGTATACACAAATCAATCAATGTGATACACCATATTAGCAAATTGAAGGATAAAACCCATATGATAATAGATGAAGAAAAACTTTTGAAAAAATTCAACACCCATTTATGACAATAACCCTCCAGAAAGTAGGCACAGAGGAACTTACCTCAACATAATAAAGGCCATATATGACAAACCCCACAGCCAACATAATTCTCAATGGTGAAAAACTTAATCCATTTCCACTAAGATCAGGAACAAGACAAGGTTGCCCACTCTTACTGCTGTTATTCAACATAATTTTGGAAGTTTTAGCCACAACAATCAGAGAAAAAAAAAGAAATAGAAGGCATCCAAATTGAAACAGAAGTAAAACTGTCACTTTTTGCAGATGACATGATTCTATACATAGAGAATCCTAAAGATGCTACTGGAGAACTACTAGAGCTAATCGATGAACTTGGTAAAGTAGCAGGAACCAAAATTAATGCACAGAAATCTTTTGCATTCCTGTATACTAATGATGAAAAATCTGAAAGAGAAATTAAGGAAACACTCCCATTTACCATTGCAACAAAATACCTAGGAATAAACCTACCTAAGGAGACAAAAGACCTGTGTGCAGAAAACTATAAGACAGTGATGAAAGAAATTAAAGATGATACGAACAGTTGGAGAGACATACCATGTTCTTGGATTTGAAGAGTCAATATTTTGAAAATGACTGTACTATCCAAAGCACTCTACAGATTCAGTGCAATCCCTATCACATTTTTCACAGAAGTAGAACAAAAAATTTAGCAATTTGTATGGGAACACAAAAGACCCTGAATAGCGAAAACAGTCTTGAGAAAGAAAAATGGAGCTGGAAGAATCAGGCTCCCTAACTTCAGACTATAGTACAAAGCTACAGTAATCAAGACAGTATGGTACTGGCAGAAAACCAGAGATATAGATCAATGGAACAGGATAGAAAGCCTAGAGATAAACCCATGCACCTATGGTCAACTAATCTATGACAAAGGAGGCAAGGATATACAATGGAGAAAAGACAGTCTTTTCAATAAGTGGTGCTTTGAAAACCAGACAGCTACATGTAAACGAATGAAATTAGAACACTCCCTAACACCATACACAAAAATAAACTCAAAATGGATTAAAGACCTAAATGTAAGGCCTGACTCTATAGAACTCTTAGAGGAAAACATAGGCAGAACACTCTATGACATAAATCACAGCAAGATCCTTTTTGACCCTCCTCCTAGTGAAATGCAAATTAAAAAAAAATAAACAAATGGGACCTAATGAAACTTAAAAGCTTTTGCACAGCAAAGGAAACCATAAACAAGACAAAAATACATCCCTCAGAATGGGAGAAAATATTTGCAAATGAAGCAACTGACAAAGGATTAACCTCGAAAATATACAAGCAGCTTATGCAGCTCAATATCCAAAAAGCAAACAATCCAATCCAAAAATGGACAGAAGACCTAAACAGACGTTTCTCTAAAGAAGATAATACAGATTGCCAACAAACACATGAAAGGATGCTCAACATCACTAATCACTAGGGAAATGCAAATCAAAACTACAATGAGGTATCACCTCACACCAGTCAGAGTGGCCATCATCAAAAATCTACAAACAATAAATGCTGGAGAGGGTGTGGAGAAAAGGGAACCCTTTTGCACTGTTGGTGGGAATGTAAATTGATACAGCCACTATGGACAACATTATGGAGGTTCCATAAAAGCTAAAAATAGAACTACCATATGGCTCAACATCCCATGACTGGACATATACCATGAGAAAACCATAATTCCAAAAGAGTCATGTACCACAATGCTCATTGCAGCACTATTTACAATAGCCAGGACATGGACGTGACCTAAGTGTCCATCAATGATTGGATAAAGAAGATGTGTCGCATACATACAATGGAATATTACTTGACCCTAAAAAGAGATGAAATTGAGTTATTTGTAGTAAGCTGGATGTACCTAGAGTCTGTCATACACAGTGAAGTAAGCCAGAAAGAGAAAAACAAGTACCGTATGCGAACACATATATATGGAATCTAAAAAAAAAAAATAAAGGTTCTGAAGAACCTACGGGCAGGACAGGAATAAAGATGCAGATGTAGAGAATAGACCTGAGGACAAGGGGAGTGGGAAGGGTAAGCTGGGACGAAGTGAGAGAGTTGCATGGACATATATACACTACCAAATGTAAAATAGGTAATTAGTGGGAAGCAGCCACATCATACAGGGAGATCGGCTCGGTGCTTTGTGACCACCTAGAGGGGTGGGATAGGGAGGATGGGAGAGAGACATAAGAAGGAGGGGATATGGGGATATATGTATACGTATAGCTGATTCACCTTGTTATAAAGAAGAAACTAACACACCACTGTAAAGCAGTTATACTCCAATAAAGATGTTTAAAAATAATGAATTGCTTTCAATCATTTGTCTTAGTGGTGCCTCCTGTGTTCATTCTTGCACAGTCTCTCTCTGGCAGTGACAGTTTCATGGCTCATGATGGAAGACAGGGAGAGTTCTTTTCTAATCTCCACCCCCTGCTATTAAGTGACCTTAAAAACATTGCCAAAACTCACTATCCCTTCTCCAAAGGTGAGGTGCTCAAACTTTGGCATCCAGCAGAATCCTCCTGTGAGCTTTTTCCAAATACATACAGTAGGGTTCCTTCCCAACCGCTGAATCACTTGTTGAGCCTAGGCATGTGATTTTTGAGGAAAAATGTCTTCATGTGATTCCATGTATACCACAGATCGCTGTTGTAAACCTTGGATAATGTTCATACACAAGCTCAAGGGTTTTCAGCTGTGGCTGTCCATTGGAATCATTTGGAGATTTAAAACACCACTGCTGAGCTCCATCTGTGATTTAATTGGAACCCGGGCTTTGAGGTTTTTAAAAGCTCCCTAGGTGATTGCAGTATTCAAAGGTCCAAAGTTGTGGACCTCTTTTCTAGCTACATACCCAGCAAGGTGAGAAGCACTTTGAGCATTCAAAGTGCCATATTTTATCAGAATACCTTCTAACACTAATTTTTTCTTAGCTCTAATTAATAGATCCCTTGATAGGACTGATAGACTGGGAGTGCTACATGTGAGACTGCTCTACATAAAGGATAATCTATAATCATTTGTTTATTGATTCATTCACACATTCATTGAGTATTGTTCCTACCATGTGCCATACTCTGTTCTAGGGGCCGCAGCAGTGGACAAGAAATACACAGTCATTGCCTTTGTGGTGATTCATAGACCCAGTGTTTCACGTTCTCTTTGTCAGTTGGCTGCTGGGGTTGTGTATACCCTCTTCATTTGACTTCCTCTTAGATGTCCCAGATGCCCCATTTTTATGAACTTGTTCTCTCCTGAAGGAATTGCGTTTTCCCACCCTCTGGGTCTTGTCCCTATTGCTGTTTCTCTGCCTGGATGTCCCTTCCTATTCCTCATTAATGAGCTAGCTTCCATCGATCCATGCCCATCTTGGCTAGCATCTCTTTTTGAAGTCTCCTAGGACTGGGGTAGATATCTCTTCTTCATGCCCCACAGGCCCTTAAATTGGATAAGATGGGTCACAAAAAAAAATCTACGATACAAGAGGAGGCAAATGTATTGTAGTTGATGTCAAAATTGAATATATTAATTCAGTAAATTCTTGGTGGACATTTGGAAAAACAAAGATGACGAGAGTAAGATGACTGTGTGCTTACAGTTTGTGGCTGTGCACATGAGGTGAGCTCAGGGCAGCACTGGGTTCAAGCTACGGGAGCAGAGAGTCTAATGAGGACTGGAGTGTACAGCTTTCTCTCCTAGTTGCTCTGGCCCCTCCTCATTTTAATGGTGTTATATGGAGAAAAAACAAATGCAAACAGCTCTAACAAGAGACTTTAATAAAAGCAATGATCTAACTGGCTCTAATTAAAGGAAGTAGTTTTGGAGGGTTCTGTGTGGTTCACAAAGGATGAATCAAAGAGATTTTTGGGATGTTAAGTAATGGTTGAATGGAGCATGTGAGCTGGGAAATTTTAGGAATATTGCAGATCTGTTCTTTTCTGCTGATGTTGTTATAACCAGGGTAATTAAATTGCTTGTAAATTTGCCTTGTCTCCGTTGTTCCAAATGGTGCCATCGCTAGATGGGAGAAAGCCCAAGGACAAGAAAAGAATGGAGTTCTCGCCCTTGATTACATCCTTCACTTCCTTCTGTTGCTGAGGAGGGCTGAGTCCCTCCCAAGGGGTTATCTAGGTATTTGCTTTTCAAATTGCTTTTATCCTCTATTCCAATTGTTGGTTTGTTTCTTCTGTCTCCTACCCTGGATGTAAATTCCTTGACAGCTACGACCATGACCTTAACTTAATCTTGCTCATGGGCTACAAGAACTGGCATATAGTTGGTACTCTGAAATGTACATTGGTCAATATGCTCTTACTTCCACAGGGTTCGTTAAAAGTTTTGCCATTTTGAAATATCTTGAGCAAAGTAAGGAGGGCACTAGGAAAATTCAAAAACCTAACCTTAGTGCCTTTATCACTACTTCCTAAAACTTTATTTTTAACCTCTGGAGACCAACTTCTAGGGGACTTTATGATTTATATCTTGCTATTACTCAGGGACTTTCTGACTGTTTTTTTTTTTTTTTTTGGGAAAACTATTCTTAGGCTTCCGTTCAGTGCCTGAGGGAGGTCCCTCAGGTTTTTCAAAAAACAAGTGTAGGTGAGTTTCCACCCTGGAGAGGAAGTGGATGGTGGTGTAATAGGGAAGCTGACATTTCCTTCTTTGAACATATTTATTTGGCTGTGTGAGGGCGAAGGGGAGTCATAACAGTGAGGTGCCGCTCAAATGACTTAGAAATAGGGGGACTAATGTAGACCCTGGAGAGTGAAATAATAACTGGATTGTAGCACAGTCAATCCCTTCAGAAATAGGTGAAGTCAATTTAACAAGATTGAATGGCATCTAGGCTACAAGCCTTGACTAAAGGTATTTACATATATGGGAAAAGAAGATAACAGAGAGAAATGGCTGTCAGTTTCCTTAATGTAGAAAAGAAAGGTCAGAGAAATGGGACTCTATCCATGCAAACAATCTCTAGGGTAAAAAAGCCCCATATCTTAGCAACTAGCATGAGCACTTGTTACCAAATGCATGTATGTTCCTATTGTGAAAATGGATATTTTGGGCTGCCCTTTGGTAATAACCAAAGCAAAAATCATACAATTAATCTACCTACTTTAGTCCCACACTCACCAGGAACTCCTCTGTCTACAACTTGCCTTTGCATGGAGGTCTGCATATTGGAAGAAAATGTGCTTACCACAATAGAATGGATATTCTATGCTGAAAGTAACATGCCTTATTGTAAATATAATAATTGATATCCTTTTCTTTTCCCATTTCATTTATTTATGTAAAATATTGCTTACCTATATTAAACTATCAGAGGCACACTTTTATAATCATCACCATATCTACCTGAATGGTTGACCTCTTTATTATTGTGAAATGTCCATCTTTATCTCTAGTAGTTCTGACATTATATCTATGTTATCTGATATTAGTATAGCTATACCAATTTTCTTTGATTACTGTTTTCATAGTATATTTTTAAAATCTTTTCATTTTCAAACATTTGGCATACTCATATTTAAAATGTGCTATGAGAAACAGCACACTTTTTAATCCAGTTCACAATAATAATATATGTAAAAACATATATATTTGAATTTATACCTACTGTGTTTCTTTTTCTTTTTTATTCAAACAGAAAGTCACAAAAATTATAATCATCCTCATCAGTTCACTCAGTCCCATGTAATTAATTTTTTTTTTATCTTGGTCTTTTGTTAGCACTTTTATGAATTCACCAGTTTTCCATTAGAGTTCTGAAAATGCTTATTCATTCAGTTCAGCAGTATAGTCAGTTACCAGAAACCTGTACTTGTCAGAGTCTTTTCCATGAATTCCTTGAAGATGAAACCCTTTTATAGGAAATTTTTGCAAAAGCATCACAGTACACCCAGAACTGTCTGTAAATGACAAAAGACTTAAAAATGACCACGGTTAAAGATGTGATGAAAGTTCATAATAATGCAGTTGACAAGGAAATTTAGTTATTTCTGAGATATACATTTTAAAGTAATAACTAGAGGGCTTCCCTGGTGGCGCAGTGGTTGAGAGTCCGCCTGCTGATGCAGGGGACACGGGTTGGTACCCCGGTCCGGGAGGATCCCACATGCCACAGAGCGGCTGGGCCCGTGAGCCATGGCCGCTGAGCCTGCGCGTCCAGAGCCTGTGCTCTGCAATGGGAGAGGCCACAACAGTGAGAGGCCCGTGTACCACAAAAATAAATAAATAAAGTAATAAAGTAATAACTAGAATTATGACATAACATTATACCAGAACATGTAAGATTTTTAGGAATTTCATGTAATGTCTGAAATATTTATATTAACATATTTCCATACAAATAACCTAAAGAAAGTTTAGTTTGTTTTTTTGGGGGGGAATTTTTGATTTTGATTTTATTTATTTTTTTATACAGCAGGTTCTTATTAGGTATCAATTTTATACACATCAGTGTATACATGCCAATCCCAATCGCCCAATTCAGCACACCACCATCCCCACCTGCCAGTGGCTTTCCCCCTTTGTATCCATACATTTGTTCTCTACATCTGTGCCTCAACTTCTGCCCTGCAAACCAGTTCATCTGTACCCTTTTTCTAGGTTCCACATACATGCATTAATATACGATATTTGTTTTTCTGTTTCTGACTTACTTCACTCTGTAAGACAGTCTCTAGGTCCACCCACGTCTCAACAAATGACTCAGTTTCATTCCTTTTTATGGCTGAGTCATACTCCATTGTATATATGTACCACAACTTCTTTATCCATTCGTCTGTCAATGGGCATTTAAATTGCTTCCATGACCTGGCTATTGTAAATAGTGCTGCAATGAACATTGTGGTACATGACTCTTTTTGAACTATGGTTTTCTCTGGGTATATGCCCAGTAGTGGGATTGCTGGGTCGTATGGTAGTTCTATTTTTCGATTTTTAAGGAACCTCCATACTGTTCTCCATAGTGGCTGTATCAGTTTATATTCCCACCAACAGTGTATCAGGGTTCCCTTCTTCCATCATTTTTTTTAGTTAATGCAAGGTAGGTTCTCCAAGTTGTCTCTCTACTTTGATATTTACCTTCCTTCACAATCTGGTTTCTGTATCATTTACCAGAAAAGTATTTAACATGATTGTTCATGAAAAGGAACTAAAATATTGTTGCAAAAGCTATTGCATTATTGCCATATATCTAGTCCAGATTTTTAGAGTAGACCATCCTGTGCCTTTCAAGAAGACTATGTGCCTTCTCATGGGTCTCCATATTTTTAAAAGTTAAAGGAAAGGTTTCAATTATGTCTCCCAGCTTATAAAGCTTTTATGCACTTATTGTTTCATCTGATCCTCATACCAACAAAGTAACGTACTGGCACTGATTTCATTTTTTACCTGAGGTTCTAAGGTTGTTGTTTTTTCAAGGTCCTAGGGCTACATACTGATATAAATAGAAATTGAAAGCAATTTTCTACATCTAAGACCAATTAAATGCCCACATCTTAAATGACATGTCAGATTGGGGAAAGGCATAAAAATTTCTCCACATCAATCTCAGTGAAGGGTCCTATTGAATATCCTTTGTGATCACTTTTCTAGCCTTGGAAGAATCGTTCCCCCATTACAAAATACTCTGCTACTGGCTTTATTTTATTTATTTGGTTCATTTCCCAGTTACTTCCTAATATGCTTCCATAACAAGGAGAAATCACTCTTTAAAGTTAGATTTTTGGGGGCTTCCCTGGTGGCACAGTGGTTGAGAGTCCGCCTGCCGATGCAGGAGACATGGGTTTGTGCCCCGGTCCGGGAAGATCCCACATGCAGCGGAGCAGCTGGGCCCGTGAGCCATGGCTGCTGAGCCTGCGCATCCGGAGCCTGTGCTCTGCAACAGGAGAGGCCACAACAGTGAGAGGCTCATGTACCGAAAAAAAAATAAAAAATTAGATATTTTTAGGAGAGAAGATCCTAGTAAAGAACACCTTAGTTTTCTGCTGGTCTTCTGTGTCACCAAGAGAAAAGATTGGCCATTTGTTATGTTCGACACATGTTCAGTTGGGATCCGTCCAACATAAAGTAGATTTGTCACTAAATATAGAAATAATAGCCAGAGAGAACTGAATACACTAGTAAATAGCAAGAACAGTTGTTAGCTTTTTCAGGACACTTCAAGAGGGTATAGGGAAAGAAAACTAGGGGAGAGGTATTAAGAAATTGGTTAGAGTCTGGGATATAAACTGGAGCACAGCAGCTGCTGTGGCAGAGGCAACAAAAGAACTTTGGGAAGATTTGTCTGAGAGTTAATTTTAAATCTTTTTTTTTTCTCATTATTGTGACACTTAAACACCTTCTTTCCTTTCCTTCTCCCCAAACCTTCAGGAAAGTCAGCTCTACACACAAATGCTTTTTGTGAGGAGTTTGCTTTTATAGAAATCAAGAGAAAAGGCCAAACCAAGTTTGGGTCAATGCAGTGTTGGGAGAAGTTTATAATATGAGGATCATGGTGAAATTATGTATGAATTAAATAATTTATCTCTAGAAGAAGATAATTGGAGACCTGGGGACCACAACAACAAAAGCTCTCAGCCCATTTGCAGGAATCTTAAAGAGAGTGTTGGATTTCCCACTGCTGTGGCGTTCGGTTTAAGCCAATCTTCATTTCAAGGGGAAGGGTGATCCTAGCTGGCTTCTGGATTACTTACAAAAATTCTTCTAATTGATGGTTTATTTCCTCCATAATCTTAATTTGATTCACATTTTATTACCTTCTGGCCAAAACCTGTGAATTAAAATTTTATTAAGTTAGAACATAAAGGATTAATTTGTTCAGGGTTACTGCCCATTATGCAGCAAAGCCAATAGAAGGAAGTAATTCATTTAATAAATGAAGTCCAGAGACTGTCTCAGAAGTAGTTCATGTTAAACACTCATTGTCAGTATAGTAGTCAGTTTTGGAATTTCTTTTAAAGATATAAAATATCGGTTAAATTATATGTCCTTACTTGAAAACTGAAGCTGGTACATATTTTTTTTTTTCAGAAAGCAATTTTTCATTTATTCAGTAATTTTTTTTTATTTTACAAATTTAATCAGTTATACATATACATATGTTCCCATATCCCCTCCCTTTTGCGTCTCCCTCCCACCCTCCCTATCCCACCCCTCCAGGCGGTCACAAAGAACCGAGCTGATCTCCCTGTGCTATGCGGCTGCTTCCCACTAGCTATCTACCTTACGTTTGGTAGTGTATATATGTCCATGCCACTCTTTCACTTTGTCACAGCTTACCCTTCCCCCTCCCCATATCCTCAAGTCCATGCTCTAGTAGGTCTGTGTCTTTATTCCTGTCTTACCCCTATGTTCTTGATGACATTTTTTTTCTTAAATTCCATATATATGTGTCAGCATACAGTATTTGTCTTTCTCTTTCTGACTTACTTCACTCTGTATGACAGACTCTAGGTCCATCCACCTCATTACAAATAGCTCAATTTCATTTCTTTTTATGGCTGAGTAATATTCCATTGTATATATGTGCCACTCTTCTTTATCCATTCATCCGATGATGGACACTTAGGTTGTTTCCATCTCTGGGCTATTGTAAATAGGGCTGCTATGAACATTTTGGTACATGTCTCTTTTTGAATTATGGTTTTCTCAGGGTGTATGCCCAGTAGTGGGATTGCTGGGTCATATGGTAGTTCTATTTGTAGTTTTTTAAGGAACCTCCATACCGTTCTCCATAGTGGCTGTACCAATTCACATTCCCACCAGAAGTGCAAGAGTGTTCCCTTTTTTCCACACCCTCTCCAGCATTTATTGTTTCTAGATTTTTTGATGATGGCCATTCTGACTGGTGTGAGATGATATCTCATTGTAGTTTTGATTTGCATTTCTCTAATGAGTAAAGATGTTGAGCATCCTTTCATGTGTTTGTTGGCTGTCTGTATATCTTTTGTGGAGAAATGTCTATTTAGGTCTTCTGCCCATTTTTGGATTGGGTTGTTTGTTTTTTTGCTATTGAGCTGCATGAGCTGCTTATAAATTTTGGAGATTAATCCTTTGTCAGTTGCTTCATTTGCAAATATTTTCTCCCATTCTGAGGGTTGTCTTTTGGTCTTGTTTATGGTTTCCTTTGCTGTGCAAAAGCTTTGAAGTTTCATTAGGTCCCATGTGTTTATTTTTGTCTTTATTTCCATTTCTCTAGGAGGTGGGTCAAAAAGGATCTTGCTGTGATTTATGTCATAGAGTGTTCTGCCTATGTTTTCCTCTAGGAGTTTGATAGTGTCTGGCCTTACATTTAGGTCTTCAATACATTTTGAGCTAATTTTTGTGTATGGTATTAGGGAGTGATCTAATCTCATACTTTTACATGTCCCTGTCCAGTTTTCCCAGCACCACTTATTGAAGAGACTGTCCTTTCTCCACTGTACATTCCTGCCTCCTTTATCAAAGATAAGGTGACCATATGTCCGTGGGTTTATCTCTGGGCTTTCTATCCTGTTCCATTGATCTATCTTTCTGTTTTTGTGCCAGTACCATACTGTCTTGATTACTGTAGCTTTGTAGTATAGTCTGAAGTCAGGGAGCCTGATTCCTCCAGCTCCGTTTTTCGTTCTCAAGATAGCTTTGGCTATTCGGGGTCTTTTGTGTTTCCATACAAATTGTGAAATTTTTTGTTCTAGTTCTGTGAAAAATGCCATTGGTAGTTTGATAGGTATTGCATTGAATCTGTAGATTGCTTTGGGTAGTAGAGTCATTTTCACAATGTTGATTCTTCCAATCCAAGAACATGGTACATCTCTCCATCTATTTGTATCATCTTTAATTTCTTTCATCAGTGTCTTATAATTTTCTGCATACAGGTCTTTTGTCTCCTTAGGTAGGTTTATTCCTAGATATTTTATTCTTTTTGTTGCAATGGTAAATGGGAGTGTTTCCTTGATTTCACTTTCACATTTTTCATCATTAGTATATAGGAATGCCAGAGATTTCTGTGCATTAATTTTGTATCCTGCAACTTTACCAAATTCATTGATTAGCTCTAGTAGTTTTCTGGTTGCATCTTTAGGATTCTCTATGTATAGTATCATGTCATCTGCAAACAGTGACAGCTTTACTTCTTCTTTTCCCATTTGGATTCCTTTTATTTCCTTTTCTTCTCTGATTGCTGTGGCTAAAACTTCCAAAACTATGTTGAATAAGAGTGGTGAGAGTGGGCAACCTTGTCTTGTTCCTGATCTTAGTGGAAATGGTTTCAGTTTTTCACCATTGAGGACGATGCTGGCTGTGGGTTTGTCATATATGGCCTTTATTATGTTGAGGAAAGTTCCCTCTATGCCTACTTTCTGCAGGGTTTTTATCATAAATGGGTGTTGAATTTTGTCAAAAGCTTTCTCTGCATCTATTGAGATGATCATATGGTTTTTCTCCTTCAGTTTGTTAATATGGTGTATCACATTGATTGATTTGCGTATATTGAAGAATCCTTGCATTCCTGGAATAAACCCCACTTGATCATGGTGTATGATCCTTTTAATGTGCTGTTGGATTCTGTTTGCTAGTATTTTGTTGAGGATTTTTGCATCTATGTTCATCAGTGATATTGGCCTGTAGTTTTCTTTCTTTGTGACATCCTTGTCTGGTTTTGGTATCAAGGTGATGGTGGCCTCGTAGAATGAGTTTGGGAGTGTTCCTCCCTCTGCTATATTTTGGAAGAGTTTGAGAAGGATAGGTGTTAGCTCTTCTGTAAATGCTTGATAGAATTCGCCTGTGAAGCCATCTGGTCCTGGGCTTTTGTTTGTTGGAAGATTTTTAATCACAGTTTCAATTTCAGTGCTTGTGATTGGTCTGTTCATATTTTCTATTTCTTCCTGATTCAGTCTTGGCAGGTTGTGCATTTCTAAGAATTTGTCCATTTCTTCCAGGTTGTCCATTTTATTGGCATAGAGTTGCTTATAGTAATCTCTCATGATCTTTTGTATTTCTGCAGTGTCAGTTGTTACTTCTCCTTTTTCATTTCTAATTCTATTGATTTGAGTCTTCTCCCTTTTTTTCTTGATGAGTCTGGCTAATGGTTTATCAATTTTGTTTATCTTCTCAAAGAACCAGCTTTTAGTTTTATTGATCTTTGCTATCGTTTCCTTCATTTCTTTTTCATTTATTTCTGATCTGATTTTTATGATTTCTTTCCTTCTGCTAACTTTGGGATGTTTTTGTTCTTCTTTCTCTAATTGCTTTAGGTGCAAGGTTAGGTTGTTTATTCGAGATATTTCCTGTTTCTTAAGGTGGGATTGTATTGCCATAAACTTCCCTCCTAGAACTGCTTTTGCTGCATCCCATAGGTTTTGGGTCGTCGTGTCTCCATTGTCATTTGTTTCTAGGTATTTTTTAATTTCTGCTTTGATTTCTTCAGTGATCACTTCGTTATTAAGTAGTGTATTGTTTAGCCTCCATGTGTTTGTATGTTTTACAGCTCTTTTCCTGTAATTGATATCTAGTCTCATAGCATTGTGGTCGGAAAAGATACTTGATACAATTTCAATTTTCTTAAATTTACCAAGGCTTGATTTGTGACCCAAGATATGATCTATCCTGGAGAATGTTCCATGAGCACTTGAGAAAAATGTGTATTCTGTTGTTTTTGGATGGAATGTCCTATAAATATCAATTAAGTCCATCTTGTTTAATGTATCATTTAAAGCTTGTGTTTCCTTATTTATTTTCATTTTGGATGACCTGTCCATTGGTGAAAGTGGGGTGTTAAAGTCCCCTACTATGATTGTGTTACTGTCGATTTCTCCTTTTATGGCTGTTAATATTTCCCTTATGTATTGAGGTGCTCCTATGTTTGGTGCATAAATATTTACAATTGTTATATCTTCTTCTTGGATTGATCCCTTGATCATTATGTAATGTCCTTCTTTGTCTCTTCTAGTAGTCTTTATTTTAAAGTCTATTTTGTCTGATATGAGAATTGCTACTCCAGCTTTCTTTTGGTTTCCATTTGCATGGAATATCTTTTTCCATCCCCTTACTTTCAGTCTGTATGTGTCTCTAGGTCTGAAGTGGGTCTCTTGTAGACAGCATATATATGGGTCTTGATTTTGTATCCATTCAGCCAGTCTGTGTCTTTTGGTGGGAGCATTTAGTCCATTTACATTTAAGGTAATTATTGATATGTATGTTCCTATTCCCATTTTCTTAATTGTTTTGGGTTCGTTATTGTAGTTCTTTTCCTTCTGTTGTGTTTCTTGCCTAGAGAAGTTCCTTTAGCATTTGTTGTAAAGCTGGTTTGGTGGTGCTGAACTCTCTCAGCTTTTGCTTGTCTGTAAAGGTTTTAATTTCTCCATCAAATCTGAATGAGATCCTTGCTGGGTAGAGTAATCTTGGTTGCAGGTTTTTCTCCTTCATCACTTTAAGTATGTCCTGCCACTCCCTTCTGGCTTGTAGAGTTTCTGCTGAGAGATCAGCTGTTATCCTGATGGGGATTCCCTTGTGTGTTATTTGTTGTTTTTGCCTTGCTGCTTTTAATATGATTTCTCTGTGTTTAATTTTTGACAGTTTGATTAATATGTGTCTTGGTGTATTTCTCCTTGGATTTATTCTGTATGGGACTCTCTGTGCCTCCTGGACTTGATTAACTATTTCCTTTCCCATATTAGGGAAGTTTTCAACTATAATCTCTTCAAATATTTTCTCAGTCCCTTTCTTTTTCTCTTCTTCTTCTGGAACCCCTATAATTCGAATGTTGGTGCCTTTAATGTTGTCCCAGAGGTCTCTGAGACTGTCCTCTGTTCTTTTCATTCTTTTTTCTTTATTTTGCTGTGCAGCAGTTATTTCCACTATTTTATCTTCCACCTCACTTATCCGTTCTTCTGCCTCAGTTATTCTCCTATTGATCCCATCTAGAGTATTTTTTATTTCATGTATTGTGTTTTTAATCGATGCTTGATTCATCTTTAGTTCTTCTAGGTCCTTGTTAACTGTTTCTTGCATTTTGTCTATTCTATTTCCAAGATTTTGGATCATCTTTACCATCATTATTCTGAATTCTTTTTCAGATAGACTGCCTATTACCTCTTCATTTGTTAGGTCTGGTGGGTTTTTATCTTGCTCCTTCTCCTGCTGTGTGTTTTTCTGTCTTCTCATTTTGCTTATGTTACTGTGTTTGGGGTCTCCTTTTTGCAGGCTGCAGGTTCGTAGTTCCCGTTGTTTTTGGTGTCTGTCCCCAGTGGCTAAGGTTGGTTTAGTGGGTTGTGTAGGCTTCTTGGTGGAGGGGACTACTGCCTGTGTTCTGGTGGATGAGGCTGGATCTTGTCTTTCTGGTGGGCAGGTCCACGTCTGGTGGTGTGTTTTGGGGTGTTTGTGGACTTTTTATGATTTTAGGCAGCCTCTCTGCTAATGGGTGGCGTTGTGTTTCTGTCTTGCTAGTTGTTTGGCATAGGGTGTCCAGCACTGTAGCTTGCTGGTCGTTGAGTGAAGCTGGGTGCTGGTGTTGAGATGGAGATCTCTGGAAGATTTTCTCCGTTTGATATTATGTGGAGCTGGGAGGTCTCTTGTGGACCAGTGTCCTGAAGTTGGCTCTCCCACCTCAGAGGCACAGCACTGACTCCTGGCTCCTCAGTTTGGGATGATTTGTTGTCTATTCATGTATTCCACAGATGCAGGGTACATGAAGTTGATTGTGGAGCTTTAATCTGCTGCTTCTGAGGCTGCTGGGAGAGGTTTCCCTTTCTCTTCTTTGTTCTCACAGCTCCTGGGTCTCAGCTTTGGATTTGGCCCCGCCTCTGCGTGTAGGTCGCCGGAGGGCGTCTGTTCTTCGCTCAGACAGGACAGGGTTAAAGGAGCAGCCTCTTCGGGGACTCTGGCTCACTCAGGCCGGGCGGGAGGGAGGGGCACGGAGTGCGGGGCGAGCCTGCAGCGGCAGAGGTCGGCGTGACATTGCACCAGCCCGAGGCGTGCCGTGTGTTCTCCCAGGGAAGCCGCCCCTGGATTCCGGGACCCCGGCAGTGGCAGGCTGCACAGGCTCCCGGAAGGGCGGTGTGGACAGTGACCTGCGCTCGCACACAGGCTTCTTGGCGGCGGCAGCAGCAGCCCCAGCGTCCCACGCCCGTCTCTGGGCTCCGCGCTTTCAGCCGCGACTCGCGCCCGTCTCTGGAGCTCCTTTACGCGGCGCTCTTAATCCCCTCTCCTCGCGCACCAGGAAACCAAGAGGGAAGAAAAAGTCTCCTGCCTCTTCGGCAGCTCCAGAGTTTTCCCGGACTCCCTCCCTGCTAGCTGTGGCACATTAGCCCCCTTCAGGCTGAGTTCTCGCCGCCAGCCCCAGTCCTCTCCCTGCGCTCTGACCGAAGCCCGAGCCTCAGCTCCAGTGCCGCCCGCCCTGGCGGGGGAGCAGACAAGCCTCTCGGGCTGGTGAGTGCCGCTCGGCACCGCTCCTCTGTGCGGGAATCTCTCTGCTTTGCCCTACCCAGGTATGTGGGGAGTTTCTTGCCTTTTGGGAGGTCTGGGGTCTTCTGCCAGCGTTCAGTAGGTGTTCTGTAGGAGTTGTTCCACGTGTAGCTGTATTTCTGGTGTATCTGTGGGGAGGAAGGTGATCTCCGCGTCTTACTCTTCCGCCATCTTACCCGGAAGTCTCTGGTACATATTTTAATATAGCTGATGACCCCTCCTATTTACAAAGCAGATGTAGACATGTATGAAAACAAACCAAGAATTACGTAAGTTTGCTTATAAGAAATAGCAAATCCATGTGATGCCACTAATAATAGCTACTATAATTAAACATTTTACTATATGCTAGGGGAAAGGCTAAAAATTTTATCATGTATCTCATTTAATTTTCAAAACTCTACAGAGATAAGTATTATTATTCTTATTATATAAATGAAGAAACAAAGGTTCAGAGAGGGTAATAACTTGCCTCAGGTCACATAGGTAGACAGTGTTAGAGTTTGGACTTAAACTCAGGTCTATTTCATTCCAAAACTTGTATATAATATCTAGTGAGTCCTGACAAGACCACGGTCCAGACAGGACTGTTTTAACAAAACACTTATCACTTGATATATATGAAAAGGATTATTGCATGCTGCCGGCTTCAATCATTTGGAATATAAATCTATGTAGGAAATAAAATCACCACCAACAACTTAGACTTGTGAAATCTTGTTTTATAAGAAAATTGATTTCCTCGTTGCATATCACATTTTCTATGGACCCTAAATAATATACCAGTATTCCTAGTGTATATTCCTAGAAATTTGATCAGATTAAGTAATCTGCCCACCTCACTTCCTAAACCCTTCCTAATCTTTTCCCCAGTTGCTTACTCACCTTGATTTCCAGCTTCTTGTTCCCTAAACTTTTCATATTAATCAACACACAGATGTTGAGAGGCTGTTACATGCATTGCAAGTGAAAATAAAGAAGTATAAGATTTTTGAGGTGAATCCAGAAGTTTGAGTAGAACAAGAGAAAGAAAGGAAGGGATGGGATAGGATGAGAAATGGAGGGAATAATTTAACAGTGGTGCCTGACATAGAGCAGGGACTTAACAGATGTTTGTTGGATGAAAAAATCGTTAAATGAATAAGCAATCAAGTGAATGGATAGATAAATGAGTGTATGGATGTCTAAATAAATGAATGAATGGATATGTGAATGTATGAATGGATGAAATACATTGATTTAGAAAAGATGGGTTTGGAAAAGATGAGTACAGCAAAATCATATCTTGCCTATATGGACTTGGTCCTTTAATAGAGAATCTGTTAAAAATTTTGGCAATGGTTCCAATCATCTTAAAAGGGCACAAAGCAATCTATAGATTTAATGTAATCCCTATCAACATACCCATGACGTTTTTCACAGAACTAGAACAAATAATCCTAAAACTCATATGGAACCATAGAAGACCCCAAATTGCCAAAGCAATCTTGAGAAAAAGGACAAACCTGGAGGTATAACCCTCCCAAACTTCAAATTGTAGTACAAGGCTACAGTAATCAAAACAGTATCATACTAGCATAAAGTAGACATATAAATCAATGAAAAAGAATAGAGAGATCAGAAATAAACCTATGTACTTATGATCAACTAATCTATGACAAAGGAGGCAAGAATATACAATGGAGAAAAGACAGTCTCTTCAGTAAATGGTGCTGGGTAAACTGGACAGGTACATGTAAAACAATGACATTAAAACATTTCCTTACACCATATACAAAAATAAACTCAAAATGGTTTAAAGACATAAGAATGGAAACCATACAACTCCTAGAAGAGAGCATAGGCAGAGCACTCTTTGACATAAATTGTAGCAATATTTTTTGTGTCAGTTTCCTAAGGTAAAAGAAATAACAGCAAATATAAACAAATGGGACCTAATCAAACTTACAAGCTTTTGCACAGCAAAGAAAACCATCAACAAAATGAAACGACAACCTATGGACTGGGAGAAAATATTTGCAAATAACGTGACTGACAAGGGATTAATATTCAACATACATAAACAGCTCATACAACTCAATAGCAAAAACAAAAAACAAAAAACAAAAAATGGGCAGAAGACCTGAATAGACATTTTTCCGAAGAAGACATACAGATGGCTAAGAGGCACATGAAAAGATGCTCAACATTGCTAACTATTAGAGAAATGCAAATCAAAACCACAATGAGGTATCCCCTCACACCTGTCAGAATGTCTATCATCAAAAAATCTACAAATAACAAATGCTGGCAAGGATGTGGAGAAAAGGGAACCCTCTTACACTCTTGGTGGAAATGTAAATTGGTGCAGGTACTGTGGAGAACAGTATGGAGTTTCCTCCAAAAATCTAAAAATAGAACTGCCATATGATCCAGCAATTCCACTCCTGGGTATATATCTGGAAAAAATGAACACACTAATTTGAAAAGATACATGAACCCCAATATTCACAGCAGCACTGCTTACAACATCCAAGACATGGAAGCAACCCAAATGCCCACCAATAGATGATTGTGTTAAGATGTGGTGTACAAAACTGCAATGAAGTACCACCTCACACCGCTCAGAGTGGCAATCATTAAAATCTCTACAAATAACAAATGCTGGAGATGATGTGGAGAGAAGGGAATCCTCCTACACTGTTGGTAGGAATGTAAGTTGGTACAGCCACTATGGAGAACAATATGGAGATTCCTCAGAAAACTAAAAACAGAGTTGCCATATGATCCAGAAATTCCAGTCCTGGGCATGTATCCAGACAAAACTCTAATCCAAAAAGATACACGTACCCCTATGTTCATAGCAACACTATTCACAGTAGCCAAGACATGGAAACAACCAAAATGTCCATCGACAGATGAATGGATAAAGAAGATGTGGTATATATATACAATGGAATACTACTCAGCCATAAAAAGAACAAAATAATGCCATTTGCAGCAACATGGTTGCAACTAGAGATTATCATACTAAGTGAAATAAGTCGGAAAGAGAAAGACAAATAACATATGCTATCACCTATATGTGAAATCTAAAATGTGACACAGGTGAACCTATCTGTGAAACAGAAAGAGACTCACAGACATAGAGAACAGACCTGTGGTTGCCAAGGGAGAGGGAGATTGAAGGACAGATGGAGTGGGAGGTTGGAATTAGCAGATGTAAGCTATTATATATACAATGGATAAACACAGAGATATAGCACAGAGAACTATATTCAGTGTCCTACAATAAACCATAATGGAAAAGAATATATTAAAAAAGAATTTATATATATGTATAACTGAATCACTTTGCTGTACAGTAGAAATTAACATGACATTGTAAATCAACTATACTTCAATAAAAAAGAAGATGCAGTATATACATACAATGGATTATTACTCAGCCATAAAAATGAAGACATTTTGCCATTTGCAGCGACGTGGATAGATCTAGAGAATATTATGCTTAGTGAGATAAGTCAGAACAAGGCAAATACTGTATGATATTACTTATATGGGTATTCTTAAAAAAACACAAATGAATGCATATGCAAAACAGAAACAGATTTGCAGATATAGAAAACAAGCTGTTGGCTACCAAAGGGGAGAGGGTAGGAGGGAGGGACAAATTATGTGTATGGTATTGACAGATACAAACTACTATGTATAAAATATATAAGCAACAAGGATACACTGCATAGCACAGGGAATTATAGCCATTATCTTGTAATAATCTACAATGGAGCGTAGTCTTTAAAAATACTAGATCACTATGCTGTACACCTGAAATTAATACAATATTGTAAATCACCTATACTTTAATAAAAAACAAAGGGCACAACATGACCGATCCTGACTTATGTTCCTCCCAATTGTTTAGGTTTGAACAAGTCATAAGTCACCTAGGGACTAGATGGTGGAATAAACAAGGGCCCTTTGGTGTTGGTACCAAGCAGGAAAGCTTATAGAGACAAGCATATAAAATGTTTTCAATTTGATGTAGAAAATCTGAGTGTTTAACTGAATCCTAAATATCACATATGCTGTGATATTTAAAAAATAGTGCTGAATAGAAAGAAGAAAGATGTTTACACAAAAGCACTGATGACACTAAATGAGAGAATGGGGTGAGGATAGTTAAACAGCTTAGCAAGGAACAAGCTTATGGCTTTGGAGCCAAAAAATGGAATAATGCCAAGCTGTGTCTTGCCTTTGCAGCACTAGCAATTTTCACCTCCATCAGTAACAGAAGATTACCCCCCACCCCAGTGTGCTCTGCCAATCTCCTGGGCCCAGAGAAGTATGTGGAGTTTTATTTTTATTTTTTTCTTTCCTTGATTCTAAAAGATTGCTGCACCAGTTTTAGAATGAATATTGCCTGTAGCCAGACCCATGCCGATTTTTGAAATATGGTTCGTTTTTTGTCTTTGTCATTGTCTGACTTTGGACAACCATTGCTAATTTGAATATTGATTAAATACCATATGTTGTAATAGAAAGAGATTTTCATGTCCCTTGGCAAGTTTCTGAGCCTCAGTTTTCTGAGGTTGAGGATGATGAGGCTAACTCACAATGTTCCTTTAAGGATTATGTCAGGTATCCTTTGTGAAAAATTTTCTTGACTTACTGTGACCCGTTCCATGAATTTCTGTGATCCTATAAGATTATACTTATATTAAATCCTGTATCCTGGAGGCTGGGCTTATCAAAAAGAGTTGCTTTCTATTTCACTATATAGATGGAGACAGCAAATCATTTCAGAAAAATTTCTTTGCTTTGAGAAGGAGGTAGTGTTTCTCTGAGATATGTAATAGTAAGAACAGTAGATCCCCTTTGTAACAGGTTAGAGGCTAGAGGAGGTCAGTGTTAAGATTGTGGAGACTTTGTGAGCCAAAGGTTCAAGGCCAATATGTGTCCTTTAATGAGACGGTATCTAAGGGATTGAGAGGATCTTTATTGAAGACCTTTGTGGAACTAAATATACAATGGGAAGAGGGAGTCTGTAATGGAGACCCAATTTCAGTGCTGAGACTTTTGATAGATTGAGATTGGCGTAGGTATGGCCAACTGTTAAACTGAAGTTAGAGATGGCTCATAGTTTGGGACAGGTGGTCCTCCCTTCCTCATCGCAGGAGATAAGAGTGTGGTAGCCAGGGTGTGTGTGTCTTTTCCACGGTCTTTTGGAAAATTTAGATGTGGAACAGACATTAAAGATAACCACAGTGGTTCTCTGATAATATGGCCTGTGAAGCCCGAATACTTCCCTTGGATATTAAAAAGAGAGAACTTCCCTCCCCACCAAAATCAAGGCTGAATCTGATCAGACATTTAGATCCATAGGAAATAAAGAAATTAATGTAAATTTACAGGAAATAAGCATAGGAACATGTTATATGACAACATGGGTTTGTGACCTGTAAAATGCAATATAGAGAAAAACTACAAGATGAAGCACCTGGTTTCTACAATAAGTGAATCAGAGGGAGAGTGAGGGAGTAAAAAAGAGAGATTAAAAGAGATTGAAGGGACATAGCAACTTATTGTTGACCTATTGAACTACATGAAACTTTTAGATCCTGGTTTGAACACACAAACTGAAGATGAAGAGGAGAGACAGAGACAGAAGGCTGAGTCGTGATTGGTTATTCAATGATATTAAGAAATTACTTTTTCTTAAGTTGACATAGTATTATAATTTTTAAAGGAGTCTTTACCATTTCATGCATAAATACTTGAAACTTACATACTTAAATATTTATGAGCAAAATGATGAGAGCTCAAGTGAGAGAGAGTGTGCCTTGTTGACACCACAAGCTAGTGTAGCAGGTCATGGGTCTGACCCTGGGAGCACTAGAGAGAATGCAGTTCCTTCCTCCAGCTGGGACAAGGCAGATGTTCCCTGGTTCCTTTCCTCAGTCCCTCTTTCTTTAGCAGTATCAGAGTTTATTCCCAATACATGGTTTTCTGTTCTTCAGATACTGTAGTTGATTTCACTTATACCTAAATAATTTCTCCAGAACTGAGAAAACCTAGAATTAGTTAGGGTTAGAAGAAACAAATATTGTTTGCCATGCTGTAGGAGGCAGGATGTGTTAGGTGCTCCTGGCATGCTTGCCATTAGGAGTATTCATTTCACTGTAAGGAACTCCACAGAGGAGTTTCCATTGTTTACAGTGTTTCAGCAACAGCATGAGATGGGCTGGTGGAATGCAGCTGGGGTAACTTTGGATTTGGTAAAAGATCTGTTCTGGTCAAGAGTGATTCACAGGTTCCCATCTTCTGGTGAGACTAGCCTCGTAAAGATTGTATCAGCCTCCGTATTTTAGCTCTGAAGCATAAAGGAAATGTTAAACTTTCAATCTCTTCTCAAATACTGTACTCTAATGCAGACTTTGGCCATTTGTCCCAATGGAAAAAGCAGTCCAGCTCAGATTCATCAAATCCATCCATTCATCTATTTATTCATTGAGTCTACTCATCCATCCATCCATATTTATTATATATCTACTTCTTATCTATATATCGTCTATGTAATTTCTTTGAGAATTTTGATGAAAAATTGATTTTATGTGATATTTGTCATAATTATTGATCACCAACATCAACATTTTGGGGAACATCTTCATATTTCAGTGGAAAAAGTTATGTTAGGAGGAGTCACAGTAATTTTAAATCTTAACTTAGCATATAACCTCAGAAAACTATAATTTTCTGTGCTGAAGTTTCTGCACCTGTAAATTGTTAATAAAATACTTTTCTCTGAAAAAATCTGCCCCAGGAAAGAATCACCAGTGATGTTATATCATGTTCCAAAGACTGTTTAAAGAGCTGGGATATTATTATAATATGTTAAATGAAAAGAAAAGAACGCAATACTCTTCCAGAATAATCTCAAATTTGTAACATACAGAGTAAGACATGCTGAATTCAGATATATCAGAATTTTTGTGTTTCTCTAACGTCCCAACTTTCTATAATTAAATATATTTATGATCAGAAAAAATGCTATAAAATAAGGAATCTGTGAAGATATAATGAGGTAACAGGTGTGAAAAGCCTAAAAAGCTAATACGTAATGTAATTATTCAAAAGTGCTATTTTGTTTACCAAGTTGCAGAAGATCAGAGAAAGGTAATCCAGTGGGTAGATAAAACAGATAATAGATAAATAATGGTATCCTATTGTAGTCAGTGTAACTGTATTAGATTCAGCAATCATCTGTTAACCACTTTTTATGAATAAGATACTAGGCTAGGTCCAATAAAACTATTTAAATGAGGGAAGGTAAATCAAAAGAATGAATTTGGCTTTCGGGTAGGTTATTTGACCTGGAATGAACAAAGAAGCATTGGAACAGATAGCCTGATAAGAAAATCCAACTGTGGAATGTTAGTGCTAGAAGGAGATTTAGAAGGCATTGAATCCAAGCACTCACGATTAACATAAATGAAAGTGAAGGTGGAGAGTATGCATGCTTGCCTAAACTCAAAGAGAGAGTATCAGAGTTAGCAACAAGACACAGGTTTAAGAGGTAGGATTGTGTTCACTGGCATTTTACAGAGAGCGAATGTGGGGTGGCCTTAAGCTAGCTGTGTTCTCTAAAGTCACTGCTTCTCTTAAGGTAGACGTCTGTTACTGAACCTTCTCCCGATAACTTCTGGTAACTCTCCCTTCTCCTCCATACCATGGATTTAAGATCCCTACAGATCTGATGTTTGAGTCCAGCATTACTGCACTACTCTTCAGCCTGCCCACACTTTTATAACGAGTTCCTACTGAAAACCTCCTATTTTGAGTATGCCATCTGTTTCCTGCTGAGGCCCTGACTAGTATAGTGCTCAATAACTATTTTTGAATGAATGATTAAAAAACAGATTTTTCAGGACAAAGGGGTACTTTCACGGGTTTATATTAAATTTTATACATATCCTCATATCATGTCCAATGAATGAGACTGTAGTAATTCTAACTTTTTAAATTGGAGTATAGTTGCTTTACAATGTTGTGTCAGTTTCTGCTGTACAGCAAAGTGAATCAGTTATATTCAATACAGATACATATATCTACTCTTTTTTAGATTTCCTTCCCATTTAGGTCACCACAGTGCATTGAGTAGAGTTCCTTGTGCTATACAATAGGTTCTCATTAGTTACCTATTTTATTTATAGTAGTGAGTAATTCTAACTCTTAAAGAAGGTTTCAGTGAATGTTCACATTCTGCAGAATTTAGAATGTTTCAGGTTACTTTAAATGAATTTAAATATAAAATTCTAAGCTACTTGGCATGTAAAAATAGCTTTCTCATCTTTTATTCTTATAAGTGTATTTTATATTCATAAAGATTTAATTTCTTAATAAAATGCACGGAGCTAAGTCGACAATAATTAATTTAAAACAAAGCAAGGGAATACCACTTTTCAATAGTTTTAGATGCTCAATAACTGAAGGTACCTCTTTAGCAAATAAAAGACTAATGATTTTATTTAATTTAAATAAATGGTTTTCCATTATTTCTTAGCATGAAGACCTGTGGAATGGTTTCATTTCAACCTGGACAAGAAAAGAAAGAATAGAAATTAGCATAATGAAGCTCTGCCTTCTCATGAGATTTTAGAAGCTCGAAAAATGCTTTCTGATTAATGCTAGTTACTGGCTTATAAAAACAGTTTGAAAAGGTGGCATATAGATGTTGATTTGTCTTTATACTGAATCTTTGTTTACCGAGTGACCACATTGCTAAAAGTAAATTTCTAAATGTAGCTGTCAAGTTGCTGTCACTATATCTTTGCCTCCTAGAAAGTTCACTTGGACTACACAATATAGAGATGAGTGGTCTCTTCTTAAACTGGAGTGTTGTGGGAAGGTTGGTGGGGTGGAACAAAGTCTTCCTTTGGAAATTTTTAGATGGGACCAGGCCACTGGTAAGTTATAAATCTGTCGGTTTGGCTAGGGTGTAATTGCTCAAAGTTCTACTAAAAGATCAATGGATTGTCATTGTATCTTGATTTCTATTTTCTCTCATCTCTTTCTAGTCACTTAGATTGTGTGTGTTTGTGTGTCCGCACATCTCACCTACCTTTAAGATACCTAGTAAAAAATGCATCTGATCACTCCATCACGCTTTGGTTTGAAAGCCCAATGTTTTGCTTCTATCTGGCAACTTTAATTTCAAGAGGAGCTAGAATTTAGCTTTTCCGAAGGAACAAATTTCTAAATGGAATTTAAGTTAATTAATTAGACTGTATTGATTAACTATTGTTAACTAACAAACAACTACAAAACCTTATAGTGGCCTATATCAAAAAGCATTATTTTTTTCATGTACCTGCAGGTCATCTGGGAGTCAGGTAAGCTAGGCTGGGATAGGCGGGCCAGCCTTGTTGATCTTGGCTGGACTCACTCATGCATCTGTGGGTTAGCTGAGGGGTTAGTTGATGTAGGCTGGCTGATTGGAGCAGTTTGGCTGGATGGCTCTGTTCCACATGTTATTCATCCTTGCTTGGGATTAGTAGGCAAGCCCAGACATGAACTTCTCAGATATGACAGAAGCACAAGAAGGCAAACAGAAACACTCAAGACCTTTTAAGGCCTACGCTGGAACTGGCACAATTTCATATTGTGAAATTTCTCACAATTTCAAAATATACAAATCAATTTTCACTGCAAAGTAAAGGAGCTGTTACAGTGGAGGATTACTGGACTGAATGTCAATATTATGACATAGAAAAAAATATATATATATACGTGTGTCATCTTGGGCATGTTACTTAACTTCTTATCTCATATGTAAAATGGGATAGTAGTAGTATTGTTGGGAAATTATGTGAGATAGTATATGTAATGTAGAGCACTTAGAATGGTATATGGTTCAACCAAAGACTATATATGTGTTTGCTTTCTTCATGGTATTTTATTGTGTATATGCAATATAATTAATTTAGCTAGTTTCCCATTGATCAATGTATAGCATTTTCAATTCCTCTGCTATTCCAATGTTGTTGTCAATATCCTTACATATCCATTACCATTGGCAAAAAAAAAAAATGCAATTTACTGCAAAGACCATCCAATCCAAGACCATTTAATGTAATTAGTTTTCTCAGTTTTCTATTTAAACACAATGGTAGTATTATTTTACAGAGTACCAGAGCTGGTTCCCTTTATGTGATATTTCTTTAGAACTTCATTTTCCCCACTGTATTCCAAAACCCAATCTACTTCATCTTGAGCAATTTAGGGAAAATTCTTCAATTCTAGGGTGTTTTTACTCCTTTGCAAAGAATGCTAATCAAAATGCTTGCTGTTTTTTAATTTCACTTTGATAAGTTCAATTAAGGCCTTATAATTTCAGAAATTTAAAAGTATAGTAATTAAAGACACATTGAAGACAATATGCAAATATTTCAGTCCAAAGGCAACACACCCATGTCTTCACTAAGCTTTACTAATTACATAGTAAAAGTAAAACCAAATAAAATTCTTTTAAAGTAGCAGTCCAGAATTTGGGTCTAGACCTATGAAAGGCATTTCCCTAGCTGACAGTTATGTGAACTCTGAAATTAACCAGAGCCAATTTGCTAGTAAAGGGGACAAGGGGTTGCATATACCAGTGTTGGTTTATATTTTCATGAAGTCTTTTTTTTATTTTTGGCCGCACCACATGGCACGTGGGATCTTAGTTCCCTGACTGGGGATCGAACCCACACCCCCTGCACTGGAAGGCAGAGTCTTAACTACTGGACTGCTGGGGAAGTCCCTTTCATGAAGTTTTTGGTCCCAAAACTTTGGCTATTTGTTTTATGGCACTCAACTTTTGGGCAGATGCATAGCTCATGTGTACAACTTGGGCAATGTGAATAGTTTGGTAAGCTGGACAAAAAGGTAAATATAGGTGACTATAAAGGTCAACAAGAGCTAGTTTATGACAGGTCTTGATTTCTCAGCAGAGCCAAGGTTGTGCTCACCCTAGGTGTGTTGAGGCCTGTCTGGAGCACTGGAGGGGTGGGATCACCAGGAATTTATCTGTATGGATGATAGGAGACCTCTTGGGAACAACTCTTCCTGAAAAGGTAGAGTGTGGACATTGGTACAATCATAGCACCGAAACATTGGCAAGGAGAAGGTGGTTTTAAACACTGTATGCAGATCTTCATCAATTACTGCCTGCATGGATTGTCCTTGAGTTTTAGAGAGGAGGGAGGAGGCTACCAATGACACTGAAAGTTAAGTTTCTCCAAAATTCTAAATGATATGGAAGGCACAGGCATCCACTCTTTTGAAATGTGTAGGGAGAAACGTTTACACCTCTTTCCTCAAGTTCCTATCTCAGTACGTTATGGGCGTGAGGATTGAATGAACTTTTGTTCCATACCCCCTTAGGCAGGGGACAGAAACACTTCTGGTTCCTCTTGGTCTTGCTAAGGGAGGTGGACGAGCTAAGCTTATTGGGGAAACTTTGTTCACTGGGATTTATCCACTACAGAGCAGAGTGCTCACATGTGGCATAGCATCTTCATTTTCTACTTCCTGGCAATTTTTGTCTCCATCCACTTATCCTGGGAAGGGCCCATAGCCCATATTCTGAAGAAGGTGCTGTGAGCTAGACCAGACCCAAAAAGTGAATCTATACAGATATAGAAAACAAACTTGTGGTGACCAAAGGGGAGAGGGAAGGGGGGAAGGACAAATTAGGGGTATGGGATGAGCAGACACAAACTACTATGTATAAAATAAACAGCCAACAATATATTATATAACACAGGGAATTATAGCCATTATCTTGTAATAACCTACAATGGAGTATAATCTGCAAAAAAAACCTGAATTACTATGCTGTATACCTGAAACTAACATAATGTTGTAAATCAAGTATACTTCAATTTAAAAAAGATGAGTCTAGATTTAAGATGAGCAAGAATGATTTCTTTCATGAGTCCAAAATTACTATTACTTTGTTTTACTATGGTCTCAGCAAGCAATGGAAATGATGCACATGAGATTGGGGATACCCAACGGTCCATGTAGAGGGAGCTCCATACCTCCTCCTGGATCCTCATGGAAGTACACCTGTGAAGTGTCATCTCAGCAGCACTTGCAGAGTGAAGAATCCTTCAGGTCAGAGGAACACAAGATGAGAGGAAGATGGGCAAATCAAACTACCTAAAATGAATGTCTCGATGTGCTATGCATACTTACTATTAGTTTTTTCTTGCAGTATCTTTGGGGCAAGACATCCATGCAGCGGCCCTGGCCACAGTTGGCTTCCCCTCATCATTCTCGTTGCTCTCTCTGTCCTTTGTGTTACTGGGTGTATGAGGTAGGACTGTTTGTGTAAGTGATAAGGAGCCCGATTTACAGCCCCTGTCAGGCCTCTTGTGTGCATGCCTGATCATGCTGATTCAAAGATCTAGGTTTGGAATGGGAGGTAAGAGGCTCAGCCTTGACCTCCTAACCCTGCCATCCAGCACAGTTATCCAGAGGCTTAGCATTTTGGAGATTCCCATGTAAATAAACTAGGAGTGTGTTTCTTATCTGTCTTGTGTGCGTTGCAGCACTCTGAACTGCTAACAAGGTATATTTAGTGGAGAGTAAAAATGGTGAGGCTGTGTGTTTTATCCACTGCTCTATTGAGGGCACTGGGCAATCAGTGGGGAAGGGCGCTCGCCATAGTGGAGATTTGGCAGCATCAGCAAAGCACAATGTGAGCACAGCATGACTTCAGACAACACGGATAAAAGATGTCATCAGAGGCAGCATCAGTGAAATTGCACCTTTTCCAAGCTTCCCAGAGCTTGGAGGCTTGCTGACCCTACCACATGGAGCCAGAACTGAAGCCAAAGCAGAACTGGAAGTGGTGGCTGAGAGGCCCTGCTCTTCAATCCCAGTGGGACGTCTCCAGGAAACATGCAGGAGTGCTTGGGGAATCTTCTAAGGGGATCAGAAAAATACTCAACAGTAGGCAAGGGAGGAACGAGACAATGACTGTGTTTCTATAAATGTGACATTGTCACTCCCAAACTGGTAGGGCCTTGGGACACACAGGTGCTAAGTAGCTTGCACAGGTGTTTGGCACACTCTTTTTTTTCTTTTTTTAATTTAATTTTTATTTTTTATATAGCAGGTTCTTATTAGTCATCAATTTTATACACATCAATGTATACATGCCAATTCCAATCACCCAATTCATCACACCACCATCCCCACCCCCCCACGGCTTTCCCCCCTTAGTGTCCATACGTTTTTCTCTACATCTGTGTTTCAACTTCAGCCCTGCAAACCGGTTCATCTGTACCATTTTTCTAGGTTCCACATACATGCGTTAAATACAATATTTGTTTTTCTCTTTCTGACTTACTTCACTCTGTATGACAGCCTCTAGATCCATCCACGTCTCAACAAATGACCCAATTTCATTCCTTTTTATGGCTGAGTAATATTCCATTGTATATATGTACCACAACTTCTTTATCCATTCATCTCTTGATGGGCATTTAGGTTGCTTCCGTAACCTGGCTATTGTAAATAGTACTGCAATGAATATTGAGGTGCACGTGTCTCTTTTTGTTGTTGTTTTTAAAGGCACTTAATATAATTCAACTACAATTTCTGGTTTTAAAATGGTTTTTGTTGTTGTTTTTTCTTACTTTTTCTTTGCTCAATGATGCCTCTTCAAACAGTAAGAAACTGGGCTTCCCTGGTGGCTCAGTTGTTGAGAGTCCACCTGCCGATGCAGGGGACATGGGTTCGTGCCCCGGTCCAGGAAGATCCCACATGCCGCAGAGCGGCTAGGCCCGTGAGCCATGGCCACTGAGCCTGCACGTCCGGAGACTGTGCTCCGCAAGGGGAGAGGCCGCAACAGTGAGAGGCCCATGTACTGCAAAACAAACAAACAAACAAAAACCAGTAAGAAACTGTGCATGCATTTCCTGGGTTTGTTTATTGAAGAAAAGGAATTCAGAGCATAAGACAGAACAGACTCTTGGCTGCATATGAACAATTTGTTCCAAAAAAATCAGATTTAAATCTTACTGTAGTGATAAAATGAAAATGTTTTCAACTTCCGCCTTACTGAGACCCTGGCCTCTTAGGCTTCATCACGGCGATGGCCCCGTGTCCTTTGATGAAGCTGTCAGAACTGGAGGGTTGGGGGGCATGTGGAGATGGCCCCTGCTTGGTGGTGGTGTTCCTATGTCATCACCTCAGAACCACAGAGAGCTACCAACGGATGCCGTCAGAGTCATTGTAAGAATCCGGAATATCAATAAAGACATCTTTTTCAGAATGGAGGGCAGCACAAGCCATCTATAGGGAACAGAGCTATAGGCAGCGTGACATATTTTCAAGCTGAAAGCTGCATAGTGCTTTTTCTTCCTTAAAAATAGGCCTTTGCTGTAAAATAAAATGCCACAATCAATCATTGGATTTCACTGTTGTAACTTGTTCAGTTCCTTTAAATTAAAGGGTGGTTAAAACCTGAAACAGACACACTTTTTTAAAAAATAAAATGAAAGTATAAGATTGATGAGAAGAAGAAAGAAGTTGTGATTTTCCCTGCCCTTTCTACCCAACACTGATAACAGTGACAGTGCATTTTCAAGAAGTGATAAGGTGTGTTTTGTCACCTTAATATGCTCAAAAGACATATTTTCACATCCTGTTTTCTGTGATGTGGTTATTTCTCACAAATTCTTGCCATAGGCTTTTTTTTCCCCTTGAGAGTATATTATGAAACTGCTGCAAAAAAAAAAAATACGTTTATTCAGAAATAGACGCACAGACATAGAAAACAAACTTATGGTTACCAAAGGGGAAAGTGTGGGTAGGGATGAGTTAGGAGTTTGGGATTTAGCAGATACACACTACTATACATAAAATAGATACAAAACAAGGTCCTACTGTATAGCACAGGGAGCTATACTCAATATCGTGTAAAAACCTATAATGGAAGATATATATATCTTCTGCTTGCATGATTTTATTGAAGGCTTCCTGCCCCTCAATTTCTCTAATCTCTTTTCCTGGACGTGTTGGATGGATTGATCCTTTCATTTTTTCCTCTTTTCTCCCATCTTTTATATTTCTTTGTCCTTTTTCCTCTCTCCCTCTCTCTATCTCTCATTCTCTCACACACACAGAGACACATACACATACACAGGCACGTACACACACACACATCTTTGGCTTTATTTTCCAACCCTTCTCTTGACTTCTTTATTTCTGATACCATGTTTTCCTTCTCTGAGGTTCCTTTCCTATTCCCTGAATGCTCCTTTTTTATAACATCTTGTTCTCATTCCATGTGTGCAGTGTATTCTGTGATCTCTGAGTATATTGGTGTATGTATATGTAAGAAGTTTTCTTCTCCTAGCAATCTTGGTTTTTTGCATTTTTCTTTTTCAGTTTGTTCTTTTTTTCTACTTATTTGTTGTAGTCTCTGTCTTTTGGGTTATAGACTTTCCTCAGATGTTTGGCAATCCTTGTTTGCCAATTCTTATTTAAGAGTCAGGGAAGAAAAAGCTGCTTTAGAAGCTCTGAGGACATATGTAGCGCTTGTAGACTGAGAACTGCAGTGTAGAGTGATCCAGTTGGAAGTTTGTTGGGAAACTCTTAGTGTCATAATCTTTGATTCTGCCTCATGGGCTGCTCAGATTCCAGCGAGAAGGAGCTTTGGTTTCCTGCCTGAGAGCCTGGTGAAGAAAGATTGGCTTCTTTTTGTTGTTGTTGTTGTTGTTTTCGCTCAGCATAATTCTCTTGAGTTACACAGAGTTGTTATGTGTGTCAAGAGGTAATATAAATGGAATCATAGAGTATGTAACCTTTTAAGATTGTCTTTTTTCACTCAGCATAATTCCTTTGTGCTCTACCAAAGTGGCTGCACATATTCATTTTTATTTCAAAGTAGTATTCTGTGGTATGGAAGAACTGCCTTTTTAACCATTCACCCACTGAAGAACATTCGGATTGTTTCCAGCTTTTGGCTCTTATGAATAAAACTGGTGTGGACTTTAATGTGTAGGTTTTTGTGTGAACATAAATTTCATTTCCCTGCAAATGCTGAGCAATATGATTACTGGGTAATATGGTAAATGCATGTTTAGTTTCAAAAGAAACTACCAAATGGTTTTCCAGAGTTCAGTGCCATTTTGCACTTCTACCAGTAATGTACGGGTGATCTAGTTTCTCTGTATGTTCTCCAGAGTTTGGTATTTGCTCAGGGTTAATTAGGTTGTTTGTTTTTCAGATTGGCCTTTGGTGTCTTATCTATGAATGATTAGAATAACCCAAGGTCACAAAGATTTTATCCTGTTTTCTTTGAGAATTTTTTTCTTTTTAACATCTTTATTGGAGTATAATTGCTTTACAATGGTGTGTTAGTTTGTGCTTTATAACAAAGTAAATCAGCTATACTATATATATATCCCCATATCTCTTCCCTCTTACGTCTCCCTCCCTCCCACCCTCCCTATCCCACCCCTCTAGGTGGTCACAAAGCACCAAGCTGATCTCCCTGTGCTATGCAGCTTCTTCCCACTAGCTATCTGTTTTACATTTTGCAGTGTATATATGTCCATGCCACTCTCTCACTTTGTCCCAGCTTACCCTTCCCCCTCCCCATGTCCTCAAGTCCATTCTGTAGTAAGTCTGTGTCTTTATTCCGTCTTGCCCCTATGTTCTTCATGACCATATATATATATATATATATATATATATATATATATTTTAGATTCCATATACCTGTGTTAGCATACGGTATTTGTTTTTCTCTTTCTGACTTACTTCACTCTGTATGACAGACTCTAGGTACATCCACCTCACTACAAATAACTCAATTTCCTTTCTTTTTATGGCTGAGTACTATTCCATTGTATATATGTGCCACATCTTCTTTATCCATTCATCTGTTGATGGGCACTTAGGTTGCTTCCATGTTCTGGCTATTGTAAATAGACCTGCAATGAACATTGTGGTACATGACTCTTTATGAATTATGGTTTTCTCAGGGTATATGCCCAGTAGTGGGATTGCTGGGTCATATGGTAGTTCTATTTTTAATTTTTTAAGGATTCTCCACACTGTTCTCCATAGTGGGTGTATCAATTTACATTCCCACCAACAGTGCAATAGGGTTCCCTTTTCTCCACAGCCTCTCCAGCATTTATTGTTTGTAGATTTTTTGATGATGGCCATTCTGACCAGTGTGAGTTGGTATCTCATTGTAGTTTTGATTTGCATTTCTCTAATAATTAGTGATATTGAGCAACTTTTCATGTGCTTCTTGGCCAGCTGTATGTCTTCTTTGGAGAAATGTCTATTTAGGTCTTCTGCCCATTTTTGGATTGGGTTGTTTGTTTCTTTAATATTGAGCTGCATGAGCTGTTTATATATTTTGGAGATTAATCCTTTGTCCATTGATTCATTTGCAAATATTTTCTCCCATTCAGAGGGTTGTCTTTTCATCTTGTTTATGGTTTCCTTTGCTGTGCAAAAGCTTTTAAGTTTCATTAGGTCCCATTTGTTTATTTTTGTTTTTATTTCCATTTCTCTAGGAGGCGGATCAAAAAGGATCTTTCTGTGATTTATGTCATAGAGTGTTCTGCCTATGTTTTCCTCTAAGAGTTTGATAGTGTCTGGCCTTACATTTAGATCTTTAATCCATTTTTAGTTTATTTTTGTGTATGGTGTTAGGGAGTGTTCTGATTTCATTCTTTTACATGTAGCTGTCCAGTTTTCCCAGCACCACTTTTTGAAGAGGCTGTCTTTTCTCCATTGTATATTCTTGCCTCCTTTATCAAAGATAAAGTGACCATATGTGCCTTGTTTATCTATGGGCTTTCTATCCTGTTCCATTGATATATATTTCTGTTTGTTTTCTTTTGTTTGTTTTTTAGATTGTCCTTTGGTGTCTTATCTACAAATGATTAGCTTAACCCAAGGTCACAAAGATTTTATCCTCTTTTCTTCTAGAAGTTTTAGAGCTTTAGGTTTTATATCTAGGCCTTGGACCTATTTTGAGTTAATTTTTATGTATAGTATAATGCATGGATCAAGGTTCCTTTTTTATAAACAGATATTGAATTGCTTCAGCATCATGTATTTAAAAAGCTATTCTTTCTCCATAGAATTGCTGCATCTGTCAAAAATCAATTGGCCATATTTTTGAGGGTCTGTTTCTGGACTGTCTATTCTGCTCTGTTGATCTTTGTATGGTTTTGCCAATTCCACAGCTTTATAGTGAGACTTGAAGTCAGGCTGTGTGAATCTTCCAACTTTCAGCTTCTTTTTAAAAATTTTTGTGACTATTCTAGTCCCTTTACCTCTCCATATACATTTTACAATCAGCTTATCAACATCTACAAAAATCTTACGAAGATTTCGATTGGGATTGTAATGAATCTATAGGCCCATTGGGGAGAACTGACATCTTAACACTACTGAGTCTTCTAATCCACAAGCATGGTATAAAATTCCAGTTACTAAGGTCATTGATGATTTCTTTGATCAACGTTTTACCATTTTCAGCACATAGATCTTGAACATATTTTGCTAGATTTATACCTAAGTATTTCATATTTGTGCTGCTATTATAAGTGGCTGTGCTAGGCATCAATTTGTTTTCCATATCCCAGGTGATATGTTTCAGCTCTTTATCCTCAGAGGCTAGGACATTGTCAAGCATAGACTAAGAACTTAATAAATATTTGTTGACTATTGGTCTTGATGTTAGACAATTTGAGTTCTATTCCTGGCTCTAATCACTGTGATATCTTGGGTAAGACACACAATCTCCCTGAGCCTCATTTCATCCATCTGAAACTAATGCATTACGGCGGGGAGCTTCAAGATGGCGGAAGAGTAAGACGTGGAGATCACCTTCCTCCCCACAAATACATCAGAAATACATCTACATGTGGAACAACTCCTACAGAACACCTACTGAACGCTGGCAGAAGACCTCAGACCTCCCAAAAGGCAAGAAACTCCCCACGTACCTGGGTAGGGCAAAAGAAAAAAGAAACAACAGAGACAAAAGAATAAGGATGGGACCTGCACCAGTGGGAGGGAGCTGTGAAGGAAGAAAGGTTTCCACACACTAGGAAGGGCCTTCATGGGCAGAGACTGCGGGTGGTGGAGGGGGGATACTTCAGAGCCACGGAGGAGAGTGCAGCAACAGGTGTGCGGAGAGTAAAGCGGCGAGATTCCCGCACAGAGGATCGGTACCGACCAGCACTCACCAGCCCAAGAGGCTTGTCTGCTCACCCTCTGGAATGTGTGGGGACTGGGAGCTGGGGCTCAGGCTTCAGAGGTCGGATCCCAGGTAGAGGACTGGCGGCGTGAACACAGCCTGAAGGGGGCTAGTGCACCACAGCTAGCCGGAAGGGAGTCCAAGAAAAAGTCTGGAGCTGCCAAAGAGGCAAGAGACTTTTTCTTGCCTCTGTGTTTCCTGGTGCACGAGGAGAGGGGATTAAGAGCACCGCTTAAAGGTGCTGCAGAGACAGGTGGGAGCCGCGGCTATCAGCGTGGACGCCAGTGACGGGCATGAGACGCTAAGGCTGCTGTTGCAGCCACCAAGAAGCCTGTGTGTAAGCACAGGTCACTATCCACACCGCCCCTGCCAGGAGCCTGTGCAGCGCACCACTGCCAGGGTCCTGTGATCCAGGGACAACTTAGCCATGAGAACGCATGGCATGCCACAGGCTGGTGCAACATCCCACTGGTCTCTGCCACCGCAGGCTCGCCCCGCATCCGTACCCCTCCCTTCCCCCAGCCTGAGTGACCCAGAGCCCCTGAAGCAACTACTCCTTTAACCCCGTCCTGTCTGAGCGAAGAACAGACGCCCTCAGGCGACCTACACAGAGGCGGGGCCAAATCCAAAGCTGAACCTCAGGAGCTGTGCGAACAAAGAAGAGAAAGGGAAATTTCTTTCAGCAGCCTCAGGAGCAGCGGATTAAATCTCCACAGTCAACTTGATGTACCCTGCATCTGTGGAATACCTGAATAGACAACGAATCATCCCAAATTGAGGAGGTGGACTTTGGGAGCAACAATATATATATATATTTTTTTCCCTTTTTCTCTTTTTGTGAGTGTGTATGTGTATGCTTCTGTGTGTGATTTTGTCTCTATAGCTTTGCTTTTACCATTTGCCCTGGGGTTCTCTCTGTCCTTTTTTTTTTTATAGTATAGTTTTTAGCACTCATTATTATTGGTGGATTTGTTTTTCAGTTTGGATACTCCCTTTTTTTATTTAAAATTTTTTTTGATAATTTATTTTTATTTTTTATTTTAATAAGTTTATTTGATTTGATTTTACTTTATTTTATCTTCTTTGTTTCTTTCTTTTTTTTCTCCCTTTTATTCTGAGCCATGTGAATGACAGGCTCTTGGTGCTCTAGCCAGGTGTCAGGGCTGTATCTCTGAGGTGGGAGAGAAAAGTTCAGGACACTGGTCCACAAGAGACCTGGCAGCTCCATGTAATATCAAACGGCAAAAATCTCCCAGAGATCTCCCATCTCAACGCCAAGACCCAGCTCCACTCAAAGACCAGCAAACTACAGTGCTGGACAACCTATGCCAAACAAATAACAAACAGGAACACAACCCCATCCATTAGCAGAGAGGCTGCCTAAAATCATAATAAGGCCACAGATACCCCAAAACCCACCACCAGACATGGACCTGCCCACCAGAAAGACAAGATCCAGCCTCATGCACCAGAACACAGGCACTAGTCCCCTCCACCAGGAAGCCTACACAACCCACTGAACCAACCTTAGCCACTGGGGACAGACACCAAAAACAACGGGAACTACGAACCTGCAGCCTGAGAAAAGGAGACCCCAAACAGAGTAAGTTAAGCAAAATGAGAAGACAGAGCAACACACAACGATGAACGAGTAAGGCAAAAACCCACCAGCCCTAACAAATGAAGAGGAAATAGGCAGTCTACCTGAAAATGAATTCAGAATAATGATAGTAAAGATGGTTCAAAATCTTGGAAATAGAATGGAGAAAATACAAGAAACATTTAACAAGGACCTAGGAGAACTAATGCATAAACAAACAGTGATGAACAACACAATAAATGAAATTAAAAATTCTCCAGAAGGGATCAATAGCAGAATAACTGAGGCAGAAGAATGGATAAGTGACCTTCAAGATAAAATATTGGAAATAACTACTGCAGAGCAAAATAAAGAAAGAAGAATGAAAAGAATTGAGGACAGTCTCAGAGACCTCTGGGGCAACATTAAACACACCAACATTTGAATTATAGGGATTCTAGAAGAAGAAGAGAAAAAGAAAGGGACTGAGAAAATATTTGAAGAGATTATAGTTGAAAACTTTCCTAATATGGGAAAGGAAATAGTTAAGTCCAGGAAGCACAGAGAGTCCCATACAGGATAAATCCAAGGAGAAACACACCAAGACATATATTAATCAAACTATCAAAAATTAAATACAAAAAAAATATTAAAAGCAGCAAGGGAAACACAACAAGTAACACACAAGGGAATCCCCATAAGGTAAACAGCTGATCTTTCAGCAGAAACTCTGCAAGCCAGAAGGGAGTGGCATGACATATTTAAAGTGATGAAGGAGAAAAACCTACAACCAAGATTACTCTACCCGGCAAAGATCTCATTCAAATTTGATGGAGAAATTAAAACCTTTACAGGCAAGCAAAAGCTGAGAGAATTCAGCACCACTAAACCAGCTTTACAACAAACGCTAAAGGAACTTCTCCCAGCAAGAAACACAAAAGAAGGAAAAGACCTACAATAACAAACCCAGAGCAATTAAGAAAATGGGAATAGGAACATACATATTGAGAACTACTTTAAATGTAAATGGATTAAATGCTCCAACCAAAAGACACAGACTGGCTGAATGGATACAAAAACAAGACCTGTATATATGTTGTCTACAAGAGACCCACCTCAGACCTAGGGGCACATACAGACTGAAAGTGAGGGGTTGAAAAAAGATATTCCATGCAAATGGAAATCAACAGAAAGCTGGAGTAGCAATTCTCATATCAGACAAAATAGACTTTGAAACAAAGACTATTACAAGATACAAAGAAGGACACTACATAATGATCAAGGGATTAATGCAAGAAGAAGATACAACAATTGTAAATATTTATACACCGAACATGCACCTCAGTACATAAGGCAAATACTAACAGCCATAAAATGGGGAATTGACAGTAACACAATCATGGTATAGGTGACTTTAACACCCCACTTTCACCAATGGACAGATCACCTAAAATGAAAATAAATAAGGAAACACAAGCTTTAAATGATACATTGAACAAGATGGACTTAATATTTATAGGACATTCCATCCAAAAACAACAGAATACACATTCTTCTCAAGTGCTTATGAAACATTCTCCAGGATAGATCATATCTTGGGTCACAAATCAAGCCTTGGTAAATTTAAGAAAATTGAAATTGTATCAAGTATCTTTTCCAACCACAACGCTATGAGACTAGATATCAATTAGAGGAAAAAATCTGTAAAAAATACAAACACATGGAGGCTAAACAATACACTACTTAATAACCAAGAGATCACTGAAGAAATCAAAGAGGAAATCAAAAAATACCTAGAAACAAATGACAATGAAAACACGACAACCCAAAACCTTTGGGATGCAGCAAAATCAGTTCTAAGATGGAAGTTTATAGCAATACAATCCTACCTTAAGAAACAATAAACATCTCAAATAAACCACCTAACGTTATACCTAAAGCAATTAGAGAAAGAAGAACAAAAGAACCCCAAAGTTAGCAGAAGGAAAGAAATCATAAAGATCAGATCAGAAGTAAATGAAAAAGAAATGAAGGAAATGATAGCAAAGATCAATAAAACTAAAAACTGGTTCCTTGAGAAGATGAAAATAATTCATTGAGTCTAGACGATATGCAAGCATATTTGCGTCCTACTTACCCTGTGAGTATAAGACTGAGGCAACTTGACATGAATTGCCAAATCCTATCTTTCCCCCACTACTATTCTGGATGGCTTATCTGAGCTAAGTAGAAAAATTAGAGGAAAAGTTAAAGTTACCACTCCACTTTCCAAATGAATTGAATATTCTTGACATTAAATGTTTAAACCTTTAAAAATGAATATTTTGGGGATTAATGGGGCACAATTGAAAGAGAAGAAAGTCATGGTGATACCTGCTCTTTCCTCCTCCATTTCACAGCCCTAGGAGTATAATTTAGGGTAGAATATTCTCATAATCTGGGCATCCCAGATGGATGTGTCAGGTATTAAATGCTCTGATAATGATCACTCCTACATAATCAACTTGATTTTATTTGGTACTCTTTAAGTTATAAGAAATCAACAACAGAAACTAACACACCATTGTAAAGCAGTTATAATCCAATAAAGATGTTTAAAAAAATTTACAAGGAATCAGGTTGGTCTTATGAAATCATGCAAAGTAAAAAATTATGGCAACCAGAGCAATTCCACTTACCGTCTCCTCTCCATCATCCATGTGAAATACTGCCTGTTTCATTCCTCACTGGCATCTCAGTCTCAGGTTGTTACAGCAGAAGTTGTTCCACATGTAGATGTACTTCTTGACTCTACCATGTTTCCATTCCTCCTACCTGTTTCATTGTGGTTCCTTCTTTTTGTCCTTACTTGTGGAAAAATCTTTTCTGCTAGTCTTCAGGTGATTCTCATTGATAGTTGCTCTGTAAATAGTTGTAATTTTGGAGTGCCCATGGGAGGAGATGAGCTCAGTGTCTTCCTATTTCACCATCTTGGCCACACTCTCCCCAAATGTATTTCCTCTTTTGAATTGTCAGCCCATATTTCTTGCCTGCTTATCTTTCATAGTCTTCATATTTTTCTCATAAACTTTGTGTGCATACTTAATATTTTATAGATATTAAATTGTGTCATGTCTGATGTAAATATTTTGTGGTACATTTTATTTCTTTCTTTTTTTTTTTTTTTTTGCAGTACACAGGCCTCTCACTGTCGTGGCCTCTTCTGTTGCAGAGCATAGGCTCCGGACATGCAGGCTCAACGGCCATGGCCCACGGGCCCAGCCGCTCCGCGGCATGTGGGATCTTCCTGGACCGGGGCACAAATCCGTGTCCCCTATATCGGCAGGCAGACTCTCAACCACTGCACCACCAGGGAAGCCCCACTCTTGCCACTTTTATTCAACATAGTACTGGAAGTCCTAGCCACAGAAATCAGGTAAGAAAAATAAATAAAAATGATCCCAATTGAAAAGCAAGAAGTTAAACTGTCACTGTTTGCAGTTGACATGGTATTATTTATAGAAAATTCTAAGATGCTACCCCAAAACTATTAGAACTGGCAAGTCAATTCAGTAAAGTTGAAGGATACGAAATTAGTATTCAAAAATCTGCTTCAAGAGAGGGGGAGAGGGATAAATTGGGAGATGGGGATTGATACATACACACTACTATATATAAAATAAATAACTAATAAGGACCTACTGTATAGCACAGGGAACTCTACTTAATACTCTGTAATGGCCTATATAGGAAAAGAATCTAAAAAAGAGTGGATATATGTATATGTATAACAGATTCACTTTACTGTATACCTGAAACTAACACAACATTGTAAATCAACTATACCCCAATAAAAAAAGAAATCTGCTTCATTTTTATACTAATAACAAAATATCAGAAAGAGAAATTTAAAAATAATCTCATTTATAATTGCATCAAAAAGAATAAAATACCTAGGAATAAATCAACCTAAGGAAGCAAAAGACCAGTACTCCAAAAACTGTAAGATGCTGATGAAAGAAATTGAAGACGACACAAACAGATGGAAAGATATACCATGATCATGTACTGAATGCTTTAATATTGTTAAAATAATTATACTCTCCAAGGCAATCTACAGATTTTGTGGAATCCTTATGAAAATAAATACCAGTATCATTTTCACACTACTAGAAGAAATAATTTGAAAATACATATAGAAACACAAAAGACCCTAAATAGTCAAAACAATCTTGAGAAAGAGTAACAAAGCTGGAGGGCAGGTATTATGCTCCCTGATTCAAACTATACTACAAAGCTACAGTAATCAAAATAGTATGGCAAGAAAACAAACAAACAAACAAAAACAGATACAAAGATAAATAGAACAGACTAGAGACCCCATAAATAAACCCCCACACATGTAGTCAATTAGTCTATGACAAAGGAGGCAAGAATATGCAATGGGGAAAATACAATGTCTTTAATAAATGGTTTTGGGAAAACTGGACAGCCACATGCAAAAGAATCAAATTGGACTGTGTTCTCACACCATATACAAAAATAAGCTCAAAATGGAGTAAAGACTTAAATGTAAGACCTGAAACCAAAAAGCTTCTAGAAGAAGCATAGGTACTACATTCTTTGACATTGGTATTAGCAATATTTTTTTGGATATGTCTCCTCAGGCAAGGGAAACTACAGCAAAAAACAACAACAAAAAAGTCTACATCAAACTAAAAAGCTTTTGTACATTGAAGAAAACTACCAACAATATGAAAAGGCAGCCTACTGAGCAGGAAAAGATATTTGTTAATGATATATTCAATAAGGGGTTAATATCCAAAATAAACAAAGAACTAAAATAATTCAACATAAAAAAACCAAATAACCCAAATGTAAATGGGCAGAAGACCTGAATAGACATTTTTTCAAAGACGACGTATAGTCAACAGACACATGAAAAGATGCTTAAAATCAGTAATCATCAGGAAAATGCAAACCAGAACCACAATGAGATACCACCTCACACCTGTCAGAATGACTATCATCAAAAAGACACCAAATAACAAGTGTTGGTGAGGATGTGGAGAAAATGGGACTCTTGTGCACTGTTGGTGAGAATGTAAATTGGTGTAGCCCCTATGGAAAACAATGTAGAAGCTCCTCAAAAAATTTAAAATAAAGCTGCCATATGATCCAGCAATTTCACTTCTGGATATTTACTCGAAGAAAAAATCCCTGCTAATTTGAATGGATATATCAACTCTAATGTTCATAGCAGCATTATTTAAAATAGCCAAGATATAAAAGCAGCCTGTGTCCATCCATAGATGAATGGATAAAGAAGATGTGGATATACAATAGAACATTGTAATAGGTAATATACAATATCATGTAATATACATGATATTAAATAATATCTTGTCATCTTACTATAATATGTAACATGTAATATACAATAGAATATTACTAAGCCATTAAAAAAGAAATATTGCCATTGACAACATAGATGGATCTAGAGGGTATTATGCTAAGTGAAACGAGTCAGAGAAGGACAAATACTGCATATTTCACTTCTATGTGGAATCTACAAAACAAAATAAACAAACAAAAAAAACAAAATGAAAACAGATTTACAGATACAGAGGACAAATGGATAGTTGCCAGAGGATGAGGGGTGAGGGGAGTGAGCAAATAGGTGTAGGAGATTAAGAAGTATAAAACTCCAGTAATATAATAAGTCATGAGGATTTATTATACAGCTTAAGGAGTATGGTCAATAATATTGTGGTAACTTTGTGTGGGGACAGATGGTTACTAGACTTATCATGGTAAACATTTAATAATATTTGCAAATGTCAAATCTCTATGTAGTACACCTGAAGCAAATATAATATTTTACATCAACTATATTTCAATTAAAAAAGAAATACAATTGGAAAACAAAATATGAGAAATTGTTGATACTCTCTACTGTTAAAAATGTAAAATATAGCAAAACTGAATAGAAAATTTTTTAAAAGTTGATAACAAGTTGGGGTAGAATTGATATGTATTTTAACTTGCTACAGCTTGATTTACAATAAAAGTAACTGGGTTGACAATAGGTATTTTCTACATCTCAAAAATACAACTTCTCTGAGAGTTTAATTATTTAAAAATATATTTGTAAATGACCAATAAGTATATCAAATTTTTTGGTCCAGTTGAGAGACTAGGTTATAGCTTCATGTGAAATTAGCATGTATAAAGTTGCTGCAGAGCAAAGAGTATGATTAAACAGAAACTATATCGAAAGAAAGTGGTCATAGTGGCACATTAAAATGGTGTTTTATATTTAGCATTTTTGCATCTTTAAAGCTCTGTATGTTTAGGCAAATTAATTTCTCTGAAAAGAGGGACAAGGGTTGGCTCTGTTATTACAGGAACCAGGGTAATGATCAGAGAAAGATCAGCAGCAAATCCCAGAAACTGATGCCTCTTTATATTTATGGAATTGTCCCTGCAGTCACCTGAGATTAACACTTAAAGTCGTGCCTTCACCGTGAGGATAGATGGTTATGTTGAAATAACCTCTTCTTGACTCTTCTATGGGACTGGATTAGAATTCCTAGGGAATAAATATTTCCATTTACTGACAAGGGGTTCATGTGCTTGGTGCTGAATTTTAAAGCCCTCTGTGGTTATTTTAACAAGATATCCAACTAGAGAGCTGGTAGAACAAAAGCGTTCATCTCTGAGTTACCAAAGGTTTAGACCATAAGTGAAAGCTAACCAAAGATTTTTCTTTTCTCATGTAGCTTTTCATAGGCGACTCTGTATGCTTAGAAAAACTTCAGCAATCTGCTCTAGTTCTTGTCTGCAATGTATCATACAGTTTTAATTCTGAAAATTTATAAAAACTATATTTTGTACAATTGGGAGTGACATTTCTTTTTAGTGTTATGAAATGTTCCCTGTGTTATTTGCCTTCATCTCCGGTTAGACTACTCTTGTTACCTCCTTTGTTGTTAATAACTTGGAAGATAAGTGTTCTGTTATGAGTGACTGAAACACCATTTGAGGAAGAACCTTCCCCCCAAAACTGATGCTACATGACTTTTTCTCACTTGTTTGATAGTGGAGTGAGAGATATTCTTTAAATGATTAATTGGAAACCTTAGGAAATGAGGATGACCATCTTTAACGGGTTTCAGTATAAATGTAGTCCTAGAAGATATCTATACTCCAAGTATCATATATTTTTTGAAATTCTATTGCCCTTCTCTTTGACATAAAATAATACAAGATAACTTTGTAACCATACCTTGCTTCTCCCTCTCCCTAACATACCCTTGGTGCCTTTTCTCCAATAAAAATCTTTTCAACATATGATAATAATAATAAAAATCTTTTCATAAATTGATACCTCTTTCCATAGAGTGGTGGTGATACTTATCTATTATAAAATAATTGAGGCTCTCATCTTAATGGGCAAATTTGATTAAACAATTTTAATGCCATTAGGATATCAAAATGCTGCCACCTATAAAACATATTCTTATACATAAATATTTGTGGACAATTGGTTGAGAATATTTGTAGAATAATTTTCTAGAAGTGTAAACCTCCATCAAATTGTATGCACACTTTAAAAATTGACAGATGTTGCCAAATTGCCCTTTGAGAAGGTGATACCAGTTTAACCTACCATCTATAGATGTTTTATTAACCATGAAAACCATTTATCCATGACCTTTATCAATTTTCCCATGGGATAACTGATCTTTTATTTTAATTAATATTTATAGTTTTTTTCATATATCAATACAAAGAAAATTATGATTTTGTTGTTGGTTGCATATATTTTCTCCAGGCTGTTGATGTCGTTCATAGTATTTTTTTCTGGTACAAAAGATTTTATTTTTATGTAATCAGATTTATCAGTCTTTTTTTATTTATGTTTGCAATCTTTTTGTCTTTATGACATTAGGTTTTGTGTCCTGATTGGAAAGGAATTCTGTTCTCAAAGATTTTCATGTATGTGTGTGTGTTTGTACATTTGTCCTTCTGGTGCTTTTATTATTTCATTTCAGTACCTAAATCTTTGATCTTCTGGACTTTATGTTTTAGTGCAAGTGGTGAATTAGAATCCAGCTAATTTTTTTAATTTTAATTTTTAATTTTTATTTTTCTGCGGTACGCGGGCCTCACACTGTTGTGGCCTCTCCCGTTGTGGAGCACAGGCTCCAGACGCGCAGGCTCAGTGGCCATGGCTCACGGGCCCAGCCGCTCCGCGGCATGTGGGATCTTCCCGGACCAGGGCACGAACCTGTGTCCCCTGCATCGGCAGGCGGACTCTCAACCACTACACCACCAGGGAAGCCCCCAGCTAATTTTTTAATGCTAGTTGTTTTCATATCTTTTATTGCCTGTTGATTTGAAATACTAATTTTATCATATACCAGACTTCTTCCATATTTGTGTATAATTCTGGTTTCTCTATCTTTTTTTTATCTTTGAGCTCAATAATCCATCTCCAGCAGCAAGCTGCTTTCATTACTGTAACGTGCTTTCTTACCTGGTAGGACTCATTTCTATCCATTATTGATAATATGTGTGTATATGGAAGGAGAGTGTGGGGACTTGGTGAAAAGTGAGGAGAATTTTATAGTTTACTAAGCTATAAATCCTGGAACCCAGTTTTTATTTTTGAAAAATGCTGCTGTTGGTCACTAGTCCCTAAACATCTTTTGTGACAGCACACTTCAGGCATTGTTGTGTTTCTTCATTTGTTCTTAAAAGATTGTGTGTGGGTTACACCTTTTGGACAAATGAGATATTGGGACTGCTATAAAACAACTATAAAACCTGAGACTTCTGCTCATAGACATAGATTTAAAAGGCTAGTGCCAAAAGAAGCTATATTTTTAACATTCATCTGAGCATTAAGACTTTTCCTACAGAGGAGAACATACTGGTTATGGCTAATGTCAAGATATAAGTATAACATCAATTGTATACATTTTCTATTTTGAGTGAGAGTGGCAGTATGATTTCACAGGACATTATGTGAACTACAAGATAACTGATATCAAGAGTCCCAAGGAAGATTAATAATGAATGAAGTTGTGCAGATGATTCTCAAATGCACTTAGGTTCCCTGTCAACTTTTGCTGAAATCTTATTAATTTTCAAGGCCAAATTTGAAGGTGGCTTTTCCCAGAAGCATACTCTAATCCTTGGGTCAGATATCCTTCCTTCCTCTGTTTTCCCATCACCCATGAATCCTCTGTTACAGTTCTTCTATCTTCTACACTGTGTTCTAGCATCTGTTTCCTGCCTTTGATTATGAGTGACTCGAGCTCAGTTATCACTGAGGTCTTGTTTATAATATTCACTCATTAAATCCTTTTCTGATTGAATGGAATTTTAAAACTTCTAAATGTTGAGGATTCTATAAAAATGATTATATTCATTTTCCTATGGCTGCTATAATAAATTACCACAAATTTTGTGGATTAAAAAAATAGAAATTCATTCTCTCATGGTTCTGGAACCAGAAGTCCAAAATCAGTGTCACTGGGACAAATCAAGTTGGGTCATGTTCTTTTTGGAGGCTCTAGGGGAGAATCCTTTTCTTGTCTCTTCCAGCTTCTGGTGGCTGCTGGCATTCCTTGGCATATGGTTCTATTACTCCAATCTCTGCCTCTGTCTTCACATTGCCTTCTCTGTATGTGAAATCTCCCTTTGCCTCTCTCTTTTCAGAACTCTTATGGTAGCATTTTAGATCCTACCTGAATAGTCCAGGACAAGACCTTTAACTTAATCACATCCACAAAGACTCTTTTTTCATTTACAGGTTCCCAGGATCAGGACTTGGTATCTTTGGGGGATATTACCTAGTGTACTACAGATATATAGCATCTAATTCAAGAAAATACAACAATTTTAAAAAGTTGAATCTGCTTCTCTATTTGAAAGTGAACGTCAAGGTAAAAGACAGTGTCTGTGTTGACAAGGGTTTAGTAGTAAGAAATGAAGAATATATATGTGTCATATTTATTGAGTATAATTTACATTCAATAAAATGCTACCATTTAAAACGTTTTCTAATGAGTTTTGGTAAATTTATACTCCCACATAATCACATCTACTATCAATATACAGAGCATTTTTATCGTCCCACAAATGTTCCTTGTGTTCATTTCATTGGGATCTGCTTTTTATCATTATAAATTCAATTTCTCTTTTCTAGTGTTTCATATAAATATAGTCATACAGTATGCTTCTTCTGTTTAGAGTAATGCTTTTGAGATTCATCCATGTTGTTGCATGCATTAGCTCATTCTTTTTAATTTATTTTTTTATCAAAGTGTAGTTAACTTACAATGTTGTGTTAGTTTCAGATATAGAGCAAAGTGATTCATATATATATACACACATATATATATATTCTTTTTCAGATTCTTTTCCATTGTAGGTTATTACAAGATATTGAATATAGTTCCCTGTGCTATACAGCAGGTCCTGGCTGTTTATCTATTTTATATATAATAGTGTATATATGTTAATCCCAAACTCCCAATTTATCCCTCTCACCTCTTTCCCTTTTGGTAACCCTAAGTCTGTTCTCTATGTCTATGAGTATATTTCTGTTTTTTAAATAAGTTCATTTGTATCATTTTTATAGATTCCACATGTAAGTGATATCATATGATATTTATCTTTCTTTGTCTGACTGCTTTTTCAGTTAGGATTTAATATTTTTACCTAATCAACAAGACAGCAGTTCCATTGAGGAAACAAAAGAAATTGGAATGGATGTGAGAGCTTGGAAGTATAAGCAAGTAATTATCTGACTCAGAGGAAGAGCCAACCTTAATGGGTTATTGCTTGCTAAACTAAACTGCAGGGAATCAAACATGTAAATCTAACTTGAGAGGTAAGCAACTTTCTAAGCCACAGAAAGTTCAGGCTCAATTAGTATTCTTTGTTCTCTCTTGCCATAAAACTCTTAGAAGAGCCCCTAGACAGTTGGTATTACTCTGGAACCATCAATCAATCATATGGTTGATTCTATTTCATACTGCAGATGGTTTGATGATGATTTGGAATATCAACAGTCAATGAATTCTCGCATGATGCTTTATCTCAGTGATTGAGAAAATATCTAAGGCTAATCCTAGCCTAGCTTCTAACTTATGTTCTAACCCCAAGAAAAGTACTGAATGCATTAAGGTCTCTTTGAGAGGAGGAAAGTGGAACTGAACATTTTAGCTGCAATGGCAGCAGGGATCATTTACATCTTATGTTTTTTTCTTGGAGAAAATCTTCTCAGAAGAAGAAATGGGAACAGAAATGGAAGGGGAAGTGGAACATGTGGTTCCAAGACCTTCTGGACCAACCTCCGTGCAGAAGATTTAATAGGAATAAAGCCAGAATTCCCAGTGCAGGGAATTTCCATTCCCACCACTAATTATACCTGCATACCAAGCTACAGCTGAGAAATTTTGAGGCATTCTAAACCACAGTGTCCTTATGCAAATTTCCCCTGATAGATAAAAGATAGAAACTTATATTACATATAAATACCAGGTATCTTACCATGCTCCCAATAACAACATATTGAACTGTAAGAGGAAATACCACTGTCTGAACAATCTATCAATTTTAAACACCTTGGCTTTGAGAAATGTGCTATAATTCTTTGGTAATTATAAATGATATAACTAGTTACATAAGAATTATTATTTTTCTTATTTCCAATCATTGTGTTTAAAAAATCAATACTCTTTTCTGTTTTCTTTCTGTTTTCACATCCCACCTTTCCCCCCTCCTTCACTGCTTTCCTCTGTACTCAAGTATGGATGAATTCTAGGTCCAAGATTTCTTCCAGGTTTTGGGGACACTCTGACCCAATGCATATAACTTCATGCTCTTTGGATAAGAAATTTAGAAGTTCTGGATGTTGATAGTGGTCTCTTAGTCAGTACCTGGAGAGTCTGAGGAAGCTAGAGATTGGGTGTTCTTGGACCTAGCAGAGCAGCTACACTGTTAGGGATTTCAAAGGGACTCAAATAATTCAAAGTTAGCCCTAAGTTCTTCTTCTGGAAGATCCACTACCTTATGAAGTGGTAAACATGGTACACATAGAGGACACAAGTTAGAGATTGGCTGGGTGTCAACAAGATTTCTTAAGGACACAATTTATCACACAAAAATCTGATTCCAGGTCCTTTTCATTTATACATTCATTCCTTCATTTATTCACTCATTAAACACACATGTATTAATTTCTATGTTCTTTGCAGATATACTGATGAGCAAAATAGACAAGGTGCCCACTCGCAAAGAGTTTACAATCTGAGTAGAAGACCTTAATTAAATAAATAGCACACATTTTAAATTTAAATCCTGTAGAAAATCTCATAAAGATTTAGAAGAGGAAAAAAAAAGTCGGTTATCTTTAATTCTTTTCTTTCTTTTTTCACTATTCCAAGCTAGTTCTTCATGCCTAAAACACATTACAGTGGACTGGAAAATTAAAAAAGATGTTGACTTTTAAGTTTCTTACTATCTTATTCATGGAAATAAAGTAGCCATAAGCATTAAGCACATTTTCTAGGATGGTTTACAATAATTCATATGTTAAAACTTTGGCATTTAAGGTATTAAACATATTATGAATTTAATTATTAAAATAGAATAAATTTTTAAAAAACGAAAAGAAAATCTCATAGCACTCTAAGAGTATAAACCTAAAAAGTGGCATTTGAGCTTGGACCCAAAGGATGAATTGTCATATGTATCTCATGTAAATTTCCAGTTTCATATTAAAATTGTAGTAGAATCTAGTCCAGCCACTGTACACAGCCTGTAAAAAATAATAATGATTTAATGGGGAAGGGAATAAAGAAAGATGACAGTGCCTGCATTTTTATGCATAAATTTTGTTAAGAGGGAATCCCAGCAGTTCTTAAATTCCTTAACTTGAAATCTTGTGCTGAATATAAGAAATAAATTTATTTCATCTGGATAAGAAATCATTGAAAAGGGAGTTGGAGATCTTGAAGATAAAGGATGAAAGTTTTCCCTGGTCTGGGCAGTAAACCTGTCCCTGAGGTGGTAAATCATCAACAGACTGCTTAGGAGGTTCCTTTCCAATTCTCAAGTGAGCCCAGTACCTGTTGTGCACCCCAGGCCAAAGGCATCAGTAAAATGGAAAGACGTCCAAACTTTAATGCTCAGAATACAGTTTTGTGCAAAAACTGGAAGCCATTTTCCCCAGGTACAGAAGAAAAACAGAAACTAATCAGAAAAATTAGTAAACACAATCAAGGGCAAGTTGTTTTTTGGAAATAAACAGGGTGATTATCACATGGCTTGAAGTGGAAAGACTGAGATCAGGGAAGGTCTGTGAAGTGCCTTTCTGATTCCATGTGTGATATCTCAGCTGGGAGGAATGGACTCAGAAGAGGGCACACACCAAGAAACAAAGTCTGTCACAAATTATCTGATTCATGATCTGAAACTGAGTGTCTCTGGACTTTGGGGATTTTGTCAGGGGTTACAACACTTCTTAAAAGCAGATGAAGTCATGGGATCATTTGCAGATTTACCTGGGGACCAACATTCACATTAACTTGGGATTTAATAACATCATCACCAACACCCCCCCACCACAACCTTGAAACGATGCCTGATACCTAACATACTGTGTGGTATTAGTGTATGGTGGTGTTGAAAGAAATTTTAACACTAAGCAAGAAACAACACAACAGGAAGAATCAACCCCTGAAAGAATGCGTATGTTTTAAAATTTTTAATTATGTACTCAGTTGATGTTGGGTTTGCCAAAGTAGACAAAGAACAGGTTAGCCAAGAAAAATAGCCCACTCCTTTCCATTTATATAGGAAAGACTATGGGGGAGATAATAGAAAAGACAGGTAGGAGATAATTGGGTTGTTGAGCACTTACAATGTGGTAGCCACTGTGCTGATGTTTCGTATCTAGCATCTCATTTAATTATTAAAACACACATGATTATTTCAATTTTTTTTTCCCAGAAACTGTTAGGAAACTGAGGACCAGTTTCCTATTCCTAATACAATTTTCTCAAAAATCACATATGTAGTAAATGGTAGAACCAGAATTGGAACCCAGGAAAGTAAGATTTCAAAACTCATGCCTCTTCTAAGCCTTTCAAGGAAGCAAATGAGAATATTTGGGGGAAGAGTCTAAGATTCTAAGACTCTGAGGAAGAGGTCAGAATGAACTTTGGAAAGCACAAAGCTGGGGGAGGGACTATACAACCCCAAAAGGCAAGAAGCTGGCATCAGGAACAGGATGTTGAAATTTATATTTCCACAAAGAATCAAGAAGCCATGGTATTGAGAAGCTGGGTAATCCAAGAGACGAGCCCTTGAGACTGGATTCTATTCTTGGCTCTTCCACTTACGTGTCATGTGACCTTTCTCAGATTCCTTGATGGTAAGCTGGAGCTAATAATACTGTAACTACTGAGACAAGATTGAGATGGAAGTTAGTAACAATCAGTGGTATTAGCTGGACAGTAGAACCATCTGCCTGAGACTTGGAAACCATGCACGCTGATCAGTGTGGTCAGAGGGTCGTGAATTGGTGATTAGTACAGGAGACAGAAACCTAATCAACTGTACTGTAACTGGACGTTCTAGAGAAGGGCCATGGAGAATGAAAGGGCCAAAACTCACAAGTGCTTTCCTGTCCTGTCCAAAGAAGAAAACATTGCTTTTTAATCTTTAGATTCAGAACTATTCAACTCTGGATGAAAGAGCTTTTAAAGCTAATGAGTCCTTTTCCATGTTAGGTCATGGTATCAAGACATCAAGGAGGGTCACCAAGCAACCCCATGACCATGAAATGTTTGGGGTTTTTTGGTAGCTACTTTTATACTGGAGAAAGGATGTTAGAGCTTCTGCTCAATTTAAGGGCAGACTCCCCCATTCTTATTGTATTACTTATCTATTGCTCTATAGCGAATTATCTCCAAAATTATTGGCATAAAACAGCACATGTGTATTATATTACAGGTTGTGTGGGTCAAGAATCTGAGCATGGCTCAGCTTGGTCCTCCACTGCAAGCTCTCTTACAAGGCTGCAATCAAGGTATAGGCAGAGGCTGCAAGGTTCAACTCCAAGTTCAACTGGGGCAGGATCACCTTCCAAGCTCACTCGGCGGTTGTTGGCAAGTTTCAGTTCTCTGTGAGCTGTTGGGCTGAAGGCCTTAGCTCCTCAATGGATGTTGGCCAGAGGCTGCCCTAAGTTCCTTGCCTAGTGGAGCTTCCATCACTATAAGTAAGTGAGAAGACCTGGAAGAGAAAATATAATACCAGCAAGACAGGAGTCAGAGTCTTTTGTTAGCCGGCAATGGTAGGGATGTTACATTCCTTTGACTGTATTCCATTTGTTAGGAGAAAATTACTAGGTCCAGCACACATTCAAGGGGAGGAGATCACACAAGGGCATGAGCACCAGGAGATAGGGACCACTGGGCCATGTCAGAGGCTGCCTTCCACACTCATCTATCCATAGACTGATGTAGAAAAGATAGGAGTCCACATGACGACTGAAAACTAATGTGGATGTTACCTTAGGAAAAATCTGAAATCCCCCTTATTCTGTCAAATTTCCTCTCTATAAATAAAAGATTTAGCTGTTTATTTGCAATAAGTGAATCACAGCAAGTGAATCGTCCCTTCTGATATTATTTAGAGCAATAAAAGAGCAGCCACACTGTGGCCTCTGGCATAGCCCTCTCTTTGAGCAGTGTACTTCTGAGCAGGCCCAAGTGAATCATGTAAGCCAAGGTCCCTTGACATATGGTTTTCAAAGTATGTTTACACTTCATGTGGGTCAATACCTTGATATTTGGCAGAGGGCTCTGAGCAGATGATGGAAATATTTTATCTCGCATTTAAGCCAACTCCCCTGTGTTGATATTTCAACTTAGTGTATGGAGATGAATTAAGGGGAGGAGGGGAACCAAGGAAGGGATGGAGGAGAGGAGGGAAAGAAAGGCAGAGACATTTTTTGTTAAGTCTCAAGCTTTATGAATAATAAGGGCTTGGTTCTAAAAGAAAGCTTTAGCATCAAACATAAGAATTTGGGGGCCTCAATAAAAAATTTATGTTTAACCCAGAATAGTTCAAGTGGGGCAAGAGTCACAGTGAACTTGTCCCTGTTTTAATGAGAGACTGAGGAGAAAGGTATCTACCTGTCTTGAATGTCTGTATGTGAATGCCTTGCCATTTTGGTTTCAATAGAGGAATAAAACCCTTTGTGTATCTTTCTGTTCTCTTTATCACTAGCAGTGTCTGAGCTATTGACTTCAGCAATTCAGAGACCTTAAACCTTAAGAAAAGGTGCCATTACCTTTGACTTTCATTTTTTGGAAAATAAGGATAGTAATGCTAAGTACTTAGGTTAATGATTTGCAGGGTAATTAATACCCTAAAGTGTCCAAGTCCTCACAAGTTCCCTCAAAGAGGGAGGCCACGGTGTGGCTGCTCTTTTATTGCCCTAAATAATATCAGAAGGGATGTTTCACTGGCTGAGATTCATTTATTTAAAAAAACCCAAAAACCAAAAACAAAAAAAACAAAAAAAACCACAGCTAAATCTTTTATTTATAGAGAGGAAATTTGACAGAGTAAGGGAGACTTCAGATTTTTCCTAAGGAAAGAGGTTGTTAATGGTTAGGAAGATTGTACGGAATGTGTGGAGATCCTGCCCATCTCTGGGTTCCAGTTTGGAGCACAGACACTACACCATATTACATCCTGTTTATGGGAATTCCCTGATGGTCCAGTGGTTAGGAGTCAGTGCTTTCACTGCTGAGGACCTGAGTTCAATCCCTGGTCAACGAACTGAGATCGAACAACCTGCAGCCCCCCCAAAATATCCTGTTTACATCCTGCCTTTGCTGCACAGTTGATGGGGATCTGGAAGCAGTGGCTGATTTAAATGCCATTTCAGTTATTTGCTTTGAATGCTGAATGTGTCAGGTGAAGCCTTGAAATGACCAGTCCTTTATTAATTCCCATGCAAATAATGATCATTGTCTAGATTATGTGGTCTTTTAGTCACATTTTCACAGCAGCCATTTTGTGCCAGGCTCTGACCTGGTTGCTGTGTTGGGAATATACATCTACTGAAAGACTTTGGCTGTCCTGGAATGCCTTACAACCTAAAGAGGCACCTAGGTAATAAGCACAAAAGTGGAATATGATGTAGTTAAGAGCAAGGATTCTGGAACCAAGATAAAATCCTAGTTCAGCCACACACTAGAAGTGCGGCTTTGGATAGATTATTTAACTTCTTTTATCCTCGTTTTCCCGAGATATGAGATAAAGATAACAGCAGTCACCCCCTTATTGGATTATTGTTAGGACAAAATGAATTGATATCTAAAACTCTGAATAGAGTGCTTGTTACCCTGTAAATGTCCATTAAATATCAGCTATTTTCATTTCTTTCAGGTTTAGACTCCTTGTTCAACCTTACCTCAATATCCTCATCTATAAAATAAGCTTAATATCATATGCCCTGACAATATTAACAGGCTTATCAAGAGAGCACTTACACGTTTAAGGGTGATACAATTATAGGTGCTTATTAATAAGATTTATTTTCCAAGTTCAGGTTCATGAAATGGTTAAGTATGTGCTTATAAGTGTCCAGAGTGGAGTCTGAGAGAACTCTGAGAGAAAGGACTATATTTCCTATTTGCTGCTTTCTCAGCCTCTGTTTTCTTATTTGTGATAAAGGGAGAAGGAAGCATATTTTATGCAGTTGTAGGGAAGATTAAAGGAGCACACATGTTTAAAGTACCTGGCATATAGCAGAGGGTCAATAAAGCCATCTTAGGTTGATATGAAAAGAGAAATGTAAAAATTGAAGGCAGACCTTGGAAGAAGGGCAGTGAATCCCAATGTGGAAACCCACTGACACACACCCCAGAGCTGCGGATGCCTGGGTGCATGTGCTGGGGCACAGTCCCCATTTCTGCTACTTTTCATCTCTATTCACTTTATATCTCACTGCAATCTCTTGCTCCAGCCTCTCTGCTGAACACCGGAGTTCAATGAATTCACTGGCCAGAAGCACTCCTAGCTTCAAAGGAAGGAAGGATGCAGTCCTTTCTGGTAGTTCTACCAAATTATTTCTCACCTTTGACTAGACTACCCACTTCCATGCCTCTACAGACTATCAATTTTAGTTTGGGTCAATATGACTAGAGTCCAAGCCACCCAAGGAATTCTTTCCTTAGCCTTACTCTTCTCTCCTTTCCCCTTGATTGGAGGATCTAAGCAGAAAGTGGTTCAGCAGCCACTGGTCCAGTTTAGTTCAACACTGGGCTTGACCAGTGCTCATCTAGCACCTCTTTGACCACTTGTGTTATATTTTCCTTCAAAATGCCAATTGCTCTGCCATGTGCCCAACTTTCAAGAGAGTGTGTGTGCCCATCCATGTTGTTTTTGGTTTCTGTATCTGTGAGTTATGATGTATCCCTTTGATGGTCTTTGAAGTTTCATGAAGCAAGAAGGAGGAGGAAGAAAGAAGGATGCTGTGACCTATGAGCAGACTGTAAGACAGGTTATTTTTTCTATGTTTAAGTGTTATGAGTGACTATGAATATGGATGGTAATTGAAAGAAAACAATAAATTAATAGCCAGAAGCATATTGATGGGTCAAGAGATTAATTCATTTTGTGGAAAGGTTAATTAATTGGATGTATATATGATAAAGGCATTGCAAGGTGATATTTTAATTGACAGTCAGATCCTCACACTAGTGAGGGGGATAAGAGAGAAAAGTGTGCTATATCAGAGGAGTTCAACTTGATCCTCTGTTGAACTCTGACTCTGCACTAACCAGGGTGAGTGGACATGTGGTTTCCGGAGGGGAAGAAGCAATGACATTCCACCTGTTCAGTGATAGCTGATTCACCTTGTACCCCAGCATATGCCTCGTTGTCACTGCTACTTATCAACATTTGCAGTAAAAGAAATAAAGATATGGTAGAGCCCTTCTCTTCTGTGGATTAAAATGGATCTATTGCACTTGTTAATTATAGAAGAAAGACTTGGTCTCCATTAAAGGAATTTTAGGCAACCAAAGAAGATGTGTATGGACCCAGGAGTCAATTCACAACACTCTTACACAGATACAAATCCTGTTAAGAAGTCCATATGCTAAAGGTTTTTTAGAGAAAATAATAAATCAGTGGTGTCAATGAAAAACAACTTTTTATTGTAAGCAGTAACTCTGATGATGTTTTTGAATAAAAACACTCATTTTAAACATACTATCAAGGAGAGCTTTATTGTTTAAAAAGTAAGTTTAATACTTGTTATTCAATTTACTTCATATACAATGATCTTATGTGAGTAGTGTAATCTTTTGTAATTGCCTTTCACCTGGAAATAACCCCTCACTGCCTTCCTTCACAGCTGTTACTGGACTGGATCTTGTATTTCCCCTATACCAGTAGGGGGTGCTGGAGAGACACTGCAGGGAGAAAGGGGCTTCTCCTCCTGGTTCTGTGGGCTGCTTCTTGGGTGGTTCCTGCAGTACAAGGTGACCTGTAGTATGCTGGACACCAAGTGCCACTCACCTTCAAGCTTGCCACTTCTGGCTCCAGCCTTGGTCCACCTGCATGCAAGGAGGGGTTTTCTGTTGGCCCTGCATGCATTTCATTGCCCTCTATCCTCAGTCCAGCAACTGTGGACATTTCTGGTCCTGGCAACTGAGCAAACTTCTTTGCTATTCAGTGGGCTACATCTATACCTTCTCCAGCCAAGTCTGTGTCCTACCTTTGGGAATGTGTCTTCCAATTTTTTTCTTTCCTTGACAACTCTTCCTTGACCATAGGGTATTCTTTAGCATTCTCTTTCATCTCTTCTTAGGAGCTAATTCTCCATAAATAATTACTAATTCTTTCTATCAAGTATTTCCCAGTCCAATCACCAGTTTCTGTCTCTTGGCTGGATGTGATACATACCCCAGGGAGCAGACGCTTCTCGTGCCCTACCTGTATCTTCTGTCCCACACCATTCCACTCCATGCCCCAGGAGGCCTACTGCAAGCACTTTGATGCTAAGCCTTTGTTTTGGCCTTTGCACGGGGAAGGCTGAGCATGCTGTGGAGGTAACATGTCTGGGAGCCTCCCTCAGTGATTGGCAGGTGAGAGCTGGAAGATCAAGACACCTCTTCTTCCTCCTCAGATGTGGAAACTTGCCGCCATGTATACAATGTCTCCAGAGCTCCTTTGGGCTATTGAGCCTCAGTTGCTCACAGTGATTATCTGCTCGATAATACATTTTTTATATGAAAAGAAAAACATGGTTTGAAAGGATACATGCACCCCAATGTTTATGGCAGTGTTGTTAACAATAGCCAAGACATGGAAGCAACCTAAATGTCCACTGAAAGATGAATGGATAAAGAAGATGTGGTACATATACACAGTGGGATATTACTTAGCCATTAAAAAGAATGAAATAAAGCCATTTGAAGCAAAATGGATGGACCTGGAGATTATCATACTAAGTGAAGTAAGTCAGACAGAGAAAGACAAATATTGTATCAAATATCATCTGACATCACTTATATGTGGAATCTAAAAAAATGATAAAAATGAATTTATTTACAAAACAGAAACAGACTCAGACTGGGGGAACGGTGGAGGGGGAGGGATAGATTGGGAGTTTGGGATTGACATGTACACACTGCTATATTTAAAATAGATAACCAACAAAAATTTGAACAATTCACAAGTGGATCAGCAATACATGAGCACTCCCTTTTCCTGATGGTAAATGCCAACACTGTGTGGCTGAAAGGGTCTTGGTGCTCCGGCCGGGTGTCAGGCCTAAAACTCTGAGGTGGGAGAGGGGAGTTCAGGACATTGGACCACCAGAGACCTCCTGGCCCCACTTAATATAAATGGGCGAGAGCTCTCCCAGAGATTTCTGTCTCAACACTAAGAGCTCCACTCAATGACCAGCAAACTCTAGTGCTGGACACCCCATGACAAACAACTAGCAAGACAGGAACACAACACCCACCACCACCCACCCATTAGCAGAGAGGTTGCTTAAAATCATATTAAGTTCACAGACACCCCAAAACACACCAACAGATGCAGTCCGTCCACCAGAAACACAAGATCCAGCCTCACCCACCAGAACACAGGCACAGACCCCCTCCACCAGGGAGCCTACACAACCCACTGAATCAAACTTACCCACTGGGGGCACACCAAAAACAAGGGGAACTACGAACCTGCAGTCTGTGGAAAGGAGACCCCAAACACAGTAAGTTAAGCAAAATGAGAAGACAGAGAAATATGCAGCAGTTGAAGGAGCAAGGTAAAAACACACCAAACCAAACAAATGAAGAGGAACTAGGCAGTCTACCTGAAAAAGAATTCAGAGTAATGATAGTAAAGATGATCTAAAATCTTGGAAATAGAATGGAGAAAATACAAGAAAGGTTTAACGAGGAACTAGAAGACCTAAGGGGCAAACAAACAAGGATGAACAATACAATAAATGAAATTAAAAATTCTCTAGAAGGAATCAATAGCAGAATAACTGAGGCAGCAGATGGATAAGTGACTTGGAAGATAAACTGGTTTAAATAACTACTGCAGAGCAGAATAAAGAAAGAAGAATGAAAAGAATTGAGGACAGTTTCAGAGACCTCTGGGACAGCATTAAACACATCAACATTTAAATTATAGGGGTCCCAGAAGAAAAAGAGAAAAAGAAAGGGACTGAGAAAATATTTGAAGAGATTATAGTTGAAAACTTCCCTAAAATGGAAAAAGAAATAGTCAATCAAGTCCAGGAAGCTCAGAGAGTCCCATACAGGATAAATCCAAGGAGAAAAACGCCAAGACACATATTAATCAAACTATCAAAAATTAAATACAAAGAAAAAATATTAAAAGCAGCAAGGGAAAAACAATAAATAACATACAAGGGAATCCCCATAAGGTTAACAGCTGATCTTTCAGCAGAAACTCTGCAAGCCAGAAGGGAGTGGCAGGACATATTTAAAGGGAAGAAAGGGGAAAACCTACATTGAAGATTACCTAGCAAGGATCTCATTCAGATTTGACTGAGAAATTAAAGTCTTTACAGACAAGCAAAACCTAAGAGAATTCAGCACCACCAAACCAGCTTTATAACAAATGCTAAAGGAACTTCTCTAGGTAGGAAACACAAGAGAAGGAAAAGACCTACAATAACAAACCCAAAACAAATAAGAAAATGGTATTAGGAACATACATATCGATAATTACCTTAAATGTAAATAGATTAAATGCTCCAACCAAAAGACAAAGATGGGACGAATGGATACAAGAACAAGACCCATATATATGCTGTCTACAAGAGACCCACTTCAGACCTAGGGATACATACAGACTGAAAGTGAGAGGATGGAAAAGGATATTCCATGCAAATGGAAATCAAAAGAAAGCTCGAGTAGCAATTCTCATATCAGAAAATATAGATTTTAAGATAAAGACTATTACAAGAGACAAAGAGGGACACTACATAATGATCAAGGGATTGATCCAAGAAGAAGATATAACAATTGTAAATATTTATGCACCCAACATAGGAGCACCTCAATACATAAGGCAGGTGCTAACAGCCATAAAAGGGGAAATAGACAGTAACACAATCATAGTAGGGGACTTTAACACTCCACTTTCAACATTGGGCAGATCAACAAAAAAGAAGATAAATAAGGAAACAGGCTTTAAATGACACATTAAACAAGATGGACTTAACTGATATTTATAGGACATTCCATCCAAAAACAACTGAATACATTCTCTTCTCAAGTGCTCATGGAACATTCTCCTGGATAGATCATATCTTGGGTCACAAATCAAGCCTTGTAAATTTAAGAAAGTTGAAATCATATCAAGTATCTTTTGCAACCACAACACTATGAGACTAGATATCAATTACAGGAAAACACCTGTAAAAAGTACAAACGCATGGAGGAGAAACTATACACTACTAACTAACCAAGAGATCACTGAAGAAATCAAATATGAAATCAAAAAATACCTAGAAACAAATGACAATGAAAAGACAATGACAAAAAACCTATGGGATGCAGCAAAACCAGTTTCTATGAGGGAAGTTTATAGCAATACAATCCTACTTCAAGAAACAAGAAACATCTGAAATAACAACCTAACCTTACACCTAAAGCAATTAGGGAAAGTAGAACAAAAAAAAAAAACCCCCAAAGTTAGCAGAAGGAAAGAAATGATAAAGATCAGATCAAAAATAAATGAAAAAGAAATGAAGGTAACAATAGCAAAGATCAATAAAATTGAAAGCTGGTTCTTTGAGAAGATAAACAAAATTGATAAACCATTACCCAGACTCATCAAGAAAAAAAGAGAGAAGGCTCATATCAACAGAATTAGAAAAGAAGAAGAAGTAACAAATGACACTGCAGAAACACAAAGTATCATGAGTGATTATTATGAGCAACTATATGCCAATAATATGGACAATGTAGAAGAAATGGACAAATTCTTAGAAAAGCACAATCTTCCAAGACTGAATCAGGAAGAAATAGAAAATATGAATAGACCAGTCACAAGAACTGAAATTGAAACTGTGATAAAAAAATCTTCCAACAAACAAAAGCCCAGGACCAGATGGCTTCACAGGTGAATTCTATCAAACATTTAGAGAAGAGCTAATACCTATCCTTCTCAAACTCTTCCAAAATATAGCAGAGGGAAGAACACTCCCAAACTCATTCTATTAGGCCACCACCACCCTGACACCAAAACCAGACAAAGATGTCACAAGAAAAGAAAACTACAGGCCAATATCACTGATAAACATAGATGCAAAAATGCTCAACAAAATACTAGCAAACAGAATCCAACAGCACATTAAAAGGATCATACACCATTATCAAATGGGTTTACCCCAGGAGTGCAAGGATTCTTCAACATACGCAAATGAATCAATGTGATATACCATATTAACAAATAGAAGGATAAAAAGCATATGATCATCTCAATAGATGCAGAAAAAGGTTTCGACAAAATTCAACACCCATTTATGATAAAAACTCTCCAGAAAGTAGACACAGAGGGAACTAACCTCAACATAATAAAGGCCATATAAGACAAACCCACAGCTAACATCGTTCTCAATGGTGAAAAACTGAAACCATTTCCACTAAGATCGGGAACAAGACAAGGTTGCCCACTCTCAACACTATTATTCAACATAATTCTGGAAGTTTTAGCCACAGCAATCAGGGATGAAAGAGGAATAATAGTAATCCAAATCGGAAAAGAAGAAGTAACATTGTCACTGTTTGCAGATGACATGATACTATACATAGAGAATCCTAAAGATGTTGCAGGAAAACTGCTAGAGCTAATGACTTTAGCTCTAGCTAAATGATAAGTAGCTTTAGCTAATGAATTTGGTAAAGTAGCAGGGTACAAAATTAATGCACAGAAATCTCTTGCATTCCTATACACTAATGATGAAAAATCTGAAACAGAAATTAAGGAAACACTCCTACTTACCATTGCAACAAAAAGAATAAAATGCCTAGGAATAAACCTACCTAAGGGGAAAAAATACCTGTATGCAGAAAACTATATGACACTGATGAAAGAAATTAAGGATGACACAAACAGATGGAGAGATATACCATGTTCCTGGATTGGAACAATCAACATTGAAAATAGCTATACTACCCAAAGCTATCTACAGATTCAATGCTATCCCTATCAAATTCCCAATGGCATTTTCTACAGAACTAGAAAAAAATATTTCATAATTTGTATGGAAACACAAAAGACCCCGAATAGCAAAAGCAATCTTGAGAAAGAAAAACGGAGCTGGAGGAATCAGGCTCCCTAACTTCAGACTATACTACAAAGCTACAGTAATCAAGACAGTATAGTACTGGCACAAAAACAGAAAGATAGATCAATGGAACAGGATAGAAAACACAGAGATAAACCCATGCACATATGGTCACCTTAGAGGCAAGAATATACAATGGAGAAAAGACAGCCTCCTCACTAAGTGGTGCTGGGAAAACTGGATAGCTATATGTAAAAAATGAAATTAGAACACTCCCTAACACCATACACAAAAATAAACTCAAAATGCATTAAAGACCTAAATGTAAGGCCAGATACTGTCAAACTCTTAGAGGAAAACATAGACAGGACACTCTATGACATAAATCACAGCAAGATCCTTTTTGACCCACCTCCTAGAGAAATGGAAATAAAAACAAAAATAAACAAATGGGACCTAATTAAACTTAAAAGCTTTTGCTCAGCAAAGGAAACCACAAACACAATGAAAAGACAACCCTCAGAATGGGAGAAAATATTTGTAAATGAAGCAACTGGCAAAGGATTAATCTTCAAACTTTACAAGCAGTTCATGTAGCTCAATATCCAAAAAACAAACAACCCCATCCAAAAATGGGCAGAAGACCTAAACAGACATTTCTCCAAAGAAGATATATAGCTTAGAAAAACACATGAAAGGATACTTATCATCACTAATTATTAGAGAAATGCAAATCAAAACTACAATGAGGTATCACTTCACACTGGTCAGAATGGCCATCATCAAAAAATCTACAAACAATAAATGCTGGAGAGGGTGTGGAGAAAAGGGAACCCTCTTGCACTGTTGATGGGAATGTATATTGATACAGCCACTATGGAGAACAGTATGGAGGTTCCTTAAAAAACTAAAAATAGAACTACCATATGACCCAGCAATCCCAGTACTGGGCATATATCCTGAGAAAACCATAATTCAAAAAGAGTCAAGTACCACACTGTTCATTGCAGCTGTATTTACAATAGCCAGTACATGGAAGCAAGCTAAGTGTCCATCGTCAGATGAATGGATAAAGAAGATGCGGCACATGTATACAATGGAATGCTACTCAGCCATAAAAAGAAACAAAATTGAGTTGTTTGTAGTGAGGTGGATGGACCCAGAGTGTGTCATACAGAGTGAAGTAAGTCAGAAAGAGAAAAACAAATATTGTATGCTAACACACACACACACACACACACACACACACACACATATATATATATATATATATATATATATATGGAATCTAAAAAAAAGGGGGTGTTCTGATGAACCTAGGGACAGGACAGGAATAAAGACGCAGACATAGAGAATGAACTTGAGGACATGGGGAAGGGGAAATGTTAGCTGGGATGAAGTGCGAGAGTGGCATGGGTATATATACACTACCAAATGTAAAATGGATAGCTAGTGGGAAGCAGCTGCATAGCACAGGGAGATCAGCTGGTGCTTCGTGACCACCTAGTTGGGGGGGGATAGGGATGGTGGGAGGGAGACACAAGAGGGAGGGGATATGGGGATATTTGTATACATATAGTTGATTCACTTTGTTATATAGCAGCAAGTAACACAACAATGTAAAGCAATTATACTCTAATAAAGATGTTAAGAAAAAAATTAATATAGCATAAAAGAATAAATAAAATAAAATAAAATAAATAACCAACAAGGACGTACTGGAAACTCTGCTCAATATTCTGTAATAACCTAAGTGGGAAAAGAATTTGAAAAAGAATAGATACATGTATATGTATAACTGAAATTGCTGTATACCTGAAAGTAACACAACATTGTTAATAAACTATACTCCAATATAAAATTTCCCCACTCCCCTACCAGTGTTTCCTGAAGTCATCCCCCAAGTAAACTATTTCACTAAAATTTTTTATTGCAGTATAGGCTCTTAGTATTCAGATGAATACATCACATCTCAGAGGGAAGGAAGAGTCTGAGGATTTAATGATCATGTCTAAAATCAAATAGTCACGTAGAGGAGGTCAAAACTCAGCTCATGTCAGCTCAAGTCTTGTTATTTACATTTACTTCAGCATATATCTCTATAAAGGTATTAGATAAGTTCAGACTTATTAAGCTAGTCTAAGTACATAAACCCTAGAATACAGGTGCCCCATAAATAAAAATAAAATTGACTTGTTTAAAAGTGTAAACACACTGCTCTGGAACAGTGGTTCTCAAAAATTTGGTCCTCTGACCAGAAGCATCAGCATCACCAGGATCTAATTAGAAATGCAAATTCTCAGGCCTCACCCCAGATGTACAGAGGGTAAACCCCAGTGATTGGTGATGGTTCTGATGCCACTAAAGTCTGAGATTACTGCTCTAGTCTGGAAGACAAAGGAACCAGCATAGGATGAAGTAGGTCTTAAGCAGGTGGGAGTTTGACTGTAATAATATATTATTATATGTTAGATGTTTAATGTTAAAAGTGAATCTCTGTGGAATTTAGAAAAATGGTACAGATGAACCTATTTGCAAAGCAGAAATAGAGACACGGACACAGAGAGCAAACATATGGACACCAAGGGTGGTGGTGGGATGGATTGGGAGATTGTAATTGACATATGTACACTACTGTGTATGAAGTAGGTGGCTGGTGAGGGCCTACTCTATGGCACAGGGAAAGAAAAAAAGAAGATACAATCTGTTTGCAGGACATATATTAAGTTAACCTTAAAAATGCGTCCCAATATACATTATGTGCAAATACTGTTTGACTCCACTTAGACGAGGTACCTAGAATAGTCAAATTCATAGAGTCAGAAAGTATATTGGTTGATGCCAGTGGCCAGGGGGTAGGGGGTGTGGGCAGGGGGAATGGGGATTTAATGTTTAATGGGAACACAGTTTCAATTTAGGAAGGTGAAAAATTCGGGAGATGGATGATGATGAGAGTTACACAGCAATGTGAATGTACTTAGTGTCACTGAACTGTACAGTTAACTATGGTTAAAATAGTGTTTTATATTATGTGACTTCTACCACAATAAAAAAGAAACATTAAAAAAAAAGTGAATCTCTGTAAAGGTTTCCCATAGCAGCTATATAGACATCATGAGAATGAATATAGAAAGTTTCTGGTAACAGAAAACTTTGTCTTCTCATTCTTTTTTTTTTTTTTTAATTCTTTTTTAAAAATTTTTGGTTGGGTCTTTGTTGCTGCGCATGGGCTCTCTCTAGTTGCAGCTAGCAGGGGCTACTCTTCATTGCGGTGCAAGGGCTTCTCATTGTGGTGGCTTCTCTTGTTGTGGAGCATGGGCTCTAGGCATGAGGGCTTCAGCAGTTGTGGCATGCGGGCTCAGTAGTTTTGGCTTGTGGGCTCTAGAGCGCAGACTCAATAGTTGTGGCACACAGGCTTAGTTGCTCCACGGCATGTGGGATCTTCTCGAACCAGGGCTCGAACCCATGTCCCCTGCATTGGCAGGCAGATTCTTAACCACTGTGTCACCAGGGAAGTCCCTTCTCATTCTTTTGTGTATGACAGTTTCCTGTCAGTAGGTACAACCTCTCTACAATCAGATTATAAGTTATTAGTTGTTTTCTGTGAATGTGATCAAAACAGCATCACGTTGCTCTTATGGCTTATATATGCAGCTGGTTCTGTATTTAAATGTGAAGCCTTGATATATATTTCATATATAACAAGCTCTGTAACTAGCACTAGGAAAGACATTGGGTTGATTTTCCTTGGTACATACTGTCTTCCAGGACATGCTTCTAGTGAACAAGCATTCTTTTCCCAAGGCAGACCTTATGAAACTGAGATGCACCAATGCTATCATAGGAATACAATTTTTTTTTATTTTACAAATTTAATCAGTTATACATATACATATGTTCCCATATCCCCTCCCTTTTGCGTCTCCCTCCCACCCTCCCTATCCCACCCCTCCAGGCGGTCACAAAGAACCAAGCTGATCTCCCTGTGCTATGCGGCTGCTTCCCACTAGCTATCTACCTTACGTTTGGTAGTGTATATATGTCCATGCCGCTCTTTCACTTTGTCACAGCTTACCCTTCCCCCTCCCCATATCCTCAAGTCCATGCTCTAGTAGGTCTGTTTTCTAGTAGGTCTGTTTACAATTTTTCGCAAGGCTGTCATTAGGCTTAACTGTAGAAATAGAAAAGATGGGGACGGAGTGAGCCACTTCTATTTACAAAGTGGTATATTCATCTTATCAGTATGGTCTTATTTGTTTATTTTTCTTTTAAATTCTCTATCTTTTAAAAATTTTATTGAAATATAGTTGATTTATGATGTTGTGTTAGTTTCAGGTGTACAGCAAAGTGATTCAGTTATATATATATATTCTTTTTAGAGTCTTTTCCATCATGTTATTACAAGATATTGAATATAGTTCCCTGTGCTATACAGTAGGTCCTTGTTGGTTATTTATTTTATACATAGTAGTGTGTATATTTTAATCCCCAAACTCCTAACTTATCCCTCTCCCTCTTCCCACTTTGGTAAACATGTTTGTTTTCTATGTCTATCAGTATTGTTCTAAAAGATAGAGGAATATCTGAAATAGATATAAAATGATGAGTCTCCTAGAAGAAGGTTGATATTGATACACATCTTATTAAACATCTAACATATAATAATATATTATTACAGTCAAACTCCCACCTACTTAAGACCTACTTCATCCTGTGATGGTTCCTTTGTTGTTCCAGATGATGTTCCAGACTAGAGCAGTAGTCTCAGACTTTAGTGGCATCAGAACCATCACTGATCACTGGGGTCCATTCCCTGGATTTCTGACTCTGTACATCTGAGGTGGGGACTGAGAATTTGCATTTCTAACTAGATCCTGTTGATGCTGATACTTCTGGTCAGGGGACCGTATTTTGAGAACCGCTGCTCCAGAGCAGTGTGTTTTCAACACTGGGTGCATACTGCAGTCACCTGAGGAGTTTTAAATATTACCAATACTTGGGTCCCACTCAGACAAACTCAGGCAAACTAAATTAAAATCTTTGAGGTCAGGACCAGGAATCTGGTTTTTAAAAGCTGTACAGGTGATTCTCACAGGTAGCCAGAATCAAGAACCAAAGTTAATCCCAGTGTTTTCAAAAAAATTATAACTGTACACACAAGGATCTTGTTAGAATGCAGACACTGATTCAGTAGTTCTGGGATGGGGTCCAAAATTTGCATTTTTATTCAGCTCCCAGATGAAGCTGCTGCAGCTGCTCCATGGACCACACTTTGAGAACCAAGAGTCAGAAATGCTACCCCTTTTATCTTTGTTCTGTGGATGTGATTTTTTTTCTTAAACATGTTTATTGAAGTATAATTGCTTTTACAATGGTGTGTTAGTTTCTGCTGTATAACAAAGTGAATCAGCTATACATATACATATATCCCCATATTCCCTCCTTCTTGCACCTCCCTCCCACCCTCCCTGTTCCACCCCTCTACGTGGTCACAAAGCACCGAGCTGATCTCCCTGTGCTATGTGGCTGCTTCCCACTAGCTATCTATTTTACATTTGGTAGTGTATATATGTCAGTGCTACTCTTTCACTTCGTCCCAGCTTACCCTTCCCCCTCCCCATGTCCTCAAGTCCATTCTCTATGTCTGCGTCTCTATTCCTATCATGCTCCTAGGTTCTTCAGAACCATTTTTTTTAAGATTCCATACATATGCATTAGCATATGGTATTTGTTTTTCTCTTTCTGACTTACTTCACTCTGTATGACAAACTCTAAGTCTACCCACCTCACTACAAATAACACAATTTTGTTTCTTTTTATGGCTGAGTAATATTCCATTGTATATATGTGCCACATCTTCTTTATCCATTCATCTGTCGATGGACACTTAGGTTGCTCCCATGTCCTGGCTATTGTAAATAGAGCTGCAATGAATATTGTGGTACATGACTCTTTTTGAATTATGGTTTTCTCAGGGTATATGCCCAGTAGTGGGATTACTGGGTCGTATGGTAGTTCTATTTTTAGTTTTTTAAGGAACTTCCATACTGTTCTCCATAGTGGCTGTATCAATTTACATTCCCACCAACAGTGCAGGAGAGTTCCCTTTTCTTGTGGATGTGGTTTTTGGGTAAGTTAACCAGAGATATACTAAGAGATCCAGGTCTAGGGCTCAAATATCTTTTTGGTACTAGAAACCAGAGATGGCAATTTGATTTCTTTTCTACACGTTGCCTGATTAGAACAGGAGGAACAATCAGGACTCGCTGTGGACAATGGGTTACTATGGAGACTTTCAGAAATCTACATTTCAGCTGAGGGCTCCTGGACATCACTGCCGGTCACAGCAAGGGACCCCAAAGACGCTCAGAGTGGGGGCCACAGAGCTGCAGCCCCTCAGAGGGTTCGGTGTTCCCTGAGAGATGGGACTGAGTTTGAGCCCCTTCCTCAGCAGTGGTTAACACGACCCCGACAGGCAGTTCAGAAATAATTCTCTCTCAGGACAAGTGAACCATCGTGAAGGAGAAACTGCCTGCTGGAGTTCAGGGGCTTCAGCCCTGGTAGAAAACTCACCACTGAAAGCAAGAGTACCAAAGGCATAGTGTACTCTCTAACCCAGAGGGAATTCTTAAACGAGGATGGTCCCCTCAAGGGATTATATTAACTTCTTACAAAAATGAAAAACACAGACGGACACACTTTTAAGTCTCATTTCCTCCCATTTTATTTTCTGTTTTACTCAAATATATCACATGTATGTGCCATTTTTATTAAGTCAACCGTAAAAAAAAAAAAAAAACCCTCAAAATCAGAGCCTTAGATTCAGTATTCACTTCATGTCATTCCCAGCTTCTTATCTCCATAGGGGAAAAAAACCTGAGACAGAAGGAGTCTGAGAAAGCCTGGTTTTGCCCACCCAGCTCTTTTTTTTGTAGAATGTACAGCTATTTAATTCCCTGGAACTACAGGTGCAGACATGCTGGTCTCTGCCTCACTGGGCTGTCCTCGGGTCTTTTGTGAGCTCTTTATTCAGGGCTCTGTTGAATGACACACCCCAAGGAATGGCCTCTCCCAGGACACACACTGTAGGCAATGACATTTAACTTATTTCCTCTGGTGGGACCTACTATCTCCATGGGAGACCAAGGGGAGTCTTTGAAGGCGTCCGTATGAAGTGGCCGACATTTCACCCTCTCTGCTTCCAGCCGAGGAGCTCTGGGCAAGAGAGCAAGACCACTTGCCAGAAAGTTCTGAGGCTTGTGGCTGACAGAGCCCAGGTCCTCTGTGGCCCAGGGTGGTGGACCTGGCTCACGTGTGTGTGTGTGTGATTTATGAAGCAACCACAAAATTCCATAAAGAAATTGATGGGCAAAAAATGTATATGTTTAAGTAAACTATTCACATTCGTGAATACATGTCTTGGATCTTTCTGTAATTGTGAAGAGTTTTTAAAAAGGCTTTAGCACAGGGAACTTTTCTCAATACTCTGTAATGACCTATATGGGAAAAGAATCTAAAAAAAGGGTGGATATATGTATATGCATAACTGATACACTTGGTTGTATAGTGGAAACTAACACGGCATTTTAAATCAGCTATATTCTAATAAAATTTTTTTAAAGGCTTTAATTACTAAAATTCAGCTAAAGAAATGAGAAGCCACATGGGTTGGGGCTAAGATAGCAGGAGCAGAGAGCAATTTTTTCCCCCTGGTGCTTCCTCAGTGATATATTTTTTAAGGTAAATGTTGACATAATTGTGAACACTGTGAAGAAGTCGATTGTCGGGGACATAGTACAAAAGCTAGATTTTGACCTATGCAGAGAGAATGTCCAAGGGGGCTCAGTTTCCAGAATTTAGCCTGGGACATGTAGGGGAGGGGAAAGGAGGGAGCGGGAGGGACAGAGGGAAAGGGGGAGGGAGGGGAGAACGGAGGAAAAAGGAGAGCCAGGGAGAAGGCTGGGGGCGAGGTCTGGGGAAGGAAGGGTGGAGGAATTAGTCGGGGAAGGAGACGGGGAGACTGGGGTGGGGGGCATAGGGAGGCAGGTAGAAGAGAGCCAGGGGAGAGACCTGACATTTGTTTAGCATTCATCAGGTATCAGGCAGTGTGCTTTCACATAAATTACGTCATTAAATCTTTACAAAGTCTCCGCAGGTTAGATGTAGTTTAATTCTCGATTTTCAAATGGAGAAAGTGAGTCTCAGAAGTGCTAAAGAACTTGTCCGAGGTCCCAGAGCAAGAGAAACAATGGCTGGACGCAAACCCTCATTTGCGTTCCACCAAAATGCTTGTTCCTTTCTCAGCATCCTGTTTACTTGTAGCATTTGTCATTGGATAAGATGAAAGCAGTGGGCAAAGGAAGTCTTTGGAACAGCCTTTAATTGAGCCTGTGCATGTGCTGAGGCTCTACTGTCAGTGATGGCGATGATCTGAGGAAGATGACACTTGGAGAATTATAAATTATAAAGGCAATGACTGATAAGGATGCCCTTAGGAAAGGAACTACACAGTTCACGAGAAGAAGCAGCCTCAGCAGGAACTATTTGGAACAAGCTAGTTTCACTGTTCTGGATAAAATCATAATCTTGACAAGAGCAGTTCCATTCCACACGGGGGGCATCCATAGCAACGGTCATTCTCCAACCAAATAGTTGGCTTGCTTCACATCCAAATATGCTTCTCCCTATCCAGCAGAACTGACCCATTTATGAGACTTCAAATGCCATTTTCACTTTTTTCCTTCTAGAAAATCCAAATGAAACTCAGACATCCACAACAAATCAGGAGGTACTGGTGCATGACACATAGTAGGCACTCAATCATTAGAGCTGAAACAGTGAGTGAATGTTCAGAGCTCTCTTGGAGAAAATGATCAATTACTTTCATGAAAAAATCAACGATGTGTTAGGAGCTATATGGAAATAGTATTGCATGCAATCATCAGCTGTAATTGGTTTGGGTCTAGTTGGTCTAATTTTTCATTATTGAGATGATTACACTGCTTAGGGCCATGTTTCTAGAGTTTGTTCCCTGGAACATCTGTATCAGAATCACTTGGGACCCAGCCCATATCTTAGGCATCAAGGCCTTGAAATCTCTATTTTAATAAAAGCCCCTGGAAATATGTTATTTAAACTAAAATTTTAGAACTACTGATACAGGGTTAACCTGACATCTCTGTTATGCAATTATAGACCTGGGACTGTCTTTAATAAAATTTAGGTGCTAGCCCACTTAGGTATAAATTAGCTAGGACTCAATCTTTTATTACTATAGACTCTAGACCAATATTTCTCAAACTTTAATGCATGTAAGTCACCCAGGGAGTTTACTAAATGGTAGATTCCCAGGCCCCATTCAAAGGGACTGGGTTAAGTTAGATTTTCTGCATTTTAAACAATTATCCTATGTGATTCTGATGCAGGGATTCTGCTAATTTCACACTGAATATAGAGCCCTTCTGGAAAACAATATTCCTGTCAAGTAGTTAAGCAACTTCTGAGAGGACAATTTGTTACTGATTTTACCACCTCTTAAGGCAATAAACTCCATCTGTAAGTAGCTATAATTGCCGGAAATTTCTTCTTACGTTGTATCAATATAAAGTCTTATGTAATCTGTCTATTTGGCTCTCTTAAATAGAACTACACAGAAAAATTTAGTCCCCAATATTATTTTTAAGAAAATATACTTGACAAAGAACTTAAGTGTTTCTCTTCCCTCTAGATCTCTGTTTTACTTCTTTAGGGGAGAGTGGGGAGGTGAGGAAAATGTACGGATACAAAAATGTATCTCTGAGCAGACTGCAAGGACCTCTGCTATTTGTATAGCAACAGTGTTTAGAAAATCAAACAACTAGAACTTGGAATTCTCATTTCCTAGAATAATATCACAACACACATAAACAGACAAAGAAAAATCCAGAACATGTCATTCTGAGCTGCTCTGGATATGGGAGAGTCCTGTTTGTCAGCATAATGGTTGATGAGGGGAAAGGTTAATAAGGAATAAGGTGAGGCTGATTCACATGAGGCAGGTGCCATTTTGGAAGAAGCAATGGGAACCCCCAGTTCTCCCATGTGCTTGCTCATTCCTGTCCAGTTGCAGACCTGCCCACGTTGGGCAGCTGGTTCTTAAAACCACTAAAGTCAGCTCTTAGGAGTAGGTACGAAGAAGGTAACCAGCTGGAAAAATATGGGCATGTTCCCAGGCATTTCACCACGACTTTCCCAAATCCTTGGAGCTTGACTACTTTATCCCTTATGTATGCTTTTAAAAAATATTTTATTTTATTTTATTCATGGATTTCAAAGGAAATTAATTACTAGTACAGTTTCAAAAGGCAGCAGGAATGGATTTGGACATGAAGGGAGGGGTACCCAGAGTGGTCACGGGGGTATTGGGGCTATTACTGAAAACAGTGGGATTTGGGCAAATTAAAGAATCTGTGTCCCAATTATTCATTTACAAAATGGGGATAAAATAATAAGGAACTTTTAGCATTGTTTGACTACTATGTAAGGAAACATAACATGCGTTAATTCCTAAACACGTGTTGGTACATAGTCAGTACTCAAAAACCAGAATGTCAGTCATCGTTATTAGCATCAGTAATGGTAGTGCTAGTTTGCCAGAAAGATAATCATGAACAAACACCACTTAGTTCTATTTGAATGGTACTTAAAATGATGACTTAGGTCAGGATAAGCAAAAAGGGTGACTACAAATAAATACATTAAATCCAGCAGGTTGCCTTTGCCTCAATTTTCCCTTTCACTTAGGTAGGGAGAGATTGAATTTTGGACCTGGGGGAAGAGAAGACATGAGTCTTAAGTGATCTGCCTCAGACACATGTACTGTTGCCATTTTTCTTAGAGAAGGTTTATTTTCTTTCTGCTACTGTAGCCAATTTTAGGATATAAGAGTCACACACCAGAAGTCTTGCTTTGTGTACATGTTCTTAATAATACAATTTTCAAATTGTTTATGCTTTGTGGTGGGAAATAAGAACAGGGTGACTCCAGAATGTGAATTCAATATGTTTTATAAGAACATCTGAGATGATGAGCCCTGAAATGTTCTTAAACATCAAGTAAACCTGAAGTGAAGGCGTTTACATCATTACCACGCCAGCATCTGAATTTGGGTATTGGTTGAGATGTAGAAAGCACTATAGGTTCTAGACTATCTCTAGCTCCCTAGCTGTGTAATTGCTGGGGCTTTATTTATTTTTCCTCTGCAAAATGAGAATGAAAACACCTGCTCTGCATGACTTACAGCAATGTTGAGCGTTTTAAAGAAAAATAATTAAAGTGCTGATCCAAAGCAAGCTGGCATCCCTCTCACAAATCGGAACTCTGAAGTCTCAGCTTCATTTTGGAATTTTCACTGGTCTACACAAGCGCTCCTGAAAGAACAGCACAGAGGAAGGATACACCCAAGGTTTCCTTCCTCGTTTTGAGGCCAAAATAACTCAATGTAGTTGCGATCTCATATTCCCCAGACCAGTTTTGGGTTCCAGAACCACGAAGTAAGATGGCTGAAGGAGAGACATTTACACAGGCACAGTGAGGGCAGCCTCAGTTCAGGTTGTTACCTGAGTCCCCAGAGACCAGGTGGACTCCCCGCCTCCCCCTACCATGCCAGACACTCAGTCCAGGTTTTTACTTCATTAATGAAATATGACCTCACTTTTCTTTTGTAATCCAGAAGCGTGAGGATACATTTGTTGCAAACTGCATGCAGATAAAGGGGGGGGGCTTCCTTTCAAAACTACATCCTCTGAATAATAATTTTTGATCTACTATACATAACAGTAGTGCATTTCTTGTTAAAACGGCAAGCTTTTTTTTTTTACCAAAATGAAAACATTCATTTCTTTATAAATAGTTTAAATAGTTTAAATACATATTTCATACCAAGGATATAAAAATAGTGTCTTTTTTGTGATAAATAAAGACATATTCATTTACATGGCAAATAACGTGCAATAGCTGACCACTGGCCACCAGCTCTGTGTGACTGATTGTCTAGGAGATGACATGCAGTGATAAGTGTCCCTTTGCCTTCTGCATTTGAAAAATAGATCAGCAAGAGCTGTGCACTCTCAGGTCCCACAGTCCTATGGATACTGTTCAGGAGTGACACACAGGCACTCAGGATAAAACTTTGCTGCACTTCACAAAAGCCACCTAGGACAAAATGAATCCACACATTCTTTGTCTGGGACTTCTAGCTGCTCAGACCCTCAGGGTCTTTGGACTTTTACCAAAGTCTGTCAAACAGACCAGGAAGTTAATGCCTGTACAGGAAAATGTTCCTGTTTTGTTTCTAGGATCCAGGAAGTGTCTGCTACAGTCTGGAGGTGGTTCTGCCTTTCCCCGGATCCTCTCTTCCACAGGTCTCCCAGCCTTGCCCAGTCTTCACGCTGCTAGAGGCAAGAAAGGCAAACCAGGGCTGTCATGCAGTGATGGAGCTGAAACTGGTGGCTGCCTCACGTGCCCTAATGTCATACGTTTATGGCTTTAGTATCTTTCACTTCTGCGGGGCTTGCAACAACTTCCAGTGGAAAGTTCTCCGAGGGCTCAGTAGAGACGGATGTCCTTCCTTCCCGGTCCCAAGATCCTGGCAGGTTTTCCAGACTGAAGGAACTCATGGCTCCTTGGCCCAAGCTGCCCTCCTCTGATCTGCTTGGGAGAACCAGGTGCAAAGATGTTTCTGAGGAGGAGCAGACAGAGGACGAGAGAGTGGCCGAGATGGACTGCAGAGGCATCAGCGTAGTGTCTGACTGTGGAGAGATGCACCTTAAAAACTGCAAATGACCTTCTTGGACGACCTGGTAGTGGGCAGGTGAATAATCAAGGTTCGGAGAATGATACAGTTCACCGCCTTCAGGATTTTGCTCGTAAACGCCAGTTCGCTGGGGGCTGCTCCCCACAGAGGAGGGGTCCACACTCCATATGTCAGGGGTGACATTCCCATGACAAAGCTGGGCTTGGGTATAAGCCGCTCCGCCTGCTTGCAAGTGTAGACAGGGTTGGTGCGTGCTCCAGGTCATCCTGGTCTGTAAGCTGGAGGGGCACACAGAGGTGGTGTGCAGAGAGCAAAACCGAGCGGGCTGCTGGGGGGACACGACGTGTTCTAGAAGTTGCATCACAGTCCTCATGTCTTTACCTAACTGGGACACCTCCTGAGTCAGTGTCGTTACCTGTGTGGACAAAGCAAAGCAAAAGGCAGCAGTCAGAGGAGCACAGCAGTGATTTCAGAGCAGTGAGGAAGGGAAGTGAGATTTCTCAGTAAGAAGGTCTGGAAGGCTGCTTCACCTCCAACTCCAGCCAAGCCCAAAGGGTGAATGGGGAGGCTGAGCACCTGATCTAAAGCCATCCTCTCATTCTGCGGGAACCTAGAGAGACACACGTAGTCTGGCCTTCTTTTTAAAAAAATTTTTACATACATTTTTTAATTGAAGTATTGTTGATTTATAATGCTTCAGGTGGACAGCAGTGATTCAGATATATATACTCCTTTTCAGATTCTTTTCCCTTATAGGTTATTACAAAATATTGAATAGAGTTCCCTGTGCTATACAGTAGGTCCTTGTTGATTACCTATTTTATATACAGTAGTGTGTATATGTCAGTCCCAAACTCCTAATTTATCTCCCCTGTTGCCCCTTTGATAACCACAAATTTGTTTCCTATGACTGTGAATCTATTTCTGTTTTGTAAATAGGTTCATTTGTATAATTTTTTTAGATTTCACATATGTGATATCATATGCTATTTGTCTCAGTCTGACATTCTTAATCAGTGATTTGGGGGTTCCTGGACAAAATTAGAAGTGTGGGTCCATCATCTCTTGTATCTCTGAAATACAGACAGTGTCTTTTTCTTCCCTTCCTCTGAGTCAGCGGGATGCTCCGTGGTGCGCACCCACCATCCAAGACACCTCAAAACAATGTGGAGACATGAGTATTATTGTATATAACGCATTCAGCACACTGCCTGCCCAGGTTAGACACCCAGTAAATGACGGCTCTCACTCCTGCCATTTCTGGTCAAGATCAACACTTATTCAGAGACATACTGGCCTTCAGGAGTAGGGAGGGTGGTAAGAAAGAACTCACAACAGATTTGCTAGGATTTGTCTATAGAAAAGGGAAAGCTGCAAAATGAGAGTTAGAAACGAAAAGATCTTCAAGGTGGGTCACTCCACATAAGCACTGTGGGGAACCCTGGAGGACTGGGGTCCATCAGCGAAATGGAGCCCCACGGAATTACAACCCCAACTGTGCAGTGTGCCCTTTATTCACTTTTCTAGGTGAGACATTTAGTTTGTATAAGACTTTCAAGGGAGACATGACCCTCAAACTCGCAATAACCACTGAAGAGTCTTCATTATCTGCTTTACACTTAAACCAATACTATAATTCACATCACTTTTTTAAACCATGGAAGACCACCATAAAACTTAACTAGACTTATATCCAGCTTTTCTGGATGGTTTCTATTCTTCAAAGTGAGGAAAACCTATATTTCAGAAAGCAGGTCACACATATATTTTCTAGTCTTTGGTTAGATCCATAACACTAACACATAGTGTAATATTTTGCCTTCATTGCTATAAGACTGTATTTTATAAAGGACTTCCCATGCCCTGATTTTACTATCATGAACCACAATCTCCCATATAAGCAGCTGAACCCACTGGCTAAATACCATCAGAAAAAAAACAAAACAAAACAAGACAAAAGGGCAGTTCAGTTTCAGTGAAACCAAAACCAAGATTGCTGTTTTGGGCAGACTTTTTTCAGTATTTAAGTATACATTCCTAATTCATCCAGTAACTTCATTCAGTCCACTTCCTATAAGTGCATTCTGAAACTAATTCTCCATGGTAGGCCCATCAGGAGATAGTGTCACTCAAATCAGGCATTTTTAAGACCAGAGGGAGGTTTTTCCATGGTTCAGGCAACCAACGGGTAACACCTGCCTTGAAATTGCCAGGCCAAAACTATTTCTGCCTTGCTGCTAGCATGGAACTCGAGGGATCCTATCGAATACTTGCCCAGGCTTTTCAGCAGATCTAAAACTTTTGGCGACAAAAAGATATCTCTGAGACTCACATTTAAGAAGTGAAACAGTGAATCTGAGAAAGAGTCTATGTGTTTTGAAATTTTCACTGCAGGTTGTCAATTTCATAACTTGCCAAAACTCAATTCTAAAGTACACGGGTGACACAAATCATCTCTGGATCTCAGCACAGCAGACATGCACCCAGGGGTTCTATCTTGAGTTGATTAGCCCTTCTATCAAAATTTCAGAAGAGAAAGTTGATACTAAATGAGATGTTTGAAGGATATATTAACCGTCCCCTTCCTGTAGGTTATCTAAGTTAATGCCTGTATCAAATTCACCAGGGTTTAGCTCCCAGTAAGAATGCTTTCAGTCAGCCTTAGCATTGAATAAAAACATAATCTTTGAAGCACAACTTTGCATTTTAGACACAGCAACAATTATGTTATCCAATAAATGAGTAAATTTATAATACAACAGGCTTTTAGGTCCGTTTTCCCTATTGGATCTACAAACAACACTAAGATCAGCAGGGACACACCTGTAAAGTGGGGACACTAAGGCCCAGAGGTTAAATGACATTTTAAGGTCTCATTTCATGAATGACAGTTGTTAGTCTGGAATTCGAGCCTTCTACTTTTGGTGCTCTATTACAGTATATTAGAGAAGACATTGCTTAAGAGTGGAGAGATTTTTGCTAATGTGGTCAGAATTTGTGAAGAGCACGGATGATACAAAAAGGAGCCTCGTGTAAAAGTTGTCTGAAATGGGTTCAATTTTTCTTTTTGATTTCACATATAAGCGATGTCATATGATATTTGTCTTTGTCTGACTTACTTCACTTAGTATGATAGTCTCTAGGTCCAACTTATACACAAAACAGAAAGAGACTCACAGGCATAGAAAACAAACTTATGGTTACCAAAGGGGAAGGATGGGGGGGGAGGGATAAATTAGGAGCTTAACGTATACACACTACTGTATATAAAATAAACAACAAGGGCCTACTGTAGAGCACAGGGAACTATACTCAATATCTTATAATAACCTATAAAGGAAAAGAATCTGAAAAAGACTCTCTCTCTCTCTCTCTCTCTCTCTCTCTCTCTCTATATATATATATATATATATATATATACACACACACACACATACATATATATGTATGTATAACTGAATCACTTTGCTGTACACCTGAAACTAATACATTGTAATTAAAAATAAAATTTAAAAAAAAGTTGTCTGAAATGGTAATTCAACATCAAATAAGTAAATAGTATCTCTAAAAAAATAGGAGACGGTAAAATTTCTTCACAGCAAATTATATGAATGGAACAAGACCAAAAAAGTTTGTACAGTGACGTCCCTGGTGGCCCGGTGGTTAACAATCCGCCTGCCAATGATGGGGACACGGGTTCGAGCCCTGGTCCGGGAAGATCCCACAGGCCACGGAGCAACTAAGCCCATGCGCCACAACTACTGAGCCTGCGCGCCTAGAGCCCGTGCTCCACAAGAGAAGCCACCGCAATGAGAAGTCTGCAACTAAGAGTAGGCCCTGCTCGCTGCAGCCAACGCAGCCATAACTAACTAACTAACTAACTAACTAAATAAATAAATAAGACAACATATGCTTTTAAAAAGAAAAGGGTTTGTAATAAGGGAAAATCTGGAAGTGGGCAATATGTTAATAGCCATATTACTGATGAACTATTTTTTTCTAGCTTTCAAAAGAAACAGATATTTTCCTATGGTTGAAATACCTTTCCAAGGCCACGTTCTTGGCACTGAACTTCTCCTGAGCATTTACCATAACTTTGAGGCCATGAACTTTGAATGGGACTCCAGAGTCTTGCCTAGCTCCAGGAATGTAAACAGCATTAACATTTTCAGAAAACAAAATTACTATATTAGCTTGAACTAAGCGGAGTAAAGAACCCAAGGAAATAGAGCTTTCTTTAGCTCTAGAAGGTAATGTTCAATTTACATCAGGGAAGATTTCCGACACTGTGGCACTGGGGACATACCCCTGCCCCTTATTAAAGCTGCATAGGGAATTAATCCTTATTAGGTAAGGGATCTCTCCTTTTGTAAGGGCAAAGCCAGCTGCCACAGGAGAGATGGCATCTCCTTAGGGTAGAGACTCTGGTGTCACTGAAGGTGACAGCATACTGCCACAGAGAGTAAAGTTTCACAGCACTTTTGTTTACTGCTTCCTGTTCGCCTTGCTGACAAATTCATTCTAAAACACAAAAGGCTTTATTCTTAATCGAATGTAGAAAGCAGAGAATGCAGTCTACTTTCTACGGGGGGTGGGATTCAACGCTTTTTCACAGCACAGTTAAGAAGATGGGCATTTGCTAAAAAAGGTTGTTGGAACTACCTATGAACAAGGCACTGTCTGCCCACTTAAGGAGATGTCTTCAAAATACAGCATAAACCCAGAATGCTGCAGAGATAGGTCAATAAAAATAAAAAATCATTTGGATCCAATGAACCAAGGTTTTCCCATTTACTTCAACAACTGTTTACACTTTTTAAATGTCTTCTGTCACTCATATTAGAAAACAGAGCAGGTATTACGAAGCCCTTCACAAGTCCCACTTGGTTTTTTTTTATCATTAATTTAATTTTTTAAAATTGAAGTATGATTTACAATGTCGTGTTAGTTTCAGGTGTACAAAAGTGATTCAATTATACATCTCTCTCTCTCTCTCTCTCTCTCTCTCTCTCTCTATATATATATATATATATATATATATATTTCAGATTCTTTTCCCTTATTGGTGATTACAAAACATTGAGTAGAGCTCCCTGTGCTCTACAGTAGGTCCTTGTTGGTTACCTGTTTTATAGTAGTGTATATATGTTAATACTAAACTCCTAATGTGTCCTTCCTCTCCCTTTCCCCCCTGGTAATCATAAGTTTGTTTTCTATGTCTGTGGGTCTATTTCTGTTTTGTAAATAAGTTCATTTGTATCATATTTTTAGATTCGGCATTTAAGTGATAGCATATATTTATCTTTCTCTGTCTGACTTCACTTAGTATGATCATCTCTAGGTCCATCCATGTTGGTGCATATGGCATTATTTCATTCTTTTTTATGGCTGAGTAGTATTCCATTGTATATATGTACCACATCTTCTTTAACCATTCATCTGTCGATGGACATTTGGGTTGCTTCCATGTCTTGGCTATTGTGAATAGCACTCCCACTTGGTTTTTTAATAGTCCGTTTCCTGCATTTTCCCCCTTGCATACCATCAGTCTGAATACAGTGGGGGTCACATCACACTGCCCTTGTGAAGGCTGTACCTCTGACTGGGGTCTCTTCTCCTCGGCCCCTTTCTGCCTGGTAAGTTTCTCTCCCTTCAAACATCTAATCCCTCATTTCCTCTGAAGAGCTTTTTCCTGACAGCTCATTGATACTCAAAGAGCAGTTTGAGCATCGATAGGACTGTCTGTCCCAACCAGGCTCTGAGTTCCATGAGGGTAGAAGTTATTATTTACCTCAGTGTCTCCTGGACTCTGGGCAATGCCTAGAACACAACATGCACTCAGTAAATCTTGAATGTATAAATGAATGCAATTCCTGCCATTTTGAAGGGCTTGGTACTCATATTGCTTTCAATTTTTATTTTATGTTATCTCATGATTTTACCATAACCATCATGGGGGAAATATTCCTACTACAAAATTATGTTGGGAAATCTGTAACTCGAGCTCTTCACCCCAAGTAAATATGTTAAAAGTAGGTATTATGACGGTTAAAGTTTTGCATATAAATTTCCTGAATCAAATCCTTGGGTGTTTCCCAGTTTTAAAGAGCAGGTGGCATTTCCACAACTAAGAATCCCTTTTATTTTAATGTGTTTCCTTCATAACTGTAGATATAGGTCTCTTTTGGCCAAGACTTCTGCTATTTATCTTGCTGCTCTGTAACTTGTCCCAGCATAAACTTGATTTCTGTGGGTAGTTTTGGTTCCCTGGGGAAATTTCCCCTGTTTACTGACTCCCATATCTCATTAGTACATGGTGCGTGCCAAGTGACAAATTCAATTAAGTTAGTCAGAGTTGTTTTATCAGCTGAAATTTGGCAAAGCTTTTTGCATCCCTAGTTGCCACCCTTCATGGCTATTTTATTTATTTATTTTAATTAATTAATTAATTAATTTTTGGCTGCATTGGGACTTCATTGCTGCGCGTGGGCTTTCTCTAGTTGAGGCGAGTGGGACCTACTTAGTTGCAGTGCACAGGCTTCTCATTGTGGTGGCTTCTCTTGTTGTGGAGCTCAGGCTCTAGGCACACCGGCTTCAGTAGTTGTGGCACACATACTCTAGAGCACAGGCTCAGTAGTTGTGGTGCACGGGCTTAGTTGCTCCGTGGCGTGTGGAGTCTTCCTGGACCAGGGCTCGAACCCATGTCTCCAGCATTGGCAGGCAGATTCTTAAACACTGCACCACCAGGGAAGTCCCTTCATGGCTATTTTAGATGTGGCCTTCTGATTATTTCTACTTCCAAATATAGAAGATAAAGAAAGCATAACTTAATACACATTATTCTTTTACTTGTGTATTAAGTTACACTTTCTTTACCCGTTTTTTTCCCTCTCCCTTCTCATTCTTCAGTAGATAGAAATCCATCGGTCTGGAATTTAAAACAGTTAGCCAAACCAGTTCACCATTACCATCTGTGTAGGCAATTGTTCACATCCAAGATTTCTCTAGCCCTTCCGAAGTCCCAGCTGTTAGGAAGAAGAAGTGATGAAAACACCATCTGTGTATCCAAGTAATTCAGTGTTCTAGCCAAAACTTTGGAGCATCTAAAGACTATTCCCTTCTCTGTTCTCCCAACACCATGCATTTAACTGACAAGTCATTTGCTGTTTAGAAGGTTTCCAGACAGTGTGTTCACTCTTTTGAGCAGCATCTCCCATCATGAATAGAAACACGTGTGTGACAACTGACTTGCCAACTGTCCATGATAATCCAACCACTGATCTTACCATACTGCTAAGAAGGGAATCACAAAGTGCCACAATTTTTCTATTTCTGCCATATCCAGGTTTCCTCTGAACTTCTGTTTGGTGCAGAAATAAATCACTGTCACCTACATTTCCAGAGTACCTGGGTTTCTCCTTTCACGTTTAATTTGTTTCATTCATGTGACAGTACTTCTCATCCTCCTGAGTCATATTTCAACAAGGGCTTTGTTGTGACGATTAAATAATATGATGGATGTTAAAGTTTATTTCCCACAGGATTGGTATTATGTCAGAATTTCAGGTGTCTGGATTTGATAATGCAGCACAGGCATTAAGCTTAGTTGAAACTTTGTGGTAGGGAATACTAACCCAGGAAACACTGAGCCCAAAGAAAATAAAAGCCAGTTATATCTGTAACTCCTCTTCAGCCTCAGCATGGAGAGGCAAACTATTCCTGTTAACACTTTTACATAATTAATATTGGAAGAAACAGTCTCCACGTTTTAGCATTGCCTTGTGTGGATCTTTCCAGTAGCAAACAGTAACAGCAATAACCAGAGCTTTTGAAAAATTTTGATGAAGATCCTGTATCCTGTATCCTTAAGTCTAAGGTTTGAGAAATTGCAGTCAGATGGATTAAGAATTATCTATAAAGGATGAGTGAGCCAAAATGCAACGATGTGCAGCTTGGTGTTGGTAAGAATTGAGTAAGGACCAATGTGGGGCAGGGGTGGGTGTAGGTACTGTGGTCTTTATCATTTTTATAGTAGCTCAAGGCCTCACACACATCCTGCCATCTATAAATGTTTGTTGATACATGAGTAATTTAATAAATGGTAAATTTCATGGCTAATTTCTTACTATGAGTTTGTTATTTTCATTTGAACTTAAATAACTTTCTTCAATCTCCCCTAAATAGCACTGCAAGACACAGAATTAAGTATCACTATGCATCTAGCAGGTAAGAATGTTTCATATGATCTTGGTGTTTCATGGAAGTCCCCACTACTTCAAAATAGGAGATTTTCAAAACATTGTGTTATTATATGGTTTAAAGAATCCATCTGTGATGTTGGTGACCTGTGGTCCCAATAACACTTGCATGGCCAGCTTTTATATGTGCATTTTGGTACAAGCACAGATTTGCTTTTTTAGTGTGTCTTTGGATTGTGCCTTTTGCAAACAGGAGTGTGAGTTTCATAATGAAGCCCAGAATGCATTTTTGACAATATCTTTCATTTCACATAGAAAATAGCTTCCTTTCGTCTTCTATTATTCCCATTTTACATTTCTCAATCTTAGCTATTGGTATGGTATGATTCATGGCCTCTGAGTATAACCGAAACTTCAGTTGATAGAGGAAAAAATGTGATTTCCATTTCTGTGCATTCAGTGAGCAGATGGGGAATGCATCTGTTGATATAATCTTCTTAGCTTGAGGAGTTCTTGACCTGTCACTCAAGTTTTGCCAAACATGTACACATTTTCCTGCCAGACACAATTTTTCTAAATTCAGGGATACTAATTACACCAATCCTCTCCCCCTGCCATGAACACATATACATTTTTACAAACTCTGATTCAGGTAATTAAATGGTCTTTCATTTAATCCTTTGTTATGTTGCATATTTATCATGAGATTCAGACAAGTTCAATCAAATTCCATCAGCAGGCAAAACAAAAAAGACGATCGGCATAATTTCATCCTTGCATCTTTTGCTTCACAAACCATTCAAAAACAAGTGACAGTCTTTTTATTTGTCAGCTAAAATAATAATCATACTCTGCACTTGCATAAATTTCAGACAAATGAAGATCCCAGGCCCATTACTGATGAAAGTTATAAATATTTGCCTACAGCTGGAGAGACTAGAATGTTGGGGGGTGAAGTGGCTTATCTGAGGTCACACAGGAATAGTACCCAGGGCTTTGCTTTGCAGGTGCATCTGATGCCTCTCAAATTACAATAAGAGAAGAATACAAGTCTAGCATGACCAATACAAAATGACCAATTATGGTCTTGATAGCAGTTACTCTAGTGGTTTCACGGAATTTCTGCAAGCTCAGGTCATTGGACACAACTGTATTACTTTAGCTGTACTATGCTAATCCGTTATTTATCAGCCCTTTGATTGCTTTCCTCGTCTCCATTCCTGCTTCCTGTGACAAAGTTTGATTAGTATCTGAACTGCTTTCTGGCTAAGGTATCCTCACCGCCATCATGAACACCCAACAAAAGTCTGTCTCCTTTCAGAATACAAATTGCATAGGGCAGTGCTTGTCAAGATTTAACGTATTCAGGACTCGTGGTGCTCTCGGTTCCAGCTCTCAGAGTCAGATCAATAATTCCTATTCTTATGGACATAGTTCCTATTCTTATGGATCTAGTCCCTTTGGGTAACTCTTCATATACTGATCTTTCAGTAAGAGCTTAAAATTGAGTCTAACCCACCTTTTTCAATTCCTTTGGCAAGTTTAGAGTTGGAGTTTTTCATTTGTTTAGATCTCCTTTCTTTCAACACTGTTTTGTAGTTTTCTGTATACAAGTCTTGTAGCTCCTTGGTTAACTTTATTCCTAGGTATTCTATTCTATTCTATTTATACTATTGTAAGTGGGGTTGTTTTCTTAATTTCTCTTTCTGATAGTTCATTGTTAGTCCATAGAAATGCAAAGGATTTTGGTATGTTGACTTTGTACCCTGCAACTTTACTGAATTCTCTTATTACTTCTAACAGATTTTTGGTGGCACATTGAGGGTTTAGGGTCTTTGTTCTTAGCGGCTCCCTGAATTTGAGACCTGTCTGTGTCTCAAAGCAGACGACGTCAGTGAGCACCTAGATGCAGGCGGATTAGAAATCGACACCCAGGCAGCAGCTGGGAAAGTATGCAGTCCAATCCCTTTGAGGGTGAAACTGAGAGATGGACGTTTTTGCTGAGCCTTGGTATATAGCCATGGGGGTGTTTCTGCACCCTTTAAAAGCTGCTTCTTTGTTTACTATAGTCCCGTGGGGCTTCAGAACACAAGCCCCATTGGCTTACAGAGCTAGGTGTTTGGGGGGCCCATCTCTCAGGTAGGAACCTTACAAGTTGTGGGCACTAGATGCGTGGTCCAAACCCTTCAGTCTCAGGGAGAAGCTGCGAGTTGGGGGTTCCCTCCTGATCGCCTGATGCTATGTCAGGGATGGGGTTTATGTGTGACACAAAAGTGTGTCTCAGCGGCCCCTACCTGTTTCCCTATGGGCATTTTTTCATTCACCTGCTGGGTAGGAGTCACCCAGCTAGTTTCTGCATTTCTCTCAGAGGGAATTATTCTGTGTGTAGCTGTACATACAGTGCATCATCCATTGGAGGAGGGAAATTCAGGTGCTTTCTGTGCTGCCATCTTGGAGCATTTGTTATCTATTTTATGTGTTTTAATCCATTGTATTTCTTACCTTTACTTAAGCTCAAATTATCCCATCTTTAGCCACTGGGAGACTCTTCATATTGGCTCCTGAGTTCTTTGAACATCATACTAACAGGGTTTGATAGCTTTCTTGCTGTGCTCTGAACACAAAGATGTTCCAGACTCATCATGTGTATTTCATGCCCCAGAATTGGAAACAGCCATTCATACAAGAAACTCTGGTTTCCTTTAGTGGGAAATTGTATTTCAAGGCCATACTTGAGGCACAGAAATATTTACTGTTATTAGGCTAGCAACTGCTTTTACTCCTTTTCTGTTAAAAGAGCTTGGAGCTGTGTGCATGTTTATGATAATACATCAGTTCATACTAGGGTTTCTAATTCCATTTCAGGACTATAGGGTTCTTACTTAACATTTTTCCATATTATATTTGTATCTACATTATTCTACACTGTGAATTCTGGTTATTGAGGTACAGAGAATGACATAATTAGGATATGCCATAATTATAGGCATACATCATTTTACTGCACTCTGCTTTATCATGCTTCATGGATATAGCGTTTTTTGCTGTTTATTTTGTTTTACAAATTGAAGATTTGTGGCAACCCTGCATTGTCAGATAATGGTTAGCATTTTTTAGCAATAAAGTATGTTTTAAAATTAAGGCATGTACATTCTTTTTCTTAGACATAATGCTATTTCACACTTAATAGACTACAGTATTGTGCAAACAAAAGTTTTATATGGACTGGGAAATCAAAAAACTTGTGTGACTCACTGTATTCTAATATTTGCTTTATTGCAGTTGTCTGGAACTGAACCTGCAATATTCCTGAGGTGCATCTACATTCATTTGCTTTACCCTCCCTCCCATCACGCATGCAACAGTCTCAGATATCAGTACAGTCTACATGACAAATTATGATTATTGAAAACAGTTAATTTTTTTTTTGGCATATTCTATTATCATTCTCTCCTCACTCCCTTCTTTAAAAAATGGTTCTGCTATACTTATATTGTCAGGGCATATGGCCCTTGACAGCGTATACTCTCTCCCATTTGACTTTCATTTAGATTTGGTACTATAAATAAGTACATATTTAATGCTGATGAACTTGTCCTACAACAGTTTTTTTCAAGTCATCTTGGTTCTCTGAATCTTGTTCTCTAGGACATTCTTCAGGAAACGTATATGGGAATAATATTCCCTGAGTTCTTTCGTATTGATAACAGTTTGATACTTGATGATAATTTTTGCTGAATAAAAAATCCTTAGTTTACACTTTAATTTCTCAAGAGTCTTATATATTTTGTATGTAATTCCATCTTCTTGCATAAAGTGTTGCTGTCTAAAAGTCTAATGATAGTCTAGATTTTTCCCTTGCAAGTCCTTTATAAGATCTTTTTTGGCTAGTTGCCCAAAGGATTTTTTTTCTCTTACTTTAAAGTATAGTAATTTCACTATAGCACATAATTTCAATATGTAGTTTCATTTAAAAAAATTTCAGGAGAATTTTATTGGATTATCAATTTTAGTGTTTGTTAGTGTAGAAAGCCTAAACTTGGCTTTCTTCTTCAGAGACTTGTATTTTTTGTATGTTCGATCAGTTTTGTGTATCTTAAATATTTGTCACCTTCCCTAAAAAAATCTTCTTCATCTAGATTAGATGCTTTACATTTTCCTTCTTTTTCACTATCTGTTTTGGCAAATTTGTTTATTTGCTCTTGTGTTGCTTCTAATTTAGTCAATTTCTACAGTGATTCTTTTCTCACTTCTAATTTCCTCTTGAATTTCTTTTCTAACCCTAGAGTTCTATCATTTCATGAAATAAGAAAGAAAACCTTTAAAGGATATAACGTTTTAAATTTCTTTAAAGCACATCTGAAACATGGGAACATGTTATTATTTGCCTAATATGAATAATAGTTATTTACATATCTGTTGTATAAATTTCTATATGTTTAGCTCATGGTTAAAGAGGAAAAACAAAATATTCAGTATGCACACTAGAGTCTTATTTTTATAACAATACCTATGTGCCTTTAATTTAAAAAAAAAACAAATATTTTACATGAAAAAAAGAACTAGGGCTTCCCTGGTGGCGCAGTGGTTGAGAGTCCGCCTGCTGATGCAGGGGACACGGGTTCGTGCCCTGGTCCAGGAAGATCCCACATGCCGCGGAGCGGCTGGGCCCGTGAGCCCTGGCCGCTGAGCCTGCGCGTCTGGAACCTGTGCTCTGCAACGGGAGGGGCCGTGACAGTGAGAGGCCCACGTACGGCAAAAAAAAAAAAAAAAAAAAAAGAACTAATTTTCATCAATTGTTTCTCCTTTATCTTTTGTTATTGTACATTTCAATGACCCATTTTTAACCACTGCCAATCAATATCCAAAAAAGCCTGCCAGGAGGTTAGGTTCTTACTGAATTAATGCAGAGACTCTTCCTTCACTTTCAGAGCAGCTGAGCAATGAACGTCGCAGTGAGAAAGACCGACCCAGCGAGGTCTAGAAGAACACTTTTATGGAGCCATGGTACCTAAAGTGTGTGTCAGGGCTCTAGAAAGAGTCTTCTTTTAATCACTGGCAGACACCTTCCCCAATCAAGTTTCTGGTACTGTAGCTTTAAACACAAACACGTATTTCCCTAAGAAACTCTTCATCTCCAAGGCTAAGGAGATTCAGTTTAGAAAGTGAACTTGCAGATCACCAATTGAGGCCAGCACAGGACTGTAGTAACGGTATCTTGTACCAATGATTTGATTTGATTTTAAAAATACATTGAAAATGTCAGTAAATTACCAGTGAATTTCCCAAGCCCCTGTCTCTCCTTAACACTCTTTATCATTTTATTTGCCTTACTATGCACTTCTTTTTTTGTTTGTTTTAAGATTTGAAAATGCTAACATGTGCAATAGTCATGCATGGGAAACATATATGGGAAAACATATGGGAAATCAATAAATTTCCCTTGAATAAACATATAGTATATTTTATCAGGCTTTCTTGAAAAGCTCTTTCTGAAATTATCCTATCCTAAAATTATCTGTCCACGATTTAATCAAGCCTTAGATTCAAGTATCTATCTGGCCAATTTAAGGACTCAAAGGCTCACATCTTGAGGTAGGCTTCTGATATTTCAGAGAGGAAATCTTTTCAATAGAGACAAAAGATGGTCTGCTTGGAAAGCTAACCCTCCTGGGCTGGACTGAGGTCTTGTTTCCAAATCACTTGCTGCATGTGTGATGTTCTCTGGACCTCAGTTTACTCATCTGCAATAGCAGCATGTCCGTATCAGAATTTCTAACGTCTCTTCAAACTCAAAACTGAAATCCCATTTCCCTTTTCTATTCAATGTCCTAATACTTAATGGTTAAAATGGACATAATGCATAATCCAAGCATCTTTTATTCATTCATCAACCATAAATATGTGTCTACCATGTGCCAATTGATAACAAAGGGAAAAGCAGATAAAGATTTTTGTCCTCCTAGAACTGGGCAGGGGTAGAGACAATGAAAATGTAGATAAATAAACCATGTGGCGTAGTAGGGGTTTGATAGGATTTTGAGGGAAAACAAATTTGGAAGTAAATTTGGGGAGAGGGGGCTGCTATTTTAAAAAGGCTGGTCAAGGAGGAACTCATTGGGAAGCTGACATTTGAGCATAGACTTGAGAGAGGGAAGAGAGCTGCCCACGCAGATGTCTTGTGAAAGCGGTTTCTGAACAGAGAGAAGGAATACAAGACCTTAAGGTGCTTTTATAAGCTGAAACATTATGATGGACAATAACCTCTGTTCTGGAAGTATCATCTGTAGGACACTGGGGTCATTTGTCATTGTCTTTGAGAAACTGGGTTAAGGGGGGTGCAGAGGCAAAAGAAGTTGATTATGATGATGAAGAGTCTGGATCTCACATCACTTGAGTAAAGTTTCAAGGAAGAGAGAACATTTATAGAAGTAGAAGATATGCTACAGAGTAGGGAGGAAGAGAGAGATTAGCTACCTTCAAAATTTAAAGTATTTCATTAAAAATGATCAGTTAGGTGGCTTTTTCTGTTCTAATCAAGAGCAAAAGAAGTAGGAAAAATGAACAACAGGTTTTACAGAGTTATATCAGCTAAATATAGGGAAGAGGTTTCTAATAGCTAAAGCAATTGAGAAATGAAGTTGGCCACTGTTTGCATTGTTTGCTGTCATTAGGAACATTTGGAGATTTTTTAAAAATGCCCAGTGCCAACTCTAGGGGTTCTGAGAGTCAGTCCATGATGGGCTACAGGAAAGGTTATTTTAAAAATATTTATTCATTATTTTACATATTAATTTATTAAACATATTTATAATCACGTAAAAAATATATTCCCAGAGAATTTGAAAGCACAGCCAGGTCTGGGAAGCATTGCCATAGATTTCTCTGGAGCATGGTGAGATTCTTACTACAGAAAATATTCAGGTAAAATAATTTCTTGCCAGTAACCTCAGAAAGAAAATTCTCACACTGAGTGAAAAGTCAGAGTAGGTGTCCTCTAACATAGCTCTCAATTCTCAGATTTCATGATTCTACCACATTATGAAACTATAACAGTATGAAGGTAAAGTTGCATAATTATTTGTTTCAGGACAATTCTTTTACCCCTTATTTTTAACAATTGATTATTTCAAATTCTATCCTATCCTGTGGTCATATAAGCACAAAAAGAAAATTTGACTAATTTAGTATTGATTTATATATAAATCAACTGATTTACATATAAAGGCTAATTGAATATAGATTTATGTATATTGTATTCATTTCTAATTGTGCACAAGTGAATGGACAGTGTTGGTCCTCATTTCTCCAGGTGCCTTATTGTTCTCTAATAAGAAGATTGAAAAATAATCCAAGCCTCCCCAAGTTCATGTTTATTTATTTTCTAGTTCTGAACATTGAGTTACTTGAGATACGGAGCATTCTCTATTGCACTTCAGTGAAGTCTGAATACTTTAAAAATAATAAGAATAATTTTGAGGCAATTCACAGAATTTTTTTGGTGATGTAATCCAAGTTTTTAGGAGTCGTGTGCTCTATTTGGGGAAGGAAGAAATGTGCACATGAAAATAATATAAAACTTTATAAAACCAAATGCTGAATGGCAAGGTTGGAAAGCAGGTGTTGAAATGCAGAAAAGGGACTTAGGAATTGGGATTCATCGTAGAAGAGTCAAGGAGATTCACAGGAGATTGGAGGTAGAATGAATATTAAAGGAATTGGAGCCCTTTTAAAAGATCTGTGGTGTTCTCATTTTTAAAAAGGGGAAATTCATGTTAGCAAGGAGAGGATAGGAAAGAAAAAGGCTTCCGCCAACCTTTCCAACTCTAGGATCCTAAAAAAAAGTTCCAACGTCATTTGTAGTTGTTGGATTAGATTAATTACTGAACTTAATTTTCCTATCGATGAAATGAAAAATGGCACAGCTAAATGTTTTTGAAAGATCTCATCAACTTACAAACTTTTAGGAGGAATGGGGTTGATTACCCTTGTCCGTTTTTAAAAAATAACCAGTAATTCTGAAACTATCAGTTAGTGGGCAGTTAATAACTAGCTACCAGCAACTGGCTAATTTCTAGGAAAGAATAATTAATAACCAATGGTTTAATTTCCTTTGAATTTTCCTATATTGTTTGTGTACATAGTAACTCATTTTACTAAATATTTCCATTTGTATCTCTAAAATAGGTCCACTTTCCAACCAACTCTGCCCCTTGGAGGCTGGCTTGTATGATCTCCATCAATAGGCTCATTGGCTTCTGGCTGGGTTTGGCCATTGAAGAACACCATCAAATCAGAGGGAGGCAGGAGAGGGAGGTCAGGGCATGTGTTCCTCTGACTGCTTCCCTGCAGGGTTGAGGTGGGCAGGTCACAGAAAGTACCAACGAAAGATCATGGCTCCTGTCACATAGCTTTCTCCATCCAGCTTTCTCTGACTCAAGATTCTGTAATCATTCTCTACTCGGGCCCCGCAGACCGAGGAGTGGTAGTGAACTTCTGTTGACATTGCCCCAGAGTGGGAGGGGCTCTTCCATCCTTTGTGGTTTCCGTACACTCTACTAACTCCTGTAAATAATCCTTTTATTCAACTCATCGCAAATTGCTCATTTGGAATGTGGCATTGGTCTCACTTGGACACATAACTGTCATATCCATTTAGTCCCTCTATTCAAAGATGAGAAGAGGCCCATATATAAATACTCCTAGGCAAAGAGGACAAAAATAGTTGATCTCCAAAAGTATATGCATTTAAAATCTACACCTCACAGGACAAGCTTTTGAGTGGCGTATTTTTTTTTTCTTTTGAGAGAGCCTCACTATTCTTGAGGGTTTATTTTAAATAATCTACTTATTTATTATCAGTAAAACTCTCATGACAGCTACAAATCTGCCTATGAATAGAAGCTTGAGAACTGGAAAATAATCAAAAAGTGTCCTACAAATCATTAATTAGTTGGATATATTCCAGTTTAGAAACCTGTGTCCACAAAATGCAAGACTAGTATCAATAATACATATGTATTAAAATGAAAAAGCATAATGGTTTTGCCAGCAGTTTAAATGGACTTTGTTTTACTATGTCAAAAAGTGAAGTATACAGCCTTTGCTTATGTCTTGCTTTTGAGAATTGATGGTCAAGTACTATTTATGATCATGATGAGGAAGAAAAGAGATTGTACAATCAGATATTGGGATGGTCTGGCAATTCTATCAGTGTGTTTCAGTTGAATCAACTGTCGATGAAAAGATATAATGATAACACCAATTCAGAGGACTAAAGAATAACTTTACCATAGGGTATTACTCATGTAGGTTTCCTTGTGTGAATTTCTGATAGAACCCTGAGTTTTCATAGCCATTTAGGAAAGTAGTAAAGCAACTCTTTTTTAAAATTGAAGTATAGTTGATTTGCAATGTTGTGTTAGTCTCAGGTGTACAGCAAAGTGATTTAGTTATACATACATATATATTTATATATTCTTTTTCAGATTCTTTTCCATTATAGGTTATTACAAGATATTGAATTTAGTTCCCTGTGCTGTATAGTAGGTCCTTGTTGTTTATCTAAGTAAAGCAACTCTTAATTAAAGAACAACCTGTTATTACTATTCTATTTATTTGACTGAAAGAGCCTTCACTGATCTAGTGACACAAATTTAAAACTTATTTGGTAGGTTTCTCAAATATAACCTAGAAAACAACTGAGATTCTCTGTTTTTTAGCAGAAAACATTTCATTACCTGTATGTGTTTGCTTGGTTATTGTATGACACATTTAATTGGGGATATATTGGCATTCAATCTTAAGCAAAGGAAAGAGGAGAGAAAATTTTCCTATTAATGTTTGGGTGCTGTGGTAGATATTACTAGTGCTTACTAGTATCTAGTTTTCTGTTACTTCTGGAGTACACAGAAAATTATACTTTTTTATCTCTTGAAATTAATTGTATCAATGGAATTAGTTCTAGTTAATAAAATATAAACAGAAATGATGTGTATATCTTTTGAGCCAAAACAACTGTCTGCACTCTGCTCTTCGAACGGAACATAGCTAATCAATGACATTCCAGGTAGTGGTGCCCCCTCGAGCTAACTAATATTAGGCGTTTGCTTGAACAAGAAATGAATTTGAACCAATGCGATTTGGAGTTTGTTTCTTACCTCAGTACACTTTACCCTGTAACAATACCTATCTGAGAATAATGGGAATTTTCAATATTTCAGAGAAAGTTACTAGACTTTTTTGAGGAAGTTGCAAATGAGAAAGTTAAAAGATATTAAAAGAAGTTAAAGGATGTCAATGCTACAAAACACAGTTTGAAATTGGATGTATAGTCTTAGTGACTATTATAAAATGATGCTTTAAAGCCTTAGGAAAATAGTGGATCTAGGGAGATAACTGGAATAGCTATTTTTAAAGAACATGATCTATGATCCAATTATGAAATGTGATGCAAACACAATCGTGTCGGAAAAGAAGATGCTTTTTTGTCAGTCTCCATAGCAACAAGAACTTGGACTCTAACATTCTAGAGGCCAAGTTGATATGCATAGATTTCTCAAATCTCTTAACAGTGTGCTAATGTGTCAGTGAAACAAAGGGCTCCAGATCACTCAGCGAGATTCCCAGCAAAGTAGTGGTGTCAAGAATAGAGCTGGTTTTCCCCAAATTTTGGTTCTGCTCACATATATGTGTAACTTACAATATATGAAGTTATAAAAGATAAAAGTCACTTTCTAAATTCTGGAGTTTGAGAAAATGTTTAATTTTGTCTCATAAAAAGAACCACAACATCTTGGCAGTAGGGGAATATTTTTTAAAAAATTAGAAGGAAAAGTATTATTCCCACCCAAGCAGCTTGAACATTGAAACAGGCCAATGATTTAAACTGGAAATAAAGCCACTGGTCTGACAAAGAGAAGGTATTTTGTGGATGTGACGGTTTTTATTTACCAACATAACTGGGCCATGGGTTGCCCAGACATTTGGGCAAACATTGTTCTGGGTGTGTCTGTGAAGCTGTTTCTGGATGAGATTAACATTTGAATCGGTACACCGAGTAAAGCAGATTGTCCCTAATGTATGTGGGCCTCCTTCAATCAATTGAAGACCTGAATAGAACAAAAAGTCTAAGAGGGAACTCCTCCTGCCTGACTATTATCTGGTACGTCAGTCTCCTCCTGCCTTCAGACTCAAACTGAAACATAGGCTCTTCTCGGGTCTAGAGCCTGCTGACTTTTGGACCAGGACTTACAGACTTATACTGTTGGTTTTCAGACCTTTGGATTGGACCTGGAACTACATCATCAGCTCTCCTGGGTCTCCAGTTTGCCAACAGCAGATCTGTGACTCCTCATCTTCTTAATTGCATGACCCAATTCCTTGTAGTAAATCTCCCTCCCTCACTCACTCACTCTCTGTTAATATATGTGTATATCCACATATATGTTTTGGGCAACATATGAGAAGTACAAACCTTTATAGAAATCAATTGGTAAAGACTGTACTTGAAGTGAACTTTAAGCAGGTGCAAAACAAAAATCAAGAATGTTCTGGGAACATGAAAAAGAGACCCAAAATAAGAACGTGAATACATCCTAGTATATAAAATGGGGCAAAACCAAACTCAAAATAGGATAAAGTAAAAAAGGAAGATGAGAATTTTGGATAACATCTGAAAGAGGCTTTTTCCTTAGTTCAGTGCTTTTCATATTATTCCAAGGTATGCTAATGGGAGACAAAATATTCATAGTTATTTTGTCATTAAAGTGATCCATAAGCAAATTCATTTGGTCAGTGCAGGCTAAAAATAACTTAATTTAGTTTCTTTACTGCAAGAATTCATAGAGTCTTAGTATGCTAATGACTAATGTGCATCTATAAGAATATGAGTTAATTTTAAGTAAAATATACCAGATGTATTTAACCACAGAGGAATTGTTCTCTAAGTTTTATTTTAAATCACCTGAAAAGGAACAAAAATGTTCAAGTATTATATATGTTTTTGGAATTATGTAAAGTAAGTGAGGAACGTCTACCCCTTGGTCTATGTAATCCTGTTTTATTAAGTAGCCATCATAAGTGTTTTGAACTTATCTTAAAAAAGAATATTTGATAATGTAAGAAGCCCACAATTAGTAAGTGAAAACAAGCAAACAGGAGATAAATAGAAAATAAAAAATAAAATAGAAGATAAATCAAACTATATCAATAATATTAAATATGAATGAATTAAGCCATCTAATCAAAAGGTAAATATTGATAGATTGAATAAAAAATCAAGACATCTATAAGCTGTCAACAGAAGATACACATTAGAGTCAAATACACAAGTAGGTTGAAAGAAGAAGGATGAAAAAAGATATGCAAAGAGCAACCATAAAAAAGCTGGAAAAGCTATACTAATATCAGACAAAATAGACTTAAAAATTTTACTAGAGATAAAGAAAAAACATTTGGTAAAAAAGGTGGTCAACTTTACAGGAAATGATAATAATTATATATATATATACAAAAGAGCCCTAAATACATGAAGCAAAAAAAGTCAAAATTGAAGGGAGAAATAGACAATCAGTAATAGTAGTTAGAGAATGCAATATCTCATTTTTACTAATAAATAGAACAACTGGGCAGATCAACAAGGAAATAGAAAACTTGAACGTCACAGACCTATAGTCATAGACATAACAGACATCTATAGAATATTCACCCAACAACAGTAGAATACACAGTCTTCTCAAGTGCACACAGAACATTCTCCAGGTAAGACCATATGCTATGCCATTAAGTAAACCTAAATAAATATAACAGGATTAAAATCATACAAAGTGTGTTCTTCAAACATAATGGAATGAAATTAGAAATTAGTAATAAAGAAAATTGGAAAATTCTTAAGTATGTGGACATTAAATCACACATTACTAAATAGCCAATAGGTCAAAGAAGAAATCACAGGAGAAATTAAAAAATAATTTGAGATAAATTAAAATGACAACACAACATACTCAAGTTTATGGGATGTAGTTAAAGCAGTGCTTAGGGAGAAATTTATGGTAATGCCTATCAAAAAAGAAGAAAGATATAAAATCAACTTCATCTTAAAGCACTGGAAAAAGAAAAGTGAACTAAATTCAAAGGAAGCAGGAAGAAGGAAATAATAAGGATTAGAGCAGAAAACAATGAAAATAGAGAATAGAAATGAAGAAAAATGATCAAAACCAAAAGTTGGTTTTTTGAAAATATCAACAAAATTGACAAAGCTTCACCTAAATAAAAAGAGAGATGACTCAAGTTACTAAAATCAGGAATGAAAGAGGAGACATTAATACCAACATTACAGAAATGAAAAGAATCATAAGGAAATACTTTGAATGCTATAGGCCAACAAGTAAGATAACAGATGAATTTGACAAATTTCTATAAAGACATAAACTACCAAAACTGACTCAAGAAGAAATACAATATCTAAATAGACCTATAAAAGTAAGTGATTAAATTAGGAATCAAAAAACTTTCCACAAAGAAAAACCTAGGACCAGATGGCTTCACCAGATCTTTAAGCGAGCATTAATAGCAATTCTTCTCAAACTATTTAAAAACATAGAAGAGGAGGGAACACTTCCCAACTCATTTTATGAGACCAATATTACTCTGACATGAAAACCAGACAAAGATATCACAAGAAAAAGAAAACTGTAGACCAGTAATTTATGAATATAGATGGCAAAAAAATACTACCAAATTGAATCCAGCAATATTTAAAAGGGATTCTACACCATGACCAGGGAGATTTATTTTAGGAATGCAAGTTTAGTTTGCCATCCCCAAATCATTAATTAACATAATATACCATATCAGTAGAATAAAGGACCAAAAACAAACAAACACACTGTCATCTCAATAGGTGCAAGAAAAAGCATTTGACAAAATTTAACATCCCCTTGTGATAGAAACACTCAACAAATCAGGGATACAAGGGTACTCTCTTAACATGAAAAAGGGAATTTATGAAATACCCACAGTTAACATCATATTCAATGGTGAAAGACAAAGATTTCCTTCCCAAGGGGAGGCACAAGAGAGGGATATTTCTTTCCATTTCTATTCAGTGAAGTACTGGAAGTTCTAGCCAAGGCAATTAGGGAAGAAAAGGTAATAAAAGGCATTTAAATTGGAAAGGGAGAAATAAAACTATCTCTATTTCTAGATGGCATGATCTAATATAAAAAGTTTCCAAAAAACCCACCCCCAAATTATTAGAACTATTTAAAATGTTTGGTAAAGTTGCAGGATACAAGATGAGCAAGCAAAAATCAGGTGTATTTCCATACACTATAAGTGAACAATCCAAAAATAAATTAAGAAAACAATTTCATTTACAATAACATCAAAAACATTAGAACTGCCTTTAAAAACTGAAAATAGAACTACCATATGACCCAGCAATCCCACTACTGGGCATACAGCCTGAGAAAACCATAATTCAAAAAGAGTCATGTACCACAATGTTCATTGCAGCTCTATTTACAGTAGCCAGGACATGGAAGCAACCTAAGTGTCCATCGACAGATGAATGGATAAAGAAGATGTGGCACATATATACAATGGAATATTACTCAGCCATAAAAAGAAACGAAATTGAGTTATTTGTAGTGAGGTGGATGGACCTAGAGACTGTCATGCAGAGTGAAGTAAGTCAGAAAGAGAAAAACAAATACTGTATGCTAACACATATATATGGAATGTAAAAAAAAAGATTCTGAAGAACCTAGGGGCAGGACAAGAATAAAGACACAGACATAGAGAATGGACTTGAGGACACGGGGAAGGGGAACAGTAAACTGGGTTGAAGTGAGAGAGTGGTATGGACATATATACACTACCAAATGTAAAATAGATAGCTAGTGTGAAGCAGCTGCATAGCACAGGGAGATCAGCTTGGTGCTTTGTGATTAGGTAGAGGAGTGGGATAGGGAGGGTGGGAGGGAGATGCAAGAGGGAGGAGATATAGGGATATATGTATATGTATAGCTGATTCACTTTGTTGTAAAGCAGAAAATAACACACCATTGTAAAACAATTATAGTCCAATAAAGATGATAAAAAAATATTAGGACTCTTAGGAATATATTTAACCAAGGAGGTACAAGACTTGTACACTGAAAACTACAAAATATTGTTGAAAGAAATTTAAAAAGATATGGATAGACCTATAGAGCAATAGAATAGAATTGAGAGTCCAGAAATAAACCCTCATATCAATGGCAAGTTGAGTGTCACAAGAGTACAAAGGCAATTCAGTGGGGAAAACATAGTGTTTTTAATAAATAGTGATGTGATCACAAGACATCCACAAAAAAAAATTAAGTAAAATTGGACCCATACATCACCCATATACAAAAATTAACTCAAAATAGACCAAAGACCTAAATGTAAGAGCTCACACTATAAAACTCTTAGAAGAAGACAGAGGAATAAATCTTAATGATCTTGGGATAGGCAATGGTTTCTTAGATGTGACCTCAAAATCACAAAGAACAAAAGAAAAAAAAGATAAGTTGGATATCACCAAATTGTGCTTTATAGAAAAACATTAAGAAAATTAAAGGGCAACTTAAAGTATGTGAGAAGAAAACTGTACATCCATCATAACCTGTTATCTAGAATATATAAAGAACACTCACAACTCAGTAATAAACAGACAACCCAATTTTAAAATGGATAGAAGATCTAAATTGACAGTTCTCCAAAGACATACAAATGGCCAATAACACATGAAAAGATGCTCAAATTATTAGCTATCAGGGAAATGCACATGTAAACCACATGAGATACCACTTCATGCACACAAGAACGGTTATAATAAAAAAATCAGATAATAACAAATAAAAAATGTTGGTGAGGAAGTGGAGAGGTTGGAACCTTCATATGCTGCTAAATGTAAAATTCTTCTGCTGCTTTGGGAAACAGCCTGGCAGTTCCTCAAATGTTTACACATAGGGTTACCAGCCATTCTTCTTTACTCAGGAGAAATTAAAACATGTGCACACAAAATCTTGTGTGAATGTTTTATGAAAGTTCATAGTAGCATTGTTCATATTAGCCAAAAAGTGGTTACAACACAAATGCCCATCAAGTGATGAATGAATAAACAAAATGTGCTGTATCTATATAATGAAATATTTCTTGGCAATAAAAACGAATAAAGTACTGGTATGCAACAATGTAAGATGAAAACCTCGAAAACATTACACTAAGCGAAAAAAGTCAGTCACAAAGGACCATATTGTGTGATTCCATTTATATAAAATGGCCTGAGTGGGCGAATCTACAGGCACAGAATGTAGCTTAGTGGTTGCCTGGGGCTGAGTATGGGGAGCCACTGGTGTTAGGGGTGATGGCTGTGTGGTGCAAAGCTTCTTTGTGGGGTAACAAACTGTTCTAAAATTTATTATGGTGATGCATGCACAAGTCTAGGAATATACTAAAAGCCCTCAAGTGTACACTTTAATTAATTAATTAATTTATTTATTTATTTTGACCGCGCTGTCTGGCTTGCGGGATCTTAGTTCCCTGACCAGGTATCAAACCCACGCCCTCTGCCGTACAAGCACAGAGTCGTAACCACTGGACCGCCAGGGAAGTCCCAAGGTGTACACTTTAAAAGGATGAATTCTATGACACGTTACTTATACCTCAATAAAGTTGTTTTAAAAATGGAGTTAATAAATAGTATGAGAAGTTGGACTTCTCTCTCAAAAAAGTCAATATAAGTTGCTTCTACAAAACTCACTTATTTTTTTGTTTAGGCATGTATTATATACATGAAACATTTTCATTCTCCTTAATATAGTTAAGACTCAAGTTGGAATAAAATGACCCAATATTAACTGGCTCCTTTATGTACCTACAAAATAAAATGTTAACAAGTGGCAATTAGAGCACTCCAGCCAAAATGCACCCTGCTAAGGATGATTTAACAAGCCACCGCATTTTCTCACTTTGAAATTGAAGATTTGCCTGTGATTACCTTTCTGTTAAGTTTGGCAGGTTGTTTTCTGCCTAGTTTTATCATCATTTTACCACTTAAACGTTTAGTGTAATGTCAAATAATGGTTAAGCATTGTTAACTGGAATACTGGGTCTCCTTGCCCTTAAATCAACTTAAGTGTTACAGAATAAGTGTTCTTTACAGTAAATCGGTGACACTTTTACATCAAACTATTTAGTTGAAATAAGATGCATTGAAATGTAAAGTTTTTACCCTATCATTTTTTATTGTAATTTAAAAAAATAAATTTATTTATTTATTTTTGGCTGCATTGGGTTTTCGTTGCTGTGCGTGGCTTTCTCTAGTTGTGGTGAGCAGGGGCTACTCTTCCTTGTGGTGCATGAGCTTCTCACTGCAGTGGCTTCTCTTGTTGTGGAGCATGAGCTCTAGGAGTGCAAGCTTCAGTAATTGTGGCAGGAGGGCTCAGTAGTTGTGGCACACGGGCTTAGTTTCTCAGTGGCATATGGAATCTTCCCAGACCAGGGTTCAAACCCATGTCCCCTGCACTGGCAAGCAGATTCTTAACCACTGTGCCACCAGGGAAGTCCCTATTCTAATTTTATAGTGAGTGTCTTCATAGCAAAAGGAAGTCTCAGGTGAAAGCAGTCTCATTTTCATGATCAAATATGTTTCCCTTAAGTCCATTCATTTTCATTTTATTCCATATGCATTGACTAATTCTCTCTCCTATTACTCTGCATGGGGCACTGTTGGGTAACAGGGGGGACTAACTTGAGAGTCACATTTGTTGACTAGAAGCATGACCTTGTATGAAGAGAGAATGAGCATTTGACCACCATGTTTGGTGTTTTACATATGGTATTAAGTCCTTACCACACTCCTCTATGACAGATTTTATCATTACCATTTAATAGAGGAAAAGCCTGAACTTAGGGAAGGTGAACATTGAAGATACCAACACTTTTTTTTCCCTCAGACTAATTACTAACTTCTGTGTTTGAGCTAAGATATTGGTCAGTCAGTTCCTAAAACCATTAAATAAACTCAAATGTGAGGGAAAATATTGATAATTCAAAGGGTATTAATGTGTGATTTTATCTGAGAACAATATTTAAAGAAAATTGTTTAATAAAAAGTTGCTATCCAAAAAAAAAAAAAAAAACCCAACAACAAAAAACCCCACAATAATAAAGCACTCTTAAACCACACACACACAAAAGTTGATGTACAGGTGCCCAAAAGAGTGTTTAGTTTGTTTTGTTTGTTCTTCCGTGTATTTTTTTTTGGTGTATTTTTAATGAGATTACTTGGGTGATATCACATATGGCCAAGTCCTCGTGATTTAAGCAGTTCCAATCTAGTTAGTTTTTCTTTTCCTATTTTGTTAGTCTTCCCTTTGGCCCTCTTACTTCTTGTTGGCAACAATCTCACTTCCAGGAAGTGTAGACTCTGAAGGAGAGAGGGCAGTAAAGCGCAAATCTTCACTAAGCTGATGGAACACAAGTTGAACAAAAACCTATAGACTTGGGCTTCCCTGGTGGTGCAGTGGTTAAGAATCTGCCTGCCAATGCAGGGGACACAGGTTTGAGCCCTGGTTCGGGAAGATCCCACATGCTGCGGAGCAGCTAAGCCCATGCACCACAACTACTGAGCCTGTGCCCTGGAGCCCACGAGCCAAAACTACTGAAGCCCGTGTGCCTAGAGCCCATGCTCTGAAACAAGAGAAGTCACCACGATGAGAAGCCCATGCACCTCAAAGGAAAGTAGCCCCTGCTGGCAGCAAGTAGAGAAAGCCCACACGCAGCAATGAAGACCCAACACAGCCAAAAATAAAATAAATGAAATAAATTTATTAACAAAAAAACCCTATAGACTTTATGACAAGCTGCCCAGTTTTCCATTATTACAGGTAATTGGAAACCAATTATGATTACGTAAATTTCATTTTTTTCCAATCTCATCAATATCATCTGTTGGTTACATTTTCCATCAAGACCTCATCAGAGAATCTAAAACTTCAGCCCTATTACCCTGTCTGTGTCTGCTCACTAAACTTGGCCTAGGTCTACCTGGAAGGTCACCACAGCTGGGTCTTCCTGCATATTCCTGTCTGAAGGATCCTTCTAGTGCCTTCTGCAGCTAAGCCTGAAGGTAACCTCTCAGGAGCCACCCTCAACTCCTTTTACTTGTCTCATGGAAGAACAATTCTGAGTTGCCCTACACAGTCTCTCAGTGCCCCCCCAGCAGGATCGAGCCCCAATTGACTACAGAGTTAATGATCTCATTAACACACACTTATTTAATCATTTTCCTTTCTTTCCTGTCTTATTCCTCTACTCCTTCATCTTGTTTCCTGGATCACCTCCCAAAGAAACTATCTGCATCCAAATCATTGTCTCAAAATCTATTTTTTTAAAAATTTAATTTTAGGGGGACACCCAAATTAAGAGACTGATTCAGAAATTACCTTCTCTATTTATATGAGACATCCAGAAAAGACAAATTTATAGAAACAGAAAGTAGATAAGTGGTTGTCTAGAGCTGGATGTGGGAACAGAGATTAATCATAAATGGGTGTGAGAGATCTTTTTAGGGAGGAAAATACTCTAAAACTCAGGTGGGGATGGTTGAACCACTCAATAAAGATAGTAAAAATCATCAAACTGTACACTTGAAATAGGTGAATTTTATGATACATACAATATACCTCAATAAAGTTTTTTAAGAAATTACCTTATTTTACACAGAGAGATGGTACGATCTAAAGAGCTAAAGTGCTCTAAGTTACACAGCAAATACAGGCCAGAGAAAAGAATAGAGTTTCAGGCCATTTGATTACTCTGATTCATTACTTTTGATTCATCTGTGGACAAATAATCTTGCTTTAAATCATTAAAAATTAAAGTACATGAAAAAAGTGAAAAAGCACCAATTAAACCAAGTATCAGTACATTTATGACACCAATTATAATAATGATTTAGTTAGTGCTTCCTGTAGGTTAAATAATTTACCTAGGTTATTTCATTTAATTTCACAAATGGGCCATAAGGTAGGGATGACTACTATCTCTTTGTTACACATGGAGAAATAGAGCTTGAGAGAAGGTAAGTGACTAATACTCACATGAGGCTGAGTGGGAATTCATCCATATTTGTCACCAGACACCAGAGTGCATATTCATCGTGAATATATTATACCACTTCTGCTGGTGACTAGGATTTCTTTCCCCTCTTACCACTCCAGCATGACCAGAGAAAGGCAAAGCTCCATACCTCGCTGTTGAGTTTGTTTATTTGCTGCTTGGTCTCCTCTGCTTTGATGAAGAGGACAGCAGCTCCAACCTCTGGGTCTGGAAAGTGACACAAACGCAGAATGAGTCCTTCAGGAATAAACCTCATATTTCAGAACTGGGGCAGTTAGAACAGGGAAGGAAGCCCAAGCTACCTTCAACCTTTCCTGATGTTGGTGCACTGTAGCTTCTGTCTCCCTAGTTCTTCTCTGGATGGCACCTGGTGAGCTCTTTGGAACTAGGCACACAGCATGGTGGTGACTGTGGCCACACTTACTGGATGTGTCCATGGCCACCCTCCCCCTCTCCTGAACACAATCCTACCATGTGTCCAAATGGCACATGTTCCCTTCTTTGACCATTTTCCAAAAATATATCACAGCCAGTGTCCAAGCCATAGAAAAAAGATACTCTTTTTCTCCTCTCTTCCCTTTCCAGATTTTGAGTCCTGTACCCATGAGAGCATTTTCCTCCCACCTCTATTAAAGCTGCTCATCCCCACTGCATGTTTTCTCTTTCTTCTAGTGTTGCTCTAAAAGGTAATTTCTCCCATTTCCTGGGTCTCTCATCTCCACTTTTTCTCTACCTTACTTTTACAAATATATTTCACATCTGTCAGGAGCAGAAGCACAGATGAATCATTGCTAGCTAGACTGGAAAGGATTTGATATACAGAGGTATCTATATCTATATCTATATATGTCGTGTACATATATCATGATGACTATCCTAATATCCTAATTCTGGTCAATTATGTGTAGAAAATTTGTCTGTGGGAGAAAAAAGTCGCTCAAAACAATCCAAAGTGTCAGAGTAGTAAAAGCTCCGTTTGCTGAGATATTTTGCAAAGTTAATCTATTCATTCAATGAATGATAAGAGATCACCTACAACAGGCTAAACCTCCTTTAGATGAGACAGAAATAAAGAAAATATATTGAACTTCATGGGGCTTTGAGTTTAGCTGGGAAAAGAGACATTGAAAAAGCAATTATGGGGCTGCCCCGGAGGTGCAGTGGTTAAGAATCTGCCTGCCAATGCAGGGGGCATGGGTTCGAGCCCCGGTCTGGGAAGATCCCACATGCCATGGAGCAACTAAGCCCGTGCGCCACAACTACTGAAGCCCGTGCGCTTAGAGCCCATGCTCTGCAGCAAGAGAAGCCACCACAATGACAAGCCCGTTCACCGCAATGAAAAGTAGCCCCTGCTCGCTGCAACGAGAGAAAGCCCACGCACAGCAATGAAGACCCAATGCAGCCAAAAATAATAAATAAATAAATAAATAAATACATTTATATTTAAAAAAAGCAATTATGCAATAGGTGTGGATTTCATACTAAGGGCAGTAGGAATCCATCTCAGGATTTTAAGCATAGGAATAGCGTAATAAGAATAAATTTGTACTTTTTTAAAAAGTTCACTCTGTATGGAGAACAGTGTGAAAACAGAGAAGAGACTTTGGAAGCAGCACAGGCAAGAGTGAATGTGGCAGGGAAAAGTGTGGTGGAAGGAAGGATAGAAAGTCTCAGAACTGAGAGATATTTAGGAGGTAAAGTCAAGAATATTTGTTGCTTGAATGGGTGAGTATTGGGGTAAATGTTGGGAAAAGGGAGAAGAGGAGGCCAAGGGGTGTGGCAGGACCAGAAATACTAGGTGGATGACATGATGACGTCCTGTGAGCCAACAAGGAAAACTTCCTGTTGGGACCCACCATCAGCTTCCATAGCAAATGCTCACATCTGGTTGACTAGAACTATGATTTCTGTGCTTCTTGCCCAGAGCAGATATAAGTCCATTACATGGATGAATCATGATTGTTGACTGACATCTGCATTCCTCTCCTCACCTTCCCACCTCCCACCATCGTCCTACCATGGAGTCTTACTCTTCCATCTTCCCAGAAGATGAGTGCTGGGAAGAACTGTTAATTGAGATAGAAGACTGGTATTCTACCAACCGGAGACATACTCCCAGAGCTGTACATTCAGAAGTATTTCTTGGGCTTGGCTTTGCCCATGGAAGGATTCACCAATTAGCAGGAGATCCTGACACAGGGATCTGCCTTGCATCTGGTGACTGTTTGGGATCGCCTATGTTCATTATTCTCTATCAACTACAGGTGCGTCTTCTTTTAGAAGTTGTCATTTCTGGCCTTCATCATGCTGACAATTCTTTTGTGGGCAATGAACTCAAGAATGAAAGGGAGAGAGAGGGGCCTGGGCTAGGTTTGGGGGTACTTTACATTAATTCACCATCCCTAGAGGGTAGTACTTCATATAGTTCCCCATCATTTTCGATATTCTTACATACTTCTGAAGATATTTATCCCTGGCAAACTGCAAGTACATAACCACTTACCCAATAAATTGGTTAAGTATAACAAATGTTCCTACAGTCTACACCCAACACAGCATTTCCTTTGGGTAATATTGTTTCTGTGGATTAGTCTGCATTTATAATAGGAAAACATGGTTACCCTCTGATGAAGAGCAGAAATTTGAGTCTCCTCCTGACACACCATTTACCTGGGCTGGTAAGCTGCAGGGTGTTGAGCCTGGATGGAGGAACCATTACAAATGCTATCTTAATAACTTGGAGGTGGCACAGACCCAAGTCAAATTACTCTGTGGCTTTGGTAAAGTTCCATCACATGGAGAATACCCCGAGAATGGGGAGGCAAAAATTGCCTATAACAAACATTACAAATTATAAAGACATATCACCCCTTGAGAGAAGATTAAATATAGAGCTTACCTCCAAGAGGAGGAGAAATTCGGGGCTCCAGTCTGACTCGTTCAGAGCCAAAGTCAAAAGACTGGCTTTCCTCACTACAGTTTCCATCTTCAATTCCATCAACAATCCTGTTTAAAATAACAAGGATTGGCTAGTTGCACATTTATATTCATGGGTTCCAGTATTCCTAGAAGACTTGAAAAATCTTGTGTTAAATTTCTAAATTCTAGACACTCTAGAGCTGGGCTATCCAATATGGTAGCCATTAGCCTTATACGGCCATTGAGCACCTGAAATGTGCAAAAAGAGATGTGCTGTTAGTATAAAATACACACTGGATTTTGAAGATTTTAGTAAAAAATGTAAGTTATTTAATTAGTAATTTTTTATATTGTTCACATTTGAAATGCTAGTATTTGGGGCATATTGAGTCAAATAAAATATCTCATTAAAATTATTATTAAATAATTGCACATGTGTGTGTTTACTTTTTAAAGATGTGGCTACTGGAACATTTAAAATTACTCATGTGGCTCACAATTTTAGCTCATGCTATATTTCTATTGAACAGCAATGCTATAGATCTTAGACTCATTTATTCTCAGATTCAAAACCTTAAGCTACAGAAGTTCTCTTATCTAAATTTATATTAATTCACTACTCTATCCAGAATTAAAGAGTTTTGATGTAAAGTTTACAGCATCAGAGAAAGTAACTTTGAAAACATCTTTGCTCTGGACGTGGACAAAACTCTGAAGTGAGAGTTGAAGAATTATATTTAAATGACTATTAGGACTCTAGTTAATCTTCTCTCCTTGGTAAATAATATCTAACAGACTCATTATTTTTTAAAAAAATGAACTTATTGTAGAAAATGTAAACATAAAGGTAGCAAAAATCTGAAAGGAAAAATCAACTGTCATTCACCACTACTGTTAACATCTTGGTGTGTTCTCAAAATCTTTTTCTAGATATAAAATAAAATATGTTTCTTCATAAGTGTAGAATAAGTTGTACATGAAATTTTCTTTTCCAGCTCTGATACATTTTTCCCCTATTTATAATTTAGTATTTTTTATTTTAGAGAAATTTTAGGAAGGAGAAGAGTTAAGGAATGTTTTCAAATCACCATCTCCAACTGAATTCCTGAACATTTAATATCCACCTACTTTTCATTAACCCTGTTTTGCTTATTTTCCCCTTAATATTTTCTCTAAATGGATAAGTTGTGTTTTTCAAATGACTAACTAAATATGTAGTATATCAGAAACATCTCTTGCCTTATAAGAAGAACAACAGAGTTTGAATCTATATTTCAAAACTCAAATTTCTGAGATTTTGGACAAAATATGTAATCTTCAAAATACTTAACATTTCTTACAACTTTATAGTAGGGATAATACAAACTACTTTATAGGATTCCTGAAAAGACTAAAGGTAATAGTAAATGAAAAATTACCTAGCTGAGTACATGAGACTAGGAATCACTCAATATGTTTTTTCTTGTCTATTTTTTTTTTTTTTTGTGGTATGTGGGCCTCTCGCTGTTGTGGCCTCTCCCTATCTGGCTGAAGGGGCCAGAAATAAAACTAAGTTCAGGGCCTCCCTGGTGGCGCAGTGGTTGAGAGTCCGCCTGCCGATGCAGGGGATACGGGTTCGTGCCCCGGTCTGGGAGGATCCCATATGCCGCGGAGCGGCTGGGCCCGTGGGCCGTGGCCGCTGGGCCTGCGCGTCCGGAGCCTGTGCTCCGCAGCGGGAGAGGCCGCGGCGGTGAGAGGCCCGCGTACAGAAAAAAAAAAAAAAAAAAAACTAAGTTCAGTCATCCACAATAATGAAGCAAATACTATGGGAAATGAAGACCAACACTTCATTTCCTTCATAATTTCCACTCATTGCTTCATGAAACTTTTGGTAAGATCAGATACTGAGGGGATAACAATACGGACTTTGTTCCATCTCTTTTGTTTTCATTAGAAATTTATGTTATAAAATTACAATGTAGAAATATACATCTATAAAAATAGGTAGAGCTAAATGGATAAAGGGAGAAAAGAAAGAATTTGGAACACTTAATGGACCCTTTTGAGAATGTGACTAAAATTATTTATTCTCATCTTGCATACACCCCCACATAGAGTCAAAAATGGCGCACAAAAATTTAGGGAAGCTGAAGCATTGAGGCTAGGAACCTGTGTGGCAGAAAGGCCCAGAAGGCTGACTCATTTACTAGCCAGGTACTAGTGTGAATACAATGCAGCCAGTTTCACCTGGGAAAGAATTCTATGATGTGAACTCTCACCTTGGACTGAGGTCTGGGGGTCCAGCATTGTTCAAAGTTGAAAGTTGCAATTTCAAGTTCTTCTCTTTTCTTTTACCATGGTTAGGGGCGTCGGCTTCCTGTTTGTTTTTGGGGGAATTGGAACTAGAGACTCTGATAGGTGAGTGAAATGGCACTGTTCCCGAGGCCAGCTGCTTCAGGCTTAAGCCAAGATAGCTCTTACTGCTTCCAGGCTTCTTGCTACGGGAAGAGGAAGATCCCCTTGTGTAGATGGGAGAGAGGGAAGCAGTCTCCTCATCCTCCCGGTCCTCCTCCTCTTCCTCATCTTCCACAATGGATGGGAGTCTCTTCTTGATGCTGCCATTTCCCTTGGGCTCTGACTAAATCAGAGGATAATATAGATGAGTACAGATTGTGAAGACTTCTTGAGAGGCATATCATTCATGCTGCAGGGCCCATCTGAACAAAGTCAGATCCCCTAGAGCCTTTAAAATGGAAGACCTCACAGATTTTGCTCTTATTTATTCAGGTGTTCAAAGTCTCTCATACTGTAGAGTACAGGGAACTCTACTCAATATTCTGTAATAACCTACATGGGAAAAGAATCTGAAAAAGAATTATTCACTTTGCTGTACACCTGAAACTAACACAACACTGTAAATCAACTATACTCCAATAAAAATTTTAAACAAAACGAAACAGAAATAGACTCACAGAAATAGGAAACAAACTTAAGATTACCAAAGGGGAGGGGGGTAGAGGGATACATTAGGAGTTTGGCATTAAAATATACACACTGCTATATATAAAATAGATAACCAACAAGGACATCCTATATAGCACAGGGAACTCGATTCAATATCTTATAATAACATAATGGAAGAGAATGTTAAAAAAGGATATATATATATATATATATATATATATATCACTTTACTGTACACCTGAAACTAATACAACACTGTAAATCAACTATATTTCAATAAAAGATGTTAAAAATCTCCCCATTTCTGATCTCGGCTAGGTTTACTCTCTCTGCTTTCCTGGTGTTAGCCCACAATCCTCTTCTTGGTCTTTTAAACTCTCTTGGTGGTGACCTATGTAAAAGGTGCATTTTATCAGGTTTGCATTGAGGTTTTAATCAGCCTGTCATTTATAATAGCATATGATGACATGTTTTTAGGAATAAGACATTTTCAATGTTACTGGAAAGTCTTAGGCCTTGATAGTTTATTTAATTTATTTATTTCATTTTTCAGGTATCCTCATCATTTTATTTTTTATTTTATTTTTTATTTTTTTTATTTTTTTTATTTTTTTGCGGTATGCGGGCCTCTCACTGCTGTGGCCTCCCCCGTTGCGGAGCACAGGCTCCGGACGCGCAGGCTCCGGACGCGCAGGCTCAGCGGCCATGGCTCACGGGCCCAGCCGCCCCACGGCATATGGGATCCTCCCAGACTGGGGCACGAACCCGTATCCCCTGCATCGGCAGGCGGACTCTCAACCACTTGCGCCACCAGGGAGGCCCATCATTTTATTTTTATTGAAGTGTTGTTGATATACAATATTATATAAGTTACAGGTGTGCGATATAGTGATTCACAATTTTTACAGGTTATATTCCATTTATAGATATGATAAAATATTGGCTATATTCCCTGTGTTGTACAACATCTCCCTGTAGTTTACTTTATACCTAGTAGTTTGTACCTCTTACTCCCCTACCTGTATCTTGCCCTTCCCCCTTCCCTCTCCCCACTGATAACCACTGGTTTGTTCTCTGTGTCTGTGAGCCTGCTTCTTTTTGGTTATATTCACTAGTTTGTTGTATTTTTTAGATTCCATATATAAGTGATCTCATACAGTATTTGTCTTTCTCTGTCTGACTGATTTCACTTAGCATAATTGGGTCTTGATATTTTAAAGTTACAGGGTCCTCAGTGGAACTTTATGTGGAGATCAACCAGCAAAATTATATTATTTTTGAGAATAAAACTCTTTCCTATTTTGGACCATAGATGGAAGAAGACCAGAAGTGTCCTCAGCTCTCCTTGTTCTCACAAGTCAGGTGGCAGGAAGCACAGCAAACCATTTGGTCCTCTCACCTTGAAGAGCCTTAGGAAAGGAAAGGGAGAGTTTTGCAAACTCTTCTGTAGGATTCCTGCCTGGGCTCCTTCAACCTTACAGGCTTAGAAGAAACAAAGGAGAGGATGGGAAAGGATGAAGGAGGGGATAATGAAGGGGCAGGAAAGACAAGGTAGCAAAGGCTAAGCTGATGGCCCTCAACAGAGTCACTCTAAGAGTATGTGCTTCTTGCTCTGCCCCAGACATGGCCTCCCTGCTCCAAAAAGTCAGTTCATTTTTCTGTGCCTCAGTTTCTTTTGAGGATACAATCATTTATACCTGCTTATCAATAATTCATAATAAAAATAAACTGAAAAGACCTAAGAATACTATTTAAATGTCATGAGCTGTCATGGTTATTACTTCTTCTCAATAAATAGTTGTTTTATTGGTATATGAATTTTATTGTAACAGTTATAATTACATATATATATATATATATATATATATATATATATATATATATATGTATGTAACAAAAAAATGAACTTGAATCTGTAGTGACTGACAGGCCCATTCACCTATTTAGTTGAGGCCATAGCTGTAAAGTAAAATGATCAGTTCACTTAGGAAGGTTTTTTTTTTTTTTTTGTATTTTAATCTTTTAATTAATTAATTAATTGGACTGTGTTGGGTCTTTGTTTCTGTGCGAGGGCTTTCTCTAGTTGCGGCGAGTGAGGGCTACTCTTCATCGCAGTGCACAGGCCTCTCACTGTCGCGACCTCTCTTGCTGCGGAACACAGGTTCCAGATGTGCAGGCTCAGTAGCTGTGGCTCAAGGGCCCAGTTGCTCTGTGGCATGTGGGATCTTCCCAGACCAGGGCTCGAACCCGTGTCCTCTGCATTGGCAGGCAGATTCTCAACCACTGCACCACCAGGGAAGCCCTGTATTTTAATCTTATGGGTCAAAATTTCTTGAGGAAATGGAATTATTAGAGTCATCTTTCCAGCTAGATGTGATTATTTTAATTAATGGTAAAGCTATTAGTTCTTTATTCAATAGTCATGGTTTTGCTTTTATTTATTTATTCTTTTTTCTTCACAGCATTTTAAATTCTGTGCTTTTAATAAAAGATGGACCCATGTGGAATTGCAGAGGAACATTTGTATACTAGTATTGTAGAATAGAAAAGTGAGCTCACCCAGCTAAAGATACAACAGGGCGAACTTATCACAGAAATTAAAATCATTGAGTACATTTTCTAATTGGACTTCTGTTTACATTTGCATTGGCAATTTAACCATTCCTTTGTTTCAAGGAGGCTCTCTTGGCTCTAACAGAATCTTCTGACTATGGCCACAAACTATAAGATGTTTGTACTTCTACAAGTTCATTTAATTTTCATACTTCCATGCTTGGCACCTTGGATAATTTGCTTAGGTACTGACTCTTGTGACTGGGACAACCAACACGATTTATACGAAGAATTCATTAACCCGTGGACCATCATTGCAGACAATACCCAAATTTATTATTATTAAATACCCAACCCCACATGCAGCCTCTGTGCAGGAGGAGTACCGGTTACTTTCTTCAGGCCATCGGTATACCCTCCTCCCTCGTGTCACTGGATTCACCTGTATATACATGGCCACAAAATTCAACCACAGATCTTTTCCTTCTCTCTGACCCATCTCTTCCTTTCCCTCTCATCCTTCTCATGAATGCTCCCATGAGGGCAATGAGGTTTTATCCCCACAGTCAAAGGAGTCTCTAATTTTGCTCATGACATCTTGCTGGGATAGTCATTTCAAACTCATGAATGAGTCTTGACTAAATGTGTCTTGACTAAAAGGAAAGCAGAATAAAGTCTAGTGGTGGAATGCATATGTTTTGGGTCACACAGTCTTAAGAGTCCTGTGACTTACTAGCTATAACCTTGGTCAGGTAATGTTATTGTTTAAAGCCTTGGTTTCCTCACCTGTAAATTGGCAATAATGTGAGGAAAAAATTAGGTATTAGATAATGGTAGTTACACCCTTAGTGATATGCACTGAATGTGCTTAATTAAATGCTTGCCCTTGTGATGATGGTGATGATCATGAAGAAAAAGGAAACAAAATTTAAATCAGGGCAGGTCTTACAGATAATGTTGTGATATTTTACATAATCTTATTTTACATAACTTCTTTCTTAGTTAACAGAACTCTTAGCAATGCACCTTGTCCAGAGATCACCTTTTTCAGACCCCTTGCCACTTGGTTTGGCCATAAGGCCAAATTCTAGGATGATAGTATGCCAGTGGACAGGTTATAGGGAAATTTTAGGAAGGCTCCTAGAAGGAGGGGAGCATCTATCTTGCTCTTTTACTTTACTTTAGTTTCTAGTCTGGAACACTGATGAAATGAATGGATCTCCAGCAGCCATCTGAGAGAATGAGGAGAAGGAAGGCATAAGTTGAGGATCATTAAGCAGAAAGAGGAAATCTCCAGGCCTACTGACACTGTTATATTGCTCACCTCTGGCCTTGTCCATGAGAGAGAAATAAATATCTATTGTATTGAAATCCCTGTTATTCTGGTAGTTTTGATACTGCAAATGAACTTAACCTTAATTATACAGATTTTTTTTTTGAAAGTTAAGGATGGTGTATTCTTGGAAGGGATGTTCATTTTCAGAGTGCTATGGCGGGGTGAGGAATTCAGATGGGAAAATCCAAAAGGAGGCTAAATTTCTCTTCATGAGAAAGAGAATATAGGAAAGGTCTGGTGGAAAAGATGTAATGAGGAAAAGATGCCTGTTGAGAAGAGTTTAAATGTAACGACAGTTTTGCTAGTTCCTGAAGAGGGATTTTGCAGAGATGAGAGAGAAAAGACAACTAGTGGCAGGGAGGAACGTGGTTGATAGCACTGAGATGTTTTAAGAGCTTTAAAAATGTTTCTCAATAACAACTGTGTTTGCTTCCCACCCCAACCATCTTCAGTCCATTATCAACGTCTTTGTAACGTGCTGTGTAATTGGATTTATTTGTGCACCTCTGTATGCATGTGTGTCTGTGTGTGTATGCATGTGTGTGAAAGTTGGGGGATTCTGCTTCAAGAGGGTACAGAGCAAGAAAAGGAGCTGTTTACAGGGTTTCTGTCACGGGATTATTGGTAATAAAGTTCTAGGTCATAAATTGGACAAGTTTCTGTTTGGGGGGAAAGTTTTCTGTGAAATTGGAGGGTTCTTAAAAGTTGGGACTGACTTAAAAGCTCAATTCTTCTAAGATCAATACCCCAGGACTCTGTTACTCTGGGCAGGTTTTGGTGACAAACTATGCTTTAACAATAGCTCTAAGATCCTTAAATAGACATATGAGTTTCAACCTTTCTCTATTCCCAAACTCATGAAAGTCATTGCCACGTCTCTCTCAAGTGCTTTAGGGGAAGTCAAAAATGAATACATAGCATCCTCAAGGAGGAGACATATTTGTTGGAAATCCCACAAATTTTAGATAAATATTTTGCTCTTTGGCAAAAAGCCATACCTGTGAGACCGTAGATTTGTTCGATAATCTTGATATCACCTGAAGGAACAAACAAACAAACAGAAGTTGTAACAATCATTTACACCTTCTTGGTGGTTTGGGACTGAGTGAAATGGAGACAGGGAAAGAGATGAAAGTTCAGAGGCTGTGCGGGGGAGATGGGCCACCTGCATGGGCCAGAGAAGAGGAAATACCTCCTGAGAGATGCTGGGAACATCTCCCACACCTCACCCTCTAGGAACTCTACTGACCAGAGTGTGTAATAAAGAAAAGGGAGCAGCAAATTGACTGCCTAGTACAGGACACCACACCCAGGAAATAGGGGTCAAAATAGTACACTCATAGGATACATTTTCCATCTTGATGATTTATTTGCTCTCTCTTTTATTTTTTCCATCTCCCTTATTCCTCTTTCTTGCCATTTTGCTAAATTATCTTATCTTCCATGATTTTCTCTCCGGTTCTGTGAAAAAAGAAATTGTGGAGGCGTTTCTTATTTAATCTCATTTCTTTATATTTATCCACCTCCCCTTTTTCTTTGGATACGGGTGGGGGTGATGAACTCTCTCTGTCCCATTTGTTTTACTCGCTATGATGTTCCCTGTGGACTAGGATTAAGTTCACGGTGGATACTAATTTTCAATTTAAGTGATTTGAAGATCCAATTGATTGTAAAAAAGAAAAAAAAATTCTGTCAATCAAATTGTGACATTGCATCAGTTATGACTGATCCCAATTTCAGAGACGGTAAAATGTGAAAAACAAATGTGTAACATAGAATCACTTAAGTTCAAAACACATCTTGCATAAAATCAAACTATGGTACTGTGGAGGAGTACATTAAAAAACATGCACTTTCCATGACGTACAAACAAGCTCTGGAAGTTATAACATATCTGGGAAATATGCTTCAGGTCTCATCCACATTGTTTTTTTGCTCAAATATACTTCTCTCATTTTAAAGTGGTAATAGATGCTATAAATTAACATAATTTTATTCCCATGAAAAAAAAAAAACTTGCACTTCAAAATGACCTGCCTAGTAAGTGAGACATATTTGGTAATTCTGTCACCCCCCCCACTGTTTTTTTTTTCTAGATGATTAGAGAAATAGATCTGCTATTATTTATACAAATGCCAGAATCATTATTGCTGTGCAAATATATGTTTCATCAACGTTTAATTTTATCAAAGCAGTCAACCCATTCTACATCTGTTTTGTTGTCTAAATATGCATTGATCAGTAGTACTGAAGACTTAAGTTTTGTAATAATTCCCTAAATGGTGACAGTAAAACAGCTGAATAATTAAAAATGTGGAAAATAAAACAAAATTACAGTGTCGTTGCTACTGTGGTAGACACAAAAAATGGGTTTTTGAAAAGCTTTTCAGTTACAGCTTGGATGAAAGAAAGAACAGCCCTGGGATTCAGGAAGCCTGAACATCTCCAGGTCAGAGATGCTCTCTAAGGGATTAGAGAAAGGCACTGGCTTTAGCACTTGCTGATTTGGGTGTGACTCCCAACCCCCATGGTTTATTACTAATATGAGTTCTGTCGAGTTGCTGAACCCCAAGAATGTTTTTCTATATCAGTGCTTCTCAAACTTGCAGGTTCTGATTCGGGAGGTCTGGGTGGAGCCTGAGACTCCAAATTCCAATGAGTTCCCAGATAATATGGACCTTGCTGGCCCGTGGGGTACACTTTGAGTAGTGAGATCTTATAACCAACGTCATTGTTATTATCATTCTATCAGCTGTCAATTCATTATGTATTCACTGTGATCAGCACCCTGGTAAATGCTCCCCAGCCATGACATCCACTAATTTTCATTACTAATCCTATGAGGTAAGTGCCCATTATGTAGCCAGCACTACTGTGATAGGCTCTCTGAATAAATCATTTAATTCACATATGGTATTAATCACATGTGTTTTATTTTATTTTATTAAAAAATTTCTTTTAAATCACAGGAAACTCAGATTTAATAACACTCAGCATACATGGAATAAGTTCACTTAGCAGTTGCTGTGGTTCATTTCACTTATAAGAGGCAAATATTTTTAAAGTACTCAACAGCAACAGTGAAAGCCCTCTCTCACCCTGATAGGAATGGATTTGTTATAGTTCTTCTAAATAGAATTAACCATCCTTGGAAAGATTTCAATCCAGTACTGAATTGTTTATGAAATGCCCCGTTATCTATTGTAATGTATTGTAAGTAGTCGAATTCTGTATATACTGCTATTTTCTGTGTCTGTTCATTGTTGTGAACTTATGTATGTTAGTGAAATAAATGTTCAGCTTTCATGTTGTTTCCTTAACATTTATAAATATAAGTATTAAGATATTTTCCCCCTCTTACGGAGAATAACAAACTTGGTGATGTTTTCCTTTCTGATGCAACCCAAAACCCTAGCTGTTCTGAAAAGGTTGGTGCATGCCGTTAAGACAGAATGAAATTACTCTTTTCATCTCTTAAGCAAAACACCCCTCTGCCATCCCCCTTCAAAACCACAGGTTTTTACTTGATATTCACAACTTTTGCACCACCATCAGTCAGTAATTTTCCAGGTGCCTTTAGTTTTAGACATTATAGAGCTCAAATACTGAGTCAAGAAGATTGATAAAATATAAAACATTTTCTGCTCAGCCACATTTGTAGGCAAGCATTTTCAGTGTCTATGTTCTGAGGAAGTCCATAATATCACATGTATTTTATTTTTTTTTATTTTTTTATTTTTTTTCTTTTTGCGGTATGCGGGCCTCTCACTGTTGTGGCCTCTCCCGTTGCGGAGCACAGGCTCCGGATGCGCAGGCCCAGCGGCCATGGCTCACGGGCCCAGCCGCTCCGCGGCATGTGGGATCCTCCCAGACCGGGGCACGAACCCGTATCCCCTGCATCGGCAGGCGGACTCTCAACCACTGCGCCACCAGGGAGGCCCGTCACATGTATTTTAAAAAGAATACTCTGATAGATGCATTCTGTTGACTAATACTTCATGCTAATCCAGATTCTGCCAAGTATGGAGAGTATTAGTTTAAAGGAAACCCAGTATTTTCAAGCTAGAAGTGACCCTAAAGAGTCTCTACTACAATGGTTTGTACACCTGGCAGACAATAGGATGCTTTGAGAAGTGTTCCTTTAAAAAATCAGGTTACAGGGCTTCCCTGGTGGCACAGTGGTTGAGAGTCCGCCTGCCGATGCAGGGGACATGGGTTCGTGCCCCGGTCCGGGAAGATCCCACATGCCGCGGAGTGGCTGGGCCCGTGAGCCATGGCTGCTGAGCCTGCGCATCCGGAGCCTGTGCTCCGCAGCGGGAGAGGCCACAACAGTGAGAGGCCCGTGTATCGCAAAAAACAAACAAACAAACAAACAAAAAATCAGGTTACAGAGTACCAGTTCCAATGAATCTCTTTCAGTTGGTGATGGGTGTGGGTCTCAGGTCTCCAGGTCAAGTTTGAAACCACTGAGTTTGTCCAACTCCCTAACTAGAGATGTGGAAACAGTGGCCCAGGAAGATGAGATGGCTTGCCCAATTCATGCAACAAGTTAGTGGCAGAACTTTTTCCCCAGAAACCATGCCTCCTGACTCTCAGTGTACCTTCCATAGAATCATGAGTTTTCTCAGATACCTCTTCCAATGGTTAATGCTGTTTCTTGGGCTGAAAGAAAAAATGCCTGACATACTATAGCATTTAATCTGGTTTGATGGTTGCCACAAATCCGACCCCCAAAACTCATGAGGCTAAGCTACCCAAACACCTCGTAAACCTTTTCTGAGTCACAGATCTTTTAGGAAATCGGATGAATTCTAGGCATTCTTTCCACAGCGGGGAGAAACATGGATACAGCCTTTGGATAGAAAATATTTATTGTTCCAGCTGCTTGAAGACTCAACGGTTTTGAGTTTTGAGGAAGGCAGCTTTCCAATTTTGAGTCCCTCCCACATGGAGTTTTTATACCTTTTAGACAATAAGAAGAACTGTTGGTAATCTCTAATGTGAATAATTAGGAAAAAAAGAAAGACTGAAGTCATAGAGGTTGGGAAGATAAAAGGGAAGTAAGTCAGACACAAGAGCAGGAAATGAGGTCCCTGCAATAAAGTTTTGAGAGAGATCAAGAAGGGTAAGGGTCAACCCGCTCACATCTTGGGATGGTGCCCTTCATTCCATCAGGAAGGAAGAAGCCCAGTGCGGGCAGAAGGGCTGAGGACACCGCCTGGCACAAAGTCATGACCAGAAGTAAGGCGTCATAATCTTGAAGACTAGGAAGAAACATTCTCAGCTTTGTTGCATTGGTTTTAAAAGTTTTTGTGTAGCTGTTCTCCTTTCCCCCCATCCTAACCACGTAAATTACTCTATCATTCTGTGAGTCTAGTAGGAACTTGAGAGAGAGGACTTTTGTGTTGTTTGTTTCTTAGGTTTAATGTTCTTAATTTTATTGCTTTTGGCTGAGACTTTACACCTCTCAATAACATGTTATACCCTACTATTTCTTTTTTTTAAAAAAAACTTTTAATCTTATATTGGAGTATAGTTGATTAACAATGTGGTGTTAGTTTCAGGTGTACAGCAAGTGATTCAGTTATACATATACATGTATATATATATATACATATACATGTATCTATTCTTTTTCAAATTCTTTTCCTATTTAGGTTGTTACATAATATTGAGCAGAGTTCCCTGTGCTATACAGTAGGTCTTTGTTGGTTATCTATTTTAAATACAGCAGTGTGTACATGTCAATCCCATACTCCCTAACTATCCCCCCTCCCTTATACCCTGGTAACCATAAGTTCATGAGACAGGACTCTTAAATTGGAAAAATACTGTTCACTGGCATCGAGGACCAGAGAGGAAAAATGGTCTCTTAGTCCTCATATAATTTGCTGCCAAAAAAAGCAAAACAAATCCACAACTTTTTTAACTGTGTAAAGAAGGTCCCAAGTTTTACTATTGAGCTTGAATTGCAAATGGAAATCAAATATACTAAAATTAATAGTCATTTTAGATGTGACACGTGCCATTGCATTCTTTAATGTTGTCTCTTTTATTGAATGACGACCCTTTTATAGAGCTTTCATAGGCTCATACCTGATCTTGGCCGTTCAACTCATTTTTCCCCTTAAGTTCTTAAAATTCCTGATAGTAAATTATTCTGATATTAGAATTTTTCTTTAACATCTTTATTGGAGTATAATTGGTTTACAATGGTGTGTTAGTTTCTGCTGTATAACAAAGTGAATCAGCTATACATATACATATATCACCATATCTCCTCCCTCTTGCGTCTCCCTCCCACCCTCCCTATCCCACCCCTCTACGTGGTCACAAAGCACCGAGCTGATCTCCCTGTGCTATGCGGCTGCTTCCCATTAGCTATCTATTTCACATTTGGTAGTGTATATATGTCCATGTCACTCTCTCACTTCATCCCAGCTTACTCTTCCCTGATATTAGAATTTTTATGAATTCTTTTAGCTGGGAAGGGAGCTCTTTGATTTCTTTTATCTATTCCCTCCACCCATTAAAATCCCTCTGCGTTCTGAGAGATGGCGGGGTGTGAGGCCCCGCCTTTCACGGGAGGCTAAAAGGCCACCTCTAGAAGGAACGTGAGTGGTTTCTCAGCAGTGATGAGGCATTACCAATAACTTCTCCTTACTCTCAAGCTCTTTTCAAGAGGCTGAACCACTAAGAAATTGACCACTGTGAGGCAGGAAGGAAGCAAAGGTGAGTGGAACCTACCACAAAGACCCAGGACTCCTAACAGTAACCCAGGGGGCCAGTAGCCCAAGGAAGGTAGGAAATCTATTTCCATTGTCTACTTGGCCCACAGGTAGGATTTATAAACCCCTGTGTGGTTTGCAAATGTCCTCTCAACTATGGAATCTCATAAGGCACGAAAGTGCCCTGGTGAGAATGTTATCTGCAGCTGATTGCTCAATCGGGAAATGAGATGTGAATTACAAGGCTCTTCTCTCTGACTGATTCATGACATTCTCTGCCTTGTTAATAATGCCACATTGATTAAGTCACAGAGCAGATTGAAGGAGCGTGCATGCCCATTCAGAAACAGGGATTATCACGGATTTTATCTTGTTCACGGGACAGCAATATTACCAGCATTTGTGGTTGTTTGGGATAAAGAGAACATGAATGAAGGAAACTTGCAAATAACCCCATAATTGTCATAGTTAAAATGTCTACTCTTACAAAAATCATAAATAATTGTCAAATCAGCAGGTCTCATTTCCTCATCTGCTTCTTTCTCTTGCAGACTCAACTGGAGGTGCCAAGAAGTAGTGAAGGACACCAATGGCAGATGGCAGATGGGAGGAATTAGAAACCTCTGGAGAAAGGATAGGTTTTGAATAGGGAGCATTCATCTTCAACTTAACATGTCTGAGAGGTCACCACCATCTAATCTAAAGAAGATATTTTAGAGGCTGGTCTGAATCCCTAAGTGGGTAATACAGTTTCTATTATGTTTTCTTTGCTTGTTCTGTAATTTAGAAACAGAAATGAGATTTTAATGAAAAGACTAATAATTTTGACATTTCCCAATTTCACCCGGGGCCTTGAGGTCAAGACAAACTATTAAGACTTGGAGAATTCTTTTCCCCTGGGTAATTGTTATTGCTCCTGGTGTGGGAAATATAAGTCAAGTAAGTGAGTCTTGAATTTAGCGCTTACTGATGTCCAGAGCTAGAGAATCAGCTCCTACAGTGTAGGAAGCAGCACAAAAACTTTTCACTGACGTATATTATGATGAAAGGTCTGTGTGTGGGGAACAGGACCCATTTAGGAGGTAATATAGCAGGGGGGTTAAGAGCTGGAATTTCCCTAGTCTTGTCACTTATTAGCCATGTAACCTTGGGAAGCATATTAATTGTAATAGAATAAGTAATGCTTAGGTAACAAATAATGTGCTAAATTTCAATGGGTTAACACAAATTAATTTTATGTTTCACTCTTTCTCTCAAAAATGATGATAATAACTAAACTTGTAAGGATTAAATGAAATACATACCTGTAAACTGAACCAATCTTGGAGACCAGGCTGGCCACATCTGATGTAGTGTCACATTAAGAGAAATGTAGTACAGCAACCAAAAGTAATTAAAAAATAATTCTAATCTTTTGGTCCATATCTTTCAAGAACCTTAGAGGCAATACGGTGATAAACCACAGGAAGACTTTTTTAAAATGACCCCTCCTTTTCTATTCCATTAGTGATAACAATGGTGCCTCTCCAAATTCTTTCACTGAAACTCTCCCCCTGGGTCCCTTCTGTTCTCTTCTGCTTCCCTCTGGCCATCGTGTCCAGCATTCCTGCCAGAGGTGGCCGCTAGGTGGTGCCATGCTTTCCAGGCCTCTCTTGTTTCTCCAGGGAAAGAAGGCATTTGGAACCTGCTGGGAAGTGTACAACTCTTATCACTTCAACTTAATGATCCACAAGGAATTCTCACCTAGAATTTATGGTGAAAAATGTCCTCACATTGTTGCATTTGGAAAGTATTTGGTCCAGTGTCTGGCATAAAGATAATTCCTGTTAATAAGTGGTAATTTTATTATTATTGATACATTGGTTATGAAGAAAACTTTTCTTTGAATTGAGCTGGTGAGGAATAGGGCATTATTAGCTAGGTGATGCAGAGCTAAACATTCACACAGATGGGTTTGTCCAACTTAAAAACTAACATATATATTTATTATATACACACATGTATAGGACTTCTTAACAAGGAGGCCATTAAACTTCCTAAATACAAGTTTCCCCCAAATTGTATATATTGTCAATGTCTTATTGACTATATTCATACCTGTGGAAAATTTGAAAATGCATCATTTTACTCAAGTGAAGCAGATAATTGGGTTGAGAGAGAAACGAATAGAATGTCAAGCTATTACGTTTTATAAAGTATTCCACCCAGTACTGTGCAAAGAAAAGTATGTATGTTTTTGCGGCATGGGATGACAGCCCTTCTAAACACAATTTTAACTTCCTTTCTTTGAATTCAAATGTATGAATTACAAGACTTTGGAATTAAAAGAAAACCCAAAGGAGTCCCTTAATATTTATGTAAAAACTTGGAAACATGGGATGATTTTGAGGGAGAGTTATTTACGAATATGTAGTTCATATTATCCTAGAAAGAAAAGGGAAGGAAATACACACTATTGTGTGAAGAAAACTAACTAGAAATCTCTCAGCAATGACACACACTTTTAAAGATTTCAGGCTTAAGGAGCTATGCACCAAATCAGTGATTTGGGAGTTCAGCAGGGTAATCAGTGCTAGAAGAATTTACACAGTTTAAACTCATTATGTGGAGGCCCCCCAGTGACCAGTTTCTGATTAGGGTACAATGGCTCCTGGTTAGCCTGTAAAACCCACTACTATGTAATTATAAGGAAACACAATAGCTGGTTTCATAAGATTTTCAGGATACACGCTGAGTACTCTGGTTCCAAACCAGGTTGGTGAACAAAGATGCTGAGTTTGGAGTGAGAAGTTTTTGCATCACAATTCCCGATGGCACTTCCAAACTTAATGAGAAATGCCTGATTTGCTGCCTAGGAGGACCATTGTCAATTATATACTGTAACAGAAAGCTGAACAGCCCCGTCTGTAGAAGACAGTGTTTGAACCAGCAAACTGAAATGAGCTACTTTGTGTACGTGAACATAATGCCTTGGGCAAGCTCACTTAGCTTCAGAAAATAAGAAGAGGTCTATAGAGGACCATGATAGTGAGGCCATATGCAGCTTCTACATGACCAAATGCATACTTTTTTTGGCATTCAGTTTTTAATGAAAGAAATCTTTGAAACTTAAGCAAGATGAATATTGTTCACCACAACATTCACACCTTTAACAAACACTCAACAATTTCTAGGTGAGGAAGAAAGTCTCACAGTTGGTAGATGTGAGGCCAAGATTCTCAAGTTAGGGTTTTCCTCCTGCACTGTTGGTAGGAATGTAAATTGGTGCAGTCACTATGGAGAAACGTTTGGATGTTCCTTAAAAAAGTAAAACTAGAGCTATCATATGATCCAGCAATCCCACTCCTGGGCATATATCCAGAGAAAATAATGATTCAAAAAAATACATGTGGGCTTCTCTGGTGGCACAATGGTTGAGAGTCTGCCTGCCAATGCAGGAGACACGGGTTTGTGCCCCGGTCTGGGAAGATCCCACATGCTGTGGAGCAGCTGGGCCCGTGAGCCATGGCTGCTGAACCTGTGCATCCGGAGCCTGTGCTCTGCATTGGGAGAGGCCACAGCAGTGAGAGGCCCACGTACTGCAAAATATATATATATATATATATATATATATATACGCACCCCAGTGTTCCTTGCAGCACTATTTACAATAGCCAGGACATGGAAGCAACCTAAATTTCCATTGACAGATGAATGGATAAAGAAGATGTGGTACATATATACAATGGAATATTACTCAGCCATAAAAAAGAATGAAATAATGCCATTTGCAGTGACATGGATGGACCTAGAGATTGTCATACTGAGTGAAGCAAGTTAGACAGAGAAAGACAAACATCGTATGATATCACTTATATGTGGAATCTAAAAAAAATGGTAAAAATGAATTTATCTACAAAACAGAAATAAGAGTCATAGGTGTAGAAAACAAACTTATGGTTACCAAAGGGGAAAGGTGATGGAGGGATAAATTGGGAGATTGGGATTGACACATACACACTACTATATATAAAATAGATAACTAATAAGGACCTACTGTATAGCACAGGGAACTCTACTTAATACCCTGTAGTGACCTATATGGGAAAATAATCTAAAAAAGAGTGGATATATGTATATGTATAACTGATTCCTTTTGCTGTGCAGCAGAAACTAACACAACATTGTAAATCAGCTATATTCCAATAAAAATTAATTTAAAAAGTAAAGTTAGGGTTTTGTTGTACAAAGGTGATGTATGGAGCAAAATAAGGAAGGTATATTGACTAACTACATATAGACTAAAAACAAGTCTTCGTGAGAATTCACAATGGACTTCTAAGCCACTGAAATTTAGGAAGAAATGTGTCTGGTTTGGCATTTTGATTCCCCAGTGGTGCTCTAGGAAATTCCCAGATCAAAAATTGTCATTGACAAAAAAATGCCTGATTATATTTTTAAAATATGTCGTTCCTTTCTCTGGGTCTCTTTTCTAATAACATTCTCACCCAGAGCATGCTTCCTGTGGGGGAAATCACTCTCCAGTTATACAGTAGTGGGTATTTTCTATTTCTTTTCTTATGAAAATTTATATTTTGAGACTGAGCTTTCATCAGAGGACAGACTTTTCCTCAAGCTTTAAAAATAAACAGTGAGGGGACTTACCTGGTGGTACAGTGGTTAAGACTCCCCACTCCCAATGCAGGGGCCTGGATTCTATCCCTGGTCAGGGAACTAGATCCCACATGCATGCCACAACCAAGATCCTGCATGCAGCAACGAAGATCCCACGTGCCACAACTAAGACCCGATGCAGCCAAATAAATAAATATTTTTAAAAGTTCAATAAAAAAATAAACAGTGAGGAATTTAGGGGAGAGGTTCATGGGGAAAGGGGAGGCAAGGAGCTCTTTCTTGAAATTATATTATGTGGACCAGCTTTAAGAGTTATCACATGGCAACCCAGTCACAATGTGGTCCTTTCAAATTTTGGGGAAAATCACAGTGATATCCATTGAGGAACTCTTCATAAAAATGTGAACAGTGAGTAAGGCAGATCCATTTAGAATGGGCGGAACTTCTTATGGTGGGGTCTTTCTGAATTCACAGAACTAACTATTATTTATAGATTCGTACAAAGACATCCTTCTTTTTGTTACACACAGGAAACGTATAAATAGAATACTCTTCAGAACAAACTTTTTTCCCCAACTTTTTCTTTTTCTTTTTTTTTCTGGCCATGTGGTTTTCAGGATCTTAGTTCCCTAACCAGGGGTTGAACCCAGGCCCACAGGAGTGAAAGCGTGGAGTCCTAACCACTGGACCACCAGGGAATTCCCTCCCCCAAGTTTTAAGACAATTATTTCTATGATTGCAGAATATGCACAAGTGAGTCTATGGGAAGGATGAGGCTTTCATAGCTATTTACACAAATTTGTGCAAGCCAATCCTGCCCCTTCAGGTTTCCCATCTCCCACATCAAACTGTGCTTGTCAGGTTGTTTCTTTGCGGGTTGCAAGAAATTGGACATGTTGGTTCTTTGAAGGAACAATTCTGGCCTTAGTTGGACTGTGAAGGCACACCACCTTTAGGGAATAAAGATGTTTCCAAAATAAGGTCATTTGGAGTCTCACAGAGGAAATCTTATTTTCCCCATAAATTTCCATTAGATCCTCAGGAGGTGTAACTTCTACTCGGCACTGGCCCTAAATTATTCTTGTTGAGACTCTGTCCCTCCTCTCACTCTTTCCTTTCTGTTAATTCACTCAGAATTTCTAAACGAACATTGACTTTTACTTGGGGATGTCCCATTAAAGTGACCTTGTGGTAACTTATTTAGAAGAACCGAAGAAATGTTTTAAGGTATGTCACCTATAAATTGGCACTTGCCATCTACCTCTACAAGGATCAAATCATGAGCCACTGCAGCTGCTGACCTTCAACACCCCCTGGATCTCCATCCAGGGTGGAGATCAGGAAGGAGGCACTCGGTGCTCTGGGAAAAACTGGCAGAGCAGGTCTTCCAGATAGTTAGATATTTTTGGAAGACAATTTTATGAGCCCAATTCTTGCATCTCCTCATATCTAGAAAAGCACTAAAATCCTTCATGGTGATGTCCACTCCTCATGAGTAGCAGTAACCTTCTTGAGACTAACAGAAACCTGTAAAAAATATGTGCTTGATTGCATGTACTCCCCCTTCACCAAAATCACATCTATACTGACCTTCCCCCCTACTTCACTGGAGCAGTTTCTCAGAGCTATCTGAAATGCTGTGTCCCGGGCTATAGTCCTCATTTTGCTCCAAATAAAACTTAACTCACAACTCTCACATTGTGCATTATTTTTTCAGTCGACAGTTATGAATACCCTCTGATTTATCAATGAATTTGGTGGATTCATACTCTTACATGCCAGGCTTCCTTAAAATGATGGCACACTCATATATCCAGCAAGCTGCCTTTATTTTTCACTCCTCACATTTTCCTCAAAATACTAAGTGATGCCACGTGTGCCAATTCTATCTTTTCTGAAGAACAAATTCTGATTTAAAGGCAAAATAAAAACACTGTAGTAAAATAAAACACACACAGAGCAAAAGCACAATTTAGTTTGGTTACATACCTTTCTCAGTGTTTGAAAGCTTTCTTAAACTGGAATTAAAAAATAATGGAAAAATAAGGCTAGAAGGGCCTGTGGCTCAGTCGGGTTGGTTGTTCACTAGTTGCATCCTCTTAGACGCACAGTTTGATGAGGTTTCCCAGACTGCTTGCACTTAGGTAGACCCATATGACTGGCTGTGCCAGTGGCATGTGAGCAGAGATCTAGGTCTGGCCTCTGAGTGGTGCAAACAAAGTCTCTGCATCCTCTCTCTCTCAGCTGGTTGGCTGTTGAGGTACAAAGTCTTCAGTGGAGGACTCTGAGTTCCAGAGGATGCTGAGACCTAAAGGATAATGGTGCCACCAAATAGAGGAAGCCTGGATCTCTGAGTTGCCCTGGGAAAAGCCACCATCTGCCCACCACCTGTATATTGTGATGTGAATGAGACATGCCCTGTAGGTCTTATTCTATGTACTGTATGAGATCACTGAGACTTGGGGCTGTTTGTTACAGAATTTAGCCTGACCCAACTGATACAGTTTCTTTGAGATCACCCAGGCTAGAGATGAGGAACTGGAGGAAAGCACTGAAGGAAAGCAACTTTACTCCAAGCCACTCAACTTGTATGTGTACTGATTCTAATACCTACGATTCATCACTTTTTTTGACAGAAGCCTGTTTTGGTGTTTTGGGTATTTTCCCATATATGATGCTAACACTGTACCATCAAGAAAAAAGGGTGACTAATAGCGTCAAAGAAAAAATGTAAACTGTATAACCTAGAATATAAATACACTTCATTAGCACTAGTCAGTCTTGGGACTATTTATGAATGCTGGCAAAATGCAGTGACACAGATCGGTCACCATGTGCTCTGCTTAACCTTCAGGGTGGAAAATATAAGTGGGATTACCATGTCACAAAAGCCTAACAACTTGCAGATGTTCATCTCAGAATTTTCCTGAATCATTTTCCTCAGTGACATGGAAACCAAATCCTTTAAGTCCCAATTCATTTGACAGAAATGCATCTCTCTGTGTCCCTCCACCCCCATCAAGTTATTATTACTGCATGCTGGCCTTCCAGTTCATAATTTCAAGACACTTCCATTTTCCCCCTAACTTGGCACCTTGTTTACTTCATATTTCTAACTATTTGGCTACTGTTAACACTAGTCAAAGCTGTCCCTCTTCTGGCATTGCAGATTGCTGGGTTTAAACGGTGTGCTTTTGGATGCCTTGAATCTGATGAAACGGGAGGCCTCCAGCTCTGCCTGATGTGTAAGCAGACTGTGTCCGCCATATGCTTTCCTCTCTGCGGTCTCCATCCTGTTGGAGAACTTCACAGGAAAAGCACTGTAAAGATGTTTACCATGGGATTTTGTAATTTGCTTTTAATTTTACATTAATTTCCACTAAATTTGCTCATTTACAACAGCTTTAATCAGACCACCCACTGACTCCGTACTGTAACAGTTGAATCTGGGTTTGGGATTACAGGGATGTATTCATGGGACTAGTGTGAAGAAATGTCACACAGCCCCAAGGATGAGCTGTGAAACATGATCAGACTGGCATAGCCCAAATGGTGAAATATTTACTGCAGTAAAATATTCAAGGTTAATCTAACAAGTTCCAGGAGATCAAATTCTTGAACAACAACAACAAAAAAAACCCAGAGTAAAGTTATATTTTTAAAAAGTCCTAACCTATCCACAGGAAAAGTATTTGTAGACTGATTGAGAATTGTGAACAAAACTCTAAATTTAAAATATTGCTTCTTTCACTTATACTCTCAATCCTTCTGCATAATTATATGAATGTGTGCAAGTATGTGTGTACTTTCAGGAGGGGCTGAGTATGTGTTATTTGTTGGCAAATGTGATATATTCACACACTAAAGACTTTTTTAAATTCAACTAATAAGAAGGCTTCCAACTTCTTTCAAGGATGAAACTGAGTCTGGAAAGAAATTGAAATGTTATTTTGTACATTTGAAATGATGATGGAGTAGAGATTTTACAAGTTTACCCTTGAACATGGAGCAAGGGAAGAATAAGGCAGAATGATATGCATAGCAGACTGAAAAGCATACTTGAATGGGAAGAAATTCCCCCAGAGCTAGTCCATGAATGCAGGGTTATTTAATAAATGGATGGATTTATGAGTAAATAAAAGCATGAACATTAGGGGAGAGCAGAAGTCGAATGGCCAGACTATAGTCATTCTGCTGTCTTACTTGTCTTCTTGTTAATGAGAAATCTTTCTTAAAATACTGAGGCACAATGGGTTTTTGATGAGACATGACGAGTAATAGCATTAGGGTTAAGAAGATTAAAGTGAATGTTTTTCTGGAAATTCAGTATAGCTTCTGCTATAAGTCAAAATGCCTGAAGGAGAACATCCCCTTTTAGGAGAATTATGTGCTGATTTGTGGCATGGTGCTTTAGTGGACAAATGTCCTAGGCTGGGATTCAGAATACCAGAGTTTAACTTGATTTTATACTGTTTGATTCTTTTTTTTTTTTTTTTTTTTTTTTTGCAGTACGCGGGCCTCTCACTGTCGTGGCCTCTCCCGTTGTGGAGCACAGGCTCCAGACGCGCAGGCTCAGCGGCCATGGCTCACGGGCCCAGCCGCTCTGCGGCATGTGGGATCTTCCCGGACCGGGGTATGAACCCGTGTCCCCTGCATCGGCAGGCGGACTCTCAACCACTGCACCACCAGGGAAGCCCTGTACTGTTTGATTCTTTCATTGATTTTGTAATCTCAGGCAGCATGCTACTTGGACGCCCAGTTCCTTCATCTCCAAAGCAGAAATGAAAATCCAAACTCTCAGGGGTGATGCAAAGATGGCAAATTAAATAAAATAAGGTATTATAAACAAGTTGCCTTGCTCATAATACATACTTAGTAAACATTAGTATCTTTTTCCTGTCAGTAGATGTGCTGTTAAATATTCAGTTGACAAGAGAAATTAAAACCTGATGAGATATATTTTCATCTTTTGATGGAATTTTATTTGAAACACATGTTTTCATTTGGTTGATGGGAGATTTTATCCAAAAGTGAACGTCCTCTTTGTGCAGAGGGAATATTCTAACTCATTTAGGTCTATAAGATGGGAATTTTAGTTATGTGAATAAATTTCTTTTCCCTCCTCTCTTTAAGCCACTTGTCATCAAAAGAAAAACTGAGTTTTATCAGATGGTACACTAGGTCCCTTCCAGTTCTAACATTCTATTATTTCATGGATATGGAAACGTGTATATATACGAAGGAATGAATTAAATTCCAATAAGTATTAATCAAGCATGTACTTCATGCAGGCAATTTCGCGAGGAAAAGGATTACAAAGATGAATAAAATGTAGTTCCTGCTCTCAAGGAAGTTACATGAATACAACTGAGTTCTCCACTTACAACTTGGTTGAATTCTTATGATTCATTTTTCAAAAAGTTTCTCATTAAAGTATAACCTACAGAAAAAAGGGCACAAATCAAAGTGTTACTGCCTGATGAATTATCAAAAAGTTCTGTGGTTCATTTTTTACTTATACATTTGGCATGTGAAGCTCATTTTCCCATGGAAACATATTTCCTGTGAATGCTCTGTTAGACTACAATACAGCTGGCATTTAGTGCTCAGAGGATTGAGGGACAGAGCGAGAATTTCTAACTTTCTTTTTTTTTTTTTGCGGTACGCGGGCCTCTCACTGTTGTGGCCTCTCCTGTTGTGGAGCACAGGCTCCGGACGCGCAGGCTCCGCGGCCATGGCTCACGGGCCCAGCCGCTCCGTGGCATGTGGGATCTTCCTGGACCAGGGCACGAACCCGTGTCCCCTGCATTGGCAGGCAGACTCTCAACCACTGCACCACCAGGGAAGCCCTCTAACTTTGTTTTGATGGATAAACTTACACTAAGTTTCAGCTGGGTTTTGGAGTCAGGTGGTTTGGGACTGAAATTGTAGTTCCTGATTTCCCTTGCTTACTTGCTGGGGGATGCTGGATCAGGTTTTTACCTATCTTATCATTAACTAGTCTTCTTGTCTAGTACATGAATTTAACAACCTATCTCCATGATTGTTGTGGGAATAAAAATGTTAATGTCTGTAAAGTGCTTGGCATACAGTTTGGTTCCTAGGAGCCATGATAGCATCAGCAGCATCAACATCATCTTTATTTCACAGAGCCTTTGTCAGGAGGGCAGGGCTCTGTTATCCCAACCTACAGACCTTGAAGAGGGCGAGCTCTGGACCCCTAAGTCTTAAACAGCCATGGAGAACGCAGTGTGGAATGGAGACCTGGGTCCCTTCAAGTGGGCCTGGGTTGAGAATTCCTGGTGGATGTAGCCTAGGTAGTTTTTCATTCTCAAGGAATGCACACAAGTTGAGGCCTGCCTGTTGGTGTGCATGTGTGTACATATGTAGATTTGATACCTTTTATTTCAGGCTGAATATCTGCTGTTTCCTGCAGGGTAGAAGTAACCAGCGAGGTAGGGAATGAAAGACATTTTTTGTCTTGTTGATGGGATGGCAGGTGGCCTTTTCATCCTCTGACTTTCCCAACCCAGCTAACCCCCATCTCTCTCCAAGGAGCTTAAAAATCAAACTGTTCACGGTTCAACTTGCAAACACAAGCTGCAATCCCCAGATGTCATGGAAATGTGGCTGAGCTCTTTGCAGGGTATGCTTCATGTTATTTGATTGACAGAAGGCTACACAGAAGAGAATACAGAGGAGATGAAACATGAGCCCATTTAGAGATGTTTAAATCTCTTTGTGTGTTCTTGATTTTATCTTTAATATATATTTAAATGGAATTTGGTTTCTAAGAAAATGTTGCTGAGTTATGATTGCACAACTTACAGTGACATGATGACCCACAATTCACACACAATCACTAGCTTTGCTTCATTTGTCCAACTACCTCTGAGTACACCCCTCCCCTTTTCTGGATCTTGTCTCTTAACTCTTCAGCCCACTGGGATGTCATGGAAACCACTGTGGTTTCTACCACAGTGTGATCTCTCTTCATCCTTGACCCTCTCCCCTCACCACACACACACACACACACACACACACACACACACATAAAGTGATAAAATCTGAGTGGGCACTTGACATAAGCTGAACCACTCAGTCTTTCCACAGGAATCTAAAATCAACTAAGAGAGTTAAGCTTAATCTGTTGCCCCCTGGAATTGAGGAGCTGCTATCTGTCACATTTCCTGCCATTTGGATGAGGAAAGAAAGATGGCAAGTCTACTAAATAAGAATGGAGAGAAAAAGAAAAGGAAGAAATGGAGAGAAAATAGAATAAGAAACGAAGCTTGAGAGCCTGATTATAACAATTGCTGAGATCCAGGTGTGCATGTGGGTCTCTGTGTGTGATGCGTGTGTGTGTGTGTGTGTATTTTACTTAATCATGTAAGATACTTGGAATCCTTACAATAAATCTCTGCTTTTAGTTCTCTATTTGAGTTGGATTTCTTTCTTTCTTTCTTTCTTTCTTTCTTTCTTTCTTTCAGTCAAAAGCAACAGAAATTTATTTCTCACATTTCTGGAGTCTGGGAAGTCCAAGATCAAGGCACTGGAAGATTCTGTATCTGGCAAGGGCCCACTTCCTGGTTTATACATGGGTGTCCTCTCACCATGTCCTCACATGGCAGAGGAGTGAGGGAGTTCTCAGGGTCTATTTCATAAGGGCAAAAATCCCATTTGTGGGGGCTCCATCCTCATGACTTAATCACCCCCAAGAGACCCCACCTCCTAATACCATCACATTCAGGGTTAGGTTTCAACATATGAACTTTTGGGGGGGACACAAACATTCAGTCCACAGCACTTGGCTTCTGTGGTCCTGTTGGCTTGTTTGCATTTTAGAGTTTAGGTTGATTTTCATTCTGGTTTCACTTTTCAGATCACTTTATTTATTTATTATTTTTGCCACTGATTTATAAGTTTTATTGAAATGAAAAATACAAATTGTTGTTCATTTAGTGTCTTAAATAGGTGAGTTAAACCAATAATAATTTAATTTGTTTTTAAAACTGCATTTCTGTTTTGATTTGCAGTAGTTTCTGAAGATATAATTAACATACAATAAATGCTCACATCTTAAGTGAACAGCTTGATGAATTACTTCTCTAGGATCCAGCAGTTTCATTTCTAGGTAATTACTCAAGAAAAATGAAAGTATATGTCCACAAAAGTTCATAGATAAGAATGTTTAAAGCAACCTTATTCATAAGAATCCAAAACTGGAAACAATACAGAATCCATCAACAGGAGAATGGATTTGAAAATCATATATCAATATAGTGGAATATTTAGCAATAAAAAAGAATATTTGATATAGTCAACAACATGGATATATCTCAAAAACATTAAGTTAAGCAAAAGAAGCCAGCTTCTAAAGGGTACATATTGAATGAGTCCATTTTTATGACACTGAAATACTGGCAAAATGTATCTATGTCAATAGAAATCAGATAGTGGGGGTTGGAAGATTGACTGGGAACAGGCACGATGGAACTTTCTGGGGGAATGGACGTGTTCTATTTCTCGTTTCTGGTGGTAAGTTACATGGGCGTATACAATTGAGTTGGATTTCTGTTGCCTACAGTAGATGTCCTCCTTCTAACTTGCCCCCAAATTTACCAGGTTTCTCAGGCTGGCTCTTTTGCCAATGCCCCACACTAACACTGTCCTAAAATAAAAAATTTAAAAAGAATCAGTCTGTCGTTTGAGAAGGGGTGAGGGTAACCTCTTTCTTTTACTTTACAGTGTTTGGAAGTTATAAAGCCTTTATCTCTCTGAAGCTGGGGCCCAAGCTGGAGAAACAAAACTTCAGGGGTAGAGGGGAGTGTAAACTTAGAATCCAGTCCTCCCTAAGATCTTCCTTAAGGGGCAAAAGGTGGGGACAAGACTGATATAGTAGAGGGAATGAAGCAGTAAGCACAGCAACCACTAAGAAGAGAAGAGGACAATGAGGGTCACTGTGCTGCAGCCAGAGCAAGTAGGACGGGTCAACATATGCAAGAAATTCAACAGCAGTCTTCACTTACTCAGTGCCACAAGCATGAACACAATACTAGGCTCTGAGAACACTGAAACACAATCTCTTCCTTCAAGGTACTATGTTTACCACAACTTCTGAATCCACTGGAAAACACCTGTATGAGTGTTTCAGAACATAAGATATACACTGGATGCAGGTAAAGTTTCCAGGCCATTACTTACTGAGGTTTTCCCAGCACACCTGACACTGTCTTAAGCACCATAAAAGTGTAGGGTAGGTAAAACCATTCACCACAAGATACTCAAGGAAGGGGGTTTGCTCCCTAAGGGAGAGTATTTTAAAATACACAACCAGCAAAACACTTGTTGAGCCTGGGATGGCAGGGAAAGCTGACATGGTAAAATGCCATGTGAGTCCTTCAATATGCAATTTTCTAAGAACAATTATCTCAGAAAGGTGCAGAATTAATTATGTTCTCTTATTACACAAGACTGTGCTAGCAGATGCACACCTACACACAGGCTACTCTTGAAGAGCTAAGTATCTGGGCTGTCAGATATGATTTTTAAAATTATTACTATTCAATAAATCATTTTCAAGAAAATTGCTTCCAGGCAGCCCAATCTTATTTGAGACTGAAATGGGGACTAAATTTAAACCAAGTCCCTCCTTTGGAAATCACTCTCTTTTCACTATAATCTTGAAAAAAATTGTAATATAGTCACATAGGAAGCAAGAGATATTGGCAAATCACAGACTTCACTTGAAAGACCCCTTCAGACTTGTTTTTATCTAAGGGAAGGAGCAAGGAGTCGAACCTCATGGATACAGTACAGCTTAATTATAGAAGAAATCGTCTAGTGCCAAGAGGTTCAAGTGAACATAACTCAAATAGGACCTGGGAATTAGATGCTTTTTCAATGACATTTGCATTTGAGATAGGGCTGCCTTCTGAAAACATAAAACTGGAGGTAAAGATTCATCTTTGCATATTAAAGACTTGTGGTCCATATGCAAATAGAAATATAAATTCATATTCAGATGCCACTGAGGCTAATGCTGATTAAGAAATATGAGAAATGCTTGACCATCATATATACTACAGACCTTATACCTAGTTACCTAAGTTTACCACTTAGGGCAACAGACCTGTGTATTACATTCTGATCAAATATTTTATAACCATAGATAAACTGCTCTACTAGACCCTGGAGTTTTCTGCATGCTCATTTCATCCAAAAAATTTGTGGCTTCATGCCCTGGGCAATAAAAGTGAGGTGAATAACAGTTCAGAATTATTTGATGTTTAAAAGTTCTCTACTTTCTGGGGGTATTAGTGTTGTAATAGTTAATCTATGTCTACAGAAAATATATGTGTTACCTTAGATTTGAAGGTAGATTTTTTTTCTTTTTCTTTTTTTTTCATCTTAACACCTACTATACCAAACCACTTGGAGAAATTACATTACCTACATAGCAAGAGGGTTTTTTTTTTTTCCTATTTTTCAGCTTAAATTCCTCCTATGGCTTTTGAAAACTTCTTGTCCTGAACTTAGGGGAAGTGAAAAATTGCTGTTTTGCAATTTAGCTGTTCTTTTAATTTGTTCTTTCAAATCCTACTATGGACACTCTCCTTGCTTTTGTTACTTCTAAGATATATAATTCTAAAGTCCCATAACTTTTCATTTTAGACTCCATTTACTGGCTATATAGGCTGCTCTCTTTAGGACTTAATTCATTTTCTCAAAATTTCACATAGGTTTCAGGTCCCAAAGTAAGTTTTTTGACATTTATTCATTCAAGTATCAAATATACATTAAATGTTGATTCTGCACCACGCTCTGATTTAGGCACTGAGGATATATATAGAACAAGATAAAGCCTTCATAAAATAGACATTCTGGCAGGAGAAACTGACAATGAACATGAAAACATACATAATAAAGTAACTGACATCTTGTTAAATGCTATGAAAAAGATAAACAAGGTGATGTGACAGAGGATAACTGGGAGAGGCAAACTCCAGGGCAGGCAGTCAGGTAAGGTCAGGGGAGTAGCACTGGAGAAAGAAAAAATAGCAATGCAAAGGCCCTGATGTATGAGAGGCAGGCAGGCACCTGGCATGTGTAAGGAAGGGAAAGCAGCCCAGTTTGTTGGAATGCAATGCTGGACACGAGTTGATATCTGATGTATCAGATAAGTTTGAATGACAGGCAGGAGTTGGAATGCAGAGAATCTTGAAAGTTATGGTGAGAAGTCTGGATTTTATTAACAGTGCATGAGGATCCATTGAAATACTTTAAGCAACAGAATGGCATGTTCCAATTTATATTTTGAAAAGGTTTCTCCTGTAGACTTGAGGAAATAGGGTGGGTAAGGGTTTAAGAAAAGAGGCAAGGATGGGTGCAAGCAGTCTACACAGGTGATGCTCCTGCATCTCACAAGGCCACTCCTTCAAGATACAGAAGAAAAAATAAACATTTGACAAAATTCTACATGCATTTATGATAAAAACTCTAGAAAAAGTAGATATAGAGGGAATACACCTCAACATGATAAAGGCCATATATGACAAACCTACAGCTCACGTCATACTCAATGGTGAAAAGCTGAAAGCTTTTCGTCTAAAATAAAGAACAAGACAAGAATGCCCAGTCTCCTCTCTTTTATTCAACATAGTATCGGAAGTCCTAGCTATAGCAATTAGGCAGGAAAAAGAAAAAAGTCATCCAAATTAAAGAGGAAGAAGTAAAACTGTCACTATTTACAGATGATATGATAGTATGTATGTATATATTTACAGATATATGATACTGCATATAGAAAAAAAACCCAAAATCTATTAGAACTAATAAATGAATTAATTAAAGTGGCAGGATACAAAATTAATATCCATAAATCTATTGCATTTCTACACATTAATAACAAACTATCAGAAAGAGAAATAAAGAAAACAATCCCATTTATAAGTTCAACAAAGGGAATAAAATACTTAGGAATACATTTAACCAAGGAGGCAAAGCACCTGTATTCTGAAAGCTATAAGACATTGAGGAAAGAAATTGAAGATGACACAAACAAAAGGAAAATTATACTGTGCTTATGGATTAGACGAATCAGTATCATTAAAATATTCATACTACATAAAGCAATCTGCACGTTCAATGCTATCCCTATCAGAATACCAATGGCATTTTTCACAAAACTAGAACAAATAATCCTCCATTTTTTTTGGAACCACAAAAGACCACAAATAACCAAAGTAATTTTGAGAAAAAAGAACAAAGCTGAAGGTATCAGGATCCTAGACTTGAAACTATGCTACAGAGCTAGTAATCAAAGAGTATGGTACTGGCACAAAAACAGACACAAAGCTCAATGGCATAGAAGAGAGAACTGAGAGATAAACCCACACTTAGATGGTCAATTAATCTATGACAAAGGAGGCAAGATTATTCAATGTGGAAAAAGTCTCTTTAATAAACGGTGTTGGGAAAACTGGACAGCTACTTTCAAAGTAATGAAATTGAACCACGTTCTCACACCATATACAAAAATAAACTCAAAACGGACTAAAGGTTTAAATGTAAGACTTGAAAACATAAAACTCCTAGAAGAAAACATAGGCAAGAACTTCTTTGACATTGGTCTTAGCAATAATTTTTTGGATATGACTCCTCAGGTAGAGGAAACGAAAGCAAAAATAAACAAATGGGACTACATCATACTAAGAAGCTTTCACATGGGAAGGAAACTACCAACAAAACAGAAAAGCAACCTACTGAATGGGAGAAGGTATTTGTAAGTGATATATCCAATAAGTGGTTGATACCAAAATATATAAAGAACTCATACAACTCAGTATCAAAAAACCAAATAACCCAATTAAAAAATGGGCAGAAGACCTAAATAGACATTTTTCCAAAGAAGACATACAGATGGTCAACAGGCCCATGAAAAGATGCTCAATATCACTAGTCATCAGGGAAACACAAATGAGCTATCACCTCACACCTTTAAGTATGGTTATCACAAAAGAGTCAATAAATAGCAGGTGCTGGCAAGGATGTGGAGAAAAGGGAACACTCATGCGCTGTTGGTGGAAATGTAAATTAATGTAGCCACTACAGAAAACAGTGTGGAAGTTCATCAAAAAACATAAAATAGAAATACCATACCATCCAACAATTCCAATTCTGAGTAGTTATCTGAAGAAAATGAAAACACTAATTTGAAAAGATGTATGCACTCCCATGTTCACCACAGCACTACTTACTATAACCAAGACATGGAAACAATCTAGGTATCCATCGATATATGAATGGATAAAAGAAGATGTGGTATACTATACAACAGAATAGTACTCAGCCATAAAAATAATAAAATCCTGGAACTTTCAGCAGCATGGATGAACCTGGAGAGTATTATGCTAATTGAAATAAGTTAGACAGAGAAAATCACGTACTGTATGATTTCACTTATATGTGGAATCTAAAAGACAAACAAGGAACAAACAAAACAGAATAAAACAGAAACAAACTGGTGATTGTCAGAGGGGAGAGGGTTGGGGCGTGGAATGAAAAAGGTGAAGGGGATTAAGAAGTAAAAACTTCTGACTAGTGAAACAAAAACTGGCTGCAAAATAAATAAGTCACAGAGATGTAACATACACATGGAGAATACAGTCAATAATATTGCAACAACTTTGTATGGTGCTAGATGGCAACTGTATTTATTGTGGTGATCATTTTATAAGATCTAAAAATATTGAATCACTATGTTGTACATCTTAATCTAATATAATATTGTTTGTTAATTATAACTCAATTTAAAGAAAAAGAATAGAGACAGGGAGAACCATTACATCACTTCTCTTTTGTCATTGTCAGGGAGATATGTCTCAGTACCTACCTGCCCACCCTCCCACCCCATACACACCCCACAGGCTGGTGAGAGCAAGTTGACTCTCCCATTAGCATGTAACTTTTACATTTAATTATGTTTAATATATAAGTGTTATCTGATGTATATGACCACTCTGGGAAGTTTTCCATTAATTATGTTTATAAATGTGCTTGTTTCACTCGAGAGTCAAGACTGGAGTGTGTAGTTTTGTAACTACACTAATGAAATATGGTGCTTGGTGTGTAGAGAGTGTGTGTTGATGGGGGGTTGGAGTACTGTGATGAAGCTTGAGGTTCTGAGCAGCTATGGGTCAGCACCATAAATCACCCACATACCATCAAATACATCAAAACTGGAGGAAAGCAGCTAAAAGTGGGTGCTCCTCACAGGCTCTCTTGTCTCTGTTCAGGAACCTTCTCTGAAATTTGGTGTAACCTCTTGTGCTGTAGTGGAAGTGGCATTTCAAAGACCTTCACCCAGAGGCCACTGACACTCAGGAACCTAGGGAAATATCTCTCCCTTTACTAAAGGATGGGGAGAGTGAAGGAGGAGACTTTATTTTTTATGCTGATGAGATTATATAAAAATAATGGAAAACTAAGGGAAAAAAGGAGGTAACCATCACACTTAAACTGTAATAGGTTTCCAATCAAAAAATGGGCAGAAGACTTAAATAGACATTTCCCCAAAGACATACTGATGGCCAATAGGCACATGAAAAGATATTCAACATTGCTAATTATTAGAGAAATGCAAGTCAAAACTACAAAGAGGTTTCACCTCACACTGGTCAGAATGGCTATCATCAAAAAGCCTACAAATAATAAATGCTGGAGAGGGTGTGGAGAAAAGGGAACCCTCCTACACTGTTGGTAGGAATGTAAATTGGTGCAGCCACTGTGGAGAACAGAAGGGAGGTTCCTTTAAAAACAGAGTTGCCATACAGTCCAGCAATCCCACTTCTGGGCATATATCCGGAAAGGATGAAAACTCTAACTCAAAAAAATACATGCACCCCAATGTTTATAACAGTACTATTTACAATAGCAAAGACATGGAAGCAACCTAAATGTCCATCAACAGAGAAATGGATAAAGAAGATGTGGTACATATACACAATGGAATATTACTCAGCCATAAGAAAGAATGAAATAATGCCATTTGCAGCAACATGGATGAACCTAGAGATTATCATACTAAATGAAGTAAATTAGATAAAGACAAATATCATATGAAATAACTTGTATGTGGAATCTAAAAAATTAATACAAATGAATTTATTTACAAAACAGAAACAGACTCACAGACACAGAAAACAAACTATGGTTACCAAAGGGGAAAGGGAGGAGGGATAAATTAGGAGTTTGGGATTAACATATACACACTACTATATACAAAATAGATAAACAAGACCTACTGTAGAGCACAGGGAACTATACTCAATATTTTGTAAATAACCTGTAATGGAAAAGAATCTGAAAAAGAATACATATATAAATGTATAACTGAATCACTTTGCTATATACTTGAAACACTGTAAATCAACTATACTTCAGTAAAAAAAAATGACAAAAAAAAGTTAATAGATTTCATCGAGTAACCCCTGTTAAGGTAAAACTGGAGAATTTATCACCTTTTTCTGACAACCATTTCCATTTGCTGCTTCACAACCTCACCACCAAGTCAGAGTCCATGATGTGCAAACCCAGAACATATCTACACATAGCCATAGCAATATCTGATCTTCAGTGTTTTAGCACTATTAACTTTTGAAAACATATTTTAGATAGTCTTCCATCACTATTTATCTCAAATTCAAAATTCTTATGTTAAGGCAAACTAAATTTCACAACCAACAACAGATGGGTCTGTGATAAAATCAATTTTATAGGGTTTACCACGAGAAGATGTGAAGCAAATTTCTTAGCATCTCCATAGACAGAAATAGCTAAATTTATCTGTCATTATTGGGGTCATCCAGGAGATATAAATAAGGGCAAACACAGAGAATACACTGAGTGCATAAAACTCCTAATTAGCATGAAATCCAAACAGTACTAGGTAGCCTTTTCACAAACTTAGAAAATATTTTACACATTTTAATTAGTTTTCCTGTGGGAATTGGATGAGCTGCTATTCTAAGTTACATAATTTATCAGAGTTCTAGAGTCACAGCTTACTGTTACATGCATACATTTTGACTATTTCTTAAAATGCTTCTTTGGTCTTTATTTCAAAATGAGTTGATGATCAGTCTCCTCTTTATCCAGATGTTCTGGTAACGTTCTCTGTCACCTGATAGTTTATAAGCTACTTGGGATAGAAGGTGATATCCAGAAGGCAAAATTAGAAAGACACAAGGCAATCAAACAGAGAGAGTTAAGCTAATATGTGTCGGAAACAATGGGGAATTCGTGGATGAAGGGAGAGGATGAAGAGAGGAGAGGAGGTGAGAGCAAGAATAAAGGGCTGAACAATGGGGCAGGTTGGCCACAGGAGTTTTAAGAATAAGGATATAGAGTGAAGTCACATTTATACTGTTTGCATTTCCATCATGCAAATGTTGATCCTTCTAGAACTCATTGACCAACCTTTCACACAGGCTTCAACCCACCAGAAACCCTGTGTGATTGGATATTTTTGTTTGCATGTGTGTGGGAATTAAGGAGGGGGCTGGGTTCCACACTGGTCTGACACCAAAGTTGCAGAGCAGAGAGCAGGAACCCATGACCATAGGTAATCGTCAGAATATAAGCTCCCCCCAAAGTCATAGTATCCTTGGAAACAGCACAAGACTTCTCTCCCGGGGTATGAAATTATGGATCAGCATGGTCCAAATTTACCTTTAGAAGATATAGCATCCCAGGATCTTGGATATAATGTAAATAGAACTTCTGAGTGATACAAGATGAGGAAACACAAAATATAAAATGATAAGTGTCTCAGAGGTAAGTGCCAGTTCCCATTAGCCCTTAAAATGTAGCTTAGAAGGAGTTCTCTGTAAAGAAGCAAGACTTTTGGTTTCAGCCACAATGAAATAGCTTATATTGAACTAAAAAATAATTATAAATCTGGACAAAATATATAAAATAACTGTTTGAAAGCACTGGAGAGCAAGCAACTTAGGTAGGACTTGAAGGGCTGTGTTGCCTGGGAAAAGGGAAGCCCATCTGTGTGAGGACCATGTCTATCCAGGTGTTTTCCTGAGAGAATCGGCTGTTTCATTGTGAGGTGGAAGAGAAAGGAACAGTCTTCCTGGACGAGGACGTTTAGGTGTACCAAACCACCTGGGATTTGATGAGTAAACCCCAGAGGAGGTAACTGCATCAATGGGGCCCTGAGGCATCAGCCAGCTCCCCATTTGAGCCTACACAGGGTGGTACTCCAAGAAACCAGATTATTTCCATAACCATGTGATGCTCAGGAGATGCAGGCTGGAATTCAAGGCCTGCCAAGTTGGAGGAGCCTTGGTGAACATCCAAGGATTTTAGCTGAGATCCTGAAAAAAATCATGTCTTACTTAGGAGTGAGAGCTATAGCACCAGAGTAAGGGCAAAACAGAAAGAGATCAGCCTAACAAAGCTGAAGAGGAACTGTGGGCAGGATGAAAGTGATTTGCTGGTACTCTATCAGCCAAAAGAAACTATCACCCTACCTGGAGGAAAATAATGTGAACACTTTTTCATAAACAACATCTACAATGAAGCAAAATCATGATCTCTGCTAAAAAAAACTGGTGGGGGCCAAATAACACAAAAGAAAACAAACAAACAAAAAACACACACAAGAGAAATAACAGATAACGAAAATAGTCTCATTGGCAATTCAGACATTGGAGTTTTAAAATCACTATGATTAATGTTTCAGCAAAGAGAAGAAGAAGATAAAAAATGGATTAAAGGTAAGAATCCTTAAAAGTAACCAAATAAGAAGAAACTAGGGGTTGAGATCCCATATTTCTCATTTGTCTATGCTGAGGAATGTTGGCTATTTCTCTCTTCGCTCATTTCTTTTTCCCTTTTTGGTGGTTTCGATGCCCTAACTGACCTCCACTCTTCAAAAACAGTTGTCACATTACGCTGTCATGGAGAGCACAGAAGGCAACTATAGTCGTAGACCTCGATTTATTGAAAGGGAATACAAGAAGAGTGTCTTCAAGAAGAAGAGACACCAGGGCACTTCCCTGGTGGCGCAGTGGTTAAGAATCTGCCTGCCAATGCAGGGGACACGGGTTTGAGCCCTGGTCCGGGAAGATCTCACATGCCACGGAGCAACGAAGCCCGTGAGCCACAACTACTGAGCCCACGTGCTGCAACCACTGAAGCCAGCGCGCCTAGAGCCCGTGCTCCACAACAAGAGAAGCCACCGGAATGAGAAGCCCGCGCACTGCAGCGAAGAGTTGCCCCCGCTCGGCACAACTAGAGAAAGCCCGTGCGCAGCAACGAAGACCCAACGCAGCCAAAAATAAATAAGTAAATAAATAAGAGACAACATAACTACGAGTTTACAGATTTTAAAATGACAGACACCTGTGCCCATATTCTGTCCCTGCCACCTACACGTTTGTGTGACCTCACACACGTTACTTAACCATTCTGCATCTGTCTTCTGTCCTGTAAAACCTAGCTGACACTCACCTTCAACAGTGGCTTTAAGCACTAACTGAAATGTTTTACACAGGCAGAGTACTTAGCACAAGTAAGTTTGCAATAACTATCGATACCTCCTCTGCTGCTTGTCATCATCAATGGAGAGAAGCACACATTGAAAAGTGGTGATCTTGAATGTCAGAAAGGGATACCATCTACGTACTCTCTGCCATTTGACATCCTCCACCAAGACGAAGTCATACACAATTTGGGTTCATTCTTTACCTTTCAAGTGGAGAATATTGATGAACAAAATGTCCCCACAAGTGGGTTAGTCAAAACAAGAGCTTTGTTTCTTAAACCCTTAGGGAAAAAATCGAGTATAGCAGATATCTAAGACAAAGCTCAAGGCAGCAGATCAAGGCTTCTCTGTTCATAGAGAATGCTCTGCGTACGTGCTCTGGCTTGCCTTTCAACAATCATCCCTATTAAATCGTTGGTCTCTCTGACACATCTAATGAAGTCATGTTCATGACCAGCTTAATCATGGGATGCAGTTTGGTACATATTTTGACAGGAAAGCTGTTAGTATAAACTGAAACATGCAGCAAATATATAATTTCAGAAAATGTTCATTATGCTTTCAGCGTGACAATCTTTGGCTTGAATCCTTCCGTGCCTATTTAGTCATTTTAAGATAGGCTGTTTTGAGTACCGGTTAACAAATAAAAAGATATTCTTAAGCAAACTGCATGTCAAGCCAGTGGAGTAGTGAATAATTACACACACAGCAAACTCTGCACCACGTACTCTATCCAGAAATCTTTCAGTTCGGGAGAAGTCACACATCTCTAGCTGAATATTGTATGTCCCTGAAATTGATTCTGGCTATAAGCACATGAAAATAAAAAAGAAAGAAACTGAATTAAGAGAAGTCATCCATAAATAATACTTTCGTAAAATGTTGATAACAAGCTCCAGGTTTGACATATAGCTAATTATCTAACTGCTCAATTAGTAACTGAACAGTCCTACCTTATCTGATCAGAGACATTTTGAAGTGAGGTCAGGACATATGCCTTTCCTGTTATAAATGATCTCCAGTCCCCGTGTGTTTGGGTCTCAGCACTAATTAGAAGTAAGACTTACATCACTCTCGTGACCTTCTCGAAGGTTGTATGTGAGGTCATGCTGAATGTCTTCCACAAATTTGTGAGCATATTCTGGGTAAAGGTCCAGCACTTCAAAGAGTCCTTTGAGGATGATGCACTGGAGATCACAGTAGGTTAGCGCCTTCACATCCGCGTTGGTCTTGATCACTTGGTCCTTAATTGATAGATTGGCTCCAATTAAATCCCCTTTCCCTTGAAACAGTGAAAAAAAGACATGTAGCTTTAATGAAAAGCAAGCTTGGGACTGGTAACTTTGTTTGATTTACAGGCTTCATTTCTCTGAAATTACACTGAAAGAGAAGAGGAACCTTTATCTGGGGCAGGGTTTCTCAGCCTCAGCAGTGTTGAGATTTGGGGCCTGATCATTCTTTGCTGGCAGGGGGAGCATCCCGTGCAGGGTAGAATGTTTAGCAGCATCTCACATCATCCACCCCCAGAGACGACACACAAAATATCTGCAGGCATTGCCAAATGTGCCTTGGCAATCAAAATTGTCCCCAGTTGAGAAAACTGGTCTAGAGAATAAAGGCTAGGAGCCTGAGAGTTAGGAACTGTAAGTCATACATGGGCTCCAGACAGGTCCCTCATGGGATTTGGTAAATGACTTTAGACAAAGCAGTTGACATTTTTCGTCACAGTTGCTTTAACCATTCAAGGGAAATAATAATGGCTCAGTTTTTATGACTGTAAAAATGATCCAGGATTCTGAGGTTTAGACCATCAAGAGGTATATTAATCATTTTGTTTCTAGCACTTTGGACAATAATAGAAGCATCACCATCTAATATAGTCGGGTTGTTTTATTTATCTCTGAACATGTCTACAAGACAGGAGGTGGGGCATGGAGGAGGAGAGTTGAGAGGCAGAGGCAACTACTGGGCATTACAGACCATGAAATCTACTACATACAAATGCAAAATACAAGTCATAGTTTTAATGCTCTGTGACAGTGTAAAAATCCCATTTTCTCCAGCAACAAAGAAAGTGAATAAATAAAAACTATGAGCTCTTCCACTGTGGGGAGAGATGATCTAACACTACTTTATTCACATTTTCTGTGTCCCACCCCACAGCCAGCACCTCTAATCTTTTGTAACACCTCTGTCGATCAGTCTTAGGCTACACTTCACCTGTCTGGGAACTAGCTTACTTCCTCGAGTTTGCTGATTAGATAATATTGGACAAGTTACTTGAATCTTTAAAATCTTAAAATTGATTCGAATCTGTTTAACCTGGCAGGAGGGTGAGCATAATTGTAATTACTAACAAAGAACTGATCGCAGCTTCAGTTTTATTTTAGACAGAGCCATTAATTCACTCAGTGTCCATGTGAGAAATCTGCAAGAAAATCCATTCAATTCTCAGACAAACTTAGGTTAAAAGCTGAGGTAATATGACCAAGTTCACAAAGGATGCTGGCATTGGATTCAAGGCTCCAACTTAGGAGTTTCTACTTTGTCTTTGCTTTGTCCTCAAATATCATCATGCCTATAAATAAATAATAAATAAATAAATATGTAAATAATAATAAATAATGTAAATAATAATAAATAAATAAATATGTAAATAATAAATAAATATAAACAAATTATTTATTTATATATTTTTATGGCCGCTTTGTTTCATTTCATAGGGAACCAACAACCACTAATTGACCAACCAAAAACCACCAAGCATGTAATATCTTTGGAATGTTATAGAACAAATTGCCCCATCCATTCTTCATTCAATTAATTTTTTAACTTTGAAACTTTTATTTTTTACTGTGTCCAGAATTTCTGGAAACAAAGTCTCTGGCATGCAGCAGGCTTCAATAAAAGTCTGTTTTATTGAATTTGACAGTAAAAGGAGATGTGCCACATCAACCATGAATACCTGAGATATTCATAAATATTTGTGCCAGATCAAAACATTTTAAATTATTCCAGGTATTATCTTTGAATTAAAACCTTGAAATTGATCCTATTTGGCAGAAGAAAAATGACTAAAATCTATATTTACAGACATTAAGAGAATAAACAGCCACACAGTGCTGAAGAATTCAAGTTTGATTTATTGTTGTCACCTATCCTGCTAAACTTGGAAATTTTTTTTCTTGCATGTTTTGTTAGAAATCTAAATTGCTGCTCAAAAACTCAAAGTTGGATACTGATGCAAGATGTAAATATAGCCAGGATGGACTGAATACAGCAAATTTTCAAATTTTGTATATCTGAGGAGAATTTATCATGATGCACCATGTTGCTGCGGTGAGAATTCACATATTCTGTTAAGCAACTGGTGTTTGGAAAAACTTTAGGGTCATCATACTTTCATACCTGGTGATTTTGGCCACAATGACCCCAGCATCTTGCTAAACTTGGCATCCTAGAAATAATTCTAGTTTATTTATTTATTCAATGGATAATTATGGACCACTGACATGTGTGCCAGACCTCAGGTGGAGCCTGCTCCTCACCCTCACTAATTTTACGATTTTGTGGATTACTCCCTACTTAGATTTAGAGCCTATATCTAAGTTTCTTAATTACACTGGGTTTCAGTATCCTTATTTCTAAAAGAAAAGAAGATACTTATGGTCCCTTAGAGTCTTTATTATTCAGAATTCCATTACTGATATTTGCTAATCATTATTCTTCCATTGGGCAAAAAAACGTTGATGGGATGCATGTGCAAACCATCCTGGTTAGAGCTATAACTTATGTTTAATTATAATTAGACAGACTAATGCCATCTGTGAAGAGTGTATTTATCCATGCTTTGTCATCTTCTTTTAAACCACAATGAAGAAAGTGTTCAATTACCAGGACATGAAATGAATGTGTATAAGGCAGACAAATTCTATCCCTGGAAAAATCCCTTCCTCTGTGTCAACTGCCTCCCCAAAAAGCATCAGATTAAGAATGCCTTCAAGAATTGATAGGACGACGGGATTGTTTGAATAAATTATGGCTTGACAGCAGTTTGGTGATACCTTTCCCCTACGACATTATGCATTAATTATTTTGTTGGCAGAGTGAACATGTACTAAATATCTATATTTTAAGCCATGTGATTAAGTTTATCAAAGTCAGTATTGATTTAAATTGGTCCATAAGATAATATTACCGTAGGGGAAATAAAATAGTCAGTCTCTGTTGAAATAATGTTAACCATAGAGAGAAAATATTACTAATGTATTATCTTTGGGTTTAGTCCCAATATAACATAGTCATGTTTCGAATGGTCATGTGCATCTCTGAGAGATATATGGTAGCAGCAAAAATGGGAAAACGTTAATTACAAGAAGCTCAATTTATGTAGGAAATGCAGGCCAGAAGCACAAGGCAATGAACTAAGTCTTTTAGTTGTTAGAATTTTTTTAAAATAAGAAAATCCAATGGAATTGTGTATTACAAACAATAGTATTTACATACAAGCCATCAAATTTGTACCTATCGTGACATAGTATCAGGGATGATGCCTTCGTATTCCATTCCTAGAACTGTTGCTAGTTACCAAATTTAAAAATTCACCACAATTACAGAAAAACACACATTATATACATTTAAAAATAGTGCATTAATTTGCTTACATGTATATCAAACCATAAGCTGCTAGAAAAATAACTAAATACACTTTAATTTTATTTATTTTATTTTAAATTAATTTTTATGGGAGTATAGTTAATTTACAATGTTGTGTTAGTTTCTGCTGTACGGAAAAGTGAATCAGTTCTACATATACATATATCCACTCTTCTTTAGATTCTATTCCCATATAGGTCATCACAGAGTATTGAGTACAGTTCCCCATGCTATACAGTAGGTTATTAATTATCTATTTTATATATAGTAGTGTGTATATGTCAATCCCAATCTCCCAATTTATCCCTCCACCACCTTTCCCCCTTGGTAACCATAAATTTATTTTCTACATCTGTGACTCTATTTCTGTTTTGTAAATAAGTTCATTTGTACCATTTTTTGAGATTCCACATATAAGCGATATCATATATTTGTCTTTGTCTGACTTACTTCAATCAGTATGACAATCTCTAGGTCCATCCATGTCACTGTAAATGGCACTAAATGTCCTTTTAAAAGCAGACTGTGTCAATGGACAGGCTATAAAACTGATAGTGGTACTAAGGAAACCCACAGGTAAAGAAAGGTTTTGAAGCAAAGCTAAAAATGATTGTCACTTTAAATTTTGAATAAAAAATGATAGAATGACTGATCTTTAACTTCATAGAGTTGAGAAGTGGGCAGGAAGAGTGTTAAATTCTCCTCTTGAAAAACACACACATACAGAGTCTCACTCTCTCACTGATAATGAGCTGACCACACTTGGGATAAATACACTCTTTTAGTTGCTCTTCCATGCCTTTCTATTAAGGAGAAAAACATAAGGGGGTGAATCAAGAATTGAGTCCAAACTTTGGAAGGCAAGCTCTACCTTTCCTCTGGGATGTGGTAAGCTGAAGTCAATTGGAAGCAATGGAAAACATTCTTCCATTTGGTATTTTACCCCTCACTGCCCCCATCTCTGTACCTCTAACTGGGGATAATCATAGGAACCTAATAGGGTTGCAAGATTTGAACTGGATAATGGACATACAACACCCAGCTCACATTAGGGAATCAATCAATATTAGTTCTCTTCCCTCTTCCCAAATATAACTGATCTTGAAGCTTACTAGCTAAAATCCAGAGACTGCAGACTTAACAATGATCATATAGAATAAAAGACATTGTTCAGAGGTGGAAAGAACACTGGATACAGAGTCTGAAGACCTAGGTTAGCTTTGACTTTGGAAAAATGAGAAAATACCTCTCTTATCTGTCTCTTTGTGTTAGGAAAATGTAACTAAGGTCCCACATGTGAAAATACTTTGTAAAGGGTTGGGTTGTCCACAGATATTAGGTCCTTAAATATGAAAATTAAAAATAAATGAAAAGTGCTGCATTAGCCACTTTTAATGAACACAAATTCTAAACATTATCATTTTACACTGGTGTTCAAAATATATCGTTTAGACCAGTACCTAATTTATTCATAGGCCTTCAAGAAATAATAGTTGAATAAATAAATGAACAAACAGATAAAGAAACAAATGAAAGTGATTTTTAAAAGAGGTACACATAAAATTGCAGATAGCAATTTTTCGACATTAACCCTGCATGTCATCTTTTGTCAGCTGACATTTACATTTCAACGAACACCAATTATGTCTTAATAGTTGGAGTCAACTTTGTGGTACAAAATATTCACAAATTGTCCTATGAATTTTTGAGGGAGTGAAAAAAGCCTATCATCACCTTGACAGAATTGAGTTAATGATTGCTATGATTTCTGTGAGAGTTTATTCTCAATACGAAATCATTTTTTGTTCAATTTCTAACACAGATAAAACAATTTCAATGTTCTTTTCTGAATTGATTCTCCACAAAAAGACATAAATGCCCTCTGAAAACTGACCAACTGTTTCACCAAGAGGCAGACTATATCAAAATTTATAATCTGGCTTTAGGAATCAGAAAGAACTGTGTTCATTCTCTTGCTATGTTATTTGGGACAAATTAAGTTAACTAAGATACTATATATTCACTTGTAAAGTGGGGATAATATTTATACCACTGGATTTTTAACAAGAATCAAAACATGTGTTGGATATAACACTTAGCACAGTGTAAACTCAATATATGGCATAACAATTAATAATAATAATAAAAACTAATAATAATAATTCGGCAAATTAAACCCATATCTTGAATCCACATATTCATCCCTAATTTTCCTTCTCTCAATCACAGTTTTGCCCCCCATTTCATCTCCTTAATTTATGCTCCAGAGTAAAATTTCATGAAGCTTTTCAACTCAGACGTACCAAGAATCGCCAGCACCATGCTGTCTTTAAGAACTTCCATGGAGCCCGAGCATACAAAGTAGATGGCCTGCAAAGCATCTCCCTGACGCAGCAGATACTCCCCTGGAGCACAGAAGGAGGTTTTGATGTGTAGGGACAGAGACCTGAGGCAGCCCCGGCTGGCACACTCAAAAAGGGACAACTGTAAGATTTCCTTGTTCAGGTGCATGGTGATGTCAGAACGAAGCTCATCTGGAAAGTCTTTCAAAAGCTGTCAGAGAAGATGAAAGAGGGAAGCAAGTTGGGGTCAGTCTTGTGTAATTGATTGAATATAAGACCACAGGAAGTTTTTCCTACTGTTTGACCAACCACAGTACAGAAGAGGAAATATACATATGAATAATCCTGGAGAGATTTTTCCATGACTGTGACCCTGATTGTGTGCTCCTAAATGATCAGCTGTTAATAAGTCTGGAGAAATAGAATAAATTAATAAAAGGCTCTAGAATGAAACATATAGTTCCTTGTGACTTGCTTCTCATAAAGATGCCTACTCAGGACAGAAGATATGGAATTTGGACCCTTTAGTGTTTCCTCTGCTGTCATGACCATCTGAAGAGAGGAAAAAACAAATAATCACTTAAAAATATTGATGACTGGTTTCATTGGGGGGTTGGTGGAATGGTTGCTTGATTTATAGTATACCTTTTCTACAGTGGTGGTCTGCGGTGTTTCTGGATGTCCAAAGATAACATGTTTGCTGAAAAGCTTTTCTTTCTTTTTTTTTACTTTGTTGCTTTTAAGGTAAACATTAACTTGATTAATCTAATATTCCATAATTCCATCATTCAACTGTCATAAGAATTGGTTCCTTCAAAGAGGGTCAATGAGAATGAAAATAAGTCTGCCTGATTGACCAAAGTAGCAAGTTACTGTAAAACACAGGCCAATCCAAAGTGACATTGTAAAAACATAAGTCAGAGCAGATGAAAGAAGATGTATTGAGCTCATGAGAAATTAAAAATAAAGAGATAAAGAAGGTGGTAGGTGTGTATTTCCCTTTGGAGACCTGCATTAGAGCACTTTGCTTTTACCTTAGAATACGTGCTTTCTGCCTGAAAACGTCAACATGAGAAATGCACATTACCTCATTGGAATCTATTCCATTGTTGACTGACCAGGTTGTTTGGAAATATTCAAGCATCCTCTGCTTGAGCTGTTGGGGCAGGTGATGGACACGTATGAAGTCCTTCAGATCCTTGGTTCTAGTGTGATAGAGGGACCACCTGGAATACATCCTCTGTATGATCGCCGTCACGTTTCCAAACACCAGGGCATGCATCAAGGCTAGAGAAAACAACATGGCATACAATGAGAGAAAAATAGGACAGAGGGGCTTCCTCCTTATGTATAAATGTACAGTCTATATATCCTGAATCAGCAGAGTACACGTAGCTGGCTACGTTGACACAGCTATTTTGAAACAGGCTTTTTGCTGCAGCCGCGGTGCCACAGGGTGCATCCTGATGTAGTCATTTTGATTCCATGTGACTTGATCAGAGTAAAAATACCTTTAAAAAATACTCAGTAATAAGAACAATAGACCACTTTGACCCACACTTAATCTGTTAGCCGCCATCCTGGCTATGACAAACTTTGATTTTTGTACTCTATTCACATCTGTATTATTTTAATTGTTGGGTATAACTGTGTAGGTATGATGAAATGGTTTTAATAATTTCATAGAATAAGCTATCAAGTTAGGGTTTAATAGTTATTTTTATTATAATAACAAATACGTTTCAAAAGTAAGTCTATAATAAAAATCTGGTTAGCCTTTATGAGAATATTAGTCTCTTCCCCAAAGCCATCATTTAAAATTAGTTTTAGGATATTAAATAGGACACATTTCTATTAATAAATGTATGGAAAAAGGTGTTAGAAATGTAATTGAGGATTTCCTGGGCAAGCTGAAGCCAAGATAACACCACCCCAACTCTCTAGTCACTTTAATTTTAAGGGACATAGATATTAGGAATTCTGAGACCATTCAAGAAACAAAGAGTTCAGGTATTCTGCTTAGAGTCCTCGCCACCTTTCTGAGAAGAGCCACGTGGTACACGAACATGTGACTCCTGTTTCAATGAGATTTCTTGGTCAGTCTTCCCCTCTCAAAAGCACCACCAGAGTGTAATGAGAGAGAAGGCTTTGTTCACCAGAATTCCAGAGTGGATGGGGACTAGGGATGGATTTTCTCCTGGAAAAACATAGAGTGAGTGAGCAGAGGGACTTCACTTCCCAAGGAATCACCTGCTGTGGGGAGTGGTCAAGTATCTCAAAGTCAGAAAAGATGTGAGGGCACTAAACAGTAGTTGCTGGTCAAACAACAGGAATGGCCTAGCAGACACCAGCAAGAAGCCCGAGAAGGCCTTGGACCCACCTGGGTTTGTGAAACTGGGAAAGAGAAAGACCCAGGTGTGCCCACACTTACGGACAGATCAACTCTCTGTGATATTCAGATTTCAGCCCTGATCCCCATGGGACTGGCAAGGAGGTAGGAAGCTCAGGGGTTGGGTGAAATCACTGGTTTCAGTGGTTTTTAGTTAAAAAAAAAAGACTAAACATTTCTAGTTTGTCTATTAAGACTTATCATAAACGTCCCTGTGCCCAAATCTCAACATCCAACGAACTATGTTAAAAGTTTCTTAGCACCAGAATTGATAATTAGTGCAAATGTGTCAACCTGTTGCTACATCCATCCTCCTGAATATTTCAAGATAACCCCAACCCGAATTCTTTCTTTCGGTTACATTTACCAGAAATTATCAACTTTTGTCATACTAATTTCAGCCTAATCTAACACTGGAGTTAAAATTCTTTATCAGGTTATACATCATCATTTCTCTATGGAAAATACGGTCACTATGCCAATAAAGTCACCCCATAATAAAGAAGGCCTCAATATTTTGGAGAAGTTACTAGAATAGGGTTAAACTTAGGGTCTATATACAGGAGGCAATATAATGTTGCAGAGGAAATATGGACTTCGGAATCAGACACCACTAGATTTAAATTCTGGCTTTACCACTTCTAATTTTGTAAACCAGGTGAGACATGTAATTCCCTTGCGTGGTTCCCTTATATGTAAATGGGTATAACAGTACCTTACTCATAGAGTTATTTCAGGATTTAAAGAGTTAAAATGTTTTAAAGTGCCTTTAATTGTGTGTGGGTGCTCAATTTATGTTAATTTTTCCCATGAAAGTGAAAAGTGCTATGAATTTCCAGGATGCTCAGTGGTGTAAAATATGCGGGAGGAACCCAGATTTAAGGCTTTCCAGCAACCTGTCAAATAATTGAGTAGTTCTTTGTGGAAATAACTTCTTGATGGAGGAAATTAAAAAAATATTGAAGAAATGCCTGCTACATGCAAGCACACATAGGTGCAGATTCTTCCTAAATGTTCAAAAATGAAATGTCTTCCAAAGGGTTAAAAATATACCAAGAAAAACACATATTGCTTAACAACTAAACGTTGAATACTTATTGGCAGGTTCTAAGTAGAGGCTCATTCTTCTGTATGGTTTTAGAAGCACAACTGTTCTGCCGCTTAAATATTTTATTTGGAAGGGGAGACCTCTATTTACGATAAACACTCAGCGAAGAAAAGAACTGATTCTGCTCCAATTCCAAGGAATTAAACACTGATTTCAGGCTCTGTTAATATACTTATGGGCTCAGTGATTGGAAGCCCCACCATCTGTAGAAAGTACGTAGTAATAATCATATATGGAGTTTAAACTGAGTACTGAGAACAATTTTATTTCATTTATTTTAACACTGCTTTCCTTAATTAAGTGTATGATTTTAACTTTGCTTAATTATAATGTGTGTAAAGCACTTAAGGTAAGAGAAGTAATATGTTCAGATCATTTAGCATCCTAATTGTACATCATCAATAAAATGAATTACTGGATTCATTGTAGCATTCATAAGTGTTGTTGGAAAGCCCTAGTCTATGTCTGAGTCATCATAATTTCAAAGTCTCATTTCAGCATAGGAAAATACTTCTAATTTAAGTAGTTCAAAAAATACAACCCTAGATCTCGTAGTTTTTCAGTTTTCCAAAGTTGTTATTGCCTCTCTGTCACTGGTTATCATTTTCACACTGGCGAAGCATGTTTGTGACTGTCAGGCCAAATCATTCCATCTACTATGAAACTTTGACTGAAGAACTTCTATATCCAGGTCAGTCTGGAAATTATCCTTCACTTTTCCTTTTTATTCCTAGCAAATTTGATGTATATAATTCTTAAAGTAGCATGCTAGGCCTACTGCTGAGTCTGTGGGAGGTTCTTTTTCTTTGCGGAGGAGTTTTGTATAGAATGTATTTTGTAAAAGATTATGTTAATATCAGGTTTTCAGAGGAGGCTCAACCCTCAGGATCTGGCATGAAAATAAATAGACCTCAAATGAAAATGCATTCTTATAGGTTGCCTGGCTTTCTCTTTCCCTTTTTTCTTTATCTTTCCTTTCCTTCCCCCTCTTTTTCCCTCCTCCTTCCTTCCCCTCCTCTCTCTCTCTCTCCCTCCCCACCACCCCTTTCTTTGGATTTTGGGCAACCTTGCTGTCCTAAGATCATCATTTCTGATTTCTTTAGTCAATTACTTTGCAGTGCCTTCAGCGTCTGCAGAGGGACTGTGCTCTCTTGCTATAAAAGGAGACCAGAGCTCAGGCTTCGGGTAATCTTAGCTGCCCTACTCCTCTTTCTCACCTACTTATTGCCCTGGAATTGTCCAGTCCTTGCTATAAGTACACTGGATTGTGAGTGGCAGATGGCAGGGAGAACAGAGAGTGAGAACAATTTTCTAAATGATGAATTGAAATGGCAGTGTAAAGACACCTTAAAAACAGCAAATTTGTGGGTCCAATAAAATCACATCAGGGTAGTATATATAGGATAAGAGGACCCAAGGAAAGCCTTGGCTGTTAAGAGTTTCACTCTACTTCTTCCATGGCAACAATGCCTCATTTAAACTAGACATGTCCTGAGTGATGAGTCCTCTTCATTAGAAAGCAATCTAACCTCTGAGGCTGAGCTGATGGTCCCAACACTGGGGGCTCACTCATCAGGCAGCCATTAATAAATATGAGAGAGGAATTTTAAAAGACATGGGAAAATGTTCTCAATATATTTTGTTTGGTGACAAAAATGATATGTGTAGTTGATATAAATCTCTTAGAAAATAGGGGAATAAATGTATGAAAAGACTGAAAAGAATATCCTTTGGTGATGGGATTACATGTAATTTTATTTTTATGTAGATTTTCCAGTTCTTTCGAAATGCACATTATAATAGGAAAAGTTAAAATGGAAAAAGAAAGAACATCATCTGCCTGAGTACCTATTTCCATTACTCAACTGTGAACTCCTCGAAGGAAAGCATCTTATCTTAGTCATCTTTGTTTCCCTAGCATCTAGCACAGTGCCTGGCATAATTTTAGTGTGCCATAAATATTTATGGAACCAAAATGAACCTCTGGCAGTTTGATAATTTCTTTAAAAAGTTTTATAATCATAAGCAAGTAGCTTAGAAAATTTAGCAACAGTTCAGTCCCAAGCCCTTCCCATCATCCCCATCCCACTCCCCAAAGGCAAACTTTCAAAATTATTTCTTTTAGGTCTTCTTCTGATTATCACCAATATTTTAGATCATGAGATTTCACTTCTACTGCTTGACTTATCATATTAAGACAAAACATAAAAAGCAACTTGACATGAAAAGTGAGAACTCAGCTCACTGCTATCCACTTTCTCATCCCACACCTGATAGTTATATTATTATTTTTTGCTCATCTATTATAATTTTACAAACTAAAATTAGTATCAAAGACACACATTGAGAAGATTACACCAATAGTAAATGTATAGTTCATTTCTCAAAGTGAACAGATCCATGGAATCACCTCCAGATGAATAAACGTGATATTATCACCCAGGGCTCCCTGGTGTCCCACACAGTCATCAACCAGCACCCTCACCAAAGGTAACTGCAGCTATGAGTTATACTGCAGTCAATAAGTTTTGCCTACCTTTTGAAACTTCTTTAAACAAAATCGTACAGTGCATACTTATTTGTGTCTGTCCTCTCTGCTCATCATTGGGTTTGTAAGATTTATCCATGTGGTAACATAACAGTTCATTCATTCTCATTACTGTATGATACTTTGTTGAATAATTATTTCATAATTCACTTATTTATTCTCCTATTAGTGAGCATTTCCACTTTGAAATTTTTGCAGTAATGTTTCCACGTTATGTCTTTTGATGTGAATATATATGATTTTTTGTTGGATATACACTCACAAATGGAATTGTTGAGGCACAAAATACAGATATGTTCAAACTTGGTAAATACTGACAAGACTCTTGTACCAACTCACACATCAACAGTATAGGAGAAGTCAAGATGGTCTTTTTCCTCTCAAACACTTAGGGTTATTAGTGTTTTTAAGTATACCATTCTGCTGAATGCAAATGTTATCTAATTTTGATCTTAATTTGCATATCCTACATGAATGATGTTGAGCACCTTTTTTTTTAAATAAGTTTATTGTCTATTCAGGTAAGAAAATCTATTTTTGAAGTGCTTTTTAAAAATTTTAATGCGTTTTTTAGTTCTCTGCTCTTAGTGATTTGATAGAGTTCTTTATATATAATAGATAAGAGTCTTTTGTCAGATACATGTTTGCAAATATCTTCTATCTTGTGGCTTGCTGCTTCACGTTCTTAATGATGTCTTTTGATAAACAGAAGTTCTGAAGTTCAATTTATCAATCTTTCCTTTATGGATAGCACTTTTTGAGTCATGCTTAAGAAATCTTTGCCAAATCCAAGGTCATGAAAATACTTTCTTATGTTAGCTTTTAGAAGCTTTATTTTTTTCCCTTACACAATTAGATCAAAATCCATCTGGAATTAATTTCAACTTAGTTTTAAGAGGGGTCAAGGTTGTTTTTTAACAGTATATTTATATATATTTGACTCAGCACCATTTATTGAAAGTATCATCTTCTCCCCCTTGTGTTACAGTATCACCAATGTCATAAATAAATGTGTTTATTTATGTCATGTGTTTATGGGCAGGTTTCTGAACTCTCTTCAATTCCATTGGCCTATTTATCTATTCCTGAGCCAACACCATACTTTCTTAATTTCTGTGACTTTATTACACATCATGATATCTGCAGCATAAATATTCCAATTTTGTTCTTCTTTATGCTTGCTTACAATCATTTTAGTTCTGCAGTTCCTCTAATTTTTAGAAACATCTTGCCAATTTTCAGAGGCACATATATACAGACAAACACACATCTACTGGGTTTTTTAAATTGAGACTGCATTGACTCTTTAGGCTAATTTGAATAAAACTGGTATGTTTACAATACTAAGTCTTAAAACCATCACCATTGTATATCCTTCCATTATTTTAAACTATTTTCTAATGTTTTATTCTTTTCTGTGTAATAGTATTGCACATTAAAAAATTTTTTTTGATGTGGACCATTTTTTTAAGTCTTTATTGAATTTGTTACAATATTGCTTCTGTTTTATGTTTTGGTTTTTTGGCTGCGAGGCATGTGGGATCTTAGCTCCCCAACCAGGGATTGAACCTGCACCACCTGCATTGGAAGGTAAAGTCTTAGGCACTGGACTGCCAGGGAAGTCCCAGTATTGCACATTTTAAAACATTTATTCCAGTTTATTTGATGTTTTTATAATTTTAAAAATATTATATTGTTTGTTACTAATATATAGAAATACAACTGATTTTTGCATATTGACTTTATATCCATAAGCCTTACTAAGTTCACTTATTAATTCTAATAGTTGTTTGTAGCTTTTAGGATTCCTTCTTTGTTTTGCATGTTCTCAAAGTTTATACAGATTTGTCTAGGTATGGATATTTTTTTCATTACTTTTGCTTAATCTCTTTGATAGTTTTAAATATGTTTCCCATAAATCAGTGGTGTGCACACTCGTTAATTACAGATGCTCACGTGGAAGATTTCCCTTCCCCCTCCTCCTACTCACTCAGCTTGTGAGCGCCTCTGCCCTGGATAATTATCTGGGGTTCTTACACTCACCTGCAACATTTAATACCACTCCTACCCACTTTTGTAGTAATTATTGCATCTCTGTCATTAGCAATTTCATCGGCCTTGTGTGGGGATTCCTAATAAGATAACTTAACATTGATTCCATGGTAATACATACTTTAAATTAAAAAATAAATTATTTGTACATATTTATAAAAATTAAAAAATAAAATCAATTTGCAGTATATAATGAAATGGATATTTTACAGTAAGTTTTCTAGGTCTTAGTGAATCCGGGCATTTAAACTCACTAAACTTCTGCTGCCTTATATTAAATTGGGATGTTAATAACCTCTAATTCATAGTGTTATGAGAATTAAATGAGCAAAGTGTTCAATATTGTGAACTCTTATGATTAGTTCTCAAAATTATGCCAGTAATTTGTTAACTAGGAAATATTAAAAATGAAGGCATCATTTCTCTTAGCCTAGGCTAATTGTCACAATAATAGAGTTATTTCCCACAGACACAGATTTGTGAAGCTTTAATTAATAAATCTGAGTTACTCAGATGCCATTTGCCATTCAAAACCAATGGTTTCCTAAGTGCTGCTCAAGTCACCTAAATGCTTTAATGCCATTTCCAAATGAGTGCTGGTTTTGCACCAGGATAATTTGCTCAATAAATATTTACCAACTAACAAAGTGGCATTATCTGATTATTTCCCATATCTTTTGGCTTTGTGACCAGCTTAGCTTCTACTCACAATGAATAGCAGGGAATAATAATATCCTTAACAATTTCTGATTCAGGACCACTTACACTATAGTTAGTGAATCAACAGGAAAGAAGCTCAATTAGCTAACGTATTCTTCCAATGTCAAATTAGTGGGTTAAGCCTTGAGCATTTGAGCATTTCCAAAAATTTCCATCAGGAGTAGAAGAAACATGGGCAAATATTAAATAAATATAGACTGTGTCTGTTTACAAAATGCTTGTCATTCTGCTAGGCTGAAAGATGGGCCATCAAGGAGAGCAGCAATTATATAAGCCATAATACTGGGTATAAAATCACCACCACGGGATTGGCACATTGCAGCTCTTTAGAAAACGAGAATTCCTGTTCTCTGCTCCCTAGGCTGTTACTGCTCTACATCGGCCAAAAACCTCTTCCAAGTGCTGCAGTCCCAGCATGCTACCTCAGCAACTCTGCCTTTCCAAGAAATTTTCCCAATCCCTGGCCCCGTTTCTCACTGCTTCTCAATTTCCTAACTGATTTGGCACTTAACATTTACTGCCTGGTATTGTTAAAACTCTTTCCACATATTTCTTCCAAGGTGATCCTAAAATCCTTGAGGGAAGATTGCCTTTATGCTGCTCTGGTTTCATGGTAGGCTGGATGACTCATTGCTTGAAGTCCCACAAAATCAGTTCACATCTATGCAAGGAAGTTGGTAGAAACCATCTTCTATATTAAGGTTCAAACCTCAAAGTGATATCTGGGACTAAGGTCATTAAGAAAACATGATAATCTCAATTAACATACACACACTACTATATATAAAATAGATAATCAACCAGGACCTACTGTATAGCACAGGGAGCTCTACTCAATATTCTGTAATAACCTATATGGGGAAAGAATCTGAAAAAGAATGGATATATGTAGATGTATAACTGAATCAGTTAGCTGTACATCTGCAATGAACACAACATTGTAAACCACCTGTACTTTAATATAGAACAAAAATTAAATTTAAAAAAAGGAGAACATGACAGAACAAGCTTTTGAGGGAATACGGTGGAGCAGAAAGTACTCATAGAACTCTGGCTTAAGAATATTTACTCAATCCAGGTAGACACCCACATCTCCATGAGAACAGCTTTATAATTCACATGTTTCCATTTATGTATTTAACGACAGAAGTAAGTAATCACCTGGGTTCCAAACTTGCCTCTTTACTTACTGGTTGTATGGCATTGAAAACGTTACTTTATTTCTGCAAGGTTTAGATTTGTCATCTGAAAAATGTGGGTAATAAAGGCATCAATCCTGTCAGTTAGGAGGTTCAGAAAAGAGAAATGAAAGTAAATATTTCATCTGGGGGAATTTATTATAAAGAACTGTTTTCCCTGGTGTTGGAGTGCTGAATGATCAGAAGGAGAGTCTAGATAGAGGTCACGTGAGTGTGATAGCTGCAGAGCTGGATGAACAAAGAGAAGAAGTGGGGTTATCAGCGCTGAGGAGCCCAGAGGAGAAGCTATGGAAGCCACGAGGGGTCGGGGCTCTGACTTTGGATGCGGGGGTACCTCCAGCAGGTGCAGGGATCTCTGAGAAAGCTCAATGAGGCTGTTTCTGAAAGTGCCTGAACAGGCTGAAGTTGGAGCCACATGCAGCTGTCTGACGTGGCCTGCCACTCAAGGTACACTGCCCCCATCAGAACCCGGAAGTTCCTTCCCCCCTCCTCCTGCCTCCAGTCTCCCTCTGGCGCCCCCTATTGGGAGAAGTGACTGATGTCAGCTGGCAAAGAAGAATGAGATTTGCGGAGTCCAAACCCCAGCGATACAAAGCAGAGTACAGACGCTGGGTTTGAAGCTCAGACGTAATAGCATAATAACTTCTCTATTTGTTAAATGGGATAATAATGGTGCGGAACCCATAAATTTGCCTTCAGAATTGCTTGAGGTATTGTACTGAAGCATTCAGCACAGAGAATGGAACATAACCACGATTAATAAAGGTTAACTATTTATGATTATTTATTGGTGTTTGTTGCTTTTGTTTTAACTAAGTTATCTATCAAACATCCTTAATTTACTATAGTAGTATTAATAAAATTTGATAACCCTCACCTGTTTGGAGCTACAAAAATGGCATTTCAAACGTATACCTGTGATTCAGACTCATGTAACTCACAAACACTAAAGGTAAATAGCATGCTAGGAAGCAAAGTGCCTGCCCTTTCAAAATCAACCATCAGATACATATACACATCACTACATATAAGATAGATAACCAACAAGGACCTACTGTATAGCACTGGGAACTATAATCAATATTTGGTAATAAACTATAAGGGAACAAATCTGAAAAAGTACATATATAACTGAATCACTGTGTTGTACACCTGAAACTAACGCAAAATTGTAAATCAACAGTACTTCTATTAAAAACATATATATATATATATATATATATATATATATATATATATATATATATATAATCAAACATCAGGTAAATGGTTATTTCTTCTGTCAGAACATGGAATTCTTGACATCCCAGACTTTCATTGCTAATCTACATGTATATATAACTGTTGGTCACTGATGTCCTAATTAGTGCTTTTAGACTCTTCCAAATGTAAGCCAATCTATCCTGTATTGGGTTTTAGGACAGAGGGAACATAACAGCAACCGTTTGGCAGACACTTGTTCCTTCTCTTGGTCTAAAGGAAGAATATTCCTTACCACCAATCAGCATGGTGCAGATGGAAAAGATCTTTTCTGCATCTGTATTAGCAGAGACATTCCCAAACCCAACGCTGGTGAGGCTGCTGAGTGTGAAGTACAGAGCGGCAATATAGGCACTTCGGATCGACGGACCCCCCAAAGTATTGTTACCATAGTATGGAGATTCCAGTCTCTTTCCCAACTCATGAAGCCAACCTGAAATGGAAAAAAAAATGAGCATTTAAGCCCCTAAAATAAAGTCTCAGTATTAGCACCTGGGCGTAATGATGAATGAACATTTAAGGATACACGAAGTTGCTCAGGATAAAGAAGAAAGTTAAAAGGAAGTTCAAGGCAAGGAATTAGATTCCATGGCTCTAAAGCAAAAGCATCACTTTCATGCAACTGTTTTTATAACACACACAGCAGAGAAATATACATTCAAGAGTGGATTGGTGGTCAAAGCTGAACAGGTTACTCTAATGCAAGAACTACCTGTAGTGACAGAACCTGGGATTTCTACTCTCGGTAACAGTGTTGTCCATTTCACTAGCTGTTAAGCTTATTTCTCAATTGGAATTTTAAGAAACAAAGGGGTTGAATAGGTATTTTTCAACTCTACATGATAGTAAACAGCAACCAACACAAGAATCTGGACTTCATATAGGCAAGATGGGCTTTCTTTCTTTTCTTTTCTTTTCTTTTCTTTTTTTTTTTGATGGGCTTTATTTCTATCCTGTACAACCTTTCTTTATTTTATTCACCTGACCTGATATCAGTTGCCTTATAGGTCTTAGCTCCTGTTTTCCTCAGGAAGGTTTCTCTACAACCTCATTCTGCTGCTTGGGGGTGGTAGGGGAAAACTGCACAACTATGAGGTTCCTATAATGGAATTGGGTGCTCCCCTACAACTGTTTCACGATACTGGTGTATACATGTGTCAAAACTTATCTAATTAAATGCTTCAAATATGTGCATTTTATTGTATGTCAATTATACTATCATAAAGCTGTAATAAAGCTATGTTAATAAAGATGGGAAATAACAAGTTTAATAATAATAATACAATGAAAATACAACACAAAGACCACTTTAAAATACTTTACTGGAAATATTTTCTCTTTAAAATATTATATTTAAAAATTCTGTGTGTGTGTGTGTGTGTGTGTGTGTGTGTGTGTGTGTTATGAAACACTATGGCAATTCAGCTTAACCCATAAGGTCCATGAGACCTTTATTAAGGGATGTTAGTCATTGACCACTATTTCCTTAAAACACTTCATTTAATGGCTGCCCAAGAAGAGATGGAAAGTCATTACATTGTTTAAGTAATAATAATGATGTCATTATCAACTAAAGTTATAGATTATGCAACTGTGCTAGGTAATTAAAATGCAGATTTGAAACAACTGGGTTTCTTGAGATCAAACAGAAATGCTCAGTGACAAGTACTCTGTCTCATTTATCGTCTCTAGAGAAGTGTTTCTCAACCATTAGCTTGCCTCTGAAATATCTAGAGAGCTTGTTAGAGTCAGCCAGGTCCTATCCCTGGAGTTTCTGGTACAGCACATGGGAAGGTTGGGGAGAAGGGCTGAGAATTTGCCTTTGTAATAGGTTCCCATGTGATGCTGATGCTGCAGATCTAGGGGACCAAAGTCCCTCGACTTCGCAAAGTCACCTTCTAGAACAATAGTTCTCAGTGCTGACTACAGCTGGGAAAGCATTTTAAAAATACACTGTCTATGTGCCACCTCCATGTACTGAATCAAAATTTCTGGTTCCAAGTTCAGGCACTGATATTTTTAAAAAGTTCCCTAGTAGAACCTGATGTGAAGATAGAACTTAGAACCATTATTCCAGAACTTAACAAAGCCCCTAACAATAGTAGAGTTTAATAAATATTATTTCTAAAAGTGAAATAATTAATGAACATATAAATTGTTCTTGCCCTCTGCAACAATGTGACAACACTGATGCAATATAGCAACACATGAGCATTTATAAATTTGTACTAGATTTCTGCACAAAGTATAATGAATGTATTTTTTGATGATAGAGAATAATAATAAAATGAAAATTACACATTATGAAAGCTGACACCATTAGTAAGCTATGACCATTTATTCTGTCTGGAAAGGCTTTGTGAAGGAATAAACTCCACATTCAAACACAGATTTAAATCTGGACTCTTCCATTAAATCTGGACTTTTCCTTCCATCTGTGGGAATGACTAACTTCTTTGAGCTTCATTTTCTCATTTGTAAAAACACGGACACTATCTAACTTGTACAGTTGTAGGGGATTAAATGAGATTCCACATGAAGAAATGCCAACCCCTGTTAGTGGCAGATATTATATTAGTATATAATATCTCTTTTCTCTCTCTTTCTCATGTTACTTAAATTGGAACAGAGAAAGTACAAAATTCAGAAAGTAAGAGAAAATATGAGATCAGGAGTGAGTCATAATGGAAAAGGAAGGTGGTGACTAAGTGTATTCAGTAGAACCCAAAGGTGCCATCTGATAGAACTGAGCATTTCTTAACTAATAGAAATGACAGGGAAGAAATCTAGGTAACAGTAGTTCTTAAAACTGGGGGAGTTATACACCCATTTGTGAACCTGAAGAAAGACATGCTCCTTTTCCCAGGACAAAGCACACATGGAGACACACACACAATTTTGTGCACATTTTCAGGTGGTTCATGGCCTTTTCCTACAGGCTGGGTCCAAGGGCCCAGATTAAAGAGTTCTGCTCTAGAATTTTAAGTGAAGGGAAGGAGGAAGTGATAAAGCATTATTTGGTAAAACCTGGTTTAATCCTGTATGGAAAACGTTTTAGACATAAAGACAGCTTATCCAAGATTAATTAAAGAGATATCACAAAAGCAAAACACATGTGCATTTAAAAAATATTACTGGTGTATTTGTATGCACTGTAGGGGGAGAGTCAAGACAAGTAAAATCAGGAAGCAGAGATGACATCTGAATATATCATTGTACTCAGGATGCTGATTTCTGCAGAAGAGTGCTCTTACAGGCATTTGACCCAAGCGTTGTCAAGTACGGCCAACTACAAGATGTTGAATGGCTGGTGGGTTGGCTATTTCTCAAGTGCCTTCCAAGCAGTGCTCTGAAAGCGATGTCATGTTTCTGCTCAAAACTGAAGTGATTAGAGGGGCTTGCCCCTTTCTTCTATATTGGTCATTCCCACTAATTCTGGGGAAGTCTGAGCAGCTGAAAAATGTCATTTTGCCCAGAGAGTAAATATTGCATGACTAATATTTTTATTTGATGCACAGAGGAATGAGAAAAACAACACCACACACAGTAAAGCCACTGCTCCCTCTCAGCTGAATCAGCTATACAATCAGGTTATGATTAAAAAACTGGACCCATCTACTGATCTTGAATTGAATTAAAGTGTGCCTTTGCTTACAGAACCTCAAGTTTTCTCATTAGAAAAATAAAACCAAACAAACCCAGCCAAAACCTTTGATTAAATTCCTTAATTGGAACAAAAGTAAAACGTTTTAAAATTCTCCAAACCAAATCAGTTTTCATAGAATTTGATTTTCTTAATAAACTAGGATAAAATTTTGTGATAGGTCATAAGGATTATATTAGATTATACTCTCACTCAGTTCCTGTTCATTTACATATGTGTGAAACTGTCTCAGAAGCGATTTAGGGAGCAAAACACAGACAAACAACAGACCTACTTTTGTTGATATATCTTTTCTGTCTAGCCAACTGTTCTGTCTATTTTCAGACGCATCTTGTTTTTTAAGAAGGGTTGTTACTAAACTGTGTTGCAGCTATTGGAGCACAAGCAATAATGATGATAAAAAAAAACTTGGTAACATGGAAAGGAGGTAACACCCACAAATCCGGGGATGGGCTCTGGGGGCTAAATAAAACTTTTTCACAGAACAGCTTGTCCGAAATGAGAGCACATGTTCCACTGTAACAAGACAGCATGTCACTGTACTGTACAGAAGAAGCAATTTAACCAATTTAGAAGCCAATCTTTTTTTAATCTAGAGAAACCCATCTCTAAAGGGATGTCCTAGAACAGTCTGTCTGCTTTTGCTCGATTTTTTCCCCCTAAATTTTGAAGGAAAAAGCATACACAAAAATGAAGTAGAATCTAAATATACTGGATACACTCTCATCTGATAAAAACAAAAGATAACATAAAATAATCCTGTCATCACCAAAATAGATTAGATGAATAAAACAGAGGAGATTTATGAAATAAGTATCAATTTCAAAGATAGAATGACTCTTAATGACCATGCCCAGAAGAGCCTATAATTAAGCATGATAATTCAATCCATATACTCTTCATTGCATACTTAACCAGTATTTTGGTTAATTACATACTTTTGTGCGTGTGTGTGTGTGTGTGTGTGTGTGGTATGCAGGCCTCTCACTGTTGTGGCCTCTCCCGTTGTGGAGCACAGGCTCCGGACGCACAGCCTCAGTGGCCGTGGCTCACGGGCTCAGCCGCTCCGTGGCATGTGGGCTCTTCCCGGACCGGGGCACGAACCCGTGTCCCCTGCATTGGCAGGCGGACTCTCAACCACTGTGCCACCAGGGAAGCCTGAGGAGAAGGACTAGGTTTTGAATCGGGGTTTGTCTGAGTTGAAAGTCTTTACCCTTTTTCATATGCCATACTCCCTCCTGATACTTCTTGTTGGTCAAGGTTTTGGTATCAATGTACTCCTGATTGACTCCATCTCATTCATAGAAAAGGCTGTCCCAGTGTATTTTTCTCTGTAATTGCTCTTCCCTTCCACCTGCAAATGGAAATTTTCCATATTGTCTTCTGCTTACAGTCAACTTCATCCAGCACATGTGGTCTTGGAGACCTGGCATTACTTTTATTTGGAGCATGGAAATTTTGTGATGTTCCCCACAACCCCCCACCCCCAGAAGCCCGAGCTATTATTCCAAAGGTGGCTGGCGGGAATGGATGAGTTCATGGTCTGCGTATGCAAAGGCTTGGGTATTAAAAGAGCTTTTTGGAACCACAAACTGAACTCTGAGCAACTTCCCAATGCTTCATTTTCCAGGAATAGAACTCTTTGGTTACCCTCGTGAGGACTTTGCAAGAGACTTTATATAGGTCAGACCTACACTGTGGAGAAATTAAAGACCACACAGCTTTAGTTTTTCTTACGAGAACCCACTTTCTTATGTAATTTCTTGGACCTGATTGAAAATATTGGATAAACTAAGCATCTTGAATGACGCTTTAACCATTCCACTTAACTGGTGCTTGACATTTACTTTCACTTACAGACACCAACCCTCTCTTTACAAATCCAACATCTGACAACCATCATGCCTTTGTAATGGTTTTGAAACAATGGAAACAAGTGCAAAAGATGGTTTAGTCTCCAGCCTTGCACACAAAACTGATTTAACTCACATTGTAACCAAAGCACAGTATACAGTTTGTTTATCTATTTGCCTGTCTTGCCTGAACAATTTGGAAAACAATGTGTTTGTACTTTCATTGGGTATATAGCAGAGGTGATAAGAAGCACAGCCATGGACTTCCATGCTGGCGCAGTGGTTGAGAGTCCACCTGCCAATGCAGCGGACACGGGTTCGTGCCCCGGTCCGGGAGGATCCCACATGCTGCGGAGCGGCTGGGCCCGTGAGCCATGGCCGCTGAGCCTGCACGTCCGGAGCCTGTGCTCTGCAAGGGGAGAGGCCACAACAGTGAGAGGCCCGTGTACTGCAAAAAATAAAAATAAGAAAATAAAAGAAGCACAGCCATGATGAGCACAGGGAAGTCCAGGATCATCTTGGGGAAAAGTGGCTGGAAGCAGCATCAGCTTAACCTGGCAGGGCAGAGGGAGTGGCCACAGGGCCTTTCAGAGGCAGCTCAGCACTCAGGGCCCTGGTGAGCCCAGGCCTTGGTGGAGGACAGGATTGGGCTCCTAGTTCCAACAAGAACTGAGGATCCAAAGAACACATGACTTATCCCGTAGTAGCAGCCCTGGCTCTAAGCTGGGTGCCCAGTCCAATCTGCCTCCCTGCTTCTCCACCCATCAGCCCTATTTCTACTCTCTTCTTCCATACTATGCAAGAAATGTTCAGAAATACAGTTGTCATTGCCTCAGATACAACTCCACCCACTCTATGAGGTCATCATTTTCAAGGTCACATGACACAACTTGCTGTGCATGGTTTCTGTTTTCTGAACATCCTGCAGATTGTCAAAGTCTATCTTTGTCTCAGAATTAAACACAGTCAATTTTGGGGGGTCAGCATGATAACACTTCCTGATTTCTGAGTGCTCTGTTCCCAGCCAGGTCACCATTCAGATCAGTTCCCTTTGCTTTAACCTCCACCACTCCTGAAGAGAGGCTTTTCTTGAACCAGGAGACTAAAATTTTACCTTCATTGTTTCTACCTGTCTCATAGTCTCTAAATAGCTTCTAATTAGTTAATTAACTAATTCACTCAATTAGCAAATAGTTAGTGACCACATATAATGCTTGAGATGCTGTGTATTATATAAAGATAAGGGAGATTAGGTCTTCATTACGGGGCAGTCTATTGGGGAAACTCTAATACAAGTATAAGGTGGACCAAACTAAGTACTCCTTGCTAGAGCAATCAGAAAGGGTTTAAAGGAGGGGAGGAGTATTTAAGTTGTACTGTAAGAATGAGTAAGATTTGGAATAACAGAGATGGAGTAACGTACATCTTGGGAAGCTCAACGCACATGAATAAAGGCACTAGGCCAGGATAATAAAATGCATGTATGGGGAAAGGGAAATCATGCAATTTGGCTAAAGTGAAAAGTGTGGGATAGAAAGTCATTTAAAGTATGTCTAACATACACGTTTCCAAACTTAAATATTTTCCTTTTCTTTCAAGGTATCAAAAATCAACCACTAAAAGAAAAGTTGGGTTTAAACTGTGATATCAAGGCACATATTCGATGATCCTTGATACTTGATACTTCCTGGCAATAATGTTAAACCTTTGGATAAATTAACAGGAAAAATTGTCAAATCATTCTCCCTCTATATGTGTGTGTATGCGCACGCACGTGTGTGTCTGTAACAGAGAAATCACAAATAGCGGGGGGTGGATTTAGTTTAATTCTTCATAGAGTCAAGGGGAATTTGTTCAACTTTGTTTTGAGAATCTCATAATGGAAAAAGATAATGCCCATTTTTAATTTTAGAAATAATTTGTAAAGAAATGATAAACCAAATCATACTGAGGCTTTGAGAAACTGCTGGAGAAACCTTTTGGGATTCATCTGAGGGTCATTTAGTCTGGCTACAAAGTCCAACAAATGTAGAAGCATGACAGACACTTTTCAGTCTTCTGAGAGGCTCATACTGAAGATTTCAGTTTGATGACATTGAACTCTTATGCTGGTATCTAGATAATTATTTGTAATCATTATGAATCATCATCACTATGATGCAACTTATAAACATCTTAAAGGATCTTTCAGGATATTCCAAATTGTCTCACCTGCAGTGATTTCATTTAGGGGTATTTTTATCTTGTCTCACTTTTCAGTAATCCAAGTAATCAATTTTTCATTTCCATTGCTGAAACAGATCAATTCCTTAGCTCTCTGCTATCCCCCCACTGGCTCACTGCACTTTAACTACATTGATTATCTGCTGTACCTCCCACTAGACTGGCATCTTTGTGAGAGTAGGGATTATGGTCTCTCTTACACACCTAATTCCTAAACTTAACTTGGAATTCAAGGTGTGGCACCTAATATGTACTCAGTACCTGTTTGTTAAGTGAAAAAGCGTATCTTTCTAAATCATAGAGACCACAGAATAGATACTCTTGCCATGTATATAAAACAGGCTTTGGGTTTGCAGAATGGCTTGGACTGCAGCCCCATCATTACTTAATAATGTGACTTCAGGTGAGCTAGCCTTCTAAGTTCTAGCTTCTTCAACTAAAAAATGGAAATAAAAATGTCTCCGTGTCTGTTGTGATGACTGAAGAAGATAATTTTGCAAAACATCTGGCATGGTGCCTGGAGTGTGATTACCTGCTTAAAATGTTGGTTCCTTTTTATTTCTTCTGTAGTCTATCACTTTTTTGCAAATAACTATATTATTCAAAAATAAGTTAGCTTTCTAAATTCGAAGATGAGTTGACAGCTAATTTTCATCATCTATCATGGATATAACTAAAAATGGACATATGCCAGTGGAGACATTTGAGTGTTCAAAATAAAGTGATACATAAATGTAGACAGAGAATAAAATATATTGAATATCTCAAAGGCTTCATTATCACTTAGCAAAACCATTTGTTTCCTGATTGATTCCACTGCAGTGTTGACTAATTTGAAGGAGGACATTTTGACCCAGTGTTTTGATTGCTATGACCTTTGACCCCCATCCCCATCTAGATACCATGATTTGGTTTATCTCATGCTCTTTGTTCCTTGTTCAAAGAAATAAAGACAAATTTTAATTATTTTATCCAATAAATAAATATGATTAGTAGAAATGAGACAAATACAGTTGACAATGTTTAAAACAGAGCAAGTTGAAATTGGTTAGTTTCCAAAACAAAACAAACAAAACAAAACAAAAATGACCTGATTGAAAATAAACATTCCTTAGGAAAACTGAATATAGCAAACATTGATTGGGGGAAAATTAGACATAGTAGAAATAATGAATAAATAACAAAATTTGCAATAGCTAAAACTGTACAGAGTCAAATTTGTTATTCATCAAAAAAATGATTGAAGAATAAAACCTTCTTGAAAAAAATAGTTCTCAATTTAAAACTTAAATTGAGAAGATTGGACTTGATAGAAATATTGTCACAAAAGAAAACTCATCCTATCTGATGTGGAATTTAAAAAAAAATGATTGATGAATTAAATCTTTGGTGTAAAGTTTATGTATAAAAGAACTTGATAAAAATAATTCCAATACAATAAAAAGAAAATGGAAGAAAATTGTTTAATTTGATTAACAATTAAATTAGTACGATGAAGTTCTAGCAAGTTCATCTAGCCCTCCAGATGAGAAATCAGAAATGATGTTATCATTCTAATGATAACGTCTGTATCCACTATTGGAAATGTCCTTAGGGGTCAAGAGAATGAGCACAGAGCATTCATAGGATTAACATAGGATGTTCAAAATGTTAGGATCAAAATAGCTTGTATTCATCAAAATCAATTCAGTATTTGGTCGAATAAAGAGTTTTAAATTGTCTGATATCTTTGAATGTAATTGTTGACAAAGAAAATAGAGTATTTTATTAAAGTAATTCCACTAAACTTGCCATCCAAAGAAGGAATCTTTCCCTTCTAAAGAATGAAAAATATTTGATTCACTAATTTAAAATAATGTCAAATCTATTTTTAAACTTGGCAGTGGCAATGAATTTCTGTCCTCTCTCTCTCTACCTCTTTCTCTCTTTCTCTCTCCCCCTCTCACCACACAGTACAGCCATGATATCTGTAAAGAATGACTGCCATAACGTGACTTGCTTACACCATTTGCCTAGCATGTTTTCAACAGAGAAATCACAGAGAGTCACATACCCTCAGCTGTCAACAAAAAAATACTGGATTATTCATTTAAGAATATCTAACCCTTTAGAATCCTATTACACATAGTATTATTTTTTGGATTTTTGCAGATACATTTGCATTACTATGAATAAACATTTTTGTATGAAACACATAAAACACTGTATTTGAAGACCAGAATCATGTATGTTCACTATGACAGACTCTTAATGCAACTCAGGTGCTGACTGACTCTTTGGAATTGTTTTGTTGGTGACTCTCAAGTGGATCAGAAATAGTCACTACATATCTCAAAATATACCATTTAGCCACAGAATAGCTTTGCAACCTGTGAGCCTAAACCAGTATATTTTAAAAATTAATGGAATTAGCTAGCACTACAGCATGATTTTATGGGCAGATGATAAAATTAGAAACACCGCCCTCCTTCTCTGCATCACATTAAAAAAACTCAATCTTGACAAAATTCCATTTCAGGCTAGAAAGTTGGCTAAAAATAAGCCTGTCATCCCTGACCATCGGCAGCAGGTTTTCAGTAAAGACCACAGGCAATTTGGACACTGACTTCAATGCTGTAAATAAAGTTACATATAATTTCTTGGGAACAAAATCAGCTGCTGTAGTCATGATTTTAGTAAAACACCACATATTGGCAATAGCAATGATGATGGTTACTTCAGTAGCAACTGTAGTAGTGGCAGCAGTAAAACTAACATGTACTGAAGAGTTAGTAACCACTTTATATTATTTAATCCTTATAACACCTGATGAAGCAGTTAATCCTATCTCTATTTTATAGATGAGGAGACTGTGTCTTAGACAGGTAAGTAACACAAAAAAAACTGACACAGGTGGACTTCTCTGGCAGTCCAGTGGTTAAGACTCCATGCTTCCCCTGCACGGGGCACGGGTTCCATCCCTGGTCAGGAGAGATCTGGATGCCATGCGGTGCAGTCAAAGAAAACAAAACAAACAAAAAACTGACTTAGGTAATAAGCGGAGGAGCCAGGCTGTGAAATGAATCTAGAACTCACATTCGTAAAAACTGTCATATGAGATCAGTATATATATATATATATATATATATATATATATATAACTGAATCACTTTGCTGTACACCTGAAATTAACACATTTAAATCAACTATATTTCAGTAATTTTTTTAAATTAAAAAATAGCATGCGTATCCCTTTTCACGAGAATGTTCAGCTGGACTAAATAGTTTGGCAAATATCATGAAAAAAAGTATTTTCTATGTTTTACCCTCTTGAGTTTGTAGTAAAAAACTATATTAATCAGGTCACACCTTCTCTGGCTTCTCCAGGATTGTATCTGCACATCATCAGTCAAGACTCCAACCCATTATTTTGGTCACATCCTTCTTTTTACTCATTTTGAGTCTTAGATGGCAAATTGGTGACCTATGGGCTTGATCAGGCTCCCAGAAACATATTTTGGTGGTGACACTATGCTTTTCAAGTTCTAAATTATTTGCCAATACTTTACCCACCAAAGCCAAGATTTACCCCCAAATCCCAAGTTCCAAATTCTCTGGAAAAATCAGATGTGGTCAAACTCCATCTACACTGGTGCTGGGCTGAGGTCATAATTGGTTCCTCAGATGGAGCTTGCCTTCTCCACTTTAGCCATGAATGCTAGGCCCCTTTCTCCTCTAGGCCTTTTATTTTGTGACACCAGCTGTTCAAGAATTTTCTAGACTAAACAAATTCATCTCATCCACTCACTGTTCCTCAAACACATTGTGAGATTTCCTACTTCTATGGCTTTATTCACACCGTGTCCCCACCTAAATGTTCTCTGATTCATCCTCTCCAAAGCTGTACTCACATTTTGAAGACCAGCTCAAATGCCATCTTCAGAGAGATTCAGTTAGAATCACTTCTACTTCTTTCTAAACGACTGAGGAAGTTGTTGTCTATACAAACTTACGCCGAACCAATATTATAAAAAAACAATTTTGCGAATTTTTATGTCCACCTCTTGAATTTCTAACAACAAAGTACACTTCTAGAAGTCAAGCTCTAAGATTCCTTGTCTTGCTCACAGCTCATAACACTGTCCTTCTTAGGGCCTCAAGAAATATTTATTTTATAGTAAGTACTGAGAACTTTGTAGGGTTTAAATGCACCAATCTCAAAGAGTTCTTTTTCTGCTCTATTTTTCTCTATATCTATAGTCTTCTAGGTAAATAATCTGCAGTACATTAAACTGTCACTTATTCCAAAAGAATTATTTTGATTAATATAGTAGCTGGAAAGAAATAATTGTATATTAAGCACATTTGATGATGTCTTCTTAAGATGGCTGCATAATTTATTTTCCTGGTAACTGAACAATTCCATCTGAAGAATTGAAGATTTGAGGTCTTAAGTTTAAATGATTTTCCCCCATAAAGGCATTCCAAGTGGGAATAAGGTCTTGAGTAATTAACCCTTATTCAATTTGCTTTTTACGGATTAGATTACAACCATTTTTACATTTCAAAGGTAACATAGAAAATTACACTGGAATTTAGGTTATGTTATTTTTGGCAGAAATGAAAACTTTGGTTCTGGCAAGATTATGAACTTAGTTTATGTGCAAGCCTTTCTGATAGAAACACTGGAAATATATAGATGCTTCGGAAAGAGGAAGTGAAATGTACATATGCAAAAATGAGGAGCCGCAAGCCTGTGAGCTGACACCATGGTGGTGATGCTGATGGGGAGACAGGGATGGGCAGTTGGTCAGAAGTAATAGTGACTGTGGGCTTGGATTTCATGGCCATCTGTGCACAGGAGAGAACACTTAAATGCTATAAACGCTGGAACTGACATCTTGTATACAACTGGGATACTAAGTGTGATACATGCAGGGAGAAGGGTAGAAATAATTTACCCAACAGCTTACAGGGATGACAAGGAAAACTAGAGTTTGAAAAAAGTGGTCTTCTGAGAGAACTTTAAAAATTTAGGCTTGTGCCTTGCATGCACTGGTATCTGAATGTGTACCATCCATGAGTCACAGACCCCTTGGCGCTAAGAAATTTTTAAAAATTTGATCCCAGGGCAGGAGAAAATCCTAGTATCCTTGACAAAAGCAAGCAAGCAAACAACAACCAAAATTCTGGGTATTCTCATACCTCATTCTGCACCACATTTTGACAAGGAAGAAGCCCTACTGAAGATGAGCTCACAATAAACTTTTTTTTAAAGTACAAAAGAGGAAATAGTTCACCTTTTGCAAGAGTTGGATGAACAGAAAATTAGCACACAACGAGCTTGAATTAATAAAATAAAAATGAAGAAATACAATAAGATAGTGTGTTTTTTACAATATTTAAATTCAATTCAGAAGCTTGATATAATGGACAAAAAACAAGGAACTGGAACTATAAAAAGGAAACCAAAAAACTATGGAAAATGAACAGAGGTCTGAAAAAGCACCAAATAAACCTTCCATATGTAGTTTGCCAGAAAATAGTTAATAGGGATCTATAATATAGGTATAATTAAATTCAGAACCTTGATCTAATGGACATATATAAACCTTGAACTAAAAATTATATCCAAAAAATTGTATGCACATAATATCCTCACACATAAAGAATATATACAATTGAGCTTCAACAAACAGTGAAGAATCAGCATCACAGAGACCAAATTCTGTAACAAGCAATGAATGTAACTAGAAATCAATAACAAAGTGTTAATTTCAAGTTCCATATAATTTGAAAAGCATTTAAAGACTTCAACACTTAACAATATATAGCATTAAATGGATTATTTAGGAAAGAAGAGAAACTGAAAATTAATGAGATAGAGGGTCTAATTTACCAAAGAGGAAATTAGAGTGACTCTCTACATCAAAAAAAAAAAAAAAAAAAAAACGTTCTACCTTGTTATACCTTACTTACACAGGGAAATGAAAATTTAAACAACAATTAGACATTACTTTTCACCCTCCACTCCCCAACACCCTCCAAGATTTTCACAAGTTTAAAAACATTGGTAACAATTGTTGGTGAAGCTCTGGGGAAAGAACACATATAATATGACCAGCTAAATAATTAATGAATACAAGTGGTTCAGAGAAGAATTTGGCAATATGTATTAATTTTGCAGATGCACAAGCTCTTTGACCCAGAGAAATTCTTGCATATGCACACAGAGAATCTTGTATTTGATTGCTCATTGCCCAGTACTTGCCATAGTGAGAGGTGCAGTCAACTCAGTAGGGGAGTGGATAAATGAACCAAAATGATGAGTAAACTGGCTTATTGTACAATAGAATTCTATTAAACAGTTAAAAATAAATATATAAGGTTTATATCTAAGATGGATTGATCTTAAAAAAAAAAGTTCAATGAGAATGTAAAAAAGGTACAAAGAAGAGAGAAATCCCAGCTCCTGTGTATTTTATCTGTGTATCTAGGTCAAGTCACACAACCTATGTGTCTCAGCTTTCTCCTCGGTAAATAGAAATGATAACAGTATTGGGCTCATAAAATTATAGCAAGATGCCTTGAACAGTGTCTGGCACTGAGAAAGCCCCATGTATGCCTGTTATTATTATTATTATTACTTCTTACATTTGTGATGATTTATATGGAAGATAATGAGGGAAAATAATATCATATATTGTTTTACTAATACATTTGTATAGTAATAACAGTGTCTAAGAAAATTTTATGCACCAACTTTAGAATAGTAAGGAGGAAAGATGGAGGGAGTAAGGCAGAATTGAAGGGTCGTGGGGCTCTGGCTTCATCTGTGATACTGCATTGATTTTAAAAAAAGAAATAAAGCAAATATGTTAAAGTGTTAAAAAAGATAATTTTTAGAAGGTGAACATTATACTCATTCTAAACATTTCTGTGTTAAAAATATTTCATAATTTAAAAAGTAAATTTCCAGGAAATTTCAAACTTTTCAAGCTTTAGTTTCTTTTTTCTAAGGTGAGGTTGAAAATATCTGTCTCACGGGATTTCAATAACGATCAGATGAGAAAATGCATACAAATATATTAAGCACTGCACCATGCATGTAGGTGGTGCTTAATAAATGTAAGCTAAATATTAATCTGATATAAACCAATTGTTTTCAAAAAATGTGAAGAAAAAATAAATTTGTAAGTTATTTTTCTACTCATTAAAATTTTTCCTAGTTCACGTGTGAACTAGTTCACAGATGTGATGGGGATTGGAAAAGCATAGGAAAGTGAAAAATAGGAAGAATTCAATTGTTGCTGGTTTAGGACTTTATAAACAGGAGTATTAAATTCACACAGTGTCCCAAGGCTTTTTAAAACTTTGCTACTCAAAGTGTGCTATGGGGTCCAGTAGCCCTTTCACTGGGTAGGTGGTTAAAAATGCTGGATCTCAGGCTCCACCTCAGATTTACTGAATTAGAATCTGTTTTTTAATGCAATCCTCAGATAATTTCAGTGCACATTAATGTTCAAGACCCTGCTTCAAAAAAAAAAAATTAAGTCCAGGAGTCCGTCACTAGGGTCCATTTTAATGGTTAGAAATCTTCATTTTAGGATTTTTCTCCCCTTTCTTTATTTCATGTATTTGCAAGAATGAGAATCTACAGATCAGGGTTATCTAAAAATGTTTATATAATCCTTTACATAGAACCTGAAAATGTAGAGTGCTGGACAATTCTACCTTCTTGAGGAAAATTTGATAGTTATTGAAATAATCAGCTTACAATATCATAAGCCTGGTCATTTTTTTCCCCATTACATGTGGCTTGTAAATGCTAAGCAGTTAATAACTAGAGAGCCATTCAAATCAATCAGCTTTTATGATGTTTTATCCAATGAGGATCAGGAGATTTAAGACTAAAATTGTCAATGAAAATTTGAAAATGATATTCTTGGACTTTTTTTTTTTCCGTGATGCAGATACACATTTAGACATCTGCAGTGGATAAATGTACTCCAGCCAAAGGACTAAAAGATTAAAAAAAGCTTCCCTCTATTACAGTACACTCTCAGCTCTAACTTTTGAAGCAGATCATTTAAAGTTCAGTGTGTTATAGCCTTAGAAACAAAGATAGCTTCGAGAAAGAATGTAAATTAGTGTTTTAGCTACAAAAGAGAGCTACCGACCATGGTGCAGTCTGCTTGTGGAAGCACAGCTTGGTAAGTACCACTGTTAGGCTGACACAGCAGCACAGACAGGGAGCAAGATGCACCAAGAATTACAGCATCCCCATCTTTCAGCTAATTCCATCTGACATTTGATGTCTGAGAGAGGTATGATGATTTACAGAAGCATTTTAATAAGTGTTTTTACAAATGTTATTGGGTTTTTTTTTTTTTGAGTATTAGGGTAAAGTTGTTATTGTAGAAGACTTTTGTCTTTTTTGAGGGGTGGGCTGTCTAAAAACCTATGTGAAGGGGGTATTCTCCTTTGTGTATAGTAATGGAGAGACACAGGGTCCCACTTCTAACCATGAAAGTGTAAGGTGGGGGGATCCCTCCTTCCCCAGCAGTCCATGTCTGAACGTATGATGTAAGCGTGACCAATCGGATTCTCCTTTCAGGGACTGTGAATCAGAGATGAACAGAAGGTTAGGATTCGCTCATGGCATCTATGAAGGCAGAAACACGTCCAGGCCATCTTTGCAAAATGTCAGCAACGGTGCTTCTTGCACTGGGGTATCTGGATCTGCCTTGACTCACATTATTTTCCCAAGTCTTATTCTCCATCCTTCTATTTCCGAGTCTGCATGTCCTGCTAATGCATTCCTTTTCTGTTTTTGCTTGCAATCAAGAATCGTCCCTGATACAGAAATATCACCTCTTCACTAGATTTGTTTTTTTTAAATTAATTTTTTGTTATAGTTGATTTACAATGTTGTGTTAGTTTCTGCTGTACAGCAAAGTGAATCAGTTATACATATACATATATCCACTCTCTTTTAGATTCTATTCCCATATAGGTCATTACAGAGTATTGAGTAGAGCTCCCTGTGCTATACAGTAGGTTCTCATTAGTTATCTATTTTATACATAGTAGTGTGTGTATGTCAATCCTAATCTCCCAATTTATCCCTCCCCGTCCCTTTCCACCTTGGTAACCATAAGTTTGTTTTTTACAACTGTGACGCTATTTCTGTGTTGTTCACTACATTTGAACAGCACTGCTACTTCAGCTCTATACAGCTCATTGATGTAAGTTTAAGTAGGTGGCTGCAATTTGAAAATGGCCTCAATTAGTGATTAAGAGTGGAGGTGGCGGTCATGGTGGTAGTTATCAGGTGCAAGAACATAATATGTACCAGAAACTATGTGAGGCATGTCAACTTGAGTACCTGTAATTCCTCAGAAAACGCTGTGAGGATCAATACTACCACACCCATTTTACAGATGAGGAAACTAAGACTGTTGTATAAAAAGTCACACATTGAAGTCGCCTTGACCAAAATCACATGCCTAGTAAAGCCCCGAAGCAAGATTCAAATCCAAATCTTTCTAGCTTAAATCAGAACCATTATATTCTCTCCAGGATGCTAATGGAGCTCTTTAAGGACTAATTCAATGTCATTAATTGAACTTTATAAATGTCATTAACTGAACTTAATAAATAATAACTAAAATAATATATCCCTACCTTAACTGGGATGTAAGGAAACATGTAAGGTCTTCTTTTTTATTATTCTTATTTTAAATTGAAGTGTAGTTGGCTTATAATGCTGTGTTAGTTTTAGTTGTACAGCAAAGTGATTCAGTTATATATATCTATATCTATCTATCTATCTATCTATATATATATATTCAGTAACATATACATATATATATATATATATATATATATATATATTCTTTTTCAGATTCTTTTCCCTTATAGATTATTATAAAATATTGAGTATAGTTCCCTGTGCTCATGCAAAGCCTTCTAACACATTTTTAGCTAGGTATTTATTGAAGTCTTCTTATAGAAATGTTCTGAAACATTTCTTCACAGTGAAAACAAAAATTTAAATTTAAAAGCCACACTTAGACTTGAAGCACTATGTCTAAATTCCATAAAAGTTTGTTATATCCCAACAAGCATGTAGGGTAGATGTTGAACCTCTCCCCTATATTAGTTTTGAAGGGAAAATATCCTATTTGTGTGCAATTATGAGGCTATGTGAACATTACTTATTTTCAGAGGCTGACTCGAATAGAAAGTTTGGGCAGATATATTATTTTGAAGATATGTGTAAAAAAGTATATAATAACTTATGGAGCACTGTGACTATACTTGAAGGCAACACTTTTAAAGCCATTACTTAATACTCTTCCCATATAAGATGATAAGTATCACTAGTCCCAGGTCATAGTACTTTCTTTATTAGAAGTAACTGTCTTAATAAAATAGTAATGATGGTTACAATAGCTCCTATTTATTGAGCAGTTACTAGGTGGCGGGCACAGTGCTAAATGCTTCACAGAGATTGCCTACTTTAATACTGGCGACCCCAGTGAGGTACGTACTATTATTAGGGCCACTTTACAGATATTGAAAAAGAAACAGAGCAAAACATCTCCCCCTGCGTCCTTGGGTCTATATTCAAAAGATCGCTGCTCGAGAGAGAATTTTAAGCCTTGCTGTAGCATTAGATGAAGCCCAAACTCTAAAGCTTAGCATGAATTGTCTTTAAAGATCTGGACTCTGACTACCTACCTCTTTAACCTCATCACCTCACTACCATCCCCCCCTCACCCTTTATGCTGGTTCTAGTGAATGGCTTCATACAGTCCTGTCCCTGCTGTGACACACGCCCGTTCCTCAGCATCCGTAGAGACAAGACTATTCATTCTTTAAAACTCAGCTCAACTTGGAAATGCCTCTGCTGATAACCTGTTAGATTTAGTTGCCTGCATTCTATGCAGGTTCTTGCTACAGAACATACTGCACTGTCATATATCCATTGAATTATTTGTCTGTTTTTCTTACTGGACTTTAAGTGCCATGACATTAAGTATCTTATTTTCTTCTTCTTTTTTTATTGAAGTATAGTTGATTTACAATATTGTGTTAGTTTCAGGTGTACAGCAAAGTGATTCAGTTAAATATACATTAAATAAATATTATATTAAATATTAAATATATATATTCAGTTAAATATATGTATTTAATCTTTTTCAGATTCTTTTCCCTTATAGATTATTACAAGATATTGAGTAGAGTTCCCTGTGCTATAAGTAGGTCCTTGTTGCTTATCTATTTTATATATAGGAGTGTGTCTATGTTAATCCCAAACTCCTAATTTAAGTATATAATTTGTTTTGGTATCTCCAGTGCCTAACACAGGACCAAGTATGTAGTGGGCACTCAAAAATATTTTTTGAATAAATGGCCAAATCTTAAGTTACCACCCTATTTGTTCTTTCTATCTTCCTGCTGGAAATAATTTGCTAAATAACCATTCCCTATTATATCATAATGCTCAAAATTATGAGAAGGACTTGTACACAGGGAGTTAGGGAATCTAGGTTCTTGTCCCATGATTGTCATTTAGTAATGAAAAGACCTTGAAGACTGATTCATTCAACAATTTTCTTTTTACGTATTTGCCATGCACCAGGAACTGTACATCACAGTGAGGAAGCAGCAGTGGACACTAGTGACAAAAGCCCCTTCCATCAGAAAGCTTGTATAACCTAGAGTTGGATTTCTCACCATAAAATCAAAGAGCTGGACTAAGGTCCTTCCAGGCTTAAAATTCCATGAAACAATAAGCCAAATCACAAATTCCTTAAAATATAATATAGGAACACATAAGAATATGAAATAAAATAGAACACCAGGCAAATCAGTTCATAACTTGCCTCTGATACAATAATCTAGGAGTATTAATTCTTCCTTACAAAAGTAGATATATTATAGAGAAGTGACATTATGAAACATTTTTTAAAGGTTAACTTTGGTTTGGTCAGATGCAAAATATTTGAACCCTCTCTAGTTGTAAGTACAATAGCATGCTTGTCAAGGACAAAAAGGGGAAAATATAATTTCAAGGAAATTAACAATGATGAGAAAGGAAGATCTATTTTAGTCCTTGGGGAGATGAATCTGTTCTGTACATCTAATGTTAGTCAGAACATAAAGAATAATATGTTCTCTAATCAAGTTTTATGTGTGTGATGATTTTTTTGATTCAAGGTAATTGGACCAGAAAAGGTAAAGCATATTATTAGTGGACAAATTACATAGTAAAAACTAAATTAGCCTAGACTCTCAGCTGCTTCATTACAAAATTAGGTAGGGAAGGTCATAATTATTTAATTTGTGTCCAAATCTCAGCTGGAGAATGTTCCAAATGAACAAATGATCGAAGTAATTTTAGGGGAAGGGAAAGTCCTTGTAGCCAAGCTTAAAAACCCAATATTGACAGACAAAATTAGCATACTACCTTCCTGACCATATCCCTAGAGGTGTTTGGACAGGAAATCTAATTCTCTAAAGATAAATGTTCTGTTATTTTTTTTATCATAACTGAGTAAACCATATCAATTCCTTGACATGCTATGATCATAGGCTGTCCTTCCTGACACGTCCCTCAAATTTGTTGACATCGGATGATTGATTGCTTCTGTTGGTTAACATGGGTACTGAGCTATGATAGAAAATAGATACACAATATTAAACTCACAAAACTGGGTTTATTCTTCCATTAAAATCATAAATCATGGATCCTGAAAGAGCCTTTCAAGTTACATAGTGAGTTTTCTCATGTTGCAGATGAGGAAACTGAGGCCCATACAGGTGAACAAAATTACTGCAAATCTCACAGTTGGCAGGTGTGGGAGCCATGATGAAAGGAGAGATCCATCGCCCCCCAGCCCGATGTTCTTCCCATCATTTTATTTTGCCAATAGTTAGCTCTATTTGTGAGCTAACTTCCAGCTTACAAGCCCCCATACATGACACTGACCCATATTACCAGGATCAAGAGTAGGCGTGGTAGGGGCCGATGCAGATGAAGTTCAGGGGGTTGGCTTCTTTTTTCTTGGAAAACAAATATCTTTGCCTATTTATGGGAAGAAAAACATCAGCTATTGTCAGTCTGCAGCAGGACTGGTATGTTGGAAATGAAACACAAAGCTTTCCTCCTCTAACTAAATTTCACAGCGTGCTTAAGCTGAATTTCCCCATCTGGAGACTCTCAGACTAGACAAGCCTTACAAATTAATATGTGTGTATAGGTCTGGGGCCTGAAGGAAATGAGGTCAGGTCCGAAAAGGAATCAGGTGGCTGGCCACAAATCAGAACTTTAACATGGATTCACAACAAAGGGAGGAGATCTAATGCTGTAATTCACTGAAGAGCATTAGGACCATGCTAAGGTCCGGGATGAGGAAGCCGGAGAACAAAGTTATAAAGAGGGAAAGGATACTGAAGGACAGAAAATGTTTTCATCCAAGTACAATCCAGACTTTGATCCTCCTTTTAATCAAATCTTCTCTTTCTCCATCCCCTTTTCTCTCTCTCTCTCTCTCTCACACACACACACACACACACACACACACACACTTCATGTTCTCTTTATGCAGGATATTTGTGCTCTCATTCTACAGTCTTCTTTCTCTCTATACTTTGTTTCTGAGAATGGAGGTCTACATCAAGGCATAGAAAAAGTGCTTTGATAAGGAAGATAAAACAATTCAGGATGCATTAGTTTCTTTGTGTACCTCAAGGACAAAACTGAGATGTGTAGGAGCATTTCTAAGAACGTAGACAGGAGACTCACTCCCTTGAACCTGCTTTGTTAAGGTCCCCAGCTCATTCTCCAAAGATGTCCTTTAAGGCTTTGTACATGCCCTATGGTGAGAGAGTGGCATTGAATAAGAGTCCACCCAGGGATGTTCCAAATGCACTCTGCCATTAAAGTGCTGGTATAAGAAGTTAGAGCATTTTTTCCCTTGAGAATCTCTATGGCTTTATACCTGGGCAAAGGTCCGAGCTTATTTCAAAAGTCCAAGATTGATTTTTGGAGGAGAAGATAAGTGAAGGATTTTCTAGCTAACCAAGAAACATATTCTCTGATTAAATGTCAGATTAAGAAGAAAAAATACCCTACATAAGGTACTATGACAATTCTCTAAAAAGAAAGACTGTGAGAATGCAGATATTTTAGGATAGAGGGTTATAGCCTTCAGGATTTTCATTTTTTTAGAAAGTTCTTGTGGTTGATATAAGTTTAAAAATGTGCTCATGTGCAGAACATTTCAGATTCATTTATGCAGAATTATGTAACACTTGAAACAACTCCCTTAAATTCCCATGGATTATGCGGACACAAAACTTTACAAATTATATTTGTAAATATCCTTTCTTCTGTATCATCACAAGTTCTCAAAGTATACTAAATGTGGAAGTCAGTATGATAGTGCTGTCTCTCTTTTTTTTAAAGGAGAAAATAGTAGAGATATCCTTTTTATTATTCACTTGCCACCTCAAATACAAGTGATCATTTTCTTATGATTTAAAAATATTGTAATGACTGGTCCGTTCCCCATAATTTACTGTTACTAGCCCTCCATCGGATATGCCAAGATAAGATCACACGTTACTTATCTAAACACTTCTACAGACGCGCTGGGCATTTTTAAAAGTTCACCCATTGAGAACTTAACCCAATTCTCTTTGAAAAAAAAATGCAAGGTTGTTCCAGAAAACTTTCTCAAAAGAAATCACTTGTACCATGGACCCTCTCCACACCCCCCCCAAAAAAGATGAGACAAATCGACAGTCAGAAGACATATATTTATAGCCTCATCTTTCACCTCCTCCAAATTCTAGACAATCTTCTCTTTTTCACTTAAAAATGGAAAATGCGACAAACGTAAGCCCTTACCAACTTCCCACTTCAGAAGGCTGTTGTCTTCCCTCTCCATTTTTCCAATGACATACCAGATACACGCCATCCAGTGTGCAAGAAGGGCAAACATGGACATGAGCAGAGTCAGGACAATTGTGCTGTGTTGGGAATAACGGTCCAACTTCTGCAGGAGACGCAGAAGACGCAGCAGCCGGACGGTCTTCAGGAGATGCACGAGAGACACCTGCGGGGGAAAACAGAGCTGCGCAGTTTGGCTCACGGAGTCATTATAATCCACAACAGTCACTTCAGCTACAGCCACTCTAGGAAGTTCTTGAAATTAAGTATAATTGGGATTCCAACGCTGTGACCATTTTATGACCATTTCTATGTCGTTTCCTGATATATTATATCGGAAGTTGATAAGATAAAAGATGATAAGGCAATTTAATTTCTTTGAGTTAATACTTATCTTCCTTAATTAAGATGTACCTTTTTTTCTCTACCTATGTGACTGAAGATAATTTTATATATTCTGATATACAACTGAAACACATTATGGGATTGGGATTGAATAGAAGATGCCTTCACCCCTTTCTTTTAATTTCTTTCAATTCCACTTCCCCTTCTCCATGTAAGGGAGCTGTGTTATAACAAAACTTTGTATAGACTGAAGTAAAACCCTGTAAAGTGGTAGCAAAAGTAACTTAGGTTTCTTATTTTTAAATAGTGAGACCTAAAAACTTGAGTAAGATCTGCTCACAAATACCAGTAGCACCTCCTGCCTCATGTGCTTAGCTATCGTCCTTCTAACATTATCAATAGACAAAGAAAACATTTGCCTGGAACACATACATTCTGTGCTTTCTGTTAAACAAACATGCTTAGGGAACCAAAATCAAATGGAACAAAATTTTGGAAAATCCTTTTAGATTCTGCCTCTGTTATGAACTAGAACAACAGACTTGTAGTTAAGGAGTTAGTTTCTTGACTTCAGGGCTCAACTGAAAAATGTGCACCATTGGTGTCCACCAGAAAGGTCAATGTCACTATTACAACACATGTGGTGCACTAATATACACTCTTTTTAATACCTTCCAAGAGAAAAGTTAAATAAAACATTAACTCATATGCAAATAGAATCTGACAAGTTCCTTGACCTATTCTAATTTGGGGGGTGAACCATAGATAGAGGGTAAGGAAGCGGTTTGTATGACTACACCTAAGAATAATTTTTCCATTACAGGCAGAATCATAAACAAGGTCAGCATCTTTTGAGAGTCTGCCTTTATAATTATCTGGAGTCAACTGACTTCTAATTTCTCCCTCCTCCAGCCATCTTCCCTTATCTCCAAGAAAAATGTACCTAGAGCAGTGCCTGACACATAGGAAGTGCTCAGTAAATTTGTGTTAAATGAGTGAATGGATAAGCTCTTATGTGAAGATGCAAAACACTCCAGGCTCACTATAATAATAGATATTCAATAAAAGTGTCTTCCACTGTAATCTTGTGAATTATTATATACTGAAATACAAAAACATCATAAGGATGGGAATTCCCTGGTGGTCCAGTGGTTAGGACTCCATGCTTCCATGGCAGGAGGCCTGGGTCCGGTCCCTGGTCAGGCAACTAAGATCCTGCAAGGTGTGCTGTGGCCAAAAAAAAAAAAAAAAAAAAAAAACCCATAAGGTCAATTGAGGAAGTTGCCAGGTAGCTGTGGTCTTTTATTCCTTTTTGTGGGTCTTCTGGGTAGAGTTTGACTTTCTTCTCCTTCATACTCACATTCTCACCTATCATTTCTCCAGGTGATTGTAAGTCAGATGCAGTTTCTACTCTGTGGCTTAGAGGAATTACTAAGGGTGAAATTTATTTTATCGGTAGGTGAATTTCATAGATAGATAACAATTTTGTAAGTAAAGTGAATCCTGGAGCAGAACTCTCAAATGGAGGATACCATCTGCTATGGACTGAATTGTGTCCCTGCAAATTTCATATGTTGAAGCCCTAACCCCCAGTGTGACGGTATTTGAGATGGGGTCTTTGGGAGGTAATTTGGTTTAGATGGGGTCATGAGGGTGGTGTCCTAAAGATGGGGTTAATGCCTCTATAAGAATAGAACAGAGTGCCCTCTCTCTTGTTCGCCACCCACCCCAATCTCTCTCTCCCTCTCCTCACTGTATGAGGGCCATGTGAGGACGCGGAGAGAAGACAGCCGTCTACAAGCCAGGAAGAGAGCCCTCACCAAGAATCAAATTGGCTGAAAGCTTGATCTTGGACTTCCAGCCATCAGGAGAGTGAGAAATAAATTCCCGTTGTTGAAGCCATCCAGATTATGATATTTTCTTATAGCTGCCTGAGTAGACTAACACACCATCTGAATATAGAATATTGATGCAGGCAAGCTCCCCATTTTCTCTGGCCAGAAAGGGGATGTTTGAGGGAAGAATGTGAGGCTGCCCTTACATGAGAACAATAGTCATTTACAAAAATAAGGGACATGAGCCTGGGAGTCCAGGATGAGGCAGCCCTGGTGATTTCACTGTCACTTAAAAAAATTTGTATTTATTCCTATCTGAGTCCAAAACCTCCAGCTATAAAATGTGAATTTTGGCTCTTGATGAATGACAGAAGAAAGGGGCATATTTGATTTCAATGGAAATATATCATCTGAAAAAGAGAAAGGACCTTCTTACTCTTGGGATGCTGCTCTGAATTTGTCACTGTTAAGAATTATAAGCACCTTGTAGACAGGTGCAAGACAGTGAATGATGCATTCATCAAAAACCTCTATCAAACTGCAGTTTCCCCTATTACCAAGTGGACATAACCACCTCCTGGCTATCAACTAGGGAAGAAAAAAGAGAAAGAAAAAAGTTAATTACCGTACTGAGGTCTTTCTAGGTATTAGACACTTGGCAAGGTATTTTATAGAAAAGTTTCCTTTTTAGGCTACTCAGAAACCCTGCAGGAATTTTAATTTTAGGCCTACTCTGATGTTAACTTTCCCAAGAAGTCACTCAGATGGTAAGTGATAAAACTTGGATTCATACTTTTGCCTTTTTACTCTAACATAATTTCTATGTCTCATTCACAATTTTATCTCTCATCGTGACTTATACACAGTAAGTTTTAATAAGTAAATGTGTGAGCTGCATGTAAAACATTTGCCATCAGCAGTTGTGGGCACAGCCAAAGCTAAAGCATGCAATACACTTTTGATGGTTGCCATGCATTTTTGAATGTCATCTATGGAGGTGCACTAACTGGACCCACTTTAGACCTGGAAAATCAGCCCCTTTGTTATTTTATTTGTTTGTTCCTGCTCTTCTTTTTGTAAGTCTGTGTAGTATAACAGTAGCATAACTTATGAACTTTTCCTTATAACTTATGCTTTCCTGGGAAGTAAGTATAATGTTTTGAACAAGCTTTTCTATTCAAATCGAATATTTCATACTGACTAATATATTGGGAGGAATAACAAATTTATATGCCAAATGTTAAATGATCATATGCTCACCCCTGTGAAAAGCAGAAAAAAATATCACTGATAATAGAGAGAGATGCCTTATTTCCTTCCTCTTTTTCTTTCTTTCTGATATAGATGTTGATCTATAACTTCAAATCTTTATAAAGGATTTGTGCTGTATTTCACAAGGGAGAACGAAAAAGGGTAGCAGAAGCACAGTGAAAATGTACAAGTATTTTAAATTCATCAAATTATGAGAATTAGCCCTTTTCAAAATTATTTACTTGTGTTAATTTTAGACAATGGAAATTTTAATCATATCTAAACATTTTACTTATTTTTTATTTTATAGACTTTATAGTACATGATATATATATATATATATATATATATATATATATATATATATATATATATGTTTAAAACTATCCTATTTGTTCAGTGCCCAAAGAGAAATGGAATATAAAAATGATTATTAGTATTTAGTAGCAGAGCAAGTTAATTTACAGCAGTCTATGAAACACCATTTATTTAACAATTCTCCAGGATAATTTGGAAAATTTTTCTTATCATTTTATGAATTATCTGCTTCTTCAGGATAGTTTTTGGCAGTCTTGCAAAAGCCTTCTTTTAACTCATTACACTTTCATTATAGTATACTTATCTAGTCAAATCCAATCTTGAAAAGCACTTTAAAAAGCTCGGATAACAATCCAGTTTAGCACTGATTGATATTATATACTAGATTTTCCCCAGAGCTTTCCCTTCAGTTGAGTTATAAACCTCTTAATGATGTTGACACTCTCAACTTCCCAACTTCAAAAAAAATTGAAAGAAACAGAAAAGAAAAATACTATTATACAGGCAATTAACAAATGCACAAATCTGTACTATATAGTCAGGAGTTTAGTTCAGTCTTCGTTCTGAAGTCAGTAATGATTGTATTTGAAGCACTGATCACTTTGTTTAATATTGAAAACTATGCTATTAACTTCTTGATGGAGAATATAATTTCTATGGGGTGAGATTTGTCAACTGAGTAGGAAATATGTTTAATTTGAACTAATGTCTAGTAAATTTTTGCCTGCTAAAATTGGTTACTCTGGCAGCAAATTGTATTACTGGTCCAAAAATTCTCTTATACCTTCCTAAAAGTCTCTCTATTTATAAGGGAACACTTAATGCTTTTAAGAGTGTCAATCATTAAATAGTAAAAATAGCTATGACTACAAGTGGGCATACTTTCTTTCCTGTAAGAAATCTGAGAATAAAAGTTTTAGATGAAGAAAGAGGAGAAGTTACAAATATCAATAAAAATTCAAGAGGGGGCTTCCTTGGTGGTGCAGTGGTTGAGAGTCCGCCTGCCGATGCAGGGGATACGGGTTCGTGGCCCGGTCTGGGAAGATTCCACGTGCTGTGGAGCGGCTGGGCCCATGAGCCATGGCTGCTGAGCCTGCGCGTCTGGAGCCTGTGCTCCGCAATGGGAGAGGCCACAACAGTGAGAGGCCCGCGTACCACAAAAAAAAAAAAAAAAAAAAAAAAAAAAAAAAAAAAAAATTTCAAGAGGATGCTTGGTTTACGTTGGTCATTTTATCATTTAGATTTTTGCTCAATCCAGCATTTTTACAGGGACTTCTAAGAAGTAGTTGAATTCTATTTTAATTTCAACCTATCTTTCTATCTTGATAAGTCTTCTGTTTGTTTTGCCAATGAATAATGAAATATTCAAAAGGTAGCAAGTAAAAGTCATAAAAGTAGAAGAAATCTTCAAACTCTCCACCAAATTCTTGAGGGGAATATCTGGCTCAGTAACATAAAGTAATGCTTCTATTCCTGCAGGTGGTTTCCTTATCAAAGGATTTGTTTAGTGAGTCAATTTGATGATAAATTCAAGCTTTTAATATCCTGGTTCTAAGTATTTACATGATTAGAAATGGGTAATACAAATTTCAGAAAGGAAGTAACTCCTTTAAGTGGAGAATCTGGCCTGCATATCATTGGTGACCATGGCTTCTTTATTAAAAAGGGCACAAAATCCTGGACATACAAATTGCCACAAACATTTAAAACCTGAACATGTGAAAAATAAGCACAGGGGTAAAACCAACCTTCAAGGTCATGTGGAAGGGAGCACTTTACTCACCACTGTGACGTTGAAAGCATACAGGAGATCAAAAGGCAGGGCAGCAATTAAATCAATGATGAACCAGGTTGTGACATAGTGGATGCAAATTGATCTTGCTTCAAAGATAACTTGGCCAGACTTGCTGACATAGGTTGTTCGAAAATTTAAAATAATATCTGCTTGAGAAAAAAGGATAGAGTAAGAGCATTTAGGAGGAAGAGAGAGAGGAGAAGGAAAGAAGGAAAGACAAGCTAAGAAGAGAAGATGGAAGGAAAACAGGCAGGTGGGGGTGGGGAAGGAAGGGAGGAAGAAAACTATAATATATTAGACTAATGGTAACCTCTTAACGTACTTTAGATCGACAATATCCAAAATACTCTTCTTGACAGATCCAGCTCAACTCAACAAACAGGTATTGGAGAAGGGCGAAGAAAGTATTTTTTGATCAGTAATACATTCCAGACTTTGGGCCACACGTTAACATAATTAAAATAAATAATAATAGCAATAACAACAATAGGCAACACTTACTGAATGCTCACTGTGTACCAGACATTGTCCTAAGAACTTAGCTTAGATCGTTTCACTTAAAGAGAACATCTTCCACCGTAGAAGATGATGTTAACATAGCAGACAGTACATAGTAGGCAGTATTAGCAGAGGCAGAAACTAAGTCTCGGTGGGAAAAGTAACTCATCCATGATCATCTTGCCAACAGCGGCAGAGACGATTCTGAACACAAGTATAATTTGCAGTCCATGTTCTTTTTATTTATTTTTTTATCCAGTAGTACTCTATTCCGTGTAGAAAAGTTTTACTAATCTCCGTATGTTTATGAAACTGATCCTTGCCCTGAAGGTATTTGTATTCACAAAATACCAGAAGGTTCTTCTTTGGATTTCTAGGTTAAACTCCTCATTCCATTTAAATGGAAGATATAATCATTTTCAACCATTCCTTACATCGTCCTTTAAATATATTTGTATTTTATGTTTATTTTATATTTGTATTTATTTTATATTTATATTATATTTTACTATCTATTTATCAAACTTTTTACAATATATGACATCCTTGTGAGGGCTGGTCAAAGGACAAAGTCATAGACATGTGGACCATCTAGAGTTCAATCCTGCCGCCTAGGAATAAACTTCTGAGTCTGTCACATAGTTCCTGGGTTAAATATCATTAAAGCACTGGAAAAGGTTATCTTTTCTTTAATTTGTTTTAGAGTTGAGTATGACCAAGTTATGGAGAATTTTGGGATGGGTGCATACACGTAAGTGTGATGAAGGCTGATCATTTTCTGCACTGGCAACCCCAACAGAAACATATTTGTCTGTGGGACTTTGTTCTTAGGGAGTGTCGTGATTCAGTGACAAAGATCAAAGGAAGGAATTTGGGAAGGAAGTACCTCAAAGAGAATAGGAATTCAAGGAGCTAGGAAACGAATGCTAAGCTCTGAGTTACATAATTTTTAAATGAATTGGAGTACTCTTTACAGCTAATATAAACCATTGCAAGTACGTGGAATCGTGTCATGTGAGGTTAAGAACTTGTTGGTATCATGATCGTAATGATAACAATAATAAAGATTACAATAATGTGCACTTTATATTTGTAGATCATGTTTACTTTTCACTTCACATCACATATGAAGGAGAATTCTAAGATGCCCCCCACCCCCAATCCCCTGCCACCACCCTCACTCTCCTCTGATCTCTTCCCCTTGGGTAAGGGTGGATCCCCTGAGCATGATGAGGTATGAAGGTGTGATCACGTTACATCATAGGGGTAAAGACAGATGATCTGCATGGCCTGCCCTCGTCAGGTGAGCCCTTTAAAGCAGACCTTTCTTCATCTGGTGTTAAGGGATTGGAAAGCAGTGAGGCATGCTCTTCCTGGCCTGGAAGGAAGCAACTGAATATTGGGGAGGGCCAAATGGCCGGGAACGGCAGGCAGCCTCTAATTGCTGGGAAGACCCCTCACTGACATCTCACGAGAAACGGAGACCTTAGTCCCACAACCATAAAGAAATTTGCTCAACAGCCACATGAGATTGGAAGAGAATCCTGGGCTCCAGGACGGACCACAAGCTGACACCTTGATTTCAACATTCTGAGGCCCTGAGGAGAGACTTCAGCTAAGGTAGATCTGGACTTCTGACCTATAGAAACTATGAGATAATAAACGGGTATTGTTTTAAACTGATGTGTTTGCGGTAATTGGCTATGCAGCAATAAAAAACTAATACAACATTTAGTAAGTCATCTGGTTCTCATTATAGCCTGTGAGATGAGATAATACAGGAATTCTGACAAAACAAATTACTATTACATTATTATAGATAACACATATGTTCTTAATACAAACACAGTGCTGTTCTACGACCTTTATAATCATAATCTCATTGACTCCTTACAACAATGTTAAGAGGTAAGTATTTTTATTAATCCCTTTTACAGATGAGAAAACTGAGGCAGAAAAGACATCAAGTGATCTGCCCAGGGTCACACATGATGAACTAAAGCTCAAGATTAAACCCCTCAGCTAGTTAGTGAAAAGAGCAAGACCTGGACTCAAGTCTCTTAAGTTCCAATTCTGTGCTTTTTGTTTTGGTGCCTCAACAGAGACCAGTCACATCTCAGATCTGGAAGCAAGTTCTAGGTGACTCAAAAAGAAAACATTAATTGTTCTAGACTATTGTGAATGACCTAACTTATTAAGATGGTGTTATTAGAAGTCATTTTTGTCAAAAAATAAAAATATTAAAATACTTCCATTGTTAATACTGAGAATATGAAAGGATGAAGCTAGTTGACAAGCCACTCACAAAGGATGAACACAATCCCAAGGTGATTTCCACTGCAGAGTAAAAGTGCTATCATGGCAAAAAGTACCAATGCATCCTTGAAATGTGGCCACCAAAGGGGGCTGGGAGCTCGGGGGAATGTTGTGAAGTTGTTAGGGTAGGAGGTGACCTTTTCATTCTTTCTCTTAACTTTCTAGACTCATGTATTTGTGCATTAGCCAAGAAATTTAACAGCTTAGACCAGCAGCTGTTGAAATAAAGCAGTCGATAAGTAGTTCATTATCAAATTGAAGGAGTAATTTTGTGTATTTACTATTTGTGTAATTGTGTACTATTGTGTACTATTGTACACAATTGTGTACTATTGTGTACTATTACTATTTGTGTAATTGAGTTAGTAATTTTGTGTATTTACTAACTTTGTGTATTTACTAACCGATCACCAGGTTCTACCACAGATTTTACAGAAAACCCACTGCCACCATCCACATACCTGGGGTGCTCTCCTGAATGGGGGAATGGAAGAAATGATTAATTGGTCTTTGGTTGATTGATACAGTAAACATTTTTAAAGCTATGTGGTTGACTAAAGAATAAAATAGAGGTGCAGACTTCTGAACAGAAAAGATATTTTCTTGGATGAGTCATTACAAAATATTAGCTTAGAAAGCTTTTTAAAAAATAATCTGTTACTCAATTGAGTTAATTGGATGAAATGAAGATGTGTTTATTTTTAAGTTTAAAAGGAAGTAATGGTAAGACTTTTAAACACAAAGAATGTTAACAGCAAAAGAATAAAAGCTATCTTTTAAATTTATGGATACAAATATATTTTTGAAGTACTTGAGTACTTTCAGGTTTATTTTCAGGGAAAAAACCTAGATATGTATTATATTCTAAGATTTCTAGGACTATGGTATCATATAAGGACTGTAGGTTTGAGTGAATGATGATTATTATTTTTATTTATTTTTTAACTCTTTTAAAAATTTTATTGAAGTATAGTTGATTTACAATGTGAGTATTATTTTTATTTATTTCTTTCTTTTTAAAAACCTTTTATTCTATATTGGAGTATAGTTGATTAACAATGCTGTGTTAGTTTCAGGGGTAGGGCAAAGTGATTCAGTTATACATATGCATGTAGCTATTCTTTTTCAAGTTCTTTTCCCATTTGGGTTATTACATAATTATTTTTAGATAGCTGATTTTTTTTAAAACCTAATTTTGTCACACACATAATAATAGACATAGTTCTGTTGTACTGTGATTTACAAAACATATTTTCATGTTTATTAGTTTGTGTTGTTCCCATGTCAACTCTCTCAGGTGTACTATCACTGACATTTTACTAATGACTCAGGAGATTTAAGGAAATTGTTTAAAGTCATGAAGATAGTAAGCAAGAGAGAAACAAGACATCTTTTGACAGGCAATTCCATTTTCTTTCCATTATCTTAAAGATTTACTGCACTTTCAAATATATTTTAGGGGCAATACCAATAGGTTAGAGCAGAGAAATATATTTCCGATTTTAGCCCTTAGATTCAATTCAGTATTGGCAGCGCCCAGGTAAAAGAATATTATATCAGGGTCACAGAATTGAATGTGGGGGAATGAACTGTCTTTGATTCTGGAAATACGAGGATTAAGCATCTGTCCAGGGAGAACTGAGAAATCACTCTGTGTTCTCTCCACTGATAAAGATGTGGTGGCAATGTAAATGTTCCCTTAATGGAAGGGCAGAAATGGGGAGCACACGTTCTTTCAGAGTAAGGGAAACACAGAATAAAATTAGATTGTGATGAGGGAAAAAGGAGCCTCCCAGATCTGGTGTTCCTCATAAAAGAACCACGGGGGCGAAGAGGAGATTCACCAACTATACTGGGTCCAGCTGCTCTTTCCCCTGTAGTTGTCTCACTTCCCATAAAGTTTTACACCTTCAGTGAGTTAACTCAGTGACTCATTCAAATGTTGCAGTAAGAATGTGGTCTCCTCCAGACCCTAACCCTAACCTTCCTAAAAGGCAGCAGTATGGTTTTCATTCTGAGATATCTAGAAAGTATAATGTTTTTCAATTTTAAGTTGAGAAATACATGAAAATTCATTAATATGGAAATTTTTATATTTAATTTTTCTTGTTAATTCCATTTATTATCAACGTGTACAACTGTCTATAAGCACACATACACACAGTTTGAATCAGGAAAAATATTTCCAAAACTATAACGAATTGAGTCATACGAATTTAGCATTTAGAAATGTTAATGCCTCACGTATGTGTGTATGCATAAGCAGTCTCTTGTGGCACATGGTGCTGGTATCATGTGAAATGAATAAACAAACAGGGTAATAGAGAATTACCATATATACATACATACATGTGATTTACAGAATTTCAAAAAATTGATCATAATATACCCCACCAAAATGAGGCAGACTATAATTGAATTCTTTTATGATTCAGATCCCGCTGAATTATTTTGTAGGATAATCAGTTTACCTTGCTGTATTTAGGTTTTACACAAGCATGATGAAAATAAAGACAAATAATAGAGAGATAACTGTGCGTGTTTTGTTTTCATATGGTTAAGACCTCCAAAAACTAGTGTTTCATTTCTCTCTCTCACTAAAAGGTTACATATGAGAACTAAAAGGCAAGAAGATTAAATCCAGTTTTTCCAGTTTGATTTCCTTGAGAACTATGTAATTAGAAAGTACAAAAAAAAAAGGTTAAATTTGATATGGCACAAATTAGTAGATTTCTTTATTAGCATGCATGCCAGATGGGAAATAATTTAAAAATAATATTGACTTACTTGTTAAAAAGTAAATTAAAATAGAATGATGTGCATGAGAGCATATGCACCAAATACAAATAATATCTTCATTTAGCCATTTCTTTACAATTTAATCAATATAGTACAGCGAATGTGGAGAGAGATTTAACTAAACCAGCTGCCGGCTAATATACTAAAGATACCCAGTTTTTTTCCATTGCTTGTGAGACACTCCTCTGAACACAGTATGATTCCACAGCAAATTTGAGTTGCACGTGTGGGAAGAATGAATAACTGGGGGTTGATTAATGAAGAGGCTTGAGGGACTCAAAATCCTAAGAATGGCTGTAATTGATTGCTAGGATTAGTGGATGAGATTTTCATACCACCTGATCCTTGCTCATCTTGTCAGTATTTGTCCCTCCTGCTTACCTTAAATGAGAAGTTCATGGAAAAGAAAGGGCAGCAGACAGAGGGAGAAGCAGGAGTTAAGAGCAATTGCCTGCTGAAGAAAAGGTAAGGCTGAAAGAATGCAACCAGTTGGGTTGGGCGTGGTCGATACCACCATTGATTTCTGCTTTGTACCAGGGTCATGGTGGACTCTTACATCAGTTTTGACCCTCAACGTCAACATCAGATGGAACGGCCCAGAAAAGAGGTCCTTCCATCCTAACTTCTCTTTGAATGGAAGAACCCCATCCATGTCATGCTTCATAAGGATGTGGTCAACAAGGCCTTGAATGCTTCTGGCAAGGGTGAGCCCTCTGCCTTTTGTGAGCGCTGTCTTAGTTTGACACATCCTTCCTAGTTTCCTCAAATAGGTGTCTTCCTCCTTCTAATCCCTCTCCTTGGTTCTAATTTTGTCATTAGCAGCAACACAGAATACGTTGTACCTTCCAACCCAAAAGCCCTTCTTATAAATATTCGAAATCAGGCACCACGGTCTTTCCATGCCCCAGGCTGTAGATCTCCAATTCTTTCAACTGTCTCTTGCTGATATGGTTTCCTCTTCTCAGTCCAGATGCTTTTCTCTTGTTTGGTGGTTTTCACAGCAAAGTCTCATGGAAGATAGGGTTTGGGTTTTTGCCTCTTCCTTCCTTCCTCCCTTCTTTCACTCTCTCTCTTCTTTCCCTTCCTTCCTTCCTTCCTCTCTTTCTTCCTTCCTCCTTCCCTCCCTCCCTCCATCCCTCTCTTTCCACTTTTCAGGCTGAATTTTTATTCATTTTACATAGTGAGTTGCCCCATCAATTTTTATTTTGAAAAGAAATTTTCAGGTTTTTAACACAATAAAGAAAAGAAAAGAAAATCATTCACGTAGTTGACTACTGTCCTTTTGGAAGTAAGGTAATGCAATGGTAGCAAACTATGCCATCCTCAAATATGCCACTTCGGAATAAGAATTATTTTGAGCTGAAGGCAACTGAGAAGGATCAGAAGCCAGAAAATCTCCCTGCCCTCTTCCTATTTGCCTAAAAGCAGGACATACATTTTCAAAAGTGTCCCTGCTCTCTTCTCTACCAGGAAAGACAAAAGTTAACCCCAGATGTAGCCTGTCCAGTGGGAAGACAGTAGCAAATACTCAGCAGTGTTTTCAGAGTTCTCATTATTCCACAGTCTCACCAACACTCGATGCTGTCACACTTAAAAATTTTAGCCAATTGGGTGGTAGTATAATATTTCTAGTATATACTTAGAATTGTTTTTTCATTTAGTAATGCAGCCTTAGTAAAGTGCTGGGGAATCTTAAAAAAAAAAAACTCTTGTTACTATTAGTTAAAGTAAAATTTTGCCAAGTTAAATTCCCAAATGTTGGTTTTTTGGTACACATTGCTCCCAATTGACTGCTTCTATTTTTTCCTGGAAGATCTAAAGCATAGCTACAACTTTCAGCTTTGCAACATCCTTAAGAACTAAGAAAATGTGTCAATTGAGGACCTGCTGTGCTCTTTGCCCTGTGCAGGGTTCTTGGCACTCAAAGATGGACAAGGCATCCAAAAGAAGTATGCCTCTGATGGGGACCATGGACTCCCAATTTTATTATCTGAAGCACCATCTGTGAATATGCTGGCAGGTCAAAGGATACAGCACACATTCCCAGCAGATCTCTAAGAAAACTCCCACTTATTGTCTATAACTATTTTATTATACTGACTTTGTACATTGCTTTCAATTTATTGTATAACATTACCTTCTTTAAAAACTTCCATATAACATGTACACTGATATGTGTAAAAACTAACAATTTCGGCTCCATATAAATTATCCACTTTCAGGTGCTATGTAACTATAAATTAGATATTGAATTTTGGAATTACTTGATCATTTTTAGGAAAAATAATTTAATGATTCAACATAAACTATTGAAAAACCATGATTTATGCATACACTACTTAATTATAGAAAGTCTTTTGGCATACTTATCCTGTTTATAGTTGTAGTTTTTGAGTGGTAAAATTTCCAAATTTAACTCCAATAGAAAACATAAGGACTATAACATCTATAATATTCAGTCATGAAATTTAAAAAAATAATAATTAAAGTCTATTAAATTCATATGAAGTAAATATTAGTTATCCAAGTAACAAAACTTAGAATTAATGAAGACTAAGATAGACAACAAAAGATGTGCTAACGAGAGACCTTCAAGATGGTGGAGGAGTAAGACGTGGAGATCACCTTCCTCCTCACAAATACATCAGAAATACAACTACATGTGGAACAACTCTTACAGAACACATATTGAAGGCTGGCAGAAGACCTCAGACTTCCCAAAAGGCAAGAAACTCCCACGTACCTGTCCATGTGGCTGACAGCGTCTTGGTGCTCTGGCTGGTGTCAGGTCTGTGGCTCTGAGGTGGGAGATCTGAGTTCAGGACATGAGTCCACCAGAGACATCCTGGCTCTACATATTAAATAGTGAAAGCTCTCACAGAGATCTCCATCGCAATGCTAAGACCCAGCTCCACTCAAAGACCAGCAAGCTACAGGGCTGGACAACCTATGTCAACCAACTAGCAAGACAGGAACACAACCCCACCCATTAGAGAGAGGCTACCTAAAATCATAATAAGGTCACAGACACCCCAAAAAACACCACTGGACACGGTCCTGCCCACCAGAAAGACAAGATCCAGCCTCATGCACCAGAACACAGGCACTAGTCCCCTCCAAAAGGAAGCCTACACAACCCACTGAACCAACCTTAGCCTCTGGGGGCAGACACCAAAAACAATGGAAACTACAAACCTGCAGCCTGCGAAAAGGAAACCACAAACACAGTAAGTTAAGCAAAATGAGAAGATAGAGAAACACATAGTTGATGAAGGAGAAAGGTAAAAATTTACCAGACCAAACAAATGAAGAGGAAATAGGCAGTCTAACTGAAAAAGAATTCAGAGTAATGACACTAAAGATGATTCAAAATCTTGGAAATAGAATGGAGAAAATAAAAGAAATATTTAACAAGAACTAGAAGAACTAAAGAGCAAATAAACAATGATGAACAACACAGTAAATGAAATAAAAAATTCTTTAGAAGGAATCAATAGCAGAATAACTGAGGCAGGAGAATGGAGAAGTGACTTGGAAGATAAAATAGTGGAATTACTGCAGAGCAGAATAAAGAAAAAAGAATGAAAAGAATTGAGGACAGACTCAGAGAGCTCTCAGACAACATTAAACACACCAACATTCTAATTATAGGGGTACCAGAAGAAGAAGAGAAAAAGAAAGGGACTGAGAAAATATTTGAAGAGATTATAGTTGAAAACTTCCCTAATATGGTAAAGGAAAGAGTCAATCAAGTCCAGGAAGCACAGAGAGTTCCATACAGGATAAATCCAAGGAGAAACACACCAAGACACATATTAACCAAACTACCAAAAATTAAATACAAAGAAAAAATATTAAAAGCATCAAGGGAAAAACAACAAATAACATACAAGGGAATCCCCCTAAGGTTAACAGCTGATATTTCAGCAGAAACTCTGCAAGTGAGAAGGGAGTGGCAAGACATATTTAAAGAGATGAAAGGGGAAAATCTACAATGAAGATTACTCTACCCAGCAAGGATCTCATTCAGATTTGATGGAGAAATTAAAACTTTTACAGAAAAGCAAAAGCTAAGAGAATTCAGCACCACCAAACCAGCTTTACAACAAATGCTAAACGAACTTCTCTATGCAGGAAACACAAGAGAAGGAAAAGACCTATTATAACAACCCCCCCCAAAAATTACAAAAATGGTAATAGGAACATACATATCGATAATTACCTTAAATGCAAATGTAGTAAATGCTCCAACCAAAACACATAGACTGGCTGAATGGATCCAAAAACAAGACCTGTATATATGCTGCCTACAAGAGACCCACTTCAGACCTAGGGACACATACAGACTGAAAGTGAGGGGCTGGAAAAAGATATTCCATGCAAATGGAAATCAAAAGAAAGCTGGAGTAGCAATTCTCATATCAGACAAAATAGACTTTAAAATAAAGACCATAACAAGAGACAAAGAAGGACACTACATAATGATCTAGGGATCAATCCAAGAGGAAGATATAACAATTGTAAATATTTATACACCCAACATAATAGCACTTCAATACATAAGGCAAATGCTAACAGCCATAAAAAGGAAAAGTGACAGTAACACAATCATTGCAGGGGACTTTAACACCCCAATTTCACCAATGGACAGATTGTCCAAAATGAAAATAAATAAGGAAACACAATCTTTAAATGACACATTAAATAAGATGGACTTAAATGATATTTATAGGACATTCCATCCAAAAACAACAGAATACACTTTCTTCTCAAGTGCTCATGGAACACTTTGAAGGATAGATCATATCCTGGGTCACAAGCCTTGGTAAATTTAAGAAAATTGAAATCATATCAAGTACCTTTTCCAAGCACAATGCTATGAGGCTAAATATCAATTACAGGGAAAAATCTGTAAAAAATACAAACACATGGAGGCTAAACAATACACTACTTAATAACCAGAGATCACTGAAGATATCAAAGGGAAATAAAAAAAATACCTAGAGGGAAATGACAACGAAAACACAACAACCCAAAACCTATGGGATGCAGCAAAAGCAGTTCTAAGAGGGAAATTTATAGCAATACAATCCTACCTCAAGAAACAAACAAACAAAAAACTCAAATAAACAACCTAACCTCACAGCTAAACCAATTAGAGAAAGAAGAACAAAAGAACCCCAAAGTTAGCAGAGGGAAAGAAATCATAATGATCAGATCAGAAATAAATGAAAAAGAAATGAGGGAAACAATCGCAAAGATCCATAAAACTAAAAGCTGGTTCTTTGAGAAGATAAACAAAACTGATAAACCATTAGCCAGACTCAAGAAAAAAAGGAAGAACACTCAAAGCAATTGAATTAGAAATGAAAAAGGAGAAGTAACAACTGACACTGCAGAAATACAAAAGATCACCAGAGATTACTGCAAGCAACTATATGACAATAAACTGGACAACCTGGAAGAAATGGACAAATTCTTGGAAAAGCACAACCTTCTGAGACAGAACCAGGAAGAAATAGAAAATATAAACAGATGAATCACAAGCACTGAAATTGAGACTGTGATTAAAAATTTTCCAACAATCAAAAGCTCAGGACCAGATGGCTTCACAGGTGAATTATATCAAACATTTAGAGAAGAGCTAACACCCATCCTTATCAAACTCATCCAAAATATACCAGAGGGAGGAACACTCCCAAACTCATTCTATGAAGCCACCATCACCCTGATACCAAAACCAGACAAAGATGTCACAAAGAAAGAAAAGTACAGGCCAATATCACTGATCAACATAGATGCAAAAATCCTCAACAAAATATTAGCAAACAGAATCCAACAGAATGTTAAAAGGATCATACACTATGATCAAGTGGGGCTTACACCAGGAATGCAAGGATTCTTCAATATACGCAAATCAAACAATGTGATATACCATATTAACAAATTGAAGGAGAAAACCCATATGATCATCTCAATAGATGCAGAGAAAGCTTTCGACAAAATTAAACACCCATTTATGATAAAAACCCTCCAGAAAGTAAGCATAGAGGGAACTTACCTCAACATAATAAAGGCCATATATGACAAACCCACAGCCAACATCGTTCTCAATGGTAAAAAACTGAAACCATTTTCATGAAGATCAGGAACAAGACAAGGTGGTCCACTCGCACCACTATTATTCAACATAGTTTTGGAAGTTTTAGCCACAGCAATCAGAGAAGAAAAAGAAATAAAAGAAATCCAAATCGGAAAAGGAGTAAAGCTGTCACTGTTTGCAGATGACATGATACGATACATAGAGAATCCTAAAGATGTCATCAGAAAAGTACTAGAGCTAATCAACAAATTTGGTAAAGTAGCAGGATACAAAATTAATGCACAGAACTCTCTTGCATTCCTATACACTAATGATGAAAAATCTGAAAGAGAATTTAAGGAAACACTCCCATTTACCATCGCAACAAAAATAATAAAATACCTAGGAATAAAATTACCTGAGGAGACAAATGACCTGTATGCAGAAAACTATGACACTGATGAAAGAAATTAAAGATGATAGAAACAGATGGAGAGATACACCATGTTCTTGGATTGGAAGGATCAACATTGTGAAAATGACTATACTACCCAAAGCAATCTACAGATTCAATGCAATCCTTATCAAATTGCCAATGGCATTTTTCACAGAACTAAAACAAAAAATTTAACAATTTGCATGGAAACACAAAAGACCCCGAAAAGCCAAAGCAATCTTGAGAAAGAAAAATGGGGCTGGAGGAATCAGGCTCCTGGACTTCGGACTACACTACAAAGCTACAGTAATCAAGACAGTATGGTATTGGCACAAAAACAGAAATAGAGGTCAATGGAACAGGATAAAAAGCCCAGCGATAAACCCATGCACATATGGTCACCTTATTTTTCATAAAGGAGGCAAGCATATACAATGGAGAAAAGACAAACCTTCAAAAAGTGGTGCTAGGAAAACTGGACACCTACATGTAAAAGAATGAAATTAGAACACCCCCTAACACCATACACAGAAATAAACTCAAAATGGATTAAAGACCTAAATGTACGGCCAGACACTCTAAAACTCTTAGAGGAAAACATAGGCAGAACACTCTATGATATTAATGACAGCAAGATCCTTTTTACCCACCTCCTAGAGAAATAGAAATAAAAACAAAAATAAACAAATGGGACCTAATGAAACTTAAAAGCTTTTGCACAGTAAAGGCAACCATAAACAAGATGAAGAAACAACCCTCAGAATGGGAGAAAATATTAGCAAATGAAGCAACTGACAAAGATTTAGCCTGCAAAATTTACAAGCAGCTTATGCAGCTCAATATCAAAAAAACAAACAACCCAATCCAAAAATGGGCAGAAGACCTAGACATTTCTCCAAAGAAGATATACAGATTGCCAGCAAACACATGAAAGAATGTTCAACATCACTAATCAATAGAGAAATGCAAATCAAAACTACAATGAGGAGAAAAGGGAACTCTCTTGCACCGTTGGTGAGAATGCAAACTGATATAGCCACTATGGAGAACAGTATGGAGGTTCTTTCAAAAACTAAAAATAGAACTACCATATGGCTCAGTAATCCCACTACTGTGCATATACCCTGAGAAAACCATAATTCAAAAAGAGTCATATACCACAATGTCCATTTCATCTCTGTTTACAATAGCCAGGACATGGAAGCAATCTAAGTGTCCATCGACAGATGAATGGATAAAGAAGATGTGGTACATATATACAATGGAATATTACTCAGCCATAAAAGGAAATGAAATTGAGTTATTTGTAGTGAGGTGGATGGACCTAGAGTGTGTCATATAGAGTGAAAACAGAAAGAGAAAAACAAATATCGTATGCCAATACATATATATATGGCATCTAAAAAAAAAAAGTTTCTGATGAACCTAGGGGCAGGACAGGAATAAAGATGCAGACGTAGAGAATGGACTTGAGGACACAGGGAGGGGGGAGGGCAAGCTGGGATGAAGTGAGAGTGGCATGGACTTATATACAGTACCAAATGTAAAATATAGCTAGTGGGAAGCAGCCACATAGCACAGGGAGATCAGCTCCGTGTTTTGTGACCACCTAGAGGGGTGGGATAGGGAGGGTGGGAGGGAGATGCAAGAGGGAGGAGATATGGGGATATATGTATATGTATAGCTGAGTCACTCTGTTATACAGCAGAAACTAACACACCATTGTAAAGCAATTATACTCCAATAAAGATGTTAAAAAAAAAGTGGTAATATAATTAGTGCTTGCCCCAGCATGAAATCCAACACATATATCCTCATTAGAGAGAAAAATTTTAGATTAAATAATGAGAGCTTTTATAGTTGCATAACATTTTACATTTTAATTAGTACTTTCATATTCAGTTTCATACTTGAGGAAAATAATATCCTGAATATTTATGATAGTCTTTAGTGCTATTTGCCAAATCTTTCTGGCTTTCAACCTCCTGGTATTATTATATTTCCTACCACTGGAAGAGATTAAGCATGTCTCTGTGACTTGCTTTGGCTAAAATTATGAGAGCAGGAGTATCCTGAAACATTTCTGGGCAAAGTTTTGAGAGCTTGTATGCAATTCCTCACATTTTCTTCTCCCTGCCTTGATGATCACGGAAGCACATGACAAGATGGGGCCTCTATCAGCCTGGGATTCCGAGTGACTACAGGGCTCAGAGTTCACAGCTGATTCACAACAAGCACTTAGCATGAGGGAGGCACAAACCTTCGAGAGTTTGAGCTTGCTTGTTACCACAGAAAACCCTTGCCCATTCTGAGAGACATTCTTAAAAGGCTATAGAGAAGAGTGGCTCACAGTGAGAATTTGGAGTCAGGGTCCCGGGTTGTAGACCACTGAGCAGGTATTAGTTGTCTTTGCTGTTATTCCTACCAGTAGTGCTAGTGACGTTCTATAGGCTTCAAAAACTGAGGAACAGGGACCATGAATGACTTATCTAAGGTTGCCTGATGTATTCATACTATTATTTTTATTGTTACTTTATAGACATAATTATGGCACAGATACTATAATGGCGTTAAAATGACAATAAAATAATAATAACAAAAATAATAACAGGTACATTTATTAAATTCTTGCTATGTGACAGGATTTAAGTACATATATTAACTATTTTGAAATTTAGGTAATTTTTAGAGTCCTACAAATTATAGCATTTTGACTATAGGTTGCCATATGTTCAATTGTTCAACATATTTAAAAATGTCTTATTTCAAGAATTACATATATACTGTAAAGTACACTGGTGTTAAATGGATGGCTTGATGAATTTTCCCAAAGTTGACCATCTTTGCCATCAACATGGATAGAGATATAACTAGGACCAGAACCCTAGAAGACTTCCATGATCCCATCCAGTCGGTAACCCCTCCCAGAGTCACTGTTGTCCCAATTATCATAGAATAGTTTTGCTTAATTAGTTGGGAACTCTGTATAAAAGGAATCATATAGTAGGTACTCTTGTATATAAATTCTTTCACTAGACATTGCTTATGCAATTTTCATCAGTTTGGTACCATGGTACCATGTTTACTTGTTTACTGTTTTTTATTGCTCTATAGAATTTCATTGTATAACTATAAAGAAATTCATTTCTTAATTTTATTGTTGCTGAAAATTTGATTTGGGTTGTTTCTAATTTGGGCTATTACAGTTAATGCTCTTAGAAACAAATACATGCATACATACATACATGCATACATACATAAATACATAAATATGTATGTATGCATGCACACAACACCTATACCTTTCCTTGTACAAGTGTGTGTCTGTTGATTCTATGAGTCAAATTTCTGGGTCATAAAGTAATTATATATTTTACTTTAGTACGGTGGCAAAAAGTTTAACAGAGAGACTGTACTAATTTACATTTTTACATACAGTGTATGGAATTTCAGGTTGCTCTGTATCTTTCTGCTACCTTGGTAATAATTTGCCTTCTTTTTTTGCCATTCTAGCAGTGGTGAAATTATTTTCATTTTCCTCATGATATCGAGCACATACTAACTGCACATTTGGGTATCCTCTTTCATGAAGTTTTGGTGCAGGACTTTAATCTACTGAAATATGCTTCCCTCCCTTTTCTTTTACTGATCTGTAGGAATTGTTATTATATGTCCTGATTATGAATTGTGTTCTGTTTAAGTAATCGATGCCTTTGCCAAGGTAATTAAGATATTCTACTTGATGTCTTCTAGGAGTGTCATTTTTTAACTTTCATATTTTGTCTACAATCCATCTGCAATTGATTTTGTATATGGTGTGATACAGGAGTCAAGATTTATATTTTCCCGGTGGAAAATATATTCAACTGACCCAGCACCATTTTAGAAAATGTTATCATTTCCAAAGCATTTCAGTGACATTTTTGTCATAAATCAGGAGATCATATATGTACAGATCTGTTTCTGGTCTGTATATTTTGCTCCAATAACCTGCCTATCTGTTAGATCCTAGCTTTTCCAGTAGAGTCACCAACAGATGTGTTCAAGCTATATTTTAAGGACTCTCAATAGCATTCAAAATATGACTAATATATTTGACTTTTAAAGCAAGAGTTGAGTAGTCACAAATCTGAAGTTACACTAAAAGAGACTAAATGGATTTTTATTTGAAATATTTGAATTTTAAATATCAAATTGGAAGTATTTGAAATAATGGAGCCATGCCTGATGATGAGAAAAATAGATTCTCACTTAAGCACATGATTATTTCATAGTTATTTTTAGGAATACCATCAATAGAAATTACATTTGTGTTATGCCGGAATTGCTTTTCCACTTGTGGTTTCTATAATTCAGTCTATTTTTAGTCATTGTGAAGAGTAAAATCACAAAAAAAATCAATATTATCAAGCCATCTGATTTGGGTTGTTTCTAATTTGGGCTATTACAGTTAATGCTCTTAGAAACAAATACATGCATACATACATACACACATACATACATAAATACATAAATATGTGTGTGTGTGTGTGTGTATACATCAACCCATCTGCTTTCAGTAATGTATGAGTAGGCCCAGGCAGAAATGTCAAAGTTGTGGCACCGAGTAATTCTTTGCTCTTGTCGTGTTATATTCCAGGTCACTGAAATCAAAGGGAAAGCTGGAAAGTAAAATGGTGTCTGTTTTATTAATTCTCCCTCAGGGCTGTTTGAGTACAGAGTGTAGCCCAACTGAAAGCAGCTCTTTTGCCCCTTTCCTGTTTGCCCATTTCTCTTCCCCTCTAACCTTAAAAGAACCTAATTGTAGAAAAGAGATCACTAGGCAATTTAACCTAACTCCTGACCTATGCTCTCCTGAATGCACACCATGCCTTGCTTTAACCTGTTGATTCTTTTCCTAGATAAAAAGAAGAATGAAGAATTAAGCAGTTAAAGAATGACTAGCTCTCTATCCTCAACAGCCCGCTTAGCAATCCTGCAGGTGGATCACATAGGCAAGATAACATCTGAAGAAAGAGTCATCTAGTTTGCACCCAATGGAGAATGATACAGAACCCAACATCCTAACTTGATGATTCAGTGAGATCATTCTCCCTTTAAAAATTGTCCTGGCTGAGCAGAATGCTCAGAGTTGGTCTCAGGACACGAGTCCACCTTTGCCCCAGATAGCCGGCTATTCTGATTAAAGCACCTTTCCTTTCTATTGCTACTTGCCTCTCAAATTATTGGCTTTTGAGCGGTGAGCAGCAGAAGCTGAGTTCGGTAATATAATGACGTCAAGTCACTATCACGAGGCCTTTAACATGCAAGAATTCATCATGGTAGCTGGATCATCAAAGCCAAGAAAGGAAATCACAAGGCAAGCAGAACTAAAACTCTAAATAATCATATTGGAACTCAACAAGAAGAGCAGTACTGGAATGAAGCAGGAGGAATTCCAGAGCCAGTTAATTCCAGGATGCAGCTGGTTATAGTGAGTCAGGACAGAAGATGTGCTTCAGGGGTTTAACTATGGTTTGGAAATATACAGTGTCAACAGGGCTACCAAATAGAGTTGGAGGCTTAAAAGAAATGAGTCTCCAGTTATTTTATTTGTTCGTATTTCACACCGAGAGCTTTTTTACATTGTTACAAAGTTTATCCTTTAAACTTATTGTATGGTATTTCTGGAGGGAAGGGAAAAAAACTGCTCCTGTTTCTGTTTATATAATGAAAATATAGTCTCCAGAGTTTCTTAGTGATATTCCAGAGAGAACAAAACATAACTCTCTAAACCCACGGACCCTATGTTTTTCTACTTATTATATTTTCTACTTATTTTAGTTACTTATTTCTACTTGTTTTCTACTTATAGGGTAGTGGGTTTTGGTGTAAAAATGAATAAAATTTTACAAAAACACATCTATTTGTTAAAAGTGATCTCATGTACTCAGGAAAGGTCTTGCCCTCAAATTAACCTTTTGTTATACTGAGATTGTTTTACTGCTATTTTTCTAGCAATATCGGCAAACCACGTGTCTTTATTGGGGCTAGCGTAAGAAGGTCCTACAAAATTCAGGTTACTCAGGACTGAACACTGCCACAAACTGTAAACCTAAGGTTTTATTCTGAGAAGTTGTTTTTTGAGGCATCACTCAAACAACTGAGTAATTCAAATGTGGTATTTGACTGTCACTAGCATGTTACTAGACTTTTAGTGGTTTTGATGATTTCTATTACCCAAGCCAATGCTATTTGCTGTTTTAGCATTTAAATGTCCAGCAGTACTGATGCTCTTCTGAACATATTTAAATAGAAGCAGGAATACACCCTTTGCTATTAGGGAGATTCAAACACAGCTGACCCTCAACTTGCTTCTAGATTGCTATTGGCCATGCCTTCTGTATATTTCTGTATATTTAAATTGTTATCAGACTTTTCACTTTTTTGGCAAGTTCAGATTTTCAACCTGTCATGAAAATACATCCCTTGATGATAAGAATTCATTTGTAATATCTTAATAAAGATGTCCAAGATATGGGCTGATCTGATCAAATATCACCCTCCATAGCTGTTCACTATTCTTCCCTCTACTTTTCTTTTATGGGGTAACTTTAATGAGCATGTAAATTATTACCTTTGCTTATTAGTAGACCTCACCACTTGGGAAGAACTGGCATGGTGTCTTGTAATACACGCCATTTGAAATGCATTCAAAATATGCAACAGCAACATTCTTAATAAATGACTGTGGAGAAATAGCATATATATTTATTTTTCAGGTAGAAGAGTTGCATATTATGTTGATATTAGGATCTGAGCTCAGCGAGTAAAGGGTCATTTGCATAGAGTCAAAATTACACCCAAAGGAATGTGAGACACACTTAAAGTATGTCATTGCCTCTAATATTTAACATAGCCCCTTGCTTTTCTTTGTTCTTGTTCCCTCAATCTAAAAGCCCTGTAATGCACCTATAGGGTATAATGCAAAATACAGCTGTTCACCAAAATTCATATTCCCCTTTCTCCAGAGTAATAGAATTGTAGCTGGATGACATTCTTAGGTCCCTTTGCAACTAGTGTGGTCACGTAGCTAAGCTCTTGCAAACAGAAGAGTTGTGTGCAAATTTTATGCTCTGTCCAATAAAATTGTGTATATTAGCTTTTTCATGCTCTTTGCTTTTCTGTTTTTCTGGCTGGAATAAAGAATGAAGTGACCTTAGAAGCCATCTACTAAATATGGTAGAGCCACTGTCAGTCTCAGTTGTTAAATGACTATGTAAGAGAACCACTCGCCTCTGCTTCCCTCTGCTAGCCTTCAGTACACTCAGAAGAGCATTAGGTGAGAGAGAATAAATTTGTACATCCCATAAGCTACTGAGTTATTGTTGCAGTTCTTGTTATAACATCCTGTTAAATCAAACTAATACACAAAGCAAAGCCCACAACTCTCTCCTTCCATTAACTTAGTAATTTAACAGTTCCCACTCCCAAGAAGCAGTGTTTTAGTGGCTGGTCTTAACTGTCTAATCAAAATGTGACTTTTTATCATTATGGACAAAGACTCACCCAGTTCTCCAGCCTCTACTAAGGATGGCAGTACTCCTTAGCAGTAGTTTTTCTTTTGCAATCCCTAGTCAAAAACAGGTCAGCATCATTTCAATACAAACCCTTCCTGCACGTGCTCCTGGGCATTCAAGCTCCTGGTGGGCTTGCTAAAGCTAAGACATTAATGTGATCCATTGAGGTCACCCCTGTGTTAACTTGCTAGCTTTAACAAATTAGATACAGGACAGCCAGTTACCTTTGAAATTCAGATAAAGAATAAATAATTCTTTAGCATAAGTATGCCCTATAAATAGAAAAAGTTCTTTTATTGCTACAACTGTCCTTAGACTATTATGCTCTCATGAAACATCCAGAGGGCTTGGAAAGAGATCTAGTCAGAAAAAGACCAACAAGCACCATCTGACAAACAAGAGGCTACAGGTGATTGGAAAACAATTCTGAGGACTTGTTACAAACATTAAATAAAATAAACATAAAAATACTTTTATTAAATCTACTATTCAAAGTTTGTTTACTCCTCATTTCCCTTTGTATTTCCTTTTTTGTTTTTGTTTTTTCGTTTCTGCTTGGTCATTCACTAGCTGTGTGATTTTTTTTTCTTAACATTTTTATTGGAGTATAATTGCTTTACAATGGTGTGTTAGTTTCTGCTGTATAACAAAGTGAATCAGCTATACATATACATATATCCCCATATCCTCTCCCTCTTGCATCTCCCGCCCACCCTCCCTATCCCACCCTTCTAGGTGGTCACAAAGCACCGAGCTGATCTCCCTGAGATGCAGCTGTTTCCCACTAACTATCTATTTTACATTTCATAATGTATATATGTCAATGCTATTCTCTCACTTCGTCCCAGCTTACCCTTCCCCCTCCCTGTATCCTCAAGTCCATTCTCTACCTCTGCGTCTTTATTCCTGTCCTGCCCCTAGGTTCTTCAGAACCTTTTTTTTTTTTTTTTTTAGATTCCATATATATGTGTTAGCATACAGTATTTGTTTTTCTCTTTCTGACTTACTTCACTCTGTGTGACAGACTCTATGTCCATCCACTTCACTACAAATAACTCAATTTTGCTTCTTTTTATGGCTGAGTAACATTCCATTGTATATATGTGCCACATCTTCTTTATCCATTCATCTGTCAATGGATACTTAGGTTGTTTCCATGTCCTGGCTATTGTAAATAGTGCTGCAAAGTGACTTTTAAAATGACTTAACCTCTTTGAGGTTCAGTTTCTTTATCTATAAACAGGAATAAGTATTACTATCGAATTTCATTCTTAATTATACTATCATACATAGATCAGCTTTAAAAATATTGCGAGACAGGAAAAACAGGAAGTAGCTCTTTGCAATTTCGTCTTCTTAAAGGGTTGTTCTAAGTTTTAAATGAGATAATGTCAATAAATATGTTTTAAATCTTCTAATATTTTCTATAGAAATGAAGTACCAGTAATTTTAAGAATCAGACTTAACATCTTTCATCTGTCTTAGTGAGACCATCTGTTTTATCCAGGCCAATATCTGATTCAGCACAAGTGACTCATAGTCTTATTTACTTTACTTCTTTCCTATCATAGTCAACTTCCAGTCACACTCACTTTCAAACATTCAACATAAATTTACAGAACAGTTACTGTACACCAGACACCAGCAATCCAGTGTCTTTATGCTGAATTCTACTTCTACGATTATGATCTTTATCCAATGACCTTATTCGTGTTAGGTTTCTTCAAACATTGCACTCTAGCAATAAATTTCATTTTGCTTGGAAAGCTAGCCTTAGACAGAATTATGAATGGGTGATATCAAGAAGGCTGAAAATTTCCTTTTCCCTTCTTGGTTCCTTTAACTAGTTGAATAGTTAAAATGACATAAGAAAGATTAGCAGGAGAAAATAAATTGTAAATATATATATATACATACAGGGACTCTGTATAAACATGGGAGAGTCCAAAGACAGGCAAAATGATGTATACATTTCATTCTGGACTAAAGAAAGGAGGGCAGGGATCTGGGACTTCAAAGAGAAGGAATGTAATTCACAGGAAGATGAAAAAAGAGCAGATATTTGGTAAACAAATGTTTGCTGGGCCATGTAGAAACAATGGGACACAGAGAAATTTTAACAAACAGACTTTGTTAGGTTCCTCCCTGTCTACGCACCTAGTTCATATTATACTATAGATCTCTCTGGTGATAGTTCTCCTTCCTGGAATATGCTCTCTGTCTAAATTCTTTTAGGCAGTTAAGAGAGAGGTGAAAAAATAACTTCCTGAGTCTTCTGTTTTTTCTGCATGCCAAAGGAACACATTTAGGGGTGGCCAACTTTGCTTCCCTGCAGTGAATAACCACAAGCATAGCTTATTTCTTGTTGCCACCTTGGTAAGTCCATCCTCATTCCAGATGCTCAGACCTCATAGTAAGACCTCCCACTTTCCTATCAACTTTTTTTCTCTGATCACACCTTCACATTCCATAACTAATATGGACCAGTTCTACATCTGTTTCAAAATACAGCACAGATATCTTTCCTACAGTCCTGGTATCATACTACACAGCTTGGAGCAGGGCTGCCACTGCTCTTATTACTGTCTGCTAAGAGTTTTTCAGAGGTAGGCAAATCTCCCCAATTACTGTATAAGCTTCTCAAATACAGGGAGAATGCCTTCAAGTTTTTCAGTACCCTTTTCATCACCCAGATCATGGTATCTGGTTTATATCAGGCCTGCCTTTAAATAGTTCTTATTAGTTGATTGACAGAAAAGAGTTTAAATTTTCTGGTTAGTATGTCCGGCCGAGTCAAGGCTATTGCATCTCCTTCCTTCTCTGCATGTCCATAGATCTCCCTCCTAGGGTTTCATCCAGAGAGAGATGGCATCCTAACACCTAGCTTTTAGAATTGCTGGCCTCATCCCACGCTCACTCAAGTGCACCATTTGAAGGGTCTTAACAAGTTCTTGGTCTATTTGCAAGGGGCTGGGCAGGGTGCCAAAGCTTGTGCAGTTTCCCAAGCTACCTGCTGTTTGCTTAATGGTACCGACTTGCCAAGGATTAGTAATTCCAAAGTGGTTTATACCGTTTAAAAATAAAAACATTTTCCTGTGAGGCCATTCAAAGAAAGCCATGTAGGCTTGCCCTTGGAAAAAAGGCTACTCAACTCAATGAGCTACATTTCATAGTTTGTTTTTCTGAACTATGGAAGTAGGTAAACAATAGTTTACTGCCTACTATGGGTCAGATACTGTAATAGTTGGAGGAACTAGAGAAACACATATACTGTCCAGTTCATATCCTCCCAGAGCTCATAGTGTATCTATAGTATGTGCATGGGAGGAGAGATATAGACAATTATGACATAGGGTTAAAGAATGGGCAAGGAACACCACTTAAGTAGTGCAGGAGGGAAATCGAACCCAGAATCATGGTGACAGGTATAAGAAGAGATAAGAAGACTTTGCAGAAGAGGTCAAAGATGATACTTCAAGAATAAGGAGAATCTGCTTGGGTAAAGAGAAGCTAAGCAGATATCTTGCCATTTTTTTCTGAGAGTAGAAAATACAGAGAATGTGAAAATAAAAAGAATGTGAGGAATGACACAGCTGAGGGACTGCAAGTGGTCTGATGTGGCTGGAGCCACAAAAAGGTGGAGCATGTGGTGATAGATCAAAGGATAGAGATGCAGGATCTAGACGATGAAGGGCCTTCTATGCTCTGATGAGGAACTGCCATGTGCAATCATTTGGATGACATTATATTGATCCCCAACGAATATTTAATCAATTTAATAATACATAGTGAATTACATCTTAATGTTTTTACATTATGTTTTTCTTAATTACACCATAATGTTTTCAGGTATTTAAAATCTTTAAACAACTTCTCAATATATTCAATGTGTATTTGGTTTTCTAAACTATTTATGTATTTACCTTAAAACAATGGCGGTAATGGGAGTAAAGATTATTCCAATGGCAAATGTTAAATGCATGAATTGAAATGGGAGATATAAGCCGCATAAATAAGGCCATTTTTACTTAGAGAACATCAAAATTTTTTATATACTGCAAGAAAACATACTTGAAAAAGTGGGCTGAGAATGACATAGCAGAGTTCACGTTTGTGTAAGAGGCAAGTGGAAAAAAAACCTCATTTCTCTGCAATAAGTTTCTAAATCAAGAACTCATCATTTTCTTTTGGGTTTCTAACTTTAGTAATATTCCATTCTTAATTTCCTTATCTCGTTCAAAGCAAGCACTATTGTTTCATATTTTATGATCTCGTGCTCATTCTCATAGTCTAGGTAATCTGGAAGTCACTGGCAGCATCCTTCTCGGATGTGTGCTAAGACAATTTTCCTCCACGTTTGCCATCTCACAAATGTTTCAGATTTAAAAATAATTCAGGTATATTGTGAAATAAGTTTTATATTTGTCAGGCAAATACAGCTCTATTTTTCATGTGTATCTAATCTCCTAAGAAAAAAAGGAATAAAGAACAATAATACAATATTGATAAATTATTTTGTCTGAATTACTCTATTAAATGACAATAAAATATTTTAAAAATTCAGAAAGAAATATGCACCTAGAACTTATCACAAGGGCTACTACTCTAAAAAAATATGAGAATGAAAAAAATGCATTCCAACTAGAGTTTTACTACCAAAAAATGCTCTAAGGAAAATGTAATTTAAAAATAAAAAATGTGTTATAAACTGTGTATATTAATATTTTTGGCACAACAATTCTATTCCTTAAAATAATTCTAGGGATTCCCTGGTGGCACAGTGGTTGAGAGTCCGCCTGCCGATACAGGGGACACGGGCTCGTGCCCAGGTCCGGGAAGATCCCACATGCCGTGGAGTGGCTAGGCCCGTGAGCCATGGCTGCTGAGCCTGCGCGTCTGGAGCCTGTGCTCTGCAACGGGAGAGGCCACAACAGTGAGAGGCCCACGTACCGCAAAAAAAAAAAAAAATTCTAACCACAGGAGTAGGATCTTTTGCATTTGATACTCTCTTTGCTTGTTCATCAAGACATACATTTGTTCCTTGCTTCTCTTCTGTCTTTATCTAAATGTCATTTCTGAAGTCACTTTCCTGACCACTTCACTTAAAATTGCAGCCCATTCCTTTCCTCTTCTTTGATTTCTTTTCCTCCATGCCAGTCACCACTTTCTGACATGCTATATATCGTACTTATTTGTTTTCTTTCCTGTTTGTCTCCTATTAGAATATAAATTCAAGGATCTACATTCGTTTCACTGCTCTATCAACATCTAAAACAGTGCATGGCAAACCATGGGCATTCAATATAGATTTGTTAATGAATGAGTATATTTTTCACACAGATGTTCATTACAATTTTTTATTTGAGGGGCAAAAAATAAAAATCTTTCTAAATGTGTAACAACTAAGACACAGTTAAGTACACAGAATAGTTCACTTACATGATGGAATATCATGCAACTATTCAATGTTTATAAATATTTATAAATCACAGAGCAACATTTATATTAAAATTTTATGTGAAAAAAAGGGGCACCAAAATTTGTGTAGACTATGATTACAACCACGTGAAAAGAAACAGAGAAAACAGCAACCAGAAAGCTTTAATGTTGGAGTGGTTGTATTGGAATGGGTGTGTCTGAAGACAATTTCTTTCTCTCCACTGTTTCTATTTTAAAGTTTATATACTTAGCATAATATACCCACAGAGGAGAAATTAATCAAAAGAAAATGTCTTGAAAGTCTAATTTTTTGGTAGAACAAAATATTGTTATTGTTAAAACATTGTCATTGCAGATGATTTTGTTTATAGCAAAGAATGGTGAGAATATTTCCAAAAATCTACGTGTCTAATAGGAAATGATGGTGAATAAAGTATTTTTAATAATGAAACATAAACTTATTATTCTAGCCTAAGGAAAATATGAATTGCTATTTTTGAACCAATCAAATGAAGAAGCACTCTGCTTTGCAGTTTCACATGGTTAAGGAAAATACAATGGTCACATATCAATAGTTGATTTATCAAAGCACTTCATGTGGAAAGCTTAAAGAAGTAATAATTGAAATATAGTTTATTTGCAAAATAAATGCAATTTTAGTTTTTGTTTAAGTGCTTAAGTAGATACTTTTAAGCCAACTTATTTTGGAACTCCTAATAACTGATGAAATTGAAAAAGTAGTACCTTACTTTTCAGTGTGCTTCCTTTTTCCCCCCAAGGCATTCTGATATATAAAATCTCTCCAGTTGTGAGGTAAGACACTGGATATGGTATATTTCTCTGGGAATCTGAAGGGGTAGGGTAATTTTCCTTTTTTGGTTTAATTATTGCTATATCCTCAGGCTTAGATTTATTCAGCAGAAAATAATAGTCAAATGGGCACTGATTCATTTCTAGCCAATGGTTAATGTTCAGTACCATACATTTCATTTATCTGATACTCCAAATATGTTATCTGTGAATGTAGGCACTGTTAATACTCTTGTAGTTGGGTTCGAATGGCCGCGTGGGACAAGGGTCAAACCTGAGCCCTGGCTATGAATGTCATCTTGAGTTACTGTTAGAGACCCTATGACTCCATCTAAGATCAGTGTGAATGGCTAAATGGGATAATTCAACATACTTATGGCTTTGGGTTATGGGGCTGCAGGTATGCATGTATGGGGATGTATGTCTGTGTGGACTTTCGTTGCCACCCTATGTTTGAAAGGCAGGATGAGACTAACAGGAAGAATGGGACTGACAGAGGGAGAGAGGATGGGAGGGAAGGACTCAAATGCTAAGAAATAAATGGATGCTAACTAACCAAACCTTCTAAATATGTAGTATGGGAATACCAGGATGCTCAAATCATTCAGTGGTAAAATTTATTGTAATTCCATCATCATCATGAAATTTCAACTTTATTTATTCTTCAAAGCCTTTCCCTCCAGTATCAAAGTCTATATCTTTACTTTTAAGGCATTTAACTAAAGGGGGAAATGACATCTTTGCACTTTTCAAGAAAATGAGTGTAAGTTGGGGTTTGCTTGTACAATAAAATAGCAGTAAAATGTCTATACTCTTTCAGGTTCCACCACTGAGATTTATTTATCTTCCCTTAACAGAAAAAGATACTCAAGAATGCTGAAAGAATTAAAATACTTCCTTTGAGGCTTGGGTTTCTACTGGAGAGTAATGAACTGGAGTTGAATGGGATAAGAAACTTATTCCTTAGTTCTACATTAAATGGAAAAAAAGGCATATTTATAAAGATTGTGCACAAAAAACAGGGGATTTGGGGAGAAGTTTTACAAAGCAAACATGTATTTAAAAATACTATTAGAAACTGAACACAGATCCAGTAAAAGTATAAAGTTGTATAGACAAGTCAGTTACTCTAAAGCTGAGGATTAAGGTTTTAGCTAATATCTTCCTTCTTGACGGTATAACTGGAAGCCCAGCTTTTGCTCTCAGGTCTCATCAGAGCTGGACAGGAAAAAGTAAGGGGGGCTGTAATGCAGATCAGCTCAGTTCCTTGTCCTAGAAGTGCTGATGAAAGACTGGATGGAGAAAGACACGGGAATAATTGCCTTTAATATTATTTGGCAATCATTTGATGCATGCCAGACCACAGCACTTCAGATTAAGGATGCTTGACTTAGGTAGATGTAAGGTGATAGTATTTGAGATCTTCTCTCAGCTTTTCTAAAAGGATGCTGAACCAAGTCTGTAGGAGGAGCTCTAAAGACTCATATCCTTTAAGTGCTAAATGATTCCCCAGATACCTGTGTTCCTGAAAGTTAAGGATGTGGAATATTCTGTTCTACTTTATTGCCATGATTAGCTGGATTTTCAGTATGTATTAAAGAGTCCTGATTTTCTGAAAATAGTATTAAAACAAACCAAGGATATATGGGCTTGGTGACATTATTGAGAATACTCATCACTACTGACTAAACAGTGAGTGATTTCTTGATACAATTACCTCACTAAATCCTCACAATAATGCTACTATTTTTCCCATTTTACAAATGGGTTTTAGTCCAGGCTTGGTCAGTAAGTAGCTAGATCTTGAATAAATTCCTTATTGTTTTTCCCCCTTTCCTTCTTATGTATAAACAGATTGACCTGCCTTAATTATGTCACAAGGTTATAATTAAAACTAAATGATATGAAGAAATAGAGTCTGAGATAGCAAAATTTGCTGACATGTAGGTGAATAGAAGCATTGGTTAATAAAGAACTGCAGACAAAAGGAGAAAGAAATAAATAATCAGAAATGATGAAAATATAGATATATGCTCATAAGAAATACTGCGCTTACAGGAATTCTGTTCATTAGTTGGGGTAAAATCATTTGAAAATATGTAAATGGTGATCTAAAAGCACTAAATAAATACCAAATGATGGTTGTAATGATTAATGAATTAAAGTCAAACCCGCATATTTCTAAAATGGTCGCTACGTGTGATACTGACCCCACTGAGAACCAATGAACTGGAACTACCTAAATCAACAGAGTATAACCTTAAACATATAACATTGAAAAAAATGTCTTTCGAATATGCATGGGGTGTTTGGCATTGTCATAATAATTGGGGAGCCTTGCTGGTGGGTAGTGGGTGAGGATGTTAGATGTTCAGACCTGGACAGACTACAGAGTGTAGGATTGCCCTTTATCTCACACAACTGTCAACTGTCCTTTTATGACTAAGGTAAATGCAGAGTAAACAGAAAGTTCAGTTGCATATCTTGTTTCCTTTGACCTTGTAGCTTTCTGAGGACTTCTTAGAGAGATCAAGTCAATCAGAGTTATAGATTTATGGCGTAGCCTATACTTCTAAGCCTTTGTGGTTATAGCAGCAGATAAGAAGTACGTGCAAACCACCTCCTAGATAGGCTCACAGTGAAATGACAGGTCAGAAGAAAGAGCATTCTATTTCTTTGGAACAGATATATCTTAGAATTTCTGAAATTGTTCAGTACAAGGGGTCATGGATAATAGCGTTGTAATTTATTTTTTATTTTTAGAGTGAGAGAGTTATCAGTAACAGAATATCCAATTAACAGTGGTTCTAATAATAAGAGCTTTATTATATCACTTGGCAAAGAGTCCAGAGGTGCAACATTTCAGCTTCCTGCTCTGCCATCCATGTCTTTCCTATATCTCTCCTAATAATTAAGGATGACTGCAGTAGTCACACACAACATAGTCTTCCATTCACACATCACAGGGGGAAATGAAGGAATAGGGACACGAATATTTTTCCCTCACATGTCTCTCTTCTTTTATTCAGGGGAAAAGTGATTTCCAAGAAGCCCCACAGAAACTATCTATTTCTTAAAGGACAGAATCAGTCACATACTCACCCCTGCTCCTGAAGCAGCTAAGGGGAAGGGAATTCACCCTGGCTTAGAATACTCATCAATAACTCATCAATAAAAAAACTAATCCCGGGACCTGGGTATACTGTTGCCTGCACAAAATTGGGTTCTTTGGGTTGTTAGGAAATGGGGAAGTTTTACAGCCAAGATTTCAGAGATTCAAACTATTAATTTCTTCATTCATGGAAAAAAGAGAAGGAAGTCAGTATTCTTTATCTAATTTTCTGCTTCATTGCTATTAATAAAGAAAAGTAAGTTGAGTGGAATTTTTCAGAAAATGGCATCATGATTATAAAATCTTCAGAAACCTGATCTAACAACCAGGAGACCTGAGTCTGCCATCCGTTAGTTATGGGGCTTTGGGCACTAGGGCTCAGTTTCTCACCTATAAAGTAAGAAAGATTGAATTAGATACATTACCAGTAGGTCACTTCTCATTTTAAGTTTGTAAGGCTTTGAATTAGCAGCTAAGTTATACATTATGGTTTCAAACTAAAAGTAATCTTATAACCACTTTGTAACTTACAGCCAAGGCTTGTGCCCTATTGATCCTAAAGGACCAACGTGGCTTACAAACAATTTATCTGAAGAGAAAGAGAGTAGTTAGGAGAGATCAAGCTCACTATTCATATTTATATTCTGACAAGCATAATTACACTCAGATGCTTTATTTATGGTGAACCTATCAGGGAAGATTGTTTTTGAGTCAGTCTTCCCAAAAGAGGGTTACTGAGTGGTCAGAGAAGAATAAGCTGAGAGGTAAAAATAACTTTAGGAGATGCTGGATTAATCACAGTTAAACAGATTTTTTTATCACTGAATTTCTCAGAGGATTTATAATGCTAAAGTACATTATAAATCTCCTAAAGAGATATAGCACCTCCCAACTTTCATTTTGACTATGTATTTATTTTTCATGGAACATTTAATTTTTCCCCATTTAGAAAATAATCTCATTTGTATAGAGTTGTACAAATAACAAAATATTTTGAAAAACATCATGTATTTTGCTATATGAAAACATAACCTTCCCAAACCTCTTGTTAACTACTTCTTAACAATTCTGAACCATTTGACTATAGGATGCCACCTTAGAGAATAGAATACACTATTCTATAAATAGAATATAAACAATGTTAAATATACATATGGGTTTTATTGCATATACCAATTTAATAAATTTTAAGTGGTATAAAAACAGTCTTAGTATCATAAAAATACATTGTTAGAGGCAATACAGTTTTTTATTCCTTATATTTTGATTTCTTTCTCAGTGATCATTTTTAGGCCACCTTTGTGAAATATTTCATAGAATAAAAGTTCTGGGAAACATACTTTGAGAAAGGTTAGTTTAAAGTATTTTTCCAAATATGTTATAATAAAATGTGGAGGAGTTTAAACTCCTCTACATTTAGAAAAAAGAGCAGGAGGATAACAGTAGGAAAGAGCAGAGAAGATTTTAGTGCTTATAAAAATAAGTCAGTTAACTAGGGATTCCAGGCAGGAGTTATACTTAAACTGTTGGCAAACCCAAATATCAAATTATAAAGTCATCTTTGTAGAAGCTAAACTGCGTAAAAACAGGAGTGGAGTTTCCATTCTTTTGTCATGGAACTAGTAAGAGATGGATACTTTTTACCTAGAAAAACATATTGCTGCCTGGAGCACAGTAGAAATGGCAATAAGAAAGAACAGCAGAAGATTTAGGGGCAACTCTCAGAGGGGCAAGCCAGACTCTATTAGTTTGAGGAAATCAGCCTAAAATAAAGAAAAAAAACCCAAAACACCTTATATCTTTCTCACAGGTGTCAGTTCTCCTGAGTGTAAACAAGTCATCATCTGTCAATGAATAGGTAGTACCAGAAATGGCTTCTAAGCCCTAGAAGTATCCAATATCTAAGAACCAGGAAGAGTGGGAAATAAAGTTCCAAGATATAACCTTGTCTCTATGACAGAGTTGAAAAAAAAATAATGATAATAAATACTCGTTAAGCAGATACTCAGGCTTAGGTACGTTGAGTGATTGCCGAAGTTCATGAGAATTTTGACAAGGTCATGAGGAGCCTTTTTAGAGTCCTAATTTATGTCTGTCTTGAGTGGGTGGCAAAAGGCATCAAAGGTTAGCAAAGTAAAATGATATAAAACTAACAGAATGTAAATTGTTACCGCCACTATGGAGAACAGCATGAAGGTTCCTTAAAAAACTAAAAACAGAGCTACCATAAGATCTAGCAATCCCACTCCTGGGCATATATCTAGAAAAAAACATGGTTCAAAAAGGATACATGCACCCCAATGTTCACTGCAGCACTGTATACAATAGCCAAGACATGGAAGCAACCTAAGTGTCCATCAACAGATGAATGGATAAAAAAGATGTGGTATAGATATACAATGGAATATTACTCAGCCATTAAAAAGATTGAAATAATGTCATTTGCAGCAACATGGATAGACCTGGAGATGGTCATACTAAGTGAAGTAAGTCAGACAGAGAAAGACAAATATCATATGATATCACGCTTACATGTGGAATCTAAAAAAAATGATACAAATGAACTTATTTACAAAACAGAAACAGACTCACAGACTTAAGAGAATGAACTTATGGATACCAGGAGGCAAGGGTGGGAGGGAGGGATAGACTGGGAGCTTGGGATTGACATGTACACACTGCTATTTTAAAACAGATAACCAAGGACCCCCTGTAAACAAACAAAAAAAAGAATCTTATCAAAATAAATAAATAAATAAAACAGACTGACATATGGACACACCCCATTTGTCTACAATTTTCCCTTTCTTCTTTGTTAATTGAGGTATAATTGACATATAACATATTAGTTTCAGGTATACAACATAATGATTTGATATTTGTATATGTTGTGAAATGATCACCACAAAAATTCTAGTTACCATCTGTCACCATCTGATTTTTCCTTGTGATAAGAACTTCTAAGATTACTCTCTTAGCACCTTTCAAATATGCAGTACAGTATTATTGACTGTACTTACCATGCTGTACATTAGATCCCCATGACCTTTTAATTTTATAACTGAAAGTTTGTAACTCTTGACCCCTTCACACATTGTGCTCACCTCCCAATACTCCCTTCCTCTATGGCAACCACTGATCTGTTCTCTATCTATTGGTTTGGTTTTCCATAGTGCAATAACCTCAAGATCCAGCCATATTTTTGCAAATAGCAATATCTCATTTTTTATGGATGAGTAGTATTCCATTGTATAAACAGTTGCCCCTCGGTATTTGTAGGGGATTGGTTCCAGGATCCCCAAGGATACCAAAATCTGTGGGTGCTCAAGTCTCATATAAAATGGCATAGTATTTGCATATAGCCTACACACATCCTCGCATATACTTAAATCATCTCTAGATTATTTACAATACCTAATATAATGTAAATGCTGCATAAATAGTTGTAAGTACAATGTAAATGTGATGTAAAGGGTTGCTGGTGTGTGACAACTTCAAATTCTGCTTCACGGAAAGTTCTAAAAACTTTTTTTCTAGTGTGTTTTCGATCCACAGTTGGTTGAATTTGCAGATCTGGAGCCCACAGATATGGAGGGTTGACTGTATACACAACAATTTTTTTCATCCATTCATCCATCCATGGAAACTTAGGTTGTTTCTGTATCTTGGATATTGTAAATCATGCTGCAATGAACATAGAGGTACAAATAGCTTTTTGAATTAGTCTTTTTGATTTCTTCAGATAAGTACTGAAGAAGTGGAATTGCTGGAATTTATAGTAGTTCTATTTCTAATTTTTTGAAGAAGCTCCATACTGTTTTTCATAGTGGCTGCACCAATTTACATTTCCACGAACAGTGAATGAGGTTCCCTTTTCTCCACATCCTCACCAATACTTGTTATTTCTTGTCTTGTCTTTTTGATAATAACCATCCTAACAAGTGTGGTTTTGATTTGCATTTCCCCAATGATTAGTGACGGAAAATGTCTGTTCATATCCTCTGCTCAATTTTTAATCAGATTGCTTGTTTTTCTATTATTGAGTTGTATGGGTTCTCCATATATTTTGGATATTAACTACCTATTGATATGATTTGCAAATATCTTCTCCCATTCATTAGGTCACCCTTTTATTTTTTTGATGGTTTCCTTCACTGTGCAGAAGTTTTTTGGTTTGATGTAGTCCTACTTGTTTACTCTTGCTTTTGTTGCCCTTGATTTTGGTGTCTGATCCAAAAAATCTTTATCAAGACTGATGTCAAGGAGTTCATTGTCCATGTTTTCTTCTAAGAGTTTTATGGTTTCAGGTCTTACATTCAACTCTTTAATCAATTTGAGTTAATTTTTGTACATGGTATAAGATAGTAGTCTATTTTCATTCTTTTGCATGTGGTTGTCCAGTTTTCCTAACACCATTTATTGAAGAGACTGTCCTTTGCGCATTGAATATTCTTGCCTTCTTTATTGAAAATTAATTTATCAAAAATGTGTGAGTTTATTTCTGAGCTCTCTATTCTGTTCCATTGATCTATGTGTATGTCTTATTGATCTATGTGTGTTTTATAATGTTTTATACTGTTTTGATTACCATGACTTTGTAATATAGTTTGAAATCTGGGAGCACTATATCTCTACCTTTGTTCTTTTTACTCAAGATTGCTTTAGCTATTCAGGGTTTTTGTGGTTCTGTACACATTTTAGGATTGTACATTCTTTTCTGTGAAAAATGCCACTGGAATTTTGATAGCGGTTGTATTGATTCTGTAGATTGGGCAATACGGACATTTACAATATTAAGTCTTCTGATCCTTGAGCATAGAATATCTTTTGATTTATTTGTGTCTTCAATTTCTTACATCAACATTTCATAGATTTCAGTGTACAGGTCTTTTACCTCCTTGGTTAAATTTATTCCTTGGTATTTTATTCTTTTTTATGCAGTTGTAAGTGGAATTGTTTTCTTAATTCCTCTGATAGTTCAGTTAGTGTATAAAAATGCAACAGATTTTTGTAAATTGATTTTGTACCCCACAACCTTCCCAAATTAATTTATTAGTTCCAATAGCTTTTTGGTGGGGTCTTTAAGATTTTTCTATATATAAAATTGTCATGTGCAAATAATGAAAGTTTTACATCTTCATGTCCAATTTGCATGACTTTTATTACCTTTTCTTGCCAATTGATCTGGCTAGGACTTCTAATGTTATGTTGAAAGATAGAGGGTTTTCTTGTTTTGTTCCTGATCTTGGAGGAAAAGCTTTAGCTAACATACTATGATGGGCTTATCATATATGGCCTTTATTAGGTTGAGGTACATTCCCTCTATACCCACTTTGTTAAGAGTTTTTATCATAATGAATATTAGCTTTTTTCCAATGCTCTTTCTGCATCTGTTGTGACCATCATATGTTTTTTATCCTTCATTTTGTTAATGGGGTGTATCACGGTGATTGTTTTTCAGATGTTGAATTGTTCTTACATCCCTGAAATAAATCCCAGTTGGTCATGGTGTATGATCCTTATAATGTATTGTTGAATTTGCTTTGCTGATATTTTGTTGAGGATTTTTACATCTATGTTTGTAAGGAATATTTGTCTATAATTTTCTTTGTTTTGTGTGTGTGGTGCCCTGGTCTGTTTTGGTATCAGGGTAATGCTGGGCTCATAGAATGAGTTCAATTTTTGGGAAGAGTTTGAGAAGAATAGGTATTAAATCTTCTTTGAGTGCTTGGTAGAATTCACCAGTGAAGCCATTTGGTCCTGGACTTTTGTTTGTTGGATGGTTTTTGATTACTGACTCAATCTCCTTACTAGTAAATTGTCTATTCAGGTTTTCTATTTCTTCATAATTCAGTCTTGGAAGATTGTATGTTTCTAGAAATTTACCCATTTCTTCTAGGTTAGCCAATTTTTGGGCATATAATTGTTCATAGTAGTCCCTTATGACCCTTTGTATTTCTTTGCTATCAGTTGTATCTTCTCCTGTTTCATTTCTGGTTTTATTTGAGTTTCTCTTCTTTTCTTCTTTTACTGAATCTAGCTAATGGTTTGTCAATTTTGCTTATCTTTTCAAAGACCCAGTTCCTAGTTTTATTGATCTTTTCCATTGTCTTTTTAGTCTCTACTTCATTTATTTCTTCTCTAATGTTTATTATTTTCCTCCTTTTTCTAACATTGGACTTTGTTCTTCTTCTAGTTTTTTGGGGGTGTAAAGTTAGGTTGTTTATTTGAGATTCTTCTGTTTCTAGAGGTATGCTTGAATCACTCTGAACTTCCTTCCCTCTTGAAACTGTTTTTGTTGCATTCAAAAGATTCTGGTATGTTGTATTTTCATTTTTATTTGTCTCAAGGTATTTTAAAATTTCACCTTTGATTGCCTCATTGACCCTTTTCTTGTTCAGTAGCATTTGTTTAATCTCCACATATTTGAGATTTTCCCAGTATTTTTCTTGTAATTGATTTCTAGTTTCATACCATGTGGTCAGAAGAAAAGGCTTCACATGACTTCAATCTTCTTTAATTTATTGAGACTTGTTATGTGGCCTAACATATGATCTCTCCTGGAAAATACTGCATGTACACTTGAGAAGAATGTGTATTCTGCTACTTTTGGATGGAATGTTCTGTATATATATATATTCATTGCCTCTGATCTAATGTGTTAAGGCCAATGCTTCCTTATTGATTTTCTTCTGAATGATCTATGCATTGATGTATGTGGGATATTAAAGTTCCCTAGTATTATCGTATTGCTCTCTATTTCTCCCTTTAGGTCTGTTAATATTTGCTTTGTATATTTAGGTGCTCCTATGTTGGGTGCATAAATATTTACAAATGTTATATCTTCTTGTTGTATTTATCCCTTTCTCATTATGTAATATCTGACTTTGACTCTTATTACCATCTTTGTTTTATTTTATATATATTTATTTTAAATTTATTTTTTATTATTTATTTTTGGAAGTGTTGGGTCTTTGTTGCTGTGCACAGACTTTTTCTCTAGTTGTGGCAAGTGGGGGCCACTCTTCATTGAGGTGTGCAGGCTTCTTATTGTGGTGGCTTCTCCCATTGTGGAGCACAGGCTCCAGGTGTGCAGGCTTCAGTAGCTGTGGTGCATGGGCTTAGCTGCTCTGCAGCATGTGGGATCCTCCCAGACCAGGGCATGAACCCATGTCCCCTGCATTGGCAGGTGGATTCTTAACCACTGTGCTACCAGGGAAGCCCACCATCTTTGTTTTAAAGTCTATTTTATCTGAGTATAGATACCCCAACTTTCTTTTGCTTTCCATTTGTGTGAAACAACTTTTCCATCCCTTCACTTTCAGTCTGTGTGTGTTCTTACATCTAAAGTGAGTTTCTTATAGACAGTATGTAGATGGGTCTTGTTTATCTATCCATTCAGCCACTCTATGCCTTTTGATTTAGTCCATGAACATGTAAAGTAAGTTTTGATAGGTATGTACTTATTGCTGTTTTGTTAATTGATTTTTGACTGTTTTGTAGTTCTTCTCTGTTTTTTCTTCTTCTCTTGTTCTCCTCCCTTGTGCTTTGGTGGTTTTCTTTGCTGTTATGGTTAGATTCCTTTCTCATTATCTGTTGGGTATCTACTACAGGCTTTTGTTTTGTGATTACCACAATACTCACATATGATAGCCTATATATAAATAAAAGCCTATTTTAAGTTGATAGCAAGGTAAGTTTGAGTACATTCTAAAACCCTATATTTTAACTACCCCTCCATGTTTTCTCTTTTTGATGTCATAATTTACATCTTTTTATTTTGTGTATTCCTTAATTATTGTACATATAGCTATTTTTACTAATTTTATCTTTTAACCTTCATAACAGCTTTATAAATGCTTAAATACTACCTTTATTATAAATATTTACCTTTATTGATAAAATTTTTACTTTCATTTCTTTGTTACTAATTAGTACCTTTAGAGGTCCCTTTAACATTTCTTATAAAGTCATTTTAGTGGTGTGAACTTTAGTTTTTGCTTGTCTGGAAAACTGTTTTTCTCTCCTTTGATTCTGGATGACAATCTCACTGGGTAGATTACTCTTGGTTGGAAGTTTTCCCTTTTCAACACTTTGAATATATTGTGCTACTCCCCTCTGGCCTGCAAAGTTTCTCCTGAAAAATCTGCTTATAATCTTATGGGGCTGCCTCTGTGCACAAGTCATTTTACTCTTGCTGCTTTTAACATTCTCTCTTTAACTTTTGATATTTTAATTATAATGTGCCTTGGTATGGATCTTTTGGGGTTCATCTTTTTGGAATTCTCTGGATCTGAATCTGGATGTCTGTTTCTTTCCCGTTAATAAGGTTTTTAGCTGTTATTTCTTCAAATAAATTTTCTGCCCCTTTCTCTTTTTCTTCTCCTTCTGAACCCTCTATAATGCAAATGTTATTTTGCTCCATGTTGTCCCATAGATCGTTTAAGCTATTTCCACTTATTTATTTATTTAGGTATAGTTGCTTTACAGTGTTGTGTTAATTTCTGCTGTACAATGAAGTGAATCAGCTATATGTATACCTATATCCCTTCCCTCTTGGACCTCCCTCCCAACCCCCCCATCCCACCCATCTAGGTCATCACAGAGCACTGAGCTGAGCTCCCTGGGCCATACAGCAGGTTTCCACTAGCTATCAATTTTACACATGGTAGTGTGTATATGCCAATCCTAATCTCCCAATTCGTCCAATTCCCCTTTCCCCCATGTCCACATGTTCGTTTTCTATGTCTGCATCTCTACTCCTGCCCTGCAAATAGGTTCATCTGTACCATTTTTCTAGATTCCACATATATGTGCTAATATATGATATTTGTTTTTTTCTTTCTGACTTACGTCACTCTGTATGACAGACTCTAGGTCCATCCACATCTCTACAAATGACCCAATTTCATTCCTTTTTATGGCTGAGTAATATTCCATTGTATATATGTACACCTTCTTTATCTATTCATCTGTTGATGGACATTTAGATTGCTTCCATGTCCTGGCTATTGTAAATAGTACTGCAATTCTTTTTTTTTTTTCTTTCTTTCTTTTTTGCTCTTCTCTTTGGGTGAGTTCCACTACCCTGTCTTCCAGATCACCGATTCTTTCTCCTGCTTCAATTAGTCTGCTGTTGAATCCCTCTAGTGTATTTTCCAGCTCAACTATTATATTCTTCAGTCATGTGCCTTCTTACATTTTCTTTCTCTTTGTTAAAGTTCTCACTATTTTTATCCATTTTTTTCTGAGTTTGGTGAGGATCTTCATGACCATTCTTTTGAACTCTTTACCTAATTGATTATTATTTCTATTTCACTAAGTTTTCCCCCCCCCCCTGCGTTTTTAACTTGTTCTTTCCTTTGGAACATATTCCTGTTTCCTCATTTTGCCTGACTCTCTGTGTTTGTTTCTATGCATTCTCCTTTCAGTCCTGAAGGAGAGACCTTTGTAGGAGATGAACCTTGTTGTTCAACCTTGCCCTGGCTCTTGGTTGTCTCTCGAACTTTTGTGATTGTCTAAGCAGCCTGACTGACTCTTGATAGATCCCAGTTGTTGAGGGTGTGCCAATACCTGTCACTGTTCCAAAGGGAGGATCTCAGTCAGTACCTAGTTTCAGGCTGATTGGAAGTCAGATCCTCAGTCATCAGTTTTTAAAGTCTGCAAATATATACAGTCCTCTGAGACTTCAGTTGTAAACCCTACTGGCCACTAGACCAGGCAATTTGGAGGTGTCCCCCTGGTGACAATTGCAAAAATCAGGGTTCCAGGTGAGTCTATAAGCTCTTCACTTGGAAGTACTGGTGAGCTGTAGTATGGCCAAGGAAGAGCACAGAGAAGGCATCCCCAGCCTGTGTTCCCTGAGGGCACCTTCTTAGTTCCCAGATGTGTAGTAAACCTGAAGCCTGCCCTTCAGGCTGAAGCTCTAGGGCAAGAAAATAGACCTTTTTTTCACAGGAAGATCTGGAGCGTGTTCAGTGTGCTGTCTGTGCTATGCCATAGGGGTGATGTCCTGCCGAGAACTGTCTCTCTGATTGTTTCAGCCCCAGGGAGCCCAGAAGCACAAGTTTCCCTGGCCACCAGAGCCAGGCAATCAAGGAATATGCACCAGTGGCTTTAGTGGGGTGGGGTATGCCCATCAACACTAGCTAAATAGAAGGAGCCCCAAACTGGCACCCACTAGCCCCTCAGTCACTGGAGAAAGCCCCCACCAGCTTCTGCCCCTCGAGCAGACACATTAATATTAGCTAATACATCTCCTTCACATATGGTCTAGGCACTTTTCAAACTGCTGCTTGAACACTTGGTCCCAGGGTGAGTAAGTCTGTGAGTGAGCCCTTTAAGAGTGGAATCTCTGTGCCCTACAGCCCTTTGAGACTTCTGGATGTAAGCCCCATTGGCTTTCAAAGTCAGATGTTTGAGGGGTTTGTCTCTCAGGTGCAGGTCTCAAGGGTTGGGGTCCTGATGTTAGGCATGAACCCCTCACTCCTCAGGAAGAATTTCCATACATGTGAGATCCTTCCAGGCGTGGGTTGCCACATAAGTACTGGGGTTTTTGGTGAGACCGAATCTTTGCCTCTCCTACCTTCTTCACGTGGTCCTTTTATCCTTTTGCAAAGGATCTGTTCAGCTAGTTTTCAGGTCTTTTTCACAGGAAGTTGGTCCACATACAGCTGTGTATTTGCTGTTTCCATCAGAGGAGGTGAGTTCAGGCTTTTCCTACGCTGCCATCTTGAAAGGTGTCTGGTACAGTTTTCATTTTAAATTCTTTTTCAAACTTGAATGTTGTTACTTGCCATTTAACTGTGATTTAATACCCCTTATGGTTATGCTTTTCCAATAAAGAATAGTTAAAGTTAAAAAAAAAGGTTAAAGATAAGTTTCCTTGAGTTTGCAGCCTTACCAAGCTACCTAACTAGACAACATTGCCATCTAGTGGCCTAAACATACTACAGCCATCACCTTTGGGGTGGGAGTTGGGGTCCTAGCATAGGTCTGAGGGGTGTGTCCAGGAAGCGCAATGTTAACAGTGATGCCAAAGCCACATCAAGAACATACAAACTCTTCTAGAGCAAACACGTGAGACCTTCAGTTGGAGAATCCAAAGCTGTACCAGATCCACAGAGAAAAAAGTACCACTGCCACTGAAACAATCTTTTGATCAGCCTCACTTATATATTTCCTTTTCTTTGAACTTTTAGGGTCCATTTTTTTCATTTCCTTGTTCACCTACTGCTTGAAAACATTTTCCAAACATTCTCTCATCTTTATGAAAAGGATGTTACCCTACATCACCATGACAAGGTAAAGACACAAGGAATCAGATTGCTAATGGTGGTCAGGAACTCCACATGGGGGTCAATCTGAGCCTTCATGGAGAACTAGAATGAGCAAGCAAGAGCTGGGCTTTGGTCTAAACAAGACGAAGCTTTAAGAGACAGGAAAATAGGAGAAGGCTTACAAGCATGGAGCAGATGCAGCTTCAACTGAGATTCCAAATATTCTAGAGATAAGTATTCTTAGCAAACATCCCTTGGGGCCTCTTCTTTCGTTAAAATCAGATACTCAGGGTTTCTCCTGATTGACTAGAAGGTTTATGTAAGCCGTTGCTTCTGCAACTAGGCCACCTATGGCAACCACCATGAACTGCCGGAAAAGCACGATGGGCATGAAGAAACATGCCCAAGACGGGACCATTATCAGAACACCACTGATAGGTTCTTGCCAACGCTCATCTCTGACCCTGTACAGGTAAGATCATAATAGAAGTTGAGAGTACAAACAAAACAGTCATTAAGTCTTTTTCAACCCACTTTTGATGAAATAAGGATAGAAACAAAAAACATCAGTTTAGATCTGTTTGAACAAAGGAACAGTGAGAAAGCTGGAAGAGGCAATTTTCAGAAATCCAAATATGTGCTTCTCCAAAATTTGCATCAGAGGCTGAGTCATGCCCATGCAAATGGATCTTAGTTCAAATTCATGTTAGAAAAATCTGGAACACACTTACTTCCCCTATGCAAATCTAGGAAAACAGCCGTGGGTTCTTACCTATAATAAAAAGAATCTCCACTGCAATGTCACTGACTGTTGTGCTCCGAGTTGTCGATAGGTCATCATTGCCAATAAAGCAAACGTTGTAAGGTACAGTCACGGCAACATAAAACGTCGCCAATAGAATAAGCCAGTCCCAGCCGGCTTTGAAAGTGCTAAAATGCAAAAGTATGAATTTGGACTTTTTTGCATCAGAAACTTTATACTCCGGAAATGCTGGTTTATCTACAAAAACATTCTGTGGATAAAGACAAAAAAGGAGAGAAGGGAGAAACACAACATTAGAAATAAGGAACACACAGCCTTAAACACATGGGGAGAATTATTTATACATACAATGTCAATACATCTTTATTTTTTTTGTATTTTAGAATTTTATTTATTTTTTTATACAGCAGGTTCTTATTAGTTATCCATTTTATACTTATTAATGTATATATGTCAATCCCAATATCCCAACAATGTCAATACATCTTACAAATGACTTTTAGAAGTTGGTGATGCAAAAAGTAGACTTTTAAGTATGTTAAAATCGGGCAGAGATCTTTGTCATAAGTGACAGGAATATGCAGAGTGTAGTCACCAGTGTTAATAAGTGACTAACCTAGATTTTGTTCATGAAGAATTAAAAGATCACTACCTAGAATGTCACCTAGAACCATCCAAAGTTGCAAGTATAAGCCTACATACATTATAAACACAAAGATACAGTTATGTTCCTACTGTCATGGGGACATTCCATATACTTATAGTTTTGAGATGACAGTCATTATCTAAAGAATTTATTGGGCCTGAAATACTTCTAATAGCAGCAAAGGTATCATTTTTTTTCTCAAAAGGTTAGAGCTATATGATCAATTCAATTGTGAATAGCTGTTAACATGTCTTTCAAACTAAAAGCAGGTTGTGCTGACTCCTTGCATTTTGTATTATGGTTGTTGGTGAAGTTTCCAGCGGGGAACCCAAATCTCATAACCTTGATGGACATAGATTTATTCTGGCACTGGCTAGCCCTTGTTAAGATGGCAAAGCAAGAAACAGTTACTTAACAGTTATTATTCAAGTCATGGGAGGAGAAAAGCAATGTTCACTGTGCAGCTGATTAAATGCAGAAGAGTTTTTATAGCTGCCGGAGTTTTTATAACTGCAAAAGCACTTCACTTTGAAAGCAGTCCAAATTGAGGAACAATTCTCTTTATTGCTGTGAGACAAAGGGAGGCCCAACAATAGCGTGTGTGGCAATTTGACAGCCTATGACCAGATACTTGCAGACCTTGCTTTGACCTCAATTAATGAGAAATACAAGATAGGTAATGGAAACTTAAATTGGAAAGTTACGTTGAATGAACAGAACAGTTCAAAGTTCTTGAATACCTGTTACTTGCAGGTCGCAGCGTGTTTTCTTGCTTCTGGCACTGAAGGAAGGGCAAGTTAATGTGGTATGTCCACGGATACCTAAAGTACTTGGAATCAGGAGCACAAGCTCTTTAGTGGTGACCCTCAGTGCCCAAATATTTCTGCTACCTTAATATGAATGCCTCTCCTAGCTTGCATCTCTCTCTGGTAGGCATTTACAGCACACGTTTCTACTTCCTGTTAATAGTCTCACTCATCCCACAGGGCACCTGATAAAGCCAGGATTTGGTGGTGAGGGAGGGCCTGCTTCACTCCTTCCAGATGGTTCTTTGATGCCCATCTGTCACCGTGTTTATGCTCCATTCAATTCCCTGACTTGACCTGCCTCCTTTGCCTCATTCTCTGGTTTCTAGGAACAGGTTCCAAAGGTGGATTATGACATAAAACTGAGGAAGGAAGAAGAAAGTAACCCCTGTTGGGCTTCTCATCAAAGCTGAGGCTGGTGCATCGAAGAGAGAGTTGGGGTCCATGAGTATAAATCTCAAGGTTGACAAGCACTTCTATTTACAATAGGACATGATGGTTTCCAATATGATTTTTTTCAAATATTTACTATGATAACACATAACCAAAAGCCATGGAAGAATATCACAATTTTTATCCAAATAAGTCTTTTTCTATCATGTTACAGAAATGAAATGTTTACTTTATCTGAGGGAGAAGCCAGCTCTAGGAGTGAAGGTTGGGAAAACTCAAGAAGTAAAGTATTTTTTTAATTGAATTATGTTGATTATACGAAGCATTAGTGATGCTGATGAAAAAGGTCAGCAATGTAATAGTTATCTCCACAAATCAGAAAATAAATCACACTATTTCATTTTTATAGGCTACTTAAAATATATTATTGAAGTTATTTTAAAATATACTGAGAATCCAATACATCTCAGATTAGACTTAAATTTTAAAAGGTTTTTCATTCAAATTCTGCATATATCCTGACACAATCACCTAGTGAAAAAAAGAGATGTTCTCCTCCTCCTGCTTCTATATTTGTAAAGTTTTATCAAAAACCTTTTCAATGGAAGAAAATTTCTTACAATTAGAAAGTGTGCTTTTAGCAAGTAAGAGGGAAAGACATTATTTATAACCCTGAAACCTATGAAGTTTGCCTAAAGAATAATACAACCAACTATCCTCGATGTTAGTTATATATCTTATTTATTAATTTTCAAGCGTATTGTTTAGTACCAGTGGTGTTTGAGTAGTTTAGCCTCTACCCTATGTATTACTGAAACACAGAGTAGTTAAGGCCAAAGCCTAATCAAGGTAACTGTTTCCTAAACTATTTTTGCAACATGTCTTTGAAATTAACATCCAAATGAACAAAGGGATGGGAAAATGTTTCTACAGTAATTACGCTGAGTAATTGCAAGGTAGCATATGCCTTCGATGACTACCAGCCCGGTACCCTGTTGGTAATATGTGGGCATCTAAAGCACTGTCCCTTCAAGCTCCCAAGGCTCCCATGTGATCTTTGGGTTGAAGACATTTGCATCATCCCAATGTCATGTAATAGACAGAGTAACAAATCAAGGAAACCAGAAATTAAAAACCTTTTCCAAGAGGTACCATGTAGCAAAGTTAGAGCCAGGATTAAAGGGTGTTACATCCTGATTCTCAGAGCTTGCTAATGGCCTGATGAGCTAATTTGTTCTGAGTTGAATCATACATTCCTATTCCACAGAATTGTATCAGAGAAGCAGCAAGGTAGGGGCAGAAGCACCGTGGCTTTGAGTCAGAAGATTCATGGATGGGTCCCACATCTGCTGTTCTACTTTTGAGACCTCAAATAAGTTGTTATTTTCCAGCTTTAAATTGGAACGAATAAAAATCATATCTAGTAATGGCCTGCTGTAAGGATCTAATGATATGATAACAGCAAAAAGAATTTGTAAATAGCAAAAAGCTACAAAAACATTAAGAAGTCTTTTTTGGGGGGCACATGAATGTTAACATATCCAGAATTCCCCAAAGACTGATTGTCTAGCCAGTAAACCATTCAGATCATTGTTTCCTCTTCCCTCTTCTCTCTTTCTGTTGTCTTTTAGTCATTATGCCCTGTTCTCCTTGAAAAGAGATGGTGAACAAGGCCAGTCCTGATTCCACATTTCCTTTTCAGAAATAAGACATTACCTGTATTGTCAGATTCACTGTGCTGATTTGACACCCTTCCTTACCATGTGTTATTTTAATGCTCCACCCTGATATTTGTACTTCTTAAATAAATGCAATTTAGCAAATTAGCCAAGGGGTGGGAGTTATGATTTTTTAAATAAGATTTTTAAGTACTGTTCTGTACTTTGTTGAATCAAAAGGGGAAAAACAGCATGTTCTGTGAATGCATTTTTAAGCTCACTAATACTTAGTACATTTAAATGACTCTGGACTAAATGCTAGAAGAGTGTCATCTTTCAGCATTACAGAATCTCAGGCTAATATGTGTTTAGGTGTTTTGCTGACTGGCTTGCATAGAATCAACCCCAGGTGTGGTTACATTTGTTTCTTCCTAGAACTTGTTTACTGTCACTAAGGCTGACTTGGTAACTGAAGGCAAGTATGACGAGGAACCAGGGGAAGGATTCAGTGATCTAGTGGTGTGCACGGTTTGAAGTCTATCCCTGGACTCTCAGGAAACCAATGTGACATGCGGGTGTCCCTAGAAAATCTTTATATTAAGCCAAGACAAACTAAATAGAATGTGACTCTTAACAGCGGTGCGTGGCAGATCAGCACCAGCATGGGTGACGGTCCTGGACCATAAACAGATGCAAATAGCTTGTCTGGCTTCCAGAGAGGAATCCCATTGAAGCACAACCAGGTTGGCAGCCCTTTCATGTCAGATCGTGCTCTACACCTGGGCTCGTGCATCTTTGCTCACTAAAATCAGGTAAGCAGATACTTTGTATTTCTGATGCATGACTGCTTTAGCAAAGCATCCGTATGTCAGATTAGGTAGTCTCAAGCTCTCTGTGTACAATGAGATGCCAAAGACTCTCTTGCGTCCTTTACTCCCAGAACCTCAGGATCTGAGATCAATTCCAAAACAGCAATGGTTGTTTGATATGACTTTTTCTAAAGTCATTGGCAAGTTAGACCCTGAGTCTTGATGTCTGTTGCCCATAGTCACACATACCCCCAAAGTTGTATGTTCTGGAGATTCCACAAGGCAGATGAATGACACTACCATCATTTGAAAAATCATCTTTGAATATCTACAACCAAACAGACAGAGTTCTGGATCTCCGAGTGAAGTCTCTTAGTTCTCAGAACCAATTATAAAATTAACTGTAAAATCCTGGAGGACGTGTGTCACTTAAAACACCACAGAGTCACCTTTTATAGGCACAGTTGACATATAACCACCAGGTTTCAGAGAGGAGCCCTACCATAATTTACTAAGAGTGTGACTTTAAAAAAAAAACCATATAATATATGGTATGTCACTTCAAACCCAGTTCCAAGGTGTGAAATTTCCAACTCTGTGTTTCCTAAAATGTAAATTTTCCAAATAAAGTAATGACTTTGATTTGTTCATGGTCCCCCTGGATGAAAGCATTCAGTGAAATTAGATAAGGTGCAAAACAGATGGAGCTAAAATTAAATTTGAGAAATTTTAACCAACAAACTATGGATGTGTAATATAACTTGTTCATAAAATGTAACCAGTCCCATTTGCAGTGTCCCTAGTACCATATTATACGGACTGAAATAATATTCTATGCTGTGATAACACTATGATTAATCATTTTTATTACAGAAATGCCTCGTGACTGCTGACCTTTTCCAGTTTGTTTTTTATAGGAAAGCACAAGCCAAAGTGGAAAAAAAAATCTAGCAAAGCCAATAAATGCATAATTGGAGGCTTTCTTTTGTGAATCAAATACTGCCACCAAGGGAAAGTCTAGCATTCACTGTGTACACACACACCACCTACATTATTTATTTTCAATTTGTTCTTTTCTCTTCTTTGCAGGTGGCCAGAGATGTGATAAAGGACCGCTCGGCTCCGTCTCCGGGCTGAATCAAAGTGGGTCCCTGTTTTTGATCTTCCTTTGGCTTTGTCTGGGGGAAAATAAAACTCATTAAGCATCAATGAATATATCATTTGACCCCAAGAATGTCATTTTGGCAGTTCCTTCTTAAGAGCACATAGTACATGTTTTTCAACACCTAAAATTATTTGTTGGCTCCTAATGATATTTAATTTAATTTTAGTTCCTTACAATTTATTTACGTTTATCATCATATTAACATCATTATTTTTTTAAATTAAAGTAAAACATACAAGAGCACAGAGAAACTTTCAAACAGTTCAGGAAAGCATTAAGCAAAAAAAAATCTTACTCCTTCCTTCCTGCTGTTCCACGTTCATATCCCTAATTCTACTTTCAACTTTTTTTTCTCAATTCTTTCCAGAAAAAAATATGTAATACATATGCTGTATCCACATTTATATTTATTTCTTTGCATAAATGGAAATTTGCAATAAAAACTATTTATATTTTACTTTTTCCACATCAAAGTAATGTAAATCATTTCTCATTTGCACATTATAGTTCTCTGTCATTTTTTTTACAGCTAAGAGTGTACCATGTTAAGGATATAACTAGTCTTATTTCCTTTACTATTTCCCTATCATGAATATTTAGGTTTATCCAGGATTTTTAAAAAATCTGTGTAGATAATTCTGCAACGAAAATTCTTAAATGCATAGAGCTGTGCATTGGTATGCCAAGATATTCAGTAAATAAATTACTAGGAATGGATATGTACATTTCAAATTTTGGTATACATATTCCAAATTTAATTCCAGCAGCTTACACTCCCAGCAACATTGAGTAGATGTGTCTGCTTTACCACAGACACCAAAATTATGAAATATAAAACAAGAGTAGCCTAATATTTTAATAGCTGAAAGGTGTCATAACATTGTTTGAAGTTGCATTTTTAAAATGATGAGTGTGGATAAGCATTCACTTAAATATTGTCCAATTGCATTTATTCTTATGAAGTCTATTCATATTATTTTTGTCAATTTTGAAATTAAGTTGGTACTTTCTATTTATTTGCATGAGCTCTTTGTATATTAGTTACCATTTTCTTATTACACATGCTGTTGACAATGTTCCCCTTTTGTTACTTGACCTTGGATTTTTATTTATGCTGTATAAAAATTTTACATTTTTTTATGTTGTCAGACTTATCATCTATAAATTTTTAGTGTCTAGACTTTATGTCCTGCATAACCAAACTGTCTTCACTCAAAAATTATTTTTAAAAAATCTGTCTGCTTTCTTCCAACATGTTTATGTCTTCATTTTTTTATTTTAAACATTTAAAATTTTAATCCAATTGGATTCTATTTTAGTAAAATTAGGTAAGAATTCAGCTATTTTATTTTCTTTCCAAAGGCCTACTGCCAAAGAGAAATATATAAATTGACTCTATGAAATGAAGAAACATTTAGTGTTTATTTGGTCAGTTGGTGAACATATAATTTTATGCTTAATAAATTCTATATATATGACAATAATTGCAAAATATAAAAATTAAAAACTTATTTATCTAAGCTTCATCATCAAACCTCTGTAGTACTTTGAAGGCTGTTTGATTCCTCTTCATAAAAATGATTTGGTTTGTTTGCTACATTGGGGAAGCCATGTAACTATTATTGATGGCCAGTGTGTGACAGGCCCTGTTCTAGATCCTCAGTATTAACCGATTTCAATTAATCTTCATAAATACTCAGTGAGATAAGCATTATAATCCTCCATTTACAGAGGAGAAAACTGAAAGGTCTAATATCATGTCACATGACCACATGGCTAGTTAGGAGTAGGGCCAGTCTGTGAAGCCAGATTGGCCTAAATTCTCTACTTCCACATGTAGCTCAAGTCCTTTAATGACTTAAATCAATGTTCAAATGCTGCTTAGTGTTAAGTGTCACATAGACGAATATGTCATAGTCAGTACCCCTCTCAGCCTGATCTCCAGGTGTTTCAAGGCCTTTAATTTTTAATGACAAGAAAATAGGATGTTTTATTCATGGAAAAAGTCTAATCTGATGTTACATGTTTTTTCATTGCTCACCTTTTGCTTCAAACTTTGAAAGAATGTTTAAAATAGAATATACATAACTATAGATCTGAATCAATAAAAACAGATTAACAAAAAAACACAATGTAGAAGATCAAAAGGGGTACGTTTTTTTTGAAACTTGAGTGACCAAAGCACATTTTATTGTACTACTAAAAGTTAAGGTTAACGTCTTCATGTGTTAAGTTTTTTTGGTCTGCATAGAAGTCTTATAAGTAGCATCTGAAAATGTAACAATTAATCGAGCAGGGTGTAATTTTTACATATACTTAATTTGGAAAACTGCCAGAGTTTTAAGATAGTGTCTATAGGAATGTGGTAGGAAAGGCCAGCAGGCTGCTTATGCAGTGTCAGTCGGTATGAAAATGATGGATAGAATTACAATGCTAACTATAAAATGGACCAGATTAGAGATTTATGACAGTCAATAAGCCAAATCCCTTCTCTGTGGAGAAATCTAATTATGGGTGAGATATTCCAAATCAAACAACAGGAATTTTATAATCTTAAAAAATAATCCCTCAAAGGGAAATGTCAGAGAAATGTATGTGTCTTGGTCTTAGCTCTAAGTGGAAGGAAGAAAAAAAAAAAAGGTTTCCTTGAAAAGTTTTAATCATGATTTAACCCTCATGCAATATTGGGACTGAAAATCATTCCACTTAGGTGATCGAAAATCTCCCAGGCAAAGGAATGAATTTAAAATGGTCCTGGGTTGGTAGCTCCCAAATGAAAAAATAAAAAATAAAAAATAGAGTTGGAAACAACTCACTTAAAAAAAAAAAAGGTCTTGACAGTGAAATTCATAATTTTCATATAAATACAAACACATAAAATATACATATGAAATATATTTGAAACACAAGTGTGTTTGTGTGTATAACTAGAAACAAGCCAAATGTCCATAAACAAAAAATAAATGCATAAATGGTTGTATAGTCATGACATAGGATGTTAAAATTCCATTAAAGTAGCCTTAGTGAGAATAATTGGAAAATGAAAGAAATGGTGCCCCTACCTGTTGGCACAGAAAGATCTCAAAAACACAAATCTAAGTACAAAAACAATAAAGATGAGCACTGACAAAATGGCATCATTTTTATAATATTCACACACATGCAAAACTAAGTAATATACCATCTAGGGAAATGTATGTGCTAAAAAACTACCCATAATCATATGACTACAGCAAATTGCAGAGATTGGAAAACGTAGTATCTAGCTGGGTTACCATGTGCCTTACTAAATGGAATTAGTAAAATTCTGTTTTGTTAAACTGGCTTTGGGGTGTATGGGGATTTTAAAGAATATTTTCATATTATATGTATTACAGATATTATATTTTTGAATGTAAAAAATATTTCACAACAAATAAAGGACAAGCTTAAAGTGGAATTGGACCATGTAGCAGTGGGACCTGACCAGATTCCTTAGAGTTGGGGTGGTTAGGGGTGAGGCATCAATTGCTTAAGATGAATGACTCAGGTTTAAAACCTGAAGGAGGAAGAGTTATTAATAAGATGATGGGTGGCAGAGGGAAGAACATTCTTGAGAGCAAATAAAAGGTGTGAGAACCTTGGTCAGAAGGGAGCTCAGTGTCTTGGAAGAACTCAAAGAAGTCCTGGAGGGTTGGGATATAGAGAATGGGAAGAAGAGAAAAAAAAGGAAAAGTAGAAGGTAGGCAGAAGCCCACTTCACTTTTCCTCAGACTATGTCAGCCACATTGAGCTGTAGACAAAGCTGGGGAATACAGTCTCTAGTTGGGCAGCCATGTGCCCTGTTAAATCATAGTCCTGTGTGAAAGGGTCTCTCAGACACAGGATAAACCTGTATGGTCACCTCCATAACTATGGCTTGCTCTAAGAGAAAACCAAATAAGAGTCAACCAGAAGGATATACAAGTGAAAGAAATAAATGAAATGGAAAAGAAAGTTTAGAAAATATATGATCAATAAAACCAAAAGAAGATAAAAGTGTTAAACTTCTGGCAATTGTATTCAAGGAAAAATAGAGACAACATCAACAATGTTAAGCTTTTAAAAAGGACCATAAATTGAGAAGACTTTTAAAATGATGAGATTACTTTGTGCAAAATCTATCAGCATAGTTTTCTAGATTAAATGAATATTTTGGGGAGAGTAGTTAATTCCCAAAATAGGTCCCCAAAGTGGTAAAAACCTTGAGTAGACCAATGACCATGGAAGGAAGTAGAGAAAGAGACCATTTCGTTCATACTGCTTATCACCCCTACTAAAGGCTATTTCAGATGGTTTTAAAACTCAGTGTTATCAAGTCTTAAAGGAACAAGTAATTTTTTTATTGAAGTATAATTGATCTACAATGTTTCAGGTGTACAGCAAAGTGATTCAGATATATATATATATATATATATATATATATATATATATATATATTATATCTTTTTTAGATTCTTTTCCATGATAGGTTATTACAAGATATTAAATGTAGTTTCCTGTGCTATACAGTAGGTCCTTGCTGTCTATCTATTTTTTATATAGTACTGTTTATCCTGAATTCCCAATTTATCCCCCACCACTTCCCCTTTGGTAATCATAAGTTTGTTTCCTATGTTTGTGAGTCTATTTTTGTTTTGTAAATAAGTTTATTTGTATCTTTTTTAAAATTCCACATATAAGTGATATCATATGATATTTGTCTTTCTCTGTCTTACTTCACTTAGCATGATAATCTCTAGGTCCATCCATGTTGCTGCAAATGGCATTATTTCATTCTTTTTTATGGCTGAGTAATATTCCATAATATATTACACCACATCTTCTTTATTCATTCATCTGTTGATGGACATGTAGGTTGCTTCATGTCTTGACTATTATAAATAGTGCTGTTATGAACATTGGGGTGCATGTATCTTTTCAAATTAGAATTTTCGTCTTTTCCAGATATATACTCAAGAGTGAGATTGCTGGATCATACAGTAACTCTATTTTTAGTTTTTTAAGAACCTCCATACTGTTCTCCATAGTGGTCGCACCAATTTACGTTCCCACCAACAGTGTAGGAGGAGGAACAAATAATTCTTTTAAAGCTTTGGAGAACAAAAAAGCCTGAAAATTTCTGAATTCAATCTACAAGTCCAGAAAAGTCTGATACCAAAGCTAGGTGAGGATAATACAAAAAGATAACCATATACCACTTTGAATATACATGCTAAAATCCTAAACAATACATTAGTAAACTGAATATAGAAGTGTATTAAAAGAAAATGTACCATGCTTATTGGGATTTATTCCAAGGATGGTTCCATTTTAGGAAATCATTATATAATTCATCAGATTTATAAAAAAGAAAACCCATGTCATTATCTCAATAAACACTGATTTTTTAAACATAACTCTGTAAATATTCTTTTTTAAAAATTAACTTTGTAATAAGCAAGCAATAGAAGGAAGGAATTTTCTTTAACGATAGAAAATATCTATGAGTAACCAAGGGAAAACTCATATTTAATGAGGTGACATTAGAAGCTTCATAGTTTTTGCAATTTATAAAATAGCAAAAATTTCCCCCCAAAATGGAAAATGAAGTCAATGTAAACCCATTATGGAAGTTTTTGAAAACAAAGAAAAATAAAGAAATAAAGAATGCCTGGTTGTTTTCAATAATGATTTCATGCATTTCCTTCTAAATTTTTACTGCATTTATTTTTTTACTAACTCATTTGCAACTACATAACATATACACAATTATTCCTTGAATATTAAAAAATAATACATGTACATTTTACAAAATTTAGAAGTGTAAACAATATAAAGCAGAAAATGAATCTCTTTCATAATACCATCTCCCAGAAATAATTTAAAAATTTGGTGGATTTATTTTTTTTATTTTGTTCTAGGATTTCTTTCTTTTATTTTTTTCACATCACTGAACTCATATCATGTAACTAATCAAATATAATTAACACAGAATAATCACAGATTTTTAGATAGGGAAAAATATCTGCCAAAAGACATGGGACTGGATCATAGCTTTACTTGATTGAGAAAAAATGTCTTTAACTCAGTTCATTCAATATCGATTATATATATATATATATATATATATATATATATATATATATATATATATATAATTATTTTCAAAATGTATAGAATATTCTTTAAAGGTTGCAATGCAAATGGTCTTTTGTTCATGAACTAAGCCTTGCTTCCGTGATGGGAAATGAAAACACTGAATGATTCTGCTGGCAGAATTGTAGTGATGCTGTGCTACCCATCCAGATGCCCCCTCAGAATTAAAAGGGTTAAGTCTCGGGCTTCCCTAGTGGTGCAGTGGTTGGGAGTCCACCTACCAGTGCAGGGGATGCAGGTTCGAGCCCTGGTCTGGGAGGATCCCACATGCAGTGGAGCGGCTAGGCTCTTGTGCTGCAATTACTGAGCCTGCGCTCTAGAGCCTGCGAGCCGCAACTACTGAGCCTGCATGCCACAACTACTGAAGCCCATGCATCTAGAGCCCATGTTCTGCAACAAGGGGGGCCACCGCAATGAGAAGTCCGTGCACCGCAGAGAGGAGTGGTCCCCACTCGCCGTAACTAGAGAGAGCCTGCGTGCAGGAGCGAAGACCCAATGCAGCCAAAAATAAATAAATTTAAAAAAAAAAAAGGGTTAAGTCTGCAGTGGCTGGGAGTATGCCAGCCCAGAGCCCTCACCTCTTAGCCCTCAGTCCTTTCTGGTACTGCCTTCAGCTGAAGGAAGTGACCTTGATCAAGAACACGCCCCTTTCCCAGAGCAGCCTGCATTCAATGATGGGTCAATATGGGTGTGTAACAGGAGGTCCCCCTGGCCAACCCTGAAGGACACACAGCTTTAGCTGGTGGTGTACCTGGAGTGGGCAAAATATCTTGTTGCAACTTCATTGCAGCCCAATTTCTTCCTCTGCTCCTTCCTTCCTTCTCTCCCTTTATACAAGTGTTGAGCCTAAGAGGATTCCCTAAAAACTTCCTTCAATCTCCATCTCAGACCTGCTTCCCAGAGATCCTGACCTGCATCAACAGTGTTGCAGCTTCACCCTTGTTCACATGTTCTGAATAAACACAGCTGGTTGGTGTTTAAGTGGTGATTGCCCTCTGAACTGTGGGGTAAAGGATGTACCCCAGAAAAAAATATTTACTATTTGTTATGTGAACTAAGACTGCCACCTGCCATATAAGTAAACAAAGGATGTTGCAGCCATCAAGACATCACATTACAGCCTCCCCAATGGTGAGCCCTGAGGGAACTCAGGATGGAAACAGGATGCCAGTCATCTAGCAGTCAACTGTTGCAGCCATCCCGACGGTGTACCTTGAGGAGACTCTGGATGAGAAAGCACAGAATACTGGCCCCAGATAGCTGAGGTGCACATCAAAGGAATGATTTCAGTGAGCCCAGACTCTTGCATCTTCCCATACATAGAAAAGGACTAAGTTCCTAAACTTGAGATATCTGGTTTTCTTTAATTAACAGTAAACTTTTGACGTTCCAACTACCTGGTCTTTTGTTGAAAAAAATCCTATACATCCTGGCTCTACCCCCCCACCCCCCTTGCTTCTTTAGAACAGTTTCTCAGAGTTCAGAGGCTTAAGTCCTCAGAATGTCCACCATATAAAACATAACTCTCAACTTTTAGGTTGTGCGTTTTTTTTCAGTTGACAGTTATGATACATAGAAATGACTAGAAGGGAAAGAAGAATAATGTAGTGAATTGTTACAGGAAAGACACAAATTTATAACTTCTACATTCTTAGATTTATAATTCTGAATCATTTCTATTGGCTGGAATATATCTTTAAGTAGTTTCTTTTAGGAGACATTTTTGGGTTATGTATTTTATGGTTTTCCATATACTGAATTCTGCAATCGTCTACTGTGACTTTGCTAGCCTGAGAATGTCACAAAAACCTGCCAATATCTGGATCTATCAGATGGGTCATGTGCTGGGACAGGGCAGTGGGAGCGTACAAACCAGGTGTAGGCAATAAGAAGTGTTGACTGTAGAAAATTTAAAAACAATAATCCAACCACATTTGGTCAGCTTTTTATTACTGCCACATGCTGGTAATTTAAAATAATTCCAGTGACAAAGCATTCTTCCTCAACCCCAAATCTTTTGTTAATCTGGATTCAAAACAATTCCTGTGGTTATTGCTCAATTTTAATAATACATGTAAGTTTCAAAATTGGCACATTTATAGTACAATTACAGACTGGGAGAAAATATTTCCGAATCACTTATCTCTAGAATACATAAGGAACTCCCCAAACTCAACATTAAGAAAACCTAACAATCCAGTTAGAAAATGAACAAAACACACAAAGAGATATTTCACTTAAGAGGATACAAGAATGGCGAATATTCACATGGAAAGATGTTCAACATCACTAGTCATTAGGGAAATGCAAATTGAGACTATAATGAGATATCACTACACACCAACCAGAAGAGCTAAAATGAAAAGTAGTGACAATGCCAAATGCTGGTGAGGAAGTGGAGGTACCGGGTATTTCACACATTGCTGATAGAAATATAAAGTGATACAGTCACTCTGGAAAATAGTTTGGCAGTTTCTTGAAAAACAACAAATAAATATATAGTTAACCCTGCAAACCAGCAATTATATTCCTGGGCAATTATCCCAGAGAAATGAAAACTTATGTCCACACAAAAACCTGTGCACAATTGTTCATAGCAGCTTTATCTGTAATAGCCAAGAACAGGAAACAACCCAAATGTCATTCAATCAGTGAATGGTTAAATAAATTGTGGTATATCCATACTATGGAATACCATTCAGGAATAAAAAGGAACAAAATATTAATGTATTCATAACTTGGATACATCTACATGGCATTATATTCAGTTAAAAAAAGCTAATCACAAAAAGTTACAAACTACTTGATTCCATTTACATAACATTCTCTAAATATTGGAGGTGGGATAGAGACCAGAAGTAGTCAGAGGGTAGGGGGGTGTATGGCTCCATAAGGGTAGCAAGAGGAAGATATTTATAGAGATGAAATAGTTACGTACCTTGATTATGGCGGAGGTCACACAAATCTACCCTTGTGATGAAATGGCATAGAACTATACACACATAATGTCCCAATGCCAATTTCCTAGTTTGGGTATTATACTATAATTATGTAAGATGTAACCATTGGAAACAACTGAGACCTTTCTCTCTCTCTACTATCATTGAAAATTCCCATGAATCTATAACTATTTCAGAATAGAAAGTGAAAGGGATATTTTCAGGTTACGTCTGGATATTGCTTTGTTTTTACTGATTTTTGAGTGCAGCATATTGAGGCCTTTTAATTGCTTTCAACCTGTGAGAATCTAAGCTGCATGGAAGCCTGGAGCTGGTGTCTCATCTCAGTGATGCTGGTGGCCCAACAGTCTGTGTCTATTTGGGAAAAGAATCTTTCCTCGAAACATATTACTTCCATCTGAGACAGGATGGGACTTGGGAACCTTTGCTGCAATGCTTGCACCTGGACAAACGTTTCCTTGAGTAACAAAATACAAAGAAACTATAAGGGACTAAAAATAACTGCGTGTATATGCAGCTGGGGCAAATTATGGACAACAAGATACAAAAAGACCAAAAAATCCAACTGCAACTTCTGAAGAGCCGGGAGCAAAAGCAGGGCACTGCACATGCCCCCTGCACTCAACACCACCAAAAGGGCGGGCAGACCACCTAAGCCACACCTCTAGCCTGATCCCGGGGACACACCACTACCCTCACCCCCATGTAAGGTACCAGCTCGCCCCTCGCCCCTGGGAAGCAAGCAAGGGAAACTGTTGCTTGTTCTCGCTCCCCCTTGTTGTAGCAGGGGCCCCAATAAAGCCTTGCCTGAACTTCTTGTCTGGCCTCTAGTCAACTTCTATTGATTGGGGAAGGCTAAGAACCCTGGTTGGTATCACATATATTATAAATTTGTTACACTGAACTGATCTTGTCAGAATATGACACTTGACTGTCATGTGCCAGAAAATTTATTATAAAATATAAAAATTTACACATTTACAAATCACATCATTGATTTCACCTCTTGTCTTTTTTAGTCTATTTTTCAGAGAAATCCTTAAAGACCACTGTGCATAAGACTAGAGACTATATTTTACAGAGTCATGTATATTTTATACTACTTCTGATGTAATTATCTTTAGTTTATTTATTTAAATTATGAAGTAAACATTTAATTGAGTATAACATATATACAAAAAAAAAGACAAATTAGAATGTGCAGTTTGTTTTCTGGTTGGTACTGATCTTGAATATCTAAATCAGAGAAAGATTATATATATATATATATATATATAAAGAAGTGTTGTCTCTGTAGAAGTGTTTCTCTGTAGAACTCTGTCTCTGGTATAACCATCACCCAGCTTCAAGTATGAATACAAGTATTGACTTGTTTATTTCCATCCATTTTACTCATTCAGATTTTTGGGGGACAAATTCAAGGCATCATATCTTTCTGTCTATCTGACCTATTGATCTATCTATCTACCTACATACATATACATATTCATATACATGATCAAAACAGAATCACAATATCTATCACATAAATATATAACCATAATATTTTAACATTATCAAGTATCAAGTCGTTGAGGAACTGTGTTTTTTAATTGGGATCCTTAGATTCCCAGGGGTTAGGGGAGGTGTTGTAGGGATGGAAATGTACTGAGTGTGGAACAGGAAAAAATCAACAGGTAATACACAAGGTCAAGTCCCATTTCTGTGTTTATTTTATAAATGGGTTTCTGAATGACATTTTATTGAATGAAAGAACTCTGTCATCTAAAAAAATGGAAATTACTGAATAAGTAATCTTGAATCAAAATTAAAAAGTAGTATACCAAAGGGGATAGCATGGGGCAGCAGGAGAGGGATTAATTAGGAGTTTGGGATTAACATATACACAGCACTATATATAAAATAGATAACCAAAAAGGACCTGCTGTATAGCACAGGGAACTCTACTCACTGTCTTGTAGTAACCCCTAATGGAAAAGAATCTGAAAAGAATAGGTGTGTGTGTGTGTGTATAACTGACTCACTTTGTTGTACACCTGAAACTAACACAACATTGTAAATTAACTATACTTCAAATAAAAAGAAAAGGTTAATAAAAAAAGTAGTATTCTACTTTTTACAAAACTAAGAAAAAATATACACTTAGTAGAAAAGTATACTGGATAATCCTTTACATAATTTCTGGTCTAGAAAACACATTATTAAAATGTTTAAAAATCTTGTTACTCATAACTTAGTACAGAGATAGGGGTACGTCAATTACTAACTGTAGCTAGTGTTAATTAGTTGATTTCTTTATTCATGTAGTTGATATATTCACTTCAGTTGTTGTGGTTAAGGAATTTAAGTAACTGGGGAAAGTTTGGGAGGAGCCTTTATGCAAGAATTCGATAAAGTGGCAAAAGGAGAACTGTTTTAGAATTCAATGGCAGGACTTCAATTTCCTTTGAATAGACCCCTTATTGAGTTAAAAGAAATCAGAATAACGCCAGAGGATTTTTACAAGAGCAGGGAGTTTTCCCCTGGGAGTGAGAAGAAGAATTATCTAAAATAATTTAAAAGTCCGAAATGTCCAAGCAGCAAAACAGCAGGAAATAAAGTGAGGGACTGAGTAAACTAATATTAATAATTTAAAAAGTATTAAAAATTATAATAGATTCTAGGTATGAAGATCAAGATTAAATTTCCATAAAAAAGCAATAAAGTTCTTTTGCAAAATTTAATAAATGAAATTGTAAAATGAAAAGAAATTTTCACTTTGATATTTGTTAGAGCAAATTTATATTTACTTTTATTTATTTTATTTTATTTAACATCTTTATTGGAGTATAATTGCTTTACAATGGTGTGTTAGTTTCTGCTTTATAACAAAGTGAATCAGCTATACATATACATATACCCCCATATCTCCTCCCTCTTGCATCTCCCTCCCACCATCCCTATCCCACCCCTCTAGGTGGTCACAAAGCACCAAGCTGATCTCCCTGTGCTATGTGCCTGCTTCCCACTAGCTATCTATTTTACATTTGGTAGTATATAAAAGTCCATGCCACTCTCTCACTTTGTCCCAGCTTACCCTTCCCCCTCCCCGTGTCCTCAAGTCCACTCTCTATATCTGAGTCTTTATTCCTGTCCTGCCCCTAGGTTCTTCATAACCTTTTTCTTTTTTATTAGATTCCATATATATGTGTTAGCATACGGTATTTGTTTTTCTCCTTCTGACTTACTTCACTCTGTATGACAGACTCTAGGTCCATCCACCCCACTACAAATAACTCAATTTCGTTTCTTTTTATGGCTGAGTAATATTCCATTGTATATATGTGCCACATCTTCTTTATCCATTCATCTGTCGATGGACACTTAGGTTGCTTCCATGTCCTGGCTATTGTAAATAGAGCTGCAATGAACATTGTGGTACATGACTCTTTTTGAATTATGGTTTTCTCAGGGTATATGTCCAGTAGTGGGATTAATGGGTCATATGGTAGTTCTATTTTTAGTTTTTTAAGGAGCCTCCATACTCTCCTCCATAGTGGCTGTATCAATTTACATTCCCACCAACAGTGCAAGAGGGTTCCCTTTTCTCCACACCCTCTCCAGCATTTATTGTTTGTAGATATTTTGATGATTATCTATCTACTTTTAAAAGTTGATAATTGTTACAGCTAGATAATGAATGCATGGGATTTTATTGTAATATGTTTTCTACTTTTTTTTCTGGATTAAAATTTTTCATAACAAAAAAGTTTTAAAACATACTAAAAGACATCAAAATTTGTGGTTATAATCTAAGCAGGTACCAAACCACTAGCCATTTTGATTCTTAAAAGTGAACACTCCCTATATTTGAAAATTAAAATATTAAAATCAGAAAAAATATTCACCAAACAGTTAACAGAGGAGGAGGAGAGGCAAATGGAAGAGTAAATATTTCTATTTTTAAAAAAATCTACGCTTCTTAACAATACTGGTAGAAACATATTTTCAGAAAATATCATAGAAACAAAAATGCTTTGATGAGTGATTCTTTGAATCCTTTGAATTCATGAAAGTGTCTTTCAGATATAAATTCAAATAACTGGACCAAGGATGGGGTAATTATCTTTTAGTGAGCACCAGGAATTTCACAGAGAGAGCTGTATGTACACAAATCAGAAATAGCACACGAATCTGCCAGAGGACACTGCATTTCTGCTTTTTACTCCATTTTTTTCAGTTGAGTGTTGCTAGTTAAGTAGAAAACAGAGAAACTGGGAGAAAACTTTTGGCTTAGGTTACTGGGATCATGTTAAATAATTTAATTTTAACTGTTAGAAAAATATTAGGATGATCTACACGGGAAAGATGTGAACTGACTTTTGCTTTTGGATTTAGAGGATTTTAGATGCAGAAAGACCAAACAAATGGTGTTTAGCCATAAAAACTCTAATGGATTGGTGAGAACTGGCCTCTAATTATTTACTCTTTTAGGACATAGTTCTGACAATATTTATCAAGAACATAAATAAATCTAGCAACACACAGTAATGAAAAAATTTCCTGCATATTCTAAATATAACAAGTATTATGATAGACACAGAATTCTCTTATTCACAATTTAGTTTTTTAAATGCTTCATCACATACTGGTTAGGAGTTTCTTTTATGGAAATTCTAATCACACAAAATAATGCATGAATCAAGCAAGATAATGTGCTTTCTTCACTTTTGTCCTCTCAAAAATTGTAATCAGTCAATTGTCCCTAATCATTGCTGTTAGTTCCTGCTTATTCTTCCCCCTACAGGATTTATCAAAACATCAAGTAATGCAGTTTCTGGAATCTTGCACGGATGGTGTGGCCCTTGAAACAAGTTTCTAATGCTTATTTGGGTGTTCTGTAGAAGAATTCAAGTTAACATATTTTTACTGAAAAGTGCCAATAGTTTAGTTGTAATTATAGTGTGTGAAATTTGGAGTGAGTAGTTCGGAGGAAGATGGTTTAAAAGACCCCAAAAATTATTATGCAGAATAAAACTGATGGAAAAAGAGATAGATTAAAACACAAAGTTGTAAATATTAGGCACCAGAAACACAATCTTTTAGAAGAAAAAGGATTTCATGTGGACCTAGGAACAGACAATGAAGATGGATTACTTAGGCAACAGGAGACATGAGCCAAGGCTTAGGGGTAGCAATAGCATGATAATTTCAGGAAAGAATAAGGCAATCAGCATAAGAGAATAGTAATTTTCAAAATGCTCTATAAAGCTTGAAGCATTTTTTTTTGGAAACTGCCAGAGGGCTTAGGACAAATGCATTTGATTATTATAAGTGGTTTTTAGAAAGTTTCAAAAATTTTTCTTTTCCACTTAAAGGTAATGGATAGAAAAACTGGGAGAGAGAGGTAGAAATAGGGAAATATAGAGGAATTTTTAGCATTTATTGAGCATCTATCATGTTTCAGTTAATCACTGTGGATAAACTGTATTAATATAAACCTCATGTTAACCCTATCAGGTAAGTTTTATCCTCTCTACTTAGTACATGAGGTAGGAGAGCTGATGTACCTTGTTCAGTGTCATACAACCAGGAATAAGTGCCTTTGGCATCCACTTGGAGGTCTATATGTCTGTAAAACCCATGTATTTTCCAATAAACATACTACATTAAAGAGAATGATGACAACCATTCACCCCTTATAAACTGAGAAACCGTTGATTCCACTGACCCTGACAGAAAAAATATAAAAAGGGAGTCAGGAGGAGAAGGTGGAAGATGTGGTGAGATGGAATGGTTTCCCAGAGGGTGGTAGACTGCAAATATGGCCACCAAACAAGCCTCACATTCTTATCCATACATGCCTCTCTCCCAATCAAAACACAGAGTTTATTTCCTCTCCCCTTGAATTTGAGCTAGTCCTGTGACTTTCTTTAACCAACAGAATATGGCAGAAGAGATAGTGTGTGACTTCTGGAATTATGAAGCTTCTGTATTTGCCCTCTTTGTGATGCAGCCTTCATGTAAATTAGCAAGGACTCAACTACCTAGTAACAGAGAATGATAGATAAAGATGGAGCTAGATAGAGAGGGAGGGAGGGAGAGAAACCTAGACAACTCCCAGTCATTACATCCGCCATCATTAGGGCACCAGATGTGAGAAATCTTTAGAATGTTTCGGTCCCAGCTGAGGTCCAAGCTAATAGCAGCTACATAAGTGACTCCAGCCAACACTATCTGGAGCAGAAGAACTATATAGCCTACCCTAAGAATCACAAGAAATAATAAAACTGTTGCTGATTCCAAGTTTTGGGGAAATTTGTTATGTAGCAAAGGCTAACTGATACACCTAGTTTTGGGATCCTGGAGTGGAGAAAACAAATTTTCAGGAAAAGATGAAAGACAGAGCAATGGAGTAGTGTTACCTTAGTTTCTATCTTTATTCAGATCCCTGAGCCTATATCGGACCTTAAAGAGTACCTCTATTAAAACACAAATACTCCCTGGAAGGGAGACAGGGCTTCTTAGCAAGGATTAGTTGACAACCAAAAAAGCACCAACATACAGCATAGGACAGAGGAAAAGGTTCTATTTAAGACTGACCCAGAAAGAAGAGTAAGAAAGGACCAGAGAGAAGTCAACCCTTGCAGAGCCTTGGCCTTGCCACACCTAGTTAATACCAGTACTATCACCTCCACAATCACCACTAATCATAATCATTTACTGTGATTATGATAGACTTACAACCACCTACTTTATGCAAATATTACCCTAGATAACATCTAATTTATTTTTTCTCTTATTCTCATAGTGACTTTATAAGGTAGGCACTGGCTCATTTTAAAGATAATGAAACTAAAGCTCAGTAAGTTTAAACAGCTTGTCCAAATCCTTGTAGTTTACAAGAGGTAGCATGACAATTAGTATGTAGTTCTGCCCAATTCCAAAGCCTTTGCCCTTTGCCTTTATCATTTAATTTCTCATAATTTATGGGTCCTTTGCTCTTTAGGGCTATCAATCCCCCCAATTTTTTTTAAATGTTGGTAATTGATTTTGAAAAATAAGTCCTATAGGAAATTGGTCCATATTTTAGAGTTATAGAATACATTAAACTTTACTTAACATGAGAAACAAGTTTATAGGCATTCTAATGTAGAAATTCATTAAAGATGAAAAAAATTTTAAAAAGTTTGCCTTGATAACTTGTAGCAGTAACAATTTTATCACAATCATGGTGGATGCTGAAATAATCCAATATTTTTCTCACTGTTCTCAATGTCCTGCATTAAAATTCCTTAGTGCCTTTTTGTTCTGGGCTCTTCTCGGGCTCATAGAAGGCAAAGCAGCAAAGTCTTGGCCATCCTTTGAGTCAGTGAAGGGACAGAATAGGATATCTGTGAGTAATTCAGGCAAGGAAGAAATGTTCAGGAATCAAAGTGTAGGGGTAAAGGAGAAAAAAGGAAGAACAGACAATAAAAACATATGCCAACTCCTTGCCTACAAGATCAACAAATAGATTCAACTTATTCATCCAATTTTAAAGCATCTATTTATCCTGTGCCAGAGCTTCAGAGACAAAGATAAATAACTCACATTTCTTGACCTTAAGGAAAAGTAAGCAGTCTGATTTATCTAGACAAAAGGTGTGCTGAGAGATTTGAAGGTGATCCAGCTAATTCATGGAGGTCCCAAGATAAGGTCCAATTCACTTTCCCTTCTGAGATGTAACTCTATCATTGCTTCTCTGCATGCAATCTCTGGTTGAAGAGCAGAGTCAATAATACAATACTCTTATTGCAACCATAGCATGATATTGACAACATGTACACAAGAGCTGTAGGAACAGAGAGATAAGTCCTTTATGGAAGACTGTTTTATATCTAAATGATGGGCTTCCTTAGAAAGCCTGGCATAATAATGCACCAGTCAAAAATACACCAATTAATTTACTTCAAAATTCAACTATTAAAGAAATGGTTTTATTATTAATAGGATCCCTTTTCTATTCCTTAATGCTAAACATGTTATAGAGTGATGGCTTGGTTGCTGTCTACTAATGCCTCTCAACTGGGGAGTTTTTGACAATGCCTGGAGACAGTTTGGGTTCTCAAAACTGGGGTGTGGGTGTTCCTGGCATCTAGTGGGGAGAGACCAGGGATGCTGCTAAATATTCTACAATACATAAGACAACCTTCTACAATAAAGAATTAATCTGAGCCAAAAATGTCAACGGTTCCAAGGTTGAGAAAACCACCTGTATGTCATTTTTACATGAACTTTAAAGCCTTTTAGATAATCCAATCACAAAATGATACAACAAACCATATACAAAAGATGAATTAGTCCTAAGGAAGTTTTTAGGTTTATTTATGAAGCCAAATAACTTGAAATAAATAAATTACTTAATTTCTTTTAAATCTTTAGATCATGCATTAATAATCAGGGTGACATTAAATATTCAATTCAGGGACAGTGATGTCTCAACTGGTCCATGTTTCTCTAGTTATACCCATCAATTCACCAAATAATGATCTAAACCTCTGACAAATTTAGAGATTTTCTTTTGAAGCAATTCTTACAGACATGGAGGCAAACTGTAAGATATTCTCTTGATTTTTTTCCTTAAAAGAAAAATGATAGCATCTCACTCACTTGAATCCAAATTTTGAATCTACAACAATTTCAGTAAAATCTAAGATAAATGGTCCTAGATTGCTAGCCTTGATTCTATGATTCACTAAATTAGTATTATAAAGATAATTCTTTTTGGTCAGGGTACACATTTTAAGTGTGCAAAAACTATTTTTGAGGTATACTAAAACATTTCAGATGGGTCAACCTGGTGGCAAACTTCCAATTATTAACACATATTATTTTTTATTCATGCAAAATAGATCCCCAAATGATCTCTGTATATCAACATTTTATGGTTCTGCCTCTATTTACCTACCTGGTAGGTGCCAGGAAGTGCCTAGTTGCCAGTAAGCTTTATGAGACACGAGCTGGGAAATATACCCTCAGTTCATTAAAAGAAACTCTTGGACGAGGAAGAAACTGAGCAGGGTTTGTAGAGCTCTCATGGACAGTGAAGGCAAGATTTCCCTTTCTTTCTCATTATCTTGGCTATACCACCAGTGTCCTGAGCTCCTAATACTCTGTCCACTTGACTTTAGGGTCTCTTGAACCTCCTAGCATAAATCTGACTCTCCCTATCCTCCTTCTTGAATCAGAAATTGAACCATCATTTTCTTTACCATTTCTGGTACAGACCCTTCACTTCCTAGTTTTAATACCACACAGTTCTGTGCCAGGTCTGTTATGATTCTAAACATGACCAGTTCCAGGACCCTATGGGAGAGTTTTATCTTTTCTCCCTCTCCCCCAGACCAGAAACATGGGCCTAATGATCTGAGTCCAGACCTATAATTCTTTTTTAAAAATATTATTTTATTCAAGTATAGCTGATTTACAATGTTGTCTTAATTTCTGCTGTATAGCAAAGTGATTCAGTTATATGTATATATATACATTCTTTTTCCTATTCTTTTCCATTATGGTTTATCACAGGATATTGAATATAGTTCCCTGTGCTATACAGTAGGACCTCGTTGTTTATCCATCCTATATATAATAGTTTGCATCGGCTAATCCCAAATCCCCAATCCATCCCTCCTCCAGCCCCCTTCCCTTTGGCAACCACAAGTCTGTTCCCTAAGTCTGTGATTCTGTTTCATAGATAGGTTCATTTCTGTCATATTTTAGATTGTACATGTAAGTGACATCTTATGGTATTTGTCTTTCTCTTTCTGACTTAATATGATAATCTCTAGGTCCATCCATGTTGCTGCAAATGGCATTATTTCATTCTTTGTTATGGCTGAGTAGTATTCAATTATGTGTGTGTATCTATCTATCTATCTATATATTCATATATATATATGAATTAGTATATATATATATATATATATATATATATATATATATATATATATATATATATATATCTTCTTTATCCTTTCATCTGTTGATGGACATTTAGGTTGCTTCCATGTCTTGGCTATTGTAAATAGTGCTACAATGAACACTGGGGTGCATGTATCTTTTCAAATCATAGTTTTCTCTGGATATATGCCCAGGACTGGTATTGCAGGATCATATGGCAACTCTACTTTTAGTTTTTGGAGGAACCTCTATACTGTTTTCCACAGTGGCTGCACCAATTTACATTCCCACCAACAATGTAGGGGGGTTTCCTTTTCTCCACACCCTCTCCAGCATTTGTTATTTGTAGACTTTTTAATGATGGCCATTCTGACCGGTGTGAGGTGGTACCTCATTGTAGTTTTGATTTTCATTTCTCTAATAATTAGCGATGTTGAGCATCTTTTAATGTGCCTTTGGCCATCTGTATTGACGTATACTTCTTAAGGCTACAAAAGTTCCTGTGATAGTTAAAGTATTACCCAAGATATAGAGCACAACAACAGCAATCTTATTAGCTCAGCTAACACAAGTTAAGTACCGAATATAATGACTGAAATAAGGCCCATGTCAATAAGACTTTCCAGAGTATCACATCTATTAATTAGAAGGGCCATAATTGGGAGCCAGATATATAGATCCTCTATTCCAATGCTATTTCCAGTATAAAAGGATCCAGTGTTGGGAAAGGTTGAGGGAGGAATCGTTTGTTAATTAATTATCTAGATCAGGAATCTGTAAACTTTGGCCCACCAACAAGTCATCTGTTCCTGTAAATAAAGTTTTATTGGAACACAGCCACACCCATTTATTTACATATTGTCTATGGCTGCCGTTTTGCTATAGTGAAAGAATAAAGTAGTTTTGATAGAGACTACATGGTCCACAAAGCCTAAAATATTTACTATCAGACCTTTATAGAAAAAGTTTGCTGATCTCTGATATAGATCAAATTAGAAAGAGAAAATGAGAATGAGAATCTGAACTAACCATTTCCCCAAATATATTCCTATGTGAGAACTAACTTGCTAGAGACAGAGAAAGTATAATGACCCAGCTTTATCAAAACTTTTAAAAATTAAATGTTGCATAATTGATCCTAGGTTTATGCATGCAGGTGGTTTAAAGGGGAAAAAAGAAGCATAACGGCAAGTACAATTCAAGTTCAAATATTTCCCAATACTATTCATTTCACCATTACATAACATCAAACACTCCATAAAATGTAGGGTTTATGAGAATCCAACCATTTAAGAATTGGCATTGAAATGCAAATTCCCACTAAATTCAGCAAGGATACTAAAGTCTATTCTTGTCTTTCTTCTCCCTGAATAGGACCATAAGTTAACCAGGGACCCTAGGAAACGTCATAGGACTGTCTACTATCTATTGTATGACACCCCCCAGGAAGTACTTCTTCACTTAGGCACAGAGCTATTTACTGGGTTTTTCCAATTGAATCTGTGGAAGCATCAGAAAAAAGAGTGCACACTTCAATTTCAAGGACTTAGGCTGGAACAGGAGGGTTTTGTTTGTTTGTTTTTGCTAGTAAAAATGCATGTAGCAAACATGCTGATTGTTCCCTTCCTCTGGTGAGTTCAGATTGAAGATGTAGAAAATAGGATCATCAGTTCAAAACCTGTAAAGGTGCTATGTGACCCAGTACACTACAAGCCTTCCTATCATGTAGTATGATTATGGAATTACAGATCCTTGTAATAAAAGAAGCTTAAGAAATTATCTAGACTAATTATATTATACTGTAGCTGGAGAAACAGCAATTAGGAGAGGGAAAATGCCTGGCCTAAGGTGACACTGCTAGCTTGAGGCACAGATGGGACTCGAATCTGTAACTCCTGGGATCTTTTTACTATCTCACACAGTTAGCAAGCTTACCTGCCTCAGATAAAATTATAAAATAGAGAAAAGCCAGCCTCAGACAACCATATATTGTCCTAAACTCCCTTCTGATTGCAGGCCTTGACAGGACGCACCAACCACTGAATGAAAAATAAAGACCAAACTCCTCAGTGTGACCTACAGTTGGAGGTGTGAACTACCTCTGTGTTCTCCATGCAAGGCGAACACTCATATTCCCGGAAGAGGAATTCTCTAGAACATCTCATAGGCCAGCACATCCTCTGGAAGCCCAAGTATCTAAGGGCAAGTCTAAAGAAAAAATGTCAGGAAAACCTGGGCACCAGAACTCATAAAATTCCAAAAGAACAGGTATCTCGAATAAAAGGAAGAGGCCCTATCTTGGCTGTGCAAGGTACCTAGGGCTTATCCCAGGCAACAACCTTGGGTCTTTTCATAGGAAGCTGGGCCTGAGGGGCCTTGTGGAACATCTTCCCAGTTACTCCATGGTTTCAACTTTATGGCCCATAAAAGCAGTGAAGGAGCAAACTCCTTAAGCTAATTTTAATACTGCATAAAACTTAGGAGAAATAATTGTTATCCATCATAATATCCATAATTGCCACATTTCTATCATACTCTCCTGAACTAGACTTTATCTAGAATAATATTTACAAATGTCACATAAACAGAAGCTCTGATTAGCTGTTGATGACATCAGAAGGATTTCTATGAAGTGATTGATGGGGCAGAAACATGTCAGATCACCTTAGTTCTCACTCTTTTTAATAAAGTGAATGGCAAGAGGAAGTGATAAAAATCTGGTATATTCAGATTATGTTTGAAGAAACTCAAGCCCAAGTCTGCGAGAGTATTAAAAGCCTCTCTGAGCTTCTGGAGCTTGCCAAGTTTCCCATTTTTAAGTCAGTGTTCCTTCCACTAGAGTATGTTATTTCATAGTATGGAATCTGCTATAGCAAAACAGTCACATAGCCCTGTTTCCCTCATGTTCTGAAAAGAGAAAAGAAATAATAAGGAAAAGTAGAGGGAATAGAGACAGAAGTAATTTATCTCTTTGTTATGCCCTAGATTTATCTATAGCCACTTGCATTTTTGGAATGTATGATTTCAAATAAAGAAGTAAAAGTTTAACTCACGGTAAAATTAACCTACGTCTATGTATAATTTATAGTACACTTAGCATGAATTTTGATTTAGCACAGATTCAGCTGATTTCCAAAATGAGTCCATTTACACTATATAATACCTAAGTGTAAAACAGTGCAGAAGAAAGAGTTTGAAAAAGTCAGTCCTTACGTCTAAAAATTTGCCATTTCATTTAGAAGAGTATGTCAACCCTATACAATTCGGATGCTTTCTGCAGAAATTGACAGAAAAATCCCACCCAAATTGGCCAAAGACGGGAAAAAAGAAATTTTGGTCCAGGCTCTGAGTTAACTCAATTCTCCAAAAGGTTCTAAGAATTTGCACCATCTCAGTTTCAAATCTAGCCAGAAAATACACATGCCTGCATCTCACAATGTCTTGTTGGCTCTGGCGGGGTCATGTGTCTAACCCCGGACCAATTTCTGCATCAGAGGCGTATATAGCTCTGGTTGGCCAAGAGTGAGTCAGACACCAGTCCTGGAGTCTGTGAGGGATGGTGCAAGCTCCACCAGGACTGGTCTGAGAGTGAAGAAATAGTGGCCACTCTCTTCTAAACTGTTACAAGGAGGAGGGCAAATGAATCACAGTGGCCAAGAGACAAAAATCTCCATGAAAGACACACGATAAAAATGATTAAAAATACATCTACCTTGCAAAATAGTACAAATGAAAGGCAAAATCACAGAGTAGTTAATAGTTTGGGCTCTGGAACCAGATTGTATAGGTTCAAAACCTCACTCCACCATTTGTTAACTGTGTGAGCTTAGGTAAGTTTCTTAACCTTGTTGGGCTTTAATGTATTCATGTCTAAAAACAGAGATGGTAATAACCCCTACTTAAAGGTATTTGGTGATAATTAAATGAGATAAAACCTATAAAGTACTTAGAAGAGTTGCTGGCACATGGTAACCACTCAATCAATGTTAACTGTCATGATTATTAATATTATTGTATCTGCGAGGCAAAGATGATAAGTATTATAAAATATCAGAGACACTTACAGAGGGATTAAGGATGTGATGAATTGTGGACCTCATGGCACAGTGAAGGGTGGTTAGTTGTGAGAGGTAGAAGGGGGAGGAGGTGGCACCAAGCCAACGTGAGGTGGTGTGAAAAAGCACAAGTCAAGATAGACCAACCCATCTGAATAAGTGCAGAGGGAAATTGTAACAAGGTCTTAACTGCCAAGAGTTTTTCAAAAACGCTGGGCATAGATAAATCTGCTGGGCTGTGTTCCTCCTAAAATATAACTGAAAAAAAATCTATTGTTTTCAGCTTGGATTTACAGGTCTTTTATTGTTTTATTTAAAGCCATTCACTAAGAACAACTTTATATGAAGACATCATCATATGATTTTTGTGACATCGTCATAAAATTACTCTATTAGGAAACAGACTGTAATTTAAGATTGAACTCAAGAACAGCAATCTATCTCACCAATATGGATGTGTTGATTGAAGGGTTAAATTCTCATTTCAAAAGGCTCTTACCCTGCTGATGGCTCTCATCTGCTCCAGACCTGCTAACCCCTTTCTCATGGTCTATCCTCCGAGACTTCATAAAAGCAATACTTTTATAATTCCTAAGTTATGAAGATCCATAAATAACACAAAAAGAAAATCATATTATTTACGTTGCCATTTGTTGGCATTTGATGTCCATCCCTGGATAGAATTTGGCAACATCTTCTAGAAGGTAAGAATTGTGTATGATGTTGGATAACTATTTTTGTGAGTAGCTTTATGTTAACAAAGGCATTACTCTTTAACAAGGAGTCAAAATCTTCTAACAAACCAAATAAGTATGATTAGTTTTAAAATAGTCATTTACACAGAGTACCACTGGAATTTTACTTGGGTAAGAAACAAATAAAAGGAAAAACTTTTCACCCCATTTGCCTTTGGTAATCAGTATGCTGATTGTTTACACATCCATGCATTCCAAAGTGTGTGTTTGTGTGTGTCTTTCAAATATGTGTCTACTACATGACAGCCACTGTGTTAGGAGCTAGAAAACAAAGATATACTCCTGTCTCACACATATTATACTATTTCCGGGGTAAAGAATACCCATTCTTTCTTCCTAGGAGGTTCTTACAAGTGAAAGATCCAAAAAGCTACTTAGAGCAATAAGCAAGCCCCAAGAGAACACAGAGATGATGGGTGAGGGGAGACGCAACTGAATCCACCAACAATTTGAGCCCCATACCAAAGCAAACTGTCGTGTTCCATCTCTGTCTCTTGTGTCTGCTGATGCCAGATTTTCATGCAGTTACTGGCTCAACTCTTACATTCAGTGGTTCCAATAAGGTCATGGCTGTTTGTTACAAGAATCTGATTTTTGGTTTATGTTCTACCATCGCTCTATCCAAACAGTTTTCTTCTGAAACTGGCATCTCCTTTGAGAAGTCTTCCCTTCCCTTCCCTATCCTCTTCCATTCCTACTCAGAAATAATCACATCACTCTCTCAAAACACTTTTCCACAGCTCTGCTTTACTATATAGATAGAATAACATATTGTAGTTATTTGACCATGCGACTCCCTGAAAATCAGTGGAATTTGCCATTTTCACCCTTCTGTCTCTAGATGTTAGCTGACTCTTTGCTGATTACATAAGTGCAACAATGAATCTAGGGGTAGCCCCTAGGCTAAATTTTCAGTGTTTCAAAGTACACACATGACATTGTGCTTTCTGACTTTATGAAACAACATTAAACCTCCAAATAATTTTTCCAGTGACAGTCAAGTGTGACACCAAAGCAGCTCTTCCCTGCCTCCCAGGAATTTACATAAAAATGGATGCTCACTAGTATTTTGGGTGAGTATCCCTCCCTTAGCTACAGGGAAACTCAGTGTCTCTTACACAACAGCAGCAAGCAGAAATGAGTCCTCTGAGAAAGAAAACAGAAAGACTCTAGCAGATGGAAAAGTTTGGAAACCACTGAGTTCAGGTTATGTAAGAATCAAAAGACAATCAGGCACGCCAGATTTACAAGAGATACTAGAAAACAAGCACTTGGCTACTATCAAGTTTTAATCTTTTAATTTTATTTTATTTTGGCTGTGCTGTGAAGCTTGTGGGATCTTTAGTTCCCCAACCAGGGATTGAACCCAGGCCCTCGGCAGTGAAAGCTCGGAGCCAGAATCACTGGACCGCCAGGGTCCAGTGTTTAATCTTCTGATTCTACTCAAATCCTAGAGAGTTGTGATTTGGTGTTATTTCCAGTTTTGACACTGTTGTTTACATTACTAAGTTTTGCTTGTTAGTGTCACTGAAATTTACATTAAGGTAGTCTGCCTTGTGCCCTTGAAAACTATGGAGAACAGTATGAAGGTTTCTTAAAAAATGAAAAATAGAGTGCCATATGATCCAGCGATGCCACTCCTGGGCATATATCCAGAGGAAACTCTAATTCGAAAAGACACATGCACCCCAGTGTTCATTGCAGCACTATTTACAATAGCCAGGACATGGAAGCAATGTAAGTGTCCATCTATGGAGGAATGGACAAAGAAGATGTGGTACATATATACAGTGGAATACTACTCAGCTATAAAAAAGGAATGAAATAATAGATTAAATGATAGATTGAATAATAATAATGAATGAAATTAATAGATTACTTCGGCAGGGCAACACATTGCCAGAAAGACCAGGGCAAGATTAGAGGGCCAGAACTTTTGGCCCCACTCCCTGACCTTCTGGGGAGGGGAGAGGGACTAAATAATGAGTTGATCACTAATGGCCAGTGATGTAATCAATCTTGCCTACGTAATGAAGCCTCCATGAAAACTCCTACTAAACACCTGAGCAGGAGAGCTGATGAACACACCCAGGTGCTGGGAGGGTGGCACGCCCAGGAAAACCACAGAAGCCCCAGGCCCTCTTCCCTATACCTGCCTTAGGCATCTCTTCCCTATGGCTGTTCCAGAGTTAGAGCCTTTACAATAACAGAAGTGTTCCTCTGCATTCAGTGAGCTGTTCTAGAAAATCATCAAATCTGAAAAGGATGGAGAGGGCTGTGAAATTCCCGACATTGTAGCCAAGCTGGACAGAAGTGTGTGGGCCCTGGGCAACCCGTACTTGTGAACGGCATCTGCAGTTAGGGTGGGCCCTTGTACCTGTGCACTCTGACACTAAATCCAGGTAGTTAGTGTGACCTGAATTAAATTATAGGACACCCAGCTGGAGTCCAGAGAGTTGCAGAACTGGTTGTTGGTATGGAAAAAACCTACATTTGGTATAAGAAGTGTTCTGAGTAAACACAGTTCATACTTACCTTTTGTTTTCCTATAACAGCAAAGAAAATAGTAAAAACAAAACCAAAAACCACGCACACCAATTTCCACACTTTTCTCTCACTGGACAGGTATTACACGTGCTCTAATATCCAAGTAACTTTAAGTATAAGATTGCTCGCCCCTCCTGTATGTAAAATATGCAACAGTGTTTAGTTATGCAAAAACACAAATGTTTGCATTTGCAAACATTCCAAATGATAGAAGTTGGTGGGGGTCACCAAATAGTTCTCAATTTGTGTTGTCATTTCAAAAGACATAATGTATTTAAAACACTCACACACATTTTTAAAAAGACAGTTGTTCAAACGTCAAAGAGCTGGTTCTCATAAAGAACTTAATATACAGGAAGTCCTTACAATGACAATTGCCTTTTCTCTGGTCACCAAAATATCTAATCCTACTTTTGTTTAAATGAAATAATATGGGCATTTTTTTCAGTGTTACTTTTTGTCTGCTTACATGAATGCAGGGTATTTCCTCATAAACTATAGACACAAGCTATAAAGTAAGCAATATAAAGTCTTAGAATACTTTAAAGATCATTGAAGAGCTTGTCTGTGTCTTAAAACAAATTATTATTGCAAACTACAGGTACGCATTTGCAACGCTCCACTCTAACAAGCATTAAACTTGAGTTCTGGATTTTGGATATAAAATGAAATCTTGCACTTCTAAGTTCTGAACTACTGCACATTAGATGAAACTGAGAACAGTATTTTTAATCACATCATTTTAACTTCACTCATTGCTATCAATGTATATTCTTCCCTGATAAAACAAGGTGGTTTGAATCTGTGTATTCTGATAAATTGTTTTCCCATCCTCATCCTCCTTGAACAGGAGTGTAAACTTCTGGTTCCTATCAAGTGAGTTTTTATTACAAAGAGGAAAATGCAAATTCATGTGAGTCTCTGTGATTTGGGGATAGGCACCAAATACTGACTGCTAAGAGTTATGAATATTTATCTGTTGCTGTTATTAAAAACACATTTTTTTTCCTACCAGAGTTTTTGAATAAACAATTTCAAAATGTTACTCCATCTGTCAATGTTTTCTGAAAACAGTACAAACCTTCTTTTTTCTCTTCTGGAGTAATCTTCACTTTTGTATCTGTTATATCTTTGAATGAGGCCAGAAAAAGGACCACATCTCCTTTCTCATTCTTTATGGGGACAATATCCAATAGGCACCAAAATGGAGACCCTGCAACAGTAATAAAAATACAAATCAACCACTGTCTTGTGTTTTTTCTATGAAAATCACATCATCTGTGGTATAGTTAATAAAGTCCTTACTGTTTTCTTCTATCCCACGAGTCTCCCCCAAAATCTTAAAAATGTCAGTTTTCAGACTCCATTAATATCTAGCCTCTAATGCATATCTCTTCATTCCCAAATGAAGTGCTTTCTCTGAAAATAAGGGAGTATTTTAAACAAAACCACTAGTCTGTGCTGAGACCTTTCTGCTTATGTCATTCAAATTTGTATTTCTTCTTTGAATGTATTGATGTTGAAGCATTCCACTTGATGAAATCCTGTCCCTTCCAGCCCAAAGCACACACTGATTCCTAAATAAAGACTTTTATTTGATATGAGTTTGCTAAAGGTTTATTTAGCCAATTTAAAAATCAATGCTTGTGCACCAGAATGGCTAAAAGAAAAAAAGACGGAAAATACCAAGTTTTGGGAAGGATGATGCAAAGTCATTTGAACCCTCCTACATTACTGACTCGTTGCCAGTTAGTACATATAATTTAAAAACTGTTTGGCAGTCTCAAGATATATTATCACAATACATTATATGGTAATGTGAATGAGTGATATATAATAATCGACAGGACAATGGATGAATATCACTAACATAATGTTGAGCAAAAATAGCCAGACACAGAGGAGTAGAATCCATTTAAATGAAGTACAAACATAGCCAAAACAAATCTAGGGTTTAAGAGGTCAGGTTAGTGGTTACCTTTGGGAGATTGTGATTAGGAGGGGACACGGGACAGGGTGTTCTGAGATGCTGGTCCATATCTTTCATGACCTTTATGTTGGTTGCATAGGAGTATTCAGGTTTTGAAAGTCATCAAACTCTGTACTCGTGTGTATTTTTCAGGGTATATGTTTTATTTCAAGAGCATATTCTTACAAGTGATACTCAGACTTGTAAAAAAGAATGAAATAATGCCATTTGCAGTGACATGGATGGACCTAGAGATTGTCATACTGAGTGAAGTAAGCCAGACAGAGAAAGACAAATATCATATGATATTACTGATATGGGGAATCTAAAAAAAATGGTACAAATGAACTTATTTACAAAACAGAAGGAGCCACAGATGTAGAAAATGAACTTATGGTTATCAAGGGGTAAAGAGGGGGAGAGATAAATTGGGAGATTGAGATTGACATATACACACTACTATACATAAAATAAATAACAAATAAAGACCTACTGTATAGCACAGGGAACTCTACTCAATACTCTGTAATGACCTATATGGGAAAAAAATCTAAAAAAAGTGGATATATGTACATGTAAAACTGAATCACTTTGCTGTACAGCAGAAACGAACACAACATTGTAAATCGACTATACTCCAATAAACATTAATTTTAAAAGTGATATTCAAGTTCAATTCTATTCTTTGAGCAAAAGAACCATGAGAAATATCATTAACAGACTCAAGTTCAAACGTAAGGCTTATATTTTGAGAAGTTTTTATATATTTCAAAATACACATTAAAAAATATATTAAAATTCCAGTACTAGATTTTCTACTGAAAAGCATTCCTGGGCAGAAACATGTGAAGTTGGTGAAAAAGTTATTGCTTAAAAACAAAACTGTTGATCTATTCACACATAATTTTCCTACACTTTTACTTTGATGGGAAAAAATCTGAATTTCCATATTATTTGGGAATTGATTTCAAAGCTGGCTATACGACAAAAATCACAGAGTCAGAAATATCTTTGATGTTTTAACTTGCTTTGTATATACTGTGTTAGATCTCACACTTTCCAACACAGCAATATATCCATCCAGCCTTGGAATCTCTCATTTTTCTTCAATTGAGCACCAGACGAGCAGCTGATTTGTATTTAGCGTCCATCTGACATAAAAATCATATTTTACTAGAGCTGCTGGGGTATTTTTGTTGAAAATGTGTGGTTAAGTACACATGGGATAAACGTATGTGTAATGTGCTGCTACTTATAAAGTATGCCTTGAATATGTACCTGTTCCCCCACATCCTCCTAACTGTTTAGTGGTATGATTTCCTTCTTGTTCTTTTGACTCAGACACATGGTTTCCTTTCATTCATCTTCCCAAATATCTATGCCACAGAAATCCCATCTCAATACCCTATCACCAGGCTCCAGAAAACCTATAATCTATGGCTTATCACCAGGGCTCCAACATCAATCAGCCACATCACCATGGGAAGTCAGTTAACATTTCTGCAATGAGATTTCCTCGACTGTAATGTTCTCACATCCTCCTGTCCAGGGTAGATACAGTAACCCCAATAAACATGAACTGATAAGTCAACGTTATTGTCTATGATTAATGAAGAAACCTTAAAAATGAGCCATATCCCTGGCCAAACACTGCTATCCCCCTCATCCCAGAATGGCCCTTACTTCCAATTTTTGTCTATGATTACCATTTCAACTTGGGAGCCTTTTTCCCTAATGCTGTAGCTACGGTAGGAACAAAAAGAACCACCAGGCCAAGCTATCAATCACACCCTAGAGACAGAAATCGTGGGGACTTGGAGAATGGCATGAATCTAATATTTTGGTTCACACTTTAAATCATCTATCTGTCAATTTCCTTGCAGGAACATCACCCAAATCAGAACAGAGACTATTATTTTTCCAGAAAATCATTCAATCTATGCACTCAGACAAGCATCATTATTGTCTCCACAGAGTCTCCTCACAGACGTGCCAGTGTATTTTAAAGAAACACAAAAGCACAAAATGAGGTGAAAGCCAAGGAAACAGCTGCCAACATGGCAATATTCTCTAATCAGCCATGATGCACGGGCGTCATGTCATAGCATGCTCTGGGAGAGTTGAAAAATCACTTTGAAATTTGTCTTTCAAGTTATAATGAGATGTGATCTTTGACATTGTATAAAGTCATTAGAAACTTCATTAATATGGGTCCTTCTAAATTCAAATTTTGTAATGAGTTGTCATGAGCTAAGCTAATGTCAACCTCCCCATTACATACATGACAAAAAAGTGAATCAGGGAAACAGTGTAAGAGACATATAGGCCTATTTTTTTCCTTCCTCCCTCCCTCCCTTCCTTCCTCCCTCCCTCTCTTCCTTCCTTCCTCTTTCCTTCTTTCCTTCCTTTCCTCCCTCCCTTCCTTCCTCTTTCCTCCTTTTCTTCCTTCCTTCTTCCTTTCCTCCCTTCCTTCCTCCCTTCCTTCTTTCCTTCCTTCCTTCCTCCCTTCCTTCCTCCTTTCCTTCCTTTCTTTCTCCCTCCCTCCTTTTATCCCTCTTCCTTTCTTCCTTCAACTGCTCCTTCATATTTATCCACACCAACTTCCTTACAAATATGGCTTTGGGTACCTCTAAAGTTAGAAAGCAAAGCATAAGCCACTTGCTTCTTCTTCCAGAAAAAGAGGATCGATGCTAAAACCTACCAATCAGGCTCAAAGCAACACCCTTCACACTTACTTTGCTCTCTTAGCCTTCCCTTCCCTGCTGTCCTCAACCTCTCCACCCTGGCTCTCTGACAAAACCTTCAACCCTGCACACTGTAATAACTCAAAGCAATGCCCCAGGGTCTGCTGCTTCCTCTCTTACCCATGGGTACAGTGATGATCATGCAATGTCTTTCAGTCAACAGCGCCCCAGGCCTGGTACAATAAATCTCTCAGCGTTAAGGAGGGAGGGAGAAAATCCCTCAGCTTTCAATCCAGAGACGGGAAGGATTCTTAAAAGTAGGGTTAGAGGGCAGAACTTGTGTGTCAATGTTAACTCCTTCTGTATATAGCAGCCGTAGTTACCGTGTGGGTTGGTGAACGCTAAAACAGATGAGTTTCTGTCAAGATTTAAGCTAGTAACACCTTTAATTTCCATGGATAAATAAAATTCATGGGCGAAAACAGGGTTTATACCCTATATGGTAAACTGTATTTTTGGAATCGTGTAAATAATTACGCAGAGTTTAAACCTGGTGGAATGTCCCATGTCTCCATTTTTGGTACTTTCTTTTCCTTCATTGGGAAACAAGGGTGCAAGAGAATTTGACTTGCTAATATTTACAATGGAAAGAAGACATACGCTTTCCATATACCTCTAAAAGATTATATTTTGCAATAAGTGAACACTAATGAAAAGGTTTCTAGTATGAGTTCATGGTTTAATAACTTAATACAAGGAGGTAGAGATATAAAGAATTTTGAGTTGTGAGTCGTTCCCTTCTCTTTAGTGACTGGTTGTGTTGCCATGATGGGACACAGGTTGTGTTTCCCAATTTAACATAACAGCAGAAAGTGGGATGGGGACCCTTAACATGTCCCTCATATCAAGCAGGATTTTGATTGGATTTTTAATGGTAAATATGTGTGACCTTTAGTTTTTGAAATTATGGCTACAAAAATATAATATCCTGAGTGTTAACAGCATCAGTATCATGTGACCTAAACATTTTCAGGCGCTCTTCATATTTCACAGTAAATCTGATCTTGTTCTCTATAGTTATTGTCTCAGTGCTACGTACTCATGGTGTGATGACAGGCTTGACAATTTTTAGAAATTAGTCCAGGGGATATAATATTGGGAAGGGTGTGGCCAAAGGGCTGCAGGTGTGTAAACAAGGCACTGTTAATGGTGGCTGCATGACGGGACCCTTGTATCTGTAGCAGAAAGCGCAGGACATTGATGAGCATCTCAAGCGAGTCTGTGCAGAGCTGTAGTTGCCCCTCTCCCTTATCACAGTTGTTTCTGCCTTGTTCTGGTCCTAACCATCTTTCACCCACTCTTCAAAAGTGTTCTCCCTACCTTTAGTTTTCTCCCCATGCTGTTTCCAAGAATCTGTGTAAATAGAGTGTTCTGATTAAAAATACCCAATGGCTTTTCACAGCTTGCTTAAAAAATTAACATAGCATTCCAGAGACTCTTTATCAATATGGAAAGTCTATTTTCATGTAACTAGAAAGGTAAACAGGAAGGGTATGGGTCATGTGAAGAGGTGATCGAAAATAAGGATCAGATTAAAAAGGAGGGGGAAGTCCCAGGAAGCACCCAGAGCTGCGTGGGAGATAAGCCCTACAGCAGCCTCCCCAGCACTTCCTGGTGTTTGTACTGTTCTAAGTGATGAAAGCAAGGATTCTTTGGTGAAATAGCAGGTAAAGGCTTCACTTTATCTACAAGGAACACTTCTTCCAAGGACCATCCATCTATAGTGCAGCCTATACGTGTTTCAGATCTGTGCTCAGTTCCCAGTGAATTTGCCTTGGGTGGACACCCTCCTCCAAATACCCCAGGATCCTAATGCACTGGGGCCCCGACGTCTTGTGCAGCAGTGGAGGGTACAGTCGGGTTGGTGGGACATGAAGTGAGCCAGCTGGAGACCTCCCTGAGCGGGCAGTGGCTAAAGACACCTCTCATTTCAATGTTTGATGAAAAATGAGGCTCTCAGAAAACAATGTGTTTTAAATTTGTTTCTTTATAGAAAAAAAAAATAGACTGGGAGAATACACACAAAATATTCATAGTGGTGGATTGTAGGATTAAAGTTTCTTCTTTTTTCCTTTTCTCATATCCCTGCTTTCAGTTTTGCTAGAATAAGCATGACGGAATTTTTAGTGGGATTCTGGCAACTCTAGAGATTTGGAATAAGAAATGAAAGGAGTCCAGGACTGGGTGATAAGAGTGGTGAGGTCATATTTCTAGGGAGATCACTTTGTGCGTATTCTCTATGATTTAAATTCTCACAGATATTCCATTTCAAACTCTAAGAAAAGTTCCATGTTAAGTTAGGGTAACTAAAAAAAAAAAAAAAAAAAAGAGGGAAAGAAAGAAAAGGAAAAATGAAAGGAAGAAAGGAGGCATAGATACAAATCAACTGATGCTTAGCTGAATTGAATGTGCACAGTTTGTTTTTTCTTCCTCTTTCCATTTTGTTCCAAGTTTCCTTTCTCCTTAAATGAAAGTACTTTATTCCTCTCCCAGGAGTATATATTGGCATCTCTCAGAAATCTCTAATAATTTGGAAGGAGAGGAGCTTGGGAACTTGAGATCCAAAAAATATCTCCAAGATGTGCTTTAGTCAATAATTCCAACATGCTTGCTCAACAAATCATTTACTGTAGTTTTGACCAATAGAGTTATTACTTGCTTTAAGAAAACCAAAAAGCTTCTGATGATTAAACATAGAAAATTCTTACCTATAACTGAAAGAATTTTTCACATATGGGTAGCCACAAATTCATCTGGGATAGGTTTAGAGGAAGACCCCAGATAACTGCATATGGTCCAATGAGAAACAGATAAGGGATTCCTGACAATGTAATACACACAGCAAGGACCTAGGGATAGCTGTCATTTATTAAGCTTCTATTATATGCTAGACACTGAGTCACAAGCTTTGTATGTATTCCATCTAAACTTCTCATTGATCACCTTGACCAACAGTAGCAGAAACTGAAGCACATTTTACTCATGTGGAAATTGAGATGTGTAGTATTTTCTTCAGGGTCACACAGCTAATGAGTGTCAAAGGGCAGGATTTAAACACGAATCTGAGTTTGATTTCCAATGTTGCCTTATTATAATCTTCTGGGAATGATCGTATTCTGTGAACAATGTTTTAGAAACTGGATTTCTTTTTCATTTAATCTTTCTATCCATGCTATAGAACATCAGGATACATATTCTTTATAAAATGTCATAAGAGATAAAAGTGAAATAAAGCCTTTTATTTTGAAATCAACAAATTTCCCTCTCAACCCCCAAAGAAGAGTAGAACCTCTATTTGAAACAAGATTCAGCTACTTTAGTTCTACACTGGAATATATCTCTCATTTAGGTACACATGGCTCTAATTCTTAAATTTGCTTCAAGTAGCCAGTGAGAAAATGGGGTCTGAAAACCACCACTGGTGCCACTTTTAATCCCCTCCTTGAAACGAGGATGCAGTCATAAAAGTTTCATTATCACAGACTTCAGGCATAGTTACCAAAGTCATTAAGGCATGTAGCACCATATTCTGACCTTAGTCACAAAACCTTTGCTTGACCCCTTCTCCCAGGATGTTTCTGCCTCTTTCCTAGAACGGTGATCTCTGTGCCATAGTAGCTCTAGGTAGGATGCAGAGCAACATCCCCTGTGCTCATCTAAGACTGGAAATAACAAAGAGAACTGAGCCCAAATCAACGCTGAGCCATGGCTCTCTCTTCAGTGATGCTCTAGGGGAAAGGACAGATGTGCTGAACCATTGTTAGTGAGCAGATAAATGTCTAATCCGACAGGCTTGGCTCCATGATTGCTACTTGTAAGCCACTTCTTTCTGAGAACAAGGCGCTGAAACAAACTCACTCCCTTGATACTTGACTTTAAGCAAAGCAATTTAAAACTTCTTCAAACTTGGCAGTTGTTCAGTGAAAAAGAATTTGGTTTAAATGAGAATTGGAAGATCAAGTTAACCCTCTCTAATTGCACAAGGCTTTAGTGGGAGAAATCTATGGTCTTTGTAGGGCAACGAGAATAATTGCTGGCACCAAAAAGCATAATGCCGACATAAACACAGCATAGTTAAGGGGGTCTGGGACTGTGGAACTACTTAGTTTAGGACCCAAAGGAAAATATTTGGAGATTACATTGCAAGCAAATGGACATAAAGTTATTCATTCATTCAACAATTTTTTTACTGAGTGCCTGCTATGGCTGGGAAATGTTTTAAGTGTTTGGATACAAATCAGTGAACAAAACAGAACAGATCTCTGTCCTATACCCTGAGAGAACTTACATTCTACTTCGGAGAGAAAAACAATAAATTATAAATAACTGTATAGTTTATTAGAGGGTTTTAAATGCTACAGCAGAAAGAAAAAGTAGAACAGGGTAAAGGCATACAGAATGTAGGAAACGGCAGTATAGGGCTGTAGCATGATATTCTTAAGTGCTACTTAGTATTGCTTTTGGATATTAATAAATGATTTGTGTGTTATTGCTGGTCCTCTTAGAAGCAAATGATGAGTAGATCATGATGCAGATCTGAGGTCAAGCAAAGGAGAAAGAAAGGAAGAAAAATTGGGTGACAGTGTCTTAGACCTCAGTGCAGTTCTAAGGAAAGTTTGCTAAGGCCATCAAGGAGTCATCTAGCCAAGCCAATCATCAGAGCATCACCACATCTCCTAGGACCAGACCTGTCTTAGCAGCCCTGCTTCACTCCATCACTGGCTGGTAGCAGCCCCTGGAAAGTCTGGCCTGTGCCAACACAATGATGTGTTTCAGAGGACAGTAGCTGGGGTCATCAGACATACTCTCCTGCAATCAGAGATAACGAGATGCACATTCTCATGGTTGCTACAATTAGTATAGTAGATATCTCATATGTTTGGCAGACTAGCATCCTTGCCCCTTCCTCGTGTCACTGCACCTCCATGTTCCACTGGAGATGAAAACTCCTCTCTGTGTGCAGCCTTGGTAGAACTACCTAACCTGGTGCTCAGACAAGCCCTCACTGGAAGGATAGGCAAATCATCCATGCTGACCAATCATTCTTTCTCTCCTGGTAATTTAAATCTTGACCAGAGGGATCCAAGATTAAAAATGAAGGAAGCAGATTCATTCAACAATGAAGGCCAGAAAAACCTTGCCAGTTATTCCTGCTACCTAGGCCTCATGAACACTACTGCTTCTTGCCTTTTTCAAAGACTGGTTGCTCATCCCTTTATTTGGTTCCGTAAGTTACAACATATGTTTTCAATAAATTAATATTTTTGCTTCAGATAACCAGAATCCATTTATATTGCTTACAAAGAACCCTAATTACAAAAATGATATATTTAGAAAAGGGCAGTCAAAATCCAGGGATTAGATGACATTACATATGGTTGAGTCCTGAATTCTTCATTTATTTGCTGGGTATCCTCAGATACAATTTTGCCACCTGTTTGTACCACATCTGTATACTGGATATATTTCTACTTCTCATGGCTAAGAGCTTTGAAGAGGTCAATACATGCAAAAGTATTTTATACTTTTTGACTAATCATATAAAGTAAGGAGTTTACCTGAATGTGTAACGCTTTAATTTTTTAACCATTAAAAAAAATCAGGCATAACTATGGCTCAGTGTCAATATTTGTTAAAGCTAGGTGGGTATAGGGTGGGCATTTGTTATAAAAATCTATGTATTTTGTGTATGTATGAAACATTTCATATTTTTTTAATTTAAGAAAACAGGAGAATTATTCAGCACTTCCTTAAACATCTAATTGAGTATTAAGTTGTAACATACAAAGTCTCTTCAGATTGCTGGAGTTAGAAAAGCTCTTTAAAGATGATGACAAGGAACTCTTTATTGTAGAGATGAAGATATTGAGTTCAGAGTGGCTCAGTAAAGAGTGCAAAACGCTGAACGTTAATTGTTGAAATGGGAGGGATTAGACCTCAAGTCATATGATTCTCAGTTTTGTGAGCTTTGTGCTGAAACACAGGGCATTTCTCCAAACATTAAAAAAAAAAAAACCCACCAAAGAAATAATTATCACATGAGTAAATAATCTAGTTTTGATATCTTAAAAGGAAAACGTACTTATAGATGTTATTGATAAAATAAGCCAGGACATGTAACAAACTCCGCATTAATCAAGTTATTTTTAAGCAGTTAGGTACAGAATTAGAAACTGTGTTTAAAAGCTTGGGCAAGTAAGGTAAAAGGATGGAAAATATGTCCTCTGGGAGAAAGCAGAAATTTTGCGATGAGAATTTGGAAACAAGGAAATAGGAATTAAAAAGAGATGGTTAAGGATCTCCTGACAATTCTCCAGTGTATAAATATACGATTGCAGTTTTACGTGTCAATTTAGCACTTTCCAAGAACATGAAGACAACAAACATACTGAGTATTTCCTCCATTGTGCAAACTCGACTCTTAGTGAAGATTCACGAACACTACGCCAGATTGCCCTGAGTCAAAACTTGGCAGGCATGTGAGGCAAACAGTTAGGCACTTCCTCAACTTCCTGTTTCTTCCCTAAAATAGAGTTGATACTTCACCAGAACTGGAGGCCAAACCCCGGTGCCTAGACAAGCATCACTGGATCCACCAAGCTCAGGGGAGCTCTTATACTGACAAACCTGCCCCAAGAGAGACATCTTATGAAAAACAAATCTGTGCATAACATTTTCTTATTAGCTTCCATATGATTATAGGCATTTTCTTCCAATAACAAGAAAAGTACATTTTGAGCCTATAGCTGTAATTAAAACATGACAACTCAGAATTCTCCTAAACCATGAGGGCTTCAATTTGATGGTCAGACTAACAGATTTGGTACATCCATCTTCAGAGGTCAGCAGACTAGATGGGAAATATTTTTGGCTTTGCCATTCATATAGCCTCTGTCTCAACTACTCAAATCTGCTATTGTAGTGCTAAAACAGTAATAAGCAACACATAAAAAATGAGCATGATTGTTTTCCAATAAAATGTCCTTTGTAAGGCTTCCCTGGTGGCGCAGTGGTTGAGAGTCTGCCTGCTGATGCAGGGGACATGAGTTCGTGCCCGGGTCTGGGAAGATCCCACGTGCCGCAGAGCGGTGGGGCCTGTGAGCCATGGCCGCTGAGCCTGCGCGTCCGGAGCCTGTGCTCCACAACAGGAGAGGCCACAACAGTGAGAGGCCCGCGTACCACACACACACACACACACACACACAAATGTCCTTTGCAAATCAGGCTTCCCCCCAGTTATGGCCCACCGTCCCATTTTGCAAACTCCCTATGTAGAAACCCACAGATTACTGTATATGAGTAGTTAACTCTTGATTCTTTGGAAGCTTTGAACAGACTCTATCCTGCGACAGTATATAAGAAGTACTATTTGTTATTGTAAGAACCAGGTAGAGTCTTTGTTTAGGTAGAACCCAGATTATGAATGCCATAGTGGTACATGCTAAAAGAAGATTATCCAGACAACTGTCTTTTATAGAGGGTAGTTATTTCCTTTCTCTTTTGGTAATGAGAATATACTTAGTTATCCTTCATCTGAAAAATAGGCTTAACTGTCAATGAGCCAGAAGGATCTCTGACAAGGCTTTTCTTCCAGTTCCATCAATAGAAGCTACTTTGGGGCTTTCTGAGCTGCATCATAAAGCAAAATACATGCAAATCAGGAGGCTAAAGGAGTGAAATGGAGATTGTGGTCAAAGTCTATACAAAGTCAGGCCAAAGCAAGCTAAAAAATGTGAGAAAGAAGCTAAAAAATGTGAGAAAGAAGCTAAAAAATGTGAGAAATTTCTTCTCTGGCAGTCTCTTTTATGCACCGAGAAAGACAGGTAGTTTTCCAAATCATTATATATATATTCTATACAATAAAACAACCTTAGGCAGAAGGGGATTTTTTTTAACCTCCAAACACATCCTGAATTTAATGTTTTCCCATTCAATAGATCTTTCCTTAGTAGCACTGTTAACAAGATTTCTTTTGCTCTTTGACTCCTACTGTATTTCTGAAACAGAGTGCTTTTTTTTTTTTTTTTAATTGTGGAACATAACGTTTCAAAAGATAATTCAGTGGACTCAAATTGAAGAATTCTGAGGAAGTCAAGACTTCAGGAAAAATAGCTCTCCTTATCATAGATGAAATCAGCTCTCCAGTTACAGCTTGTTTTACTGCCCATCAATAGAGATGTTCCAGACGTAAGATCTTTTTTTTCACTTGATGTAATTTTTAATAATGATGCTTCTTGGATCCTTCTCACCAGTGCTCTGTGGATTAGTAAATATTAAAAAAAAGCAAAGACAGAAAACCCCAAATTCACACCCCAGACTTTCCTCCCCTCTCATCTTAAATATACACCCAACAAAGCACAAAAGAGCAGGTAAGATGACTTCTACAGCAAATACACATTTTAGAGACAGTCCTGACACTTCCTTCTTTCTCATCTCCCAAACCAAAGAGATCACCCAATCCTTCTAGTAGCTAAACTGGTGAAATTGGTTCTAAATCCATTCACTCTCACTTCTTTATTGGCCACATCCTAGACTAAGCCAGGGTTTCTCAAACTTTGATGTGCAGCAGAATGCCCTGGAGGGCTCCTGAAAGCACAGACTGCTGGGCCCACCTCCAGATCTGATTCAATAGGTCCAGGTGGGGCCTGATAATTTGCATTTCTCACAGTTCCAGGTGATGCCAATACTACTGGGCTTCACATCACACTCCGAGCAGCACTTGGCTGACGGACCATCACCGCATATGTGCATTACCTGCTGCATGGCAGCAAAAATAATCTTTGAAAAAATGCAATAGTCATATGACTTCCCTTAGAACACTTTGACCGCCATTAGTTAACTAGCAATGGCGTGAGTCTGACAGCAATCTGACTCCTGTCTCTCTCCCCACCCCATCTGACACCTGGTTTTCCAGTGACACTGGCCTTCTCTCCTTTTCTCACATGATGCTGTCTCTCCCAGGACCTTTGTACACACAGCTCTATTTGCCTAGAAACCTTTCATTCTGTTCTCCATGCAGTCAATTTCTACTTATCCTTCAAAATTCAACTCAAACATCACTTCCTTGATGAAGACTTCCTCGTACCCCAGATTTGGTCTGATCCCTCTGTCATTCCCTCCCATAGCAGCCTGTAATTTTCCTGCAAGTTACTTAACAGGTCGTGTGATTATTTGATGCATCTTTCTTTCTCAGTAGACTGTAAGGTACAGGAAATCACAGACTATGTCTTCTTTCTCTTGAACTCTCCCACATGCAAAGCAGAGTGCCTGGCCTGAACATGGCAGGTGCTCTAAAGTTTGTGTTAAAAGAATAAAGTTCATCATTAGAAGATGCAGTCCAATTTTACAATAATAACATTGCTAGCTGCAAGAGTGATCACTAACATTTACTAAGCACTCATGTGTCAGGCACTGTGCACAGCACTTTACAAGCAATATTTCATTCAAGCCTATGAAGTAGATGCTATTTATTATTACCATCCTACAGATGAGAAAACTGAGGCTCAGGAAGTTGAAGTTCATTGCCCCAAATCACATAGATTATAAGTGATGAGAGCTTTTTTTGCCAGACAGATACAAATCTAGACTCATTATTACAGCCAGCATTTATGTGGTTCTTTATATTTTCTATCACTTATTTCCTTTATCAGACCCCCTTGATAGCTTTAAGGTATAAGTATTATCTCTGTTCGCCTCTTACAGACAAGATAAAGTATTGAAGGGTGAAACGACTTTGCCAAGGTCACATACAGAATGTCAATGACTGAACCAGGACCCGAACTCAAGTCTTCACACAGGAAGCTCATAATTTTTCCAGCCAACCATGTTGGAAATGGTAAAAAGCACTCTCTATAATAAGACAATTTTTACTACATATCTGTTCTCAAATATGCATCTGAAAATGTGAATTCACTTGAACATCCTTCCAAGTTGCTAAAGGCCAACAACTGGATTGCTTCTTAGAAAACTCTTTCAGCTTTGAGAGGTATTTCCATGCCAGAGCTTCTAGGTAGAGCAAAAATACTTCTCCCTTTCACATTCGGGGTGGCAGGGGGGGTGGGTCCCATTATCTCCAACACCAAGCACAAGGATTCCTGAGTTATGTGCAAGTTGCTGGCTTTGTCTGAATTCTCAGTGGCCACCTCTCCAGCTGCTCTTCCCTTGCCTTTTCTTTCCTTTTTTAAAATTTGTATTGGAGTATAGTTGATTTACAATGGTGTGCTAGCTTCTGCTGTACAGCAAAGTGAATCAGTTATACATGTACATATATCCACTCTTTTTTAGGTTCTATTCCCATATAGGTCATTACAGAGTATTGAATAGAGTTCCCTGTGCTATACAGTAGGTCTTTATTAGTTACCTGTTTTAAATATAGTAGTGTGTTATGTGTCAATCCCAATCTCCCAATTTATCCCTCCCCTCCCCTTTTCCCCCCAGTAACCTTAAGTTTGTTTTCTACTTCTGTGACCTAGACTTTGTCATACTGAGTGAAGCAAGTCAGACAGAGAAAGGAAAATATCATACGATATCACTTATATGTGGAATCTAAAAAGATGGTACATATGAAGCCATCTCTCTTGCCTTTTCTTGCCAGGGTTCTCTGGGGGGGCACTCACCTCTCTTGGCTTCCTTATTTGTTTACCTCCTTTGTGCCTGCATTGGCCTAGCCTCCGAGAGGCAGCTGTGATAGAAAAGACTTAAGAGCAGAGGGATGTGGATGAATAAACCTCCAGACCCCAGTCCTGAAACCCTGAATTAAGGACAACCTGGTCGCTTCCTGGGCAAACATATGTTGATTTAGTAACCTGGAAGAAAACTCCAGAATGCCACTTCCTCTATCTGTGCAAGCTATTTATTTAGAAAGAAAAAAAATATCCTTGGAATGGAATCAATTTCTGCCTAGAAACAGAAAGAAAAGGGAAGGATGGGGTCAGAGGCCTGAGGAAACTTGGAAGAAGAGGGAACTATGAGTTAGAAACAAAAGGGCAAAATGAGCTCACAGGAGACAGACTCATACAGTGTCTCAGGGTTATTCCTATATGGGAGAAGTACAGTTATTCATTTGAAACAGCAAGAGAAATATTTTCATCCAGTAAGCAAGTATCTATTAAACATTTCTTAAGTATCAAGGACTGTTCTAGGCATGTAGATACCAGGATTAATATGGAATCAGAAAGAAAGGCCACTCTCAACTGTGCACAATCTCATGGGGGAGATAGATGTGTAAAGAGAAAGTTATAACACAGGGTGTGTCTCAGTCAGTTCTGGCTGCTATAACAAAGCACTGTACAAAGACAGGGTGGCCTATAAACAACAGAATTTTTTTTTCTCTTAAAGCTATGGAGGCTGGGTGGGCTGGATGTCTGAGCTTAGGGTACCGGCACCATTGGGTTCTGGTGAGGACCCTCTTTCTGGTTGCAGACTGCCAAATTCTCGTTGTGTCTTCACATGGTGGAAAGAGAACAGGCGAGCTCTCTGGCCTCTTCCTATAAGGGCACTAATCTCATTCATGAGGGCTCCACCCTCATGACCTATCACCTCACAAAGACCTCTCCAAACACCACCAAAATGGAATTAGGGTTTCAACAAATGACTTTGAAAGGAAATAAAACATTCAGTTCATTGAAGGATGGGACCTACTCTGAAGAATGGAAGCATGATATGAAACAGAAGGATCAGAATGTCACAGCTGGTGAGGGTCTCACAGGTGAGACAGGCTTGAACTGAGTCTCGATGAATTTATTAGCTTAATGTGAGTGGGGAAGGTGGTGGAGTACCAATCCTGGCAGGGAGAATATCAAGTTCAAAGGCACAAGGCAATTTAGAACGTGGAACATGTTTAAAAAAAAAAAAACAAGCATTAAATAATGAATCAGGCTGAAGCGGGAGTGGGGAGGTAGGGGGGTGCTCTATGGGAGTGATGAGTGAGGGAGGGGGAGGGTGGAAAAGGGGAAGGATGAGTTTGAAGAGATAGACTACAGACCAGAGAAAGCTCATCAGTAGCTTTATATGCAGCCTAAAGAATTTGCATTTATCCTGAGACACTATGAGGAACCACTGAAGCCTTGTTCATAGGATAGTAGTATGATCAGGTTTGCACTGTAGGAAGATGACTTTGGAAGCGGTGAGAAGAAAGAATTTGAGAGGGCACCATTGGAGATTGGGTGACTAACACCGATGAAGTGGAATTGCCGCAACCCAGGCGCAGAATCATGAGAATCTGAACAAGGGCAGTGGCAGGAGGGATGGCTGTCTATATCAGGGCAAAGGGTCCAGGTGGGACCCCTGGAGGTCTGAATTGCTGGTAACAGTTATTGTGTACATTTGATGGGTGTCACTAAGAAATAGAGCACAGCCCTATTTTTTTATACTTGTAACCAGTCAATATTTTATAATTATTCATGTTGGAAGTATACTTTTAGCATGTTTAGAATGGTGCAATTTTTGTTGTTAACTTTGTAATTCATACACAACTTGAAAGAGATAGAGCCTCTTGGCAAAGACATCATAAAATCGTTATAGGATCTCTTTTTAGGTGGTGAGATGTCCATGGCTTTCTGGAAGGGTGTGGGAGGCTGGAAACCGGCCCACAGGGCAGGGCTCAGGTTTTCCCCAGGGGCAGGCATTGGACTCAGGCAACTAATTGGGAAGTTCTGAGGGTCTGGCATTCTGAGAGATGGGTTCTTCTTTTTGGGAGAACATGTCAGGGGAGGAAGGGGTACTTGATAAATGGCTATAATATTCATAACCGGCCTCACAGGCAGGCAACTTGTGTAGTCCACAGGCCCTACACTCAGAAGGGCCCCCAGGCTTTGGTTTCAAGACCTGCTGTTGCCATCTTGAAATTTTTAGTAAGTTTTTTCTAACAAAGGGGTCTGCATTTTCACTTTGCAAATGCAAATTATGTAGCCTGTCCTGACAATGCACGCTGAACCATGGTTATCTCATTTGGTCCTTCATCAGACATCCCTGAGGGTGGCATTGCTAGCTCTACTTCAGAGAAGATCAAGCTGATGCTCAGACAAGCAAGGTCGCTGAACTACAGTACACACTTAGTGAGTAGAGAGAGCTAAGATTCCACCCCAAGTTTTTGATCTCTTTATACTAGCTATTCAGAGCTAGCCCTTGGCCCGGGCACAGGAAATGTAGTGGGAAGACCTTTACCATGGCTTCCTGCAAGTTCAGTATCATTTCTTCCCACCCCAGAAAGAGAGATAACCTTTCAAATAATGAGCTTCTCTTATTTCAAAGGCAACGTGTTTAACTCCAAAGAGTCTGAAACATTGCTTGTGGTTATATTTCATTTCTGGCTCCTAAAGATGGGAATAAAGAAGAACCACAGGTACAAAAATGAGTAACTTAATGGATTCTTTTTTCTTTTATGTTTTTTTTTTGTTTCTTCTTTTGAAGTATAGTTAGTTTACAATGTTGTGTTAGTTTAAGGTGTGCAGCAAAATGATTCAGTTATATATATATCCTTTTTCAGATTGTTTTCCCTTATATATTATTACAGGATATTTAGTAGAGTTCCCGGTGCTATACAGTACGTCCTTGTTGGTTATCTATTTTACATATAGTAATGTGTATAAGTTAATCCCAAACTCCTAATTTATCCTGCCACCAACTTAATGGATTCCTGCCTTCCCAGTCTGCCAGTTATCCCTTGAGAGATGCCTATAGCACCTGGGAAGTCCAGCCATCCCCACTCAAGGGCCAGGGCAGGTGAGAGAGAGGCCCTAGTTAGATGTCTGCCTTGCTTTGTTCTGATCATCCTGGCTGGAGAGCCGGGGTGAGCACAGGCCCCTTCAATAAACGGTCTGACGTAAAACTCCTCATTGCATATACAATGCAACCTTAACCATGGGTGTAGAAGAAGAACAGGCTTTCTCTCAGGGTAGCTTGATCAGGTATATGAGAAGCAGACCAGGAAAGCTGCCTACATTTATAGGTACAAAGCCTGAACCCAGGCAAGTAAAAAGATAAATTGCAAGGCAGACTTTTCAGTCAAGTGGCACATGCCAGCCCCAGCCAAGTTCATTCTGAGCCCTTCCCCTTTGGCCACTATTTCCTTAACTTTGAAGGAAGTTAAGGGTGAAGTCCTTAACTGTATTTGCACTTCTGAGCTTCACCTTTTGAATGCAAAAGACATGGGAGGAAAATAGAGAACACTAATCTTCTATCGAGACTGAACAGATTCACTGGAGAATCATCATAAATGCATCATAAAATGCTTCCTATTTCAGAGCAGGCAAAGTCTCAAGTAAGGTCCCAGAGGAAGCAGTCTGGATAAAGTGGTTGATAGTAGCAAGAACAACCCGACCCATGGTTCTCTAATAACTTAGCTGTAAGGAGCATGGTAGGGTACTTGCTGGCCCTTCAGACATTATGAAAACTGCAAATTTTGCAAACATCTTTTACATTCTGCATTTCAGAGTTAAATGTCCTCTTACTAGATACATACACACACCAAAAGTGTTTCTACAAATCTAGATGTGGCATTTTAAAAACATGGCTGCAGGCTTCCCTCGTGGCGCAGTGGTTGAGAGTCCACCTGCTGATGCAGGGGACATGGGTTCGTGCCCCGGTCCGGGAAGATCCCACATGCCGGGGAGCAGCTAGGCCCATGAGCCATGGCCACTGGGCCTGCACGTCCGGAGCCTGTGCTCCGCAACGGGAGAGGCCACAACAGTGAGAGGCCCACATACCACAAAACAAAAACAAAAACAAAATAAAACATGGCTACAATGAACACTGGGGTGCACGTATCTTTTCGAATTATGGTTTTCTCCACATATATGTGCAGGAGTGGGATTGCTGGATCCTATGGTAGTTCTATTTTTAGTTTTTTAAGGAACCTCCATACTGTTCTAACACAACATTGTAAATCAACTGTACTCCAATAAAGTTTAAAAAATAAATTAAAAAAATAAAAACATTTTGGGCACATTTCCTATCAAGAGTTGGGGTCTAGGTGCCCCTGTCAAGAATCTGGGTGGACTTGTGTCTGCTCCATCCACAGTACCGATGTGGGATGGAAGAGGTTATGCTAGATGATTTCCTAAAATAAGTCAAGAAAGGTCTCACAACTTCTGCCTGCCTCATGGAAGCCTAGACTACCCGGGGTCCCCGGGGTTAAGGAGGCTATGGCAGACACCTCAGCCCACTGTCCCAACTGATCCCAGACTTTCAAGATGCCAGACCTGAGTGAAGCCATCTGAGATCCTGCAAAGCAGTGCATCTCCCATCTGAACCCCACCTCACAACCAACCTCTGCTAACTCCACGTGGAAGATGAATCACTCAGCCAAGCCCAGCTTGGATTCCTGAGCTACAATACTGTAAGGCATAAGAGTTTCTATGTTAAGCCACTAAGTTCTAAGGTAGCTCTTCCACAGCTGTAGATAGCTGGAACACTAAATGAACTTCCTTGACTCTACCAGCCTGTAAGTAAGAATATGGTTGCACCCATTTCCCAGAAAAAAGTTTCCAAGGTCCCATCCTCACCAGCTCTTCAGGAAACCAAGTCCCCAAAAGGGCTCTTCACAAATACTTCTAGAATCCAGTGTAAATGTCCCCACAGGCTAGTCTTCTTGGCTTCCAAGCATGCAGCGCTCTGCGTTCTGCACTGCCCTCCAGGCTCACTTGGATGCCCTCAGTTGTGCCAAAGGCACCACCCTGAGACAGCCTGGGACCTGGGACCTGGGACCTTTGCTGCAGTGCTTGCACCTGGACAAACATCTCTTCGAGCAACAAAATACAAAGAAACTATAAGGGACTAAAAATAACTGTGTACATGCGCAGTTGGGGCAAGTTATGGACAGCAAGATACAAAAAGACCAAAAAAACCCAACTGCTACTTCTGAAGAGCTGGGAGCAAAAGCAGGGTACTGCGCGTGCCCCCTACACACGACACCACCAAAGGGGTGGGCAAACCACCTAAGCCACACCTCTGGCCCCACCCCTGGTCCTGCCCCTACCCTCACCCCATATAAGGAACCAGCTCTCCTCCCCACCCCCATCCCCGGTAAGCGAGCTAGGGAACCTGTTGCTTGTTCTTGCTCCCTCCTGCTGAGGCAGGGGCCCCAATAAAGCCTTTCCTGAATTTCTTGTCTGGCCTCATCAATTACTATTGATTGAGCAGGCCAAGAACCCTGGTCAGTAACAATCCCATGCTAAGCTCATGTCCGTGGGGCTACGGCTCTGACAGCCTCAATAGCCTGAGGAGATCTTTAGGAAAATATTGCCCTTGCCCTTGCATCACCTCTCTCTGGGTCTGGCGTCATCTGAGTCCAGGGCTATGTGGGGAAATGATCTTTTTTTTTGCTCAGAATTATCTTCCTTCCTCCCCAGGGCTCACTCAAGCCTAAGGTAAAGTTTCTTTTATTTTCTGTAATCTCAAGCCTGGTTTCCTTAGATCTGTTGAAATAGATTCTTGGCTGGCTGACTTGCTCATTGTTCTCTAGATGTGGTGAAAATCTAAAGCTACTACAAATGATGCCCATGTTGGGAACCCCCATATTCACAGAAGACACTCATTTAGACACTGCACTTTCCATTACAAAGCATTTTCCTGTTATTCATTTATTACATGGCTCGGCACAGCACACCTTGCTCTGAAATTTGGATCCTACATGAAACCATTCCATATGCAATGCTACTAGCCCATTTCCTAACAGTCAAATGGTCAAGTCACATATGTTATACATTTAAAATGTCAATTTTAATCTGACGTTCTACAACCCCAAGGCTTTGCCTTTTCTCTTATATAGAGCTGCAGTCCTAAAATGCCTAAAGGGCATAATCAAATATTCTAAAACTCTTCTGCAGAGTCACACTGAATAACTGAGTGTAATGGAACTAAGAATATATGCTGCCCACTAAAGACTCACTTCAGAAATAAGGCAACATATAGATTGAAAGTGAAGGTGTGAGAAAAGATATTCCATAGAAATGGAAACAAAGAGAAAGCTTGTGTAGCTATACTCATAAAAGACAAAAAAGACTAAAGCAAAGACTGTCATAAAAGACAAAGAAGGGCACTACATAATGATAAAGAGGTGAATCCAGCATGAAGATATAGCATTTATAAATATAAATACATCCTACATAGGAGCACCAAAATATGTAAAGCAAATATTAAGAGATCTAAAGAGAGAAATGGACAGACAACAATAAAATAATAGTAGGGGACTTTAACAGCCCCACTTACATCACTGTATATACCCTTCAGAAGAAAATCGATAAGGACGCATTGGCCTGAAACAACACATTAGACCAGCTGAATCCTATGTCTCTTGATAGTCTTATGGAGTTTCCTTATATGTAACAATTTGTTTTTTTCCTGCTGCTTAAGGTTTTCTCTTTATCTGTAATGTTTGATATTTTAATTATAGTGTGTTTTGGTGTGGATCTCTTTGGGTTCATCTTTTATGGGACTTGGCTTCCTGGACCTGGATATTTGTTTCCTTTCCTAGGTTAGGGAAGTTTTCAGCTGTTATTTCCCCAAATAGTTTTTCTTTTCTCTCTCTCTTCTCTGGGACCACCATAATGTGAATGTTATTCTACTTGATGTTGTCCCATAGGTGTCTTATCTTCCATTTATTTTTCATGTGTTTTTTTTCCTTTTGCTGCTCTGTATAGGTGAGTTCCATTATTTTGTCTTCTAGTTTGCTGATCCATTCTTCTGCTTCATCTAGTCTGTTGTTGAACCTCTTGTGTATTTTTTCAGTTCAGTTATTGTATTCTTCAGCTCTGTGACATCTGTTTGTGCTTTCTTATATTTTCTATCTCTCTGCTCAGTTCATCCATTCTTCTTCTGAGTTTGTGAGCATCTTTATGATCATTGTTTTGAATTCTTTATCAGGTAGATTACTCATCTTCATACCATTAAAGTCTTTTTCTGAGGTTTTGCCTTGTTCTTTTGTTTGAAACATACTTCTCTGTTTCTTCATTCTGCCTGACCCTCTGTTCCTGTTTCTATGCATTAGGCAGAACAGTTACATATCCCAGTCTTGAAGGAGTGGCCTTGTGCAGAAGATGAACTTATTCAAGCTTGCCTTAGCTCTTGGTTGTCTTTCAAAGCTCTGTGATTGTCTAAATCACCTGACTTATTCTTGATATGTCTCCTTTGTTGAAATTATGCTGAGACATGTCAGTGTCCCAAAGGGAGGAATCTCATTTAGCACCTAGTTTTTGGTTGATTGGAAGACAGACCCTCAGGCAGCAGCTCTAACAGTATGCAAATATATACAGACTTGTGAGGCCACAACTGTAATCCCTACTGGCCTCCAGAGGAGATCTGGAGGTGTCCCATGGGTGATGGTTACACAAATCAGGGCTACAGATGAGTATTTAAGCTCCTTGCTGTAAAGTCTTATCAAGCTTTCGTGAGGCTGAAGGAGTGTGAAGGGATGGTGTCGCCCCACTTACACTCCCTGGGAGCACCTCCTTAGACCCTAGATGTGGCAGAAACATAAAGCCCATCCCTCAGACTGAAGCTCCAAGATAAGTAAACAAGCGTTTTTCACAGAAAGATGGGTTGTGTTTCAGTGTGCTGTCTGTGCAGTTCCTTGGGGGCAGTGGCCTACCAATAACTGTCTTTCCAATTGTTACAGTCCTGTGGAGCTCAGTACCTTCATCTCCTTGGCCACCAGGGCCAGGGGATCAAGGGGTGTCCCCTGTGTGGGTTGTGTGCATGTGCTGGCTTTAGCAAGGCAGCTGCAGAGCATAGGGAGTGGGGCACAGTCACCAGCTTCAGAAAGGCACTGGGAAAATGTCTGGACTGCATACACCTGTGGGTTTTAGCAATGCAGCAGGAGAATGTCTTGCTTATGCGTGTGTGCTGGCTTTAGGCTGGGAGTGAGAGAATGCCCCGACCATTCATGCTCACCAGCCCCATCCAGGAAGCAGGGTGCTGCAACTAGCCACATTCTCTGGCTTCAGCAAGGCGGCAGGACTGTGCCTGGAAAAATGGCAAGAGATGTGCTCTTGGGGCAGGTGGAGAGTGTAATAACAGCACCTGCCAGCACCTCTGTCTCCAGGGAGAGTTTCAACTGCTGCCCATCCCTTCAGCAGAGGCTTCTAGGTTAGCAAGTGAGTCCCCTTCACATATAGTCTAGATGTTTTTCAAACTGCTGTTTGTTCACTGGGTCTTGGGGTGTGTGAGATTGTATGTGAGCCCTTTAAAAAGGAAATCTCAGTTTCTTATAGCACTTTGGGTCCCTTGGACACCACCTGTTGGTTTTCTTAGCCAGGTATTTTGGGGGTTCATCTCTCTGATGTAGCTCCCAGGGGTTGGGGTGTCTGATGTGGGGTACCAACCCCTCATTTCTCCAGAAGAAGTGCTGGATTGGTGAGATTCCCCCCCCCATTGTGAGTCACCATGTCAGGGGTGGGGATTTTGCTAAGACCATGTCTCTGCCTTTCCTACCCATCTCGATGTGGTCCTTTTAACCTCTGTTGTGAAGAAGTAGTTCAGTAGGTTTCAGATCTTTTTTTCTCTTTCCTTTAACACATGTTTATTAAACATTTCTCATGAGATAGGCACTGAGGGAAATAAAAGCATGAATAGGACCAACTGCTCCAATTATCTATTTGAGGACACACACACATAAACAACTGCAAAACAATTCGACAAAGGTTTGTATGAGGTCTTGCTGGAACAGGGAGAAGGGGGTCAGGTGTTTAGCCTGGCTGTCTGGAAGAAAATTCCAGAGAAAGGACATTTAAGTTGCTTCTTGAAGGGAACAACCCCACGTGCAAATTTCCAGAGGCAAGACAATATGAGGACTGTTTGGGGAACAGAGTGAAATTCCTCATGCACGTGAAGGAAGAGTTTTTTATTTATTTAACATTACGTTGCTGACATTTATTCTTCAAAGGACTTCAAATGCATGAGCTCATGCATTTTTTTAAATCGTCAAATTAGGTTTCAGATCTTTTTCAAAGGGAAATGATCCAGATGTAGCTATAGATTTGGTGTGTCCATGGAAGGAGGTGAGGTTAGGATCTTCCTATGCCACTATCTTGGACTCCCCTCTCCTTGGCATTAACATTTCTAGACATTTTACCATGTCATGAGAAAATTAAAAGAAGAAATGTGAAGTGCATCAGTGAGTAAAGAAAATGAACAAAGGAGAACTGCTGGGGCAATTGCAAGGTGAGCACATAGGGCTGTGTTCACATCATTTCTCTGCATCACACTTTCTTCATCTGTAAATGTGAGATAATTCATATTTATTTTGAAGTGTTATTAGAAAAATTAAATAAAATAACATATGTGCTCCTTGGCAAATTATAATCAATTAGATTTATTATTACTTAGATATCATATATACTTTTTATTAATGTTAAAAGTTTAATAATGGTATTTTCATTGTATATTTATTTATGGTTACCTTCTGTTTGAGCTAGTGATCCCTGTTTTCTATTGGGAGTGGTGATTTAGTTTTCTTTGCTTGCAATTAGAGTAAAAAGAAAAGAGTCAACTTAAAGAAAAACGTTAAGCAAGCAATAGTTCGGTAGGTACATGGACATAAATAACAAATATTGAAAGTGACATGGGAATGATTGAGTCTGTGAGTTAGACTTTTCCACCACCCTATCAGACTCAAGATTCCCTTCTGTAACAAACTCTTGTATTTCCCTCTTTTCTATTTAGAACTGAAAAATCTAAATAATAAAACTTGCCTGCATATAATGCACATTATTTTCAGAAAAGTTTTCAGACATTCTATATTATTAACAGTAATATAACAGAAATAAAAGTGAGGTTGTCTCTGGTAAAATAATATGCATCTCAACATGAAATGCTCAGGTATGATGGATGACAACAGAAGATGTTATGAAGCAGTTGGACAATTGCACCAATACACAAAATCACTGTAAAATGCAGCAGCTCCAAGTGCAGAACCTGGGCAGATGTGCATATCTGTGACAAGTATTGGGAGACAGTGACAAGATTTTCTTAAATGGTGAAGTTCTAAATGACATAAAGTTCAATCTTCTCTCACTACACTATGGTTTTATTCTTGGAAATTCAGTAGGAAATTAAAGTCTTCCCAAAAAACACTGTGTGTTAAGTTCCAAGTTCAGGTCATTAGAAACCAGTGTTTTACTTCCTGGAAAGCCTGGTGGGGCATTAAAAAGTCATGCAGTGCACAACACCGTACTGTTAACTACAAGTACTATTCTGTACAAATCTCTACAACTTACCCATCTTGCATAACTGAAACTTTATATCTATTGAGCAACAATTTTACATTTTCCGCTCCTCTCAACCCCTGGCAACTGCCATTCTATTCTCTGCATGTATGAATTTGACCATTTGAGATACCTAATATAAGGGGAATCATGCAGTATTTGTCCTTCTGTAACTGGCTTATTTCACTTAGCATAATGTTAAGAGGATAGATCTCATGTTAAGTGTTCTTACCACAAAAAACAAACAAATAAAAAAACACAAAAGAACACAGGAAATTTTTAGAGGTGATGGATATGTTTAGTACCTTGATTGTGGTGATGGTATCATGGCCGTATGCATATGTCCAAACTCATCAAAATATACACATTAAATGTTTGAAACACTTTGTATATCAGTTATACCTCAATAAAGCTCAGGAAGAAAGAAGGAGAGATAGAGAAAAGGAAGGAAGGAGGAAAGAAGGAAAGAGAAAGAGAGAAAGAGACAGAGAAAGAAAGAAAAAAGAAAGAAAGAGAGAGAGAGAGAGAAAGAAAGAGAGAGAAAGAGAGAGAGAGAAAGAAAGAAAGAAAGAAGAAGGAAGGAAGGAAGGGGAAAGAAAAGAAAAGAAAGAGAAAGAAGAATAGAAAAGAAAAGAAGAGAAAAAAAGAAAAGAATGGAAGAAAGAAAGTCAAGTCAAGCAGTGGACAACTCTTCAATTGCAAGACCACCCCAGACATTACAGTATATCTAGCATCCCTGACTCCTGCCCATTAAATGACAAAAGAACCCCCAATTTTGAGTCAAACACCCCCAGATACTGGCAGAATGCTCCTAGGAGGTGGTACCATTCCTACTCCCACAGACAACCAGTGGCTTAAGAGCAAGGACCTTAGAGTCAGAGGATTTTTATATATCCTGGTTTCTTTATTTATGATCTTTGGGAAGTGACTTAAATTCTAATCTGTTTAATGTAAATGTAACCAGGTGTTATGGGTTTAAATTTGTTCCCCTAAAAGAGTAAGTTAGAGCCCTAACCCACAATACCTCAGAATGTAACCTTATTTGGAGATACAGTCTTTACAGAGGTAAGCTAAGATAAGGTCATTAAGGTGGGCACTAAACCAATATGACGGGTGTCCTTATAAAATGGGGAAATTTGGACACAGACACACATGCAGGGAGAATAGTATGTGAAGATAAAAGCAGAGATCAGGGTGATGCTTCTACAAGGTAAAGAATACCAAAGAGTGCCAGAAAATCACCAGAAGCTAGGGGAGAGGGATGGAACAAACTCCTCCAGTCAGCCCTCAAAAGAAACCAACCCAACTGATCCCTTGATATCTGACTTCAAGACTTCAGAATAGTGATACAATAAACTTCTGTTGTTTAAGCCACTCATTTTGTGGTAATTTCTTATGATTGCCCTAGCAAACTAATATATCAGGATAATATTTTTGCAAAATTAACTATATCATTTTAATTTTCTTCTTAAATCTTTGTTTTCTTGCAGCATTTCTCTTCTTGTTGAATCTATTTAATATAAAAATAGGCTTGAAAGATAAGCTTTCTGCAGAGAAGATATGCTAAAATAAACGTATTAAGGTTGGGGTTTGTAGATTCAACCATGATTGTCTTCCATGACACAGAGATGATACAATTTTCTACCGCTAACATTTAGCCAAGAAGCCAGAGTTAGGAAGAAGACAAATATGACATGACAACCCAGCTTGCCCATTCTCAGCTTGAGAGATTGTGAGAAAGTAGGGGAGGCCAGAAATAATCTCCTCTCTATGAGGTTTCACAGGTTTGAAGCAGGGAAAATTTGTGTGTGTATTTTTCTTATCAATTATTTTATTTTTATTTCTTCCTTTTAAAAACTTTATGTTTTTAAATACATTTTAAAGGTTACTTTCCATTATTACAAAATACTGGCTGTATTCCCCATGTTGTACAATAGATCCTTGTACCCTATCTTACACCCAGTAGTGTTTTGATAGTTTTTTTGAAATATCAAAGGCAGAGGAGACATTTTACCTTCTCTCTGGGACACTTGAGAGAACATGCTTGTCAGACTACCTCTTTATCAGCATGAAGGTGGCTGCCCACATTTGAGGAAACATGATAGCATAAAGGATGCTTGAGTATACTCAGAGTCTCCCTTTGCTTCCATGTGTGAAGGATGGGAATGCTCACCTAAGGTATCCATTATCTTCCCAAGGCTAGCAATACAGAGGATAGAGAAGAATAATGAATGCCCTGATCAGTGGCATGATGAAAGAGAGGCAAAACTGAAGAGAGAGCTATAGTGGTTTCAAGAGCTAAGCGGAGGTGAAGTCATGTAGGGAGCATCACCAGACACAGAATGAAGCTGCAAATGCCAATAAGGGAAGCATCAGACAGATGGGTCAGGCATGAAGCAGTGAACACACAAGGAGTTAGGGGGACCCTTTCTACACTATGCCATGAGTTAGTATAAGATCCTCACATCCCGGGCTTCCCTGATGGCACAGTGGTTGAGAGTCTGCCTGCTGATGGAGGGGATGCGGGTTCATGCCCTGGTCCGGGAAGATGCCACATGCCGTGGAGCAGCTGGGCCTGTGAGCCATGGCTGCTGAGCCTGCACGTCCGGAGCCTGTGCTCCGCAATGGGAGAGGTCACAACAGTGAGAGGCCCATGTACCGCGAAAAAGGAAAAGAAGATCCTCACAACCCAACCATGCAAATGGAAATTTAGACAGAAAGAAAGGAGAAGGAGATGACAAAAAATTGGACTTATATACCCAAAGCAATTATACCTTGCCTAAAGGGATTATTTAAAATACAGCAGTGGCCATGAAAACTTTGGTTTTGAAATATCCCCAATCCTTTCACAAAATTAAAGTAACTAAGATAGCAAAATCAGAAATCCAAAAAATACATTATCAACCAAACTATAAGACAGTGTGTCCTCATAAACCTGAGAATACAGAATGATGAGCAATACCAACTAAGAAGCTAGACCCTTGCAGCAGCAGTAGCTTTATTAAAAAAAAAAAAAAAGAATATCAGAAAGAAGGTTTTTAATAGCCCTAGAGCTTGGGACCTAATAATTTGTCAACAAGTGTCTACTCCCCAAAGAAGAAATCCTCTGGAAGTAGAGGATTCCACACACAGATCTGAAAATGATTAAAACTAACACAGAGCTTCCCAGTCTCCAATTTGCAGGTGAGTGAGAATGGGCTACAGAAAGGTAGGATGGTGTTGGGGTTGCCTGAGCCTCCAATGTTCTCAGAAAACCCAGCAGAAATTCTTTCTTGGACATATAGAACTCACTGAGGTATAGAATTATACCGAGGAGAAACTGCTCAAACCAGAGCCCTACTTGGTCAGAGCAGGAAAATCAGGGTAAAGAAAGGAAACATTTCTAATACTAGTGTGAAACAGGTCCTCACTAGGAGAGGAGACCTAACTCAGAAAGAAGCCAAAATTGTAGCTATATAGGGAAAGCATTAAAAAAAAAAAAAAAAAAGAAAAAAAAAAGAAAACTTTTTGGGAATGGCAAAAGGAGCCATAGGTTTAGGAGTTTTCCTAGCACACCTCTATTTTCAATATTCTTAAAGTTGAGAAAAAAAATTCAAACATGACATTAGAAAAGGATGAAAGAGAAGATAAAGAGAAAAATTATCTGAATACAGATACAGAAAGTAAAGACACATCCAAAATATTCCATAAGCACATAAAACCCAAATATTTTGAAATAAGTAAAAAGTAATTAAGGGGCTTCCCAGGTGGCGCAGTGCTTGAGAGTCCGCCTGCTGATGCAGGGGACGCAGGTTCGTGCCCCGGTCCAGGAGGATCCCACATGCCATGGAGCGGCTGGGCCTGTGAGCCATGGACGCTGAGCCTGCGCGTCCGGAGCCTGTGCTCTGCAACAGGAGAGGCCACAATAGTGAGAGGCCCGCGTACCACAAAAAAAAAAAAAAAAAAAAAAAAAAAAAAAAAAAAAAAAAAAAAAAAAAAAAGTAATTAAGAAAATTTACAAACTTTGAAAAAACTACCTACATAACCTACATTGATTTAGAAAAGCTAAGAAACAATATGACTAGGAGTTATGGGATGAACTGTATGCCCTCAAAAATTCATATGTTGAAGTCCCAATCCCCATTACCTCAGAATGTGACTGTATTTGGAGATGGGGGTCTTTAAAGATGTAATTACTTAAAAAGAAGTCATTTGGGTGGGCCTTAATCTAATATGACTGGTGTCATAAGAAGATGAGATTAGGACAAAGACACACAAAGGGAAGACCATATGAAGACACAGAGAAAAGACAGCCATCTATAAAACAAGGGGAGAGGCCTAAAAAGAAACCAACCATTCCAACACCTTGATTTGGGGCTTCTAGCTTTCAGGAATGTTAGAAAATTTATTTCTGTTTTTTAAGCCACCCAGTCTATAGTTTGTGATGGCAGTCTGAACTAAGATACAAGTCAAAAGAGTGATATAAATAATATGACCTAACTGAGCTCAGGAGAGGATATAAATGAAAGATAAAGAACTGAAGACTTAAAGAGAAGAAATACAAGTGTGAATAGGTACCAAAAAAGGAAAGGAAAAGAAATAAACTGCACAAGGTGAAAAATTGAAAACAAAACAAAACAAAATAAATGAAAAAGAGGAAGAAAATGATAGGTACCAAGGACAGGCAAAGAAGATCCAACACACATGCAATAAGTGACTGTAAAGAGGAAAATCAAAGTGAGAAAACAGATAAATGATAATTAAAATTCAAGAAAAATTTCCCCAAGTAAAAGGGTCTTAAACATAAATACTTCAGGGCACATCACATATCAGAGGAAAAATCTGATCCAAAAAATTCTAAACCAGGTATCAATAAACTGGCCTGTAGGTCAAATCTAGCCCACCTCCTGTTTTTGCAAATAAAATATTTATTGGAAGACAGTAACACCCATTCATTTACATATTTTCTTGTGTTGTTTTCACACTATGATGACATAGATGGGTACTTGCAACATAGGCTGTATGGCCTGCAGAATGTATAATATTTACTCTCTGGACCTTTACAGAAAGAGTTTGTTGACCTCGGCCTATGCCAAGATATATTCCAGTAAAACCATTAGATTATAATAAAATGAAAAAATGAAATGAAATATTAAAATAAAATAAATTCATTGAACATCCAGGACAAAACACCAACTCACTTAATTAGCAGCACTTTTAGGGTAAAATAATACTCTATGCGAGTACAAAAAAGAATAACATAATTGAGATAGTAAAGTGAAGAAAATATAAACCAAAGGTTTAATTTTCACCCAAATTGATCTACAAGTACAAAGGCCACAGTCATATTGTTATTAAAATGAAGGGGCTCAGGGAAACAGTTTCCATGAGCTCTTCCTAAGATGGCTCAGAAAACAAGCTTCTGACAATGAAGAAATGATTGGAGAAGCTTTAGGACAGAATATAAGGTGATCATTATTTCACTGTAGCAACAAGATTAAATAAAGGAGGATAAGAGTGACAAAATACATGCAATTGTTATTTGAGCTGACAATGTAAATATAACTATGAAAGAGGTGAGAGAGGAACATAGAGTGATAATAAGGAAAGCAGACCATGCATGCTGATTGTCTTATATATATTAACTTGTACTAAAAGGACATTACTTTAAATTAGCTTGTGGGAGAGAAAAAGGGAGAAGTGGTTCCTGGTTAACTATAACATTGTTTATGATAGAAAATGAAGACAAAAATCTTTAAAAAGTGGGACTATACAATATAAACATACCACATAAAAGATAACTTTTAGAAAAAAAACACAAAACTTTCTAAATAACAACAGTAGTACTTAAAAGAGAGAGAGACAGAAAGAGCAAAGAAAACAGATAACATTCTAGAGGGAACACAAATGTCCATCAGTAGGGGAGTCATTGAACTGAATCATATGATGTAATACTATGCAAATGAGTGATCACATTTTAGAGGGAACACAAGTGTCCATCAGTAGAGGTTTATTTAACTATGTACTACTATAATGGATCCACATGATGTAATACTGTAATTGACTAGGATGGATCCATATGATGTAATATCATGTAATACTATAATGAATCCACCTGATGTAATACTGTAAGTGACTAGGGTAGATCCACTTGATGTAATACTATGACTGATCCATATGATGTAATACTGTACAAAAGAATGAGTGATTGTCATCCAGCATATGTTGTTCTACAAGGTAAACACAGTTGTAAAAGATTGCTCTGCAACTATAGAACGGTGTGCAAAGTATGCTGCGTGTAAAAAAGGAGGGAACCATGCACATATAAGTAAAGTATTGCTGATGTTAAAAAAAACCAAAACAATGAGGATAAACACCAAATTTATAAAATTGTTACCCTTGGTTCAGGTACCCATACATTTGTTTGTCTAAAATAGCCATGGTTAATGCCTTTTGTATATCAGCAGAAGTAGAGGTGACTGCTTTTTGAAAAGACATCTTAATGGTCTATTTCTGATGTACAGGTAGAATCTGGGCAATTTAAAGCGAGGAGAAGAAATAAGAAATGTTAACTCCTGCACATAAAAATATAAAATATTACTCTCTGTATTTTAGCCAAAGAAAAGTTTGAGTATTATGCTTCTCTGTGAAGCTAGTTGTCTTCTTATTTATTACCTAATTTTTAAAAACCTTATTCTTTCTTGGCGCCTTTAATGATTTCCATCCAAAGGGGTCCAAGGTTGTAGGCATCTTTATAAAAAACTAGGCTTGGGAAACTCTTTTAGGGGTTCACTCCCACCCTGTGCTTTATATTTCTACTAATCTGACCTCCAAAGTCTCCACCCTTTGGCCTCGCCACCTAAATTCTCCTCCTTGGCCTAAACCTTTCTCAGAGGTGCCACATTTGGATATTGTGAGAAGGCTTAAAAAGGAAGAAACACAAATGGATTTGGAGAGACCTGTACAAGGCACTTATCTTAAGACGGACAAGTCTGCAGTCAGCAGGTATTTCAGACAAAGCCTCTCCTTTTCCCTTTGTTCACCAGATGGTGGTTTTATCACTCCCTAACAGTTTGCATTCTCAGTGACCAACTCCATTTTCTTTTATCTCAGGACCCTCTTTCAGTGATTGTGGTAAAATTAGATAGAGCTAGAATCCTTTTATTTTATCGCATTTGCAATGTAGGCCTTATCTATTGACACTGGGAAGGACACAATGGTCTGAACTGTGTTCCTGGTGCCAAAGAACTGGATATACTGTCCCTCCCAGAGGGGTGCTTGCCAATACTTCCTGACTACTGTGCATCCAAAATTCACATGATCAAGGACTGTCCTCCAAGGACAAATAACATTTTTTTTTTTTTTTTTTTTTTTTGTGGTACGGGGGCCTCTCACTGTTTTGGCCTCTCCCATTGCGGAGCACAGGCTCTGGACGCGCAGGCTCAGCGGCCATGGCTCATGGGCCCAGCCGCTCCGTGGCATGTGGGATCTTCCCAGACCGGGGCACAAACCCGTGTCCCCTGCATAAGCAGGCAGACTCTCAACCACTGCGCCACCAGGGATGCCCGACAAATAACTTTTAAAAAAGGATGAAGTTCCCATGTTCAGGCTCCAATATCTCCTCCTAAAAATGACCCCAGTACTAAGTATTAAAGAGGCCAGAGATGTTGCTAATTGTCCACAATGCACAGGAAAGCCCCCACAACAAAGAATTATTGGCCCAAGATGTTAATAGTGCCAAGGTTGTGAAACCTTGAATTAGAGTACAATTTAAATGTTGTAACAAAAACACCTAGAAATAGAGTGATTCAAACAAGATAGAACTGGATGTGTCTTTGTCTAGGATGGGAAAGGTGGACCTAAAACCACACCCAGGCTCCTTACCTATTGTTGCTCTGTATTCCTCTATGGTGTCGACCTTGACAAATGGTTGAAGCTGGCTTTCCAGCCTTGCCTTAACATTCTGACTCGTATGTATGAGTTTACTAGGGTTGTCATAACAAAATAGCACAAACTGGGTGGCTTAAACAACAGGAATTTATTTTCTCACAGTTCTAGAGGCTGGATGTCCAAGATCAAGGTGAGGCCTCTCTCCTTGGCTCATAGACAGCTACCTTCTCGCTGTGTCTTCACACGACCTTTCCTCTATGTACACATATCCCTGGTGTCTCTTCCTCTTCATATAAGGACACCAGTCATATTGGATTAAGGCTCCATCCTTATGACCTCATTTAACTTTAAAAGGCCCTATCCCTATACACAGTTACACTGGGGGTTAGGGCTCTAATATATGAAATTTGAAGGGATGTAATTCAGTCCACAACACCACGGGAAAGGAGAAGAAGAAAAATTAGAGGTCAAACAATTTCGTTTTTTAGGGATTTCACCCAGAAGTTGCATAAATCATTCGCTCTTATATATCATTGGCCAGAACTTAGACACATGCCCTAGCTAACTGCAAAGAAGGCTGGGGAATATACTCTTTAGCTAGGCGGCCATGTGCCAGCTAAATAAAACTCAGGGGGCTATGTTACTCAAAGGAAAATGGTTAAAAAAAGAGATAGAATTCTAGAAACTGGAAAATGATGGTTTGTTCTCATTTTTGATCTAGCATTTCTCCAATATAATGCCTCTTGGATTCACCCCCTCTACCACGGCTTACAGGATAATGATGTCTATTCCCATGTAGGAACCAAGCACTGTGGAAACTATACTCATCCCTAGATACTTTTTCATTTAGAAGAGAGTCACAAAACCATAGTCATAGTCACAAGAAAATATTATTTCCCCAGTGGCAGTGTTGAGTCCAGGAAAATGTACTCCCACCCTGAGACACTGTGTGTCTCTTATTTTGTCTCTAGAATTTAAGAATAGTGAGAAAGGCTCTGTGGACAGGAGACTGGAAGAGAAAATACCTATGCTCATGACCTTTAAATTAACTTCTTTTTCTGCTGTCAAACACTCGGATCTCTGTCCCTAATGACTGAGGCTGAGATGTGGTTCTTAAAGATGGAAAACTATCTCTGAATAGAAGATTATCTGTTAATATATTAACAACCATCATATCTGATATATATCTTAAGCATGACCACAACATAACACACTTTGTTTTAACATATATTACCCCAGTCAATATACTGACATTGAATAATTGTAATTCCAATGCTAAATTTTCAGGTAGTTTATGCTGTTAATGGCTAAAACAAGGCCATCATGCAAGTTATTTGTGGAACTTCAATAACAGACTGTATTTATGTGAAATACCATTAAGCCCTAGTGGGAGTTATGGAGCAATTACGCCAATGGGAGTTGAAAGAAGGTGGGTGACCTTTCACAACTGTCCAAGGAGCACCCATCAGAAAAAGCCAACTCACCGTTCTTCTTGTAGAACATAATTTCTCCTTTGAATTCTGTTTTTTCCTCCAAGGACTTTTCTATCTGAAGCATCAGTTGCTCATTGGTTTCAACCCCGAATAAGAATTTGCAGCTGCAACTCTTCTGCATGACTTCTGTTCGGGCAAATCCAGCAAGCTCACAGAAGCCATCCGAACAGTAGACTATGGGGAAACCCTTAGCCACCTGGGCGTTGGCGAGGATGAAGTTGCTATCTGTAGACCAACAAGGAGAAGACAGCAAGTAAACAAGCATGAGAAACTCTCTGTAAATCGCACTTTCAGTAACAAATCACAAGTACATATGTTTAGCCAACATTACCTAAAATGCAAGTCCTGATGTGTTGGGGTGGAAAAGAGACACCCCAAAACATAGAACGGCATTGCCCAGCAAAAGTATGTATTAAGCTCCAACTTTGGTTTGCATTTTGAAACACACCATGGAGGGAACAGAGTATCCCTTGGCCTGCTTTGAGGCACTTACCATCTACCTAACAGTAAGGGATGGTGCTCTGAGTGTGGCTTCTGGTTCATAGCTTGAATTTGACACTTGATGTACAGATGACCTTGAACAAATTACTCACATATTCTAAATCTCAGTTTCCCTAGGTTTGATTTCCCTAAAAGCAGACCCTGAGGCAAGGATTTGACTGTAAGCAGTTTATTTGGCAGGTGATTCTAGGAAGTAAGGAAGTGGGCAGGGAGGAAAGGTAATAAAGGGTGAGACAGAAAGGGGTTTATGGATATGAGCAACTGAGGCTCCATCACACAGGGACCCACAGAAGAAATGACTGGGCAGAACGCAGCTCAAACTTTTCCCAAAGAGGAGAGAAAGCCAGGGTATTTATCCACCTCCATGAGTGTCTATACCTCATTGGTTAGGACACTTTGGGGTTGTCAATATGTTAGCACTTTGGCCTGCCCACTTGGGCTGAACACATTCTCTGGAGGTCACTTGGGCAGCACGATGCTGGAAGCCACCGTATATAAGGAAATGGTCTGCACAGCAACTTAAGGCTGAGTCAAGGAGATCCTGGGAGGGCACTGACAGGTGTACAGAGAGGGTGATACTGTTCCTTACTTCATAGATGTGTTGTAGAGATTTGTGAGAAATGCTTAGCACAATGTCTGGCACAAATAAGTACTCAATAAAAATTATTTTTAAGAGTATTATTGGGCCTCCCTGGTGGCACAGTGGTTGAGAGTCCGCCTGCCGATGCAGAGGACACGGGTTCATGCCCCGGTCTGGGAAGATCCCACATGCTGCGGAGCAGCTGGGCCCGTGAGCCATGGCCGCTGAGCCTGTGCGTCCGGAGCCTGTGCTCCACAACGGGAGAGGCCACAACAGTGAGAGGCCCGTGTACAGAAAAAAAAAAAAAAAAAAAAAAAAGAGTATTATTCACATCTTATGGCTACAATATTAACAAATAAGAATGTAGGGCAATAAAAAACAGGACACAGTTGTTAAGTGTTTAGAGATAAATTCTGGAGGACAGCCTGAAAGACAACATTAAAGGGAGGTTCAAATTTTTTGAGATTAACTTAGAGGGGTGTTTACAGGCAAAGAGATGCATATTAGAGATGGGGTGTAAGACAAGACATGCATAAAATGTGTTGCTGTGTGACTTTCAGGTTCAGAATGAATGAGAGACTATTATGAAATCACTCATTCATTCACTAACAAAACTAAAGTTGAACAGTGTCAGTGTATCAGACAGTATTAGAGGCTGGGATTTTAAAGATAATAAAAAGAAAAAAAAATGGAAAGAACTGTGGCATAAATTGTTAAATGAAAAAAATCATGATTCGGTGTAGTATGTTATTAGATGAACTATTTGTCAGAAAATATATAAACCTATATAGACATGTATGTGTATTCCCAAACAGGAAGTGTTTATGTATACCTAAAACCAAGTGGGTTAACTGGTAACTGCAGATGTCTTTAGAGAGAGCAACTATGGGCAGGGGTGACAGGAATACTTATTTTTGCCATATTCTTACTATATCCTTTGAATTTTATAGCATATGCTTTATGCATTACTTATTTAAAAACTAGGATTTTAGGGCTTCCCTGGTGGCACAGTGGTTGAGGGTCCACCTGCTGATGCAGGTGACATGGGTTCGTGCCCCGGTCCGGGAAGATCCCACATGCCGCGGAGCGGCTGGGCCCGTGAGCCATGACCGCTGAGCCTGCGCGTCCAGAGCCTGTGCTCCGCAACGGGAGAGGCCACAACAGTGAGAGGCCCCTGTACTGAAAAAAAAAAAAAACCAAAAAAAAACAAAAAACAAAACAATCTTAAAAGAGGTTTGCAGCAGATATCATATCTTGTATGCCATGAGAAAAGAGGAATTCCAGCTACTTCTTGGTGGCCAGTGGGACAAGCACTGATGATCTGTTCCATGGGCTTTCCCGTTTCTTTTTAAACATCTGTTGCATGTTTCCATAGACTCCCATCAGCTGGCAGAACCAAACCCACTCTACTCAGCTTTGCTCCAATCACCTCCTAAGCCCAGAGTAAAAATCCAAGTGCTAACATCTGCATCCTGCCTGGGCCGGGCTGACCCATCTCCTTGCCCAGTCACCCTCTCCCTCTGCAGAACAGTCAGAGCTTAAAATACATACTGGGAAGCCTTCAGTGGCACATTGTTTTGAGGCCATGGGAGTGAATTAAATTATCCAAGACTAATATTTAATTCTCTCACACTTTGCAGAAGCATCTATTGATGGTGTACGATGTGATGGACTTTGTTCCAGGTGCAGAGAGAGGCAGAAAAGTGTATTAGATGCAGTCCCTGCCCTTAAAGATCAGCCTTGAACCTATGGGAGTTCCCAGCTAGGTCCAGAAGGGAGTACCCTCCTACTGGCCTTGGTCTCACCAACTCTGCACAGTCCTGGGTAACTCTCTTACCATTAGTTTCTCTTCCTCCTTCCATTCTAAAATTTAGGCTGAGAGCTAGCTTAGAAAACACAAATGCAGAACATTGGCATAGTACTCAACTGTCCTGAAAGAGCTTTTAATGTGTTTTCAGAAGCCATTTTTCAGTCGACTGCTGACCTGTTTATTGACTTTCTACTATATGCCATGTGACATGGTTCTACCATATGGCAGTTCCTAGAGTGAGGTGACAGGGGGGTGTTAAAAGATGAACAAAGTATAACCTCTAGCTTTAGGATGTTACAACATAATTAAAGAAATGCATGAATATCTAACATTAAAATACAGCATATTGTTAAGTACCAAATCAGTAGTACACAGATAACTACTCCCAGAGTTGAGAAACTGAAGATCCAGGGCTTTTAAAATGACTCACTAGGAATAAGACAAAAATGGGTGGAGATAATTATCAAAAGACCTGGAGGGTTGGAGCAGATGCCTGGATGGACCAGGCTCAGAGTATGAATGGAGAAATAGGAATTAGAGACAGAGAAAATAAATAACATTAAATTTTGTCCTAATGTCCAGTTTCCCATCATTTAAATAGCCACAATAGTTTTCTTTTGTTAGTTTTTATCTGGCTTTCTACTTTTGACCCTTGCAGGGACTTGTATTTTATAGCTGTGTCTTGCACATAGCATGCATTTAATTTTTTTAAAAGTACAACATGAAGATACATCCACCAACCTGAGACTGATATATTTACTTTTATTATGATTACCATATTACATTGTCTTTTTTTTTTACCAACTTAATTTGTGCTTTCTCTTCACTGTGTTTTGTTATTTTGCCTTTTCCATTTTCAAAAATTAGAAAATATAACACACCTGAAAAAAGATTTAATAACAGTATTTAAAAACAACAGTAAACACCCATGGATCATTCATCTAGTGAAAACCCCTGTGAACACCATACAAATTGTATTTCCCTCCTTCCCCAAAGAAAAAAACCATAATTTGAATTTTTGTAATAATTATTCCCATTTACATAGTTTTTACCACTTACATATGTATCCTCAAGTTGCCTATTTTTCTGATTCTTATGGCATATATTATGGTATTTCATTCTACATACTTTTTAGTGACTTGCCTCTTTTATTAATTTCCTTAGCATCTTTATAATTGTTTATGGACATAAGAAAAGACCAGTCCTTCAGATCTACAATAAGCTTCTGAAAAAAGCCGCTAAAGGATTCACCAAATTGCCTGATCTGTGCATTTCAATTAAGGACTATAGTGTGTTTGGGGTACTTAATTCTTCCTGCAAATACCCTCCTAAACCAAAGCAAAACAGAAAAAAAATCATGTATTTGAGCTTTTCTGTTTGTAGGTAGCACTTGTCCTGTCCTCGATATGTAATTGCATTTCAATTCTAGAGAATTTAGTGGCAGTCGGTTTCTCATAAAGCTTAGTGTACTAGCTACATGAATAGTCCTTCTGTTTGGAAAAGAGTAGCTCCTCTTCCCAGCTATCTACTTAGAAACATATGCTTTTCTGAATACCAGTCCTGGAATCTCCAAAGAAGAAATGTGACATTTACTTTAGAATTATGTAAAACAAAGCCACTACCCTAATGATTGTGAACACATCAGGGGTATATCACTAACCATACATATGTCAAGGGTATTTAACCTTTTAAAGAATCAATTATGCATATGTGATATGCATCTAAATGCCACACAGCTTTTTCCTCCTTGTTTCTAGGTCATCCTTTTGTGTAAATTTAGTTTCGAAGTGCTGGTAAACAGTAAGATTTAAATGTGTTTACATTCTGAGTAGTTGATTATTTATCTAAATGCCTCCTTAGCCAAAAGCTTTCATGGATCATCAGAGGGAATCTCAGGGTTGGTGGAAACCCAGGTCATTTGCTCTGAGTCCCTACTGTAGGGTACCACTTTCCCATTCAAATGGAGATGTACTATTCATTGTCGACTGCCAGGCACAAAGGGAATGGGAGTTGGAAAGGAAAAATATAGAAGGAAAAGAAAAGAGAAGAACGCAAACACTGATCCACTACTAGCTCCTTTCATCCTCAGCCCATTTTTCAGATGAGAACACTAAGACCTGGAGAACTTTAGTGTCCAGTCCAAGGTTTGAAGGGAGGGATTAAAATCCAGTCTACATGACAAACAGTGTTTACTACGTCATGCAACCTTTCTGTAAAGAAGTGACTTGTTCTCTACTTCCAGCAGAAATGGGTTAATTCTAGAAAAATACTTTTACCCCTTCAGTCTACAAAGACCTCAAAGGCACATATTTTTCTCTACAGAGATAATTTATTAGAAATTCATTGATGACATCTCCTAAACCAGTCTGGATCTCTCAACAACCTCTAGGTCACTTCCTCATTTCCTCCAGAAAGTCAATATTTCAAAAACATGACAACAACTTTCTTGGCTCCAAAATATTTTGCGGGCCTCCCTGGTGGCGCAGTGGTTGAGAGTCCGCCTGCCGATGCAGGGGATACGGGTTCGTGCCCCGGTCTGGGAGGATCCCATATGCCGCGGAGCGGCTGGGCCCGTGAGCCATGGCCGCTGGGCCTGCGCATCCGGAGCCTGTGCTCCGCAATGGGAAAGGCCACAACAGTGAGAGGCCCGCATACCGCAAAAAAAAAAAAAAAAAAAAAAAACCCAAAATATTTTGCATAGGCCCACTCCAGAGTCCCTCAGGAGACAAAGAAATGTAGATGTAATTCAAACGATCTGGATTCTGACCTCTTAGTGCCCTTTCAATATATATCACAGTATTCCTAAAATTTCCCCATTGAAATACCCTTCTACTAGGTAGAAGTGTATTTAGTGGCCGAAGCCACTAAATGTGCGTTCCAAGGAGTCTAGAGGCACTGATCTAAGCTCGATAGATGTTGGTTTGAAATCTCACGCTAACTTAAAAATCCATCAGAATTTTGCATTTATGCTTGTTTGAGTGGGGTTTTTTTATTATGTTTTAATATGGACCTGCCATATTTTTAATTCAATTGAAAATTCAGGAGGATATGCTGTTTGTTTTCTATGACTCTGCATACTGTTTAGTACACGCCTACATCACCTAAGTTTGAGAATCACGACTGGTGGTAGTATGGTGTATGCTCAAGAGATTGGACAGATCCAGATCACTCTCCCCCTCAACCTCGGTCCTTTAAGACAACCAGCTCAGCACCCAGTCTAAGAACCCTCCACATGGAGACCCCGAGCCAGTCACACCAAAAGACACACTGAGAGGTACTAACTGGGCATCAGAGAGAAACCCGTACCCCTTAGCTCTTTTTGCCGAAGACACAGAAACTGAGACTTTGATGGTCCAAATCTTTATTTCTGAAAAGTGTCTCTGATACAGGTTCTCTTTTAAAACCAAATCTTGTGTTGCGTTAGCAAGTACTCATATGAACAGACTCTGCAGACCACACAGATGGGCAAACTTGAATCTTATAGGTCTCCATTTTCTTGTAGAGGGGAAGAAACAAGCATGAAATTTTAATTTTCTTTTATGGGTTGCTCCCAAGCTGTCTGAATTACATTTACATACAGGTCCAACAAAGACAACACCTGTACCCCTTGTGATATGGATAACCGTCATCTCTCGAGACTACTTTATCCAGGTACATAGAATATGAATGTTTATGACTTTAAAATATTTAAATGATCTTTGCACTTTATATTGCTTTTAGGGAGCTTAATTGTATCATTTCCAAGTATGATGGCATCTGTATTAGATTAATGGTGCTGGTTGCAAGCTAAAGTCCTCAGTGTGCTCTCTGCTAAAATTTAGAGGCTGCTTGGAATTGAGGACTTTTCTAACCTTACTTTAAAAAGCAGATGGAAAATTTGCAAAGAGAGATTCTCCTAGTCATTACAATTTACACATCACCTAGTAGCATGCTTCAAATGGTTATATTGCTAACGTTCATCATTTATGGTTTGATTTCTAACATACTGCATAAATGATCACTTCAGGCAAAGATTAGAAGAATACTTTGTAATAAAGCAAAGCTCAAAGCCGGAGCCCTAGGGCTGAAGTCATAGTAGAAAGCAGAAAGTTGTGTATATGTATGAGAACATCTTGCTCTCTTAAGGCCAATAAACAAGTAAACACAGAGACAAATATAAACTAATGTGCTTCACCACCTTGACAGTGAAGCTAGCAGCCTCACTGGGAACTTCTTAGAAATGGAGAATCTCAAGCCTCAGCACACACCCCCTGAATAAGAATCTGTATTTTTAACAAGATTCATATGCACATTGTAAAGTCTGAGAAGCTCCTTTAGAATATCACTGGAAAGATCTAGAAGAACCTAGTCACAGTAAATGAATGAGGGAGGGCACCTGCATGGCTGAGAACAAAAAAGGAAAGGAGACTGATTTTCATCATATTCCCTTTTTAGTGTTTGAATTTTGTAGCATATTCATGAATACTTATTCAGAAACATCTTAAAATGTATTTAACCATGCATTTGAATGGCTTAATAAAAATAACTTGATTAAAGACAAATAGTAATCTTGATGAAGTAGAAAGAATCTAGATCAACAAATTTTAAAATTTCCAATAAACAAAGACAAAAGCTCATTAAGACGAGTAAATTCAAAGTAAGTTTAGTATACTCTTTATCATAATTTGGTATTAGCAAAATCACCAGTAAGTTTTGCAAATTCCATTTTTCAGCTGTGTGAACTTCAGTGGTGAGTGGTGCTATTTCTTTTCAGGTGCACTGTCTCTTAGAATTCAGTAAATGAGTTTCATTTCGAAAAAGAATGATTTTTAATTAGACAGGCGGGCAGGATTCATCAAAAGTAAAATGAATGAGGGAGAAACCAGAAGATCTCAATAATAATAATAATAATAATAATAATAATAATAATAATAATAAAACGTTTTTGGTATTTTATCCACAATTGATTCTCTACGAATACATTTGAAATAATACTAAAATATGCCCCAGTTCTCTGGGGTTCTTGTCTAATAGAATTAGTCGTTTAGACAAATGGTTTTTCACATAATCTGTTTACTTCCTTAAAAAATTAGGATTATTATCTATACTCTGTCACCGGAATGTATACTCTAAGGGACAGTGGTTTGTTTTGTTCATTAATTTAGTCACAACCTCTGGAATGGTGCCTGGCACATAGTAGGTGCTCATTTGTTAAGCAAATGAGTGAAATAAACTTGGAACCTATTAGTTTTTATTAAAGCACACCAAATGAGGGCAATTGTTTGTAGCCAAATCTATTGTTTTATTATTTAGCAGGAATCATTTATAACCAGCAACTTTGCTTTAAAAATAAAGTCAGAACTGCCCTGAACAGTCCATCTCATGCCCATAGTTTTCATCCTGACCTGCTACTTTTAGTAAAGTCTTCAGTAAGCAGAAATAGAAAATTTTATTTTCTATTAGGAAACCAATTAAGCAAAAAAAAAAAAAAAAAAAAAAAAAGAAAGAAAGAAACAAAGAAACAAAGTTAAATAATGCCAAACAAAGCCCTTTCTCCAAAATATAAAATGAAATTATGAGGCACTTTCACTCAGTAAAGAAAACTACTGTGTGTACATGAATTCAGCATTTGGGAATCCTTAGGGACTCTCCAGGGCTACTTTGTAGTTTTCTAATCCAGGATACTGTCTTTTAGCCACTACCCTAGTGAAGGTAGGCTAGCCTGTTCCCAACAGTGCCTAGAGAAAAGAAATAGGCATGATGTAAATATCCCTGCCTCATAATGTCTATTAAATAATAATGGCTGTTATTCCTACATTTTCATATTCATGATTCCTGTCCCTCCCTACCTCTCCTCCCTCAAATCAAATATGAACCGTTAAGTGAGCTGCCTGGGAAGGTCAAGCTTTTTTCCAGCTTTTGCAAACAGAGGAGGAGAAAGCACAGTGTTCACTATACTTTCTCCCTTTTCAAATATAAGACTGGATGATACAAAAATCCCAGCTTTCCCAGTCCTCCCAGTACAGAGGAGGGGTCAGGGAGAGAGGAAGTTAGGCAGAAACTGACAGGGAGGGCTTATCGCCTTGGCAATCGGGGAACCTGGATTTTCTGGCACAAGTCTCATTTTATTCTCTTAAATAAACAAATTACCAAATAGGTAGCTAATTGTGGTTTCAATTTTACACCCTTGTAAAACTTTTCTTAGGAGTTTATTTAAAGACAAAATAAGACCACGTGACAATATTTTTGTTCAGAAAGACATAGTTAGTTCTTTGGGCATCTTATTGGACCTACTGAAAGACATTAAATGGAACCCAGCAAATGAAACCAGCCATATTCTGTGTCTATTCAGATTCCCCAAATATTTCATTTAACTTGTCCCTTGATCATCCTCCAGCACAACCTAGAGTTTGCTTGCAATGACATTTAATTTGAAGAATATTTCCTTTTAATTTCAAACAAACTAGAACAGGCTCTTTATTGCACATACGTGAAGATTTGAAAAAGGGGATTCATTCAGTCATATTTTAGTCATTTTATTATTTTTTTTTTACACTTCAAGGGCCTTCCAATTTGATTTTTTTTTTTTTTTTTTTTTTTTGCGGTATGCGGGCCTCTCACTCTCGGGGCCTCTCCCGTTGCGGAGCACAGGCTCAGTGGCCATGGCTCACGGGCCCAGCCGCTCCGCAGCATGCGGGATCCTCCCAGACCGGGGCACGAAGCCGTGTCCTCTGCATCGGCAGGCAGACTTTCAACCACTGCGCCACCAGGGAAGCCCCACCAATTTGAATTTTTGAAGACAACAGATACAAATTATTGTGCCCAGGGCCCCAGAGTGGACTGACTTTCCTCTCTCCCTTCAAACTTTGTTTATATTCTGTGGAAGCTAATGCAATGCAAATGTTTCTCATCATTTGGTAGCATTTTCCAGAACCTCATCTAGCCACTGCATAGTCTTCTCTGCTTCCCAGTACTCACGTTAAACAAGAAAGATGAGGGGTTCTACAAGTGTGAATTAATTTAGGTAGCAGGAAACACAAGAGTAAACGAATTTGATAGTTACAGGTATTCCACAGCTGTAATATTAGCATTTTTATTCTAGAGTCTTTATAATGATGCAGAGAGAGTGCAAAACTTGAATTAAGGTGATAGCTGCAGGTCTCTGGGAATTTGTGGGCGAGGTGGAGGCAAGAGGAAGATGACAATAATGGAGAAGCAAACCAACACAGGTCAATGCTGACTCGGCATTAGTAAACCGAGATAACTAGGAAAGAGGCAGCTAAATAAATTAGACAGAAATAAGGCAGACAGTAGGTGCTGTTTATTAAACAGCTATGATATGCCAGGCTCTCAGGTCCGCATTTTGCATTTCTGGTCCTCACAAAAGCATCTTATACTTTGATTACAGATGAAGGGGGTTTGGCTCATAAAGGTTGAGTAACGTGACAATGCAAGTTAAAATATCCTCAGAGCTACAATACTCCTGATCTCGGTGGATGACAACAAGAGGTGAAGGAGAGCTAGAATCTGCATAGGGACATCACCAAGTCCACTGTTTCCTAAAGTGCAGCCCTGGTCCACCTCACCTATTGGGATCTTCTAGGATGCTTATTAAGGTTGCAATTTCTAAGGTCTCACTTCAGATCTATTAAATTCAAATCTCCAAGGGATGGGAGCCCTGGATCTTCATTTTAAACACCACCACTAGATGATATATATTTCCAAAACAATTGAGACCATCTGCCCTAATGGAAGGTTCACATTATATACATCAGCCTCATCTTGGGAAGGGGATATCCACTTTGTAGATGAGTATATATTTAATATATAAGGTTTGGGAGAATTCTGTTCTAAATAATAACCCCTTTGATTTTATGATTTTTCTATCATTCCTAAAGAGACTCTTAATAATTAGCTCAGTTAATAGTACTACAGGAGCTCAAAGTTTGGGGATGATTATAAAGGTCCATATATAACCTTATGCCCAATCTATAATCCCATAGGCCCTCTCTGCAATATTCTGTCTTGTGGTGGCACAAGTACCTACTGATGGGGACCTCACTCTTTCACAAACCAGTGATACCAATGCTGTGACGGTGAAGGGTGCTAACCTTCCCCACATATGGATTTAACCCCTGCTTTGGTCTTATTACCTAGAATAATCTTTGCAAAGAAAAACATAATTCTCCTGTTTTAAATTTTTTAAAGGCTTTCCATGGCAATTGGAATGAACCTCAAACATCTCTATTATGGCCCATAATACCTCATCTAGGATTTCACTTACTCCTTACCTGCTATCTAACGTTTGAGAATGTCCTTCCCAGCTCTCTCCCAAGGCTTGTGCCCATGCAGTTTCTTCCTGCTGTGTTTCATCTTTCAGGTCTCAGACCAAATGTCCACTTTTCAGAGAGTCATTCCCTGACTATGTCATCTAAATAAGTCACCTCACATTATTTTCTATCATTATAGTCTGCTTTTTCCCTTAAGACTGAGTATTACAATTTTTAATGATGTTTCAACATGTTTATTTATTTATGATTTCTTAGCCATTCAAACCCAAGCCCACTATACACAAAACTACAAATAGATGCTAAACTCTATAAGGAAATGGTCTATCCTTGGATATTCCATCATCAAGCACTTATGTGGGTGTGTATATTTTTAAAAATTAAATCTTGTCTCTATCACACACACACACACACACACACACACACACACACACATTTTCCTGAGTGAATGCTATCAGTACATCTGAGTTATGTTGACCAGACACCATGGCAGCCACCTAACCTGCAACACAGAAAACTGCCTTTACATGAAAAAACATTTCTGTTGATGATTGGATTTTAGGTTGATCACCTTTCAGGCCTAAGTCATGAAGAGGTATAAATATGAAATAAAACATATCTGTGGACATTTTATACTTTGGATGAACACTAGTCTATATACGAGATATCTTAGAATTGGGTTCTGGCTCTCTCAATAAGATGTGTGACTTGTGCCCAAGTCACCTGCCTTCTCTGGGTGGGAGCAATGGAGGTCATGGGAAACGGTCAGGTCAGAGGCATCTTTAGAAGGAGAGGCTGAACGTGTTTGCCAATGAATTCAACTGCAGCAGGAGAGAAAAAAAGAATCAAAGAATGATGCCAATCCTTTTGTGTTAGAAACTAGACAGAGGTGCATTTTATGAGATGAAAAAACAAAAAAACACTGCAGATTTGAGGGATTTCAAGAGTTTGGTATTTGTACAATGTTTAAGAAGCATAAATAGCATCCAAGAAGACATGTCAAGTAGGTAGCTGAATAAATGAGTCTGAAGTTTGAATACAATATCTTTGCTGAAGGTATAAATGTGGACTTAACGGGAATTAGATAATTTAGGGAGTATAACTAGAGCAAAGATGAGGGCTGAGTACTGAGTCAGGAGACTTTCACATTTAGAGGTTGGAAAATCAGTAGAAGCCATCAAATGAGACTGGGAGGGGCCAGTAAAGTAGAAGCAACAAGAAGGAGGTCACAAAACCAGACAAAACGAATCACATTTCCAGCTCACTACTAAGTATATTCTATGTTTTAAATATGATTTGCAGGGCTTCCCTGGTGGTGCAGTGGTTAAGAATCTGCCTGCCAATGCAGGGGACACGGGTTCAAGCCCTGGTCCGGGAAGATCCCACATGCCGCGGAGCAGCTAAGCCCACGCGCCACAACTACTGAGCCTGAGTGCCACAACTACTGAAGCCTACGTGCCTAGAGCCCATGCTCCACAACAAGAGAAGCCACGGCAATGAGAAGCCCCTGCACCACAACGAAGAGTAACCCCCACTCGCCACAACTAGAGAAAAGCTCGTGCGCAGCAACAAAGACCCAACACAGCCAAAAATAAAAATAAATAAATTTATTAAAAAAATAAACATGATTTGCAGGATGGATTTTTAAGTAAATCAATATAATCATGTACTGAGTCAGAAGACCCTGGACAAATGTGGGCTGTGACATTGCACACTCTGTAGTTAAAAGAATGACCATAAGGTTCTTAGCAGGGCTTCCCCGCACTTTTCCCTGCTTTGCGAAAGTACAGATATGTGGGGTGGGAAGTAAGAGAAGGTTTTCGATAAATCAATGAGTTTTTCAGACAAGTCTAATTACTTTGCATTCAGATGAACTTACTTTCACTAGAAGTGCATGCTTTCATTATCAAACTAATGTAGCCATATTACAAAGCCTTAGGAAACCAGAGAAAAAATAAACATGTTCCCCATGAGTCTACCTTTCTCAGCTACTGGTAATAATTTTAAACTAGTTTCTTAAACTTCTTAACTAGTCATAAGTAATCATATAATTGTGAAACTGATTTTTTTTCTCTTGTCATTACCCAGCCAGGTTAATAAGATCTGTTCAGTTAGATATTTGGATAAGTCAGCTTGCAGGTGTTCAGGAAGATATTTTAATTTTCATTAAAACAGAGATATGAGAAAAGAAATGCTCTCATCATCCAAGCCATTGTGCCCTTTTACCTTCTCTTCCCACTCATTCCTGTCTTGGAATTTAATTGTGGTGTCTACAGCTGTGGCAGTCATTCTGTGACCTTGAGGTGGCATGCCTGAGTGTGGCAGAACCAAAGGGTGGAAAAAGCTTAGAATTTTTATGACACCTTTAAATAACAGAATTAATGCCAGTATTTACCTCTATATTCCCCTCTCCCTTCCCTTCTTCCCATAGGTAACCACTAGTTTATGCTCTGTATCTGTGAGTCTACTTCTTTTTTGTTATATTCACTAGTTTGTTGTATTTTTCAGATTCCATACACAGGTGATGTTAGACTTTCTCTGACTTATTTCACTTAGCATAATACCTTCCAAGTATGTCCATGTTGCTGCAAATGGCAAAATTTCATTTTTTTTTTATGTCTGAGTAGTATTGCATTGTATAAAGTGACCACATCTTCTTTATCCATTCTTCTGTTGATGGACACTTAGGTTGCTTCCATATGTTTGCAATTGTAAATAATGCTGCTGTGAATATTGGGGTGCGTGTATATTTTCAAATTTATGTTTTTGGTTTTTTGGGGGTGTATACCCACGAGTGGAATTGCTGGGTCGAATGGTATCTCATTGTGGTTTTGATTTGCATTTCCCTAATGATTAGTGATGTTGAGCATCTTTTCATGTGCCTGTTCATCATCTACTTTTCTTCTTTTGAAAAACGTCTATTCAGTACTTATGCCCATTTTTAAATCAGGTTATTTGTTTTTTGAAGTTGAGTTGCTTGAACTGTTTCTATATTTTGGATATTAATCCCTTATCGATAATATCATCTGCAAATATTTTCTCCCATTCAATATGCTGCCCTTTTGTTTTCATGATGGTTTCCTTTGATGTGCAAAGTCTTTGAGTTTAATTAGGTCCCTTTTGTTTATTTTTGTTTTTATTTCCTTTGCTTTAGGAGACAGATCCAAAAAAATATTGCTGCGATTTATGTCAGAGTGTTCTGCCTATGTTTTCCTCTAGGAGTTTTATAGTTTCTGGTCTTACATTTAGGCCTTTAATCTATTTTGAGTTTACTTTTGTGTACAGTGTTAGAGAATGTTCTAATTTCATTCTTTTACATGTGACTGTCCAGTTTTCCTAGCACCACTTATTGAAGAGACTGTCTTTTCTCCATTATGTATTCTTGCCTCCTTTGTTGTGGGTGGATTAACTGACCATAAGTGCATGGGCTTATTTCTGGGCTCTCTATTCTGTTCCACTGATCCATGCATCTGCTTTTGTGCAAGTAGCATACCGTTTTGATTACTGTGGCTTTGTAGTATAGTCTGGAGTCAGGGAGTGTGATTACTCCAGCTCTGTTCTTCTTTCTAAATTTTGTTTTGTCTATTCAGGGTCTTTTGTGTTTCCATACAAATTTTAACATTATTTGTTCTAGTTCTGTGAAAAATGCCCTTGGTATTTTGGTAGTTTGCTTTGGCTATTTGGGGTCTTATGTGGTTCCATACAAATTTTAAGATTAACTTTCTTATTTCTGTAAAAAATACTATTGGAATTTTTATATGGATGGCATTAAATTTGTCTTTCACCTCCAGGTTAAATTTATACATAGGTATTTTATTCTTTTTGATGCAACTGAAAATGGGATTGTTTTCTTAACTTCTCTTTCTGATAGTTTGTTATTAGTGTATAGAAACTCAAAATGTTTGTGAATTAAATTTGTATCCTGCAACTTTACTGAATTCATTTATTCTAACAGTTTTTTTTGATGGAGTGTTTAGTGTTTTCTATATATGATATCATGTCATCCACAAATAGTGACACTTTTACTTCTTCTTTTCCAATTTAGATGCCTTTTATTTCTTTTTCTTGCCTAATTGCCCTGACGAGGACTTCCAATATTATGTTGAGTAAAAGTGGCCAGAGAGGGCATCCTTGTCTTGTTCTTGATCTTAGAGGAAAAGCTTTTAGCCATTCACTACTGAGCATAATGTTAGCTGAGGGTTTGTCATATATGGCCTTTATTATGTTGAGGTATGTTCCCTCTATACCCACTTGGTTGAGAGTTTTTATCATAAATTGTTGTTGGATTTTGCCAAATGCTTTTTCTGCATTTATTGAGATATCATGATTTTTATTCTTCATTTTGTTAATGTAGTGTACCACATTGACTGATTTGAGGATGTTGAGCCATCCTTGCATCCCTGAAATAATACCCACTTGATGATGGTGTATGATAATTCTAATGTATTGTTGAATTTGGTTTGTTAATATTTTGTTGAGGACTTCTATATGTAAATTCATCAAGAATATTGGCCTGTAATTTCCTCTGCTTGTGGCATCCTTCTCTGGTTTTGGTATCAAGGTGATGATGGCCTTATAAAATAAGTTTGGAGGAGTTCCCTCCTCTTCTGTTTTTTGAAAGACTTTGAGAAGGACTGGTATTATTCTTCTTTAAATGATTGGTAGAATTCATCAGTGAAGCCTTCTCCTCCTTGATTTTGTTTTTTTGAGAGGTTTTTGATTACTGATTCAATCTGCTTACTAGTCACCATTCTGTTGAGACCTTCTATTTCATAATGATTTAGTCTTGGTAGACTGTATGTTTCTAGGAGTTTATCAGTTTCTTCTAGCTTGTCCAATTTGTTGGCATATAATAGTTTATAGCAGTCTCTTACACTTCTTTGTACTTCTGTGGTATCAGATGTAACATCTCCTCTTTCATTTCTGATATTGTTTATTTAAGTCCTCTCTCTCTCTCTCTTTTTTTTTTTTTTTTTTGGTAAGTCTAGCTAAAGACATGCCAATTTAGTTTGCCTTTTGAAATATCCAGCTCTTAGTTTTAATAATCTTCTCTATTATCTTTTTAGTCTCTATTTCTTTTATTTGTGCTCTGATATTTGTTATTTCCTTTTATTTTAAGTCTCTTTTGTCTAAGTATAGTTACCCCAGCTTTCTTTTGACTTATATTTGTGTGAAACATCTTTTCCATCCCTTCACCTTCAGTCTGTGTGTGTCCTTATGTCTAAAGTGAGTCTGTTGTAGACAACATGTAGATTTTTTTTTAAATTCATTCAGGCACTCTATGTCTTTTGATTGGAGAATTTAGTCCAGCAAAAGCCTATATGAAGACCTTTTACCAGGTAAGAAAAAGTCCAATTTTTTCAAACCACTGATATTTGCATTTTCTAGTATTTGAAGCTAAAATTATTCCTAACTGAAACATACATTATCATGAATATTTCCCCATTTATTCCTGTTTTTATAACCATAATTTGAATGGAGATATAATAATCATTGTAGCAAAAGTAACTTATCTAACCCTCCATTCTGAGAGTTATATGTGTTTTGGGGGGGGAACTTTCTAGGTCTGCTCCTTAAAAAAGTTTTTGCTGTTAGTAAATATTAAAGTTAGTATTTTGGAATACATCTTCTGGAATGAAAAAAGACTACGATACCCTCTTCCCATCTATTGCTTAGACACTTATTGATACCAAATGACTTTAAATACTTGTACCAAAATTTATAATTTCCAACAAAAGTCCATTGAAGGAAAAACCTAAGATGTTTATTTCATGCTGTAAATGTATGCTATGAACTAGCATCACCCTAAACACTATTTTTTGCTCTCTTTTTATATTAACTACAATTTTAGAGACAGGGAGGTTAGGTAATTGGTTCATCTGCCCTTATAAAGGCTCTTCTTCCTCTGTGTTATTCATCCACAGTGGGAAAGCAAGACACATTTGCTCAGCATGTGGTTATATAATCACAAAAAGAGAGTTTTTATTCTATACAAATAAGAAATTCTCAGAAAGGGGTACAAGTGTCTGCAAAAACAAAGACTTGGATAATCTCTACTTCCTGTTTTTTTCCTTCCTTTTTCAGTTTGTTTTATGATTTTCCAGTCATTATTTTCTCAGTCTAGAGATGAGAAAATTATACCATTTCATACATTCGCAGCATTACCACAGAGATGAGAGACCAATCTTGCTCTAGGTTTGTCCAGGAAGCAGAAGCAAGGTCCATGGACAGACATTATAAGAAAAAAGATTTCATCTCTGCATGAATATGATTGTATCTAATAGCTAAGGCGGCCCAAAAGATCACAGGCTACCTCAGATACAGTGAGTTTCCTATTACCAAGAGTACTCATACTGAGATGATTGACTGACACAAATACTATAGAAAGGGGACCACAGTGAGCAGCAAAAGCTTGGCCTAGACGACTTCTAAGACTGATAACAAAAATCTAAGAAATAATCTTGCCATGCTTTGTTGAAGGGTTTCCTCCAACCAAGCCCTGAATTCTGGAGATCTTAACTTTTAAATATAGAAATAAAGTATTCAAACACAAGTTCTAAATTTCTTATCATAAGATTTTATGATATATATGTATATATAAATTATTATAAATACATGTATGTACTTATCGCTTAACCAATAGTCTCAAAATGGACTCTTTAATCATATTTTTCCTAAGCAAAAGAGATATTATTTGGATTTAAATAGTTTTGAAACAAAAGACACACACACACACACACACACACACACACAGGCCCTGGATGTACATTACATCTTGATCCTGTTCTGGGTTCCACACTGGTCCATGCACTTTGATCTATCAGAGCTGATGTACTCATTGCACAGATTTCTCAGTGTTGCTGTTTGCATTTCCACTAAGCTCAGTCTGTAAAGTACAGGATCTTCATTGCCTGCATTTATATGACCCTAATTATTTACTGATATTTGCTTCTGCATAAATTCATGTAAATCATTGAAATCAAGAAATGCACTGCTATATAATAAATGTGTCTGCTACGGTTGCCCTCTAATATTTGAGTGTGGGTTCTTGTGCTAATGTCAAGGGCAGGGTTTTATAAGCCATCATGACTTTCAGAGAGAAGAATCAGGGTTGCCACATGCAATTCAAACTTGTCCTGAACAAGTTTGTCTGACTGAGGGCTGTGTGGGGACTTAAATTCTGCTTGCCCTCAGCTCACCAAGCCATGAGCCCTGGTATTGGGTCATGTCCACTGGACTTATGACCTCCCATCAAGTGGGATTTCCAGAAGATTTACAAATAATAATTATAGACACAAATGAAAGAAGCCTATACAGCTATTTGTTTCATTAACATGCATTATTCAACCTGACCATGAAAGATTAATCTATAGCCTATAATCTCATACCATTCTATAGTACAGATAAAAATAATGAAATATAAATAAGTGACTTCCAAAGGAATTACAGTTAGTCAAAGGAGAATAATACAGTCAAGTTCAACTGGCTTTTAATCCAACTGATTTTTTTAAACAATTATAATAAAATATTGTTAGCATGATATATGTATAACATAAAGGATATTGAGGTTTATTATATTACAAAAAATATGAATAATTTCTACTTTCAAACTTACTTCTTTATATTTTTTTTTGTCTTGTCTTATGTATCTGTTTAGTCATGTTCTATGTGAACACCTATTAATAGAGACCATGACATTATAAGCCTACAGTTTGGGTGAATAATTTTATGAATTGCCTCATCTCAATGTTATACCATATCTTCGTTTGTTGGATTCTGAGAAATGGGCCTATACAATGGTTAGAGTGTAACAGTTTTACCTAATCCTGTATGTGATATTGCGATTTACAATAAGAAATATATATTTGGTCTTCCTGAAACACAGCCCCTAAAACTCTTGTAATTTCCGAATCAATAAGAGCAATGGGATAATCTTTTGCTAAAATACTTGTTCTCAAATACTTCCAAAGTGAAATAGTGAGAAAGGTGAGAGGAGTGCCTTGTTATTCATAACAAGCCCCTTTCAACCTCACCTTCAGCCCCTACCCCATCACCTCCAGGGAGGGGAGAGGAGCTGGAGGTTGAACCAATCCCCCATTGCAAATGATTTAATCAATCGTGCCTACATTATGATGCCTCCATAAAAACCTAAAAGGACTGGATTGGAAGTGATTTGGGGTTGATGACCTGTAGAGGTGCTGGGAGAGTGGCTCACCAGGTGGGCATGGAGGCTCTGTGCCCCCTGCATCTCTTCCATAAGGCTGTTCCTGAGTTATATCTTTTACACTAAACAGATAATCTAGGATGTCAAATATTTTCCTGAGCTCTATGACCTGCTCTAGCAAATTAATTGAGCCCAGGGAGGAAGTTGTTAAGAATCTCTGATTTATGGCGAGTGAGTCAGAAGAGGAGGTGACAACTAGGACTTGGGATTGGCATCTGAAGCAGGGAAGCAGGGGCAGTCTTGTGGCCTGAGCCCTCAACCTCTGGGATCTGATGTTAAATCGTAGGACACCCAGCTGGTGTGGCTGATTTCCTTGATGTGTAGAAAAACCCACACATTTGGTATCACAGTGAAGTGTAGTAGGAAAGTAAAGGAGAAATCTCAGGAGTGTTTTTTCCAAATCACTAGAAGAATTACAGATTAGTTTTCTCCAGTCTTAGTTTTTCTGTCTCTCTTACGTACCAGATTTTAACCAGTTCCCTCTTACCCCACCTTCAACAGATGAAAACATGCACCACACATAAGTGTTTTCCTGTTCTCCTGCCTCCCCAGCAAAAGGCTCTAGAGAAATGCATCATAAAAATATTAACAGGATGGAGAGGGAGTGAGTAAAAGGGTGAGAGAAGAAAAGAGTAGATAGTATGTGATTTAACAAGTATGTCTCTCCACACCTTTCTTGCTGTTGTTAGCCAAAGAGTTGCACAGACCTAACCTCACCCAAAGGAAGACTTCTCGAATGATTCAGAGAGAGAGACCAGCTATTTCTATGAAGCCCCTACAGCCTCAGTATTCCACACAGGAGAGCTATGGAAATCCCTGGGGAGAATCTATGGAGCCATTATTATACTATTAACAGATTCTCATGTTTTTATACTGGGAAGTGTGGGACTGTGTTATAACAGACTTACATAGATGATCGTGGTTATATGGTTTTTATTATTAAATATTTAAATGTAAAAATTAAAGAGAGTAATGTGAACAACACCTAGGTACATATCCTCCAGAATTAATGAATATTTAAATCTTTCCAGATTAATTTTTCATTTTACAATGTTAGAGATGCAGTTGACTTGCCTTCCTCAATGTTAGTCCCTCTCATCTTTCCCCAGAAACACACATAATTCTGGAGTGGACATGTATCCAACTCATCTTTGTTTTTACATTTCCATCATGCTTTTTGTGTGTGTATTTAAACAGCATACAGAAAAGTTTTATGTGTTTCTAAAATTTACAGAAAACTGTATCATTCCTGACAGATCATTTTGAAGTCTGTTCCCCCCCTCCCAGTAAATTTTGTTTTTGAGACCTATTCACATTGATAAATGTATACCTTATTTAATTGTTTCATTTTAACTACTCTACTGTAGGCATATATCACATTTTATCTATTCCTCTAAGGATGGATATTTAACTAATTTTCTTCCTTCCTTCCTCCCCCCTTCCTTCCTCCCTCCCTCCCTCCTTCCCTTCCTTCCTCCCTTCTTCCCTCCTTTCCTTTTCTTACAGTAAACAAAAAAGCAAAGCACATAAGCATGAGTCCCAGAGTTTCTGAAAGTTCAGTTATCTTACATATATGTTTCAGAACTATAATTCAACATCTACATACACTACAAACTGATCACCACCACAAGTCTAGTTACCATCCATCACCATAGAGTTGACCCCCTTCACCCATTTTTCTCAATCCTCTTATCTTCTGGCAACCACTAGTCTGATCTCTATATCTCTGTTTGTTTAGTTTTACTTCATTTGGTTGTTTCTTTTGTTTTTTTGAAGTCCACATAGGAGTGAAATCATACAGTGTTTGTCTTTCTCCATATCATTTATTTCACATAGCATCATATCTTCAAAGTCCATCCATGTTGTCACAAATGGCAAGGTTTCATTCTTTTTATGGCTGAATAGTGCTCCAGTGTGTGTATATATACCTAATCTTCTTTATCCATTCATCCACTGATGGGCCCTTAGGCTGTTTCCATATCTTCGCTCTTGTAAATAATGCTACAATGAACATAAGAGTGCATATATATTTGCAAATTAGTGTTTCCATGTACTTCAGATAAATACCCAGAAGTGAAATATCTGGGTCATATGGTAGTTCTATTCTTAATTTTTTGAGGATACCCCATATTGTTTTCCATAGTTGCAGCACCAAAATACAGCCTCACAAACAGTGTATGAGAGTTCCATTTTCCCCACAGCCAACATTTGTTATTACATGTTTTTTCAATAACAGTCACTCTAACATGTGTGAGGTGATATCTCACTATGGTTTTGATTTGCATTTCCCTAATAATTACTGACACTGAACATTTATTTCATGTATGTTGGCCATCTGTCTGTCTTCTTTGCAAAAATACCTATTCAGGTTCTCTGCCCATTTGTGTTGTGTTTTTGTTGTTGAGTTGTGTCAGGTTGTTATTTTTTTAAAATATATTTTGGATATTAGACCCTTATCAGAATATTATTTGCAAATATCTCCTTCCATTCAGTAGGTTGCCTTTTCTTTTTGTTGATGGTTTCCTTCACTGTGCAAGTGCTTTTTATTTTGACATAATCCCATTTGTTTACTTTTGCTTTTGCTTCCCTTGCCTTTGGAGTCATATCCATGAAAACATCACTAAAACTGATGTCAAAGAGGTTACCATTTATGTTTTCTTCTAGGACTTTTATGTTTTCAGGTCTTACGTTCAAGGCTTTAATCTATTTTGAATTAATTTTGTTGTATGGCTTAATATAGTGGTCTAGTTTCATTCTTCTGCACATAGCTGCCCAGTTTTCCCAACACCATTTACTAAAGAGACAGTCCTTTCTCCACTGTTTGTTCTTTATTCCTTTGCCAAAAACTTAATTGTCCAAATATGTGTGGATTTATTTCTGGACTCTCTATTCTATCTCATTGATCTGTGTGTCTGTTTTTGTGTCAGTTACCATACTGTTTTGATTATTATAGGTTTGTAGTATAGTTTGAAATCAGGAGTGTGATACCTCTAGCTTTGCTCTTCCGTCTCAAGATTTTTGGCTACATGAGATCTTTGTAGGTCCATACATATTTTAGAATTACTTGTTCTATTTCTGTGAAATACACTGTTGGAATTTTGATAGGAAATTCATTGAGTCTGCAGATTGTTTCGGGTAGTATGAAAAAATAAAATGAATAAAAATATGAATTCTCCCAATCCATGAACATGGAATATCTTTCCACTTATTTGTATCTTCTTAAATTTCTTTAATCAGCATCTTATAGTTTTCAGTATAGAGGTCTTTCACCAACTTGGTTAAATTTATTCCTAGGTGTTTTAGTCTTTTTGATGCCATTGTAAATGAAATTGTTTTCCTAATTTCTCTTTCTGATGGTTATTAGTATATAGAAACACCACAGATTTCTATACATTTTGTATCCAAAGACTTTACTGAATTTGTTTATTAGCTCTAACAGGTTTTTGGTGGAGTCTTGAGAATTTTCTATGTAAGTGTCATCTGCAAATAGTGATAGTTTTACTTCTTTTCCAAGTTGGATTCCTTTTATTTTTTCTTGCCTTTATTTTTACTTGCCTAATTGCTGTGGCTAGGACTTCAAAGCTATGTTGAATAAAAGTGGCTAGAGTGAGTATCCTTGTCTTGTTCTTGATCATAGAGGAACAGCTTTCACTTTTTCTTTGTTTCTTTGTTGGTATAGTGTTAGCTGTAGGTTTGTCATATATGGCCTTTATTATGTTGAGGTAAATTCCCTCAATACCCACTTTGTTGAACGTTTTTATTAAAAATGGATGTTAAATTTGTTAAGTGCTTTTTCTGCATCAACTGAAGTGATCATATGATTTTTATCCTTTGTTTTATAAATGTGGTGTATCATATTGACAGATTATCACATATTGGAACATACTTGCACCTCTGGAATAAAACCCACCTGATCTTGGTGTATGATTCTTTTAATGTATTATTTGCTAATATTTTGTTTAAGATTTTGCATCTAAATCATCAAGATTATTGTCACATAATTTTTTTTTTGAAGTGCCCTTGTCTGTTTTCTGATTCAGGGCTTCAGAAAATATGTTTGGAAGATTTGCCTTCACTTCAATTTTTTTGAAAAATTTGAGAAGAATAGGTATTAAATCTTCTTTGAATGATTTGTAGAATTCTTCAGTGAAGTCCTCTGGTAATGGACTTCTGCTCTTTGGGAAACTTTTGATTAATGATTCAATCTCCTTACTAGTAATCAGTCTATTTGGTTTTTCTATTTCTTCATGATCCAGTCTTGGATGATTGTATGTTTCTAGGAATTATCCTTTTCTTCTAAGTTGTTCAATTTGGGGGTTGATAATTGTTCATAATAATCTCATAATCCTTTGTATTTTTGTGGTATCAGTTTTAACATCTTTTTTACTTCTATGTCCTCTCTTCTTGTTTCTTGGTTAGTCTATCTAAAGGTTTGTCAATTTTGTTTATTTTTTCAAAGATCCAGCTCTTAGTTTCATTGACCTTTTATATTGTTTTTTTTTTGTCTCTATTTCATTTATTTCCACTCTGATCCTTATTATTTCCTTTCTTATAATATTGTGCTTTGTTTGTTTGTCTTTTTCTAGTCCCAGAAGGTATAAAGTTAGGTTGTTTATTTAGGATTTCTCTTGTTTCTTAAGGTTGGCCTGTATTGGTCTGAATTTCTCTGAGATCCACTTTTACTGCTATGGATTACAAAAATCCCATAGATATATGATACATCATATTTCTGTTGTCATTTGTCTGTGGGTATTCTTTTTTTTGATATCTCTTTTGATTTCTTAGATGACCCACTAGTTGTTCAGTTGTTTAATCTCCATATTTTTTTTCTTGTGATTGATTTCTAGTTTTATTCAATTGTGGTCAGAGAAGGTGTTTGATATAACTTCAATCTTCTTGAATTTATTGAGACTTGTTTTGTGACCTAACATGTGATCAATCCTGGAGAATGTTCCATGTGCACTGGAGCAGAATATGTATTCTTCTGCTTTTGGATGGAATGTTCTATACATATCTATTAAGATCATCTGGTCTAACATCATTTGAAGACAATGTTTCCTTATTGATTTTTTGTCTGGATGATCTATCCATTGATGTAAGTGGGTTGTTAAAATCCTCTACTATTATTGTATTGCTTTCAGTTTCTCCATTAAGCCTGTTAATGTGTGCCATGTATGTCTTACTGTTCCTTAGTTGGGTGTATATACATTTATAATTGTTATACCTTTGGCTAATTTGACCCCTTCATCACTATGTAATGACCCTCTTTTTCTTTCAGTGCAGTCTGTGTTTTAATGTCTATATTGTCTTCTGTGAGTATAGCTACTCTAGCTTTCTTTTCTTTTTGCATGGAATATCTTTTACCATCCCTTCACTTTCAGTCTTTCTTTTATTAAAGTAAATCTCTTTTAGGCAGCATATACATATGCCTTTAAAAAAAAGAAAACCCTTTCAGCCCCTCTATGTCTTTCCATTAGTGAATTTAGTCCATTTACATTTAGTCCATTTGCATAATGGCATAGAGTTAATTGTTTTCTAGATGTTTTTGTAGCTCCCCTCTGTTCCTTTCTTCTTCTCTTGTTCTCTTCCCTTGTGCTTTGGTGGTTTCCCTTAGTGTTATGGTTATGTTCCTTTCTCATTATCTTTTGTGTATCTACTACAGGCTTTTGCTTTGTGGTTACCATCATGTTGATGTATAACAGATAATATATTTAACAGTCTATTTTTAAGTTGACAGCAAGTTTGGGTGCATTCTAAAACTCAAAATTCTTGCTACACCCCGCCTCCCAATGGTCTGTGTTTTGATGTCACATTGTACATCTTTGTATTTTGTGTATCCCTTAACTAATTATTGTAGTTGTAGTTATTTTTACAACCTCATCTTTTAAACTTCACACCAGCTCTATAAGTGATTAATCACTACCTTTACTATAAGTTTACCTTTACCAATGAGATTTTTACTTTCATGGTTTTTTTTTTGTTATTGTTGTTGTTACTAATTAGTGCCCTTAGAAGTCCCTTTAGCATTTCTTGTAAGGCCATTTTAGTGGTAATGAACTTCTCTAGTTTTGCTTGTCTGAAAAATTCTTTCTCTCTCTTCCAATTCTGAATGATAACCTTGCTGGATAGAGAATTCTAGGTTGGAATGTTTTTGCTTTCAGCACTCTGAATATGTCATGTCACTCTCATCTACCCTATAAAGTTTCTGCTGAAATATCTGTGGATAGCTTTATAAGATTTTCCTTGTATATAACAAGTTATTTTTCTCTTGCTGCTTTTAGGATTCTCTCTTTAACTTCTACAGTTTTAATTATAATGTGTCTTGGTGTGTGTGTCTTTGGGTTCATTCATCTTATTTGAAAAGTCTGGGCTTCCTGGACCTGGATGTCTGTTTCCTTCCCCAAATTAGGGAATTTTATAGCCATTGTTTATTCAATTTTTTTCTGGTCCTTTCTCTCTCTCCTCTTTCTAGGGCCCCTATAATGTGCATGTTATTTGGCTTGATGTTGTCCAAAAGGTCCCATAAGTTATCCTTACTTTTGTTTAATTCTTTTCACTTTTCTGCTGTCTGGGTGAGTTCCAATGTTTTGTCTTCCAGCTCACTGAATCATTCTTTACCTCATCCAGTCTGTATGTGAACACCTTGAGTGTATTTTTCAGGACAATTATAACTTCAATTATAACTTCTATTTGGTACTTTCTTATATTTTCTGTCTCTTTGTTGAACTTCCCACTGTGTTCATACACTCTTCTCCCAGGCTCAGTGAACATCTTTATTACCATTATTTTGACTCAGATAGATTGCTTATCTCTGTTTCGTTTAGTTCTTTTTTCTGAAGTTTTGTCTTGTTCTTTCAATTGAAACATATTCCTCTCTCTCCTCATTTTGCCTAAGTCTCTGTGTTTTTTCTACTTATTAGGTAAATCAGCTATCTCTACCATTCTTGAAGGATTGGCCTTATTTAGGATACAAGTGGGACTTAGAAATGCAGTCCCACCTGGCCACCAGAACCAGGCACTCTAGGGGTCCCCTATGTGTGCTGTGTGTGTCTTCCTATAGCGGTGGGGCCAGGACTACTGCTGCAGCATAATGCTGGGCAGGGCTGGCCTCCAGACACACTGTGGGCCCACTCACAGCTGCTGTGGGAACACTGCTCAACCAGCTGTGAGTCCTGGCAAAGGCACAAGGGTAAGCAGGGCTGTCAGCAGGGCATACCCACTAGCACTAACAGATTAGTGGGAGAATTCTAAAACAGTGCCCACCAGTGCTGGCATTAGCAAGGCAGCCTGAGATAACAAAACTTGTTTCCACCAGTGTCTCAGTCCCTGGCAAGGTTCCCACCTGGTTCCTGCCTCTCCAGCAAATGCTTTAAATTAGTAGGTGGGTTCCCTTCACTTACATCCCTGTGCTTTTCAGTCTGGTGTTTTTGCACTGGTTTTTGGATCAAGTGTGTCTGTGCTCAAGATTTTTAAGACTAGGCTTTCCATTCCCTGCAGTTCTATACATTTCCAAGGCCAGTTGTTTTTGGACGCTCATCTCTCCTGTGCAAAATCTAGGAGTTGGGGTGCCTGAAGTGGAGCTTGAGTTCCTCACTCCTCAAGGCAAAGATCCATACTTTTCAGATCCCTCTCAATGTGGATCGCCACAGCTGGGGTGTGGTTTTTTCCTTGGTGAGACCTTGTCTCCGCCTCTCCTACCTGTCTTGATGCTATCTTCTTACCTTTTGTTGTGGAGGCTCTGTTTTCAGGTCTCTTTTCAAAAGAGGTATCCCATATGTAGCTGTAGATTTGTTTTATCCTTTAGAGGAGGTGCATTCAGGATATTCCTATCCTGCCATCTTGAACCTTCCTCCCTCTCTTACCTTACATTTTTAATAGTAAATTCAATAACCTTTCTTTTTTATCTTTTTTAAAATTGAAGTATCATTTGTTTACAGTGTTGTGTTAGTTTCAGGTGTACCACAAATTGATTCCGTTACATATACATACATACATTATACACACACACACACACACACACACTATATATATATATATATATTCTTTTTTGGCTTCTTTTCCATTATAGATTATTACAAGATATTGAGTCTAGTTCCCTGTGCTGTATGGAATGTCCTGTTGTTTACCTACTTTATATGTAGTGGTGTGTATCCATTAATCCCAAACTCCTAATTTATCCTACCCCCACCTCTATCAGCTTCGGTAACCATAAGTTTGTCTCCTATGTCTGTGAGTCTATTTCTGTTTTGTAAATAAGTTCATTTGTATCATTTTTTTTAGATTCCACATGTAAGTGATATCATATAGTATTTGTCTGACTTCACTTAATATGAAAATCTCTAGGTCTGTCCATGTTGCTACAAAAGGCATTATTTCATTCTTTTTTATGACTAATATTCCATTGTGTATATATACCACATCTTCTTTATCCATTCATCTGTTGATGGACATTTAGGTGGCTTCCATGTCTTGGCTATTGTAAATAGTACTGTTAAGAACATTGGGGTGCATATATCTTTTTGAATTAGAGTTTTCTCTGGATATATGCTCAGAAGTGTGACCCCTGGACCATATCATAACACTATATTTAATTTCTTAAGGAATCTCCATGCTGTTCTCCACAGTGGCTGCACCAATTTACTTTCCCACCAACAAGTATAGGAGGGTTCCCTTTTTTTCCACACCCTCTCCAGCATTTATTATTTGTAGACTTTTTGGTGATGGCCATTCTGACTGATGTGAGGTGATACCTCACTGTAGTTTTGATTTGCATTTCTCTAATAATTAGTGATATTGAGAATCTTTTCATATGCTTCTTGGCCATCTGTATGTCTTTGGAATAACTGTTCTATTAGGAGGCAAGAATTCATTTATTTCATTCAAAGAGCTAAATTATAACTGAACATGAGGACTTACAAAAACAGTATATGTATTTTGTAAAATATTTACCCAGCAATGAATCCCATAATTTTTACTATGTATAATTAGCAAATGCTGCTGGTGACTCTTCTGCCACAAACTGTCCACCTACAAAAAGTCCTTCACTTACGATGGTCTCCTGAGATTGGCACCCACTCAGGGTGCTGACGGTAATGATAATATTAAATCAAAACTGTTTTCAGTACTATCAAGAGTTAACAGAGCCAGGCATAGATGGCAGCCACTTATGATTACAGCTTGGTTTTTGCATGGAGAAAGAAGATCAATGCATGAGGTGTAAGGAGATAAATAGCATTTGTAATGAGAACATCAGAAAATGGCCTGGTGCTGCTTATAGGATGAACTATCTAGGTTGAACAATAGAAATTTGCCATTTTGTAGTTGAAATACTGGCAATACATCAAAATAGGCTGTTGCTTGTGCTTTCTGGATTTGGAACGAGCAGGACTGTATTTTCTGAAATAGTCAAAAACTATTTCTAGGAAACCTGTAGGTGCCTAAACACATATGACCCGTGCCAATTGAGACTTGGATGTGCTCCTTTCATATCATATCTCTCAAATATTTAATACCACCCTCACACTCACCCTTTACCCAGGGCTGCCATCCAGAGTTGTGCATTTGCACACTTCACAAAGGATAACAACCAAAGGGCTGGTAGGGGGCTGGCGACCAGTCTTATGGCCTAAGATGCCACTTAGCACCCCCCAGGAGGTCTCTTTTTCAAACTGACCTGCCCAACAGGTGTTCCTTTTTCTAATTTTCACAAAAGCTCCTTAGAGGTTATTGTAGGTCATCTCTAAATTCTATGCAAGCCTGGAAATTGAAGCATAAGATGTACTGGGAAGTCAATGGTGAGGTAGGCCTTCATAGCATGTGCAGATGGCAACTCTTCTCTGTTAGATGGAACATTTGGTTTCCTTATAGCTCAAATCTTTCTATATCAAAAATCCCTCTGCTGAAATTGTTAAGAGATTTTCAGTTCTAGAGTCTGAGTGAAAAATATAGTTGGGGAAATAAAACCAAGAGTCAGATTATCTTCTTGGCAACCAAACAGAGATGACATATTCCAGTTACATTAGGACATTTGCAATCTATTGATTGAAGTTAATAAATCTGTGGGGTGTGTTTTGTTTGCTGATCATGCGAGAGGCTCTCGTTTGACCATGTATTTTTCTTTAAAAAACAAAACAAAAAATTGTGTAGCACTAATTCTTCTCAACGATTCTCCTGCTAAAAACAATTTCCAACTGAGATACAGCACCAAACATCTCAAATGTATAATTCAAAGATTTTAAAAGCAATTCAACATAGTGACCTCTGACTTGATCTAAGTATTGTGTATTCACTGTGGGTGTCAGGTCTCAACTCATTGCAATTAATTTGATGTATTGATTTAATATCTCGGGCAAAGTTGTATTTACCTGGCAAGGGCACCGTGGAAGATCATTCTGGGAGAAAAGGAAAGTTTGTGAATGAACATGAGATCCTTTGATGAAACAAAAGCCTAGAGTAAGTAGCCTTCACAGAATCAGACCCCAAACACCCATTATCTCAAGGCACAATCTCCCAAATTAGAACTAATAATGATTCAGCATTGTATTGTTGGTTACTTTCATTCTTTAAAAGAATACCCTGGGGTAGAAAGGAAGCCAAGCAATAGATCTGCTCTTGTAGGCTGGTCTATTAAGAAAGGGTTATTTAAACTAGGGCCAAATTACAAAGAACCATTTCACAATAATATCTACGCTACCAGAAGTTCTGGAGAAAAGATGCCATCTTTCTTTTCTAATATATAAATTTATTATTACTTTTAAAATGACCTGTTCTGATCATACACATAATAAAGTACTAAATAAAATGTAATATGTAAAAAAGATAAGTTATATAAGGACAACCAGATCATTTTCTATCATCTTTCTTATTCATTCAAAAGAAGTTGTAGATCATCTACAACTTTCCAAGCATTATGTATAAGAGAAATATACTGAATAAAACACAATCCTTGCCCTCAAATTATGTATTATCTAATGGGGACCATGTATAAACAGAAAGAAAAATGCAATATATTTTGATCAGTGTCATCATAAAAGTACATGTGTATATTTTATATTGAAATATAATCAATTAAAAAATAGGATCCCTCATTTTCAGTTAGTACAAGTTTTCCCTATGGTAGTAAATGTATATTTTGAACATCATGTTACTGACTGCAAACTAGTTCATGCTTTGGATTTGCTTTAGTTTGCTAAACATTTTCTTACACTTGTGTGTTCAGATTATTTAAAAATTTTCATTCCTTAACTAACACAGTAATGGAAATCTTTCACATGTGTCCTAAGGTAAATTTCTAGAAGTTAAAAGTTTGGGTTCAAAGATTAAGAACATTTCTAAAACTCCTGGCACATTATTGCAAAATTGCTTTCCAAAGAACAAAAGCACTGTGCCAAATTACATGTCCACAGGAGATGAGCCTTTTAAAAGATATAAACACAAGTACACCTTAGTACACATTCATATTGACCTTGATTTCATCAAAGCCTGAAATTTTTCTTAATGCAAACAATCTCTTTATTCTTAGGCATAAGTGAATAGATGTTTACATTACATAAAGACTCAGAGATGATCATTGGTTTTATCTGATTACATCTATTTCAAAATTAAAACATGTTTTAAAGCAAAAGAAGGTACAACTTTTGGTATCTGTAACCAATGACATATTATGCATTTTGCTGTCACCTTTTATAACAACCATCTAAAACCATGTAGCTGGGGGCTTCCCTGGTGGTGCAGTGGTTAAGAATCTGCCTGCCAATGCAGGGGACATGGGTTTGAGCCCTGGTCTGGGAAGATCCCACATGCCATGGAGCAACTGGGCCCGTGAGCCACAACTACCGAGCCTGTGTGTCTGGAGCCTGTGCTTCGCAGCAAGAGAGGCCGCGATAGTGAGAGGCCCGCACACCACAATGAAGAGTGGCCCCCACTCGCTACAACTAGAGAAAGCCCTTGCACAGAAACGAAGACCCAACACAGCTAAGAATAAACAAACAAACAAACAAATAAATAAAAACCATGTAGCTGATCCCTCTTCTCTCATTATCAAGTCTGGTATCTGTGCTACCTGGTTTTAAATAACGTGAAATAGTCCACTGTTTATTTAGACTTCATTAATCTTCTGTTTTTAGCCTTTGCAAATATAAAATTGTGATAATCACCAATCACAAGTGAACATTAGTCACATACATGGAAATCAAGAAAGTTCTCTGTCTGATTTCTATAAAAAACTGGGAATAAAATTCACTGAAACTCTCTAGTTATTAAAACACATTCTTTTACATCAACATTTTCAACTATTTTTATGTGTGTTAAATACGAATTAATGGCAATATTATTTACTTCAACTTCTTTCCTACTTTTGAACAACTAATAACAGACAGAAGTAACAGAATCAAACAAAGACCAACATTTAGAAAGAGAATCAACTGTCCCACTAGATGAGGTAATTCTAGACTAATTTACAACTTGAAATGATAAGTGCCATGGAATTTCTTTTATAAGAAGACACAAAATTTGGAGTTGAAAGATCTGGTTTGGCGTTTTCACTTACTAGCTGCATGACATACAGCAGTTACTTTACCTCTAAGCCTTATGCCCTTAACTATGAAATGGTGTAGGAGTAAAATCAGTTATTGCCCATAAAAGTGGATAACACACAGTAGGTATTTTGAATATCAGTCTTTTTCATTGGTAGGCTAATTCCTTTATCCTTTCTCATAGGCCTTACTAGTCAAAGCAGTAAGTGTGGGGCTTTATTTGTAACTTTCCAGCTAATGTTCTACTTTTTATCTATTTTGGAAAATAATGTGATGAATACAAATGAATACAAATGAGCTAAATATATTGGTGATGTAGAACATGAATAAACCTCCATTTTATTTGTCAATGGGGACAAATTTTTTCTAATGAGTCACAGAGCTAGCAACGGTGTGAGAAAAACATTTATCCTATTTTCCTAAATACAATCTAGAATCTATTTTATGGTTTCTTCAAGCTGCTTTAAAAATTTCACATCTGTACCACTCTCCTATAAAGGGTCCCAGATGATTATTATTTTTATTTTAAAACTCTCACGTGGTGCAAAATAATCTAGAAATTCTAATCGTACTCCATATGAGCCTAACATGATCAAGTAGAAAAAGTATAGCCTAAAGGTTAAGAATGTAGATTTTAGAGTAGGGATCAGCAAACTTTTTCTGTAAAAGGCCTGAGTCTAAATATTTTGGGCTTGAGGGTCATCTAGTCTCACTAACACTCAACTCTGTCATAGCACAGAAGTCATAGAAAATATATAAACAAGTATTGTCATAAAATATTCTTTTCATTCTTCTGAACCGTTTAAAAATGTAACCATTATTCTCTAACTCACCTGTTGTTCAAAAACAGAAGGTGAGCCAGACAGGCCTGTGGGCCAGTTTCCAGACCCCTGTGCCAGAGTCACACTGTTTGAACTCAAATTCTGGCTTTTCCCTTTGTGGCCGTGTCATCCTGAGCAAATTAGTCTCCTCCCTCCACTGAGGGGTCTAAGTTGGAAGGATAACTGCATTCATGTGACTTTTAGGGGGTCTGAAAGAGGAATACATGAAAGTGCATAGCATTATGCATGGAGGGCTGCCCCACATGGCAGCTCCCCTCCCATTCAAGCATCTTATTTTCATAGGCATCATGTACCCTGGAAACACAAGATCCTTGAATCCTGACAGACTTGCACCCAAATCCTGATGGCTAACTGTTAACTGTGTTTCAGTTCACTAAGGTGTCACAAGGAGGCTGCAAGTTACCTGCACTTCAGGACTGATGTGAGAACCTGGTTCTCAGACTACATACTGAATGTTTTACTGAGTCTCTGGCATAAACAAGATGTTTAAAAAGTCTTGGTTACTGTTCTTTTATGCTAAACTCTTTTTCCTAATCTCCATAGGGTGTAGGTAGTTGATATACTTTCTATGTCTGTACCACTTATAACATGTGTCTGCCTCTGTGTGTATCTCCTGTCAAGCTCTGTACTGAGAACAAAGCACTCATATTCAAACACAACCCATGGTTATTGTTGGGAATTCTTGAGTTCTCATGTATACGTGGTTCCTAATCTGGACAACGGATCACTTCTAGGAGCCAAATCTCTCAACAAGGAGAAGTATCATGCATCACCATCTTACTGTCCATCCCCTCCACTTGGCTGTGATATCAGAAGAGAATAAAACACTGGCCCGTTTGGGGGTACAGATCACTAATACTACAGAGAATAGAAGCTTTGCCTACGTTGGGAAGAAATGAGTAAAAGGAAGACTCAAGGACAAGAGAGTCTAAGAAAGAGGGAGGGAGATGTTCTGCCTGGTTTTTGAGATTAGTAGGAAAACCAGATTGAGGCACCCAAAGAGTGACGTTGGCTCCAAAGGGGGGTGATGATACTTCCCACATTATGCCTGAAAGTAAGCAACAAACTCCAGCTGGTGATTTGAAGGAGTCACTGGATCTAATCCGGGCAAAAGGAGCCCAGTGAAGAATCCAGGGGAAGACTTGGAAGCACGGCGGTGAAAACAGACCCGAAGTCTTGTGGTCTAGTGGAAGTTCAGGGGTGAGAAAATGGGACACTGTGGATGTTCAGACTGTACATAAACTTGCAGATCGCATGCGTGCTGGTGGTGTTTCCTGTTATTGAAAATCTTTAGGGAACGTTTTAAGATGAGTACTGCATTTGCAGAGCAATGCAAAACTGCAGGGGGCGCTATTCAGACCCCTGTCTTGTAGTCTCACATGAATGGCACCTGCTAGAGCTTTGCTGAGCACAGCCTGGAAGGCCTGAGCGTTAGCAAGTTAACAGCTGCCTTTCCTGCAGAGTGAACTGTCGTGTGTGTGTGTGTGTGTGTGTGTGTGTGTGTGTGTGTGTGATGTTGGAGCAGAAACCTTAATGCTAAATAAAGCATGATGCCTCCCAAATGTAACTCAGTTTCTTGGTGCCAAGGCCTTATCAAGACAAGGATTATACAAACTATATCTTCTTGTGAGGGTCTTGGTCTCCACAAAATACAAAGCACGCCCTGTAACAGTTGAGGCAAAAAGTCTCTGGGTATTCCAACTACTACTGATCAAAACACACACACACACTTACACACACACACAAATATATAATTATACCAAATATATGCAGACATTTTATGAAATAAATACAGTAGGTGCTGCCTTTCCCAAAGCCATCCAGCCAACACTGCTGATTGTTGAAGCACTGCTCAGTACAATCCATATGCCCAATATGAAGGCTGTAAGAATTTTTCAAGTTATGCCTTTACAAGGTAGTACTTAGTATTTACACTATTGGAATATCTGAGACTGGAGGAAGCTTTATATGGTCAAGAAGAATTTCAAATCAAAAGCGTCATTTCAAAGTATATATTTGCAATTCCTGACAATGTGGTTTACTCGAAGTATCACTTTTCATAGGCACTGAATTCATAATAAACACCTGTGAATATACAAACAATACACCTCATTTTAAATCACTGGCGTGTACATACACCCAACCTATGACAAGAGCACAAATATTTTATGGGAGAAAATAACATAAGTATCTTAAACGTAGACATACAATTTTGTGCTAACTTTAGTTCCACGTCATGGACATAAATATTGTCTGAATCTGTCACCTATCAATGCGGGAGCCCAAGAAACAAAAGGACTTCCAGACTAGATGGGAATGCCTATTCTAGAGGATAATGATTACACGGAACTTTCAAGTCCACATCAGTAAAACACACCACCTTCCAAAAGCCACGCAGCAAGCCAATGATTTTGGAAGCAGAATCTTACACATGAAGGGCAAGTTATTACATATAGTGAATACACACACCACATTCAGGAATCAGGAAGAAAGCTATCATTCTTAGAAACCCTTAGGAGGAAAACAGATGTCAAAAACAATGACAGCTAGGCCAATCTACTACATGTTCAAGAAGCAGTACCTATGAAGACTTTGCCCTTGAATAGCCTACTATAGCATGATGGGATAAAAAGATGTCTAGGCTGGGAGCAAGCAGACAAGTCTATGGCCCCACTATGCTACTGATATACTATGGGACCTCTGGTAAGTCACTTAACCTCTCTGTGCCTCAGTTTCCTTATCTGTAAAACAATGGATTGGATTTTTATGGGCCCCTGCTCTAACATTCTGTAACTCTCTTTTATCTCCTCAAATCTTCTTTCACATTAGCATTTGATTTCAAGAGCTAAGAATAAAGTCCAAACACTTACGTTAGCACTAAATTCTCCATATTCTGACTACAGCCTTTGTCTTCATCCTTATCTTGGTCTGTTCCTGAAACAACATCAATATCCCATTCGGATCCTCTTTTTCTCTCACTCTTCTGTTTTTCTTCTGTTGACTTCAGCTGAACTGTCTTTTACTCCATTCTATCATTTTCCAAAGCCACCTCTGGGTTACAGTTCTATATATCTGTCATCACTATAAGCTATAAGCCCCTCGAAGTCAGAGGCTGGGCCTTATGCAGGGTTTGTGCAGTAACCAGCAACACTTTGCCCAAAATATATCCTTGAGAGTGAGTGGTGATTCTGGTCTTGGTAAAACGACAAAAGGTCTGGTTTTACTTTAATCAATGATATATTTTGTTAACAATCAAAACCAAGTGAGCCTTAAGAAAACTCAGTTCCTCTCACCATTGTTGGAATGAATGCCTTTGAAAAGGAGTGAGAATTAAATGACATTTCAGATCATTATAAATGGTTTCTTTATCTTTAAACACAGACTAGCCAGGATTCACAATTTTCAAAGCAAGAAAGGTTCAGGTAAACAAAATAAATGTTACCAGACTAATTATCCACAGACTGCAAGGCAACTTTTAATGAATTATGTTGTCAAGTGATTAAAACACCTAATGGCTGGAATAAGGTTAAATAGTTTCTAAGGTGGAACATATAATGTACTCACCATTGAAATGTGTCAGAATTTGCCTTTATTCAATGTCGAAGAAAAATTGGTCTCCTGTTTGAGTTAGACTACTCTATTTCCCATGTAAAAAAGCTTTACTTTGAAATTACCAAGAGAATAACCACTCCATGCCTATTAGTCTTAACAGAAATCTTGGCTCTGTATTTTAAGACTGTTACACATTCTCCTACAGAGAAGCACACATCAATAGAAGATGTATCACTGTAGGTCTTCCTTTTCTTTTACAGGTTAGACAATAATTTTTTGAGAGCCTCCCCTCCCCACCCTCAAGTCTCTAGGTGACTTTTTCTGCTTGCAGATCTTGTGTGCAGGCCCCAGGATGGTGGCTGGGGACGGGGGCATAGCATACTGCTCCATGAGACCCATAAGGTAGCTGTAACTGTCCTCCTTGGGCTGTGTAAACATAGCCAGCAGATTCATCTCCTCGTCTGGCGCCTTCACCCGGGCCACCTTCTCGGCCTCCACAGTTCTCCTGCAGGATCTGGAACTGTTCCAGAGAGGCCCGTTGCAGACACTGAACCACCAGCCAGCTGCACTTGTTGTCCTGGATGTCAGTGCCGATCTTGCCCATCACACTGGGGTCCCCAAAGAGATCAAGGTTATCATCCTAAATCTGAAAGAACTCTCCCATCTCCAGAAGGATCTTCTTGGCATTGGTATGCTCCCTTCTTCCCGTCAATGCCCACCACATACATGGCAGCAGCTATAGGAAGATAGAAGGAGTAGAAAGCTGTCTTGTATTTGACAATAGATCTGTACCTCTTTTCAGTGAATCTGCCAAGATCCACACTGTCCTAGGGGACTGTGATGAGGTCCAGGGTCTGTCCGACCTCAGTCTGATAAGGACTCTGTAGGAAAAGCTCGGTCAGGTTCAGGTAATAGGGCTGCTCCCAGCAGCAGAGCTTCGGCAGGTGGTAGATACATGCTTCCAGGAGGAAAGCATCATGAATGGCAGCCAAACCTATGCCTGGCTTCTGATACCAGCAGATCTGCCCCCGTCGGGTGAAGAATGCATCCATGAGGTCGTCTGACACCAGGAAGAAGGCTTGGAGCAGTTCCACCCACCAACCCTCAGTCATGGCCCACTGGAGACCATCAGCATCTTGCTTCCTGGGCTCCAACAGCTCCCAGAATGCTACTAGCACCGTCAAACCCCGATGGTACCTGCCTCGGATGGCATAGTACTCCAGGACCTCCTTGAGTCGGGCAATAGCATCTCCTGTCTCTGGGTGCCCAGTGTCCTCCTCAGTCAGCACCTTGACAATCTGGGATAAGTGCTGGATGAAATCCTGCCTTTCTGCATAAATGTCCAATTTCTGGTCTCCATCTATTCGGAGGGAGGACTAAAATACTCTGTTCCTGGATGCTGGTTGCTGATTGTCACTGTAGGTCTTAATCTGCCTTTGTTACGCCCTCTGTGCATCACCAACTATGATTTCTGTGATTTCAGAGAACTTCCTTTGCATTTCCCCATCCCTAACTCTGCATACCTTTTTAGCTCAGAAAGATATTAAAGATTAAAATATTTGATATGAAACTAGAAAGTGATACAGCAGTACAACCTTTAAAAAGGCAGACATTTTTTTTTAATTTCCCAAACAAATAGAAGAAAATGGCAAGTAAATTGTGAGCCTTCGAGGAATTGGGCTAGAAGTTTGAGGTTTCACAGTCCTAAATGGTCAAGTAAGAGTAGGAGGCACAGATGATCCGTTATAAAGTGGTTCACCATAGCAATGTGAGTTAGTACTGAATGGCTGACACAAACATTTGCTCTTAGCAGTCAACTTTGAGATCTCAAATGAAAAGTAATACAATGGCATCCAATCCCAAAGAAGCACATTTAACTTACAAAATATACAAACTCAGCATGAATGTAGAGAAAGTAAACAAATAAGAAAACACTTTAAAAGACAGGGAAAAGGTAACTTGACTATTCAGTTGGAATGGTGTCAAGATAAGCTTTTGGAAGGGCTGGGGGGAGGGACAGATTGGGAGTTTGGCATTGACATGTACACACTGCTATATTTAAAATGGATAACTGACAAGGACCTACTATATAGCACAGGGAACTCTGCTCAATATTCTGTAATAACCTAAACGGGAAAAGAACTTGAAAAAGAATAGATACATGTATATGTAAAAAGTAAGATAAGCTTTTAAAAAGAATATATTGTGGCCCCAAACATAAGGCAAGTATTTCATCCGAGGCTCAATTCAAGAGTCAGTTACCTGTTCAATGCCGGGGAAAATCTGACTGTGTTAGTAAAAAAACAGTGTGCAGTAGACTTACTTCATAGGGGACAGTGGTAGGTAGTTTTGACCACATGCAAATTTAACCTTAGCACAGAATTGCTGAATAATGGATGATGGTTTTTAATGTCCTATGTTTGGAATATCCCCTTCGTTAACTCTCACTCGAGTGTCAAGCAATTATTCCGTGGAATCTTGAGGGCTCCAGGGGTGTCTTCATCTCCCCCAACATCTATGAAACACAGAGTGCTAATAACTCTTCTTCTCCCTTATGGATCTGACCCATTTAAGATGCAGATAGAGATAAAGACCGTGGAATATTTGTGCCAGAACTGGAAACAGAATTGGAGATGTGGCCCCAAACCTTTGTATCATAAAATGAGGAAACTGAGACCCAAAGAAGTTCAGGGATTTGGTCCAGGTCAAAACTTGCATGGTGAGTCACTTGGGAAATCTCAAGACAGCAAATACAGGTCTTTTTTCATTTCCTAGATGGGCTTCATCCTAAAACGTGAGATGGAACAAATTGGATGCTAGTCATCTCACTGCAGATTTATCTGTGGTCAAAGCAGAAATTTCAAAGGTTTCAAAGGCTCTACAACTATCTTATACCTGAGCTGGAAAGTTCTTCTGATCCACTTACCGTTATCAAAGTTTAGTATATCTATTTTTCTTGGAATGCAGTTTATTTAAAGGGAGAGCTGGTATTATTTTTCACATCATAGGCGTTTTTACAAGGCATTATGGATGTTCTCTGAAACCTTTACTGCAGTTATGTTGATGATTGGAAATGCCAAAAAAATTACCCTCCATACACAAACACACATGCACTAATTCTAATTAGTCAATTATAGTTCAAGTGGAAGTGATGAAACATTTCATCATCTTTTTTTCCCAGGAAACTAGAATATATTTTGGCTATATAAAACACTTTTTAAATTTAATTTCTCATGTAGAAATGTAATTTTCTATGTAGATGAACATAGCCCCATTTGGAAGGCAGATAGATAAGAACTCTGAGGAATTCATTGAAGCATTGAGGCTATGAAGATCTACTCAAGTTGCTTGGATACATGTCCTATAATAACGGGATGCTAGTGTTATTTTTTCCTATAATACTTAGAACCTAGGTAAGTACTAATTATTTAATATCTACATATTTTTTAGAAGTTGCAGTCCATGTAGACATTACTAATATTAGCTGAAAAATGAGATTAAACTTTATTTGAGAATTTTATGCATTAGACCCCAGAAGACTTGTGAAAATGTAACAAAGATAATTGAGAAGACAGAGGCAGGGATGATCCAGGTTTTGGAAGTCCTAAAGCTTTTTAAAATCAAGAGGAATTTTGTAAGAAAAAATATAAATACATTAGGACTAAAGATGAAGATTCATTTAGGCTGAGAATAATCACAAAAATGACAAACTGTAAAAAGTTGACAAACACAAACGTCATAAAATCCAGAATAATAACAATGGCTGACATACCCTTTGTGATACTTTACACGGACACTTGGCTGCCTCAGTCTGTTTCAGTGCTCCTTTCTCCTCCCCGGAGAGAGAAACTAGAGAAAGCCCATGCGCAGCAGCGAAGACCCAACACAGCCAAAAATAAATAAATAAAATAAATAAATTTATTTTTAAAAAAAGGCACTACTTCCTTTCAGATGGATTCATGGGGGCAGCACCAACAGGACAGAGGTGCAGAGGAGACATTATGCAGGAAACAAATGACAGGGTTTATCACCTGTGGACTGAGGGGTCTGGTGTGTGGCCTCGGTCCATGTCAACTTGATACCCCTGCTGTTTTATGGTCAGTCACGGATAATGTTGCCAGCCAGGAATGAGTGTGGCTGAAAAAAATCAATGGCCTCTGTGTAGCCAGGCCTTCCCTTTGCAGTCTTATCCATTTTGGATACCTTGTTGAGACAGTTCACCTCTTGGGCCTTGTGATGTCTGAAACACCCTTCCATGCTTTCCTACAAACCACCAATCTTCCTCCTGGCTAAAGCACTGCTTAATGTGATATGTCAGCCGTTACTTTTGAAGGCCATTCATGAGTTCCAGGAAGAAACTAAACCAAAATGGTCCAGGCATGGTCCCTGCCCACCGTGCTAAGCCAGGAAGCTGGGTGGTGATGCAGCTTGGAGGCTGGACTTCAGCTGGGGCTTAAGAAAAAGCTCTCGTGCATCCTGTATGTGCCAGCATCTATGCTGGCACCACAACGAAAACCAGCAATGTGTAAGACACCCTTGCCCTCATTAAACTCCACATTCTATGAGGACAGAGGCTCATAAAAATATACAATATTTATGAGGGCAAAGGATGAGAACAAATAGAAAATTTTAATATAAAATGATGGATTTTAAGACCAAGAAATGCATGGGGAGTTGCCTAGCTCCGTGGTCCTGCTGGGAATCGCTCCTGACACAGGCTACCAGAGGCCCATGAGAGAGAGGCCTTGATTATTAAGAAAACTGGATGTGACATCTGTGGGCCTTTGAAACCTCATCCACTCTAGTGAAGCCAGAGAAGGGTCTCCCAGAGCATTTTGTGGTCACTTTTGGAGCTTTCTACCTTTTTATGCTAGGAGTAAAATCACAGCAAGTCAGGATGCCTGAGTTCTCAGGCTGACCATCGGTTTCTTCCATGAGCGTCGATGATGGCTACTCCAATAGCTAAATGACAGTGGAAATAAGTCAAATGAGGCCTCTCAGTGTCTCAGCAGAAGGGATCTGGTTTCATCTTGTATGTGGAAAATGCTCTGAGCTCCAGGAAGGGAGGGACGGCAAGTTCCCTCCACCCGCGCCCTGCCGCCCCCAGGAATTGCAATCATCATAAACGTGACATCTGGCTAAAGGTCCCAGGTGTAGGGCACTACAAGAAAGCTATGTCGTGGTGTTCAAGAAAATAGTTTAAGATATGTTATGCCCTCCTCCCACCTGCCTTACTCCAATGTATGAAAGGCATGCACCTCTATGACTAAAGCAACTGATAAAGAAAAATGAGAACGCTATACCCATTTTTTCCAGCTGCTGTTATGCTCCAAGTACTGCTGTTCTAGGTGTATAGAATAAATCAGAGAAGGAAACAGACCAAGAGCCCCTCGTTGGGCTTACATTCCAGTGTCAGCGTTGGGGGAAGACAAATGACAAAACTAGTAAATAAGCAAATTACCAAGTATGTTAGAAGGTGGTGAGTACTGCAGAAAAACAATAAATCAGGGAGATTGGGGGGCAGGGTGGGAAAGAGGGGAGATGACGTGATTTTAAGGGGTATGATCAGGGGAGGGAGGCATTACTGAGAAAAGTATATTTGAAGACAGACTTGAGAAGGGGGCAGTTCATGAGCCCTGTGGACAGTTGGGGTGCAAGGATGTTCCAGGCAGAAGGAACAGACAATGCAAAGGCCTTAGGGCAGAGACACACCCAAGTATTCACAGGACAGCAACAAGGGCAGCGTGATGTCTCACAGGGGGCAAGGGAGAGCATAGTAGTGCTGTGACTTGAATTGTGTCTCACCAAAATGCATACGCTGAAGTCCTAACTCCCAGTACTTCACAGTGTGGCCTTTCTGGGAACCAGAGCCACTGCGGATGTAACTAATTAAGATGAGGTCATACTGGAGTATGATGGGCCCCTCGCCCACTAGGACTGGTGTTCTTATAAAAAAGGAGAAATTTGGACACACAGACAGACATGCACACAGTGAGGCTGCCAGATGAAGACTGGCGTGATGCTGGCACATGTCAAGGTCCCAACAGAGTCTAGGAGACAGGACTGGAATAGATCCTTCCCTGATGACTTCAAAGGGAACACAGTCCTGCTGACACCTTGATCTCAGACTTCTAGTCTCCAAAACTGTGACACAATACATGCCTGTGGTTTAAGCCACTCAGCTTGTGGTACTGGGTTCTGGAAGCTCTAGCAAAGTAATAGGCAATTAGGCCAAAGCGAGAGTAAAGGGGCAGATGATAAAAGGCCTTAATGCAAGGACATTGGGGGTGAGGTCATTATAGCATCCTGAGTAGAGGAGTGAAATGATCTGCCCAAAGGCTGAGTTCCAGAGCACTGCAGTTTTATGAAGTCTCAGAAAAGAGGAGCTGAGAAGGAGCCACCAGTGACAGGAGAATGTGCAGCGGGGAAAGCCCATGGCACTTTTCTATCTAAAAACATAGTCAGATGGTATGGCACAAGCAGCTCAATGTGGGTGGATCGGGGACAGTCACTGAAGAAGGAGGACAAAAAAGTCCATCAACTTCCTCCAAGGCATATGCGAGCCAGTGAAGCCTAAAAAAATCTTTTAAGTCCATGGGCTTCCCCATGGTTAGTGGAATTTGACTTTTTTTTTCTTCTAAATTTGACATTTATTTATCAGAAGAAAAAAAAAGAAGATAAATGGTAAAAATCCTGGTTTCGGTGTGTAGGTCTTCTATTTGTGCTGAGTAAAACTATTATGAATCACTCAACAGGGCTCTTGAAGGTGAATCAGAAACGCCAAGGGTCTCAGAATCTAGTTTAGAGATTCATTCAGAAAACAGCTAATTCACTCAACTCCAGTGACTCCTAACACACATGGCACAGATTCTTAAAAGGGAGTCCTTAACCTCACTTTGCAGAAACTCTGCTTCCCTAACTCCCCATCTGTACAGCCTCATGCAAAGGGGAGATTCCTGGTTAAAGCCACAGCCCTAAGCTGAATACATAAGGTGACTGAATGTCAACCCAGAAATCCCATCCTGACAGACACACAGAACAACTTAAATACTCCCAGCTCCTGTCATTCAAAAGTCTCCATAGCCCTAATAGACCAGACTGGCCCAGCCTGTTCCCTGCAAGCCCTGACACTGAAGCCAGTCAGCCTGGATTAGAATCCTAGCTGGGCAGCTCACTACCTAAGGATCTCGAACTTGCTTGAACTTGAATGGCCTTGGGCTTCGATGTACGTAACCGTAAAACAGGGATGACAACAGAACCGACTTTAGAGTATTGTAATAAGGATTCACCAAGTTAATATTTGTACTGAACCTAGAACATGCCTGGCACTCAGTAAAAATTATATAGGAATCTGTTAAACCCATAAACAAACAAGTACGTATTTTTCCCGGAAGAAGATTTTGATGAACAAACCAAAAAATAAAAAGGGCTAGAAAAGAAAAGTCTTCATACAGTAAAGAGAAACTTTTCAAGGTTTTAAAATATTTGCCTCCAGAAAACAATGTGTACATCAATCACAACGACTCCTGGTTATGCAGGTGCGCTCACCTGCTCACAAAATCCTCACCTACTTTAAAAGTTTGGACTTGACAGATTTTTATAAACTGTAGAAATGGAAGGTGATATTTCTCAAGCCACATTAGCTAAATAAACTGAAATAGAACACTTTTCAACAAAAGCAGATGATTTCCCCCAACATGAATTAGCAGTGATGATAAGTGTACACAAGCCAAATGATTTGCCTTTTCAGGGGACGGAAGGTGCTGGGACCACAGGAATCTGTCATCCTGTCCTCACGGCAACCTCAGGAGGCGTGGCCTGCTGTCACTCTCTATTTAAACCTGAAGATATGACCTCAGAGACGTTAAGTGTCTTCTTTACCCTCACACAGCTATGCGTGATGGAAAAGCAGAGCTGGAGCTCTTTACCACACTGCCTTGCTCACCCCAAAGCCTTCCTTCAGCCTCTGCTCAACCTGCCCTGTAACTCTGGTTCCTCCTCCCTTCCCGGGCTCCCCACACCTGGCCTGCTGCCCGCTACTGCCATCCCCGGGGCCCAGCGGAAAAATCAATCCTGCTGAGATAACGGTTTCCTTGAGAACAGCACTCTGACTGCTGGGGAAACTGCGGAGAACACAAAAGGGGTTCCTGTTGTATCTGGGGCTTTGTACTTCCTGGACGGAGAAGCATTTCTGTTCCACTGGGGGAAAAGAGGTTCTACAAAAGGGCACGTCCATGAAGGTGGCAGGTAAACTAACACACTTTACTGGTCTGGGGAATTATGATGATTGTTAAAAATTTTGAGGCTGTCAGTGACAATTACTCATCTTCCTGAAGTTAAAAACCTCCTGTGGTGAGAGGGGTGGGGATCGTGGATCTGCAAATTCATCAAGACTGCTGGTAAATATTGACCATCATTGGGAATTTCTATTACGAATATCTGCCCTTTCAACTCAATGCAGCACCACTTGAATTTCATCCAAAGTTACCTGCATAAAGTAAACAAGCTTCATCACCCATGTAGACGGAGGCCAGCCCGCCTCAGCTGGTGCTACAACTTCTTTCTATTTTTTTCTCCCTCATTCCCTGCCTACAATGGAGAAAACTGGCTCAAAGAGCCAGCCAGCTAAAGGAAGGGGCAAATTTTGATGGGAAAGTGATAATTCAAGCTGTTCTGTGAACGATGGGTAGATCCAGCAGGTTCATTCAACACGGACAAATTTTATTAGCAAAACTGCTCCTTCAAATTACCAGAGGAACTAGGTTTCTGAACCCAAAAATGGTTCATTCCAAGCATGCCCATTATTCTAAATTTCTATTATTTTCTCAATTCCCAGTTGGATTCTGCTGCCTTCAAAGGCGGCATTGCTATTTGCAGTTGCTGACACTCGCTGGCGATGACTCATAATTTCATCTAACGGTGGGACAACTAAAAATGTGACTGAATTAGCAACAGCTATACTCCATCCAGCCACAAAGGAAAGGCGGCAAAGCTGGCGTGGAACCACCTTCTGAAGGGGGGTACACAGCCTCTCTGAAGAAAGGAGAGCTACCAATAAGAACGCCCATCCCTTATTTATTAGTTTGTTTTTTGAGGCAGGGAGAGAAGAAGTTGTGTAACTGTCAAGTAATTGCTACCAAATGGAAAAACAGGAGTCACTGGGGTCAACCAGGGAGCATTGACTAGGCTGAGAAACCCCCGACGGGATCTGTATATGGTAGTCAAACGACAAACCACAAAACCAAAATACACGGTGAGATCACAGAAAAGAGACAATTAAATCCAAGACGTGTTGAATTGTCTGCTGAATCTTTCACTCTGCGTTAGAGCACCTGAAAACGAAATGGGCTGAAACAAGCTGCTTTCACACCGTGTTGGCCTAATTACCTTTCCAGATTGACACATACAACCTTACCTGGAAATCTAGGTCCTCCTAGTTCTCCTGGGTCCCTGTAGCCTTCCAACTGCCTTCCGCTAGCATCCCACTTCATGCCAGTGTGCCCTGCCAGGAGTTATAAATAAACCTGCTGCTATGGCCCCCAGTAATAACCATGATTTCCCTAAAAGGCATGCAAGTGTCAAGTTGTCAACTTAGTGTCTGAACCTCAGTGAATGCCAGTGCACAATTCCCAGGGCGTGGAGAACTAGCCTACCCCAAATAAACATGCCTGGAGAAGAGGAGCATGATTTAGCTAAACAAGCAGACTCACTTCAGGGAACTGGGGTGGTAGAGCTCCAACCTGGATGCTGGCCCACACTCTCTGGGGAAGAGAAAGGAGGAAGAGATATGGCAGGAGGCGGTAACAGCAAAGGGTGTGTGAGCCTCCACGGAACAGATCATGGGCGTGTGGGCCTCCAGCGACAGTGGGCACAAGCCTTGGATATTGAACCAGTAATCACAAACTTCACCCTGGACCAATGACAGGCCATTGTCGAGACCAAAATGCTCAGCATAGAAGACACATTATGTTACAGAGAACATGCTGGAAGCGAGAGGTTCCCTCAAACATACGAAAGTGGTGGCGAAGAGGACAGGATTCATGGACCTCGAGATGATCACACTAAATGACGTAAGTCAGACAGAGAAAGAAAAATACCATATGATATCACTTACATGTGCAATCTTTTAAAATGATACAAATGAACTTATTTACAAAACAGAAACGGACTCACAGACATAGAAAACAAACTTATGGTTACCAAAAGGGAAAGGTTGGGGGAGGGATAAGTTACGAGTTTGAGGTTAAGCAGATGCACACTACTATATATAAAATAGATAAACAACAAGGTCCTACTGTATAGCACAGGGAACTATACTCAGTATTTTGTAATAACCTACAGTGGGAAAGAATCTGAAAAAACTGAATCATTTTGCTGCACACCTTAAACTAACACAACATTGTGAATCAACTATACTTCAATTAAAAAAAAAAGACACAGGATGTGGAGTCAGATAGACCTAGTACAATCACCAGCTTCATTATCTTCTAGCTCTGTGGCCTGGGTATATATTTGAGGTCAGGATGCCTCAATGCAGAGCTTGAGACAAGGATTAGGACATATCTAATTTATTGAGGGCTGACTCTCAAGTAAAGCCTATAAGAGAATGAGAGGAGGAGGAGGACTGAGAATGGGAAAGAGAGCTAAGAAAGGACCAGGTTTCTGGTGAAGCTTCACCTCAACCTGATCCACAGGGGCCTCTGGAGGGTGAACCTCACTGTAGAGTTGTCCTTGCCTGAGGTCACAGGAGCTGGCTTTCACGGGTTAGTCACTGCCTCTGGCTCACAGGTGGAGGGGAGGATCAGGGAGGGTGCTAACCTCCTGGGCAAAGCAGCTCCCGTTGCTGAGGGCCATTATTTGAGGAGGGAGCCTCTGTCAGCTCAGCAGCCAATGCTTGGAGCAGCCGTGGGATGGGCCGACAGCAGTCTGGGTCCAAGCCGGATATGGAAATCATACAGGCCATAAGCGCAATATAGATAATTACTAACTGTGATGAAAGAGTACCTGTGTAGTACCCTGGAGCTGAGGCAGATAATCTAAGGAAGATAAACTTGAAGACAGTGGGGTTCAGTTCACCAGAGAGCACAGAAGGATGTTGGTTTGGCTGCGATGGACAGGGGTTGGGCTGCCTGGCAAGCAAATGGCCTCCACTCTCGGGAGTGTGAGGTGCAAGTGGGGCCAGATGAGCAACTGATGCTGTGGGTGCGGGTGCAGGAAATATGCGGGCTGGCGAGAGGAGGGGAGGAGGGGAGTCACGTAGGGGCTCTGGTTTCAGGGTGAAGACAGCTGTGGGAAGGTTACGGTGAGACTAAGGTTGCAGGTTTACACAGCGACCGTGTCTGGGGCTCGATGCGTGGCGGGCAGGCTTCAGCAGCCGCCCTGACACTCAAACCTCCCTCCTCCAGGACCACTCTGCACGGGCAGGAGAGCATCTTCCTCCCGCAGAGCCCCCTGGCGCCCTCTACTGGAAGCCCGTTATCACGGAGCACGTGTCAAACAGCTCGCTCAGAGCCATGAGGCAGCAAATCAATAACTGACCTAGCAAAGTAAAGGGGATCTGGATGGGGCACCAACAAAAACCCACTCTGTACAGTTTTCTCCTCTAGAAAATAGGAGTAACATCTAGTATATTTTTGTGCAGATAAAATATTTCTTTCCAGTGCATGACATAGGATAAGTACTCAACGAAGGGTATCAATTGTTATTCATATTGTCATTACCGTGTGATGACAAACTATGGAAAGAAATGGTGGGTTGCTCCTCTCCACTGCTTTTAAAAGTGCCAAGCATCCAGGTTACCTCCAGCACTGCTAAGAAGAGGGCTAACTAGAGACCAGTCTGCCCAAAGCAGTAGATATGAGATTCTCCTTGGATTTCCTACCGAGTCATTTAGTCCCGGTAGGATCCCCTGGGAAGGAAAGTAAAGCTGTGCTCGCCTTTAGCAGATGAACAGAACAGACTGGTAAAACTAAGTCATGCTCCTAGAAGGTGCCATACTAACCAGTACCTTCTTGCTGTTAAACAAAGCTCACACGGTTTCTAGAGGGCATCCCTGGCTGTCTAAAGGTTTATCCTCACCTGTACCTCCTTCACCACTTTTAATCCATAGTTTATATTAAGAGGCCATTATCAAATTTATAGATACATAGATGGAAGGGAGAAGTAATATAGATAGATGTGGGATAAAAAGAACATTAAGAGGACACACGTTGCCCAATAGGAGCAAAACAATTATTTGTTGATTTTTTTTTAGTCCTATTAATTATATTGCCATGATGACAATGCTTTTTGAGCTTTAACTCTGTGCCAAGACTGTACTAAGCATGGGACCAGAGTCATTGAATCATCATAACAACCCTATGAAGTTGGTGTTACTGTTACTCTCATTTATGGGATGGGGAATGTCAAGGGAGAAAAAGGACTCAATCGACATCACACAGCTATGTGAGTAAATGCTAACCCAGATCTGTCTGCTTCCGGAGGCCATGCTCTTCATTATGACAGTGTATCTGAATCCGGGACATGTGGCCTTGAAGTGTGGCTTGCTCTGCCATTCCCTGGCTGTGTGAGCAAGTCACTTAACTCTCCAGGCTTCAATTTCCTCATGAGCAAAATAAGGACAATAGTAGCATTTCCCATAGGGCCACTGTAAGGATTAAGGGAAATAATACTGTAAAACACCTGGCAGGGTGATGGCTACGCAAGTGTTCAATACATAGTAACCGTGGCTAATATTAACAATCATCATAAATTAACTTAGGATGGGAAAAAATCCAGACTCAAAAAGATTTTGCCAACTTTGCCTCATGGCCCACACTAAAATTATGATATTTCTAGGAATAAAGGCAAATGCTTGCACAGGGATTCTAGAATCAACACGGTACAAGTATAAGACCAGGCTCAATGACAAAGTTAAAGGAGAAATTCATTTAACAAATATTTATCAGTTGTACCTACATTTTTGCAGACACCATGCCGCAGGCTGAGGACACTGAAGGAAACCACAAAAATAAAATAAAATCCCAGCTCTCATTGAGCTCATGCCTTTGTGGGATATGCAAAGGATGAAAAAACAAATAGGTAAAAGCAGAGTCTGTCAGATAGTGATAAATGCTATGAAGACAAATAAATCAGAGTATTGGGATAATATATGGGAGAGGGGGTGATCAGCAAAAGATTTTCTGATAAAAGGAGTCAGAGATGTGAGTGAGTGTGGGCATGTCAGAAGGAAGAGTGTTTTTTTTTTTTTCCTGTGTAAAAGTTTGGTTTATTTTTATAATTAATTGAAGACATATTTTTAATATTGAATAATCAGAAAAGTTTATACAATCGTCTAGAAAATGCTTACCTTTGTTTCTAAAATAATTTAGTTGATTTTTTCCTTATTCAAATTATCCCCCATGCTTAGTGACACCTACCTTCTCAGAATTTTAAACCTCATTTGTATCCCAAGAATAAGTACTGAGAAGACAGTCACTGTATGCTACCTTTTCATAGCATTGGTAAAGATGTGGTCTTGCCTTGAGTCAATTTTCAGGTTTACTACGGAATTCAGATATCAATTCATTATCAGCCTTCTATAAGCACAGATAATTCAGAATGGAGTGTATTAAGAGAAACAGTTTCAAAATGTTCTAAAAACCACAAAACTTTAGAAATAGGTCACAGATCATCGTTATAACCTTACAATCACCACCATTTTATAATTATCAGAACGTTGATCCTGAATTAAATGCTACCTCAGCCACCTACAAAGGATAACTAGGTAACCAATCTAATACTGACAGTGAAACTTTTCAATAACTGGTATACTTTCTTGAGGGAAGATGGTTTTAATTAGAGGGAACTGCAAGTCACAGGGCTGGAGGTGAGAGTTCTGGGGCCATGCTGGAGGGACAGGAGGGAGGTAGGGTACCTAGAAAAGACCGAGGGGAGGGGGAGGAGTAGGCGATAAAGTCAAAAAGAAAGCAGGGGGCTTCCCTGGTGGCGCAGTGGTTGAGAGTCCGCCTGCCAATGCAGGGGACGTGGGTTCGTGCCCCAGTCCGGGAAGATCCCACATGCCGCGGAGCTGCTGGGCCTGTGAGCCATGGCCGCTGAGCCTGCATGTCCGGAGCCTGTGCTCCGCAACGGGAGAGGCCACAACAGTGAGAGAGGCCCACATACCCTAAAAAAAGGAAAGCAGGGTCTTTCACATGACAGTGAGGAGCTTGCAGGCCATGGAGGGGATTTTGATTTATGTTCCAGCCACTGCGGGGAGAAGAGACTGTTGAGGAACATGGAGGGGCGGGGGGTAGTCGTCTGTGCAAGAAGCATGATAGCCTGAACTACAATGGGAGCAGTGGAGTTGGTAAGAATGTGTTGGATTCTGGAAGAAATTTTTAGTTTTAATTTTTATTTTTTAAGAAAAGTTTGATATATTTAACAGTGGTAAGAAACAAACTTCTGTTTATCAAAAGACATTATTCTTTTAAATTGAAGTATAGTTGATTTACAATATTGTATTAGTTTCCGGTGCACAGCAAAGTGATTCAGATATATATACATATCTGAATGTGTGTGTGTGTGTGTATTCTTTTTCAAATTCTTTCCATTTTATTTTTTTTAAAAATCTTTATTTTATATTGGAGCATAGTTGATAACAATGTTGTGTTCTTTTAAAATAGAGCCAATAGGGTAGCTGATGGTTTAGATAGGCAATGAAAGACAATGGGAAACACCAGGATGACTTCAGGTTACTGGCCAAAGCAACTGAAAAAATAGAGTCTCGTTTAATGACATGAAGATTAGGGGGTGGGAGGAGATTTTTGGTGGGAAGGTACAATCAAGATTTGGGTTTTGGGTATTAAATCTGGGATGCCTACTAGACATCCAAAAGAAGACATCCAGTAATTGGCTGTATATGGGTCTAGAGTTCAGAGGAGAGAGTTGGTCTAGAGATACAAAGGTGAAAGTCCTCAGTTTATAGATTTAAAACCCTGGAACTAATAGGATCACAGGAGTGCATGTGGATGGAAATGAGGACAGGTTTAAAAGGGAGTCCTAGAAAACTCTGCTGTTTAGAGCAACGGACAGGATTGAAAGGTTCTATTGGGTACAACAAAGGAAAATATGCTATTTAATTTTAAATGGAATGGATTGCTTCCAAAGAAAATGGGGTCCTGTTCCATGCTCACAAGGAGCCCCAGTTGACAGCAGTCAGAGATACTATAGGGGTCCCTCTATTGGATGGGAAGAAGGGGTAAGTGACCTCCAAGCTCAAAGCCAGATAATTGACTAGGAATCCAGAGAGATCTTTAGTTAACGGCCTACACTTAACATGCTCTGTGGCCTTAAGCGACTTGTGAAACTTGCTTAAGCCTTCAGCTTCCTCACTGACAAAATAAAGGAGCTGGATAAGATATTCTTTATAATTCTCTCCTGACATCTAAAAGTCTGTAATTACCGGCTATCCTTTTTTGTGCTATTTAACTCAGATGTTACACAACCCAGCTATAAAAAAAAATCCAAAGTGATTTAAGAAATCCAAAGGGTTGCTGATTTGCTCAAAATTAATTAATTAGATCCTTGGAATCTGACAAAGCAAAGCCTTCCCAGGTAGGTCCTGAGTTATCTTTGCCAGAGCACCTGTTCACACTTACATTCAGAGTTGATACAGCTATATTTCTGTGATAAGCCATGTCAGAGCAAGAAAATTTAGCTCAATTCAAACAATATGAGCTTTGACCATGAAAAAAGTACAGTACTGGATGCCTTGGGACATGGGAACAGGCCTTCTGGGCCCTTACAATCTAGTTCGTAGATGGCCAGAGAAACACTTCTAGTGAAGAGGAGAAAAAAATGACTACCCAGAAATATAGAGTGATGGATGCAGGAAATCCAAAGAGGAGATCGACCGTGTGTTGGAAAGGTGGACTTAGACAGAAAAAGCCAGTGTTCACATTGGGGCTGGGAGATGAATAGGGTTTCTAGGCACAAGGAATAATAGGAGCTTTGGAATCAAATAGGTCTGGGTTCCAAACCCAACTCTATTAACTACTAGCTGTGGGCCTTTGGTAAGATTCTTCACTCCTAAACTCAGGCTAATACCTTCCTGTTAGGGTAGTTGTGATGAAAAATGTGATAATCATATGGAAGATAATACCATACCTGGCATCTGAGAAGGAATTAATAAACCCTAGTTATTAACATGTGGGTAAAGAAAGTGGTCTTGGAATCCCAAGGAAGATACAACATGAATAAAGTTCATGAGTCCCATATTCCCTGACCTTGACCTGCTCGCAACCTTTCTTTCTCATCTTATTCTGGCTACTTTCCATCAGGACTGTCCTTGTTATCACATGGAGCTACTTACCAAGCCAAGTATAACTTATATTAAAACTCATGTTCTCCTACATTCATTCATACATCACCCAAACAAATTCTGCCCTATCTACCTAACACTTGTGCTATTATTTGCCTCTACTTTTCCTTAACTTATCCAAGTTCTCCCTTAAATACATTTATTTGATTAAAATATTTTATATCACGATTTTAAGTGGAAATCCAACATGACTTTCCATAAGATGAAGAGAACTAAAGTGTAGATGCAATCTGAAACCCATTTAACTGAATTACAGGTACTGTTGTCTGCCATCGTCTTTTGGGTCTGGGGCCCTACTGGCTATGTGTTAAAGAATGGGGGGAGGGAATGGTTAACTAGCAAGTGTGGACACAGGGGTTAAAGATGTGTTCACATCAAACTGAAGCCTTCTTCTCCTAAATAAAAGTACTGAAAGACAACTGGGAAGAGAAAACTTTCTCACTGTGTGGTTCAATATTACTTAATGTTACATGTGTATAGTGTGCATATCAGCAGGGGTACAGAGCCTTTGAGAACCACTGTCTTGGTTCCCACCAGCCTGCTTTTCTCTGCTTGTCACAATCCTTCATGACTTTCATTGCTCCCTCGAGCACCACCTCCTCCATGGAATCTCCCCTGTCAGAGGTAAGCTCTCGGCCTTTATATCAAAGTACTTGGGGTTCAGAAAACCCATTTGGAAATACATCACACACTTCCTCATGACCTCTGTTCTATGACTGTTATACTGGCAATCTGCTCTTGCTTTTTAAATTACTGTGTATGTTTTTTTTACACCCTCCCCAATATAAGTCATTGTGAATGCAGAATCTATATTTGCCACCCATGGTATCTCGCTCTGACACACCTTGAAAATGGTAGGTATGGGACAAAGTATGTAGAAAAGTGTGGTCAATGGAAGCATCAAGTATTATGGCCGTATTGGAGAATGGAGATAATCTAGATGAAGACTAAGAATATTGACATTAACTAGGTATTTTTGAAATAAAAATATTTGAATATTGGGTAGTAGGGAAACGTCTTGCTGAGACGATTTTGGTTGCATATGGCTGTGAAAGAGGAAGCTGTCAGCAGTAACAACAAAGTCATCATGTTTTGGGGGTCCAGCAGGAACGGGGCTCCATCCAGGTGCTGCTGTCCAAGGAATCTACTGCCAGAGTCTTGCCAAGGTCCTTTATTTGCATCTCTCGTTTGACTTTCTGGGAAACGTGAATCACTCCTCTTTGGACATGTGTTTTTCTTATTACTTTTTTTACCAATAGGTACATGAAACTCAACCTGCTGCAACATTAAAGCAGCCATTTCTCAACATGTCAGAACCCACTGCAGTGGAATTTCAGGAGTAGAAAGACAAGCTTGAAGAAAGCAACATGAAAAGCACTGTATTACACAAAAGAGGGTAAAGTATTCAAGTGAATCCTCTCTCCTCTTAGACTTCACATGAAATTGGAAGGACAATTGCATTACTTTCTACTAAGCCCTGTGTAATAATCAAGACATGAATTATCACAGAGCTAGGTGGATATAATTTCATTTTATGCATTTGGGTAGTGTCACTTTAGAGAAAATAAGATCATGGGAAAAGAAAGCAAGTAGAAGGAGAAAGGAATCATAATTGAGAGCCTAGTGCCAAGGCCATTCCTTGCCCCTTTCCCTTTTAAAAGCTGATGGCAAATCTCTTCACCCACAGAATGTAAGAGGTTTTCTGAAAAATGAAAGATACATTCTAAAAGGGACTTTTGTTAGAACAGGAAGAGATCTCAGAGATTGCCTAGTTCAAACTCCATACTGTACAGACAAAACAACAGAAGACCAGAAAGGAATGTAAAATATCCCAGATCACTCAGTCACTTTTGGCAAAGGGAGGTCTGGAATGCAGGTCTCCTGAGCCAAATCTCTAGCCTTGGCCTAAGCAGTGCTTCCCCCCAAGGGGAAAGTGCTTCCCCCCAAAGCTCTGAGCAGAGCTCAAAGTCTGAAGTCTTCCCTCCATTTCAGCCCAGGCTGTAGTAATAGTGAGAAACAGGAGTGTAGTGACACAGATGACAACTCATGAGATACCTGCAGCTCTTCCACTAGTGGTTCTGCGGGTCCTTAGCAAGCATGTCGTTCCATCTGTGACATCTCTCCTTGACACCTGGAGTGAACAGGCAGCACTTACTTCCCTCAGGTCTCATGCAACCATTGACAATGCATGTCCCTAAGCAAAGCTGCTTTTTGTTTGGAATCCAGTAGACAGTAGACAGGGCTGTGCTTTGTACTGAGAGCAGACGTGAGGACACAATCGTTTGTTTACTTCTGCAAGGGAATTTCAACCTCTTGGAGAATTTGAGACAGTTCACATGACTGGGTTGAATGTTTTTCATTGGAATAGCCAATCTCTGGGTAAGTGTTTAATAACCTCCTAAACTGCCAAAGGTTAAATTAGCTTTGCTTGCAGGAACACACTCTGTTTTCAAATGGTTGAAGTCTTTTCTTAAATATATCAGCTTTACCTTCTAGATGAATATACTTCCTTGACCTCAGGAAATATAATGACATTGTGCCCAAGACATACAAATTATTCCTCCTAAATGAAAAAAGCACATTTTAGTGATTTACTTTCATTTGTAAATGAACTTCGAAACACGGAAGATATTGGTTTGCTTGTGATGGCAATCACAATGAATCTTTTAAGTAAAAAAGGCATACTGCTTTAAATACCAAAGAAAAAGCTATTGACAAAATACCTAAGGTAAGGGGTTGTAAAAGTATAAATATAGGTACAAGGAACATATATTTTATTTTTAAATAAAGAAATAAATGTGTGTGTGTGTGTGTGTGTGTGTGTGTGTGTGTGTGTGTGTAAGTCTTTTCTTTAAGGAGCCATTTCCCTACTATTGCAAGTCTCAAAGGACTGAGTAAAAAAATTGCTTTGCCCAAAGCAGACCTGTGCTTCTAGTTCCTGAATAAGTATGGAAAAACACCCCTAAGGTCCAAAAAGGTTGAAGATCTCATGTTTCTTGTTCCCTTGCTTTAACCCTAAGTTCCTCCAAGTGGCAAATTCAATTCCCTTTTTCCCATCTCCCACTCATAAAAAAAGATTCTAGTACCAATTGGGAAAAACAAATTTGTCTTTGCGACTAGGATCAACTCCAAGTAAAACAGGAAGAAGACCACCTTCCCTATGAAGCCTCCTTTGACTTTCCTGGAGCCCACGGATCTCTCCAACCCTTAAACACCTTCTACATATGTGTGCAGCTCTAAAGTGTCCAGCACTGAATTGTTCTCTTATTGATTTCTATGTGGCTCTTGCAAACTTCTGAAAATAAGGATTGCAATTTCTACTTATTTATGGTTTGTTGTACTCAATAGTGTATCAATGCAGACAAGCATGTAAGTCAGATCAGCTTGATTGAGAATCACACATCACTTTTTTCAATCTTTCAAGTCCTTGAAAACATACGTCCAGAGAGAGTTAGGGTGTTAATTTAACTACAAAGAGAGAGTGAATTTATTCTTTGGTACACCCAGCAATTTTTTTAGTTCAAAAAGTTTAAATTAAATTTTAATTTATTTAATAAAATATTCACAGTATTTTATTTTATACTGAAAATGCACAATAGGAATAAAAATAATGACATCTGAAATATTAACTGTGAACTATCTGACAGTAAATACAAAAAATAAAATATTCCCTTATGAGTAAAAATGTAACGTAGAACTTTTCAAGCTAGTCAACTTTTGCACTGTTCCTTTCTTGCTACATTGACAAGAGGAATAAATGACTAATTTTCTTAAACTGCAATTGAATCTTGAGAAATTAATATCTGTAGCATTTCACATATAATTCTCTCAACTTGCAGTAAAAGCAGATAAACAGGCAAACAAGCTAGAGTTTTATTAAATTCACCTGTAACTATTTTCTTATCTTAAAAAATCTTAGTAGAATTGCCAGTTGATATTAAGTACACTGAATATCCTGAACTACCTGTAGAAAAAAATAATTTTGACATCCGTATCAATTACATTAAAATCTCATGCAAGACAACCTTCCCCCATCTTTGGTATCCAGAACACATCATGGTGGTGATGAGTATTATATGTACTTTTTTACATTTTTGATGAAAAAAGCCATTAGGTACATGAGACAGCTCTTCATAGCCTTGTAGACACAACTTGGCATACATCAGGGCATACAAATTGTCATTCATAAACTAAACGAGTCCATTTACACATTGGACTTGTTTTGCCACTGGCATAATTCAGCTATTTGTGCATATTGGTAGGAAAAGGGACATAAAAAAATACATCCCTGCAATGCATATTTCTGAGAGTCTCAAAATACTTCATAGACATCAACAGATTATTTTACTATATTACCATAAAGTAATTAAGGGAGAAGCATTAATAATCTCTACTTTCTTAGATATGAGTATTTGGATATAATACTGTAGCCAAAGATCATTTAAAATGTCCAGGAGTACTTCTCACTTCTTATTTGAATATGCCTTTCTGCAGCATCATTACAAAACAGCTTTCTTCTTGAAAGGCTTCTTTGGCAGATGTGATACCACATCTTCCTAGCTCACCTCTCACCCCTGATCATTCCTTGTCTTTGACTGTCTTCTCTCCTGTTGTCTACTCCTCTATTTCTTTATGTTCCCAAAGGTTCAATTGTTGGCCTCTTTGGTTACATCCTTATACACCTCCATCTTCACTTTAGCTGACACTCAAATGCTCCCTGCAAGACCAAACTTCTTCATGGAATTTAAGGTTTGTATATTCATCTGTCTGCCAGACCCGTCAGCCTGGATGTAACTCAGGTATCTTGAATCCCCATCTCAAAAACCACACCCAAGACTTCTCTCAGCACTCTCCTCCCCCATTTCTCTTTCTTACTGTGTTTTCCATCCAAATGTCTCCCAAATTATCTGCCATTATCTGTCTGGTTTCCCACTCTAATCTCCAACTCCATATTCAGTTCTGATTTTACCACTTGTCTTTCCCCCTGAAATTCACCTGTAAGCAGTTTTTGGCAGGAAAGAGCTCTCTGCAGGAGGCCCCTTTGTATTGTCACTAACCTTAAACAAGGCACCCCCATGCTCTACTCATCTCTGGCCCAAGCACACCTTTCCAATCTTTTGATCACACAATACCTTGTCTAACCTGTTGGTTCTTTCCGTACATCAAAATAGAAATGAAGGAAAGTAATTAACAGATGACCAGATCTCTTCCCTAGCTTCCCCTTCAGTAATCTCACAAACAAACTGTGTGAACAAGACAGCATCTAAAGAAAGATCACAGGACATCAACAAGCCTGTACACAGTGGGGAATGGTGATGACTCCAACCCCCAATCTCAGTGAGTAACTGAGATTACTTCCCTTTTTCTTTACAAAATTTTCATGGCTGAGCAGAATCCTGGGAGATGGTTTTGGGGGGATACTGAATCGACCATCTCCCCAGATTGCCAGCATTCTGATTAAAGGCAACTTTCCTTTCTACCAACATTTGCCTCTCTCGGGTACTGATTTTTGAGTGGCGAGCAACTGGACGTGAGTTTAGTAGCACACCCTCTGGGTGATTCAGCTAAAACTGAGGGTGATTTTAGCCCCCAGAGAACATTGGCAATATTTGAAGACATTTTTGGTTGTCACAGAGGGGTAATGTTACAGGTATCTAGAGGGTATAGACCAGAGATGTTGCTCAACATCCTATAACACACAAGACGTCTCCCCTACCACCTAACAACTAACTCCCTGGCTCAAATGTTAATAGTGCTGAGGTTGAGAAACCTGATCTAGATTAAAAACTGACCTTGACATTATCCCCCCAACTTAAAATCATTTCAAGGATGTCTCAAGACTCAAGCTTCTTGAAAGCCCATGAAAGTCCCTGCAGGGCAGACCCCAGCTATCAGCTCCAGCTTATCTCCTGCCCACCATGACTTCCTCTTCATGCTTTTGCAGCATCAGTTTGCTTACAATTCTCCACCATACATTTTACCACCTTTGTGCCTCTGCTCATACTTTCCCCACAACCAGGAATGCCCCTCCCTCCCTTCTCGTATGCGGTTAATTTTCATTCATTCTTTAAGACTTTTCCCAGAGGTCTTTCCTGACACTCTTCCCCATCTCCCCAATTCTCAGACCAGGGTCAGGTTAGATGCCCCTTCTCTGTCCTCCCAGAGCATCAGTGGGGTGGTTTTCAAATTATTATTATTACTATGTCCTCTTTGTTCATGTACAAGGTTGGTGTTTTATCAGGTTTCTCTGTACTCCTGTGCCTGGCTCATAAGTAATCAATAAAAATGTGTTTAGAGTTTGGGATTGGCATGTACACACTGCTATATTTAAAATGGATAACCAACAAGGGTCTACTGTATAGCACAGGGAACTCTGCTCAATATTCTATAACAACTAAAATGGGAAAAGAATTTGAAAAAGAATAGATACATGTATATGTACAACTGAATCACTTTGCTGTACACCTGAAACGATCACAACATTGTAAATCAACTATAATCCAATATAAAATAAAAAGTTAAAAAATATAATTCATTTAAAAAATTTTGTTTAAATGAAGTAGAAGAGTTAAGTAGAGACTGTATTTACCCAAGGATGAGCATTTTACTAGCATAAAGTGTAACTCTTTAAGATATGTTTCTAAGTTCTCAGAAAATAACACACCTTGCCCCAAAGTAGTAGTACATAAGCAGAAATCTCCTAGCCACACTGAAATATATCTATTGATTTGAATCCCTGCATTAAGCATCTTAAGATCAGGGTCAGGTTTTTGTATTCTTTGCCAAGGAATATATCAAAGAATATGACTCATTAACTATTAGTTGAATATATGAATAACCGAGTGGTGTGTGGGTAGGTGGATGGGTGGATCAATGAGTGGATGGATAGTTTAGACACTATATTCTCTTGATCTCTTTATGAACACCTAGTTATTAATAGGGCTAGGAAACACTTATTGTATCTCATTACTTGGTCTACTTGTATATATATTTGTCCTCCATTTCGACAAGCCTTAGGATGACCAAGTGCAAAGACTTGGGAGTATGTGAATGAATAGTTATTTTTTATTTTTTATTTTTTTGCTGTACGCGGGCCTCTCACTGCTGTGGCCTCTCCCGTTGCGGAGCACAGGCTCCGGACACACAGGCTCTGCGGCCATGGCTCGCGGGCCCAGCCGCTCCGCGGCATGTGGGATCTTCCGGGATCGGGGCACGAACCCGTGTCCCCTGCATCGGCAGGCGGACTCTCAACCACTGCACCACCAGGGAAGCCCAGTTCATTATTTTTGAAGTTCATAACATACCTTGATTTCATTCATGGTGCCTGAAGTGAAGATCTCTTCCAATTTTCCTTCCCAATTTGTTCTCTCAACCAATTTAAAATGTTTTGATTCAATACTTTAAAATTTATTTTGCCCAAAATACTTATTTTAAAAAGAAAGAAAACCTGACAACCACTTGCATGATGATAATGGGTTTTTTTTTAAAAATTGCCTTTAGAACTCTGTCTTTCTTTCTTTGTGGAATAGGGTGCCTTAGTTTAAAACTATCAATTTGCAATCTCAAGTCAGTTGGTAGTAGCCAGCTTTGAGGGCATCTGCCCTCTAAAATTGTCCCATTATAGAGAGGGATGAGCTCCACAGCAATGGTATCTGGTGGAATTTCGTTTCCAAGACAAATAATTATGACAAAGAGGAGAGACACAGGCAGAGTAACAGCCTCAGTCCACAGTAGAATCAAGTTCCTGGAATGCCCTCTCCTACCTTCTTTTATTTGGTTAATTTTCATATATTCTCTAAACATGAGCAGGGAGACCATATAATTTATCATGCAAATTGGAGTATATTTAACAGTCAATGGGAGCAATAAAAATAACTAAATTATATAATTTAAAAAATATTTAATTAACTACAGACTATTTGGTTTTAATATGTTGGTGAACCAATAAAAAGTTCTATTCAATAAATATTTTCAAAATAAAATTTTCTAAAAAATAAAAATAGCGCATTTCTTGTGTAGTAAACACCACCAAAATACTTCTTCATTTCCACATTCTGATAGTTGTACTGATTTTATCAGAGACTGTTTTTGATTGTAGAAAATATACACTGAAGTTGCTAGGAATTTTTTTTTAAAGGCTTGTAAAGCTCTATAAAATTTTACAGAAATAAGTTTAAAACATAAGCAGAAAAAATATTTACACACATATTTAGGGACTTTAAACAGGTTCTTATCCATAGCATTATTTGGAAAATGCATTTTTTTCAATATGGTCCTATTATTTCTTTTTTTTTTTTTTGTAAAATTACCTGCAAACTTCTTCAAAGACACATTTTATGAATAATACATAAGAAATCGTGGACATTTCAATTGGCTCTTTTTTTTTGGGTACACCATAAATTTTGTTTTAATTGAAGTATAGTTGATTTACAGTGTTTTGCCAATCTCTGCTGTACAGCAACGTGACTCAGTTTTACATATACACACATTATTTTTTTAATATTCTTTTCCATTATGGTTTACCCCAGGAGGTTGGATATAGTTCCCTGTGCTCTACAGTAGGTCTTTGTTATTAATCCATTCTAAATGTAATAATTTGCATCTACCAACCCCAAATTCCCAGTCCATCCCTCTCCTTTCCTCCCTCCCCCTGTGGCAACCACAACTGTTCTCTGTGTCTGTGAGTCTGTTTCTGTTTCATAGATAGGTTCATCTGTGCCATATTTTAGATTCCACATATAAGTTATACCATATGATATTTGTCTTTCTCTTTCTGACTTACTTCACTCAGTATGACAATCTCTAGGTCCATCCATGTTGCTACAAATGACATTATTTCATTCTTTTTTATGGCTGAGTAGTATCCCATTGGATATATATATACCACATCTTCTTTATCCATTCATCTCTTGATGGACACTTTGGTTGTTTCTATATCTTGGCTATTGTGAATAGTGCTGCTATGAACATAGTGGTGCATGTATCTTTTTGAATTATAGTTTTGTCCAGGTATATACCTAGCAGTGGGATTGCAGGATCGTGTGGTAGCTCTATTTTTAGTTTTCTAAGGAACCGCCATACTGTTTTCCATAGTGGTTGCACCAACTTACATTCCCACCAACAGTGCAAGAGGGTTCCCTTTGCTCTACACCCTCTCCAGCATTTGTTATTTGTAGACTTTATAATCATGGCCATTCTGACCAATGTGAGGTGGTACCTAACTGTAATTTTGATTTGCATTTCTCTAATAATTAGGCACACCATAAAATTTTTAAGTGAAAATGTATTCTCTCTATAAGTGCTAAGGTACCTGGCAAGCAAAAAGCAAATCATGCTACATGAAGTATAATCTCAATTTTAATATTTTTAAATTGAAACTTGAAAATATTCTTATAGATATTGGGGGGTTTGTGCCTTCATTTGTATAAAATATGTCTTTGCAAGACATTTTTATGTGATACATCAAGTGACATATATATATATACACTAATATGTATAAAATGGATAACTAATAAGAACCTGCTGTATAAAAAAATAAATTAAATAAAATTCAAAAATTCCAAAAAAAAGTCATCTCTATTATGATTCTTCTGAATGTATAGAAAAACTTAAATACTTCAAAATATATAAATATATTCAATCAAAGAGGAGTACCAAGAAAACATTTTTCCCATAACTTAAGATATTTCAAAATGCAATTACAAAAGTCCAAAATTAAGTCTTTTATACCAGTTGGGCTCTTGTTATTTAATTTGTTCAGTTTCTCCTTTTGTGAGGATCCAATTCAATATGTTCCTGTTTGCAAGCATTAACTGCAATAATTACAGTTTGTTGCATATCCAAAATATGAGTATTTTTGCCACTCCATTCTTTGAATACTTTGACTCTAAATTTGTAACTAATTTTGAACCAAATGCAAACAGAATTTGAAGTGTACTCTGGTGCTTTTTCAGCAAATATGCATCTTCTGGTGGTCACATGGTTAGTGACATGTCCATAGTCTCCATAATGGACTGGAAATATCAACAAACTTTTTGTGCAAGTTACATGTTTATTATCAACTTTTTAAAAGAAGTATAAATTTGTACCTAACATCTCATTAAATATTCATTTCATTCTTTTCTCTGTTATTGCTGTCAAAGGAGTTAATTCCAAAATAAAAATATTTTCTAAACCATGCATATAGTTGTACACTTAAACCATACAGTAAATGATAAAAATACTATAGACTACTCTCTATGGAATAGGATTGCTCATCCTCTATTTTCTGTACACATTTCCAAACCACAAGCAAAATTTCCCCCATTTCCTTCTAACCCCAATCACTGGTGTCCCAGCTTTGTGAGTCTGGCACAGAAGGAGGTAGCTGTGCCTAGTCCTTGAGGTCTGAAAGCTTTTTGTTTTATCAGCAAGCACAATACAGGCAGTCTTTGAAGAGAAGTTGAAGCTGGAAAGGGTTAGGAATAGAGAGATGGGCTGGTCATTGTCTTTCAACATTTAAGCACAAGTTAAAATGAGAAATCTCTTCTTTGCACCTGGGTCTCACAAACTAATAGACCTGATTATGGCAGAAGTGGCAAGCAAAACAAAAATCTGTCAAACTCAAGCCAGCTCATTTTCATAAAAAATAATAAAAGCATGTCCTTAAAAAAAAACCTGGATAGATGTTAAACCAGGATGAATGGCAGGACAACATGCAAAAGCAGGGACTGCCCCAGGCAAAATCAGGACACACGGTCACCCTTCTCATGAAGCCTGTTTGCACTTCCAGCCCCAACTCAGGAAAGACATTTCTTTTTTTTTTAACCGTTATCCTAACTCACTAATTTGGTGCAGGAGATATGTTAATGAAATTGATATTGTCAGTTTTTATCTTTAAAATTACTGATGAATCCATCCATCAAAGCCAATGGGTTGACCTCCCAGTTTGTTTTATTTTGTTTTTAGAATAGAGAGGAATTTTAATGAATTGTTTTCTGGGAAACATAAATTAACATACAATGGCCTTGTGTATTTACAATCAACTTGTTATTCCCCGAATAACAATGTAAGTGAAGCATTTAAAGGGAAAACAGAATGGAGCCTAGTGAAGAGAAAACTTGTGTTTTGATGTGGGAGAGTTCAGATATCCTGTACTTATTCTGTCTTGTACTGAGGACTCAATGGATAGTATTAGTATGGATAGCTCTCTTCAAGGCCCCAAGAGACTGCTGAATCAAGGTGTGTGGCCCAGGAGTGCTGACATAAAAACTGAGATTTGAATAAGGCATCCACTAAGGACAAACCAAGGGGAACTGTGCTAATTGTAGCAGCTGGTCAGGTGTTGTATTAAGAAATGTTAGAAAAGTTTATATTCAATTACCACCCCTCTGTCACTTACTAAAATCCTTTAACATTGCTAAACCAGTGTTCTTATCTGTATAAAAAAACATGCTAATATCCTCAGGGGAGAGAATATGAGATTAAATAATACAATGGCACATAATTGGCCCTTAAACAATATTTGTTGAATTTTAAATGTTGAAAACTAATTAAATGGAAACAAAGAATTGGAGAGGAATAAAATAAACACATTATGATAAAAATATTGTTAGCAGCAAATGCGTATCTAATAGACATTTTAAGAGAATAATTGTTAATTATATTTTCACTTACATACTTGAAAATATCCCAGTCTTTTGTTACTCCTAACCTAAGCGTACAAAGTTAATTAAATAGCACAGCTTTAGGGGTAAAATTTCACCAATGAAATTTCACTGTACAAGTTAATGGTTTGGGGAACTTCATGCCTCAAAGTTATTTGTTTATTTTTTGTTTTTTTGTTTTTAATTTATAGGCCAAACTACTGTTACTATAGACTATTATTAGTACATACTGCAGGGGTAAATCAAACCTGTAACAAAAATTAGTTGATAAAGATGAAGCTGAACTGACATTACTTTAAAAGTTTAAAAACCTCAAGTAAAATTGAAAATGATCATTAGCTAAATATAACACTTATTATACCCTGACAGTAAATCATTCTTCCAGAAAGGAAAAGAAATGGGAATCCCAACTGTCTGTAATACAAGCTTTGCAACTTTCCTTTGATGCCATACTGTTTAGATTTTCACTAAATTCTAAAAGCATGCATTTTTTTTCAGAATATAAAATTTTAGTAAATGTTATTCATTTAATAGATTATTATTAATTATTCCTGAATCATCTTTAAAAATAAATATCTAAAAATAAAAATCTACATGTTATTTGTGCTTACTATTTGATCTGTATGTATTTTTGAACCACATTTAGCAACTTCTCAAGATCGTCTTTTATGTCAAGCTGATCCTTGGGGGCTTTTTCTACTTTATTTATTTCTTCACTCATTTCCTCACCCATTTTTTGTTTTGTTTTTATTTTAATGTGGAAACTGATTTTTTTTTTAACTGAAGTATAGTTGATTTACAATGCTGTGCTAATTTCTGCTGTACAGCAAAGTGACTCAATTATACACACATAGACATTCTTTTTTTTAAGATTCTTTTTTATTATGGTTTATCCCAGGAGACTGGATATAGTTCCCCATGCTATAGACCAGGACCTTGTTGTTTATCTGTTCTAAATGTAATAGTTTGCAGCTACTAACCCCAAACTCCCAATCCATCCCTGTCCTTCCCCCCCTCCACCTTGGCAACCACAAGTCTGTTCTCTATGTCTGTAAGTCTGGTAAACTGATTTTATTTTTAATCCATTATTTGTATGTCTGAAAGAGGTCTCATACTAGTTTCTGGAATGATGTAAGAAATAAATTGATTAGGGCCTCCCTGGTGGCGCAGTGGTTGAGAGTCCGCCTGCCGATGCAGGGGATACAGGTTCGTGCCCCGGTCTGGGAGGATCCCATATGCCGCGGAGCGGCTGGGCCCATGAGCCATGGCCGCTGGGCCTGCGCATCCGGAGCCTGTGCTCCGCAACGGGAGAGGCCACAACAGTGAGAGGCCCACATAACGCAAAAAAAAAAAAAAAAAAAAGGAAAAAAAAAAAAAAAAAAAAAAGAAATAAATTGATTAATTAGTTTTCAAAAAAAATCCAAACCCTAGTAATTCATGGAATAAGATATTATATACTTCAGTTTCACAATAAAACTATGTACTAAGGTATTCATATCACATGAGTTTATAGCAAAACAGTTTTAAAGGAGATCCTACTATGAACTCTATTATTAACTGTGGCTCTAGATTATGAAATTAGCTGAATAAAACCAAGTTCATCAGAATAGACAGGACTACTCACTTTTTAAATGAAACAGTAATATTATATCACACACTACTTTGCCTTATCACCACAATGTCATTTGTCAATAAGACTCTCAGTGATTTGCATATTTTACTGAACACAGCCTTGTTTATGAGAATGAGACAGTCCCCTATAACTAGAAACTTTCAGTATCCACTGCTGAGCAATTCAAAAATATATATATGTCTTTATTACATAGTTTTTAAATTTCATGTAAGACTATAATACATTATATATATATGCATATATATATGTATATATATATGCATATATATACATGAATTGTTCCCAGAAACGAATGACTTAAGCACACTTCTGCTGCATGAATTGCATGAATAACAATTTTTATCCAGCAGCTACAAGAACTTTTAATATTTCAAGCTGAGAATACGTATTTACAAATTTGAGGGAGGGACTTTTGTTAGATGATTGAAAAGTCTGTCACTTAGGATGTGGTGTCCTTTGTTTTTCATCATGACTTATGTAATATTAGTGAACTGCTTCTATAATGAAGGTTTGTTTCTGCACTGACATTTGTGGAACCTACTGTTCTAAAACCACCCTGTCAGATGAATAAGAGAGGGTAGAATTTAGCTCAGATTAACACATAACGTGATTTATCTCAACCTGATTAGCGATGAATAACTATCAGACTTAATACATTAGTAGGGAAACACAAAAAGACAATGAATGCAAGACCATGCAGCATGGTAGAAGTTAAATATTTGAAGAAATAGAAAATATGAACAGACCAACCACAAGCACTGAAACTGAAACTGTGATTAAAAACCTTCCAACAAACAAAAGCCCAGGACCAAATGGCTTCACAGGCGAATTCTATCAAACATTTGGGGAAGAGCTACCACCTATCCATCTCAAACTTTTCCAAAATATAGCAGAGGGAGGAACACTCCCAAACTCATTCTACGAGGCCACCATCACCGTGATACCAAAACAAGACAAACATGTCACAAAAAAGAAAGCTACAGGCCAATATCACTGATGAACATAGATGCAAAAATCCTCAACAAAATACTAGCAAACAGAATCCATCAGCACATTAAAGGGATCATACACCATGATCAAGTGGGGTTTATCCCAGGAATGCAAGGATTCTTCAATATATGCAAATCAATCAACGTGAAACACCGTATTAACAAACTGAAGGAGAAAAACCATATGATCATCTCAATAGATGCAGAGAAAGCTTTTGACAAAATTCAACACCAATTTATGATAAAAACCCTCCAAAAATTAGGCATAGAGGGAACTTTCCTCAATATAATAAAGGCCATATATGACAAAGCCACAGCCAACATCTTCCTCAATGGTGAAAAACTGAAACCACTTCCTCTAAGATCAGGAACAAGACAAGGATGCCCATTCTCACCACTATTATTCAAAATAGTTTTGGAAGTTTTAGCCACAGCAATCAGGGAAGAAAAAGAAATAAAAGGAATCCAAATTGAAAAAGAAGAAGTAAAGCTGTCACTGTTTGCAGATGACATGATACCATACACAGAGAATACTAAAGATGCTACCACAAAACTACTAGAGCTAATCAATGAATTTGGTAAAGTAGCAAGATACAAAATTAATGCACAGAAATCTCTGGCATTCCTATACACTAATGATGAAAAATCTGAAAGTGAAATTAAGAAAACACTCCCATTTACCACTGCAACAAAAAGAATAAAATATCTAGGAATAAACCTACCTAAGGAAACAAAAACCTGTATGCAGAAAATTATAAGACACTGATGAAAGAAATTAAAGGTGATAAAAATAGATGGAGAGACATAACATGTTCTTGGATTGGAAGAATCAATATTGTGAAAATGGCTCTATTACCCAAAGCAATCTACAGATTCAATGCAATCCCTATCAAACTACCACTGGCATTTTTCACAGAACTAGAACAAAAAATTTCACAATTAGTATGGAAACACAAAAAAACCCGAATAGCCAAAGCAATCTTGAGAACAAAAAACAGAGTTGGAGGAATCACGCTCCCTGACTTCAGACTATACTACAAAGCTACAGTAATCAACACAGTATGGTACTGGCACAAAAAACAGAAATATAGATCAATGGAACAGGATAGAAAGGCCAGAGATAAACCCACACACAGATGGTCACCTTATCTTTGATAAAGGAGGAAAGAATATACAGTGGAGAAAGGACAGCCTCTTCAATAATTGGTGCTGGGAAACCTGGACAGCTACATGTAAAAGAATGAAATTAGAACACTCCCTAACACCATACACAAAAATAAACTCAAAATGGATTAAAGACCTAAATGTAAGGCCAGAAACTATCAAACTCTTAGAGGAAAACATAGGCAGTACACTCTATGACATAAATCACAGCAAGATCCTTTTGGACCCACCTCCTAGAGAAATGGAAATAAAAACAAAGATAAACAAATGGGACCTAATGAAACTGAAAAGCTTTTGCACAGCAAAGGAAACCATAAACGAGAACAAAAGACAACCCTCAGAATGGGAGAAAATTTTTGCAAATGAAGCAACTGACAAAGGATTAATCTCCAAAATTTATAAACAGCTCATGCAGCTCAATAGCAAAAAAAAAAAAACCAACAAACAACCCAATCCAAAAATGGGCAGAAGACCTAAATAGACATTTCTCCAAAGAAGATATACAGATTGCCAACAAACACATGAAAGAATGCTCAATATCATTAATCATTAGAGAAATGCAAATCAAACCTACTATGAGATATCATCTCACACCGGTCAGAATGGCCATCATCAAAAAATCTACAAACCATAAATGCTGGAGAGGGTGTGGAGAAAAGGGAACACTCTCACACTGCTGGTGGGAATGTGAATTGGTACAGCCACTATGGAGAACGGTATGGAGGTTCCTTAAAAAACTAAAAATAGAACTACCATATGACCCAGCAATCCCACTACTAGGCATATACCCTGAGAAAACCATAATTCAAAAAGAGTCATGTACCAAAATGTTCATTGCAGCTCTATTTACAATAGCCAGGACATGGAAGTTACCTAAGTGTCCAGCAACAGATGAATGGATAAAGAAGATGCGGCACATATATACAATGGAATATTACTCAGCCATAAAAAGAAACGAAATTGAGTTATTTGTAGTTAGGTGGATGGACCTAGAGTCTGTCATACAGAGTGAAGTAAGTCAGAAAAGGAAAAATAAATACCGTATGCTAACACATATACATGGAATCTACCAACAACAACAAAAAATGGTTCTGAAGAACCTAGGGGCAGGACAGGAATAAAGACTCAGATATAGAGAATGGACTTGAGGACATGGGGAGGGGGAAGGGTAAGCTGGGAAAAAGTGAGAGAGAGGCATGGACATATATACACTACCAAATGTAAAGTAGATAGCTAGTGGGAAGTAACCACATAGCACGGGGAGATCAACTCGGTGCTTTGTGACCACCTAGAGAGGTGGGATAGGGAGGGTGGGAGGGCAACACAAGAGGGAACAGATATGGGGACATATGTATATGTATGACGGATTCATTTTGTTATAAAGCAGAAACTAACACACCATTGTAAAGCAATTATACTCCAATAAAGATGTTAAAAATTAAAAAAATCATTAAGGAGTGAAGATTGGCACTAGCCGTTATTATTGTTTGGGACACTTTGTTGCTGTGGGGTCACTATCACATTAACTGTGCTCATATGATATATCTTTACTTCTGTAATATTAAGCAAAGCATAACTTAGAATCCCAATAGTTTATAAATCTTATTGATCATTTATTATAAAAATTCAGCTCTCCAAACATTCTCTATTGGCCATAGGAAAAGGTCTAAGGCTTTTTTATGGCAGGATAGAGCCCTGTTACTTCTCCAGATTTGTTTTGTGCCATAGTCAAGACTTATCCTCCTGCACTTCTCTATGCTGTCATGTTGGTCTGGCCTCCACAAATTTGCTCTACTTGCTAGAACACTCCCATACTTTTATCTTCCAATGCCCCCTATTTAGGGTTGACTTAAGAATCACCTCCTTGAAGAAACCGATTGTGTCACTGCCTTTGTTTCCCACTGTACCCTGTGCTTACACATACTTCTATTGAGACAAGCTGGGACCTGGGACCTGGGACCCTTTGTTGCAGTGCTTGCACCTGGACAAATGTTTCCTTGACCAACAGAATACAAAGAAACTCTAAGGGACTAAAAATAACTATGTGCATGCACAGTAGGGGCAAGTTATGGACAACAAGATACAAAAAGACCAAAAGAACCCGACTGCCACTTCTGAAGAGCTGGGAGCAAAAGCAGGGTGTCAGGAACAAATGCAGGGTGCTGCGCATGCCCCCTGCACACAATACCACCAAAGAGGTGGGCAGACCACCTAAGTCACCCTTCTGGCCGGACCCCTGGACACACCCCTACCCTTACAGCATATAAGTAACCAGCTTGACCCTCCCTGACTTGGGTAGCAAGCAACGGAATTGTTATTTGTTTTCGCTCCTCCTTACTGCAGCAGGGGCCCCAATAAAGCCTTGCCTGAGTTTCTTGTCTGGCCTCTTAAAAATTTCTATTGACTGGGGAAGGCCAAGAACCCTGGTCAGTAATACTATTACACTGCTCAGCAATATACTGCCCCTGTTCGTGTACTTATTAATTTTCCTATACTGGATGTTAAGTGCCTTAAACATTGGAATGGATACTTGTTCACTCTGAATCTCTATGATTGATCTCTATGTCTGGCACATGGTGAATACTCAATAAATGTTTGTTAATTGGAAATGAATAAAAAACTATTGCCTGTTTGGAATTACTGAATGAGCCGCTGATTCAATAACTTTTCCAATACCTTGCTAAATAGTGTCTAAACACTGCCTTTGATACATAAAACCCCTTTCAAAAACTTTCAACAGAGACTTCCGGGTAAGATGGCGGAAGAGTAAGACGCGGAGATCACCTTCCTCCCCACAGATACACCAGAAATACAGCTACACGTGCAACAACTCCTACAGAACAACTACTGAACGCTGGCAGAAGACCCCAGACCTCCCAAAAGGCAAGAAACTCCCCACATACCTGGGTAGGGCAAAGCAGAGAGATTCCCGCAGAGAGGAGCGGTGCCGAGCGGCACTCACCAGCCCGAGAGGCTTGTCTGCTCCCCCGCCAGGGCGGGCGGCGCTGGAGCTGAGGCTCGGGCTTCGGTCAGAGCGCAGGGAGAGGACTGGGACTGGCGGCGAGAACTCAGCCTGAAGGGGGCTAATGTGCCACAGCTAGCCGGGAGGGAGTCCGGGAAAACTCTGGAGCTGCCGAAGAGGCAGGAGACTTTTTCTTCTCTTTTGGTTTCCTGGTGCGCGAGGAGAGGGGATTAAGAGCGCCGCGTAAAGGAGCTCCAGAGACGGGCGCGAGTCGCGGCTGAAAGCACGGAGCCCAGAGACGGGCGTGGGACGCTGGGGCTGCTGCTGCCGCCGCCAAGAAGCCTGTGTGCGAGCGCAGGACACTGTCCACACCGCCCTTCCGGGAGCCTGTGCAGCCTGCCACTGCCGGGGTCCCGGGATCCAGGGGCGGCTTCCCTGGGAGAACGCACGGCGCGCCCCGGGCTGGTGCAACATCACGCCGACCTCTGCCGCTGCAGGCACGCCCCGCACTCCGTGCCCCTCCCTCCCGCCCGGCCTGAGTGAGCCAGAGTCCCCGAAGAGGCTGCTCCTTTAACCCTGTCCTGTCTGAGCGAAGAACAGACGCCCTCCGGCGACCTACACGCAGAGGCGGGGCCAAATCCAAAGCTGAGACCCAGGAGCTGTGAGAACAAAGAAGAGAAAGGGAAACCTCTCCCAGCAGCCTCAGAAGCAGCGGATTAAAGCTCCACAATCAACTTCATGTATCCTGCATCTGTGGAATACATGAATAGACAACAAATCATCCCAAATTGAGGAGCCAGGAGTCAGTGCTGTGCCTCTGAGGTGGGAGAGCGAACTTCAGGACACTGGTCCACAAGAGACCTCCCAGCTCCACATAATATCAAACGGCGAAAATCTTCCAGAGATCTCCATCTCAACACCAGCACCCAGCTTCACTCAACGACCAGCAAGCTACAGTGCTGGACACCCTATGCCAAACAACTAGCAAGACAGGAACACAACACCACCCATTAGCAGAGAGGCTGCCTCAAATCATAAAAAGTCCGCAAACACCCCAAAACACACCACCAGACGTGGACCTGCCCACCAGAAAGACAAGATCCAGCCTCATCCACCAGAACACAGGCAGTAGTCCCCTCCACCAAGAAGCCTACACAACCCACTAAACCAACCTTAGCCACTGGGGACAGACACCAAAAACAACGGGAACTACGAACCTGCAGCCTGCAAAGAGGAGACCCCAAACACAGTAACATAAGCAAAATGAGAAGACAGAAAAACACACAGCAGGAGAAGGAGCAAGATAAAAACCCACCAGACCTAACAAATGAAGAGGTAATAGGCAGTCTATCTGAAAAAGAATTCAGAATAATGATGGTAAAGATGATGCAAAATCTTGGAAATAGAATAGACAAAATGCAAGAAACAGTTAACAAGGACCTAGAAGAACTAAAGACGAATCAAGCATCGATTAAAAACACAATAAATGAAATAAAAAATACTCTAGATGGGATCAATAGCAGAATAACTGAGGCAGAAGAACGGATAAGTGAGGTGGAAGATAAAATAGTGGAAATAACTGCTGCACAGCAAAATAAAGAAAAAAGAATGAAAAGAACAGAGGACAGTCTCAGAGACCTCTGGGACAACATTAAACGCACCAACATTCGAATTATAGGGGTTCCAGAAGAAGAAGAGAAAAAGAAAGGGACTGAGAAAATATTTGAAGAGATTATAGTTGAAAACTTCCCTAATATGGGAAAGGAAATAGTTAATCAAGTCCAGGAGGCACAGAGAGTCCCATACAGAATAAATCCAAGGAGAAATACACCAAGACACATATTAATCAAACTGTCAAAAATTAAACACAAAGAAATCATATTAAAAGCAGCAAGGCAAAAACAACAAATAACACACAAGGGAATCCCCATCAGGATAACAGCTGATCTCTCAGCAGAAACTCTACAAGCCAGAAGGGAGTGGCAGGACATACTTAAAGTGATGAAGGAGAAAAACCTGCAACCAAGATTACTCTACCCAGCAAGGATCTCATTCAGATTTGATGGAGAAATTAAAACCTTTACAGACAAGCAAAAGCTGAGAGAGTTCAGCACCACCAAACCAGCTTTACAACAAATGCTAAAGGAACTTCTCTAGGCAAGAAACACAACAGAAGGAAAAGACCTACAATAACGAACCCAAAACAATTAAGAAAATGGGAATAGGAACATACATATCAATAATTACCTTAAATGTAAATGGACTAAATGCTCCCACCAAAAGACACAGACTGGCTGAATGGATACAAAAACAAGACCCATATATATGCTGTCTACAAGAGACCCACTTCAGACCTAGAGACACATACAGACTGAAAGTAAGGGGATGGAAAAAGATATTCCATGCAAATGGAAACCAAAAGAAAGCTGGAGTAGCAATTCTCATATCAGACAAAATAGACTTTAAAATAAAGACTACTAGAAGAGACAAAGAAGGACATTACATAATGATCAAGGGATCAATCCAAGAAGAAGATATAACAATTGTAAATATTTATGCACCAAACATAGGAGCACCTCAATACATAAGGGAAATATTAACAGCCATAAAAGGAGAAATCGACAGTAACACAATCATAGTAGGGGACTTTAACACCCCACTTTCACCAATGGACAGGTCATCCAAAATGAAAATAAATAAGGAAACACAAGCTTTAAATGATACATTAAACAAGATGGACTTAATTGATATTTATAGGACATTCCATCCAAAAACAACAGAATACACATTTTTCTCAAGTGCTCATGGAACATTCTCCAGGATAGATCATATCTTGGGTCACAAATCAAGCCTTGGTAAATTTAAGAAAATTGAAATTGTATCAAGTATCTTTTCCGACCACAATGCTATGAGACTAGATATCAATTACAGGAAAAGAGCTGTAAAACATACAAACACATGGAGGCTAAACAATACACTACTTAATAACGAAGTGATCACTGAAGAAATCAAAGCAGAAATTAAAAAATACCTAGAAACAAATGACAATGGAGACACGATGACCCAAAACCTATGGGATGCAGCAAAAGCAGTTCTAGGAGGGAAGTTTATGGCAATACAATCCCACCTTAAGAAACAGGAAATATCTCGAATAAACAACCTAACCTTGCACCTAAAGCAATTAGAGAAAGAAGAACAAAAACATCCCAAAGTTAGCAGAAGGAAAGAAATCATAAAAATCAGATCAGAAATAAATGAAAAAGAAATGAAGGAAACGATAGCAAAGATCAATAAAACTAAAAGCTGGTTCTTTGAGAAGATAAACAAAATTGATAAACCATTAGCCAGACTCATCAAGAAAAAAAGGGAGAAGACTCAAATCAATAGAATTAGAAATGAAAAAGGAGAAGTAAAAACTGACACTGCAGAAATACAAAAGATCATGAGAGATTACTATAAGCAACTCTATGCCAATAAAATGGACAACCTGGAAGAAATGGACAAATTCTTAGAAATGCACAGCCTGCCAAGACTGACTCAGGAAGAAATAGAAAATATGAATAGACCAATCACAAGCACTGAAATTGAAACTGTGATTAAAAATCTTCCAACAAACAAAAGCCCAGGACCAGATGGCTTCACAGGCGAATTCTATCAAGCATTTAGAGAAGAGCTAACACCTATCCTTCTCAAACTCTTCCAAAATATAGCAGAGGGAGGAACACTCCCAAACTCATTCTACGAGGCCACCATCACCTTGATACCAAAACCAGACAAGGATGTCACAAAGAAAGAAAACTACAGGCCAATATCACTGATGAACATAGATGCAAAAATCCTCAACAAAATACTAGCAAACAGAATCCAACAGCACATTAAAAGGATCATACACCATGATCAAGTGGGGTTTATTCCAGGAATGCAAGGATTCTTCAATATACGCAAATCAATCAATGTGATACACCATATTAACAAGCTGAAGGAGAAAAACCATATGATCATCTCAATAGATGCAGAGAAAGCTTTTGACAAAATTCAACACCCATTTATGATAAAAACCCTGCAGAAAGTAGGCATAGAGGGAACTTTCCTCAACATAATAAAGGCCATATATGACAAACCCACAGCCAGCATCGTCCTCAATGGTGAAAAACTGAAACCATTTCCACTAAGATCAGGAACAAGACAAGGTTGCCCACTCTCACCACTCTTATTCAACATAGTTTTGGAAGTTTTAGCCACAGCAATCAGAGAAGAAAAGGAAATAAAAGGAATCCAAATGGGAAAAGAAGAAGTAAAGCTGTCACTGTTTGCAGATGACATGATACTATACATAGAGAATCCTAAAGATGCTACCAGAAAACTACTAGAGCTAATCAATGAATTTGGTAAAGTTGCAGGATACAAAATTAATGCACAGAAATCTCTGGCATTCCTATATACTAATGATGAAAAATCTGAAAGTGAAATCAAGGAAACACTCCCATTTACCATTGCAACAAAAAGAATAAAATATCTAGGAATAAACCTACCTAAGGAGACAAAAGACCTGTATGCAGAAAATTATAAGACACTGATGAAAGAAATTAAAGATGATACAAATAGATGGAGAGATGTACCATGTTCTTGGATTGGAAGAATCAACATTGTGAAAATGACTCTACTACCCAAAGCAATCTACAGATTCAATGCAATCCCTATCAAACTACCAATGGCATTTTTCACAGAACTAGAACAAAAAATTTCACAATTTGTATGGAAACACAAAAGACCCCGAATAGCCAAAGCAATCTTGAGAACGAAAAATGGAGCTGGAGGAATCAGGCTCCCTGACTTCAGACTATACTACAAAGCTACAGTAATCAAGACAGTATGGTACTGGCACAAAAACAGAAAGATAGATCAATGGAACAGGATAGAAAGCCCAGAGATAAACCCACGGACATATGGTCACCTTATCTTTGATAAAGGAGGCAGGAATGTACAGTGGAGAAAGGACAGTCTCTTCAATAAGTGGTGCTGGGAAAACTGGACAGGGACATGTAAAAGTATGAGATTAGATCACTCCCTAACACCATACACAAAAATTAGCTCAAAATGGATTAAAGACCTAAATGTAAGGCCAGACACTATCAAACTCCTAGAGGAAAACATAGGCAGAACACTCTATGACATAAATCACAGCAAGATCCTTTTTGACCCATCTCCTAGAGAAATGGAAATAAAGACAAAAATAAACACATGGGACCTAATGAAACTTAAAAGCTTTTGCACAGCAAAGGAAACCATAAACAAGACCAAAAGACAACCCTCAGAATGGGAGAAAATATTTGTAAATGAAGCAACTGACAAAGGATTAATCTCCAAAATTTATAAGCAGCTCATGCAGCTCAATAGCAAAAAAACAAACAACCCAATCCAAAAATGGGCAGAAGACCTAAATAGACATTTCTCCACAGAAGATATACAGACAGCCAACAAACACATGAAAGGATGCTCAACATCTTTACTCATTAGAGAAATGCAAATCAAAACTACAATGAGATATCATCTCACACCAGTCAGAATGGCCATCATCAAAAAATCTAGAAACAATAAATGCTGGAGAGGGTGTGGAAAAAAGGGAACACTCTTGCACTGCTGGTGGGAATGTGAATTGGTACAGCCACTATGGAGAACAGTATGGAGGTTCCTTAAAAAACTACAAATAGAACTACCATATGACCCAGCAATCCCACTACTGGGCATATACCCTGAGAAAACCATAATTCAAAAAGAGACATGTACCAAAATGTTCATAGCAGCCCTATTTACAATAGCCCGGAGATGGAAACAACCTAAGTGTCCATCATCGGATGAATGGATAAAGAAGATGTGGCACATATATACAATGGAATATTACTCAGCCATAAAAAGAAATGAAATTGAGCTATTTGTAATGAGGTGGATGGACCTAGAGTCTGTCATACAGAGTGAAGTAAGTCAGAAAGAGAAAGACAAATACTGTATGCTGACACATATATATGGAATTTAAAAAAAAATGTCATCAAGAACATAGGGATAAGACAGGAATAAAGACACAGACCTACTAGAGCATGGACTTGAGGATATGGGGAGGGGGAAGGGTAAGCTGTGACAAAGTGAAAGATTGGCATGGACATATATACACTACCAAACGTAAGGTAGATAGCTAGTGGGAAGCAGCCGCATAGCACAGGGAGATCAGCTCGGTTCTTTGTGACCGCCTGGAGGGGTGGGATAGGGAGGGTGGGAGGGAGGCGCAAAAGGGAGGGGATATGGGAACATATGTATATGTATAACTGATTAAATTTGTAAAATAAAAAAAAATAAAAAAATAAAAAAATTAAAAAAAAAATAAAAAAATAAAACTTTCAACAGTTTCCCATATACCAAGCATCAAATTTGTGACACACACTATACAAAACTTTTTAAGAAAATTATTTCTTTCCTCAAATTACTTAAAATCCATTGGGGAAATAAGGCAAGAATGAGTAAAACAAATAATGTCAACAATAATGGTAAAGTTTTATACAACACTTATTTTGAACCAAATACATTTACAAGCACTTGACATATACTAACTCACGTAATCTTCATAACAATCTAATTAGATAGGAACTCTCAATATCTTCCTAGAAGTGAAATAAACAAACCATTGAGAAAGTTATATGGCTTTTCTAAGGCTGTAGAGGGAAGAAGTGGCAAAGCTGAAATTTGGAGTTAGGCAGCCTGGCTCTAAAGCCTATATTCCTACCTACTGCACCATATATAGGCTCTAAGAACATGATTCATAAATGCCTACATGCCCCCCAAACAACTGCAAGATTGACCACCAAATGGCTGAACAGACACATGCTATAACTTAAGAGAAGGGAAAAATGACTCCATGATTTGGGAAAATTTTATTGGAGAATTGAAATTTGATTGGAATGGACTTTTTAGGATTTATTGGATTTAGGGCAAATCAGAGGGGAAGGCCTCACAGTAGAGAAAGCACAGATAGGTAGATACAAGGTAGGTTGTTTGTTAGATAAATACTGGAGGATATGTGGGCAAGATGCGGGAGGACTAAATTCCAAATTCCAACTCCAATTATGGAGTTCAAAATATTCTAATTGACCCTAGAAGACAGTGAGAGAAATGGTCCAAGAGAAAGAAATAACACATTGTTTCAGAATAATAATCTGTCAGTGGCTTGTAAAGCAAAATCAAGGATAAAGATACTGGAAGCAGGAAGCTCATGAAAACACTAAATTTACAGGTTTGGGCAGAAGTGATAGGATACTTCTCTTACTTGTCACTTCTTTCCTGTAAAAACATTGTTGAATTTGTAGTTGGAAAATCTGGGCTTAAATTTTACCTCTGCCATTCATTAGCTATGTTCAAGTCACTAGGGCCCAAAAGTGTAATACTTCCTAGTTGATAAACTGAGATTGTTAAAGGATCATTGTTTTAAAGAAATAAAATCTCTCATGCAAATTTACAGTGTGCAGGTGTCCAAGATTATATTTAACTTATTAATTGATGAGACAACCAGTCAGATGTTAAAACTAGCTCAAAGGAGTATCCACAGAACCATAGACTTAGGCAGTAAGAAATGCTGAAATAAATTTACAAATAGACTAAACACTGGCTTCTTCCACAGTGGGCAAATGAAGCCAATTTCACCTCCCCAGAAAAAAATGTATTTGTACATCTATAGACAAGAATCATTTGCATTGCTATCAGTTATCTACAATGTACAGAGCTGTAGGTGGCTGAAAGACAATTAAAGGTATAGAGATCTCAATATAATCAGATAAGCAGGAGGGATGAGAACACTAAAGAAGCCTTAGTTTTCCACTGAAGAAATTCAGTAATTTTTTTTTTTAATTTCAGTCTTTCATTGTAACCATTTCATGACACTGGTGTGGGCATTAAATGAGAATATCAGTGATACTGGACCAGAACAGGAATTCAGAATTCCTAGAACATGGAATGAGGTGGTTCTTTCCCTCTCCTCAACCCTTGAATAATACCTAATCATTTTCTCAATATACATGTGAGGGCCTCCCTGGTGGTGCAGTGGTTGAGAACCCGCTTGCCAATGCAGGGGACATGGGTTCGATCCCTGGTCTGGGAAGATCCCATATGCTGTGGAGCAACTAAGACTGTGCACCACGACTACTGAGCCTGCGCTCTAGAGCCCGCGAGCAACAACTACTGAGCCCACGTGCTGCAATTACTGAAGCCCACGCGCCTAGAGCCCATGCTCCACAATGAGAGAAGCCACCACAATGAGAAGCCTGCGCACCACAACGAAGAGTAGCCCCCGTTCACTGCAACTGGAGAAAGCCCCACGCACAGCAACAAAGACCCAACACAGCCAAAAATAAATAAAATAAATAAATTTATTTAAAAAGAATATATATATATATATATATATATATATATATATATATATATATATATATATATATATACATGTTGTGAACTGGAATATTCAGAAAAGAAATACAGCTGACTTTCATGAGGTTTAGGCATTTGCAAGCATACCACTTCTGGCAGTAGAGGAAGATGACAGCTAAACAAAGGACAGACTTGGGGTCTCCAAGGGAGAATCTAGCACAAGAAAAGAAATGTGAGCATGGCGCAGTAAGCCAGACTTGCAACAGGGTCTTTTGTTTTGAGTCAGAGTGCTTCGTTGCAAAAAAAAATTAATAAACTAACTTGAGCTCTCTTAATTTTTTGAAAAAGCAAATGAACATTCTCTAACTTTCTATCTTTCTAACATATGATAGAAAGGTGTCAGGTGTGGTAGAATCTGCAAGAAGGCAAGAGAAAGATGCAAACTGAAAAAAGAGCCGGGCTCAGGAAAGATCTGAGCTGGAGGACCAAGAAGGAGGCACGTGTAATTACAAGACTGATGCTTCTGCAAAGATATGATCACTGCTAGAAGCCATTGGCACCAATACTGATCCTTGCTATAGTTACCATGGCTCCTGACTCTTCTCTTCTGGATCACTTGCTCCAGAATCAGGGTCTCAGGCTGCACCATCTCATTGGCTGAGCTTGGGTTACATGCTATGCCCTGGCTCCTGGGGAAAATAGATGGAATATCTTTCCCTTTCACTTTTGTAGTGCAAGGCAAAACACTGCATCACACCAATATGATAAATGTGCCAATACAAAGAGGGTAACAGATGTTCCACTGTCAAATGACAGAGCAAATGTCCAAAAAGAGTTTCCCTGTCGGGTATGGAGAAGAGTTGGGATATAAACCCATCTCTGATGCATCTACTTTGTCAGCATGAATGTGCCTTGAAGAAGAGCCCTATGGGAATCAAGGGGGGAAAGCCTGTAATGCCAGAGCCAAGAAGTTCTGCTGTTGGATCCCTTCTGAAAAGGCAGAATATGGCAGGGAAAGGAAGCCTTTCACAGCCAGGGGAGGACTGAACACACTGGAGTCTTGGAACTGCAGGAGGTCAGGGAGCAGCTCATAAGTGGGTCCCAGGGTAGGTGATGACAGCAGGGAAAAGGCATGGGGGGACCTCCCCAGTAGCCTCAAGCTGGCAAAAGAGGATTTAGGTGTTCCCATAGCTGGTGAGGCTCAGGGAAACGTTTGATTATAGAAGTTATTGGTATTTTCCCCTAAAACATACCATGCCTTGTTACTTGATTTTACTATCACTTTCAGTTGCGATGGTCTTCCTCATAATACTATACTACCTTGAAAGGGTCTTCTACTATTTTTTACCTAATTGTTTAAAATAATTGGACAATTCCACTTCTTAACAAAGCATTGCCTGACCTAAACCTAAATTGTTTTCTCCATTATTTAAATTGGTAAAGCTCTTACCAGTCAATTTAGTACTTAAAATCAAACACTGTCTGTGACCTTCTCTAATTGTTTCCAACCCATAAGATTTGTCTCTTCAGCCGATGTGGGAGCCCTATGAAGAAACTGGACTGTCAGATTTTGAAATTCTCTAAGTCTATAATAGGTGCTTCATAAATATTTCTTTCATCCAGGGTTTAACCCGGGATGGAAGGAACAGAAAACAGAAGTGGGCTGAAAAAAAAAAAAAAGTGAGCTGGTCTGGGTTAAGCCTGTCACACATTGGTTATGGGGTAAATACTTCATTCAACTGCTGATCCTTACTCCCTCGTCAATAAAAAGGGACAAAGATGATGATGATAAAAATACCATCACTAAGACCTAGCTCAAAATGTTATCACGAGCTGATAAAAATACAGCGAAATGCTTTCAAACGTTGAACCCCTGCATTATAAAAATACTACTTTTGAACACATGCTATTAACGACTAGCATCAAACAAGAACAGTGTCCCTAGCAGAATTTCAAATGCCATAGCAGCTTGTAGACAAGAAGGTGTTTTTGGAAATGGAATCCATTCTACAGTGCTTCCAAATACACTGTGTAGCGAGTCATAATTTTGCTTACAGTTACTCTCCTGTCTTTTTCTGTCCCGATAAGGCCACGGAAGCCTGGCTCTGCACTTTACACAAATTCCCCTCTTCACACCACCTCCCTTCACAGTAACAGCTCCTTGTATTTACACAGCACTTGCACAGTTTATAAAAAACTTTCACACCTATTGTTTCATTTGATCTTTGCGCACACACACGCACACATGCACACACAAAGTTACAAGAAGTGTTAATAATTAATAAATTCCCCCAAATGTTTGACGCTCTAAAGTTAAAGCAAAATTTCTTTAGTGAAACAGCTCTTTCTTTGAAATTTCTTTCGCAACAGCAAAATTATCTCCAATTTAATACTCAGTATTGAAGGCAACAACTGGAAAGCTTTTAGAGCTAATTTTACAACTTAAAAAATCTCTACCCCAAATTTAAGTTGAACAACTTCCGTATCCACCTGTACTTCTACGGCACCTTATACTTATATAGCACTTTACAGTTTATAGCACTTTTCATACCTACCATCTCACTTAAATTTGTACACACACAAAAGGTCAAGAAATGAGGTCAAAATCGTGGCTTATTCATTCATCTTTGTATCTCTTGGGATACAAAGTACCTGGTCCCTATGAGATACTGAATAAACTTTTGTTCGATTAAATATGAAGGAAGGGGATGAAGAAAAACAAGGAGGAGAGGGAGAGACTGATAGGCCTCAGAAGCGAGGAAAGATTAGTGTCCATAGAGATACAGAAGAATGGTTCTTATTTTTCTCTTTGCAGAAACTCCACTAAATTACAGTAATATTCAATTCTCACACATATGCTTTGTGTTGAGCACTAAATTACAGGTTTTGCAAGGAAGGGACTTATTAAATATTGGAATTAGGAGATGTTCTCTTTATTTTTAAAAATGGCATATGTTTGAGAATCTAAAACTCTCAGTCAAATAGGGAATGAAAATCATCCTTGCATAGGATAAGCCTCAGCTTTCAAATTAATACTCCGTGTCTCATGACCAAAGCTTTAAAATGAGAGAGTTTGAGTGCCTCTATAAATGAATCTTTCTAAAAGGTGATGTGGAAATCTTAAATCTTTTATGACAATTGGTGGCAATCCTGCACTTAAAACTGTAAAAAAAAAAAAAAAGTGAAGAATAAGGCTTGTAATAATATTTGATTGGTTGAAAATGCCAGCAAGTTTGCAGACCATTTCTAAATATACCTGCTACAAGTATTTCAAACTGAAAACAAAACAAGTAGTCATCTCTTTTATGGGAATCAGGCTGAGTGAAAATAAATATAATGGTCACAAATTCAACCACACGTCCAAGTCAACTCCATAGAAAGCTGAAAAGAAAGAACTTGGAAAAATATAATCAATTACTCAAAATGAATGCATCTTTTCTCTAGAGACATTTTATGTCAATAATAAAAGAAATGTGGTCGTCACAAATTAAGATGGAAGAGAGCTGAATGAACACATCTGTTCACTCCTCAAATTCCTTTGAAAAGGACAAATGAAAAAAATAAAAGTAAATGTAAAAGAACACTGGAAATTTGGGAAGATTATGGACTTCTGGGAAGATATAAAGCAGATGGGAATACACTAATGTAAAAATCCAGCCGTGTTATGATTATCTTAACCAGAGAAGACCTTAAACAACCCTGGGACAATGGCGTTCTTTGGAGAATCAGATCACAGGCAGTCAAGAGAAAAATTACAGTGTGTCGGAACACCAATGAGAGCAGTTGACTCTTAAGGTGGGTAACTATTTGTTATTTTTATTTTTTTGCTACCTGGACAAAACCAAAAACGACCATGAGTACATTCTATCACAGGAGGAACTCTGACATGGGAGACTCCAATGGTGGGTACAGGTACTAGAAATAGGAGACAAAATCCTAAGTAGAGTACTTCCCGGGACATTCAAGGAAAACTCAAGCTGGCTGCAGGTCAATACCCTGCCCATTTTCTCCTCTGAACAATAACCAGGGGCAAAATTCTTGCCTTTAATACATGTTTTTATGGCCAAACAAACAAAATATCATCCAGTCTATGGAAAGCCACTGAAACTAGCAAGACTGTACAGTTTGAGATGTGTAGATGAAAACCAGTAACTTGAAAAAGAGGCAATAACCTACTATCTCAAATACAAATCTGAATAAACTGCTTAAATAAAAGACATAAGATTAAAAATGAGCAGACCTAACACCCTCCGAACTAAGACCCAAGAGAATAGTGAGAATAAACAAAAAACTTTAAATTACACAATATATAAAAATAACATGTTATAAAAAAAGATAAATACCAAAATTAAAATTAAAACAAAGAGCAGAGTGGACCCTGACAAAAACTGGAGACCCAGAAGTCTAAGCCTGGGGACCTCCCTGCTGAATGCAGGGGACAACAATTGGACAGTGTAAGAAAAAAGTTAAAAGACATAATGATTAGCTATAGAGAGTCTAACAGTATTCCAATAGGACTTTTAGAGAGAGGTAACGGAGAAGAAGAAATACCCAAAGAAAAAAACTTACCTACACCGTAGAAAAACTCCATAAAATAAAATTAACATATAAAAATAAAGAGGCTACATTAAGGCCAAGATGGCAGAGTAGGAAGACCCTGAGTTCACCTCCTCCCATGGGCACACCACAATTACAACTATTTACAGAGCAACTATTGATGAGAAAAACCGGAATCCAGCAGAAAAGATCTTCTACAACTAAAGATATTAAGAAGGAACCACAATGAGATAGGTATGATGGCAGAGTCGCAGTCTAGGCAAGCCCCATACCCCTGGATGGGCCACCCACAAATGGGAGGATGATTACCTTTGTAGAAGTTTTCCCCAAGGAGCAAGGGGTCTGAGCCCCATGTCGAGCTCCCCAGTTTGGGGGTCCTGCACTGGGAAAACGAGCCCCCAGAATGTTTGGCTTCGAAGGCCAGCAGGGCTTACTTTCAGGAGACCCAGAGGGCTGAGGGAAATAGACTCCAATCTTTTTTTTTCTTTTTAATTAGAGTATAGTTGATTTACAACGTGTGTTAGTTCCAGATGTACAGCAAAGTGAGTCAGTTATACATATACATATAGCCACTCTTTTTTAGATTCTTTTCCCATATAGGCCATTACAGAGTATTGAGTAGAGCTCCCTGTGCTATACAGCAGGTCCTTATAAGTTATCTATTTTATATATAGTAGTGTGTATTGACATATGTCAATCTCAATCTCCCAATTGATCCCTCGCCCCACCTTACCCCCCGGTAACCATAAGTTTGTTTTCTACATCTGTGACTCTATTTCTGTTTCATAGGTAAGTTCATTCTTAAAGGGCACACATAAAATCTCACACGCTCTGGGGCCCAGGGCAGAAGCAGTAAATTGAAAGGAGCCTGGGTCAGATCCCCCTGCTGATCTTAGCCTCCCAGAGAGGCAGGAGGCAATTGGAACTCCCCCTGGGGACACAGACTCTGGTGGTAGCCATTTCAGGGGGCTTGTTCTACCATGTGGACACTAGTGCTGACAAGGGTCATTCCAGAGTCTTCCCTTCAGCTTATTAGCACCTGGACCTGGCCCCAACCACAAGATTGTCAGCACGAGTACTGGGACGCCTCAGGCCAAGCAACTAGCTGTGTGGGGACACAGCTCGATCCACCCCCAGGCCCTAAGGCCAGCTGCCTTAAGGTTCCCTGAGTCCACAGCTGCCCCAACACCCAGCCCTGTCCACCAGAGGGCCCTGTCCCCTCAGCCAGAAACACCAATTCTGGGACCTCCAGAGCCCTGTAGCCTGAGACCCTGGGCCTTGGCCCTGCCAACCAGTGGGCAGACACTAGGCCCAAGACCACCACAGCCCTGCAGCCTCTCATTCCAGGACCCAAGCCACCCACCATCGGGCTGGCACCAGCACTGGGACCTCCCGGGCCCCAGTCCCACCCACCAGTAGTCTGGTACCAGCTCCAAGATACCTTGGATTCTTCAGCCGGCTGCCCTGGGATCCAGCACAACTCACCAGCAGGCCAACATCAGTTTGGGGATACCCCAGACCCAGCAGCCAGCCATGTCAGGAACTGGCCTCACCCACCAGTAGGCCGATACTACATCCGGGACCCCTAACACACAACCACCCACTCCAGAAGCCAGGTCCACCCACTAGGGTCAATGCTAGAAACAGGAACCCCTAGGGTCCTGCAGCTAACAGCCTTTGACTCAGCCCCCCCAGCCAGTGGCTGGCAGCCTCTGCACAAGCAGGGCCTTGACAACCAGCCAGACTGGGGACAGCCATGCCTACCAGACCACTGACAACAGTCAGCCTGCTACAACAGAAGGACCCATGCAGCCCACATAGGGAGCAACCCCAGACCATATATCTCTGATGACCAGAGGGGAGTGCACTGCTGGGAGACACATAGGGTGTCTCCTGCATAAGGTCACTTCTCCAAGGTCGAGAAATGTAACCAAGCTACCAGATACATAAAAATAAAAACCACAAATTGGGCAAAAGGATGCAACAGAGGAATATATTCCAAATGAAGGAATAAGATAAAATCCCAGAAGAAGAACTAAGTGAAGTGGACATAGGTAATCTACCCAATAAAGAGTTCAAGGTAATGATTATAAATATGTGCAAAGAATTCAGAAGAAGATTAGATGAACAGAGTGACAAGTTATATGTTTTTAACCAAGAGTTAGAAAATATAAAGAACAACCAAACAGAGATGAAAAATACAATAACTGAAATCAAAAATACACTAGAAAGAATCAACAGTAGACTAAGTGATTCAGAGGAACAGATCAGCAAGGTGGAAGACAGAGTAGTGGAAATCACTGAAGCTGAACAGAAAAAAAGAAAAAGAAGTGGACAGTTTCAGAGACCTCTGTGACAACATTAAGTGCACTAACATTCACATTAAAGGGTCCCAGATGGAGAAGAAAGAAAGGGGCCGAGAACATATTTGAAGAGACCTCTGTGACAACATTAAGTGCACTAACATTCACATTAAAGGGTCCCAGATGGAGAAGAAAGAAAGGGGCAGAGAACATATTTGAAGACATAATAGTTGAAATCTTCCTTCACCTGGGAAAGGAAACAGACATCCAGGTCCAGGAAGCACAGAGCATCCCAAACAGGATAAACTCAAAGAGCTCCACACTGTGATACATTGTAATTAAAATGGAAAATTTTCAAGATAAATAGAGAACACTAAAAGTGCAAGGGAAAAGCAACAAGGTAAGTACAAGGGACTTCCCATAAAGCTATCGGCTGACTTTTCAACAGAAACTCTGCAGGCCAGTAGGTAGTGGCACAGTATATTAAAGTGATGAAAGGGGGAAACCTACAACCAAGAATAATCTACCCAACAAGGCTTTCATTCAGAGTTGATAGGGAGATCAAAAGTTTTATGGACCAGGAAAAGCTAAAAGAGTTCAGCACCACCAAACCAGCTCTAAGAGAAATGTTAAAGAGACTTCTCTAAGTAAAAAAGAAAAGGCCACAACTAGAAACATGAAAATTATGAAAGTAAAAATCTCATTGGTAAAAGCAAATATACAGTTAAATAAGTAAATCAATCAGGTATAAAGCTAGTAGGAAGGTTAAAAGATGAAAGTAATAAAATCATCTATAACCACAATAAATAGTTAAGGGATACACAAAACAAAAGATGTAAAATATAATGTCAAAAACAGTAAATGTGGGTGTGGGGAGTAAAAATGCAAGATTGTTAAAATGTATTTGAACTTAAGAGATCAGCAACTTAAAATAATCACACATATGTATAGAGAGATTGCTATGTGCAGCATGGGGAATACAGTAAATAACTCCATATTATCTTTGTATGGTGACATATGGTAATTGTTGTGGTGATCATTTTTACATGAATAGAAATACTAAATCACTATGTTGTGTAAAAGGAACTAACACAGTGTTGTAGGTCAATTATACTTCAAAAACAAACAAACAAACAAATTCATAGAAAAAGAGACCAGATTTGTGGTTACCAGAGGTGCGGGGGGAGGAATTGGATGAAGGTGGTCAAAAGGTACAAATAAGTAAGTACTAGGGATGTAATATACTACATAGTAAATATAATTGACACTGCTGTATATTATACATGAAAGTTTTTAGAAAATCCTGAGTTCTCATCATGAAAAAGAAAATTTGCTTTCTATCTCTTTGATTTTGTATCTGTATGAGATGATGGACATTCACTAAACTTAATGTGGTAATCACTTCTTGAAGTATGTAAGTCAAATCATTGTGCTGTGCACCTTAAACTTACACGGGACTGTATGTCAATTATAGTTCAATAAAACTGGAAGAAAAACTCAATAAATAAATAGGCAAAATTTTCCCACTAGTTAAAGCTATAAAATGATAAGAAAATTATGCTAATGAACAACTAACATGTGAAAGAGGTTCAACTTCATTACTAATCAGACACATCAAAATCATAACAATATATCACTTTTTGTTCATAACATTCAGGAGGCTGGTAAAATACAGTGGAGGTAAGCTTATGAGAAAATGGATATCCTCACACAATTTTAGTGGGAACATAATTAGTTTAGCAGGAAAATTGTAGAGTGTATTAAAATATTAATGGTGAATATGATTTGACCCAGCAATTCTACATTTAGGACTCTATCTTACAGAAGTACACAAGTATAACAGAATATATAAACCCAGTTTTATTGCAGCATTTTTGAATAGTTCAAATTGAAACAACCTAAACATCCAAAAAAAAAGCAGAATTTGATGCCCTATATATCTACTCTATGAAATATATTATGATGCAGTATATATAATACTGTGGAATAAATTATGGCTACTTCCATTACATAAATTATCCATGCTATGGAATATAATACTGTGGAATAAACTATGGTTACTTTCATTATATAAATTATCCATGTTATGGAATATTTTTCAAGTATTAAAAATGAAGTAAATATATATTATTAGCATAGAAAGATCTACAAGGTAGGTGAAGTGGGGAAAAAATTGCAAAATATCAAAGTATGAATCCATTTATATTATTTATATGAATGCAAATGCATAACAAAGGTGTGTAAGAATGCACACTAAAGCCTTTGCAGATGGGGAATAGGGTTACCAGGCAAGGGCGTGTGTGTGTGTGTGTGTGTGTGTGTGTGTGTGTGTGTGTGTGTACAGAAGTCAGGAGTCAAGGAGGGCTCCACCTTTTATTCTATGTTTGTACTATTTGCAATGTATATTTGTGTTTTAATTTTGTAACTTTAAAATATTTTTCAATGGACAGTTTATTACTATTCTTTTACAAATATAAAAGTTTCTTTGAAAGTTTTAAGATATGATCATGGCAATTCCTCAAAATAGTCCACAGGGTTAATGAAAGTAATTCTATAAAATTATGGACAATTAAAGTACCGGCAACCACTTATTAATAAATAGCAAAACACTATTTTATATATATGGTATATATTTCTTTTTTCATAAAAATAAAACTCACACAACATACTTAAAATAAAGCCATGCAAATCTGTAGAATCCACCCCATCTTCATAAGGCTGGGTTTGAGAGTTTTTAAGTGGAAGCTTGAAAGAAGAGGTTGACAGTATTTCTTCTGAGTGCTCTGTCCTAAACTCTAAAGTCTATTACATATTGCCACATTGTCATTTCCACTTGTTACTTTAAGAAATTAGCTAATCTGGAGCTTCCCTGGTGGCGCAGTGGTTAAGAATCCACCTGACAATGCAGGGGACATGGGTTCGAGCCCTGGTCCAGGAAGATCCCACATGCTGCAGAGCAACTGAGCCTGTGCGCCACAACTACTGAGCCTGCACTAGAGCCTGCAAGCCACACTATTGAAGCCCATGTGCCACAACTACTGAAGCCTGTGCGCCTAGAGCCCGTGCTCTGCAACAAGAGAAGCCACTGCAGTGAGAAGCCCACACACCACAACAAAGAGTAGCCCCTGCTAGCCACAACTAGAGAAAGCCTGTGTGCAGCAACAAAGACCCAATGCAGCCAAAAATAAATAAATAAAATAAAATCTATTGAAAAAAGTCTATAAAAAAAAGAAATTAGTTAATCTGCAACATCATCTTATTTTTTTCCACATTAAAGGCTTCATGCCCATGCAGTTTATATTTCTTTGGCTATAAATAAACTGGACACATTTTATCTCCCACAGAGCTACTCTGGGGGGAAAAATCCCTTCAGAGAAGCCAGTTTTATACATTTTATTCCTTTTACCTCATCAAAGGTCAAATTAATTTCACCTGGGTTGCTTTACACTTTTTCAAACACTTCTGCTGGGATTTAAAAAAAATCCTTGATCTACTAAAGACAAACAGCCTAGGCTAGCCAAGAGTGGGACTACATTTAGTGAAGCATCCATTCAACTTTTGCCCTTGGCAAGATGGGAGAGAGGGGGAGAGAGAGAGAGACAGAGACATGAAAATGAATGAGAGTAAACTCATAACTGCTATAAAGGAACCATGGAACCATGGAACTTCTAACTAGGCTTAAGTGCCAGAACCTAAAAGAAATTAGAATCTAACGCTGAGGACATACAAACGTAACAGGGAAGAACAAATCTGACTCCATATTGGATCTGCTTTTTTTACTTTGATCTTTGTATTCTACTGCTTTTGCCACAAGTTAAGAACGTTGCCTAGAGCCTGAAATATACAGGATAGCCCATTCTCAAAGCTGTGATCTTTAAAGCTATAACACCTTTCCATTCACATAGAGATAAAAAGTTGCAGAACAGAGAATAACATTTGTCCTGTTAGAGGTTTACCGGAGCATCATGACCTGACCTACATGGACAGCTGCAAGAACAAAGGATTCTGACACCAAGAAGTTTGCACCAACCAAAAACACCCCTTCCTCTTTTAGTATAAAAGAAGCCTGAATTCTAAGTGGGGCAAGATGGTTCTTTGGGACAATAGTCCACCACCTTCTTGGTCTGCTGGCTTTCCAAATAAAGTCTCTATTCCTTGCCCCAACAACTTGTCTCTTGATTTCTTGGCCTGTTGTGCAGTGAGTAGAATGACCTTGGACTTAGTAACAGAAAGACCACCTGCAGAATACTCATGAGAAGGGCTATTCTATGAACATATATGACAAGAGTCCTAGGGTTTCCTCTGACAACTAGAAGTAGATCTGTTACCAATACAAACAGCTATTGATACAGTAAGGAGGACAGTGACTCAATTTTTTCTCAGAACTTCTATAGGTGAAAAATAGAAGAAAGCATTTACTAGTTTCTTGAATCAATGGAAAACCTGTGAACACCAGCTTTAAAATGTTCATTTTGCTTCACAGAAATATTGATTCCAATGCTCTCAATTAATTTTTCACCTCAAGGCAAGCAAAGGTGTTTTTTCTCCCTTAACTAGGCCATTTCTGCTAGCTCAAGATCGATTTTGCCAAAAATCAACTAATTATCACCAACATTTGCCAAGTGTATCAACTCTTCTAAGGAATGTTAGTAGACAAAAATTATAGTCAATGACTATATATTCTTTTTTTGAAGCTGTTATGAATACATCAGCCTTAATTTTTTATTTCTATCAATTAAAATTTAAAATTTCAGCACTTCACATGTGATGAATTTGGTTTTGGCTTTTTTTTTTTTTTTAGTTCTTTCACATTCTTTGCAATTTCATTTTTTTATACTTTCAGACTTAAAGTAAGATTATTTCACCAAATGTCATATCAAGCATGATTTTGTAATTACTGACAAATTAGTTAACATTTTTAAATCAATTTATTTGCTTTGGAACATCTTTTAGGCAAATTCACGTTTATGGTCATTGTAAATCAAATCTTACTCTAACTTTGGTTGTATTTGAATATGAATTACAAATTTCTGAATATTAAATACATTCACAAAATCACAAGAAAACTGAGTCATCTTATGACCTTTTAAAAAATTACCTTTCAACCAAATAATTCTGTGATAGTGATAGATAATGCCTTTTTGTTCACATATTGTCTATGGCTGCTTTCATGTTACAACAGCAGAGTAGAGTGAGAGACCATAGGCCTGTCAACCTAAGATATTTACTATCTGGCACATTACAGAAACAAAATTGACAACCCCTGCTTAAGACTGTACAGAAATTTGGAATAAGCAAAAAAATGTACTGGATGTCTCCAATGAAATGCCATGCATTGTCCCCCGTCTCCTCCCCACCCCACCACGGAAAAAGCCGGTTTCACCTCTTCTTGTAAATTCATTTCAACATCTCTTTGTTCCATATCAGTTTGAGATTCTTTGACTTCTCCTTCGAACATTGAAACATCTGCATACTGCCCTTTTTGAGAATAGGTTAAATGAAATCTTTAACACATGTTTATTTTATATCTGTATGAAAGTTATGAATTTTCCTTTTTCAAATGTATCCTTCAACAGAATAAGAAGAACACATCAAAGAATATTATTCGCCCCACCACTTACATCATGTGAGGGGTGAGCACACAAAAGTGATCTGTTTATGCTCTGCCCTTTCAATATATGAATAAAAGACAAGGCCCAGGAAAAGTGCCCTTAAGCAACACAATAATTTGTGAAATGCCAGGTGTTTATACAAGGTTTTCTTTTGGAGAGACTTTTGAAAATGAAACAAAAGGCATATTCAAGTGTAAAGGACATTCATTTCAAGCCAGTAAGGGTGAGTCGCAAAGCTTTTTTTTTTTTTCTTTTTTTTTTCTTTTTTTAAGAGGAGCAGTCTGCAAAAAATAAAACCACCTTGAGATAATGCACCCAACTGGGCTGTGTCAATGCAGCAATGTCTCCCAGACAGGCTGCAAAGGTGATTCAGGAGGACAGTTACCTGCCCCAGCAAATTTCCATGCTGATGAATCTAGTTCCTTTAGACACATTTAAGGTCTAGAATTGTTATTTACTGTTGTTTTTTTAAAGCATATTTAGGAGTACTTTTTATTATTGTCTCACTAAATCCCATTTTCCATGAGATGCTAATCTTGCCAACTGGAGTTTGTGCAACTACTATCACCAATTGGCAAAATATGAACTTGGAGTTTGAAGCAGAGAGAATGAGCACGTGTGACTTTGTGTACATACATCGTATGCAGGGGATTCACGCTCACTCGGAATGAAAACCATGAGAAAACCTCAAAGAATGTCTTGAATAATGGTTATATTTTTGGATAAATGTGGAGAGTAAATATAATTACTTTGACAGAATCACCGGTAATTGGAATGCATGACTTCTAATAAGTCTGAATCAATGTTTTTCATTAGATTTAAATCGCCTTTAAAAAGAAAAAGGGCAAATAAATTATAGGAGCACAAAAATTCTAACTACCTAAAGTATCAGCTACAGTGATAATGATCCTCTTTTCCTGTCCAAATTAAGATCATGGGAGAGATATGATACACATGAAAATAAAGCCCAACTTAAAATTAAATTCTTTCATACAGAAAAATAACTTGTAAATCTTATATCTGGTAAAGGACTTGTATCCAGACTATACCTCTTATAACTCAATAAATTATAGTAATAATCCAATTTAAAATACGGCAAAAGATTTGAATAGACATTTCACCAAAGAAGACATCAAATAGCTAATAAGTACATGAAAAGGCATTCAGTATCATTTGTCATTAGGAAAATGCACATTAAAACCACACTGAGGCACCACAACACAGCCACTTAATGGCTATAATCAAAACACAGACAGTAATAAGTTTTGGTAAGGATGTGGAGAAACAGGAACTCTCATACATTACTGGTAAAAATGTGCAGCGACGCAAACACTTTAAAAATAGTTTGGCAGTATAAGAAGTTAAACATAAATGTTCAATGACCCAAAAATTCCACTCTTATGAATCTGCCCAAGAGAAATAAAAACACATGTCTACAAAAGACTTGTACATGAATTTCATAGCATCAATACTCAGCCAAAATCTAGAAACAATTCAAATGACCGTCAACTGGTGAATGGATAAACCAAACGTAGTATATCCAGGCAATGGACAGTAGTCCATTCGGCAATATAAAGGAACAAATTACTGACACATACTACAACATGGATGAACCTCGAAAACATTAAGTGAAAGAAGGCAGATTTAAATGACTACATACTGTATGGTTTCATTTGTATGAAATATCCAGAAAAGGCAAATTTATGGAGACAGAAAGCAAATCAGTTGTTGCCTGGGGGTGATAGAAATGCTCTAAATCTAGACCTTGGTGATGGTGGCAAAACTCTGTACATTAAACAAAAAATCACTTAATTGTACACTCAGAAAAAATTCATGGAATATAAATTAGATTCAATAAAACTGTAAACTACATATTGAAATCTTTTAAATTCTACAGATATTTTATGGCAAACGTTTGACTAGCTTTTCCATTAACCCCCCCAAAACTAAACCATATTTAACAAAGCCTCACACATTTTGGTTAAATATTTTGACCACAAGGCAGATGCTTGTCCAGACCTAGTGGACTTGCATTGAAAAAGAATTCCACAGCATTGTCCATCTCTAGATTTGCATTTTGCCTACCTGTCCTTCAATAATCTAGTGTCTCAATATATACCTTCAAAATTCATTCCCTGGGCAAATGTGTTTGAGGAGCACTGCACACTACATTTGCCTCTTAGTACATCTTAGCTTAATAAAGGTTCTGAGAAGTCCTGCATCAGCAACAATACAGGTGGACTTTATTTAACACCATTTTTCAATGAAATATCATTACTGTCTAGAATGTTATAGAGAATGACATGTCCCTGTATCCCTGAACCAGTTTTATTACATTTCAAAATATTCCATTTTTGCTTTCAGTTATATTGGGTAAAAATATTAGATATACAGTTGAAGCACTTCTGTATCCTAATCCCATCTCTTCTTCTCCAGCTGTATTCACTACCCTAAGCTGGTGTTTATCATTCCCATGCCTATTATTATACTACTGATATTACCATATAGATATGTCTGTTAATAATATATTTTTATATATTTATAAACTTTATATGAGCAATGACACACTTGCCTTTTTTCCCCTCAAGACTGTGTTTTTGAGATTCTTCCATGTTACAAATGGTTCCTCTTCATATGTGTTTAGTTCATTATCTGATTACATCCAGAATTTCTGTGTCAATTTATAGTAAATTTTACTATTATAAATAATGATGCAACAAGCATTCTGGACCTACCTCTTTATGCACTAGTAGTGGGTTATTTTCTAGAACATATTTTGAAAAGTGGCATAGCTCTGTTAAAAAGCAGCCTCGGGCTTCCCTGGTGGCGCAGTGGTAGAGAGTCCGCCTGCCGATGCAGGGGACACGGGTTCGTGCCCCGGTCTGGGAAGATCCCACATGCCATGGAGCAGCTGGGCCCGTGAGCCATGGCCGCTGAGCCTGCGCGTCCGGAACCTGTGTTCCGCAGCGGGAGAGGCCACAACAGTGAGAGGCCCGCGTACCGCAAAAAAAAAAAAAAAAAGCAGCCTCATGTTCAAGTGTACTATAACTTGTCCAATTGCTCTTCCAGAGAGCTACTAGAACTCATAGTAATATAAGCATATTTAAAACCTGTTTCAACTCATAGTAATATAAGCATATTTAAAACCTGCTTTTCCAAATTCTTGCCAATACATGTTATATACACATTTTCAAAGTTTACACTAACCATATATATGTAAATTTTAATTTGCATTTTCTTGGTTACTAGTGAGGTTGGGCCATCTTTCCCTTTTTCTTTCTTCTGTTGACTTACCATAAGAGTTTCCTCCTCTCTGACTTGTCTTGACCCGTTTCTTTTTAAGATGAATATAGGAGTTCTTCTAAATTCTGTACGTGATCCTTTGTCAGTCACATATGTGGCAAATACCTACTTCTACTCTGTAGCCTGCATTTCAACTATGTTTATGGGAGGTGTTGTCGTTGTTGTTGTTCAATAATTTAAATTTTTACTTTAATTGCATTTGTCAAACTTTTTTATAGTTCATGCTCTTTGTGTATTCTTTTTCAAACATCTTTATTGGAGTATAATTGCTTTACAATGGTGTGTTAGTTTCTGCTGTATAACAAAGTGAATCAGCTATACATATACATACATCCCCATATCTCCTCCCTCTTGCATCTCTCTCCCACCCTCCCTATCCCACCCCTCTAGGTGGTCACAAAGCACCGAGCTGATCTCCCCGAGCTATGTGGCTACTGCCCACTAGCTACCTATTTTACATTTGGTAGTGTGTATATGTCCATGCCACTCTCTCACTTCGTCCCAGCTTACCCTTCCCCCTCCACATGCCCTCCAGTCCATTCTCTACATCTGTGTCTTTACTCCTGTCCTGCCCTTAGGTTCATCAGAACCATTTTTTTTTTTTTTTAGATTCCACATATATGTGTTAGCACACTGTATTTGTTTATCTGTTTCTGACTTACTTCACTCTGTATGACAGACTCTAGGTCCATCCAGCTCACTACAAATGACTCAATTTCATTTCTTTTTATGGCTGAGTAATATTCCATTGTATATATGTGCCACATCTTCTTTATCCATTCATCTGTCGATGGACACTTAGGTTGCTTCCATGTCCTGGCTATTGTAAGTAGTGTTGCAATGAATATTGGGGTGCACGTGTCTTTTTGAATTATGGTTTTCTCAGGGTATATGCCCAGTAGTGGGATTGCTGGGTTGTACAGTAGTTCTAATTTTAGTTTTCTAAGGAACCTCCATACTGTTCTCCATAGTAGCTGTATCAATTTACATTCCCACCAACAGTATAAGAGGGTTCCCTCTTCTCCACACACTCTCCAGCATTTATTGTTTGTAGATTTTGATGGCCATTCTGACTGGTGTGAGATGATACCTCATTGTAGTTTTGATTTGCATTTCTCTAATGATTAGTGATGTTGAGCATCCTTTCATGTGTTTGTTGGCCATCTGTACATCTTCTTTGGACAAATGTCTGTTTAGATCATCTGCCCATTTTTGGATTGGGTTGTTTGGTTTTTTTTGATATTGAGCTGCATGAGCTGCTTGTATATTTTTGAGATTAATCCTTTGTCAGTTGTCTCTGTGTATTTTTAAATGCTTCCCTTCCTATGATCAGAAAGGCATCCTCCTACATTTCATGTTTTGTGACTTATGTATCCAAGTCTTTAGTCTGCTTAGAATTTAAGGGTTAGCTCACCCTTTCCCAATTCATTTGTAATGTCAACTCTGCCCTATTTTCTTTTTAGGGTTTGATAATTTTTTATTGAAGTATAGTTAGTTTCCAATGTTGTGTTAGTTTCAGGTGTAGAGCAAAGTGATTCAGATATAGATATAGATGGATAGATTGTCTTTTTCAGATTCTTTTCCCTTATAGATATTACAGAATATTGAGTATAGTTCCCTATGTAAGGTTTTTATACATATCTAGATCTGTTTCATTGTTCTGTACTCTGTACCACTGGTCATTTTTGTTATGCCTGCACATTGCCTGGTTATGCACTTATTGTAATTTAATAAATAATGAATCTTGCCAGCTGGTAGAACTGGTCTCCAAACTTTGTTTTTATTCTTCAACATAATCTTGTGTATTCTTTGTTCTCACAGTATTTACATTCCCCAGGGCTTCCTACATAGACAATGATCTCTAACCTTTTCTAATTTGTGTATCTTGTTTCTCTTTTTATTATTATATTATGTTGGTTAGAACTTCTGATACGATATTTTTAAAAAAAAGAGGTAACAGTTGGATTCTTGACTAGCTCCAAATTATTTTTTTAATTATTTATTTATTTTTTGCTGTGTTGGGTCTTCGTCGCTGCACGTGGGCTTTCTCTAGCTGTGGGGACGGGGGGCTACTCTTCGTTGTGGTACGCAGGCTTCTCATTGTGGTGGCTTCTCTTGTGTCGGAGCATGGGCTCTAGAGCATAGGCTCAGTAGTCGTGGCACACAGGCTTAGCTTTTCTGTGGCATGTGGGATCTTCCCAGACCAGTGATGGAAACTGTGACCCCTGTATTGGCAGGTGGATTCATTTTTTTTTTTTTTTTTTTTTGCGGTACGCAGGCCTCTCACTGCTGTGGCCTCTCCCGTTGCGGAGCACAGGCTCCGGACGCGCAGGCTCAACGGCCATGGCTCACGGGCCCAGCCTTTCTGCAGTATGTGGGATCTTCCTGGACCGGGGCATGAACCCGTGTCCCCTTCATCGGCAGGTGGACTCTCAACCACTGCATCACCAGTGAAGCCCAGCAGGTGAATTCTTAATCACTGCACCACCAGGGAAGTCCACTCCAAATTTTAATAGGGATATTTCTAAAGCTTCACTACTAAATATATTAAGTGCAAGTTTATTTTGTCCCTGTTACTCAAAAATGGATCATTCATATACAATATCTGATTAATATCACAGATAAGTACAACTTGCAAAACTGCAGAGAAAAAAGTAGTAAACATTTCCCCACTCCATATAAAACCTGAGCAACAACCTTTAGCAGTAAATTCTCGACAAAAATTCAGTGTTTGGGGCAAAGAATTCGTCAGCCAAATGAACAGTATTTTCTACATTAAGAACATATTCTTTCTCAACAATGTCACTCACATTCATCTCCATGTTCCTAGTTCAAATCTCCTTCTCTGTTTCAGGTCTCCTGATACCACTCACACAATTCCTAACTGGTTCCTTTGCCACTAATATCTCATCTCCTAATCTTTCTAAAGGCCATTGCTAGAGGGAATTTGAGGCTCTGAGTTTACTAGCTCAATATTTTGCAATAGCTCTTTATTGTCTATTCATTAAAGTCCTACCATATTACCTTGTTTCTAAGACCTGAACCATTATGTCCCAATCACCACTGCAGCCTTGCGAAAATTTGCCACACCATGATTTACCTTCAGGAATGCCCTGCTCCAGCAAGATCTGCTGAAGAACCACACTCTCTCTTCCTACTTAACAGATGCTACTTGGAATACACACCCCAGTCTAAATGTTCTCTTTTCAACATCAGCCTCGTTTATCAATTCATAGTCCTTGTTGCTAGTTCTTGGATAACCTTTCCACTCTGCACTGTGTTCTAGTCACGCCAATCTTGCCTCTCCCTCCCTATAGAGTGTCTTGAGAGGGAAGATTCATTCCTCGATTTCAGCCACTCTCTCAACAATATGTAGCACAGTGATCTGCATTAGTATTTGTTGAACTGATGTTTGAGGCATTGAGTTAGAGCCTAAAGATTAGGGGATGGACAGTGCACCCATTTTTTATTCCCTATTCCCAGTTAGTTTTTTAAACAGACAAAAAATTAAAATGAACAAGTATTTCTGTGATCCCAAAATATGGTAATGAAAAATCTCTAAGTACAAAATATAATACAAACCTAGAGAATTTAGTTCCAAGAGGCCTCAATTCTAGATCTTATTAACGATTGAATGCAGAATTTCCCCAAAAAGGCCACCTGATTACTATATTTACTTTCCTATGCTATTCAGTGTTACTAGAAGGCATAAATTAAGTTTGATAAATGAACAAAGAATTGAATTGGTAATATACTAAGCAAACATTCCACTTTTATATTAAGAAGGAGGGGGAAAAAAAGCAAAGCCAAGCACCAATTCAGTAGCTATAAGTGTGACAAAAACTGAATTAACTATGTCAGAAAATGGATGGCTTCACATTAACTGCCTTTTAAAATAATATTAAGATTATATTAATTATGAAGCCTTTTCATTTTAATTGTCTATAAACAGAAGAGGGTAAATTAATTTTATGTACTTCAAAGAATTTTTATGCATGAATAATTAGGACTCATTACTTTCAAAAATTACTTTCTTCTGTTCATCAACATGTCAGGACTCTCTCACCATCTCTCTCTTTCCCTCTCTCTCTCTCACTTGCTCTGTCTCTGTACATATATACAAATAATACACGTGTTCTTAAATATGCCTGTGCTTAAATACTCAGGTATGTGACACACATGTATATAGAAGATGATAAATATTGCCCTTAGAGATATTTGCCTATGACTGATAACAAATGGAGGTACAGAATGGGCTTGGCTATCCACCAAGTACTGTAACAGGGAAGAACAAATCTGACTCCATCTTAGATCTGTTCCTTTTACTTTAACCCTTGTGCTTTGTTGCCTGTGCTTAGTCATGCTGGCTCTGCACCTTTTGTAAAAGAATGTTGCCTATAGCCTGAAATATACAGGATAGCCTATCCTCAGGGCCCTGACCTTTAAGAGTCCATTCATATAGAGGGGAAAAGTTGAAGAACAGAGAATAACATTTGCCTTGTTGGAAGTTTATGGAAACATCACGACCTGACTTACATGGACAGCTGCAAGAACAAAGGATTCCCATACCAAGAAGTCTGCAACAACTAACCATGCCTCTCCCTCACCTTGGCTTTAAAAGTGACTTACTGAAACTCTTCAGGGAGTTTGGGGTTTTGGGGGCATAAGCCACCCATCTCCTTGAGTGTCCCTGCAATAAACCTTTCTCCTCTCCAAACTCCAATGTTTATGTTTGTTTGGCCTCACTGTGCATTGGGCACACTGCCATTCGATAACAGTATCATAAATTAAAAGACAGAACATAACAAGAGAGAATTACAACCCTGTACTAACCAAAACATGTCACAGGTGCATTCTTATGCAGTCCATCTTCATTACTTGTGGATTCCTGATTTGTGAATTTCTTACTCATTAAAATGTATTTGTAACCACAAAATCAATACCTGTGCTTTCAGACCTGCACAGAGTCACCTGTCATGTTCCCACCTGAGGTAGGACAGGGCGATTCTGTCTTCTTGTTTAAGGTCTCATACTGTAAACAAGTGCCCTTTTAATGGTCTGGTTAGTGCCACGTTTTTCTCATGTGTGTGCTCTCTGTTGGTGATTTTGCTGTTTAAAATGACCCCCCTCCCTGTGTAGTGCTGAAGTGTTGGCTAGTGTCCCTAAGCACGAGAGGGTTGTGACATGTCTCACAGAGGAAATATATGTGTTAGATGCATTTGTTCAGCCATGAGTTAAAGTGCTGTAGGTCATGAGTTCAAGGCTAATGAATCAACAATACGTATTGAATAAGGTTTTGAAAAACAAAATTATGTACCGATCACTTGACAAAAATGTGGTGACCAGAGGCTCAGTAGAACCTCACCCTGTATTTCCCCTAGGAACACTGTTCAGTATCTGCTAATTCAGTATTCATGGCAACTTTAGAGAACATAACTCCCACACATAATGAGGATCAACTGTGCCTCATGCACACACACACAATCACAGACTCACATACACATACATACATGGAATAGAATAGTCTGAAATAAAGTTACAAAATTAAATAATCAAAAGATAGATAATGTTTTTAAAAATTACTTTTCTTTAGCACGATAACTCTGCCTGCTCAAAATCAGTATATTTCAGTTAAACTAATATTTCTCTGGTAACCTTTAAGATAGAAAACAGTCCTAAAAGAATCTCAGGAAAGAAAAAAAGTCATTGGTCGCCACAGTAAATGCATGTTAAATGCTCTAATAACCACAATCTTAGCATTTTCAGATATTTCTAGAACTTTCCATCTCTGCAATATTCTCCCTTAGTCTAGAATATCCTCATCCCCTGTTTGTAGAGCCCCATATTGTTTAGCTGGCTATTTCCAGCAGAACAAATACTCAACATAGACAATGGCCTCCAGCCTAAACAACTCCTTGAATTTATGTTCTAAAGTTCTGTTAAGATAAATGAGATTGTTTTCATCTATAATTATGCAAAATTTTCTCTGTTAATTAGCAGGATAATGGAGAAAATGTGGTCCTTAAAATTTATCATAATTTAGATCATTTATCAAAATTAAGTCATTTAATTGTCATTAATTAGATTTATCATAATTAAATCTTCAACGTATCACAAGATAATTTTGTCATCATTAATATTATAGCTGGTATCATGCTAGAAACAATATAAAACAATTTACAGAGACAGTACTCATCCACAGAAAATGGTTAGATTTTAAAGTTATTATCAGGCATTTTTTTACTGTAGTTCCTTTATAGCTATCTATCTCTCGATACACATGTATGTGCTTTTATATACAGGACAGCTATTTATAAACAGTGGTCATTATTTCTATAGAAGTGGTATAATGTGATTAAGATCACAGAGTTTGTGGTCAGCCAAGGCGGTGTTCAAATTCCAGCCCTACTATTTAACAAGTCACTTAAATTCCTTAAACTTTAATTTCCTCCTTAGTAAAAATCTCTTGATTCTAAATTTTTTTTTAAAAAACTTTGAAAATGGGAAGCTTTTTGAAAGCTTAGCACAAATTCTCTTATTTGCAAACCTCACCTGAACTGATGTGAGGTTACTTACATTCTTAATGTTTCCCATATTGTGTGAATAACAATATGTTTTGCTGCAGAAATATTAATATGTTTGGGAGAGATAAATTAGAGTTTGGGATTAACATATACACACTACTATATAAAAGAGATATAAAACAAGGACCTACTGTATAGCACAGGGAACTATACTCAATAATAACCTATAATGGAAAAGAATCTGAAAAAGAATTGTATAACTGAATCACTTTGCTGTAGCTTTGAAACTAACACAACATTGTAAATTAACTATTTCTCAGTAAAAAAAAATATATATATATATTAATATGCTTCATTACAGGGTGCCTCCCCAGACTCCAATAGGGCATTAGGTAACATCTAGTACCTGCATCATATTATCTTAACTAACGTCTGAAAAATTCTTAATTCCAAGACCCATCTATCCCCGAGGGTTTTGGATAAGGGGTTGTGGAAGAGTAGTACTCAACTTGAAATTGCTGGGACGAATACATGACAATATATGAAAAGTACGTATGTGTACTTTATGTATACGTGACTACATAATATTAGACCACATCACTCTAGCCCATATTACCTTTGGCCCAACAAAAGGAGGAAAAAAGAAAACATGGAAATTCATTGTGTTCATTAAACTATCTCAAGTCGGCCTTCAACCCACCTGTATCACAGTGAGTCCCTGCCTGCCCAGGTCCAGGTCTGTCCTCTTCCTTTCCCTGGCCACCTGCCTGCCCCATCACACCTGCTTGACTTCCTCTCTCAAATACAGTCTGTCTTTTCCTTCAAGTTCTATTGCTCCCTCAGTCATCAAGATCCTTTTCGACTCACTCAGTGCCTCCCATATCTCTAATTACCCTTGCATATAGAAGAATAACCCACATCCTACTCCTCCCCAAGACACCTTCATACACATACACGCACAAAAAAACCCACACGATCCAAAGGGACCCATCAAGAAGACTGCTTTCCATCCAGGTCTATAGAAGACAATAAAATATATGAAGAGCTGGCTTCCATTCGTGTCTATCTACAATGTTTTCTCCCAGTACAGCCAAAGTGATAATACCACTCTGTTCCCCAAAACCTTACACTGGCTTCCTGTTTCCATTTGAACACAATCCAAACTCTTTTCCTCCATGGCCCTATATGGCCCTGCATGATTCAGCCTGTTGTTATCACTCACAACTTGCTTCATATCACTCTCCCCCTCATGAACTATCGGCCTTGGACATTCTTTCCCTACCCCTAATCTTTCCATTGCTGGTTTATTCTCATTATTTAAGTATTAGCTTAAACGTCACTTTGAAAGAGCCTTTTTATGATCATCCTATCTAAAGAAACAACCTCTTTTCCCCTTGTTTATTCTTCTTCTCCCTTATATTTTCTTAATATTGTGTATGTCTCTCTTAACTCATGTTGTGTGTTTAGGGTTTCCTCCCACCCTCACCATCAGAATAGAAGACTCATGAAGGAAGGGGCTTTTCCTGAATCTTTCACACCTATATCCCTAGTACCTGGAACTGTGTCTGGCATATAGTAAGTGCTCAGTAAACAGTTATTGAATGGATCATTGCTCTGACTTGGCAACAAGTTAATAAATATCTGAATTTACAAAAATAAAAGCACCACTCTAAAAAAGCTTACAGTGTCTCAGACAAGAAAAGTTATCTATATTACAAAGTAGTGCAGAATGATGTAGAAGGAAGTACTATGTGTACTGGGGAAAAAGGGGAGAGAGTCCTGTAAGCTAAAGCAGTCAGGGAAGGTACCTTTCAAGAACAGTGCTTTGTCCACGTTTGTATGCCCACCCCCAACTGGAATGTTACTGGATGAAGTTCTGCAAGCTCCTAGGAAGAAAAGTCACTCTACGGCCAGGATGTGACTACCCACAAAGACAACAGTAGTTTCATGACATGTGGAATACAGATATTTAACTTAGTGTCAATTATTTATTACTTTTGGATATTGGAACCTTAACCCAAATCCCAAAACACTGATTCAGTAAGGTAATTTTAACTTGCCAAAATGAAAATTAAAAAATGATTCTTCTTCTCCTCCATTGTGTTCACCTTCAGGGATGGCTACTAAAGGCCATTTCTGCTTCAGAGGGCAAAAAAGAAGAGTCTAACCTAAGAGAACAGTGGTGCCCAATGGAACATGCAAAACATCCAGTATAAGGCTTAAAACTCAATCAGTAATCAAGGGTGTTAGTATCTAAATGAAAAAGAATTCATAGAATATTCTTAGAGAACAATTTCTACCAAGGTACCAAGGTAGACATGGCCTCTCATGAGAAATCTGGAAGACTCAGAATCATGTTTTAAACCTTAATAGGTCTTCTGTTTTTTATTGAGTCTTCATTATGTTTTCATTTTTCTGCTTTTGCTTAACCTCAACTTTACATTATCTACAATGTATTTTCTTAGAAAATACTTAAAAGTTATCATTTCAGTCACTGTTGTCCAAGCAAATCTCACAACTTCTAAGATATTTACTATTTTAAACTTAAACACCAATTTCCATGGAATAAGAGTCTGGGTAGAAATGACATTTCCCGTGGAATAAAAGTCTACATAGAAAAGACACGTTAGAGTCTCAAAGTCAAATATTCTCTCAATTTCACTTATTCACCTACAGAACGAACATGACACTGGATAAAAAGCATGGGTTCTAACCAGCTATGTGACCCTGAACAAGTCATGTTGCCTTTCTAAGCTTCATTTTCCTTATCTTCAAATAAGAAGCTGAAACAGGATAATTCTTCAGGTCTCTTTTAGTGATTTACCAGAGAAGGCCTTCTGAATCTACTTGACAGTAAAAACAGAGTGAAATATTAGAGAACAAGAGGTAAACAAATATTTCACCCCCAACTCAGCAGCACACATTTTCTGAGAAAATCCTAATAATAGGAAACAAGTCCAGAGGAAGTACTGACATCATGATTTGAATTTTTATCATTTTAGGTAGCATTATTTGTAAACAAGCTAATGTAGCTAAATTGATCCTAAACTCCCACACAGCTGCTGAAAGTATATTAGTTGAGGAAATTGTCTAAGGTGAAGTCTGTACTGTATGAGAACTTGTACTTGAATTCAAATGTAAATATAAATAGCTCACAGGGGTTTTTTTCCCCTCTGAAATGTCAGAGAGCATATTAGGAGAACCAATTTACAATCAGCCTTTACATTTAATTGGATAAACATATGATCCACAGAAAAATCAAGACAATAAACCAACTTTAATATTAGAAGTGATCAAAGGTGATAATACAGTATTTCCAGAAGAAACATACTAGAAAGTGTGGAAGAATTTGTCTTTATGTTCTCATGGAGTTTACAGAAAATATTATTATAAAGTGGCATCTCAACTATTTAGAGTCACTTGAAGTATTCATTGCCAATATAAAATAAAAGAATGAGTACAGAAAAAAAGTGTGTGATAAAATAACAAAATAGTTATTCTGCATGTGTTTCAAATCATGAACTTCTTCAAGTTCATATATTTTTAGCTAAATGTGAAGAGAGTATTTCTAAATTACTATATTTAGAACAAGCTAATCCATTATAAAATGTATGGACTCTGAAAGTATTTATCCCAGTGTGGGGATGTCCTTTAAAATTCATGGCACTTCATCTGGGGTAAGAAGTCCAGATTCACCATCAGAAAAAAGAAGGAGAAGGAGAAGAAGAAGGAGAAGAGAAGAAGAAAGCACATTCTCATGAATGAGCTGGTCAAAGACTCTCTAAAATAAAACATAAAATTATTGGTGTCTAATTCAAAGGGGGTACATTAGCATATTACTTTCTTTTGCAATTCTTTTCATTAACAGAAACAAAACAATTATAGACTCAAAATTTTCTTTTCTTAAAGAAAACAGGCATAAAATTTTTACTATATAGACGTCAAAATAATTCAAATGTTATATGTTTCTCCATTATAACAGTCTCCAGACTTTATTATTGGAAATAACACTCATATTCATCACCTAGGCTGGATATCACTTCCTTGAGGATAGTGAATATTTTTATTAATTACATTCTAAAACATGTGGTAGATATCAGGCAGATTGAATAAGGAACATGCTTTAAGACACAATGGGAAAATCAACTCATGAAAACATGAAAATTCAGTTTTGATTTAGTTCTGACGGTTGAGAACATAAAAAAAAAAATCAATATTCCTCAAAAAAGTGAAGGAGATCCCAATTAGGGCTTTTCAAGTATATCCTTGACTATTGACTGGCTTGCCTGACCTCACTCAAGGTATTTTTCCATTTCCCTAAAAGTAGAGGGGGGTCCTGAGATTTATGAACTTGCCAGGAGAACTGCAGAAACTTAATTCTTAATGTCTATAGAATCCTTTGGAGGTGTTTTTAATATGATTTTTGAGGAAATCATCATATTTTTTGTTTAAAAAGTTACTCTGGGGCTTCCCTGGTGGCGCAGTGGTTGAGAGTCCACCTGCCAAAGCAGGGGAAACGGGTTCGTGCCCCAGTCCAGGAGGATCTCACATTCCGCGGAGCAGCTGGGCCCGTGAGCCATGGATGCTGAGCCTGCGCGTCCGGAGCCTGTGCTCCACAACGGGAGAGGCCACAACAGTGAGAGGCCCGCGTACCGCAAAAAAAAAAAAAAAAAAAAAAAAAAAAAGTTACTCTGTTCAACTGTATTTGAAAATATACAGAAAAAACTCCTTAAAGTACCGTTGCCTTCTAAAGCCTAGTACCAAGGTCAGAGGTAAAGATGTCAAACACCACAGAGCTGAGGGAAGAAACCATGCCATGCAGAGATGCAGCCTGGAGGGGAGGCCACGGAAGAGGAAGGAGGAAACATTACCTGCCTCACGGTATCTACCCTTCATCTTTTCCTTTCTCTCTTTATTTTCTTAGGCACAGAAGAGAGAAGAGAGAGAATGAGATGATGTGAGGGTGGTGGTAGGGATACTGAGGGGAAGGAATCACAGTGGTGATGGGAGGGGAAAAAGGAATGTGAGTCTAACACACAGGTGCTAGATACTAGCGCAGATAAAGCAGAAACTAACACATCACTGTAAAGCAATTATACTCCAATAAAGATGTTTAAAAAAAAATCAATAACATTGCCTGTGGGAACCTTGGGATGTCAAACCTCATAAACAGTTGCTGAGAATTTGTGCACACTTAAGTCCTGGGGAAGCAAAGGGAATTATTTTCTTTGGGGATGAATTGCAGTATATAGAATATGCAGTGGTCAAGAGAATCATAGTCATATATATAATTCCTTCCTTCTTAGGTGAATTTATTTAAATATTGGTCTAAATGTTCTATCCTTTTCTCATGAATTATCCACTGTGAATAGCTCAGATTAATGACTCAGTGTGTCCTTCTGCCATGATGCCTACGTCCACACAGTTTGTGCCTTTCTCCCCTGCTCCCTCTTCTCTAAATGCTTTATCGCTATGAGCCTCATCTGCGCACGAACACAGCAAAGTTAGCTGTGAGCTATTCTTCTAGATTTCAAAACCCATTTCAGCTTCTCACTTTATAGAGGCCACCAAAAGCCTTCCTCACTCTGGGTTAATGAGATATTTCTCATTTTTCTGTGTAAACTTGGCTATGGAGGCACTTCCTTGCCCACTTCAAAAAGTGTCACAGATACGAATTTAAAAGTATACATGAAATCATTTAAGTGAATTTAGTGATCAGAGGAGATCTGTCATTCATGGCATCTTACTCCTGATAGGCTCATTTATTTATAGATTCAAGCTACTGAATATCTATGTGAAAACTGAAGAAGAAATGAAGGAAAGCCATGTATCTTTGCCATTTGCATCCACCCTCAACAAATGACAACTTGAAAAATATGTTGCTAGGATGGATCATTCATTTTTCCCTGAATCTTAGTTTCTACCCCTCTGGTCACTGAAAAATAAGCAATCTTATAAATTTGAAAGAATAAGAGCAAAAAATATGAGCTGCATCCTCCAAAGGACCTAATTTAACATAGAAAACTCTAAGCCAGTGAAAAAGTCTCTCAGAAAACAAAAAAAAAAAACAAGTTTTCTTAAAACTTATGTTTATTTATATGACGAATTGTTCCAAAAAACAAATTATTCATGTGGCTCACAGAAATATATATAATTTATAAAAACAAATAAATGAGGACATTAGAACAAGTAAGACCAATAAAGAGGCTATGTGGCTGGGAATAGTATCTTTCCTTAAAATCCATGCCACAGGGACTCATACTCTTGCTAAAACACGTTGAACATTCAGCTTTGAGCATTCTTAAGCAAATTCATGGAAAAAACACAAGCCATTTCACATTTCCAAAATCTCTTCCCCATCTAACTCTCTGGTATTGGAAAATGTTGTAAATTCTTTAAGCCTGAGAAACGATTACATTATATAAGATACTATACTTTGGGAGCAATTAACATTTAATTGAAGTGATACTAAATTATAAATTGTGTGTGCGTGCACGCGCGTGTGTGTGTGTGTGTGTATCTATAAGAGTGTACATGTGAGATAGAGTTTGGGGAACTGTTAAAGAAGGGAAACAAAGAAATAGGAGGTTACGAACACAGCAGATGCACCTTACTTAGCCCCAAAAGCTTTCTCATGCTTCTTTGTGATTCCACCCTTCTCCATCCCCTCCCACTCCTATGCAAACAGTGACTGGCCAGAAGCATTTTAAAATTCAAGTTAGTGTAACATTGTTCTATAGATAACTCTAGGCTTGTGGCACTCAAGTTATCTCCAGCATCAATAGCTATGACCCCTCACATAACAAGAAACCATTTTGGGTATTTATTCTAACAAGGGAAGTAAATTCCTGGACAATCCACTAACTACTGTTTATAAAACACTGCCACTCTGTAACTTTCTGAATTGAGTTTCCCAAATGGTGTGTTCTTAAAAAGCACAAAAGTGGTTTATATCTCAAAGTGAAGTCAACCATAACCAATAAGATCTTAATCCTAATAAACTGAATGCCTTACAATTTAGCTCCAATTTTTTGTCTTTTTGGTACGCAGGCCTCTCACTGTTGTGGTCTCTCCCGTTGCGGAGCACAGGCTCTGGACGCGCAGGCTCAGTGTCCATGGCTCATGGGCCCAGCCGCTCCGTGGCATGTGGGATCTTCCTGGACAGGGGCATGAACCCGTGTCCCCTGCATGGGCAGGCGGACTCTCAACCACTGCGCCACCAGGGAAGCCCCAATTTTTTGTCTTTTTAATTAAACCCAGACTGCTTAGTCAAAACAAAATGTGTAAATTCCAGCTTCATTACCTGTAAAGTGTGTGACTTTTGGCAATTTATTCAGCCTTCCTGGGTTTCAATTTCCCTATCCATGAAGTAGGAATAAAAACATCTACCTTGCACTATTGCAGAGATTAAATAAACTAATATAGGTGAAAATACCAAACATAGCATTGGGTTCATGGTTACTCACTAAATGTCAATTCTCCTCCCTTTTTCTTCTTTCAAAGGAAAATCAGAGTAAAGTTGAAGGAAGAACACGGGTTTTGCAATTGAAGGATGAGAATAAGAGTCCGTCCCTTTCATGTACCAGTTTGAGACAAAATATTGAGGCTCTCTAGGGTCCTCTGCGTCCTCTTCTCTAAAATAGGGACAATAGCCCATCAGGATGGCTCCGGCAAAGAAGCGCGGCGAGAAGAAGAGGGCCGGTCCACCATCAAGGAGGTGGTGACCAGAGAATACACTATCAACATTCACAAGCACATCCCTGGAGTGCCTTTCAAGAAGCATGCCCCTCGGGCGCCCAGAGAAATCCAGAAGTTTGCCATGAAGGAAATGGGAACTCCAGATGTACGCGTTGACACCCGGCTCAACAAAGCTGCTGTGCCAAAGGAATAAGGAATGTCCCATACCATAACCATGTGCGGTTGTCCAGAAAACGTAATGAAGATGAAGATTCACCAAACAAGCTCTATACGCTGGTTACCTATGTACCTGCCACCACTTTCAAAAATCTACAGACAGTTAATGTGGATGAGAACTAACTGCTGATTGTTCAGTAAGGTTATAGAACGGCAAAAAATAAATAATAAATAAATGACAATAAAAATATTTAGGAATAATCACAGGCCAATAGCGACCCAAGTCACTTCCATTCAAGGTATCTGGTATAACAAAATTAAAGAGATAGCAAACAGTGTTATATAAACACATGAAAATTTATTTTAATATTTATATTAACAATTACAAATGGGGGATAAAATTTCCCCAACTTCATCAATCTACCTCAGAAGATAGTATCAAAAGTAAATTGTATAAAAAGTCTAACTTAAAGAAATTTGTACTTGGAGACCTAAGGAGGTCAAAAAGCAGTATTTCAAACAGCTGTGAATATCTTGTTATGAGGTGGGCATATCATAGGATGACTTGGGATTCCTTTGAAAGTGAAAATAGGTATCAAAGAATAAAATTATATAATTATTAAAGTATTTACTTTTTTTTATTTTTGACTAGTTCTACTATATCAGTGAACCTATAACCTTTCTTTCTTCCAAAACTATTTTGAAACATAGTATTATTTCTATGAGATAGTATCTATATATTACCAGAAAATAAAATAAGCACCTAAGCACAATGATTTTTCATTATATTTTCACATATTGGTCATGTACTTAGCCATATTTGTCTATTACACCAAGTTGCTGGTATTATTCTAAACAATATTTCTTTTGTATCTATATATTATTTAAATTTTTTTCCATAAAACTGCCTGTAATTTTCCTTAACGATGCATTTTATGGTAAATAAAGTTTGAAATTGTGGGCATCTTCAATTAACTCTTTGCTATAGACCATGAAAAGTTTTCATTGAAAAGATACTCTGTAGTTGCTGAAATACCTTGTAGACACATGACAAATTCTGCTACACAGAGGATATTCTCAATTCTATTTGTCCCCCAAATTTTGCTACATTGACAATATCTCAATTCTATATGTTGAAAAGTGTAAATATTTCAGTTCAAATACCTCATTGGTCCTCTCATGTTTCTTTATTCGGAGTAATTACCTTCAAAAATTTCTATAATATAAAAAAATTATCATAAAAGGTATCTCTATAATTCTTTTCAGTGTTTTGTCAAATGTAGGTGCTGCAAAATCACAGATCTTTTCAACTGCATTCAGTGTCAGTACTGATAAATGTATCCAATTAAATACAGAAGCTTCATCAAAAAAGTCTTCCAAGTTGAAATATTGCAAAGGAAAATTCTTAAATCTAGCACTTAGTTTGAGCTCTTATTGTTTAATTTTTCCCCTTACTTGTATAGTGATACATTTCAATGTATTCTTGTCTCACAGTTTGGTTTACAATCCTCGCTATCCACTAAAATGAAGTTTTTGATACTGTTTATTAAATACTTTGATTAAATATTTTCAAGTGATTTCAAATAAAATGAAAAGAAAATATAAAAGGTTCATTCAGAAAAGAATAATAACTGTCAGACACTTAGATTGTTTACAAAGCATTCATTCAAAGGCTCAGACACTTTAAAATTATGACTGATGACGACAGTAAAAAGAAAAACCATGTATTGCCATGTCACATGTTTTTTCTGTATTTAACAGACATCATGTAGTGTAACTACTGTAACTAATTCTTCATATATAAACATATTTGGTAATTTTGACCATTACAGCCTCTATAGTGATTGATAGAATGCACCATTTTGGGGGCAGAAAAATGTACTATGCATTCACTACATCCAAGTCCAAGCACATTTCTTCCTTCTCCATACATTGTTTAATTTAATGAACATTGTCTTTACTATGACACTGTGCTCTACCAAAACCTACATTTGTCTTCTCATCACAAAACAAGTAACTTTATTTTTAATCATCCATTTAACTGAATTTACAATAACATTTAAAATAATATATGATTTACCTTCTATAAAACAAACTTTGGAAAGCTTTACTTATATTCATAAATTTGATGCAAAAACTCAAGTATTATTAAGATTAACTGATTTTCCATAGAAAACCCTGATGGTATTAATAGTTATGAAGCTCTTCTACTATTGAATCAATACATTAACTACTGTTGCTTCATTTTTTTCTACATGTATAAGAAGACTCAAATCAAAACTGAATAAAATTTTCAACAATAAAATAGAACTACTGACACATGCAAAAAAATTACTTAATTGCAAAAGCATTATGACAAGTGAAAGAAGGCGGACACCTCCACCTTCCCCACCCCCCCACCCCCCCGCACACAAAAAAAATGCTACATACTGTATGATTTGATTAACCTTACAACCTAGAAAAGGCAAAACCACAGGGATGGAAAACAGATTAGTTGTCCTAGGGACTGGAAGTGGGGGGAGGGTACTGACCTTGGGGAGAGGGGGGAGAGATACTGTTCCAAATCTTGATTGTGGTGGTGGTTTTATGACTGTACACATTTTGCAAAATTCATCGAATTATATACTTATAAGGGGTGATTTTACTACATGTAAATTATACCATTATAAACCTCACCAATGTAATAAATAATGATAATTTATTAAAATAAGAAAAATTTGGCACAAATTCTAAACCCAATGACTCTACATTATAAGTAGCACAGATATGGATCTGTGGTCCCCAACAAAATTCCAATAATACACACATGCAAAACAAAGAAAATAATGACTATTACACACACACATTCTAAAATTTTAAATAAAATATTAACAAGTAAAATTCTAAGTGAAATACTAAGTAAAACATTAACAAGTAAAACCTAGTAACACGTCCAAGAAACCTCTAATGAAAGAATGCAAAGATAGTTTATATTATAAAATCTGTCAAAAGAATCTACCAAATTAATTAATTCAACAACAAACATAGAATTATTTGAGTAGATGATGAAAAGAGTTGATAAAATTGCTTAATAAAATAGGAATACATGACAAAATCTCTTAATAATAAAATATTTATTTCTCAAGCTAGTGTTTAGAAAAACACTAAAATAATTCCCGTTAAAGTCAGGAACAAGAAGGATATTCTTTATCATCACCATTTTTATAGTATTTATAATACTAGCCAAAACAACTAGACAATAGAAAAAAAAATTAAGGGGACAGGGATTTCCCTGGTTGCACAGTGGTTAAGAATCCGCCTGCCAATGCAGGGGACACTGGTTCGAGCCCTGGTCCGGGAAGATCCCACATGCCACGGAGCAACTGAGCCCGTGCACCACAACTACTGAGCCTGCGCTCTAGAGCCCACGAGCCACAACTACTGAGCCATGTGCCACAGCTACTGAAATCCGTGTGCCTAGAGCCCGTGGTCCACAACAAGAGAAGCCACCGCAATGAGAAGCCTGCGCACCGCAACCAAGAGTAGCCCCCGCTCACCACAACTAGAGAAAGCCTGCGCACAGTAACAAAGATTCAATGCAGCCAAAAAAAAAAAAAAATTAAGGGGGCAAAAAGTAAGACTTGTGAAAATTGGAAACAAGAAAACTAACTTTTCATTATTTGATGGCAATATTATTTGTTACCTTAAAACCTCAAAAAAACAATTGCCAAATTATTACAAAGAGGGCCTCCCTGGTGGCGCAAGTGGTTGAGAGTCCGCCTGCCGATGCAGGGGATACGGGTTCGTGCCCCGGTCTGGGAGGATCCCATATGCCGCGGAGCGGCTGGGCCCGTGAGCCATGGCCGCTGAGCCTGCGCGTCCGGAGCCTGCGCGTCCGGAGCCTGTGCTCCGCAGCGGGGGAGGCCACAACAGTGAGAGGCCCGCATACCGCAAAAAAAAAAAAAAAAAAAAATTATTACAAAGAATAATAGAAACTCAGCAAGCTGGCTGGTTAGAAAAACAATAAAATATAAGAATCAATAGCCTTCAAATAAATAAACATGGCTGAATTAGAAAAACTAAACGGTGGAAGAAAAGAATCCATTTTACATAACAGTTACAAAGATGAAATTACTAGGAATCAAATAAAGCAGAAATGTGCAAGAGCTTTATTGAGAATCCCAAAAAAGATGTGAAAGAAATACGTGGCAAATTTTTGGATATGAATTTTCAACATTATAAAAATGTCATTTTCCTCCAGGAGATTCCATTAAAAATATCATCGGGGTTTTTTTCCCACTATATAATCTGATTCTTAAGTTCCTGTGGACTTCCAAATAAGTATGATTAGCCAAGTAAAACTCTGGGGGGAAAAATAGAGTGGAATGGGACTTTTGATGCACATCATAAAACTACTATAATTAAACCTGTGGAACTACACATAAAGAAAAATATAGATGAATGTAATAGGATAGCAAGTCAAAATATAGAAATAATTACATATAGAAATATGGAATATGATAAACTAGATGTTTCAAATCAGTGTAGAAAAGATTAATTATTGTAAAATATTGTTAGAAAATTGGATAGGAATCTAGGAAGGAAAAATTTGATCCCTACGTTGTACTCAATAGATTAAATGACAGAACTTACTAATAGAGGAGAAAAAATTAATATACAAAATGAAACTATGGTAGAACACATAGGATGTATTTTTTAAATAATTTCGGAATAGAAAATACCTCTCTAAGTATGACACAAAACACAGAAATCATAAGAGGAAAATTGATTAATTCACTTACATAAAAAGAAAAAATCCCACCAAAATTGGAGAAAACATATACATTAACACCACCAGTAAAGTATTCATTTTGTTATTCTGTAAAGAGCTCATAGATGTCAAAAAGAGAATGCCAACAATTTAATTAATAAAGGGCAATGAATATGAACAAATAATGTCCAGGAAAGGAAATTCAAATAGAACTTAAATATATTAAATAATGCTCAACTTCACTTACAGTAAAGTAAATGTATGTTAAAAATTACAATAGGAAGCCACTTTTTATCTATTAGTTCAAAAGCAATTCAAGAGATGGAAAAAAAGAATGAATACACTTAAATGCTAGGCAAATATTAGCTATTATTGCTATCTTCCAAATAATTTTATAACGTTTATTCAAATCAAAAGTTACAATACAAAACAAAAGCTCCAGTCTCAAGACATTCATTCTCCTTCACAATTAATGGAATCACAACAGAAACATTTATTTCTGCATTGAGATAAAAAATATGCCCCATTTAATCTTCTACATGATTCTCTCCATTGGAGGAATAGCCAGAATATCACACTTAAGGACAAGCTACTTCCTGTCAAAGTGGGTACTTGACAGTTTGATAACACCTGAACTTCTTACATGGATCATTTTTTCTAGACAATCAAAATATGGAAAGACTGAAAAGCACTCTGATCTCAGTTCCCTCTAGTTCAATAACTAGAGTAAGAAACTGGTTGGACTCACAGGTACAATAAGGAAATCTGTCCAAAAGAAAAGAAAAAGAAAAACATGAAAAAAGAAAAGAGCTTTAAATTAGATTTGAGAGTTAGAGAGCTAGGTACCCTTATTTCTGACTGTAAGTTCATTGTAAAGGTAAATGACTGCTGTTAAAAGTGCCTGACACTGGAGAATATATTTCTCCCAATAAAAGCAGATTCAAAATAGGTAGAAGAATTCCCTCTGTAAAACACTAACAAGGTAAAAATACAAAATGATGTCACTATAACAGCCATGAGAATTAGAATATCTTCTATGGAAAGATTAGCCTGACAACAAAACTATCACAAGGAAGTTCTAAAGTCAGCAAATTCTAAACACCAAAATCTCAAAGAAAATGGGTTTCTTTATTTAAAAAAAAATGGAGAGTAGATTTTCTTTGATGAACAAAACTGCTTTTCACAGTGAGTGCACTTAGTAGTTCCAGATATGAGTCTTAAATACCAATCTAAACACATTCTTAAGTGACAAGTACTTAAAGCATAGTATATCAAAAGAGAAAAACAAAGCAGCATATGAACTAGAAAGGGCTAAAATCTTTAAAGCAGAAATCCCTTTTTGCAAGATTTAGAAACTAGAAATGATATCACAGATTGTCCCAGTCTGTTTATACTTACTATTAAAAAACCACATTTTAGAGGCAGTGTGATAGAGTAGCAAAATCACAGGCTATAGTAGAAAAATCACAGGCTACTGTGATAACATTGGAAAAGTTCTGAGCTTGAGTCCTGTCATCTGGAACAGAAAGGGGACTGCCTGCCTTCTTGCTGTGTTGGGTTGTGTAGGAACAGATAAAGCACCAGCACAGCACACAGCATGCAGGCAGACATGCCCTGAATGGTAGTCACTATTATCATTAGAGTTTTATAAAATAAATTAGTACTTCAACCATGTGAAAATGAGGGGCTAGAAGCCAGTCTAGAATTATGTCTCAAAACTAAATTTAACCACATAGCACTGTATAAAAGGAGTACCAGTTACCAGTGAAGGGAAATAAAGACAATTAATATATAGACCTGGCCTTTAAGAAATATGAAATTCTTCTACCAAAAAAACATTTATTGAGCAAACACTTTCTTCCAAGTATAAGTCCAAGTGAGGAAGATTTGAAGGAGTTGATGGTTGAGTGTTGAAATCCGAAAGCAGATCATTAGAGCACACAGAGGAGCTGACTGGAGGGATGGGATGGGCAAGGTAACATGGCAGCAGAGAGGAAATGTCACCTGGCTCTACTTGGAGCCTCACAGAAAGAGTTTGGACAGAAGGGGACCTTCAGGATGGGTGCCATGCAGAGGCCCAGGATGAGCAAGCGGGGTGTTTGGGGTGAGTATGTCTGCAGCCTCAGGAGGCAGTGGCTGGAAAAGATGCTGCCAAATCATCTTGGGGTTAGATGACCCAAAGGGCTTTGAACATCCTCCAAGAGGTATCAGGGAACCGGTGGGCAGTTACATGATTAAATGATGATAGTGATTTTAAGGAAAATCACTCTGGGGACAATGCAGACTGAAGGGGGCACAAGCGGGTCGGATAAGAGCTTATGGCCACGGGAGTCTAGACAGAGTAAGGTTGCAATTGTGTTGCTAAGAAACAGGATCCAAACTAAAGTAAAAGCAAGGAAGAGGGAGATGAGAAGCCAAATTAGGGCATTTCTAAGTGAAATCTCGAAGACCTTATAACCAATCTGATGCATGCGCAGTCGAGGCCGACTCAGATTTCTAGCCTGAAGAAATGGGTGGGTGGTGATGCCAATTATGGGGCCAGAGAATAAATAGGCTTCATGGGCTAGAAAAGATTATTAGTTCATTTGGGGACATGTGAATTTTGAAGGGCTTGAGGGAGATGGATAGTTGTATTAACAGCTAAAAAGGAAAGCAAAATTTATCTTCCAGGGAATTTATAAGGCAAGAACTACGTTTGACTGTTTAAATTACTGAGAAAACTCTTCAATCACTCCAGTTGCTAAGTATGAACTATAAAACAGGTAAAGTTGAAGTCTCATCATTTTTGTTTGTAGGCTCTGCTAAACCAAAATGGATTTTAAAACTTAGTGTTTAGACTGTATCAGCAAATATGTATGGCCTGGGTGAACGGACTTCTCTGCAGATGTTGCAGTTCTGTACCTCTGTCTGTTGGCATTTCTCCAGTGGCTTCACAGGGGTGGAATTCTAGCACACCCTCAACTTTTTTTCTTCTCCACAGGCGTCATTCTACAGTACAACACAGGGGTGAGCAGCCCTGGAGGAGAACAGCACTCACCTTGTGGTCAGAAATCAATCTTTCCCTTTCCTAAGAGAAAGTTAGCTTCCTGGGCAGAGCAGACATCCATAAGCAAATGAAGAACACTCAATTCCGCTGCGTAATAGGGGACCCTTGTTCAAGTGTAAAGCCTTTATTAGGACAGATAGTAAGAAGTGTCTTAGTGATTTGGTATGCACACCTGGAAACACTGCAAGAGGTAATACTTCTATATGTATAACCGAATCACTTTTCTGTACACCCGAAACTAAATAGCATTGTTAATTAACTGCATTCCAATATAAAATAAATGTTTTAAGAAAATAGTTAATTAAAAGCATCTAGACATAGGGGCCAGATACACACACACACAGTACAACAATATCTTGCTTTTTCAGTGGCAAGACCAAGCCAATGTAGCTGTTTCCAATTGAGGCCCATGGGCTTGAGGGACTCTCAGCTTTGTCCAGAGAACCCAAGCTAAAATTCAGACACTAAGTATTGTAAACCTTAATGGGTAGAAGCTGAAAAAATGGTAAAAACTCTTGTGAAAGCTGCAAGTAATTTCTAGCTAGAAAGAATGAACACTTCAGGAGGAAAGGGGGAAGCAGCAATATAGGGGTCGGGGATTAAGAGGTACAACTCTTAGGTATAAAATAAGCTACAAGGATATATTGTACAACATGGGGAATATAGCCAATATTTTATAATAACTATAAATGGAATATGACCTTTAAAATTTGTGAATCACTCTATTGTACACCTGTAACATATAATATTGTATGTCACCTATACTTCAATTAAAAAAAAGAAAAAAAGAAGAAGAAATATCTTCAGTTTCAAGACTGACATTTCTCCCGTATCATGCATCAGCCTGTACAACATGGGAAGGTTGAGAGCTTTTACACCAGGCATACAGGACAACACATTTCTCTTACCGAGACATGGGTCTACCACCTCCGATGGCTTATTATGACAAAGCACCCTGGCTTCAAAGATGTTCCTCGTCTGGCCTTATTGACTTTCCATTGTCCCGTTGCCTCTACACTGCCCCCTTCACGTCCTCTAAGATACTTGGTATCCTCCTTAAACGCCCCCCTTTCCAGCCTCAAGAACAAGTGCTGCACAAATTGACCAAGTAAATGGAATACTGTTTCTTGCCCTTATCATATATGAGCCAATCATTCCCACCCAGAAGTCATTTACTATATGACTCCCCCCAGCTCATTCCCCCCCAGAGGAAATCATTCCTCCCTCATCTAAATGTACACAGTCCTTCACCCTGAACAGTCGCATCCCCTTCCAACCTATGTGATGGTAATTTGTGCATACTTTTATTGACCTCTTTGAGAGAAGGACAAGCATGATTTTTCCCAAAGATCCTAGCATAATGGCTTTGTATATAGTCAGCATGGATTAAATAGCATTGAAGAAATGTTTGATTGATTGAATAAAGTAAAGATTTCCTAAGAGAGCCTGTGCCCTCCCAGATATGTGTTGGATCTGGTCTACAGGCAACACCAAATGCCAGAGCCTAGAAAAAATTGTGGGTATAACTTCTATTCTTAACATGTTAGCTATCTATTTTACTCTATATGATGATGTCAAAACAAAATTATCTGGTATTTTTAAAGACTACATAATAAAATTTTTCTTCTTATTTGTATATCCCACTCATCCAAAGAAATGCATTTCTGGTAAATACCTAAATCCAAATTTTTGTAAATCAAACACTTTGTTCATTGCAGGGAAGTTTTGAGAACCCATGCAATAAGTCCTTTGTAAGATAAAGAATTCATCTCCAAAGTCAAAAGAATGAAAATAAATAATTCCTCTTTCCTTATCCCTCTTCTCTGTTCTCTCCTCCCTCTCCCTCTCTTGTTCATTCTTTTTTTCTGTTTTTTTAGTAAACTTGGAATAAAGTTTACATAAAGAAAGTTATTTAATTTAACTCAGTCAACCTCAATATAAGAGTGCATAATGGGGAGTTTCTTAAAATCTGAAACATGGTTAGAAGCATAAGAAAAAGATGGAAAACATACTGTTTCAAAACAGTCCACATACGAACCCAGTAACAGAACTGGTTAAGAAGGTAAATAAAGTGGAAGCAGCTCAGTCACCTTAGAATACAAGGACCTGTCTTGCGTCCTTTGCAGATGCCACATTTGTGGACTGGTTCACCCACCAGTGCAGATTAAGATACCCGTACACAGACCAACAGACCCCATGTAACCTTCCTTATCTGGAAAGAAGAAGCACCCTGTCAAGAGACTGGGATTAATATTCTGAAAATATCCCTATGTCTCCCACATTACTTGTAGATCAGAGAATGAAGAATCTGATTAACACAGCTGACTAACACGGCTAGGCTAGGTTGACTCATATGCCATCACCAAATATAAAGAAAAACCCTCCCTCCAGTGAGCTGGGCCTTACATTCACAAACTCTGCTGATGCAAGCTCAGCAGAGTTTACGTGCGTACAGAATTACATAGAGCATGCTCAATAAATCTGCTTCACAGAAGAACAGATGTGAGAACGTTAGGCTTCGTATAATAGTACAGCAATGGGACAGCACCGGTAGCAGATCGAATTCTAAACTGGCTCCCGAGATTCCTAACCCCTTGTGTAAACACTCCATCTAGTCCCTTTCCCTTGAGTTTGGACAGGTCATATTATTTTAGAAGGGATTTTACAGATGTAATTAAGATCCATAATCAGTCAACGTTGAGTCAAAAGGGAGATTATTCTGGGTAGGCCTGACCAAGGTGAGCTTCTAAACGACAGGCATTCTTGCTGATCTTTTTTTCAATTTTTATTGGAGTATAGTTGATTTACAATGTTGTGTTAGTTTTAGATGTACAGCAAAGTGAATCAGTTATACATATACATATGTATATGTATAACTCTTTTTTTAGATTCTTTTCCCATACAGGCCATTACAGGGTATGGAGTAGAATTCCCTGTGGTATACAGTAGGTCCTTATTGCTTACCTATTTTATAGATAGTAGTGTGTCAATCCCAATCTCTCAGTTTATCCCACCTCTCCCCTTTTCCCCAGTCACCGTAAGTTTGTTTTCTACCTCTGCGAGTCTATTTCTGTTTTGTACAGAAGTTCATTTGTACCCTTTTTTCAGATTCCACATATAAGCGATATCATACTATATTTGTCCTTCTCTGTCTGACTGACTTCACTTAGTATGATCATCTCTAGGTCCACCCATGTTGCTGCAAACGGCATTATTTCATTCCTTTTTATGGCTGAGTAATTGTGAAGAAGTAAGCTGTTCTGTTGTAAGAGGGCCTGGGGAAGAGGCCATGTGTCAGGAGGCAGAAGGAAGCCTCCAGTTGCTGAGAAAAGGAACTAAATTCTGCCAGCAACCACGAGAGCTTGGAAGGGGGCCTCGAGCCTCAGCTGACAACTTGGTTTCAGCCTTGTAGTCTCCGGAAGCTCTGAGCACAGGACCCAGCTAGTCTTTGCCTGGATGTCTGGCCTACGGAAAGTGTGAGATGATAAGCCACTGAATGCGTGGTAATTCAGTATCCGGAAATAGAAAACTGACGTGGGAACTGTCTCTCTAAACATACAGAATGGGAATAAGAGACTACTCATGGCATGCAAAAAATACAAACGAGTCTTTATGAACTCCCATTTGTGGGGCGATATCTATGGAGTGCTAGGTATTTCTTTGAATGTTTTCATGTAACAGCCTTTTACAGACAGACCCATACATAATGAAGCTCATTCTTTTTTATTAGCTAAATACCTCTGATGATATTCTTCTAACTACAACCCAGCAAAGACTTAGGAAGTCCCCACTGTCCCCTTCCTTATTGTGTCCCTTTCCTACAGCATTGGGTACATTACCCTTCTCTCTATGCTTCTGAAGTTAAGAGATCTATGTACCTTGATGAAAGTATAAAGGGGAAAAGAAACTCCATTGAGTTTCCTCTGGAAAGGAAGCGTTTCAATTTAACAAATTTCCTTGGACCATTTTGAACAGGAGTACATAAAACATATGCAAATACAAATGAATGTCTAAACCACCATTATTTCTGAATACTTTGAATGGAATCTCCTTGATAGAGTCTACTGGGCTACAAACTTCCTTTAGAGCTTAGATCTTGTCTCACTAACCCCAAAGAGAAAGAATTGTTCTTGCCAAATTTTGATGTGACTGGAAAATGTAGGCTAATGCACCATTTTGTTGGAAAATGGACACTTTCCTTTGAAAGTTTTATATCCTCAAAGAAATGTGTTTTTCTCAAATGGTACCCTGTGGCAAATATTTGTACTGAAAAACTATTTTTTAAAATATGTACTTATGTGTTCTGTTATTATCATTTCCCTTTGTCCAGATTAATATTCATGTACTTAAAGCAAAAGCCTATTCAGAAAGGATTTTTTAAGTATATTAAATGTGTAAAAAAAAAAAAGAACGATGTAAAAATAAACTATATGCAGGTCATAATGTTAAGATTGTGTGTGTGTGTGTATGTGTGTGTGTTTAAGTGTTTCAAGTGAGAAGTATGGCTATATGCAATGAGTCAAAGAATTTCACTGGAGTTACCCTTTTCCCCTAAATGGGGTACACATATTCAATATTTGCAAGCTTCTTAGTTTTTCTAAGTCTCATTTACATTCAGTTAAACATAAACCAGGAGAACATATTTCAAGAGTAAATATATGTCAGGATAGTTTTATGTGAAAAGATTTATATTTTCCAATAGTTTTTTTAAATTATATTGAATATGAGAAAAAAGTTTCAATTAATGGTCCACTATTGACTTTCAATCCTGACCATCAGCTCACTTCTTAAATATTAAAAAGAAAAAGTATCCTATTATGTTCAATAATAAAGTGTCACTAGGTGATAAAATATATTATTAACTTATTTTATGTTGCCCTGTGATGATAATAACTCAACTGATAAATTAGTAAGATTATGTTATAGGCTTTTCTTGTCATATATTTAATTTTTCCTGGGAGAAATTTTACATGATGTTTTAAGATTTATTATTTTCCATTACAGTATTAAATCAATAAAGATAATAATAATATTTCATGGTGGTTAAGTTAGCAAGGTGATTTGCTAGGGTTATTGTTTGCTTTCTTATTTTTTCAATGATATTGTCCAAAATAAAACAAAATAAGAAACATGACTATAAAATATACCTAACAAGGCAGAAAATGTACCAAGTAAACACATTACATTTTGAGTATAATAACATTATGCACTCTCCAGTATAATTTTTATTTGGGCGAGTGGCAATTTTGCTAATTTAAAACTTTCAAATGGTTTTATCTTGCACAAGAAAATAAATGACTGTTATAAAAAAAATCAACAGAAAGAAGGATGATCATAGGAAAAGAGTTTCAGGGATAGTAATTATACTTAATAAAATTGTGTCAACACATAAAAGATAGAAAAAGATAAGCTAAATATTTAGCAGGCAAAATGATATGCCATGATGTTAGCAAAATTTGTGGCTTAAATTTGCTTAAAGTATTTTTTTAAATTTCAGGTTATTCAAGTCATCTTCCAATTCAAATGAAAAGCAAATAAGAGGATACAGTCCTCTTTCCTTGAGTGGGGTTTATTGGGATGAGGGGTATCTTTAAAAGTTCTCAACAAAATTTTGCTGAAGTAAAACTTTATGTCACTCATTACTTTGAAATTTGCTTCACTGATTTTCAGAATAATTTCATACAAAGTGGTTCCCTCCAGGAATCCCACAGACCCTTGGAGAACAGACCAAGCATGATCTCCAACAGTTTTAGTTTTACTAATATTCTGAATGCTGGTTATGTGATGATGGTCTTCCCAAACAACGATTTAAAACTTCTAACCTTCTATTTTATTCACATTAATGTGTAGTTAAAATAGAAAAAGAGCTATATTCACTAGTACACCATTCTTTCTCTACATGCCTTCTGTCTATCAAATGTTATAGTGAAAGAGGCAGAGGTCGCCTCACACAGATGATCCAAAGCCCCTCTCATTAGCAACTGGTACTTAAATATATCCCTGCAGTAATTCCCAGGGCTATGCTGGGAACACACTGCGTTCCATTCAACTTTAAATGACAATGAGATAAGCAACTACCATTTACCAGTTAGCTCATTTTCAATACATGCACTTGTGATCAATATCGAAAGTCTTTTGGGTTTAAATTTGCAACTTCAAAAACAAACATCCACTAGAAACTGATCAGTTCCTAGGTAATAAATAGTAGCAACCACAATCATGCATGAAGATAGCAGTGGTGATTTTGTGTAGTGGTTGGGTGGTGGGTATGATGTCACCGGCAGGGGTTTGAAATTTTATTATATTTTCCTATTATTATCTAAGGAAGACAGATAAATAATAGCATTGCACTTCACTCATAGTCTGACACATCTAGAATATAAAAGGGGAAGGAAAGGCTAAAGATAAAGATGAAAACACTGGAAAGAATGTTCACACCAACTACCCTGAGTAGGCTGGTGGTTGAAAATTAAAATTGAATAAAATCCAGTAAATAGTTCATTTCTCCCTCATATAAACTTTTCTAACTACTCCTGAAGCGCGAAAGTCCAGGATTTACTTCCCACTGTAGTAAGACTGTGTATCCAGACGACTGGAGTGAAAATAGAGTTAGATGTGCTCTCTCACATCAGCTCCAAGAAATATGCCATCATCCTAAAAAACAATGATGCCTGAATCACTACTAGCCTTTAGAACAAATGAGTTTCTACAAGTCTTGTGTAACAGGCAGAAAAGGAAAGATAGCACGCAGAAGCAGCAGAAGCAACATAATCTAGGAGGAAGGTGTGGATATTCACAGTGAAACCAATTGATAGCTTTTGCTGGGGGTGAAAGTACAGACTCCTCATTACAGGGAAAACCAACTGGTCAAGAAGAGGGGAGTTTGAGAAGCCTGGAAAGGAACGGGGACCTGACCGTGGTCCTGAAAGAGAACAACTTGCAAACGTTTCCCAACAGTCTCCAAGAATCCACACACCATATCTTTGCTTTTAAACAGAAGCTTAAACAAGCTAAGCGTCCAATAATATTCACCCTCAAAAAAATTATGTTGAAACTTCCTCTTATGATCAGATCAACCTTTATAACGCCCGGCTTCTCCTTCTCCAACAGTCTCTCCTCGAGTGTTAGTATAATTTCAGATTGAAAGGTATGCTACCTCTCAATACCTGAGAAGCAGGAATCGGGATTCTGACAAACTCAACGTTTAGAATTCTACGGGAAGCTTACACTTGGCAATCTTGATTCTAGTTGCATTTCTTAAACTCAGATGGTATCATGCCTATCCAAAAGACATCACAGAATGAAGCTCCATAGACGAGGAACATTCCAAACTCTCCCTATAATTTACGGAGACTTGAAACTCTATAAGGACAGATTGGCAATTCACCAATATGGACAATTTTCATTTTCACTTCATAAAATTAATAAAAACCGAGAAACTACGGGTCCCTCAGTGAACACGGGTGTCGGTCTTTCTTCAGGTTCTTTTCCAGACTTTCCAAACCTAAGAGTCAAGGGGGCCAGCTACACCGAAGTGTTAATACTACACCGAACCATGAGAGGAAAAAAATTCTCCGCACAAAAGACACCTCGGCAGGAACATAAGGAAACAAAATCCACTGGTGCAAAAAGGAGGGTGGGAACGAAAGTAATTTATAGGAGAAAAATCATTCAAAAAAAAAAAAAAAACCCATGCAACTCATCGAAGTGCAAGACTTACGTGTTCCGTCAAAACGGGTGGCGATGGTGTCGAGGAAGGTGTTCTGGGGCGCCAGTAATCCTTTCATAACCGGCATTTTTCCAGCGTGGTGTGAAATTCTCCATCAAACTTTGTCCAGAGGATGGTTCGAGAGGAAAGTGCCAAGAAGGGAGACGGGGAGCGTGATGACGGCAGGGGAGGGGGGCCCGACGCGGTGATGGGGCCGCTCGAGAGAAGGGGGAGGATGGAAGGAGCGAAGGAGCTGGTTCCAGCCGCCACGGCTCCGGCAGGAACAGCCCCGAGATCGCTCGCAGAGCCCGCCCCGCACCTCCAGGCTCAGCCGGGCGCAGGCTCCCTCTCCCGCCCCCTCCACCTCCGCCAGCTCCGAGAAGCCCCACCGTCCCTCCGCGGGCGGCAGAGCCCGCCAGGCGCCGCCGCGCAGCCCGCTCGCCCGGGAAGAACCCCCGGTGGCCCGGGGCGCCGCAACCTGACCTCAGGCGCTGGGGTCGCGGAAGGCGGCGCTCGAGGCTGGGCGAGGCTCGAAGTCACGGAGCCTGTCCGTCTCCCAGGGGCGCCGGGAAACGCGAGCGATCACGACTCCCACCCCCCGGGAGCCGCTGAACAAAGACCCCTTTGTTCCCGCTCTGTCCCTCTCCCGGGGAGACCAGAGTCCCGTGGGTGTGGTATTGGAGAAGGGGAGGAGACAGGTCGGGCAGGTACCCGGCCGCCCAGAACTTGGGAGCGGGGACGTCCCCCTGCGGTGTCCGCGAGAGCTGAGGCAGCCAGGCGCCCCCGGGGGAGGTGGCCCCCTTCCGGCGCAGCTGCCGCGGCGAAGTGCCCGCGACCCGAGCAAGGCAGCCTGGAGTGAGTTGCAAGGCCCCCTCCCCAGTCCCCCGGGTCTTTCAACCGGGAAAATGATTCAAAGCACCGGGGTCTTCCCACCTCCCCATCCTGGGCTCCGGAAGGGGTGTTTCAGCCCCTCTCCCCAAATTACCATTAGTCTCCGCAAGCCATTCTAAACTAAAAGAATATAATAAAATAATAGCTTTTTATAGGGATAATGAATGGTTTCCCACTCTGCGGTGAAATGTGAACAAAACCTTTCTAGAAAAGTTTGCTGTTGCTATTGGTTTGAAAAATACAATGTCAAGTACAACCCGTAAGGTTGCTTCATAAATATAGTTGCAGCACAAAAGAGCCTCGCCTGCCCTTCATCTCCTTCCCAGACCGGCACCTCCAGGTAGAAAGCCTGGCCGAGTTCCCGGCACGGCCAGCATCTGGGAAAACGAAAGTGGTCCCTCCCGGTCCCGCCCCCCTTGCTGGCGCGGGGACTCCCTCCCGGGAAAGCCTCTCCCAAGCCCGGGACGCAGCGCCGCTGGGAGTGCAGGACCCCCGGAGCCGGGAACACCTGGTAGGGAAGAGGATGTAGGAGGAAAGTTGAGAGCCCGGGGTGGAAAAACAAACGTCGGCCCAGGTGCCAGTGCACCCGGAAGGAGAGGTTGGGGGGAAGCGAACAGGTGAGAGAGCCGCGGCCAGGGAAGCCGGGTCCGCGCCGCCGGGAAGCTCGGGCGCCTGGCGGGAGGTGAGAGCGCCCGCCCCTCACTACTGCGGAGAAGGAGGCTCCTTGTTTGGATTCTCCCGGCTGGTGGGGCTTCTGGGGGACCCTAAGGGTGTCGTCACGGCAGCCCAGGGCTCCCGAAGGGCGGGGGGTGTCGAGGGGGAGGGACGCATCTCCCTCTCCCCGCCCCCGGTCCCCCTTCCTCGTGATGCACTTCCTGCGGCCGAGGATTCCCTTTGTGTTGAAATTCAAGAAGATCCGGCCGCCGCGCGCAGCCAGCGGGGCGGGGGCGCGCCCGGCAGGGGAGGGGATTCCTGAGTGGGTGGTGCGGTGCTGCAGAGGCCGGTAGGGGTTGTGGGGTCCCCCGGCCCGTGGCACTCAGCGCCTGCCCCCGGACATCCCTGACCTCTCCCCCATCCTTCTGTCCGGAGCCGGCAGCGCTTGGCAGAAACCGAGCTCACGCGGGTGGTGTCCCCCCGGCGGCGCGCCCAGCCAACTGCGGGTGGCTCCGTGGGTCCCCGCTCCAGCAGTGCGGGGGAGAGAAAGATGAGGGAGTCCCTGCTGTTTGGGCGGTGCATCGGGTTCTAGAAAACCCAGACTGCTGCTGTCAGTTTAAAAGCCAGAAAAACGCCTCCTTTGAAGTGGCTTGAAGTTCATATGAAATATATGAAGTGTAAATCACGACTCCGGTTCATAAAGTTTGCGCTTTAGGGGGGTGTGTGTGTGTGTGTGTGTGTGTGTGTGTGTGTGTGTGTGTAAAAGCTGTTTTGTGGTGAGCTTGAGCTAAATTGCCAAATGCATGAAATCACTTGCAAGAAAGGAGAGACAAGAGGAGCTTAAGAATGGCAACCCCAAAGAAAGCTTAGGTTTTATGGCAAAAGAGTAGCTGTCTTAGTCTCTCCTCCAGCACATACTATGTGTCAGGCATGACAAGACTCCTGCCCTAAATGCATGTTCAAGGCCGGGATCCTCTTGGATCCTATTGGTATGTAATAAGTGGATCTCTTACATGCTTTCCCCACCAAGAACAAATCTTTCTTAATGAAGAGTCATCAGCACTCACGTCATTGGGTCCAAGCCAACTCTAAGGTTTGGCCCAATCAAGGACCTAAAGCTCTTCCTAAGTGTGTGACGTGGGTGAGGCCAAACTGTGACATTAAAACATGCCCTTGATGAGAGGTTAAGTGCACCAAGTCCCCTTAAACATACTTCAGCACCTTGAAATCAAAGAGGCTCAAGAAAGAGGCACAATGAGAAGTGGGAATTTCATTATCTGTCCCAAATCTCATTTCCTTTCCTTAAAGGAAATGTTCCCACTGTCCCCAGTAATTGACAAAAAGAAACCCAGCTCATTTCATTGAATACCCTTCCATCCTGTAGAAACATGACTTTTCTCTACGACCCCAGTAAGGCAACACTATGAGAACACAGGATAACCACACAATCCACCAAACCCAAGGCCCATTTGAAGAGACTCGTGTTCACAGAAGAGGAGATCATTCTTTGACTCTGAAATGTAAGAGAAGATGCAAAATCCCTAAACTCAAACCAAGGTACTCAATATTATGTACTATAGAAGGCCTCTCTAGGTAAAACCAACCTAGGCAAATTTCACTGATTTACCATGTAACAAACCACCCTAAAACCCACAATAATAATATTTTGTTTTGCTCCTAGATCTGCCATTTGGGCAGGGCTCACTGGGACAGCTCATTTCTGAGTCACTTCCAATATGGCTCACTGATACAGGTGGCAATTTGGTGCTGGCTGTCAACTGGGAATTCAACCAGGGCTGGGGCTTTGGGGCTTCAGTTCTTCTTCATATGAACCTCTCCAGGCTTCCTTTGGGCATGGTGACTGGGTTTCAAGAGTGAGTATCGGGCTTCCCTGGTGGCACAGTGGTTGAGAGTCCGCCTGCCGATGCAGGGGACACGGGTTCGTGCCCCGGTCCGGGAGGATCCCACATGCCGTGGAGCGGCTGGGCCCGTGAGCCATGGCCGCTGAGCCTGCACGTCCGGAGCCTGTGCTCCGCAGCGGGAGAGGCCCCAGCAGTGAGAGGCCCGCGTACCACACCAAAAAAAAAAGAGTGAGTATCGCAAGAGATAGGAATTAGGAGCTACCAGTTTCTCAACGCCTGGTCTAGAAACTGATAGAACAAAACAGACACAGAGCCCAGATTAATTAGAAGGGAACATAAGTCCACATGTTAAAATCTCCACATCAATTTGTTAATTTCAAGTTTCAAAGGAGGTTGCCTTATAATAGTATCCCAAAATTTGATTTACGAATCTGTTTTCACCTATTCTATGTATTTCCATAAGAGTTTAGGACTTATGGGTACAATATCTGGGCTCAAGTTGACAAATCTTTACAGCGAAAATGTAAGACACAAGTGAAAAACATACATGAAAATCACTTGAGAACTAAAGCCACGTATAAATGGCAATTGTTTTTGTTTCCTTTAATGTTGATTCTTCCCTGTTGGGGGAGGTCATGGAGAGGGCTTGACTCCTGGTTGACCAGCAAACTGGACCTGGGCAATCCCAGTCCCTCTCCACACACACAGCCGGAGCTGTTTTCAGGGACCCAGCCTTGACAGAACAATGTGGTGTTGAAACCATTGGGACTGAACACCATTAAGGCTTCTGTATAAATGTTCAAGGTTCTGGTGGGCGGTGTGAAGTTCTATTGTTTTGCAGCTGCTCAAGACAAGCCTCATGTGTAACTTCTCTTGCTTATTACACCTGCCATCTACCCATGTGGAGAGGTCTGCCTCTTTCTTTGGTCTCTCCCTGTACTCTGTATATGGGGCCAGTTTCAGATTTCACCCCAGGAGCTCCTGAGGTTTTGAACCAACACCTCCCCTACACTGCATGCTGTTTTTTCAGTCTGGATGAGACTGAAAGGGGCTTTAGAAATCCCTATACCTGTTTGATGGTTTTAGGTCTTCACGTCCATTTTCTACCTATAGCATTCACGAGTACCATGGCACAAACGAATGCTTCTTGTATGTTCATGCGTTTGACTATAGGCTTTGAAAATATTCTTAAACCTTTTTCTGGCAACAAGAATTTTAGCCCTCCAGAGAAGTAACTATTTTAATTAATAGGCTGACACAAAAGAACATCTACTCCAAGTGTCCTAGATTTGTCTCTACCACTTATCCCCTTTGTAACTTTGATGTGACCTTGGGCAAATCATTTAATCTTTGTGACTTCCCATTTCCTCACCGGTAAAACAGGAATGATACTTTCCCTACCTACTTCAAGTAGAAGAAAGTATTTGTGCAAAATCTTTGAAACCTGTAACGAGCAGCATATATTATAAGGGATTATTATAATCATCTATTTCTCCTTTTTCTTTTGGTATTCTAACACACTTAATTCAGTTCTTTGTACACAATGAATATTGTTGACTGACTGTTATAATGTGTGGTCTTATTAACTAAGAACATGTTCATGCATAATAACCTGTCACAACCCTTGGCTTCTGAGCTTTTCCTTCTAAATATAAATGGTTCTAGAAGCTCAGAAGGAAAATCAGGGCTTTTGAATTGTCTTCTCTATTATCCAGCCAACCTGGATTCTGGTAGTATGGTCACTGCCTTCTATTTCTCAAATACTCTCAATGTGTGTAGAAACTAGAATACTCTGAAAAAATCTCCAAAGCTATAATCACAGTCAGGATAACCTAGATTATATGTCAATGAAAATATAAAATCTCAGTGTCTTATGACATCACTGCTACTTCTTGCTCATTCTACACATCTGAGTTACCAGGCGTCTCTGCTTATTATCAGAGTCCAGACTGATGGAAGCTTTGCTCAAAATATGTCTTCCTTGATGGGAAAAAGATAATTTCACAGAAGATGCCATGTTTTAAAACTTCCCCTGGCAATTTATGGCCAAAATAAATCACGTGGCTTTCTAATTTTAAAGTGGTGGTAAAATACAATTTGTTTCCTGCCTGAATCTTAATTTAATTTCGAAAGGTGACTGAGAGACAACAGGGAGAGATCAATGCATTTGAAAAGAAAGTTTATGGTTACTGAGAGTTCCAGGGAGGAACACCAGGCTTAGTCAGAAGTGAAGAGAGGGCTTCACTCTTTATTGGGGTGCCACAGCCTTTACCGGGGTTTCTGTGGGGAAGGCAAGGCAAGGCAGAGGGAATAGTTTAGGACTGGCTCGTTTGAATAATTCTGGGGGGCTTTAGCTTTGCCTTTAGTTACCTGGTACCTGGCCCCGGGATGATTTAGAACAGGGGAAATGTTGGCTTAGTGTGTGAAATTGAGATAAGAAGGTGGTTAAGGGCATAAACTTGGGATAGGTTGGTTTTCATATGAAAGGCATACTCATAGGTAAGTTGTCATTATCTTTAGAAATTAGCTAGCCCTGGGAAGGGCAGTCTCCCGCAGGGTCTGTAAGGTCCCCAAGTGTCAGAGCATCAGGAATACAGAAAGTAAGAAAATATGGTTCATATTACTGGCCTTGTGATGAATGTATACCAAATAGACAAATACACACTCTAAGAAAACACAGAACATGGTCTTTGAAGAAAAGGAGCTCTAGAATATTCAAGAACAGATACTTCGTGGCCATGAAGTGTGCCACTAGGGTCTCCTCTTTAGAGCATCTGCTGGAAGGAGGGTTGCTGGTGACATGCTCTCCATGCTGAGCTGTGCTCGCTCAGGGCTGTTTCCCACCAATGAGACCAACACCATGCAGGTATTAAAGCCTGGCCAATGGTGCCCAACGTGGGACTCTCCTATGAGGGATCCCTCATAGCTTGGTGGACACTCAGTTGTGTATCCTACTTCCTATCAATCCCTGTGCCTTCCTGCTCCTTTCATGGGTGTCAGCCCTGAATCACGGTCTGAAGACTCTCCCTGCTTACACTTGATCTCACCCCACATCATCCTTAACAAGCTTTTGCCTCAATAAGTCTCTTGCACGTCTAACCCTGTCTTAGTGTCTGCTTCTCAGAGGATCTGAACTTACCTGGACGCATCAGGGAGATTTTCTGAGAAGAGAGACCCATGAGCCCATTTGGTAGATTCTACTGCTGGCAATGAACCTTAAATAAGAAAAAAAGAAAAAACTTCATTTATCTCTGTTGCCTCATTCCAGCACCTACTTTTCCCTTTTCTCTTCATTTTTCCTCTGTGATTCACCATTAGCCCGAACTGCAATCTGAAAGCCAATCTAAATTATCCTCTCCTTACACTTAAGTAATCTATTGCTCATTTCTGTCCCTTCGAGCTCCATAGCATCTGTGGAATCTTTTCTACATTTTCTGCTGTCACCCTCTTAGCTGATGTACGCATTGTTTTTTCACTAAGAAGATTTCTCCTAGTTGGTCATCCTGCATCAAAACTATTCTTCATTTGATCCTTTGTTCTGCAATTAACATAATGGTTTTTCTACAATATAAATTCATCACATAGTCCCCTCCTTAAAATCCCTATATTTTAGAAGACAAAACAAAATTTCATCACCTATCATGTGGGGACCATTCAAGAGCTGGCCTCTACATAGCCTTCCACTCTCATCTACATCCTGCCCTTGATCCATGCTGAATTACATTCAATTCCCAGAATGTGCTACTCTCTTTCAGGCTTCCATCCCCTTTAACATAGAGGGCCCGTCCCTCTATCTCAGAGGACCCATCCCTCTATCTCAGAGGACCACCTTATACTTATAACTTTCCTCACCAGTTGAACTCGTAATCCAAGGAGTACCTTCAATGTCACTTCGACTGAAACCTTTCTTTGAGTTTCCTGATCTAATTTAAGTACTCCTTTCTCTATGTTCCTATAGTAAGTCACCTATGCATCTGTCATAACCCTTGCCCTGTAGGTGTGGCATGTGTCTGCCATAAACGTGGAATGACCAAAACAAAGGTCCATACTATGGAAGACTAACAGGTTTCAGATCACGTATCAATTCTGAAAACTTGATAACAGTTTCTTGGCTTCCTGTGTTGAAAGTCATTTTTAGACCATTCCCAGACTCAGGGAGAGAGAGAAGAAGATCAATTAAAGGTGTCTCCCATGAGTGTGAGAAAAAGGGCTGTGACCACATAACTACCAAAAACATTGGGGATTTAGGCCACTGCAATGTACCTGGAGCTGTGAGGTAGGCAGCAGATTCCCAAGAGCCTCATTTGTCCCATCTCACCATCACAGGGGAAAGTGAAGAGAGTCCTTACTAACTCTGTGATCTGGTGCTATGTCTCTTATGTTGCTCATTTGATAGTTAGTATAGGTTAGATGTTGTTGTGGGAACACTAAGACCCCATCTCAGATTTAAGGAATGTAACCACCAAAATGTAATTATTGCTTGTAGAACAATAGAGGGCTCTCTCTACGCAGTGACTTGGGTACCCCAGGCTGGCAGACCACCAGCATCCAGAAATGGGGGCCTGCATCATTACCATTGAACAAAAACGTCACCTGGAATGTCATATATCTGCTCTCTACCTTTCAGCCGGGAGATGATAAGTATTCTTCACCCGAAGCCCAGATCTTTCCTCTGAGCTTCTGGCTAACAATATCCAACTGTGGGATTTGTATCACCCCTTGAATATTCCTCCCACATAAACTCTTATCCTTACCATCAAGTTATCTATATGAGACTCCAGGAAGTCATCCTTCTTATATTTTATTCCCAATGTCCATCAAATCTTTAAGCCCTTACTTTGTCTCCTAACTATATTCTGAGGAGTCCCCAATTTCTCCATCCAACTGATGCCCTAGTTTAGGCCTTTGCCATCCCTTGTGGGAGCCCCTGCAATGCTTTCCTGACCTAAAGTTTTTTCTCTCTGAATCCTTTCTCTACACTCCAGGCTGGCATGACCTTACTAAAAGGTAAATGTAATCTTGTCACTTCTCATGCTGCCTGTGGGATAAAGTCAGAGGTCTATGTTTGAGCTCAGCACATCTCTCAAAACATATTTCTTATCATCTTCAAATTTTACGTTCAAGGAATCCAAAATTCCTAGAAGTTTCCAAAATGTAGTGTGCCCTTCGAGAGACTATGACTTTGATCATACTACCCTCACCTCCTGGAAAGCACTCCCCGGACATCTTGGGCAAGACCACCACACACATACCCACTTTCTACTCCAGCTGAATTTGGATGCCCCTTAAAAGGGAGGCATTCGCTCTCATAATAGTTGTACATCAGTTGTTGAATATGATGTGACCTAGTTTGACCTGTGTGGTTCTGCGTAACTTATTTATCTTTTCTGAGTCTCATGGGAGTGATAATAACATACATTTCACAAGGCAGTTATGAGGGATAAAGGAGACAACATAAAAAGTGATTAGGACAGTATCGACTGTCTGTTCACCATTGTATTCCTAGTGACTAATGTGGGCTCTGGCACATCATAGACACAGAAATATTTGTTGAAGGGATACATGTTAGTTATTCTGATTATTATCTCAATCACTTCACTATTACGTGGTTCAATATCTGTTCCTTTACCTATCTTTTACACCACACACTGAGCTTTTTAAGGTTTATCTTAAGGAGATTATCTTGTACAGTCTTTTATTTAAAGTTATTTGGCACAGATGATGTATTTTTAAATGTTCAATGAATGAAGAATAAATGAATGGATGAATGAAATTATTCTATAGCAGGTCCTTCTCTGCAGCAAGTGTCAACACTAAAGTCATGGCTCTTTTATTACAATTCCTTTTGCTCTCCAATCTCTTGTCCTCTCCCTAGTTGATTGATATCCTGCATGTAGGTGTGTGGATACGGATGTGGGTGTTCACATTTGATTTATTGATTTGAAAATCACACAAATTTGACCTTAAAAGAATATTCTGAGTGCTTTCCCCAATATTGCTGGATTGATAATTTACATGCAAAAAATGAGGGGAAGAGTTGGTAGGTGACCCAAACTTCTCTGTTCAAATTATTGAACAGATACTTTGTAATAATGTACATTCCTTATGTCACAAAAATTTCAAGCTATGAAATATTTCTTAAATCTATGACCATGCACTATGAATTCAAGGCAGCTCCCATGGCCCTGTACTGCATTAGGATCTCCATCTCACTATGACATGCATATTTTTAAAAAGAGAGTTCCATTTGTTGGATGCCTGTTAGATTAAAGGAACTACCCATATTAACAGATGGGTGGGTATTCATGAAGTGTGAGGTGATGCTATTCCTTTTTAATAAAAGAAACTTATTCATAAAGTAATCTCTTCCTACTTCTTAAACTATTTCAAGACAGTTTATAGTTAAAACATATATAGAAAGATTGTTCAAATAAAGTAAAAAGAGTGGTGAGATAAAATTTTTTTTGTTTTTTTAGAGTCTGACATGTTTTCCACTAGAATATATATTAATTTATAATAAAGTCCAAAATACACTAAAAAAAATAGGAAAAATCAGAAGTTATATAAAGGAAGGGACAATTTTTTGGACAGGGAATGTGGTATACTCATCTGAGCATTAAATTAAGCTCTGACTTAAGTCAAGGCCAAACCATGGCCCGGTGATTGTAAGCATCAGTCATTTGGGTGAGATCAAAATCTTTCTTGGAATTAAATTCCAAGAAAAAACCTGTAACTTGGTTTTATTGAAATAGCAAAATACTGAGCACTGAAAACTCAGGTTTCACTCCAAGCTTATTTTTCACTCCAATTTGTGACTTTGAACACACCATTTCCTATCTCTGGGATTCACATAAAGAGAGAAAGAAGGAAGAGTAGCTTCAGTTCTCCAAGCTTCCTTCCTGCTTTAATAATATGATCCATGTTCAGGTACACAATTGCAAAATAAGTTTAAGCACCATCTCTCTCCACTTGAAAATTGAAGCCCAGCAACGATCCTTGCTGCCCCTGAGAACCTGAACGAAAAACTGTATCCCTTTGCTCACATACAGATAAAGACAATTCTGAGTCTTGCCTAGTGCATTAAACATAAAAAGAGTGACTTTTACACCATCCTTCTCTTCCCTAGATTCTTTCCTGGTTTCTGTTTTTAGACTGTCATACAAGAAAATACACACACACACACACACACACACACACACACACACACACACACATATATATAAAGTTGGTCTTTTTCAAGTCTCCTGCTGCTCCTTTGTGTGTTTTTAAACCCAATGTTTTAGGAGAAGATGAGAATAGATGATCAGCGCTGATGTAAATGGCAATGCCGTCAACACTCAGCTAACAGAAAACAGAAACGAAAGGGTAACGAGGGGCAAGGGAGAGGTGGAGCAGTTCTAAGTGTTGGTGAAGTAGATGTTTAAAAATTATCAGTTCCTGGTGGTCAGACATCATTCTGTTTATTTCTTTTTTAATCTCATGGTGCTGGCTCAGTGATCTCTCTCTTTTCTGAGTTGTAGTCACATTATTTAAATTCTTTATTTGGTAATATCTCATGAAATATCAAGACAGGTATTCTTTTGATGTCTTGATTTGTTTCTATAAAATTTAGTTTTATTACCCTTCAAGGTCTGGATGCTTTGAGTCTTCTACTAAATCAGAGACATCTTAGGGGCCAGCTTTGTATTTTAGATGCTTTGTATCTTTCGTGGTCCCTGGCTTGAATGTATGCTTTTTGTAGTTTTTCAGTATAGACTTATGTCCTCTGACTGAAGAGTGTTATTTCCTCCATGTGGATTCATTTAAGGAACTAAACTATGGCCTCCCTAGTTGCAAACTTCTTCATTCTACTACTTCATTAAAAATCCTTATACTGCAAATTCATTTCAAGTGCATTTTTGTTACTTTCCCAACATCTACTTTCCCTTCCTTCTTTTTATTACTTAGCTATCATCTTCCCCCAGATTCAGCTGAAAAATTCTCCTCTCCAAAAGATTTCTAACATTAATTCTTTCTCACATTGGCCATCACTTTAAATTTCAAGATTCAGTTTTTCCTTTGCTGCTGCCCAGTTTTGAAATGTTTCTTCTGTAATTCCATTTTATAAACTTTGCTCCTAAATAGATTGTAAGGGAAAAGGTTGAGTCATTTCTTTCTTATTGTGGAATATGCAATGACTGGCACATTGTAGTAGCTCAATAAAGGTTAGTTTCTTCCCTTTGTAGCAGCCTCAAAATTGCAGGCAGTCAAAACATATTTTAAAATTACATTACTGAAGCTATTTCTGGTGACGAGGTTGGCACTTAGGGATCATTGCCATTCTACTGTGTTCATTAATTCAAAGTGACAAGTAAAATGACAAGAAATTCAGTGCATTTTTGAATCATAGGATGGAAAAACTAGAAAAGACTGAAGAGATTGTGCAATCGCTCTAGCAGATGGAGAGTGGTACACTAAGAAAGGCTACAACTTTCCCAAAGTCAAACAGTCAACTCAAGAGAGGACACAAATCTAAATGGTCCCAGCAGAGTGCCCTTGTGACTCTTCCTTTGTACCTCTGCTCTTTCCTGGATCAATATTTTTTTCAAACTATTAAGGTGGTACCCTTGATGCTCCATCCCTAATGTGGCTATGGAAGATTAACTACCTCCTTTTCTTTTGAGTTCTAACCCTTCTGATAAAATATTCATGGCAGTTCATCTTTTGTAGATCACCTTTAAAGCTTCTCAAGCTGGAGTATATGTGCCTCTGATGATTCATGGTATGTGGTAAAGTTATTTCTAAAGGCACATATTCCAGAAACTATTTTCACATTAAAGTACAACTATCTATTTCTTTTTTAATAAAGGGATTTTTAAAATTTTCAGAGTTGTGGCTGCTACTTCTGGCTCTCCTCATGGGAATATGCATCCAGGCTGCCTTGAAGTTAGCAGAACTCAAGAAGAAAAGTCGAAGAAGAGCATGTAACAAAACTAGTGAGTTGCAAAATGCTCACAATGTCAGTTTATAAAACTGTCTGTAATTATTGTATAACTTGAGGTTCAACCTTGACTTTCTGTCAATCTTATTCTTTGGGTTCCTTACTGGTTAGCAAAGTACTGAGCACAATGCATACCCGTTGCCTAATAAATGTAGAATATATATTAAGGATGGCAAATAGTTATCAAGACTGTTTACAGAGGCAGAGGACATGCAGACTCTGCCTAAGGGAATATGAAGGCCCAGATATGCCATAGGAGGTATCACAGGAATTGAGAAGGTACAGCACTTTGAGAATATTTTAAGTTCTAACAAATATTTTTTTAAAAAACCACTCCAGGCTACTTTGAGGAATAATTTCATTTTAAATTGCTGATATGAGAGAAAATAGATGGCAAGTTCAATAAAATCTGTAATGCACATGAGTTTTAATAAGAACAATAATTAAAAGCTCAATAACTTTTACATGCACATTTTATCATTTTATTACATAATTACCTTATCTGATATACCTTCGTAATTATTCTAAGAGAGACACACAAAAAAATCCCTCTTTATCGCTTTAAAGAGAAACAATCATATTTAAATTTTAATTAAAAGGAAAAAAAGAAAAACAAAAAAATTAAGTGTCTGAAATAACAAAGTCATTAGGATTTTAAATCTTTACACTGTGTTTTTTTCTTTTTCTTTCTTTTTTTTTTTTTTTTACTGGATAAAAACTTCAACCCTTCCACATTGTAAGGCAAAGATTATGGAGAGATTGTTTTCCAAAAACAGAAATTATCAGTGTTTTAAAGAATATAATTTGTAGTTAACTTTTCATTTTCTTCTTTTTGCTGATCATTTCATGTGGCAGTCACAATCTTTTGGGGGAGGTGGGAAGTTAGACCTGGAGAAAAAAGTATAAAAATCATTGGGAATGCTAAGATACATTTGAACAGGGTAAAGCTTCAATGGTGTATTCTTGTTAAAAATACATAAGGATCAATATCACAGCTGGGCTTAGTGCACAAAATGCTTCATAATAGAAATGATTCACAAAGCGATTCAGGTACCGTAGAGGCTGCGATTGTCCCAATGAAGAGTGAATGAGTGAATGTGTGAATGAATAAAGTCAAGCACTCCCGATCAGGCAGCAGGTGCTTGGCTCCATGTGCTATTTCTGAAGTGTGGTCCAGAAGTGTAGACCTATTTGAATTTTGGAAATGAAGAGTATTTTTATCAACCAAGAAGCCCACGCTGCAGCTCCTTTATATCAAGTTCAAGTTTCAACAAATACTTCCCTAGATAGCATTTTGTAAGCTTACTCATTCTTTTCTGCCAAAGGCTACAAAACAGGAACATCTAACAATTTTAATTGCTTTTAAATGCTTATTTAAGCACACGTGGCAGAGCTAAAATCACCTTTATTCCCTATCTTTTTTTCTAAGGATTAGATCCTTTGAAAGGTTTACTTTCTTTTAAAAAATAATGTATAGTGTGTAATTATATTCAAAGGATAAATTGTACTGAATCATATGGATTACATTCAGGAAAAATCAGAAATTCTATTATAAACAGTCAAGGTTAATAATGAAGTTGAAAAGTTTCTTTCCCATTTAACAAAATTTCAAGTTTTATTTTATTGCTTCCTGAGACATAATTTAAACAAACCAAACATTTGAGGGCTTTTGTGGATTTTAAATTCACAAAATTCAACAGCATAGCTTGACTTATCCACTGGCCTCTTTCTGCATAATTATATTAATGTGGCTAATGGTTCCACTCTCATAAAAACTGTTTTAATAACAATTTGAATACATGTTTCAGAAAGTAAACAAGGGAAAAAGGATACTCTTTCTTTTTAATAAATTTATTTATTTATTTATTTTTGGCTGCATTGGGTCTCCGTTGCTGCACACGGGCTTTCTCTAGTTGCAGCGAGCGGAGGCTACTCTTCGTTGCGGTGCGAGGGCTTCTCATTGCAGTGGCTTCTCTTGTTGTGGAGCACAGGCTCTAGGGCACCTGGGCTTTAGTAGTTGTGGCACACGTGCTCAGTAATTGTGGCTTAAGGGCTCTAGAGTGCAGGCTCAGTAGTTGTGGTACACGGGCTTAGTTTCTCTGTGGCATGCGGGATCTTCCTGGGCAAGGGATCTAACCAGTGACCCCTGCATTGGCAGGCGGATTCTTAACCACTGCATCACCAGGGAAGTGAAGGATACTCTTAACACAGTGGTATAATTGACAAAACAATGGACTTAGCATAACGAGACTTGAGCCCTAACCTTGAATCTTTAAGACCCATAAACCATATTATAAATACTGGAAATCTTTGTCACCTGAAAATGAAAATTACTGACTAGATAATATATTGCTCATTTTTTTTTGTAGAAATCTCCCCAAAGGACCTACAGTAGTTTTACAAGTCTCTAGTACTTCTCAGATTATGATACTATGAGTTGTTTGTCAGATGATTTTAGATTGTACCCAAATTATTTTATTTTTGAGAATCTCCCTGGCAGTCCGTGGTTAGGACTGTGTGCTTTCTCTGCTGAAGGCCCAGGTTCCATCCCTGGTCAGGGAACTAAGATCCCAGAAGTCTCACAGCACAGCCAAAAAAGAGAAAATCAAAATTATTTTATTTTAATAATTATCTATTATAAAAATACATATTAGAAAAATTTTCTCATTTCACTAAGTGATAAAATACTGTTTAACATTTATTTTCTTTAAATTTTTTGTTTTGAAAAAGATTATATACAACATTAAATATCTAATACTACAGGTAGTAATAAAGTTACATTTCTATGTATATATATAAATATATACACACATAGGAATCCTGATTATTTGGAAATAAATGTTGCTTAGGCTATGTGAAACCCAGTTTGAGAAATGCTGGACCACTTGTATTTGATATTCTTTCCAGTTTTAAATACAGGTCTTTAATAAAATTGAACCACAGTAATTTCTCACTAGATGGCAAAAAAGAGACAACACAGGAAGTATCCTAAATATAAATTTTGGGAACCCTAACCCAAGTTTTGTTTTTTCCAAAATGTAGTTCTTTATGTTTGGGGGAGTTCCCTCACATTAGTTATTCAAGGGCTTTTAGATCTTAGTTATTCAGAGGCTTTTAAATGGAAGCTATCATATGAATTTAGACCATTACCCATGACCCCTCCAAAGAGATTACTGAGTCAATTCCATATGGTATTGATGCAAAGACAGACATATAAACCAAAGCAACAAAATAGAGGCAACAGAAATTGATCCATTTATATAGGGTTAACTGAATTTCAATAAAGATACCAAAGCATTTCAATGGGGAAAGTAAAGTCTTTTTAACCAATAATGTAGAAACAACTGGATATCCCTTTAGGGAAAAAAAATGAACCTTTTATTTTTTAAGTTTAGAACATAAAATAAAGTATTTTCTATTAAAGTATAGTTGATTTACAATATTGTGTTAGTTTCAGGTGTACAGCAAAGTGATTCAGTTATACACACACACACACACACATATATATATATATATATATATATATATATATATATATATATATATATTCAGATTAGGATTTACTCTATAGTACAGGGAATTATATTCAATATCTTGTAATAACCTAGAATGGAAAATAAAGTATTTTAAAATCCCTGCCCACTTCTTTGATTCCTCAAAGCCATTATTCTGTAAAATCAAGTCAGTGAGTCAAATGGTTTTCCGACCTCTCTCTCACTCTCCCCCTTCATTTCCCTCCTATTTTCATTCAGCAAGTTTTAGCTGAATGCCCAGTTTCCACTAGTCAAATGTCAGTGTCCTAGGAGCTGCAAGGTAAGCATGGCCCTGCTGTCTACCACAACCTTGGCCACTTGTATTGATCTGCTCTTGAGGGAGATTCTAAAACCAGCTCCAAAGGTAGCATGTGCAGAAATCCCAGACACCTCTAATTAGGTGGGTCTCCTCCCTGCTCCACTCACTCATCCTCTAGAAGGAGAGGCTGGACCTTAGACATTTCAGAGAGAAAAACAATGAAGAGAGTTACTGAGTCAGAGATTCTTCTTCGGTGCTTTACCTTAATTCCCACGTGTGTGTCCCCTCCCCCAAGGCACCCAGGTTCCTTACGTTTGGACTTTCTCAGCCCTCAACTTACGAAGAGTTGCTTCTTCTTAACTTCTTTAAGCAAGATTTGAAAACAGTTGCCTTTGAAAGTCCCCCTCATGATTTTATAACCCCTATGACTGTAGTCTCTGAAAGATTTAACTTCAAACCCTTCTAACAGTGTCCTAGAAAATATAACATATGGTGCTCTATCATTTATGGTGCTCTATCATTTTCTAAGCACATAAAACAAGATCTTTGGAGGCCTGGAGCTCCTCTGGGCCTCCAGTCTCTATCTTCTCTCACCTGGTAGGTATTTCTTTCTTTTTAAAAAAAAATGTTTAAATTTTATATTGGTGTATAGTTGATTTATCTACAATGTTGTGTTAGTTTCAGATGTACAGCAAAGTGATTCAGTTATATATATACATATACATATATCTATTCTTTTTCAGATTCTTTTCCGATCTTGGTTAAAAAATGAGCCTTGATTCTTAACTCAGACCATACACAAAAATTCATGCAAAATGCTCCATAGACCTAAACATAAAAACTAAATCTACAAAATCACTGGAGGTAACAAGGAGAAAATCTTTGTTAATTTGGGATAAAAGAAGACTTCTTAGATAGGTCACAAAAAGCACCAACTAGTTTAAGAAAAGTTGTTTTAAAAAATGTAAAAAAGAAACTGCTTTTTGAAAGACATTATTATGAAAAGGAAAAGAAAAGCCACTGACTAGGAAAAAAAATTCAAAGTACATATATCTGATAGAGAAGTGTCCAGGAAACCAAAAACTCTTAGGATTCAATAATAAGAAGACAAACAACCCAGTTTAAAAAAAGATGGACGCATATGTGGAATCTATTATTTTTTTAAATGGTACAAATGAATTTATTTACAAAACAGAAACAGTCTTACAGATATCAAAAACAAACTTATAGTTACCAAAGGGGAAATGTGGTAGGGAGGGATAAATCAGGAGCTTGGGATTAACATACACACACTACTATATATAAGACAGATAACCAACAAGGACCTATTGTATAGCACAGGGAACTCTACTCAGTAATCTGGGATAACCTATATGAGACAAGAATCTGAAAAAGAATGAATATATGTATATGTATAACTGAATCATTATGCTGTACACCTGAAACTAACACAACCTTGTGAAGCAACTATACTCCAATAAAATTTTAAAAAATAAAAAAATTTAAAAATGGGCAAAATATCTAAATAGACACTTCACAAAGTCATATATACAAATGGTTTATAAGCACATGGAAAGAAACACAATATCATTAGCTATCAGAGACATACAAATTAAAAAATGATTAAAAATGATACCATTACACACCCACCGGAAAGACTAAATTCAAAAAAAAAAATGATAACACTACACATCCACCGGAGAGACTAAATTTTTTTTTAAATTGACAATTTCACATGTTGGCGAGGAAATGGGGCAAATAAAAATCTTATACGTGTTCGTCAGAATGAATATGCACTTTAGAAATCAGTTTGGCAGTAAAGTTCAAGATAAGTGTATACTGACTCTATGACGCATCAATTCCTTACCTAGGTATTTCTCCTATAGAAAAGAAATTCTAAAATAGACAAAATTAATCTACTGAAAGCAGATCAGTGATTGTCCAAGGCCAGAGGTAAAGGGAACTGACTAGAAAAGGAAAGCATTTCTGGGGTAATAGAAATGTTCCTTTTCTTTATTGGGATGTTGTTACGCACACATATATATTTGTTAAAGCTCATTGACCGATACACTTAAAATGTCTGCATTTTGATATTAACTTTGATATAGTTGATGTTAAAAACTGTAACATCAGAATAATGCCTGCTTATGGGGTAGGATTGACTTGAAATGGGCACAAGGGAGCTTTCTGGAATAATTAAAATATTTTATCTCTCAATTGGAGTGGTGGTTTCTCTGCTGTACACTTTTGTCAAAACTTAGCAAATGCAACATTGATGTATTTATTTTATTTATGAAAATTACTCTTCAATTAAATAAAAAGCTACTGCAAAAAATAAGATACATAGAGTAAACCAAGAAGATATTATTTTTACTTCCCTCAACTTAGCAAATATATAGAATATATATATATATATATAATGTGTGTGTGTGTGTGTGTGTGTGTGTACATACATCAGTGCTGATAAAACATTGGTAAGATGGACATATTTGTATACCAATGGTGGGAGTGCAAACTAGTATATTTCTGGAAATAAATTTTCCAATATTCATTAGTTTCTGAATATGTATACCTTATGATCAAGTAATTGTACCCCTTGGAATATACACTAATGAAACATTCACAAGCCCAAAGATTTATGTGCAAAGAGACTCATTTCTTTTAACCTGTAATTTAGAAAATTAGAAAGAAACCTGAATGTCCAACAAGCAGGGTATAATTATATAAATTATGGTACATCTATGTGGTTGATTGAATAGCTATTAAATGATGTTTACAAATGATTTTGACTAGTATGGGAAAATGCCATACTAAATATTTAGCAAAATGAAAAGATATCAAGTAATATTAGAATATTGTAGCTATAGTATAAACTATGAATATGAAAACTTAAAGAAAAAAATGTAAATGCTAACAATAGTTGTTATTGGGAAGCATGATTATGATTGTCATTTTCTTTTCATCAGTTTTCTGTTTTCTCTTTTCATAATTTGCAAGTATTTCCATGAGAAACTTAGGATTAAAATTATAGCATAATTTAAAACATTAGTCTTGTTAATATTTGCAAATATAAATATTTATACTATCAAGGATAGTAAAACTTTATAAGGTAAAGGTATCTAAATACATGTCCTATACAGTTGTCAATTATGTGTCATGTATTTGACATGCAAATAAAACCAGAATATATTTCTCTAAACATAAGGTATTGCATTATTTTTATTGGTTTGGAATAAATTCTTTTAGTCTCTTCTTCTTCCTTGATAGACTTATAAAAGTAACTTTATTTTTTTTTCCTTTTGGGAGGAGCAGTAATAACCTGAACAAAATGGATTAGATTTTTCAATACAGTACTCAATACTTATAATTAATATACATCATATGCCATGACAGAGACGTTTAACACTCACCAAATATCCACATGGTTCCTCACAGCTCCTAGCTCCCTTTCAGTTTACATGATCGTGTGACGAATTTTGGCTAACGGTGGTACTCTGCAGATCTTTCTTCCTTTCTGCAGACAACTGGAAACCTCATCATGAGATTAAAAGAAAAAATATTCTTCACATATACCTGTTAACCAAGAGAGTCGCCAATGAACTACAGAGTATATGCTTGTGAAAAATCAATCTTTGTTATATTAAGCCACTGAGGTTTCAGAATTTGTTTCTTACTTCAGCTTCAACTAACTATACTTACCCATACAAATATTGATAACTAGAAGTGAGAGCTGCTATAAAAACAAAGAAAGAAAAAGAAAACCCTTGGGCCTCCCTGGTGGCGCAAGTGGTTGAGAGTCCGCCTGCCGATGCAGGGGATACGGGTTCGTGCCCCGGTCTGGGAGGATCCCATATGCCGCGGAGCGGCTGGGCCCGTGAGCCATGGCCGCTGAGCCTGCGCGTCCGGAGCCTGCGCGTCCGGAGCCTGTGCTCCGCAACGGGGGAGGCCACAACAGTGAGAGGCCCGCATACCGCAAAAAAAAAAAAAAAAGAAAAAGAAAACCCTAAAATATGTGCCATTAGGTTAATAGGTGGGCAGTAGGAAGTTAAAAAAAAGTATACAGAGTCTAGAAATATGGGGATCCATGTTATCCTGTGGCAAAACACTTGGTAAAACTTGGTGGTATAAGGTGGTGTTATTGGTTACCTTTGGCAACTTATTTCAAGAAAACACTGAGATTTTGAAGAAAATTGGCTGGGATGTAAGTGGAAATGAAAAGGAAATTCAAGGCCACGTAGGATTGGAATAGTGATCGATTCTAGGTACCAATCCATAAGATACAGCATTTAAGAAGGCTCTTTTCAATAAATGTAAAATAGGCAGCCAGTTAAAACGACTAAGGACAATGATCACCTTAAGGGTGTGGCCTTCATATCTATTATTCTGATAGCCCTAAGGCTATCACCCTTAAGTCAAGCCAGAGAAGCTAGGTAAGTGTAAGAAAGCAATGAAGCGTAACGAATCTGAGAGCCATGGTGAGAAACCATGTTGATGTGACTGCTATCAAATAAAGGGTAAATGTATTGAAAGTTTTAGAGTTTTACTTTTACAGAAATCAAGAGTTTGATCCAAAAATATTTGTGATTATTGAGAACATAACAATTCTTAGGCTCCCAAACTTCCACGGACAGAAAACAGACTGAAAAAGGAAAGCCATGAGGAACATTGGTCAAGGTTTTGTAGAGTCAGAACCTAATACAAGTGCATCCAGGGTAGGGAGTGGGGCAGGATTTCAGAATTGCTATCAACCAGTGCACGCTCTGTGTCCCCTACCCTTGCCCTTTCTGGTGGCAGAGTTTCCTGACATTGTTACAGGAAGGGGGACCCCTTCCAGGGCCCGAGAGTGGGCTCTTGTCTAACACTTGGAAATTAACTTTCCGAGGAGACACATGTGCTGGCAAAGCAAGAGACTTTATTGGGAAGGGGCGCCCAGGTGGAGAGCAGTACGTTAAGGGAACGCAGGAGAACTGCTCTGCCACGTGGCTCACAGTCTCGGGTTTTATGGTGATGGGGTTAGTTTCCGGGTTGTCTCTGGCCAATCATTCTGACTCAGGGTCCTTCCTGGTGGCGCACACATCACTCAGCCAAGATGGATTCCACAAGAAGGATTCTGAGAGGTTAGTAGGACATATGGACGGGCATCTCCTCTCTCCTTTTGACCTTTCCCGACTTCTTCCATTGGTGGTAGCTTGTTAGTTCTGCGTTGCTTACCAGTACTTCCTGTTGTAAAATAACTCATGCAAGTGGCTACTACCTTGCCTGGTCAGGGCAGGCAGTTTCAGTTAGTGTTTCCCCAAACGACCTTATCCTGCTCCTGTTCCACCACTGTGTATTGGATGACGTAGGAGCATATATCTTGCTTTTTGTTTGCTAGATGTCTGTGTTGCTGAACCAAACTTGGGTCTGCTCATCCTTGTGCAGTAAAACCAATCTACTGACACCAGCTTGTGATGAAGGAAATTTACTGTACTGAATGTTCATCTCCATTTATTCAAATCTTATTTTATTCAAAAAATTTTAAAATTCTTAGAATATATTTTAAGGAACATAAAATTCTTAAGTCCAAAGACTTAAAAAATTTAAAATTCTTAGATATTAGAATATATTTTAAGGAACACCAAATTCTCATGTCCAAAGAGTTAAATATATATATAAAAAATAAAGAAATAGATAAACAATAAAAAATGCAGTAGAAATTCTAACTATAGTCATGAAATGGAAGGAGATAAGCATCCTGCCTGGCATAAGGCATACTGTGTATTGAAAGGAGACTAGAATAATACAGCTGGGTTGATTCTGCACTGCAAGATATGTGATAATGTATTTCATCTACTTTAAGATGCAAATCTTTTCATGCATTCACTCTGAATATCTCTGAAATTGTCATGTGACATACAATCTAAGGCATCTTCAAATGGCTTTCAGCCAGCCAACAATCATGACAGAGTTATCCTTGCTTGTGTGCATGACCAAAACTTGATCATAGCTGGTTATTTCTTATGACATCAATTGAGCTATGGACATTACTAAAATATATATCCTACATTCCATTGCTGTTTTTTTTCTCTATGATTTAAAGGTGAAAAGTTATTGTCTACCTAGAAAGGCAACAGAAGAAAGTAGTGGGGCATAAATTTGTTATTTGCAAAACAAATATTTCCATTGGAAGAATAAACCCATTTACATTTCCTTGCAAAGGTGCAACCAAATGTTTTATGAGACCTATGAAAAGAAGAAATCCATGGTCAATGATGTGTGAGGTTTTGTTACTTATATATATGCTAAAATATTGTCTATCACATATAAGAAACAGTAAGCATCAAAACTTGCAGAATAGATCTGTGGAGCATAGAGGAAATTGCAAAGACAACTGCTGGGCATATAAGAAAAGCAATATTCCCAAGGAGAATATCTGGTAGGAACATATGGATAATGATGATGATGATGATGATGATGATGATGATGATGATGATGACTGAAATGATTTGAGAAGACTTGGGGTCTAAATGGGGACATATTTTAGCATTATTTTAACTAGTCCCTTTCATTCATTTCAGTTAAGTCATTTCACTTAACTATGCTCTTGCTAATGTATGCCATCAAACTTACATGACAGAAGGAAGAAACTACATCTATAAAAGTCTAACAGAGATCTTTCAAAAAATATAAAAATCTTAAAAACCTAAGGGATATAACTGTTCTTAGTTTAATTGGAAGCATTTTTTCACAATAGTACATGAAATAATGATGATTCTTACCATGGATAGTGTTTTAGATTAGATGACATATTTTATATCAGTTGGAATCCTTTTGTTGTAAGTAAAAAAGTAAAAAAACTCAAACTTGCCTATACACTAAAGGTAATTATTTTACTTAAAATTAAGTCCAGATTTGCAGCCTGATTGGATCAGCCTTGAGCCAGCGGCTCATAATATCACTAAGGAATTTATTTCCATGTACCCACCCTGCCTTCCACATTACAGATTTCATCTCCAGACTCCCTCTCTTTATAATGTCAAGATGACTTCCAGCAGCTGCTGGGCCAAGGCTTCTTTTTCCACATCCAGCAGAATAAAGTGGGAAATGTACCTCAGGAAACACGAAGTGTCCCTCAGAAAACACGATTGGACCAGCTGAGGTCACATGCTCCATCCCTGGATCCCCAAAGGTAATAGAGAACTCTTGGGCAGGAAGAAAAAGAAAACCGCAAATGACACTCATTCACCAGGTGTAGCAGACCCATCAATTTCCTGTCTACATCATCACACACATCTGTGCTCTGGGACCTGATTTCCAACCGTCAGCACCTGCGTCTCTTTGCCTTAGGACTTTTATGGTCTCTGAAACTCTCTTCATCCACCTACTCAGCAGGAAAGAAGTGACAGGAAGATGACACCCCCAGTGATGGTGGATAAATACTCCAGCTCCTGGTTCTTTTGCTCTTTGGGCCAGATCATTCTAAGGTGTGTATACTACCCTGGTTCCCAATGCACAATTAAATCCCGGTAGCCCTCAGTGGTAGATAAATTGATAACATGTCCTTTATTGATTGCTTCCCCTTCCCTGTCTCACTTCTCTATGCCCCTTCCAGTGTTTCCTCCTCCCAAATACATTCTCTGCACTTATATCTTTGGCTCAGGATGTGAATCTGGGGAAATCCAAACTCAGACAGTGATATTAAAACTTCACCTTCCCCTACTCATTTCAAATAAAGTGTTTATTTTGCAAGATTTATCTGAACCTCCTTTTCCTCTTGAATAAAAGGGAGATAATAACATGTGCTGCCTCTCGTCTTAATTATTATTAAGATCAAGTGAGATAATGCACCCAGAAATGTTGCGTAAAGTACTGTCCAAAGGAGCATAGGTATGGTTATAATTACCATATACTTTAGAAAAATCAATCCCCTCAATTATTGGCAAGTAAACAGCAAATAGTATTCATCAGTGGTGGGATCCTAGGCAGTGCCTTCTGCCTTCTCTTGAAATAAAAAGGACAAGAATGAATAATTAGGTGATTCACCACAAAGGGATTACCTAAGGTATCCCTTTGTGTAGGCTACAGCTGCCCATTTATTTGTTATTAATACCAGAGACCTCTCAGCAGGAAGAGAGCATAAAGTAAACAGGGAAGGAGTTCCAGAAAAGGGCATAGGGAAGCCACCCACTGGGCACTGCTCACTCAGAGGCTAATGTCACCTGAACTGACTCACACTTTAGGCTCCACAGGGCTGTTGATGGAGAACATGACCCCTGCCACACTCACTTACCCAGTGCAGAATGTTGGTTTCCAGGAAAAATTCAAATCTCATTAACAATAAAGAGTTGCCAATTTTACAGTCACTAATTTTACCCCAATTTGGAATTTAATATGTTTTACTTTGCTCTATTTTATTTTTATTATTTTAAATATATACATATTATTGAATTCTAACATACATGCAGGAAAGTTCACAAACCATAAGTGTACAGTGCAAGGAATTGTCACAATATGGTAATTACCACACAAATCAAGAAATTATTGATGCTGAATTGGCCTCTGTGCCCCAGTGCTCAATCTAATCTTGGAGACAGAGTTTTCGGTGAAATAGAAAAGAATAGCTTTACTGCTGTGCCAGTCAAAAGGGGACAAAGTAGGCTTGTTCCTCAAAAACTATGTGTCCCAACCTGGGGGTATTTGGTGAGGAGTTTTATAGCAATGGTTCAAGGGCAGGATTGCTGATAAGGATCAGGGTGTATGCAGGGTCTGCACTCCTTTAATCTGGTCTCAGGTGGCCCCTGATGAGCTTCTCTGGTTATCAACTTGTGACCTTCTCTGGAATGAAGAATGATTCATCAAAGTAGCTAACATCTTCCATTTGCTGAGGGTTTTAGTTCTGTAAAGAGCTCAAAGATATTGTTATGTATATCTCTTGAGGGGGAACCAGGACCCTGCCCCAAGGCTGCACTGTTGTTTCTTGGCTGCTCCTCTTTTGTCTCTGCATCCCCTCCCTTCCTGGATCAGCAACTGTTTGAAAGGCTTCTGTGCCCAGGAGCCCCACAGGGTCCTGCTTGGTTTCATTATCGGCACCCCTCAAGCCCCCTCACCATCTCTACCCTACCCTCGTCCACAAAGTTTACCTCTATCTGGATTTTACCACCAGAGATTAATTTTGCTTGATGTTAAACTTTATATAAGTGGAACCGTGTGGTAGATATTCTTTCCTGTCTGGCTTCTTTCACTAAGATTTTGATTGTGAGACTCCTCTCTGTTGTTGCCTGTAGCTATATTTTACTCATTTCATGGCTTGATGGTCTTGCATTGTATGACTTTACCATGAGTTACTGACCCATTCTACTGTTGATAAACATTTGGGTTGTTCCCTGTCTTGGGCTATTATTACCAAATCTGTAAGGTACATTCTCATAAAAGTCTTTTTACGGATATTTGTACTCATTTATCTTGGGCATATTCCTAGGAATTGTCGGTCATGTAGAGTGGATGTATGTTTAATTTCATTAAAAATGACATTCTTCCAAAATCATTGTACCTTTTGCAATCTCACTAACAGTTTATGAGAATTCCCATTGCTACACATCCTTGGAAATGCTTGGTTTTGTCAGTTATCTTCATTTCCCACATTCTGATGGTATCTCATTTTCTTTTAATTGCATTTCACTGATTACTAATGACTTGTGCATCTTTCTAAATACTTTTGGCCATTTGGATATCTATTTCTGTAAAGTACCTGCTTAAATCTCTTTTCCATTCTTCTACTTGGGTTATCTGTTTTTCTCTTATTGATTTGAAGAAGTTTCTACATATATCATGAAAACAAATAATTTCTCAGTTAAGTGTTTTGTGTCTTACTTCTCCCATTCTGTGGCTTCCTTTTTCATTCACTTAATGTATTTAAGAAACAGAAGTTCTTAGTTTTAATGGAGCCGAATTTATCACACACATTTTTCATACCATGAGATAATGAGGATATTCTTTTATATTATCTTCCAGAAACTTTATTGCTTAGATTTTGATATTATTTCTAAAATTTACCTAAATTCATTTTTGTATGTGACTAGAATCCTAATGTATGTTTCCTTTCTTATAGATATCCAATCACTTTTCCTATGCCTGAAGAACTTCCTTTAGTATTTCTCATAGTGTAGATATGCTTATAATAAATCCTTTCAGTTTATGTTAGTCTGAAAATTCTTTTTTCTTCTTTATTTTTGAAAGATTCTTTTCACTTGATATAGTATTCTGGATTAACAGGTCTTTTGTTTTTGTTTTTTTCTTTTAGCATTTTAAAGATGTCACTTCACAATCTCTGGCTTGCAGAGTTTCTGACAAGATATTGACTATAATTCTTCTCTCTTTTTTGTATAAAATGTATTTTTAAGATTTCAAGATTTTAAAAAATCTTTGATTTTCAACAGTTTGAATATGATGAGTCTACATATAGGTGTTATTATTATCTGGTATTTATTTTTTGTGGTTTCTGTGTATTAATTGGGTCTATGTCTTAATAGTGGACAATTAGTATTGGACAATTTTGAGCCATTATCCCACTAAATATCTTTTCTGCCCCATACTCTCTCTCTTCTCTTTCTGGAATTGCAATTGCATGTATATTAGACTGCTTAATATTGTCCCACAAATCTTCACTGCTCTGCTCTGTTTTAGTCACTCCTTCTTCAAGTTAACTGATTCATTCCTCATCTGTGTTATGTTTACTGGTGACCCTATTGAAGGCATCATCCATCTCTCTGTGTTTTTCATTTTTAGTATTTCACATATCTGTGGGGTGTTTCTTCTTCTTTGTTTCTTATTTTTTTTAACAGAGTTTTCTCTGTTGTTTCTTTTGGTTAAAAATTGACATATTGTATAGAATACTAGAGAATGAGGCAAATAGTGTTTATGGATGGAAATGGGCATGCCTTGTGTTTGATAGGGCTTTGGTGTGGAGGATTTCATCTGGATTTGAGTTTTGTTTTTGTTGAATCCCTTCACATTCCTTTAGCTCTACCTTGTGCTTTGGCTGAGATCTTGTGTATTAAAGGGATTTTCTGTATGCCTACTTTACCTTTGGCCTCAGGTCTTCTCTGTGAATCTGCTCCTCACAGAGTCTCTCTCCATATTCTTGCCTCTCTTCCAGAATTAGGGCACTGTTACTGACTACTCAACTCTTGCTGGCCTGATTGCAATGGGCAAAACATGTGTTATTTGGGTTTGATCTAAGTCTTAAGTAGGTACTGGGGCTCTGAACATCAGGGATGTGGCCTTCTCGGTAATCCTGCACCTCTCCTAGGGGCAAAGAATCTCGAATAGTCTGAGTTCAGTATGTTTTCTTGCCCTTCCTTCACGTCCACCATAAGGTTATTGTTCACTTGCTCTAGCTGCTGTGAGTTTTCATGTGTGGTCTAAGGACAACAGAGTTTGATGCCTCTCTCCCAGGGGCTGAAAGCTTTTGTTCAGTATGGGAGATGGTGGAGAAGCATCAGGGCAGGTCTTTCTGGCTTTCTCACAGTGGCTGCTGTGCCCGCTCCCCAGACCTGCACCCCAGGGGTTTTTCTCAGGGTTCCCTTCTTGCCCCAATCTTGTGAATCCTAAGAGATCCATTGATAAGAGTCTTCAAGTAGGTGGTCAAACTTCTGTGTCTGTTGCTCCCAGAGGTCCTATAATTTCCCGCTAGTTCACACATACTCTTTAGAAATTTAATTAATATTTTGCTTGAATTTTTTTATTGGGTTGTATGGGATCCATGCAGGCAGCTGTTGTGTCCCCTCTGTCCTAGGAGCCCACGCTTTCCTTAGATTTCAGATTATTTGGTTGCTTTGCAACCTCAGTTTTCTTGCTGGGCTTGAAAAAAATATTGAATTTGCTGGGCTTGAAAAAAAATAGTGAATTTGCAGATCATCTGGTTTTTTGACACTTTTCCCAGTTTTTTTTTTTTTAGCCTTTCTTTTTTTAAATTAATTTTTATTAGGGTTTAGTCACTTTACATTGTTGTAAAGTGACTAAATGTTGTGTTAGTTTCTGCTAACACTGAAATGTTACAATGTTGTGTTAGTTTCTGCTGTACAGCAAAGTGAATTAGCTATACATATATATATATATCCCCTCTTTTTTGTATTTCCTTCCCATTTAGGTCACCACAGAGCATTGAGTAGAGTTCCCTGTGCTACACAGTAGATTCTCATTAGTTATCTATTTTATACATAGTAGTGTATATATGTCAATCCCAATTTCCCAATTCATCCCACTCCCCCCTCCCCCTTGGTATCCATACATTTATTCTCTACGTCTGTGTCTCTTTTTCTGCTTTGCAAACAGGTTCATCTGTATGTATCATTTTTCTAGATTCCACATATAATTGATATGTAAGATATTTGTTTTTCTCTTTCTGACTTCATCTACATAACAGTCTCTAGGTCTATCCATGTCTCTGAAAATGGCAAAATTTCGCTTCTTTTTATGGCTGAATAATATTCCATTGTATATATGTACCACATCTTCCTTATCCATTCCTCTGTCGATGGACAGTTAGGTTGCTTCCATGTCCTGGCTATTGTAAATAGTGCTGCAATGAACATTGTGGTACATGTCTCTTTTTGAATTATGGTTTTCTCAGGGTATACACCCAGTAGTGGGATTGTTGGGTCATATGGTAGTTCTATTTTTAGTTTTTTAAGGAACCTCCATACTGTTCTCCATAGTGGCTGTATCAGTTTACATCCCCACCAACAGTGCGAGAGGGTTCCCTTTTCTCCACATCCTCTCCAGCATTTGTTGTTTGTAAATTTTCTGATGATACCCATTCTGACCAGTGTGAGGTGATACCTCATTGTAGTTTCAATTTGCATTTCTCTAATAATTAGTGATGTTGAGCATCTTTTCATGTGTTTGTTGGTCATCTGTATGTCTTCTTTGGATCCAGTTTTCTCCATTCTGAGCAGAAACTAGGAGTCAGTCATAATACACTATTATTACTATTTATTTGAATAGTAATTCCTCTTTAAGAGAAATTAAGAAACATGGAAAATGGTTATTTTTATTTACCTACTTTTACCTAAATAGTTTTATTTATTTTTTGTTTTATTTTTGTGCTCTACTTTTCTTCGATATCTCTGAATTTTTATCTTATGTCACTTTCTTTCATGCTGAAGAACTTTCTTCACCATTCTTTGTAGTGTAGATCTTCTGGTCATCCATTCCTTCAGTTTTTGTTTATCTGAAAATGTATTTTATCTTCAGTTTTGAAGGATACTTTGGTGGCTGTAGAATTCTAGATTTTCTTTTCTTTTTTTCCAGCATTTTAAAGATACCAGACCATGGTCTTCTTGTTTGATTGATTTCACTACAAGTCAGTTATAATGGTTTCATTGTTTATTTATATAATGTGTTTTTCCATCTCTGGCTCATCTCAAGGTGTTCTAGTGACATTTAGAATAGAATTGTCTGAAGATTTCCAGATGTAATTGTGTGTTTTAGAGAGATAGGCGCAATATCACCGGTGGAGGGAAAAACTTCTGCAATGACGCCAAGGCAGGAAGAAGCTGGGTCATTATAGGAAAGTGAAGGAAGGTTGAGTTAGATGATCAATCTGTCCCTTTTGCCTAGGACTTTCCCAGTTCTAGTCCTGCATTCTGGGAAACAACTCAATCTCATGAAAACTGGGCAGTTTGCTCAGGAATATCCCAATTTTAAAATTGAAAGTTCTACATCTTGGGAAACTTCTTAATTCCACACAAACCAGGATGGTTGGTCACCCTACATCAACTTATCTCTTTATTCATCCCTTTCTCTCTATCCTATTTGTGACTAGCTTAGTGCATTTCCTTGACATTTTTAATTTCAATTGTTACCATAGCCTACTAACGGGATTTCTTGCTTTTATCATTGGCCCCATACATTGTTGATTTTAGCACTCATTTTCAAGTTTGTGAACCCAGAACATGCATAGTCTGAGCTACATTTCTTAAAGCTAATTTTGTATCTGTTTTGCCTTGCGACCAAAGTTTCTGCTAGAACTTTGGTATATATCTGTTTGTTCTAATAGTTGAAGAGACCATCCCTAGCCTGTGGGAAATGATCTATTTTGATTACATAAAATGTTTTATATTTTCTAGCTCCAATGTTCATCAATTGCCAGTGTCAAACCAGGTCTAGAGCGACTTAATATTTTCATTAATGATTTGACAGTGCCTGACAATTTCCAGCACTCTCTCTGTGGCATGAGTTCCTACTCACTCTTTTCCAGTCTAGGAGGAATTCGAGTGATCCCTGGCTTCTCAGGTTGCTACCCGAGGAACAAAAAGGAATTGTTCCTAAAAAAGAGTGCTCATTAAAATCACATATTAAAAATAGGATTTGGATGCAAACAAAGTAAAAGTAGTCAAGAAGGTGTAATGGGGCCTCCCTGGTGGCGCAAGTGGTTGAGAGTCCGCCTGCCGATGCAGGGGATACGGGTTCGTGCCCCGGTCTGGGAGGATCCCATATGCCACGGAGCAGCTGGGCCCGTGAGCCATGGCCGCTGAGCCTGCGCGTCCGGAGCCTGCGCGTCCGGAGCCTGTGCTCCGCAACGGGGGAGGCCACAACAGTGAGAGGCCCGCATACCGCAAAAAAAAAAAAAAAAAAAAAAAAAAAAAAAAAAAAGAAGGTGTAATGGATTTTGAACTGAATTTGAGTTTGTGGCACTTGGAAAGTTAAGACAGTTTCTGTTTCCTAGTGGTTCTTGGTTAGCAATAAGCCAGTTATTCTCTCTCTCTCTCTCTCTTTTTGGCTGCATTGGGTCTTTGTTGCTGTGCACCAGCTCTCTCCAGTTGTGGCGAGCAGGGGCTACCCTTGGTTGCAGTGCTCGGGTCTCTCATTGTGGCACGCGGGCTTCAGTTGTTGTGGTGAATGGGCTTAGTTGCTCTGCGGCATGTGGGATCTTCCCAGACCAGGGATCGAACCTATGTCCCCTGCATTGGCAGGCAAATTCTTAATCACTGTGCCACCAAGGAAGTCCCTAAGCCAGTTATTCTTGTCCTCCACTGATTTCTTTGGTGGAAAACCTATGCATTTCTCATCTAGAGCAGTTTTCTGGAAAGTTAAGGATTTTTCTAGAGAAACTGTGGGCATCTTAACTACCTTCAACAGGTTTTGAATGAATTTATTATACCAGGGTAAAATATTTATACCAGTTCATCAGCAGCATGTGGAAGGAAGTTTTTCATTCTATCTTATATTGTCTATTTCCAATTAATGTCATCACTGCCAAAAACTTGCATAAAATTATCAAATCCACACTCCAGGAATATATTTCGTATGGATTTTGGGAAATGAATTACTTGGTGACCAGAAAACCATAGACTTTGTAGTTGAACTTCATGGCTTAGAGGTCATTTAGTGAGACAGCTTTGAACTTGTATTTTTCTTTTGTGGCAAATACTTTTCTTCAAACAAAATTTTGCATAGAAATGCAATGTATAGAAGAAGAAAAAGAAGAGCATTCCTCTGAATGAAGCATGGGAGCATGACTGCTTATCATTTTCCTCTCCCCCCATATTTTCAGTATTACAAAGAAACAGAGTTATTAGAATTTACAAAAATATTGTGCCAAACTTGCACATAATTGTAATGTAACATGCCCATCAACTGTATGGAAAATTGCTACCTAAATTATACCCCTGTAAAGAACACAGCAGAAATGTACAGTTTCCCTATCAGCTTGAAACTGGATATATCACATGTTACAACATTTTAAAAGAACTCAAAAGAGACCTTCCCTAAAAACTAGTACTTTTAAATCACTGTATAAAAACCACCCTCAACTTAGGCACTAAATGCCTATTTGAAATGGTGAACTGCTATCTCTTTAAAATATATCTTTATAAACAAAATAAGAATGATAACAACAATCAAAGAAAGTTACATTTTGTGGAATATGTTAGAGATTTTAACTCATAGAAATATAAACTCATTTTTGCTTCAGATATTTGTTTCATATTCTTTGACAGTGCTCTAAATAAATGGAATCCCTTCTTCAAATCGAATTTTGTGGAAACTCAGCGGGTAAAGTAATTTGAGGTTAAATTCTTCTGACTGAAGCAAGAATAGGGCCCTGGAGCAGTTACTATTTGCCTCTCCAGTGGTGTGTCTCCTTTCCAGCCCTCTAAGAATCTGTCTTATAAGGCCCAGACCTCCTCTCTGCCAAAGTAGGAACTACCCCTCTAGAGGCTGTAAAGCAGAGTGCTTAAGGATGCAGGCTCTCGAGTCAGGGAAACTAGACTTGACTCACCTCTCTGCCTCTTACTCATTTGTCAACCTAATCTCTCTGAGTTCCAATTTCCCCATCTGAAAAATGAGAACAATTGCAGTCGATAGTCACTGGAGTGGGCTGCCATCATATCCTTTTCTCTGTGTCTATGCCGCTCAATCCATTAAGAGGTAGATTCTGTTTCCCATCCCCTTGAAAGTAGGCCAGCCTTGAGAATTCCTTTCACCAATAGATTGGAGAGGAAATGATTCTGTGCCAGTTCCAGTAATAAACCTTAAGAAGTCCGGTAGCTTCTGCTCAGGAAAGCCAGCTGCTGTGCTACAAAGAAATTCAGATGAGACTCTTGGATGGAGGAAAATACAGGGAGTGGCAGAAAGGCCACAGAATGGAGCACAAAGGCTCCAGAGAGCTGAGTGGAGTCTGCATGGATCTTCCAGCTCAGCCCAGCCCCCAGCTGAAGCCAGATGAGCACGTGACCCCTGTGCAGCAGGAGAACCATCTAGCTTGATTTTCTGCCTGAATTTCTAACCCACTGAAAAGTGAGACATGATTAATTATTGTGTATCTATGTCAGTTTGGAGTGGCGTGTTAGGTAGCAATGGATAACTGAAACAGAAGTAGAATCTATAGCATGTGACGTCTGTTGGGAATAAATGAGACAGCAATAGTAAAAAAAAAAAAAAGTAGCACCAGATGGGGGAAGCACTGCAATTAAATTCAACTTTTGTTGGTGATTAGATGGTACCAGTGAGTCAGAATTCCAGAGACCGCTCCATTTGTAGAGCTTACATTCTAGAAAGAGCAGACAGAAATAATAAATAAATGATACAGTTTGTTAGAGTGTGATAAGGTTTATGGAAAGAAAGGGACTATGGGGGAACTATACATGCACAGACCAGAAAAGAACATTCCAGAGGAAGGACACAGACAGTACAAACAGGGTAAGGAGGGAGCATGCCTGGACTGGCTGAGGTTCAGTAAAGAGGTCACAGTGGGCGGAACACAGGGGCAAAGTGGAGCATGGTAGGAGATAGTGTTGGCTGCGGTGCAGGATGTAAACTATTGTGAGGTCCTTGGCTCTCCTAAAACATCAAGAAAGAGATGTTCTGTGTAATGAAAGTGATGCTTTCTTCTTTCAAAAACTGTGAACTGGAAACTCAGCAGCAGTTGAAATACCTGATATTATTGCCCTCCTAACACTTGTCACTATCCACAGTGAATGAGTATGTTTTGTGCCTTTCTTTACTTGTGTATTCTGCCCGTCCTACTAAAATGTGAGATTTATGAAAATACGTAACATTGCCCCTTTTTATTTCATTATTCTATCTGCAAAACCTGAAAGAGTTCCTGTCACTGAGTAGATACTTAAGACATATTTTTGCTTAAAGGAATTCATGGCTGAAAACATTTGTTAATGACAAACATATCCTCAGCACTTTATAGTTTACAAAATGCTTTTCTGTAAGTTATCTCATTCTAACCTTACAACACTGTCAGGTAAGTGATCTTACTCCATGTTATTAATGGTATGATATTATAGTATTATTCCAAGTGGAGACTGCGGTGTGGAAAGTTTAATGGTCTTGTCAATGCGGTCTCCCTGAGGACCAAATGCAGGAGAGCTGAACCAGTTTTAGGAGGTATTCAAAGTTTTTTGTACTGTCTCATTTTTTTAACTGAAGTATAGTTGATTTACAATGTTGTGTTAATTTCAGGTGTACAGCAAAGTGATTCAGTTAGACATATCTATTCTTTTTCAGATTCTTTTCCATTATAGGTTATTAGAAGGTATTGAATATAATTCCCTGTGCTATATACAGTAGGTCCTTGTTGTTTATCTATTTTACATATAGTAGTGTGTATCTGTTAATCCCCAAACTCCTAATTTATCCCTCTGTCCCCAACCCCCTTTCCTCTTTGGTAATGGTAAGTTTGTTTTCTACATCTGTGAGTCTGTTTCTGTTTTATAAATAAGTTCATTTGTATCTTTTTTTTTAAAATTCTACATGAAAGTGATATCATATGAGATTTGTCTTTCTCTGTCTGGCTTACTTCACTTAGTATGATAATCTCTAGTTGCATCCATGTTGCTGCAACTGGCATTATTTCATTCTTTTTAATGACTGAGTAATATTCCAGTGTATACATGTACCACATGTTTATACATTCTTCTGTTGATGGACATTTAGGTTGCTTCTATGGTGGCTCTTGTAAATAGTGCTGGTATGAACATAGAGGTGTATGTATCTCTTTGAATTAGAGTTTTCTCCAGATATATGCCCAGGAATGGGACTACAGGATCATATGGTAGCTGTATTTTTAGTTTGTTAAGGAAACTCCACAATGTTCTTTTTTTTATTTTTTTGAGCCATGCTGCATGGCTTGTGGGATTTTAGTTCCCAGAACAGGGATTGAACCTGGGTCCTTGGCAATGAGAGCACAGAATCCTAACCACTGGACCACCAGTGAATTCCCCATACTGTTCTCTATAGTAGTTGCACCAACTTACATTCCTACCAACAGTGTGGGAGTGTTGCCTTCTCTCCACACCCCCTTCAGCGTTTATTATTTGTAAACTTTTTGATGATGGCCATTCTGAGTGATATATTGTCTCATTAAAAAAAAAACAGTGTCACATTGCACATTTTTACTTGATATCTAAAGAAATTTTATCATACATTGAAATAAGTTCAAAGGGCATAACTCCTAGTATAATGAAAATCTGATGCCTTTCTTTTGTGTAACAAATCCAATCTGAATATAAGAGCCATTTGATACCACTATTGTCCTTTTTAAAGCATATATAAACCAGTTTTTCTTTAACAGAAGGAAATCTTTATGTATTTCTTTTTTTCATATTGAACTTCTAGCTCCTTGAATTCATATTTCCATTCTACTTCCATCGCAGGATTTTGTCTAAAAAATATATTTTATATTTGAAAGGCTTGAATTGATCACTCTATCAAGATTCTCTGCAACAAAATGGTACATATAAATTGAAATTTAAATATTTCTCATGACAATAAGGCTCCAGATTGAGTTATTATTAGAGTTATTATTAATATACAGCTAATAAAAATGATATAGATGTAGTACAAATGTTAATAAATAATCAACATAAGAAGTAAAATTTTATTGCTTTCCTCAAGAAGATGAATAGGGATTTTCTTCATGCCCGCAGAGAAAATTTTACTTATTTTTTTAAAAACACAGGGTTTAGTGTCAGTTTGATTCCTATTTAATTTTTTTTTCTAGCGAAAACTTGTTTGCATAAATAGATGAGAATAAAAAGAGTAATGTTACTAGCAACGACCCTTTGATTCTTTGACAGTTCTTTCAAGTTATATAACAAAAATTACTTAGTGGTCTATCATCAAAAATTATGTTTAATAATCTGTATGCTGATAACTCAGATGAGTTTTGGGGAGCAGAGAATTAGAAAGCACCTAACCTGATAAAGAATTTGCTACCTTTGCTTTGCTACCTTTGCTACCTTAGGTATTCCTTCCTAGTACCTGTGCTGACATTTAGAAATGATTCTCCGTCGTGTGCACCCGAGGATTTCCACCTTAAGCCCAGCAGCAGATGTGAGGCATGAGTTAAAGGTGTGCTGAGGGGTGTTTGTAAAAAGGGAGGTGAGAGAGGAGAACCTGTGAAATGTGCTCAAGCAGATTAATTTGAGATGGGATTATATATGGAAGTTGAGGATTTGGAAATTGATTATCTTAAAAATATCTACATGCCCAGGCACCCCTTAGGAACACAGGGATTCCCAGATCCCAATGTGAAGATTACTGTCCAAGAAGACAGGCTGCCCAGTTGTCCAGTGTAGGAAGGAGCAAATGAATGAGTAACCAGAAAATGTCCCCTAGAAGCATAAACTCAAATGAAGCAGGAGGTGGGAGAATGAGGCACAGAGGGAGAGGAAATTCTTTAGAACAAGGGCACAAAGTGGCTGAAGCAGGCAGCTCAGGGCTGCTGTTCTAGAACTCTGGGCTGCTGGGGATGGGGTTGGGATTGACAGGGATAGGGTCTGGTGAGGGGTCTTTAAGGAGCTGTCATCTCTAGATCATTGGGGATTTTTATGTGAAACTTCTCCTAGAATCCTATGGGAAAAGGTGATAGAAGAAAGAAAAAAAAATGTGAAAGAGGAGCCAGGCAGAGATAATCATACATCTTTATGTATCAGTTTAAGTATTTTGTTTGTTTGATATCTATTGTAGTCAAGTAAACCATGCAAGAAGATACAGAGCTACACTATCCAATATGGCAGCTGCTAGCCACATGTGGCTACTGGGGTCTTGACAAGTGACTCATCAGAATTAAGGTGTGCTGTGTGCAAAATACACACTAGATTTCAAAGATTTAAAAAGAAGAAAAGAATGTGAAATAGCTCCTTAAGAATATTTGTATTGACTGCACTTTAAAATGATGATTTTGTGATATATTGGGTTGAATAAAAATATTATTAACATTCAACTTTCTTTTGACTTTTTAAAATGTGGTTACTAGAAAATTCTGAATTGTTTACATGGCTTACATCTTCTTTTGGATAGTTTTGGGCTAGGGCTTCTTTTCTATCTGAGGAATTTTTTGAATCAAAATAATTTGGTGATAATTTTTTTTAAATAATTTTTTTATTAGTTTCTGCTTTATAACAAAGTGAATCAGTCATATATATACATCTGTTGCCATATCCCTTCCCTCATGCATCTCCCTCCCTCCCACCCTCCCCATTCCACCCCTCCAGGTGGTCACAAAGCACCGAGCTGATCTCCCTGTGCTATGAGGCTGCTTCCCACTAGCTATCTACCTTACGTTTGGTACTGTATATATGTCCATGCCTCTCTTTCACTTTGTCACAGCTTACCCTTCCCCCTCCCCATAGCCTCAAGTCCATTCTCAAGTAGGTCTGTGTCTTTATTCCCGTTTTACCCCTAGGTTCTTCATGACATTTTTTTTTAATTCCATATATATGTGTTAGCATACGGTATTTGTCTTACTCTTTCTGACTTACTTCACTCTGTATGACAGACTCTAGGTCTATCCACCTCATTGCAAATAGCTCAGTTTCATTTCTTTTTGTGGCTGAGTAATATTCCATTGTATATATGTGCCACATCTTCTTTATCCATTCATCCGATGATGGACACTTAGGTTGTTTCTAGCTCCGAGCTATTGTGAATAGAGCTGAAATGAACATTTTGGTACATGACTCTTTTTGAATTACGGTTTTCTCAGGGTATATACCTAGTAGTGGGATTGCTGGGTCATATGGTAGTTCTATTTGTAGTTTTTTAAGGAACCTCCAAACTGTTCTCCATAGTGGCTGTACCAAGTCACATTCACACCAGCAGTGCAAGAGTGTTCCCTTTTCTCCACACCTTCTCCAGCATTTATTGTTTCTAGATTTCTTGATGATGGCCATTCTGACTGGTGTGAGATGATATCTCATTGTAGTTTTGATTTGCATTTCTCTAATGATTAATGATGTTGAGCATTCTTTCATGTGTTTGTTGGCAGTCTGTATATCTTCTTTGGAGAAGTGCCTATTTAAGTCTTCTGCCCATTTGTGGATTGGGTTATTTGTTTTTTTGCTATTGAGCTGCATGAGCTGTTTATAAATTTTGGAGATTAATCCTTTGTCAGTTGCTTCATTTGCAAATATTTTCTCCCATTCTGAGGGTTGTCTTTTGGTCTTGTTTATGGTTTCCTTTGCTGTGCAAAAGCTTTGAAGTTTCATTAGGTCCCATTTGTTTATCTTTGTTTTTATTTCCATTTCTCTAGGACGTGGGTCCAAAAGGATCTTGCTGTGATTTATGTCATAGAGTGTTCTGCCTACATTTTCCTCTAAGAGTTTAATAGTGTCTGGCCTTACATTTAGGTCTTTAATCCATTTTGAGCTTATTTTTGTGTATGGTGTTAGGGAATGATCTAATCTCATACTTTTACATGTCCCTGTCCAGTTTTCCCAGCACCACTTATTGAAGAGACTGTCCTTTCTCCACTGTACATTCCTGCCTCCTTTATCAAAGATAAGTTGACCATATGTGCGTGGGTTTATCTCTGGGCTTTCTATCCTGTTCCATTGATCTATCTTTCTCTTTTTGTGCCAGTACCACACTGTCTTGATTACTGTAGCTTTGTAGTATAGTCTGAAGTCAGGGAGCCTGATTCCTCCAGCTCCGTTTTTCGTTCTCAAGATTGCTTTGGCTATTCGGGGTCTTCTGTTTTTCCAAACAAATTTTGAAATTTTTTGTTCTAGTTCTGTGAAAAATGCCATTGGTAGTTTGATAGGGATTGCATTGAGTCTGTAGATTGCTTTGGGTAGTAGAGTCATTTTCACAATATTGATTCTTCCAATCCAGGAGCATGGTATATCTCTCCATCTATTTGTATCATCTTTAATTTCTTTCATCAGTGTCTTATAATTTTCTGCATACAGGTCTTTTGTCTCCTTAGGTAGGTTTATTCCTAGATATTTTATTCTTTTTGTTGCAATGGTAAATGGGAGTGTTTTCTTGATTTCATTTTCAGATTTTTCATCATTAGTGTACAAGAATGCCAGAGATTTCTGTGCATTAATTTTGTATCCTTACCAAATTCATTGATTAGCTCTAGTAGTTTTCTGGTAGCATCTTTAGGATTCTCTATGTATAGTATCATGTCATCTGCAAAGAGTGACAGCTTTACTTCTTCTTTTCCAATTTGGATTCCTTTTATTTCCTTTTCTTCTCTGATTGCTGTGGCTAAAACTTCCAAAACTAGGTTGAATAAGAGTGGTGAGAGTGGGCAACCTTGTCTTGTTCCTGATCTTAGTGGAAATGGTTTCACTTTTTCACCATTGAGGACGATGCTGGCTGTGGGTTTGTCATATATGGCCTTTATTATGTTGAGGAAAGTTCCCTCTATGCCTACTTTCTGCAGGGTTTTTATCATAAATGGGTGTTGAATTTTGTCAAAAGCTTTCTCTGCATCTATTGAGATGATCATATGGTTTTTCTCCTTCAATTTGTTAATATGTTGTATCACGTTGATTGATTTGCGTATATTGAAGAATCCTTGCATTCCTGGAATAAACCCCACTTGATCATGGTGTATGATCCTTTTAATGTGCTGTTGGATTCTGTTTGCTAGTATTTTGTTGAGGATTTTTGCATCTATGTTCATCAGTGATATTGGCCTGTAGTTTTCTTTCTTTGTGACATCCTTGCCTGGTTTTGGTATCAAGGTGATGGTGGCCTCGTAGAATGAGTTTGGGAGTGTTCCTCCCTCTGCTATATTTTGGAAGAGTTTCAGAAGGATAGGTGTTAGCTCTTCTCTAAATGTTTGATAGAATTCGCCTGTGAAGCCATCTCGTCCTGGGCTTTTGTTTGTTGGAAGATTTTTTATCACAGTTTCAATTTCAGTGCTTGTGATTGGTCTATTCATATTTTCTATTTCTTCCTGATTCAGTCTTGGCAGGTTGTGCATTTCTAAGAATTTGTCCATTTCTTCCAGGTTGTCCATTTTATTGGCATAGAGTTGCTTGCAGTAATCTCTCATGATCTTTTGTATTTCTGCAGTGTCAGTTGTTACTTCTCCTTTTTCATTTCTAATTCTATTGATTTGAGTCTTCTCCCTTTTTTTCTTGATGAGTCTGGCTAATGGTTTGTCAATTTTGTTTATATTCTAAAAGAACCAGCTTTTAGTTTTATTGATCTTTGCTATCGTTTCCTTCATTTCTTTTTCATTTATTTCTGATCTGATCTTTATGATTTCTTTCCTTCTGCTAACTTTGGGGGTTTTTTGTTCTTCTTTCTCTAATTGCTTTAGGTGCAGGGTCAGGTTGTTTACTCGAGATGTTTCCTGTTTCTTAAGGTGGGATTGTATTGCTATAAACTTCCCCTTTAGAACGGCTTTTGCTGCGTCCCATAGGATTTGGGTTGTCGTGTCTCTATTGTCATTTGTTTCTAGGTATTTTTAAATTTCCTCTTTGATTTCTTCAGGGATCACTTCGTTATTGAGTAGAGTATTGTTATCCTCCATGTGTTTGTATTTTTTACAGATCTTTTCCTGTAATTGATGTCTAGTCTCATACCATTGTGGTTGGAAAAGATACTTGATACAATTTCAATTTTCTTAAATTTACCAAGGCTTGATTTGTGACCCAAGATATAATCTATACTGGAGAATGTTCCATGAGCACTTGAGAAAAATGCGTATTCTGTTGTTTTTGGATGGAATGTCCTATAAATATCAACTAAGTCCATCTTGTTTAATGTATCATTTAAAGCTTGTGTTTCCTTATTTATTTTCATTTTGGATGATCTGTCCATTGGTGAAAGTGGGGTGTTAAAGTCCCCTACTATGAGTGTGTTACTGTCGATTTCCACTTTTATGGCTGTTAGTATTTGCCTTATGTATTGAGGTGCTCCTATGCTGGGTGCATAAATATTTACAATTGTTATATCTTCTTTTTGGATTGATCCCTTGATCATTATGTAGTGTACTTCTTTGTCTCTTCTAATAGTCTTTATTTTAAAGTCTATTTTGTCTGATATAAGAATTGCTACTCCAGCTTTCTTTCGATTTCCATTTGCATGGAATATCTTTTTCCATCCCCTTACTTTCAATCTGTATGTGTCTCTAGGTCTGAAATGGGTCTCTTGTAAACAGCATATATATGGGTCTTGTTTTTGTATCCATTCAGGCAATCTGTGTCTTTTGGTGGGAGCATTTAGTCCATTTACATTTAAGGTAATTATTGATATGTATGTTCCTATTCCCATTTTCGTAATTGCTTTGGGTTCGTTATTGTAGGTATATTCCTTCTGTTGTGTTTCTTGCCTAGAGAAGTTCCTTTAGCATTTGTTGTAAAGCTGGTTTGGTGGTGCTGAACTCTCTCAGCTTTTGCTTGTCTGTAAACGTTTTAATTTCTCCATCAAATCTGAATGAGATCCTTGCTGGGTAGAGTAATCTTGGTTGCAGGTTTCTCTCCTTCATCACTTTAATTATGTCCTGCCACTCCCTTCTGGCTTGTAGAGTTTCTGCTGAGAGATCAGCTGTTAACCTGATGGGGATTCCTTTGTGTGTTATTTGTTTTTTTTCCCTTGCTGCTGTTAATATGATTTCTTTGTGTTTAATTTTTGACAGTTTGATTAATATGTGTCTTGGCGTATTTCTCCTTGGATTTATTCTGTATGGGACTCTCTGTGCCTCCTGGACTTGATTAACTATTTCCTTTCCCATATTAGGGAAGTTTTCAACTATAATCTCTTCAAATATTTTCTCAGTCCCTTTCTTTTTCTCTTCTTCTTCTGGAACCCCTATAATTCGAATGTTGGTGCCTTTAATGTTGTCCCAGAGGTCTCTAAGACTGTCCTCTGTTCTTTTCATTCTTTTTTCTTTATTTTGCTCTGCAGCAGTTATTTCCACTATTTTATCTTCCACCTCACTTATCCGTTCTTCTGCCTCAGTTATTCTGCTATTGATCCCATCTAGAGTATTTTTCATTTCATTTATTGTGTTTTTAATCAATGCTTGATTCATCTTTAGTTCGTCTATGTCCTTGTTAACTGTTTCTTGCATTTTGTCTATTCTATTTCCAAGATTTTGGATCTTGGAAATAGAATCTTGGATCATCTTTACTATCATTATTCTGAATCCTTTTTAAGGTAGATTGCCTCTTACCTCTTCATTTGTTAAGTCTGGTAGGTTTTTATCTTGCTCCTTCACCTGCTGTGTGTTTTTCTGTCTTCTCATTTTGTTTATCTTACTGTGTTTGGGGTCTCCTTTTTGCAGGCTGCAGATTCGTAGTTCCCATTGTTTTTGGTGTCTGTCCCCAGTGGCTAAGGTTGTTTCAGTAGGTTGTGTAGGCTTCCTGGTGGGTGGGACTAGTGCCTGTGTTCTGGTGGTTGAGGCTTGATCTTGTCTTTCTGGTGGACAGGTCCACGTCTGGTGGTGTGTTTTGGGGTGCCTGTGGCCTTATTATGTTTTTGGGCAGCCTCTCTGCTAATGGGTAAGGTTGTGTTCCTTCCTTGCTAGTTGCCTGGCATAGGGTGACCAGCACTGTCGTTTGCTGGTCATTGACTGAAGCTGGTGCTGGTGTTGATATGGAGATCTCTGGGAGATTTTCGCTGCTTGATATTATGTGGAGCTGGGAGGTCTCTTGTGGACCCGTGTCCTGAAGTTGGCTCTCCCACTTCAGAGGCACAGCACTGACTCCTGGCTGCAGCACCAAGAGCCTTTCATCTACCCGGCTCACAATAAAAGGGAGAAAATGTAGAAAGAAAGAATTAGTAGAAGAAAGAAAGAGAGAGAGAAAGAAAGGAAGAAGGAAAGAAAGGAAGGAAGGAAGGATGGAAGAAAGAAAGGAAGGAGGGAGGGAGGGAAGGAGGAAGGAAGGAAAGAGAGAAAGAAAGGAGGGAGGGAGGGAGGAAGGAAAGAAAAAGAATGAGTGCGAGGAAGAAGGGAGAGATGGAGGAAGGAAGGAAAGAAAGAAAGAAAGAAGGAAAGGCAGGAGGGATTGAGGGAGGAAGGAAAGAAAAAGAAAGAGTGAAAGGAAGAAGGGTGGGAAGGAGGGAGGAAGGAAAGAAAGACAGATGGGGGAGGGAGGGAGGGAGGAAGGAAAGAAAAAGAAAGAGTGAAAGGAAGAAGGGAGGGAGGGAGGGAGGAAGGAAAGAAAGAGAGAAAGAAGGAAAGAGGGGTGGAGGTAGGGAGTGAGGGAGGGAAGGTAGGAAAAAAAGAAAGAGCAGGTAAAGTAAAATAGAATAAAGTATAAAATATAGTAGCGTTATTAAATTAAAGAGTAATTATTTAAAAAAATACGGTCAGATAGAACCCTGGGACATATGGTGGAAGCAAAGCTATACAGAGAAAATCTTACACAGGAGGATACACATACACATTCACAAAAAGAGAGGAGGGGGAAAAATCAAACATCTTGCTCTCCAAGTCCACCTCCTCAATTTGGGATACTTCGTTGTAAAAAGAGGAAAAGGGCGAGAAGTCTGAAATCTTGCTCTCAAAGTCCACCTCCTTAATTTGGGATACTTCGTTGTAAAAAGAGAAAAGGGCGAAAAGTCTGAAATCTTGCTCTCAAAGTCCACCTCCTTAATTTGGGATAATTCGTTGTAAAAAGCGGAAAAGGGGGGAAAGTCTTAAATCTTGTCCTCAAACTCCACTTCCTCAATTTGGGATGATTCGCTGTCCATTCATGCACTCCACAGACGCAGGGCACATCAAGTGGACCGTGGAGCTTTAATCTGCTGCCTCTGAGGCTGCACAGAGAGATTTCCCTGTCTCTTCTCTGCTCGCACAGCTCCCGGGCCTCAGCCTTGGACCTGGCCCCGCCTCTGCGCGTAGGTTGCCGGAGGGCGTCCGTTCTTCGCTCAGACAGGACGGGTTTAAAGGAGCCGCTGATTCGGGGGCTCTGGCTCACTCACGCAGAGGAGAGGGAGGGGCGCGCAGTGTGGGGCGGGCCTGCGGCGGCAGAGGCCGGCGTGACGTTGCAGCAGCCTGTGGCGCTCCGTGCGCTTTCCCGGGAAAGCCGTCCCTGGGTCCCGGGACCCCCGCAGTGGCGGGGTGCACAGGCTCCCCGGAAGGCGGGGTGGACAGTGACCTGCGCTCGCACACAGGCCTTGTGGCGGCGGCAACAGCAGCCCCAGCGTCCCACGCCCATCTCCGTGGTCCGCGCCTTTAGCCGCCGCTCGCGCCCGTCTCTGGTGCTTCTTTAAGCAGCTCTCTTAATGCCCTCTCCTCGCGCACCAGGAAACAAAAGGGAAGAAAAAGTCTCTTGCCTCTTCTGCAGCTCCAGACTTTTTCCCCGGACTCCCTCCGGGCTAGCCGTGGTGCACTAACCCCTTCAGGCTCTCTTCCTGCCGCCAGCCCCAGTCCTCTCCCTGCGCTCCGACTGAAACCCGATACCCGAGCCTCAGCTCCCAGCCCCGCCCGCCCTGGCGGCCGAGCAGAGAAGCCTCTCGGGCTGGTGTGTGCCTGAGGGCACCGATCCTCTGTGCCGGAATCTCTCCGCTTTGCCCTCCACACCCCTGTTGCTGTGCTCTCCTCAGCTACTCCGAAGCTTTCCCCCTCCGCCACCTGCAGTCTCCGCCCGCGAAGGGGCTTCTAGTGTGTGGAAACCTTTCCTCCTTCACGGCTCCCTCCCACTGGTGCAGGTCCCGTCCCTATCCTTTTGTCTCTGTTTATTCTTTTTTCTTTTGTCCTACCCAGGTATGTGGGGAGTTTCTTGCCTTTTGGGGGGTCTGAGGTCTTCTGTCAGCGTTCAGTAGGCGTTCTGTAGGAGTTGTTCCACGTGTAGATGAATTTCTGATGTATCTGTGTGGAGGAAGGTGATCTCCACGTCTTACTCTTCCGCCATCTTCCTCCGGGGCTTGGTGATAATTTTAAAGTCATGTTATGAATAAAATTAAAAGACGTGGAAAACAAGGCCAGTTTATAAAATTTTTAAAACGTGAAAGATATAAATAAATGCTCAAGACATAGTAAGCACTATTAAAACAGTGTAGTGCCTTATGATCCCAAACCTGAAAAAAATTAAGCCCACACTTGGGTAAATGACTGGAAAATTCTTCATAAAAATATTAATAATTGATTTTTCCTCAACGTCAGGATCATGTGTGTTTGTGGCTTTTTATTATATCTTTTTATCTCCTAAATATCCAAAATAGACATGCATAATTTTTATTATTACTTTTTAAAACGGCATAATGGGAAAATGTCCTTTTTGTTATCTATTTACAAAATATTTAATAAAAATTATATGTGAAAAAATGAACAGAAGTAATGAGCAATGTTTATTTCTATTGTCTGGAGAAATATACAATTACATAATTAACTATGTGATTGATGGCAAATATTTTAGGAATACCTTATAGTTTTTCTCCTTCGTTGTCTGTTATCAATTAGTACTTCTTGCTCTCTTTCATTAGCAATAAACTTCAAAGTAATGGATGTCAATGAAAAGAAGGCATTACATTTTCTTGAAAATACAAGAGAAGACCTATCAAAAGAATTTGCTCAATTTTTCAAAAACACTGTCTGCAAGGAAAATCTGTCTAATTGGCCACCACACCAAAACCCAAGTGTATAAAAAGCATTTCATGGAGCTGATCCCAATACAAAAAACAAAAATGGGAATTAATTGATTTACAGAGCTCTCTGATACAGCTCCAAATATCTGGCTATGGTTTATCAGCACAGAATGGAAAGTGAATTGAATTCTCCCGGAATTTGCATCCTTGGTATTTACTTTTAAAAATTGTTTTTAGTCTGCTGGAGCAGTAATTCTCTAATTGTACTTAATTAGCTAAAAGGAATTGTGCACTCCCCAAAAGTATCTAATTTATAATCAAGGAGATATTCCACTGAAAGTGTGAATCTGTTTGCACCCACATCTAGTTCATAAGCTTCTAACCTCATGATTCATTTAAAGGGTGAACATACACAACCCAATATATGAGAAGCACTGATGTCTGAAGCTTTCAGAATGGCAACAGAGAGAAGACGGCTTAATTAAGAAAAGGCAAAGTATCTAAACTCAGCAAGAGGGCAACGGTTCAGCCTTCATACTTATCACTGATCTGCTTTTTAATCTGCTCCAATTCATCAACTTCTTTCTCTTCTTAATAACTGCTTTTATTGGTTTGTGTTTCTCCTGAAGCTGGAGAATTGAAGAAGAAACATCAATGAAAATTTCAGGACTGGGTCATTCAGTCTGTCTTTCTCTTGTGACTCCCTTCAACATGTATGACTTCCTGGGCCGACACAGTCAGCAAAAGAAGGCACCTCTGTGACACCTTTTCACTGCAGTGGGCTTCATAAGATACAAGGTAATTTGAAACAGATGTGGGCGGGAGTGTGTGGAAAACTGCCATTTTAGAAAACATGATACATTCCGTCATGGAGGCTTGTACATGTGAATGAAGTGCTCTAAAAGCACAGAGGACACAGCAATTCATAGCAGTTCTGTTCTGCTTATTGAACAGGGTTATGGGTTTGGGGAAGGCTTCTCAAAGAGGTGTGATATTGGGGCCCATTCTTGTCAGCAAGAGAGTTAAAAGCAAGTGGGGTGGGACTTTCCTGGTGGCACAGTGGTTGGGAGTCCACCTGCCAATGCAGGGGACATGGGTTCGATCCCTGGTCCATGGGGATACCACATGCTGTGGAGCGGCTGGGCCAGGGTGCCACGGCTGCTAAGCCTGCACTCTAGAGCCTGTGAGCCACAACTACTGAGCCTTCATGCCACAACTGCTGGGGCCCATGCTCCAAGAGCCTGTTCTCCGCAGCAGGAGAAGTCACTGCAGCGAGAAGCCTGCGCACTGCAATGAAGACCCAATGCAGCCAAAAATAAATAAAATAAATAAATTTATTTTTTAAAAAAAAAGCAAGTGGGGTGGATGATCTACAGCAGTGGTCCCCAGACATTAACACAGATCACTGGGCCTCGCCCTTAGTGTTTCTGACTGAGTAGTTTGGAATTGGGGCTTGAGAATTCTAACCTCTAACAAGTTCCCAGTTCAGGCTGATTCTGCTGGTCTGGGAGCCATACTTTGAGATTCACTTTTCCAGGGCAAGCGAAAAAGAAAAATGTGACCAATTCTATGATAATGCCCAAATTCTATGACAATGCCCCCTTTTTCCCGCCATCACCAGTCTATAACATACACACACACACACACACACACATACACTCACACACACACACTGACCAAGGAAAAAGAGAGCTTGGCATCACATCTAAGGTTAATCAGGCCCTACAAGGCATCCTTCTGAGACTTCAGTTTTGTCCTTACGGGTCTACTTGAACAGTGGCTCACTCAGCCACTAACTGGTTCTTAGTCCCCATAGGCCTGGTGGACTACAGTTTGAAAGCTGGAATAGAAAGGAAATGAAATACAAGGGTTAACGGGGCTCTACACCACCCTTAAGAGGAAGCTATGTCATGGTTCAGGAATAGCCTTGCAGGTAATGGAGCAGTTAGAAAGTCATTGTCTTCATTCTGAGTTTACACCTTTCTGGTTATGAAAATTTGAGAATTAATCTTTGTTCCAAGAAGGTATCTGCTTTCAGTGTGTGTGTGTGAGTGTGTGTGTGTGTGTGTGTGTGTGTATGATCGGTTGCCCACTGAAGACTTGGGGAAAAAAATGAGGAAACATAGCTGCAACTCACAGTAGCTGAAGACCTTGAAAATGATGGAATTCAGTGGGGCTGGCCCAGCCTGAGTTGTGCTGGAGACTTAGAATACTGAAGTCAACCTGAACTGTCTTTTAAGAGTCTCCAGGGAATTATTCTAGACTGAATAACTCAGAACTGAGGAAATACAGCATAGCGGGAGGGAGATGAAGACTGGGGCTCTAACAACCAATAGGTAAGGCATGAGGTTTCCCAAGGATGGGTCAGGATTAGGCGACACTACTCTGAAAAGAAAGAAAAGCCAGAACAAAGGGAATGAGATTGGGACATGGGGCACACCTATAAACGTATTCTCTGGGAAGAGTTTTAATTCTTGGATACTTTTCCCTTTGACTATGGGAAATCCAACATTTAGCTCATAGTTTTAAATTCTTTTCTCTATCATTTATTTTGGTTTAGTTTTTCCTAAGCCTTCTATTTATATAGACATACCTTGTTTTATTGTGCTTTGCTTTATTGCACTTCAGAGATAATTACATTATTTATTTTTTAAATTAAAGTATAGTTGATTTAAAATGTTGTGTTACTTTCAGATGTACAGCAAAATGATTCAGTTATACATTCGTATATATACAATTCTTTTTCAGATTCTTTTCCATTATAAGTTATTATAAGATATTGAATATTGTTCCCTGTGCTATACAGTAGGTCTCTGTTGGTTATCTATTTTATATATAGTAGTGTGTATCTGCTAATCTCAAATTCCTAATTTATCCCTCCCCCCTTCTCCTTTGATAACCATAAATTTGTTTTCTATGTCTGTGAGTCTCTTTCTGTTTTGTAAATAAGTTCGTTTGTATCATTATTTTAGATTCCACATATAAGCGGTATCATACTATATTTGTCCTTCTCTGTCTGACTTACTTCACTCAGTATGATAATCTCTAGGTCCTCCATGTTGCTGCAAATGGCATTATTTCATTCTTTTTTATGGCTGAGTAATATTTCATTGTGTATATGTACCACATCTTCTTTATCCTTTCATCTGTCTATGGACACTTTGGTTGCTTCTGTGTCTTGGCTATTGTAAACAGTGTTGTTATGTACACTGGGGTGCATGTATGTTTTCAAATTAGAGTTTGCATCTTTTCCAGATATATGCCCAGGACTGGGATTGCTGGATCATATGGTAACTCTAGCTTTTGTTAATGATTTGGTAGTTTTGTGTTTTAGTGTTTTAGGCTACTAAAAATATCGCTGCTATGAACATTCAAGTACATGTCCATTGTAAATTTACACATACAGCAATTGGTATATATGTAGGAGTGGAAATGCTGGGTTATAAAGTATTTATATATTAAGCTTAATGAATACTGACAAACAATTTCCAAGTACTAACTTGTACTTCCACACACTGGGTATGAGAGTTCTAATCATTCCACACCCTGATCAAAACTCGCTAGTGTCTGTCTTTTTCATTTTAGCAATTCTAGTATGTATGTATAGCATCTCACTGTGGTTTTACTTACATTTCACTTATGATTAATGAAGTGAATCATTTTTAAAAGTGTTTGTTGGACATTTGAATATCTTCTTTTGTGAAGTGTCTTTTCAAGTCTTTTGCACATTTTTCTATTGGATTATCTGTGATTCTGTTATTAGTTTGTAGGAAATATTTACATGTTCAAGATTAAAATTATTTGCTTGATGCATGTATTCCAAACATCTTCTTTCAGTCAGGATCTAGACTTTTGATTTTTTCCTGCTGCCTTTTGATAAAGCTGTTCTTAATTTTAATATAATCTGGTTTATCTTTTTTTTTCTTTTATGGATAGAGCTTTTTGCACCTTGTTCAAGAAATTTCTGTACATGCCAAAGGCAGAAGCATATCATTCAATTGACTCAACACTATTTATTTAAATTAGCATCCCTTCCTTATTGCTCTGAACTATTGCCTCTGTTATATATCTGGAGATTAGTTTTATAATTTATTTGTAGTCTGAAATACAGGAATAAAGTGGGTATCCTGGAAAGGAGGACAGGAGAACAGAATAAAAAGGGATTGAATTCAAATGCATGGGATTGTCACACTGATTAAGGTGGGGGCTGGAGAGACACAGAGGGAGCAGCCAACAGGCAATGGGATGTTTTCCAATCAGCACTAAGTTTCTTGGAGAACCATGTTTACAGGCTGAGGTCTCTGGGTGTCAGTCATGGGAGCATTCTTCATTTTAGAAGAAAAGTTAGAATAAAAACAGTGTGGATAAATTTTCAGAAAACACAGTTTCCTCAGCTGTGACATGGGGATAATAATTCCTACCTCACTGGGTAACTGTAAAGACCAATGAGTAAGTACTTGAAACTCTTAGAAATTGGTCCAGCTTGAATATAGTGACATACAGTTTTAAAAATACTATTATTGTATTTATTATTGAGGTCCTGAATTTCCCATCCCTAGATGTAATTTATATTTTTTTCCACTTCTGTACACCGTGCTTTGAAAATTCCCGTGAGAATTCAACCTGGGCAGAGATTATGCTTACTTATTGTTTTAATGTTCTATCAGAAATCTGTTAGGGAGTTGGGGAGAAATGCACTCATAAACAACAAGGACATAACATAAACAACAAGTACAGCACAGAGAACTGTATTCAGTATCTTGTAATAACTTGTAATGGAAAAGAATCTTAAAAAGAATATATAAATATATATGTGTGTATAACTGAATCAATTTGCTGTACACCTGAAACTAACACAACAATGTAAATCAACTATACTTCAATTTTAAAAAAAGAGCTAAACAAACAAACAAACAAAATACAATTCTGCCACTCTAGTATATTCAGTGAGAAAAGGATGGCTGCAATCAAATGATATCAGTAGCCTTATTTATACCCAGAGGAGGTTATGATAGTTGTTAGAACCCTAGTTCTCTTAAAAGTGGTCAAGTCTACACTGCTTGGTAATCATTTATGAGAAATTATCGCTTTTTGTTGTTACTGTTTGCTTTTGCTTTTATGAAATATTTCACACATACAGAAAACTGCATATTAAAAATGCAAAGAATAATAATAAGTAAAATCTATGTACCCACCACCCAGGTTAAGAAATGGTACATCACCATTATATTTGAAGGTCCTGTTTGCCTTTAGCCACTCCTTACTCTATACCCACAGGTGAAAACTATTTGGAACACTGTTTATATATTATATAATTGTTAATACCATACAATTCGTTATAGCTTTCCACATATGTATTTCTAATTAAAATGCGTTATTTTGCTTTGCATATTTTTGAACTTTAATAGAATGATATTATATGTCTTGTTCTGAAACTTACTCTTTTGGTTAAAATTTGTATTATAGATTTTCCATGTTAATTTGTATAGTTGGAGATCAGTTATCCCATTACTGTATAGCATTCCTTTGTATAAATCTGTTTGTCCGTGTATGAGCATTTGAGTTGTTTATAGCATTTTACTAAAAGTAATGCTGTTATCATTTGTGTGTTTGTGTCTTAGAAAGTATATGTAAACATTTTGAGTTTTCCCTGGAGAAGAACTTTCTGGGTATCAAATTGTGCACATCCTCAAATGTAATAAAATGATAGTAGAAATATATGTACCCAAGAGTAGTGAAAATGGTCCCCAATACACCACAGCCTCACCAACAGGTGGTATTGTCAGATTTTAAAATGTCTGCCAATTATGTCAAGTAAAAGATATTTCATTGTGGATTTAGTTTGCACCTCCCTAATTATTAGTAAGGTTACCATCATTTCATGTTTATTGCCATTCACCTGGACTCTTCTGTGAAAGCCAGTTCAGTAATTTTGCCTATTTTTCTTTTAGGTTGTTTGTCTTTTTTCTCATTGTATTATAAAAATTCTTTATGCAGTCTGGATATTAAAACCTTTGTCAGTTCTAAGTTTTGTAAATATCTTTTCTCTGCTTATGTCTTGTCTTTTCATTTCTTTATGAGGTCTTTTCATGAAAAAAATATTTAATTTTAATGTAAAATTTCTATCTTGTTCTTGATGCTTGCATCATTTGTATGTTTTTTCAAATAGTTATTTTTTATACTGAGATTATAACGAGCTTTTACTCTACTGTCTTCTAAGCATTAAAAAATTTCAATTTGAAATTTAAGCCCTTAACATGCTTTGAATTGATTTTATTTCCTTCCATATAAATAACCAGTTGTTCCAGCTCAACTTTTGATTAGTCTAACCACTGATGAGAAATGCCAGCTCTATCATAAAATACACTTCTATTTTTATATTATTTTATTTCTTGGATTCTCTTCCTTTTCCCTCTTTATTTATAGCTCCCAAAATACAACCTTGTCCTTACTACTATGGTTTTATAATAAGTGATATCTGATAAGGCAAATCTCTCATACTGTTCTCCATTTTAATAATATCTTATGTGTTCTTGGTCTTTTGTTTTTTATCTATATTTAAAATTTGTTTGTTGAGATGAATAAAAATGTTGTTGGAGATTTTATTAGAATTGCCTTGGACTAAAGATCACTTTGAGAAAAAAGGTCATCTGTATAATATTGTGCCTTCTATCTATGAACATGGTATGATTCTTTAATAAGACTTTCTAATTTTTCCCAAAAAGTTTTTTTGCATCTTTTGTTAGATTTATCCCTAGATTCCTTATAGTTTTATGCTATTTTTAAAATTAATTTTTCTACCTTTGTCCTGGTATTCAGAGTGAACCCAACAATGTTGCTAAATTCTCTTCTTAATTCTAATAATTTGTCAATTATTTTGTTTTCTATATAATCTCTTTAAATAATGAAGTTTTTTATAACTCTTTATTTTCTTATTAACTTGCTAGAATGTCCAGTACAATGCTAGTCAGAAGTCCTAAGTCTAGTTTGACTCTGATTTTAAGGTAAATATTTTTTAACATTTAACTTTTAAGTCTGATGCTTATTCCAGGATTTTCTTTTTGGCAAATTCTATATTAGAATTATATCTAGATTAGATTCATTACAATTTTTTTTTTTTTTAGAAAACTCAAAGTAAGTGTAGTTTATCTACTTGAGGGTCTACTCTATTATTTAAAATACTACAAAAGTAAGCCGTCTAAGGATGAATATAGCAGCTACATAAAATCATCAGGAATGTAGCTCTTTAATCTTTCTCCTCCACCATTCTTCACATGGAATGTCCTTTTAAGGTCATTTCATGGCTCCAAATGGCTACTGGGTCTCCAGTCATCACAACAACCATTCAGGGAGCAAAAGGAGGAAGCTAGGAAGGAAAGGAAAGGGAAAAATAAATAGTTTCTACTAAGAGGGCTTCTCAGAACTCTCACAAAAAATTTGCCCTTGTATTTCATGGACAAGCAGCTACAAGTGAAGTTAAGAAATGGCATTTTGTTGTAGCCCACATTGATATCTTCCCCAAATTGAGATTGTTTAACTAAGAAACAAGGGACAAATAGAGAGTAAAAAGGCAAATCACAATCTCTGCCTTTATCAAGTTAAGAAAGTTCCAACCTATTTGTTTGCTAACTTTTTTTTAAAATCATGGATATACATTTTTATTGAGGGCTTTTATGCATCTATTCAAATGACCACATTTTTGCCTTTAATCTGTTAATGCTGTAAATATATTAATTGATTTTCTAATTTAAATGTAGTTTGCATACCCAGGATAAACTTAACTTGGTCATGATTTATCTTTGCTGTACATTTTTGGAACTGATTTGCTAATATTTCAGTTAGAATTTTTTCATACATATTAATGAAGAAATCAAATTGCAAATTTTCCTTTTTATTATATTCTTACTGATTTAGGTGTCAAGGTTACCTATCTCACAAAATTAGAGGGAATTATCTATTGTATAAGATTCCTGTTATCTGTACCTTGAAGGTTCAATAGAATTTTCTAGTAAAATTAGTTTCATCCTGGGATTTCCTTTGTAAGAAAACGATTAAAAATGATTATTATTTTTATTTTTTGAAGTTATTAATTTTTCATTTGTTTATCAGCCCTTTAATTTTAAAAGTACTCTTCTCAAATCATTTTGATTGTCTAAAATGTTTTAAGTGGTTTGCTTACAAAGATCATGAAATACAGTGTACTTCTCAAAACTCATCTTTTAGGGCTATAGTATTAGTTGGTCTTTCCTTCCTAGAGGAAAAGTTTTAAAACTTTTCAGTAGGATCAGCTCCTATTTTGTCCCAGGATCTAGGAGAATAGGGCTGAATCCATGCAACAAGCTCTACCCTAATTGGCAAATGGAACTTGAAATAAATGCATCCCTGAGCCCCATCTCTGGGGTGCTTGGTTCATGGGTCAGTGACCTGCAAGATCACTCCTTCCCTTGGTGTAACCCAACTCTGTGACTGACTTCTGTCTACACTGGGGTCCCACTACTGAGAATTGAGCACTGAGCCTTCATCCTCTTTGTATACGATGTTTTTCTCATCCTAGAGTTAAGTTCTCTCCACTTCATGCTTCCATCCCAACCACCTAGACAGCTTGTTTTCTTTTCTACTCTTTCTTCTAAAAATCCCAGCTCATGGGGAGCCTTCTAGGATATAAACAGAGTTGGACTCTGTCTTCCATGTTATCAGCATACCTATTTCTTATCCCCATCACTCCACCTATTACACTTGGTATTTTTAAAGCTTTTTATTGAGATATATCAGAAATGTACACATCACTATGTATACAGATCTATAAATTTTCACAAACTGTACATATATACATTTGTTTTTTATTTATTTTTTATTTTTTGTAGTACGTGGGCCTCTCACTGTTGTGGCCTCTCCCGTTGCGGAGCACAGGCTCCGGACGCGCAGGCTCAGCGGCCATGGCTCACGGGCCCAGCTGCTCCGCGCGGCATGTGGGATCCTCCCCAACTGAGGTACGAACCCGTGTCCCCTGCATCGGCAGGCGGACTCTCAACCACTGCGCCACCAGGGAAGCCCCATTTTATATTTTTATATCTTGATCTCCCCTCTCAGACTGTGAGGTAATCAGTGGTTCTTTATAATATTTCTAAGACCTAACACAGTGTCTGGAACAAATATTCATTAATAAGCAAATGACTATTTTCTTTTTATTCTATCAGTTATTGACTATCCAGCAATTTATTAATCCCTTTTAACACTGTGAAGTTGTCATTACCATTTTGCTGATGAGAAAACGGTTTACGTTTCTTGCTTAAAGTAATTTAAGTTGGAGATTGAATTATTGGCCCCAATACTACATTCCTTCCTGTAATCATATGGGCTGCTGCCATATACTTTTGTAGTTTTCCCCACCACCATGAAAGGAGTCTTCTTTTTCCTTGACTTCTCTGGCTCTGAGCTCACCCATGAAGCTTACTTTGGCCAATTGGAGATTAGCAGATGTGACTGCAGAGTTTCAAAATATATTTCTGTAGTTGGTCAAGCACACCTGTGTCTCTGTCACTGGTGTGAAAAGAGCTTTCCCTGTGTAACTGCTGCCCCCTTAGGCTGAGCCTTAGAATGAGACCACACAGAGTAGAACCTGAGCCAACCAAACCCAGCCTGGGCCACTGAGAGTTGGAAGAGAGCTCAGCAGCGCTACCTCAATCAACCCAAAATTTGAGATAGTTACATGCCACTGTATTTTATTGTTATACAGCACTAGTGCAGTAATTTACCCAATGCTAAAAATAGATTTTACTAATTCTCAGATCATGTTTTCAAGCATGGTGCAATTCTCCATCTATGATGCATTTCCTAATCTTCAATCTAGAGTTTAGGACTATTATCCTTCTACTTTCTATGTTCCTTCTTCAACACAAATTATTTTTAAATATACAAAAAAGTATTTACTATCCACTAAATGTGGTCACTCATCCTCTCCTTGGGCTGACATCTTGTGACATCCATTCATTAAATGGATGATTAATGATGACCAGATCTAAATATGTTCTGCTGTGTCAAATGACTAATTTACATTGATAGTCACCCTTTTGTGGAAGCCAGCCTTCAAGCTACATTACATATCATCATTTAAAGCTCTTTCCTTTTCTAATTTACTCCCCTCACCCCTTGAGTCCATGGCTGAGGACTCACTGTTCTTTGAGAGATGTTTTACTTGTACAGGCTATGACAGCCTTGGATACTCTTAATAGAAATTAATCCATGGGATTTCCATGTAAGTCACTGTAGGGTCAAGAAGTGGAAATTCATTATCAAAAGTGGTACGGGGCTACAGGATGGCTGGTTTTAGGCTGGTCTGTGGAATCACGCCTGAGGAGAAAGGAAATAACTGTCTCCACAGTGGAATGTCCACATCTGCATTCTTACATCATACTCCAGTAGCTGATTCCACAATCAATACATAATCTATATGTGGGAGTTAATCCACGTATAACAGATAACAGCCTTCCCTATCTGAGGTTCCCCCGTATCTTTAGGTTCAACCAACCACAGATAGTGTAGTACTGCAGCATTTACTATTGAAAAATATCTGCATGTAAGTGGAGCCGCACACTTCAAAACTGCATTGTTCAAGGGTCAACTGTACTGTAGCCCAGAAATAGGAGAATGCGGGTTAAATGCTCGATTTTATAATTCTCCCTCCACAAACAAAGTTCCAAGTGATGCTGATGCTGCTGGTCCAAGCACCACACTTTGAAAATCATTGCCCAAGTTCATGCTGTGCTAAAATCATTGGTCCATATAAGGTCTCTCTACTGCCTTTATTTATTTATTTCCTTTTGTCCCCATTATCCACCCTCATTTCCCTCACATAGGCAGTTGTTCTAGGTCAGGTTGAAACTGACTCTGAGATGAGGAGTTGCATGGATTTTTTTGTTGTTGTTGTTAGAGATCTCAGGAGTTACCCTAGTTAGGATGTGGGGGAAGGCAAGATTGGGCAGAAAGACAAGCTGACCCACGATCAGTTTTCACTGAGGCCTCAGACAATGCTGTGAGTATGCCCTGGAGCTGAGATGGCCCTTCAGGGTCATCCCTACTTGAGACAAAATTTAGTCTTTGTATTTCCACATTAGTCAATCGTTGGCTGCAGGCAGTCACAGGGAGGGGACATTACCCTGGGTAAGGCAGTTCTCTTTTGCTAGCATAGTGTCCATGGGGGATTGCTATCTGCAGCAGAAATTCCCAGCAGATGAAGAATGGAAGCTCTTGATCCAAAGAAAGCTAGGTGATCTCTAGTGTTATTTATGATATATTGTTCAGTGAGAAAAACAAGTTTCAAAGACATGTATGCAGTATTAACCAATTTTCAGAAAATAAGCATCTCTGTTATTTTTGTAAATTCTTGTATGTTTGAGTTTGGAAAAGAATGTGGAGAGATAAATACTTGGCTCTTTACAGAGATTACTTCAAGGAGATGGAAGTGTGAAAGGGAAGGGTATTTGATGACAGTATTAACTTTTTTTAGTTACATGTCATCTTTATTTTTATTTTTTATTGAAATATAGTTGACATACAATATTATGTTATTTTAAAGTGTACTGCATAGTGATTTGACATTTTCAAATATTATGAAATGATCACCACAATAAGTATAGTAACCATCTGTCCCCATAACAAAGTTATCACAATATTATTGACCATATTTCTTATGCTGTATATTACATCCCTGTGGCTTATTTATTTTATAAATGGAGGCTTGTACCTTTTAACCCCCTTCAGCTGTTTTCCCCCCTTCCCTCTGGCAACCACGCATTTGTTCTCTGTATCTTTGAGTCTGTTTTCATTTTATTTTCTTGTTTTGTTTTTGTTTTTTACATTCCATATATAAGTGAGATCATATGGTATATGTTTTTCTCTGATTTATTTCACTTAGTATAATACCCTCGATTTTGTCCATCAATGTTATCACAAATGCCAAAAATTATTTTTTAATGGCTGAGTAATATTACATTGTGTATATATATCACATCTTCTTTATCCATTTATCAGTTGATGGACTCTTAGGTTGCGTCCATATCTTGGCTATTGTAAATAATGTTTCAGGGAAAATTGTAGTGCATATATCTTTTTGAATTATTGTCTTTGCATTCTCTGGGTAAATACCCAGAAATGAAATTGCTGGATCATATGGTAGTTCTGAGGCAGGAGATAGATGAGCTCCAGGCTGGGCATTTACAGCTGGCCTCCTGTTCGCACCTCCTGGGGTGAGAAGAAGATGGGCTCCAGGCCGGACATTCATTACCACCCCCTGTTTACTTTTCCTGAGGCAAGAGACAAATGGGCTCCAGGAGTACATAATTATGACTGGACTCCTGTCTATATTTTGAGATTTGCACTTTGATATAAGAAACAACAACAGGAATAGGGTAGATAACTGGACATTGGACACTTTTATGGCTGAGACAGAGTGGGGTTAAATCCTGTTAAGAGATCAAGAGGTCATACATTTCTCATCCTTGGAGCAAAGGAAACATTGCACACGTGCAGAAAGGCTCCTTGTGGGTCAAAAAGGAGGGGGCACCACCCCATAATATGTGATGCCAAGGCTGTCCCATAGGCCTCTGGGCTGGAATCCATCTTGGAAAAAAGTTGTGCATGCATGTCAGGTGTGGACAAAGAAACCAGGTAACTGGCCAAAGATAAACAAAGACCCAGAAAAACTGCCCTATATAAATGACCTACCAGCCTTTTGACAGCGTTCCTTGTCATTGGGGAGGACGCCCACACCTTTTCTCTCCGGTGGGCATCTCTGCCTTGCTTCTGTCGTAACTAAACAAACTGTTTCTCTGTGCACTCTCCCACCTGTCGTTGTGCTATGTCTCTAATAATAAAGTTTGTACCTGTTTTTACATTTTTTGCCACTGTGAGAAATGCATTTTTCACTGGGGGCAAGAGCAGGGGGTGCGGTGGCCAGGATTCCTAGTTTTCAACCAGGCTACCCAGGTTCAATTCCAGGGGCAGGGAATTAAGATCTTGCTTCACGCCACCGCTCACTGCTGCCTCTCTGTGATCAGTTCTATTTTTAATTTTTGAGGAACCTCTATTACTTTCCCATAGTGGCTGTACCAATTTACATTCCACCAACAGTGCGGAAGAGTTTCCTTTTTCTACCTCCTCACCAACACGTGTTATTTGCTGTTTTTCTGGTAATAACCATTCTGACAGGTATGAGGTGTTATTTCACTGTGATTTTAACTTGCATTTCCCTAATGATGAGTGATGCTGAGCATCTTTTCATGTGTCTTGGCTATCTGTATGTCTTTGAATAAATGTCTATTCAGGTCATCTGCCTATTTTTTAATCAAGTTGTATGGTTTTTTTTTTGATGTTGCATTGTTATTAACTATTTTCTTTATATATCTCTGTGCTGTTTTCATGACTGTGTGAACAAGTCAATGAGATATATTTTTTAATATTATTTTGCCTCTTTAAGAACCACATATATGTAACGAGATTCCTAGTAGTGAATAGGTTACCTGTTTTTGACTTGAAGCCAATCACGTGTTCTGCAGTGGAACCTTATGTTTGTCTTCAGGGAGGTTTCCCATCTCCTCTGTCTCCTATTCTGTTCTGGGAGAAACCGTTTGGTTAGGCTGAATCAGTTTACACCCCTGCCAGACCCACAGGAGAGTTCCAGTCACTCAGCATGCTCTCCGCGACTAGCAATATGAACCCTTTCCATTTTAGACATTTTATGGGGGTAGTAGGACCTCCCTGAGGTTTAATTTTGCACGTCCCTAATGGCTGACACTGAACATGATACTGAACATCTTTACATAAACGTATTGGTCACTTAGCTATCTTTTATTAAGTGCCTCTTCAAGTCGGTTGCCATATTTGTAGAGACAGGTTTGCCTATCATTGGTTTCTAGTATTTCTTTGTATATTTTTGACATAACTCTTTCCTTGCATGTAAGTATTGTGAATGTCTTCTCTCAGCGTACGTCTTGCTTTTTCTCTCCCTATATGATGACCAGAAACACTTAGCTTTCATAAAGTCTAATTTATCAGTCTTTTCCAGTTAAGGCTTTTGGTGTAGAAATCTTTGCTTACTCTGAACTTATGAAGATATTCTGCTATATTTCCCTCCAGAAGTTTTGTTGTTTTATCTTTCACATTTTCATCTCTGATCTGTGTCACATTAATTTTTGTTTATGCTGTGAGGTTCAGTGTAACACTGTGTCATTTTAAGGATTCAGTGTGTGTGTGTATAAATATATATGTGTGTGTGTGGTCTATTTAGAAAAGTGCATGACATTCACTGCTATCTAAACATTAATATTATTATCATTATTGTTTTCTATTTCTAACTTCTCTATTAATTCCCTAATGATGCTTTAATCTTTATTGTCCTAGCTCTTTAATACTTTTACAATTTTATATTGTTTCATTATTTAATATCTGAGTGCTTGTTGTACTTAATTCTTGCTCTTTTTAAACTCTACTGTAAGATAAAGCTCTTCCAGGTATTAGTTTTCAGTCTTTTAATTCGCTTTCTTTCTTTGCTTCCAGACCAGATTCTGAATCTACCTTGTATTTTTAAAATAAATTTATTTATTTATTTTTGGCTGCGTTGTGTCTTTGTTGCTGCACATGGGCTTTCTCTAGTTGCAGCGAGTAGGGGCTACTCTTCGTTGCGGTGCACGGGCTTCTCATTGCAGTGGCTGCTCTTGTTGCAGAGCACAAGCTTTAGGCGTGCTGGCTTCAGTAGCTGCAGCTCACGGGCTTAGTTGCTCCGCGGCATGTGGGATCTTCCTGGACCAGGGATTGAACCCATGTCCCCTGCATTGGCAGGTGGATTCTTAACCACTGTGTCACCAGGGAAGTCCTGAATCTACCTTTTAAAAGCTTTCCTCTGTCCTTTCTTTTTTCTCTCTTTTCTTCCTTTCCTTCTCTCTCTCTCTCTCTCTCTCTCTCTCTCTCTCTCCCTGTAATATTTACCACACCATGTTCTCCCACACCTTTAACATGATATCATGGTAATATTCCTTAGACATTCTATTTCATTTACTATCCTATGAATGGTTTGTATTTCCCCAAGGAAATAGGCAACATTGCTCTTTCTTTTGTATTGTGTTAAAAACCTTATATTTCTGTTCACTCCTTATAGACAGCAATGGTATCTTTTTCCTTGGAAAGATACTATTATATATTTTGAGAGGTCTCACTTTTCCATCTTTTCTAAGAAATTAGCCATATCTGCATCTGTGTCATCAACACTGAGTCTTTGGCTGGCCTTTCCTGAATGTTCATTGATAAAGTGCATTCAGCTATTTGTAAGTTTTTTTCTAATCTTTTAAAAAACTATCATTTTACATTTACATTTTATTTTGATTGTATCTTTAAAGTGGAAATTTAGCCTTGTCAACAAATTAACACAATGAACATTTAATAATAATAATGCAAATTTACATTTGCAAAATATTTTATCAATAATTTCCAAAGCCGGGCTTCCCTGGTGGCACAGTGGTTGAGAGTCCGCCTGCTGATGCAGGGGACATGAGTTTGTGCCCCAGTCCAGGAAGAATCCCACATGCCACGGAGTGGCTGGGCCCGTGAGCCGTGGCTGTTGGGCCTGCGCGTCCGGAGCCTGTGCTCTACAATGGGAGAGGCCACAGCAGTGAGAGGCCCGCATACTGCAAAAAAAATAAATAAATAAAAAATAATAATAATAATAATTTCCAAAGCCTTTTCATAATTGAAAAAAGTTGTATTAAAATTGCTTTCCAAATTTCAAAATAGAACGTTTATGTGTACTGTCACATTCCTTAAATATTGTTAATGCCTTGTTTAGGAAAAAAATGTTTTTATTTAAAAAATATATGTGGGATGTCTTCAATTGCAGTTAAAAGAACAAATACAATAAGATTGTTTTATACATTCAGGTATTACATTACGGTAAAAATATGAAGGGAACTAAAATTTTATAATTTGTAGTCTGGGCTTCAAGTTTGAACTTTGTCACTTACTAAATATAAGCTTTTCAACAGGAGTTTCTCTGGGTGTCAGGTTCTACATTTAGAAAATGAGGATAAAAATAACTGCCAGAATTAGCTCATGAATTGTTATAAGAATCAAATTGGATAATATACAAAATTCCTGGTAAATGGAAATTGGTATGCTAAAGTTGTTCATCTTTTCAACACTGAAGTAAGAATTCCAGATACTTTTAGAAAAGTTTGACAATTGGGTCTTGGAAAACACTTTGAAAACAGCAAAGAGGCCTTAGTTCCAGCTAATGCCACTTCATCTCAGGCTCAGGTCTTTGGTTACCAGGTAACAAGGTGGAAGTGGGGAGTGGTAACAGTCAATAGTGATACCCTCTTCTCTCCCCAACTTCAGTTTTTTAGACAATTAAAGATAAAAACAAAGAAAGAAAAGAAAAATAAGTAAAAGAGCTCACCACTTTGATAGATGAGCCAAAAAACCATGAAGGTATACTGTGTTCTACAGGATGTCAATTACTGTCACAAAATGATTCATTATGTAACAAAAGATGGGTCATCTTTTTTTTCTTTTTAACATCTTTACTGGAGTATAATTGCTTTACAATGTTGTGTTAGTTTCTGCTGTATAATAAAGTGAATCAGCTATATGTATCCATATATCCCCATATCTCCTCCCTCTTGCATCTCCCTCTCACCCTCCCTATCCCACCCCTCTACGTGGTCACAAAGCACTGAGCTGATCTCCCTGTGCTATGTGGCTGCTTCCCACTAGCTAGCTATTTTACGTTTGGTAGTGTATATATGTCCATGCCTCTCTCTCACTTCATCCCAACTTACACTTCCCCCTCTCTGTGTCCTCAAGTCCATTCGCTACGTCTGCATCTTTATTCCTGTCCTGCCCCTAGGTTCTTCAGAATCATTTTTTTGTTTTGTTTTTTTAGATTCCATATATATGTTAGCATATGGAATTTGTTTTTCTCCTTCTGACTTACTTCACAAAGATGGGTAATCTTAATGATTTTTTTCTTTCAAAGGATAAATGATTGATAGCAGACATACATACTAACCAAACTAAGACCAATCAGGTGAAACAGAACTTTTTCCTCCTTAATTATCTCTATATAGGTCATGTTATTTCGTTTGGTGTGATTTTCCCGTTACTATGTACCAATTTGCTATTTTCATTGCCGTTGTTGTTGTTGTTGTTAAGGCATTTTAACTAGACAAACTAAAAGTATCAAGGGTCCTACAGGGTCTGAGATTACCCATCTTCGACCCAGACTATTGGTTCCCAGTGTCAAGTCAACACAATCAAGATGAAAGTTCCCGCCTTTTGGCTTCACAGTCCTGTGGTAGCATCAAACCTGGGCTCTGTCTTCTCATTCCTATTTGTTCTTTTCCCTTTGGATTCATTCCAGAAAGCTTGGGTCATTGAGTGACAAGATCACGTTTCACAGTCCTAGCACAGAATCCAGACTGAATGTGGGTTTGAATCCTACCTCTCAATCATCTGTGTGATCACAGGTAGGTTGCCTCATCCCTTCTAATCTCAGTTTCCTCATCTCTAAAATGGAGATATTTACAGTACCAGCTTCTTAGAATTGCTGAGGATGTTACAAAAATTAATGTATGTAGGTATATATCAAATGGTGCCTGGCACATAGTAAGTGCTCCGTATTACTAGGCTGCTCCAGAATTAAAATTTGAGTGACTCCCTGAGCTCATAGTATTTTTGTTTTGAAAAATGTCCGAAATTTCAACTGGTCAATTTCCCTGATGCCTAATAAAACAGTACACCCCACAACAAACAGGACTATTAACTTTTTCCTTTGGTTTCAGTGCCTTTAAATTAATCCATGTTTAAATCTAAAGCAAAACCACACACATTTAGCAATGGTGGATAGTTCCTTGCTAAAAATAAAGACTTACCTCACTCTTAGAGTCAAGCTGGAGTTTCCTGTGGAGGCCAGATGACGAAAGCCTGCTGGGAGAACAGCATGTAATGAAATCGACATAAAAGACCAAAATGATCACATCCTGGAAATGCATTTTGTCAACACAAAGCCCATTTACTCTCCCTTCCACACAGCCTCTGGCTGTGACCACTTAAATCTCAGGACATGACAGTACAACGTCAATGTAGACAAAATCTGGACTCCATAGTGAGGGGCCAGGAGAAGGGAGGTGACAAGCCTCAAGAGATTTGGATTCTCTCCTCTTCTTTTTATCACACATTTGTTTTTATTTTATGCAATTTATCTGGGTCTGGAGTGAGGGGCATGCAAATAATGTAGGCATGTGCTTGTAGCATGTTGTAGTGGTTCTCAAAGTGTGGTCCCCAGACAAGCAGCATCAGCATCACCTGGGAACTTGTTTGAAAGGCAGATGCTTGTATCCACCCAAGACCTGCAGGCTCAGAAATGTTGCTTATGGCCCTTGAGACCGATGGTCTAACAAGTCCTCCAGGTGACAGTAATATCTGCTCAATTTGAGAACCAGAAACAAGATGTTGGAAGGGCTGGTCTCCTGTGCTCGTTCTGCAGTTTGTTTCCTGTGTGGCCGTGAGATAAACCTTGTAACCTTCTTGGACCCTGAGTCTTCCTTTTGCAAAAGATAAATGGAGATAATGGGCCCCTGGCCAGAAGAGAATACGTGAGACTACTTCTTAAACTATGATTTGCTGTAGACCTGTCTCCTTTATTTGAGCCTATTGATATGGGCACAGGAGAAGTATGTCAGAAGGGGACTAATCAGAGGGTTAGCTGAAGCTAACTGATTTTTTTTTAAACTTTATTCACAGATAATGTGTTAAAGAATGACATTCATTTTTAATTTTAATTTTTGGCTGCGTTGGGTCCTCGTTACTGCACGTGGGCTTTCTTTTTAGTTGTGGTGAGCGGGGGCTACGCTTCATTGCCGTGCACTGGCCTCTCATTGCGGTGGCCTCTCTCGTCTTGGAGCACCGGCTCTAGGCGCGCGGGCTCTAGAGCGCAGGCTCAGCAGTTGTGGCGCATGGGCCCAGCTGCTCCGAAGCATGTAGGATCCTCCCAGACCAGGGCTCGAACTCGTGTCCCCTGCATCGGCAGGCGGACTCCCAACCACTGCGCCACCAGGGAAGCCCCTGACTGATTTTTTAAATTAAAAAAATAAAGGTAAAATAGCAGCAGAGTTGTTCTCAGAGTTTGGGGCTGCCTTTCATGAGTAGGCAAGACCAGACCAGTCAGAACAACCATTAGGGGCAGTGCCCAGGTAGGTGGCAGGCAATCCTAGAATTGTACCAGGGTAGGGGTTCCCCTCAGGGGGAAGTGAACTATGGTGATCCCACCTTCCCTTGCATTTCATTGTATACCTTTAATCCACATTAGATTTGCCTCTCTCTTTCTCTGGGGTAGAGTGAGGGTGAGAGATGGCTTGAGTTATCCCCGAGAGTGTGGAGCCACAGTCAAGAAAACTTAGCCTGAGGAAAATACCTTCATATAATCACAGCTGGCAAAAGGGAAACCTGATTGTTTAGACCCCAGGAAAACATATTCTTTCTGAGTTCAAGAAAATACATTAGCATCTTCTTGAATCCAAATTGAAAAGACTTCAGCTCATTCTCCAGTCATTCAAAAAGGAAGCAATTTTTCCAGGGACAAAAGGGCTATTAAATGTACCAGTTGAAAATGAGAATAACGTGTAGCTCACTGAGCCAATTTCCAAATCAGCGTTCTTAGTATCCATCAAATTGGTGATGTTGTCTGTTTTTATACATTACTTATAAGTCACTTATGTGTGTCATTGGATTTTATCTAAATATTTAAAATATAATATCTACATATGAAAAGTCTTTGCTCCATAATGCTATTTTCAAAGTCATAAGAGACTATGAACATATGAATCTAAAGCTATTTTTCATACACTAAAAATGCTGTTTGTAAAAATTGCTAGTGATATTCTTTCCCTTTCAAAGGTCTTTCTTCCTTTAAGGTACCACCTATATAGAGAAGGCACTTTTTCAAGGCAATGGGAAATTCAGTTTCAAATGCCCAATATTAAGCTACATTTTCTTTATTTACTGATAAAACTATGCACACGCCTTGTGGGTTCAAGGGGGAACATAATATGACCATGAAAGTGTTGTTTTGTTGTGTGTTTTCTATTTTATGGCAAAATTCCTTTCAAATGATGGGGGCATCTGGTCCTGTGTTATCCACCAAGCCAACACTAACATAGAAGAACCCAGTGAATGGGGTCTCCCCTGCATACTTGGAAACTGTCCCTTGGAAAATAAAGCGGCAGAGAAGCTGGCATTGCCTAAGCCATGTATCAGTCCGTCCTCCAACTCTGAGTCAGAAATTATTACAGAAACCTCCAAAGCTTTAGAAACTAGGTTTAGGATACCCTGCTGCCTGAGGTCAGATGACTTTGGTTTAATTTCCAGGGTGGTGGCAGTGGTGTACCCACTCACTGGGGTATCACAATTTCCCTTTAACACAAAACAGGATAAATGTTCCAGCAACATCATATTACTATCTATACTGCTTAACCTTTTCTTGATTTTTAAAATAGATTTTATATTTTAGGAGAGTTTTAGGTTCATAGCAAAATTGAGCACAAAGTACAGAGAATTTCCATAGAGTCTCTGTCCCCACACATGCATCACCTCCTCCACTCTCAATATCCTGCCCCAGAGTGGTACAATTGTTACAACTGATGAACATACATTGACACAACATTATCACCCAAAGTCCACAGTTCACATTAGGGTTCACTCTTGGTGTTGGACATTCTATGGGTATTGACAAATGTATAACCATTATAGCATCGTACAGAATAATTTCACTGCCCTAAAAATCGTCTGTTCACCTATTTATCCCTTCCTCTCTCCTAACCCTGGCAACAACTGATCTTTTTACTATCTCCGTGGTTTTGCCTTTTCAAGAATGTCATTTAGTTGGAATCATACAAGAGGTAGCCCTTTCATATTGGCTTCTATCACTTAGTTATATGCATTTAAGTTTCCTCCTTGTCTTTTCCTGGCTTGATAGCTCATTTCTTTTTAGCACTGATTAATATATTCCATTGCCTGGATGGACCACAGTTTATTTATCCATTCACTTACTGAAGAACATCTTGGTTATTTCCAAGTTCTGGCAATTATGAATCAAGTTACCATAAACATTCTTGTGCAGTTTGTATAGACATAATTTTTCAACTCATCTGGGTAAATACCAAAGGGTGCAATTGCTGGGTTGTAAGTGTGTTTTTCTTTTTTGTAGGAAGCTGCCAAACTCTCTTCCAATGTGCATGTACCATTTTTCATTCCCACCAGCAATGAATAAAAATTCTTGCTTTTCCACACTTTTGTCAGCTTTTGGTGTTATCAGTGTTTTGGACTTTGGCCATTCTGATAGGTGTGTAGTGGTATCTCATGGTTATTTTAATTTGATAATTCCTTAATGACATGACATATGATGTTGAATATCTTTTCATATGCTTATTTGTGATGTGTATGTCTTCTTTGGTGAGGTATCTGTTCAGGTATCTTGCCCATTTTTAAATTGGATTGTTCATTTTCTTAATGTTGAGTTTTAATAATTCTTTGTATATTTTGGATAACATGTCTTTATCAGATATGATTTTTGGAAATAATTTTTCCTAGTCAGTAGCTTGTCTTTCCATTCTCTTGATGTTTCCTTTCCCAAGGCAGGCATTTTTAATTTTAATGAGGTCTAGTTTATCAATTATTTCTTTTACAGGTCACACCTTTGGTGTTGTATCTAAAAAGTCATCATCATATATAAGATTACCTAGATTTTCTCCTATGTTATGTTCTAGTAGATACTTATTTTTGTGTTTTATTTTTAGATGTGTGATACACTTTGAGTTAAACTTTGTGAAGAAGGGTGTAAGTTTTGTATTTAGATTCCTTTTGCCTGTGAATGTTCTGTTTTTCCAGCACTATTTGTTGAAAAGACTATTTTTTCTCCACTGTATTGCCTTTGTCCCTTTTTTAAAAGCCACTTGACTGTATTCATATAGATCTATTTCTGGATTGATCTATTTGTCTATTATTTTGCCAATACCATACTGTCTTGATTACCATATCTTTATAGTGAATCTGGAAGTCAGGTAGTGTCAGTTCTCCGACCTTTTTCTTCTCTTTCAATACTGTGTTGGCTATTCTAGATCTTTTGCTTCTGTGTAAAAAATTTATAATCAGTTTGTCAATACCCACAAAATAATTTGCTTGGATTTTGATTGGGATTGCAGTGAATCTATAGACCCTATTGAGAAGAACATACCTCTTGACAGTATTGAATCTTTCTGTGCATGAACATGGAGTATATCTCTACTTATTTAATTCTTCTTTGATTTATTTCACCAGAGTTTTGTAGTTTTCCTCATAAAAGTCTTGTACATATTTTGTTAGATTTATATCTACTTCATTTGGTGGGGTGCTAATATAAATGGTATCATGCTTTTATTTTCAAATTCCACTTGTTCTTTGCTGTGCTGTGTATATAGGAAAGCAATAGACTTTTGTACTCTAACTTTGTATCCCACCACCTAGTTATAATTGCTTATTAGTTCCAGGAGTTTTTTGGTTGATTTTTTCATATTTTCTATGCAGATGATCATGTCATCTACAAGCAAAGACAGTTTTATTTCTTCCTCCCCAGTCTGTATATGTTTTATTTCCTTTTCCTGTCTTATTGCATTAGTTAGGACTTCCAGTACTATGTTGAAAAGCAGGGATGAGAGGGATCATCCTTGCCTTGTGCCTAGTCTTAATGGGAAATCCTTGGGTTTCTCATCATTAAGTGTGATGTTAGCTCTAGGTGTTTTGTAGATGCTCTTTACCAGGTTGAGAAAGTTCTCGTCTTCTTCACTGATTTGTGAAGAGTTTTTATCATGAATGGGTGTTGGATTTTGTCAAATGCTTTTCTACAACTATTGATAAGATCATGCAATTTTTCTTCTTTAGCTTGTTTTTGTGATGGATTACATTAACTGATTTTCGTATGTTGAACAAGCCTTGCATACCTGAGATAAACCCTGCTTCATCATGGTATGTAATTCTTTTTGTACCTAGCTGGATTTGATTTGCTAATATCTTGTTGAGGATTTTTGCATCTAAGTTCATGAGAGATGTTGGTCTTTCGTTTTCTTTTCTTGTAATATCTTTGTCTGGTTTTGGTATTAAGGTAATGCTGGCCTCATAAAACAAATTAGGCCCTCAGCTCTGTCTTCTAGAAGAGATGATAGAAAATTGGTATAATTTCTTCCTTAAACATTTGGTAGAATTCCCCAGTGAATCCATCTGGGCCTAGTGCTTTCTGTTTTGGAAGGATATTAATTACTGATTCAATTTCATTAATATGTATTAGCCTATCCAGATTGTCTATTATATTCTTGATTTTTATGGTAATATTTAGTAATTACTTATTTGCAGAGTTCCAACAAATACATTTCAAACTCTTCTTTTCATGAAAACATTTATATTTTCTTGATCATATAACCAAATCCTCTATCAAATTTATTTCCCTTGTTTTATCAGCTTATTTTTACTCTACACCACTGCCCTAACATTTTTGTTCAAAAAAGTTTTATTCAGACTTTTCTTACCTTTCAGGCTTGATCATGCATTGTTCTCCTTAAGAGGAGAACTGTCATTTACCAGTGTCAAATAAGACAATATATTGGCTTGGCCAAAAAGTTCCTTCGGGTTTTTCCATAAGATGTTACAAAAAACCCAAATGAACTTTTTGGCCAACCCAATAGCGGGTTAATTTTGTCCATATTTTGATATTTTGAGTCATCCCTTTAACAGAACTTAATCCAACCCCAAGGGAAAATTCTTTCCTGTCACAATGGAACAGTCCATAGCGCAAGCCATGGGTCACTTTCAGAGATATGGAATACATCCAGCTTATGACTCAAATTATCTATATTTGAATTAGATTTTACCACTGCACAACTATGTGTTCCATCCTGCACTTTATGCAGAAATACAAAATGTTTTTCCCTTACCACAACCATTTCAAAACAATACCCAATATAACATACAATTTCTCAAATATATATCCCACATTATAAAACTAATGATTAACTGTAACCCAATATTTTAAATGTCTGAAAAGACATATGACACTTTTTTAGAGGTGCTCAATACATCAAATTATGGATAGAGGGTCAGGACTTATAATTACATTATATCAATCATTTAATATTATAAAATTATAATATATGATGTTATAAACATAAAATTATGTATGTATATAAAATATTATACAGAATCACAAACATATTAAAAAAATAGCTTTGCTCCTCCTGCCAATGTGTTACTTGTTTGTATAGGGCATGACCGAATAAATAATGTCCAAAGAATACAATCAATCAAATTATGTATGTGAATTCAATGTTTATTTTTAAAAGCATATAAGACATTCAAATGATGATATTAAAAGAAAGATAAGGAATTCTGTTGACCTAGTGTGTCAGATTGCATTTTCCAGGGGTGAACACATTCTCTCTCATCCCACACCGTCCACGAAGAGGTAGGATTTATGTTCTTTCCCCTTGAATTTGGGCAAACTTGTGATTGTATAAGTGATGCTATGTTGTATTTGAGGCTAATTTATGAAAGTTGAAACAGCTTCCACTTGATTCTCTTTGGGGATATTTGCTCTTGGAATCCAGCCACCAAGCTGCGTAAAACCCCAGTCTACATGAAGATGCTACATGCACAGGTGTTTTCCTTGAGAGCCCCAGTTAAGGTCTCAGTCAATAGCCAAAATCAACTACCAGACATGTGGATAGGTGAGCAGATGATTCTAGTCCCCAGATATCAAGTCACCCCTCAAAGCCTTTCCAACTGATGCTCCAGACATCATGGGGGAGACAAGCTGTGCCCTTGTGACTTTTTTGAATTTCCAACCGCATCTCCAGTGGGATGCCAGGAATAGGTCTATTTTCAGATTCTGAGACATCATTTTACTCAGGCAAGTCTGCGGTGGCTTGTGATGCCTCATTGTTAATGCTGTAGGTGCAGATATCTTTCATTCGTCGCCTCATTCCCAGATCTACTTTCTACCTGCCTCCACCATACTCGCTTCCTGTGCATGCTGACCTGCACGGACTACATCAGCCAGCTCTACTGCTGTCCAGTGTGCAGTTATGTTAGCCACTTGGGGACCCCAGAAGGACTTCAGAGGGAGGGAGAATGCAGAGGTCAGAGGAATCACTCCTTTGGTTTCTTTTCTGAGAAGGTGCCTCAGGCTGTGACCTTCAACTCCAGATACTGCTGCTCTCAAGGTGGCCCCCTCTCCTGGGTTCCAAATAAATATGTATTTAATATTCACCACTGCTTCTCCTCTCATCCCTTGCAGTCTAGTACTGGGGACCTGCTGCAACTAGAGAAAGCCTGCGCGCAGCAATGAAGACCAAACAAACACAGACAAAAATAAAAATAAATAAAATAAAATTTTAAAAAGTCTATAATTATTCAGGTGAGTTGCAAATATGTTGTATGAAAAGACCTTGTTGAATCTCTTAGTAAAGTTTGATGGTGATTTTTCAGAATCACTTGTCTTTATTACACGTTGTATAAAACACACACCTGGATTGTGCACTCCCCGCACCCCCAAGCAGGGTTTTACAGAAAGCTTTTTGTTTTTATTTCTAAGAAGATAATCATAAAGCTGTATTGTCCTACTGAATCTATGTCATAATTATCGCCTTGTTAATAAATAGTTAATAAATAAATTGGAACATCCACAGCCATCTGACTTGGGAGATCTGATTAAAACTGTAGGAAACCAACAGAAAATGAAAGGGATAAACATTACTTTTAGGCTGCAATCTAGGAGCTGTTTGTAGCCCCATTGTTTGAACAGTTTGCACTGCTCAGTGCATCTATTTCTCACAAGCACATATGTGGTAGTTGGTTCCCAAGCCAACCCGCAAAAGCCTATTTAATGGCTAATTTGCCTGAAGCAGTCTTTGTGTCTACAGGGCAATGTGGTCAAGGTTTCCCTGTGGGATGGCAGGAATATGTCTGTCACTCTGGACTCTTGTGAGAGAGGAAGTTCCTTTTCTCCTTCTTATTCTTTCAACTTCGATCCAATAGCGAGGAGAACATGCTAACTGGAGGGTTGGTATAGAACACTGGCCTTAGACTGAGTTTAACAAGGGTAAAGATTAGAGGAGACATTTCTGGGATGAGGGAAAAGATAGATGTTAAGCAACTAAAGGACCATCTATAATAATATTGAGACTATTAACTTTTTTTTCCATGTTAATTGGATTTATTTTAATGTTTCCAACTTGTCTTTTGAATTTCATTTAGTAGTGTCCTGGAGATCTTTCTACAGTAGAAACTGTAGAGAGGTCCAGTTCATTCTTTTTGCTTCCTATTTAGGACTTTGAAACACTGCATCATTTAATTAATTACTCTCCTATTAATGCTTATGTGTTTGTTTCTTTGCTGTCACAAATACCGTTGAGACTGTTAACTTTTTATTGGTGCCTCAAATCTCTTATGTTTTAGAAAAAATGGAGGTTTCGAAGAAAAAGTTTATACGTACATATACACACAATGTTCAACAATATTTTATCTTATAATCGTATAATTATATGTGGTTACAAATTTAACATGTACCTCAAGAGCTAAAAGAAATCAGCTTTGTCAGTGTATAATTACAAATATTTTTCTAATGGGTCCCCAAAGACGCTTTCTACAATGATTCCAACTGTGCAGAAAGTGACCTTTCCTATCCTCACAGGGAAAAGTCTCTCTAGGACAACCTCTGTTGATTCCTCTTGAGCTGCTGAGTGGAGGATAATTCTCTCACCTCTGTGTTATTCTTTTCTTCCACAGATCCTGAAGTCAAAGAGGTAGACGTCATTAGACCTTTATTCACATCTTGTTAAATATTCTACTACTTTGAAATAGGAACCGTTCTCACATTAGTTCTCAAGGACTGCGCTTAGGTCCAAGGCTCATGTGGCAAGGCTGCCATCTAGTGTGCTATAGGATTCATTACACCTTTAAAACAGGAAAAAAAGAATTGGACTGGAATTGCATTATGCAGGCACTCTGATGTGCTGCTAATATTAGCTAAGTTAGGGAGGTTTGCTGGTGATTTTACGATGTCAATAGGTCAAAGCTCACTAACAGAATTCTTATTTTAATCACATTTTATTATGACTAAAAATAGCTCCAAACTGCAGCCCTCACATTTGGGGTACTTGGCAGTATCATAGGAAAATACACAGGCACATCCTTGGGCTCTGATGTGTGGGAAAATCAGGATTTCTGAAATTAGATAATGTATGCAAAGACGAGCATCATCAAAAATTTTCTTGCTTTACTTCTAATTTGCAAACAAATTTAAACAGTTTGTATTTAAAAAATGTTAGTATCCTTAACTCCCTTATAGCTTGCCAAGGTAACAGTGAATTCATGTGAAAGACTTTTATAGAGAGAACTTTAGCTATGAGGCAGGACAAGATGGTAGTAAAGGGCATTGGTTTGTTTTGTGTTTTTTTTTTTTTTGGCTGTGTTGGGTCTTCGTGTCTGTGCGAGGGCTTTCTCAAGTTGTGGCAAGCGGGGGCCACTCTTCATTGCGGTGCGTGGGCCTCTCACTGTTGTGGCCTCTCTTGTTGAGGAGCACAGGCTCCAGACGTGCAGGCTCAGTAGTTGTGGCTCACGGGCCTAGTTGCTCCGCGGCATGTGGGATCTTCCCAGACCAGGGCTCGAACCTGTGTCCCCTGCATTGGCAGGCAGATTCTCAACCACTGCGCCACCAGGGAAAGGGCATTGGTTTTTAAAGCCATACTGCTTGGGCTTGAATCCTGGCTCTCCTACTTAGCAGCTGTGTAGACTGTGGGAGTGTTACCTAATGTCTACACACCTCAGTTCCTCGATCTGTAGATGGTGCTAGCCATAGCAGTTACAAGAATGCTGTGAGACTTATACAAAGAAATCTAGTTCATTGTTTTTTTTTTTTTTTTAAATTAGGAATTATGTCCTTTATTGAATAACGAGGGATAGCCAGCATTTGAGTTTTAGGGTCTGAACCATCTTATTTAGCATCATACATTTAACACCTAATAAGGAAGGAGGACTAAAACTTACTCTCGTGTTTATTTTCCTTCTCTAGACATCAGCCAGAGGAGGCAGACTTGTTTTCTGAGTTGAAAAAAATGCATTTCAACGTTCAATGCAGTGAAATAGCCAAAAAAAATGGGTAAGGGAGGAGAAATCTGGGAGCATGAATGTTATCGGAGGTTTTCAAACAGTAGGAGAAAAGCCAACTGGTTTGCAATGAAAAGGCATTTGCTCTTAGGGTTTAACTCTCTCTCCACCCTCTATTGAATTATATTCAATGAATCCAAAAAGCAAAATGTCATATCTCAAATGCCTGAGTGACTGAAAATAAATAAAACAGAAGGCCGTTCCTTGATACAAAATGAAATCATAGAATTTAGAGAGAAGATGTACAGAAACCCAAAGAAGCAACAAAGTTAGTGGTGAAGGCTAAATCCAGAGACCCTTCTCAATATCCAAGACAGACAATCAGAAAACAAAATGAAAGGTCACTAAAATGGCATTTCTATTGATTATAGGCCCCTAAAAGTACAGATCAAACCAATCCTTTAAAACCTGTGTAGTTTGGAGAAAGCTCCCCAGCTTTACAAATGCTGTTTACTCATACAATCTCCTGACGTCTGCTCCTCTTTGCAGGAGTAGGAGATGATATTTATTGGGGATGAGAAGAGAGACCCGGTTCAGGTAAATTACTCTGCATCTTAGAGGACTGAGCCAGAACTGAAAGCAAGAAGCACACAAATGTCTTAGAGAAATGATTCCTAAGGGTGCAAATATTTGTTAATGTGGACACAGAAGGATGCTCCCATGAGCATCAGAGAACAGAAACATTGAAGAGCAGATGTGACAATCCAGGTGACCTCTTCTTCACTTCTGCTCTTGAGAGAGCTCATCCTTCAATCAACCATCCAGATATCTGCCCAGACAACCAGCTGCTGTAACAGACATGTTTGGAGCTCTACACAATATTTCCTCAGCCTTGTCTGGTTTCAGCTGCCGCTGTGGTGGACAGCTCCTCTCACACTACCATTCTTCCTCAACATTTTTTTTTTTTTTTGGTTAGTTTCTGCTTCATAACAAAGTGAATCAGCTATACATATACATATGTTCCCATATCTCCTCCCTCTTGCATCTCCCTCCCACCCTCCCTATCCCACTCCTCTAGGTGGTCACAAAGCACGGATCAACGTTTTTCTAAAACCAAGGGAACTTGGTCAAGAAGTGTGGGAGAATTAATTTCCCCAGAGGACACTATTACACAATGGGAGATTGGAGTTCCTACAAAATATGCCCCAAGCACCCATTCTTTGGTGGGGCAATACTGAGGTACATTCTGCAAGGTTTCTCAAACTGTCTTCAGCAGGACTGAGTGCCACTTGCCCACAGCAATAACCAGCTCAAAAAACGGACACCTTTTAAAGCTCTTTTCTTGTTTTATTCTCCTTACCTTTCTCTCTTGTTTTCCTGGGATAAGCTCCCCCTCCCCCTCCCCCCTCCAAATCCACCTGCACTTAAGTCTCAGGCTCTGCTTGTAAAGGAACCCAACCTACAGACACCATATTCTGGTTTGGTTAATGCCTGGCTTCTCTCTTTCAGCTCACTCTCCACTGGCCAGGGGAAGGATTCAAGATTCATTGTTAACTTACCCTGGCTTCCCTGCAGTAAATCTTCAGCCATCTGGCACCTCTTGGGGGGGAAAAAAAAGCCTATATCTAGAAGCAGTGACCATGTTCCCTTGCAAAGCTGTAAATGCCCCTTTTAGGTTGGGAAGCAAGGGCTAAAGGGAGTTTACTAGGAACCCAGCTCTCATCTCTACAGAGCACTTCCCAGGAATCAGGAAAGGCTCCAGGGCTGGCTGCCTACAACAGAGCCTTGGTGTACACCTCCATGTGCCTGCAGCTCAGGGTGATTTCTCTGAATGACTTCATTATATCTGGAACATGGAGGGAAAAATTATGCCCCTTCATACATCTAGTTCACAATTGTTGCAGCCAGGCCAGACATATACTTGAGCGTATGTTTTGCTCTTTATGGTACTCTGAAGCCAAGTTAGAGAGGCTAAAACTTTAGTAACAGTCATAAACAGTATTCCCTGTGCATTCAGATAGGCATAATAATGTCAGGGACAAAACAGGTGATTAGAGTCAGATAGGTCTGAATTTGAAGACAAGCTTAACCATACACTTATTACATGTAGCAGTTGACACTGATGATCCACCCAAAATTTACTTCAGGAATGAGAGGTGTCTTCCTGCCATGGCTGGGAGTCTCCAGAGACTTCTCTTGGTAATCCTCTGCCCACAAAGACAGCTGACCCATATCTTTCAGGGGCTGGTTGACAGGCATATATAAAGACCTGGCCACTCAGCCCAAGTAAGAACAACTATGAAGGGCCCACAGCACAGCTCTCTTTGGGTTGGCTGAGGCTTCTGTTGAATCCTTATCACAGGTCACCTCCTTCCTTCCCTTCTCTTCTATGGGTATGGATCCTGAGAACATGCCCTAACAAACTGTCTGCGTACTAACTCCATCTCAGAGTGTGGACACCCAGCCAATGGTACCATGTGACCAAGGCTTGATGAAGACAGGTGAGTTTAGATAGCCTCATCCACCAGAGGGCAGACAGCAGAAGCAAGAAGAACTACAATCCTGCAGCCTGTGGAACAAAAACCACATTCACAGAAAGATAGACAAGATGAAAAGGCAGAGGGCTCTGTACCAGATGAAGAAAGAAGATAAAACCCCAGAAAAACAACTAAATGAAATGGAGATAGGCAATCTTCCAGAAAAAGAATTCAGAATAATGATAGTGAAGATAATCCAGGACATCAGAAAAAGAATAGAGGCAAAGATCGAGAAGATGCAAGAAAAGTTTAACAAAGATCTAGAAGAATTAAAGAACAAACAAGCAGAGATGAACAATACAATAACTGAAGTGAAAAATACACTAGAAGGAATCAACAGCAGAAAAACTGAGGAAGAAGAATGGATAAGTGACCTGGAAGACAGAAAGGTGGAATTCACTGCTGTGGAACAGAACAAAGAAAAAAGAATGAAAAGAAATGAAGACAGCATAAGAGACCTCTGGGACAACATTAAATGCAACAACATTCGCATTATAGGGGTCCCAGAAGGAGAAGAGAGAGAGAGAAAGGACCCGAGAAAATATTTGAAGAGATTATAGTCAAAAACTTTGTTAACATGGGAAAGGAAATAGCCACCCAAGTCCAGGAAGTGCAGAGAGTCCCATACAGGATAAACCCAAGGAGAAACATGCTGAGACACATAGTAATCAAATTGGCAAAAATTAAACACAAAGAAAAATTACTGAAAGCAGAACAGGAAAAGCGACAAATAACATACAACAGAACTCCCATACCATTAACAGTTGATTTCTCAGCAGAAACTCTACAGACCAGAAGGGAGTGGCATTATATACTTAAAGTGATGAAAGGGAAGAACCTACAACCAAAATTACTCTACCCGGCAAGGATCTCATTCAGATTTGATGGAGAAATCAAAAGCTTTACAGACAAGCAAGAGCCAAGAGAATTCAGCACGACCAAACTAGCTCTACAACAAATGCTAAAGGAACTTCTCTAAGTGGGAAACACAAGAGAAGAAAAGGACTTACAAAAACAAACCTCCCAAAATTCAGAAAATGGTAATAGGAACATACATATCTGTAATTACCTTAAACGTGAATGGATTAAATGTTCCAACCAAAAGACACAGGCTTACTGAATGGATACAAAAACAAGACCCATATATATGCTGTCTACAAGAGACCCACTTCAGACCTAGGGACACATACAGACTGAATATGAGAGAATGGAAAAAGATGTTCCATGAAAATGGAAATCAAAAGAAAGCTGGAGTAGCGATACTCATATCAGATAAAATAGACTTTACAATAAAGAATGTTACAAGACACAAGGAAGGAAACTACATAATGATCAAGGGATCAATCCAAGAAGAAGATATAACAGTTATAAATATATATGCACCCAACATAGGAGCACCTCAATACATAAGGCAACTGCTAACAGCTCTAAAATAGGAAATTGACAGTAACACAGTAATAGTGGGAGACTTTAACACCTCACTTAAACCAATGGACAGATCATTAAAATAGAAAATTAATAAGGAAACACAAGCTTTAAATGACACAACAGACCAGATAGAATTAACTGATATTTACAGGACATTCCATTCAAAAACAGCAGATTACATTTGCTCCTCAAGTGCGCATGGAACATTCTCCAGGATAGATCACATCTTGGGTCACAAATCAAGCCTCAGTAAATTTAAGAAAATTGAAATCATATCCGGCATCTTTTCTGACCACAACATTATGAGATTAGAAATCAATTACAGGGAAAAAAACGTAAACAACACAAACACATGGAGGCTAAACAATACGTTACTAAATAACCCAAGAGATCACTGAAGAAATCAAAGAGGAAATCAAAAAATACCTAGAGACAAATGACAATGAAAACACAATGATTCAAAACCTATGGGATGTAGCAAAAGCAGTTCTAAGAGGGAAGTTTATAGCTATACAAGCTTACCTCAAGAAACAAGAAAAATCTCAAATAAACAATCTAACCTTACACCTAAAGGAACTAGAGAAAGAAGAACAAACAAAACCCAAAGTTAGTAGAAGGAAAGAAATCATCAAGATCAGAGCAGAAATAAAAGAAATAGAAACAAAGAAAACAATAGGAAAGATCAATAAAGCAAAAAGCTGGTTCTTTGAGAAGATAAACAAAACTGATAAACCATTAGCCAGACTGATCAAGAAAAATAGGGTGAGGACTCAAATCAATAAAATTAGAAATGAAAAAGGAGAAGTTACAACAGACACCGCAGAAATATAAAACATCCTAAGAGACTACTACAAGCAACTGGATGCCAATAAAATGGACAACCTGGAAGAAATGGACAAATTCTTAGAAAGGTATAACATTCCAAGACTGAACCAGGATGAAATAGAAAATATAAACAGACCAATCACAAGTGATGAAATTGAAACTGTGATTAAATATCTTCCAACAAACAAAAGTCCAGGACAAGATGGCTTCACAGGTGAATTCTATCAAACATTTAGAGAAGAGCTAACACCCATCCTTCTCAAACTCTTCCAAAAAATTGCAGAGGGAGGAAAACTCCCAAACTCATTCTATGAGGCCACCATCACCCTGATACCAAAACCAGACAAAGATACTACCAAAAAAGAAAATTATAGACCAATATCACTGATGAATATAAACGCAAAAATCCTCAACAAAATACTATCAGACAGAATCCAACAACACATTAAAAGGATCGTATACCAAGATGAAGTGGGATTTATCCCATAGATGCAAGGATTCTTCATTATATGCAAATCAATCATGTGATACACCATCTTAACAAATTGAAGAAGAAAAACCATATGATCATCTCAATAGATTCAGAAAAAGCTTTTGACAAAATTCAACACCCATTTATGAAAAAACTCTACAGAAAGTGGGTATGGAGGGAAACTACTTCAACATCATAAAGCTCATATATGACAAACCCACAGCAAACACCATTCTCAATGGTGAAAAACTGAAAGCATTTCCTCTAAGATCAGTAACAAGCCAAGGATGTCCACTCTCACCACTATTATTCAACATAGTTTTGGAAGTCCTAGCTATGGCAATCAGAGAAGAAAAAGAAATAAAAGGAATCCAAATTGGAAAAGAAGAAGTAAAACTGTCACTGTTTGCAGATGACATGATACTATACACAGAGAATCTTAAAGATGCCACCAGAAAACTACTAGAGCTAATCAATGAATTTGGTAAAGTAGCAGGATACAAAATTAATGCACAGAATACTCTTGCATTCCTATACACGAATGATGAAAAATCTGAAAGAGAAATTAAGGAAACACTTCCATTTACCATTGCAACAAAAAGAATAAAATACCTAGGAATAAACCTATCTAAGGAGACAAAAGACCTGTATGCAGAAAACTATAAGACACTGATGAAAGAAATTAAAGATGATACCAAAAGATGGAGAGATATACCATATTCTTAGAATGGAAGAATCAATATTGTGAAAATGACTATACTACCCAAAGCAATCTACAGATTCAATGCAATCCCTATCAAATTACCAATGGCATTTTTTACGGAACTAGAACAAAAAATCTTAAAATTTGTGTGGAGACACAAAAGACCCCGAATAGCTAAATCAGTCTTCAGGGAAAAAAACGGAGCTGGAGGAATCAGACTCCCTGACTTCAGACTATACTACAAAGCTACAGTAATCAAGACAGTATGGTACTGGCAGAAAAACAGACATATAGATCTGTGGAGCAGGATAGAAAACCCAGAGATAAACCCATGCACCTATGGTCAACTAATCTATGACAAAGGAGGCAAGGATATACAATGGAGAAAAGACAGTCTCTTCAATAAGTGGTGCTGGGAAAACTGTACAGCTACATGTAAAAGAACGAAGTTAGAACACTCCCTAACACTATACACAAAAATAAACTCAAAATGGATTAGAGACCTAAATGTAAGACTGGGCACTATAAAACTCTTAGAGGAAAACATAGGAAGAACACTCTTTGACATAAATCACAGCAAGATCTTTTTTGATCCACCTTCTAGAGCAATGGAAATAAAAACAAAAATAAACAAATGAGACCTAATGAAACTTCAAAGCTTTTGCAAAGCAAAGGAAACTACAAACAAGATGAAAAGACAACCCTCAGAATGGGAGAAAATATTTGCCAATGAATCAACAGACAAAGAATTAATCTCCAAAATATATAAAGAGCTCATGCAGTTCAATATTAAAAAAACAAACAACCCAATCCAAAAATGAGCAGAAGGCTTAAATAGACATTTCTCCAAAGAAGTCATACAGATGGCCAAGAAGCACAGGAAAAGCTGCTCAACATCACTAATTATTAGAGAAATGCACATCAAAACTACAAAGAGGTATCACCTCACACCAGTTAGAATGGGCATCATCAAAAAATCTACAAACAACAAATGCTGGAGATGGTGTGGAGAAAAGGGAACCCTCTTGCACTGTTGGTGGGAATGTAAATTGATACAGCCACTATGGAGAACAGTATGGAGGTTCCTTAAAGAACTAAAAATATAATTACCATATAACTCAGCAATCCCACTACTGGGCATAGACCCAGAGAAAACCATAATTCAAAAAGACACATGCACCCCAATGTTCATTGCAGCACTATTTACAATAGCCAGGTCATGGAAGCAACCTAAGTGGCCATTGACAGACGAATGGATAAAGAAGATGTGGTATATACACAGAATGGAATTTTATTCAGCCATAAAAAGAAATGAAATTGGGTCATTTGTAGAGACGTGGATTCATCTAGAGACTATCATACATAGTGAAGTAAGTCAGAAAGAGAAAAACAAATATCGTATATTAATGCATATATTTGGAACCTAGAAAATGGTACAGATGAACCAGTTTGCAGGGCAGAAATTGAGACATAGATGTAGAGAACAAACTTATGGGCACCAAGCAGGGAAAGCAGCGGTGGATGGGAATTGTAGCGTGATGAATTGGGAGATTGGGATTGACGTGTATACACTGATGTGTATAAAATGGATGACTAATAAGAAAAAAATAAATAAACATAAAAAAATTTACTCTACAAAAAAAGACAGGTGAGGTCTTTAGAAAACTAACAATGCAGCCCTACTTTATTTTTTTATTATTAGTTTTTATTGGAGTATAGTTGATCTACAATGTGTTTGTTTCTGCTGTACAGCAAAGTGAATCAATTATACATGCACATATATCCAGTCTTTTTAAGATTCTTTTCCCATATAGGTCATTACAGGGTATTGAGTAGAGTTCCCTGTGTTCTACAGTAGGTTCCTTATTAGTTATCTATTTTATATATAGTAGTATATATATGTGAATCCCAATCTCCCAGTTTATCCCTCTGCCTCCCCCACTTTCCCCTTGGTAACCATAAGTTTGTTTTCTACATCTGTGACTCTATTTCTGTTTTGTAAATAGGTTTATTTGTACCATGTTTTTAGATTTCACATATATGTGATATCATAAGATATTTGTCTTTCTCTGTCTGACTTACTTCACTCAGTATGAAAATGTCTATGTCCATCCATGTTGCTGCAAATGGCATTATTTCATTCTTTTCTATGGCTGAGTAATAGCCCATTGTATATATATGTACCACATCTTTTTTTTAAAAAAATTATTTATTTATTTATTTATTTATTTATTTATTTATTTATTTATTTATTTATGGCTGCATTGGGTCTTCATTGCTGCATGTGGGCTTTCTCTAGTTGCAGTGAGCTGTGGGGGGGGGTTACTCTTTGTTGTGGTGCATGAGCTCTAGGCAAGCGGTCTTCAGTAGTTGCAGCACACAGGCTCAGTAGTTGTGGTACACGGGCCCTAGGGTGCATGGGCTTCAATATTGTGGCATGTGGGCTCAGGAGTTGAGGTACCCAGGCTCCAGGGCACATGGGCTGAGTAGCTGTGACTCGCGGGCTCTAGAGTGCAGGCTCAGTAGTTGTGGTGCACAGGGTTAGTTGCTCCGCAGCATGTGGGATCTTTCCAGACCAGGGATCGAACCCATGCTCCCTGTATTACCAGGCAGATTCTTAACCACTGTGTCACCAGGGAAGTCCCTGTACCACATCTTCTTAATCCATTCCTTTGCTGATGGACATTTAGGTTGCTTCCATGTCCTAGTTATTGTAAATAGAATGCAGCCCTACTTTAAAAAACTATTCTTTTAATGTTTGATCAGCATTTACTCCATGGGGATGGGATCAACACCAATGAGGAGTGTTTCATATTCTTGTTTTTGTTTTTCACTCCTTCAGCCCTAGATAACTAATTACATTTCCCAAGTGATGGCAAAGTATTTAATGTGAATTCTTGGATTAACTGTCAAGAAAATTTCCAAGTATTGGGGTAATGTTTTAGTGCAGGATACAGACTGATTTCATAGGAAAATGTCCAGGTATGCCACTCCTAAATCTCTTCTGGGCTTATATGTATGATCCTGAGAAAGTCATGTCAATTTTATAAGCCTTGGTCACCTCAGCCATAAAATGTAGATAATCCTCTCTTCCTCACAGAATTATTGAGAGGATTCAATTAAATAATAGTATAATGTCCTTGACATTCAACACAAGTTAGCTTACTTCTTACTTCAGTAAACTGAGCCATTTGTACTTTTTCAGTAAGGTAAGAAGGTACAAATTATTGTAACATAAAAACTATGGTTAGTATAGGCAAAGTCTGGTTATCCTGTGGGTCTTAGGTTGGCAAAGCCATCTATCTGTTGGGAAAGTAGGGTGTCCCTCAAGGAATGAGTTCCAAGCATCTCAAAGTAGTGTCTGGTGATTTTCAACTTGCCAATGGCCACAGTCCATGCTGAGCCCTTCTCTTCTCAGTCAAGACTTTTTTTGCTGGGGAGAGGGAGAATAATGAAGGCATAAAAATCATGATGATGATAGGAGATAAGAGTACATAGAAATAGAAAAAGTAGTTTCCTTGAATTACTGCTTGACATTTTAATTAATCTGATTAATTTGTCTAATCTGTAGGCTCTATAACAATTGTTTATTCCCCTGAATCTCTCTAAGCAAAAAAAAATTAGCATATTTCACACAAATCCTATCTGTGTGTACAATAAGGAGTTGCAAACAAAAGAAGATTCACAAGTTCTAGGTTCCAGTGGCTTATCTGCATAGATTTATGGGTGCCAGAGACCCAGATGTCTTGTCAAAATTTCCAGGGTCATTTTAATGGGGTACAGAACATAAGAAAATGTTTATCTTTTGATATAATAAAAATGTACCCTCAAATTTTAAAATGATCTCATCAATTCAGGAAACTATTCAAATAATAGTTAATAGCTGGGAAGAAAAAAGGAAGAAATGAGGTGATCACTCAGTCTGTAGAGAGGAGTAGAATAAAACGAAGTCAAAGATGAAGGTTAGACGGGTAACCAGATGGAAGCCCTGATTCTCCTCTAAACCTGCCAATTGAATTGCATTTCACAGTCTTTTCTCATTTGCTCTCCTGTTCTCTTCTAAATCTGACATCTTAGTGATTTTCTCTGTTCTTCATCAAACTATCACAACATTAGGTATTTTAAAAATTAAGTGAAACTGAGTCGATATAGAATCATTCTCCTTTACAGCTCCAGTGACAGACAATATTTTGAAATATGAAGGGCTTTCATTAAATGCACATCAGCTTGGCATCTTTTATGTTTATTTCTTCTTCTTACCAAGACTCATGACTTACTCAAATGTGGTTTCCCATTGTAGTGATCAGTATGGACTGGGACAGAGAGGTTAGGCTTAACAAAGCTACCTGCTCTGCCTCCCATTTCTCAAGACCTGGCTTTTAGTTAATCCTCAGACTGGAAAATGATATAAATAAATCGACAATATAGTACCAATATTTCTAGTTATGTTAATGGATACTTCTTCTTCCCTTTCAACCTGATTTAAATTTTTTAAAACTTATGCTTCTTCCCATTTGTCTGTCCTTTGGCTCTAATCCTTGGCCAAATTTGTTAATTCTATCTTTTTATCCAACTCAGTCTCCAATCTACTGCCTACATGGGTCCCTATGTGACCATTTCCTAACTACTGGAATAACTTCCCAAACCATCTCTGTTTCTAGTCTCATCTCACCCCTTGATTCCAGTGAAATATAGAAACCTTATCCAACACAGGTTTATTCCCTTCCCACTCCTTTATGCTATTATTGTTCTATATCTACAGCTTTATATGTTGTGAGACCAACAATACCATTTTTACATAATTGTTTTATGCAATTGTCTTTTAAATCAGTTAAGAAAAATGAAAAAAAAATATTTATACTTATATCTTTTGTTATATGTAAGTATTTTTTACTTACTCTTCTGTATTTTTTTTTACATATCTTTGTGTGGATTCAAGTTACCATATGATGTCATTTCCCTTCAATCTGAAGTGTTTCCTTTAGTATTTCTTGCCATGAAAATCTGCTAGTGATGAATTCTTTCAATCTTTTTTGTATCTGGAATATCTTAATTTTGCCTTCATTTATGAATTATAATTTTTGCTTGATATAGAAATACTGGTTAATAGTTTTATTCTTTCAGCATTTTGAATGTCATCTCACTGCCTTCTGGTCCCATTTTTCCCCCTGCCATCTGCTAATTTTAATGTGGTTCCCTTATTCATAATGAGTTGAGGGGTGTGTGTGTGTCTGTGTGTGTGTGTGTGTAGGGGGGCTGCTTCTGAGATTCTCTTCTTGACTTTCTCTATGATATGTCTAGATATGGATCTCTTTGTACTTATCCTAACTGAAGGTCATTAAGCTTTCTAGATATGTATATTAATACTTTTTTGTGGGGGATAATAAAATTTTGAAGTGTTTAGTCATTATGTCTTTATATATTTTTCTGCCCCCCTTTCTCCTCTTTTTCTGGTACTCCTCACACACATCAGTATACTTTATGTTGCCCCATATGCTCTATTCACTTTTTCTCCATTCTTTTTTCTTTCTATTCTTCATACAGGATCATCATTATTGATCCACTTCAAATTTGCTGATTCTTTCTTCTGCTACTTCAAATCTTCTGTTGAGATATTCTAGTGATTTTTTATTTCAATATCAGAAATTCTATTTGATTAATTTTTATAATTCCCATCTCTTTACTGATGTCCTTTATTTGCTATCATATTTTCCTCTAATTATTTAAACATGGTTTCCTTTTACATATTACAAGAACTGATTTTCTTTGTTTGCTAAGTCCAGCATCTGGGTCCCCTCCGAGAGTTCTACTGAAATAGAGATAGTTTCTTTTTCTATATTGGTCACATATTCTTATTTCTTTGCATGCCTTATGTTTTTGTTGAAAACTGGATATTTTAAAAACTGGATATTTTAGATAATATATTGTATGCTTTAAATTCTGATTTCTATCTCTCTCTGGGGTTGTGGTGGTTTTTTTTTTTTCTTTCACTTTAAAAAAATTTGTTTAGTGATTTTCCTAAACTAATTCTGTATTCTACATTTCCTGTAGTGTGTGATCACTGATGTCTCTGCTAAGTTTTTTCCCCTATTGCTGTTTTTATTTTTAAACCTGTTTTTTTATGATCATCTCTGGGTGAGAATAGCTTAGTGGTCAGTCAATTGTTGGTTATAGGGTATGTAGTACATATAGTAGTAGGATATTTCAATCTGAAAATGGTTTATTTAATCCATTTTCTGATTTTAGAGAGATCCAAATACATGCTTAGAGATATTCATGTGTTCCACAAATATTTGTAAGGGTCCCACTATCTGTCTAACTTTGCTAAACTGTGGAAATATAACCCTGAAGAAGAAAGTTATCATTTCAACCTCCATGGAGCCTGCAATCTCCTAGGCATGGAAACAGAAGGGGAAAAATCACAATAGTCCATGTTCAGGGAGTGGGGCAGATATGAAGAAGGGATAATGTAAATATTTTTTCTATTTTTTTAACTTGACTGTATTGACCATTTCAAAATTATTTTTCCCTAAATAGAGCTCAAAACACTTAGTGAGATTCTGAAATATCCAAAGCAATGATCTGAGTTGCAAAAGGAATGGTGGCATTTTAAGATATCTTTGGTTTTCATTTATTTACATATTCATTTGAGTCAGTAACTAACATTTCTTATCCTGTGATGGTGAAAATGAAAGCAAAGGGACTTCCCTGGTGACGCAGTGGATAAGCCTCCATGGTCCCAATGCAGGGAGCCTGGGTTAGATCCCTGGTCAGGGAACTAGATCCAACATGCATGCTGCAACTAAGAGTTTGCATGCCATAACTAAGGAGCTGGTGAGCCACAATTAAGGAGCCTGCCTGCCACAACTAAGACCCAGCACAACCAAAACAAAAAAATCTCCTACAACACACACACACACACACAAAAAGAAAGTGAAGAAGAGAAAGAAATCATGCCTGTTTCTTTTGTGTTCAGAAAAACTCACATCCTCTTCCATATATTACCCACTTCAGTGCTTATGTACCCATGCAAGGATTCTGATCAAAAGTCTGATTTCATTTATTTGTAATCAGACAAGGTATTTTACTATAACAGTTAGAAACTAAATAGTTCTTCTTTGATTATTGGTATTCAGTTGGGTCTAGAAAATAATTAGAAACATAAATCTCTACTCCATGAGGTTGAAAAACTACTGGTAAATGCAAAGTAGTAGCTCTGACCTGTGCATAGAGGAATTTTCAAAATTATAATGAATGAGCTTGATTGAGGCATCAAATGTGGTTTTTATAATGCAATTTACTTCTGTATGGTTGCATTCAGGGACACACATTACAAATCACTATACAAATCATTGCAGTCTACCCAGCAAATACAATTCATAGTTATAAATGTAGTATTGCGTGTATCAAGAAACTACAGTGTCAAGGAGACACAAAAAGACTTTGAACAGGAATGTCACAAAGTATGGCATATTTGAGACACATTGAGTTGATTTGATTGTTTTATTATAGAGGCCATGAGGTGTTAAAGATAAGAGAGAAAGATTCAGATTTTGAAGTGATGGATTATATAGTTATTCACAAAAAAGTAGAGGCAGTTGTTTCCCATTTTACAAGCAAAACAAGAAAATGATACTCATAGAAATGTACTGAAAGGGAGGTCTGTCTTGCTTTCAAAGATTTATTTCTCCATCTATGTGTGATTTGTCCATTTTCCCCTAAAATATACAAGAAGAGCTTAGCTTCAGGAGAGGCAATCTTGCTCAAGAAATACTTCTCTAGCTTCATTGTGGAGGGACTCTTCTTCCGCTGGTAGAAAATCACATGTTTTCTCCTAAGTAAAATGATTTGGCTCTGAAGCAGAATGGATGGTAATTTTCAAAGGGAATATGATTTTCAAAAACAAACTTCACAGTACCATATTCAAGAGGTTGCTTTGTGCTGTAATTAATGGAAGTAACATCCTCAGCTGAGCCTATGAGTCCCCAGGGACTCAGAGAAAAGTCTTGATAGGTAGTCTGTGGGTATCAGTGCAGTGCAGCAGCGGGAAGGGCCTGAGCCTGAAATTCGATCCAGCAGTTTAAAGATGGAGGAATGTGGTTGCATCTGTTTTGGGGTGATGTGAGGTGGGGCCCTGAGAGAATTTCTGGCTAACCCTGGCATTGCGTGTGCAAACTTCAGTACTGAAATCTTCAGCCATGCTTCTGGTAGAAAAAACAATCTGGGAATCTGAATTCATTTTCTATTGCTGTGGAACATAACATCACAAATTGAGCAACTGAAAGCAAGATGCATTCACTATCTCACAGTTTCCGTGGGTCAGAAGTCCGGGCTCAGCTGAAGTGCGTACCTTGTTCAGGATGTCAGGAGGCTGCAAACAAGATGCTGACTGGGCTGTAGGTCTTTCTAGAACTTGGGCTCCTCTTCAAAGGTCACATGATTATTGGCAGACTTGACTTCCTTGCATTTGAAGGGCTGAGTTCCCCATTTCCCAGAGGCCATGCGGCATTCTCTATCACGTGGCAGTTTGCTACTTCAAGGCCAACAGGGAGCATCTCTGCTGCTTCTTATTCTTTTTATTTTTTAATTGGAGTATAGTTGCCTTACAATGTTATGTTAGTTTCAGGTGTACAGCAAAGTAATTCAGTTATACATATGTACATATATCTGTTCTTTTTCAGATTCTTTTCCCTTACAGATTGTTACAAAATATTGAGTAGAGTTCCCTGTGCTATACAGTAGGTCCTTATTGGTTATCTATTTTATATTTAGTAGTGTGTATATGTTAATCCCAAACTCCTAATTTATTCTTCCCTCTCTCTGCTGCATCTTATCTCTTGCCTCTAGACCCTCTTTTAAAGGGGGCTCACCCAGGATAATCTCACTTTTGATTTTCTCAGAATCACTTGACTTGGGACCTTAATGCAAAATCCCTTACCTTTTTAAAAATAATAATTAATTAATTAATTAATTAATTAATTAGTTTTTGTCTGCATTGGGTCTTCGTTGCTGCATGCAGGCTTTCTCTAGTTGCGGCAAGGAGAGGCTAATCTTTGTTGAGGTGCGCGGGCTTCTCATTGTGGTGGCTTCTCTAGTAGTGGTGCACGGGCTTAGTTGCTCTGTGGCATGTGGGATCTTCCTGGACCAGGGCTTGAACCCATGTTCCCCGCATTAGCAGGTGGACTCTTTACCACTGTGCCACCAGGGAAGTCCACAGTCTCTTACCTTTTGTTGTGTAATACAAACTAATCATGGAGTGACATCCATCCTATTCACTGGCCCTACTTGCACTTAAGGGGAGGAGATTGATTATACAGGATCAGGAATCTTGTGGCTATCTTACCATTCTGCCTGCCACAGGACTCAAGATGAAGCAGCAGGGGAATCACCAAGCTGAGAAGGAACAGAGAAGGGAAACACTAAAATCTAACAGGAAGGGACTCATTACTGGATACCAGGGCTTGACCTGAACAGGACACTGAAGTCATAACTCAGAAAGATGGAGAACCTAGAAATTCAGAATAGGTCAAAGGTATTAAGGTCATTAGAAAGAGCTGTAATTTATACAGGAATACAGTCTGTTGTTCTATCCAGTCTTGAACTGAGAGTGATGTGGGGTTAATGCCACAGTATCATGTGAGACTAAAAGAAAGTGGGGGAGGAGAGGATCCAATTTTAAGCCTTGTTAGGGGTTAAGGCTGAGATTTTAACTCTACTGAAGTGTGCTTAAATCAGAGTAGGGAATTTGGAAATGTCTGAACCTGCCTGCCAATCACTTTAAATCTCTTGACTTTCTTAGGGGATCTATGTTCAAAAGAAACAATAGTGCAACTTGGCACCAAAGTCAACCTTGATTGATATTTGAGAAAATATTCAATAACATATTGAAAGCTCTTTTATAAAAGCTTAACCAGAGAATAGGACTGAGGCTGAGGCCTAAGTGGAAACTTCTAACTTCTGACCATCTCTTCCCCACTCTCAAATTCAAACCTAAAAACTTGGGACCAAGGTGATCAGACAAATCTGAAGAGAGAGAGAGAGAGGAAGAGAGAGAGAGAGAGTGAGCGAGCACCCAAGCCAAGAAGGGCTCTGAACCCATTCAACCCACTAAATAGAATATAGAAGGGAGTTCAAAAGACTAACTGACTTGTTCCATGGACCAGTCCTACTCCAAGGGTGTGGTTGGAAGGTCAAGATAGAGCATGGAAGCTGGGTACATACAGTTATGTCAAAGCAGCCTTGTCCACTATGATATATGACCTGATCCAGTGAATGCCGTGGGTTATGACCAATCATAGTCTCTCCTTGTGGTAAGAGAAGTTAGGGAGTTGGATGAAAGATAATTTTGCTCCCTCTGGATTTGTGGGGAAGGCCTGAAAATGCTAAAATTAAGTAGCCTATTTTTTTCCGGGAGGCTGGCATAAGGAGAACAGTAGACCTGCCTTTGGGTGGCAAAGAACAGTTCAGGCCACTTTCAACAGCAATGGACTTGGGCAACAGGCTGTTTATGCTGGTACTTGGTCTTCTCTGCCCTTGGCCAGGGGGGCACCAGGTAAAGGAACAACAGGCTCGGCAAGCTCTACTAATTACCAGAAAGTTGTTTTCCTTGTACTCTCTGCTCTGGTCATCACTGGCTCATCCTACACTGAACTCAGAGGTCTGAGTTTAATTCTCTAAAATCCAGTTTCAGTTCCCTAATATTAGACACTGTCTGATGTGTTAGGCACTGAACTAAAGTCATAACATTGTGACACATACAAATTACATTGTCATATTCTGAGTGCTGTACTTAGTTTAATTACAATGTTCTTTTTGCTTTTATTGGTGCTTAAAAATATCTCTTGCAGTTATATATATATATATATATATATATATATATATATATATATTTTTATATATATATATAAAATGTTTATTTTTCAGAGTGTACAATGTTCTTACTATAGAATCTTTAGGAAATGTTTTAGTGTGAAGAGGTAAATAACCACAATATGCAGACTTAGCACCTTTAAGCCCTTTCCACTCTTTATTAAAAATTCAACTTATTAGTCAGTGACTCAATAATGACCTCGGCTTGAACTTGCCAAGTTAGCATGCTTTCTGGGGTAGCGTGTATGCATCTGTGACTGGTGGGACAGTGCATTGGTTCACGATAGCAGTTGGAGTAAGCCACTGAGATATATAAAATGTTGTGCATATCTCTACTTATTTCCATCAGGACAGATTTCAGGAATGAGAATTCTGGGTCAAATGGTAGGAAACTATCTAAGGCTCTTGCTAATGGCCAGTTTTATGTGTGAATTTAGCTAGGCTAAAGTCTCCAGTTATTCAGTCAAACATTAATCTAGGCATTGCTGTAAAAGTATGTTATAGATGTGATTAACATCTGCAATTGGTTAATATTAAGTAAGGAGATTAGGCTCACTAATCTGGGTGGGCCTTATTCAATAGGTTGAAAGGCCTTCAGAGCAGAACTGAGACTGCCCTAAGGAAGAAATTCCTCCTGTGGACTACAACTGCAGCTCCTACTTGAGAGTTTCCAGTCTTCCCTTCCCCTACGGATTTTAGATTTATCTAGCCAGTCCCCACAATCACCTGCCATATATATATGTACCATGTATATATATACACACACATAAATGGCATACACACAGATATATGTAGTGTATAAGTATGTCATATGCATACGTACACATCATATATACATGTGCATATATACACATGTCATGTATACATATATGTCAAGTACACACATACATACATATATGTCAGGTAGATTGATGGGTAATACTGGATAATACTGGTTCTCTGTCTCTGGTGGGGCTCTGATGCAGTTGCTGCATTGTGTTCCAGAATGATCATCTGCATAGTCCATGAGAATGCCCTACTTGGTGTATTCTAACCAACATGGACTATTATTATTCTGCAGAGATGAGGACCCATTCACCAGTCTTGTTGGGGATCTGATCAGAATGGTATTTCAATCCATAACACTGATATGGTGATAAGGAGAAGGGTGTACTGAAAGGGAGGCTGAAGGAATCAGGGGACCCAATGAGGAGCTGATGGTCATAGCTCCTGACAGTGAAATCTCCAAGACTCAAGGCAGATCCAGTTGACAACGTGTATCCATGAGGATTCTCACATATTCTTTCCTTCTTGCTTTGCAGTTGTCGTATACATTAAAACTGAACCCACAAATGGTTTCCTCAATTTGCTCACCCAGGAGTTAGAGTTATTAAAAGACTTCAAACTCTTGGTAAATTCTTTGGTCTATTTATCTGTCCTGGATCGGAACATGGTATTTCTGATTTCAGACAACCATTTATCAGATATTCTTTGGTTTACAATTAGCCACACTTTATAAAATAATCCTTTCTCTTCTATCAAAGGAGGACAAATGTGGAACAGTGGGTCAGACGTGGATCTGTGTAGCAGAAAACTCCTTCGTAGTCCTGAGGAAGGAATGATAAATACTCTGTGTTTAACAATTATTGAAGACACATCATTCACAGGGACATGACAAAGCTTTCAATTTTAGCTTTCAATTCTCCTTTTATTTATTTTTTAAAATATTAAAAAAATTTATTGACATATAGTTGATTTACAGTGTTGTATTTAATTTCTGCTGTACATCAAAGTGATTTGGTCATATATATATATACGTTCTTTTTCATATTCTTTTACATTGTGGTTTATCACAGGATATTGAATATAGTTCCTTGTGCTATACAGTAGGACCTTGTTGCTTATCCATCCTGTATATAATAGTTTGCATCTACTAATCCCAAACTCCCAAGCCATCCCTCCCCCACCCCCCTCCCCCTTGGCAACCACAAGTCTGTTCTCTATGTCTGTGAGTCTGTTTCTGTTTCATAGGTACATTCATTTGCAATTCTCTACTGTTGGGCAAGCTCTCCTTCTTCCTCTGGATCAAATCTCAGGCAGGCCCTTGGCTTTCCTGGTCCTTCTCCAGGAAAACTAGCAATTCTCCAGTGAAACAAAATCACAAACACACTTTCAGTTTAGTCATTTAAGAGTCCAGTCTCACATGCAGTTAAAAATAGCTCCTCAGCCTGTTACTCAGGCTCCCTGCAGACAGGAAAGTCAGTCAGGGAAGAGGGTGGAGTTAGCATCTTTCCCATATTCTCTTCATTCTCTGTCATCTGATAAACCTTGCTTTTGACCCTTCCAGAGTTGGAGCAGGAGAAGGAGATGCGCTAAAGGGAATATATTTCCGCTTAACAGGTAAGCTTCCATTGACCTAATTTCAGGGCTCTTGAGATTTGTCATGTATTTAAAAATGAACTTTCTGGAGGTGCTTAACTGGATTGTTGAAGATACCTCATACCCCTCCTTCTGGGAGAAATTTCCACCTGTCATCACCTTGGTGAAGGAAAATGTATCCCTGCCATGACTGGTATTTTATTTCCTCCTAGGCCCTACAAATCCAGCAATGCCTCCAGCTTTTTCTACGTACCCCCTGCAGGCTGCCCTCTTGGACGTGACTTAAGAAGACCCATGGAGAGCCTTTTGCATACAACCCATATCTGATCTGTAAGTAGGGAATCACTCACCCAGATTTTTCCCTGACGAACTCCAGCAGTGCAGGCTGCTTCCAACACGGTACCCATTTCCCATCTGCCCTGCCATCAGATCAGCTAGCCAATCAGTCTCTCTTGCTGTTTAGATTTCTCAGGTGAGAGAGAAATTCTAATCCATTCTGTGTATATAAACTATAAGGAATATACTTTCTAAGCATTCAGATGGGAGTTTTTCCCTCGTCATGATGAGAGGTGCCTGCCCTACCACCCAGGAGGGGATGGGATTCACAGCACACATTTTAGAGCTTCCTCTAAAAACCTCCACTTCCCTCACCTGTGAATCTCTTCTTGTTTATATCCTTGCTGTAGAGAAGGATCTTTAGCCTCCTTTCCTTAAAAAATTTGCATCATGTTCATCTTTGACTTCATTTTAAGATACAGTATCCATTGAATTAGGGTCGTGGTTTTCAAAGAGTGGTCTCAGACCAGCATTGTCAGCATCCCTGGGGAACTTATTAAAAGTGCCAAGTCTCAGAGCCCACCGCACACCTACTGGATCAGAAGTTCTAGGGGTGGAGCTCAGAAGTCTGTATCTTTTAAAGAAAATTTATTGGACTATAGTTGATTTACAATGTTGTGTTAGTTTCAGGTGTACAGCAAAGTGAATCAGTTATACATATACATGTGTCTGCTCTTTTTTTTTTTAGATTCTTTTCCCATATAGGCCATTACAGAGTATTGAGTAGAGTTCCCTGTGCTATACAGTAGGTCCTTATTAGTTATCTATTTTATATATAGTAGTGTGTATATGTCAGTCCCAATCTCCCAATTTATCCTCCCCCCAGAAGTCCTTTTTTTTTTTTTTTTGTGGTACGTGGGCCTCTCACTGTTGTGGCCTCTCCCGTTGTAGAGCACAGGCTCCGGACGCACAGGCTCAGCGGCCATGGCTCACGGGCCCAGCCGCTCCATGGCATGTGGGATCTTCCCGGACCGGGGCACAAACCCGTGTCCCCTGCATCGGCAGGCGGACTCTCAACCACTGCGCCACCAGGGAAGCCCAGAAGTCCTTATTTTAACAAACTCTCTAGATGATTCAGATGTAGGCTCATGTTTGAGAACCACTGTTTTAAGGCATCTGTCAAAATTCCACTTTAATTTCCTCTCACATGTGTACTTGGCTCACCTTGTTAACCCATTTAATCTGTTTCTCACAATAACTCATATGTTCATAGATTTGAGAAATAACTATAAAATGATAAATCATAATTACTTTTCACTACAACTACAGCCTGCTTATTATCTGACACTCATCAGACCTTAATCACCAAGGGTTGAAGGTTTGGCCCCTCAGGGCAGCTGGGGTCCTGTGTCATTATCTTCTCTCCCATCTTCCTACCTCCTGCTTGCTCACTAAACTGTAAAATAAATTGTTGTTTGCAAAATATTGCATTAATGTTTTAGCTTTGATCAGACTCGTTGCATTTTTTTTGTTATTAAGAGACATCATCCCTTTATTTTACTTGTTACCTTTTACAGTAATCTCTTAGGTCCTTTTGTTGGTATAAATCAGGAGTCCTCAAGTTCAATCCCATTGGTATTTTAGGCGAGATAATTCTTTCTAGTAGGCAGCTGTCCTAGATGCCCGTAGCATCCTCTAAGTTGTGACAGCCAAAAATTTCTCCAGACACTGCCAAATATTCCCTGGGAGTCAAAAATCAGCTCTAGTTGAAGAACCTGGTTTAAATGGATACCCATTAAATCCCCAAATACACTGAACCTGCCTAATAGATTTCATTCATTTTGAAGACCAAAACAGAGCATTTCGTTTTGGTCAGGGCTTCTAATTGCCATAGAGAAAATTTTAAAATATTTTAAAGAGTATTATTTTGCAACTTGCTGTAAAGATGCATCTTTTGATTGCTGAGCAAATAATCTTGAGTTCATCTGATTCATATCATCAATTAAGTGCTTAGAATCATTCCAAGAATTCACTGTCTGAGAGTCCTCATTTATAAACACAGCAAGCTCCAAGAAACACAATTACTATACATTTTCTCAAGGAAGGGAGTGGTGGCAGTATCGTAGACTGTTGATTTAAATTGTCTTCTTTTTTTCTTCTTTCATTAAGTGGTAATTCAACTCTTCATCTTTCATGATTTTCTTTACTCACTCCAGGCAATTATTGCTGGCGATTATGATGTTAATGAGTTATGCAGAGCAGACTGAAAAAATGAAATATATTTTTAGAAAGTTAAGTTCATGGAAGAAACAACTTGAATGCATGCAAAAAGCAGGCATCTTTCTTATTGTGCCCTGAATTGATTTTATAAGTCAGGTGTTTGTATGAATAAATAACCTTTACTTAGTGCAGGGAGTATTTTGACATGAAATTTACTCTGATGAGCCATAAAGGAAGTCTTTTGTGAGACTGTCTGTTCTGCATTGTGTCTGATTTTTTTTCTTTTATACTCCATGAGTTAATTTTGAGGCCTCCAAATCTAAGCAGGAGATGCTGATCAACATGAAAACCAGAACTCTTTTCTTAGCTCCTTTGTAGTTGAATTCTAATGGTCTTGACACATTGTGCTAGTGTTCACCAGGGTGACATAAAATACAATCAAACACACACACAGATGACTATGGAAAAGCAAACCCAGATGACAACACATATCAATAGAATATTTTCTTTTACTCTTTTCTTCTTCTTCTTGAGTGACACAGTGACTGAAATAACCCTCCTTTTTGAATGCCTTTGATTCAATCAGAGGCATGCTTTCCCCTCAGATGCGGTTGAAGTATTAGCACTTCACTGTCAAAACCACCTTTGTTTCTAAACTAATACCTTATATTTTCATACCAATAAGATAGATCTTAATATGCCAAGACTCTCATCTTTCTCTTCCTTCAGTCATACAAACTACTTCTTTTCTGAATAAACTTTCAAACTAATGTGTTATTGAAAACATTATACATGAATGATCCTGAAATCTTTGATAAGATTGGAGCTAGGAGCAGGGAGTTAATATATAGATTACCCACTTTTACAAATGGAAAAACATTAAAAAAAATATCTATTATTAGGAAAAGTCACTTAAAACCAGAAAGAGAAAAAATTTTAAAGTAAGGCATTGTCCTTAAGTAGATAATGCATTGGACAAATGTAAAAATAAACTTATGATGTATAAATTATAAATATCAGTGTTGCCCAATAGAATTTTCTGACATGATGAATATGTGTTATGTATGCCCTGTTTAATGTGGAGCCACTAGTCACAGGTGCATATTGAAGACCTGAAATGTTGGAAATGCAAGTAAAGGACTGAATTTTGAATTATACTTAATTTAATTAATGTTGTAAATTTAGATAAGCATAGGTGACTAGTGGCTCCTGTATTGGATAGATAAAATGAAAGTGACTTATGTATTTGTTTATGTGTTCCTACTTTTCTCATTTTACCGAATACCTGACATTTAGTTATTATTCTATTTTAAACTGCTTTATGGGTACCATACCATAAAATCCACTCATGTAAAGCATACAATTCAATGACTTTTAGAATACTCACAGTTGTGCATTCACCACCACACCCAAAAGTTTTCATCACCCCAAAGGAAACCCTACACCCCTTAGGCATCATCTATCACCCCCAATCTGCCCCCACCCCATCCTTCCAACCATAGGTAATCAGGAATCTACTTTCTATCTCTATAGATTTGCCTATTCCAGACATTTCATATAAACGGGGCCACACAATATGTGGTCCTTTGTGACTGGCTTCTTTCACTTGACACAATGTTTTCCAGATTCATCCATGCTGTAGCATGTATCAGTATTTCATTTCTTTTTATTGCCAAATGACACTCTGTTGTATGGATATACCACATTTTGTTGATCCATCCACATGTGATGGACTTTTGGGTCGTTTCCACATTTTACCTATTATAAATACTTCTGCTATAAACATGTACATACAAGTTTCTGTGTGAAGCTACATACTTTTGGTAGATATATAGAAATGGAATTGCTAGATCATGTAGTAATTACATGTTTAATCATTGGAGGTTCTGCCAGACTGATTTCCAAAGTGGCTGCACTATTTTACACTCATTATATTACAATATTTGAGGGTTCTGTTTTCTCCATACCCTTATCAATATTTGTTATTATCTGTCTTTTTTATTACAGCCATTATAGTGCGTGTGAAGTGGTATCTTGTTATTACCAGATATAAAAGTGCCCTCCCATTTTGTAGGTTCTGTTTTTACTTTCTTGACGGTATATATATATATTTTTTCACATAATTATTGGAGCATAATTGCTTTACAATGGTGTGTTAGTTTCTGCTTTATAACAAAGTGAATCATCTATACATATATATATGTCCCCATATCTCTTCCCTCTTGCATCTCCCTCCCTCCCAGCCTCCCTATCCCACCCCTCTAGGTGGTCACAAAGCACCGAGCTGATCTCCCTGTGCTATGCGGCTGCTTCCCAGTAGCTATCTATTTTACGTTTGGTAGTGTATATATGTCCATGCCACTCTCTCACTTTGTCCCAGCTTACCCTTCCCCCTCCCTGTGTCCTCAAGTCCATTCTCTAGTAGGTCTGCGTCTTTATTCCCATCCTGTCCCTAGGTTCTTCATGACCATTTTTTTTTTTTTTTTAGATTCCGTATATATGTGTTAGCATACGGTATTTGTTTTACTCTTTCTGACTTACTTCACTCTGTATGACAGACTCTAGGTCCATCCACCTCACTACAAATAACTCAATTTTGTTTCCTTTTATGGCTGAGTAATATTCCATTGTATATATGTGCCACATCTTCTTTATCCATTCATCTGTCTTGATGGTATATTTTGAATCACAGATGTTTTTCATTTTGGCAATGTATATTTTGTCAATTTTGTCTTTTATGCTTGTGATTTTTGTATTATAGCTAAGAAACCATTTCCAAATTCAGGGTCATGAATTTATGCCTGTATTTTCTTCTAAAAGCTTTGTAGTTTTAGTTCTAACATTTAGATGACCTTTGATCCATTTTGAGTTAATGTTTACATGGATATCCAGTTGTCCCAGAATTATTTTTTTCATATACATATGAAACATGTATATTATTTTCCATTATAGGTTATTACAGAATATTAAATATTGTTCCCTGTGTTATACAGTACGTCCTTGTTTCTTATCTATTTTAGGTATAGTAGTGTGTATCTATCAATCCCAAATTCCTAATTTATCCCTCCCCCACCTCCCTTTCCCCTTTGGTAGCCATACGTTTGTTTTCTACATCTGTGAGTCTGTTTCTGTTTTATATGCAGATTCACTTGTATTATTTTTTAGATTCCACATATAAATGATAACATATAATATTTGCAAAATAGTCACATATGGCTATTAGTTACTATATTGGGCAGTGCAGCATGTAGAACCATCAGGCAACAAAAAATAGGAAAATATTTCTTTCCTTCTTCTTGGGGAAGATGTTATTGGTGCCCTGTAAATGACCCCTTTGTTTTCACCATTCTTGAGTTGGGGTGGTTCCTTAGGGCTGGAAGCAATGGCAATAAATGAGAGAGATGTCAGAATGCTTTGGCATAGCCTTGAGAAAGGATTTAAAATTCTTCATGGACTTCCCTGGCAGTCCAGTGATTAAGACTCTGTGCTTCCACTGCAGGGGGCACAGGTTCGATCCCTCATCTGGGATCTAAGATCCCGCATGCCACACAGCAACCCCCCCCAAAAAAAGTCTCTAAAGTTGTGTTAAAATTAATTCATTAAATAAGATATATAAGATTAGAGAAGTTACCAGGTAAATATTTTCCCAGGGAAAGCCAAGAAGACACTTGCATCATGAAGATGACAAGGAATCACTATGGAGAGACGCACTGACATCACTGAAAGCTCAGTGGTGGCTGTTCTCTGCTACTGTAGAAGTAGGCTTTCTTTTGTCGATGTGGGTAATACGGAACCAAGATGGAGGGACCAGATGACAGCACTGAGACACTAGAGACAAGAGAGGGGCAATTTCATGGTGGTCACCATGGCCAGTATGACCCAGAGGGCTTGACCTGCTGCAATATGTGACAATGGCATATGGAATATGGTGTACAGAGGGGTGAGAGAGGTGGGTAACCAGTGAGAGCATTGTTTGTCTAATACAACCACAAAAGATTAAAAGTGAGTGAGCAAGAAGACTGATCAGAACCATAAAAATGGAGAGACTGGGATTGACACATATACACCATTGATACTATGTATAAAATAGACAACTAATGAGAACATACTGTATAGCACAGGGAACTCAATGCACTGTGGTGACCTAAATGGGAAGGAAATCCAAAAAGGAGGGGATATATGTATATGTATAGCTGATTCATTTTGCTGTAATGTAGAAACTAACACAACATTGTAAAACAACTATACTCGGATAAAAATGAATTAAAATAAAAAGAACCATAAAAATGGAAAATCACAATTCTTCACCTAGCTTCCAGACATGAGCCAGTACTCAGACAAAGGCATGAGACAATTCTTCTCTTTAATGGAAGGACATTTCGAGTCCCTCTGAAAAATAATCTTGAAATGACACAGCAAGGGTAGTTAGCAGCAGTTTCCTCAATTCTTTTCTGAAGGACTTTACAGTTATTTGTCACAGTAACTTTGGAAATAGAAACACTGAGATTTTTAATGGCTGTTAGATACAGAATCTCGGATGACAGTGAAACCAGAGGGCTCAAAAATGGCAATATACTCCCTTTGATAGAGGAGGAGCTTGCAAATGCCAGGTGATAAAGACTCCTAGTACAATTATTATCTTGGATAAACTGCAACAATAGGGACAGTAGCTTGTTCCACTAAACCTACTATGTAAGTACCCCCTGCCGCCCCGCCCTCGTTGCAACTAGATATCACCTTGAAGAAGCATTAATGTAACAGAGTGAACTTAGATTGTGGCACAAATATGGAGCTGAATGGGGCAAGGGATTAAGCGTATAGCTATTGATGGTGCCATGTCCATATCCCCTCAGCTTTTACCATTCATGAGCACAGTGACCCAAAAGCTTCCGGTTACAAAGCCCTGCAACTCTTCACCTGGAGTAGCTCAGCCTACAAGCTAGAGCTGGCAGGGAGTAACCACCTCTCCCCAACAGCCCTTGAACAATAATTAACAGGAATTGATAGAAAAATACTTCAGCTACCTTGCTGGGGCTTGTATCTGGGCACGTTGGGATAACTCTGAGGCATGTTACTCCAATTGCCCACTGTTGGTTACCTGGACAATAACCCACCCTTCCTTTGCTTTCTTCCTTTTCCTGTCTCACTTCCTCACATCTCTACAGGTGTTTTCTAGAATCACTTCCCAAATAAACTACTAGTACCATATTTTTGTCCCAAGGTCTGGTCTGCTTTGGAGAAACCCAAACTAAGATACATCTACTGCCAATTCAGTATCTCTAATTTTTCTGTTTACACTTTAGGAAGTAAGAAAGAAACATTGAGGGAAAGAGGGCTGAAAAAAACAAGAAAGAATAACTGAAAGAAGGGAAGGGTGAGTGGGGAAAACAAAGGGTGATCTCCAGTGGTATTGTGGGTCCACCTGCTCAGAAGGGAGGAATCAGAAAGAAGAACAGGTTCCTGACCATTTTACTCCATCAAGCACTTACCCAACCTCCAAAGCAACCCACAAAGAACACATATGGTTACCTGAAATTATTATTGCAGTGTAAAGTATGTGTGATGGTTAATTTTATATGTTAATTTGACTGGGTCACATGTTGCCCAGATATTTTGTTAAACATTTCTGGGTATGTCTGTGAGGGTGTTTATGGATGAGATTAATATTTGAATTGGTAGACTGACTAAAGCAGATTGTCCTCCCAAATGTAGGTAGGCATCATTTAATCCATCGAGGGACTGATTAGAAGAAAAAAATGCAGAGGAAGGAAGAATTTACCCTCTGTCTGACTGCTTGACTTGGAACATTGGTCTTCTCCTGCCCTTGGACTAGGACTTACACCATCAGCTTCTCTTGTTTTCAGGCCTTTGGACTCAGACTAGAACTACACCAACAGCTCTCAAGGTCTCCATATTGCAGACGGTAGATTGCGGGACTTCTCAGCCTCCCCAATCATACGAATCAATTACTTATAATATATCTCTATTAGGTCTGTTTCTCTGGAGAACACTGACTAATACTGTATGTTTACTGCAGAAAGAGTCAGCTACAAATAATAGCAAAATGACTACTGTCACTTAAGCACATAAGGTTAATCTGACCAAATAATAAAAAAATGCAGAGGTAGTGAGTCCAAGTCTCTTCCAACTGATTAACAATAACTCAAGAACCTAGACATTTTCTTTTTTCATGCTCCAATATTCTTCTATAATCATGCTGGCCACCTCTTGGTTACAATATAGCTGCCACACCTTCATCTCACTTCCATTGCAAGAAGAAAGAAAGTCAAACAGGAAGGAATGGTACCTATCAAGAAATCTAAACTTTCCCAGTTATCTCAGCCATTTTTATTGGCTAGAATTGTGTCCCAAGGCCATCTCTACCTACAATTGACTATTTTTAGTTGGGAACATTGCCACCCTGAACAAGGAAGAGATTGAAAAACCAATATTAGGTTGACAATTATCACCATCTTCTACGTAAAGTGAGCACAAGTAAAACTCAAATTATTTCACAGCAGGGTATATCCCTCTAAGGTCATTTTATAAAATCAATTTCTGAAGAATGGACCCTAGAGATAGGTCTGTACTATTCTACTGGTCTCATGCAATTAGAGGCCAACCTATGCTGTCATGTGTGGTGGGCATTTGGGGAAGATACTATCTAACATCTAAAAATAAGATGGATTAAAAATCTAGGGTAGCATTATAAAGAAGAGAAAGGACAAGAAACAGAGACAGAAGTGGTAGCACTTACTCAACAATCCAAGCAATGGAACAGGAAATACTTTTCACACAACTGCATAGCTAGCTAAACTTAACAGCAAACAGAACAACTTTCAGGGGGACCTCCTGAACATAATTTTCTGTCTGGGGTCTAAGTGTAAGGTTGAATGACTTATAAACTGAAAAATGAATTTCCCAATTTAAGAACTTGACTGCAGGAAGATTATCTTAGCTACTGCATTTTATTGGTGCATATATTCTCTCTCTCTCTGTGTGTGTATGTGTATGTGTATGTGCATGTCAGGGTGACCATACACCCTTAGATAAATGGTATTTTCCAGGGCAGCCATTTCAGTGTCAGTTTTTGATTTCTCAGGGGTTTCCTGGAGGAGTGCTGGGAAACTTTTCTCTTGTGCTCACCGGCACAATTCACTTGTTTTAAGTAATGAAGTTCCCAGGAAGCTATAACATCATTATGCTTCTGTTCTTTTCTTACTTCCTGAAAATTGTGCAGTGACACTTTTGATCTCTCTAGAGACACCAAAAAATGTCTACGGATGGAGAGGTGATTCTTCCAAAAGTCATAATTTGTATTTTATCTGTATGTCTTTGTATCTCTTACTACCTGTACAGGACACACATGACAATGCTGAAAATATAAAGACAACTTTTTTCATTTAGAATTAAAAGTATTCTGGAAATTCATTGGGATGGCAGTAAGAAATGCATGGTCATGAATTATTAATCTCTGCTATAAAAAATGGAATTTACAGTAACAGGATGTTTATTGCTTGTGCTCCCGAGACGCAGACATGCTCCTTTTTTGCCAGGCACTTTAAAGGCAGAGCTGTTCCACTTCATGCTGATGGCCCTGCAGTATCAAACAAGCACCAATGACATTGCTCAGGGTCTTCCAAATACATTTCCAGATTTCATTATCAAAAAATTTTTCTGTGCATTTGTGCTACCCGTCTTAGTCCAAACCAAGAGCATGAGCTGGAGCAGCTCCGAATCTTTTTTTGCGGGGATATCTCACAGATTACGATGGGAGTTGTAGATGTGCGTTACAGAGTTCCATTACATTACCTAACTGTCGTTCCAAAAAAATCCTAGGAAGAAGATTTGTTATTGTTGTTTCATTTTGTTTGTTTTGCAAGAGGTCTGGCAGATTTGTGTTTAAAATTTCCTGCTAAAAACGATGAGCATCGTTATGCCAAGCTTTCTGAAGCTCTGGGCGTGGAGACAAAAATCCTAGGTTTCCAGGTGTATCACCTGTGCTCTGATTTTGAGAATGACTCAGATTTCCACAGATGAGTACAGTTTGCATATTCACCTCTCCATCATGTATTCAAGGTTGCTGTAGGTTTGATGTAGGTTAGTTTGTTTGGGCTAGATATTTCAGACTAGACTTGTTACAAACTTACCTTCTAATCAAACATGCTTTTTCCTAGGAATCCCATAAAGTAGGGCTTTATATTAGACTGATCTTATAAAATTGTCATTTTTCTAATTCAAAAGTGGTTGAATATAGACAAGTTCATTTGGCTTAGCCTAATATTTCACCCCAACTAGAAAAATATATCTGAATAAAATAAGACTGCCTCCATTCCTTAAGAATATAATCCAGGGCTTCCCTGGTGGCGCAGTGGTTGAGAGTCCACCTGCCGATGCAGGGGACATGGGTTTGTGTCCCGGTCCGGGAAGATCCCACATGCCACGGAGCAGCTAGGCCCGTGAGCCATGGCCACTGAGCCTGCATGTCCGGAGCCTGTGCTCTGCAACGGGAGAGGCCACAACAGTGAGAGGCCCGCGTAACAACAACAACAACAACAACAAAAAATATAATCCAGAGTCCTGTCCTCTGAATGGTCCCAGAGAGAGTGCTCTGAGTCCTTTCCTAATTCTAACTGCAGGAGACACAGTACTGCACAGAGAGTTGATGCTCAAAGTGGTTCTTCCATTTCCATAGCTTTAAGTTACTTATTACTAGTAATCGCCGTGTTATTCATAGTGATTGTCATGGGTTTCCATGATGCTTTAAAATATGTCTTCAAATACTCTGGGGAAAGAGGAGCACATGTTTATCCTACTGACAGGGAAACTGAGGCCAAACATGAGTAGAATGCTTTTTCTATAATTATCATTTAGGCAGTGATAATGTCAGTCTCCTCCTGTCAACCTCAAGTCCTTTTTTGTTCTCACCAGCTCCCTCCTCACTCCAGTAGGACGATCAGTTTTGTAACAGCTCACCGTCAACCACAAAGCTTCAGTCCCCATAGTTAGTTATTTAACTTCACCTCTCATCTCTAAAATGGGAATAACAATAGTATCTATTTCATAGGATTGTTATGAGGATGAAGATGGTCACTACATGTGAAATATTTAGAAGGGTGCTTGTATTGGAAAAGTGATCTGTGTGTTACCTCTCATCACTAGACTTTCTATTCAAAGCCTCTGCTCTGGGAAGCTGAAACTTGAAGGAAAAACCTGCACTTGAATTTTATAATAACGAGCTTTCACATTCGTGAAATGAACAATGTGAAAAACACAATCAAAGATTGCTGATGAGAGGTTATATTGCATTCTGCTCTAAGAGGGGTCTTATGTTTCACTATCCAGGGAGTTCATCCATATTCCCGTTTGTTTAAAGTCTTATGTTGGGCTGAGGAATAATTTTAGAGAGTCATAAAAAAGTCAAGGTGTTTGTCATAGCACCTTGAAGCAAGCACACTGCGGGCAGGTGCTGAGAAACCATTCTCCATCCCTCGTGCCAAAACACCTCAGCCCTTTCCCTGCCACGGACCTGGGCTTGGACACACTGAGGCAGACCTTGCCACCCCAGCTGGCTGTTTGATGGCTCCGTGTTCTAGGAAACGAGATCATGAGATGAATGATCTGGCTGCATCTCACAACTGGCACTTTCCCCAAGCCTGTGGGATGGGAGCCATTGATCTCTGGGCTCATTGCATAATGGTCAGGTATGAAATGCTCAAAAAGCCTCCATGGGAGCAAACTGGAAGCTTTTGGGTTATTACCAGTAGACTACTTCTTCCAAAGATCGAAAACAGTACATGAGTAAGACTGTATTATCGGTCTGCTAACAGGTAAGTCATTGTCTTGTAGAACAAGTTATCTGTACTTTACCATCCATGGGACAGTTGTTGCTGTTGCTCTGCATATGTATTACCAACAATGCTGGTCTCTCTAGTTACCAACAATTTGCTTCTGGGATATTAAAAATGTCTGGATCAAACTTTTGAAGTTGGGATAGATCAGGCGAGGATCTTTCTGTTGGGGCTCTAGGAAGAAGGGGAGTCAAGTGGATGCTGGATGGACCATGAAAGGTCCAGCCAGCAAGGGACGTGGCTTGGTTCATCCACGTTCTGTTCAGATACTTGTAGAAATGCTGTTTATAGACAGGTGTTCATGGGAATGGGGAGCCTCGCTGGGGAAGAGGTACGTTTTGAGGACAAAACAGATGAAAGGGTGGATTATGCTTATTCTGTGATGAGGAAGTGATGGCCTAGGAGGAGAGAGCAGGGAGGGCAGAAGCTGATGGAATTTGAGAGGATGTGCTGAGGAAGAAACCTCAATGGGTGCGGAAAATCCAGGATCGATATTCGCGGAAGCTGGGAATGTAGCATGTTTGTTTCATGAGGCAAAGGATCAGTGCATTTTCTTGGTTGTAGATATAACAGCTCCTTCAAGAAACGGATCCGGTCAGACAACAAACTTTTAAACTTAAAAGTTGCACAAGAAAAGTTGTTCAGTAAGAAAATGAATTGGTACATTTAAAAACATTTTTAATTTTTTATTGATGTATAGTTGATTTATAATGTATTAATTTCTGCTGTACAGAAAGTGATTCCATTATATATATATATATATATATATATATATATATATATATAATTTTTATATTCTTTTCCATTATGGTTTATCACAGGATACTGAATATATTTCCCTGTGCTATACAGTAGGACCTTGCTGTTTATCCATCCTATATATAATAGTTTGCAACTGCTAACTGCAAACTCCCATTCCATCCCTCCCCCATTCTGCCTCCCTCTTGGCAACCATATGTCTGTTCTCTATGTCTGTGAATCTGTTTCTGTTTTGTGGATAAGTTCATTTGTGTCATATTTTAGATTGCACACATAAGGGATATCATATGGTATTTGTCTGACTTACTTCACTTTGTATGATAATCTCTAGGTCCATCCATGTTGCTGCAAATGACATTATTTCATTCTTTTTATGGCTGAGTAGTATTCCATTGTATGTATGTAATTTCGTACATTTTTAATAAGTGACACTTCCTCCAAATTCCTTTTCATGCATTAAAACTGGAGGTTAAAAAGAAATCAGCAAAAAAGTAAGGTAACAATGTTAAGATCAACATAAGTGGGAAATACATCCTCCACTAAACAAATATCAATGAATTTGCTTTCTTTTTTGATGTAAGAAGCAAGATTTGCCTGGAATTCCTGTTGATGCCCCATAAAAGGTTACCAGATTTTTAAGCTTGGAAAATTCAGTGTTGAACAAAGCTAAACAGATTTCTTAGCTGCAGAGATTCTCAGAGTTTTTTTAAAAAATGAGTGTTTTACCAATTTCTAATATGTGCCTATAGAATGCATTCTCCAAACTTATTTGATAATAGAATCCCTTTATAAGACCCATCTGTAAGAATTCATGTGCTCCCAACACATTTTGGGCAATATTATCTAAGAAATCTTAGCAATTCTTCTTTATGAGCTTCAGGACCTCTTAATAGACCTCATTAAATGGTAGGTATTATTATGTGTCAAGGACTTTACAAGTATTATTTTTAATTCTTACAACTGTCATGTATGTGAGACATTATTATTGCATATCACCATTAAGGAAAGAGACTCAGAGAGATTAATGGATCCACCTAAAATCACAAAGCTAGTAAATGATGTAGCTGGGTTTTAAAAACAGACCTGCCTCATTCTACAGCCATTTTTTCCTGAATAAATACATTTCTTTCTGTATAAATATGATTGAATGTCAGTGTTCCTCACTCTGTGCTTGCTAAAGAAGGTATTCTTCTATCTCTTAGAATTAATTATAATAAGGAATGCCCTTTGGATAAATTTAATGCTGACTTAAAATGCTATTGTAGAAGGTGGGCTGATTAGGAAAACAAAGGAATGAAATCATTCCATATGAAGTGGGATATAACCAAATTTTGTTGTTGAGTAAGACTTGAAAATTATTTTCAAGGCTGCATTAATGCATCATCTACTGGCTTTCCCCTAGCTCGTGCTGTTACTTTGCCAGATTCAGATTTGATTTAATAAGCAACAGCTTAAGAAAAGCCATTTATGAAATATCCTTACAATGCTCAGAAAAAGGTTCAACTGGAAAGCATCTTGGAGGCTTTCTTGAACCAGAAGGACCATATCCTATGCCGTTCTTATTTTGCCTCAAAACAAAAGCCTCTACTTTTCTTGTCCTTTCACTCTTCTTTGTAAAGCCTGGCCTATAAGTTTCAATCTGTTTTCCTATAGGAACAATCCTCTACTTTACCTTTGCTTCACCTACATTAAATGTTTGACAAAGCACAACTGCAAAATTCAATGACCTTTGCCTCTCTAGTCACACCTCTCTTTATAACAGGTGTCTTCATAGTCCAAATAGATGATTTCTAAAGAGAACCTGTTCAAGGAGCAAACCTACTTTCCTAACTCTATCAAGTTCTGTCAAGTTGGAAAAAACCCAAACTCTCATTTCAAGGGCACTGTGAAAGAGTTTTCACTGTATTTCCTGACTTCAGAATGCCTGATTCTCAGAAGCTGTTTAAATTTTCTTTCTTATGTGACACAAATAGTCTCTTAACCTAATTCCTTAATTCCTTATCTTGACTCTTTATTTCTGCCATAAATGTGGAATCCTGAAGCTGTTCGATTGTACCTCTTGAGGCCATTTTCCTGTTTTTCAGGCAGCTCCCAGCCTGAGAGCACAGGTTGAGAAATCCGTCAGAGATTTGGGGGTATTCAACCAAAGTGCGTTTCTCTGAAGATTCTTTCACATTTACTGAAATGGTTCTTTCAATGGGGCAATTTTCTTGTGAGGGGAGATTGGAGAGGTTGGGAAAAAAAGAAGAATGTAGTGACCTGGGGATAGGAGTAGGGTTGCCAGATAAAATGCAGACAACTCTGTTAACTTTGAAATTCAGATAAACAACAAAGACATAGTATAATTTTGTCCTAAATATTGCATGGGGCATACTTATACTAAAGAAGTTGGCACCTTTATCAGAAATTTGGAGTTCACTGGCTGTTCTGTATTTTTATCTGCTAAGTCTACCACTCTAGATAGGGGAGCAGTCTAGACACAGAGGGCAAGGGGTGGTCATGAGTGAGAGAGACTGAGTATGGACCTGAGTCCATCTTGAAGGCCTTGGAATAGAAGGACCTAGAGGGGAGGATGACAGTGTGGGTGGGCGTAAAAAGGGAGGAAAGAAAATGTGCTTTCTCATTTCAGGAGTTACACTTCAAGAGCATATTTAAGAAACAAAATGAAAATAACAATAATTTCTATCAACAAATGCACTTAGATAAAACATCCAATGTTAATGTTTTACCACGTCGTCATCTAGAATATCAAATCTGAGCCTTTGTACATTCTGAATTCAAACTAGTTAATTTAATTTTTATAAACTGTTTCTGCCTTTTGACGTGAAATCATAACAGTAGAACTCTGTTTTGTAAAGTTTGTGTTCCAAGATCATAAGGCTTGCCCTGTCTATTCCTCTCACCTGTATTCTTAGCACATAGCCAACACTTTTGCAAATAGAGCTCTGAGCTGTTTTAACCTGACAGAATCTTCAGTTCTCTGGAACTAGTCTTCCCCACTAGGAAAAGCCTGAAAATATAATGCTAAGAGCACTTCTGAGGGCAACGAGAGAAGGGGGGGTGATACATGGCTATTAAAGCAATAGATGCGAAGGAGGGAAATATTTCCTAGAGAAGAAAAAAAAAGGAAATGGAAGCAGAGAATAGGAGAGTTGGAGTGGGCTTATTTCCTGGTGGTGCTGCTCCATCTGTAGATGGATGAGGGAATGCGTTTCTGAAGGGTGGCTGGTGAGGCGCATCTTTGGAGTGTACACAAAAGATGCCCAGTCTTCCAAAACAGGACAAATGGCTGGAGCACAGACACAGCAAAGTCAGACACGAATGGACCCCCAGAGCCAGGCCCACGGTGCCTCAGTGGTAAGGGTGATGCACTGGTGACTGATGGACCAGGGCTTTCCTCATTTCTAGAAGTCACCAAATACCCCGGAACTTTTGTGTGACACCAGGCAGGGGTGGGGGAGGGACACGTCACATCATAACTGTGATTAAGTTTCCCAGCAGCACAGCAGGATGAACTAAGTTGATTCGAGGGAAAAAAAGTAAAATTTCCTGTACACCTGTGGCCCGAGATTCATACCCACTCCACATATTTGCTTCATCTGAATTCCACGTTTATCCATTACTAGGAGGAAACCTTTTAAATTTTTTCCTCATAATTATGCCAAAGGTATCATGGTGTGGCATACCAATTTCATAAATTTGTTCCTAAGATATTGTGGGTTCCAGAGAAAGTCCCAACTTGCTTGATTTTGCTTCAATGAAGGCAGACTTTAATTGTGTCGCCTCTAAGATTTGGAAATAATTGAATCTCTGTTTCTGTCTTTTGATCCAAGACCTAGAGAGTAGTTCTCAATATAATAATATTTTCCTAGCATCACTTCAGTAGTCAAACAAGAATGTAATCCAAAAAGCCCCCTGTATTCACAGAGACAATGCTCTTATGATGAAACCACAGAAAGAAGTTGTAACTAATGCAAGAAATAACGCGAACAATCTATTAACATAATCTGAATGAAATCCTTGCACTGTTAAATGCGGACACTAAGTGCTCGTATAATGCTTTATTAATTAACAAAGTAGTTATCCACAGGGAAATGAGGATAAGAGACCATACACTTTGTCAGACTACAGGAAAATGTATTAGTGCTTCATAAGAAATGCATACAATTCAAACAATAGTGTGATTATCTTTTTAAAGCAATTACATTTAATCTCAGAAGAAAGAATAAATACATTAATTCTTCTACATTCCCCGATAAGCCACCAAGATACATAAATGATCATTTTTTTCCTCACAGCTCTGGAGGCTGGTGGCAATTCAGTGAGTGCTGCTCAGACACCTTCTACAGTGAAATACCACTTAGCACAGGAAAACACATTAAGAGATTAACTGACTTTGGGCTGAATAGAATCCTCTTCCTTGGGAAGCCATGGTTTGTACTTGACTTTGCACATTCCTTTCATCTTTCGAGAGTTGGGTGATGAGATGTTGCATCACCCATACATAATAATGGGGGGAGGGATAAATTGGGAGTTTGGGATTGACATATAGACACTAGTATATTTAAGATAGGTAACCAACAAGGACCTACTGTATAACACAGGGAACTCTATACACTATTCTCTAATAACCTAAATGGTATATATAGATAGATATATGTATATGTATAACTGACTTACTTTGCTGTACACCTGAAGCTAACACAACATTGTAAATCAACTATACTCTAATAGAAAATAAAAATTAAAAAAAATGGTGTTCAGAACTGTATTTCCAGTCTTTTTCCTACCCTCCTATGCTGGGCTGAGCCAAGTATGATCAATAAGTACGCCTTTTACATTTAAAACTCCAAATGTAATGAAAGCAAAGGATGTAGTGCCATGATTTATTTCTCTGGGATGCATTCAGACTCTTTTTGGCTTTCCAGAACTGGAAGCTTATCCCTTATCTACATTAGCTGTTTGTGACAACTATGCAAGGTCATACAAGCCACCAGCTAATAAGAGAGAACTTTGGTCACTGTGGTTCTCATTCATCACCTCCTAAACAATGACCAGACCTCCATAGCTCCAGCTTCCAGCCCATTTCACTCCCTTGTCCATCAACTTCAAAAGGCTGCTCCATCTTCCCTAGCAATTACTCCATGGACGCTGCCTCTCTTGGCTGCCAGCTCTTCAGGAAGAGCTCTTCCCAGTTTATGCCTGGATCCAAGACCCAGGGTACTGTGTTCCTTCAGGTCTTGTCACCCCTCACTGGGGTGGCAGAAAATAGGAATAAAATACTGTTTGAGGCAGCCCTTTGTAATGTTTTTCTTAAACCATATCTGCCATATGCCCTGTGAGGGAAAACGCTGTAAATGTTACGTGGTCAAGTATCAATACATTTGGCAAAAAATGGCCTATAGTATCTCCTTCTAGGGGATGGACAACGCTTGTTGACAATTAGAAACTGTGAAAAGTTTCATCAGAAAGATGCTTGTTAATTTTGGTTTACTAATGATTACCTTGCTTCTTTGATCATTGAATTTTTTTAAAAAAGTGTTTTCAAATATGATATTAAGCATTAAAATTCCATGGGTGAGGGTGGGAGTAGGTATAAAGATACAAACAAACCAAAACAAATATTCCATGGAACTAGTTTTCAATAGAACATAATTTAGGAAGCCAAGTCTGAACCATTTTAAATGTGACACTGAAACGACATGTAAAGGCATTGTAGCTTTCAAAAGAGAAGTTGCTTATTTTCGTACACGTGCTTCTAGGATAAGGTTGGGATGATTTTAATATGAAATAGAAGTGTACCCCATCTCTCTCACCTAGTTTTTGCAGGATTTTCATCAACTCTTTGAATGTCATGGACATAATACTTGTACCGAGGATTCTGGAGAAAAGGCAATGAGGCAGCTGGTCCCCCTTACATTTCTTGCTGCTGCTATGACCTTCCTTCCTTCCTGACCACCTCTGACAAAAAGCACCAGTGCTGGAGAAAAAGGAGTGGAGGAGAAGAGCGACCAAATCATTTTAACAGATCATGTGCCTTTAGGGGCTAAATAATTTGTCTTAGGCTGCTGGGGCCGCTATAACAGAACACCATTGGGTGAGTGGCTTGTAAACAACCAACATTTATCTCTCTCGGTTCTGGAGCCTGGAAGTCCAAGATAAAGGTGCTGGCAGATTCAGTGTCTGGCGAGGGTGCCCTTCCTCCTTCATTGGTGGCCGTCACCTTGCTCTAAACAGAACGTGTCCTCACATGGCAGAAGTGGGGAGGGAGCTCTCTGAGGTCCCCTTTATTGGGGCACTAATCTCATTCATGAGGACTCCAGCCTCATGACCTAATCACCTCCAAGGGGACCCACCACTTAATACAGTTACACTGGGGGGGTTAGGATTTCAGCATATGGGTTTCTGGGGGACACAAACAATTAGGCATCCTTCTAGTTCTTCTCTGCTACTACATCCTCTTATCTAAGTGCACATGACAAGATCACTATCATTCTCAAGATCAAGCAACCAGACTGCAGTGAGGGGCCAGGTGTTGAGTTTGCCTTCTGTATATCTTCCCATTTTCTCTCCATTTTCTTTAGCGATTTTTCTCATTGTATTTCTTCCTTTGTTTTCCCTTAATTACTGTCTTTCTTTGATTTTTAAATATTATTAATTGTAAGATATACCATGGATTTAATAAAAGCTTGGGGGAGGGGAAGAAGTTACAAAGACTTGACACATCAATCCTAGGAGACATATTGATTTTATAAAGTTATTTATATAACAATTACAAAGGCTTGTTATGCATCAAACACAATTCTAAACACTTTTCACCTACTGATTCATTTAATCCTCATAATAACTCTGTCACGTAGATACTGTTATTGTTCCTATTTTAAAGATGTGGAAACAGGCACAGAGAAATAAGGAACTTCCCCAAGATCACACAGCTAGTAAGTGACAGGGACTAGGTTCAAACCTAGTCAAACCTAGCAATTCTTACCACCACCTATTCTGCCTCAAAAAGATTCTGAACCCCAAGAAATTTGTATCTTTGTTTCCCAAGTCATACAGTGCAATAAAGATCAGAAACAGATCATCATTAAACCACTACCAACTTTTTAGTCCTTTATCTCACAGGTATTTATTGAGCTCCTATTTGCATTCTGGTGTGGAGGGCTCACCTTAGAAGTGAAGAGAGGTTCTACCTTTCTACCTTAAGGTAGTCACAGCTGCATTGGAGAAAAAGATGCACACATGTAAATCGAAGTGCATGAAAGAAGACAGCCCTTTGGACTGTGGCCACAGATTGTTTTATATGCTACTCTGTATGTTCCACCCTCCTGCTTGAGATCACACAGTGGTGAGCAGTGAGGCTAGGACTCAAACTCTGATCACCTGACCTCAGAGTGCATGCTTCACATACTACTGTGTCCTGTCTGCTGCTTTTTAGGGATCTCTGAAAACTGCTGTGCAGAAGGATCATCCTGATCCGGTGGCCTGAGTTCCATTTAGCTGGACTGGTGGATGTAACCTTTACTTTTGATAGTTTTGTTTTGAAATAATATTTAGAATGTCACTGCTTGATGAGAAGTAAGGCTGAAGTGAAAGTTCGAGAAACTAGAGATGGTGTCCAAGAATCATCAAAAATTAGAGCCAGGAAATTGAGAACAAGTCAGGTTTTCTGCCCATGGACTGCTTCTGTTGTTCCATTGTTGTTGTGTAAGTCCACCAGTCCCCTGAAGCACGCCCAGCTCTGTTTATTCAGTTTCTTTATTTCTCATTTGAGACTTGGCAATTTATGATTATTTTTTAAATATACTGTTTAAAATATAGGTTAGATTTATTCCATTCAGAACACATGAGAAGTTTTAAGGAAGAACAAGTGTCTGCCTTATAGAGTCTTCATTGCAACCTGTTTTTTCAACTGCCTGATTCTTAAAATGAATTTCAAAGATGGCTTTGGGGCACTCTGCTCTGGTAGAGAACCTCTATTAGTGGTCTTTTGACTTTGTAAGCAGCAATGATATAATTTCTAAGCAGAAATAGTAGGGACATGATCACAATCCATTACTGGGAACATGAGGCCAGTAACAATGAAGTTTATTGACAAGCTGGAGAAAGCTCTATTCTCTACCATGGAAAAAGCTGCATAGTGTATTTTCCTGAATGGACAGCAAGCAGTCAAGTGACAGAGTTCAGTGGGGCTTTAAGGAACATTCTGCCTGTCGTTATAAGTAACTTTTTTCTTGTTTATTCTTGAAACTGGCTTTACTGAGGAAAGACCTTGAGATTCATGGAGTCAAAACTATGTGTCCTTACACTACATCTGAGGTGCTCCAGAGTCATCACCATGCCTTTGCGTTGGATAGCTGTATCAGGGAGAATCAACTCTCCAACTTGATAACACCTTATGCAGAATTGATTTATGGGAACAATTTATCCCCAGCATAGAAAAGAAGAAGAAGCATTCAAGCCTGGCACATTTTGAGGACAGACTAGTTTCACAGGAGGAGGAAAGGCCTGTAAAAGACTGCTTAAAGTAGCTAAAGTCAGAATTATAATGATTCTAACACTAGTTTCAAAGTTTTTTTTAGAGTTACTGAAAATCACTATAAATGTACTCTTTAGGAGTCACTACTTTATGTCAGTGATGTTTAGGATCTAATCAGCCCAGAAGACCTCAGATCCAACATGACCGGGACTCATGTCCTCAAGGAGATCTCTAGGGACACATCTAGATGGACTGCCCTGTTATATGCTCTCAGGGAGCCCTGTGTTTCTTAGCAGCACTTACAACAACTATAATCAGCACCATCAGGATCTCTGTTTCCCAATCTTCAGCAGTTACCCTTTTCTCTACCATTCAGATAATACATTCGACTTCCCTCTCCTGGAGGAAAGATAACAACTTGTGCTGCATCACTCAGGATGCCCAGCAAAGTACTTTAATTCTCTTGGTATCTGTTACCTCCTGGTTGCAAAACTGCTCCCAGCTCAATTTTGATCAGCTTTCACCATCTAATTACCACTCTCGCACACAGATCCTGCCCTCTGGCCTTCATTCTCTGAGGAGGGTGACCTACCATTCTGGTTTGCCTGCATCCTGGATGTGGGACTTTCTGAGCTAAAACTGGGGAAGTCTTGAGCAAATCTGAATGAGTTGTTCACCTTATTCTCTAGGACACCAGTATACAACTCTGTTATGTACAACAAATGTCCTGAAGGATTGTGGACAACAAAGATGAAATAAAAGCACAAAAGAAAACAACAACCACTTAGAGTTCAGAAAACAATGTAGCTAAGAGCCTGGTCCTCACTCCTCTTATCCTTGGTCTGCAAAATGCAACAAACTCTAGCAGTTCTAAAAGTATAATTCATCTTCCAGGGATTGAAAGTATGATGGACTAAAAGCTTTACACTCTCCCCCCAAATTCCTATGTTGAAATCTTAACCCCCAATGTGAATTAAGAGGTGGGGCCTTTGGGAGGTGGTTAGGTCATGAGGGTGGAGCTGTCGTGAATGAGATTAGTGACCTTATAAGAGGTACCTCAGAGAGCTCTCTCCTCCTCTCTCTGCCACGTGAAGATACAATGAGAAAATGGCCATCTGCAACTTGGAAGAGGCCTCTCACCAGACACTGAATCTACCGGCATTTTGCTCTTGAACTTCTCAGCCTCTAGAACTGTGAGAAATACATTTCTGTTGTTTATAACCCACCCAGTTTATGGCATTCTTATACAGCAGCCCAAACTGACTGATAGAAAGGTTCCAGGTAAAATATTCAGGCAGGTTTCAGCATGAGAGAGCATGTATTTGCATTTTAGAAATAGGGCTCTGGCATCATTCTAGGTAAAAAGGGAGCTGGTCTGGAGGTACATGGAAAGTGCCTTTCTGTGGCTAACACTATATCTTGTGCCAATCAAACCATAAATACCCTAAAAATATGTAAAGGGTAAATTGAAAATGATTTTATGAAGAAAAAATTATATTATCTCATATAAGAAGAGCTCCAATGTTAGTACATTCTGGAGTTCATTCACTGGCTCCTTGCTATTATCAAGAACAATGTTCTTTCCATCTTTTGGCTCTATCACCATCTGGACCTTTGCTATGTCTCCTCTCATTGCCATTAGATGGGCAGTACTAATTCCAGGAGTTATAGACCATATGACCACATCAAGAGAGAAAATGGCGGAATTTACTCCTGTTCTCTTTTAATTGGGTCTGGGTTGTAGGGGTGGGGGGATCTACAGCAGCTCACTCCAGATTTCTCTTTCAGACTCCCAAGTTTAATAAAGGGAGGTTAGGAAAATTAATATCTAGGAGAGGGGTGCAGGGTCTCCCAACCAGAAGTGGGAAGGCTATTAGTTGGACAGCAAACAGAGACTTCCACTCATAGGAAAAGTGGGCTGTTGTCGGTAATTTGCAGCTGTGAGATTTCCCATAAAATTAATGTAGATGTAGAATCTCTAATAATTTTTTAGCCACACTTACTAGTAGAGACTGACTAGAGGTTCATCTGAATAATTTCTTCTTACGTGACACAGAAAGAAAACCTCTCTCATCTTTCCTTGCAATTAGGATGGGGCCGTGTGACCAAGTTCTGGCCAGTGGAAAGCAGGTAGAAGTGCCTTAGGGGAGACCAACCAAGAGAGCCACATCTTCCATGCAAGACTGAGATTCAAATGAAAAATTAACCTGTACTGATTTCTATCACTACAAGTTCTAGGCCTACTTGTTTCTGTGGCATAATCTCTCTTGCCTTGCTTCATATTCTCTAAGTAGAAAAATCTTAAACTCCTAGTAACTTTTTTATTGATGGCATGCAAGGTCAAAACTGAAAACTTCATTCATTCTTTATGATATATCCCTGTGGCTCCAGAAGTCAACATATCTTTAAGAGCTGACTAGATTCATACCTTGAAAACCCCTATCCTTGCAGAGTTTATTTGTGCAAAAAACCCAAAAAACCAAAAAAACAAGAAAGGACTGAGCTCATCAATTTATTTTCATCATGTCCACAGAAATAACTGAAAATTCAACATGAGGTTGGATTCAACTTCATTCTGTAAGACACTATGAAAAGGAAGCATTATAAGGTCCGTTATACAAGTCCTTACTTTTCATGTAAGGACTTGTGGGACTTCACTGGCAGTCCAGTGGTTAGGACTCCACACTTCCAATGCAGGGGGTGCGGGTTCTTTCCCTGGTCAGGGAACTAAGATCCCACATGCCCGTGGTGTGGCCAAAAGAAAAATGAAAGCTTCGTATCATATGAGCTACAGTAGAAGTGTGTGCATGGTGCAATTAGCACATAAGAGAATGTTACTAAATCTGCCTGGAGGATTATTCTACTCTATGTATCATACTGTCTCAGTCTGTTCAGACTGCTGTACCAAATTACCATAGACTGGGTGGCTTATAAACAACAGAAATGTATTTCTGACACTTCTAGAGGCTGAGAAGTCTAAGATCAAGGTGCCAGTAGATCCAGTATCTAGTGAGGGCCCACTTCCTGGTTCATAGGTGGCCATCTGTTTGCTGCATCATCATATGGTAAAGGGGTAAGGGAGCTCTCAGGGCTCTCTTTTATAACGGCATTGATCCTACTCATGAGGGCTCTACTCCCATGACCTAGTTATCTCCCAATGGCCCCATCAGGATACCATCACACTGGGCATTAGCTTTCAACATATGAATTTGGGGGGGGACATAAACATTCAATCTATAGTACATACATAAAGTCCAATTTAGTGATAAGGATGGTGTCAATATTCATTAATGTAACCCTTTATCCTTACTGCAAAGCTCTGTTCTCACCTATAGGAAGGCACTTTTGTTTGTGGTAGAATCTTAGGCAAAATTACTGACTATTTAATAATTGGCTTTTACGAATCTGTATAAGTCAGCTCCAGAATACCACTGGCATAATCAGGTAAGATTCTCTTCATTAATATATCTCAAGATAAGAATACTTTAAAAAGACCTTTTACATTTCGAATTTTGTAAAGATTTATTCATTCATTCCTTCAACAAATATTATTTTTGCACCTACTCTGTGCTCAGCTCTATTATAGATGCCAGGGATATACCAGAAAACAAACCAGACGTGGTTTCTGTCATTGTGGAGTTTCTGTTCTAGTGGAGAGTGATGAGTGTAATGAAGAAAAATAAAGTGGGCTAAGGGGGAATCCTGAGATCTTATGGGAAATACTACTTTATATATGATGGTCAGGAACTCTTTCACTGATCAGATCCCATTTGAACAAGGTTTGAAAGAAGTGATGGAGAAAGCTATGCAGGTAAAGAAGAGGACACTCAGGGTGCAAAGACCCTGAGGGGGGAGTGTGCTTTGTATGTTTGAGGGAAAGCAAGAAAGCTGCTGTGTTCTGATTGGAATGATTAGGGGTTAAAGTGATAGGGAGTCAGGAAATAGAGGTACTATGGATAATTATAATATATTGAATGCCTACTCTGTGGTAAGAATTATATAGGTATTGTCTAATTTAATCTTTACAAAGTGATGAGAGAGTTAATATCCTCTCCCACTCCCCACTAATGGTTGATTTGAGGCTTAGAGTAGTGTTTTAGTTTGGGTTACTTTAGAGGTAAATCCTGAAACAAGGATCTGAGTGCAAGTAGTTTATTTGAGAGGTGATTCCTGAAGATGCCAACAGGAAATTTGGGAAGTAAGTCAGAGAAGGGAAGTCAGCTACCATTATGGGCAACTGAAGCTCAATCTCATGGGGTGAGGGGTGGACTCTAAAAGCCAGTGTAGAACATATGCCCCTCAGAGTTGTTATACCCGAAGGGCAATATTTAAAACTCAAACTGGAGTATTTATACCCCATCCGGCATAGGTTGGGGCTGTTCCCCAAAGGGCAATAATTCTCTGAGCTATTGCCCTGTCATACTTTTGGAACATGCTTTGGCCACTGGAGAAAGCCTTTAGACAAAGATTTTCAGGGGTTAGCAGTTGGAAGTTGGCCCAAGGTGCACAAAGCACATAGGGGTGCAGGCATGAGTGGGACACTGACATCATCTGCTCCAGGCTGTTAAGTAACTAGTGTTTTGCAGAATCTGGATTTGCTCATGAGCCCATGACGTGCTGGAAGAAGAACTTAAAATATCAGTAGGAACTCAGCAAGGCTTATCTCTGTGTCACATGGAAGGTAAACATGCTTTAGTTAATAGGGGTCAATATCATCCCCTGGTTTTGAACACTAGTAAAGGTTCATAATGACTATTCCAATTTGTTTTCTTTTTTCTTTTTTTCTTACTTTCTTTTATCAACTTTTTTATTGAAGTATGGTTGATTTGTGTTAATGTTGTGTTAATTTCTGCTGTACAGCAAAGTGATTCAGTTATACATATATATACATTCTTTTTTTTTTTTTTTTTTTTTTTTTTTTGCTGTACGCGGGCCTCTCACTGCTGTGGCCTCTCCCGTTGCGGAGCACAGGCTCCGGACACACAGGCTCCGCGGCCATGGCTCGCGGGCCTAGCCGCTCCGCGGCATGTGGGATCTTCCGGGATCGGGGCACGAACCCGTGTCCCCTGCATCGGCAGGCGGACTCTCAACCACTGCGCCACCATGGAAGCCCCTACATTCTTTTTTTAAATAGTCTTTTGCATTATGGTTTATCACAGGATATTGAATAGAGTTCCCTGTACCATGCAGTAGGACTTTGCTGTTTATCCATTCCATATATAATAGCTTACATCTGCTAACCCCAACTTTCCACTCCATCCCTCCCCCAACACCCTCCCCCTTGGTCACCACCAGTCTGTTCTCTGTATCTGTGATTCTGTTTCTGTTTCATAGATAGGTTCATTTGTGTCATATTTTAGATTCCACATATAAGTGATAGCATATGTTATTTGTCTTTCTCTTTCTAATTTACTTCACTTGGTATGATAATTTCTTGTTGCATCCGTGTTGCTGCAAATGGCATTATTTCATTCTTTTTGATGGCTGAGTAGTATTCCATTGTATATATGTACCACATCTTCTTTATCCATTCCTCTGTTGATGGACATTTATGTTGTTACCATGTCTTGGCTATTGGGAATAGTGCTGCTATAAACATAGGGGTGCATGCATTTTTTTGAATTGTAGTCTTGTCTGGATATTTGCCCAGGAATCAGATTGCTGGATCATATGTAAATTCTATTTTTAGTTTTCTGAGGAACCTCCATACTGTTTTTCATACTGGCTGCACCAACTTACATTCCCACCAACACTGTAGGAGGGTTCCCTTTTCTCCACGCCTTCTCCATCATTCATTATTTGTAGACTTTTTAATTATGACCATTCTGAGGAGACGGAGGAAGATGGCGGAGGAGTAAGACGCGGAGATCACCTTCCTCCCCACAGATACATCAGAAATTCATCTACACGTGGAACAACTCCTACAGAACACCTACTGAACGCTGACAGAAGACCTCAGACCCCCAAAAGGCAAGAAACTCCCCACATACCTGGGTAGGGCAAAACAAAAAAGAATAAACAGAGACAAAAGGATAGGGACGGGACCTGCACCAGTGGGAGGGAGCCGTGAAGGAGGAAAGGTTTCCACACACTAGAAGCCCCTTCGCGGGCGGAGACTGCGGGTGGCGGAGGGGGAAAGCTTGAGAGTAGCAGAGGAGAGCATAGCAACAGGGGTGTGGAGGGCAAAGCGGAGAGATTCTGGCACAGAGGATCGGTGCCCTCAGGCACACACCAGCCCGAGAGGCTTGTCTGCTGGGCCGCCGGGGCAGGCGGGGCTGGGAGCTGAGGCTCGGGTATCGGGTTTCAGTCGGAGCGCAGGGAGAGGACTGGGGCTGGCGGCAGGAAGAGAGCCTGAAGGGGTTAGTGCACCACGGCTAGCCCGGAGGGAGTCCAGGGAAAAAGTCTGGAGCTGCGGAAGAGGCAAGAGACTTTTTCTTCCCTTTTGTATCCTGGTGCGCGAGGAGAGGGCATTAAGAGAGCTGCTTAAAGAAGCACCAGAGACGGGCGCGAGCTGCGGCTAAAGGCGCGGACCCCGGAGACGGGCGTGGGACCTATGTGGCTGCTGCTGCCACCGCCACAAGGCCTGTGTGTGAGCGCAGGTCACTGTCCACCCCCCCTCCCGGGGAACCTGTGCAGCCTGCCACTGCCGGGGTCCCGGGACCCAGGGACGGCTTCCCCGGGAAAGCGCACGGAGTGCCTTGGGCTGGTGCAACGTCATGCCGGCCTCTGCCGCCGCAGGCCCGCCACGCACTGTGTGCCCCTCCCTCCCCTCGGTCTGAGTGAGCCAGAGCCCCCGAATCAGTGGCTCCTTTAAACCCGTCCTGTCTGAGCGAAGAACGGACGCCCTCCGGTGACCTACGCGCAGAGGAGGGGCCAGGTTCAACGCTGAGACCCGGGAGCTGTGAGAGCAGAGAAGAGACAGGGAAATCTCTCTGTGCAGCCTCGGAGGCAGCGGATTAAAGCTCCACGGTCCGCTTGAAGTGCCCTGCGTCTGTGGAGTGCATGAATGGACAGCGAATCATCCCAAATTGAGGAGGTGGACTTTGAGGACAAGATTTAAGATTTTTTCCCCTTTTCCTCTTTTTACAACGAATTATCCCAAATTAAGGAGGTGGACTTTGAGAGCAAGATTTTCGATTTTTTTCCCCATTCTCTTTTTGTGAATGTGTACGTGTATGCTTCTGTGTGAGATTTTCTCTGTATAGCTTTGCTTCCACCATAGGTCCCAGGGTTCTATCCGTCCATTTTTTTTCCCAATAATTACTTTCTATTTTTAATAACGCTACTATATTTTATACTTTATTCTATTTTACTTTATCTTCTCTCTTTCTTTTTTCCTACCTTCCCTTCCTCCCTCCCTCTGCCCCTTTTTTCTTTCTTTCTTTCTATCTTTCTTTCCTTCCTCCCTCCCTCCATTCTTCCTTTCACTCTTTCTTTTTCTTTCCTTCCTCCCTCCCCCCCTCCTTTCTTTCTTTCTCTCTTTCCTTCCTCCCTCCCTCCTTTCTTTCTTTCTTTCCTTCCTCCATGTCTCCCTTCTTCCTCTCACTCATTCTTTTTCTTTCCTTCCTTCCTCCCTCCCTCCTTTCTTTCTCTCTTTCCTTCCTTCCTCCTTCCCTCCCTCCCTCCCTCCTTCCTTTCTTTCTTCCATCCATCCTTCCTTCCTTTCTTTCCTTCTTCCTTTCTTTCTCTCTCTCTTTCTTTCTTCTACTAATTCTTTCTTTCTACATTTTCTCCCTTTTATTGTGAGCCGGGTAGATGAAAGGCTCTTGGTGCTGCAGCCAGGAGTCAGTGCTGTGCCTCTGAAGTGGGAGAGCCAACTTCAGGACACGGGTTCACAAGAGACCTCCCAGCTCCACATAATATCAAGCAGCAAAAATCTCCCAGAGATCTCCATCTCAACACCAGCACCCAGCTTCAGTCAACGACCAGCAAGCGACAGTGCTGGTCACCCTATGCCAAGCAACTAGCAAGACAGGAACACAACCACACCCATTAGCAGAGAGGCTGCCTAAAAACATAATAAGGCCACAGGCACCCCAAAACACACCACCAGACATGGACCTGTCCACCAGAAAGAAAAGATCAAGCCTCAACCACGAGAACACAGGCACTAGTCCCACCCACCAGGAAGCCTACACAACCTACTGAAACAACCTTAGCCACTGGGGACAGACACCAAAAACAATGGGAACTACGAACCTGCAGCCTGCAAAATGGAGACCCCAAACACAGTAAGATAAACAAAATGAGAAGACAGAAAAACACACAGCAGGTGAAGGAGCAAGATAAAAACCTACCAGACCTAACAAATGAAGAGGTAATAGGCAGTCTACCTTAAAAAGGATTCAGAATAATGATAGTAAAGATAATCCAAGATTCTATTTCCAAGATCCAAAATCTTGGAAATAAAATAGACAAAATGCAAGAAACAGTTAACAAGGACCTAGAAGAACTAAAGATGAATCAAGCAACGCTTCAAAACACAATAAATGAAATGAAAAATACTCTAGATGGGATCAATAGCAGAATAACTGAGGCAGAAGAACGGATAAGTGAGGTGGAAGATAAAATAGTGGAAATAACTGCTGCAGAGCAAAATAAAGAAAAAAGAATGAAAAGAACAGAGGACAGTCTCAGAGACCTCTGGGACAACATTAAAGGCACCAACATTCGAATTATAGGGGTTCCAGAAGAAGAAGAGAAAAAGAAAGGGACTGAGAAAATATTTGAAGAGATTATAGTTGAAAACTTCCCTAATGTGGGAAAGGAAATAGTTAATCAAGTCCAGGAGGCACAGAGAGTCCCATACAGAATAAATCCAAGGAGAAATACGCCAAGACACATATTAATCACACTGTCAAAAATTAAACACAAAGAAATCATATTAACAGCAGCAAGGGAAAAACAACAAATAACACACAAGGGAATCCCCATCAGGATAACAGCTGATCTCTGAGCAGAAACTCTACAAGCCAGAAGGGAGTGGCAGGACATAATTAAAGTGATGAAGGAGAGAAACCTGCAACCAAGATTACTACCCAGCAAGGATCTCATTCAGATTTGATGGAGAAATTAAAACGTTTACAGACAAGCAAAAGCTGAGAGAGTTCAGCACCACCAAACCAGCTTTACAACAAATGCTAAAGGAACTTCTCTAGGCAAGAAACACAACAGAAGGAATATACCTACAATAACGAACTCAAAGCAATTAAGGAAATGGGAATAGGAACATACATATCAATAATTACCTTAAATGTAAATGGACTAAATGCTCCCACCAAAAGACACAGAGTGGCTGAATGGATACAAAAACAAGACCCATATATATGCTGTCTACAAGAGACCCACTTCACACCTAGAGACACATACAGATTGAAAGTAAGGGGATGGAAAAAGATATTCCATGCAAATGGAAATCAAAAGAAAGCTGGAGTAGCAGTTCTTATATCAGACAAAATAGACTTTAAAATAAAGACTATTAGAAGAGACAAAGAAGGACACTACATAATGATAAAGGGATCGATCCAAGAAGAAGATATAACAATTGTAAATATTTATGCACCCAACATAGGAGCACCTCAATACATCAGGCAAATACTAACAGCCATAAAAGGGGAAATCGACAGTAACACACTCATAGTAGGGGACTTTAACACCCCACTTTCACCAATGGACAGATCATCCAAAATGAAAATAAATAAGGAAACACAAGCTTTAAATGATACATTAAAAAAGATGGACTTAGTTGATATTTATAAGACATTCCATCCAAAAACAACAGAATACACATTTTTCTCAAGTGCTCATGGAACATTCTCCAGGGTAGATCATATCTTGGGTCACAGATCAAGCCTTGGTAAATTTAAGAAAATTGAAATTGTATCAAGTAACTTTTCCGACCACAATGCTATGAAACTAGACATCAATTACAGGAAAAGATCTGTAAAAAATACAAAGACATGGAGGCTAAAGAATACACTACTCAATAACGAAGTGATCACTGAAGAAATCAAAGAGGAAATTAAAAAATACCTAGAAACAAATGACAATGGAGACACGATGACCCAAAACCTATGGGACACAGCAAAAGCAGTTCTAAGGGGGATGTTTATAGCAATACAATCCCACCTTAAGAAACAGGAAACATCTCGAGTAAACAACCTGACCCTGCACCTAAAGCGATTAGAGAAAGAAGAACAAAAAAAACCCCAAAGTTAGCAGAAGGCAAGAAATCATAAAGATCAGACCAGAAATAAATGAAAAAGAAATGAAGGAAACGATAGCAAAGATCAATAAAACTAAAAGCTGGTTCTTTTAGAAGATAAACAAAATTGACAAACCATTAGCCAAACTCATCAAGAAAAAAAGGGAGAACATTCAAATCAATAGAATTAGAAATGAAAAAGGAGAAGTAACAACTGACACTGCAGAAATACAAAAGATCATGAGAGATTACTGCAAGCAACTCTATGCCAATAAAATGGACAACTTGGAAGAAATGGACAAATTCTGAGAAATGCGTAACCTGCCAAGACTGAATCAGGAAGAAATAGAAAATATGGGCCTCCCTGGTGGCGCAGTGGTTGAGAGTCTGCCTGCCGATGCAGGGGATACGGGTTCGTGCCCCGATCTGGGAGGATCCCATATGCTGCGGAGCGGCTGGGCCCGTGAGCCATGGCCGCTGGGCCTGCACGTCCAGAGCCTGTGCTCCGCAACGGGAGAGGCCACAACAGTGAGAGGCCCGCATACCGCAAAAAAAAAAAAAAAAAAAGAAATAGAAAATATGAATAGACCAATCACAAGCACTGAAATTGAAACTGTGATTAAATATCTTCCAACAAACAAAAGCCCAGGATCAGATGGCTTCACCGGTGAATTCTATCAAGCATTTAGAGAAGAGCTAACACTTATCCTTCTGAAACTCTTCCAAAATATAGCAGAGGGAGGAACACTCCCAAACTCATTCTACGAGGCCACCATCACCTTGATACCAAAACCAGACAAGGATGTCACAAAGAAAGAAAACTACAGGCCAATATCACTGATGAACATAGATGCAAAAATCCTCAACAAAATACTAGCAAACAGAATCCAACAGCACATTAAAAGGATCATACACCATGATCAAGTGGGGTTTATTCCAGGAATGCAAAGATTCTTCAGTTTACAGAAATCAATCAATGTGATTCACCATATTAACAAATTGAAGGAGAAAAACCATATGATCATCTCAATAGATGCAGAGAAAGCTTTCGACAAAATTCAACACCCATTTATGATAAAAACCCTGCAGAAAGTAGGCATAGAGGGAACTTTCCTCAACATAATAAAGGCCGTATATGACAAACCCACAGCCAACATCGTCCTCAATGGTGAAAAGCTGAAACCATTTCCACTAAGATCAGGAACAAGACAAGGCTGCCCACTCTCACCACTCTTATTCAACTTAGTTTTGGAAGTTTTAGCCACAGCAATCAGAGAAGAAAAGGAAATAAAAGAAATCCAAATTGGAAAAGAAAAAGTAAAGCTGTCACTATTTGCAGATCACATGATACTATACATAGAGAATCCTAAAGATGCTACCAGAAAACTACTAGAGCTAATCAATGAATTTGGTAAAGTAGCAGGATACAAAATTAATGCACAGAAATCTCCGGCATTCCTGTACAGTAATGATGAAAAATCTGAAAATGAAATCAAGAAAACACTCCCATTTACCATTGCAACAAAAAGAATAAAATATCTAGGAATAAACCTACCTAAGGAGACAAAAGACCTGTATGCAGAAAATTATAAGACACTGATGAAAGAAATTAAAGATGATACAAATAGATGGAGAGATATACCATGCTCCTGGATTGGAAGAATCAATATTGTGAAAATGACTCTACTACCCAAAGCAATCTACAGATTCAATGCAATCCCTATCAATCTACCACTGGCATTTTTTCACAGAACTAGAACAAAAAATTTCAAAATTTGTTTGGAAAACAAAAGACCCCGAATAGCCAAAGCAATCTTGAGAACGAAAAACGGAGCTGGAGGAATCAGTCTCCCTGACTTCAGACCATACTACGAAGCTACAGAAATCAAGACAGTGTGGTACTGGCACAAAAACAGAAAGATAGATCAATGGAACAGGATAAAAAGCCCAGAGATAAACCCACGCACATATGGTCAACTTATCTTTGATAAAGGAGGCAGGAATATACAGTGGAGAAAGGACAGCCTCTTCAATAAATGGTGCTGGGAAAACTGGACAGGGACATGTAAAAGTATGAGATTAGATCATTCCCTAACACCATACACAAAAATAAGCTCAAAATGGATTAAAGACCTAAATGTAAGGCCAGAAACTATCAAACTCTTAGAGGAAAACATAGGTAGAACACTCTATGACATAAATCACAGCAAGATCCTTTTGGACCCACCTCCTAGAGAAATGGAAATAAAAACAAAGATAAACAAATGGGACCTAATGAAACTGAAAAGCTTTTGCACAGCAAAGGAAACCATAAACAAGACCAAAAGACAACCCTCAGAATGGGAGAAAATATTTGCAAATGAAGCAACTGACAAAGGATTAATCTCCAAAATTTATAAACAGCTCATGCAGCTCAATAGCAAAAAAACAAACAACCCAGTCCAAAAATGGGCAGAAGACTTAAATAGACATTTCTCCAAAGAAGATATAGAGACTGCCAACAAACACATGAAAGAATGCTCAACATCATTAATCATTAGAGAAATGCAAATCAAAACTACAATGAGATATCATCTCCCACCAGTCAGAATGGCCATCATCAAGAAATCTAGAAATAATAAATGCTGGAGAGGGTGTGGAGAAAAGGGAACACTCTTGCACTGCTGGTGGGAATGTGAATTGGTACAGCCACTATGGAGAACAGTATGGAGGTTCTTTAAAAAACTACAAATAGAACTACCATATGACCCAGCAATCCCACTACTAGGCATATACCCTAAGATAACCATAATTCAAAAAGAGACATGTACCAAAATGTTCATTGCAGCTCTATTCACAATAGCCCGGAGCTGGAAACAACCTAAGTGTCCATCATAGGATGAATGGATAAAGGAGATGTGGCACATATATACAATGGAATATTACTCAGCCATAAAAAGAAACGAAACTGAGCTATTTGTAATGAGGTGGATAGACCTAGAGTCTGTCATACAGAGTGAAGTAAGTCAGAAAGAGAAAGACAAATACCATATGCTAACACATATATATGGAATTTAAGAAAAAAAATGTCATGAAGAACCTAGGGGTAAAACAGGAATAAAGACACAGACCTACTTGAGAATGGACTTGAGGATATGGGGAGGGGGAAGGGTAAGCTGTGACAAAGTGAAAGAGAGGCATGGACATATATACAGTACCAAACGTAAGGTAGATAGCTAGTGGGAAGCAGCCTCATAGCACAGGGAGATCATCTCGGTACTTTGTGACCACCTGTAGGGGTGGGATAGGGAGGGTGGGAAGGAGGGAGACGCAAGAGGGAAGGGATGTGGGAACAGATGTATATGTATGACTGATTCACTTTGTTATAAAGCAGAAACTAGTAAAAAAAATTATGACCATTCTGACCCTTGTGAGGTGGTACCTCATTGTAGTTTTGATTTGCATTTATCTAATAATTCCAATTTATTTTCTTCAACAACTCCAAAATGTGACCAAGAAGAATCATGAATTTAATTTCAAGATGATTGTAGCACTAAAGACCATTTAAGAAGCACCAGCTAAGAGATTTTCATGAAGTCTAAAGGCATGGTAGTCTAAATCTAGGGTCAGAGATTTGCCACCAAGCATGGTACCAAAGAGAAGATTAGTTACTTGGCATCATAGGGGATTAAATTTGGTTCTTCGTTCTCTGAACTGTGATGGCCAAGAAGCTGAGGGATGGTACAATGTAAGACTACTCAATATGGTGAGAAAAAGGAGGCTTGTAATATGGTGTTAAACGAGAAGACTGCGGCATTCTCAATGAAGCTCCAGACCTAGCGATCTCACCATGTACACATATAAATAGGTACAAAGCTGTTCTGGCTTTCAGGGAGCAGTCTGTGTGTGCCTGTGGTCTCCGTGCTCACCCATACAAGACACTTAGCAAAAAGAGATGGGAAGTGGAAGTGACTGGAGAGAGCCCTTTGGGTGATGCCCAACCGTGTGCTCCAGGAAACCCCATTATCCTGAAAGGTAGTGATCACGCTTCCAGAGGAAATTCTACTGGGAGTGTACTACAGAAGTCTTTGTGTAAATTAAGTGAAACACAGCCATTCCTAGACCCGAGAGATCACATTGTTTTCTTCTCCAATCTCCAGTTAGATTATTTATTTGAAATGGTATCAAACATGCCTGTCTCTAGGCTAGGGGTAAAATAGCAGTTTTGAGGCTGAACATAAGGGGAAGAGAACAAAAAGATTAGAGCAATCAAAATAAAATGAGGCATGTGTTGGAAAAGAAAAATGGTTAAAACATGACAAAGATAATCCCATTCTTTGCTGATACATGAAGAGCCAACATTCAATAAATAAATGTTATGGGCATGTTTAAGAGGAGCACTGTTCTTGGGTGTTGAAAAATGGATATAATGGCAGAGGAAGACGTCATCAAAACCAATGGTTTTCAACCATTTTTAAGCAGCAGAATGCTTTTATTCAAATGTAATTGTACATGGAGTTCAATTGATAAAGCAGATAAAAATTCAGCTGCTCCAACAGAGTAAGGAGAGTCCAAGGGCACTGTACCTCTGCCTCTTTTTCTCCTGCAGCTGCTCCTATAGCCCTGCCAGGGAATCCTTGCACTCTGCAAAATGGAATTTGAAAAGCAAACATTGGAATGTTGCAGCTTCTATCCATTTCGTACTTTCATATATTTTAAATACAATACAGTATATTGAATACTATTAACTCCTTTTAAACTGCTAGACATACACTAATAAGGTTGTCAATCTTTCTCTTTTCTTGTGTTCATGATTTTGCAGACTGCAAATAGAGTTGAAAGACTAGCCAGTAAAAGTACAGGATTTGAACCAGACCATCTCACACTTCCTGGTGTTCCTGCTGGGACTCGCAGGAGACAACTGTATGTGAATGATGTGTAATATTCACACCAGTAATAAAATTCTTGCCTGACCTTATGAGCTGGTTTATTTGACCTTCTTATCACTTCTCAGATCCTTGACCCTGGGACAGTTGGTAATTTGTATTTCTTCTACTGAATAAGTCAGATACATTTAATATTTATCTTGAGGATGTCAGAGACCTTAGGTGAATTCTGTATCTAGTTATCTGGAATGATTAATTCATACATCCCAAAGCTAAAGGGTGCTTTCTGTGCACTGTCTGCATCATTCTTTGAAATGCAGCAGGATGGATTAATGGCTTAAATGCACTAGTGATGAAGGGATGAGGAGGGCTCAGTGCTTCTGTCCCCATGAGGAAGTGTAGACACAGAATCAAAAAGGGCTATTTAAAACTCTGCTTAAGCCATAACCAGAAAGGAAAGGTCCATGGCCTTGTAATTTAAATCATCATCAGTCTCCAGTGAGAAGAAGGTGGGTCTATGTCACTTTTGCATGGATGATCTGAGAGAGGGGAAAGCAGCCTATAATATACTTGGTGCTTAAAAAGAAACAGCTGTGGGAGTAGGGGTTGGGAGAAATACAGAAACTCAAACTCCTAAGCTTTTCGTGCCTGCAGCCTACTTTCTTATATGTAAAATGGGAACAAGAATAAGTATAAAGCTAGGTTAAGTTATTATTCAAGAATAGTCACATTTTTCCCACCACTTTCATGGAAGGAATAAACTTTCCCACCTCACTGATGGGTTTAGCTATGCAATTGGACAGGCGTCATCATGGGCACAGTGTACTTCACCATAATTTGGCTTTGTGCTTGGCCATGTAACTTGCATAGGCTCACAGGATATTGGTAGATGGGATGTAGTAGTAGTTTAATGTATGCTTGCCATGAGACACACATGCTCTGGCTACTGGCTAAGGAGGAGTGGCTCGTGGAGCAGACCTGGATCCAACTTGCAGCCTGTGCAACCAACCCCCAGGTGAACCATAGATATGTATGCAAGAATAAATGTATTTTGAAGTCCCTGAGGTTTTGGGTGCTTTGTTACCCAGCAATGGCTAACTGATACACTTAGGTTATTTTAAGGATTAAGGGAGGTAACATATACAAAATACCTAACATAAGGCCCATTAACCAATAAGCACTCAATAAAGTATTCCTGTTCTTATAAACAGTGCTCACAGTAGTATTTGGGTCAATATTTTTTCCTTCGAATGTTTGCTGATGAATAAGTGGGTAGCACAGTCTTCTGGCTGGAGTCTTATCCTGGTGGGGAGATTGATAATAGTAAGTTCTTTTCACATTGTAAGGCAAGCTCCCCTCTGTCCTGCCCTACTCTCAGAGTTCTTTCATATTCCATGTGGAATGCTGAAAAGGTGACAGAATTAGACTCTCTTGGAGACTTTGCTTCTTTTGAAAAGAGACCTTTTTGTTGCAACCTACAAAAATGGTGGCTTTCCATGAGCATTTTCATGTGTTCAGTGGTAAGGATATGAAAGATTGTGGCTCTGCCACTGGTTTTCCCATTGCCTGGGGAGCTTAACCTCCTGTATTACACTTCCCTGATTTACATAATGGGGTCGATTATAATTGCCAACCTCACAGGACTGTTGTGTGAATTAACTAATGTTTGTGAAGTGCTTAGAGGTCCATAGATGAAAGGTGCTCTATAAGCCTATTATTATGTCATCAAAAAAGAAATTCCAATAAGATTACACTTTCATTTAAATTTCCATTAATTTTGCCATCATTCTAGATGAATTCTCACTGGTTTTCTAGAGCAAAAATAAATAAATATGTAGGAGAAAAGGATGATATGTTAAAATACGAAGCATTCATATGGAAAGCAAATTAGCTAGAAAAAGCTAACACTTAAAAGTGATTTTTAAATTATTATCCTTTAATGAGCCCTGATCATGTAATCAATATTATGTAAAACCTAGATATGGTCTCTGAGTTTACAAACTAAATTATGAACCTGACTAATTAAATAGCTAACATTTCCTTTTTCAAGTGTGTGGGAATGAATGCTATATAAAGATCTCTAACTCAACGCATTTTTAAATTGGACTTCTTGTTATAGGAATAGCCTCAAAAGATTAAGCAAGATTATAAGTGTATATAGGGAGTACATTTATGAGGTTATCATGTGGTCTGCTTAATTCTATCTTGGGGCTGGTGTGAAATGGCACTGATACTCAGACTTCGTATAGTGACCTGTAGGTAATTAGTAGCATAAAGTTTGAGTATAAACCCTCTCATCAGACCTGGAAACATTAGATCTCGAACTCTGGTTTAATGTCCTCATTTTACAGATACAAAAACAGAGCCATTGAGTGTTTGAAGAATGCACACAAAGTCACATAGCTAAAGGTTGGCAGATATGAACCTGCAAAGACTCTGTCCAATGATGTTTTCAGTACAGCTATTTATACCTATGAACAAGAGGATTAGTTAGTTATCCACGTTTTAATGTGAATTATTTCTTCCAGGCTTTTGGCATCAAGGGTACATTAGATGGATATTTCCAAGCCTCATTGTTCATTGAATAAGTTTCTTGTATTAATACTAGTCAGATGTCTCCATTCATTGGCCAAGTGCTGATTTAAGAAAACTAGGCATTATTGGGCATCCTAAATATACACACATGAGTCCTTTTTCCAGGATTCTTGATAAGAGATGGCAGACAGGGCATTGGAATCTGTTTTCTTCTTTGGAAATCTAGGGAGTAGACTAAATACCATCCAGTCCCCCAACTCTAAATGTCTATGCATCTGAGATCCAGGTTCATTAAAAGCAGTGAATCCTATGCTTGTAACAAGGAGAGTTCATTGGCTTCCATTGAATTTTAATGGCAGTTGAAAGAGATGGATATTGTTGCTTCATTTTCCATTAGACAGAGGCTATATACAGATAATAAAGGAAAAGTCTATTTAGAGGCCTAACACACACTTATTTCTTAGGTTGTATCATGTTGCTGATGTCTGAAGGTGCAAATTTGCTTTTTTAAATTGGGAGTGAGAGTAGTGGCACCAAGTCCAAGTAAACTTCACTGGGTTATGGATGGGGGAGATTATGTTTCATAGGATGACTGCAGAGCTGCCAAAAGAAACCTGAAAGACAAATGCCTGCCTTAAATGTTGAGACAGAGATGGATGGACTAGAGGAAGCATGTGAGGAAAATGGCAGCAAAGCCTTTTCTCTGGGAATCTCATTCCTTCTCTAGATTTGATTCATCTTTCTGCTCTACTGCCAGTTTTATCCACGGATTCATTTTCTGTCTCTAAGAAACTGAGAATGTTTGTTGCCTGGGAACTTACTCACTCATTCACCCGTTCATGCCTTTGGTCCATTTCGGGCACCTTCTCCTCTGTGGGAGGTGTTGTGAGAGGTGGTGTAGTGACAAATATTATTACTCATTTTACATCATGTTTCCTATATGTCACATACTGTTATATACACACATATATATACATACGCTCACTATAACATTTTGATGTTGTAATTATTAATTATTATCCCCATTTTACAAATGAGGAAAGTGTGACAAAGAAATTGAGTCACTGTATTAATCATGTTTTTTATTTTCTATGCCTTATGACGTTTTGACATCTTAAAAATCTTGCTGCCCCTCCCTGGGCTAGCTGGTTCTCAGAGAGAGCAAAGGCCTCAGCCAGCAGCGGGTTTTTCATATGCAATCCAACCAATCCAATCCTCTCCTCCCAGGTCCCTGTTTATCTAATTCTCACACATCAAGTGCATATTTCCCCTGCCCTAAATCAACCAAGGGCCAGGTGTCAGGCAACTAGAGGCCATCCCCGCAACCTGAAAGCTAGTGGAATTATTCAAATTAGTCAATTCTAAAATGTTTATGCTGCCCTGTCTGGCCTTTCCCACAGAAACGTATATGAAAGCTCTGATCAAGATTTACCCCTTGTTCCTCTTCTGCCTCTTGACTGAATCTGGTGTTTCCTCCTGTGGCCCTGAGGGGTGTGCCATGCTTCTCGTTTCTGTCAATGGCATTAACATCTCCACATTGGCACTCAGTCACCTTTATAAATTAAGACCCAGGTACAATTCAATCATAAAGCTAATAAGGGGAAGTGGTGTGGGGGGGCTTGGGACTCATTGGGCTGTTGGCTCCTGAGTCTGTGCTCTTAACGCATGTGCTACATTGATATAAATAAGATACTCCCTGTAAAGTGCTCGCCATCTTGTAGGGAAACAGAGTCAGAAGCAAACAATGATAAGGTAAATGTACACACAATCATGAAGATACATGGTTATGGCTAGCTCACTCAATAATATTGTCAGTGTGAAAAGAAGGTATATCTTGGCTTTATTAGTATTTGGCTAGAGTTGGTGTGAACTTGCTGCTTGGTCCAATTCAAGACATATTTAAGCACCCACGGTGTGCAGGAACTTTCTCAGTTACTGAAGATCCAGAACGGGGCAGGGCTGGAACACACCCTTGAGTAGAAGAGTGGAGGATATAGGCATCTAAACAAATAACCATAACACAGTGCAGTAGGTGCAAAACCAGTCTGAGTCAAGGGAGGTGTCATCAACTCTGTTCCTAAGAGGAAGTTGGGGCATGTGAACTGCAAAATTACTGTGAAAAATTAGAAATTGGGGAAGTTTTGTGGGAGATGACACAGACAATGGGGTAGGGATACAGAATGTGGCATCTTATTTAGTCGGAAGGAACAGAGTCCATGAGGATTTTGAGACAAGTTGTTAGGCAAGGCTGATGTACTGGTTTGTGTCTTTGAAGCTCTGGTTGTGTTGATCATCAAAAATGAGAACAGATTATATTCAGAATTTCAAACCAGACCTTACTGTATGGCAGTAAGGAATAGTCAGAGTAGTAAGTAGAGTGCCAGCTTGGGGAACTCAATAGATCTGGGTTCAAATCCCGGCTTTCTAACTCACTAACCCTGCGATTTTGGAGTAAGTTACTTAACCTCTATGGACTTCAATGGGGACAATTCCACCAAACTTAGATGTGCAAAATGCCTAGTACACAGTTAAGGAGAAAAAAGTTTTCTTCTCTATTCTGGACCCCTCTGGACCCCTAATCAAAAGATATGTAGAGGGGTTCCCTGGTGGCGCAGTGGTTGGGAGTCCGCCTGCCGATGCAGGGGGCATGGGTTCGTGCCCCGGTCCGGGAAGATCCCACATGCCATGGAGCGGCTGGGCCCATGAGCCATGGCCGCTGAGCCTGCAAGTCCGGAGCCTGTGCTCTGCAACGGGAGAGGCCACAATAGGGAGAGGCCCGCGTACCGCAAAAAAAAAAAAAAAAAAAAAGATATGTAGATATGTCGAACCCCCAAAAAGACTAAATGAATTCTAAGAATATTGCAAAGGCTATGGTAGCAAAAACCTTGGTTTTTGTCAACACCCACTGCAGTGTGAGAGTGTAAGCTGAACCAATCTTCTGCCTTCCTCATTCCCTTGACTAACCTCTTAGCATCATTCCTTTCTTGGATGAGCCTTTGTGAATTCTTGGGTTACAGGGGGCTAGGGTACATTGGTGAAGCACCACTTCTAAGAAGCAAGGATAATACATGAAAAGCAGAATTATGGATCAAATAGTCAGTGACTTGCTTTCATTTTCCAGTTCATGTTTTCCATTTGTTCTTTGTCAACAAAAGATCAGATCCCAACATGTCTTCTATGTCTTCCTTCTTGGTCACTGTATCAGATTTTCCTAGAGAATGCAAATTCACCATTTTGTGAGTATCTACCATGTGACACGCTGTTTGGGACACTCAATATATACATATAGGTCTCAATGGCCTTGGTTCTTGGCTTGCTAACCACTGACTAATACATTTGAACTCAGCTCCTCTGGGTTTCCATCTTGTTGACATTATGAACTAGATTGATCACTGGATAATCTTTACCAGTGATCAATATGGTAAATGATCATAATATGACACCTCCCTACATCATTCACTCATTTGTCATTTGATCTCATGTTGTAGATCTACAGAAGTTGATTCATTGTGGATAAGCAGAGTGAATTCAACAGCATGTTTCCTGATGCCTCCTAAGGCAGAGTTTAATAGAGAAAGATCTGAAGTCATACTCTAAATTATATCCTGGGGCTTCCCTGGTGGCACAGTGGTTAAGAATCCGCCTGCCAATGCAGGATACACGGGTTCGAGCTCTAGCCCGGGAAGATCCCACATTCCGTGGAGCAACTAAGCCCGTGTGATTCAACTACTGAGCCTGCGCTCTAGAGCCCATGAGGCACAACTACTGAAGCCCATGCGCCTAAAGCCCATGCTCCACAACAAGAGAAGCCACCGCAATGAGAAGCCCGTGCAACACAACGAAGAGCAGCCCCTGCCCGCCATAACTAGAGAAAGACTGCACGCAGCAGCGAAGACCCAACACAGCCAAAAATAACTAAAATAAATTTATTATAAATAAATAAATAAATAAATAAATAAATAAATAATATCCTGACTCCCTCACATGCTAATCTGGTGACTTCAAGATAAGTAACTTAATTTCTGTGAACCTCAGCTTCCTCAACCGTAATAGAGGTGACCTCATGGAATTGTCATGGTAATTAAATAAGATAATGTTTAGCTCAGTGCCTGTCATATAGTAAGTACTCAAAAGACCTTAGTTATTATTTTATTGAATAGGACAACTCAACGAAATTAAGTTGTCCTGTGATGTAGCAGGTTAGCAGCCACTAACCACATGTGGTTATTTAAATTTAAATTAATTAAAATTACATTTAAAAAATCAGTTCTTTAGTTGCACCAGTCATATTTTAAGTGCTCCATAGTCACCTGTGGCTAGCAGCTATTGGTACTGGACTGTGCAGATATGGAACATTTCCACCATCACAAAGTTCTGTTGGACTGCACTGACAGTGACATTGCCATCAAACTCTAAAAATATCATAAAAGAAAAATGTACAATGCACCACATACATAAAAAACAAACAAACACCCACCTCATTTGTCTGTTCTGTAGAGGCTTTCAACTCAAAGAAATATCCCAAATACCCACCTACAGCATGTGTAAAGCTTTGGAAACAATTAGAGCGTACACTGTTCCTTTTCACATTGTTTGGTGGTTGTTTCTCTCCGCCTCCTCCTCCATTTTCAATATCTGTCTGATGGAGTTACGTTCCATATGTAATATTGTTACAGGTGCAAAATTGTTTCTTTCAATCCTGAATGCAGTCGCACATGTGCGGCAATAGCTCTGAAGGCCAGCACACTATTACCGCCGATCCAGGCCTCTCTCACAGTGTGTGGGTCAACAGCGTTCTTCTTTGCTTGTTAATGCTTTATTGTCTCTTAGTATACATTGGAATAATAATGGTAATTTATGCAGATATTTTGTATGCATAGCAAATAATGAGAAACACCTGCAGAAATTTCCCTCCTTCTCTGAGTTCAGCAACTAATTATATTTTTAAATAATGGCTACCATTGAACACAATTATCCAAATCACTTTAAGTAATGGAATCTTTTTAAGGTGTTTTTGAAAATTTTAGCACAGTTTTTAAACACTCATTTTTATCTAGAAGATGGGAGGGGGAAAAAAAAAGTTAGTGGGTGGCTTACTCACCCAAAAAAGCAGTTTGTGCCAAGAATGGATCCATCCTGGATTCTCGTTTGGATCCAGGTCTGGCTCCCAAGGCTATGACTGGTGATGAAAACCAGATTTTCTCTTGGGTTCACCTTGCTGATTTTGGAGGCTTGCTCTACCTTCCCTTCCCCCTTTCTTAATGCAATATAAAAATATTAGATTACCTCTAAAAATTCTCTTTTAAAAAGCACAAATTGCCACGTGATTTTCCCCTCTGTCAATCCAATAGTTTGAGGGAAAAAGCACTGGCTATGGTATCAGAAGAGTGGTTTGCTCTGCTCTTTGAGTCTCAATTTCCTCTTTTGGAAGATTGAAGCAGATAACTTCCAAAAGGCTTTCTAATTCTAAAGAACCACAAGCCCATGAGAGCCAAGGGCCTCTGAACTCTAGCCCTCAGCGATCAAGTTCACCAAAGACAATCTGAAAAATAGAAGTGATCGGTCAAGAATAAGACCAGTAAGAAATACATATTTCCTCCCTGTTTTTAAACCACAGGTTGTCATCCTAATTAGAGCAAGTTTCCAGAATTTTTTGGATCTCTCTCTATATATAGATATATAGATACATACATATCTGTATCTGTATATAGATATCTATATAGATCTTATAAATAGCCAGCCACTTTCAGTTACTATACTAGAACCTCTTAACGTAGACTTATCAGTACATTTGTAACTGGATTTATTTCTTAATATATTGGAAGGCTTTGTTTCCTTAGACTAGTAAATTATCATGTTGGAAGGTTTTGTTTCCTTAGACTAGTAAATTATCATACAGAGTTTTATTTTGAGTTTTTCTTTTTGTGCACGGTCCTCATGGCTATACTCTCCAGGGAACTTGTTCCTCTGGGAATCTTATTTATTGAAGTGAGGTAGGTGGGAATTAAAGTGAAAGGGAGGGAGATGATGCATTTATTCTAGATTATGTTTGAAGTGTTAGATGGCTAAGTATTAAAAGCATCCAAATTAAATCCTTAGCAATCAGAACACTTGCTTTACTAGATTTTTCCAACTGCCAATCATGTTGGACTGAGCTAATCTGTTCCTCTTTCTGAAACTGTTAAGGTAAATAATTAACAATAAAACTTCCTCTTATAAAGGCAAAAAAATATAGATATCTATACAGATATCTGTATATCCCACCATATATATGTACATATGGTGATGTCGTGATCAGGAGGTTGAACACAGAAAGAACAACTTGGGAAATTTACATCTTCTTGGGTACTTGCCCTCATTGCTAGCATGTGTGAATATGATCAGTTCTACCTCCTAACATTTCTAACCCTTTTTTAAGTGCTTGTAAGAAATTATCAGTCTTTAGGAGGAAAAATTGACTCTTGCATAAATCATAGTTTCTTTTCCATTTGGGTTCACTTGACCAATTGAAATTTATGGAGTGCTTCTTAAAAAATATTTAAGTTATAGGAATTCCTGACTTCAAATACCAATCAAAGTCGAAAGAAAATGAAGAAAATAAAACAAGGCGTGGTGAGAGCTTAGATGCAGAGTTGTTCATTGTGATATGGGGAATTAAGGGATCTCTTGGAAGAGGTGGCATTGGACCAGAGCTATGAGGGAAGAGGTAGGCGAGTCAGTGAGTACCTGATGCTGGTCTGTGGACTAGCTCTACTCTAGATTGTAGTTTAACTGATCTAATTGTTGAAAGCATAAAGGAGGAAAACAAGGAAAAGTAAAGTGATTGTTTTCTAAAGCTAAATATAGCCAGCATAAGAGGATGTCCTTTTCATTTTTGGATACTATGTTCTACCTATTCTTTTGTTGTTAAGGTATTTTTTTTTTTTTAAATAAGTGATGGTTAGACTAGATGGTCATTTTTAGTTTTTTAACAAAATTCTTTGGCAAAATTAAAAGCCAGAAAATATATTTCTGCCCCAAATGTTGAATATTTTGTTTGACCTTTTCCTGGGCCTTTAAATCTAAAATTTGGGTGCCTCTGGGTTTTGTTCCCTTTATTTCCTTATTTGTTTTGTGAACTTTCAAGGACCTCTGTGTTCTCCTAAGACGAGGAAGGTGAAGGGGCAAATGGATTTTTATTTTGTATTTTTCCTGTGCTAATGAATTACACTGCTCATCTCAGAGACAGAGACAGAGAGTGAGCAAGTACAGGGAGAGATTAAGAGTCTGAGGGAACATATCCCATAAAAACCAGTTGATGGTGATTTAAATATCAATCTTTCTATCTATCTACAAGATGCAATAATTTTGCATTTGTAGAGGGAGATTGTTCCGGTATTGCATTTAATTTTGTATTGCTATAGTGAACACAAAGGCAGAAAGAAAAGTGTAGGGCAAGCAGTGCTGGGCAACTGTTTGGGCACAAACTCCCTGGGGGACACACATTGAACATGGGGTGCATGACAAAGGGTGTGTAAAAGGGGCACCTCCCAACCCCAGTGAAAAGAGGAAGGGGGAGCAAAGAACCTCCATGGGAAACAGAAGTTTTCTTTTTGAAAGTTCACTATTGGAAGTCTTGTTTTTTCAATTTTGGAATTTGGGCTAAACTTTACATCGATGTTCTCTTCTTATTTCCTGAATGTACAACTTTCCTCTATTAGGTGAATTCTTATTTGACTCACATCGCAGGTGGATAGTGAAAACTTCACTGCCTGAGCACGTCTACACTAGACGGGGGCGGGCAGTAAAACACATGAGGTGGCCACTGGTCCTTGCTGCCTTGGACCAGGGAAGGGAAGAGACTTGTGAGGTGATGGCTGGGACTGGGGGCGCTGGGGGAGGGGAGAGAGGAGTTCACTGAGAATCATGTTCATGTTGTTAGTTTTTTTAAATTCTTTTTCTTTTCTTTTTTTTTTTTTTTTTTTTTGTGGTACGCGGGCCTCTCACTGTTGTGGCCTCTCCTGTTGCGGAGCACAGGCTCCGGACGCGCAGGCTCAGCGGCCATGGCTCACGGGCCCAGCCGCTCCACGGCATGTGGGATCTTCCCGGACAGGGGCACGAACCCGTGTCCCCTGCCTCGGCAAGCAGACTCTCAACCACTGCGCCACCAGGGAAGCCCATGTTGTTAGTTATTATATGATCTCTAAGGCTTTGCTTCTAGGAAACTAGCTCTCTTTCGACCAGAAATAGTATCCATTTTCATCCTGAGCCTCAGTTCCCATGTTAAAACTTCTAAATAAATAAACTCTGTGGTGAATAAGAAGGACTGCGACTTGGAAATGGTTTGACAGATACGAATGCTTTCATCCTTTAAATAGGATCCTTGGAGTAGAATGGAAAGTTGGCATTTTTATTACTGAGGAGTTTAAAGTGTACTAAAAATGTCGCAGGAACCTTGCGTGGACGGCTGCCATTCTTCCCAGATACTTACGCTCACGTGACCACAAGAGCAACTCCTTGTCTCTTGTTACCAGCAGCACTTTACTTTTACATTAAACGTGATCTGAAGGAAACAATCTACTTAAGGGACATCTCTTGGCTGTTGCCGTTCTGAGCATAGCCTAACACCGAAGGAAAGCATTCGTGGGCTGTTACAGTTGCTGTATCCGAAGAATGCTCTCTATCACAGTAATTTGGAGAGTGTAAGATGGTGGCCCCTGGGGAAATTTGACTCAAAATAAATCTTTGAGAGCATATATCAAAGGTGCTTGGAAAGATCATCTTTGAGTAACTGGTTGTCAGTTTTTTTTTTTTTTTTTTTTTCTTCTCTGCCTTTAGATGAACTTTGAGGATAAAACGCCTGAAAGAACAAGCAGAATCTAGATTTAATTCTACACTTGTAATAATGTTCCCTCAGGAGATAATGAATAGAAATAAATAATAAAAATAATACATAAATAAATTTCCAGAGCCTTCAGTGAAAGCCGAAACTGTCTTTTTTCCCCAATATCCACATTATCATCTTGAAAATTTTCCTAAAATGTGGCTACTACACCCCAAAGAAGGGTTGTTGTGTTTTCCTGTTTTTTTGTTTTTCCTCATACTGCCAGTAATAATCATCAAGCTGCTTGCCTGCTCTTCTCTCAGTAAATTCCAAAACTTGCACCTGGCTGAAAATAGGTAAGAAAGGCCTGGGAGACCTGGGAAGGCCTCCAAATAGAATCTGCAAGTAGATTACTACTGTATGTTTCATCGTAATCCGTTTTAACATCTCAAGAGATTTTTAACCCCCCGCCCAGCCCCGCCTTTCTCCAACCGCAGTACTCAAGCATTGCCACAAGAGGGAACCATTGCTTAAATGTTGGAAGGATTGGGTCTTTTGAGGAATTCATCCAGCTCAAATCTCATTTTAGTGTTAAGAACTTGGTCAAAAGGGTTGAACAAAAAAGTAAAGGGACGGAGGCAATCATCGATGCAGTTCTATTTTTGATTGCTGAAGTGTTTCAGTTTTTAAACATTCAAATCAGCAAAGGTGTTCCTAGGCCTGTGACCTGGTTAACAGAAACCAAGACTGGAGTCAAGCTTCTAACAGAAATTCATGTGATAAAGGAAGCACTGGCGTGTCTTCATTTTTCCCATTGCTCTCAGTTTGTCTAAGACCAAGGCAAACTTTTTTGGATGTAAACAGAAAATACTGAAATATAAGGAGACAAAGACAAATCCAAACCCTTAGCTCAAAGTGTTGTCCATCAGATAGCAAATAACAGCAGTGACCAGTAACTGGAGAAGGGGACATGTGTTGTAAATAATTTTTCCTCCCAGCCTTTTGAACCAGCACAGTTGTGGAATCCAGTTTTATGTGATAGAAGACATATAGAATGGCCTCTTGGAGGTTGCATGGCACCAGGCAGGCACAAGTCCAGTTTCTGCACTGAGAAACTACAGAACAAACTGGAAAATACTTGATGCCAGTAGGGCGTTTATAGGCAAACAGATGACAGCTGAGATTATTAATCTTGACAGTTTCCTGATTTATTAGGATGTTGTCATCCTCTTCTTTTGTATCATTTGGCAAATGATCACAGTATTAGACTTCGTGGAGGCAGAACTAAGGCTTTCCCCTTCCGTAGCAGGGGGTAGGCAGCAGGTAGGAAGCAGTGAGGCTTGGGTTTAGGCAAGAGGTGGATGAAATGAATTTTCAGTTACATACTGTCGTTTCAGGAAGACTAAGTCTGTGTTTTTTTAATGACTGTCAACCTAGATACAGCTGTGTAACCAAAATGCATTATCTCAGAGAATTAAACCTTCTGTTTGTTTGATAAATCCAAAGCGAGTGTGACTAAATTTAAAACCAAGGTCTCTAGCAGTCAAGATTTGTTACTGTTTACCATGGAGGCAAGGTAAAACAAAGAAAACAATTAGGAAATAATAGTAATCTTTAAAAGCTAGTCCTCTGAATTGTTATACTCTGCAAAACAAAAATGTGTGAAATTTTTCCCTCTGAATGGTTCATGCAAAATCACTAAAACAATCTTGGGTGACTTCATAGTAGACTCAAAATTAGAAAGCATTTGACATATTTTATTAGTGCTCTCCTTCACCAAGATATTTTTATGTTCTATTTTTCATCATCCCTTGCATTTAAAATAGCTGCAACAGAAATTAAGCCTCAATAAAAATGTATAACAATTAAAAATATTTCCAACTAAATGGTATTATCCTCAAGACAGTTTTATCAAAATATAAAATCCCAAACTTAAAGTGCTATAATTGAACACTTTTTTTTATTAAGAAGAGCCATGTCTTTACCTATGTTTCAAGACTGACATATTGTGCAATAAACAGCAATCAGCCTAAAGATGCTATATTAAACAAACCAAGTTTTGTTTTGCTAAACTAAGCAAAATTAGTTGAATGCCCTAAGTAATAGTTGCTGGTATTTTTTTTTCTAAATTATTTCTCCACTTGTTTTTGTGTCTATGCATAAATTAAAAATCTGCTGAAATTTATTATTCATCTGAGATGTAATTAATATGCAAAATTATGCAAATTAAGATGCAATTAGGCTTCAATTCTCTAGTGGAATTTTCCATTATAATTTAATACAAAGTAATAGAGTAATTGGTGTCACGTGTAATTACGGTTACTCACGTGTACTTGCAGACGTGCAAATGATGTGGTATATGTTAGTTATCCTATGCAAATGGTTCCTGCAATCTCTTAATACTTGGGAATGAAGTAAACAAAGATGGTCTTAGAAAAAGGGTGAGAGGAACCCTTTTTCTTCTCATGTGCTGCCATTTTGAAGAACTGTGTGAATAAGTGTAACTAATTTCTCTGCATTTATTTCCAAGAATTTTTAACTTGGTGTTATACAGTGCACTGTTTGTTACTTTAGAGAAATTATTGCTGGTAAAAAAGAATCTTTAAATAGAGACCTAACAGCAATTTAGATGCCACATGGGTGTACCCAGGATGAGAGCAAGCGAAGCAAAGTGCTAACAGGGCAGAGGTGTTGTTGCGTCAGGCTCGAAAGGGCTCGTCTTTAAAAGAAATAAATAACATAGCCAGCTTTGCCAAATAAATCATTGTAACCATATTGTGTTAAGTTCCTGATTGCAAAGTTGACCAATTTGCTTTGCAGTCTCTTTAGAAGCCAGACAGTTTGATTTTCCAAACCAACATTCCTTCCCTCCTACTTTTCAGAATTCTGGAAGAATTCTGTGTCATTTCTTTCTGAACGGCTAAAGCACCGAGCGAATTAAACTATATAATTCTGTCCGTCACTAACTCTGCCATTTGGTTCAAGGGACTCAGCCGCTAACTACGGTGTGTGTCTCCTTGTGTCTCCCTGGAGAAAGGGAGCTGGAGTCTCCTAGGCGCTTGTCCTGAGCCCGGAGCTGCAGCTTATAATTTCTCCATGAGAAATGATTACCGCTTGTTTTAAAACACCCATGCTGTGTTGAATGCTGCACAGAAAACATTATGATCTCGACACTTTCCTTCTCATAACTGAAGCACACACTTTAAGACGAGTATTTTATATTCTCAGCTCCAATTAACCTGAAGTGTTTCTCTTCCCTGTCTCCCCCTCAGCCCATCCCCTTCACCTGAATCTATCCTTCTACCCTTTTGTAACAGATTATTTTTCAGGGAGGGGATGTGTCATCCACTGCATGGCGATTAATAAGCGTGGGCAGCGAAGGAGCAGAAAGGGCGTGCTATAGAGTGGTGGATAATCGTCTTCACTCTTCCCACACTACATTCCCACTTGGTACCTCTCCTCCTCCACCTCCTCTGGCTGGTTGTTTGAGAGAACAGATGTAGACAAGAGAAAATAAACGCTGCATGTGCCCTGTCACAGACCCACCCATCCATCCATATGTGGCTTTCCCATTCAATCCAGTAATAATACCAATTACTATGCAGCCAGGGCCATTCTTATTCACATTTGCAGCTCACTGTGGATGTTTATGCTACACTCTGAGCAACGTTCAGATCTTCAGCGACGTCTATTATACAGCTGTTGTACAATCATTGTAAATGAAATATACAAAACCCTGTTCAGCTTGCAGAATCATTTGTAATCATGGAAGGTGGGATAGGAGAGGGCTGGCCTGATTTCTCCCCGGACACTGGCCTCATTCTCTAGGTCCTGACAGGTCCAGGGCTTAGGGTGGGGGGAGGCTGAACCAAAATGATGAAGAACCCAAAAGCTGAGGCCGTGTAGGTTTTCTCTCAGAGGAGGGACTTTGGGATCCAGGTTCAATGGACACATGGAGCCCCAGGACGTCAACATCACAATGACTGTTCCTGGATTCTCAGTGGCCAGACCATCCTCGGTCAGACTTTGACTCAAACTTCCTGAGACCCCCCCATGACCCGAACTGCCAACTTATGGATATGCTGTCTTCGTTACCTTTTCTCTTCTCAGATCAAGATTTCTTATTTGTTCTCAACTTCAACAGATTACATCTGTGGCCAGAACAATAGTAAGGGTCTTTTGTTTTTAATTTTCTGAGGAGCTTTGCTGGTTCGACTTGCCCTTCCCCAAGAGACCCCGATCTGGAACCCTCCGTGCTGTGCCCCTTTCTTTCTGCAGGTTTGACTCTTCAATCCTCAGACTTTGATCGGCTGAACTGACATAAACACGACATTCTACAGGTGACTGTCCATTCAGCCAGGTGCTGTCACGTGCAGTCAACACAACCCAGGTTGTACCTATTTCATAGACAAAAATATTAATGTCTTAAGGAAGAACATACAGGTAATTCATGATAGAACCGAGACTTTAGACATGCTAACTTTTCCCCATATAGATTTTATTTACCTTTATTTATCAAACCCTTTGATATTGCATTGCCTTCTAAGAGTTTTGCAAAGACTCTATTGGATGAAATTGAATGCACTATTTTATTTTTTTATATTTTAATATGTAGGAAAATATCGTACAATTGATGACATTTGGACAGCCACCCTCAGCCAAACAACAGTTACTATGTAGCTGCCAATGTTTGTATAGGCACAAACATTTTTTGTTGTTTTTCCTGGTGAATAACTGAAGACTGAAATCCTTTGAATGTTTAGCCAACAATCTTTAAATTAAGGACCATTTGGAAAAAGAATACAAGTCTTTCTGTTGCCTGAAAATTTTCCATTTGACATCTTCTGGTAAAATCAAGAAAATGTTGGCATGAAAACTCTCACTAGGGGTGTCAGCAACTTGGGAGAAATTCCTGGAGACAATGGGGGAGCCCTTTTTAAAGAAATGCTACATCACCAATGTTTTTAATAGCACCAGGAATAATATTGTGTGGAAAAACAGAGTTGAAAACTAATTCAGAGTTGTCAGGCTCATAATGTAGAGAGGTTTTCAGAATACCAAACCACATTATTTCACTTATATTTTCTTTATATGTGTGCTCAGAGCAATAAATGATAAAAAAATCTGTGCTAAAATAACTCTGAAAGAGCTCTTTCAGAAATTATAAGACAATAATGCTAAATGATAAGAAAGCATTGTGCTACGAGGTTAATTAGCCATCAACTTTTCTTTCTCTAATGGTCCATCTAACATTCAATAGTGTCTTAGAAACAAGGAAAGGTATTAGTAACTCATTTGAGCCTCAGACATCCTATGAAATGGGTGTTACTAGTCTCATTTTTCAGATGAAGGACGGAGGTATGGAAGTAACTTGCCTGAGGTTCCACGTCTAGTAAGTGATAGAGCTTGGATTTGAACCAAGGTAATTTGACTCTGGGGTACATGCCTAATCTGGGTTAAATCTGTCCTCTAGACAGGATTTGTTAGGTTTAAACATTGACTTAAGAATAATATACAAATTTAGATTTTGGTTTTGTTGTTGCTATAGACATTTAAAACTGGGAAATTTTGCACAGGAATGTGAATTTCCAGCTTTTCAGGAGAATTGAATCTAGCGATGTTGGGTGTCCTTATTCTCACCTGGTAACAATGGCGTGAAGGATTGATGGGCGGCTCCCCTCACTGAGGCATGCAATCTCCAGCTGCTACCATCCGCTCCATTCATTTTTCTCACTTCCTTCCCCTCTGCAGGGATTTGGTGTTGTGATGTCAGCTGTGCTGCTGTGTTAACACTGAGACACCCCACCCCCGACAACTTTCTCATAAGCCATCACTTCCACCCTAGTCTCCCCCTTTTCCCACCCATATTCCACACAGCACAAGTGAAATCAGGCCAAGACAGGTTGCAACACCTCTGGCCCAAAGTTGTGAAACAGAAATCTTTATTTTGGGCCATGGTACCAGGCAGCATTTGATCAGAGAAGCAAATTCACTAAGAGTTACAGCAAATAATCGGCTTATCATAGGGTTGTGACCATTTTAGAATTCTGGTTGCTGGTGAAAGACTTTATGTAGGGCCACTGCTCTGGCATCTAGTTCTGGACATGACATCGGCAGGGATGACAGTGGCAAAGGAAGATGGCTGTGAAATGGGGGAGACAAGGGCACGTCGAGATCCTTGAGGACAAAGTACAACTCACAGAGGTGTCATACATCCTCTAAGCCTCCAACTTTGTTAGCATGAGTGGTCTGCAGGAGAAGCCAGCCCATGATCACAGAAGAAGACAGAATCCTGGCCCTGGCGTCAGAGAAACCAAAGGGGAGACCTGGGGGATGTGTGTGGGGCATCGGCTTGGCTGCTGCCGCCCTGCAACAAGGTGACCAGTGCACCTGCGATGGCCCTTGGGAGCTGCAGCTACCCCTGACCTCACGCCAACCTTCCAGAAGACACACGACTGCTGTTTCTTCACTTCTGCTTTCCCAGGCCCTGCAGAATTTTCTGGTGGCCAGCCTTAGCCTAGAGACGGGAACGGGATTCTGGGAAATGTAGCTCCAACTCAGCTAAATGAACACAGTCCAAAGCCACAATATCCTGAAGTCAAGAAATTTCAAATCTCACAAACCTCTTGCCTGAATAGCTTTGGTTTCCAATCTTTGAGTGATCAGGACAATCAGAAACATGCCAGGAATCAGGTCCCTTGGGTCATGAGCTATTTAATAAGGTGCCTCTTTGTAGTCTGCTAGTCTTACATGAAGTCTAGAAGACTCACCTGGCAAATCCAGCTTCCATCTTGACTGTCACAAACCAGTCCCTCTTCTTCCTGGACCAGTCTCACCTTAATCTGGTTCCTGCTCTGCTGCACTGACTCATGGGAATTCCAGGCTCATCCTTTGAGATAAGGATGCTCCCATCTGCACAGCAGTCCCTCTGATCATACTGTTGCCACAGCCCATTCTGTTCTAAGGCCCAGCTCTAGTTTCAAGAATTTTGGGCAGAGAGAACTGAAGAATCTTGTGCTGCACACAGCACAGGCCTCTGCCACTGACTGATGACATTGCTGCTCAGTCCAGTGGCTCCCAGGGCAGACAGGCAGCAGATCCCCTCCCCTCATGGACCCCTCCACCACAAGACCGGGCTCCCATTTGTATAGCCACCTAAATCACACTCACGTGTTCCCAACATCCAGGTTAGATGACAGTTCTAACTTTGCTTAACCCTGGTCTAGGTCAACAGTCGAGACCCACCTCAAGCCTCATGATAAAATTCACTCTAGGGACCCTGAGTGTCTTCCACTTTCTGCCCAGCCTTACTTGGGGTCATCTTGATGCATGAACCAATCTAATAATCTTGAACCCCTAAGGGAAGGACATTTCAATCTTTTGTCTCCTAAGGTCTTATTGGCCCCTTATACAAACTTGCCCACTAAAAGGATACTGGTACCAATTCCAGTTTTGGGGAGTGGGTTGCCCCAAACCACCAAGAAATTCTCTGACACCACCTGGGTGTCCTACAGTTTAACTCAATTCTGACACTACCTGGGGATATAGTCTACAAATTAAGATGTCAGTCCTACAAGACTATTCCCTACCCTGTAATTCAGACTCCAGTTGCAAGTCTAGGTTGTTACCTCTGCTTCTGATCAACCAGCTATAAACTGGAGGTTTTGATGACCCCCTCCAACTCAGGATGTCGGTTGCAGGTCCAGGTTGTTACCTGTACCTCTGACCAAGTGTCTATAAATCAGAGGTTCCAAAGACCCCCTCCTTGGGTTTGATTAATTTGCTAGAATGGCTCACAGAACTCAGAGAAACACTTTACTTACTAGATTACCCATTTATTATAAAAAGATATAATTCAGAAACATCCAGATGGAAGAGATGTCTAGGGCAAGGTAGGGGGAAGGGGTATGAAACTTTCATACCCTCTCTGAGCACTCTGCTCTCCCCAAATCTCCAGGTGTTAACCAACCAGGAAGCTCTCGACCCCCACCCTTTTGGGTTTTTATGGAAGCTTCATTACATAGGCATAACTGATTAAATCATTGGCCTCTGGCCAGTTGATTCAACCTCCAGCCCCTCTCCCCTCTCTGAGGTAGGGGGCAGGGCTAAAAGTTCCCACCCTCTAATCCCAAAGTTGGTTCTCTGGGTAAACCCCCCATCCTTAGGTGCTCTCCAAAAATCACCTCATTAGCATAACAAAAGACATCTTCAACACTCAACACTTAGGAAATTCCAAAGGTTGAAGGAGTTCTGTGCCACACACTGGGGGAAGACCAAATATATATTCCTTATTATAAATTAAGATATCACACCCACCAGTCTACCATATTAAAAGTTTTGGAGTGGGAAGGAGTTTCAAGCTTTAAAAATTGTCCTGCTCTACTTAGGCTTAGCCCAAGTTCCCCCCATTGTAATATGAGGAAGCAGAAGTAAGAGACAGGCAGAGTGAAGAAAGAAAGGTGGAAAAGCTAAGACAGGGATGAGTGTTCAAGCTGGCTACTGATCTGTGACTGCTGCTCATCCTGTGGGACTTTCTGAGAAGCCTTGTGAAATGCATCTCGGCCTATCTGCTTGGGGGATGGAAGAGGGAATAATTCATCTATTAATCCATTCACTCATTCACACTTCTGGTTCTGAGTGGGATCCTGTAGGTGTCCCATGCTGCAGCATTAGAGAATCTCAGGGCATGAAGTGAGCAGTCATGACAAAGCCCCAAAGCCAGACTGCATCTGCATGAAACTTATCAAAGCCCTTGAGGGACTGGTTATTGCAACAGGGACTAGAGAAAGAAGAGAGAATTAGGCGGGGCACAGCAGGGTCCAGTACAATCCTCAGATTCCCTCATGCCTTCCATTAAAGTCATGTTCACAGATCTGGTTATGGGAGACTACTGTCTTCCTAAAATTCAAGGACACTTATTCATTTTTACTGGGAAGTAGGGGGTACCAAGACCCCAAATTTCCACGGAGGAAACAGGGCTTTCCTTTGTGATTTTCCCACTGGATGAGAAGCATTAATAAGGCATTAATATCTGGTCATTCTTTTTTTTTTTTTTTTCTTTTCTGGCATATGAGAGTCAATGTTTCCTAATCCTCTTGCAGTAAGGTAGGGTCATGTGACTAATTATGGCCAATGAAACATATGCGGAACTGACCTGTTCCTCCCACAATTGTACAGTCTTTCTCATCTCAGCTTGAGTGGAAAACATGGCGGCTGTTTGTTGAGAGGACAGAACAACAGCAGCCTGGATTTCTGAGTCATCACATGGAGGAGAGCCTCCTGCAAGAGTCACCTGGCACATAGCAGACTTTGCAGGAGCAAGTGATAAACTTTATGTATGTAGCTGCTGGGATCTGGGGACTCTGTGTTATAATTTCATAACGTATTCTGTCTAAAATACCCTTACATATTTGCAAATTCCTTGTGCATTGTAATCAAAAGTCAGGAGAATGGGTTATACATCAATGTTATAAATTACTTATAATATGCTCTAAGTGTAATCAATGCCTGGGAGAAATTAAAGTCCTAAGTGAGGGAATGTACTAGCTGTACAAACGTTTAGAGCTGACAGAAAATTTTGCAACATTTCCTGTCAAGTCAGAACTCATTAAAATTGGGATGTGTTGGTTGAGATTGCCATAGTGTGGTGTCTTCAGTTGAATTTTCTGAAGACCGTCATGGGTTCGTAGGCATGGGATGCTCAAACCTCGCTTCACCTTGTGTTCCATACCAAATACATCTGTATCATTGCCCATTACAACCTCATTCCTTACCTAAGCAAGTTATACATATTTTCCTAGACAAACTTTTGACTTCTCAGAATCCCACGTTTGCAATGATGCTATCGTAATTCATTGTGAAGTCCCAGCATTGTAGTTGATAAATAGTTGATGTTTGCTGAATTAAGTCAAATTGAACTGACATGAATTAAAGGAGTAGGAGGAAAATGATATGATCCATGTGCTGGGGACATTGTATCTATTATGAGGTGCCTAATATTAACCCCTTTTTGCAGATAAGGAAATTAGAGAGATTAGCTAAATTGCCAAATGTCAGACAAATAGCAGTTGGAATTGAACCCCCTGAATTCTAAGATTGGAGATAAAACCTGCATTCTTCCCACAGTATCATGATGCTACCTTGAATGAAAACAAATATAAATTGAATGAAAGTGAATTGAATTGAATGGTATTGAGCCAAAGTGGAAAATCCATCTCAATGCACAGATGTGGACTCAAGACTCTGTAGTGTTAATTATGGGATATGGTTACAGCCAGCACCAATCACCATATGCCTATTTCCTAAGGGTGAGTCTTTAAAATATTGAACTCTTAATATGTTTTAAATCTACTTTTATTAATAAAGTTTTAGCTAATAAAAAAAGTTTTGAACCAAACTCTTGGGTGATATATATTGCTGTAATAACGCCTAACTCTTTCTTTGTGAGAATGGCTCCTTTGATCCAGAGTCAGGGTGGGGAGAGGCCTGATTAGCATTGGCTCATAATACTTCTGGTCTTATCTGACCTGTCCACAGGGTGCAAAGCTGTCTGGACTGATAATCACAGCAGGGCTATTCACTGGTGCAATAGCTGCCCAGAGAAGCTTTGTAAGAGGCAGGTGCCTGCTTAAGTCAACTCACGCTTCGAGCCAGCGCACTTAAGGAAAAAGCAACGACTTGCAATCCTCTAGTTGTCGAATGCTACTTACAGACTGTTTTTGAAATAGATCAGGTTCAACCATCTCATTTCTCAGAAAAGGGAACAATGCTAATACCTCCAACTGATCTTACAGTTTATACAAAGTATTCACACACCCATTATCTCATCTATTACATCATTTGAGACCTCAGCCCTAGAAGGTTAAGTAAGTTGTCTAAGGTAACATGGTTAATTAGTGACAGAATGAAAATGAAGTGTCAAAAACCTGAGATTTATTAAATGTATGCTTTTCACTGAGTTATTTGCTTAGTAAATATATATTATACAGTATCTCATAGACAGTGGACTTAGAATGTTGCAATGGCATGGCAAAAAGAGAATGTGAAACAGCCAATAAATGCTGAATTGCCCTCAACCTGCAGACAATCTAATAGCAAAGAAAAAGAGTTGCCAGTACCAAGTGGGAAGTGACAAGTGCCTGATGAGTGGTTCTAATCATTTTCTAGGGGAGGTCAAGTAGCCCAGTGAAGAGAAAGATGCTCGAGGATTTCTAAGGGAGGGGACTATTTGAATAGATTTTTAGGTAGGTAGGATTTCAATGTGCAGGCCTGGAGCATATAAGGCAGAGGGAATTGTTCTAGCCAGGGACAAGAGGCCGGACACATGAGCCATGTGGAAAACAATGAGGACTCTTTCCTTAATTCTCAGTCACATTATCTTTTCATATTTTAATGTCTAGAATACCATTAGTTATCTTAGAAACAATTTCAGAAGAAACTTACCATCCATTAAGCTGTAGAGTAAGATGTGTACAAAATGAATGACGGACTCTTCAATCAATGGTGTTTCCTAGTCGAGGACTTGCAAGTCATCTTGACAAAATCAAGGGTGAATGAAGAAAAGGAGCAGAAGCTTAGACTCAACATTTAAGTTGTGGAGAAATCATGAAAGGCCCTTGCATAACATATTAAGCTTGTTGAGATTTTATTAGAAGGACAGTCAGGAGCCATTGAAGGATTTTGAAGTAAGAAGCAATAGGATAAGAATTGTGTTTAGGAAATTAAATTGACAGCAATATATAAGTAGGATGAGAGTAGAAAGATAGTAGGGAGGTAGAATACTGAGAGGTGATTAACATAGTTCAGGAAAGAAACCATCTAAACTACTGATTTGGTTACTGAACAGCAAACCATCCCCAAATTTAGCAGCTTAAAACAACAACCAGAATTTATTCTTTAATTCTATATTTGGCAATTTGGACTGGCTCTATCTGGATAGTGCTTCTGGTCTCAGCTGGTTTCAGTGGATTATCGGAGCTGGTTGGTCTAGGATGGCTTCAGCTGGGATGACACATCACTGCTGCCATGTTCTTTCATCATCCAGCAGGGTAGCATGGGCTCCAGGACCTGGGGCTGGGAAGAGGTCCTGCAGAGAGAGACGTGCCTCGTCTTCCAACAGGCATGGTGTCACTTCCACTGAATTCTGTTAGGCAAAGCAAATTGCAAAGTCAGATCAGATACAAAAGGAGGGAAAGCAGAGTTCACCTTTGATTCATTAGCTGCAAAGTAACATTGCAGAGGGGTGTGAATAAAAGGGAGGGTGGGAAATAAATATGGCCATTTTCCCCCAGCAATCTGCCACACACCTCAATTTATTTCATTCGTTGTTTTGTTGTTGTTGTTGTTTTTCATCACTCTATGTAAGATATAGAGGAAAAAGCCATTTTCTGGAACGCATCTTATTAATAATTTTTATCTAATTGTCACTGTCCTTGCTCAAAAGAAAAAAAACAACGTTGTTTTGTCTCTATTTTAAAAATCACCCATTCTATTCTGATGAGTCAGTTCTATTTGAAACATTTGAAATGTATTACACTATATTTAATACTATTAATGAATGTGGCTTTATGACTAAATTTGCCTTCATTTTTTCCTCCTATGTTCAAATTACATTACGATAAACACATCATACTAGGCTTAGGAAGTAAAATGTATAAATCAGTGGAGCCTTATAAAAGATATTCTAACATGTTGGAAAAATATTTGGTGCTTAAAATATTGAAATTGCGTTTGATCCAGAATTTCACTGACCCACTCATTTGAGGATTATTTTTGTTTCATCTTTCTCACACCATTGGTAGGTCTGTATTTAAAAATCTTGATAAATCAAGGGAAACCTTTCTGATACATTTTGTGGACTAAGAAGGGCAGGATAAAACATAATCAGGTGTCTTAGGAAAATTTCTCTTCAATGTGAACCCCAAAGAAATATGTTTTCCTTTCAAATCTTTTTTTTTTTTTTTTTTTTTTTTTGTGGTACACGGGCCTCTCACTGTTGTGGCCTCTCCCGTTGAGGAGCACAGGCTCCGGACGCACAGGCTCAGCGGCCATGGCTCACAGGCCCAGCCGCTCCACGGCATGTGGGATCTTCCCAGACTGGGGCACGAACCCATGTCCCCTGCATCGGCAGGCAGACTCTCAACCACTGAGCCACCAGGGAAGCCCCCCACATCTAATTTATAAATATCTATTTCATAAATATCTATTTCATGGAGATATGCCTCTGGTTTTCATCTAGTTGACTTCTTGAAATTTAAAAATGTATAAAGCATATTGTTAGAAGTATCTAGGATCCCATTTCATTAGAGTGAATATTCTCACCAGATTATGTAACTGTTTTCTACTTACCTATTGAATATGTTCCTCAACTTCCTGGCTACTGCCATTTCTCCAGTTCAGATCTTTATCACCTCTCTTCTGGACAAATGAAGTAACCCCTTACTTGGCACCCCTGTTCTCAGTTTTGCCTGTTTTGCAATGTACCTTTTGCTCCTTTGACACTCAGAGTATTTCCAGTGGAGTGGTAGTCTAGCCAGATGTTCTTTTTTTTTTTAATTGAAATATAGTTGGTTTACAATGTTGCATTAGTTTCAGGTGTACAGCAAAGTGATTCAGTTATATATATATAGTTTTTTTTCAGATTCTTTTCCATTATAAGTTATTACAAGATACTGAGTATAGTTCCCTGTGCTATGCAGTAGGAACTTGTTATTTATCTATTTAATATAATAGTAGTGTGTATCTGCTAATCCCAAACTCCTAATTTATCCCCCCCTTCCCCTTTGGTAACCATAAGTTTGTTTTCTGTGTTTGTGAGTCTGTTTCTGTTTTTTAAATAAGTTCATTTGTATCATTTTTTTTTAGATTCCACATATAAGTGATATCATATGGTATTTGTCTTTCTCTCTCTGACTTACTTCACTTAGTATGATAATCTCTAGGTCCATCCATATTGCTGCAAATGGCATTATTTCATTCTTTTTTATGGCTGAGTAGTATTCCACTGTATATGTATACCTCATCTTCTTTATCCATTCATCTGTCGATGGACAGTCAGGTTGCTTCCATGTCTTGGCTATTGTAAAGTGTAAAGTTCATAGCTAAAGTGCTGCTATGAACTTTGGGGTGCATGTATCTTTTTGAATTATCGTTTTCTTTGGTTATATGCCCAGTAGTGGGATTGCAGGATCATATGGTAGCTCTATTTTTAGAAGTGTTCTTTAAAGGAAATGATCTGTGTTCAAATAAGTTGTAAAATGCTATAGACCATACATTCCATGCTTGCAGTCATAAAACCTGTTAGCACATTAAAACTTTCAGGAGTCCTGAGTAACATGAAGATAGTGATGTGCTTTTGGCTTCTTCCATTAACCATGATCACCACCCTGCTCACTCTGAAGCACCCAGTGCCTTAGGGAAAATTAGGATAATTATAGCAGGGTTTGAAGAGAAAGAGTCAATATTCAACACCCAACTTCTAAAAGGGGACTATGAAGATCATGGCCAGAAAGTCTTAAAATCCCAGGTTTATTGAGAGAGAATGGATTTACAAATTCCAAAAGATATTTACATATTAAGATCCAGGCTTAGTGGAATCATAGATAACTCAACTATTTTCTTTTTAAATTTAATTTTTTTATTGAAGTATAGTTGATTTACAATGTTTCAGGTGTACAGCAAAATGATTCAGTTATATATATATATATATATATATATATATATATATATACATATATTCTTTTTCAGATTCTTTTCCATTGTAGGTTATTGCAAGATACTGAGTACAGTTCCCTGTGCTATATAGTAAGTCCTTATTGCTTACCTATTTTATATATAGTAGTTTGTGTATGTTAATCCCCAATTCCCAATTTTTCCCTCTCCCCATTTCCCCTTTGGTAACCATAAATTTGTTCTCTATGTCTGTGGGTCTATTTCATTTTTGTAAATAAGTTAATTTGTATTTTTATTAGATCCCACATGTAAGCGATATCATATGATATTTTTCTTTCTCTGTCTGACTTACTTCATTTAGTATGATAATCTCTAGGTCCTTTTACCAAAAATATTGACAGGTGATTCAGAAAGCAGTGGTGTATGAGGAATGCCTACTAGACAGAGAAAGGAACATGATACTTTTCATCATGGGAAGAGGAGGTATTTAGAAGGGATAAGTAGAGGAAAAAGATGCAGCCTGGATCCTTCAGGGACCCAGTGCCTTCACCTCCAGGGACCTTGATCCAAGGGGCACCAAAACTGTGAGGTGAAAACTCCAGGCAGGTTGAAAGGAAAGTTGAAACCCAAGGCGTGTGCATTCTCTTTACTGACGGCAACTCTGAAAGGTCACTGACTTGCAAGGTCATCTCTTGTGTCAATATAAGATGGCCACAGTGGAAGAGAAAAGATGATACACATACTTAGGCAGAAAAACAGCAGGGAATTTTATCAAAGGAATCTCCCTTGACAGATGTCTGGTGTGGAGGGAATTCAAAATTCTTCCATGATGCCACTGGGCAACTGAAAATAGTTGATATGGATCTGCTAAGGTTCACCACAGTAAATGACAAAGTGATCCCATTTGAAAAACAGTAAAGCAGAAAGACATTTTCGCTAAAAAGCAGGGGATTCAGAGTGGTGATTGGATGCTTTCAAGGCTTTGATTTTGCTGGGAGAACAGGCAATGAGTTACACCTTGAAAAGCAGATGCAGTTAGGAAAAAGTCCACTTCCCAGATTTAGGTGATCAGAGTTCAACAAAAGAACACCCAGAAATCATTTAATTCCAATTCCAGACACCATTTTGGAAAGGAAATTACGGGAGACAATCTGGAGGAGAAAAATGGTTTGAAAGAGAGTTTAGATTTAAATTGAGTGAGAAGATTTTAAACTGGAAAAGATTGAGTTACCTGTAACTGGAAAGTTTACATTATTATTTTCTACCCATCATTAGAAATGGAGATTATAAAGGAATTTAGCTATATATACATATCATAGAATTTTCTACAAGTGAGTTGTAGGTTTAAACCATCTACTCTATTACAGAAATAAATCTGATTTCTCTTTTAATCCAGAGTCCCCCAAGTTTATTTGTCCAAAAACATATTTTTAAAAAGTAAATACATTGCATTTTCTCTCAGAACAAGTATTGGATGGGATATCCTTTGGGAAATAAGGTCCTATGCTCTTATTAGAGTTATCTCTTAAAAATAATCTCCTGTCTTTTAAAACCAATCTTGTTATTTATTTGTTTTAAAAATGCTTTTTGGATTTCTTACATGTTTGAGGCATTCTTCTAGGTGCCTGAACTTGAAAGATGACTCAATCCTAAATTCTGACCTCAAGAAAACCACAGATTTGCAGAGGAAGTATGTGCTTGTTTTGACAAAATATATGCTAATATTAGAACAGTACAGAGAGAACTAGCAGGAACCTTGTACCCAGACTGCATGAAAATTTATGAGGGGTTTCACATTTTTCTCTTTAAGGGTTTATACTTTCCCATTAAGAGAATGATCAAGGCAAGGGTATTCTATCTCATCATTTCTGTTCTACATTGTAGTAGAAGTTTAAGAAAGTGAAATAAACAAGTTAAAGTTATAAAGATTAGAAGGAAGAATTAAAACCCTTAATATATGCAGATGACATGATTATGTGGTAAATCCTGAAGAATATACAAAACATCTACTAGATGTAATAGTGAATTTAGCAAGGTCATAGGATACAAAGTTAATATACTTGAAGCAAAGATTTAGGAAATAAAAGTTTAAAAGCTCCGTTTAAAATATCACTGAAAACATAAAATATGTAAGGATAAATGTAGCAATAGATTAAAAACCTCTACATTGAAACCGCAAAAGATTAATGAGAAGAAAGAACTCATGAATAAAGTGTGAGATGTACCATGCTAATGGATTGGAAGAGTCAATGTTGTCAAGACGTCAACTGTCCCCAAGTTGTTGTACAGATTCGGTATAAGCCAAATCATAATCTCAGCAAGTTGTTTTTTTAATGTTGGAAATTGACAAGTTATTCTAAAATTCATATGGAAGTGCAAATAACCTAGAATAGTGAAAATAATCTTGAAAAAGGAAAATAATATAGGAGGGCTTACATTTCTAACTTCAAGACTTACTTACTATGAAGCTACATTAATCAGGACTGTGGTATTTATGAAAGAATAGTTAAAAATGGAACAGAGAATTCATAAATACATCCATACTCACATAGTCAATTGATTTTTGACAGTACTACTGGGGAATTTCAATAAATGATGTTTGGATAATAACTGAAAATACACATGGAAAAAAATAAAGTTTAGCTTCTACATCATGCCATAGGTTAATTTGAGATGGATCATAGACCTAATCTTACAATCTAAAGGTATAGAGATTATAAAAGAAAAACCTAAGAAAATATCAAGAAAAATATCAAGAAAAATCAGGAAAATATCTTCATGACTGAAGAATTTGGGAGAAATTATTTTCAAAACATATTTGCCAAAAAACAAATGAATTGTATCCTACAATTCAATAATAAAAAGACAAACAATTCCATGAAGAAAAACCTGAACAGAGACTTCACAAAGGAAGAAATATATATAGCCAATGAGTAAATGAATAAAAGTTTCAACATCATTAGTCAGCAGGGAAATGCAATTAAATCACAAAGCGTTATCACTCCACACTTAGTAGGATGGTTAAATTAAAAAAGACCAATGATGCTAAATGTTGTCAAGGATGTGGACAGCAAGCAGACTTCTCATACACTGAGGATGGAGTGTAACACAGCGCAACCAGTTTGGAAAACTGTTAAGTTCTTTTCTTCTTCAAGTTGAGCATATATCCTCCTAGGATCTAATAATTTCTCTCCTAGGAATTTACCCAAGAAAAATGAGAATATATTTCCACACAAGACTTTATGGGAAATGTTCATAGTAGATTTATTCATACTAGTCCTAAATAGAAAGAACCCAAATGCCTACAACGAAAGAATAAAGAATTTTGATATATTCATATACTGGAATAATATTAAGCAACGAAAATGAAAAGCTCTTCACTCATACAACAACATGAATCTTTCAGACAATATACTAAGAAAATGAGGCCAGAAAGAAAACAATGTACACTGTAAGATTTCATATGTATGAATTTCTAGAAGACGGAACACTAACTTACTGGAGCAGGGTATTTACAAGGAAGAGGGAACTTTCTACAATGATAAAACCTTCTTTCTATGTCTTCATAGCAGTGTGAATTACATGGATGCAGGCATTTATCAAAATTCATTGAATTGTACACTGAAAATTTATATATTTTACTGTACACAAATTTGACAATAAAAAACCCAAATATTAAACTGTACTTAGTAGGAATGAATTTCACAATGGTATGGACAAACAATTCTGAAACAACTCTCTGTGTGTCCTGTGATTGAGCAAATAAGAAAATATATTAATGAAAATGGGTGCCAGATTTTCCTCTGTTGGAGTTGTAAATATGTAAGGGAAGCAGCTAGAATAAATAAAGAGATGTGTGCACTGGAATTGGAATTATCAGGTAAATTCATCGTTCTTAATACATAAATACATAGATACAGAAATGTGTGTGTGTGAATTTGCTGTTTTCCCCTAGCTCTGAACACTGAAAGAGGCTGCAAGCAATGAAATATGAATAGCAATGAGCACCCCTAGTACTCAGATACTGGCTTCTAAATACCATTCTCCACTGAAAGGTACCAGGGCTCTTTGGAGGAAAGATTAACGCCAGACCTAAAGCTTAAAAAAATACAAAATGAGTTGTTCAGGGAAGTAAGAATGTACTCAAAGAATATTGGAGACATATCAAAAGACAGAAACACCTGATGTCCAAAATCAGGAACAATTTGAATATCATATACATAATGCTAGAAATGGATTATAATCCATGGAAGAAAATAAAAATATGCAAGTCCAAATTAATATAAAAATAAAGGAATGAATATGGCTTCCCTGGTGGCACAGTGGTTGAGAGTCCGCCTGCCGGGAGAGGTCACAACAGTGAGAGGCCCGCGTACTGCAAAAAATAAATAAATTAAAAAAGGAATGAATAAATACGCCAGGTGGTGGGGTGGGAGAGGGAAGGACAGCGAGGGGAAGGCAGGTGTCTCTGTTGGGGGGCACGTCTGCTTTTCCACAGCCCTCCCTGATGCTCTTGCTTCCTGTCTGCTTGGAACAGCCTTCCTTGTCCTCACCAGCTTGGTGTCTGCTTCCCTCACACCTCTTCAAGGCACAGCTGTATGTTATCTCCTTTGAGAAGGTTTCTTGAATTCTTAGAAGCATCTCAGTTAAAGAATTATGACCATTTGTTGTCCAGCTTGCTTTTTATTCTCTCTTTCTCTCTCAGTGTAGGTAGCAGTAATTCTTTTTATATTTTGTAGAGCTCTCTTTTCTCTTAGGTTTATGTTGTGTTCTATAGTCCTGTTTCCATCTTCCCCACCCCCACTGGTGGGCATTTAGGTTTTAACTCATTTTTTTGGATGCTTTTCTATGAAGAATTCTATAACATGAATTGCATTATATTAAATTGTATCCCATCAACTGGTGGTGAGCTATGAAAATGAAAGTAATAGGGGTCAATTAAGTAAAAAAAATTAGTTTATCTTGATGCCAGCTGTGAAAATGCATAAGACTGGCTGGGAGCCAATCACAGAGGCCCTGTAAGGTACATCCTTCCACCTGCTTGCAGAGAAAACCTTATTCAAAGGAAAAAATATCAGCAGATGACTGCAGTTCTTCTGTCCTGTAATTCAGAGATGGCTTTTGTTTTGTTCTCTGACTGGACAGCTCTGAATTGGGTTCCCTGACAACAGATGGCTCTGTCACTCATTGGGCCAAACGAATCACAGTGATTCCCCACAATGATGGGTGTAAAGCAGCCGTGGAGGTATCAGGATGCCTGCTCACCCAGGACTAGAAGGAAACCTTGTGCTGGACTCCAGGACTCCCTTCCCCTTTCCTTGGCTCTTTTTGAATATAAACTTACAGAAGCCACACAATCCCTTCCCCAATCCATCATTCTTTCTGAAGATTAGATACAAAAATAAGACCCAGATCAAAAAGTAGAGCCCTTCTGAGGAGGGTAGGAATTCCCCAATGTGGGTTAGATTTTAGGGCTCAGGCCAGTTAAAACACCAGATAGAACATGTTACAGGTGATAACCTCTTTGCTGCTCACAGAGCTACAAGTCATTAGACAGTTTTGTCTTGATGGACAAGCACTGTAGCCCTAATTAACTCAGCTGGTTGAGCCTGGTCACATTACTCTAATGACAACTGACTTGTACACTGAGGCTAGAGGAGCACCTGTCTGAGACAAGACCCCAGGAATATACAGTTCCTGAAGGTATGTACAGCCCCAGGGAAAGAAGACCATGAGGGGCCTTGGGAAACTACCTTTCCCAGTGTTTTTCTTTGTATTTTTAGAGGCTTCTTCCAATCTGTTTGCTAATATTTCATAATCATAGAAATTACTATATATTGTAAACATTTAATTATAATTGATATCTATATGGTCATTTCTAATTTACACAATGGGATCAGATCTTCAATCTCAGCATATTCTCATTATAGGGTCATAAGTATATAATACTTATTATATTTTATTATAATAATTTCCATTTTATAGATGAAGAAACAGAGACTTGGAGAGGTGGAAACATTTTCTATTATAAAAGGAAGATAATTATGTAATAATAGGTTGAAAAATAAGGTGTTATTAACAGAACACTGAACGGCCAGTAAACTGTATCTTGAGTATTTTAAAAAATGTAATAAAATAGAGGGAAGAGGCATAAATGGGTATTTGGCTAAATGTGGCAAAGGTGGGGATAGGTTAACTCCACACCCTATTACCTATAGGATTTGGACTTGAGATGTTCCAGGATGTTGCTGTGCTCTGTCCAGGGAATGGAGATGTTACCGGTGGAATGGCAATTTCCTCGGGCCTTGACCTCTCAAGGGAAAGAATTCAGATGAGAGACATAAAGCAGTTCCAAGCAACAGGAGTTTTATTAAGCAAAGCAAGAGTACACTCTGGAGAAAGGATGTGACAGGGCTGTCTGGAAATCAGAAGCAGCAGCAGTGAAGGTAGCGCTGGTTTTTTTTAGAGTGGTGGTCTCTCTCCGCATCCTACTTCATTTGACTGACAAGTTGGCAAACCATTTTAGGTTATATATTCTTTCTCTTAGTGTGCGGGCGCTTACCCATAAGCACTCAGGAAAAACCCACAGCGCGGGGTGGGGCGGGGCGGAGGGTAAAAACTACAATGCTAATGTATTACAAATATGGCTTAATGAACCCCGGGTTACTCTGAGTCACCTTTTAAGTCTTGGTGCGCCTGAGCCAACCTGTGCTGGCCGTTTTATCTTGCTTGGTCCTGATAAGGCTGGGAACTTAGCGGTGGTCCTTGACTAGAAGACAGAGGTCTCTGGGCATGCTCTGATTCCTAGAGTCCTAGGAAACATGACTCCACACAGGATGGGGTGGGACCTGCTAACGTTTGACTAGCTACCTGACAGAGATACTCCTCCCCAAACTCATCCAGATATGTTGCAGGTTCTTGGGACCTGGGAGAATGGGGGACTTGATGAGACTGTAGGTGACTCAAGGCATTTCTGTCATGTTTTTTGTTTGTTTGTTTGTTTTATTAGTTTCTGCTTTATAACAAAGTGAATCAGTCATACATATACATCTGTTCCCACATCCCTTCCCACATGCATCTCCCTCCCTCCCACCCTCCCAATCCCACCCCTCCAGGCAGTCACAAAGCACCAAGCTGATCTCCCTGTGCTCTGCGGCTGCTTCCCACTATCTATCTACCTTACGTTTGGTAGTGCATATATGTCCATGCCTCTCTTTCGCTTTGTCACAGCTTACCCTTCCCCCTCCCCATATTCTCAAGTCCATTCTCAAGTAGGTCTGTGTCTTTATTCCCGTTTTACCCCTAGGTTCTTCATGACATTTTTTTTTAAATTCCATATATATGTGTTAGCATACGGTATTTGTCTTTCTCTTTCTGACTTACTTCACTCTGTATGACAGACTCTAGGTCTATCCACCTCATTACAAATAGCTCAGTTTCGTTTCTTTTTATGGCTGAGTAATATTCCATTGTATATATGTGCCACATCTTCTTTATCCATTCATCCGATGATGGACACTTAGGTTGTTTCCAGCTCCGGGCTATTGTGAATAGAGCTGCAATGAACATTTTGGTACATGTCTCTTTTTGAATTATGGTTTTCTCAGGGTATATGCCTAGTAGTGGGATTGCTGGGTCATATGGTAGTTCTATTTGTAGTTTTTTAAGGAACCTCCATACTGTTCTCCATAGTGGCTGTACCAATTCACATTCCCACCAGCAGTGCAAGAGTGTTCCCTTTTCTCCACACCCTCTCCAGCATTTATTATTTCTAGATTTCTTGATGATGGCCATTCTGACTGGTGGGAGATGATATCTCATTGTAGTTTTGATTTGCATTTCTCTAATGATTAATGATGTTGAGCATTCTTTCATGTGTTTGTTGGCAGTCTCTATATCTTCTTTGGAGAAATGCCTATTTAAGTCTTCTGCCCATTTTTGGACTGGGTTGTTTGTTTTTTTGCTATTGAGCTGCATGAGCTGTTTATAAATTTTGGAGATTAATCCTTTGTCAGTTGCTTCATTTGAAAATATTTTCTCCCATTCTGAGGGTTGTCTTTTGGTCTTGTTTATGGTTTCCTTTGCTGTGCAAAAGCTTTTCAGTTTCATTAGGTCCCATTTGTTTATCTTTGTTTTTATTTCCATTTCTCTAGGAGGTGGGTCCAAAAGGATCTTGCTGTGATTTATGTCATAGAGTGTTCTACCTATGTTTTCCTCTAAGAGTTTGATAGTTTCTGGCCTTACATTTAGGTCTTTAATCCATTTTGAGCTTATTTTTGTGTATGGTGTTAGGGAATGATCTAATCTCAAACTTTTACATGTCCCTGTCCAGTTTTCCCAGCACCACTTATTGAAGAGGCTGTCCTTTCTCCACTGTATATTCCTGCCTCCTTTATCAAAGATAAGTTGACCATATGTGCGTGGGTTTACCTCTGGGCTTTTTATCCTGATCCACTGATCTATCTTTCTGTTTTTATGCCGGTACCACACTGTCTTAATTACTGTAGCTTTGTAGTATAGTCTGAAGTCAGGGAGACTGATTCCTCCAGCTCCGTTTTTCGTTCTCAAGATTGCTTTGGCTATTCGGGGTCTTTTGTTTTTCCAAACAAATTTTGAAATTTTTTGTTCTAGTTCTGTGAAAAAATGCCAGTGGTAGATTGATAGGGATTGCATTGAATCTGTAGATTGCTTTGGGTAGTAGAGTCATTTTCACAATATTGATTCTTCCAATCCAGGAGCATGGTATATCTCTCCATCTATTTGTATCATCTTTAATTTCTTTCATCAGTGTCTTATAATTTTCTGCATACAGGTCTTTTGTCTCCTTAGGTAGGTTTATTCCTAGATATTTTATTCTTTTTGTTGCAATGGTAAATGGGAGTGTTTTCTTGATTTCATTTTCAGATTTTTCATCATTACTGTACAGGAATGCCGGAGATTTCTGTGCATTAATTTTGTATCCTGCTACTTTACCAAATTCATTGATTAGCTCTAGTAGTTTTCTGGTAGCATCTTTAGGATTCTCTATGTATAGTATCATGTGATCTGCAAACAGTGACAGCTTTACTTTTTCTTTTCCAATTTGGATTTCTTTTATTTCCTTTTCTTCTCTGATTGCTGTGGCTAAAACTTCCAAAACTAAGTTGAATAAGAGTGGTGAGAGTGGGCAGCCTTGTCTTGTTCCTGATCTTAGTGGAAATGGTTTCAGCTTTTCACCATTGAGGACGATGTTGGCTGTGGGTTTGTCATATACGGCCTTTATTATGTTGAGGAAAGTTCCCTCTATGCCTACTTTCTGCAGGGTTTTTATCATAAATGGGTGTTGAATTTTGTCGAAAGCTTTCTCTGCACCTATTGAGATGATCATATGGTTTTTCTCCTTCAATTTGTTAATATGGTGAATCACATTGATTGATTTCTGTATACTGAAGAATCTTTGCATTCCTGGAATAAACCCCACTTGATCATGGTGTATGATCCTTTTAATGTGCTGTTGGATTCTGTTTGCTAGTATTTTGTTGAGGATTTTTGCATCTATGTTCATCAGTGATATTGGCCTGTAGTTTTCTTTCTTTGTGACATCCTTGCCTGGTTTTGGTATCAAGGTGATGGTGGCCTCGTAGAATGAGTTTGGGAGTGTTCCTTCCTCTGATATTGTTTGGAAGAGTTTGAGAAGGATGGGTGTTAGCTCTTCTCTAAATGTTTTATAGAATTCGCCTCTGAAGCCATCTGGTCCTGAGCTTTTGTTTGATGGAAGATTTTTAATCACAGTTTCAATTTCAGTGCTTGTGATTGGTCTATTCATATTTTCTATTTCTTCCTGAGTCAGTCTTGGCAGGTTGTGCATTTCTAAGAATTTGTCCATTTCTTCCAGGTTGTCCATTTTATTGGCATAGGGTTGCTTATAGTAATCTCTCATGGTCTTTTGTATTTCTGCAGTGTCAGTTGTTACTTCTTTTTCATTTCTAATTCTATTGATTTGAGTCTTCTCCCTTCTTTTGTTGATGAGTCTGGCTAATGGTTTGTCAATTTTGTTTATCTTCTCAAAGAACCAGCTTTTAGTTTGGTTGATCTTTGCTATTGTTTCCTTCATTTCTTTTTCATTTATTTCTGATCTGATCTTTATGATTTCTTTCCTTCTGCTAACTTTTGGGGTTTTTTTGGTTCTTCTTTCTCTAATTGCTTTAGGTGCAGGGTCAGGTTGTTTACTCGAAATGTTTCCTGTTTCTTAAAGTGGGATTGTATTGCTATAAACTTCCCCCTTAGAACTGCTTTTGCTGCGTCCCATAGGTTTTGGGTTATCGTGTCTCCATTGTCATTTGTTTCTAGGTATTTTTTAATTTCCTCTTTGATTTCTTCAGTGATCACTTCGTTATTGAGTAGTGTATTGTTTAGCCTCCATGTGTTTGTATTTTTTACAGATCTTTTCCTGTAATTGATGTCTAGTCTCATAGCATTGTGGTCGGAAAAGATACTTGATACAATTTCAATATTCTTAAATTTACCAAGGCTTGATTTTGACCCAACATATGATCTATCCTGGAGAATGTTCCATGAGCACTTGAGAAAAATGTGTATTCTGTTGTTTTTGGATGGAATGTCCTATAAATATCAACTAAGTCCATCTTGTTTAATGTATCATTTAAAGCTTGTGTTTCCTTATTTCTTTTCATTTTGGATTATCTGTCCATTGGTGAAAGTGGGGTGTTAAAGTCCCCTACTATGAGTGTGTTACTTTCGATTTCCCCTTTTATGGCTGTTAGTATTTGCCTGATGTATTGAGGTGCTCCTATGCTGGGTGCATAAATATTTACAATTGTTATATCTTCTTCTTGGATCGATCCCTTTATCATTATGTAGTGTCCTTCTTTGTCTCTTCTAATAGTCTTTATTTTAAAGTCTATTTTGTCTGATATAAGAATTACTACTCCAGCTTTCTTTTGATTTCCATTTGCATGGAATATCTTTTTCCATCCCCTTACTTTCAATCTGCATGTGTCTCTAGGTCTTAAGTGGGTCTCTTGTAGACAGCATATATATGGGTCTTGTTTTTGTATCCATTCAGCCACTCTGTGTCTTTTGGTGGGAGCATTTAGTCCATTTACATTTAAGGTAATTATTGATATGTATGTTCCTATTCCCATTTCCTTAATTGCTTTGGGTTCGTTATTGTAGGTATATTCCTTCTGTTGTGTTTCTTGCCTAGAGAAGTTCCTTTAGCATTTGTTGTAAAGCTGGTTTGGTGGTGCTGAACTCTCTCAGCTATTGCTTGTCTGTAAACGTTTTAATTTCTCCATCAAATCTGAATGAGATCCTTGCTGGGTAGAGTAATCTTGGTTGCAGGTTTCTCTCCCTCATCACTTTAATTATGTCCTGCCACTCCCTTCTGGCTTGTAGAGTTTCTGCTGAGAGATCAGCTGTTAACCTGATGGGGATTCCCTTGTGTGTTATTTGTTTTTTTTCCCTTGCTGCTTTTAATATGATTTCTTTGTGTTTAATTTTTGACAGTGTGATTAATATGTGTCTTGGCGTATTTCTCCTTGGATTTATTCTGTATGGGACTCTCTGTGCCTCCTGGACTTGATTAACTATTTCCTTTCCCATATTGGGGAAGTTTTCAACTATAATCTCTTCAAATATTTTCTCAGTCCCTTTCTTTTTCTCTTCTTCTTCTGGAACCCCTATAATTCGAATGTTGGTGCCTTTAATGTTGTCCCAGAGGTCTCTGAGACTGTCCTCTGTTCTTTTCATTCTTTTTTCTTTATTTTGCTCTGCAGCAGTTATTTCCACTATTTTATCTTCCACCTCACTTATCCGTTCTTCTGCCTCAGTTATTCTGCTATTGATCCCATCTAGAGTATTTTTCATTTCATTTATTGTGTTTTTAATCGATGCTTGATTCATCTTTAGTTCTTCTAGGTCCTTGTTAACTGTTTCTTGCATTTTGTCTATTCTATTTCCAAGATTATGGATCTTGGAAATAGAATCTTGGATCAGCTTTACTATCATTATTCTGAATTCTTTTTCAGGTAGACTGCCTATTACGTCTTCATTTGTTATGTCTGGTAGGTTTTTTATCTTGCTCCTTCACCTGCTATGTGTTTTTCTGTCTTCTCATTTTGTTTATCTTACTGTGTTTGGGGTCTCCTTTTTGAAGGCTGCAGATTCGTAGTTCCCATTGTTTTTGGTGTCTGTCCCCAGTGGCTAAGGTTGTTTCAGTAGGTTGTGTAGGCTTCCTGGTGGGGGGGACTAGTGCTTATGTTCTGGTGGTTGAAGCTCGATCTTGTCTTCCTGGTGGACAGGTCCACGTCTCGTGGTGTGTTTTGGGGTGCCTGTGGCCTTATTATGTTTTTAGGTAGCCTCTCTGCTAATGGGTGGGGTTGTGTTTCTGCCTTGCTAGTTGCTTGGCATAGGGTGACCAGCACTGTAGCTTGCTGGTTGTTGACTGAAGCTGGGTGCTGGTGTTGATATGGAGATCTCTGGGAGATTTTCACTGCTTGATATTATGTGGAGCTGGGAGGTCTCTTGTGGACCCGTGTCCTGAAGTTGGCTCTCCCACTTCAGAGGCACAGCACTGACTCCTGGCTGCAGCACCAAGAGCCTTTCATCCATCCGGCTTAGAATAACAGGGAGAAAAAGTAGAAAGAAAGAATTAGTAGAAGAAAGAAAGAGAGAGGGAAAGAAAGGAAGAAGGGAAGAAAGGAAGGAAGGAAGAAAGAAAGAAAGGAGGGAGGGAGGGAGGAAGGATGGAAAGAAAGAAGGAAAGAAAGGAGGGAGGGAGGAATGAAAGCAAAAGGAAGAGTGAATGGAAGAAGGGAGGGAGGGAGGGAGGAAGGAAAGAAAGAAAGAAAGACAGGAGGGAGGGAGGGAGGAAGGAAAGAAAAAGAAAGTGGAAAGAAGAAGGTTGGGAGGGAGGGAGGGAGGAAAGAAAAAGAAAGAAAGAAAGGAGGAGCGGAGGGAGGGAGGGAGGAAGGGAAGGTAGGAAAAAAAGAAAGAGCAGGTAAAGTAAAATAGAATAAAGTATGAAATATAGTAGCGTTATTAAAATTAAAAAGTAATTATTGAAAAAAAAAACGGACTGATAGAACCCTGGGACATATGGTGGAAGCAAAGCTATACAGAGAGAATCTTACACAGAAGATTACACATACACATTCACAAAAAGAGAGCAGGGGGAAAAATCAAAAATCTTGCTCTCCAAGTCTACCTCCTCAATTTGGGATAATTCGTTGTAAAAAGAGGAAAAGGGCGAGAAGTCTGAAATCTTGCTCTCTAAGTCCACCTCCTTAATTTGGGATAATTCGTTGTAAAAAGAGGAAAAGGGGGGAAAGTCTTAAATCTTGTCCTCAAAGTCCACTTCCTCAATTTGGGATGATTCGCTGTCCATTCATGCACTCCACAGACGCAGGGCACATCAAATGGACCATGGAGCTTTAATCTGCTGCCTCCGAGGCTGCACAGAGAGATTTCCCTGTCTCTGCTCTCACAGCTCCCGGGTCTCAGCCTTGGACCTGGCCCCGCCTCTGCGCGTAGGTCGCCGGAGGGCATCCATTCTTCGCTCAGACAGGACGGGTTTAAAGGAGCCGCTGATTTGGGGGCTCTGGCTCTTTCAGGCAGAGGGGAGGGAGGGGCGCGCAGTGTGGGGCGGGCCTGCGGCGGCAGAGGCCGGCGTGACGTTGCAGCAGCCTCTGGCGCTCCGTGCGCTTTTCCGGGAAAGCCGTCCCCGGGTCCCGGCACCCCGGCAGTGGCGGGGTGCACAGGCCCCCCGGAAGGCGGGGCGGACAGTGACCCGCGCTCGCACACAGGCCCCGGGGCGGCGGCGGCGACGGCGGCGGCGGCGGTGGCAGCGGCGGCGGCGGCAGTGGTGGCGGCGGCGCCAGCCCCAGCGTCCCATGCCCGTCTCCGAGGTCCGCGCCTTACCCGCGGCTCGCGCCTGTCTCCGGAGCTTCCCCAAGCAGTCCTCTTAATGCCCTCTCTTCGCGCACCAGGAAACAAAAGGGAAAAAAGTCTCTTGCCTCTTCGGCAGCTCCAGACCCTTTCCCCGGACTCCCTCCGGGCTAGCTGTGGTGCACTAACCCCTTCAGGCTCTCTTCCTGCCGCCAGCCCCAGTCCTCTCCCTGCGCTCCGACTGAAACCCGATACCTGAGCCTCAGCTCCCAGCCCCACCTGCCCCGGCGGCCGAGCAGACAAGCCTCTCGGGCTGTTGTGTGCCTGAGGGCACCGATCCTCTGTGCCGGAATCTCTCCGCTTTGCCCTCCGCACCCCTGTTGCTGTGCTCTCCTCCACTACTCCGAAGCTTTCCCCCTCCGCCACCTGCAGTCTCCACCCGCGAAGGGGCTTGTAGTGTGTAGAAGCCTTCCCTCCTTCACGGCTCCCTCCCACTGGTGCAGGTCCTGTCCCTATCCTATTGTCTCTGTTTATTGTTTTTTTTTTTTCTTTTGCCCTACCCAGGTATGTGGGGAGTTTCTTGCCTTTTGGGGGGTCTGAGGTCTTCTGTCAGCGTTCAGTAGGTGTTCTGTAGGAGTTGTTCCACGTGTAGATGAATTTCTGATGTAGCTGTGGGGAGGAAGGTGATCTCCGCCTCTTACTCTTCCGCCATCTTCCTCCGGGGGGCTTCCTAATTGTTTTACTTTGCTATATTGTTTACATTCTTTGCCCCACATTGCATTGCCCTTGACATAATGTTTGTATTCACTTGGGGGCTCAGACCACACTCCCGGCGCACTCCTCCGAGCCTAGCGTCACCCTGTCATGTTAACCAAAACATTTCCTAGCTCATATCCACCTAGGATACTATTTTGTTCTTTCCTCTGTAATTCCTTACTCCACCTTCATGCATTGATGACTTCTCATTTAGTACTGATTACTTCAAGGGAGGAAAATGCACTAAACCTGGAGAAAAAGAAAAGTTTGGACTTTCTGAAGCCCTGTTTTAGGCGCAAGATAAAAACAATTAGAATAAGAGATCAGTTTTCAGTTTTTCCTAACATTGAGGGTAAAGACTTCATGAAATGTGAGAATGGTGAAGAAAAAGGGGAGAGTACAAAAGAAAATTGATAATGATGGATCCCAGCAAAGGGACCTTGAGTCTTTCACTCTGCTTTCTCCATGCTTCATCTCCCAGTATGTTTAATCCCAGAGGGCATAATAGAATACCCAGAAAATTTGAGGATTTGAATATAAATTAAAACTATGTAAATTTTCATAAGATCACCTAGGATGGATGTAAGACTTAAGTTTCCCTGTGCCCAGATGGTGCAGGAGCAGAAGAAATTTCTATGATCAGACAACAAATCAGAGAATATTTTAATCTGAGGTCAGCCTATTGTCCTGCGGCCCTTAAAGAAGGGGGTTGTGTGCTGGCTTAGGCAGAGAGTGGGTCAAAGTTCAGATATTTGGGGGGAAGGAGAGAAATTAACTAAAGCTTAGTTAACAAGCATTTTGTTCTCATTGATCAGTGAGGACAAAACAGTTCAGCTAATCATTTATGAGGCAAAGAATGGGAATTTGGAAGGTCTGTGTCTCCCTTGTCACAGGTAATCCGTGAGTTTTATCTAAATCATACACGGAAGGGTGGTTCTTTGTAATAAGCAGTTTCCCAGAACAGAAAAGGGTAGGGGTATTTCTTTAATCTTTGCTGTTTTCCAGGATCACAAGCCTCCAATAAATTTCAACATTTTCAAAGGACACTGAGTAAACCATGAAAGTGTTCCAGTATGGTCAACTTTAAGACTTACACTTGAACTTTAAAAATGAAGCAAAAGGAGGGAGAAGAGGAGGGAGAGGAGGAGTCACCACTGCAGCAGCATTTAGGGAAAAAATTAAAAATTCCTAGTAGAACAAAATACTGGCCTTGTATTTCTTCTTATCAACATTCAATACAAAAGGCTACAGAGTAACAAGATACCCTAGTAAAGAGTATGAGACAAAGATTGTTTAACGACCAAATTTTTGTTTTATCAATATATATATAAAGTCTATGAACAGTTTTGGCCCAGCAAGAACTCAGAGATTATTGTCCTATTGAACCTTTCTGCAGGGTTCAATGAATTTTAGCCAACTAAAAATTAACTAGGTAAACAGTGAAAAAAGGGCTGGAAATAAATATGGAACATATTCACCTGTAGAACCTAAGCAAAGAAAAAAAGTATGGGGGTTGAGATGTCAGAATAAATATAATGTGTCTTGACTATGTAGAAATTATATAATAAAAAATTGGATATGCAAGGGAGAAAGGGGGTCAGAATTTCAGTAAACCCATTGTCTCATTTATTAAAGGCAAACACAATTAGTAACTAAAGTCAGGAGAGAGAGAAGAAGGAATAGAGGGAAAAGGAAGAGGAAATAATTTTTAATCATTACTCATAGCAGGGAACTGAGAGATGTAGTTAGAAGAAGTACCTGACTAAGGGTCTTATATAAATATTTATTATTATAAAGATAACAACTAAAGAAAAAACTCATAATTTGAATAGCAGAAAAACAACACACAAAAAGCAAAGGAAATAGACTTGATAATGAAAGCCTTTAAAATCACAAAGAAAAGGTAGTACAAATAGCATCATGGAATAAAGACAAAACCTAATTTTTATTTCAATAACTCACCTATTAAAAGGCTTAACTTTTAAAAGAAGAGAATTTCCAGGATGGATTACACAACCCAATTCTATGCTCCATGGCATAGACTCATTTAAAAATTACTCCAGAAAGGCTGAAAATAAAATAATTAAAAAGGATAGACCAGAAACTACAAACAAAAATAAAGCAGGGATTCCAGCCAAACTGCATCAAAAAAGAAAACCTAATAGTGCAGAAGTGTGTAACTCACAGTGGGCATAACACAATTATGAATATCTATGTACCAAACATGCATAAAGTATAAATTACACAAGATAGAAGCAGAAATAGACAAAAAGCACTAGTGGGAAACATTAATTCACCTCTTTTGGTCCATGTCAGGTCAAGTGGAATGGAAATAATTAAGTATATAGAATATTGAAATAACATAAACAATAAGATAGAGCTAATTGATAAGATAATTATGAACCTTATTAATTTTGAATAAGCATGGGAATATTTAGGAAAATTGGCCACATATTAGACCACCAGAAAATCCTTAATCTATTCTGAGTTAGAAATAAACAGGAATCTCAGATACAACCTTCTTTAATCCCTGTGTGATAAAACTAGACAACAAATAGGCCCTTTTATCTGAAATTAGTAAGAACATTTTCTTAAAGTCTAGGTTGAAGGATAAATAAAAACTGAAATTGCATCATATATAGAAAAAATGTAATGAAAACAGAATCTATGGGTGGTAGTTAAAACAGGGTTTAGAAGATTCACAATCTTAAAATACTTAAAGTCAGTAAAAAATGGAGGTATGAATAGATATCCAACTCAAAAAAGTTAGAAAAGGGAAAATGAAATAAACTGAAGGAAAGAAGAGGAAGTTTGGCAGATTGAATGTTGGTCCCACTTATTCAGCTCTCCCTGTATATGTCCTCTACCTCTTGACTGACTGCTCGGACGTGTGGCATTCTTTGGCAAATATGAGGCCAACAGATGGGATCCAAGTAGAGGCTTGCAGTGCGCTTGTGCAGAGAGCGAGCCCTCTGTGCTTCTGCCATTGCCATGAAATAACAGGTCTCAACTGGCCTGCTGGCTTGGGCAGAGAGTGAGAGATACACAGAGGAGAGCATCACAGGCTGACTTGTAGTATGGAACAGAGCTGTTTCAGCCACCAAAGCCTGGAGAGGAACTGCCCTGGCCACCACTGAAGTTCAAGAGCGAGGGACTGCCATGAAGGTCTTGTGGTTGTTTGCTATGTGGTATTACTATTACAATATGGATTAATTAATTAGAAAACAGGATAGTGGTAAATTTTATTTATGTTTTTATTTTGGAAATTAATGGGAAAGTAAACATAAATGGCTTTAAAACACATGAGAAGACTCTCAACCTCACTTATAATATGAAAAAATACTCATTAAAACTACACTAGAACATATTTTGTTAACCACTAGATTGGAAAAATTGAACAGTTTGATAACACCTTTCATTTGCAAAGGTAGTGGACTAGATATGGTGAGCATAGATATTGACTCAAACAGATATGATTTCTAAGTAATTTAGCAATATTTGTCAAAATTATAAATACTTTCACCTTTGACCCAGCCATCATATTTCTACTATTTATTTATTTTGCATACTTGCACATGTGCAAAATAATGCATGCAGATTGCTATTCATGCAAGATGATGCATGCAGCATCTTTTCTAATAGAAAATGTTTGGAAATCACTTGACTATCCACCAGTATTGAACTAGTTAAATAAATTATAATATATAACTTTACAGAGAGATATAATGCAGCTGTATAAAAGAATGGGGAAACACTTTGTGTGGGTATATATAAAGGTGACTAGGGTAGATATATGCTAAAGGTGTGTGTGTATTAATATATTTTTATATATTCATATGTTTAGTTTTAAGTAAAAAGTGGTTTTCTAACAATAGGCTTTAAAAAGAAAAATACATATTTATCATACAATATTTTGACTATAATAAGGAACATAAGAATCTGTGTGTATGTATTTATTGGCTTGCTTACAAATATAGTAACATTGGTGGAAGCACCAAAACCAGTAATAAAAGTTATCTGTCAGGGTATGGAACTCAGGATGGGGACTGGACACATAAAGGCAAAGATAGAAGAAAGAAAGGTTCTCACTGTATATCACTTTATATTTTCTTTTCTTTTTGAACCACAAGAATGTATTATCTATTTAGAAATCAAAAAACAAAAAACCTCAGTGAAGAATAAACATAACAACCAGAAAGAAAAAAAAAAGCATTGCTGGGGAGGGGGAAATACATCAAACAACAACAAGCAGACTAACAGATGAGTGTGAAAGAGGGAAGGACAAAATCAGTCTGATAAGCTTTGACATATTATGTAGTTTGGGGATCAAAATCTGGTGCCCCACTGGCTGAATTTAGCACACAGATGTGTTTTTCCTGGCCAGTACACTATTGTTTTAAAATGCAAATCTTAGTGTCTATGTGAGCCCGTACTTTTCAGTTAGCTGTGGTCACTAGCCATTTATTATTTTGTACCAGACACTGAAAATCATTTGAGTTATAATCTCTGATTTAGTCACTTGTGACCAGATATTCTCATCATTGGCTGTAGGCACCATTACCTTCTCCAGATCAATCTCTAAGAGGCTTTTCGCCGTAGGAGAGATATTAGCTCCTGAAACTCAAACTTTTAAGTGATCCTCTAACCAAGGTGAGAGATAATCCTTTCAAACTTACTTCCTCAGGAGTTAGGGAACCTAGGCAGGTTGGGAAGGAAAATCTATGTTTCTACCACCTGTAACATATCTGACCTGTTTGTGAAAAGCTTTTCATAAGAGAACCAAATGTTCCCCTTAACATTTACTTAAAAAATTAGAAAATGCGTTAGTAACATCCTTATCTCCCAGATTTGCACAGGAAAGGACAACATGACCTTTTAAATATTCTTTTTTAGTTAACTCTTAGGTTCAAGATTGAAAAAAGAAATTGAGAATAAATATTGGAAAGATATGACTATTAAACAGCCAAACCTGGAAGAGTGGGTCCCACAAAAGGGAAAGTAATTGATAGATGAATAATACAATGTGTAAAGATGTATTAGCGTTTTCATTATTTTGTACTATTTCTATTCAGTTAGAGCTGATTTCCATAGTAATATAGTTAGCTAAAAATCTGACTTTGTATATAAGGTCTCCACAGAAAAAGCAAATATGAAACTGGCAATTTTTAAAACAATATCCTTTTTTTGTTTAATAAAACTAACGTTTTCAAATCTGCTTTTATTAAAACACAATAAATACCATCAATTTTTGACATGAAATCTTATTATATACTGTAAATATTTATCACTTTCTAGGGGGAAGATTATGCAGTAGATGACTTCTCACTGATTCACTCATAAAGCTGAGTTAGAAGTGAAGCTTCTTTTTATTTTCATAAAAAGAAAAGGGACTCAGAATTTGACATCCATTCCATTTGGACCAGATAATCAGACAAAGCACAGATGGTGCACTTTTCAAGAGCATTTTTTTTAACATTAGAAAAATTATAAAAATAATGCTAATATAAAAACCTTCAAGGTAAAATAAATGGAAAACAGACAATAATGCTACTTCAGAGATCACATCCTCTACTGTTCTGGGATTTATTTTTCTTACTAAAATATATAATTTATGCTGTTCTATGTTTATAGATCTGACAAGAAAATTTTTAGAATCAAATAATGGCTTAAGGTAGAACACAAGGCACATGTATGGTCTTGATGTCAACCACCCCAAGGCCCCCTGGAGACCAACATAGCTCAGTCGTTGGTCAGATTTCTACAAACTTATAGATTCTTGGTCATTGATCATTGATGTCAACAAAGTTATAGTTCTTTGGGGTCTAACATAGATTTTGAGAGCCTGATGACAGCTAGAAATGCACGTACATCTAGAAAGTTTTGGATCTAAATTCAAGTGAGTCACTGACCTTCAGAAGTGCCCCCACTAAGGATCCACGGACCACTGGTTAAGGGTTCCTGAAATAAATGATCTCTAACATATTCCAAACATTTTTATCCATTTATTATTTGGTCACTTACATTGCCATTCTCTTCTCTAGAAATGTGTGAATCATTGTCTACTCTGATACTCAAGATTTAAAATTGATTCCATCATTAATAGTCTTTTACATACAATACTACCTCTTAGTTCTAGTCATAAATCTGTAGTTTCAATCCCACTCCTGGAGACAAAATAAAGAGTTAGAATTTATTAATTTTATCTTTTCTTCTTTCTGAGCTAATAATGATGGCAGAAGGGAGAAAGGTGAGATTTTATCATATTTACTGAGTAAATAAAACTCAACTTGTTCCAGACTTCAGCTGGCATGTTAACTTTTGATATTTATCCTTTTACCTCAGTGCACGAGTTATCCTCTCAGACAGTACCACATAATAGTTTGGTGTTTCTTTACTGTACCTGGAAAAGATTTTTTTAAATTAAATAATCTATGATCAAAACATTGACAGACAAAACCAATTAGGCTTAGAATATTATTCTTTATTTTTATTATTAAATGCTTACTTCATTTTTTTAAAGTATTATTAGTGGGTAAAGAAATATTAACATCTCAGAGTTTTCAAAATTATTCTGATTCTTTTATGATCCCCTTTGAAGCTCAGTTTTTTCTGTGTGTGGATGCAACTTGCAGATGAAATTACTCATGTGCAATTAAACAATTTTTCCTTTAAATATATTGGCTTTTCAATACTCATATGATGTATTTTTATTTTTATTTATTTTATTTATTTATTTATTTATTTATTTTTTGCTGTACGCGGGCCTCTCACTGCTGTGGCCTCTCCCGTTGCGGAGCACAGGCTCCGGACACACAGGCTCCGCGGCCATGGCTCGCGGGCCCAGCCGCTCCGCGGCATGTGGGATCTTCTGGGATAGGGGCACGAACCCGTGTCCCCTGCATCGGCAGGCGGACTCTCAACCACTGCGCCACCAGGGAAGCCCTGATGTATTTTTAAAGGGGACTGAATATCCACATTATGGAAGCAATTATTTAATTATTCTGGACCAAAAAAAAAAAGAAAACAAACAAAAAAAACCCAGCAAGTATAACATCCCAGACTCAGCCAAAGTCCATTTCAAATGCTGGCCTTTTCTGTTCTTGGCCATCATGCTTATAGCATTCTGGTCAGACTCCAGGACTTTAAAAATAATGAACTGTATTGGTCTTGAGCTTAGTACCTAGAGTATTATTCTCAAAAAACAGTATCCTTGAATGTGTTATGGGAAAACTGGGTTAAGACAGAAAACTAAGAGCACATATCTAACTTCCCCCTGCTCAACATTTGATTTTTTTAAAGAATTAAATAATTACTATGTTTAAAAAAAACCGTCAGTGAAGCAGAAATTTCAAGAAATTCTTAAACAAATATAAAGGAGATAGAATTGGATACATGGTAATAATTGAAGATCAAGACATATACAGAAGCCTGGACAGTTGTTCTATAGACATTCAAAGCTAAGAGTTAAAGATTCAGTAGGAGGAGTGTGTACAAGGACAATGGTGAATGTGATAAATTGGGAAATATGTCCTGCATGCCTGGGTAGCTTACCTTTTCCCTTCTGACCTGGTTCCGTGGGGCAAGTTAAAATAACAAGTGATTGGGAGAAGCTGATAAGTATCCAGGTATATGACAACTTTCTGGAGGGCCTTAAAATCTTCCACAATCAGAATTACAGGAACTCTCTAGCTGGGAGTATATCTTATCCCACCCTTATATCACTCTCAGAGAGATAGTTATGAATCAGGGTAGTTAAACAGGGTAATTCTCCTAAATTTTTTTTCAAAATAATTAGAGATATAATACTTCTGAAAAGACATATTAGTCATAGAATAGAAATCTAAAAATTTCAAGAGAAATTCCACCTAAAATTTGAAATTGTAATAGAGGATAAAAAAAATGGAGGAAAGGAAATTATTAAGAACAGAGGATATAAAATAATTTCAAAGCTAATAAAATAAAAGATTTTTTAGCTTTTGAGGTAAACTTAGTATGAAGCAGAATGTATGCAATAATTTCACTTCATGGAGAAATTTTAAAAAACACTGAGGATAATGGGAAAATTTAGTTTCCAGAAAGATAAAAATAGGTTTTCTACAAAGCAATGAAAATCAAATTGACATCATGCTTCTCATCAGAAACCATGTATATTAGAAAACACTGGAGCAAAATGTTGACTATTCTGAAGGAAATGATTTTGAACCTAAAATTCTATACTTCATGAAAGTGGCATGAAACTTTAAAGGCCTACCAAAGATGTTTAGAATTAAAATGTCTAAAAAAATTTGCCACATATAAACTTAAAAAAATCCTTAGAAAAGGACCTTAAAGATAAATACACATATGTACAGTCATACATATACACAATAAAATCATGAGATACAAAGGGCAAACAAGCTAGGAAATAAGCTAACAAAATTTCAGTCCAAAGAAATACATAAAACATTTAGTTAATTCTAAAAATTATTTATGCACAATCTAAAAAAATAATAACCTAACCATCTGGATCTCAAATCCCAGATGAGCTCAACATGTAATGTGGCAGGGGCTGGGAGACTAGAAGGATGTGATAGGTACAAATGTTTAAAAAAGGTGGGAGAAAAAGACAAAATGAAAAATTTGAAAGATAAGACACATAAAGCCCTATTCTAGAGATTCAACATGCAAATAATAGAAATCTCAGGATAAGAGAGCTAAGAAGATATAAGAGAAAAATTATTAAAGGAATAATAGAGGAGAAATTTCCAGTACTGAAGAATGACATGAGAAAAAGACTCGTGGCTATTCCAGAAATCTTCCATTAAAATCAGCAAGTAAACCAAGAGAGAAGAAGACATGGATCTGGAGAACAGTCAATAGTGAGTTGTCTAAAAGTACCAATGATGATGAAAATGATAATTAATACCTATTGAGCTATTTAATACCTGCCTAAGAAATCTACATTACTTATATCATACTATTCTTCCAAAAAATCTAAATAGTATTATGTAAAATAATTAAGGGAATATTTAAATTAGAAATTTCTAAACATTATATTTATGTATATTTGATGGATCAAGGAAATAGAGATAAAAATAACTATCAGAGATATGATATTACTATTAGAAAAAACTAAAACTGGAATTATAAGAAATGTCATCTGGAGAATGGGGAGTGTAAAGTCAGGAGATGGATTTTTCTCAAAAACCCTTCTGTACTACTTGATTTGTTACTAAGGTATGTATTAATTTGATAAACACACACACAAACACACAAACAGAAGCAAAAAAAGAATAAAATTTAAACCATTCAACAAAAAAAGGAAAAAAAGAAAGTGTTATAAATAGAAAATATTAAGTATGGTTACAGGAATAATCCCAACATCACAATAAATGTGAATGTGATAAATTTCTCTATTAAGGTACATGCTCTTTGGTTAAAAAGAATCCAGCTATTATCATGTGAAAGTGACACACAAAAGTAGGCACTTGTCTTTTTATGGAACATTCATCTTTTTTGGACAACTTTCCTCTTTGGAAACTCTCCCCATTATAAGTCTCTCATCCACAGGATAGATATTCCCAGCATCCTTTGAGATTATGGCAGATATATGTGACTAACTGGGAAGTGAGAAAATAACCCTCAATCTTTGAGCATTGGCTTTTCACAAATATTGGCTTTGGTTTTTCACAAAGATTAATTGCAGTCTGGCATCCAGCTTCTAGTGGGATTTGTGAGATTTGGGTGTCTGTGCCAAAAAGAAGCAGCACTTCTATTCTTCAGTAGTATAGCCATTGCATTGTGGCTTAGTTTTTCCTGTAAAGTAATCCTTGAGCCTGAGTATCTCGTTGTTCTCTGTGAACATTCTTTGTGAGCTATTTAATACCCTTATACAAATTTCTCTTCTGCTTAACTAATTTCCAACTAGTGTTATTTTCATCTAAAAACCCTGAGATACACACACGTAAAAGTAAGTGATAAAAAAAGATCGTGTAACAAGATGCTAAAATGGTTTTACGTAAATCACTGAGACCATGCATATTACATTCCAGGGTGAGGTGCTGGGTTAAGATGAGATTTTCAAAGGAGGTGACCAAAGTCCAATTATATGACCCTTCCATCCTTCGCCCAAAAGAAAGGTATAAAAGGGTTGGATTTACAGATGAGATATGTAGGGAATTGTTGGAGAACCCCACCCCACAAATGAAAAAGCCTTCAACAAGACCACTCAAAGAACTTACTATGTGAACCCCAAGAATTTAGGGGAACCAGTGTATCTGAATCCATCCTGGGAAATCTAAATGGCAAGAGATGAATTTGTTAGGTGCTTTAAGGATGAAGTAAAGGAACAGGCTTTGTAGTATGGCCTATACTTTTGGAATTTAACAGAGAAAAGGATAACGAAGTGTATTCTGAAGGTTCAACTGTGGGCCATGGAAAAGAAAGAGCTGGCATGGAGTCATTTTAGGTCCATCCAAAAGGAATCTGGGGGAATGGCAGACCATATATAGAGAAACAACAGGTATTACTGAATGCCTGTAGATCCAAGAAAGGGGAAGTAACCATAAAATAGAGACAGATTTGCCCACATCAAAGAAAATGTACCTGAGAGAGTCTCCCAAGATGGGCTCACAACCATGCTCCAGGAAGGAAAGAATCAGATTTAAAGATCTTCTGAGTCAACAGAGTTCTGTTGGTAGATCACTACAATAGTATTAGTAAGTCAGAAATTTCCTGCTCCCTTGCCTCTGTCCTTTCCTTTTACTTCAAGTCAGAGACCATCAATAATATGACAGAGGAGCATGAGTAGAAGGGCTAGAAGGAGAAAAAGTAAAGAAAGCCCCACTTTCTGATGGCAGGCTTCCTACCAACTCAAAGCCTGAACTGGATGAGAAGTAACAACTATAAGGAGATTGAAAGTTGTCTCCTACACACAGAAATGGACATTTAAATGACTAAAACCAGACTGTATTTGAAACCTGCAGGATCAAAGATTTTACTACTGAAGAAAAATTTAAAAATATATTGTGTGCCTGAGTTTTCGTCCAGGAGCAGGGGATACTTTAACATATATTTAAAGGAATATATAGAGAAAAGAGTTGTTTTGCAATGATATCTCAAGAGCCATATTTATTTTTGATATTTCTATTACAGTTTTAAATGGGGACAAGAAAAAGATCTATCTGACAACTATTAAAAAAAGATCTATCTGACAACTATTAAAAAGCAAAATTCATCAGGAAAATATGAGTTACAAACTTCAAGGCACCCAACAGCATAACTTTAATATATATTAAACTAAAACTAATATAAATTCAAGAAGTAATTGAAATAGATGTATAAGACTTTATATATGCTTTCTATTCCACTCAAAATTTAATGAAATATGCCCCCAAATTGACCCTCTATTAGGCTTTGAAGAATACTTCAACAAATTTCCCAAATCAGAAATCATGCAAGCCAGATTTTCTGGAAACAATACAATTATGCTATTCTAAATATCTGTGGTCATAGAGGAAATCCAAATATAAATTACAAATATTTAGAAATAAATAATGACAGCAGTGTGTGTATGTCTGTGTATTCATATCCTATAAAGTGGTACATGGGTGAAAATTTCTAATATTAAGCATATTTGTTAGGAACCATAAAGAAATGGTTTATGCATTCATTTTAAGAAGGTAGAAAAAAGACAATAAAATATACAAAAAAGTAAAGGTAACAAATTAAGAGAGGAAAAGAATTAACTATATAAAAAACAAAAGTATAAACCAGATCATTAAAACAAAAGTTGATTTTTGGGAAAGTCCAATAAATACAGTCTTTGGTAAGCCTGATCAGAGAAATAAGAGTAAATGCCACAACTTTTGACAAATGCATAATCTCATGCATCTGTCATTACAATGCTATACAGAATAGATTCACCACCCTAAAAATCTTCTGTATTCCACTTATACATATCTCTATCCCCCTGAACTCCTGGCAACCACTGACCACCTTTGTAATATCACATAGAGTGTTTTTACTACCCTAAAATTCTTCTGTGCTCTACTTATTCATTTCTCCCCACCCTGTTGAACAATGACCTATTCATTGTACCCATAGTTTTGCCTTTTCCAGAATGTCATATGATTGATTAGACTCACACAGTCTATAGGTTTTTGGCAAGACTGTCTTCTTTCACTTGGCAGTATACAGTTAAGTTTCTTCCACATTTTTTCGTGGCTTGAGAGCTCATTTCTTTTATGCTAAATACTATTCCATTGTATCTATTAAAGAACTTGGTGCTTCCATGTTTTGCAATTATGAATAAAGCTGTTATAAATATTTCTGTGCAAATTTTTGTGTGAACATAGTTTCAACGCATTTACAAAAATGATTGGAATTGCTGGATTGTATGGTAAGCCTGGGTTTAGCTTTGCAAGAAAGTCCTGTGTCATTTTGTATTCCTGTGAGAGTTTCTGTTGCTCCACATTCTTGCTACCATTTAGTGTTGTCAGTTTTTGGATAGTAACCATTCTAATAGTTGTGTAATGGTATCTTATTGTTCTTTTAATTTGCAATTCCCTGATGACATATGATGTTAAACATCTTTTTATAGGCTTATTTGACATCTGTGTGTGTATGTGTGTATATATATATATATATATATATATATATATATGTATATATTTTGGTGAAGTTGTCTATTCAGATCTTTTGCCCATGTTTTAACTGGGTTGTTTGCTATCTTATTGTTGAGTTTTAAGAGTTCTTTGTACATTTTATATACAAGTTTTTTTTTAAAATCAGATGTGGGTTTTAAAAATATCTTTCCCTATTTTGTGGTTTGTATTTTTATTATTTTAAAAGTATCTTTCAAAGAGCAGAAATTTTTTAAAAATTTATATTTATTTATTTATTTTTGGCTTCATTGGGTTGTGGCTCACAGGCTTTCTCTAGTTGTGGAGAATGGGGGCTACTCTTCATTGCGGTGCACGGGCTTCTCTTTGTGATGGCTTTGCTTTGTTGTGGAGCATGGGCTCTAGGGCTTTGGTAGTTGTGGCATGTGGGCTCAGTAGTTGTGGTGCACAGGCATAGTTGCTCCATGGCATGTGGGATCTTCCTGGACCAGAGCTCAAACCCATGTCCCCTGCACTGGCAGGCAGAGTCTTAACCACTGTGCCACGTGGGAAGTCCCCCAAATTTTTCCTCCTTTAAAAGAAGTCTGACATCAATTTTCTTTCTTGGATTGTGATTTTGGTATTGTTTCTAAAAAGTCATCTTTAAACTCAAGGTAGATTTTCTCCTATGTTATCTTCTAGAAGTTTTATAGATTTGCATTTTACGTTTAGGTCTATGATTCATTTTGAGTTCATTTTTAGAAAGGTGTAAGGTCTGTGTCATATTTTTTCCCTGTAGATGTCTCATTTTTCCAGTACCATTTGTTAAAAAGATCATCATTTTTTCCATTGAACTGATTTTATTCCTTGTCAAAGATCAGTTAGCTATACTTGTGTGGGCCTATTTCTGTGCTTTCTATTCTGTTCCATTGATCTATTTGTCTATTATTTTACCAGTGTCACACTGCTTTAATTACTGTAGCTTTATAGTAAGTTTTGAAGTCACATAGTGTCAGTCTATAGACTTCTTCTTCAATATTATTTTGGCAATTCTGTGTCTTTTTCTTTTTGATATACTATAAACTGCAGAATCAGTTTGTCAACATGTACAAAACAACTTGCTGGGATTTTGTTTGAGATTCCATTGAATCTTTAGATCATATTGGGAAGAACTGATATCTTAACAATATAGAGTTTTCCTTTGCCTCCTGGATCTGTCAGTTACTGATAGAGGAATGTTGAAATCTCCAACTATAATAGTGAATTTGTCTATTTCTCCTTGACATTCTGTCAGTTTTTGCCTCATATATTTTGATGCTCTGTTGTTAGGCACATACACATTAAGTACTATTATGTTTTCTTGGCAAATTGACTCCTTTATCATTATGTAATGACTCTCTTTATCCCTGAAAGTTATCCTTGCTTCTGAAGTCTGTTCATCTGCCATCAATATAGCCACTTCTGCTTCCTTTGATTCATATTAGGATTGTATATCTTTCATCCCTTTACTTTAAAAATTTTTCACAGCACAGTGAATTTTAATGTTCCCCTCTTTGGGGAATGAGAAGTGGCAGAGACCACATCTGGAAACACTCAAAAATTTGTCCGGCACTTTGGTACAGAAAGGATTTCATCCAATTTCTTTCTAGTTTAGGAGACGGAAAGGCAAATAAAGTTAGTAGCTCTAACCACTCTGTTCTGGGGTGAAGTTGAAGGTGGACAGGGAAGTAGTCTGAGACAGATGGGCAGAGCATGGGTGTGAGCTCAAGTTCTTTCCAACAGAGGTAGTTGGTCCTGGGTGGATGCTAAGGAGTCACAGCAGCCTGAGGGTTTGGGCTGAGTAGATGTTGCTGTGGTTGCCTTCTTTTTCCCAGTCGACCAGCTCCCTGCTCCTGAACCACAGATGGATCTCCCTCTGTGCCCCTACAAAAGGCACTGGCCTGGATGATGTTCCCACAGACTCATGAATCAGCCCAGACCATTTCTGGGAGCCTCATTTCCCAACAGTCCTCATGTGTTAACCCCTCTTGGTGTCTTCTGATGTGGAGGCTGAAGTCTCCCTGGAGTCTTCCCTGATGGTGTCAGGGGCAGCCTCAGCAGAGTTGCTGTTTCCTATCATGGCCCTTGTGATATAGACTACATGGGGGTCTTGCCAGACCATAGGGACCAGGGGCCAGAGCTCATATAGCTGATGAGGGCTGGGTAAAAGGGCTTCCTCCTGGTAGTGGTAGGCCTCAGCCAAGACACTGTCTGGTGCCTGTAGTGTCTTCGTCCCCACCAGCTCGAGGACCCTGCTCTCAAAGCCCTGGATCACAATCCCAAGGAGCCACTGCTGCAGCCCATCTGGCTTCACTTTGACCAGAATCGCTTCCAGGGCCAGGCGGGCCCTTCAGAGCTGGGGCACACAAGCAGGTGTGGCCAAGGACTGGCAGGCTGCACACCAGACTCCACAGCCTGGTGCACCCCATGAGAGGCTGCCCATGAGGCCTGGGTGCTGGCTGCTGGATAAGCGCTACAGGGAACTCACCCCAGCCACCACTGGAGTCCCCCTTCATCCTTTTACTTTTAATCTATCTATTTTTTTTTATAATTAAAGTGAGTTTCTTACTGAGCAGTCATGTACTTTTTGATCAACTCTGACAGTTTCTGTCTTTTACCATTTAGACCATTCACATTTAAAGTGATTATTCATACAGTTGGATAGATGTCTACCATATTTTTAACCCTGTTTTATTTGTCACATTTATCCTTTGTTACTCTGTTATCTTCATATTGTTTTCTACTTTTTCTGATTGTAAATCAGTATATGATTCCATTTTCTCTCCTCTCTTAGCATATCGATTACACTTGTTTGTAAATTATTTTATTGTTTGCTCTAGATTCTGCAATACTCATTTACAATTAACCTAATCCTACTTTTGAATACACTATGTCACTTCACAAGTACTGCAGGGATCTTCTAACAGAGTGTGTCCAATTTCTCTCTCTCATGCCTTCTAACTCTGCTGTCCTTCATTTCATTTATTCATAAGCAATAATTATCCAATACATTGTTGCTACTATTACTTTGAACAGCTCTCTTTTAGAGCAACTAAGAATAAGGAAAATACAATACTTTATTTTACCTTCATTTATTCCTGCTCTAATGCTCTTCCTTCCTTTATGTAGACTTTCTTATCTGTATCATTTTCCATCTCTCTGAAGAACTTCTTTTAACATTTTCTGCAAGTCTACTGGCAACCAATTCCCTCAATTTTTGTCTGAGAAAGTCTTTAGTTTTTCTTCATGTTTGAAGGATAATTTCACTGGATATAGAACTCTAGGTTGATGATTATTTTTTTCTTTCAATGCTTTAAATATTTCCTTCACTCTCACTTGCATGGTTCTGAACAGAAGTCTGATGTAATCCTTATGCTTTTTCTCCTGTGAGTAAAGACTTTTTTCCTTCTGCCTTTTTTTTTCAAAAGTTTCTCTTTTTTGTTAGTTTTCTGCAGTTTGAATATAATATGCATAGATGCAGTCTTATTACATTCTCTCCTTGGTGTTCTCTGGCCCTTGATCTGAGGTTTGATGTCTGTCACTAATTTTGTAAAATTCTCAGTCATTGTTGCTTCAAATATTTCTTACGTTCTTTTCTTTCTTTACATTCTGGTATTCCTATTACATGTGTCTTACAACTCTTATAATTGTCCCACAATTCTTAGATACCTGTTCCTTTTCTCTGGTCTGTTTTCTCTTTGCTTTCAGCTTGTGATATTTATATTCACATATCTTCATATATTATAGCACTGATCCTTTCCTCAGCTGTTTCTACTGATGAGCCATCAAAGACATTCCTCATTTCTGTTACAGACTTATTTCTAGCATTTAGTTTTGATTCTTTCTGTCTCTCTGCTTACATTATCCATCTGTTCTTGTATGTTTTTTACTTTTCCATTAGAGCTCTTAGTATACTAATTATAGTTATTTAAAATTCTAGTCATTTCTGAGTCTAGTTCTGGTGCTTGCTCTGTCTCTTGAGACTGTAGGTTTTTTTGTTGTGTTGTTTGTCTTTTTAACCTTTTATCATATCTCATAATTTTTATTGAAAGCTGGACATGATGTATTGAACAGAAACACTAGAGTGAACAGACCTTTACTTTCAGGTTTTATACTTATTTGGCTAGGAGTTAGGTTGCATTTACTGTTTGCTGTATCTGTAGGTTTCAGAGGTTAACATTTCCTTTACTGACCTTGTTTTTGCATCCTTTGCTGGCCCTTGGTCTTTCTTAGAGTCTCTTTCTTAAGTAAAATCTGAGCATTACAATTCTTTCAGCTATAATCCCCTGTTATTATGAAGGAGTTCTATTGATGTGGCAGTAAGTGTGAAGGGGAAGTGTTCTATGACTCTGTTACTGGGTCTCTGTCTTTTTGTGGGTCTGTGCCCTGGCCTGTGAACCTTACAACTACTTGTTAACTTTTCTCTCCTTCAGTGAGACAGGAAGACACTGGAGTTGTACGTTTCCCTTCTCCAGTATGAAAAGTAGAAGGAAATGGAGCTGGACTTTTCCCTCATCGCGTATTGGCTAGGGTCTGGTAAAATTATTTCTCTGGAAGGAAGGAGTTTGTTAAGGAGAACAGAATGCTTTGGGCATATTTCAAAATAGTTACTTTTCCCCTTCCTCTGCCAGAAGCAGCAGGGGATTTTTCTCTGATCTTCACTGTGAGAAGCTGGTGAGGCTCAAGAGGGTAAAACTCACAAAAGTGTGGGGATCCTCCTACTCCTGGGCTTCCAGGAGCCTTTTTTTTCCTTCTTTATCTCTAAGCTGGTCCAGGCTCAGTCTCCAGCAATTGGTCGACTACCACTTATGTGTTTCTACCAGTTCCTAGGCCCTGTGACTTCTGTTCGCAATAAGCAGTGATTCACTGTATTTATCTCTCTCTCCAGTTTTGGGGGCAGCGGTTTGCTCTGTTGTCTCAATTCTCTGATGGATCTAAGAAGAGTTGTTGATTTTTAGTTTGTTCAGCTTTTTTGTTATGAGGACAGGAGTGATGGTCTCCAAAATTTTCACATGTTAGACCCCGATGGTCTTACCAATGAACTCAACTAAACTTAAAAAACAGATACAAAGGCGTAAAAACTATTAAAGATCTTTAAAAAAAAATGCAACGTTTTCAACATAAGGTACAAGTCTTATACAAACCTTATACAAATACCAAAGTTAGTACAAAAATTGAAAATTGTAGGTCCACCTCTCTTTTGAATGTAGAGGCAAACATCCTAAATAAAATATTTAAAGGTGATCCAACAGATTTTTTTTGGACATGTGGCATGAGGGATCTTAATTCACTGACCAGGGATCAAACCTGTGCCCCTTGCAGTGGAAGCACTGAGTCTTAACCACTGGACCACCAGGGAAGTTTCCAACAGATTTTTTATAATTTCCTTTCTTTTAAAAAACGTTTTCGGAGAAGCATCTTAGTTTTTCTGATAGCTTCGTTACCACAAAATGAAGTTTTTTGTTTTCAATTTGCTGAACCATTTATGGAGGAGAGTGTTAGGCCCCAAACAGATATTCTATATATGTTTTCAGTGAATGGATGAATATAACATGCAAAGCTTTCTAAGGGGAGTTGTGAGAAGCACATAATGAAAGGGCAAGGTCACTGTCCTTCAGGAGCTCACAGTCTCGTGGGGAGTCAGCCATAAACGTAACAGACTAACCCAAATCGGATTGTGATAATTGCCGCTATAGAGAAACAATCACACTTCTATAAGTGTGTGTGGGAAAGAGAGATTAATTCTAAAAGGCAGTGTTTATTTAGATCATGGTTTAAGAAATAGAGGGAAATGAAGCTTTCTGACTAAACTTAATTTCACAATTACCAAGAATCATAGAATTAGATTTGCACCGTGCTCTAACAGAAGCTTAGTTTTATTGCCAATTAGATCATAGAACCGTTTTAAAATGCTTATTCTGGATTCCAAAAACTTGATTGTAGACCCTGAGTTTTTCAAAACTTTATCACTCTAAAGGTAGTATCCTGTCACTTTTATGGCAAACAGAAAATATCCTTGGTATTTTGTCTCAATGTGCATGACTTAAAAACTCGAGCCCCTCAATGTCTCATTCACTGTTTCTGGAGATCCTCAGGAAAATTTCATATGAACACTTAGATAGTCCTTTCTGGATCTTTTGCCCTAGCCTTCCTTCTTACTGTGTGGTCCATGGCTCTAGAAGCCTTGTACATAAGTGTCTCACCTTGTCACGGCTGCTAGAGCCTCCTGAACCCTCAGCAGTGTTGCCTCTCACTTCTCTCCTACAACAAAGTTGTTTGATTCATATAGAAGGGAAAAGGGCTGTCCCCCACACTGCATGGCCCTTTGTGAAATGGGCACTGGTGTGGCTTGTGCTTCCATGTCCCTGAATCACACACACACACACACACCCCTTCCATTCTTTTTAACCTCTGCATGAACCTAAGGAGTTAAGAAAGGAGACGGTCTTCCAAGAAATACTCTTTTTTTCTTTTCCTATTCCCCATGAGCTTTCTCATTACTCTCTCTTTCAGGCAAACACTCTCCTCTCCCAAACAAGGCAAAAACAAAACAAAGCAAAACAAAACAAAACTCTTCCAAATCCTGTAGGCTTTCTTTTTTTTTCTTTCTTTTTTTTTTTTTTTTGCAGCACGCAGGCCTCTCACTGCTGTGGCCTCTCCCGTTGCGGAGCACAGGCTCCGGATGCGCAGGCTTAGCAGCCATGGCTCACGGGCCCAGCAGCTCTGCGGCATGTGGGATCTTCCCGGACTGGGGCATGAACCCGTGTCCCCTGCATCGGCAGACGGACTCTCAACCACTGCGCCACCAGGGAAGCCCGGCTTTTTCTTTTTTTTTTTAACATCTTTATTGGAGAATAATTGTTTTACAATGGTGTGTTAGTTTCTGCTTTATAACCAAGTGAATGAGCTATACATATACATATATCCCCATATCTACTCCCTCTTGTGTCTCCCTCCCACCTCCCTATCCCACCCCTCTAGGTGGTCACAAAGCACCGACCTGATCTCCCTGTGCTATGTGACTGCTTCCCACTAGCTATCTATTTTATATATGGTAGTGTATATATGTCCATGCCACTCTCTCACTTCATCCCAGCTTATCCTTCCTCCTCCCTGTGTCCTCAAGTCCATTCTCTATGTCTGCGTCTTTATTCCTGTACTGCCCCTAATCCTTCAGAACATTATTACTATTTCTTTTTAGATTCCATGTATAAGTGTTAGCATACGGTGTTTGTTTTTCTCTTTCTGACTTACTTCACTCTATATGACAGACTCTAGGTCTATCCACCTCACTACAAATAACTCAATTTCATTTCTTTTTATGGCTGAGTAATATTGCATTGTATATATGTGCCACCTCTTCTTTACCCATTCATCTGCTGATGGACACTTAGATTGCTTCCATGTCCTGGCTATTGTAAATAGTGCTGCAATGAACATTGTGGTACATGACTCTATTTTTTTTTTTTTTTTTTTTGTGGTACGTGGGCCTCTCACTGTTGTGGCCTCTCCTGTTGTGGAGCACAGGCTCCGGACATGCAGGCTCAGAGGCCATGGCTCACGGGCCCTGCCGCTCCACAGCATGTGGGATCTTCCCAGACCAGGGCACAAACCCATGTCCCCTGAATCTGCAGGCGGACTCTCAACCACTGTGTCACCAGGGAAGCCCACATGACTCTTTCTGAATTATGGTTTTCTCAGGGTATATGCCCAGTAGTGGGATTGCTGGGTCGTATGGTAGTTCTATTTTTAGATTTTTAAGGAACCTCCATAATGTTCTCCATAGTGGCTGTATCAACTTCCATTCCTACCAACAGTACAAGAGGGTTCCCTTTTCTCCACACCCACTTCAGAATTTATTGTTTGTAGATTTTTTGATGATGGCCATTCTGACCAGTGTGAGGTGATACCTCATTGTAGTTTTGATGTACATTTCTCTAATGATTATTGATGTTAGACATTCTTTCATGTGTTTGTTGGCAATCTGTATATCTTCATTGGAGAAATGTCTATGTAGGTCTTCTGCCCATTTTTGGATTGGGTTGTTTGATTTTTTTGATATTGAGCCGCATGAGATGCTTGTATATTGTGGAAATTAATCCTTTGTCAGTTGCTTCATTTGCTACTATTTTCTCCTATTCTGAGGGTTGTGTTTTCATCTTGTTTATAGTTTCCTTTGCCGTGCAAAAGCTTTTAAGTTTCATTAGGTCTCATTTGTTTATTTTTATTTCCATTTCTCTAGGAGGTGGGTCAAAAAGGATCTTGTTGTGATTTATGTCATAGAGTGTTCTGCCTATGTTTTCCTCTGAGAGTTTTATAGTGTCTGGCCTTATATTTAAGTCTTTAATCCATTTTGAGTATATTTTTGTATATGGAAGTGTTCTAATTTTATTCTTTTACATGTAGCAGTCCAGTTTTCCCAGCACCACTTATTGAAGAGGCTGTCTTTTCTCCATTGTATATTCTTGCCGCATTTATCAAAGATAAGTTCTCCATATGTGCGTGAGTTTATCTCTGGGCTTTTTATCCTGTTCCATTGATCTATATTTCTGTTTTTGTGCCAGTACCATACTGTCTTGGTTACTGTAACTTTGTAGTATAGTCTGAAGTCTGGGAGCCTGATTCCTCCAGCTCCATTTTTCCTTCTCAAGATTGTTTTGACTATTTAGGGTCTTTTGTGGTTCCATATAAATTGTGGAATTTTTTTGTTCTAGTTCTGTGAAAAATGCCAGTGGTAGTTTGATAAGTATTGCATTGAATCTGTAGATTGCTGTAGTATAGTCATTTTCACAATGTTGATTCTTCCAGTCCAAGAACATGGTATATCTCTCCATCTGTACCATCTTTAATTTCTTTCATCAGTGTCTTATAGTTTTCTGCATACAGGTCTTTTGTCTCCTTAGGTAGGTTTATTCCTAGGTATTTTATTCTTTTTGTTGCAATGGTAAATGAGAGTGTTCCTTAATTTCTCTTTCAAATTTTTCATCATTAGTGTATAGGAATGCAAGAGATTTCTGTGCATTAATTTTGTATCCTGCTACTTTACCAAATTCATTAATTAGCTCTAGTAGTTTTCTGGTGACATCTTTAGGATTCTCTATGTATAGTATCATGTCATCTGCAAACAGTGACAGCTTTACTTCTTCTTTTCCAATTTGGAGTCCTTTTATTTCTTTTTCTTCCCTGATTGTTGTGGCTAAAACTTCCAAAACTATGTTGAGTAATAGTGGTGAGAATGGGCAACCTCGTCTTGTTTCTGATCTTAGTGGAAATGTTTTCAATTTTCACCATTGTGAACGATATTGGCTGTGGGTTCATCATATATGGCCTTTTTCATGTTGAGGTAAGTTCCCTCTATGGCTACTTTCTGGAGGGTTTTTATCATAAATCGGTGTTGAATTTTGTTGAAAGCTTTTTCTGCATCTATTGAGATGATCATATGGTTTTGCTCCTTCAGTTTGTTAATATGGTGTATCACATTGATTGATTTGCGTATATTGAAGAATCCTTGCATTCCTGGAATAAACCCCACTTGATCATGGTGTATGATCCTTTTAATGTGCTGTTGAATTCTGTTTGCTAGTATTTAGTTGAGAATTTTTGCATCTATGTTCATCAGTGATATTGGCCTGTAGTTTTCTTTCTTTGTGACATCTTTGTCTGGCTTTGGTATCAGGGTGATGTTGGCCTCATAAATGAGTTTGGGAGTGTTCCTCTCTGTGCTATATTTTGGAAGCGTTTGAGAGGATAGGTGTTAGCTCTTCTCTAAATGTTTGATAGAATTTGCCTGTGAATCCAACTGGTCCTGGGCTTTTTCTTGTTGGAAGATTTTTAATCACAGTCTCAATTTCAGTGCTTGTGGTTGGTCTGTTTATATTATCTATTTCTTCCTGGTTCAGTCTCAGAAGGTTGTGTTTTGCTAAGAATTTGTCCATTTTTTCCAGGTTGTGCATTTTATTGGCATATTGTTGCTTGTAGTAATCTCTCATGATCCTTTGTATTTCTGCAGTGTCAGTTGTTACTTCTCCTTTTTCATTTCTAATTCTATTGATTTGAGTCTTCTCCCTTTTTTTCTTGATGAGTCTGACTAATGGCTTATCAATTTTATTTATCTTCTCAAAGAACCAGCTTTTAGTTTTATTGACCTTTGCTATCATTTCCTTCATTTCTTTTTCATTTATTTTTGATCTGATCTGATCTTTATGATTTCTTTCCTTCTGTTAACTATGGGGTTTCTTGTTCTTCTTTCTCTAATTGCTTTAGGTGTAAGGTTAGTTTGTTTATTTGAGTTGTTTCTTATTTCTTGATTTAAGATTGTGTTGTGATAAACTTCCCTCTTAGTACTACTTTTTTGCATCCCATAGGTTTTGGGTCATTGTGTCTTCATTGTCATTTGTTTCTATGTATTTTTTGATTTTCTCTTTGATTTCTTCAGTGATTTCTTGATTATTAAATCATGTATTGTTTAGCTTCCATGTTTTTGTAATTTTTACAGATTTTTTTCCTGTAATTGATATCTAGTCTCATAGCATTGTCATCAGAAAAGATATTTGATATTATTTCAATTTCCTTAAATTTACAAAGGCTTGATTTGTGACCCAAGATATGATCTATCCTGGAGAATGTTCCATAAGCAGTTGAGAAGAGTATTCTGTCGTTTTTGGATGGAATGTCCTATAAATATCAATTAAGTCTATCTTGTTTAATGTATCATTTAAAGTTTGTGTTTCCTTATTTATTTTCATTTTGTAAGATCTGTCCATTGCTGAAAGCATGGTGTTAAACTCCTCTACTATGATTGTGTTACTGTCAATTTGCCCTTTTATGTTTGTTAGCATTTGCCTTATATATTGTGGTGCTCCTCTGTTGTGTGCATAAATATTTACAATTGTTTTATATTCTTCTTGTATTGATCCCTTCATCATTATGTAGTGTCCTTCTTTGTTTCTTGTAATAGTCTTTATTTTAAAGTCTATTTTGTCTGATATAAGAATTGCCACTCCAGCTATCTTTTGATTTCCATTTGCATGGAATATGTTTTTCCATCCCCTCTCTTTCAGTCTGTATGTGTTCCTAGGTCTGGAGTGGGTTTCTTGTACACAGAATATATACAGGTCTTGTTTTTGTATCCATTCAGCCAGTCTATGCATTTTTGTTGGAGCATTTAATCCACTTACATTTAAGGTAATTATCAATATGTATATTCCTATTATAATTTTCATAATTGTTTTGGGTTTGTTTTTGTAGGCCTTTTCCTTCTCTTGTGTTTCCTGCCTAGAGAAGTTCCTTTAGTATTTTCTGTAAAGCTGGTTTTGTTGTTTTGAATTCTCTTAGCTTTTGCTTGTCTGTAAAGGTTTTAATTTCTCTGTCGAAACTGAATGAGATCCTTGCTGTGTAGATTAAACTTGGTTGTAGTTTCTTCCCTTTCATCACTTTAAATATGTCCTGCCACTCCCTTTTAGCTTGCAGAGTTTCTGCTGAAAGTTCAGCTGTTAACTGTATGGGGATTCCCTTGTATGTTATTTGTTGTTTGTCCCTTGGAGTTTTTAACATTTTTTTCTTTGTTTTTAATTTTTGATATTTTGTTTAATATGTGTCTTGGTGTGTTTCTCCTTGGATTTATCCTGTATGGGACTCTCTGTGCTCCCTGGACTTGGTTAACTATTTCTTTTTCCCATATTAGGGAAGTTTTCTACTATAATCTCTTCAAATATTTTCTCACTCCCTTTCTTTTTCTCTTCTTCTTCTGAGACCCTTATAATTCAAATGTTGGTGCATTTAATGTTGTTCCAGAAGTCTCTGAGACTGTCCTCAATTCTTTTTATTTTTTCTTCTTTATTCCACTCTGAGTTAGTTATTTTCACTATTTTAGTTTCCAGATCACTTATCCATTCTTCTGCTTCAGTTATTCCACTATTGATTCCTTCTAGAGAACTTTATATTTCATTTATTGTGTTGTTCATCTTTGTTTGTTTGCTCTTTAGTTCTTCTAGGTCCTTGTTAAACGTTTCTTGTGTTTTCTCCATTCTATTTCCAAGGTTTTGGATCATCTTTACTAACATTACTCTGAATTATTTTTCAGGCAGACTGCCTTTTTCCTCTTCATTTGTTTGATCTTGTGTGTTTTTACCTTTCTCCTTCACCTGCTGTGTGTTTCTTTGTCATCTCATTTTACTTAATTTACTGTGTTTTGGGTATCCTTTTTGCAGGCTGCATATTTGTAGTTCCCACTGTTTTTGGTGTCTGCCCCCAGTGGCTAAGGTTGGTTCAGTGTGTTGGGTAGGCTTCCTGGTTCCTGTGTTCTGGTGGATGGGGCTGGATCTTGTCTTTCTGGTGGACAGGACTGCATCTGGTGGTGTGTTTTGGGGTATCTCTGACCTTATTATGATTTTAGTCAGCCTCTCTACTAATGGGTGGCATTGTGTTCCTGTCTTGTTAGTTGTTTGGCATAGCATATCCAGCTCTGTAGCTTGCTGGTTGCTGAGTGGAGCTGGGTCTTAGTGTTGAGATAGAGATCTCTAGGAGAGCTTTTGCCATTTGATATTACCTGGAGCCAGGAGGTCTCTGGTGGACCAATGTCCTGAACTTGGTTCTCCCATCTCAGAGGCACAGGCCTGACACTCGGCTGGAGCACCAAGACCCTGTCAAACACACAGCTCAGAAGAAAATGGAGAAAAAAGGAAAGAAAGAAAAAAAAGTAAAGTTATTAAAATAATTATTAAAAATTAAAAAAATTAAAAAGTAGTTAAAAAAGAAAAAAAGAAAGAAAGAAGAGAGCAACCAAAAGAAAAAACAAATCCACCAATGATAACAAGCACTAAAAACTATACAAAAGGAAAGCAAAAAAACAAAAACAAAAAAAAAACCAGACAGACAGAACACTAGGACAAATGGTAAAAGCAAAGCTATACAGACAAAATCACACAAAGAAGCATACACATACACACTCACAAAAAGAGCAAAAGGAAAAAATATATATATATATCGTTGCTCCCAAAGTACACTGCCTCAATTTGGGATGATTCGTTGTCTATTCAGGTATTCCACAGATTCAGGGTACATCAAGTTGATTGTGGGGATTTAATCTGCTGCTTCTGAGGCTGCTGGGAGAAATTTCCCATTCTCTTTGTTCGCACAGCTCCTGCGGTTCACCTTTGGATTTGGACCCTCCTCTGCTTGTAGGTCACCTGAGGGCATCAGTTACTGCTCAGACAGGACGAGGTTAAAGGAGCATCTGATTTGGGGGCTCTGGCTCACTCAGGCCAGGGGGGAGGGAGGGGTATGGATGCGGGGTGAGCCTGTGGCAGCAGAGACCAGCATGATGTTGCAGCAGCCTGAGGCACACTGTGTGTTCTCCTGGGGAAGTTGTCCCTGGATTACGGGACCCTGGCAGTGGCGGGCTGCACAGGCTCCCAGAAGGACAGGTGTGGATAGTGACGTGTGCTTGCACACAGGCTTTTTGGTGGCTGCAGCAGCAGCCTTAGCATCCCATGCCCATCTCTGGGGTCCGCACTCATAGCTGCGGCTCGTGCCCATTTCTAGAGCTCATTTAGGCAGTGCTCTGAATCCCCTCTCCTTGCACCCCAAAACAATGGTCTCTTGCCTTTTAGGCAGGTCCAGACCTTTTCCCAGACTCCCTCCTGGCTAACTGTGGTGCACTAGCACCCTTTAGGCTGTGTTCATGCAACCAACCCCAGTCCTCTCCCTGGGATCTGACTTCCAAAGCCAGAGCCTCAGCTCCCAGCCCTGCCCGCCCCGGCGGGTGAGCAGACAAGCCTCTCAGGCTGGTGAGTGCTGGTTGTCACCGATCTTCTGTGTGGGAATCTCTCTGCTTTTCCCTCCACAACCCTGTTGCTGCGCTCTCCTCCATGGCTCTGAAACTTTCCCCCTCTGCCACCTGCAGTCTCCGCCCGCAAAGGGGCTTCCTAGTGTGTGGAAACCTTTCTTCCTTCACAGCTCCCTCCCAGAGGTGCAGGTCCCTTCCCTATTTTTTGTCTCTGTTTATTCTTTTTTTCTTTTGCCCTACCCAGGTACGTGGGGAGTTTCTTGCCTTTTGGGATGTCTGAGGTCTTCTGCCAGTGTTCAGTATGTGTTCTATAAGAGTTGTTCCACATGTAGATGTATTTCTGATGTATTTGTGGGGAGGAAGGTGATCTCCACGTCTTACTCCTTCTCCATCTTGAAGGTCTCCTCCCTCATTGTAGTTTTGATTTACATTTCTCTAATGCAAATCCTGGAAGCTTAACTCATCAGTTTCTGAGACATGTCTGATCACTTCTAGCTCCCAGTGTCAGATACGAATCGCCATTCACAGATTCAGGAAGACAAGAAAAACCTTCTTTTTTTTTTTGATATTCAGGTCCTTCCTGCAAGGTGATTCTCTGGGGTTTCTTGCTGTGTTTCAGATATGGGACTCTGTCTCGAGGGCTTCCAGAATCCCAATGTCCAGACAGACCACTCTTCTCTGGAGACTTGCTGCTTCCTCAGACTACTGTCAAGGAGACGCACACAGCACCTCTTGCCTTCTTACACCTTCAGATCTTTCTCTCCTTTCCCTCCATTCCAAACTCAGTCCAGTGGATTCTCCTTCTAGTTTTGTGTATGTGTGTGTGTGTGTGTGTGTGTGTGTGTGTATAAGGGGCTGTCCCTCTCCCACACCTATATTTTTTTCCAAGTTCCTCTGATTCTAGAAAGAAGCTACTTTGTGTTTTTTCTTCTACCTCTCCAAAAGGCATGTGATTTTCTAAAGGCTTGGGCACTAGAGAACTAAGGCATTGTCTGGTTTCAGTCCTTCAACATTCCTCCTCTGAGGCAACGTTCGACAGAGAAGACTGTGCTCTCAAGGAGAAGAAGGGAAAAGGCAGAATATGGGGATAATCTCATCCTCAAAATTACCTCAAATATTATCCAGCTACATGAGCTTCAACTTCAGCCTAGATCTTTCACTACATTTCAAAATTGTAAAGACCTTTAGAGATGGCCTTCTTCTATTCTTGATGAAGAGAAGGAGACTCAGAAAAAAGGTGGTTTAAAGGTATAACTCTAGTTACCCATTACTGTGTAACAAACCATCTCAAAATTTAGAGGCTTAAAACAATTACAATGTTAATTATTATCATCATTTTTATATCTAATGGTCCTGGGGTTGGCTGAGCTCAGTGAGGCAGTTGTCACATGGTCTCTGCATGGTTGAATCAGACAGTGGTGATCTGGACACCTGAAGACTTGTTCCTCTACATGTCCAGGGGTTGATGCTGCCTGGTGGCCTTGTAGTGGGGCCTGAACAGTTACAGCTCTTCCAGCTTCTTTCTCTAACTCTATGTAGTCTTTTCACCTGATCTCTCCAACATAATATTTTAATTTGTGGCTTGGAGTTTCAAAGGTACATGTTGAAAAAGAGAGATAAGGCTGCATCTCCTTTCCTGAGCTAGCCTCTGAAAGTAAGTCGCTAAGACCAAGACCAGCTCTTCCTATATTCAATGGTGAAGAATTAGACTTCACCTGTTGATGTGAGGGTCAAGTAATTTTCAGACATGTTTTAAAACCATCACAGTTGTATATCTTCTTCCACGATGTTTATCAATTCCATTTATTTTTTTAAAATTAAAAAAATATTTTTAATTTTTTTAATGACATATAGTTCACTTACAATGTTGAGTTAGTTTCAGGTGCACATCAAAGTGATTCAGTTATATATATATATGTGATATATATATATATATATATGTATACACATATATATTCTTTTAAAATTCTTTTCCATTATAGGTTATTACAAGATACTGAGTATAGTTTCCTGTGCTATACAGTAGGTCCTTGTTGGTTATCTATTTGACATACAGTAGTGTGTATCTGTTAATCCCAAACACCTAATTTATCTTCTTTCCCCTTTGGTAACCATAAGTTTGTTTTCTATGTCTGTGAGTCTATTTCTGTTTTGTATGTAAGTTCATTTGTATCAATTTTTTTTAAGATTCTATATATAAATGGTATTACTTTTTACCATCTCAAAGCATATATAGCTTTGGGTCTCTAGCCTATTTATATTTCTTTAATATGTGTGATGGTTAATTGTATGTGTAAACTTGACTAGGTTATCTGGTACCCAGATATTTGGTTGACCATTATTTCTTGATGTGTCTGTGAGGGTATCTCTGGAAGAGCTTAGCATCATACTGAGTGAAGAAGATACCTCCTCCCATGTGGATGGGCATCATCCAATCTATTGAGAGCCTGAAGAAAGCAAAAAGGCAGAGAGAATGAGAATTAGCTTTCCTTAGTTTTGGACTGGAACATACACCATCAATTCTCATGGGTCTCAGGCCTTCAGGCTCAGACTGGAGTGACACCACTGGCTTTCCTGGGTCTCCAGATTGCAGATAACAGTGTGTGGGACTTCTCAGCCTCCATAATTAATGAGCCAATTACTTATAATATTTCTGTCTCTTTCTCTCTCTCTCCATATATATATATATATATATATATATATATATGTAGATATATATGTAGATATATGTATATATATACTATATACATATGTAGATATATATGTAGATGTATATATGTGGATATATATGTAGATATATGTATATATATATACACACACACACATATATACATACATACATACATACATATTTATTTATTTATTTATTCTCTTTCTCTGGAGAACCCTGTCATATATTTTTCAGACTGGAAATTTTCTCTTCACTCTTATAGTCAAATGTCTCATTGGCTTCTTTATTACTTAACATATCAAGTTCAGCCAGCTCCTCTCATTTTCTTGTCTTTTCCACCTCCCTGCCATTTTCTCCAGCTCTAGCTAACCTTATACATTAGAGCTAAAATTATTTTCCAGACTCTTAGAAAATTTCATTTATTCATTTTTAGATTATTTTTAAAGATATATTATTACATTTCACATTACTATAGGAAGTGATTTTTGTAGTTTGAATAAAGCACAATAATTATCCAGGGACACTGAGGGTCTGACCTAGGAGAGTCAGACTTCTGGTAAGATTCTAATCTCTGTCTTCCTTGTATGAGAGTGAGATATTGGATACCAAAGGGAATCTTGGGAGAGAGACAGCTAGGAGCCAACTGCAGATTCTCTAGAAGTGAAAAGGGACCCAGCGAAGTGTTACAACCCTCTTTTTCCTTAACCACGTTGAATATGGCTAATCAGTCTTAGCCCTGCACCTGGAAGCAGCCTCAACACACTGCCCTATGAGATACTACAAATAAATTTATCCAGATTGATGTACAAGATAAAAATCTTTTGCCCTCTTGGATCCATAATCTAGAAAGAAAGAGGTGAAATGAAGTTAATGTTAAGAAGACTGTGGGTGTGGATTTTGCTCCCAAAACTTACTGATGACAGAAGACATATTTATAATAACGTGTAATGGTGGTTTTCTGACTAGCATGAGTCAGTCCTGCCAAAGGGTCCATCCAAGAAGATATAGTCAACAATCACTAGTGTTGACTATGATATGTGACACCTTCAAATTACCGTATCTGCATCCTCCAAGAGATTAATCACTTTGGGTACACATGGGGACATAGCTTTCTGTTGTTCATTGGTTTACTGAGGCCTATACAAGTTGTCATCATAAATGACACAGAAATCTTCTGGCAGCAAATAAATTGATGTCATTGTGGTAAATATGATTCTGTCCTCAAGACACTTCCTTTCCAGACTCCCTTGACTTCTCAGATTTCTTTTACTTCTCCACATCCGTACCTCTGGGTAGAATTTAGCACACTGAAGAGGTACAAAATCAATGATGATGATGTGACACAATGATTTTTAATTCTACATGCTTCAATATACTGCAGAAAAGTCAAAAGAGAAATTCAGAAATGTTTTACAAGGCATATTGCATGTGTTATTCTGGGTGCATATATAGTCCTGCTGCTGCAGACAACTGCTTAGTTGTTCATTTTATTAAAAAAAATTCACAAACAAAACTAGAGTCTCTTAAGAGCCAAAACTGAACCACATTTTGATTTAAATATTTAGAAAATCAAAAAGAATATTTTGCCAAGCTTGTGATTATTTCTAATTGCCTTAGAGAACTAGTGTTCTGGGGAGGGGTTTGATAAGAAACAAAGCAAAGAGAATTGATTTTCTACGCTATTAAATTGGATACCAGTGCCACACTCAATACAGGACCATTCTGTGTCATGCCAGCTCCTCCTACAGAGGGCACAGCAGAAGAGAAGAAATGCCTGGGCAACTTTGTGGGCCAATCCCTGTGGAAGGGCTCAGGAACACATGGTATCTGGGCATGCACATTTATCAAATGATTTACACAATTTTTTTCTTAGCCTATATTACAGACATGACACAATTACTAGATTTATTAATTCCTTGTTTCAGGGACTAGAGATTTCCCCATGTGGTGGACTAATACATGTTGCATTAGCTCTGAAATCTGGGGCTCTACACCCACCAACTTCAAGAGGTTAACAGAAACACAACAATACAACTTTCCCTTTGTCTCAATACAAGTCCCCTCCCTCCCTCCTTCCTTCTCCACATCTTTCTCTTTCTCTTGCTCTCTTAAGTACTCAACAGGCTTTTCTCACCAAGGAAAGCAAGAAAGTGTTTGACTGACAATCTCATTTTGTCTCCACTTGTATTTCACCTTCCATCTTCACATTTCTCATTGAAACCAGGATGAGTGGGGGGAGATGTATGGGCTATCTATTTTCCTCTCAGTGTTGCAAGTCTTTGGAGAAGCACAAATAACCATTCAAGTTGTCAATAATTCTATCAAGATCTAGGAACAGGGCTCACAGGAGCACAACAGCATATGGTTCTTACATTAGACCTGGGGTCTGGGGGCCACATCATCTTTTGGTGGGGCTAAGAGAACAGAGAATAAGATGGTCATATGCCTACTGGGATCATTGTCCTCTCATCACACCTACTCAAATAAATGCCTTCTGCCATCATGATTCTTGTTGCCTGAGATCTCTCTGTTGGCAGCACTGTTCTGTTGCTACCTCCCACTTTGTTTTGTTCTTGCTCTTCAACCCTTGTGCCCTAGGTTCTTGCCCCTAAAGCAAATGTCTAAGGCAGGTGTTTCAACATCTTAGGGAAAGCTCTCAGTCTCAGTTATTAGTAAGGTTGCCTATGGAAGCAGGCCAAGTTTTTAAAAAACAATGAAGCAAGTTTTGTCATATAGATGGTAATGGACACAGAGCCTCAACATCAGAGAGACAATGTCATAATCGTCATGAACTGGTTACTCATGTCCTGACTAAAAGGGACAGCCATAATCCTAGCCAATCTGTTACCATATAAGAATATGTGCCCTAATTTGACAGATCATTTTTTTTCAAAAGAAGCCAGATATACAGATTTCCATGTAAACTCTTCCTATTTATGAACATTGGCATCTAATTCACATTTTTAAAAAAGTGTAGTACAAGGCAAACAAAACCCATTCATAGGTGTGATTAGCTCCATGGGCTGGTAGAGTGACACTACTTGTTTAGGACTCTATTCCCCAGTTGATATGCAAGGAAATGCCAGAAAATCTTGTCCAGAAGTTCAGACTTTTTGAATAGCTTTTCTTTTTCTCAATCCACTTTTGCCAAAATACTTTTACCCTCTTATACGTCTCCTCATCTGTTCAATGTCAATTCACCAAATGTTTAATTGAGTATCTCTGATAAGTGAGATACCATACAGGACACAGTAAGAAATGCAAAGATGTTATTGAGAATGGATTAGACTGCTACAAAATTGACTCAAGTTCATGGTGGCTTAAACAATGGGGGTATTTATTTCTCATGTCATGCTCAGGAGTAAATAGATCAGAGGTGGTATGATATCTCCACAATGTCAGCAACCCAGAATCCATCTGTACTCTGGCTCTGTTATCCCTGAGGTGTTGACCTTGACTGCATGGCCCAAGATGGTTCATTATCTACTCTAGTCAAGTAACTCCAAGGTCACTGTGGCAAAAGAAAATAAATGGAGAAGACACATTGGGTTTTAATTGGTTCTTTCTGGAAGTGACATAACTCATGCTTCAATCACATTCTATTCATAAGAGAGAATCACTTGGTTCCAACTTATTGGCATGGGAGGACCACAAATACAATTGGTGATTACTAATATTCTTTGCTACACCACCATATTCATATGCCATCTGGCAGGAATATGAATTGGCAAAGGTAGGGAATGCCCAGAAAGTACATAACCAGCTCTCCTATTCCATTGTATGAATCTTTATCACATGGTTACTCTTAGCTACAAAGCCAGTTGGCTGAGAAATATAGTTTTAATTCTGGGTGGCCATGTGCCTAGCTAAAACTTAAGGTTCTATTGGGATAGAAGGAGAAAATAGATATTGGAAGGCAAGTAGAACATTTTGCTATAATGAGCTGGATATGGTCTTTGCTCCAAAGAAACTTATTGTTTTGTGGAAAAGATAGTTGTGTACATAAGTGATTATATTGAGGTTAATTGTGTTCTTCTTTAAAAGACCAGATCTCCTATTTTATGGGGAGAAGTAATCCACTAATGATGACTTAAAGGATCAAACAAGTACAGTGAGTTAGAGGAAAATGTATTCTTCAGAATACGCTGGGGTCCTAAGGAAAGTCCACCACTCCAATCAGGGGAGCTTCAAGGCTGAGGAGACAGAACTATGTTTCCCACAAGAAGGAAGTGGGAAGTGTCACACATTGGTAGGAAAACCTATGTTTTCTTTTCTTCCACGTGGTCCAAATTTAAACTTATCATTCCAGTGTATTATTCATAGCATATTCTTCCAATTTCAAAATGCCCTGGTTTGAGCAATAATAAATTATTTGGTCACTCTAATAATTAGAGACTGGGCTTTGGGCAAGTGGGAGAGAAGGTGGGGAGAGGAGCTAGGAAATGGTAAAATGTTCTCTGGTGCTCAATGTGATTTCTTCCCAAGATCTTGTAAGTGTTCATTAACATTATTGACTTCAGGATATCATGAGTATGACTGGGCTTCTTATGGAAAAGAGTGAATGGGATGAAGTCAGTATACCAAATGGAATGGAATCATTCCAAGATGGCAAGGGACAGAGAATCAAAAGCTGGGCAGTAATAGCTAGATGTCTAAAGGATAAGGATGTTCCAAACATCATCAGTGTTATATCCTACACTTTGTAGTAGATACCATCTGAGCAGAGTCCTGAAGGACACTTTATCCACTGAACTGGAACTTCAATGGGGGTCTGCATTTCCACAGGTTAACAAGTCCCCCCTCAGACCCCCAAATAAATCAGCAACTCCCCTACTTTTCTTTTTATGTTCATGATCATTTTAAGAGCATACCCTAGAGCCTTCTCACTTTCTCCCTTTCCGAAATAACATTAGACAAGCCACCCCACACCAATGCTCACTACTAGTAACTTCCTTCTCCACTGCTCACTCTTATCATAGCTGATTTAGACAATGGAATGAAAATGAGAAAGCACTGGTTTGAGGCAGGCCACAAGCCACTCAATGAAAACATATAAACAAACAATGAACTGGCACACAGGATATCTGGGTTGGGGTTTAATTTGGAGTCATCCACACTCATTGAGAAAGTCATTTCACCTCTTTGAATTTGAATTTAAGTATTCATGAAATGATGTTTGGAGATCAGATCAGTTCTTGACTAAATGCATTCCATAAAATGCTTATTCCAGGAGATCCTGTTCTTTTAGTAGAAAAACATTTCCATTGGAGTACATGGTGAACCCACATCACACATCAGAATTCCTTGAGAGAGTTTTTGTTCTAAGAATTTCTGCTTAATTGTGTCACATCTACCATATCCCAAACAAAAGATGTCCCTATTGATATTTCATACTGACAGAACAAAGGTGGCTCCATCATTTGGATGCTCTCATGGATCAGATATTCTTTCTTTTCACCCACTTCCACTCATCTGTATCCATATTGGTTTATTTCTAGCTCTTGCTTCTTCTGGTTATGCCTAGGATAGGTTATGTCCAAAAATAATTACCTGGGTGGTGTTGGGATAGCTTCATCTAAAAGCTTTAGGTTTCTCCCTTCTCAAGGTCACCTCTACTCTGGGCCTTCTTCAACTCAACATTTAGAGTGTGCTTCTGAATTTTCAACTTTATTTCCTAGATTATACCTTCTCACGTTAAAATAGGATTTGCCTATCCTTAACTTTGTCTTTTAGAATTTTTTGGAGGGGTTTGAATCCACTCTAAGCTTTTTTTTTAACCAATATTTTTCTTTTATTTTCCTTTTAGTTCTCCTTCCAGCTCTTCTTTCTTTCAATTTTTTTTCTCCTTAGCTTAAATCGGACTCCTGTTTGGTTCTGTTATGCAACCACAGTTGACATTTTTATATCTTGTTACATTATATCACCTATTTTTTGGGCAGGGGGTGGTGATGATGGTGGTGGATGGTGTACTTCATAGACTATCACACTACTTTTCCCTTCCAAGCAAAGTCTCAAAGTCATTTTTGGAAAGACCAGGTGATGAATTCTTGAAAACTTATTTGGCCTTTTTTCATAATAAACTTATTATGACTAAATGTTTGTTTTTGTTTACCAACTTTATTAAGAGCTAAACTAATTACTGATTAAGGGCATGTGAGAGTTTTAATCACCTTTACATCCAGGGAGTCTTCCACCAACTTAGATATGTAAACAAAAGACTTTCTAGAAAAAAACTGCCTGCAATCTTCTGGTTTGTGAAGATATCCCATATGCTTATTCAGAAGATCTCCCCCTCAAGTTGGCCTCAGAGAAAACTTTGAAGAAAGGTTTTAGAAAAAACATGGGCTTGTGTTATTGCAAGCAAGTTATCTAACCTTTGATCTTCATTTCCTCAACTGTATAATGGGTATAATAATGCATTTTCATTTTTTTCTACTTTGAAGTGTTTTATTGAAATTCAGAAATTCAATAGCACACATTATCTAACACAAGTTATGCTGTATTTTATTTTTCCTCTTTCTATAATTAGCTTTCTAACTTTTTTTTACTAATTTCTAAGTCCTTTTACTGAAATACTATTACCTTTAAAATCTGTTTTCCTTACATTTTCTATAAAATGAGCTATTTAGTTTTATTCAATTACTGATTTTCAACCACTTTTGACCTGCAAAAATGGCAATTTCATATTTTCAACCCTGCTCCTAATAAAATGAGCCAGTATAAGTCATTAATACAAGTCTATTCTCTTAGCTTGCACTCCTTCCCCTGTCGTACTGTTTCCCCAGTTCTTCAGTAATGCACTGCTCTTCTGTGCTCCTTAGGTTCACATATTTTCTCTATTCTCTTCTATCAAAGCTCAGGAATAAAAGACTGAAAAAAAATGTGAAAATCATGACTCACCCACTATATTTTTGTAAATATTTTTTTCTCATAACAATTAAGTGCATTTTCTGTAGATAATTAGGAAGGTACAAAAGATTAAAAAAAAACCCTTAAAATTAATCATCATCTGCCAGTCCCCTCCAAATTCATTACTAACGTTTCCTAGATAAATAGAAAGATATAGAAATATAACATGCTAATATATGGGGGAGGAGAGTGTTTTCATTTTAGTTTTTAAAAATAAGTTTATTTTATAGCCACTATTTTGTATCATTTCTAAATTTCATATATTATTAATATTTTCAATGCCATCAATGATTATTTTATATATCTCAACATATTTTTAAATGTTGCATGATATTTCATCTTAAGTGGTCATTAAATTTATTTAAATAATCCCCTGGAGGTTTATACATGTTTTTTGGTCATACAGAATGCATCATGATGAGAATTCTAACAAACTAATGTCTGCACCAAGCTACAATTCTTTGTTAAGAACAGGCTACTACAAGTGAAAATATTTGGTCAAGGTTACTCAAATGTTAATAGCTTTGATAATTTAAATTGCCCTACAGAAAATTTGTACCAGTTTACACATCCAAGGGCAGTTTATGCAATTATTTCCTTAGACCAGCAGTTCTCAAAATTTTTGGTCTCAGACCCCTTTACTCTGAAAACTTATGGAGATTCACCAAAGGTCTTTGGTTTTGGTGAGTATTATATATGTTAATATTTAGCATATATGAAATTAAAACTGAAAATTTTGTAAATAACTATATATTAATTGATTTTAAAATAACAATAATAAACTTACATATTAATGAAAATAACATTATAAAAATTAATTGTGTCTTTCAAACTAAAAAATCTCTTCACTATCTGGCTTAATGGAAGGCTGCAGGATTCTCATACTTGCTTCTATATTCAATCTGCCTTTGGTTGAAATATATACAAAGAAAGCCCTGACTCACACAGAAATGTGGCTGAAAAAGGGGAAAGTATTTTAATGACCTTTCCAGATAATTATAGCTATTTTTCTTTGATACTACCTGAAATTCAACAAGTGGTATTTTCTTAAAGGTTAGTTGCGAACTGGAATCAGAAGTCAACGTTCTGTACTTTGTTGAGTTAAAATTCAGTGGTCTATCTTGACTTAAATGGATCTTTTACTCATTCATGATTATGTAAAATCATGTGTTGAAAAATCTTATTTTCCAAAGTTATTCAGGTCTTCCAATTTTTGAAACAGTTTAATTATAGAATATTAAAAAATCACGTATATTAACACCATCATTGGTCTCATCAGAAAAGTCTTTAAATCTTGGGGAGCTGTCAAAGCAGTGTTGTTTGCAAGCTTGAATTTTATGATTGGCCATAAATACTATCAGTTGTTTTCCTTGAAACCACAGACTCCATTTATTTTCAAGACAATATCTGCCAAAGATACAACTCTGAATACCCACAGTTTGTCTGTCCATCATTCTTTCAGGTAAAAATGGTAGTCCTTGAATAAGAATGGCTAGTGCAGCTCACATGTCAAATGATCACACAAGTGATATTTTTCACGACAATTGTCACACGCAGTAGAAGGGCTTTAATGTTCTTCCTATTTCATCACAGAATATTAAAAAGACCCATACTTAAGGGTTGAGATGTAATGAAATTAACATTTTTAGTACTTCACTAAGGACTTTCTTAAAGGAAACTGGCTTTATTTTTTCTGCGGCGTATAGTTGGTAAAGAATACAATTACCATCAGTACAGTTTTTTTCCCATGGCCTTAATTTGTTCTAAGGCATCACGGCTTTTGCACAATTAATACAAGTATCAGTACAGTGATAAGGCAAATAGTATCTTAGTATTACTATGAAAATGATTTTCCTTTTCCCCTGAAAAGAAAGAGAGGCTCTTGCTCTCATATTATTATTACAATTATTAAAATTATTCTTCCTATTCCCCTTCAATCAGTGGGGATAGGAATAGATTAAAAGAGTTATTTTTCGCCCCCTTCCCAGCAATATTTACCATTTAATTTTATTGAAAAACAAAAGCAAACTTCTCAACTGATGGCAAAAATACACCATAAAGGCAAAGGCTTTCGGATTCAAAGAGAAGCAGGAGAGAAAGTAAACATACATTTACTTTAAAAAAATGATTATTTATGTGTTTAAAGTACAAATTAGTTTGGTACAGGACATCTCATGTCTGTTTTATTTCCATATCCCTCAGACTGACAATGGGATGTCTATCAATTAATTCATTTAGAGAGCCATACACCACAAGAAATAAATTATTTGTCCTCTGGAGCTTGTCACAAGGGGATATTTTTAAAAAAAACATTAAACAGAAAGACAACTGTTCATCTTAGAAAGATGAAAGACCAGTTCCTCCTCCTCAGCTGGTAGTTTCTTTGTAAAAATGATGTCTACCTTGTATGCATGTTATAAAGTATGTTCATATACAAGTTACTTAGCTTTTTTTTTTTTTGCGCTATGTGGACCTCTCACTGTTGTGGCCTCTCCCGTTGAAGAGCACAGGCTCCGGACGCGCAGACTCAGTGGCCATGGCTCACGGGCCCAGCCACTCCATGGCATGTGGGATCCTCCCGGACCAGGACATGAACCCGTGTCCGCTGCATTGGCAGGCAGACTCTCAACCACTGCGCCACCAGGGAAGCCCTAATTAGCTTCTTCTAATCTCACTTTTCTTATATGTGAAACGGGATCAGTAGCAACACTTTGTGAGTATTTAATAAAATAATGCGTATGATACGTTTAGCACTTTGCCTTGCACCTATTAAGTTCTCAGTCACTGGTCATGGTGGTCGTAATAGTACTAGTAGGATCAGTAGAAAAAGTAGCAAATGCAGGAGTTGGTGTTTTAGGAATTAGTAACTGAGGTCTGGTAATGTGAAGGGACTCTTTCATGGTCCCCCAGAAAAGCAGAGATGGAGTTGGTCTTCAAACGCAGGCTATTTTCACTCCATGACCTAAATTCTTCCTTCCGTGGTACAGCTGTACTTCTGGGGCTTTAAGAAAGTGTTCTCACCTCACCTGTTGATTTGATCTCCTAACACCTGATGGTGGGCTTCTGTCAAACAACCTATATTCCAGGTACAGTCATCCCTCAGTATTGGAGTATTGGTTCCAGGATCACCCTCGGATACCAAGACCGCGGGATGCTCAAGTTCCTTTTATAAAATGGCGATTGAATTCCATCCGTGGTTGGTTGAATCCGCAAATGTGGAACCCGCAGATATGGAACCCACAGATAAGGAAGGCAGACTCTATCTCTAAACTGGTCCCCTCTTCCCCATACATTACTTCCGTATTTCCATAGCCCTACAGAAATGGTGCATTTACTTGTAAACACGGAGTAGTGCAGTGTTAACAGCATGAACTTTGGAGTGAGCAAACTGAAGTCAGAATCCAGCTTTCTACTTCCTATAAACATGATACTGGGCAAATGGAATCATCCTTTCCTTATCTGTTAAAAAAATGTTACTAATCTTGCTTGATGGAATCGTGGAAGATTGTTAAAGGAGGTAGGATCTGGTAACAGCTTAACACAGGCACACAGAGCCAGGCACACAGTGAATGGTAAATAAATAGCTATTTGATGTCTAACTCTCACAAAAAAAATTGCTCTTCTGGGTCCTGATTTTTGGTCTCCTAGACTAAATATCTTCACTATTTTCCTCCGTCTTCAGTTCCCAGACACATCACAGAATTATAAGAATATTAAAAACTCAGGATTATACCTACACAGAATTTTCCATAACCTTCTTTCTGCTTTGAGCTCCTAAAGCTATTTCATAGAAAAGTGACCTTATTTTTAAATAGAGGGGGCAATTGAAAATCAGTGAACGGACCTACCCCCTAATGATTTTTTTCTCAGACATAATTATAATAATTAGCATTATAAAGTGCTAATTATCTTTGGACACAGAGGACCTGCACACCAGAGACAGAGGTCCGCATTAAGTAAAGTGGATTTCACTTTCTTCAGTTAGGAGATTTCTCTATTTTCCTCTTTGTAATGATGCAAAAGATACTTAGTTCACCAAGCCTCATTTAAAAACTTTTTCCAGTTAAGGAAACTGTCTGCTGGCCATCCATGGCCAGTCTCCATATTGAGCCTGTGTGGATACAAAGAAATTGTTCTATAGGAATTGCTTTTTGTTCAGTGACTGTTCTGTAATCATGAGCCAGTACCTAGAACCTGGGAAGAATCCAAAGCTGTAAAGATCATGAGTTTCTTGCTTAGATGACAGGTCATTCTGATTAGCAATATGAATTGGCGCCATCCTACTCAATCAGAGTCTTGGAAACTGGAGGGGTGGTTGTTGAATGTGTCAGGTGTATAGGAGAGAAACTCAGTATGTGGTAGGTAAAAGTTCAAGCTCAACAGGACTTAAGCAGTCATGTATTTCAACCATTTAATTTTACAGAGAAGAAACTGAGGTACAGGACTACGTGATGGGAGAACCAGAACTGGAAACTCGAGCTGCTGATGCTTTCAGGCAAATTTTTATCACACTGCCTTGGGCTTTAGGTCAGAGGACTTTTATTAAGTCAAGTCAGGTCATGTATTAAAATGTATAAAAGGGTTAGACTAAGGAATAAGGCATTGGTGTAAGGCAATGAAGAGCGTACCTCTGGGCTCCCCTTTATTACCTGGTGTCAGCAATGGAATAATTGTTAATATTTTCTAGTCCTCACTTCATTAACATGGAGACATTGGATACTGAGGAAGAATTTAAAACAGAATATTAGCTATGCAGGGCTGTAAAGAGCCATGCACATTTTCTGAGGGCCCCAGACACCTACATCCTTAGTTCAAACTTGTTATCTATTCAACACAGAAACCTGTCTCTGGCTTCAGCCTAGAGATTAGATACCCTGTGAGCCTTAAGTGGGGTCAGTCTTATTCCCAGACAGCTTTATTCAATTGGAAGTTGGGTTAGGTCAAAATCTACCTCCTCAAAATGACCATTCACTGAAACTGTTCTGAACATTGAAACACAAACAAATAAATGTCTTACTTTTTAAAAACCTTTCAATTATTTTAAAATATAAACATGATCCCCTTAAGTTTTCCCTAAGCCGGTGTTGCTCAAACTGAGCTGTATCAGAATCCCCTGTAGTATTTGTTAAAACACCCATTGCTCGCTCGCAGCCCCAGAGCATCTGATTCAGTAGGTCTATAGTGGTACCTGAGAACTGCTTTTCCAACAAGTTCCCAGGTGATGCTGATCTTGCTGGTCTGAGGTCCACACTTTGAGATCCAAGCTAATCAATCCTCTCCATTGTATATTTTTAGTCATGCTTTCTTAATCTGATGCCATTTCATTTGTCCCTTTAGAATGCTTTAGAAATTTCACGGTTATCTTTTTTATAGTTTTTATACTTGTTCAATCTTTCCTTAGTGGACATGTATGGCTTTTCTCTTTGAGGGGGAAAAAGTGCATTAAAAAAAATAAAGTTAAATGTGTAATTATCAATATAAAGCAAGATGACTAAAAATAATTTATCTAATTAACATGTTTTCATAACCTTTATAAAATATGTTTTATTTGAACTAGAATTCATTTTCTAAGCAAGTTATTTCTATTTCCATCAGTGAACACTGTGGTGAATGGGGAAAATGTACCTTTTTGGTATTAACTTTATTTTCAAGTTCTGGGGTTTATGGCAATATGAGAAGACCTAAATTTGTAAACAGAAAACCTGATTTTGAAATCCAGGCCCCTGGATTTTATGGACACTGTGATGTGCTTTGACTGTGTGTCTTTAGACAATTATTTTGTTTCATCATTTTCAAATGGCAATAAATTGTAATGACTACCCTTTATACTCTGTACAGAAGTGGGGGGAAACACAGGAACACCTGTATATCTATAAATGCTTTTCAAATTTTGTTTTATCTCTACTGCTTACTCACCTGGCCATTACTTTCATTTTCTTCATCTGGAATTCCATTTTGTGAGAAGAAAATAATGTAAGTTCATTGGCCTTAGAAACGTCTTCAGACACGAGCCTTCCACTGGCCGAGCACATGGTGTACACGTGTCATCTAACTAAAGTGAATCTCCAGTTCCACTAAGTTAATGAATGTGCACCGTCTCCAGGGAACACCCAGTCTACCGTCCATGGCACATGTATCTGTGTCTTTCAGCAACAGACGTAATGAGACTTCAGTTACCACTTGGAGGCCGTAGGCAGAGTCTCTAATTCCACCCAAGTTTTATTTGTTTGTTTGTTTTTTAAGTATCATAGAGTATGGGTTTATTTTTAAAAACGTTTTATTATATATTGGAGTATAGTTGATTAACAATGTTGTGTTAGTTTCAGGTGTACAACAAAGTGATTCAGTTATGCATATATATGTATCTATTCTTTTTCAAATTCTTTTCCCAGTTAGGCTGTTACAGAATGTTGAAATGTATGCTCTCTGATAAGAAAGAATGACAGTGGTTTGATACAATTCCTTCTCCATGACTGAGGGGGAAAGAACACCAAAGTTTAAGAATGTGACTTGGTGACACTCCAATTCAATAAATCATAAGATGAGCTTTGATGGATACGTTTTATATGACAGGGCTGAGGTCATTTTAAAAATACTATACAGACTTCTACCAACCCTTGAAGAAAAAACGTGGGGAGAAAATCAGTGGGGTCAACTGAATATTCCTTCCTGAGTGTGTGCTATAGACGTTACTCACATAACTCTCCAGGTAATAGCTCTGGAAAAGGTCTACAACTCATTTTCAGACAACTCCTTTTTATTCTCTATAACCAGTTTTTCACCAAAATGACATTAAATAGGTTATTGAAAATGATATTTTGACATTATTGCTTTAGGCAAAGATACACTCACCAATTTATGCCACCAGAGTTTCTAATCAGAAAAATAATCACTTGGATCTATTTGAATTGCTTCTGTGCTTGGCTGAGCCCAAAATAATTTGCTGTGCATATAAATACACAAGTGAGAAGGTTGGGGATGTGCCATTTGTACATCTCTTTTGTTCTTGGGTGTGTGTATCTGTGTGTGTGTGCACGGGCTGTTTCTGTGTACTTTGAAAGGCTCTCTTGCTTCACCTTTATTTTGCCTTAGAAGACATTTTTTTCTCTGTGCTGGCTTTATTTTTGAGACTAGTTTGAGTTCAAGAACACTATAAGCTCACAAAAGGTTGAAAACAATTCATGAAGAAAGTGATGCAAAAAACATTAAAAAAAAAGGCTTCTTTACAGTTCTTCTCCACCATGTAGCACCCACCACTTCCTACTAAGTCTTTTCTTCCTCCTGTATTGAGTGCCATGAACTTTCAATCCAATCCATTACATTTGAAGTACAAGCTCTACTTGTTAACATTCAAGTTACTCTTTGTTGCTTTTACTGTTGAATTGGTGTACAGTACAATGGATTTTTTCAATTGATATATTTTGAAATATATTGATAATTGATATCTACATCTATCTATCTATATATATATAATTGATATATTTGGGGTATAATGCGTTGGGATGGAACATGCCATCATTTTATTGTTTAAAATTAAAAGAGATCTTTCTTTAATTTAACAATTTTCCCTTAGGGACAAAGTTATCAGGAATATATAAAAATCATTAAGTGAGGTATATGTGTACATTTAAAAAGCACAGCAAAAAGATGTGGAATTTACCCAGGTAGAGGGATAGAACTTTGGAGCTCCTTTGCCTGATTCCTAGGATGAATCGATTCTTTATTACTGGATATTTCATTGAATTTCCTCCTTCCCTTTCAGTCTGCACGTCAAATATTTACACCTGAATGATGCTCAGCTCTGTAAAAGCTAGGCTGTTGGATCAGCTGCTGTCTCAGACAGTCTTAAAATGTATCTTCAGTGTGTCTTCAGACAGTTATTTTTCCTCTGTTCAATTTTGCTCATCTTACTTAACTTTTCAAGTGCCACTGTTTCCTTTTTAAATGTGATATTGAGAAATGTAAACATTATTGGAAGAGAGAGTCTTACTAGCATAATTGTGCATTATCTTCCTTTTATATTGCAGATGGAAAACATTAAACCTAGAGGGAATAGAAATCTGCTCAATCAGATATTGACAGTACAATTTCCTTTACAAATACTTACCTGTGGAGAAGAAAAATACTGTTTTTTTTTAAAGGTGACAACTTTCCATCATTTAGAAAAAGAGCCAAATGATATAGAGAATTAAAATTCTGTCTTCCGGGAGCCAGACTTCCTTGCTGATGGTACTGCTTTCCTTTTGCAATTTGGTATTTTAGTTGGGAATTTGGGTGGAAGGAGGGAGGACTCCTATAAGTGGTATATCATAATTTGGGGATCAGAGGAGTACTTGGAAAGGACACAGTGCTCTGTCCCATGGCTTAGATTAAGTTTCTAGTCACAAAAATTTCTTACCAAAAAAATTGAACAGCTTTATCAAAGCATAATTGACAAACAGTAAACTACACAGATTTAAAATGTTCAATTTGATAACTTTGATCTATGTGTAAAACCATGAAACCATTGCCAAAATCAAGATAATGAACACATCGGCCCTAATAGTTTCTTCACCTCTGACCCTAGTCTCAGACAATCTGCTTTCTGCGACTATGGATTCATTTATGTTTTCTAGAGTTTTATATAGGTGGAATTATATAGTGTATATCCTTCATGATCTGGCTTCTTCCATTCTGCATGATACTTTTTATATTCATCCAGGCTGTTGCATGTATCAAGAGTCCATTGGTTTTAAATGTAAAATAGATAGCTAGTGGGAAGCAGCTGCATCACACAGGGAGATCAGCTCAGTGCTTTGTGACCACTTAGAGGAGTGGGATTGGGAGAGTGGGAGAGAGATGCAAGAGGGAGGGGATACGGGGATATATGTATACATATAGCTGATTCACTTTGTTGTACAGCAGAAACTAACACAACATTGTAAAGCAATTATACGCCAGTAAAGATGTTAAAAAAAAAGAGTCCATTGGTTTTTATTGCTGATTAGTCTTTATGTGGACATATGCTTTCATTCATTTTGGGTAAATAAATAGAAATGGAATTTCTAAACAAATAGAAATAGTTGCCTATTTATTTTTAAAGAAATTGCCAAACTATCTTCTAAAGTGGTTGTACCTGAAAAACAAACTGGACAAATTACCTTAAATAATGTTTTTTAAGATAGTAGACAATGTGGGTAGGTAATTTGTTCCCTGTTACTCCATTTTTGCCAGAAACAGAGGACTGGTAATTACTTTTAATTAAAAAAAGAACATTTAAGGAGGACATGATATTTCAATATCTTTTTCAAAGGACAATGTGAGACTTTACTTGAAGAGATAGTATGAAGAAGTGTTAGCCAGACTAGAGTTTTACTCCACTACCATGTGCTCAATGGTTCATATGGAAATCTGAAATTTCATAAAACTGAACATTTTGGAAGTTTGATAAATGATCATTTTCATTCTAATGATAATTCTGATTAACAATAACCTTCCAAAATATAAACTTTGCCAGTTAAAAAGGGATGTTTTTCTTTTGTGAAATTTCCAATGTGAAGGTTTTTTTTTTAATAGAGTAATACTTTAATTTCCCGAGTCTTTCTTTCAAACTGGAGCACTGGTAGAAGTTTTTGAAAAATACAAGCATTCAACATCATCCCTTCTCTCTAAAAATATGGTTCTTACAGAATAAATATGTTTCTCAGACATGAAAATAGGTAAGCATAATTTTAGGTGTTCAGAAGTTAAATGGGAACGAAATCTAGGAAGCTGGGCTCATCAGAGCTTTGGGGAGAACTGTCTAGCTTAAGACCTCTGACAAGAAATGACTAGACACTGGCAGGAGAAATGGCTCTTACTTAGCTCATCTTAGCAGCAGCTCTACACGTGTGGAATATAAGTATCAAGGATCTTCATAAAGATGCATGTTTGTTAGCTCTTCATTATGTTGACTCATTTTCTTCCCTAACCCTTCCTACTCGCACCAAAAAATCCCACAACCAAATTCCAGGGTATCCATATTCTTTTTTTTTTTTTTTTTTTTTTTTTTTTTTTTTGCTGTACACGGGCCTCTCACTGCTGTGGCCTCTCCCGTTGCGGAGCACAGGCTCCGGACACACAGGCCCCGCGGCCATGGCTCGCGGGCCCAGCCGCTCCGCGGCATGTGGGATCCTCCGGGATCGGGGCACGAACCCGCGTCCCCTGCATCGGCAGGCGGACTCTCAACCACTGCGCCACCAGGGAGGCCCTATCCATATTCTTTCAGACAAGTTTTCTCTTTGTCTGACTACTCATATAATTATTTATCTAACCCAACCACCCCCTTCCCCACAACACACACACACACACACACACACACACACACACACACACACCCCCTCTATCTTCAATCTAGTCTCTATAAATATGGTTATCACTAATTCGGCTTGCAACCACCGAAGAAGAAATCAGCTCCATTGACCCAAATAGCTATCTCAGAAATCCCTAAAATCATCATTGTTCAAGGCTTGACATACTGTCTTCATTAGCTCAGCCGTGCGTCCATCATAAATCCCATCAAAGAGTTGACCATTTTCTCCACACTGTTTTGAAAGTCTAATTTGAATGTTAACTAGCCCAGCAGTAATACAATTTGGATTGTTAACAGCAACCTCCAGACTCAGAGACAGTTCAAATGACCATTATCTGGAAAACCGAGACAGAGTGAAAAGCTGTTTCTTATTATGATGCTTAATTTACAAATTAAAAGCTCCTCAAACCCTCATTTCAGAACTTGTCCTATTTGGGGCACTGGTGGTAGATAATAAATATTGTTCTATATAATAAAATTATTTTAAAATGTAGGTGGCAAAATAATTATACTTACATTGACAACTTTTTAAATTTTCTTAAAAATTTTAGAACAATGATGGGATCAAAATTGTTGGGGGCATTATTAGCTTATAAATAAATATGTGGATTAAGATAATATATACTTAACTTATCTTTAAGTTTTTCTTTAACTATTCTGCATAGAATTTATATAAAGTCTATCTTTCTAGATTGTGAGAAAACATTTGCCTTTAAACATGTAGAGAAGTACATGTATTTGAGATTGGTACGATTCTTTTGAAATATATATATGAATTAAGATCATATAGAATGTCAAAGATTATGAATGATGATTCTTGCCTTGCTGGTCTCCAGTGGCTCAGGATTATTATCTGGGGAGAGTTCATTTGTTAGACCAGTATTTTTCTAATTTCAGAGATTGATACATAAATTTTTGTGGTAGACAGGATCTAATAAGGTAGCCCCCAAAGTCCCCTCTTCCTGGAACTAACCTCTCACAAAATTGCTTCCATTTCAGTGTGTACAGGATGTGCAATGTGCTTCTGACCAATAGAATATAGTAAAGGTAGCAGGGCATATGTGATTACATGCATATGACCACCTTATATAAGATTGTAGTACTTGTTTTGCAAAGAGAGTCTTGCTTTTGCTGGCTTTAAAAAGCAAACTGCCAACTTGGGAGCTTCCTTATGGAAAGGGTGACATGGCAAGAAACTTAGGGCAACTTCCAGCCAAGAGCCAGCAAGAAAACGGGCCCTTAGTCCCACAGCCTGCAAATAATTGAATGCTGCCGAAAACCAAATGAGAGAGGAAATGAATCCTTCCCCAGTCGAATCTCAGATAAGACCTCAGCCCTGGTGGATGCCTTGATTCCAGACTTGTAGAGGACAGAGCTGTGGCATACATGGATCCCAGACCCACAGAAACTATGAGAAATAAATGTGTGTTCTTTAAGTTGCTAAGTTTGTGGCAAAATTGTTACACAACAACAGATAATTAATACAGTGTGTTATAAAATAATTTTGGTAAGTGGTAATTTGCAATTTAAAAAATGAAATAGAATAGAGTAGATGAATAGACTAAAACAGAATAGAATAAAATGGAAAAATTGTAAGCACATTTTATTAAAATTTTACTTTAATTGTATCTATGTACTACATACATATATGTGTCTATATTGTTTCACAATGTAAATGCATTTCAAAATGTGGATTGTGGTAAAAAATAATTTAATAAAAAACCACTAGAAAAGACCCCTTGAAGTTTTAAACATGCATATTCTCATGTACCCTTAACCACTTTACTGACTTTGGATCCTGCAGGGGTACAGGACCAGCTCTGAGAAGGTTGGAATATAGAAGACTCTCACCACATTTAGAGGATTTTAGATCTTGAAGGATTAATAGGAAGGTGATATTTGGAGTAAATTATACAATTCCCCAGTGTTCAGTAGTCAATTTAAAAACATATGGAGACAGAACTAGGCAAGAATTTAAGTTCTATATTAGATCTTTTTTCCCCAAAGTGTAGTACTCATTTCACAGGTGGCCCTGTATGATTTTAGTTTTTACATAGACAATTTAATTTTTTCACACTTATGCATTCATCTTAATGAGTATTCAAAAAATGCCAAAACTACTGCTGCAGTTGGGATCAATGTTAAGTAGTGCTTGTTTTCAGCAGAGTGTTACATCCTCTTTTGATGCTTTGCAAATAAGGCAAACATCAGAAAGGTGATTTGAAAATGTCTGAAGTCTGAAAGTTGGGCAACAATTTTGCAGGCCAAACTTAGGTTTAACAAAAAAATGGAAGCTCAGAGAGGTTAGGAAGACTTGCCTTCCTCACTGGCGCTCCTGAGATCAAACATTGGAGACAAGGACTGTGCCATTGCCTAAGTTTACATCAATGGTAGACTCTCTTGAATTAGATTCTTTATATTGTAGGGAATGTGTATGTTCTTGTGATATGGGTAGAATATGAAGGGGGATGTGAAGCATGAGTATGTGTGTTTTCTGGGAAATTCTGTATCAGGCACTGTGTTAGACATAGCCAACAAGACAGCTAAGGCATGTTTCTTACCCTTTCAGTTTATAAATTAAGAAGTTATCATAGTTAGTCATGCACCCCAGTACTCAATAAGTTTTTCCTGTTTTGAGGGTCATGTAGAAGATACATAAAAACGTTGGCTTTTACATTGAAAGACGTAGGTTCAGATTCTAACACCACAATTTGCTGGTCTTATGATCTTGGATAATTAAACCTCTGTGAGTTTCATTTTCCTCATCTATATAATAGAGATCTGAGTCCTTTCTTCACTAAATTGTGTTTTAGTCAAGGTTATCTAGAGAAATAGAATCAATAGGATATATATATATATATATATATATATATATATATATGTGTGTGTGTGTGTGTATACCCCCATATATATATATATATATATATATATATATGGAGAGAGAGAGAGAGAGAGATTGGTTTATTTATTTTGGGGAATTGGCTCATGTGATTATGGAGGGTGGAAAGTCCAAAATCTGCAGGATGGGCTGGCAGGCTGGAGTCCCCAGGCTGTAGGTTAAGTCCAAGGTCGCCTGCTGCACAATTCCCTCTTGCTTGGGGAGGTCAATCTTTTGTTCTAGTCGGTCTTAAACTGACTGAATGAGGCCCACTCATATTATAGAGAGGAATATGCTTTACTCTAAGTCCACTGATTTAAATACTGATCTCATTCAAAAACACCTTTGCAAAAATGACCAGAATGATTATTTGACCACAAATCTGAGCACTGTCGCCCAGCCAAATTGACACATTAAAACTGGCCATCCCAAGTCCACCTCCCATGAACTTGGCACCCATACACATATCTTTATACTGTCCTTAATCTCCAAGTAAAGACAATAGCAAGGTCTTACTTACACCTAACATGATATAACTTTCCTGTGTGCACATAAAACATACTAATTCCTTCCTCAGAAAAGGATGCAAAGCCTTTGGATGATGCCTACTCCTCTCCTTGATATCCCATAATTTAAATACTATGATGTAAATTTAACAACACTTAAATACTATGATATATTTTCAGTACATCTTATGTTATATGATAAGAGGATAAGAGAGAGAAGAAAACAGATTTTATATATAAAATTATATATTATATATAATACATATTATTATATACCCTATTATAATATTATATATTATAAATATAAATTGTTATGAAGATTAAATGACATAAAAAATATATAGCACCTAGAACTTTCTAGCACATAGATGTTGTTAAATGCTGTTTCTCCACATTGTACCCTAATTTAGGATCCATCTCTGGCTATAGTGTCATACATTAGCCATGATAAGAATTAGCCTCTGTACAAGTGTGAGTGTAAGAATTTGTATGTGGTGTGTGCTTACACATTTTGGTCCATAATAGATTACATGTGCAGTAATTCGGTGCCTCTTTCTTTTTATATAAAATATCATTCTACTGAACTGCTTGCATTTTAGACCATGTAAGCACAATTGTGGAATTCTTGGCAGAGGAAGTCAAAGCTTTTATATTTTTAAGACTCTGAAACTAATTTCTTAAAATTCTGCATGCAGGTAGTGAAATAGACCTAAAAGATTGCATGGGAATTAGGCAGCTATATATCTATCTGAATTTTTCATCCTAAAATGGTGATAATGAAGATTATGTGTGTGTATGTGTGTATGGGTGTGTGTGTGTGTGTATACACAGTCAGCCTTCTGTACCCATGAGTTCCACATCCAAGATGGAAGATATTCAGAAAAAAGATTCCAGAAAGTTCCCAAAGCAAAACTCAAATTTGTTACTTGCTGGCAAGTATTTGCATTGTATTTACAACTATTTACATGGCATTTAAATTTTATTAGGTATTATAAGTTTTCTAGAGATGATTTAAAGAATATGGGGGGGATGTGCATAGGTTATATGCAAATACTATGCCATTTGATATAATGGACTTGAGCATCCGAGGATTTTGGTATGGGAGGTGGTGTCCTGGAGCCAGTCCCCCATGGATACCGAGGAATGACTGAATATGTATATGTGTATAAAATGGCTGACTTTAAATCTGCATCTGATACTTGAAACTTTACATAATTCTTTTAAATGTTCAATCTAACTATATATCCAGAATTTAATTGAAAACCCTGCTAACATTATATATGTTACCCCCTATTCTATCCTAGCTAATCTGAAAAATAAAAATAAATTGGACTTTGAGCATTTAATCTAGATATAACATAAAGCACTCTACCTCCATGTACTTTGCATTTAAATTCTCTTTTCCACTTATAAACTATCTTTTTCCCAATAAGGCAAGAAATACATGTCTATGCTAAAATTCTATTTCTTCCTTCATAACACCCTTCCTAGTTCTACTGTATGAGTGTATCGTGTAGGAAATATTTTTTCTATTAATTAATGTCCTTCACTTTTAGAATTATTTTTTTAAAGCTCTCCAAACTTCTCATGCTCTTTAGAAAATATCTCCTCACATAGAAATGCTTACGTCATTACTTGGTACCACAAAAATTAAAAGTATTTATTCAGACAGGTTTATTTTGTCTTTCTCTCTGCAGTGCCCACTATTCTCCCTCCTCACAGGCTCAGACAAATATGATGAGGGTGAGAAAAGTCTCGCTCACACACCTGCGTGAAAGTCTATGGAAACTCTTGCATATGAAGAGCCATGAAGTCTAGTTCATATTATATATTTCCTACCAGACCAAATTATAATAATCAGGGTGGTTAATGATTGGGAATTTAAATTCTGCTTTCTTATTTCCAGTCATTATGCTAAGATCACAGAAATAAATAAATTTTAGCTGTGTGTAGGGCAAGAACATTTTTTCAAATTCATCCAATCAAGTTATTCTGAACCTAATCTTTCCATGTCTTGCAAAATCAGCTATATCTGGTTGTTTTCACAATTTCCTGATTAAATCTGTCAATAGATTTTCTGCTGCTCATTCTGTTACTTATCCAGAGCATTAATGAACTTCTCTACCTCCTGTGGATCCATAAATATTTCTATTTTATTATAAAAAACAGCCCTTAATTGGACTAAAAATAGAATTGTAGATCTATCTGCTCCACCTAAGTAGCAAATTAACTTTTCTGGCTCCAATGTCACCATTTATTTATTCATAATTCACCAATATTTATTGCCTGCCTACCACATGCCAGGCACCATTCCTGGGCCTCAGGATTAAGTGTTGAAAAGGGCAAGCAGAGCTACTGCTCTCACGGATCTTAGATTCAGTAAGAAAGAGAGTTAGTAAACATGTCACCAATAAAGCAGAAACTTCTAATGATGACAAGTTCTGCAGGGATATAGGAGAGGAAATCTGGAACACAGTGACTAGATGGGGGATGGGAGGAATGTGAGCCAAGGAAGAGTGACCTAGGAAGTCCTCTTTGAAGAGGTAACATCTGAACTGGGCCCAGAAAGATGAGAAGGAGGCAACCAGGCAAAGATCCAGGGAGAGATTTTTCAGAGAGCGGGAAGGGGTGTTGCAAAGGCTTAGAGTGAGGAACTTGGTATGTGTGAGGACAAAAAAATAGAGGTCTGATTGGAATGAAGTAAACAAGTAACTACAATTAAGATGAGGTTGGTAATTTTTTCAACTGCTTGTCCTTAATAATATTGGCTAAAATATATTGGGCTCTGATACGAGCCCTGGTACCTTCATTCATTCCTTATCTCAATTAACTCCAAAATAACCATGTAAGGAGGCTAACTTTTATTATTATCATTTTCCAGTGGACTAAATTGAGGTTTAGAGAAGTGAGTTGGTGAAGGATATTTAACTATATTTAATTGTAAGAGGACCTACCCAAACTGAGCAAAGCCTAGTTCCTTAACCAGTAAGTTACACTCCCAACTTGACATCTTTTCTACTAATAATTTTGACTGCTGTTACCATGTTTTATACATTACTTTTGCAACTAGAGTTTAGACACTTTTGTTGTAAGGCTCCTATACACAGCACCTTCAGCATCTGTATAATACCTTACTTACTGGTAGGAGGCAGTGAGATGCTGGTAACTGTTTAGCAACTAACCCCCATCATCCCCCAAGAAAGCCCTGATTTGTGTTGTTTGTTGATTCCCATGGTGTAAATACTCTCACAATGGCTTATTTCAACTTAATGATGAGTCATCTGCTAAATGTGCAGTTGAGAAGGGATGTGCCTAGTCAACTCTTAAGAGCCAGTAGGAACAGCCTCCAGTACAGGAGATGCCCAATAAATAGGCATCTATAGGAAAAGAGTTTGGAATCTCGTTGATGAAAGTCAGAATCACAAAGATATTTTCTTTTAACAAAATGCATTTCGTTACTCTCCAGCCTCTATATTTACTAGCTGGGAAATAACAGTTGGGGCAATGCATTAAAAAACAGGTGACTTTGCCCGTGATTTGTGCCAGTGAGATTTTTATCACTGCCCCCTGAAACGTTTTGTTATTGGGTTTGCTTATTATTGCATGACTTGTCTTCTTGCATGTAGCAAACACAAATGGTGATTTCAAAATGAAGAGGCACAGCACCTTAGGTACCTATATAAGTTCAGGATGGTTGTGCTAATTGAGAATATAGGAGACCAAGCCCCTGGATACAGTACTTAAGGAATCATTTTACAACATGACAAACATTAGACAATATGGACCGTCTATGAATGAGCTGAAATCTTTACAGTGGGGGTGGAGAAATTGCCTTCCGAGTGCAGATTCCAACGTGGAATCACCAAATAATGATTCATGACAGAGTTACAACATATGCTCTCACGATAGAGTGGGAATTACAGGACACAGAGAGCAAGTAAGCAACAGAACCTCCGTGAGTTACGGCACCTCACTGCCATTATAAAACATCTTTATTGGGAGGGAAAACGCAATATTTTGGTAAAAGGAGATGCAGTAGGTAGTCTGGATTGCTCACTTATGGTAGAATGTGCAATTTTACAGCTGGGATATGCCCGTATGCTTTGTGTCTTCCCTGATTCACAGCCTATCCTGATCAGGCATTGAATACACACGGTTTAATCCATATAGCAATCAAGGTGTTTAGGTAGAACTTGGGAAATGGAGAATTTTATGAAAAGGAAGCATGTATATTCTACATGAAGTGCTCAAGCATCAAGTTCTCTATCCCTTTTAAAATTTGATTTGTACTATTTTTGGAAAGTTGTGCTAGTGGTCATTGTGTGTGTGTTCTTGGGGCAATTCAATGAACTCACCTATATAAAACATATTGTCTTTTTTTTTTTTTTTAACTGCCAGAGTTTGGAAGTTGCTGCATTTTCTTAGGAAAGTTTTAATGCTAAAAATACATCATTGGAGTCAGGGGCAGAGTCCTAGTGCCCAAAGATCCTTGAAACTTACAGCAAACTGCTTTACTTCCCCAGTGTTACAGTAGCAAAGAAGGTGGCTTATGAAATCTTCAGAGAAATGCACATCCAATCCCAATTTTGAGAGCTGAAAAGAAGTTGACCATGCAAACCCTTCAGTAAGGTGCATGTGTGAGAAGAGGTTTTTTTCCTCGGAGCAAGGGAAGGGAATTCATACTCTCTCTAAAAAGCACTTTCAACCTAAAGTTTCTGTGTTTTTTTAAATTCTTTCTCGTGAAAGGACAAGTTAGAAGTTTTGAACCCTTTATCTGCTTGGCAAATCAGACTATCAAAATAACAAGAGCAAGTTTTATAGCCAAAGAAAGGAGTCTCGGCGAAGGAAGACGTGACTCAGAGCCCTCGGCTGGAAAATGCACAATATTTAAAAGTCTCTATACCTTATCATTTTCATCAAAGAGAATATAATTCCTTTCTGCAAACATTTAAGAGTGAATTCATATATTCACTCTTTCTGAAACCACTTGCTAGTTTTGTTGAAATGTTCCTTTAAAATATTTTGAATCTCACTCACATGTTGAGGAGATTTTGAAAGGTGACAGGAGGTCATAATTTCACTGGAATGTCATTATTTTCCTCTGGAATGTCATTATTTTCCTCTTATAAATTTGATCAGTAAAAAAAAAAATACCATAAAATGCCCACGGTAATTCCCTGTAAGGTAGTCTCCGAACATCTATGTTTAGAAAAAAATATTTCAAGGGGTACTTTGAGTTGATATGCTTTGCTGGTAAGGCTTCTTTATTTGTTATTGTCTTTAAAAAAAAGCATGAAAATATCTTTCGTATTTGGAGTTGTTTTCAGGAAATATGGACTCTTCTTTCTCTCTCTTGCTATCTCCTGGCTACACTCACTTTCTATGCTACTTGTGTATCTACATTATTCATGCTTACAAGCCCAGCTGTAAAATAAAAATAGAGTGAATGAATGAGTTCTAAGGATCAACATAAAAATACGGCCTGAACTCCAGCCAAACCTTGAGTCTAACTCATTCTACATAGTTCACCACTTTCTTATTTCATACAGAATTTTAGTAGTCAAACGACTTCTCTTCTGGAAACCTGGTCATCTGAAATTAAGCTTTATGCTCAGGACTCTTCTTAATTAAAATGACAAAATCTATGATATTTCATGTCGTCTTTAGATCACTAGATTCCCTGTAAGACATGGAAAGTTTTCATATCAATCCGAAAGGAAGTGCTTGGTCTTGTTTCTCTAGTTCTGAATATTTAGGTCTCTTTATTTTGATTTAGTCCCTGCTCTGAAAATCTTGTGTGGTTGTCTCTGAAGCCATAAAACAATGAACACAGAATGGCCTCAATTTTGCTCTGCTAATACTTCAGGATGTGCAGTACTCAGAGACCATCTCAGGCTGCTGGCAGCTGCTTCTGAGGCTGGTAAATTGAAAACTAAGCCATCACCGACACAGAGAAAAAGCATGGTCAACTTTACATCATTGTTCCTGCTATAATGCACTGCTTGCCACACATAATAGTGACTGATCTGGGTGATCTTGTTCACTTAGGGGAAAAAACATTTCTCAACTCATTTTACCATTTCCAGAGTTTCACGTGTTTATAACAAAAATTATATATATGATAGAGCTCAACACTGGGGCTCCGAGATTTCCAAGGCTGGAATGAAAAGCATATAGTTTTGCTGGCAATTTGAGCCTTCTGTAAATTCTCCTTTTGAGCTGATTCACATGGCTGAGTAGAGAAATGTGTATTCCTCTTTGAGCTCCAACTGGCAGCTTCCTAGCTTTCTGCCATCAACTGTACTGAAATCATTGTCAATTAATCAACTGGAAGAGCAAACACCTGCCCAATTTATTATTTTTTTTTACAAGTAATTAAGGGACCCAGTAAAGCAGCAGGAGTAGATACATTTTCAGGTAAAAGCATATGTCAGAACCGGCATGTTTCTAAGCAATTCACACCAGAGAAATATGGGGGGGGAGAGAGAGAGAGGAAATATACATGTCTTTTGACAACAAACAACCACAAAAAGTTTTTGAAATGTGGAACAAAGAAGCTTGTCAAGCAACGATCTTTATTGCCTAGGATTCCAGCACCTGCAAGCATACTTAAGAGCATCATGTGTAAGAGATGTATATAGGTCACTGTTCTTGTGTAGGTGGCCTAGGGACCGTTGGGCTGGGTACAGACAATGAGCCTATAACTATCAGTTTTACGTCTATTTGGTAAGCCAGAGAATAGAGATGGACTCTAAATGTTGTCTCTTCTACACCAAAAAAGAGAGAGAGAGAGAAGCAGCAGGGTGGTAGAAGCCCATGTACACTTGCACAAAACAGGTGGTGGTCTAGTTAGGATGCCATATTTGCTATTTAGGGTTCTTGTGATCTCTGGAAGGATGGGTAAGCTATAGGGTGCGTAGGATGAATCTACACAAAGCATCCATAGCGCTCCAAGCCTACAGGCTCCGTGTGACCTGGCACTCCACATACCGAGATGGGTTATCTCAGCAAGCCTGCTGCAGAGTCTCTGTGAAATTTGGGTTACCACATTTAGCTGTGGGATTACAGCGTGTAATACCACAGATAGGAGATAATGCCTCAGGCATGCGACTGTGGCAATGTAAAACTCGCAAGACTAATTATGGCATGTTTGGGGGCTGGGGGAGATGGAGGTGAGGTAGGATGTGGAATGGGTAATGTAAGGTGGCCTGTGGCTTGCTGGTGGCTGTCATGGCACACCCAGTCCCCCAGCCTAGTCCCCCACCCACACTGACAAACCCAAACAAATGCCGTAAAATGTCATTCTGTGCCTCCATCCTTTCTGAGGCAGACAGCAGTAAATCAGAATTTATTTTCCTCAATAGGAGCACAATGACACATAAAAAGGGCAGAATTCATTTTTGTTTTTTTCCTCTTACTTTTAGCTGTCCTTTTAGAGGCTGAAGTGATAGGTTAAAATTTTCTCTCCAATGGCACCATATGAATTTTTTCTTTAATGAGTCAGTGCTCATTGCTTCTGGTGGACAGCAGCTCTCAAGATATTTATGAAATAAGTTGTCACCTCTTGGCATCTCACCAAAACTTCATTTCTTCATGTTTTTGTCAGTGAGCTTTATTTCTCATTGTGTTTCTGTTGAGTAATCTCCCTAACACTTGGATAAGTCCTGGACAAATCTGGTAGAATTCAGAGTAGAACTGGAATGTGGTGATAATTCTTGTTGGTCCAGCTGTCCCAGATTTTGAACCTTTTCACATTTCCCATATCCCCAAATTTCCTTCTGACTTACAAAGACTGTTTGAATATTAGATCAGCTCACAAAGGCCATCCCACTTGTCTCATTTTCCCATAAGAAAATCTATACCCTACTCATATAACTGGGTTGTTACGAAGCTCAAATGTAAAAAGGTGCTTCTTGCATAATTGAATTATTTTCATTGTACTTTTGTATTACAATCTCTCCTCTATTTCTCCCAGGTGCAACACTTCTTGATCTTGGAAGAATGAACAACAATGGGATTTGGAGCATCTAAAATAGTCCAGAGAGTCTTAAAATGTATTCTGAAAAATACTAGGTATGGCAGTCATTAGTACTATTCCCAAATTATTTTAGGATCTCTGCTTTTGGGGTACATGTTAGGATTACATTTCCCACCCCTTTGTGTTTGGATGGAACCATCTGACTAGTTCTCCCTGATTACTTGTGATCAGAAGTGCTGTGAGTTACCTCTGATCCAGGGCATTTACTGGTCGATGTGTGTATGAGACTTTCCAGAGTTTTTTTTTTTTTTTTTTTTCTCTCTCACATGGCAAGTGGCCCCTTTGTATGCTAGCTCTTTTTTCAGTCTTGGTCCATGAGTGACTTCGATGAATGCAACAATCCTGCTGGTCCTTAAGGATGTGCTGAGCATGGCACATGAGCAGGAAATGAACCTTTATTGAAATAAACCACTGAAAGTTGGGAGGCTCTTTGTTGCCTCAGCATAACCCAGCCTATCCTGACTGTTAAACTTGTTCACAGGGACTGCAATAATTCATGGGGTGTGCAAAAAAGGATGCAAGACAGAACAAGTTTGGGAAAAGTTAGTTTGAATGAAATTAAATAAGATACTTAGGCTGTTTTGGATTCATTAATGGTTTGTGAATCTTCACAAGCCTGTTGTAAAGAAATAAAAACAGCCCCGATACAGTATTCTCTATTTGAAGATCATCCCAAAGGACTTACCTGCCAAGAAATGCATGTCGACTCTCCACCACCTAACCAGGCTTCATCCTCATTCGAGGGCTCCCTGTAATCCGTTTATCTGAGGAAATCTATAAATCCCTTCTCTTCTTGAGTGTTAGCTAGTCTCAAAGGCAAGTGTGTGATATTTTGCACATGGAAGAGAGAGGGGTGTTATTTTCTAGAAGATGATATCTTTTTTAAAAAGGTAGACTGACATTTTCCTGGCTCACGAATTTCCTTTCTTTTCCTGATCAAGAAAATACACTTCGAAAAAAAAAAAAAAGAAAATACACTTCGTTTATAAGAAAAAATATACTGCCATACGTGTTACAAATACAAGCCAACACACAGCACAGAAAGTAACTGCTGCTAAAAGCTGGCTAATTGAAATGTAATTCATTAATTTCAAACATAACTCACTTTATACATACACACACACACGCGCAAACATAAAATCACAGATACATAAAAAATTTTGGTCTCACAACCCTTTCCACGGTTGCATTTATGCTTCTTTATTTGGCAGTGTTTTTGCTGCACTTGAGAAACTGGAAAAATCTATTGTATTGAAAATTAAAAGTGATCACTCACACACAAAATCAGTAACTATGTTTTTTCCATGACTATTTTTTGATGTAGGGTGACTGTATAGATGCCAAAACATTCTCTCTGTCAGTAATGTGCTGTATTTGGAGAAGGTAATGAGAACTTAATTCTTAAAATGTTACCCTGATTCAAATGGAGGCCATTCTATTTCCAGAGATTCTAGTTTCTTTTTTCAAAGTCACCCTGCATTTCTGGAGCTAATTTGGTCTGAAAAGTAACCAGTTAAGTGAAGAGCCAGAGTGTTTCCAAGCCTTAGGCTGCAGGTGGCTGAGGTAAAAGTCCATCCCAAGCTGTTACAAGAAGAAAAGGAGGAATAGGAGAAGGGAAAATATAAGAGGAAGAAAAAATATAAAGGAAGGAAGGTGGGAAGGAAGGAAAGAAGGAATGAAGGAGGGAAGGGAGGAAGGGAGGGAGAGAGGGAGGGAAGGTAGAAAAGAAGGAAGGAAGAAAGGAGGGAAGGAAGGAAGAAAAGAAGGCAATTCTGCTTGTACACTCATTTACTTTCTGAATTGACACACGAGCAGCCAGATCTTATCAGATAATACACACATTTAGAAATCCCGTCTGCACGTGTCTGCATTCCTACAGCCCATCCTGCCTAGCTAAAACAACATCTTTTTTTTTTCCCGAAAATCTGTTTCCTTCTTACATAGTCCAAATGTTAGAATGTGGTTTGAATTCTTTTTTGAACATTAATTTAAACAGTATGGGAATAGATCAGCCCTTATAAGTCTAAATAAAACTTCCTTTGACATGTATAATATGGTGTTGCTTATTTGGAGGCTAATGGAGTTGGAAAGAAAAAGTGGGAAAGAGTTAAATACAGAAAAGAGTAAGCTTCGTGGAAGTTTTTTTCTTATAAAGTTTTAATTACTGCTTTTTTTTCTCCATCTAACCTATTAAGCAGAAATTTACAGCAAAGCTTTAAACTGGTTTTCAGACCAGCTTTCCAAATGTTTGGATATTTTGACCTGAACAGAAAAATGCAAATAACACAGTGCCACTTAGTGGAAAGGGGAAAAAAATCATTGTGGGTGAGAAAGAAAGTCAACAGGCATCCAAATCATTGTCTGGAATTATAGATACAAGTCATGTTTGACATTCAGATGCTGTGTCTTTCGATAGCTTTCAATCACGTTAAACTTCTGCCACAATAATAAGTAAATTGTGTCACTTGCCATCACGACAAACATTTCCAAAAAGAGCATGGATGAATCCATTCCACACTGATAGTATAGAAACATTATAAACTCTATTTGTTCAAGGAGAGAAATTTTATGACTTCTTAAGGTCAGACAGTCTCATAAACGGATAGGAGTGTTTAATTTTTTTGGTAGCAATGTGAATTATAATCACACACTTCTACTGGGCTCTACAGAGCAACTTTCTTCTCTGCATTGAGGTGGAAGTCACATTCTTAGAAAAGCTGGTGGATCACTCACATACAAAGGTTTTTAAGGACCTTGAGAAAGCCAGTCCTGGGGCAGGACTCTATCTCTCGTTTCTGGTGAGGCAGGGGCCAGGGCCACCAACTGAGTTTGCACGCAGAATGTTTTGTTTCCACTAGCAATTAAGGTCACCCACTAATATGAAGCTTTTTGTAACTTTTGTTGCCTTGTCCTTGGAGGTGAATTTTGTAATACCTTTAGGTGTCTCTCTGTGCACCTATCAAATGCGGTCATCAGCCATCAAGGTATCAAATAGCATTTCATTATTCTAATATTTTGCACCATTCATAGAATGCATGGACCAAAGCGCTGCCTCTATTTGTGTATATATAACTTGACACCTGGTAAAGAGCATCAAGGCACTCTTTCCCTCTCCCACTCCCTCCTGTTCTCTGTTGGAGTTAGAGCCTATTTCTCCAGCTCTGAAGCGCTCTGAAAGTCTGTTCCTCCTACCACCTCTCAGATTCCCAACGATCACAAAAATACTAACTTTGAATACTAGATTTCATTTTGACAACCCACCTCCTGCCACAGTGCTAGTGCTTTCACCCTCACTTAAGAAATTCAGAGCAGGATATATTCAAAAGGCTATGCCTTCCATTGGGTCAAGTTGTGATCTCTTCAGGACTGGGGGTGCTGGATGCAAATGGAAGCACTCATGGTTTTCCAGAAAGTCGTTAAGACATCCCAGACAGCACTTGGGGAGTCAGCAAGGAATTAAGGATGAACAGCACTCCCGGCTCTTAATCAGAAGCTCTTTCTACAAGAAAAAAAGAGAAATTAAAAAAAATGTTCCTACGTTACCTACAGTGTTGTTAATGTAACTCTCTATTTACATAATATGCAAAAAGGGCTGTCTGCAAACTGCAGTAATCTATATGGAATGAGGACAAAAGATACTGATTTCTCTAAAATGTTCTTGTTAAGGAATAATCAAGAAGTTAGAACCTCTAATCTTGCAGTCAAAGCAGAAGTTTGGGAGATATTTTCCTCTCTTTTTTTTTTTTTTCCACTTTGCTCATGTATATATATTCACATGCACAGACGTGTACAGACCGATTTACAGATATCAAATATGCCGTCTTTAACATTCAGGAACTAAATTAAACTGCAAAGTAAAAGTTAAAGTTCTCAGGAAAGGAAACGTTTATTCACTTTTAATTTAGCCCTAAGCACTTCCAGCAAGTTTGCTCTGAGGTCTTAAGGAAAAGTTAAGGGTGTGTGTGTGTGTGTGTGTGTGTGTGTGTGTGTGTGTGTGTGTGTGTGTTCCAGTAAGAGAAAGAGAAGAAGGGGGCGTGGATGCAAAGAGTGGGACAGGAGGAGAGGAGAGGGAAGAGGAGGGGGCGAAGGGAGGGAGGGAGGGAGATTGCAAGGGAGGAGAGAAGTTAAACTAGAGTTAACTGGAGTGGAATGGAATAGAGGGAGAAAGGGAGGGGAAGTAAAGAGGAGAGAGGAGAGAGGGAAGTAGAGAAGGAAAGAAGGAGGAAGGAACACCTTTCCAGATGTGCTCTCTATTCCGGATCCCTGCACTTTACAGTTCATCGGTGTGAGGTATATTTTGTATTGAGTTAAAACACAGTCAGACTAAAGAAGCACTTGGAGAAGGGAATTCCAAGAGCAATGCGACCTAAGAAAATGTCCAACTGTCTACTGATCCTGTCTTCCATGGATATCATACAGAGACACCCTCTCTAGGGCAACACAACACCAAACTAGCAAGGGACAACTAGATGAAAAATCAACACCTGGAATTGCACTTGCAAACAGCCAGAAAGTACATACTCTCACTGCGACCACTTTGGAAACTGCTGCCTTCTATACCAGCATGAACTACCCAGAGCAGGGACCACAGAATTCAATGAGCTGACAGTCTTGACAAGCCATTGAATATCTTACTGACCTCTGTATCCTCAGAGTCGAAAAACATGCTAAATTCACGTGTGAAAATGTAAATCATCAAAAGGTTTCAGAATGACAAATACATATTTTAGGACTTGATATGCTTAGATCTTTACTTGGAGTTCTTCATATGTACCAACTAATCTACCTTCTGATCAATTTCACTCTGAAATACATCGTGACTTTAAAAAGTCACATTAGCCTGGCATTATGATTCAAATTCTCCATAGCATAATGACATGGCCATAGGTTTTTACTGTTTTATAGATTTCCAGGTTTGAATTCCAGATCTAGTTTGGACTAGCTCTGTGTCCTCACTCAAGTATCAGATTACTCCATACCTCCCTTTCTTCCTCTGTAAAATAAGAATCATCATATAAATAATTAATACTTGGGCTTCCCTGGTGGTTCAGTGGTTGAGAGTCCGCCTGCCAATTCAGGGGACATGGGTTCGTGTCCTGGTCTGGGAAGATCCCACATGCTGCGGAGCAGCTGGGCCTGTGAACCATGGCCGCTGAGCCTGCGTGTCTGGAGCCTATGCTCCGCAACGGGAGAGGCCATAGCAGTGAAAGGCCCACGTACAGCAAAAAAAAAAAAAAAATTCATACTTTACAGAGCCTTTGTGGGGGTCAACCAGGATCATCTTTGTGAAAAAAATTTCTCAATTGTGACTAGCACTTCCATGGGACCATTTTGAGACTTCTTTTAGAGTGAGGTTGATAACTGCTAACAATATCTCTGAAGCCTGTCCATTTCTAAACTATTTGTACCATACTTGGTGGTCTAGAGTGCTGGTCTCTCAGTCATGCTCTTTTAAAGGCACTGGAGAAAATCCAAATATCCTTCTAGAATGAAATGGGGCCTTACCTGCAGAACCCCTGTGAGAACCTGTGTAGAGGTGGAGTGCGCTTTTAATTTTTTCAATGGACCGTCCTCTCTACCACCAACTAGTTGAGTTTCTAAATCTCAGTGCTTCTCTTGGATAACATTGCAAGTCCTTAAATGAGTGCTTTCTTTCCACAGATACCATTCTTAGCACTTCATATGCATATTTCATTTAATCTTGCTGAAAATACTACAAAAGAGGTTGTATACGATTACCATCCCCACTTTACAGATGAGGAAACTCAGGCTTAAAAAGCTTATTTGTCCAAGATCACCCAATTAGTGTCAAGGGAGTCCATAATTAGCATCTGATCAGACTCTAAAGCCCATGCTTTTTTCCACTTACACAACTCTTAGTTCATTTTCACTTTTTCCCTCCAAATCCTATCAAAAGCTGCACCAGAAAAAAAAAATGCTTTTGGAAAATAGAGTATAAAAGAGAAATAATACATTGTGTAAATAAAGCAAATTAAAGAATGTGTATCATATGATATTTTAAAAGTAAAAGCTTTATGTATACATATGTGTAAGGGACCAGGGAGAGAGAGGAAAAAGAAATTGAAGATGAGCTGAAGAAATGGATACATATCAAACATCAATGGTGATGTAAGTAGATACCAGGAGGAATGAAGTTTAAATTAGTATGATTTCTTATTTTTGAAATAAGCTTGTACTATTCTGCTTTAAAGGGAAGAAAATTAAAAGTAGATGTTACATCACACTTCTAACATTTTTCTAAATTCTGTGTGTGGATGAATTTAAACCAAGGGATAGCTCTATCTGAACACCAGACTATTTGCTCTTTGTTTCTCCACACTGATTTAATGTTAAGTCATGATGTTATTTATCATGCCATTTTTTCAGCCTGGGTCAGGTCCCATGCATTTACTAGAACTTAGTGTCAGAAAAAAATGTTTCCCCTAAACATTTAATTTGCCTTCCTCTTTCTAATAATACAGGAGATAGGCCAATCATCGGGCTTTCTTTATGAAGGTATGCTAGACAGCTCATACAGATTTGCTCTTTCAATAGGGCCATATTGATCTTTATGCCCAATTTTATCATTTCTCTCATCTCTCCTCCTGCCTGGTTTCCTTTTTCTTTGAGTTTCTTACTCTTACTGGGTATATACTGTTTGTTTAAGTTTCTTCAAATCAAGTTTGAAAAGAGTCACTGAATAAGGTACTCAGTAGTAAAATTTAAAAGTTAGTCATGCTTTTAAGAGGGGGGGCAGTGGAACTGTTTAAAGAGAAAAAAAAGAGTTCCAATATAAGTTTTATTTATCGAAAAAATAGCTAAACAAAAACAAGTTCTCTTACCCTTTGGATATGAGAAAATAGAAAAATACAAATAATTGGGAAAATATGTCCAACTCTGACAAACTTGGTAGGGTAACTAGTTCAGAATCATAGAAACTCTATGTTTGCATGAGTTACAGACAACACATTTATTTGGATGGTTCAGTTACTCAATTACATTTTTACAATTCAACACCTAGAGAAATGATGACCAGAAAATGGCCTAGTCATGGGTTAGAATTAAAGGCTAGGTTCTGGGAGAGGTTCAAGGCAGAAATGCTAGAATTACATAGATGAAGTAATAAGGACATTTGTCAAAGAGGGATTGAACAAGTCTTCTCAAGATAGATTGGGAGGAAATGACAGAGTTGAAAAATTCTAGAAAGATGAGGCTTTGAAAAAGAAGAAGATGTAATCTGTCCTAAGAGAGGCCAAGAAGATAACACGAGAGGCAGAGACAAACAACTCTGGCATGTAGCTAGCTAGCTACAGGGGGAAAGCAAAGAAGGATTTTGGAGATATGCAAACTACTGGATCAAGATATGGAAAGTGACCAGATTCTGAGCAGTTATTCTAACTTTCTTTTTTGGGTTGGGGCAGCATGAAAGATTTTCATCATCTGATGTGAGACAGTAACAGGAAAAGTCATACTGGAGGGGAACCCATTGTGTCATCTAAATATGAGGTTGCTTGAGAGCATAACACTGAAAATGATATTGACCAAGGGTACACGTGGATTGGGAGGCTTTCTTCACGTCACTTCCTTTGACTTTTTAACCACACACCACAAACTTGCCATTTTATAAGGGTAAGACCCAAGAGCTCCGTGATGCCGGCATCAGACATTTTTTGTGTCCTGTGTCACATCCTCTCAGCCCAACTCTTAATCCATGAAGCCATGATGGGCAATTGTGTGCACGTTGGTGACAGCCCACCTCAGTCCACCAACTCAGCACGTCTCTGCTTCTCCTGTCCTAGGGCTTTACCTGAAGGCAGGAACGGATGCTCAAAAGGCATGCAGATGCTCCCTGGAAGTGAGGGGAGGTAACATTCCTAGGATAATCTCTCAACCAATGAGGGGTGGGTGTTAGTGGGTGTTTGCCTTTTCGCCCTTGGAGGAACAATTCTGGGAAGCTTTCTACATAGTTGCTCACAATTCCCCAGCTGAACTGAGCCCCAACTGCTCACAGCAATATACAGCTCAGTAAGGTATAGTCTTATTACTTTAGCTAGTTCCCATCTTGCTCTCCCTGGTCCCTCATCCCTGCTTCCTGGGACCACTTTCCAAATAAATGACGTATATCCAACTCTTTGTTTTGCCTCTGCTTTCAAAGAAGCCCAAACTAAAATAGAGCTCAAGGTGGTTCTTTAAATTTCCTCTTTCCTACTACTTCTTTTTTTTTATTTACTGGTTTTAATTTTTTATAGAGCTACAGCTTACATAAAATGCACACATCTTAAGTGTACAGCTCAGTGAATTTTTTTATTTCATTATTTTTTCAGCATTTTATTTATTATTTTTAAAAATTTAATTTTATATTGAACTATAGTTGATTTACAATGTTGTGTTACTTTCGGTTGTACATCAATGTGATTCAGTTATATATATATATACATATATCTATTCTTTTTCAAATTCTTTTCCCAGGTAGGTTATTACAGAATATTGAGCAGGGTTCCCTGTGATATACAGTAGGTCCTTATTGATTATCTATTTTAAATATAGTAGTGTGTATATGTCCTACTTCTTCTTATGGCTCTGACTTACTTTGGCTGTAATTTCTTCCCAGCACCCGACCTTTTGGCTGAGTGAACTTGATATTGACCATTGACCCAAGCAATGACCATTTTGAATTTCTTCCTCCTTTTGGTTCTTCCAGCAGTTGGGCTCAGTTCCCTCTTACAGGCTCTACATTAATTCATCCCTTTATCTCTGTGTTTTTGAGCAGTGAATCCTGTTTTAGTTCTGAAAACCCCAATGCTACCTCCAGGTGGTAGAGAAGTTCCCAGGCAAGAATTCTGACCTAAAGGAAGGTAGATTTAACCTTGAATAATGACAATCTCCCTCCACCCAACCAGAGTAACAACTAAAGTACTTTCAAATATTGGCTGTTGCCTTTAAAACTTTTATTGATTCCAATCAATGACAAAAGTTAACAATTGTCTTTTTTAAAGATGTTAATGCTTAAAGTTGGAGGTGACAGGTAAAGTGTAACTCTCAGAATGTCATCATAGTGGGGATATTTTTCTTTGTATTGGGATGTACCCCGAAAAAGCTACATTCCAGAGGAAGACCTTTTATAGATATAGTATATCTATAAAATGTAGTAAAACCTAAGGTGCAGATATCAAGGAGGGACAATTAACATTCACTAATTGGTTTCTTGCTTATATTTCAGTTGTCAACTCCAATAAGAATTTATTTGAACCAAGTTGCCCTTCTTTCATTACACTCACAGGTAACTATCAATTATTAATAAAATATTTGAATCTCTAAGGTAAAATAAAATCATTATAATGATAGCTAATTAGTTGGGATAATATTTTCATGTAGCAATCAATATCATCTCCCAGAATAGCTTCTAAAGCAATGACCCACATTGTCCTCCGGACATGGTTGCTACTACAAAAATGAAAAAAAGAAATTGACAAGAACTTTAAAAAAGATATTGTAATTCCAAGGCAAACAGGTAATACCTTTAAGAAAATCAACACTTTGGAGTATTAAGAGCCTATATCTTTATCATATTCCAAGACCCTGACCCAAAGTAGAGTTACAAAAGGACATGTGATCAGTTAATTACTGTTACCAGCCCAAATTAGATAGCAATCACACAGGCTGGCCAGAGAGGAAGAACTGTTTGGAAGCTCTCTGAAAAAAAAAAAAGCCACACTATTCATTCGCATTCTTAGTCACAGATGACAACGCAGAGGGCTGGTCATCCCTGAAAACATGATGCAGTTGTATATATTGGCCAAGGCCAGGGAGCACAGCATCTGAACACTGGGATGAGAATCCTCCCCCAATGCCATGACACTTCATGTACCCCTAGAATTTAGATATCAACCAAGGGGGATGAGAACGAGAGGAGAAAACTTTATGATGGAGTGGCTTTAAACCTAAGTAGACTGATTCACCATTTTTCAATATGGGGAGATTTCACTTAAAAGTTCATATTTCCAGCTTACCATATAAAATCAGAAGATCTGGCATCACCAGGGGCTCCTTTTGGCCTTGAATTTTTCTACTGGAAATGAGAATTATCTGTTCCGATAAGCTTAGTTCTCCAGTTTTTTTTTTTTTTCCTCCTCCTCAATCTCTACCACTCCTTAGTATCTTACACCTAGACCACTTAACTCATTTAAACTACTAGCCTGGGGCCCGGGGGTATTTAAGTGCCTATCTTTAAGTTTAGAGGGCGAAACAAGGAAAAGGAATTGCTCAGAAAATATATGCATATCTGCAGAACAAAAATTATATTTATCAAGTTAATTTGTCAAGAGTTACCACTTCATGTCCATCAAATTCAGAGGCTGCTTACCTAAGAAATAAGTCTTTGCCTGCCTGCTTTGCTTTTAAGGGGATTACCACCTGGACCCCATCCCATGAGACTGGGAGACTTGAAATCTTAGTACCCTAGGGATACAATAATAATTACATACATATATACATGAAGACACGTATATATATGTTTATGTGTGTTTATGTGTCTATGTGAATTAACACACCTAGCACCCAGCAAGTATGTCAGCATCTTCCTGTAGCAAAGCTTAGTTAGAGGCGACCTGACTCTCAAGTTACAATTATGAAAACAGAACTGCTTTCTTCTTAATTTTGTAGATATCGGGTTTTCATACAGCATTAGCCATTTTCCTGTACATTTCCATTAGTAATGTCTTTGCTGATTAGTTTTTTCTAAATTTGCGTGTTTATCCATTAGCATATCAATATTGCTGCCAAACATCCTCTTAATTTTTAGTTTTCTTCTTGCAACAAAATTTTTTTTGCCAATAAAAGCAGGCATTTCTTAAAGCCTTAATTAACTCCAGCACAATTCCTTTTTGCTTCTTTAATAATAGTGTGTAATATTTACTAAGATTATATATTTTGCCTTATTCAAAACCACCACGCACTCGAATAAGCAAAAATCTTCACATTTTTGGGTTTGGCATTAACGCAGTCTCTTTAAAAAAAAAATTTTTTTAGGTCTTTATTTAATTTGTTACAATGTTGCTTCTGTTTTTTTTTTAAGTTTTGGTTTTTTGACCGCGAGGTATGTGGGATCTTAGCTCCCCGACCAGGGATCGAACCGGCACCCCCTGCACTGGAAGGAGAGTCTCAACCAGTGGACCACCAGGGAAGTCCCCTGCAGTCTCCTCTTGTCAGGACAGTTTCCTTGATTTCTGAAATGCTTTGGAAATACTATAAATTTTCAAGATAAGCATCAAAGAAACTTCAAGGAGACAGATTCCAAAAATTCCAAAATTCATCTGAGTGATTATTGAAATAAGGGGGATTTCAGCAATCATGTAAAAGGGAAAAGATGACCATCCAAACTCGAATTTTCTTGGCAAAGTCCCTTTATCTTATCTCACCACAAATAAGCAGAATTCTGGCTGATGCACAGCTTTGATGTATACAATTATATAAATTTAAAGTCATCTCTATGGAAAAAGTAATACTATGTTGAACAAAGTACAGAGGAAGCAAGTTAAAATATACAGTCTGTGAAAGATTCCTGTCTACACTGTTATTCAAGGTAGGTTCTTCCAACTACGATAATTAAATATCTGCCATATTTTTTTCTGCTGTGTCTGAGGAGACTGTTAAAGTTATGCTTACCCAATTCCAGGCACTGCCTTATTAAGGTAAGTGCTAGTAATTATACATCTTTATGTTTAAATGTAGGGTCTTTTTCACACCTTTCTGGTGATTAAGAAGGAAAAATCATGAAGACTGTGATGATGTTGATGACTGTATCTCACATACTGTTTGTGGGGTTTTAAATTGTCACCATCTTTCTGTAGGGCAATTTGGCAAAAAATTTCAAATGAGAATACCCTTTGACCTAAAAGTTCCACTTGTGAGAATTATTCCTAAGGAAATAATTGGAGAAGAAGGCAAAGATGAATGTGCAAAGACATTTGCAATAGTGGGGAAATAAAAAATAGTCTTAGTATCCATCCATAGAAGATTGGTTAAATGAATTTTGAAAATCCAAGCAATGGAATATTAGGAAGCTGTAAAAATGGACTGGACTAATCTATATACATTAAAATGAAAAAGATTAGTATTTAATACTTAAAGTTTAAAAACAGTTACAGAATAATATACATAATATGACATACCAAGCTATATTTATATATGTAAATACAAAAGACTCGAAGATATAAACTAAGCCATTAAAATTGTTGATCTCTGGTATTCCAATTATGAAGGCATTTTCACTTTTTAATTTTATTTACTGTCCTATTGTTTCAATTTTTCACCATTAGAAAACTTCAGTCAGGAATTGTCTGTATTATGGATGCATGCGTAACATTCGAACACTCACTTTTCTCTCTTCACCTTAATCCTTCTTTTGAGGGGATCCTTGCCATGAGCCTCTTGGCTGTGGCCAGTACCCACCCTCACTAAGGTATTGAAGAGGCCAGATCTTCCTTTTTTCACCCAGAACAATATGGCACACACATGACACTCTTTCTCCCAGGGTTTTGATGTGAAAGAGAGTGACTCAAAGGCATGGGAGGAATTAGCTATAGATTCATTGTAGGGGAAGAGATGGCATGAAATCCAACCATTCCCATGGCATGACTCTTGCTGTGGGTCCTACTGCCCAGCTCTTAAAAAATTCTGTGAGCTCATGCTCTGCTTCTAGCTCATGTCCCTTCATCCTTTGATGGCCATAGTCTACCTCTCACTGATATGCATGTTTTGCTTTATGAATAAGAGAATAAAACTATGCTTCTATATATTAAATGAGAGAAATAACCTACAGTATTTAGAAATAAAAATCAAAACACTGAATAAAAAAGCAAGAAGAAGAAAAAGAAGGAAAAAAACCAAAGCCTTGTAATCCCAAAGGATCCTGTACAGTGTGGGGCAACCTAGTAAATTATGATATGGACCAAAAAACAGAAGTGGAAATAAAGGTCAAAGTGAGTGTATAATCATGAGCACCTTATTAGCATAATTAGTATGTGTCCAGGAGAAGTTCACCTCTATGTTTTGCTTTTCATAAAATAAAACAAGGGCCTTGATATTAAGAGTTTAATTCTTGGTGTTCACTGCAGATTTATTGAACTATGAGTCCCTTGGGGAGGCCTGGTTAATTTATCTCATATGAAACATGTATCTTCTGTATCAGAAAGTATTATATTTTATTCATTTTTGAATTGTTAAACTATCCAGTCTTGTATCTTTCCCTTACTAAGGTTAGATTCATGGAGTTACAAATAACAATAGAATTATAAACAACTAATATTGAAATAATTTGTATCATGACTTTCTCTAAGCTGAAGATGTAAATGTTCCCTTTTTGAATACCTGAATAATTCAAGTAAAGATATTCTTTAAACTTTTCCAGTATTCATATCTAAGAACATAAAATATTTTCACAATACAAGCACATTTACCAAGAGCAAATGTTTAAACAAAAGAACCAGGGTTCTTAATGAAACACCCTCAGGAAAATGTTTAAACTTTGCCCTTAAGTTTACTTTGTTCACTAATAGGCTTCTATTTCGAGAAGAGAGTAGGAAGGGTAAGTTCAATGTGTTAATAAGAAAAAAGTAATAATATTTAATTAATTCTGGCTGAACACACATGGTTTAATATACTTGGCAATATCATTCCATCACATGATATGATAATTTAATGGAACTTTTTTATTTAAATTGCTGGCAAGTTTATGAAATTATAAAGCAAATAGGCCATGCACTTGGGTGTAATTGACTGTATAAATGTGTTTTATACTATACTGTTGGCAAATTAGCCAATCCCTGTCACGGAATCAATTATTATCTAGCTGAATTCCACAAACACAATAGCAGAAATATTGCATTTATACAAAAAAAAAACCCACCACGATTGTTAATCTTACATTGTGCATATTAAAACAGTGAGGTAATAAACATTTATACACTGGATAATTGTCTTAAGATAATGCCACTGCCACATGATGCACAGTTAAAGATTCCCTGTTGATGGAGACAGTTGTTTGGGTTTTATTTGTTCTTGCCTCTCTGGATCCATGAAGACGATAATAGAAGCTTCAGTTGTTCAAGTCAAGTAGGGGTTCAGGCATCTGATTTCCAGTGAAGAGATGCACACTGCCCAAAGCGAGCATGGCATGGTACATGCATACATGGCTCTGGAAACTTCAGAAACAATGTCTTGTATTTAAAGAGAGCTACTGCTCAGCGCTTTTTAATGTTTTTATGACTTACTTTGAAACCAAAACCATACCTGTTCTAGGGCCTGAACATGAGGTCCTACCAAATCTCTAAATTGATAAAACAGGATGTTCAGATGGCATCCTAGACTGCCCATTTATGTCCTCAAGTCACTCCTCAACCCCAAAAGGGAGTAAAGAGAAAGAAAAATCAAGCCAAATGAAACGAACAACTAACACCTCATTGAAAGGATGGGACTTTAGTATGGAAAAGCTCTAAATGAGCAAGAAAGGCAGGTAGACAGATGGAAAAGGTATTTCATTTGGCACAGATGTAAATGTGTAGACCTGCTGGGTATAGTACAAACACATTATACCTGTCTTTGAAACTGTTAATTTCCCATCTTCAAAACTATGGCATTTCTTCACCAATAAAACGCAATTATTATTTAAAAAATTGCTACTGCTTTACAAGTGCTTTCATGCACACTCTATCTTGTTACCTTTCAGAGTGAAACACTGTGTTACCATTGACCCAAAGAAGAACTGTTTCATCAGTCTCTAGGCTAGTTTAAGGAGGAGAGGGCATGCTCCTACACGCTTTCTTTCCCCTTTAGTTGTCTCTACGGTATTCTCAGCACAGGTTGCTGTAAACTGCTTTTTGGAAAAACTCTTCAGGTAGCTTATTGGATTCTTAAGTTGTCAATGATGCAGTGGGCACTTGAGAGAACCTTTTCAAATGGAATCCGACAAGGCAAAGTGTACCTTCTCCTGGCTGCTCATATTTTAACTTCATAAGAAGTGGGTGAGGCTTATTTTTTTTTTCATTTGTCTGATGAGAAAACAGAGATTTAAAGTCTCAGAGATTTATCCGAGATTACACTTGCAGAAAGTGGCAGAGTCTGGACGTCCATCCCACATAGTCTGATTCAAATCCTTTGTTCTTTCCACTAAGACCAAAGTCTAAACAGCAAGACCCTCTTCGTGTAGATGATAAGAAACCAAGTCTGAAGAAATAATGCTACAATGGATTTGACAGGGAACCCAGTAGGCATATCCTTTACAAGGATAGTTTTCTCCTTAAAGAGAGTACATTCTTTTCCTTTTCATATTTCAGCAGGAAGTGGATTTCCTCAAATATCCAATTGTCGCATGTTATCTTTTCTTTGTCTTTTTCATATCCACTTGAATACATTTTATAATATGCCATTTGTTTTAATAGAGGATTTTCTGCCTTGTTTTAAGCATTTGGGCATTCCTTCTTTCTGGAAGGTTTCTTCCCCCCTAAGATTTTCTTATTATTGTTTTCAGGATGTTGGCCTCGATTTGAATCAGTTTCCCCCTTATGCCACTTTCTCTCTCCTCTTTATCTTTTGAGTTTCTTCTGAGCCTTACTCTCACTGCTGTTATAGTAGTCAAGCTACACTGTCTGGAGAACTGTCTCCCAGCAACTTGCAAGAGGGATGTCTTACATACACTGAAGTGGAGGAGTGACAAGAGGGAAAAGAAAACCTTGCCTCAGAATACCAGATTTTCATTTCTATTTGGCACTGTGTGTGGGACTGCAACTAATATTTGACAAGAGTGAAAAGCATCATATAAATAAGCCTTGCCTCCAGGCTACAACTATATTTAGTATAAGTGAATGTATTTTTAAAAACTTAATAGCTTTTACCATGAGATTCACCCATCTTTAGGACATCCAAAGAGTCGATAAGCTCTAAAAAATCTGTCGGGGTCTTTCCTTATGAGATGTTTTAGAAAATAAATATTTGTTGAGGGGCTTCCCTGGTGGCATAGTGGTTGAGAGTTCGTCTGCTGATGAAGGGGACATGGGTTCGTGCCCCGGTCCGGGAGGATCCCACATGCCGTGGAGCGGCTGGGCCCATGAGCCATGGCCACTGAGCCTGTGCGTCCGGAGCCTGTGCTCCACAACGGGAGAGGCCACAACAGTGAGAGGCCCGTGTACAGCAAAAAAAAAAAAAAAACAATAAAATAAAATAAAATAAAATGCAAATCTGCTTTAAAAATAAAATATTTGTTGAATGGCAAAATTTGGCCCACGATCACTTTCCATTCAGGAAGGAATGGGAGGCTCTGGGATGTGGCTGTGGCTTTTATAAAAATATAAAGGTAGCTCTCAAGAAATTTTAGAACAATTGTAGATGATAAAGCAGATTTTTTCACATAGGAAGTAGTCTAAAAGTTTATATCCAACTTACATCAACTGTAAATTTAATTTCTACACCTTTCTGAATATCCTCTCTACAGCCACTCAATGAAACAACTTTTTCCATTTACCTTGCCCCCAACCTGCAAAACCCTAAAATATGATGAAAAGAAGAGCAACAAATTTTACCACCCCATCAACCAACATTTCAGATTTGGAAAAGAGGGCCATAATTTTTCCTTGAAATATCAAGGCAAGTTGTAATGTGGATTGAAGCCATAGAATGTTTGTCTTTCCCTTGGCTATAGAATTCAGACATTCTTTCAACAAATGCTTGTAGATTTATTAAGGATCTTCAATATGTGAAGCATTCAGGTCCTGCAACAATGTTTTTATTTATTTTTTTATTAAAAAAATGTTTTAACATCTATATAGGAGTATAATTGCTTTACAATGTTGTGTTAGTTTCTGCTGTATAAAAAAAGTGAATCAGCTATATGTATACATATATCCCCATATCCCTCCCTATTGCGTCTCCCTCCCACCCTCCTTATCTCACCCCTCTAGATGGGCACAAAGCACCAAGATGACCTTCCCATGCAATGCAGCTGCTTCCCACTAGCTATCTGTTTTATATTTGGTAGTGTATATATGTCGATGCTACTCTCTCACTTCGTCCCAACTTCCCCTTCCCCTTCCCTGTGTCCTCAAGACCATTCTCTACATCTGTATCTTTATTCCTGTCCTTCCCCTAGGTTCTACAGAACCTTTTTTTTTTTGATTCCATATATACGTGTTATCATACGGTATTTGTTTTTCTCTTTCTGACTTACTTCACTCTGTGTGACAAATTCTAGGTCCATCCACCTTAATACAAATAACTCAATTTTGTTTCTTTTTATGACTGAGTAATATTCCCTTGTGTATATGTGCCACATCTTTATCCATTCATCTGTTGATGGACACTTAGGTTGCTTCCATGTCCTGGCTATTGTAAATAGAGCTGCAATGAACATTGTGGTACATGACTCTTTTTGAATTATGGTTTTCTCAGTGTATATGCCCAGTAGTGGGATTGCTGGGTCATATGGTAGTTCTATTTTTAGTTTTTTAAGGATCCTCCATACTGTTCTCCATAGTGAGTGTATCAATTTACATTCCCACCAACATTGCAAGAGGATTCCATTTTCTCCACACCCTCTCCAGGATTTTTTGTTTGTAGATTTTTTGATGATGGCCATTCTGACTGGTATGAGGTGATACCTCATTGTAGTTTTGATTTGCATTTCTCTAATGATTAGTGACATTAAGCATCCTTTCATGTGTTTGTTGGCAATCTGTACATTTTCTTTGAAGAAATGTCTATTTAGCTCTTCTGTGCATTTTTTGATTGGGTTGTTTGTTTTTTTGATATTGAGCTACATGAGCTGCTTGTAAATTTTGGAGATTAATCCTTTGTCAGTTGCTTCGTTTGCAAATATTTTCTCCAATTCTGAGGGTTGTCTTTTCATCTTGTTTATGGTTTCCTTTGCTGTGCAAAAGCTTTTAAGTTTCATTAGGTCCCATTTGTTTATTTTTGTTTTAATTTCCATTTTTCTAGGAGGTGGGTCAAAAAGGATCTTGCTGTGATTTATGTCATAGAGGGTTCTGCCTATGTTTTAGTCTAAGAGTTTTACAGTGTCTGACCTTACATTTAGATATTTGATCCATTTTGAGTTTATTTTTTGTGTATGGTGTTAGGGAGTATTCTAATTTCATTCTTTTACATGTAGGGGTCCAGTTTTCCCAGCACCACTTATTGAAGAGGCTGTCTTTTCTCCATTGTATATTCTTGCCTCCTTTATCAAAGATGAGGTGACCATATGTGTGTGGGTTTATCTCTGGGTTTTCTATCCTGTTCCATTGATCTATAATTCTCTTTTTGTGCCAGTACCATACTGTCTTGAATACTGTAGCTTTGTAGTATAGTCTGAAGTCTGGGAGTCAGATTCCTCCAGCTCCATTTTTCTTTATCAAGATTGCTTTGGCTATTCAGGTTTTTTTTGTTTCCATACAAGTTGAGAACTTTTTTATTCTGGTTCTGTGAAAAATGTCATTGGTAGCTTGATAGGTATTGCATTGAATCTGTAGATTGCTTTTGGTAGTATAGTCATGTTCACAATGTTGAAGAACAATGTCCAAGAACATGGTATATTTTTCCATCTGTTTCTATCATCTTTAATTTCTTTCATCAGTGTCTTATAGTTTTCTGCATACAGGTGTTTTTTCTCCTTAGGTAGGTTTATTCTGAGGTATTTTATTCTTTTGGTTACAATGGTAAAGGAGAGTGCTTCCTTACCTTAATTTTTCTTTCAGATTTTCCATCATTCGTGTATAGGAATGCAAGAGATTTCTGTGCATTAATTTTGTATCCTGTTACTTTACCAAATTCATTGATTAGCTCTAGTAGTTTTCTGGTGGCATCTTTAGGATTCTCTATGTATAGTATCATGTCATCTGCAAACAGTGACAGTTTTACTTTTTCTTTTCTGTTATGGATTTCTTTTATTTCTTTTTCTTCTCTGATTGCTGTGGCTAAAACTTCCAAAACTATGTTGAATAATAGTGGTGAGAGTGGGCATCCTTGTCTTTTTCCAGATTGTAGAGGAAATGGTTTCAGTTTTTGACCATTGAGAATGATGTTGGCTGTGGATTTGTCATATATGGTCTTTATTATGTTGAGGTAAGTTCCCTGTATACCTACTTTCTGGGGAGTTTTTATCATAAATGGGTGTTGAATTTTGTCAAAAGATTTTTCTGTATCTATTTAGATTATCATATGGTTTTTGTCCTTCAGTTTTTTAATATGGTGTATCACATTGGTTGATTTGCATATATTGAAGGATCCTTCCATTCCTGGTATAAATGTCACTTGATCATGGTGTATGGTCCTTTTAATGTGCTTTTGGATTCTGTTTGCTAATATTTAGTTGAGGATTTTTGCATCTATGTTCAGCAGTGATATTGGTCTGTAGTTTTCTTGTTTTTGTGACATCTTGTCTGGTTTTGGTATCAGGACGACGGTGGCATTGTAGAATGAGTTTGGGAGTGCTCCTCCCTCTTCTATATTTTGGAAGAGTTTGAGAAAGACAGGTGTTAGCTCTTGTCTAAATGTTTGATAGAATTCACCTGTGAAGCCATCAAGTCCTGAGATTTTGTTTGTTAGAAGATTTTTAGTCACACTTTCAATTTCAGTGCTTGTGATTGGTCTGTTTATATTTTCTATTTCTTCCTGGTTCAGTCTCAGAAGGTTGTGCTTTTCTAAGAATTTGCCCATTTCTTCAGGTTTTCCATTTTATTGGCATACAGTTGCTTGTAGTAATCTCTCATGATTCTTTGTATTTCTACAGTGTAGTTGTTCCTTCTCCTTTTTCATTTCCAATTCTGTTGGTGTGAGTTTTCTCCCTTTTTTTCTTGATGAGTCTGGCTAATGGTTTTGTTTATCTTCTCAAAGAACCAGCTTTTAGTTGTATTGATCTTTGCTATTGTTTCCTTCATTTCCTTTTCATTTATTTCTGATCTGATCTTTATGTTTTCTTCCCTTCTGCTAACTTTCTGGGGTTTTTTGTTATCCTTTCTCTAATTGCTTTAGGTGATAAACTTCCCTCTTAGAACTGCTTTTGCTGCATCCCATAGGTTTTTTGTCATCGTGTTTTTATTGTCATTTTTTTCGAGCTGTTTTTTAATTTCCTCTTTAATTTCTTCTGTGATCTCTTGGTTATTTAGTGGTGGATTATTTAGCCTCCATGTGTTTCTGTTTTAACTGTTTCTTTCCTGTAATTAATATCTAGTCTTTTAACATTGTGTTTGGAAAAGTTACTTGATACAATTTCAACTTTCTTAAATTTACCAGGACTTGATATGTGATGCAAGATGTGATCTATCCTGGAAAATGTTCCATGAGCACTTGAGAAGAAAGTGTATTCTGTTGTTTTTGGATGGAATGTCCTATAAATATCAATTAAGTCCATCTTGCTTAATGTGTCATTTAAAGCTTTTGCTTCCTTACTTATTTTCATTTTGGATAATCTGTCCATTGGTGAAAATGGAGTGTTAAAGTCCCCTACTATTTTAGTGTTACTGTCAATTTCCCCTTTTATGGCTGTTAGCATTTGCCTTATGTATTGATGTGCTCCTATGTTGGGTGCCTAAGTATTTACAATTGTTATATCTTCTTCTTGGATTGATCCCTTGATCATTATGTAGTGTCCTTCTTTGTCTCTTGTAATAGTCTTTATTTTAAAGTCTATTTTGTCTAATATGAGAATTGCTACTCCAGCTTTCTTTTGTTTTCCATTTGCATGGAATATCTTTTTCTATCCCCTCACTTTCAGTCTGTATGTGTGCATAGGTCTGAAGTGTGTCTCTTCTAGACAGCATATATATGGGTCTTGTTTTTATATCCATTCAGCTAGTCTATGTCTTTTGGTTGGAGCATTTAATCAATTTACATTTAAGGTAATTATTTATATATATGTTCCTATTACCATTTTCTTAATTGTTTTGGGTTTGTTTTTGTGGGTCTTTTTCTTCTCTTGTGTTTCCTGCCTAGAGAAGTTCCTTTAGCCTTTATTGTAAATCTGGCTTGCTGGTGCTTAATTCTCTTAACTCCTGCTTGTCTGTAAAGCTTTTAATTTCTCCATTGAATCTGAATAAGATCCTTGTTGGTTAGAGTAATCTCGGTTGTACTTTTTCCCCTTTCATCACTTTGTATATGTCCTGCCACTCCCTTCTGGTTGGCAGAGTTTCTGTTGAAAATTAGCTGTTAACCTTATGGGGATTCCCTTGTATGTTATCTGTTGTTTTTCCCTTGCTGCTTTAAATTCTTTTTTTCTTTTTATTTAATTTTTGATAGTTTGATTAATATGTGTCTTGATGTATTTCCCCTTGGATTTATCCTGTATGGGACTCTCTGCACTTCCTGGCCTTGACTGCTTGTTTCCTTTCCCATGTTAGGGAAGTTTTCAACTATAATCTTTTCAAATATTTTCTCAGAACCTTTCTTTTTCTCTTCTTCTGTGACCCCTATAATTCGAATGTTGATGAGTTTAATGTTGTCCCAGAGGTCTCTGAGACTGTTCTCAATTCTTTTCATTCTTATTTCTTTATTCTGCTCTGCCATATTTATTTCCACTATTGTATCTTCCAGGTCACTTATCCGTTCTTCTGCTTCAGTTATTCTGCTATTGATTCCTTCTAGGGAATGTTTAATTTAATTTATTGTGCTGTTCATCACTGTTTGTTTGTTCTTTAGTTCTTCGCATTCCTTGTTAAATGTTTCTTGTATTTTCTCCATTCTATTTCCAAGAATTTGGATCATCTTTACTATCATTACTCTGAATTCTTTTTCAGGTAGACTGTCTGTTTCCTCTTCATTTGTTTGGTCTGGTGGGTTTTTACCTTACTCCTTCACCGGCTGTGTTTCTCTGTCTTCTCATTTTGTTTAACTTACTGTGTTTGGGCTCTCCTTTTCACAGGCTGCAGGTTCACAGTTCCCATTGATTTTAGTTTCTGCCCCCATTGGGTAAAGTTGATTCAGTGGCTTGTGTAGGCTTCCTTGTGAGGGAACTGGTGCCTGTGTTCTGTTCTATGAGTCTAGATCTTGTCTGTCTGGTATGTAGGTCTGCATCCAGTGTTGTGTTTGGAGTGTCTGTGAACTTATTATGGTTCTACGCAGCCTCTCTGCTAATGGTTGGCATTGTGTTACTGTCTTGCTAGTTGTTTGACATGGGGCATCCAGCATTGGAGCTTTCTGTCCGTTTGGTGGAGCTGGGTCTTAACATTGAGACAGAGATCTCTGGGAGAGCTCTCACCAATTGATATCATGTGAGGCCAGCAGGTCTCTGGTGGTCCAATGTCCTGAACACTGCTCTCCCATGTCAGAGGCTCAGACTTAACACCATGCCAGAACACCAAGACCATATCAGCCACAAGGCAGTCTTTAAAAGACTCACTGAATGTCCATGTCCACGAGCATCCTCCTGCCTCTCTCAGCAGCCACAAGAGGTGTACCAATCCTAACCCAAACCCTGTAAGTGATATCCACAACAACATTTTTAACTGAGAGACTGACTAGATAAACAACAGAGTGTCTAGCCCCCAAAAGCCCCCAAATCTGTGTGTGTGTGTGTGTGTGTATGTGTGTGTGTATATGTGCAGACATACATACTTTTATCTCCAACTGTCTGCTGGAAGCCTTGATCAGGATATTCCATAGTCATTCCAGTTACAACTCCAAAGGTACAAAACATCTACATAGTGTCTCTAAAACTGGCTCCTCTTTTTCCATCTCCTATTTGGGGAAACATAGATATTCAATCTAGACATTTGTCTAATTTAGAGACCCAGCCTAGAAATTTAAGGGTCATCTTGAACCCCTTTATGTAAACCAAAGAACCCACCAATCAATGATTCCACAAAACCTACCCATAGTGCCTCAGAAATACCTCTCAATTTCACTACCTTGTGTCCCAACATTTATTATTTCTCATGCCTAACAATACAAGCAGTCCCCTAATGCAACGCAGGAAGTCTGACACTTTCCCAATTCGTTCTCCACACGGTCACTAATTTTTCACTGAAAAACTAGTCTTATGTTTCACTCTGCTTCAAAACCCTTATGTCATCGTCATCTCTGACAGGATAAAGTCCCGGCTGCTTAGCCTGAGGACAAGGTCGCCCATGACCTTGCTTGAAGAGCACCCCCTTCTTGCCTGCACGTTCAAGTTGCTTCCATCATACTTGACATGATATTGTGCTTGGAAACACCACTCTCACATATTTCCATGACTATGAGTGTAATTTTTCACAAATGAATATCCATGGGCCCCCAATTATTCATGTATTAAGTGTAGCTAATATTGTTAGGTAGTTTCTATGGATGTTGTGAAGATTAAAGTAAGTTAATACAAGAAAAGTGCTTGAACAGGCTCTGGCACGTGGGAAGTTTGCAACAAAAATGAGCTATTATTGTTGTTACTGTTATCCGAGTCTTGCTTTTAATCTAGGAAGCTTCTTTTCCCCTCTTCCTCCTGGAGAGATCCCATTCCTAAAGACTGTCCTCTTTGGGAAGCCATCTGTGACTCAGCAGAAAGACCTCCTCCTTCTCTATACATCTACAGTGCTTTGTTCATTTATCTAATAGAGACATGCCTGATTTAAAATTAAATATTGGTTTGAGTGTTTCCTCCATTAAAATTTTACATTATTAAGAACAGACACAAGGTCTTATTCCTTTTTAGACTCCCTCAGAAAGCTAGCCAAGTAAAAGACATATGATACATGATGTTGGAAAACCAAGAGACTGCCATGGGATCTATCTAAGAGCTTAAGGGGTTTTTAGAAATTTTTTAAAATGCTAACAGTCTATTTCCACCCTGAATAGATCTTGTCCTAGGCTGTTGATCACTGGAAGGTTTTGTTCTTGGGTATCTTTCTCAAGTGAGATGGAAAATTGGTCTATTCTATTGTTTTGTATATTATACTTTTGAGAGGAATAGAATGGGTGGAGCAGAAATATTTTATCTTGCCCTATCTTACATATATTTTCTGAGTTTGAGGTATAGTATATTTGTGCTAGTAAAATTCAGAAAACATTTCATCCATTTACTGCGATTCATGCCAGAGACCTGCCAAAAGAGTACAGATATGCATCAAAAAATGTTGTGATTCATTTTTCCCCATATAGAAGTAATTATCTATTCCCCTGAGATTCTCCCAAAGGGACAGCATGATATTTAAAACAGGAGAATTTATAACTCTCATGCATATTTGCATCTTTTTAAAAGTTGATAATATTTTGAAAAGCATCGTGTGGAATATATGGGTGCCCTTAGGCCTACCGAGTCCCCATGAGTCTTGCCAAATATTACAGACTGTAAAGAACTTCAACTCGCCTGGCAATCCTAAGCTTGATCACTGGGTGTGGAATATTAACTTCTTGAGGTGATAGCCCCTATGAGTACAAATAACAGCTTTTACATCCTAGATTTTCTCCAGGACATTTTCTCAAGTGCATTTTGGTACTTCCCAAGTGTGAGGAAAGAGGATTCATTTAGAACGATTGATGATTTGGTAACCATTGAATGAAAACAATTCCCTCCCCCTTTCTTTGGCAGTCAAAACTTAATTTGGTTTCCTGCTTACTGTAACCCATGAAAGTAAGACTTTCTAAGTTTTAGTAGAGGCTGTGGAATAGTTTCCTTCAGAATCCCCCCCCCCGCAACTTGTCAAAATAGGAGCAAGAAGATGCATGTGATAGGTTACAAAGACCCATAATTTACACAAATGTTTTCACAGTTGAATACAAAGATGAAAATGAGTGATTTAGTCATAGGCCCACTCAAGACAGCCTTCCCTCTTTCACCTGGGTCAGAAAATGGTTCAATTCCAGCTGTTTGGGGAGATTTTAATGAGTTCAATTCTTAACTACCAGTCCCTTTCCCTACTCTGTCTCTAGCCAAAGGACCCTAAATTTGAAGGGCTTGTAAATTATGATCAGTTTATTTTAACAAGTTTCTATATCTTAGTGTTTCTCAAACTTGGAAATACCTGTGAATCTCCTGTGAATCTTTGTTAAAAGGCAGATTTTGGTTCAATAATTCTGAGTTGGGGGCTGTATTCCTAATAAGCTCCCTGGTAATGCTACTGGTCTATAGACCGCACTTTGAGTTTCAAGTGTCTAGATGCAACCTGAGACCTAGGTGGATTCCTTTATGCTACTTTGGTTGCCTAAGCTATGCACTATGCTGGCAAAAATTAGATATTTTAGAATACTAGAGTAAGGCAGACATTCTGGAAAGAAAAAGTCCTTTGAAAGTCATTTAGAATTGGAAGGGCTCAGAAGTGACAGAGAACATATCTTCTGATCTCTTTATTTTATAGATAAACAAAGGCCTAGAGTTTCCCATATTTTTAGCATTTTTCGGCATCATCTCAGCATTTCAAGAATACAGAAAGAGTTTATTTATAGCTTCATTTCACATTTCTCAAACTGAAGTCCATGCTGGTGGTATAAGGGGCAATCTTTAAACTCCTTAGGACAATCTGGGTGATGTGCCAGCCACCCATTTGCTGGGATCCTGCAGAGGTTGCTGTTTGGGCTTCATTCAGTTCTTGTTCCCCCATTGCTGGGAGTGTAGACTGGGCGAATGTCCCCGGAACTTCGGGGGTCAAAAGGGAACTTCGTGGCCTGGGAGCCTACCAATCCCTAACCCCCGTCCCCACCCCCATTGCCCCCCGATGTAGACAGATGACTAGATCACCCTGGGAAACCAAACACCAGCTCTTCTGCCTCAAGGAGGGACTGACCCTTTGGCACAACTCATGCTCCAGAGCGCCCCCCTTTGGTCAGACTGGGGATGGTCTCTAACAGAGTTCACCACCTTGCTTTGTTCCTTCCTTTGACACACCTGTTTTCCTTCATTCCCCTTATCTGACATCCCTCCCCCAATAAATCACTTAGAGGCAGAGCCCCTAGGGAACTGATCTGAATAGGTGGTCATAACTCTCATCTACCAAAGTTAAGAAATGACATTTAATTCCAAGAAATGTCATTGGGTTCTAAGAAGAAAAGGAAGAAAGGAAAGAACAGAAAAAGAAAAGAAAAAATCCTATCTAAACGACAGAAAGTGACCCTGTGATACGGTGATGATTTTTATTTTACTTCTTTGGTTATTTGCACTCTATTTGTGGTTTAAAATAGAATAACTTGCTCACATGTAGTAGAAAGAATGATTGATGGTGATTTTTGGTTAAGTAAGATGTGATGGGATAGCTCCCTCTGCTAGGTATATCATCTAGGATAGCTAAGGCCATCATTGCCTCAGCCAGAGCCACAGTCACATATGCTCACCTCCTGAAATCACAAAGTGATAGGTGAAAAGTGAAACCTCCCATGAGCAGGGCTCACCCCAGAGTGTCAAGGGTCATAAAGATGAGTTGTGTTCATATTGTAAGGATGAGGCAGTTATCTCTGGATTATGCCTTCTTACTTTACCTTGTCTTTGAATGAGTGGGGGAGTTATAAATAAAATGTTCAAGGATGTGTATAAATAAATTGGCATAATTAGGTGTCATAATTAGGTGCCCACTGCAGTTCCAGACACATTTACATAATTGTCAGTGCTCCAATGAAAATAATTGTTTGCCAGGATAGCTTCTGTTAAGTCTGATAATTCCTTTCTTAGTATAGTTTGTTCTAAGCGGTTGTTTAAAACATATTCTAAACTCTGATTGTAGAAACATTGCATACGGACTTAAATTTTGGTTTGTTCTTCAAAAGTAAAGCAAAGGGCAAATAGCTCATACTTGTCCATAAGCAGAATCTTTATCCCTAAGCGGAACCGAGAAAAATTAAAGTTTTTACGCAAATATGTATACATATAAACACATGAAGAATTCTATACAAATATTTTGATGAACTAAGTTTGCTTTAAATTTCAGCTTTTAAAATCTGGAAGTCTCTTTTGAGCATTAAATTGTACTCCTTATTAATGTGTAAATATCCAACCAGGGCTTCCCATACTATCCTATGAATGTCCTGTTTTCTTTCTTCATCTTTCTGCTTTACTTTTCCTCTTCATCCTAAGGCAAATTTTTCTATGCATTGGCATGATCTCCAGCAATTCCAGGTTACTTTCTACCAGCTGAGAAGTAACAAAGCAAAGAGGATGTCATCCTTTCAATAGTTCCACCACAAGACTGAAGGCTGGCTTTCAATGTCCTTTCCTGAAACAATCACTGTGACCAGGGATGTAATGCACACTCCTTGTCCCACACTCATGCCCAGAGTTGAGAGTGGGATGAACTCTACGTGGACCATATGGTCTGGGATTGACAATAGTGTGGTTTCCCCAATGAAAATCAAAGTTATACAAAGCTCTTGTATTTGTTAATTATGCTTCCATACTGAAAACATCAGTAATTTGTAATTTAAATATTTTAAAATATTTTTATGCTGAATTTTGATGCTTTTCCCTTAGGAAGGATTTATGGATCTATGAATGCTCTGATACATATTTCCTTCTGGACTGAACAAATTATTATAGCAATGGAGAATTCACACTGTCATTTTCAACAGAAGAGCTGAGTTCCAACCCATTTGCCAGACCACAGACTGATTTCAAATATTTCAAATTCACTCTAAAGGATTTGCTACAAACTCACTCTTTTTTTTTTTAAACATCTTTATTGGAGTATAATTGCTTTACACTGTTGTGTTAGTTTCTGCTGTATAACAAAGTGAATCAGCTATATGTATACATATATCCCCATATCCCCTCCCTCTTGCATCTCCCTCCCACCCTCCCTATCCCACCCCTCTAGGTGGTCACACAGCACCGAGCTGATCTCCCTGTGCTATGCGGCTGATTCCTACTACCTATCTATTTTACATGTGGTAGTATATATATGTCAATGCCACTCTCTCACTTTGTCCCAGCTTACCCTTCCCCCTCCCCGTGTGCTCAAGTCCATTCTCTACATCTGCGTCTTTATTCCTGTCCTGCCTCTAGGTTCATCAGAACCTTTTTTTTTTTTTTTTAGATTCCATATATATGTGTTAGCATATGTATGACAGTGTTCATTGCAGCACTATTTACAGTAGCCAGGACATGGAAGCAACTTAAGTGTCCATCGACAGATGAATGGATAAAGAAGATGTAGCACATATATACAATGGAATATTAGCCATAAAAAGGAACGAAATTGAGTTATTTGTAGTGTGGTGGATGGACCTAGAGTCTGTCATACAGAGTGACGTAAGTCAGAAAGAGAAAAACTCACTCTTGATTCTACAGCTGCAAAGCATAGACTTTCCCGGCACTTAACTCCCTCATTTGAATATTATTTGTATTACAATAATTGTTCCAAATATTAAGTAGAACAGATGTAGTTCTTTTCTTCTAACTGCCCTCTTCCTCTACTAATGATAATTAATATCTCTTCTGCTTGTAACATCACTTAACTTTTAGGAAGACAGTTATATCTCCCCTCAGCCCCCTTGACTGGAATGAATATTCCAATGCTCTTAACCTTCTCTCATAGGTCTTGTTTTCCAAATTTTTATCATCTTGGTCAGTCTCTTCTGAACTACTTACAGCCTATCTTCTTTAAAAATACAGTGTCTGATGTCCTCACCTGAAGGAGAACCATTTCTTCACAGAGCAGAATTAATTCTTTTGTTAAAGGAATTTGGGGGGTTGTTATTGTATAAAGCCTCTTTTCCACCCACAGGTGGGTTATATTATTGCTTAACTGGCATTCCCCGGTTTTACAACTATTTGGAAATTTACCAACATCATCATCAAACCCCTGAACAGATGTACAAAATATAATGAAGCAGTTTTTTAAAAGAACATAAAACTAATTGCTTAAAAAAAAAAAAAAACTCTCCAAGTTGATCCAGTTGTTAACTCTGCCCTGCTTTCTACAGGAAGTTTACATGTAAAGGAGTATAATCTGCAGGTGTGGACACCCCTTGATATAGAATTTAAGTTAAAAAGAATTCAACTTAAGATATTTGTTGTGCTATTTGGCTTTGTTCCTTTAAAAAAATTCTTCCATTATACACAATCAGGCCTTTCAGAAAATGCGAACATGTATACTTTTCAAAACTACAGTAGACAATAAAGTATTATAAAATTGCACAGGAAAAAAAATCCCAACTGACACCAAATCATGATTCATAGAAATCTACTTGTCATTTTATAATTAATGTGCTGATTATATTTTCATTGTTACACATATGCCACAATGTTATATAGTTTCCTTGTGAAAAGATGTCATTTAAGGCATAACACAATCCAGAATGCATGTATAATACCATTATACTTTCCAATAGCCTAATGCAATGTGTTGTCTGATTACACACACACATTCTGTAACCTACTGTTAACATCATCCAACCAGGCTTCTTTAATGAAACTTCAAACCTTTGTGCAATATTAATCTGCCAAAGAAAGTAGTCCCTTTGCAGGTGATATAAGCAAACTCAGCTGCTTCTTTTTTAAACTTCCAGTTTCCTGTTCCATAATCAATCTAGTTGCTACGATTATCTGTGACAGATGTTAAATGGAGAGATGGTTAATTTTCCCAAGGTGTTATTATATACTTATTTTATGTTTATTTGTTTTCACTCATTTAAATGCTTCATTGAAATGAAATTTCCTCGATGACTGTCTTGGGTTGTGAGAACTCCACATCTCGTTCCTAAATAAGCCTTCCCTGACCTAAGAAAAGCGTTTTACTCTCTTATAAAAATAAATCTTTTTTGCTTTGCATCTGCCCTTCTAGCTAATGATTAGATAAACACATTTCCCAAGGAGTTGTACCAATACAAGGTCCTTGAGATATGCTGAGACCAAAGTGTCCTCTGATCAAATGTGGCTAGGAAGCTGTGTATGTTGAAGCTCTTGGATGGAGGATTCAGACATGTGCATATGAATAGTAAGGGCTTTGAAAAGTCCCAGAGTAGGGCTTTCCTGATGGTGCAGTGGTTGAGAGTCCGCCTGCTGATGCAGGGGACACGGGTTCTTGCCCCAGTCCAGGAAGATCCCACATGCTGTGGAGCGGCTGGGCCCATGAGCCATGGCCGCTGAGCCTGCGTGTCCGGAGCCTGTGCCCTGCAACGGGAGGGACCGCAACAGTGAGAGGCCCGCGTACCGCAAAAAAAAAAAAAAGTCCCAGAGTAAAGAAAACTGTTTAAGGCAGTATTCCCCAACATTTTCAGACTTGTCAAGTTGTTTTACTGCCAACATAGTTCCTATTAACAGTCCTGGAAAACCACATGGAACACTGGAATATTGGTTTGCAACAAGATTTCATCCAATGATACTTTTTCTGTCCATTTTCAGGCAGAGTTTTCTATGTCCAAGGAAGTAGATCAGTGGTGTTTCCTTAATTTATGGACTTGTGTAAAATGTGAAAACATTATAAAATGAAAGGACACTCACCTGAGCTTGGGAGATGGGAAGAGGCAATGCCCTTGCTAATTCCTGGAAGAGAAAGGAAGCCAATTCGTAATTATTAAGCACTTATTATATTCTAGACACCCTTACATCCTTTGTGTACATACATTGATTTATTCACACAAAAAATATTTATGGAGTGCCTATTCTTCTAGGAGCTGGGAATCAGTGCAAAGTAAAGCAAATTCCCCATTCTGATAATGCTCAGATTATCAGGTGGAATCTTCAACAGCTAAGAACTTATGTCTTCATTCTACAGATGAGAAAATTGAAGACTTCACAGAAATTGTCTGAGGTCACAGAGATGATAAATCAGCAAGGAAAGATGTCTGGAAACTCAAAGCAGATCCCTTCTTGAGGCTCACATCCCAGCTCAGACCTGTGTGCTGGGCTTTGCTACCATGGAGATCCAGTGGCTGTCTGCAGCGACCCACTGGGGTAGAGATCAGGGGATGCAAACTGGGAGACAGCTTATCAAAGGTATTGTCCTCCAGATACTTTATTACCCATGACACACCTTCTTTACCAGCTGCCTATAATAAGAGGAATCAAACCTGGAGCCATATTTATGTAAGTAAATAACACTCCTTTCCTTTCCAAGGTAGTTTTACATCAACATTCTTAGTAAATACTTTCATTCTTGGTTTCCAACCTAACTTTATGGGAAAACTTAATCTATATATTTACAAATCACTCTCCCACCGTGAGCCTCAAACCCATCTTTAAGTTCACAAAACCTCTCATTCTGCTTCTAACAGCCTAGCATATACTGTATGCAGATGTTCTTCTGAGTCCCTGACCCATGGCTGTCATGGGGATACAGAATGAGCTGTAGATTCTAGGTTTGAATCTCTGTTTTTCTACTTACTTAGCAGAAAAATTCAGACAGTTTTTTTCCTCCCTGTTCCCACTGCTTCCTTATATGGATGATACTCTTTCAAAACTGGCTCGCAGGGCTTCCCTGGTGGCGCAGTGGTTAGAAGTCCGCCTGCCGATGCAGGGGACACAGGTTCGTGCCCCGGTCCGGGAAGATCCCGCATGCCGTGGAGCGGCTGGGCCCGTGAGCCATGGCTGCTGAACCTGCGCGTCCGGAGCCTGTGTTCCACAACAGGAGAGGCCACAACAGTGAGAGGTCCGCGTACAGAAAAAAAAAAAAAAAAAAAAAACCTGACTCTCAGGAAGAGATTTTAAAGGTGTCCTGGCAGCATAGACTCCATTTTATGGTCTTGGCTCTCATGGGTGACATCTCCCCACCTTCTGTTGAGGAAATGGTCTTTTGCCTCCTGTACAAGGCTCTCCCTGAGGAATCTCTCCACACCCTTGGCTTTAACACCTGCCTGGATGCTGTTGACTCCTGGGTCCCCAGGCCAGCATTCCCTCCTGAACTCCAAACCTTTGTGTCCAGCAGCCGACCTGGAGTTGCCATCTAGATATCATGCAGGCACCCCAAATTCAAGCTGTCTAAACCTGCTCGCACTCAGCCTTCCCCACCTGAGGTCCATTCTGTGACTTGTTCACTCTTCAAGCCTTGCCTTTGTCAGGAGGGGAAATTATATGTCTATATATCCATGGCTCTGCCTGTTCTGACCATGAAGTTTCAGTCATGGAACCTCTAAGTCATTAGCATGCTAATTATTTTGCCAACTGCTCCCCTTTCTAGCCAGTGAGCATTTTTTCCTTTTCCATTATGGTTTATTATAGGATATTGAATATACTTCCCTGTGCTATACAGTAGGGCCTTGTTGTTTATCCATTCTATATATAATAGTTTGCATCTGCTAATCCCAAACTCCCAATCCATCCCTCTCCCACCCCCTTACCCCTTGGCAACCACAAGTCTGTTCTCTATGTCTGTGAGTTTGTTTCTGTTTCATAGATAAGTTCATTTGTATCATATTTTAGATTCCATGTATAAGTGGTATCATGGTATTTGCCTTTCTCCTTCTGGCTTACTTCACTTAGTGTAATAATCTCTAGGTCCATAGCTGGTGAGCATTTTGAGAACAGTTACCAAGAATTATTTGCCTTTATGCTCTGGACGCTTAGCAAGTGCAAGACACACTGAGTGAATACCTGCCTGAATGAATGTATAAATAAATAAAGTGGGAATAAAGGTAAAAGTAATTGATAATCACTGAGTGCCACCTATTTGCTAAGAAAACTGATATTTTAAGAGATTTATAAATTAAAGTAGTAAAACACTCATAGCATTTTATTCATTTAACTATTTGTTCAGCAATGGTTCTGAAGACTTCTATATGTAAAGCACAATAAGGGGCAACGTGGGAGTTTGTCTAGTAAAAAATGGATTTAAGACAATAACTATGAAGTTTAAGAGTCTAATTTTTTTAGATAGTTATAAGTTTTGATATCTTGGATTAAGAGGCAAAGATACATATTTTAGATTTAAGAATTTGTAATTTTCTGTTACATGGTCACAGGGTTGTTTTGGCATGACATTAGAAATAACAAAAGCCCAAGATGGTAGGCAGAATATTTCTCCATGCTTCTTCGTGTCTAGAATTGCTTGATCCAGATCTTCCCATGTTTTCTTCAGCTTACTGGCTTCTTTGCCTTTAAAGAATACAGAGTTTATCGCTGTTCACCAAGTACGTACAAATTAATTCTGGGATAATAAGAAAGGGTTTTCAGATTTGAGCTTCACTTTACTTGTCATCCAAGGCAGATGTTTATCTACACCTTAAACATACTAATGTCCAAAAAGAACCCCCCTTTTAAAATAATAGAACAACAATGAGACTGTAGCCAAATTTCCCATGTTTCTCCACATGTAAATGAAAGAATCATAAGCTTTCTGGTCTTATGTATTCTTATAATCCATTCAATACACAACAAGGGAGCTTCCACAACTTTTCCTGTGATGCTGTTGACACTTGTCTTTCTGACAATGAAAAAAAGAAGTATCCTATTTTGCTTTTTAAACATAAGAGCTTCATGTTTAAATGACAGCCTATCCCCTGTATAAAATAGAGAACACCACACAGTTATTTAAAAGTGGTGACAGGGAGCTTCCACTCTAAAGAAACAGTATGGTCTCTCTGATAGCACTGAGTATAATGTAGTAAATGGGCTTTGGACTCATAAATAATAATAGCAAACACACACTGGCATCTCCTATAAGCCAAGTTCTTTAAGTGTGTTACATAAATTAACCCATTTCATCTGCACAACCACCTTCTGAAGTAAGTACTATTTTTCATCCCTTTTATAGTTGAAAAGACTGACCAATAGAAATGTGCTTAGAACCCAGAGCACACAGTTGCCAGGGCCAAAATTTATAGCCAGGCAGTCAGATCCCAAAGTCTGTGCTCTTACCCTAAGCCAGCTTCACTCACAACATGGGCCAAATAACCCCTAAAAGGCCTCAGTTTAGGACATGCAGGGTTATGGTAGGAATTAAGTGAGTGTTGAATGAAAAACCCTTAGGGGAGTGCCTGGCATTGGGTAAGATCCCCCTAAATGTAGCAACTATCTGTCAGGACTTCGGGTACCATGAAGAAACCAACAGTTGGAGAGAAATCACCTAAGGCTAGATAGTAATTATGGGGAGATTTTACTTCCTCTGGACCTGAAAGGGACGGTGCAGGCAGCAGTTTCTAGAATCACCTGTTCTAGCAGGATGCCTGATAAGCCCGACATCCTCACCGGAGGAATCATCACTGCGAACGCAAGGCCTGGCCGGCAAGGACCCCTAATGATGAATACCTAGACCTCCATCTCCTGCCATCCTCTGGTCTCCTGGGGCACCTCTAGTGGCCACACCCAAAGGAAAGTCAGATGTCAAGGGAATCTGTTTGATGCTCTCCACAGCCTTCGGGTATATGGTTCATGTGTTCTCCCACTGCCTCCGTAGGAAAAAAAAAAAAAGTGTGCTTATGTGTGGGCTGCATGCTTCTGTGGAAAAATGTGTTGAAGACAGAATTTTAAATCAGGCTTTGTAGACAGTTTCTGGGCTAAGGGTGAATCCTTCTGACCAACCCTAGGGAATTCATTCTTTTTTTTTTTTTTTTTCTATGTCATGGGTAAAAGTTGGTGTGCTCAACATCTTGGGCAATAACTAAGAGGTGATGAGAATCCCTTTGTCTTAGGCTACTATAACAGAATACCATAAACTGGCTTAAACATTTATTTCTCATAGTTCTGGAGGCTGGGAAGTCAAAGATCAAAGTGCTAAGCAGATCCAGTATCTGGCAACAGTCCTCTTCCTGGTTTGTAGACAGTTGTCTTCTTGTTCTTACATGACAGAGAAGAGAGAGAGGGAGAGAGAGAGGAAGAGAGAGAGGGAGAGAGAGAGGGAGAGAGGGGAAATGCAAGCTCTCTGTGTTTTTTCCTATAAGGACACTCATCCCATTCATGGGTGCTCCACTCTCATGACCTAATTACCTCCCAAGGGTCCCGCCTCTTAAAACCATCATACTACGGGTAGGATTTCAACATATGAGTTGGCAGGAGATACAAATATTGTCTGTGGCATTCTGAAGAATTTTAGGCAGGTGAGTAATATGACCTTGGTACTTGCAGGGAGGATTGACTAGAGAGAGGAAAGGGGAAAGTGTCAGCCAGAGGATAACCATGATGTACATCAAATACTGATACCTAAGTACTTTAAAATACTATTTTCTAAATATGTGTGTTAAAAATATTTCATCTGTTTCATGTTTCATAAAATGCAATGCTATATTTACCCACTTGCAAAGCTGTTAAGTTTCATATGTGGTTAACTTCACTCTACAGTAAGAGCTCTTGCTATTTAGATTTCAAAATCTATATGGCTTCACTCTCCCTTCGTATGTTTTCTGATTTGTCATAAATTGCCTTTTAAAAGAGGGTACGTGCCCGCCACCATCCTACTTCTTCTGCTCTAACCCAGTACTACCACAGGTAAATAGTTCTTCAAGCTTCTTCTTAAAAGGGCTAATGTTCCTGCACTAGTCAACATGGTAATCACTAGCCCCCTGTGGTTATTTACATCAAAATTAAAATTAAATACGTTGAAAATTCAGTTATTCAGTTGCACTAGCATCTCAGGTTGATCTTTTCAAGTGTTCAACAGCCACATGTGGCTAGGGGCTAATGTACTGGATAGCTCAGACCTAGAAGATGCATCATTCCATCATTCCAGAAGTTCTACTGGGAGAACTTCATTCATTCTAGAATGAATCATTCTAGAAAGTTCCATTGGAAGTTTTGGGCTAGACCATTATCTTTCTTGATCCATTTGAAATGATGTAACTTAACTATTCATTCAGGATGCTAATGAGATTCTCCCTCTAATTCTCTTCATTGAAAAATTATCCATAGTGTTTAGCATATAATTTTTATGTTGTCATGAAAATAGTGAAGTTTGAAATATTTAGGAAACAATTTTGGGTCCAGTTAGCAGAGGTTGCCAATATTGAAATGATCATGAAGATATAATGTTTCTCTCTGATAAGGTGTCAAAGCGTCACCACTAGTTTTACACGGGAAAAAGTAGTTCTCAATACTGAAGAGTCCATCTTGGTTGATTTGTCTCTGGTGAGTAATAAATCCTCCCTGTTTGCTAACTCAGCCAACTGATGGGTTTGATTGACTCGAGAGAATTTATAGTCCCTTTCTAAAAATTTATTACTGAGTGGATCAGTATATTCATAATTTCAGGATTCCAAACACTTATCCAGCCATGTCACAAGTGAATAAAGTGGCACCCCTTATTTATATGGTAACTAGAGTTTCATGAGCATTTCCCTTCCAAATCCATATCTGTCATGACTGTCAGTAAGCCAAAAAGTAGTTAACTTTAAAAAAAGACCAAAACTATATTACTGCACCAACAACTCCAGGTACATTTAAAAAGGAAATCAATCTCCTTTATGAAAAGACTAAACACCGGTAATTCATCTACTTAGAATATCCAAAAGAGAAATAGGTCATCATTGCAGCAAAAACAATAAGCATAGCACTATCTGGAAGGATCAATAGTGTCATGATAAATGAAGTCCCCTCTTGTGTTGCTGCAACAAACTTCCTGTGACTGGGAAGTCCCAACTGACTCCCCACCATCCCACCTCCCATACACTCAGCCCCTAAGGTTCTCTTGGAGACTCTTCTAAAACAAGAGTCTAGGTCACATAGTTCATGAAACTCCTCATAGATACAGCTACAGTCAGAAGTAAACTAGCTTCTCTGAAAGGGCACCCCAATGTGGAGACTGATGGCTGGATCTTTGTCATATTTTCAGCTGTGTTGGCTATATCATGCAGCCACCCTACTTAGCAAGTGTGACGGGCACTTGACGCTGGGAGAACTTGATGTCATTCCTGCTGACAAGGACACTAACAGACTATATTCTTCTTGTGTCATTTGGTGGCACATTGAACAAAGAAGCAAGTGGCCAGAATGTTCAAAGTTAACTGCAAATAGGGAAAACAAAGTTAATGTGACACACTGCAGTATTCTCTCTCAGCATGAAGTTGCGAGCTTTGAAAGTCCCGTTAAGTATCTCTTTTTTAAGATAAATACCTATTAAGTAATGTATATGCACAAGCTGAAGTGTTAAATGGTTTGTTGAAACCTATTAGAGTACACAAGATGATAAACATAAATTATAGCTAATATACTGCACCAGTGATTTTTAAACATAAAAATTACTGACACTGTAAAAACACACTTGAGTCATCGTAGCAGCATAATAGCACTAATCCATGTTTATCCAACCATACACTTTTCAAAAACAACACAAACCTCTAATAAATGCTTTGGCTTCACCTTGACAACTTATATGGGTTATTGCCTCGTTCATGCCTGGATAACCATGTGTTATGACTTAAATGTTCTTTAATATCAATTTATGCCTTGAAGAAAAAAGATTTAATAACATAGTGTACATATGGTTCAATTTATTACAGCAAAACAATCATTTTAGTTTGAAGATATTTTCTCATGGTGCATATCATAGAAATCTTCTTCAATAGAGCTCTCAATAAACCAGATCTTTTATGTCACAAAAAATGAAACTAAGGCAGCTAATTGTTGCTAAGATTCTAAAGAGATGGGTCTATTTGGCTTCCTTGTCAATCAAGAAATACATTCCTTAACACTTGTATTTCTGGATTCCAATGTCTCTAATTGGATTTTACACTATCTGATTAATGAGCTAGTATATAGACTGCTATAAAAAAAATTGATACTCAAAAAGCAGAGGAGAAAATTGTAGGCCGTCAGCATTATTGAAGAGTCAAGAAGACACCAAGAATCACAGTGGTCACAAAAACCAAAAGGGTGGAAAGCAGGCATGAGGAAGTGAATAAACCAAAATTGACTGTGAAAACATCAGAAATACTTCTGAAAAAGTGGGCATGATACTGTCCAAATTAGGCAGTATTTCTACGCCAACCTATCTCAGTATTTCCCTACCCCTAACACACCAAAATTCCAAGTCTCATAGGTAGATACTTTTCTTTGACTCTGGGTGAAGCATTGGGGTAGGGGCACACACTTAGTACACAGATTCTAAAGCCCCTTGTGGTAGGTGGGCTTAGTGGGTGGCACATACTCTATAGATATCTATTTCCCTAAGAAGAGTTAGCCAGTCAAATCAACAGTTCTTTATAGAAAGGGAAATAGAATCAACATAGTCACATATGGCTCATGATAGAATAGCAAACACTACAGCAATTTAAAAATAAATCCCTTTAATCATTTATTTTTTATTTCCCACTTTCCCTCTGCCAGTCAGCAACGTTATTTGAGAACTCACTGTGTGATATTGGGGATGAGTAAGTGCCACTTTCAGGGTGGGAGCAGGGATGAAGCAGACAGGCTAAAAAAGGATTATATTTGTGTCTGATAGGCAATATGGTAGACACTTGCAGGGAAGGGTTGAGGAAATTAGACTTCATGAAGGAGGTAGTATTGGCTGCTGAACCTTGAAAGACAAACATTCTGAAGATGACCCATAATCCCATAGAAAGTCAACAAAAACAGGCGTGCCTTTCCTGAAATGAAAATTTTTTTATGAATAATAGAATAAAATTTAGAAGCCCAAAGAATGTATCCAACAAATGTTTGGCAGTGGAGCATCTCACATACTTAACAAACTTACTTCCCAATAGGTTTCTTTGGGACGCATGAGTCATTACTTCAATCACCCTCCATCCAAGCAAACACCAACTCTCCTTTTCCTTAATGAACTTAGCTGCTCTGTAGGGTCTCCATAACCCTTTGCTCTCTCTCATCAAGGCATTATCTTGTATGTCAAGTAGGTAAAAAATATTCTTTCAACCAGATACATTTCACTAGGCATCCTAAACAAATACAGTTACAAGCTTTTTTTTTTTTTTTAAAGAAAAAAAACAGTCAAACTGAACTTTTCTCTTTCCAGATCTTGGCTGTTTTGCCACCTAGCTCTCCAAGACCTTGGGTGCATTAGTTTCTTCATTTGGAGCTCCCCTCTCTCATCTCTACATACTCAAATCCCACCTATTCTTTAAAGCAACATTATCATCTCACATCTACAAGGAAGTCTTCCCTGATTGCCAGTGGCTGCAAGTAGCCCCTTTGTGTGTCTTCAACTCCCATAGCTTTTTTCCTGAGCTTCTTCCATTGAACTTACAGATTCTTATTCTACACTCTTATCATTTATTATGTTTGTGTTTACTATCTTCCCTGTTAGACTCTAAGCTCTGAGGACAGGTAGGACCATTCCTTCTCTCCTCCAAGTCCTAGAGTTAGGCACACTTCGCTGAGCAGCATAAGCTTCAATCAGGTTTATTTAATAAACATGATGGATCTTCCCATAATTTTGAGCCTTCCTCCTATTAGTGCCACAGAAATCGGTCACCAAGAAGGTTATATTCTTGCAAAACTATTATTGGAGAAATGGAAATAGAGACATTTCTTTTTCTTTTTCTTTTTTTAAACATCTTTATTAGAGTATAATTTCTTTACAATGGTGTGTCAGTTTCTGCTTTATAACAAAGTGAATCAGTTATACATATACATATATCCCCATATCTATTCCCTCTTGCATCTCCCTCCTTCCCACCCTCCCTATCCCACCACTCTAGGTGGTCACAAAGCACCAAGCTGATCTCCCTGTGTTATGCGGCTGCTTCCCACTAGCTATTTCACGTTTGGTAGTGTATATATGTCCATGCCACTCTCTCACTTTGTCCCAGCTTACCCTTCCCCCTCCCCGTGTCCTCAAGTCCATTCTCTAGTAGGTCTGCATCTTTATTCCCATCTTGCCCCTAGGTTCTTCTGACCATTTTCTTTCTTTTTCTTTTCTTTTTTTTTATATTCCATATATATGTGTTAGCATAGGGTATTTGTTTTTCTCTTTCTGACTTACTTCACTCTGTATGACAGTCTCTAGGTCCATCCACCTCACTACAGATAACTCAGTTTCATTCCTTTTTATGGCTGAGTAATATTCCATTGTATATATATGCCACATCTTCTTTATCCATTTGTCTGTTGATGGACACTTAGGTTGCTTCCATGTCCTGACTATTGTAAATAGAGCTGTAATGAACATTTTGGTACATGACTCTTTTTGAATTATGGTTTTCTCAGGGAATATGCCCAGTAGTGGGATTGCTGGGTCATATGGTAGCTCTATTTTTAGTTTTTTAAGGAACCTCCATACTGTTCTCTATAGTGGCTGTATCAATTTACATTCCCACCAACAGTGCAAGAGGGTTCCTTTTTCTCCACACCCTCTCCAGCATTTATTGTTTGTAGATTTTTTGATGATGGCCATTCTGACCAGTGTGAGATGATATCTCATTGTAGTTTTTTTTTTTTTTTTTTTCAGTACGCGGGTCTCTCACTGTTGTGGCCTCTCCCACTGCGGAGCACAGGCTCCGGATGCGCAGGCTCAGCAGCCATGGCTCACGGGCCCAGCCGCTCCATGGCATGTGGGATCTTCCCGGACTGGGGCACGAACCCGTGCACGTGTCCCCTGCATTGGCAGGCGGAATCTCAATCACTGCGCCACCAGGGAAGCCCCTCATTGTAGTTTTGATTTGCATTTCTCTAATGATTAATGATGATTCTTTCATGTGTTTGTTGGCAATCTGTATATCTTTGGAGAAATGTCTATTTAGGTCTTTTGCCCATTTTTGAATTGAGTTGTTTGTTTTTTTGATATTGAGCTGCATGAGTTGCTTGTATATTTTGGAGGAGACATTTCTTTTGTATCCCTGTTACTATGTTTAAAAACAGACAGCTAATTTATAACCATGATTTGTTTCATTTTAGTTTTATTCTTAATCCATTCAAAGGGGCTGAATTGTACACTTCTATAATTCATAAGTATGAGTATTGAAAACTCCAAAAAATATGCCTGTCTTGTCCACCCTTGAAAGTATCAGAGTGACACACTGTACCAGGACATTGTCTCCTAATAGGCTGAACCTGTATGTGTGTCTATTGGAATGCATACTTGAACTGTTTAATCCTTTTCCACTATCCATTAGCCCAGCACACATATTCTGGGATGAAACTCAAAGTCAATGACTGTTTATCATCATTAGCTCCTCCAAGCAATGATTTTACATGCAAGTCCAATACTGTTCACCACAGCTGATCAGCATCCAGGTTTCCCCTTGAGCATCCTTAAATGATTCCAGCTTGAGAAAAGCCATCCCAGGTTCCAAATGTGGAGGTCCTTCAGCAGCATCTGAGTAGAGGAAACAACCTACATTTATGAGCTCCCCCTGGGATCATTGCCCCTGTAAAGGAAACAACACATGCAAATACACACAGTCATATAAACATCACCTACTCCTATTATAACATGTAATGTCAGCTAGATTTATTGCTTCTGTAAGAGCAATATATATGTGATTTGAAATCAATTCGCCATTGGGATGGCGTGGAGGTGGATGACCTTTCAGTAACAGAGTCTTGGTGGTAATTTAGAAAATGGTTGCCAGAAAGTCTCTGGCTCACTTGATAAAAAATATTATCCTTTCTCTGGAGCTACATGAATGGTTTTATGTGATAACTAAAAAAGAAGACCATCCAGCAGATTAGGACAGGGACCCAGAAGACAAATCTCTCAGCTCTAACTTTGGCAATACTGACAATTTGCTGGGCTGATCTCTGAAAAGTATTTGTTCTAATGTTTTAGGGCATAATTTTTTCCCCTAAAATTACAGGAATATCACCGTGGATAATGTTTTCTGATTTTCTTAAAAACACATTTCAATCACAAAATAAGTGATTGGGTGCTCATAAAATTTTAAGGTCATCTTAAATAAAAGATTCTATCATCTTCAAGAATCATGATTCTGTGTGCCCCAGAAACTGGCTTTTAACAACTAGAAAAGAATCCATCTACTTTTTGTTTTAAAAGCAAAAACACAAATAAGCAAACAAAACTACTTTCACTATGATCCCTATATTTTAAAAAGTCTCTGAATCTGTACTTTTAAGCTATATTGAGGAATTATATAAGCAATGGTATTCATTTTAAATATTTCACATAATTTTTCCTCTTCTGGTTTAAAAATCTTCATATTCAGAAATGCAATGTGCATTTTGCATATATTTACTCATATATCCTCGAGGGTGAAGTTTACAAACTCATCACGATAAAGAAAGTCCAGACTCATGTAAAATTCTTAGTGACAGTTGCCTTCGCAATTGTCACTTCTGTGATATCATCTTGTCTTTTCTAATTCTAGAGATGATCTATTATCAAAACCTGATTTCAGGCTACCTTGTCATTCATGTATATTCTAGTATAAATTTAAGATAATGCAGTCACTTTCCTATTACCTTGTATGTCAAACCTGAACTCAAATTTGAAACATTTGGCTTGTATTAGGGAATTAGAACACCAGTTGACAGATGAAAAGTTTCTGGGGGTAGAAGCTGAGAAGACGAGGCAAGATGTGTTCTCCAGCATCCTAGAAATCATACTTCCCGGATATTTACAATATTCAGTAGTAGAGTCTACCTGTACTAATGAGAAACTCCACAATGCTCACTTTGTTTGTTTGTGTTGTTAGGTTGAGTACATATTGGAAAATAATTATTAAATATAATAAAGAGAAAACATTTCCACCACATTGTGAACTTCCAGTAGTATCTTAAAGCATCGTGCTCCTCTCTTTCTATATTTCTAGGGAAGGAGAAGGGACTCCTAGGAGTAACATGGCAAGATCAAGGGTGATCTCAAAGCCACATGCTCTAGTATCCCCCTTTTCTGAATTGTGTTTTGTTTTACCTCAATTTCCCCTTAGTGAACAGTCCGGGTAGAGACAGGGTTTATCTTCTTTACATTCAGATGGTTGCATTTCCTGCTTAAAATGTCAGCTGGATTGTCTCTGCACCCAGCCTCCCCCATCTTTTGGTCTCCCAGAAGCTGTCTGCTGCTTCAGGCAAACTTAATGATGGCAGGGCCTCAGAGCCAAAAAAGGAAAAACACCTGTGGCCAGTCTAAAGTTTAGTCCTGAAATAGACAGGCAATGGCCATCACCTGCCTGCTGTGTGAGAGCCCAATCAAGTCTATTCATCACAACTGTGCAGATAAGGGTTTTTTTCATCCCCCTCCTTTTTTCTCCCCCGCTGTTGTTTTTGTTGAGCTGAGTGTGATAAGAAGAGAACAAAATATAGCAAAGGAATGGTGCCCTCTGCATGGCCCCAAAGGGCTGCTGTTTAGACATATCCACGGAAATGATCATTCTGAAAAAATGGCTCACAGAATGTTCGTTCTGGAAAATGAACTTGGACTCCCTTTTCAAAAATTCTATTATGATTTTTCTTTACATTTCCTGAGGAAATCATGAAAAAGAAGAGAATGAGATCTAACAACATCTAAATTTGGTGCTGACCTTTTGTGTGCCAGGGAGCACGTTAGCATGGGGAGGGATGCCTTCTTGTTCATGCCTTGGCATGCAGGAAAAACATAAGGTAAGGTGAAAAATCACATATTTATGGACACCAGGACAAAAATATACGATTCCATCCTTATCTTTCTGCAATTCTTATCATTTATTCCTAGTCCTTCTTGAAATACTCTCTTCCCTTGGCTTCCAGGATTCCTAAGTCTATTTTTTCCCCAATCTCCTTGGCTGGCTCATCCATTTCCTTTGCAGATTCCTTTTCCTCTGCTCATCTTTCATCACTGGTATTGATCCTAGGCCCAAATCATTTGTTCTCTGCATACTGTCCTTGGGAGAGTTCATTTCATCCAACCCAAAGCTGCAAGTGACATCCACTGTGTACCAACTGCCCAAAGAGTCTCTGCCTCTGAGATCTCTCTCCTAAGCTCTCCTAAGTGCCACACCCATGGGTAGGGTGGCCAATCACCGTGGTGCCGGCCAGTGAGATACATGCAGACAGCTACTCAGAATTACTTAGTGTGTTCAGCCTTTCTGATAGAAGTACCAAAGTGCCATTCTTTCCTCCTCTTGCGTGGGGAATGTTATGAGGCTGGAAGTGGAAAAATGAACTATCTTGGGAACAGAGGTAGCTATCAGGAAGAAAGGGACCTGATGAAAACAGAATAATGGAATCATTGATGGAGCCTGGGACTTTAATGAAATTGTGACATTACTGCATAGTTGTGGACTACCTGCCCTGGACTTCTTCTACTGTGATACAAATAAGTTCTCTTTTTGGTTTTATGTATAGTTATATGTATATAGAGAGTTATATGTGTTGTTGCATATAATTTTGTAGCTTAAATGAAAGATTACATACTTAAATGAGAGAATACATACTTAAATGACAGAATTGTATTTAATATGGAGTTAAGGTTCACAAAAGTTGATTATACATTTTGCTACATATGATATCTCCACATATTCAAAAACGTAAAAATCCTTTGGACCACATCCATTGACTGTAATTTAATAAAATCAAAAATTAATTGCAATAAGCAAGCCACTCCCATCATGGTCACCATACCCATACCTCACCATCCAAACCTATTCAACTGGACTTTAAAAATGACAACTTCTAAGAACTCTTCAATTAAAGAAAAAATAAAATTCAAAGTATAAACAACTTAGTGATAAATGGAATTTTATTGTAAGGAAGAGTTTCCTTCTTTCCTTCCTTCCTTCCATCTAACATCTATCTATTTATATCTCTATTAACTTCTGAATTCTTGTTTTATTCAGTAGAATATAATTTGTTATACTCATTATTTTGACCTCAAAATTGTTCTAAATTTGGCCAGTGGGAACCCTTCAAGGTAGCTCCTATGTCTTTTTGACATGACTCCATCATTTTTTGAGCACTCTTTTCTCGTCCAAGATATTCCACGCTCACGTCATGCTTTTCCTGCCCCAGTTATGGAACTACCCACTTCCCCAAGAGCCCTGGTTCCTTCTGTGAGGAATTCTATTTAAAAACCCAGCACTAGGCACGCTCACTAATCTATGACTGCCATGGCTTCTAAGCCCTTCCAGAGACCAGGATTCACTCTCGTCTTCTGCCTCATATTTATGACTTCTCTGTCAATGAGAAACTTGGTCCCCTTTAACCACAATATATTCACTCATTTCCTCAAGCTTAAGAAGTAGTTTCAAAATTGTTAATCCATATCTCCGTGAGAGACAAACCTACTAACGACAGCTTCATTTACAGATCTTTACTCTTCAAAAATTTCAAGGCCATGATGACAAAGAAAGGCTGAGAAAATTTTCCAGATTAAAGGAATTTTGAGAAACACAACAACTGAATGAAATGAGTAATCTTGGTTTACATCCTGGACCAGAAAAAAAAGGAATATTTGAACAATTAGTGTAATTGAATATGGTCTTAAAGTTAGATAATAAAATTAAATCAATGTTATATTTCAAAGTTTGAAAATTCAATTGTGATTATATAAGAAGTACTTAGGACTGCAGGCATAGGGTGTCTGTACTTTACTCTCAAATTCTTTAAAAAATATATACAATATATGCATACATAGACATATATAAATGTACATCTATGTATATACACAAAGATTCATACATATGCTTATGTATGAATACCTACAGATAGTGGGCAATAAAGGAAATGAGGCAAAGTGTTAACAACTGGCAAATCTGGATAAGAAGTATTATGCAGTTATTTGCACTATTTTTGTAATTTTTATGCAAATTTTAAATTACATATACAAAACCCAGAGTTACAGAGAAAAAGAAATGATAAATAAATGCCATTGCACATTTTACATATCAGCCAGTGGTATGGTACCAGAAAAATGCCTAAGGCAAATTTATAACTTCAAGAGCATGTACTGGAAGTAGAGAAAGTAGGAATATAAATGAACTAAAATACTATATTTTTCTACAACTAGAAAAATATCAACAAAACTTCCAAAAAGTAGAACTAAAGATAAAAGACAGATGCAGAAAGTAGAGAAATAGAAAAACAGTAACAAAAAATAAATCATAAGTATTAACCAATAAAATGAAAAGTTTGTTCTCTGAAGAGCCCAGTAAAATAAACCCATTTTTGGAGTGTCTGGTTCAAAAGGAATGGTGCTTGTACAGGGCAACCATGTTAAGGCACATACCTGTGGATATAGAGATGAATGCTATGCCAATAAACTTCAAAACCTAGATGAAGTGAATGTTATAATATGAAAAGCAGGGCTTCCCTGGTGGTGCAGTTGTTGAGAGTCCACCTGCCGATGTGGGGGACGCAGGTTCATGCCCCGGTCCGGGAACATCCCACATGCCGTGGAGCAGCTGGGCCCGTGAGTCATGGCAGCTGAGCCTGCGTGTCCAGAGCCTGTGCTCCCCAACGGGAGAGCCCACGGCAGTGAGAGGCCCGCGTACCACAAAAAAAAAAATAAAAATAATATGAAAAGCAAATTTCCAAAATTGGCTCAAGATGGTAAGGAAAATCTGAATAGTATAGGTGCATGCAAATAACAAAAATAAATCTAGAACTTCTTAAAAGACTACCCCCAATGAAAAGGAGATATTCAGGTTAATGAGAAGACTCAACACTGAAAATTGTCAATTATCCTCAACATAATCATAAATTTAATCTCCTCTCAAAGTTCCATTATGACTTTCCTGCAACTTGAGAATCTAATTGTAAATCCATATGAAAGAGAATGAATACAAGTATAACCAAGATCTCTTGGAAAATGGGAAATATTGAGAGCTCCCTTTTTTCCAAATATTGTGCTATATTATAAAGTTCCCCAATTAAAGCAGAGTTGTATTGATGCATAAAAACTCTGATCAGTGAAAAGTAATAGAAATCCCAGACACAGATCTATATATACGTGAGAATAGTATATATTTTGCATGCAGTGAAAAAGATGGTGTGATGACAAATAATTATTCTTTTAAAAAATTTAAAATATTTATAAAATATAAAATAATCTTAGATACCTACTTCTTACCATTCACAAAAATAAAACAAAATCCCAACTAGATTAAAGGTCTAAATTTACAAAAAATATGTATAAATCTATTCAAAGGAACTGCAGCAAAATATGTTTAGAATCTTAGAACAAGTTATGTATTCTTAAACAAGACATAAATTGAAAATGCCATTATGGAAAATTCTGCTATATTCTACATTTAAAGAAAATTTCAGTAAGACAAATGATACAAAAAACGAAAACTAAGAAAATTTACAATACACACTGGGGATAATGTGTTTTCATTGTTTTTAACTGAAAAGGACTAAAAACAAGAATAGACTAAAAACCAGAATATATATTTTAAACTTCTAAAAATTACTAAGAAAAAGACAATCAACACAACTGTAAAAAACAAAAACCAAAAAAAAAAATGGGCAAAGAATGTGAACAGACCATTCATGACAAACACTTTAAGAGACGGTTAGCAGCATTAACCTGGGAAATGCTAAAGAATACAATGAGACTGATAAAAATTGCAAAACAATAATATGAAGAAGTAGTAAAATGTGAGGAACTGGGTATTTGTAACACTACTGATGAAAAATCAATTCACACAGCCACTTTGAAGGGGTCTTTCTGAATCCTTTAAAATTAAATAAATGAACGAATTGCCTTTAACCCAGGAATTCCACTTCTCATGATCTACCCTGGGAAACACGTGTATGTGTGCATAAAAAAAGAGGCCAATGCAGTGATGACTACTTCAACACTGTTGTGATGATAAGAACATTTAGGGAGAAAATTCTCATCAGAATGAGAAGGAAAAAATACAGCTATATAATGGGGTCTTATGTGTAATTTGGACTGAATATGGTCAATTTATGTAAATGATATGAAAGGATTATCAGGACATATTGTTGAGTGACAAAAGCACTGCAGAAGAACAAATATGGTATTATGCCATTTTAAAAAAAATCATGCAAAATAAAGCCATATACAACTATGTATTATTGGGTGTACATTCATAGAAGAAACTCCTATACCAAACTGATCTAATGAACAAAAAAATCCTTTGGCATCCTTAGGGAAAACATAGGAACAGAGGTGACAGTTAAGGGTGACATATAATTCCATGTATATTGGTTACATTTTTTACTTATATTCAAATGGAATTGCTGTGATTAATTTTTAAAAAGAAAAAGAGTAGGAAATTATTTGTTCTGCAGCCATAAGTAAGCATGTGTAGTATAGCCACATGAATTTGTTAAAGATCCCAAAGTTTACTTTCTCCGGTGAATTATAAAACAAATACTGCCTCTGCCACATCTCTATACATATATACATACATGTAAGTGTGGCTATCTTGAAAATTAACATTTAAAATAATCATGTAGGTTTAATTTCATGTAATATTTGCATTCCTAAAAAGTTAAACTTAAAAATTATCTTCTTAAATTGAATCATATTTTCAATGCACTAACAGAGTACAGTTATTTAAAAAAAATTCTTTGGTAAGGTTTTTTTTTTTTTTTGTAAATTGATTAAGTACTCCATAAAATGCTTCACTTATGAATGTGAATTTTATATATCAACCTTACTTAATAGAAGTTGGCCCTGCAGATAACTTTGCTCTTCCTGTCCCCTGTCTTTCAGATAAGATATAGATAGTTTATACAGATTATTTGTATTATATTCTTGGACAAGTTTATTTTTATAAAAAGCACTGTCAGAATGCATGCCTATCGTTTAAGTACCAAAGAGCCTTCATAGATTTCTTTCTGAATCATCAAAATCTCCTTGGAAAACTGTGTGTTTGGGGCAATTGCTATATTAGTTTTCATATTTTAATTTTCTTGCCAAATATTTAAGTATATTTGATAACTACCAATGAATGCTGAAGGATTTTAAGAATGTGTTTGAAAGGATTATATTAGAGGCCTCAGAGTAACTTGCAGATCTGGAGGGGTTTCCGAGGCTAAATGAATTCTTAACAGGTTTATGAGAAAACCTTCTGGAAATATTTTGTTAGTTTATTTGTTAATCAGCAAATCTGATTTCTACAATATCACCCACAGTGAATAATTAGCTATTTTGTATGGCTGTAATGCCTAGTTAAGAATGATAAATTTTAATTATAGATTTTTATTGTTTTCCTTTAAAAAAGAAGAGTCCCAAGAATATAAGATTTTCCTTAAAGTAAAAGGTGATCCAATTTCAGGCCTTTGCCCTTCAGTAGCCAAGTCTCCAGAGACCTTAATGATCCGAGTCATATGTTTTGCCCCTTCTTGGTAGGTAGAGGAAAGTAAAATATTATAAATAGTATGAAAGACCATTTTATCCTTGGGCAGGTGGGAGATAATGCTCAGGTCTGATTGTAGAATCCAGCATATTTTCCTTTTAAATATCATTCTTTTTCTCTCTCCAAAATCTGTTGATAACCATATCCTCAGGGGAGAAGCTAGGGTTCAAACTCCAAACTTTTCTCAGAAATTAGGAAAAATAGCCAAAGCCATGTGGGATAAAAATCTATATCCACAAAACTATTTTCATAATTCGTTTGAAATATTTTTTATTATTTGAAAGAAAAGAGTACAGAGAAGAGAATAATACAAATGAAGAAAAATTTACAGAAATTTAAATATGAGTAGTCACATGACCAAGAAATATTTTTGAATACCCGTTGACAATTGGTAAAAATGCTTTTGTGTTTCATTTAATAATGACAGTCACCTTTTATCTCTTACACTCTCTAATAAAGTACAAAAGTAAATCTACCTACCCCATAATTTTCCTTCATAGTTCAGGGAAAATAATTAAAACACCTCAATAATCATACAGCAAGAAAATATGCACAAAAATTAACATAAACAAGTATAAAATAGAAAATGGAAGTGTCCCATAATTCCATGTTCAAAAGATAGAAAATGCAAATAATTTGATGTGTATTCAGCCAGATGTTTTTCAAAGATAAAGATATATATACATGTATCTATATACATATAGATACATGGCTCATGTATATTTTCTTCCAATTTATCCTTTACTCTTTAAGATTCACTGTGACAGCACACAAGTAGAGAAGACAATGTTTTTTAAAAGCTGAAAAGAAGCAGATTAGATCAGGAGATAGAGAGTTCCAGGCAAACAGAGCAATATTGTGAAAAGAATTAGCTCTTTGGACAATCTGGAAATAGAAAAAATTATATATTTATTTGGCCAATTGCTTCTGCTAAAAGCATACACATCAACCCTCACAACTATTAACCCTTTCACTAATAGGGCATTTGAGTTTCTTTAATTAATTGTGCTCAAAATCCCAATACACTCATAAAGAAGGGAGGCCATAACACATAGTAGGGCTGCCAGATCTTGGGTGCAGTTTTGTTTTTAACCATTTTAGCTGCTGAAATTATTACTTTTAAAAAATTTCTAACTATCTCTTAATCTCCATGTTTCTCATTTTCTTCATCTGTAATAGAGGAATAATTGCCTTTCTAATACAACTGGAAAAGATTTTGTGATGTCTAAATCATGTTAAAATAAACCAATCTATGCTTAACAACTTAAAAAATGAACTATGTATGGTGGTGTGAACAGAATGTCTCTTCTTCTTTGGATGAAAAATTTATTGATGAGTGTCAGTTTGGGGATAACCTCATTATTTTTCAAACTGAACCATGAGTGATCCTTTCCCATGAAAATTGGCTGAGGAAGGGAATGATGCTGGATACTGGATAGCAGTGATGCTTGGGTTTCTTTTTCATAAGGAGTAGTTTTTAAACAGTAGAAATGTGCTTCACTCATCTCAGACTAGAATACGCCTGTTTCCTTGATCACCAAGAAAAACTAAGTTAATTAGAAACTACAAGAGAATCAAATAATATGTACAAGAAGCACATAGTCTAAATATTACCAAATGGTGTTTTAAGAAAAGAAGTGTAGTGGATGCTGTGGTGTGCTACCCAGATCCCTCTTTGTGACCATCAACTAAGAGTCTTACCTGCTGATGGCTCACAAGTGAGTCCCACTCTTAAGAATCATCATCTGCCAAATGGAGTTGCTTCAGTCAAAATTAAGCCCCCACTTCAAAGGCAGCCCACAGCCAATGTTGGGTCTATGAGGGTCTAATGTCCAACTCCCTTGCTTCATTCAATTGAGGACAATTCTAAAGGGCCATTCCAGCTTCAGAGCTGAGGTTCTGCTTCACAGCTGAACCTTTCTCTCTGCCCCATCCTGATTGTCTTACACGCGTCCCTTCCAAGAGTGCTCTGCAATAAATTTCCTACATATAAACCTCTTTCTCAGAATTGTTTCCTAAGGAACCCAATCTAAGACAAGATGCCAATAGATTTTGACATGAGGATCATTTTCTTTTCAGTGGCTTATTTGGAGTGGAGAATCAATAAATAACATCTAAATTCAACAAATGAAAAAATGAAGTAAAGTACTTGTTACAATTGTACCTTTTGGACTGTGGAATAGAAGAACCTAACTTTTTATTATAAGACCTTCTATGCATGCAGTGTGCATGTATTATTTTGAATTGTTTAAGGATAGGAACCTGTAAAAAAATGCATGTATTCCTGCTTTCTACCTTCAAAAATAACAGAAAGTTCTATGAAGTATAAAGAAGTCAGAGTGAAGCTCAACTGTAGAATTCACTGCTCCGAATACATGGTGGAATCATTTAACATTTGGTTTAAAACAGATAAGCCAAAGGACTATCAAATCACCAAACAAGGAAGGGGGTAAACATCAAACAGTGGCAGGAGAGAAAGAGAATATGGTAGTCTGATCTTGTTTGACACATCTCCTAACCATCCAACACTCCATCTCACAATTTCATAAACAATTTCTATGAATGGAAGAGGAAGAATTTTTTTTTAGTGATTGAAAAAATGTCCTAACATTTTCCCTCCAAACTCACACTCACCCCGATTTGAATAAAAGTTCATTAAAAAGTGAGTAGAATTCAGGGAACCAAGAGAAACCCCTGTGAGTAGAAACTCCTCCTACCAAACTATTGTCAAAATCTGTCTAATTCATCATTTTTAAAGCCTCCATGCTTAGATAAGAGAAAGAGTTAAAGCTTAGTGATATCTCTTTTAAAAAGGAAGTACATTCCTGAATAGGGAAGTGAACCCTAGTACAAGATGGAGAACAACCTGTCAGGAGAGAAAGCAGAGGTCATGTTGCAAAGGGAGAAGACAGCCCAGTTGAGCCATAGTCTTCCCATGGGCACAGACACACAGACACATACACACACACACATTCTCTCTGTCTCTGTCTTTCTCTGCACTGTAGGGCCACAGAGATGACAAAAGGATATTATGCACAGTCCTTGAACTGTACCTTGTATAGTAAAAGAAACAGACTTTGGATCAAACAATAAGTGTCAAGGAAAATGTACACACAGTGCATAAAACAATGAAATCTTAAGAGAACTTTCCATATTAAGCAAGAGGAAGATGAAAACAAATGGCCTGAGAAATAGTCTAAAAAAAAAAAAACCAGGAAGAGGAGGAAGAGGAAGAGAAAAAAGGAAGGGAAGAAAGAAGGAAAAAAGAGAGGGAGGAAAGGTGAGGAGAAGGAAAATAACAGGGGAAAAGTCTGTGGAGAACCTATTCACAGTTGGCTTGACATTCAAAAATTAATCACTGTAATTCAGCATATTAACAAACTAAAAAAAGAAAAAAAAAATTGATCAGATCATCTCAATAGATGCAGGAGAAAATCATTTAATAAACCGCAGCAGCCATTCATGATAAAAATGTTCAGCAAACAAATAAATCAAGGGATCTTCTGCAAGACACCTTACATTTTTAGCAGGCCCAGGGAAATGATCTTGAAGATACAGGAAGCAAAACAAAAGGAAGGAGACAAAAGGAGGGGCAGGCATCACTAGGCTGTACCTACATCACTCCTCATTCCTGGGTACACTTGCAGACCATGGCCTCCTCAGAAGGAACATTGTCCCCTACCAGCAGGAGTGGGCCAATGGATTAATTTAAAAGGTGGAAGGCCTGGGCTTCCCTGGGGGTGCAGTGGTTGAGAATCTGCCTGCTAATGCAGGGGACACGGGTTCGAGCCCTGGTCTGGGAGGATCCCACATGCCGTGGAGCAACTAGGCCCGTGAGCCACAACTACTGAGCCTGTGCTCCACAACGAGAGGCCACGATAGTGAGAGGCCCACGCACTGCGAAGAAGAGTGGCCCCCACTTGCCGCAACTAGAGAAAGCCCTCGCACAGAAACAAAGACCCAACACAGCAAAAATTAATTAATTAATTAATTAATTCCTATCCCCAACATCTTCAAAAAAAAAAAAAAAAAAAAGGAAGGCCTGGTCTCACGAGTTGAAACAACATCAAAACTCACCCAATATGATAATGAACATTTACCTCCCTGTTTTCAAATCCTCTAGAGTCTTAGAACCCTCTCCACTTTCTTCTTCTGAACTTCTATTGAGGTATTTTTATCTCCCTTTCTTAGGCCACTTCTCTGGCTTTTATTTGTGTTCATAGTTTTATCATTCTATTCAACCGTAAACCCTTGGGGACAGGATTGTGCATTGATCATCCTTCTATTTCCCCAGAGTGAGGATGAGAATCTTTCTCACAGGTGTTTCTCAATAACTATCTGTTTAAAATTTTTGAATAAAATGGAACCACGAGAGACAGAACCATAAACTAGAAATAAGAAGTCTTGAGTTCTAAGCTTGACTCAGTCATTAACCAGTTCTATGACCCTGTAGAAGTCTCTGCCTCTTTGGGTTTTGGGTTGCTTTTTTTTTTGTCTATTAAATGAAGGAGTTAGAATTAACTGAAATGTCTTAAGATTCCTGCCATCTGTAAACCTGTGTTTTGTTATGAATTTTACAAGATAAACTTAAAAACAACTTCTCTTTTAGATACACGAATGACGCCAGATGTTGTCTTCACCAAAAACACAAGGGATGGGAAAGAAACAACCCAGAAAATAGGTCCCTGATAAAAACTGTAGTGATGACCTACCCAGATGTTTAAAGTAGGACACCTCAGGGGGGCCCCCAGAGGGCTGTGGTGAGGTCGAAGATCAGAGGACCTAAGAAGTTGGGGCAAGATAAGAGTGTCACAGGTGTGTCTACAGTTAAAGAATTCTGTGCTATAGATCACTCTGAAGTCCAGAGGGGCAGAGAGGAAGCTGCCAGATCAATATATCTTTTTTAGAGACTGAGTTTACATAGGAACAGTTGCCAGTGTGGGACTGGCCTAGTGATTTATGTCATTCTCTGACTTCCCTCCAGTGAATCTTGTAAGGGAACAAGCTACCTGATCCTTTAATCCTCCTAACATTTTATAAAAGAAAATTCAAATTAGTTTTTCTTATTCCAGATGCTTTATATGCAAATAAGCTGCAGAACTGGTGGCAACTAAAATGTGAGGCAGACTCCATCGTCTTTTGGAGGAAACACTCCCACCTGAGCACCCTGCCTAAACAGCAGGATAACTCTCTTCTCCTTGCTGCTCAGGGCTCCCTTTTTACAAGGGAAGTATTGCAGAATCCTCAGATATCCACTGTGACTCTTTGACCCCAGGAAGAACTCTTCAGATTCCTTTTATGTGTAGTTGGCTTCCACTTTCCCCAAACAACACGTGGATTGCTATCCCTGCCTTCCATAAAAAGCATTACCTATGCAGTATTAATCAGAGTTTGCAAGTCAAATATTAAGATCATTCCTTGGGGTAATCCAATGGTACAATTTTGCAGTTTTATTTTCCCCTTTGCAACTCTAACTAGACAAGGGAGAGTGAAACATTGAGCTAGGAATTATTTATTTAAAACCACAATCCAACACACACAGACTCTGGATAAAGATTGCTCACTCTCTTTTATAATAAAAGTGGCATCTTAATGCAGAGCAGTGTGAGGCCTCAACCTTGCCTGTGGGCCAGCTCTTACATCCTCCCGTGTAGCTTGACATTTGTCCTCTAGCATTCCCATGTTGCTTGGCTCCAAATGGAAGTGCTCTTAATTTCAAATGATTTATTGGGGCCAAGTGGGAGGCCCGTCTGATCTAAGTCTGTTTGTACTTGGCTTCCTGTATCTCAGGGTGATTTGAAGACTTTGTCTTCTGTTGTAAAAGAGTGATAGGAAGAGGAGAAATTCCCACCTGCTTTGGGGATAGAGCTCGCCAGTGTTTAATGCAGCTGCCTGGTGCCATTTTCTGCAGCAATGAAAAGAATCAAGTCTGAGGAAAGCAGCTAAATCATGGACTGGCAAGGGATTTCTGTGCAATTCTCATCGAGTTACTTGTTCAGGGTAGTTCTGTTGGATTGTTCAAAGAACAGAGGGCAAGCCCTAGTGACTCCAACATCAGTGACAGTGTCACAGTTTCTCTGTTGTCCCACTGCTACATTGCTTACTTCTGTGACAACATGCTCCAGACTACACAGAAATTACATTATTTTTAGGTTTGCTTGCAGCGTTAACTTCTGAGCTACTTGTAGGAAAGGAACTATGTTTGTATTCAATTGATTCTTCACAATGCCAAGTAAATAGTAGTTACTCAAAAACAATGTTAAGTGACTGAATATGCATGTGAATGAACTCAAAATTTTTTTCAGCTAAAGTAAGAGCATCTTTATGGAGAAAGGTATTATATTTAAACAGTAGCATCTGACGAGCATATATTCCATTACCTGTTACTACTAGTTCTCTTTACAGAGAATGTCAAATAAAAAGATCAAAGCAGCACTGTCCAGTATAACTTTCTGCAGTAACGGGAATGTCCTATATCTGTGCTGTCCAATGTAGGAGCCACTATCCACTTGTGGCTATTGAACACTTGAAATATGGCTAGTGTGACTGAGGAACTATATTTTAAATTTTATTCAATTTTAATTATTTTACATTTAAATAGGTACTCTATTGGATAGCAGAGATCTACAGATATCCTCAGGAAAAAACATAAAAAAGGAAACTGCTTCTTGATGTTTTTCAGAAGGAAAATATGCATGTGCATATGTGTGTGTGTGAATACATGTGAATAAGTGTGTGTGTGTGTGTGTGTGTGTGACGTGTTATAAGTGGTTAAAATCAGGTTTATCATTAATATGGCAAACTATGTTAGGAGCATGATCTGTGGAATAAGGCAGATCTCCGTTTGAATCTTTGGCTCTTCCACTTGTGTCCTTAAATAACTCATTGTTATTATTGGCATGCAGAATTGCCCACCTGTCAAACATGTCGGGATGAACATCTAAATTTTTGGGTAAGATACGATAGGATGCAACTTCATTCTAAAAATGAATTTCTGGTGAGGTTCCTGGACATCCTGGCTGCAGAGACTCTTAACAGAGTGATGTCATCAAGATGGTGACAAAGGTCTTTTCTGACTTTAGTCCCCCTCGTGAGAAGACCAACTAGGAACTATCCATGGACAAGACACCACTGTGAAAATCCTGGAACCCAGGGATGAGACTGAAGCACTCCCTGGACTACAGAGAGAAAGAGAGAATAACAACATCAGAAGGATTACAAGAGTGGCTACATTCTGACACCATTTTCCTTCCCCCAGGCCAGCTCAGCACTGCACTAAGAGGGCCCCTTGGTCCTATGGTTTCTCCAGTGAGGAAAAAGAGAGCCCAAGACATCCAGTTCACCCAGCATTTCAAGGCACTTCCTGGGAGGTCCACTCAATTCTTGAATCACAGGGATCACTGGGGTCCTCTTCAGGTTTCTATCACTGGGGATCAGATAGTGATGCAGATGAAGGGGTAGGGATTACAGCAACTAGCACTCAGATCTTGGTGAACATTATTCATGCTGCTAGCAGCAGAACCCATTCAGAGGCCCCAGCCAGCAGCTCTGGCCACCTGCAGAGCCAGGCAGGTGGCCCCGACCTGCCAAGACCTCAATTAGCAATTCTGTCTGATTTGGGTCCTTGGTCAAAGGGCCATATTGGCTGTAGAGCCTGGTCTATTGCCCCTCCTGGGCAGGAAGCCAAATTTGCTGCCCTGCTCAACTGCTGTCAAAAACCTCCCAACAGGGCTTCCCTGGTGGTGCAGTGGTTGAGAGTCCACCTGCCGATGCAGGGGACACGGGTTCGTGCCCCGGTCCGGGAAGATCCCACATGCTGTGGAGCAGCTGGGCCCGTGAGCTATGGCCGTTGAGCCTGTGCGCCTGGAGCCTGTGCTCCACAATGGGATAGGCCACAACAGTGAGAGGCCCGTGTACCAGAAAAAAAAAAAACTCCCAACAAAGAAAAGTCCAGGACCAGATGGTTTCACTGGTGAATTCTATGAAGCATTTAAAGGAGAATTAATGCCAATCCCTCTCAAACTCTTCCAAAAAATTGCAGAGGAGAGAACACTCTCAAACTCATTATACAAGGTCAGCATTATCCTGATACGAAAGCCAGATAAGGATACTACAATTAAAGGCCAATAATTCTGATGACTATAGATGCAAAAGTTCTCAACAAACTACTAGCAAACCTAATTTGATAGCACATGAAAATGATCATACACCATGATCATGTGAGACTCATCCCTAAGATGCAAAGATGGTTCAATATATGCAAATCAATAAATTTGATACATTGCATTAATGAAAGATAATAATCATATGATTATCTCAATAGATGCAGAAAAAGCATTTGACAAAATTCAACATTCACTCATGATACAAACTGTCAACAAGTTGGGTATAGACGGAACATACTTCAACAAAATAAAGGCCATCTATGACAAGCCCACAGCCGACATCATACTCAATGATGAAAGGTTGAAAGCTTTTTTCTAAAATCAAGCACAAGACAAGGATACCCACTCTTACCATTTCTAGTCAACATAGCACTGGAAATCCTAGTCAGAGCAAACAGACAAGAAAAAGAAATGAAAGGCATCCAAAACAGAACAGAAGAACTAAAATTGTCTCTGTTGCAAATGACATTTTCTTATATATAGAAACTCCTAAAGACTCCACCAAAAAAACAATAGAACTAATCAACTAATCCGGTAAAGTTGCAGGATACAAAATCAACATACAAAAATCAGTTGCATTTCTAAACAGCAATAACAAAGTATCAGAAAGAAAAATTGAGAAAAAAATTACATTTATAATAGTATCAAAAATAAAAAATATATATAAAAATCAATTTAACCAAGAAGGCGAAAGATCTATACACTGGAAACTATAAGACACTGATGAAGGAAATTGAAGAAGACCCAAATAAATGGAAAGATATCCTGTGCTCATGAATTGGAAGAACTAATATTATTAAAATGTCCACACTACCCATAGCCATCTATAGATACAATGCAATCTCTATCGAGATTCCAAAGCCTTTTTTTTTTTACAGAAACAGAAAAAACTTTCTGAAAATTTGTATAGCAATTCAAAAGATCCCAAATAGCAAAAGAAATCCTGAGAAAGAAGAGCAAAGCTGGAAGTATCACACTTTCTGATTTCAAACTATATTACAAAACTATAGTAATCAAAACAGTATGGCACTGGCATGAATAGAATTGAAAGCCCAGAAGTAAACCCACACATATACAGTCAACTAATATTTGAGAAGAGAGCCAAGAATGTCCACTGGGGAAAATATGTTCTTCAATAAATGGTGTTGGGAAAACTGGATATTCACATGCAAAAGAATGAAACTGGACATGTATCTTAAACTGCTCATAAAAATTAACTTGAAATAAATTAAAGATTAAATATGAGACTGGAAAGCATAAAACTCCTAGAAGAAAACATGGGGAAGAAACTTCTGGACATTGGTCTTGGCAATGATTTTTGGATATGACACCAAAAGCACAGCAACAAAAGCAAAAATAAACAAGTGGGAGTACATCAAACTAAAAAGCTTCTCCACAGCAGACAAAAAAAATCAACAAAATAATGCACACAATGGGAGAAATATTTGCAAATCACATATCTGATAAGGGGGTAATATTCAAAATATATAAGAAATTCATACAAGTCAATAGCAAAAAAAATCCAACTTAAAAGTGGGCAGAGGAACTAAATAGATATTTTCCCAAAGAAGACAAACAAATGGCCAATAGGTATATGAAAAGATATTCAGCATCACTGATCATCAGGGAAATGCAAATCAAGAGAACAATGAGATATCACCTCACACCTGTTAGAACAGCTGCCATTCAAAAATCAAGAGATAACAAACGTTGGTGAGGATGTGTAGAAAAGAGAACTCGTGCACTGTTGGTAAGAATGTATAAATTTATACAGTCACTGTGGTAAACAGTTTGGAGTTTCCTTAAAAAAATTAAAAATGGAAGTACCATATGATCCAGCAATTCCACTTTGAGGTATATATCCAAAAGAAATCAGATTGAGGTCTTGAAAAAGGTATCTGCACAACTATGTTCATTGCACCATTGTTTACAGTAGTCCAAATATGGAAACACACGTGTCCATCAACAGATGAATGAATAAAGAAAATTTGTTATATAGAGGTCTAAATATCTATCTATATATAACGGAACATTGTCATAAATCCATAATAGAATATTAATCAGCTTTAAGAAAGAAGGAAACCCTGCCATTTGCAACAACATGGATGAGACCTGAGGGCATTATGCTAAGTCAAAAAGAGAAAGACAAATACTGCATTGGTCTCATCCATCTCACTTAATCTAAGAAAATACAAGCTCAGAAACGGAGAGTAGATTGGTGGTCATCAGGGTTGTGGGGAGTGGAGAATGGGTGAATGTGGTCAAAGGATACACACTTCCTGTTATAAGATGAATAGTTCTGAGAATGTAATGTACAACATAGTGACTGTAGTTAACAATACTGTATTATATGTTTGAAAGTTGCTAAGAGAGCAATGGTTAAAAGTTCTCAACACATACACATACACAACTGTAACTCTTTGAGAAGATGGAAGTGTAAACTAACCTTATTGTGATAATATAATCATCACATTGTACACTTTAAACTTATACAATGTTATGTGTCAATTATATTGCAATAAATAAAGCTGGAAAGAAATAAACAAAAAAGAGTTGCTGGTAAGTAGTCCTGCCCACCCAAATATATGTATATTCGACCCCAAAGATATATTGCCATTCTTCTTAGCTTAAGAAATCATCTGTCACTCGTCCTGATTGACATGCCTCCAACTTAATGTCTCTGGAAAAAGAGTCATTTCATCTTCTGTGAGAGAACAGAGTCAAGAGTTTGGGTACATTTTAGAATTAATACCAAGAATGGTAAACTTCAAATATAAAAAAAGGTGAAAAGAGAGACAGGGAAGAGAAAGAGAAAAAAAGCCTCAAGATGTAAGAACTCAGCTGCATGCCTGTGTTCATTTGTTTGTTCTGTTCAGTATCATAACTTGTTATCACTCCTGGACTCAGTAGAGGTGGTATTGATATAGGGGAAAAAGTCATATATCCCTGGATCTGAATTCTCTGTTGGTAGGTAACTATCAGTCTTTGGTCAAGTTATTTAATTTCTTCCAGTATAAATTCTCCACCAGTAAAATAAGCATTAATTTTACCAAAGGGTTCAGAGATTATGAGGACAGTGGCTAGCACATAGTAGGCACTAAAAAAACTGCCTTTCTTCCCTTTTCTTCCTTGACCACTACTAGCATCTTCCCCAATTTCAACTTCCCCTGGATATAAGGGAGCAGATTATTAGGATAATCAGACTGTCATCTTACCCACCCTTTACATCTTACAAAAAAAAATATGACAAAGTTGGATCTATACTTTCTTGATCTGTGTCTTGAGATCAACAAATCTGAATGAATACGGGAGGTAAAAGGCAGCTATCCTAAGGAAACTATCAGGTTTTACTGTTTGCAAAATGAATGAAAATTCTGTTCTTCTATTGTTTTTTCCACATTAGTGTGCATGTATGCCATTAAACCAGTACTGGGAACAGGGTTTTATTTTTAAAAGGCATTAAACTGTGGTTTAAGCCTCATTTTCCCCAACCCTGGATAGCTTGGGCAGGCATCCTCTCTGCCTTCTGAACTTTAGCACATAGAAATGAACCAGCTGGATCTGAGCTAATGAATGCAGCAGCTTGGGAAACCCACATGACTTCGAGACTATGATCATCCCATTGGAAACCATAACTGATACTCTAGTCTCACGTTCCCATGAAGAAGGAATAGGGTTGGGTACCCTCTTCTTGCATGTGCCTTTGGGCACATTGTCAGGGATCAAAAAACTTTCTCTGAACTCTCTCTTTCCTTCACCAAAGCAAAACAATTTCCCATACAGAAACACCTGCACATTTTTAAGAACCTCTATCAACCAAAAAGGGTTGATCCATTAATCAACTGAACTTGACAAAAATGTTAGCATTCTTCACTAGCACGCAGACAAGCACGGTGGTCGTAGATTACTATCTCATATCTTCTTTCATTCCTCCAGGCACCGAAGGAAACAAGTCCCTTCCATTGATATCTCTGCATCATTTTCTTTCTCCTCAGCAATAATAACAAATAGTTATGCTTCTGGGGGAGCAAATTAAAAGCAAAAAATTTGAGCAAGTTTGGGTCTGTTGCAATAAATATTTCAGAGAGCCAAAATGAGTTCTTAAATGCTTTATTATGACAGATGTATTCCTATATTTTGGGAAAAGTTGTGATCACCATCAAATACATTCACAAATTTGCAGTATCTTCCCTGTTAGAGTCTGGATGCTTGACAAGGCAAAATTTTAGAGTGAAGATCTTGAAGGATTGGTAATCTAGAAGAAAATATTTGATGGTCTTCCTAGAAATGTTGAAAAGACAGGAGGAAAATATAACCTGTATAATATTAAAGTACAATATTGAACCAGATATAAATGAATAATATTTTTTAAATTTCTAGCACTTAACATAGGCCTGTTATACAGTGATTGCTTGATAACTTGTGAATGCGTTAAACTGTTGAAAGATAAAAGAAAAAGAAGATTCAGGGATGAATTTAGATTTTTAAGAACCTAAGGATTGAAAAGATGATATACCTCCGTATGTAATTCAAAATAATATGAAAGCAATTCTGAACTGTAAAACAAGAGTAAGAAAGTCTAATAACATTGAGATTTTCCCCATGGTACTTTTTAATAAGATCATAAAATAAAATCTTTCAAAATATTTTTCTAATTTTTTGGTGCCTCTGCTTTGCTGGTATCCTAACCATGTGCTTGGTTTCCTACGGAGTAATCTAGCCCTGAGGGGCCAGTGGCCTTTCACCTAGAGGTTCATTTACTCCTTTATTCCACAGACATTTATTGAAGGTCAGTTATTTGAGAGGCTGGGAATTCATAGACTTCAAGTTATTCCTCTGGAAGGGCTCAAAATCTAGTGGAGAGATAAAGGTTCACATAGCAGCAATGTGGTGAGTATTACAAAGTTCTGAGCAGGGTTCAGTAGGAACAATGAAGAAGAAAGCAAAGAGATGGAGGCTTTTCCAAGGATGACACCTGAGATGCATCTGGATCACTGACCCACGTGGAGAATGAAGAGGACATTCTTAGTACATGATGTGGTGTTGGTTCCTCCAAAAAAGGGACATGCGAACAGAACCAGGGGAACTGCACTTGGTTCCAACTTCAGGGGCAAAGGATCTCAGACCCACTTGACCTGTTCCTTCTTCCTTGTCCCTTTGTTCTCAGGTTTGGCACTTTTACAATCTCTCTTGCATTCTGTATTTTTTTTTAGGGCCACAGATGTTCTAGAGCTGCCTGAGTTGTTCAGACTGAGTTCTGAACCTTTGGGTCCCCCTTGTTAGGACCTTTATAATGGATCACACAGTTCTCTTACCACCTGACAGTTGGTATTTAAATATCTGGTAGCATGGCACATTTCCTTTTGTCTTGGTTTGCTCAAACAGTCCCCTTTGTGATTAGAATACAATCAGATAGAGAGATCTTTCCCTCTGTCCATATTTACTATGTCAGATTTATGTAACTGTAATGCTCCTCTTAATTTGATGTGTGGCCCCGGGTGGGGCAGGGGCATGGGGACATGCACAGATTTAAGTGATACGCTGGTGCCTCAGAGTCAGAGCACCTGAATGTAGCTGGGGACTGTTACACAGCTAACTGGCAGGTGTTGTACAAATACAAAGATCTCCCAAGCTTCAAGAAATAACCACCTCATGGGATCCCTAAAAAGAAACATTCAAGGGTGTCTCCATCCGATTTGTTAGTTATGAAAAGTGGATTTCCATAATGATGGGAATGGGCTAAATTAGGAGGAGTATGGGGCCAGAGATACTAGAGTATGGAAGAGGTAACTGGCATGTATAAGCATCAAGAGAATTTTATTCCTTTGAGCCTAGCTGGGAAGATTCTATTCCCTGTGAGGGAAGGTGGGCATCATATTTTTTCAAATTCTCTGTGGAAAATGGGTCTTTCTGTTATCTGGTATCAGGAAAAGCCCAGACAGCTCATGGCTACTGGGAGATGGAGACAGTGTGTGCATATGAATTTGAGTGGGGTAAGGAAGAAGGAGTTCTGGTCCCCAAAATATACTGCAGCCAGTGGGAAAAAGACCATGGAGAACAGCCTGTGACTTGGTATGGTCCTGCACAATGGTGGAGGGGTAGCAAATGGAACCAAATGTAGTGATGCACATTACAAACCACGCCAAGAGTTTATGCTTTTGCTAGTAATTAGGCAATGGAACTTGCCCCATGAGTTTTAAATTGGGAAGCCACATGATCAGATCAGTGTTTGAGAGAAACTTACCTACAGTTTGAAATATAGGTTGAAGACACTACTCGCACCAGGATGATCTGCTTACAGCCTATGCCAGTAGTAAAAGTGATAAGGTCACAAAACAGAGAGGAAAAAAACTGATGGGGTCCTGATTGAACGCAACAGAGGCATTGGGAATGGAAATGATAGGAAATGATTCAAGGGCACCCAGAAAACAAAACAGAAAAGTACTTGGTGATTAAAAGGGGATTAGAAAAAAATCTAAAACATCTCTCTTCTTGCTTTAGTAAGTGGGTGGCTGAAGGTAGGCACTAGTAACTCAAATAAGTAGGTTTGGAGATAAAGCACGGGAAAGGAAATGGTTCTGAAGCAGCTGAACCTATATTCATTCATTCATTCACTTTGAAAGTTTGATTCTTTGCTTTTATATTGGTATAGGATGGGTTGTCTTCTCATTATTATAGTCCTGCTAGCCTGACTTTTTTTTTTCTTAGCCAGCACTGTGTGTTTAAAATTTTGAGTTAGTTGCTAAGATTTAAAAATAAGAAGCATTTTACATAAAAATCTGGATTTCTGACTGCTATTGAAAAATTGAAACATCTGTGTGATGGCTAATTTTATGTGTTAACGTGACTAGGCTAAGGGATGCCCAGATAGCTGGTAAAATGTTATTTCTGGGTGTGTTTTTGAGGGTGTTTCCTGAAGAAGTTAACATTTGAATCAGTAGACTATGTAAGGAAGAGCACTCTCACTAACACAGGTGGGCATTATCCAATCTGTTGAGGGCCTGAATAGAACAAAAAGTGGAGGAAGGGTGAATTTGTTCTCTCCGTTTGAGCTGAGACATCCATCTTCTCCTGTCCTTAGACACTGGCATTCATTGTTCTCAGCCCTTTGGACTTGGATTGGGACTTACACCACTAAGACCTACATCATCAGCTCCCTTGGTCTCAGGCCTTCAGATTCAGACTGAATTACACCACCAGCTTTCCTGGTTCTTCAGCTTGCAGGCAGAAAGCTGTGGGACTTCTCAGCCTCCATAATCACATGAACCCATTCTTACAATAAATCTCCTCTTATATATACATATCTATATCTCTATAACTACATGTCTATCTCTATCTATCTCTATCTCTGTCTATCTATATCTATATCAATATCTATATCATCTATCTATATCTATCTATCCATATCTATCTATCTATATCTATATCATCTATCTATATCTATATCTCTATATCTATATCTATCTTATCTGTATCTATATCTATATCATCTATCTATATACCTTTATCTATCTGTACCTATCTATATCTACATCTACATCTGTATCTATATCATCTATATATCATCGTGGGTCTGCTTTTCTGGAGAACCCTAATAAAATCTGCCTGAATCAATAATCCCTTTATACCAGACGTGTGTTCTCCAATCTGGCATGCTCCCTACCACTCCCTGTTGCCTCCTTCGCAGGCCTATTTCCCTCAGTCATGTTTCCTGCATGACCTCTCTGTAGCAGGTGCTGTCCTAACCCTAGCCTAATCCCTTGGCCTGCACCAGAGGCTGCCCTCAGATAGTGTAGGTGGCTTCCTGTACCTCTCTGCCTGAGGCTCTTCTGTTCCCATAGGAGTGCACTTGACACAAATGTAGACAAGTCCATAGAGCTAGCTACTCCCCACCCCAATAACCATCAACCAGTGAGAAATGGGAGTTATCAGGAAAGACCCCACCTTCCTTTCCACCTCAGTGAGACAATTCTGACACGTTTCCAGGTAGATTCCCAGAGAGTTCCAAGCAGGACTGAGTCCCCGTTGCCAACTGCAGTGACCTACCACTAACACACTTTAATGGTCTTCACTTTCCAGAGTCACTTCCTCACACTTTCACATGCTTTGTGGAGTCACCTCCAAAATAAGTATTGCACCCAAATCCTTGTCTCAGGGTCTGTTTGGAGGGAACCCAAACTAAGACAGAACCTGCAACCCACTAAATTTGTCATCTCTGATTTAGACCATCTTCTGGGTCTTAACTGCTCTTCAAGTGTAAGTTCCAGTCTCAGATTGTCAGAGACAGAAATGACCTTAGAGGAGGCGGAGGTGGAGGACCACAAGTGAATTGTCTGAAGCCACACAGCATCGTTGACTCAAAAGACTAAATGAGCCTCCCTCTCCTGACCCTCAGGGTTGTGGTCCATCCACTACCTTATGGGGTAGGCCTAGTTGAGACAGAGACCATCCAGCACACAAGGCTCGAAATACTTACCCTCTGGGGACAAAAATTTGCCGACCCCTGCACTACATCATAGTTGTATCATGGGGTATCAGGTTCTCCTGGGCTTGCATATACGTGACGCAGTAAGAACAACTCTCCTGTTCACATATGCTCAGTGGAGCAAAACATCGCAAGTACCTCCCTTTTGTTCAACTGGCACAGGATGTTTGTGGCAGAGCCAAAGGATCAGGGCTGCAAGTCTGAGTTCTTTTGATAAATTAATTTATTATTTAAGCACATCTGCCTGTTTATCTGAAGAGGTGCGGTGGCCTCCACTTGTGCACTTGTGTGGAGGAAAACATCACACTGAGATCTCAAGTGTCACGGCAATTAGTCAGATGGGGAAAGATGCTGCTCCCGGGTGTTTAGGGACATTGTACTTGATAATCTTTAATTTGCTCGATATTACAATTAAGGTAACTTCAAATGTGTTATAACCTTAATAATGTCAACATGTTTCCATTATCTCCTGTGTATATATTATTTTTAACCTACTTCACACACAAGAATGTATTAATGCATTTTTTGGCTGCTGGAGAAGTGGCCCTCTAACATGCTTGTAAAGGACTTAATAACCTTGTCGAAATCTTTTACTGATGAGTATTTAAAAATTATTGGAAAATCACTCAGTGAAGATTGAAAAAAAATTCTACTACATAATCATGGGCTAGGAGATGGATGTTTATGAGGAGAGACATAATTAACAGAAGACACAGAAAACTAACGTTTTGGTGACAAAGGAGGTAGAGTAGAATAGCAAGGGAAATGCAGCTTAATTAGAAGTCAAAGACCCAGGCATCTAACTAGCTTCACAATCTATTAGCTGTGTGATCTTGGAAAAGTTGCTGAACTTGTCTGAGAGTTCGTTTCTATGTCTCCAGCTTAAAAGCACTGCCTGGTTCCCAGCTGGATTCAAATGAGAGTGTAATTAATTGATGCTAGTAAAAGAGTTGTGTAAGCTGTACAGAGCTATGCACTTATGCATTTTTATTGCACAAGCTGGGGACAAAAATATTGGGATGATGAGTGATGCTGTTTTCTGTAGTCATTCATTGCATGTGTTTCCAGAGATATTTTAAGACAATTAAATCTAAAGAAGGGGAAAAAGAGACAGAGGGGTCAATTCATTTCCCCCATCTTAGAGCTGCCTAGGCAGAAATGATAGATGATCAGTGTTCACTGCATCCATACCCTTGCCTGACACGAGGGTGGGTTCTGAGTGGGAGAGAAGCAGCCTGCTAGGTAGCAACTGGAAAATGGAATTTATGGGAATTATATTATTTTATACCATGCTGAGACTGGCCAATGACCAGTGGCTAGCTTTGATTTTCTGATTTGCGAAGCAACTTCACTAGCCTCGGGCAGTGGCTCCTTCACACACAGGTCAGGGGCAGGCATGACCCCGTGCCTGGATTATTAGGTAAACATTTATGTAACTCCACCGCTTTCCACTGGTGTGAAATTACTGATATATTGGGACCCTCCATTTTCCCTAATTAGACCAGTGAATGAGGGATTTGCAAAAACAATTCCAGAGACTCTCACTTTAATATTACCTAATGTGCACTTGGCCTACTTTTTGATTTTCCCACTGAATATATAGGGTCAGTTTCTCATCTTGCTTGGTACCCCTGTGGATTAAGCTCTGAGCTCAGAACTGCAGTGTTTTCAAGGGCAGTGTCTTCCCTCTCTTTACCTCTCTCTTGTCCTTTGCCTTCCATGAGGATTTGGGACACTGTCCATCCAAGTACAAAAGCTGTAGTTTCATGGGGTTCTAGAATGATTTTGATTGGCTTGTCCGGTACATAAAATTAAGGGGATTAAAACAGTTCAGTTGATTGTTCTTTTTAAAATTTATTTTAGTATAGACCTATATGATCACAATGTGTGGATATGTATGAGAGAAAGAGAGAGAAAGAGAGAGAGAGTGTGTGTGTGTGTATTTAACATGGATTGAATTTTAGACTTACAGGGTACTCTTTATGCAGATAGATTTTGGGGAAGGGAACCCAAGAACATAAAAGAAAACACTGCATCAGAATCCCAATTAGATACAGTGGGAAGAATGACAGATTTTGGAGTCAGATGGATCGCATTCAAATTCTGGCTCCCGAACCGACTTAATTGCAATCTTCAGGTAGTCAATTTATCTGAACTCCAGATTCCCCATCAATAAAATGGGGATAAAACTTAGTTCTTAATTTGGTTGTGAGGTTATAATAATGTAGGTAAATAACTCCCTGTATCCTAGCATAAAAGAGGCACCAGATGAATTAGTGTTATTGCCAGAGAACTAGTAGCATCAACTTACTCATCCTTTCTGAAGGTTAATGGAAGATGTAAGAGATAGATAAGTGTGTTGAAAACTCAATCTATAAAAGTACATAAAAAATATTGACTCAGACATTGAAGAAGTGGGGTCAAGGCATCCAGGAAGCTGCTTTGTCTTCTCAGCATTAGGTTTGCTCACCTAAAAATAAGGTGTTGAGACTTTCAGAGGTTTTCAAGCTAGCCCTTCTAGAATCATGCAGACCTTGGGGTTGAACAGACTGACGCTTTGGAAGGAAAAGGGAGAGGGATGAGAAAGAATGGACAGCACACTAGCCTCCCAACCCTCCTTCAACTAAAAGAGCTGTTTTTGTCTCTCTTGGGCACCTGGCTTCTGGCTAGGACTTGGATATCTAAAAAAGCTCCCTCATCTAGAACTTGGCAAACGATTGGGCAAGATGATCCTGAGATCCCTTCCAGCTCTCATATTCTGTCAAGGTTTTGTCACCTTTTCCAAACTTTAGTTTGGCAGACTGTCAGGCTGCCTGAGGCACCATGGGATTTCAAGGTGGTTACAGGGTAGAATCAGCTCTTTGAAAACTCTTAAGTAGGCACATAATTCTCAGTCTTCATTTCTATGTAGAGATGGCCCTGCTCTTACAGATTCCTTACTCTGACTGCCTGTCGTGCCCTTGCAGTTTTGGGGAGTAGCTCCCTCCTCACTCCCCCTTGGTCCTCCACAGCCTCATGGCCCTCAGCTCTGTTTTGACACAAACACCTAATCCTTTCCCTACACTGACTGTCCACCTCCAGTTCAACTGTGGCTTAATTAGAAGAAAGTACTTTACACTCTCCTCCTCCTGGAATAGCTTTATAACCCAGAATTACAAACCTCAGAGGGAAATACTTTTCTTCAGGGGAATCTTTTCTCAACTTACAAATCCCACTGCAATGCTAGCTGTCTGGCTTGTCTGCCCCATAAAGTCAGCTTTGAGGTCAGATGTGACAGTGTCTGCTATCGTTATTAAATGATCCACTTTGGGGTCAAACAGAGTCACACTTTAGCCCTGACTGCATAAGTCTTTTGCTTCTCCACCTTGAACAACTTACTTCAATTCTCCAGTTTCTTGTATTTTTTTGTAGTAGCTATCTTGGGCTTGTTCTTTTTTTTTTTTTTTTTTTTTTTTTCTTTTTGCGGTATGCGGGCCTCTCACTGCTGTGGCCTCTCCCGTTGCGGAGCACAGGCTCCGGATGCGCAGGCCCAGCGGCCATGGCTCACGGGCCCAGCCGCTCCGCGGCATGTGGGATCCTCCCAGACCGGGGCACGAACCCGTATCCCCTGCATCGGCAGGCGGACTCTCAACCACTGCGCCACCAGGGAGGCCCCTTGGGCTTGTTCTAAGAATGTGAGGTTTCCCTGGGGTAAAGAGCCCCTAAAACCAATCACACCACTTACTTTTTTGTTATCATCATCATCAACTCTTAGTCCAAACCTAAGATACAAGAAATATTGCATTTCTCTATTTTATGTAAATAAGTAAAAAGTTCTATTTTAGTTGTCAGGGTTTCACCCTATACACACACACACACACACACACACATCCAGAGTTGTGCCCAAAGGCCCTATTATTTTCCAAGCAATAAAACAGTGAAAAAGACTTTCCATCATTGCTGGTTGGTGGCTACCCATTGTCTGGCCTCTTCCTACTTTTCTGTCCATCCAGGGGCTCTGCTCTTTCTGAGTCCTACTCAGGCCATGAGATGCTTTGTAGAGAATGGGAGCTCTCATGCCTGGAGTCTACTCTCATGTTCCCCACTATCACAGAATCTGAGGCTAGAGTGTCCACTCAGAGATATGTCAATCTCTACCCTCTTCCAGTCTGGGTAAAACGTTATCTTTCCTCACTCTTTTCTTTCCTTTTGCCCTCAGATTTATGTTTCTCTTACCATCCCACTTTGGGATACCCAGAACTTTATGAAATTCTAGAAGAGCTAGACACATGTTTCTGGAGAAAAATGCTTAGAAATGAGTGAGAGAAAGTGTCCATGTATAAACATAAGTTCTAATAATCCTCTGCCATAGTCAATACCACGATCATTGTTATAATAACAATTGTCACCCTCCTCATCATCACCATCATCATCATTACCACCAATCACCATAATCATCACCATCATCATCATCACCACCATCAGCATCATCATCATCACCCTCATCATCACTATCATAATCATCACCATCATCATCACCACCACCATCATCATCACCATCACCATCATTGTCACTATCATAATCATCATCATCATCACCACCACCATCATCATCACCATCATCACTATCATAATCATCACCATCATCATCACCACCACCATCATCATCACCATCACCATCATCACCACTATCATAATCATCACCATCATCATCACCACCACCATCATCATCATCACCATCATCATCACTATCATAATCATCACCATCATCATCACCACCATCAGCATCATCATCATCCATGCTGCCAATACCAGGAGCCATGACACTTTGCAATTCTTAAAAGAAGACAAAGAGGAGTCAGACTTGTAATGGCCTGGGAGATTTTGTTATTCTTGTGAAGAAAAAGAGACACACATGAGACAGACTATGCAAAACTCTAAGCCTGAATAGCATTCATTTTCAACCAAGGTGTATATAGGTACCAAGAAATTCCTCCCTTGCACAATCCTTCACAGTCTTCTCACCACATCAAATTTTCTTTCAACACAAAACTGTGAACTGCCATGCTGTATGGGGAAGGGGGGATATTATCAGGAATGACGGAATAAATCAGCTTGACACTAAAGTTTCAGCTTAAATTTTAAAATGATGGTGGCTTCTCTTTATGAGCTAGTAGTCATGAATGATTCACATTAAACCAGGCATCTTGGTGATGGATCTTTACCTTATTTTCAGATAAATGGTAACTTCATATAAATCTCACTTAACTAATGAAAAGTAAAACACTTTCAAAGATAAGTGCAGGTTATAACGGTGTACCTATTTAGTAGATAGGGAACTTCACATAAAGTGCTTAATATCCTTAATTCTGGAACAGTACAATTCCAGACTCTTGGTGCTTACAGGCGGAGCCCAAAATACTCCTCCAATTCTGATTAACTAATCATAGCTAGTACGTATGAAGAGATAACTGTGTGGTACCTGCTTCGCAGCAAGATAAGATCTTTACAAACAAGAGTTCAGTTAGTTGTTACATCAACTTTGAAAAAAAATGTTACTGCATCTCAGAAGGGCTACACTGCTTCTCAAACACACATAGGGAGGAAGTGGTAAATCATACTTCAACCCTTGTTTGATTGACTCCAAGACCTATGCTCTTAACTACTAAGCTACACTGCCTCCCACTTCCTAACCTCTTCACCTAGGTGAAGGCAGTAAGATGTTGCTAAAACCAGATTTGGTTAGGGACAGCTACCCCTCTCCCCCATGAAAGTTTTCAACATCTTTCTACTACCATAATTTTCCATTTATTTTCAGTTCAATAAATGGGAACGTTCAAACATCTTTCACATACATGGTGCTATCTCTCAGTTCCCCATTTTACATTCCCCACATCCAATCAGTTGACAAGCACTTTTTTTCTACCTTTCAAATTTACCTTTAGTTTATCTCTTTTCCAATTAGTTAAGGCACTCTTTGTCATGTGGATGTAGAACTAGTTCCTACGGAGGTTTCTCTGCTGATCTTTCTTACTTTCATCTGTAAGAAAAGTTGTAAAAGACTTCAAACAAATTAGTTTGCCCAGTGTCTTATCTGGCATGCTCCCAGGTTATTTCTTCTTTTCATTGTCTTTGACCTATTTACAACTGATAACAATACAAATAGATCCAGTCCATACACATGCAAATGATTCTACTTTGTAAAGGATCAATTGACCGTTCTGCTACAAAAACAAACCACCAATAACAACAACAACAACTGCAAAATCCCACCATTTCTGCATTCAATTAATTTCAGTAATCCTGACTGAGTTATTTTTGCATAATACTTTGAATTCTCCTTTGAACTAGTCCTGACATCTTACTGGTTCCCTTATTAATTACTAAGTTAAATAAAATCTTTGACATGTGTTCATTTTATATTTGTAGGAGAGTCATGGTTTCATCTTTTTAAAACAAACTTTAACACAACACGTCTTACCTGACTTCGCTATTTATCTTAATTTGGATTTCCCAGAAAGCAGAGCCTGAGGCACAAATACGGTTGCAAGTATTAATCCAGAGGTGACACCAGGAAGCTACGATGGTGATGTGGGGAGAACAAGACAGGCAAGAGGGGAAAAATCAATCAAGGGTGTGCTACTGAGTTGGTTACCACTGTGGGAACTCAGTCCTTCTGGGGGACACTCTGAGGAATAATATAGAATAAGCAACCTCAGAATCGTCCCTCCAAAGTGTAAGAGGCTGGGACGTTTCTCTTCCAACCACTGTCTCCTATTGATTGAGGGTGGCTCAAGGGGTATAGATGCTGAAAACCCAGCCTCTGGACACCAGTGCCGAATCGAATCTTGGAGACAGAGTTTTGGGTGAAGTAGAAAAGAATAGCTTTACTGCTTTGCCAGGCAAAGGGGGACACAGCAGGCTCATGTCCTTAAAACTGTGTGTTCCAACCCAGGAGGATTTGGTGAGGAGTTTTATAGCAATGTCTCAAGGGTGGGGTTGCTGATAAGGATCAGGGTGTGTGCAGGGCCTGCGCTCCTTTAACCTGACCTCAGGTGGTCTCCTGATGAGCTTCTCTAGTTCTCAAGGTTATTATACGAAGACCTTCTTTAGAATGAAGAATGCTTCATCAAGTAGTTAACATGTTCCATTTGTTGGGGGGTTTAGTTCTGCAGATGAGCTCAAAGATATTGTTATGTGAATCCCTTGAGGTGGAACCAGGACCCTGTCCCAAGGCTGCACTGTTGTCTCTTGGCTGCTTCTCCCCTTTCTCTACATCCCCTCACTTCCCTGATCAGCAACTGTTTGAACCTGCTCTTTGGAACTCAGGGAAAGTCAAGAAATGGGGGACACAGAAAGGCTTCTGTGCCCAGGAGCATCATAAGGTCCTGTTCAGTTTCACTATTAACTCCCTTGTACTTTCCATGGCTTTAGAAAAAGTTGTGAGGCAGAAAGTTGAAACCACTATTGTGTACACCTGAGGTGGCAAGCCAGCAGAAAAGCACAGAGTGGGTTATCCCAAGTACAGTGCAATCAAGTGGGCTGAGGGGATGTGGAGCAGGGCACAAAAGCAAAAGCTACACTGCCAGTGTGATCTGTCTAAACTGAAATTTGTTATACTCTTCTCCATTTTAGAACATTTACATGATTTCTCTTTGCCTTTAGGGTAAAATGCAAACACACATGGCCCTTCATGCTCTGGCCTTAGCCTCACCTTTCACCACTCTCTGCCTTGCACCCTAGCTTCCTTCCATATGCTGATACTTGCTGTTTCCCCTGACACTGTTGTGATGGATTCTTGTGTTCATGTTGCTTCTTCCTCCTCCTTTCTAGCTAACCCATTATTGGATGTCCTTAGAAGTGTTAAGCCTACTTCCTTTTTGCTCCCAGACAATATGTGACATTTTCATAGCTCATTCTTCTGTGCTTTCCTTTATCAGAGCATCAGCTACACTGTATTCCATTTGTCTTTCTCTCTCTTCCTCAGTATTCTGTGAGTTCTTTGAGGTCAGCAGCAATATATATATATATATATATATATATATATATATATATATATTTATCTTTGCAGCGCCAATGCTCAATAACTTCTCCCCATAGCAGGCACTCAAAAACAGTTTGTTGATTTATGTAAGCACCTACTTGGCACTTATCTGTACTTGTCATGGTCAACTCTAAGGAGTTTGCATTAGTCAGGAAAGGGCAAGTTCTGCTACAGTAGCAAATAACTGGGAAATCTCAGTGGTTTACAAAGACCAATGTTATTTCCCACTTATACTACATATTGCTAATGATCAAAGTCAAGCAGGATCCTTCCTACATTGAAAAGATGGATATATGTTTGATTGCTTCCACTGATGAAGTTTAAGGAGAAAATTCCCACATTTCCACCTTAGCTAAGTTAGTTACACACAGACTGTGTATTTGATAAGAGGGCTTCCCTTGAGTCCTTCTTACTCAGTGACATCTTCCTGGTGAGAGATAGGAGTTGGAGGTAGCAGTGGGAGTGATGATGATGTGCTAGAAATGGTAGTTGTGATAGTGGTACATAATATGTTTGCAGATGGTCCTGTACAGTGTAGACTCACTCTCCTGGTAAATGCCATCTTATGTACATTTTGGGAACAGAAATCCTCCAGTCCAAGTGTGCTCATCTCTAGACTCTAGTACTTTATACGAACTTTGTGTTTTGGAACCTCAAAATAAGTGTGTCTATTTATCTATCTGTCTATCTTCAACTATTCTCTATATTTAATTTTTAACTCTACAAGATAGAACACAGTTAGGAGAAAACCTCCAATGAGAAAACAGAAGGCTCATAAAGCAGAAGAACTATTTTGGTAAGGAAAATATTTCCATATTATATTTTCAAGAGGTCAACATAAACAATAGTGAGTTAAAAATATTTTTAAAATTATGCACAGTGTCACTTGCCAGTGTTGTGTTAATTAATGCAAATGTGGAACACTGCATCAGTTCTTGCTTGAATTCTACCAATGTACATCTGTACAGTAAATATGTTAGTGAATAACCCTAAGCCACTGTCAGAGATTCTTTTCTCAACTGCTAATTCCTAGAAAATCATTGCCAGCTTTCTAGGCACATTTTGATATGTTCAGGCAGACCCAAAGCAACCAATAGAAGCCTCCAGAAAGGGTGTGGCACTCTTCCATTCTTGGTATGTATAAATTCTAATACCCAGTAATAGGCAGAGAAAAAAAGTAAAACCGCATTAATTGAACACCTATTAAAGAATTGGCTTTTACGCTAGCTATATAATTTAAATTTTACAAGATAGGTATTATTGAAATATCTGCTAAAATGCCTTAGTTTTCTCAAAGTGGTTGAGAACAGAATCAGTGAGGAATTAAAACAAGAATAACTTTTTATGTCAACACTTTGTTAGGGTACCAGCCCACCATTCCCATGACTGACATTTTTACCACTTCAGAAGTATTTCAACATTGGCAAATTTTTTTTCTAGTGAACAGGAAACACAAAACTAATGTCTAAGTATCCAAAACCTCTTATACCTTCACACTATTCAGGAGAAATCTGTATCTTCCAGCGTGGATCCTGAGTCTTTCTTGTATAGAATCATGAAAAGAACTGAAGGAGAGAACAGCAAGTCACTGACAATTACTTGAGTGATTGATATTGGAAAAAGCAGAGGGTTAGTGGTGGAAGAAAAATGAACATATCCAAATAGTTTTTAAAAAAAGTAGGGAAGATAAAAGCCCATGTGGGTTGTTTTGGGGAGGGTGGGGGAATAGAATTCAGTGAGCTTTTAGAGAGAATAGAAGAAGACTTGGGACCTGACTTAGATGAAAGAAAGGATTGTCAAGTTAAAAGAAATTAAAAACATGATGATATCAAATGACATCCTTTTCCCACATTTACAGGAAATTTAAGAAAAAATTGCATTTTAAATTAAATGTTGGACTAATTTTTAAAATGTATCTTAAGTTTAGACTGGACCACAAGGTTACTCAGTTTTTTGTGGTTTACACTAGCAGTATAAATTACATGCTCATTTCTGTGGGGATAATGATATTCTTCTTCTATATATTTCTAGATGTTCCCTAAATTTCAATGGTCAATTTCTGTTCTGACTCATTATACAAATAGGAAGGAAGATAAACTATTACATTTCTATTAAGATTTTTCAAGAACATGAAAAATTCCCATTTTGAACAAGACTCTGGAAAACTTTTGAACTTATAATGAAGTGAACACAAATCCATTACTGAGTTGGAATGGCAGTGTGAGGAGCTCTGCAGATGCTTTCCTCCACAAAGCAACCATAACTGGTGAAAATTGCATTAAGAAAAAAAACATATTTAAAGTCTTCGGAAATTACCCTAAGGGCATGCAGCAAATGAAGTGACAGTTATTTAAGAAAATTTACTAGGTCTTGGTAAGAAGAGTGAGGGTCCGTGGTATTTGAACTACAACCAGATTTACTCCACTTCCGACCCCTGTTAATGTGAGGGAAGCTCTGCTTCTGGTGGATGCAGCAACATTGCAGGGTCCCATCTCCTCCCAGTAATCAGTCTAGGGCCAAGGTTTTTCTCTGGAGAGACAGGATACCAGCATCTCTCTTCTCCTATGTTCCAGCTGGCAGAATTTCTATTCCAGTGTGGCCCAAGTTTTGGAGCTCCTTCTTTTACCCACTCTCCACTCGTAGGGTGGGATCTTTATCCAAGGTTTTCAGGTCAAGAATATTGTGCCCTGATTGCCCTCTTCCCAGCTCATTCATAGGGCTACCTCCTGGATCTAGTGCCCACCTCCTAGAGTGGGAGCCTCAGTCTGAGAGAAGCTGGTCACTTTCCATGTCCCAGCTCCAGAGCAATGATCCTGAGGTTCTGCCCAGGGACAGAGGCAGGCTGTAAGAGTGTTCCACAGCTCTCTGTAAGGAGACTAACTTTATTTGGAACAGAGCATAGGGAAGTTCAAACTTCAAAAAAGGGGGGGGGGGCACTATCAAAGACAGTGAAGATTTTGGTGATGAGCAATTCAAAAAAGTCTAGTAGTCCACAATAGCAATAAGCAAAGTGGTAAAACAGCCAGAAGTTTAACAAAGAGAACCAGGAAAAGAGATGCCTAAGAAGCTATCTTCAGGGGTCTGTGGAAGGCTCAAAGAGTTTCCCTGTAAAGGATTCCATTTAGTATGTAGTAGCTTATGCACTGGGACATTGTTAAAACAATAGAGCAAATGACTAACAATTAGTGAAGACTAATAACAGGGTGCATTACCAATACAGGCAGACCAGCCAGGAGCTTATCAGGGAAATCAGGCAAAGAGATAAAGACAGGCTGGCTAAAACTACTGTTAATCTAGAGGCGAAGAGAGAGGAGGGAATCAGGGTGACTGTGTGTATGTCCAAGGTTGCACCCTCTGACGAGCAACATATAAGGCTGGATATCATGGGCAAAATAGGCAAATTGTTCTTAGATAGAACACCATAAACATGAGTGGACAAAGGTAAAACAGGTAAATTTGACTTAGTAAAATTAAAAATCTTTGCATCTCCCAACCCAATAGTTGTTTTTTTTGTGTGTACTTTCTTTACCCCTCTCTGTTGGGTATCCCAGGTTAATTTTTAAAAGTTATGAGTAAATCTGAAAGTCTAGAGAGACATTGACTAGATTACCTGACATTTAAACCTATCATCCACGCTGATGGAAGAGGAGTGAGTGATGGCAAGCCTGCTTTTCCTCCATTGTTGTCTGGCATTGTTGCCAGTCAGTGACTGGCAGTTTCAGGCCTATAAGAGGGCTTCCTGGACCTTCTAGCATCACTCAGTGGGTACCATAAAGGATGACTCTGCTTGTGGAACTCACAACCCCTCATAAGTAGATGCTCAGGCTATATTCAATTTTTAAAACTTTCTGAAGATTAAAATAATGGTCCATTAAAAGGAACTGTCTGAAACATAAGAAACATGGAGATCTGATGGCAAGCAGCCTGAAGACTGTTCGAGGACATTTTCATAAATGCCTTAATAGCTTGCACACTGAGTTTCCATGTAGTTATAGGATTTCAGTTACTCAGGGTGGGTTTTTGTCTAATTGACTTTTTTTTTTTAATGGAATTACTGTTTCATGGCACTCAGACTAAGACCAAACCTTTAAGTATAAGTTCTGTTTATTTTTCTTTTTTCCATCCAGTGTCACTTGCTTTTTCATTTCCTGATTTCTTCCTAAGATGAGGGAGCCAAAATACATCACAGATCACAGCTAGATTTAGATAACAGGCATCTCCTTCACAGGGACCTTTACAGAGCCTGATTTATTTATGACCATTTCACTGCTCACTATGTAAAGTTATGGACTCCTTGACTAGTTACTGATCTTATACTTTCTAGTGGTTAACCCAACCTGTATTGAAAAGTCCAATTGAGCATCAAAGTAAAATAAAATATTTTTTCTTGTTTGTTTCAAAAAAAAAAAAAAAAAATCTTTGCATCTCAAAAGTCACCATCAAGAAAATGCAAAGATACCTCACAGAATGGGAATATTTCAAAACATATATTTGATAAGAGAATTGCATTTAGAAGGTATAAAGAAAACTTATAACTCAAAAATAAAAAGGCAAATAACCCAATTTAAAAAACAGATGATGGGTATGAATAGACATTTCACCAAGGAAGAGAAACAAATGATAAATAAGCAAAGGAAAAAAATGCTCAACATCATTATTCTTTAGAGAAATACAGATTAAAACCATGAGATACCACTTCACATCCGTTAGTATGACTAAAATTAAAAAGGTAGACAATTACAAACATTTATGGGAATGTGGAGAAATTAGAATGCTCATACATTGCAATTCTACTCCTAGGTATATACCTAAGAAAAATGAAAACTTATGTCCATACAAAAGCTTACACACAAATATTCATAGCAGCATAGCAGCATTATAACCCCAAATTAGAAACAACCCAAGTGTCCATCAACTAATAAATGCCCTCAAAAATGTGGTATAGCCATACAATAGAGTATTATTCAGCAATAGAAAGAAATGAGGTACTGATACATACTACAACATAGATGAAAACACTATGTTGTCTGAAAGAATATGGTCACAAAAGATCTTATAATGTATGATACCATTTATATTAAATATCCAGAATAGACAATTCTCCAGAGACCAAAAGCAGATTAGTGCTTGCTTAGGGTTAAGAGGAAGGAGGAAATGGGAAGGGACTGCTAATGGGCATTGGGTATCTTTATGGAGTGATGGGAGTATTTAAAAATTAGATTGTAGTGATCATATACTTTATTTTTTTAATTTTTAAAATTGAAGTATAGTTGATTTACAATGTGTTTTGGTGTACAGCAAAGTGATTCAGCAATATATATATATATGTGTGTGTGTGTGTGTGTGTGTGTGTGTGTGTGTGTGTGTGTGTATTCTTTTTCAGATTCTTTTCCGTTATAGGTTATTACAAGATATTGAATATAGTTTCCTGTACTATAGGACCTTGAAGTTTATCTATTTTATATACAGTAGTGTGTATCTGTTAATCCCAAACTCCTAATTCATCCTCCCCACCCCCAACATTTCCTCTTTGGTAACCATAAGCTTGTTTTCTATGTCTGTGAGTCTATGTCTGTTTTGTAAATAAGTTCATTTGTATCATTTTTTTAGATTTCACGTATAAGTGATACTATATGATTATTGTCATTCTCTGTCTGACTTACTTCACTTGGTATGATAATGATTGTACACTTTAAATGGGTGAATTGTATGATATGTGAATTATCTCAATAAAACTATTTTAAAAATCCATTACTGAAACTCTATCAATATCATTTCTATTTTACAATGAGGAGATAAAAGTTCAGAAATGGAAAGTGGTTGCCCAAAGCTACATAAGTAAAAAGTACCAGAGATAATTTTGAAATGAAGCTCCATCTTAGTCAAAAGCTATTGTTCTTTGCATATCTCCAAATTGTACACCAAAGCATTGAAAGAAATATTTTTTAGAAAAAAGATTTGGGAAATACAGTGGTTTCATACTATTTACTGAAGCAAACCATGTAAAGTTTCTCAAGTATTACACTTAACAAGAATTTACTAAACATAACTTTGGGCTAGGCTTAATTCTGAGTGTGGTGATATGAATTCAAATAAAACATACCTTCTGATTTCAATGAGCATAGAGGAATATGGAAAAAAAGTGCAAACATGTGTTGTGGTAAAGTTATACTCTGGGAAAATACCGAGAAGAGGGATTGGAATCTCGTAAGACTTTTTGGAGGTGAACTTTGGGCTGATTCTTGGAGGAGATACAGGTTTTGGGGTAGATTTAAAAAAAAGATACTTTCCAGTTGAGGAGTCTTGACCAGTCAGTATACAGTATTGCTTTCTTCCTCTCCAGAGTTTAGATTCAATTGACAAGCAGACCCTAGAGTAGAAAAATGGAGATTTTTAAAATGTCATTTTGATTGCTGATAAAGCTATTTGTAGAATATGATTTAAGTGTGTGTCCAAATAGGCTTGCTAGGTTTTCAGCCCTAAAATTACAAAAAGGAGATAAGTTATCTACTGCTGTGTAACTAACCCCAAGATGTAGTGTGTTGAAACATTTTATTACTTCTGATGATTCTGCATGTTGACTAGACAGTGCTGCTCCTCCAAGTGGTATCATTTGGGGTCACTCTTATGGCTGCATTCAGGTGGCAGGCTTATTGGACTGGATGGTCCAAGAGAGCTCTATCACATGTCTGGAGGCTTTGGTGCTGGGAGTTGGCTGTGGTACTTTGGGTCCCCTCCAAATGGCTCCTTACTTCATGTGGTACTTTCTCTCCACATCCTCTCTCTCTCCAGCAGGAGAGCCTGAAATTCCTTAGCAAGGCAAGATTCTAACAGGGGGAAAAATGGAAGCTGTCAGGGCTTTCAAGGACAAGGCCTAGAACTCATAAAACATCACTTCCTCTGCATTCTATTGGTGTCACAAGTCAGAAGGCCAGCCTGGATTTAAGGGGTGAGGAAATGGATTCCACTACTTGTTGAAAGAATAGGAAGGCAGGAAGAGGAGGAATTGTTAATAGCCTGTTTTTGGGGACAATTCCAGACTTACACAACTAATCTTCATTATAGCCAGATAACCTCTATGACCCAGGGACATTTGATTGCATGGCAGATAGCAGACAGAACAGGTACCTACTACAGACAAGGATTTAAAAGAGAAGAGGAGATCCTACATTGTTGGTGGGAATGTAAATTATGCATCTACTGTGGAGAACAGTATGGAGGTTCCTCAAAAACCTAAAAATAGAGCTACCATATGATCCAGCAATCTTACTCCTAGGCATATATCTGGAGAAAACTATAATTCAAAAAGATACATGCACCCCAATATTCATTGCAGCACTATTTAAAGTAGCCAAGATGTGGAAGCAACCTAAGTGTCAATTGATAGATGAATGGGTAAAGAAGATGTGGTACAAATATACTATGGAATATTACTCAGCCAAAAAAAAGAATGACATAATGTCATTTGCAGCAACATGGGTGGACCTAGAAATTATCATACTAAGTGAACTAAGTCAGAAAGAGAAAGTCAAATACCACATGATATCACTTACATATGGAATCTAAAATATGACACAAATGAACATACCTATGAAACAAAAACAGACTCACAGACATAGAGAACAGACTTGTGGTTGTCAAGGGGGTGGGGGGTTGGAGGAGGGATGGATTGGGAGTTTGGGATTAGCAGATGCAAACTATTATATATAGGATGGATAAACAACAAGGTCCTAGTGTATAGCACAGGGAACTATATTCAATATCCTGTGATAAACCATAATGGAAAAGAATATGAAAAAGAATGTATATATTTATATGCATAACTATATATATATGTATATATATGTATATGCATTTATACATAACTGAATCACTTTGCTGTATAGTAGAAATTAACACAACATTGTAAATCAACTATAGTTCATTAAAATAAATTTAAAAAAAAAAGAGTGAGGAGGAGGAAGGCACTGCTCCAAAAACTCCAAATTTTTTCTCCCAAGTTCACTGATCAGATGAGTTCTTCCCTGGGGAAGGAATGAATAAGAGAGTGGAGTGGAGCCTAGGATGTTTCTCAGGGAGAACTCCTTCTTATTGAAGGTTGAGGGAAAAGTGGACACCAGTCAGAAGTCACATGCAATGTTTGCAAAACAAAATATCAGGTGGGAACTAGGGCACCTGCAGGATGCTGGTGGGGGACCTCGACATCCAAGGTGATGGGAGGAAGTCCGAAGCAAACAGGTAGGATGTGGGGGGACTGAGGGGGGAGGAGAAGTGGATGCCAGACAGGATCAGAGCCCCTGAGGGGTGGCTGAGGGGGGGTTCCCATGTCTGGGAGGACCCTTGGGGGCTCAAATCAGGGGGGAGCACACCCAACATATTCCCTGCCCAATCAGCTGGAGAAGTCTGCCTGGCTCTCAGGCCAGATCCTACACCCTCAGAGGTCCCCTCCGGGCCATGTGCGTCCTGGGGACACAGGAGGGAGGCTACGGGAGAGCCAGAGAGGCAGGCAGGAGGGACACTCCAGTATTGGAGGAGTGGGAGATGAATGGAGGATGTTTGCCCTGCCCACTCAAGCCCAGGAAGCCTGCTGGGCTCCCAGGTGGTGTCCCCTGCCCTCTGACACCAGAGGCGGGGGGCACACATGGGGCCCTGCTTTTCCATTGAGCCTAATCCCCAGCACCCCACAGCCCCCAGGCCGTTTCTTTTTCTGTGGATCTTAAGCATAGGTCCCACCTACTACCCAAACCCCACCCATGCTTAGGCTCCACCCTCCACAGACAAGGCCTTTCCACTTTTTTTTTTGCTCTTCCTCTTTTTTATTATTGTGGTTCTGTTTTACCTTCCAGTTGTTTCTTCATCTATATTTTTATTTTTATATTCTTTCCAACATATCTGTTAGTTTCCTAGTCTAATTTTATTTTTTACTTTGTTACTGTTCTCCCCCTTTTTTGTGTGTGCCACTCTGCACAGCTTGCAGGATCTTGGTTCACAAGCTGAGGGTTGGGTCAAAGCTCCTGCGGTGGGAGCTCCAAGTCTGAACCACTGGACTAACAGAGAACCTCAGACCCCAGGGAATATTCATTGGATTGAGGTCTCCCAGCGGTCCTCATCTCGGCACCAAGACAGAGCTCTACCCAACAGCCTACAAACTCCAGTGTTGGAAGGCTCAGACCAAACAACAAATGAGACAGGAACACAATCCCACTCATCAAAAAAAAAAAAAAAAAAGAGAGAGAGAGATGGCAAAAAAAATGTCACAGATGAAGGAGCAAGGTAAAAACTGACAAGACCAAATAAATTAAGAGGAAATAGGTAATCTACCTGAAAAAGAATTCAGAGTAATTATAGTAAAGATGATGATTCAGAATCTCAGAAATAGAATGGAGGCACAGAATGAGAAAACGCAAGAATGTTTAACAAACTCCTAGAAGAACTAAAGAACAAACAAACAAAGATGAACAACACAATAACTGAAATGAAAAAAACACTAGAAGGAATCAGTAACAGAGTAACTGAGGCAGAAGAATGAATAAGGAGCTGGAAGACAGAATGGTGGAAATAACTGCCAAGAAACAGAATAAAGAAAAAAGAATGAAAAGAATTGAAGAAAATCTCAGAGACCTCTGGGACAACACTAAACACACGAATATTTAAATTATAGAGGTCCCAGAAGAAGAAAAAAAGAAAGGGTCTGAGAAAATATTTGAGGAGATTATAGTAGAAAAATTCCCTAACATGGGAAAAGAAAGAGTCACCCAAGTCCAGGAAGCACAGAGAGTCCCATACAGGATAAACCCTAGGAGAAACACACCAAGACACATATTAATCAAACTAACAAAAATTAAATTCAAAGAAAAGATATTAAAAGCAGCAAGGGAAAAACAACAAATAACATACAAAGGAAACCCCACAAGGTTATCAGCTGACTTTTCAGCAGAAACTCTATGAGCCAAAAGGGAGTGGCAGGATATATTAAAGCAATGAAAGGGAAAAACCTACAACCAAGATTACTCTACCCAGCAAGGATCTCATTCAGATTGGACGGAGAAATTAAAACATTTACAGACAAGCAAAAGCTAAGAGAACTGAGCATCACCAAACCAGCTTTACAACAAATGCTAAAGAAACTTTTCTAGGTGGGAAACACAAGAGAAGAAAAAGACTTACAAAAACAAACTCAAAACAATTAAGAAAATGGTAATAGGGACATACATATGGATAATAATCTTGAATGTAAATGGATTAAATGCCCCAATCAAAAGACACAGACTGGCTGAATGGATACAAAAATGAGACCCATATATATGCTATCTACAAGAGAACAATTTCAGACCTAGGGACACATACACACTGAAAGTGAAGGGATGGAAAAAGATACTCCATGCAAATGGAAATCAAAAGAAAGCTGGAGTAGCAATACTCATATCAGATAAAATAGACTTTAAAATTGAGACTGTTACAAGAGATAAGGAAGGACACTACATAATGATCAAGGGATCAATCCAGGAAGAAGATATAACAATTGTAAATACTTATGCACCCAACATAGGAGCACCTCAATACATAAGGCAAATACTAACTACCATGAAAGGGGAAATTGACAGTAACACAATAGTAGGGGACTTTAGCACTTCACTTACACCAAAGGAGAGATCATCCAAAAAGAAAATAAATAAGGAAACACAAGCTCTAAATGACACAGTAGACCAGAGAGATTTAATTGATATTTGTAGAACATTCCACCCGAAAGTGGCAGAATACACTTTCTTCTCAAGGGCACACAGAACATTCTTCAGGATAGATCACATCTTGGGTCACAAATCAAGCCTCGGAAAATTTAAGAAAATTGAAATCTTATCAAGCATCTTTTCTGACCACAATGTTGTGAGATTGGATATCAATTACAAGAGAAAAACTGTAAAAAACACAAATACATGGAGGCTAAACAGTGTGCTACTAAATGACCAAGAGACAACTGAAGAAATCAAAGAAGACATAAAAAAATACATAGAAACAAATGACAATGAAAACACGATGACCCAAAACCTATGGGATGCAGCAAAAAAGGTTTTAAGAGGGAAGTTTATAGCAATTTCTTACCTTAAGAAACAAGAAAGGGGCTTCCCTGGTGGCACAGTGGTTGAGAATCTGCCTGGTAATGCAGGGGACACGGGTTCGAGCCCTGGTCTGGGAGGATCCCACATGCCATGGAGCAACTAGGCCCATGAGCCACAACTACTGAGCCTGTGCGTCTGGAGCCTGTGCTCTGCAACAAGAGAGGCTGTGATAGTGAGAGGCCCATGCACCATGATGAAGAGTGGCCCCGCTTGCCACAACTAGAGAAAGCCCTCACACAGAAACGAAGACCGAACACAGCAAAAATAAATAAATAAATTACTAAAAAACTCTTACCCCCAACATCTTAAAAAAATAAAGAAAGAAACAAGAAAAATCTCAAATAAAAAAATCTAACCCTATACTTAAAGCAACTAGAGAAAGAAGAACAAAGAAAACCCAAAGTCAGTAGAAGGAAAGAAATCATAAAGATCAGAGCAGAAATAAATGAAATAGAAACAAAGTAAACAATAGCAAAGATCAGTAAAACTAAAAGCTGGTTCTTTGAGAAGGTAAACAAAATTGATAAACCATTAACCAGACTCATCAAGAAAAAAAGGGAGAGGATACAAATCAATAAAATTAGAAATCAAAAAGGAGAAATCACTACTGACACCACAGAAATACAAAGGATTATAAAAGACTACTACAAACAACTATATGCTAATAAAAAGGACAACCATGAAGATATGACAAATTCTTGCAAAGGTACAATTTTCCAAGACTGAACCAGGAAGAATAAGAAAATATAAAGAGACCTATCAAAAGTAATGAAATTGAAATTGTAATTACAAATCTTCCCACAAACAAAAGTCCAGGACCAGATGGCTTCAAAGGTAAATTCTATCAAACATTTAGAGAAGAGCTAACACCAATCCTTCTCAAACACATTCAAAAAATTGCAGAGGGAGGAACACTCCCAAATTCATTCTATGAAGCCAGCATCACCCTGACACCAAAACCAGAAAAAGGTATCATACAAAAAAATTATAGACCAATATCACTGGTGAACATAGATGCAAAAGTCCTGAACAAAATACTAACAAAAAGAATCCAACAACATATTAAAAGGATCATACACCATGATCAAGTGAGATTTATCCCAGGGATGCAAGGCTTCTTCAATATATGCAAATCAATCAATGTGATATACCATATTAATAAATTAAGGAATAAAAGACATATGATCATCTCAGTAGATGCAGAAAAAGCTTTTGACAAAATTCATCACCCATTTATGATAAAAACTCTCCAGAAAATGGGCATAGAGGGAAACTACCTCAACACACTAAGGGCCATATAAGACAAACCATTGCGAAGATCATACTCAATGGTGAAAAACTAAAAGCATTTCCATTAAGATCAGGAACAAGACAAGGATGTCCACTCTCACCACTCTTACTCAATATAGTTTTGGAAATCCTAGCCACAGCAATCAGAGAAGAAAAAGAAATAAAAGGAATACAAATTGGAAAAGAAGAAGTAAAACATTCATTGTTTGCAGATGATATGATACTATACATAGAAAATCCTAAAGATGCCACCAGAAAAGTACTAGAACTAATCAGTGAATGTGGTAAGGTTGCAGGATGCAAAATATTAATGCACAGAAATCTCTGGCATTCCTATACACTAACAATGAAAAATCAGAAAGAGAAATTAAGGAAATAATCCCATTCACCATTGCAACAAAAAGAATAAAATACCTAGGGATAAACCTACCTAAGGAGGTAAAAGACTTGTACTCAGAAAACCATAAAACACTGATGAAATAAACCGAAGATGACATAAACAGTTGGAGAAATATACCATGTTCTTGGATTAGAAGAATCAATATTGTGAAAATGACTATATTACCCAAAGCAATCTACAGATTCAATGCAATCCCTATCAAACTACCACTGGCATTTTTCACAGAACTACAACAGAAAATTTCACAATTGGTATGGAAATACAAAGGACCCCAAATAGCCAAAGCAATCTTGAGAAAGAAAAACGGAGCTGGAGGAATCAGTCTCCTGGACTTCAAACTATAGTACAAAGCTACAGTAATCAAGACAGTATGGTACTGGCACAAAAACAGAAATATAGATCAATGGTACATGATAGAAAGCCCAGAGATAAATCCACACACATATGGCCACCTAATTTATGACAAAGAAGGCAAGAACATACAATGGGAAAAGACAGTCTCTTCAATAAGTGGTGCTGGGAAAAGTGGACAACTACATGGAAAAGAATGAAATTAGAACACTCCCTAACACCATACACAAAAATAAACTCCAAATGGATTAAAGATGTAAATGTAAGTCCAGACACTATAAAACTTTTAGAGGAAAACATAGGGAAAACACTCTTTGACGTAAACCACAGCAAGATCATTTTTGACCCACCTCCTAGAGTAATGAAAATAAAAACAAAAATAAATAAATGGAGCCTAATTAAACCTAAAAACTTTTGCACAGCAAAGGAAACCATAAACAAGATAAAAAGACAACCCTAAGAATGGGAGAAAATATTTGCAAATGAAACAATGGACAAAGGATTACTCTCCCAAACATACAAGCAGCTCATGGAGCTCAATATCAAAAAACAAAAAATCCAATTAAAAAATGAGCAGGAGACTTAAGGAGATATTTCACCAAAGAAGACATACAGATGGCCAAGAGGCACATGAAAAGATTCTCAACATCACTAATTATTAGAGAAATGCAAATCAAAACTAAAATGAGGTATCACCTCACACCGGTCAGAATGGCTATTATCAAAAAATCTAGAAACAATAAATATTGTAAAGGGTGTGGTGAAAAGGGAACCCTCCTGTACTGTTGATGGGAATGTAAATTGATACAACCACTATGGAGAACAGTATTGAGGTTCCTTAAAAAACTAAAAATAGAACTACCATATGAGCCAGCAATCCCACTACTGGGCATGTACCCTGAGATAACTATAATTCAAAAAGAGACATGTACCATAATGTTCATTGCAGCACTATTTACAATAGCCAGGACATGGAAGCACCCTAAATGTCCATCAACAGATAATGGATAAAGATGTGGCACATATATACAATGGAATATTACTCAGCCATAAAAAGAAATGAAATTGAGTTATTTGTAGTGAGGTGGTTGGACCTAGAGTTTGTCATACAGAATGAAATGAAGTAAGTCAGAGAGAGAAAAACAAGTACCGTATGCTAATGCATATATATGGAATCTAAAAAAAAAAAAGAATGATATTGATGAACCTAGTAGCAGGGCAGGAATAAAGACATAAACATAGAGAATGGACTTGAGGACACAAGGTGGGAGGGGGAAGCTGGGGTGAAGTGAGAGTAGCATCGACATATATACACCACCAACTGTAACATAGCTAGTGCAAAGCAGCAGCATAGCACAGGGAGATCAGCTTGGTGCTTTGCAATGATCTAGAGGGGTGGGATAGGGAGGGAGGGAGGGAGGGGACATGGGAATGTATGTGTGCATGTGGCTGATTCACTTTGTTGTGTCACAGAGGCTAGCGTAGTATTGTGAAGCAGTTATAATCCAATAAAAATCTATTTAAAAAAACCCCCAAAATATCAGGTGGTGTACACAAACTCTATAACTTCCCATTAGTCAACATGGCCTGGAAAAGTGCCAGGATGTTGCTGTTTAGGGCAATAAAACAAAACAAAGCAAAGAAAACCAAATGGGTTTTTTTTCTGAGATAATCTCCGCGGTACCTCAGCTACCTTGCCTAACTCCCAGTGGAGTTTTTCGAGAAATGTCAGCTCTTCTTCTAAAATAGGATTTAAGTTTGAGTGCATACTTGTGTTGCCTGAAGATGGTTATTTTAATGACTGATGGGAGTAGGGTCCATGCTGTAGGGGGGTTATATAAATTACAGACACAGAAAGCCCCAAAAGGCATGGCCAGGTTAGGTCCTAACACCCAGGCTCCTCCTATCCTGCCAAGGTGTACTGAGGATGTGTATGACTGCACTACCTAATTAATGAGGCAAATTCTGGGATCTGTTGATGCTCACTCCTAATGAATGCATACAGTAAGGCAGGATGCTTCCACTTAGATATGCTAATGAACATAATTTTAATTTTGCTCCATATTTCTTCTTTCCAAAGCAATTGAGGTTTCACAATCTGGAAAAAAATGTGGTACGAGACAAGGAGCATTAGAAATGGGCTTTCTCCCTGAGGTAATTTACCTGAAACAAGAACCCTCATGCAAATAAACAAATAAATAAATAAAATATAAAAGTTACCATTTGGTGCAGATTAGAGAAGCCTTCCTGTCTTCATTTTGGAGTCTCACTGGGCCTAGAACACTCTATGCTCAAGGGCTCTCAAAGTTGTTTGTTCTTTTTGTTTGTTATTTCTTCCTTTGAGTTTATTTTTAATGACTGTTGTTTGTAAGAGAAATGTATTTGAAAAAAAACATGTTAGGAGTGAATTAGTATATAAAGATATCATATCCAGCTGTGTTGAATAACTAGCTGAGCTTGGAGGTTATAACAGAGGTTGGGATAAAGAGTGAATCCAGGGCTTCCCTGGTGGTGCAGTGGTTGAGAGTCCGTCTGCCGATGCAGGGCACACAGGTTCGTGCCCCGGTCCAGGAAGATCCCACATGCCGTGGAGCGGCTAGGCCCGTGAGCCATGGCCACTGAGCCTGCACGTCCGTAGTCTGTGCTCCGCAATGGGAGAGGCCACAACAGTGAGAGGCCCACGTAGCACAAAAAAAAAAAAAAAAGAAAAAAAGAGTGAATCCAGGTTTTGTGGAGTCCTAAGTTTATATAAGCTGGAGTACTCCCTTTAAGAAAAAAAAAAATCAAATTAAGAATATAAAATTAGGTACTGGGCCTTAGAAGGAGTCAGTGTAATTGGGGGACCTTAAAGCTTAAGTTTCATTGGTTTCATGGCAAATTAAACTTTGTTGGGATCAAAATCTTTTCAGAAAACCACATATGACCTGATAATTTATATTGATTTCTATAAATATGAACAGGACATTGATCAGTGGCTTATGTGTTTTGTAGCAGAGAAAAATAATTATAGATGATGTACTGGTTACAGGTATGTTAGTTTTCTAGGGATGCTGAAATGAAATACCACAAACTGGGTGACTTAAACAATAGAAATATATTGCTCCCAATTCTGAAGGCCAGGAGTTGAAGATCAGGGTGTCAGCAGGGTTGATTCATTCTGAAGACTGTGAGGGAGCAGCTCTTCCACGCCTCTCTCCTAGCTTCTGGTGTTCTGCTGGTAATCTTCAGTGCTCCTTAGCTTGTAGATGCATCGCCCTGATCTCTACCTTCATCTTCACATGGTGTTTTCCCTATGTGCTCATTTGTGTCTGTCCAAATTTCCTCTCCTTGTAAGAACACAGCTATATTGGATTAGGACTCACTCGAATGACCTCATCTTAATTTGATTATCTGCAAAGACCTTATTTCCAAATAAAGTCACAGTCATAGATACTGAAGTTAGGACTTCAACACCATTTGGAGGGACACAGATCAATCCATAACAACAGGTGACACAATATTAATATACGAACTATCTTAAGAAAGTCAATGTCCTCGGTGAAAATGCTCCAGCGTACCCCTTACACCCTTCTTATTCTAATAGGGGGAAATGTGCTCAGACAATGTCAGAATTTATCATTTTATCAATATAAAACCAACTTGTAAAGTAAGTCTAAGTTGATCCCTTTCATTATGTACCTAACAAACTCCTATGAGTCCTTCAAAATGTTGTTGAGATATCACTTTCTTGAAGACACCATTTCTAGCCCACTTATCCTCTGATTCCTGATCCAAATCCACCCCCATGTTTCTCCCCACTGACCTCTGCCTGGAAAAGCAAGTTCATGGACACATCAACTGGGCTCCAAGTATTATGACTTTAGGCTGGGATCAACCTGTGGGGGACCTAGGAGAAGATGGGAGAGCATCAAGTGGGTGAGATCTGGGGATGTATTTCCTAAGATCCTTACTGTGATCTGATGTCTGGCTTTGTCTCAAATGAACACCATATTCCTCTCAAGGCCTCTGACTCTATACAAATGTTCCTCCCCTGGTACCATTTCATCTCCTTTGGACCTTGGATGAGAATAACTCAGCTTCTTCTATGTTCTGGTTGAGGGTTCTTTGCCCTAGATTTCTTTACATCCACACTTTGGTTAAAATTTTTCTCCTAGAATTATTCTATTTTAAATGTCTTATCTCTTTTGTGTTAGGAGCTTGACTGATACATCCTCCAATACACAAATTTAATCACTCCCTCCTCTATCTTTCTAGTATATTGGACTTAATTCTGTTTGTCTACTGTGTTGGCCAAAAGAGAAACCTTCTGTGAGATGGCTCTAGTAGCATTTAGTTTTCTTTAACTTAATTCAAAAAAATTTTGTTAGATTGTATGTGACAGCTGTCATATCAGCCTGCATTTAAAAACAGACATCAAAATTGGTGAATTTTTGTGTAGCCATTGTAATATTGAAGGTGGAAGAAAAAAGCAACATTTTTGGCATATTATACTTTATTATTTCAAGAAAGGTAAAAATACATCTGAAACGCAAAAAAAAAATAGATTTGTGCAGTGTATGGAGAAGGTGCTGTGACTGATCAAACGTGTCAAAAATGGTTTGTGAAGTTTTGTGCTGGAGATTTCTCACTGGGCGATTCTCCAGGGTCTGGTACACCAGTTGTAGTTGATAGCGATCAAATCGAGACATTAATTGAGAACAATGAATGTTATGCCATGTGGGAGATAGCCGACATACTCAAATTATCCAAATCAAGCATTGAAAATCATTTCCACCAGCTTGGTTATGTTACTTGCTTTGATGTTTGGGTTCCACATAAGTTAAGTGAAAGAAACCTTCTTGACCATATTACTACATGCGATTCTCTTCTTAAATGCAATGATGAAAATGTTCTGTTTTTAAAACAAATTGTGACAGGTGATGAAAATAGGATACTGTACAATAATGTGGAATGGAAGAGATCGTGGGGCAAGCGAAGTGAACCACCACCAACCACACCAAAGGCCGGTCTTCATCCAAAGAAGGTGAGGTTGTGTATATGGTGGAATAGGAAGGGAGTCCTCTATTATGAGCTCCTTCTAGAAAACAAAACGATTAATTCCAACAAGTACTGCTCCCAATTAGACCAACTGAAAGCAACACTTGACGAAAAGCATCTAGAATGTCAACAGAAAATACATAATCTTCCATCAGGGTATTGCAAGCCCACATATTTTTTCATGACCAGGCAAAAACTGTTACAGCTTGGCTGGGAAGTTCTAATTCATCTGCCATATTCACCAGACATGGCACCTTTGGATTTCGTTTTTTTTTTTTTTTTTAATCTTTACAAAATTCTCTTAATGGAAAAAATTTCAATTCCATGGAAGACTATAAAAGGCACCTGGAATAGTTCTTTGCTCAAAAAGATAAAAAGTTTTGGAAAGATGGAATTATGAAGTTGCCTTTAAAAATGGCAGAAGGTAATGGAACAAAAGGGGGAATATGTTGTTCAATAAAGTTCTTGGTGAAAATGAAAAATGTGTCTTTTATTTTTATTTATAAATCGAAGGCACTTTTTAACCAACCCATAGAATATCATACGTTGCATTCTGTGTCAATAGTGGTCTACACCTGCCTGACCCTCCTATTAGGTTAAGAGGAGGAAACTACCAAGTTAGACCACTGCAGAGGTAACAATGATATCCTGTCTTTTCAATTTAGAATTCACGTACTCAATTAGAATGACTAAATCTGGAATTTGATTAAATCTGCCTTTTTCTCCTTTTTCCCCGTCACTAGCAATTGACCTCTAAAAGCAGCCAAGTTAGCAATGTTTATTTCCAGATAATAGGTCTTCCCTGTATAGCACGTTGTTTATCAAAATTAAGTAATTGAAAAGATATAATCATAGTAAGAAAAAAGGTGAAAGTGTTAACTTCATTCCATATAATAACTGTGCAAGAAACACTACTCTCTTTTTCCAAAAATCAACCTATTTCACAGATTTAGAGGAAAATTGGACTTTAGCAATTTTCCATGTTCCACTCCTGAAATTTTACACAGTGACAAGATGTTTGGAAAAGATGCTGTGGGACTAGTCATGGGTCATTTGTCCACAGAATTATGCCAAGGCCTCCACTGTCCTGGAATATCTCTGTTTCATCTGTTTCAGGTTTGGGGCCCTAGCATACTTCTTTGAGGCTTCCTCTGCTCCTATAGGCTTAGGCATGCCTGATAAACCATTTTCTTTATGAAATCCTTTATCACTACCAGACTGTATGGAAGCTCTACTCCAGTCTTCCCTTGCTTTTCCCTTTTGACTCTCCAACACTCTGCCAAAGGTATATTTCTTCCCCTTGATGTTTTTCACTAAAACATCTTGTCTATAGCTCAAACCTCTTTCTTCAGCTGTTTGACATGTCAGCTGAAGTCCCTTAAAGTCTTAGCATGGTGGAACAGAAAAGCCACAGAGAATTAGGTCTTCAGCTTTGATCACAGGGGCAGCGGAGCTGGGAGGAAATAAAAGGTGAAAACCCCCTCCACAGTGATTGGAATTTAAAAATATTATCCTACCATAATATCATACATTGAGTTGGAGAAGTAAGCACCTGACTATGAAGAAGAAATGAAGCAGGAATCTGGAACTAATGAGATAAGGACTGGGTTAAGAAGTAGCTGCAGACAGATGGAGGTAAGGCAGTTGAGAATCCCAGCCTAAATCAGAAACAAGTTATCTCCAGACTTTTAAATTGTTGAATCTACAGGCACTGACTGTCCTTTGGGTGGACTAGGGATGTTCTCAAAGAAAGACATGATCCCACATGAGCTTGAGATGGCAAATTCAGCTGTGTCACCATTTCATGAACATTTACAACAAAGTGTATGACTAACAGGGTGGGAACACATGATGTCATTCCTCAGTTTCACCAGAGGTTGCCCAATAACAAGAAATCAGCAACCAGAAGCATCCATGGAAAAGGTCCTGCCATATACCACTGGAGAAATCCCCTACGTTGCCTCTGAGTGACGCTGTCCCTTACCTGCAACAGCATGGGGTATTTGTTCCTAAGAGCACTTACTTCTACTGGCTGCTTTCTGCCATTTCCACTTTTGCCTCGCTAACCTGAATTATCTAAATTGCAGCTCTGTGGTTTCTTGTATCGTTTCTTATACTCACCAAACGTGTAGATTCACCCAATGAAACCTGCTTCCACTTCTTTTATTCACTTGTTCAGGAGTTCAGCATTTCTTGATCAGTGATTCTGAAACTTGAGCATGCATCAAAATCACCTGGGGCAAGGGAGTGGGGGGGGGGCTTGTTCGAACACAGATTGCTGGGCACCCTCCCCCCAGAATTTCTGATTCAGTGGATCTGGGGTGAAATGTGAGAATTTTCATTTCTAACACTTCTCCAGTTGATGCTGATGCTTCTGTCTCTAGGTGATGTTAGTCTAGTAACTCCAGAACACAAATGCTTACATTTAGAAATGGGAAACTTAGTTCTGCACCCCTGAAAGTGTTTCCATGACAAAGAGATCATTCTATTTTTCTCTGTCAAAAGTGGTTGTTTGTTTTCCACCCATGTGCTTTGCTACAGTTTAGGCAATTGAAAGAATGTAAGAATTTTGATTCTGTAGTTACTTTCAAGTCAGGCTTATGCAATGCCATCTGAATTATTTATTTACTAAATATTTAGTAAGCATTTACTTTCTGTGGTAGGTATTATGAGATATATGAAGAAGAGACATACTGCACCTTGTATGATTGAGGTAATACTACGTCGTCAAAAGCCCGCAACTTTTGGAGTCCCAAAGTCTAGGTGAAATCTCATTGCTGCTACAAGGGATGCTAGGTATGGCTGTGCCTAATTTGCATTGATTGCACACCCCAGGGCCACTATGTCATTTATCTAAACTAGACCTACATTTCCAGGAATTCTGTTCTGTGTGTGATTCCAGCTAGGGTTGTACACAAGAGAAATATGTGCAAGATTTGGAAGAAGAAACCGTTATACCCTAAGTCACTGTAAGGCAACTTACATTGTGCATTTTGTCACTGATCTCAGAGCTCACCTCAAGGGCATTGGCAGCAGCCAGGTAACAGTCCCCCAGTTCCTACCATCTCCTCCTTTAGCTTCTCCAGGTGCAGGTGCATCTACAGCCACATGGTGAAATGTACCATCTCTCCTTCGCGTTGCCTGCTTCACTGAGTTTGGGGACAGGGAGACACAGACGTGGGCTCCAATTTGTCCTCATTTGGGATCCAGTTTGTCCTTGTGGGACCCACCTTTTCCTTGGGCTTCCAGTTTGTCTTCCACTCTATATAACATTTTCTTAGGACTATTAGCCCTGGTCACATATAATGACTTCCATCCCACACCAGAAAAAGAGACGACTTTTCATAGACTCTTCATCAGCTCTCACAATTATGTATGGTCCAATCTCTTACCAGATCCCTTATTTCACATCACTCTTGGTGGTTCTGTCCCTCTATTAAATCCTGGTTGATAGAGACACCATTCACATAGACTATGACATGAATGCGGCTCTTCAGAGTTTTGCAATGCACAACCTGTGCCATCATAGACATTATCCCTGTTATAATACTGATGATCTGAATGACTTTGGTCAACCTATAGAACTTCATTTAACTTCAATTTGCTCAGCTGTAAACTAATAACAGCAAGAAGTAGCTCAGAGTATTATTCTGAGGATGAAGTGAGCTGGCATATACAAAAGGTCTTGACCACTCTGATTTAATGCAATCATATCATCCTGAGTTTTTATTCTCTGGACCATTATTCTGTTTTATTTTCTACATATCACCTATCACCCTGTAAATCACCTTATTTATTTCTTTTGCACGTTTATGATCTATGTTCCTCCACTAGGATATAAACTCTATGAAGGAATGTGCTTCATCTACCTTGTTTACCATTGTATACCCAATGCCTGGCCCCAGAACAGGCTTTGGTGCTCATTAAGTTGAAGTTGATAGATGGATGGATCGAAAAAAGGAGGAGTATGTATGGATGAATGAATAAATGAATACAGTGCCTACAAGACTGGCTAGTTCATGGTGAGAACTCAATATAGGACAGTATTCTTTTATGAATTTGTAAACTGGTCATGGAAATGTGTCCACATTTAGCCACAATAGCTAACATGTTAAGATATAGGCCATAAAATGGTACTTATAGAATCTGAGACCACATGGAATTCATATTTAGTTAAATAATAAGCCAAGACATTACAGATAAGAAGACATTTCTTGGGGAGTCTTCAATTATGAATAAAATAAACTGGAAAGGTTTGGGTTTGAGAGTGGTAAAAAGAGGAAAAAACACAGGTGTTCAGGCTGTGAAAGCATGTGCTTGGCTTCTCGAGGCACGCCTTTCCCCCTCGTGAGTAGAGCCTGCGTACAGAATGTCACCATCCTTTGCTTGATTTCATCAAACAAGCCTTCTGACAGGTCTCCCATCATCTAACATTCTCCTGGTTTCAGTCCATTTTCTCCAGGATGACCCAGGGTCTTGGTGTTCTGGCCAGGTATCAGGCCTGAGTTTCTGAGGTGGGAGAGCTAAGTTCAGGACTTTGGTCCAACAGTGACCTCACAGCTCCTTGTAATATCAATCAGCGAGAGTTTTCCCAGAGATCTCCATCTCAACACTAAGACCCAGCTCCACTCAATGACCAGCAAGCTTCATTGCTGGACACCCCATGCCAAACAACTAGGAAGACAGGAACACAATGCCACCCATGGCCTAAGATCATAATAAGTTCACAGACACCCCAAAACGCACCACTGGACGTGGTCCTGCCACCAGAAAGACAAGATCCAGACTCATCAGTCAGAACACAGGCACCAGTCCCCTCCACCAGGAAGCCTACACAACCCACTGAAACAACCTTACCCACTGGGGACAGACATCAAAAACAATGGGAACTACAAACCTGCAGCCTGAGCAAAGGAGACCCCAAATACAGAAAGTTAAGAAGATGAGAAGACAGAGAAACACATAGCAGGTGAAGGAGCAAGGTAAAAACCCACCAGACCTAACAAATGAAGAGGAAACAGACAGTCTACCTGAAAAAGAATTCAGAGTAATGATAGTAAACATGATCCAAAATCTTGGAAATAAAATGGAAAAAATACAAGAAACATTTAGCAAGGACCTAGAAGAACTAAAGAGCAAACAAACAATGATGAACAACACTATAAATGAAATTAAACATTCTCTAGAAGGAATCAATAGCAGAATAACTGAAGCAGAAGAATGGATAAGTGACCTGGAAGATAAAATAGTGGAAATAACTACCACAGAGCAGAATAAAGAAAAAAGAATGAAAAGAATCGGAGACAGTCTCTGAGACTTCTGGGACAATATTAAATGCACTAACATTCAAATTATAGGGGTCCCAGAAGAAGAGGAGAAACAGAAAGGGTCTGAGAAAATACTGGAAAAGATTATAGTTGAAAAATTCCCTAATACGGGAAAGGAAATAGTCAATCAAGTCAAAGGAGTACAGAGAGTCACATACAGGATAAATCAAAGGAGAAACACACCAAGACCTATATTAATCAAACTATCAAAAATTAAATACAATGAAAAAATATTAAAAGCAGCAAGGGAAAAGCAACAAATAACATCCAAGGGAAACCCCATAAGGATAACAACTGATCTTTCAGCAGAAATTGCAAGCCAGTAGGGTGAGGTAGGGCACATTTAAAGTGATGAAAGGGAAAAACCTACAACCAAGATTACTCTACCCAACAAGGATCTCATTCAGACTTGACAGAGAAATTAAAACATTTACAGCAAAAGCTAAGAGAATACAGCACCACCAAACCAGCTTTACAACAAATGCTAAAGGAACTTCTCTAGGCAGGAAACACAAGAGGAGGAAGAGACCTGTAATAACAAACCCAAAACAATTATGAAAATGGTAATAGGAACATTACATTTAAGGAATAATTAGCTTAAATGTAAAGGATTAAATGCTCCAACCAAAAGGCATAGACTGGCTGAAAGGATAGAAAAAAAAGACCCATATATATGCTGCCTCCGAGACCAACTTCAGACCTAGGGACACATACACACTGAAAGAGAGAAGATGGAAAAAGATAGTCCATGCAAATGGAAATCAAAAGAAAGCTGGAGTAGCAATTCTCATCTGAGACAAGATAGACTTTAAAATAGAGAATACTACAAGAGACAAGGAAGGATATTACATAATGATCAAGGGATCAATCCAAGAAGAAGGATATCACAATTGTAAATATTTATGCACCCAATATAGGAGCAACTCAATACATAAGGAAAATGCTAACAACCATAAAAGGAGAAATTGACAGTAACACAATCATAGTAGGGGACTTTAACACTGCACTTTCACCAAGGACAAATCATTCAAAATGAAAATAAATAAAGAAGCATAAGCTTTAAATGACACATTAAAGATGATGGACTTCATTGATAATTACAGGACATTCCATCCAAAAACAACAGAATACACTTTCTTCTCAAGTGCTCATGGAACATTCTCCAGGATAGATCATGTCTTGGGTCACAAATCAAGCCTTGGTAAATTTAAGAAAATTGGAATCGTATCAAGTAACTTTTCCAATGGCAATGACATAAGACTAGATATCAAATACAGGAAAGAAACTACATAAAATACAAACACATGGAGGCTAAACAATACACTACTAAATATCCGAGATCACTGAAAAAATCAAAGAGGAAATCAAAAAATAGCTATAAAAGTGACAATGAAAACACAATGACCCAAAACCTATGGGATTCAGCAAAAGCAGTTCTAAGAGGGAAGTTTATAGCAATACAGTCCTACCTCAAGAAACAAGAGGGCCTCCCTGGTGGCGCAAGTGGTTGAGAGTCCGCCTGCCGATGCAGGGGATACGGGTTCGTGCCCCGGTCTGGGAGGATCCCATATGCCGCGGAGCGGCTGGGCCCGTGAGCCATGGCCGCTGAGCCTGCGCGTCCGGAGCCTGTGCTCCGCAACGGGGGAGGCCACAACAGTGAGAGGCCCGCATACCGCAAAAAAAAAAAAAAAAAAAAAAAAGAAAGAAACAAGAAACATCTCAAATAAACAACCTAACCACACACCTAAAACAATTAGAGAAAGAAGAACAAAAAAACCCCAACGTTAGCAGAAGGGGAGAAATCATAAAGATCAGATCAGAAATAAATGAAAAACAAATGAGGAAATGATAGCAAAGATCAATAAAACTAAAAGCTGGTTCTTTGAGAAGATAAACAAAATTGATAAACCATTAGCCAGACTCATCAAGAAAAAAGGGAGAAGATTCAAACCAACAGAATTAGAAATGAAAAAGGAGAAGTAACAATTGACACTGCAGAAATACAAAGGATCATGAGAGATTACTAAAAGCAACTCTATGCCAACTAAATGGACAACCTGGAAGAAATGGATGTATTCTTAGAAAAGCACAATCTTCTGAGACTGAAAGAGGAAGAAATAGAAAAGATAAACAGACCAATCACAAGCAATGAAATTGAAACTGTGATTAAAAATCTTCCAACAAACAAAACCCAGGACCAGATGGCTTCACAGGTGAATTCTATCAAACATTTAGAGAAGAGCTAACACCTTTCCTTCTCAAAATCTTCCAAAATATAGCAGAGGGAGGAACACTCCTAAACTCATTCTATGAGGCCACCATCACACTGATACCAAAATCAGACAAAGGTGTCACAAAAAAAGAAAACTACAGGCCAATATCGCTGATGAACATAGATGCAAAAATCCTCAACTAAACACTAGCAAACAGAATCCAACAGCACATAAAAAAGAATCATACACCATGATCAAGTGGGGTTTATCCCAGAAATGAAAGGATTCTTCAATATATGAAAATCAACCAATGTGATACACCATATTAACAAACTGAAGGATAAAAACCATATGATAACCTCAATAGATACAGAAAAACCTTTTGACAAAATTCAACACCCATTCATGATAAAAACCCTCCAGAAAGTAGGCATAGAGGGAACTTACCTCAACATAATAAAGGCCATATATGACAAACCCACAGCCAACATTGTCCTCAATGGTGAAAAACTGAAACCATTTCCACTAAGATCAGGAACAAGACAAGGTCACCCACTCTCACCACTATTATTCAACATAGTTTTGGAAGTTTTAACCACAGAAATCAGAGACAAAAAAGAAATAAAAGGAATCCATATTGGAAAAGAAGAAGTAAAAGTGTCACTGTTTGCAGATGACATGATACTATACATAAAGAATCCTAAAGACTCTACCAGAAAACTACTAGAGCTAATCAATGAATTTGGTAAAGTAGCAGGATACAAAGTTAATGTGCAGAAAGCTCTTGCATTCCTATACACTAATGATAGAAAATCTGAAGAGAAATTGAGGAAACACTCCCATTTACTGTTACAACACAAAGAATAAAATATCTAGGAATAAACCTACGTAAGGAGACAAAAGACCGGTATGCATAAAACTATAAGACACTGATGAATGAAATTAAAGATGATACAAACAGATGGAGAGATATACCATGTTCTTGGATTGGAAGAATCAACATTGTGAAAATGACTATGCTACCCAAAGCAATCCCCATGAAACTGCCAATGTCATTTTTCACACAACTAGAACAAAAAATTTCACAGTTTGTATGGAAACACAAAAGACTCTGAATAGCCAAAGCAATCTTGAGAAAGCAGAAATGAGCTGGAGGAATCAGGCTCCCAGACTTCAGACTATACTATAAAGCTACAGTAATCAAGACAGTATGGTACTGGCACAAAAACAGAAATATAGGTCAACAGAACAGGATAGAAAGCCCAGAGATAAACCCACGCACATATGGACACCTTATCTTTTTTTTTTTTTTGCAGTACATGGGCCTCTCACTGCTGTGGCCTGTCCCATTGTGGAGCACAGGCTCCGGATGCACAGGCTCAGAGGCCATGGCTCACGGGCCCAGCCGCTCTGCTGCATGTGGGATCCTCCTGGACCGGGGCACGAACCTGTGTCCCCTGCATCGGCAGGCGGACTTTCAACCACTGCGCCACCAGGGAAGACCCTGGTCACCTTATCTTTGATAAAGGAGGCAAGAATATACAGTGGAGATAAGATAGCCTCTTCAATAAGTGGTGCTGGGAAAACTGGACAGCTACATGTAAAAGAAGGAAATTAGAACACTCCCTAGCACCATACACAAAAATAAACTCAAAGTGGATTAAAGACCTAAATGTAAGGCCAGACACTATAAAACTCTTAGAGGAAAACATAGGCAGAACTCTCTATGACATAAATCACAGCAAGATCCTTTTTGACCCACCTGCTAGAGAAATGGAAATAAAAACAAAAATAAACAAATGGGAACTAATGAAACTTAAAAGCTTTTGCACAGCAAAGGAAACCATCAGCAAGATGAAAGGACAACCCTCATAATGGGAGAAAATATTTGCAAATGAAGCAACTGACAAAGGATTAATCTCCAAAATATACAAGCAGCTCATGCAGCTCCATATCAAAAAAGAAACAACCCAATTGAAAAATGGGCAGAAGACCTAAATAGACATTTCTCCAAAGAAGATATACAGATTGCCAACAAACACATGAAAGGATGTTCAACATCACTGACCATTAGAGAAATGCAAATCAAAACCACAATGAGGTATCACCTCACACTGGTCAGAATGGCCATCACCAGAAAATCTACAAACAATAAATGCTGGAGAGGGTGTGGAGAAAAGGGAACACTCTTTCACTGTGGTGGGAATGTAAATTGATACAGCCACTATGGGTGACAGTATGGAGGTTCCTTAAAAAACTACAAATAGAACTACCATATGACTCAGCAATCCCACTACTGGGCCTATACCCTGAGAAAACCATAATTCTAAGAGAGTCATGTACCACAATGTTCATTGCAGCATTATTTATAATAGCCAGCACATGGAAGCAGCCTAAGTGTCCATTGACAGATGAATGGATAAAGAAGATGTGGCACATATATACAATGGATTATTATTCAGCCATAAAAAGAAATGGAATTGAGTTATTTGTAATGAGGTGGATGGACCTAGAGTCTGTCATACAGAATGAAGTAAGTCAGAAAGAGAAAAGCAAATACTATATGCTAATGCATATATATGGAATCTTAAAAAAAAAAAAGGTGCTGAAGAACCTAGGGGCAGGATAGGAATAAAGGCACAGATGTAGAGAACGGACTTGAGGACACCAGGAGGGGGAAGGGTAGGATGGGGTGAAATGAGAGAGTGGCATGGACATATGTACACTACGAAATGTAAAATAGATAGCTAGTGGGAAGCAGCCACATAGCACAGGGAGATCAGCTCAGTGCTTTGTGACCACCTAGATGAGTGGGATAGGGAGGGTGGGAGGGAGATGCAAGAGGGAGAGTATATGGGGATATATGTACACATAAGCTGATTCACTTTGTGAAACAGCAGAAACTAACACAACATTTTAAAGCAATTATATTCCAATAAAAATGTTAAAACAAAACAAAAAACAACACAGGTGTTCAGAAAAGCAGAGGATATGTTTGCATAATATAGTTTGCAATGAAGCTTTAGTAACAGGAAATTTGTAGAAGGTAAATAAGATAGAATGTGTTGAGAAAGAAGGACTAAAGCATGGAAGCCTTTTAATTACTCTAAATATTAAAACTTTATGTGTTGAACAATATTTCATTAAATGCATGCTCCACAGAGCACTAGCACTACCTATTCAAGATGCCCTAGGGAATAAATAGGTATTCCTGGTCAAGAACTATATCCTTTCTCTTCCTCTGGGAATATTTTAAATACATCATCATATTTGTCTCAGGGAAATCCTGCAGTCAAGTAAATTATTTAAATTTTGTTAAGCTGGTGGTTCCCATATTTACTGGTGGAAAATTGTACAAAACTCACCTTTATATCCAGCATCCAATGGATAAATTTTGAGAAGTACTCTACCAACTTTCTTTGGTAGTTATAAAGGAAATACAAGGATGAATCGTATATATTCCAAACCATGAGTAATGTAATGCTATGGAGTGAACAAAGCCCAAGGTTTATGGCATGATTTAGAGATGGAGAACAATATAATCAGAATAAGAACATTGACCTATTCATCTTGAAATGGCAGATAATAAACTTGAGAGTTGGGGAATAAGTACAGAGAAATCAATTATGAAATATCTACACTTGTCCAAAAAGGAGAGAGTGAAGCTTTGAGTTAGGAACTAACAGTGAATGGGCTCCTTTATCCCCCTTCTCCAGTCGTGATGATGGGGTCCAGGCCAGCTGAGAAATCCCGTGAGACCCAGGGGCTGGGTAAGGCTGCACCTTGGACAATTCTTGACATCTGAGAAAACTTGTCAGGAGATCAGAGCTGGGAGAGTGAATGCAAACCAGATGATAAAGTAAGAGGGCTAGAAGGAAAGATCCAAGTGGAAGTTGAGGTGTAAGGCAAAATAAAAAGTTGGTCAAGGAAATAGCATAAAGAGGAAAGAGAAGTCACAGTTAAGGCAAGTGGGAGATGCATGGATGCCATTAGGACGGCAGTTCAATGTATGTGATCAAAGCCAGGTTACTTTAAAGGAAATGAGGTTAAAGGCCTTGGAGAGGAAGCATCCTTACAGTTTGGAGGCTGATGAGGGTGGAAACAGGCACAGTCTCACAGCAAGGATGGGCCATTTCTAGGTGGCCTGATGAAAAATTTGTTTTCATTGCTCTTTTCTTTAAAGAGAGATGAAAATGTTGCCAGGGGAACATGGAAATGGATTTGGCTATGGAAAGCTGTTTGGGTTTTCTGTAGCTGTGTAGAAGCTAGACCTCTGGGAAGAGAAAGAGCTCATATCCCTATATTTAGCTAAGACCCCTGTGCCTGTACATCCATGTGATCCACAAGCAAAGAACTTCAACCTCCATATTAATGGCGACTTCCTTGAGTGTGTCATGTATACCTCTGTACCCGTAGATTCTGGCTTAGCACTGAGGCAGGAGGTAGATGGGCCCCCGGGGCAAACGGCTGGAGTTCACTCCTTGTGGACTGACACTCCAAGATGAGAACAACAGGACAATTGAGAGAGGAGACTGGGCCCTGCCCAGATCGAAGATAAGAGACCACATATTTCCCATTCTCGAAGTCAGGAGACCTCCCCGACTAAACATGCGCAAAAAGGCTCCTTGGAGGTCAAAAGGGGAGTGATGCTAAGTGATGCTAAGTCTACCCATAGGCCTCTTCGGTAGAATCCATCTTGGCTAAGAGATGTGTGCACACACATGGGAAGATCCTGAGATATGCCAAATATGGACTCAGAGCCAGGCACATCAAAATGCTTGGCCATAGGATATCCTGAAGAAATGCCCCATATCCAAACTGCCATGAGGGTGCGACTCTCTCTCTGAGCCTGCCCCTGTGTCTATCCACATGTACGGTACTCTTTTTTTCTCCTAATAAATACTTTACTTGTTTCACTACTTTCTGTCTTTGTGGGAATTCTTTTCTGCAAAGCCATAGGGCCAGGGTCTTGTCACTGACTGCTGGTCTAGGGGCCAGAATTCAGTGCACTCACCGCCGAGACCCGACCTCAATCACTGGCTGCGAACCGAAACCCTGCTTTAAGCAGCTACAGGCAGTGGCCATCCGATATCAGCAATAGTATGTAGTGTTAGTATGTAGTATGAAATCAATAAATATTTGATGAATGAATGAAAGGAAAAAGAAAGGAAAGAGGGAAGGGCCGGGAGGGAGGAAGAGTAATTCTGCCCCAAATCAGAGAACACACAAAGATTATTTAATATCATGAGAGTCTCTGATAAAACATAAGGACATTATGTAAATGCCTAATGACATGAGACATGGCCTCCTGAGTATTTTCTCTGACTTTTCTGAGGCACAAAATCAAAATCAGTGTATCTTTTAGATGTTTTCTAATTCTTCATCTTTATCACATAGTGTAAACAAAAGGCAGTTTTGCATTTGCATGAGTGAGTCAACTTTCAGTGACAATTGTCTGGTGTATTTGCTGTGAATGTAGGGCCCATCTGAACACCCACACAAAAGCACATCAATCAGTCCTCAGTATCTGTGGGTCCTGCATTTGTGGATTCAACCAACCACAGACTGAAAATATTGGGGAAAAATTCCAGAAAGTTCCAAAAGCAAAACTTACATTTGCCACACCAGCAACTACTTACATAGCATTTACATTGTATTAGATATATAAGTAATCTAGAGATGATTTAAATTATACAAGAGGATACACATAGGCTATATGCAAATACTATGCCATTTTATAACAAGGACTTGAGCATCGGCAGATTTTGGTATCAGAGGGGGTCCTGGAACCAATGTCCCTTGCACACCAATGGATGACTGTGTATAGAAAGATATAAGCAAAAAAGGGAGCAAAGCAGAGCAGGGCACTGTCATGTGATGAACTGAGCAATATTGAGGAGAAGATGGGTATTTGGGGTCTAAACTTAGTCTAGGTATGTTTACAGTTCACAATTTTTGTCTGCATAGACACAGTGAAGATGTCCTTCCCTCAATCAGAGAAAAAGCACTTTTTATTTGCCATTAACATTTGCCTAATGCATAGTGTCAGTCACCATTAAGAAAAGTTGGCCAGGTAGAGTTAGTTTAGGCTGAATTCTTTGGGGGAGGAGGAAACCTGGATTATTCCAGTAGTGAGGTAATTTAAAATCCATAATAAATAAAGTAATGAGATTTTCAGAGAATCACTTAAGCAGAAAAAATAGTATGAAGTTACTAAATCTATAGCAGAATAAAGGTTATTTAAAAGTCTTAGCTCTTATTTTATTGAACAGTAATTTCATGTTTATTTTCTAATAAAAATAAAAGATCTATCTTTCTGGTTTTGACTAAAATCTACTTGTATAAATTTACTGCTGAAATTTTAGTGTTAAGAATCTGCATAGCATTGTGCATTAAATGGATATTGATCTAACACTAGAAATAAAAAATAATACCCATTAAATTAATCAATAAGGATTTAATTCCTGATGAACTCAGCAGCCTAAGGTGGGGTATTTGTTTGCTTTTCCCCTTTCCAAGTAAACTATTTCATGTCATAGAAAATAATCCAACATTTAAAAGATTATACTGGGGGAAAAACAGCATTGGTGAAAGCTGCAGTTTGTAATTGCAAAGTTAATTATCTTTCCTAAACCATCAGTTGTCACTTAGAGAGACCAGATTCTTTCAGACTCTCCTGGGATTCGCTTTATTTCATTCCTAATGGCTTGGGACCCACCATTTTGCTGTCTCTGAACATTTGGTCACTGAATGCACCATTTATGGAGTATTGTTTAATTAAGGACAAATTAAGAGAACTGTGCACAGAATTTAATTTCACAGACTCTGTAAATTCTTTTAAAGAGGATACTAACTATAGGCATGATAAGTTTTCATTATCCATTGCTTCTATAAGGTATTGACAATTTATTGTTTGCCACAGTTCCAAGTTTTGTTTACTCTTCAGGGGATTTTGTTAGCACTGTATTTTTGTGTTTCACAGAAATCCTATGGAGGTATCCGTGTCCTCATTAACCCCTTCGGTTCTGAATCAACCCAGATGCAGAAGACCACATGCTTGGAAGATTACGTTTGACTTTTGTAAAGACTAGTGATTTATGGCAAGGGTCAAATAAAAACTGACATCATTAGAACATGTGCTTAATGTTCTAGATCTTGGGATATAAAGTATTTCAAGTGGATAGTCATTCATTTATTCTTTCATTTGACAAATATTTACTGAGTGCCTGCTATGCACCAGGAAATATTCTAATGAAGAATGTACCATTTAATAAAAAGTAGAGGAGTTAAATATTTTGCTTGAAAAATTTTTGAGAATAGATTTTACCAAGATCCCCACTGCACCCTCTGAGAAGTCAAATACAAATAATAGGTTTTTTCTACTGGCACTTTGATAGAATAATTCTGTATTTGATATGAAGTGGAATCTTAGAGATCTTATTATCCAAACTCCCATATGTTACTAATGAGTAACTTGAGTCACAGAGAGGTTCTTTTACCTGTCCAAGTTCATTCAATACATTAGTTATCACTTACCAGATACTTCAATCCTAATGTATAGAATTATTTTAAGATAACTATAGTTATAATTATAAATATCTGTAATATTAAGGCTCTTATATTTGCGTGTAACAGAAGCTCAAGCCAAACTCTACTAAGCTGAATTTATTATAAAGATACAGAAGCTTCAGGACAAAGCGACACCAGGAATCTGATCATCAGGGTTTTTGGCTATCTTACAGTTGTGTCCCTTTGGACAGCTCCTTTATTCTTCTCTTCCTCTGCAGATATTTTAATTTTTTTCTCCTGTCCATTTGGAAAACATGGCTGCCAATAGTTCCTAGATTTACGGGTTATATTCTAGCAACTCAGAGATATACACTCTCCTTCTGTTCCAATTCAAAATTCCCAGGAAGGCACTCGTTGGTAAAACTTGAGACCAAGGATCATCCTGAGCCAATCCATTATGGCCAATTAGGAAAGATGTCTTGAGGGCACTGTGATTAACTCTATGTCAGAGGTTCAACTGTGGATCAGTCTGCTAATAAGGGAGTCCAACAAGAGAGTATAGGGGGGAGTGGGGGCAGGATTAGGGAAGTGGGGAGACCCTCTTTTGAATGTGGGTGCTTCTACTAAAGTCATAGGAGCTTTAGTCTAAGAATTGAAAGCCATACAAATGCCCTTCAACAATAAAATGGCTAAATATATTGTGATGATTGTATATAATGATATACTACACAGAAATAGAAAATGAATGAATTGCAGCTACACACAATCATATGTATCAGTTTCACAAACATACTTCACAAACATAATTTTTGTATGTGAGAAAAACCATAGACAAAAATTTACTGTATTATTCCTTTTATGTAAAATTAAAAAATAGACAAAGCTAGTGTTTAGTAATTCATACTCAAGCAGAGAAACTATTAATAAAAGCAAGAAAAAAATATTGAAAAATCAGGATTATCTTTGGGTAGAATGATAAAATGATTATTGAGAGGGCCCATAGGAAGGTTTGGGGGATCTGGCAGTTTTATTTTTAGAACCGGAAGGAGTGACATGGGTATTCACTTCATAGGGATTCACTGAGCTATATATTTATGTTCTGTGTACTTTTTATAAGGGAATTGTGATTTATAATAGAAAATAAGACAAATTTTCTAAGAAAGCGTCTTGGCCCATGCACGCTCTCCCCAATCCAGAGATATTATCAAAGAAATGGAGGGACAATGGAACTCCACATCATTTTATGGCTCTAAGAGTGGAAGAGGCTTAAGTTTTATTTCTGCTCTAGTTTTCTAGGTGTTCCCAGGTCTCATCAGAATGTCCTCTTGCTAATAAATCAGGAGCCTAGAGAAGGGGTGTTTGCCCTGTTTGCTTGGACAGACTGTCTTGAGCAGCCCTGCAGAGGCCTCTTGTGCCACCTCTGGTCATGGGAGAGTATGGAATGACCATCTTGTGGAGCCAGGATGTCATCCTGGGAGACAGCCCACCTGAAGGGCACACATGGTAAGGACATTGGAAAATGCAGCAATGAGAGAGCAGATGGGAGATTCTAGTTCAGAGGAGGGAGGATGATTAAGTCTTCAACTGAGAAAATTTGTCTTAACAGATTCCCTGTCTCTGCTGTTTCTGGACTATACTTAGAATACAGAATCTTAGTGAATCTTGGAGTCCTGGGCTTCAAATCAGCCCCTTGATATTTCACAAACCCACATCCTCACAATTCTTAATCCTCAGGGCTCATGAGACCCACAGACCCCTCTGGACTCCTGGAAATCAGGGAATTTTTTTTAGACTGTAGGGTACCCTTTCCTCAAAATCTAAACTTCTCAACGGATATAAGCTTTTGAAGGAAACACTCTGGTAGTATATTGTAAACATCCTTAGCATCAAAGCATAGAGTATAGGACCTACTCGAATAGAAGAATAGAGAAAAGTACAGGCAAACCAACAATAACAACAGAAAACAGCGTCAACATTATAACTTTAATATCCACAAATGAGACCTTTATATAAACATATAAAGTAGTTAGAATTGCCTGATAGCAACAAGACTTGACGTGATAGTTTAAACAAGTAGAAAGTTGCTATTTTAATTTGTAATAAATCATAGAAAAAGACAGTTTCTAGCATGGGCTCATCAGTTGTACACTGTCAGGCTTTGTAAATGTATTAACTTTTTCCATATAGTCACAAGGTGGTTGCTACATATTAGCTGTTACAACCTCATTCAAGGCAGCAAGAAGGAAAAAGTGGTGGGAGTGACACCATCCCTTCTGTAAAGAAAGGAGACTCTTCCCAAGACACGGCCAGTGGATCTCTGCTTACAAAACTGCTTGTTCAAAGCCAAGTTCACTCTTAACTGAAATGAAGGCTTGAGACATGAACATTTAATCAGACTTATAGTACCACAGTCGCCAAGAAAGAATAGTGAATTGGATGAGAAGTAGATAACCAAGAACATCAACAACATTGGTGTAGCCTCTTATTATTTATAAAAACAGTTTCACATCAAAGGATGATCCCTGTGGGGTTAGAATTATTTATGAGCACTTTTTAAAAAGTAACTAAAGGCAACCCCAATCTAAACAGTGTCAGAAGCAATAGTTTACCTTATTAGAGACAAATTTTGGAAAGGCCCATAAGTTTAAATGAGTCATATTCCTACCTAAAACACTGAATTTGTTAATATGCATTTGTTTGTTTTAATTTACTTTGTTTGAATAATGTTTATATAACTTCTATGTTTTCAAGGCAAAACTGGGATAGAGGAGGAGGAAAACATTTAAAAGTGCCTCCAATTCATTCTGGTCCCATTTCCTATTTTCATCTATTAATAATCCCACATAGTCTTCACTATATGGAATCCGGAAGTTCTAGCATCATTACAATACTATAGTATTTCTTTGCTATTGTAGCAACCAGTTCTTAACTACTTTTTCCCCAAACTGCAAAAATCTTTCTTTTGTACAGACAGTGCTATTCTTTACAAAGTCAACATCTGGTCACTAGTCCCTCATTCACCAGAAAAAGAGATAAATATGCTCATTAAAGAAAAAAAATGGCAGTGTGTGTGTGTGCACCTGTGTGTGTGTGTCTACACATAAAGTGGGACCAAGACAGATTTTATAAAAGACTGGATCACTGAACATAGGGCACAGGACAAATTCTTGCAATTTGCATTTCTATCATCACAGAAGAAATAAGAGTATATACATTTGGGTATGGGAAATAAAAATTAATAAATCAATAGATGGATAGGTAGATACAACTCTGATATGCACCCTCAGATTTGTAGATGTGCACACTTGGATTTGCAGCCAGTGAAGAGGGTTTTGTATTATCATACTTCATAAAGAATCCCCTAGCCATGAACTAACTGCTAAAATATTTAGATATGATTGAGTGTATATAGAGGGAGGGAAAGGGGAAAAAAGAGGAGGGTGTGACAGGGAAGAGAGGGAGGACTTGGAGGGGAAAGACTAAAGAGCTTAGACATGAAATGTCATCTGAATCATAGCTAATGTATTGCTCACCCAACACTCAAATGCTATAGAAAAATTATATCAAATCCAAAACCTGTCAAATGAGATTTATGAACAAAGTTCAGAAGTTATCCCCCATTGGGTAACTGTCTATAATCTTGCAACAAACCCCATAAGTGCTCACGGTAGTTATTCCATATGCTAAGGGTAGCATAACATTTCAGAGCTGTCAGTTTTAATTTCGGCTTTATTAATTTTACCATAAGCCTACAGATGTATATTTCAGAAGGCATATATCACAAAGATCATAAACTTCCACAAAGAAGCTGGTGATAGTTATAGGTTATGTCACAGGTTTGATGGATATTAGATTCATCAAGGGAATAATAAGAGAAGGTTTAATGTATATGTCAAAGCACGCATGGAGAAAATAGCCTGTCCACAAATTGGCAGTCAGGACATGTCCAAGTGATTAAAAATACTGTGGTGAGGAGTTTGTTTTTAAAATTAACAACACATTGTGCTACAAAAATGTGGGCTTTAAAGCAAACCTAGGAGCTTGTGATGAAGGGTTTATTTTTTTTTTAAAGAAAACTATTTTTATTTCTAAAAGTACTGCTTCTTACATCAATTTGTCTCAGTAACTTGATAATTTTTTGAGAACTGGAATCAAAATTTTTATAGTGTATTAGCAAACATCTTTCTATCACGGATTGGCTTATATCTGTGGACTTTAAATTGTATACACTGAAAAATATTGTGGTAAATTAAAGATGGCTGCACATTTTTTGCCACTCATCCCATTGAAAGATAGAATCTATTTCCCTCCTCTTGAATCTGGGGTGACTTTGGGACTTGTTTTGTCCAGTGGAATGTTGTAGGAATCACTCTATTTAACTCTCACGGATGAGCCTTAAGATATTAACTCTATGGTAATCATAAAATAGGTTCACCTATGGAAAGGTAGTCATGAAAAAATTTTAAATCTCCAAGGTGACCCACTGGTAGTTGCTGGGCTCTGTGGTTACTATGACATAAGAATTTAGAACCCTAGGGCCCTCACTGTTACCTCTTAGCACATTTGCTCCAGGAAGCCACAGCTACCATGTAAGAAACCCAACCACTGTGACACCTCCATGCTGAAAGGAAGCCCAAGTCACTTGGAAAGAGAGAAGCTATCTGGAGGAGAGCTGCAGTGCCAGATGCATGAGAAACTTTCTTATATCTTCCAGCCTAGACTTATCAGTAGCTGAATGCAGCTAAATGAATGACTTTAGCTGACACCATGTAGCAGAAGTACTACCCAGAAGTGCACTGTCCAAATTCTTAATTCACAAGACAATGAAAAATAATAAATTGTTTTGCTTTTAAGCTACAATGTCTTGAGGCAGTGTGTAGTGAGACAACAGATAACCTACACAGTTTATGCATATGGTGTATGCTCATGTGTAACTATATATAATACAAACACATGCATATTTATAATTTAGAGAGAAGTGATGTGAAATAAAACTTTTGATAAGAGATTACTTTTGTATATTCATAAAAAAATATAAGCAGCATGGATATATTGGAAAATGGGCACAAGGTGGACAGGAAACACAAATAAGAGACTTGTCCCTCTGTACTTTTTAAAAATATATATTTTTTCTAGGTGAATTTTTTTCTAACATCTTTATTGGAGTATAATTGCTTTACAATGGTGTTAGTTTCTGCTGTATAACAAAGTGAATCAGCTATACGTATATGTATATCCCCATATCCTCTGCCTCTTGCATCTCCCTCCCACTCTCCCTATCCCATCCCTCTAGGTGGTCACAAAGTATAAAAATATTTTTAAACAATGTGATCGTATTTTTAAAATTTATTTATTATGTTTAGCTGCATTTGGTCTTCGTTGCTGAGAGCAGGCTTTCTCTATTTGCAGTGAGTGGGGGCTACTCTTCATTGTAGTACATGGGCTTCTCATTGTGGTAGCTTCTCTTGTTGCAGAGCACAGGCTCTAGGAGCATGGGCTCCAGTAGTTGTGGAATGTGGGCTCAGTAGTTTTGGCTCATGGGCTCTAGAGTGCAGGCTCAGTAGTTGTGGCACACAGGCTTAATTGCTCCGTGGCTCCAGACCAGGGCTCAAACCCGTGCCTCCTGCATTGGCAGGTGGATTCTTAACCACTACATCACCAGGGAAGTCCTGTGATTGTATCTTATCCATTTAAAATTTTTTAACTAAAATTTAAAAATAATTACTCAGGAGAGAGAGAGAAAGAGAAAGAGACAGAGAGGCTGACAGAGACAGAGAAACAGACAGGGGTGGGGGAGAGAGAGAGAGAGAGATGCAGAAGACTGTGGTTTGAATGCTATGTACTTTTAGTTAATTAACTTGCCAAGTAGTGCTCTTCCAAATATGGCTTGGCTTTGGAAATACTTCTTTCAGGGATTATATTTTAAGTAGCCTGGATGCCAGCCCTATGGAAGTCTTCACATAGGCTGATCAACCGAATCGCTACCATGAAAAAGTGTTAAATCTCAAATACGGACCATTGATGGATACTTTGATTATTGTTACCTAACGATAGTTCCCCAGGGCCAAGAAAGGTAAACCTATTCATTTTAGATACAATGTTGAAACTGAACATCTTTGCTCAAAAGAAGCCTCAATTTTACTTTGTAAGTAAACTTCATTTTTTAGCAAAGATCCATATAAATCTCCTAAAGTCTATAAACAATTCATTTAATATTGAAATGGTCCAAACAAGAAGCCCTTTTTACCCAGTAGACATTTGTAAGGGGTGTGTGTGTGTTTGTGTAGAGGAATGGAGTTATCATCACTGAGTCTGATCTTTTAGTAAGTATGTTGACTTGAGCATTTCTTCAAAGAAAAAAAAGATAGATTTTTAACTGGATTTTTATCAGAAATCATCTTGAGCTCCTTCTCAGTCACAAAACTGAACATATTTCTATCCTAGGATCTTTGCTATGTCCCATGCAAAACATAGTATCATAATGATAAAGCATGCAATTCAGTTCATAAGCATTTTTTTAATGAAATGGCTGAAACAGCTTCTTAGTAGAATAAACTCCAGTTTATTTTAATGATTACTATGATAAGTATTAAAACAAACAAACTGGTCAGAGTATTCAGTTAGTACTGCACTGCAAAACTGGATGTGAATATGACATAAGAAGGGACTTCCCCGGGGGTCCAGTGGTTAAGACTCCATGTTTCCACTGCAGGGTGTATGGGTTCAATCCCTGGTTGGGGAACTAGGATACCACATGCCATGTGGTACGGCCAAAAAAATAAATTATCATGCTATATCCAAGAAGGCATATTCCTCCCCTTATAAAACTTTCATTCTTAGGAGAGATTCACTGACTCACAGCCAGAGGAAGAGATATTCCTATATTCCTGCATCCATATTGTCTTTTTTTTTTTTTTTTTTTTTTTTTTTGCAGTATGCGGGCCTCTCACTGTTGTGGCCTCTCCCGTTGCGGAGCACAGGCTCCAGACGCACAGGCTCAGTGGCCATGGCTCATGGGCCTAGCCTCTCCGTAGAATATGAGATCTTCCCGGACTGGGGCACGAACCTGTATCCTCTGTATTGGCAGGTGAACTCTCAGCCACTGCGCCACCAGGGAAGCCCCATATTGTCTTAATAATTATTTTAAAATATTATTTCAATGTTTTAAATTGTTAAGTGTTTGAAAATTAAGAACAAAGTATTTGAATAAAATTTACCTTTCCATAACAAGCAATCAAAAGAGTGAGTGCATATGTACACAAAGACACACACAAAACTTTTAACAGCATCATCTTTTTTTTTAAACTTTGAATAGAATGTTGGACTTTTACTTACTTATTTATTTATTTATTAACATCTTTATTGGAATATAATTGTTTTACAATGGTGTGTTAGTTTCTGCTTTATAACAAAGTGAATCAGCTATACATATACATATACCCCCATATCTCCTAACAGCATGGTCTTCAACCATATGAAAAAGTTTTGATTGTGGTTGCTACAAACTTGAAAGCACAAAAAAAGTTTCAACTGAAAAAACGATTAAATGTTTGATGAAATGAACATGTTATTTGAGAACAGGCTTACCGGGGTAGCTTTAGCCACAAAATAAGTATTTTGCCCAACGTCGTTTGATACCAAATCTACCCGGGTACTTTGTTTGATTGTGCTTGCCATCTAATGCCTCTTCCAAGTTCACGAGAAGAAATACACTAGGGGTGGGTGCTACCGCATCAGCCCCAGCCTCAGACTGAAGACATGCAGAACAGATCCAAGACCAGCTCAAAGCAAAACACCAAACCTAGCTGGACCTATAGCCAGATCCACCTACCAAAGCTCAGCCTAGAGATCTCAACTTCAGCTGGCCCACAGACAGGTGAGAAATGAGTGGTTCTAGTGTCTGCTGCTATGATTGTGTGAATATCTGTTACGTGGCAATATCTGACTGATATAATTTCTTAGAAGATTTTGGGAGAAAGGGATAAGTAGATTTTTGAAGAGCATTTGCTAAATACTCTTTGTGTACACTGGGATTTCTGGCTGTACTAAGCAAACACTAGACAGAGAGAAAATATAGAGGGGAATTGATATAAACATCTGATTTTCTAAAAAAATCTGACTGGGTGCAGTGTCAGGGGAAGGACAAACAAGTTTAGAAAACAAGCAAAAGGATAATCACCATGGACAGATGGACACCATCCCATTACACCTTATCAGTAGCTAGGACTGTGATGTTAATCATAAAAATAGAGTTACTTACATTTATATCACCCTTTACCAAAAACAAACAAACAAACAAACACAGAAAAATCTATCTGGTATATGATAGTACTTTTTGTCATTTGACCCTCACAATATGCAAATGAAGAAAACAGAGAAGGTATTATTTTGTCTTCATTTCATAAATTAGAAAAACAAAGCTCAGAAAAGTTAAATGCCTCATCTGGTGTAAAATCTTGACTCTATATCTTTTTTTCCTGAGACCTGGCTCTTTCACAGCAATGTTTTTCATCACATTTTTATCAGGAAAAGAAAAAAGGACTTATCCCAACCTGGAATTCAATAGAGTACCTTGCCTAAGAACCATAAAATGCTGCAAAGCATTAGCAGTGCTTATCTAAGGACCTTGTCTGTATGCCGCTTTGGGTTCATTTGGTTTTGTCTGTGGTACAAATGTGTCGTACAGGTCAATCATTCACTCTCCTTAGTGGTTAGCCTCCTACCTAATATTGCTGACTGAAGCTGAGTCTTATCAATGGATGAAGTCAGAAATTGGAGGAAATAAAGGCATAGTGTTGGCTCCTATGTAATGGATTAAGCAGAAGCAAAATGCCAACAGTAATTAAAAATATATCTTGGTCCTAGGTTGATATTTAGTATCTTGTCCATTAGCTTACTGGTTTGAGAGTTCATAGCCTTTGTGGTCATACCATTTGAGGGTTTTGATTTGGGTATTGTGGTAAACTCTATTGTCAGCACTCATTGGGGCTAATAATAGCAAAATCTAAAAAGTTCTATTGTAGTAGATTATCTTGTTTTGGTGTATTTTTCCATGGGAATAACAGAACCACTGCCTTTCTCATTAAAAAAATATTCTATGCCGACATTCCATTAGCCAAACACATCATTAGTTGCTCATCTAGTTTTAGCACTAGGGTGTTCTCTGAATAAAAGCCAAGTATTTTATTCTACAAGCAAATATCACTACTATATGCCAGGCATTTTGATACAGGTTAAATAACACAAAATTCCAAATACATTCCTTTGGCTAGGCTATTTGCTAATTTTTATGATAAGAAAATTATTAAAACTTCCTAGTCCACTTAAATAAATTAAATTCATCTGTTTGATGATTAGTTTATTCAAGACACTTGTAGACCATCTCCTAGGAGAAAAATGTTCTACGAGCTCATTAAGGGATCTTCTCCAATTAAAATGTGTGAGCAGAAATGGGAGACATGATATGAATGTATGTAATGCATGTATGCACCCCTCTCCTCCTCACCCCATGAAGTAAGTACACTGCTTTTAGTTCATCTGAAGGGGGTCTTTGGATTGTGTGGCTGCTAGAACAACCTTCACAAGATCACTCTCTCCACATTCACCCCCCCTCCAGATTCTGCTGCAGAGATTGGACCTACTGCAGATGCATGGAAACATTGGAAAGAGGAGTTCTCCATCCCACTTGTTCCACCTCTTCACCTGGCTCCTAAGGCAATAGTTCCCATGCCCTGAGCTTCCCAAGTTTCTCCATCAAAATGACCTCATGTTTAACCTACATCTCTGTGATATGGTGCTATAATAAGAAATACATATATATTTTGGTTTCTGTTCCCAGCTCCTGGCCAGAGCTCCTAAAACCTTTTGTAATTTCCTGTGATAAACGTGCTAGATGCATCTTTTGTTCTAATAGTTTATCTTTGAACCCAGTTTCTGATACAGACCTCCTAAATCCTTTGGAATTTCCTGGGTGATAGGAAGGTCTTTTATTCGAATGACCCTTGGTGGGCTCCTTGATGGGGGCTGATCACCAGAAAAACCAAGTCAAGATTAGAAGCTTGGACTTTCATTCCTACCCCCCATCCTCCAAGGAGGAGAGAAGGGCTGGACATTGAGTTAAATAATTGATCACAGCTACATAATGAAGCCTCCATAATAAACCCTGAATTACAGGGTTCAGAGGACTTCTAGGTTGCTGGACTCCTGGAGGTACTGAGAGGGTGGCTTGCCTGGAGAGGGCATGGACGTTCCACCCCATCCCACATACCTCATAAGCTGTATCCTCTTATAATAAATGGTAATCTAGTAAATAAACTGCTTTCCTGAGTCCTGCGAGCCATTCTAGCAAATTATTGAACACAGGAGGGGGTCATGGGAACCCTAACTTATAGCCATTCGGTCAGAAATACAGGTGACAACCTGGGACTAGCAAGTGGCATCTGATGTGGGGACAGTCTTGTGGGACTGAATCCTTACCATGTAAGATTCGATGTTAACACCATGTAGATACTGTCAGAACTGAACTAAGTTGTAGGACAGACAGATGGCATCAGAGACTTGGTCAGTATGGATAAAATCCCACACATCTGGTGACATAAGTTAGAGGAATAGTAGAAGAAAACAGTGCATTTTCCTTTGTATCCCTTCCCTCTCTTGTCTAGGTCACACTGTGCAATATATGTCCACACATGGCTATTGAGCACTTGAAAGGTGGCTAGTCCAAATGGATATGAGCCTTAAGTGTAAGATACATACATTTCAAAGATTTAGTATAAAATATAATGTAAAATAGTTCATCAATAATTTTATATTGATTATATGTTAAAATGATAGGATGGATACATTGGGTTAAATATATTATTAAAATAAATTTCACCTTTGTCTTATTATTGTTTTAACAGGCTACTAAAAATGTAAAAATACATGTGTAGCCTACACCAAAATTCTGTCAACCATCACTGCTATAGGCTCTCAGATCAATCCTATGGAGTAGTTTGTTAATACTTCTGTTCTCAGTATTCTTCTTGTCTCTGTCCAGCACCCCCTCCTTCGACTTCAGGCAAGAATCTAATTTGTGCAAGCATATCAAAGAATTAAAACAGATGCCTGAGGGTGGGTCCCTCATCAGTATTTAATACCTTCAAAGTTAATTAAGGTTTAAGTAGATCATCCCGTCAGACCTGGTGGAGGTTACATACTGTATTAGCTTTCTATTGCTTCCATAACAAATGAACACAAACTTCGTGGTTCAGACAAACCCAATTTATTATCTTGTAGTTCTGTAGTTCAGAACTGACCTGGATCTCATCAGGCTAATACTAAAGCCTGGGCAGGGCTGTGTTCCTTTCTGTAGGCCCTGGCTGGGACCTATTTCCTTGCCTTTTCCAACTTCGAGAAGCAATCTGCATTCCTTGGCTCATGACCCCTTATTCCATCTTCAGAGCCAGCAAAAACAGACCAAGTCCTTCTCACATCACATCACTCTGACCTCTTCTGCCTCTCTCTTTCAGTTTAAAGACTTGTAATTCCATTTGGCTGTTGGCTGAGAAACAAATGTACAACCTAAAAGTTGAGAGTTATATTTTAATCAGCAGAAATTTTTAAGACTTCAAGCCTGGGAGGCGGCAATTCAAGTAGCCCTGAAAGAACTGCTCCAAGGAGGCCAGTGGGGAGCTAGGATATATAGGGGTTTTGCAACAAAGGGCAGGTAGTCTGAATGTCAAAAGATTATTGTTAATTAAAGAAAACCAGATATCTCAAGTGAAGGAATTTAGCGCTTTTCTTTGTATGGGAAGATGTGAGAGTCTGGGCTCAGTGAAATCATTCGTTTGATATGAACCTCAGCTATCTGGGGCCAGCATCCTGTATTTTCCTATCCTGAGTTTCCTCAAGGCTCACCGTGGGAAGTGGCTGTAGTCTGATGGCTGCTAAATGGCAGGTATTCTTTTCCTTTCTGAGTTCCCTCGGGGCTCACTTGCTCACCTTCTGCAGTGGCTGCAGTTGCTGATGACTGTGACATACTTTGTTTACTGATATGGCAGGCAATATTCCATTTCTCAGGGCCTACCCAAATAATCCAGGATAATTACCCCATGGCAAGGGTTTTAACTTAATTACATCAGGAAAATTCCTTTTATCATGAGTTCCCAAAATTGGAACATGGATATCTTTGGGAAGGCCAGGAGCATTAGTCTGCCTACCACATATACCAAACTTCACTTAACCTAAAGTAAATACATGCTTTAATTATGTCCATATTTTATAGGAAGTGTGTCTTCAAGGGAATGGAAGAGCCCTGGGTATCTGATGAGCAAAAATTGTCACCTTGGTGTATGAGGTGTGGATGACCTTATGAATTGGTACAAGATTAAACGTGGGCACAGATGATGGTGTTTCTGGAATTCTAATAATTGTAATTTCTACTCCAGATGATTTATGAAAATGTCTTATAATATGTGAGGAATTTGGTTTGGTTTGGTTTGAAACAGGGCTAATCATCATTCCCAGAAAACTTAATCAGAGCGTCATTCTCTAGCTAAGAAGCTTTAGAGTAGACTTGCAAAAAAAAATTCAAATAGGTTAAAAATTATATGTGGGTTCCCATCCTGGTCTTTTTACTTTCTTATCTTGCAATAGCTCTTTTAAATCTCCTGGTATATGTAGATCAGAGTTTCTCAATTTTGGTACTATTGATGTTTGGGGCCCAATAATTCTGTGTATTGCAGGATGTTTAATAATATCCCTGGCCTCCACCCAGTACATCCCAATAGCACACACCTCCCACCCAAGTTGTGTCAACCAAAAATGTCTTTGGAGATTTCCAGATGCACCCTATAGTGGGTAAAATCATGCCCTGTTGAGAACCATTGCTCAAGATAAGGACTATATAAGCATAATGTTAATGGGATCTGATTCACTACCCTATTCCTTCAAGCCCTCAAAGACTGAATTTTCTAGTGAAATTTAATACTGATTTTTACTACAGTAAAATCCTACATTTTTCTAAATGATTATATATCTAAATTAAACCCTTCCTCAAATAATCTAACTAGGTCTCTCCCTTTTCTGTATAAATCATTATTTAGTAAAAAAGTATGATGTTTGGAGTCACAGAGACTTATTTTGACCTTGGTTGACATTTCTGAACTTTAATTACCTCATGAATGAATATGGTTAATATATCTCCTTTTATAAAAAGTGTCTGGCACAGAACTCACTGGTACTCAACAGCTGTTGCTTCCTTCTCCTAGATAACAACAACCTCCTCACAATTCCACAAATATCTGCTGAAATAAGAAAATGCAGAGCTCCTGTAAGATTGCAGACTATCTTACACTTGTATGTATACACAGACACAGACACACACACACACACACACACACACACACTGATATGAAATCACCAAAATCGGAGGCATAGACAGCTTAACTTTGCTTAAACCACAGTCTGAGTGTTCTGAACCAAGTTTGATATTCGGACTGGACTATGATGGCAAATGCTTCAAGACACATCTACTCCAAAGATGAGACAAATGACTACTTTGGTTTATCCTGGAATCCTTGAAGTCATATTACAAAATCCTGGAATTTTAGAAGGGGAATCATGCTTGGAGATCATCTAGTCCAGCAGCTTTCAAACTGTGTGAGTAATAGGGAAGAACAAATCTGGCTCCATATTAGATCTGTTTCTTTTACTTTAACCTTTGTATTCTATTGCTTTTGCTACAAGTTAATCACTAAAGGCATGTTGCCTATAGCTTGAAGTATACATAATGGCCCATCTCCCAGAACCCTCCCATGTCTGAGTATTAAGCTAAAATACCTTGGTTTAGCTCACAGGAAACATCCTGACCACCCATGTATGGCTGCAGAAAAGAAGAAATTAACACATCCCCTCTGGAGTCTGGTGGGACCAGGAAATATTTGCAACAATTTGTCACTTTTTTTACTTTCCCTCCTCATGTCCCATTCTTTGTTCTATTAAAGAAGCTAGCATCCAAACCCAGACAAGATGGTTCTTTGGGACACTAGTCCACCATCTTCTAGGTTTGCTGGCTTTCCAAATAAAGTCACTATTCCTTGACCCAACACCTCATCTGTTGATTTATTGCCCTGTTGTGCAGTGAGCAGTACAAGCTTGGACTTGGTACCATGTGTCCTGGAGTTCTTCAGAGTCTGCTTGGGTGATAGGAGACAAGAACTGAGTCAAACTCTGCACTTCCAACCTTGCTTCAGTGAGAGTTAACACCACTGGGGCTTGTTTTACATACACAGCTCCTACATAGAATTTGTTTGATGAAGGAGTTCTGCTGAATTTTTATTTTTCAAATCATTGATTTAGTTCAACCCTGTCATTGTACAAAAATGAAAGTGAGCTGACCTTTGATACTCAGTGAATTGACTGTACCCTTTTCACTTTGGCTTGCTGCCTTTCTAGGGGTAACTATGGCGAGAACAGAGGTGACTGGAGATCACTGTCAGACACAGCATCAGCTCCTCTGCAGTCAGCCGAAGGCATTGTGCTGAGAAGCCATCAATTATTCCGAGTAGTCAATGAGAGTTTGCTGTTGTAAAGGGATTCAATTGAAGATAATCCATAAAAAATCAATTACATTATTATTTCTTAATTAGGGCACTTGCCAATATAGATTTCCTCAGCAAAGCCATCAGTGAATAAGCACATAAATACACATAAATAAATGCCACTTCCATCCTGCTGAGCTCCTCTATAAGTTCACAGTGACCTTTATCACCAAACATTCTTCCAGAAAAAAATGTTTGCCTGTTTAAGAAAACTCCCAAGCTGTTTTTCTCTTTTGGATGGAAAAATGAGTCCATCACAAGTGCTAATAATAATAATAATATTTGTAGATTATTAAAATATCATTTAATATTTGTGTAAGTGTTGTCACAGTTTATTTCCTCTCTTTGAAGCAGTCGTGAACTCAACTCTATACCTTGAAGTATGCCAAATATGCCCTTGCGCCAATAAACGATAAGGAGGTTCCTCACCATGTGACACTATTTTCAGTGACCCTTCTCCATTCCCTGACCTTATTCCATTTCAATTGAACTTCTTCCCGATTTCTTTTTTTTTTTTTAATTTTATTTATTTATTTATTTTGGTTGCATGGCATGTGGGATCTTAGTTCCCTGACCAGGGATCAAACCTGCACTGCCTGCATTGGAATGGCAGAGTCTTAACCACTGGACCGCCAGGGAAGTCACCACAGTTTCTGCAGTTTCTGAGTCATGGCTATATCTCTCATTTGCAGCCTTGAGAAAGTCCTCTGGACTTAACATTGTATTGGTTTTATTTGTTCATTAAACTACCATTTGTAGAATGTCTGATATGCAGCAGACATTACCGAAAAGTTTCCTGATTTACAGAGTTTGTATTTCAATGGACAAGTGATTATAATGCAGTGTAAATACCAAAGCTCTACAGGTTTTTGGGACCAGTGATCCGAGCACTTGCCCATCTTTAGGAGAGAGGGGAAGTCTTTCTAAATGAAGTACCAGCTACACTGAGACTGCAATAATGAATAGAGGAAGAAGGAGTGAACACCATGTTCAAGGGCCCAGGAATAAGAGATACTATGGTGTAATTCGAGATCTAACAGCAGATCAAAAATGACTGGGGCTCAAATGGGACGAGGGAGTTTGATTAGGGCCCCATGTAGGAATAGAGAGTGAAGGAAAGCTGTGGGGAAAAGGTATTCCAGGCAAGAATTTCAGCATATGCAGTCTCAGAGAAAAAAGAAAACAGGAACAAAACAGTTGACTATGACTGGTAAAGTATGAAGGATAATGGTGAACGATGAGAATGGAACCAGAACCAGACCACAGAGGACCTTGCAAAACTTGTTAAAGGGTGTGAACTCTGCTCTAAACGTTTAATAGTCTGGATTCTCCAGAGAAACAGACCCAATAAGATATACAGTTGACCCTTGAACAACATGGGTTTGAACTTTGTGGGTCCACTTACATGCAGATTTTTTCAAAGGTAAATACTGCAGTACTTCATGATCCATGATTGCTTGAAGACCTGAATGTGGAACCAGATACAAAGGAAACATGTATTCATGATAAATGGAACAGAATCAGACTTCAGAACGCCTAGCTCACCAAATAAAATGCATGCAAAGTATTTGATTTTATTTATTTATTTATTTTTGGCATACCAAATATTTTTAAGACACACACATACAAAATTACCAATGTAAACATGTTTATATTATTCTGATCATAGTGGAAAAACAGTCAATTTCTCAGATGGTTATCATACTCAGGAAGGTTATAACATACCTTCAGACATCAGCAGAGCCTAAAGCAGGGATCAAATGATTTCCTTTTTTTTTTTTCAGAGAGTCAAGGATAATAAAAAAAAAAAAAAAAAGAAGGGTTTTATTCTCTTAGGGACTTGCCTGCATCAGTCAGGGTGATCCTATTAGTTTGAGCTTGTCTCAGGACGCAATTCTTTTTTTCTGACTGTGGAATGTGAGATGCATGGTCATAGTGGAAATAGAGCAAAGTGTCAGTTCTGCTTTCCAACATGCACAGGCTTTTCTGATCACTCCATTTGTTGCGACATACATCCACAAGCTGTTTAATATAAGATCAGTGTCATTAAAACATTAGTTATCCTTATAAATAGCTGTAAAGACAGTATACTATAGGGCAGTGGTTCCCAAACTTTAGCAGAAAAGAGAATCACCTAGTGGGCTTGTTAAAAATACAGATGATGGCCACACTACAGGTTTTCCAATTCAGTTGGTCTGGGGTGGAGCCTAAAAATCTGCAGTTCTTTTTTTTTTAAATAGCCACGTGGTTACAATTGGGTTTTTGTGTTTGTTCTTTACTTTTTATATTTATTTTTTCTAGCTTTATTGAGATATGATTGACATACAGTGTAAGTTTAAAGTGTATAAATTGATGAGTTGATATATGTATATATTGCAAAATGTTGACTACAGTAAGGTTAGTTAACACTTCCATCATCTCAAATAGTTACAATTGTGTATGTGTGTATGTTGAGAACTTTTAACAATTGCTCTCTTAGCAACTTTCAAATATACAGTTCAGTATTGTTAATTATAATCTCCATGCTATATACTAGATCCCTAGAATGTATTCATCTTATAACTGGAAGTTTGTAGCCCACCTTTGCCCATATCCATCCCCCCCACCTCTAGCAACCACCAATCTCTGTTTCTATGAGTTCATTTTTTTTTTCAGATTCTGCCTTTGAGATTGTACATTATTTGTCTTTGGCTTATTTCACTTAGCACAATGCATTCAAGGTTCACCCATTTTGTCACAAATGTCAAGATTTCATTTTTTATGACTGAATAATATTTCATTGTGTTGTGTGTGTGTATATATATATATGTGTGTGTGTATGTATGTATATGTGTGTGTAACTTCTAAGTATGTATATAACAACAAACTTCCAGTTTTCAGTATATGTATATATCCCATTTTCTTTATCCAGTCATTCATCAATGAACACTTAGGTGGTTTCCATGTCTTGGCTACTGTGAATAATGCTGCAATGAACATGGGGGTGCACATATATCTCCCAGATAGTGATCTCATTTCCCTCAGATATGACCCAGGTGTGGAATTGCTAGATCATATGGTATTTCTATTTTTAATTTTTGAGGAATTTCCAAACTATTTCCCACAGTGGCTGTATCAATTCACATTCCCACCCACAGTACACACAGATTTCCTTTTCTCCACAGCTTTGTTAGCACTGGTTACCTCTTGTCTTTTTGAAATAGCCATTCTAACAGGTGTGAGGTGATATTTCATCATGGTTTTAATGTGCATTTCTCTGATGATTAGTGATATTGAGCATCTTTTCATGTACCTGTTGGCTATTTGAAAAGCTTCTTTGGAAAATGTCTATTCAAGTCTTTTGCCTTTTTTTTTTTTTTGGTTGCGCCACGAGGTATGCGGGATCTGAGTTCCCTGACCAAGGATCGAAGCTGAGCTCTCTGCAGTGGAAACATGGAGGCTTAACCACTGGGCCACCTGGGAAGTTCTTTGCTTGGTTTTTAACTGTATTATTTGTTTTTATGCTTTTTTTTTTTTTTTGTGGTATGCAGGCGTCTCACCATTGTGGCCTCTCTCATTGCGGAGCACAGGCTCTGGATGCACAGGCTCAGCGGCCATGACTCATGGGTCCAGCCACTCCGTGGCATGTGGGATCTTCCCGGACCGGGGCACGAACCCATGTCCCCTGCATCGGCAGGCAGACTCTCAACCACTGTGCCACCAGGGAAGCCCTGTTTTTATGCTTTTGAGTTTTATGAGTTCCTTATATATTTTGTGTATCAACTCCTTATCATATATGTGGTTTGCAAATATTTTCTCCCATTCCATAGGTTAACTTTTCTATTTGTTGATTTTTACTCTTGTTATGTAGTAGCTTTTTAGTTTGATGTACTCCCCCTTGTTTATTTTTATTTTGTAGCTTGTGCTTTCAGTGTCATATCCAAAAAATTCATTGCCAAGACCAGTGTCAAGGAGGTTTTTCTCTATGCTTTCTTCTAGGAGTTTTATGGACCTTACTTCTTTTTTCTTTTCTCTTTTTTTTTTTCCTTGCCTGACTGTTCTAAGACTTCTAGTACTATGTTAAATGGGAGTGGTGAGAGTGGGCAACCTTGTTTTGTGCTTGATCTTAGAGAAAAACTTTCCACCTTTTCACCATTGAGTATAATGTTAGTTGTGGGCTTGTAATAGATGACCTTTATTTTGTTGAGGTATACCTCTATACCCAATTTGTTGAGAGTTTGTATCCTATATGGATGCTGAATTTTGTCAAATGTTTTTTCTGTGTTTATTGAGATGATCATATGATTTTAATCTTTCATTCTATTAATGTGATGTTTCACATTTCTTGATTTGTGTATGTTAAACCATCCTTGCATTCCAGGGATGAATCCGACTTGATCATGTTATGTGATCCTTTTAATGTGCTGCTGAATTAGGTTTGCTAGTATCTTGTTGAGAAGTTTTACATCTATATTCGTCATGAACATTGACCTATAGTTTTCTTTTCTTTGAGTGTCCTTATCTGGCTTTGATATCAGGGTAATGCTGGCCTCATGAGTTTGACTGTGTCCCTTCCTCTTTAAATTTTTGGAAACATTTGACAAGGATTGGCATTAATTCTTCTTTAAACTTGGTAGAAATTATCAGTGAAGCCATCAGTTCCTGGGCATTTCTTTGTTGGGAGGTTTTTGATTATTGATTCAATTTGATTATTCATTATCAGTCTGTTGAAATTATTGATTTCTCCATAATTTAGTCTTAGTAGGTTTTATGTTTCTAGGAATTTATCCATTTCTTCTAGGTTGTCCAATTTATTGCATATAATTGTTCATAGTATTCTCTTATGACCCTTTATATTTCTGTGGTAGCAACTGTAATATCTCCTCTTTCATTTATAATTTTATTTATTTGATTCCTATTTCTTATTTTTGATTAGTTTAACTAAAAGTTTGTCAATTTTATTTCTTCAAAGAACTAACTCTTAATTTTGTTAATTTTTTCCATTTTTTTCTTATTCTCTATTTCATTTATTTTTTCTCTAACCTTTATATTTCTTTCCTTCTCCTAAGTTTGGGCTTAGTTTTTTCTTATTTTTCTAATGCTTTGAGGTGTATAGGTAGGTTTATTTTTTTTTTTTAATTTGAGATCTTTTCTCTTCTCTGACATATGCATCTACTGCTGAAAACTTAGCTCTTAGAATTTCTTTTGTTGCATCCCATGAGTTTTGGTATTTTGTGTCTCTATTTTCCTTTGTCTCAAGACATTTTTAAATTTCCCTTTTGGTTTTGTCTTCTATCCATTTGTTGTTTAAGTGTGTGTTGTTTAATTACCATGTATTTTTGTGTTTTCCAGTTTTCTTCCTGTTATAAAATCTGCATTTCTAACAAGTTCCCAAGTAAGGCTGCTGCTATTGTTCCAGAGTTCACACTTTGAGAAACACTATTTTATAGGATAGTAGTTAAGTGATGTTGCTGCTGCAGCTGCAGACCACCTGGGTTTGAATTCTGGGTCTGCCAGTTACTTGTCTTTTGACATTGTGCGTCTACTTCTTCATAGTAAGGTAGAGATAGTAAGAATTATCTACATTATAGAGTTGTTGAGAATACCAAACAAGAGAATACCTGTAAAGCTTATAGAACAAATCCTGGTATATAGTAAGCACACAATAAGTGCATTTGTCTTTACTGACACACTGTTTTACTCAAACTTAGGCTTTAGAAGTTATTATCTGTTAATAAACATCACTATGGAAATGTTCAAACTTATGCCATTTTCTTCTATAGTGTTTTTAAAATTTTTCTCTGCTTTCTTCTTTTTTTTTTTTTTTTTTGCGGTATGCGGGCCTCTCACTGTCGTGGCCTCCCCCGTTGCGGAGCACAGGCTCCGGACGCGCAGGCTCAGCGGCCATGGCTCACGGGCCCAGCCGCTCCGCGGCATATGGGATCCTCCCAGACCGGGGCACGAACCCGTATCCCCTGCATCGGCAGGCGGACTCTCAACCACTTGCGCCACCAGGGAGGCCCTCTGCTTTCTTCTTTGATCTCTCCTTATTCTTGGTCTTCCTTTCAGATTGTATAACACAGTTAAAACATGTTCAAGATTAGTTCAGTAATTAGCTTGCTCTCATTGACTATTTCATTTCAAGAACAACCAAGCACCATAGAACTGTGATTAGTCATCTATTCAAAGGAGATTATCTAATTTGCCACTTCTAAATTTTAGTATATATCCATATTACATATTAAAGACTCCACTAGTCACTTTTTCTAAAAGGAACACAGGACAAAAGGTTTTTAAAAAATAATTTTACAGGGCCTCCCTGGTGGCGCAAGTGGTTGAGAGTCCGCCTGCCGATGCAGGGGATACGGGTTCGTGCCCCGGTCTGGGAGGATCCCATATGCCGCGGAGCGGCTGGGCCCGTGAGCCATGGCCGCTGAGCCTGCGCGTCCGGAGCCTGCGCGTCTGGAGCCTGTGCTCCGCAACGGGGGAGGCCACAACAGTGAGAGGCCCGCATACCGCAAAAAAAAAAAAAAATAATAATAATAATAATAATTTTACAGGCTCAATGTTTGCTGTTATTGCGTGAAAGATGAAGTGTTGTCAAGAGGAAATATCAGCAGTACCAAGAAATGTTTACAAAGCAGAAATGACTCTTAGAATTCTTACAGCTGCAGAGAACATTTTATTTTGGCTGACAAGACAATCAAGTATTTTCCAAATTTTTTTACTTCTTACCCTGAACATTGCCAATGCTGATCTATTCACCCAGTCTATAATCATTTGGCCTCAAAATCAGGTTTTTGTTAGATACGCTTGTGTTACCCCTTTGCAAAGTTTCATTTTCTTCAGAGGTTTTGCCCACGAACTGCCCCATGTCTGTATAAATCATAAATGGAGCTTATTTAAAATTCAACCTCCTTAGCTGATCTTACCAAGCCATTCACTACATCCCCTCATTTAACTTTTCAGACTAACCTTCTCAAAACTGCCAGTTCTAACAAGTTGTGCACTGATGAATGTTTAACATTCAGCTTTCTGAAGGAAAAGAACAGCAACATTAACAACAAACCCTGATTTAGACTGTTTGCCTACTTTCCAGGTGTAAATACTCCCACAATAGCCAACTGCAAACTACCAACATGGTATCAGTGAATGCAAAGACAAGAAGAAATATGGACAATTGGCTCTCGTGAGTGAGCATGTGTGAGCTAACACCAGCACACCACTGCCCGTAGCACGCATTCACACTTCAATACCATAATCATAGCAGGGGAGCAGTAATTTTGAGTACAATAATAACTTCAAGTTCCCCTGCCTTTTGTTATGCTGTTAATACTGCCAAAAATACCCACCCACATGTGTATCTGACAAACTTCTACTTAACCTCTAAGGTCCAGGAAAAATGTTAAATGTTCATAATTTTGTTACTTCCCTTTAAGAGAAAAATTCATTATTCCCTTTCCCTTTTTATAAAAACAACTTTATTGAAATATCTTTGACACATAACACTGTATATTTAAGGTGTACGACTTGGTACTCTGTACACGTATACATTGTGGAAAGATCATCACAATCAAGCTAAATAACTCATCCACCACCTCTATACTGTTATCATTGTGTATGTATGTGTATGTAGTGAGAATATTTAAGATCTATCCTTTTAGCAAATTTCAGGTATATAATACAGCATTAGCTATCATCTCCATGCTGTGCATTAGAACTCCAGAACCCATTCATCTTGTGTAACTGAAACTTTGTATCCTTTGACATCTCCTTACTTCCACCACCCACATCCTGTCCCTGGCAATCACCATTTTACTCTCTGCTTTTATGAATTTGACTATTTTAGATTTCACACATGAGATCATGCAGTATTTACCTTTCTGTGTCTTGCTTAATTACTCCTTTTCCTGTGTTCACTTCAGTAATACTTTAATTAAACACTATCACATTGCCTATGTGTGTATGCATTTGTCTATCCCTAGCACAGTTCCTGGCACCTATTAAATAAACAATACATTTATATTGCATTACCCAGAAAAAGGCTCCAAGTAAACAAAGGTCCAGAGGTTTAAAAAACAGAAGAAAATATATTTTCAAATAATAAAACAGGGAGAATAGCCTAAAACCTATTAAAAATTATATTACAACACTTTTGAAGGTAAAATATTCAAGTAAGGGCATCAATCATATAGTATTTTTTATTTATAGAATACAGTATTTAAATACTTTAAACATATTATTTTACTTAAATTTTACTACATTTCAGAAAGGCTAAAAAGCTAAAACACAGAGGTAAGGCAACACACCCCCCAAATCAACAACCTAATTATTAACAGGCAAGATTTAAAATTTTTCTAATCTGCCTTTTCTACTGAAATATGAAGTCAGTCTACTCTATACCCAAAAGCACTATAAGCTTCCTACAGCATGGTGCGCATAACAATCACAATAAATATTACTGACTTTTCCAGCCCAAGCCTGGTGAAAAGTAATTCAGCATTTAATTCATTTTAGTCTTTCAAGTTTTGATAAACTAATATAGAAATATGACTTGAAGGACATGTTAAAATTAAAAGTGTATAATTTTCTATTTCAGTGATACAATACTAATTCAGTCCTTCATCACTATATATTAAGTGCCCATTATGAAATAAGTAATATTTGTTGTCTCCTTAATATGTGCCAGGCAGTATGCTGAACACTTTACATGTATTATCTCTTTCACTCTTACAGCCATTTAAGGCAGGTACTATTATTAGCTGCATTTTTTTAGATAAGGCTTAGTAAGTTAAAATAACATGACCAAGGTCACACAGCTGCCATGTTTGTTTCAAGTCTGACACCTGCACTCTTAACCACTACGAAATGCTGCTCTCTTTCTGTTGTAGAAATAAAGCTATTGAAGACTCTTGGCATCAACAGCAACAAATACTCTTTCTGGTAACAAGGATTTAAGAGTCAGAGACCTAGTTCCTGACTTTAAAAGAATTTAAGGTCTGCTCAGCAAGACCAATATCGGCATAAATATATTTAGATAAAGACATTTTTGTGTTTATAAATATTTCAGAAATTCAGAAAAGATGGGATTTATTGGCAACTAAAGCAGACAAATAAGTGTCAAAATGTGTGGTGGGTACCAAAGGTGGGCAAGGAAAAAGAGCAGGAGGAATGTGTTCCAATGAAGTAAAAATGTCACACTTGGAGTCAGGAATGCAAGGTAATGACACGTCACCCAATGATTAGGATCACTGTACATGGATGCTTAGAGAGTAAGATTAGGACTGAATGGGAGAGGGTCCTGAATATAAGGGGAAGGAAATTAGACCTTATTCTTTAACCATTTCTTATAGAGGCACAAATAGCTGGCCAAAAACATGGTATGATAAACATACTTTCTTGGGCACCAATTTGTCAGACAGATCAGCGAGAAGGAGGGCTATAATATAGATCTAGATGCTGAAGATTGGAGATGCAGTTGTGGTGGGAAATGCAATAAAAGGACATGCTGTAAAAGTCATTATGAGGGAAGACTCAAAACTATTTTGTAGGTATGGATAGGGGAACTTCAAAATTTTGTAAACCTAGTACCTAGGTGCAAAATAAGAATATGTGGGAAAGAGATACTAGTTTGTGAATATGGATAAGACCTTTGTTTGAAGATATTCTAAGTGTGATACAGTAGAAAAACTTACAAGTAGAAACAACCAGTAGGCAGCCAGATAACTTTATGGAAATGAAATGTAGGAGAGTATCTTAGACCAGTAGTAAGAGACTTGTCTATTTAGATATAATAAAGTCTTGATGGAGGAATACATCTTGATTCAATATAATTACAGAAAAGTAAGATCTAAATCTTTGAGTAAATTGACATTTAGGGGGTGGGAAGAGAAAGTGTCATCGCTAAAGGGGAGATGAAGAAATATCAGCAAGTGTCAAGGATGCCAGATTGAAAGTAGACGCTGAGTCCCCTGTGATCAGCCATGCTGAGTGCACAACAGAGGCCAAGTAGGACGAAAACTGAAAAAGTATCTTGCTTTTCGCAACTGGTCTAAAGGATTCCTGGAGAGGCCTAATACAATGAGATGTACAGAAATTCCATTGCTTTGAGTTAAGGACAGTGAAGAAGTGGAGACAGAAAATAAAGACATTGTTTACAGTGACATTTTAAGAGAAGAGGCATCAGGATGTGGGAATGTTTTTGTTAGGTTGGAGGAGACTTAGGTAGACTACAGGAGGAAGACCCAAGATCGGAGGAAAGACAGATGGAAAAAGATCCTCGAAAAAGCAAGAGCAGATGATGAGGTCAAAGGACGAATTGCAGGAACTAACATTAGACTGGAAGATAATCACCTTTGCCTTCCGGGGAGGCTCTGGATAAAGAAGGCAGGAGCAGAGAAATGATTCTGCAGTGAAGGAGAGGGGAGAGCTCTCAGGGAAAAAATGTCTTTGATAATCTACCTGCATCCAAACCCAGTCTGCCTGCCAAGTCGTCACAATCACTGTTTAATGGAAAGCCCTCCCATATAGGGAGTAGGTGTGACTGGAACCAGTTCAAGGGTGAAAGAGCTAGTGCTTCCTTTGGCAACCTCCCACCTTTCTTCTCACTTTTTTCCACCACATCCTGCAGGTGTCCAGCGACCCCCAGCTGGGGAACTGCAGCCAGATCTGCTCCCTGGGGACAATTTTCAAGATGGTACTCATTAAAAATATGAGTCATTGTTTATGCCTATCAAGAGAATTTTGATAAAATATCCGATGACCTAGCAGCTGACATATTATTTCTTCCCTCATATGTTGTTTCCACCAAAAGATTCTCTGTGACAAGACCTATGTCCAAAGAAATGTGTAGAGTTTCAAGTGCTGGACCAGTGCACTTGGGGACTTTGTTTGGTGTAGGGAATCCTGACAATTAGAAACTGTATCATCAGGTTGAAATTGATGTGGTCTTGATATACTACCAGCCCACAGAGAAGTGGTTGAATAGAGGCAGGCAGCAGGGTACAGGAATAAACACTTGTCTGACTCACACCAGTGTTGACTAAATAGTAGCCAGTATTATTCATAATAATAAGTGTTACAAATTATTGCCATCAGTTTTTTCTCTAAAACCTGCTTTAGGAGAGAAAATAAGATGGGTGGGAAATTTCAAGTGGGAGTGGGGCCAGTACTGGTAGTTGGTGTTCTCCAGAGAAACAAAAGCAGTAGAATAGATAGATGGATAGATAAGTTGATAGATTATTTATTTATTTGTTTGTTTGTTTATTTCAAAAAATTGGCTTACATAATTGTTGGTAGGGCTGGTACTCAGGCTGGAACTCTAAGACAGGAGCTGATATTTCAGTTGTAAGTAGAATTTCTTCTTCTGGGAAACCTCCATTTTGCTCTTAAGACTTTCCAAGAGAGTGGAGGAAGCCTTCTCACATTATTGAGGATAATCTCCCTTATTTAAATTCAACTGATTATCACTCTCAACCACATTTACAAAATACCTTCCCAGCAATACCTAGTATTTGCTTGAATAACTAGCCAAGTTGACATGTACAATACATCACAGGGGGTAAGTAAAGGCTTGTAGGAATAAGGATGTATAGGGCATAGTTTTAAATTTATGGTTGTGTTGCACTATTTCCATACATTCACACATCTGCTTTGCATAAGTGATGCTTTAGGGATAGCCAGGACAAGAGGAGAAATATAAAGGATTTGAAGAATTCAGTAGAAGCAGGGAATAAAATAAGAGTTATTTAGGAGAAATTATCAGAGTCCAAGAATCCCCACTGGGGGACTTGAGTATTCATGGGATGGTTTCAAATTATTTTATTTAAGCAACAAAAAAAGAGTGACCCCCAATACTGGAAGATTTGGGGATACTCAGACAAATGACACAAGTTACATAATAAGGAATGAATTTGATGAATGAAGTAATGCTCCATCCGTTATATTTAGTTCTTTTGTGTTGGTGCTTTTCTTTTGCATATGAATTATTTCTTAAATTTAGGATGTAAAACCAGCTTTAATTTTCTTATTAGTTTATTACACTTGGCAGCCCTGACTAAGACATATGGCTTATTAAGAGAAGGAGAAACAGCTAACATTTATTGTGTGCTTACTACATGCCAAGGCACCTTGCTAATTTCCTTACCCTTATTTTCTCCTCAGGAGAGCTCTTTTAAGTTAGGTAAAATTATCACTATTTTGCATATAAGGAAGCAGGATTAAGGAGGTTAGAGATGACACCTATGATAAATGGCAGAGTTCAAAATGGATATAGGTCTCAAGATAGGGCCTCCAAAGTCCAGGCCTTTGACCAATATGCTGAAGTGCAATTCCAAAGCAGTAAGACTAGTGATTCTGGACGAGTTACTAAATGTGTTCCTTAGCATGACACCAACTTGCCTTAAGGGTAGCCTGGGAAGGTCAGAAGGCTTTGGAGTTGGAGGACTAAACCAGGAACCTCACTTCAGCTAGATCAATCTCCACATTTATCAAGTATATTTTGCTTCCCAGTACTCAAAAATATATATAAAAACATTGTTTTAGCGATTCACTCCAGGTATCTGTTACACCAATTAGTGACTGCAGTTTTTCTTGAATTAGCATTTATGATCTAAATAACTCAATATGGTTTATAGTTTGGTGATTGAGGTCTAATCATAGTGCAGAGAACTCCCCATTTCAAACAAAAATCACCTCACTAGGAAGGCCAACTTCAGGTTGAAGTAGGATAAATGTTCTCTGAATAAGTAGCCTGGGACAAACCAAACTAATTTTTAGATTTCACTTCATCTCGGGCTGCCTATAGGAGTCCAGCCATAAATCAGACCCTATCCTTACTGGATTTCTTTGTAAATGTAGATTAGTAGGATATAAGCCTCAGCTCCCACTATATTAGGTAGTATAATTCAAAAATCAAAACATAAAGAGTCGTCAAGTTTTATCAAATCTATTAAGTCCAAAATAGTTCATTGATGACCAATTTCCAAGTGCTTAAATGTTGCAACTGCATCTCAGCTTATGTGAAAATCAATGCAAAAACATGAATCACCAGAGAGTATGCTGGAGTCTTCCAAAGACATTTTGTAATTAGCAAACCATTGATCTGAATAGACAGGAAAGCTACAGAGACCAGGCAGGTGAAAAGCCAGAGTCCCTGTCCTTTATAATTAATCATTACTGCTCTGCTCCCTCTCTGCATTAGGCAAGGGACTTCCATCCAGACTGGAATCTTGGCATTTCAGTTGGTTTGGGGGTAATAACTCAAGTCTGGCACCAAAGAGAAATGTTCAGGATGTTAAAGGGAACTCATTACATAACTTATATATGCTCCATTATAAGGCCAGCACCATTATCATTAATAGTTCCCATATCTTTTTTCCACCACACCATATTCTGGTCAGTCTTAGATAAGTCCAAGGAAAGATTGTAATTCATAGAATTACAGAATCTTGGAACTGAAAGGAAGCCGAGAGACCCTTTCATCTAACCACTTCATATATGGAGGTGATGAGACAATTTTTCTAGAGTTACAGGGTGGTAGATAGGAGGCTAGAATCATGGTCTCATTCCCAGCAGTGCCTTTCCCACCACATCTCATAGACTAATAGCACAAGAGGTTTAACCTGGTGGTCTAAATCTTTTATCTTAAAGTGATTGATCTAACTGTTAATGACACCATTTTCAGCAAAAAAGATCTCACCTTTTCTAAGAGAAGGCTCTAGTCAGGCCTGGATTCATGCCATGAAACTGACACGCATTTGTAGTCGGTAGACAAAGAAATCCCATCTCCTTTACTTCCAGATTCAAGCTGTTGTACAGATTCCACCTGAGGCCAGCTGTTCTACTGTTCACTAAGATCCAATTTCCCTCATGGGAACTTGTGTTTCATTATCTCTTTGAAGATAGGCAAGGTCATGATTACTTCCTGGTCTGTCAGGGGGCTAGTTGATTGTAGGCAGAAATGAACTGTGTCACATTTAGGACAAATCCCTGAATTGCTATTGTAAGACTTTGCTCCTTGCCCTTTCCCTGTTTTTCTAATACAGACCACACACATCAAAGTAGATTGTCCATCAGCCTGGTCCCCGAGTAACTCTAATGAGCAGAGCTGACCACTGTTGGGCAAGTCGTGTGAACCACTGAGATTTGGGGGGCCATTTGTTACTGCAAAATTACCAAGTCTATCCTGACTAACACTCTAATACATGATCCAATCAAGCTTCTCTTGGTTTGTTGTGGGATTTGAAAACACTTACACACACTTCCACAACTGATCTAGACAGAGAAGTGCATGCTCAGGCAAGATAAGAGTTTGTTCCTTTTTTTTTTTCTTTCTTTTATTTTTTTTTAAACATCTTTATTGGAGTATAATTGCTTTACAATGTGTTAGTTTCTGCTTTATAACAAAGTGAATCAGTTATATGCATACATATATCCCCATATCTCCTCCCACTTGCATCTCCCTCCCTCTCACCCTCCCTATCCCACTCCTCTAGGTGGTCACAAAGCAAGGAGCTGATCTCCATGTGCTATGCGGCTGCTTCCCACCAGCTATCTATTTTACATTTGGTAGTGTATATATTAGTCCATGCCACTCTCTCACTTAGTCCCAGCTTACCCTTCCCCCTCCCCATGTCCTCAAGTCCATTCTCTACTTCTGCATCTTTATTCCTGTCTTGCCCCTAGGTTCTTCAGAATCTTTTTTTTTTTTTTTAGATTCCATATATATGTGTTAGCATATGGTATTTGTTTTTCTCTTTCTGACTTACTTCACTCTGTATGATAGACTCTAGGTCCATCCACCTCACTACAAATAACTCAATTTCATTTCTTTCTATGGCTGAGTAATATTCCATTGTATATATGTGCCACATCTTCTTTATCAATTCATCTGTTGATGGACACTTAGGTTGCTTCCATGTCCTGGCTATTGTAAATAGTGCTGCAATGAACATTGTGGTACATGACTCTTTTTGAATTATGGTTTTCTCAGGGAATATGCCCAGTAGTGGGATTGCTGGGTCATATGGTAGTTCTATTTTGAGTTTTTTAAGGAACCTCCATAGTATTCTCCATAGTGGCTGTATCAATTTACATTCCCACCACAGAGAGAGAGGGTTCCCTTTTCTCCACACCCTCTCCAGCATTTGTTGTTTGTAGATTTCTTGATGATGGCCATTCTGACCATTGTGAGGTGTTACCTCACTGTAGTTTTGATTTGCATTTCTCTAATGATTAGTGATGTTGAGCATCCTTTCATGTGTCTGTTGGCAATCTGTTGCTCTGTGTGCATAGCCTAAAAGTGCAACCAATCTTATTTATTCACCTAACAATTTTTTTGCAGTCTTTTGGAGACCCACCTCGACTACAGATAATTATTTACCTGGATTGTCATTATATATATAACAAGGGTCATTAGCATTTGATTTCTGCTTATGAGTATGATATTTCTTTAAAAATCAGTTTAAGTAGTGTTGAGAGTAAAACTAATTGAGGGAAGGGGGATCTTAGTGTAGAGCCAGCAATTCCACAATAGTTACCTGAGAACACTACAGGGATAATTATTATGGAGTCAGTCAAATGTTCCAGCAGCCTGGTCACAGCAGGACTCAATGCACTCCTCTATTTTCCATATCAAGGGATCCTCTCAAAATCATCAACATTTGTGAGAGGTGTAAGCGCAAAGTGGCCTGGGTAGGGTTCCCTCATCACTTATATTTCAACCAACATCTTTCTGTGAGAAGCAGAGGGAGAGAGAACTTTTTAAAACTCCATTGCATTAGTAGAACATAAAAGTAGAAATAAAGCTAAACACTTTTGCTTCTCTCTCTCTCTCTCTTTCTCTTTCTCTCTCTCTCTCTCTCTCTCTCTCTCTCTCTCTCTCTCTCTCTCTCTCTCTCTCTTCCTGTTCTCCACCCCTAATAATGGTACCTCTTGCTACACTGGACAAATCCTGTCATTGGGGAATAATACCAGGTGTCTAATGGATATGTGTTTATCAAATTTCTTTGGCTTTGAACTTAATAATCATTGAGCCATTTATGAAGCAGTGGGCCCACCAGAGCTCAGAGACCAGTGAACAGAAATTCCAGAGTTCCAGGGCATTTTGGGGCAGAGCAGGAACTTTCTGGAACCTGTGAATCCTCTAGAGTGTAGAGCAGTGAAACTCAACATGTGGTCCCCTGGTCGACAGCAGTAGCATCTCCTGGGAGTTTGTTGTAGCAATTCAAAGGCTCAGACCTCACTCCAGGCCTACTAACTCAGAATTCTTAGAGAAGTGTCCAGGGATGTGTGTTTTAACAATCTCTATAACCAAAGTTTGAAAATAACTTCTGTAGAGTTCTTAATCAACCTCCATGTGTTTCTGTGCTTTTCCACTTTCATCTGGAGCTCAGATAGTGGACATCTCCAGGACCAGCAGATATGAGTGTACATTATTCAGCTGTTCTGATGTCTCTGTCTGATTAGATGCTGTTGATGGCAGTACTGATAGCGACTTTTGCTTTGTGAGCTGAGGAAGTGCCAGGCAACTGCCTTTTCTTAGATAATTCCAAGATTGATGGGCTTGCATTGCTCAGATTAGCAGCGATTCCCACCCTGCAGCCAGAAAGACAGGGAACACGCTGTCCTCTCTGCAGGCCAAGGGCTTGGCTTCCCAGCCATCAGTTTGGGCAGGAGAGATGCTGATCAACATAAGTCACTACCTGTTCCCAGATTGTCACCATTACCCAACCAGTGAGACTTTCCATCCTGATGCTCAAGCAAGACTCTGCTGGTTTGCCTGACTCATGCTATGGGTGGGCAACAGCATCACCAATTACAGAGGGCATTCTTTTCAAAAGGGCAGACAGGGAAAATCCTTCCCACCTGACTCTGGGAGGAAAGTCAGTGCAGTAAAACGGTCATTGACAGAGAGCAAGGGTGAGATATGTATGAAAGCTTCTCACACATCCCATGGAAAGCCAGCTGGCTCTTGAAGTCCTCACTGTGTTTCCCAGGGGAGGACACAGTGTGGACACCTCACCTGCTGGGGAGAGGGGCAGTGTATGGAGAGGTTTCCATTATTCCTTTTTGGCATTTCACTTGTAAACTGTCTGAATTTTTGTTCTGTACCATTTGGAGCTAGCGTCAGTATGTGTAAGCTGCAGGAAGCCTTCAAAAGGAAACAGGTAAACGTAATGAATAACTGCCTTCAGTAGCAAAAATGCCTGGCAAAGGATTCTACTCAAAAATCTACCAGAGGCAGTGATAACAATTCAGGTGAACGTGGGATCTCCCTCTCTTAAAGAAAAGAACATCAAGACATTTTTACATGATTGTTCTTTGAAAAGAAGGCTGCTCATTTTAAAGCCTCTGGCCATAAAATAAAACAAAATCTAAGCGTTCAAATTTGCAAACGTGACCCTCCTAAAGTATGCAATTCTGCCCAGTTTTGTTCAAATGGCTTAATTCTGTCCAACCCCATCAGATGAGATTCAGAATGGCTGTACTAGAAACAATAGCAAAAATGTTTTGCTACAAAAGTAGCAATGACCAAAGCCTGGTTTCCTCTCCAGCTTCTCAAAAAAAAAAAAAAAAATCCCACTGCCCATTATAACACCTGCTGCTCTCAATGAAAGCCAAAGCCAAGGAACTCATGCCCTTCCATCCAAATAACCAATCTACCCACAGAGAATTCAAGCTGTCCAGCCACACACCAGCTGCTTGCTTAGTCACTGCAGAAGGCTCAGCTTCCACTCTCTCATCTCTCCTAATGTTTTTTCTCTTGTTTTCTATCTCCTCTGTCTCTTCTGTGAACCAAGAGTCATTAACACAGTCTCAGAATTCCCCATGAGCTGCTGAACCAAGATCTGTGGTGCTTCCAGCAAGGATCATTGAATTTTAGCCTTCCTTTTCACCTTCCTCTTTTATTCCTAGTATGACACAAACCAAACATTTCTAAACTATGAGGGACAACAAGCAGGTTCCACTCAGCGGTTAGGGTCAGCCATGATGCTCTGATTGCACAATTCATGGAATGGGGTGAACTGGGACTCAACCTCACTAATCTACCTTCATCCTATTTTCCAATTACAAGATGAAGCAATGGCTTTCATGATCTCAAAAACCCTGTTAGGAAGTTCCATCTTCTTCTTTCGGCTGTATTGTTTTCTCATAGACTAGTATGCCTCACTCAGGCAGTGACACATACTAGTCTAGCCAACCCAGATGTTTATAGTGCCCTCAGGATTCATCTCTATGATATAATGGAGGATCCTGTGATATAAATAATTACTTCCAACTGATCACGTTTGCAAGACACGGTGTGTGCTACAGAGGCCCTCAGACCTGGAACATCCTTGCTCTAGCCCTAAGCAAGTTTGGCTCATCCCACCTTTTATCTATCACTCCTCAGCCAAGCTCTCTCTGACCATCTTATTGAAACCAACCTTCCCTTACTCCAAAGACTTTCTCAGCCCACTATTTAATTCCAGTAGCAAAACAAAGCAGTGATTAAGTTAGTGGCAGATTTTGTTAGCCTTCCCCATACCCATGGTTTTTCCCATGTAACCTTCCAGTCTCTTCCCACTTGGCCCTTGTTATTCCATTTGGCGAGCAGAATGAGACAGAAGTGTGATCACATCTGCACACTTTTTAAAAAAATAATTTTGAGATTTTTTTCTTTTTCTTTTTTTCTTTTTTTTCTTTTTAGCTGTGCTGAGTCTTAGTTGCAGCACACGAGATCTTAGTTGTGGCATGCAGACTTCTTAGTTGCAGCATGCAGGCTTCCTAGTTGCAGCATGCATGCGGGATCTAGTTCCCCCACCAGGGATTGAACCCCAGCCCACTGCATTGGAAGTGTGGAGTCTTACCCACTGGACCACCAGGGAAGTCCCCACAACTGCACATTTCAAGCCTCTGTTTGCAGCAGTTTAATAACATCCCATTGGCTAAAGCAAGTTACATGTCCAATTCTACAGTCAAGAGAAGGGAAAGTGGGAAGAAATGCAAAATTCCTTGACAAAGGGCATAGATACAGGGAGGGATAAACAATTGGTGCCAATCAATTAATACACTGCATTGGCCAGTTTCTACCAATTGCCTGCAACCCCCTGGAACACTGTGTTGAGAAAGATTCTGAAGTTTCAACTGGGCTCATTGGAAGGTGAGCCATCATGAATGGCCATGCCTCTCATCCTCTATGGTGTATCTGATGACATAACAGGAAGCTGCAGAGAAAGAGAATCAGATCAGAGGAATCAAGAAAGTAAATATTTGTCAATAATCCCAGAGCTTAGGAAACATCACTGGCCAGTAGCTTTGTCACAGATTTAGTGTTCTATGCCTCTTATTTGTTTTCCTTTTCACTTTTCCAAAGTCTGTGATTTGGAGACCACTGGCTATATTTGCTGTAGACAGATAAGTATGTTTCCCCCATCTAAGAACTGAGACCATGGAGGAGGGTAGAAAGGGGAGGATCAGTGTGAGGGACTAAATGCAGATGTTGGGCTGAAAGGAGCTTAAATTTTGCAAGGCTAACTCTGGAATTGGCTTCAAAAAGTCCATTGTTTTTCTCCTATAATTTGGGTTCATCAAAGGATTTTTCCTATGTGGGCTCCTTGTTAAGGTTTGTTGATAACTTGCTTAAAAGCCTAAGAAAATGACTGGCATAGAAGTGTTGACTTAAACCTTTTTTTCTAATGCACCACTATTTCAACACCCACATGAAATCTATTGTTTAGTCCCCAAATCATTTAAACCTTAAAATACCATCAACTTGTTTGTTTTTATTTAATGTCTGTCTTTGATAGAAAATCTGTATAATTAGGGAATTCTGAGCTTCTGGTCTGGAGGAGCTACTGATTCCCTCCTCACTGATGTGGCTTTTGTATATGCTGATGGTAGCAGCTCTTTCATTTTTCTGTTTTCTGAGAAAGTTAGGCAATGTATTGGACCAAGTATAGAAATACCGTTGCCATTAAAGAGGAAAAGAGCAGAAGGAGAAAATTAAATCAAGAAAGGTAACACATACACACGCTACTATATATAAAACAGATAACTAATAAGGACCTACTATATAGCACATGGAACTCTACTCAATACTCTGTAATGACCTATGTGAGAAAAGAATCTATAAGAGAGTGGATATATGTACATGTATAGCTGATTCACCTTGCTGTACACCTGAAACTAACACAACATTGTAAATCAACTATACTCCAATAAAAATTTAAAAAAAAAGAAAGGCAACACAAAGTTCAGAAACCACTGACACTGTAAAGGATGACTTCATCTCTTTTCCCCTCCAAACCTGCTTCTCTTGTGTTCCTCATTTTGGTGAATGTGGTCACTCTATGCCCAGGTACCCTAGACATAACCCAAGAGTTACTCTTAATGTCACCTCTTCCGCAAACCTCAGGTCCAATCAGTCACCAAGTCAAGCCAATTCCATTTTATAGAGAGGTCTCATATTTGTCATGTCTCCTTCTCTTCAATTCCCACTCTCTGAGTTAGGACCACCCCATCTTTCACCCATGTCATTGCCTAGTCTCCTATCCAGTCTCCCAATCCCCAGCCACACTCAACCCTAATCTCTTTTCCAAACAGCAAAAGTGATTTCCTAAACAACAGTTCTGATCAAGATCCTTGCCTGAATGCTTCATCCTTGCCACCATTCCTAAGATGAAGATTGAAGTCTAGGGTCTGGCTCCCAAGATTACCTACCCTGCCTCGTTGCTGACCACTTTCTCTACGTAATTCAAAATGCTTTTGGTTCTCTGAGCCCACCACGCTCTTTCCAGAATTTCGTTCACATTGTTCCTTTCCCCTGAAATATCACTTCCCACTCATCCATCACCTGGCTAATTCCCACCAAGTCCTTGCACAGTCTTCACATTATCCTGGAAGTTCCCCCTGGTGCTCTAGGAAGGGTTAGGTAACTCTGCTGCATGCCTTCTTGCAGCTTCTCCTATGGAGCTGGAGCTCTGATCACACTGGAATGCTAATGACAGTCTATCTGATGTGTGTACCCGGCTAGACTGTAAACTCCAGGACAGAAGCATCTATGCCTGGCTTGTTGACATTTGTCTCTACCCATCACCCAGCAGAGTGCTTGGCACGTGCTAGGCATTCAATAATTATCTGTTGAATTTAATACACATGGAAGGCTGGAGGTCCATATCAATTTTCCTCATGGGCTGAAACACACCCATAAACTGATTGTCAGGTCAAGGAAATGTTAGAGCACAAAGTCTGGTACCGAAGTGCCTGGCCTTGTATCCAATTTGCACCACTTACTAGTGTGTGACCTTGAGCAAGTCACTTAGTTATCCTAAACCTCAGGTTCCTCCTCTTATAGTGGAAATAATAATCCTTAATTAACAGGGTTGTTAGAGATTAGGCATCCTTATAAAGCACCCAGTACAGTCTCTAGCATAGTAAGTGTTACATCAGGTAAAGGAGAGCCAGTAGGATTGAATATGTATATTGAATAAGCAAAAAGTATTAGAATTAAGAGACAGAAGGAAAGAAACAAGAAACTGGAGGGATATAGGCGTCCCAACGTTGGTGTGGCTCTTAATCTTGTATTAAGCTTTGATATGCAACCAAAGCTCTTTTTGAGTTTTTTCCATGTTCATCCTGAGATTCAGACATGTATGTGTGTATGTGGAGGGCCTATGTACTTCAGTTTGGACTCTTTTCAGCTCATGACAAAAGTACAACTCACACGGCTTAAGGTTTAAAATGAGTTGATTGATTCATGCAACTACAATATAAAGATAACACTGGCTTCAAGCAAAGCTAAACCCCTGGCTTTAAAATGACACCAAGAACCCAGTTACTTTTATATCTAATTCAGAAATGACTGCCAGAGGCTCTCCAGGAGACTTTCATCTACCTTCATGTTCAGCAGGAAAGAGCAAGTCTTTATCTGAGCTTCAAGCCAGAGTCTTCACATACACTCTGATGGTTCTAGGAAAGGGCACGTGACTCAAACTGTCCCAGTGAGGGCCGATGTTGGGACACTTAAGTGTCCTTTAATCAATTCACCATGATCAGGGAGACAGGATACACTGATTTGCTTAAACTAATCTAGGTCCACCAGTAATATTGGAATTAGGGTCAATCTCATTAAACCATAATGCTGAAAATAAGGGAGAGGAGGTTTCCAAAGACCTTAGAAATAGTATTACCATTAAAGAGAGGGAATGAATGTCTGCCAGCAAATAATGGTGCTTGATGTCAAGAAGCTTCCTTGGAAAAGACCTCATCTTCAAGGAGGGAGAAACCAGACTTTAGAGTTTCTTCCAAGGACCACACCCAGTAGAAGGCAAGGGTGGAGAGTAAGGATGGTGTCCTCTTGCAGGAACGTTAGAGGATCTCCCATAAAGGGTTTCACAATAATCATGTCAAGAAGAAAACTAAGGATCTAAAAGCTCATCCACGTTGCCTTTAAAAGATCGGTTAAGGACTCAAATCTAAAATTTCTGACTCCAAATCATGTGGCCTTTCAGAATCTCATAAATAGAAGTCCCAGTTGAAATAACCAACTTCACAGCCTCCAGAAAACTTTTAAAACAATAGACCCAAAAGTAAATTGATAGGTTTATCTAAGCAATGTATACAGAGTAGGCACAACTCTACTTTGTGTCTTCTAATCCATTGCATCCCACAATAGTGGGATCTCATGAATTTGTAAGCCTCAAAGCTGTCTTTCCAGTAAATGCATAACTCTTCTTTTTGGTAGCATACGCACTTCTTATATTTATTTTTAGGGACTCTGCACTGAGCTGCTTGCATCACGTCAATGTTTGCTATGCTAACTTTGCTTGCATCTAAAGTTATTGAACACACTGAGATATGAAAAAACACATTTTTACCTTGAAGAAACAGTACTTGGATACTGCTGTATGTTCTAATGGTGTTAGATGTCAGAAAATACTGGAAATATAAGTATAGGGAAATGCACTGCAGCTCCTGTCATAGATGGCTTGTGCAGCTATAGGATACAGGGACATAATGGTACGGCATTCTGGTGTCAGCTCATCAGATTTTGAAGAGGAATACAAATTGGAAGGTGGGAAAACAAGTCAGTGAATTTTTATCAGGGCCTGCGGTTCACCCAGTAATGGTCATCAGCAAAAGAAGCAGTAGCAACAGAACAAAGAACTGAGCAAACACATGAGTAACACAATAGCCCCTTGGTTGGCTGAGCCAAGCATTTGGATGTGTTCCATCTCCTTTAACGCCCATGTCAACCCTGCAAAGTGGGGATGTTATCTCACTTCCTCAAATGACGAATATGGCAGTTAGGGAGGTCAAGTTATTGGCTAGGAGGTGACTGGTGCCATTCTCAGACTGGTGGCACAAGTAAACTCCTTATCACTTATATCTGAGTGAACTTTCCATTCTAGCCCTTGAGTCAGCAGTGACACCTCCAGTGTTTCTCCTAGTGGGAAGTCTCTCTGGTTGGCTCTGTGTTTCCCCAATGCTTCAAAGTTTAGACAAGATGCTGTTGTAACTGCTGTTTCAGTAAAGCAACAAATTGCTCATAAGTCAGGAGAGAGACAAACCCACTCTCAGTCTGCCTATTTAAAGACTTTGGGAAAGCAATGGTGAATTGGGGAATGCTCACAGCTAGAGCTATGCATTTCAATCAATGCCACACACACACACACACACACACACACACACACACACACAGAGGAGGGTTGAATATTATATCAAGGAAGGAGAGGGAACAAAATTGAAAATAAACTTTTAAATTCCTTCTTTGTTTAGAAATCATATTGACTTGCTTTTTATGTTTCTACTTATGAGTAAAGGATGCTTGTATTTTAATGTCTCCAAAGGGAAAAGAATAGAGCACTATTTATTTCTAATGATAACAATAGGTGTTATTAGCCTGTTATAATTAAAATAAATTGTTGCATTATGATTACCTTATAATTTAATAATAATGTAATATGATAAACATCATTATAACAAATAAAGCCATATTTTGCATCTGGATGGCTAATTTATGACCATATACAGACATGAGATTTCAGTACATGGGTTTGTTTTCCTGTTTACAATCACAAAGTTACCAGGTAATCATCTAGATTGGGGCCTGCAAACTATGGCCCTCAGGCCAAATCCAGCCAGCTATCTGTTTTTAGAGGTTTATTAGAACTCAACTACATCCATGTGTTTCTGTACTGTCTCTGGATGCTTTCATTCTAGAGTGGCAGAATTGAGAAGCTGTGATAAGAACTGTATGGTCTACAGAGCTAGAAATATTTATTATCTGGCCCTTTACAAAAAAAAAAAAGGTGTCCAGTCTCTGATGTAGATTATGTGACAGTGTTTATTTATTTATTTTTATCTTGACAGACATGCCCAGCAATAATTAGGCTGGCTTATAATAATATAAAAATTATTCTACATCCATTATTTTGCTATGTTTGCATCCCTTATTAGATCTATAATAAGGCATACTTATATGTTATTAGAAGAAATATTCTGTTTCCCTTTACTCAGACCTCTTAGAGACTTGATTTAGTTTCACTGACATTTATGAAACACCTACTATGTTCCAAATACAGGAATCCTTACTCTCAGATTCTAACATTCTTTGTGAAGAAGAAATAAGTGACATCTATGGTTGGGTAGCAGAACATTGTGAAAACTCCTCAGTGTTCTTGGAAGAAACAGGATTGTTAGATGAATTGATAAATAAATATGTTCTCTCTTTTGCTGCCCAGATTGATTAGGACCAAAAATGCAGAGTATCATTTGACATCAAATGATGATGATCAGTGTGCCTTCCCAGTGCCACTGCTACATTCCTTTGATATTCCAACAGTACACTGTTACCTTACGGCAATAACAAATAATTTTACCTCCTCTTTCACAAAGACTCCAATTATAATTCAATTCCTTTCAGATTAAGTACACTTTGATAGCAAGTCCCTTATACCAAAAAATATAGCCCAAGATAATGGGCTGTGAGTATAGTTTCAATGCTAATAAGAAGCAGTTTAACAGCCTGGAGAAGTTCATTCTGACTACATCATCATTGCCATGATAAACAGCATATAATGCCCCACAATAATAGCTTTAATGTAAAACATTGAAGTTATAAGACAATTTATCCCAACTAAATTGTAATTTCATTTCTGAGACGTTGCTCTTTTAATAAATAAAAAATCTGCTTAACCATTCCACTGTTCTCAGGTGGGGTTTTGACAGAGAGAGAGATTATAGGAAAAACAGAATTACAGATGAAATCAATGATACCACTATAAGTAAATCAGTGGGAGTTTGGTCAGGTCACCACAGTTGAAACACATCTCTTCCCCCCACCTTTTCTCTCAAAGAGCTTTAGAAAATAGGATGTTATTGATGATTGCAAATTTAAATGGAATCATGGCATTAGGAAAGTTCTTGAATCACATGCTAGTGTTCATTTTTTGGACTTCATTGAGATGCAAATATATATACATATATACATATATATATATATATATATATATATATATATATACACACACACACACACACACACACACATTTAGAAAAGTGCATCTCCCACAAGCATACAGATCTACGAATTTTCACCAACAGACCAATGAAACCATCAGCCAGCCAAATCAGGTTACAGAACAATAGTGGCTCCCAAAAGCCAGTGATGGCCTCTCCTAAAGTGTAAACACTATCTACACTTCTGACAGTAGCAGTGAACTTTGTGCATTTGTATTTTATATAAATGAAACCAAACTTTCATGACTGGCTTCGAATTCACTCACCATTATGTGTGCAAGAGCCATCCATATTGGTGTGTGTGTGTGTGTGTGTGTGTGTGTGTGTGTGTGTTTCATTCCGTAGGGCATCTCAATGTTTTTTCCATGGATCTTTTACAATTTTAATAATTATGGATTTATTTAGAATTAAGCAAAAAACACAAGAACATCAACTTTGTGTCTTCAAGGAAGCTTCGAGCAAAACCAACTTTAAGAAGATGGTTGCAAACCCTGTACATGAAATGTTCATCACAACTTTACTGGTAATAGAAAAATACCAAAAACATCTTGTCTTAGGCAACTGGGACTGATCACCCCCATGACCTCATCTTAGGCAAAGATGCCACTTCCAAATACCATTACATTGGAGTTTTAGATATCAACATATGAATTTTTGGAGAACATAAGCATTCACATAACACATCTTAAATGTCCTTAGATGAGCAAATACTTGGACAAACTCCAGTATATCCATACAATGGAATCTTATTCCGTAATACAAAGGATTGAATGATTGGTACGTACAACAATCTGAATGAACTTAAAGGACATTATGCTTAGTAAAAAGTGTTAATCATAAAAGATTACATATTGTATGAATTCATTTATATAGCATTCTCAGAACCATGTAGATGAACAAATTAGTGGTTGCCAGGGCACAAGGGTGAGGGAGGGGGTGATGGTAAGATGGGGGTGGGTACATGTACAAAGGAGTAACCACTGTTATCTAAACTTCAGATTTAACTAAGTGCTCACATTTCAGTTGGAAACCTTATCCCCATATTCTAATCCTCATACTGATCTGTGTAATTGATTTTCTTTTTGCTTTAATTTTTATTGGAGTATAGTTGATTTACAATGTTGTGCTAGTTTCAAGTGTACAGCAAAGTGAATCAGTTATACATATACGTATATCCACTCTTTTTTAGATACATTTCCCATATAAGCCATTAAAAAGTACTGTGTAGAGTGCCCTGTGCTATACAGTAGGTTCTTATTAGTTATCTATTTTATATATAGTAGTGTGTATATGTCAATCCCCATCTCCCAATTTATCCTCTCCCCTTACCCCCCATAACCATAAATTTGGTTTCTACATCTGTGACTCTATTTCTGTTTTGTGAATAAGTTCATTTGTACCATTTTTTTAGATTCCGCATATAAATGACATCATATGATATTTGTCTTTGTCTGACTTACTTCACTCAGTATGACAATATAGCTTTCACTTCTTTTGATCATCAGAATCCTTTCCACATTGCCCTTTAGAACTCACTGTTGGACATCATCAAATTCTCCAAAATCCTCAATCTCGTCTCATTTATCTTGTGTTTCAAACTGAAACCAGGTGCTCTCCGGGGAACACCATTTCCCCTGCTCTTTCCCACTGCTTGTATAGCAGCAGGCTGGTTGAGAGGTAGGCACTGTCTTTAGCTCTCTTACACATCAAATCCTTCTCCCTCACCTCCCGGCTCTCTCCAGCTCTGACTCTTTTGTCATCAGATTACACTTTGGACCATTCCTTCTTTCTCTAAGCATCTATGGGCTAACAGGTCATCTTCCAATTCTCTGAAGATTTTCGCTCCTGGCACAGGGTCGCTTACTGCTATCATAATTCTTAGTTATTTCAATGTCCACACAGATGATAACTCCCAAACTCTGTTTGCTTATTTCCTTAAGCTCTTCTCCACGTTATTTCAGCGTCCCCTTTTACAGTCACCCATGTCTTAGACCTGTAGATACCAGAATTTATGACCTCATCTTAGTTCACCCCTCTCTGTTCACCATCTTCAGTCTTTCCAGTTTACATCCTCTAGCACTCCACCTCAACACGGTTGTCTACAATCCATCGATCCTACCTTTGAAACTGTCTCTTAGCTCTTTACACTCTCACTTCACTTCTTTTTTTAAAATTTATTTTATTCAAGTATAGTTGATTTACTATCTTGTGTTAATTTCTGCTGCACAGCAAAGTGATTCAGTTATATATATATATATATACATCCCTTTTCAGATTCTTTTCCTTTATGGTTTATCACAGGATGATGAATACAGTTCCCTGTGCTATACGGTAGGACCTTGTTGTTTATCCATTTTATTATATATATATATATATATATATATATATATATATATATATATATATATATTAGCCCCCTTGGCAACCACAGGCCTGTTCTCTATGTCTGACCCTCACATCACTACTTATCCAGATAAAACGCTGTAGCCACGCATTATAATCACTCTGTGCATATGCCTTCTTTCCTTTGCTGTCTCTCCCTCTCTCTCTTTGGTCTACTCACTTGAAAAATGCAACTCTAGTCAAATCCAATTCTCCTCTTATCCTCACCTGCCCTCGTGAAACTAAATGAAGCTGGAAATAAACACAGGACTGCTGACTCGCCTCACTTTAAATTCCTGCTCACTCTCCACAAGAGAGCCTTTATTGTGGCTGGACAATCATACTACATTTTCCCAGTCCACTCACTCTCCTGCTTTCCTAGGTGACTATTTTGTACTCTTTTCCTCTCCTCAAATATCGAAGAGTTCCCCCTTTGTCCTCATCCTCATTTTACTGAGGAAATAGAGGCAATCAGATGAGAAGCTCCACGAGATCTCACACCTACACCCACCACCACACCACCTCCCTGCACCTGTGTCAGGTAACGCTGTTTTCTTCCCTGCTTCTGCAGGAGCATCCCTTCTGCGAGGAAAGGCCAAACCCTGCCCTTGCGTACTTGGTCCAGTCCTCTTCTGTGGCTCAAAATAATTGCTCTAGAAATTTTCTCTCTCTCCCATCTACTGAATCAGCACCTCCCATCTACTGAATCTTTTCATCAGCATATAATTATCTAAAGAAAAAAACTGTCTCTTAATCCATTACCCATGCCAGCCACTACCTTATTTCTCCCCTTTTCTGTACAGCAAAACAAGTGTCTATACGCATAATCCCCACGTCCTCTCCTCACATTCTCTTCCAACCTCTAGACAGGTTTCATTCCCACCACTTGGTGTAGACAAAACTCTTGTCAAGGTCATGAATGTTCTTTGTGTTCTATATCCAATGGTCAAACCCCAATCTTTATTTTTCACTTGTCTATCAGCAACATTTTTTCCACTCACTCCTTCCCTTCTTCCTGAAGCCCTTGCTTCCCTTAAAGTCTAAGGGTTTTCCTTCCACCTCCTAGCCAAGTATTCTCCATCTACTCTGGTAGGTCTTCCCCATCCATCCAAACTTGGAACGTTGAAGTGCCTCAAGTTCAGCCTTGGAGTACTTCTCTCATTGCCGAGGGTTCCTGTCTGATGAGGCTCTGATGACTAACAAATTTCTATCTCCAGCCACACCTTTGCTTTGAAGCCCAGACTCACCATAGCCAAGGGCCTTCTCAGATCATTACCTGAAGAGCTAATAACCATCTCAAATTCAACATGTCGAAAACTTAGCTCCTGTTCAGACCACCACTACCCCTTTAAAAATCCACGGCTCCCACACTTCTGTTTGCCAAGACACAAAATCTTGGAATTATACCTGATTTTTCTTCTCTCTGCCATACCTCTGATCAACCAGAAAAATCTTGTGGACACCACTTGGATAGTAGATATAGTCTTACCAATATTACTGCTAACCATCTCATCTGGATTATTAGGATGGTCTCCTAATAAGTCTACCTGCATTCACTTTTGTCCCCTGGCAGTTAGATTGGAGTCATGGGACTGATTTATGGTCAATGGAATGTGGGCAGTAAAAAGTAAGTACATGTGTGTCCATCCTCTTCTCAACACCCTCCAATGCTTCCAGTCTCATTCAAAGAAAAAGGTGAAGTTCTCACCATATATATATATATATATATATATATATATATATATATATATATACAGACTTTCTTTTTGCATTGCCTCCCTGACCTCATCTCCTACTAATCCCCCTCCCACCACCACCAGCTCACTACACTCCAGCCACATTGGCTTCCTCCACACTCCTGCCTTAGAGATCTTGGATTTGCAGTATCCTCTGTCCGAAATGTTCCTCCCCTAGATATCCACAAATTCCTTTGCCTCCTTTAGATCTTTCCTCAAAGGTCTCCTTCTTAGTGAAACCTTCACTGATTGCCTTATTTAAATGGTAATTGAGTTCTGACACACTTGGACCCTCCTTACCTGAGTGCTTTCTACTTTGCACTTATCACCACTTACACTATGCATTTAACCTGTTTCACTTATTGTTTATTTCCTGACCATAAAGGCAGAACCTTTGTCTGTTCCCCCAACCCTCTGTCCACTGATAAATTTCTAGACCCTTAGAGAATGTTGTTGCTAATCAACATCCATATTATTATTTAGTAGGAAGACAATATTTTCCAGAACCCCTGGCAGTTAGATTGAAGTCATGTGACTGATTTATGGTCAGTGGAATATGGGCAGAAGGGTTGTAAGCCACCTCTAGGGCTGGTCCATTAAACCTTTCATGGGTGATCTTTGTCTCTCTTCCTGTTCAGCAAACTTGGAGGCCATTTGTTACAGACAGTAGCACCTTATGGTAGAAGAAGCATGGGTCCCAGAGTGACCAGCACTGGACTGTGATGCAAGCAAGAAATAAAGCCTTGCACTAAGCTACTGATATTTTAGAGTTGTTTAAGAAATTAATATACCATACAGTACTCAATAAATATTTGTGAATTATTAAATTTAATATTTTATATTATTTTTAATCAATCTCTCCTTAAAAGACATAACACTGTTCCCTAACATGGCACACAAAATATAATGAACACAATCTAACCATTAATATCAAATATTGTTCTACAATCCACAACCAGACCTAAAAACTTGATGATGTATACTGCTGTGTGCCCTTTATACTTTTCAAAACCCATTCTCCTCATCATGGTTTCTGTTCTCTCCTTTTTTCTGACCTTACTTTTTTTTTTTTTGCTCACTATTGCACTGATGCTTGGTGTATCATTGTTGTCCTCATATCTAATCTTAGACATAAGAATCCCCACTTCTACTCATTTTTGTTTTCCTCTTCTCATTTTCCCCTCACTTTTTGTTGTATAGTTTTTGTGTTTCAGCTGATAATGATAAGGCTTGGGTTTTTTAGCTGTCACCATTGAATAAGAGAGCATTTTCTGGTTTGTAAACCATCTATTATACAATATCTTCTTTGTGGGCTCTTGGCTCAGGTCTTGCCATGAATAGTCACATAAATACTCACAATAAAAAGCCTTTTCAAATTCTTTTGAAATTTGAGTCTGTCAGACATACAATCACCAAATAAAGGTAATAGAATAATACAAATAAATTTTGGATAAATCGTTTTCCCCTACATTTTCAGTGGATTCACTTTACCTAGTGTTGCTGTTTATAAGAATTACTTTTATTTTTTCATATTTCCAAATTTACTGGTGAACTAAAACAATCCTTTGAAGACTAGAGGAAATGGCATCCCTTGTAGTAACACTTGAGATTATTTTCAAACACATTTTAAAATAATTTTAATCTAATCACAATGGAGTTATAGCCTGGAATTAAAATATGCAAGAAACGAGTTTCTTAACTCGTTTATTTCAATGGGATGTAAGTTAGAATTGTTAAGAAATGCAGAATGCTAATTAACCAGAGACAGAGAGCTAGGGATGAAATAAAATATCCTGACATGAACTTTTGATCAACCTTCCTTATTAAAAGTTCACAGAGCCCAGTTGACTGGATGATACAAAGCTGTGAGGCCATGGCCATTCTGACTCCTGGCGGGTGGTTCCATTTAGTTATTCCACCAACCAGCAGGGGGAGACACAGAATGCTCCTTGGAACACAAGGTAAACTGAACTCTGGGACCTCCTGAGTCCTTTCTTTGTCCATAACAAGAAGAACAAGTTGGTCCAGTCTGACAAAGCTCACCCCTCTTAGTGTTTTTGGTTTCTTGAATTACAGTTGATTTTGCATTCAGGTGACTCATTGGAAGGAGGACCTTGCGTGTGTTTGTTGCTTTTGCAGATACTAGATTATATCAGTTTTTTGAATGTAAATTTTGGCCTATGGCTCCAAAACATTGATAAATCTGATTGAAATTCAGTCATTAAAAAATTACACTTCATTCTGTCACCTAATCACTACCTCCCATAATCTTACCCCAACAGTTAACTTTATAGGAGCCAACAAAAGCAACTTTAATAGCGCTGATGACAAACTATATTGAAATTTTAAACTGTCTTGGCAGGTTCGGACGGCCAGGCTTTGTGTTTGATCTCCCAGGAACCAGATAATTTTGCTTTTTTCTATCCATCCGTTCAGGTCTACACATACCTGGTGTAAGAAGACCTCTCAAAGAGGATACATGCCAGCTCCTCAGTTATGTACTGGCGATAAAGGAATGTCATGGCACTTGCCCTTTGGATAGACAGACATTGAACAAATAATTTCTGGGCAGTGTGATCCATGCAACACAAAAAGTGTGAATAAGAGACTGAAGTGGCTTAGAACAAGGAGAAAGTCACTTTATATAGAGTAAGGCATTGAGATCCGCTTCATTAAGAGAAACAACGCCTGAGTATGGTCTTGAAGAACTAAGAAAAGAAAGAGAGTGCATTTTGGTTGAAAGTTGAAAGGGAATGGAATGTGAAAAGACATAAAAGAGAACAATCTATTTGAGTAATTCTCCTCTGTTCATGGTGCTGGGAGGTAATATGGGAAGGGGGCTATATAAGATAAAGCTGAGGAGACAGGCGTGGACCATAGTGGAGAATCCTGGACTAGGGAACAGGCTCCAGATTGAACCAGGAGTGCAAGGCTCCTAGTGGACCAAAGGCTGTTCTAAATCAGACTAAGGCTCTATGCACCTGCTGACGTAATGTGTGCATCATAAAGGGGACTGAAAGAATATAGAAATATAGGTTAAAACTCAGCACCCTGAAGCACAAAAACCCGTGCCTCATTCCTTCAGGAAGATCATCTCCACTACATTAGCAGAAAAAGAGTAGATACGAATGACTAGATAGCACAGGTTCTCAAAAATTAAATGTTATATTCAAAGATAATTTCAACTTCCGATTTATCTTGATTCACAGCAACCATCTTCCCTTTTTCAGGTTTTAACTTTAAAGAAGAAATATCAGTTCATGGAAAGGTCTCAGAAGAGTTCTTTAACAGGTATACTTCTGAGTTCTTAGATAACAATAAAAGCAAAATAACTTAGAATGAATACTTATTTTGCTTTTCCCATTTTGATTGCCTTGATTAATAATTTTATCTAATCTTCTAATTTTATACAACATTGGGTAGGGATGATGACTTTGGAGAACTATATTGCTACTTGGGCTCTATAAAAAGTATGTAGGTTGTTGCTTTTTAATAAGCCTTTTGAAAAAATAAAGATTAAATGTACCAAAATCCTCACCCAAATCTCACTTAACACCCCTTTCTAAAAGGAAAATAAAACCCTTAAATATTTACACAAAACCTAATTCCACATTTGCAGGCATTTTATGGGGTTGAAAATGTGTGGTCTTGAGTAATAAGGAGTAGAATAAGGAAATCTGTTATTTTCAACCAAGAAAGCAGAAATCAACAAATTCTCAGTCATAGGACAAAGAGTGCTTATAGATAACTTTGACAGGTCTCAAGTTTTACCAGTGGAAAAGGAACAAAGAAACAAAAAGAAGAGGTGTTAAGGAAAGAGGAGAAAGAAAGGAGCAAGAAAAATTGTTGATTTTTCCTGACTCTCATCCAGAAAAATGCATTTACCGGAAGTAGCAGAGAGTAGTGAAAAAAGTTGGACTGTATAAATGGTTAGGCTTGGATTCAGATCTTGGCTCCTCTACCTTCTGGGAACATGACCTTGGTAGTCACTTAACCTCTTTGGACCTTCTCTGTAGCAGCACAGTCATGGGAACCCCAACCACATAGGCTTGTTGAGATGGTTAAATGAGAGAATGCTCTAAAAGTTGAGGTGCTATGTCTGCACAAAGAGGTTGATCAATAAATGTTAGTCCTATTGTCTTCACCAACCCTATCATAGAACTATAAAGATTATCCAACTGAGAGGAACTCAAATTCATAACATCTCTCTGCAGATTCTCTGGTCTTTACATTAAGCATAGTCTCGTAATTGAGTCTTCGAAGTTGAGTAACCATTACATTGTCATGATGAAACCAGCAGTGAAGAATCCCTCAGAGAGCTTATAGTCTAGAAGAGGAATAATTTAATAATGATGAGTACACAAAGAAGACTCTACAATAAGAAACATGGGATATGATGGATCAAATAACAGGGAGAACCAACCTTCTCTGTATAGGATATCAAAGGAGACATCCAGGAAGAACTGGTCCAAGGCTAAGACAAGAAGAGGAAGAAGTCATTTGGGTAGAAGGGGAGTTCCCCCTGGGGGAGGTAAGAGAGGATGGTGAGCTCCAGACTAGAGTAAGTGCAGAGTAGCTGGAGCATGGAGATCAGGTGCCTTCAGCCTTTTGAATCTCGAGAAAGTAAGGACCAAGCCACTCAATCCTTTCTCTTCATGTGATTCTTTTCTCCCTATTTACCAAGTAAATTTCAATTAAAAACAAGTACCAATAAAACAGTCCTCTTGTGACTGGAAGAATCTTAACCCTAAGTCACATTTACTACTCCCTACCTAGTTAGAAAAGATGTAGAAATTGTCAAATGAGACACTTCTAGAATATGTACTGTTCTACATTCTGGGCCCAAACAAAAAAACAAAACAAAACAAAACAAAAACCACTGGTACTGTCAATCTGTTCAAACCATGTGGGTGAAAGTTGAGTGATTTCCTGGCTCAGAGCAAAGAAAGACCACCTTTCTGTGCTTCATCCTCTCATCATTTTATACCAAGTCTCTGTAGCTCATCCTGTATGTGGCAAAGGGGAAGGGACCAGCCCTCATTCTTCTACACACTAGAGCTCCTGTGGAAATGCAAAAACCATCCACCCTCCACAGGATGACCATCAAGGAGCCATCATCAGTGAAAAGGAATTCCAGACACTCCTTCCACAGTCAAGTAGTTTCTTTGGAGTCTTTTGCTCTGTTCCTATATATTTCTTATTCTTTCTGAATTCTAGAGCCAATCTGTTTTTTTACTCTTTAATTTTGCTCTAGTTTGACCTCTACTCTTACCCTTTGGAGTTCGTCACCATCCTCATGAATTTCAAACTGACCCAGCTACTAAGTTGAGGCAATGGGTCAGATCTTTCCAACAGGATATATTTCTCTGTTGAGCATGTCACTCTGTTCAATAACTGCTGATATTCTTGATCAATAGCTACAGTCAGAAAAGAACTAGAAATCACTGAACTATCCTCTTTGATCACCAGATCATCCTCAGATTCCTTGCCTTCCAGTCTTCAGGTCTGAAAAATAGGGATGGGAGGAATGAGACAAAAAATTTCCTCTCAAAAGGATATAGTGAGGATAACAAGTAAATTTAAATCTTCACATTATGGAATCTTATAATTCAGGGGTTGGCAAACTTATTTCTGTAAAAGGCCAGAGAATAAATATTTTCAGCTTTGTGGGTCATATGTACAATCTCTGTTCCAACTATTCGAATCTGCCATTATACCATGAAAGCAGCCATACAAAATAGATAAATGACTGAATGTCACTGTTTCAATAAAACTTTATTTACAAAAACAAGCCATGGGCCAGATTTGGCCCATGTTCTGAAGTTTGCCAATCCTTGCTAAAGTAAAAGGCACTATTATATTAAATACATTTTGCTTGAGGGGTTAATAACGTGTGTTTAGAAACTTCAAACCCCAGCAGCTGATACTGGCAGTTTCTGTTACCCTTGCATTGCTCATGTTGACTTCAGAGAGACCCTAAGGAAAGAGCAGAGCAGTCTACATTAAGGTAAACCAATCCACAGAGTGTATTTTTTTTTTACAATTTTAATAACATTTGTAAAATAGAGCATCCGATAGAACTACTTTTCGTAATCACATGGTGATAACTGTGATTTAAACTTTATTTACCCCATATTTATTTTGACAAATTCCCATTGATACCCACATTGGGAATGAGGCCATATGTCACTTACCCAGAAACTCTGAAGGAACTATTGTGTCTTTTCATGTAAATCTTACTAAGCTCATGGATCACTGACCTGCTTTAGGTGATGTGTGGCATATCAATTCATCCCCGAATACACACAATAGACCCATCCGCCCTATTTCCTTCTGAGATTTTATTTATAAAGCGACTCATGAGCACACACGCACCAATTTCAAACCAAGGTAGCCTGACCATTTTGATTTTTTTTTCCCTGTCAAGATGCCAAAAACATTTAGAGCACTTTACCAATGTCCCACTTGCCAAATTTCTATTTTAACATCAAAGCTGTTAGAACCCAAAGACAAAGCACAAAGCCCTCTCAGCCAGTCAACTCCTATTGTTCTGTTTTACACTGGTTAAAAAAGTGAATAAATGAATGGCGAAACAGATTGTTTTTGAAACTGATAACACAATTTGTTCTCCTGCTTCATATGTTAGATTTCTGCCTGCAGCAAATATTTACAGAGGAGTTTTAACCCTATCAAAATCAGCCTGGTTATGTAAGGGCTGTGACTGTCTTTCATACCGTACCCTTGACAATGGGGCTTTAAGAAGGAAAAAGTAGTGACCTCAGACACCGTCCTGTGTGTGTGGTCAACGTTTAGTGACAAGGAGCTGTATAGATAGAAAACATAGTCCCAAACTTGTTGTCAATTATTTAGCATTCCCATAAACCATTAGATGGTCAAAAATATCTTTAATTGATTCCATCGCTACTTATGCTCCTTATTATTTATTACTATAACAAACTTCTCCATGGGAACAGCTAATTGTACCTCCCTGGTGGCCACTTCAAGTGGAATAAGCCGTGCACAGTGCAGCCTAAGATACGCTGAAAGGTCTTCAGCTTTGGGGATTTGATTAAAGCTGTATTACACGCACACATCAGCAACCACTGCCAAAACAAAACACTAATTTAAAAAATCCTTCTGCTTCACTGCTTAACACAATTGAAAGGAGCTGTGTGTGTGTGTGTATGTGTGTGTGTGTGTCAGGAGTGGTAGCACGAGGGGGGGTGCCTATGCTATCTCCTTTGCACATTTAATGGAAATAATGTGGCCTTCTGTGACACACTAAGGCACAAGAAAGGGGCAATCCTGCCAGCTGCATTGTGGGTACAGCAAAATCTCTGACTTGCTGATAAGACTGAAATCTATTGTACCAGAAAATGAATTGTACAAGAAGCAGATATCTTGCCCAGCCTCCCCTAAACACACACACACATACACACACACACACACACATATGCAAACACACCTTTAAAAGAAGCATAACTGTTAATCTGCTCTTTAGTAGAAAAGACAGATGTTGTGGAAATAGTAAGCCACACTCTGCTAAGAGTGTTCTGTGGAAAGATATTCCATAGACAGCACACTCTACACAGGGAAAATTTAGACAATTAAGCAACCGTTGTGAGGCATGCAGATGAATAACATATGCTAAATTAAATCAATACCAAACACTGTGTTGGATATAGGTTAATTGTTTATTTTAAACTTCATGGAAAAAAAGAAGTAAGCAACAGTGGAATTTGTCAACGACTTGAAGCAGTCTGCTGGCCTAGATTTACCACAACCCAGAAAACAGAGTGTCCCATGAAATGATATCTACAGGCCTTTTAAAAACATTGTTTCTCCACCTAAGCAGCAATTCCAGGTTCATTTGAAAGAAGGTGGTGGATGAGTGTGGAATTTATAAAAATGTAAGGACTGACACATTGAAATATTTCCGGTAATTATGGCTACCCAGGCTGAGCCTAAGCCCCTAAATGAAACTTGTGTCTTAATTTACCACACTTATCCATGTAGACTTAGAGAACAGGAGCAGAAGGCCTTTGTCATTTCTTGTCTGAATTGGTTGATAAGCTAAGAGTGTCTGCAATATTATGTTACTGAATTAAAAACAACAGTTGCCAAGAGATATCTATACCATTTGACTTCAATGAGGTATCACCTCACACTGGTCAGAATGGCCATCATTAAAAAGTCTACAAATAACAAATGCTGGAGGAGGTGTGGAGAAAAGGGAACCCTCCTACACTGTTGGTGGGAATGTAAATTGGTGCAGCCACTATGGAAAACAGTAGGGAGGTTCTTCAAAAAATTAAAAATAGAGTTGCCATATGATCCAGCAATTCCACTCCTGGACGTATATCCAGACAAAACTATAATTTGAAAAGATACATGCACCCCTATATTCATAGCAGCACTATTTACAATAGATAAGACATGGGAACAACCTAAATGTCCATTGACAAATGAACGGAAAAAGAAGATGTGGTATATATACACAATGGAATATTACTCAACCATGAAATCAATGAAATATGGCCATTTGCAGTAAAATGGATGGACCTAGAGATTATCATACTAAGTGAAGTAAATCAGAAAGAGACAGACAAATATTATATAATATCACTTATATGTGGAATCTAAAATACAACACAAATGAACAGAAACAGAAACAGACTCATAGACATAGAGACCAGACTTGTGGTTGGCAAGGGGGGGGTTGGGGGACAGAAGGGTTGGGAGTATGGGATTAGCAGATGCAAACTATTATATACAGGATGGATAAACAACAAGGTCCTACTGTATAGCACAGGGAACTATATTCAATATCCTTTGATAAACCATAATGAAAAAGAATATGAAAAAGAATACATACAAGTATAACAGAATCACTTTGCTGTATGGCAGAAATTAATACAACTTTGTAAATCAGCTATACTTCAATAAAATTTTTAGAAAGAGAGATATCTTTATGTCATTTGAAAGAGTTATGTATTTTAAGTATTGTTATGTTCTAAAGGGCTTATAGCTGATGTAATGTTTCTTTAATGTAATGTTTCTTTAATGTAATGTTTATGTGTAGAGAATAACCAAATGCAAATTCTCATGTTAAAACAACACAGGGAGCAATGGGGTGATCACCTTGATGTTTGTATATTTGGTCAATAGCCCCAAATGCTAATTTTTGCATTTGGGAAAAACAGGAAAGAGAAGGAAGAATCTCTTATTGAGTGTCTGAAGACTACTACCCAGCCCTGTGGATAATTTTGGAGCTTAATCCTCTTCCCAGGTCTGTGAAAGAGGAATTATTAGTTCCATTTTACAGGTGAGGAAACCGAGGCTCCAAAAGGTTAAGTGACTTGTCCAAGATCACACTCTGGCCAGTGATAGAGTTGGTCCATGAAACCTATGTCTGGCTAACTCCAAACACCAGGATTTTTCCATTACCATAGCAACCTGCTAAAATCAGTCTCTGAAGACACCTGAGGTTGCAGCTCTGAGCCTGTCTTACTATCATCCATACACTGTGATCAGTAGAGCAAGACAGTCTTCTCTAAAGTAATCTAATCTTATCTAAAGTTATCTAAAGTAAGAAGTAATCTTACTTCTCCAAAGTAAGTGAATATGTGTCATATACACCCATCTCATCACTTTATTATCAGGTTAATTTGGCCAAGTTGAAATATTGATATTGGACTCTTTAAGTACTTATATATTAACTTTTATTCCTTTGTATTTTTAGGTTTATATCCCTCCTACTCACAAATTGATTAGAATTGATTTTTACAGTATATATTTCTATTATCTGTTATAATAGTTGGTTCATTAAAATAAACAGGTAATGTAGGAAATCATAAGTAAGAGATACATATCTTAATCATTCCATTTCACCTTAAATATATAAATATACATTCATTCACCAATATTTGGATGCAGGATAAAAATATTTTCTTGGAACACATGGTCACACTCATAATCCAGCACTGTCTGCAATTTCAAGTTTTGTTTTCCTTAAAATGAAGGAAGAGTTTAAAGATATTTTCAAAGCAAGCAGAATGTAGAATCCTAAAGAACTGATTCCCTGCCCCCAGCTTTTCCACTTGCCCCTCTCACACCTAATTCCACATCATTTTTAGCAACTTAACTTACTGAAGCTTTCCAAAGCATACAACTTTGTTCTCATAGAAATGCTTCTATTTCTTTTTTTTTCTTTTTGCACTAATATTTCCAAGTCTATAGGATTTTCCATCAAAAATTGTATTATAATAATAGCTGTAATACAACTGGCATAAACTAGCACGGGGTCAAATACACCTGCCTCCTGGTCAACATGTTGCCCAACTCGTGGGAACATAAACTCATAGGCTCATAAGGTAGGACAACACTCATAAGAAAGGACAACACTCAGCCTTTCTTTCAGACTGAGTGCAGCACATTGGTTAAGGGGTAGTTAGTATCCATTACAAAATAATATAAATAAAATAGGACTATTTGGACTAAAGGTGTTAAGTGTTATTGGGTACCTGAGATGGCCTGCTAATCAGAGTTGAGCCTTGAGCGCCCTAGCAGTAAAGTGCAAAAGAGAAACACACTGTGTTCCTGTTAGTGTTCCCCTCCACTGAGCCATGATGAAAAACACTACCTGCAGGCTCAGTTCCACCCTGGCACTGGGCCAATGAGAACTGAGTTTGAAGATACATTATGTATGTCCTCACCACCAGCAAATGGGGTGGAGAGAGGGTCTTGTGGAGTTATTGTTACATCATTTTTCAGTTTCCTCATTAGTGGCATAAACCATGGTATTCGTCTGTGGTCCCCATGTTAAGTCCCCGCACACCAGGCTATCTGTATGGGTATCATTTATCATATGTCTCCTTTGTTCTTGATGAAATAGGGGATGAGGGTGGAGAACTGGAAGGGCACCAGTTTCTCTTATCTTCACTCTGTGGTGTCCTGGTTAACTTCTATCTTATCCCTTCTCTATCAGGGGTTCTACTGGGATAACATTCAAGTTGGACATGGCACTTGAGAATGGTATAGAACATGCACTTTTGTCTGCAGAGGTAAACTTTTCTTAGAACTCAGGAAGGTATTCATCACATGGATCCCTGAAAAAATAGAATAGTAGACAATATATTCAACCCGGATTTTGGCCCACAAACTCAAAAGTAGTACTGAAATGAATGACACTTCTGTCCTTTAAATAAGACCAAGGATTCCATTAATTATTATAAAGCTCAAAAATAAAATTTTACACATAGGAAATGTAAGGTTGAATGGTTTTAGTCCTTCCCCAGTTTCATTCTCTCATCGTTTAGACATACTACTTCCTTCATTTAAAAGTGAAAATACAAATTTTGCAATTGTAGATGTTTACAGCTAGAAAGGCATTCAAAGGTCATCTCATCCAATCTTGTTCCTGACCAATGAGAAAAAAAAAAAAAAAAAAAAACTACGAGGGTGAGTGAGCCAGGATGAGAACAAGGAAACCTCCCAAGCCCTACAAGTCCCCCTGACAATATACTCTCTCAGTTCCATGTTTTGGGGGCCCTCAAGACTAAATTAATAAATGATTAGAATGGGAAACAGCTTCCTAATGAGTATTAGAATTGTTTGACAAATAGGTCTTCTTTGTGTTAACTCCTAACAGGAGTGCCTGACACATTTTAAGTGTCATGTAAGGATTAGTTATTACTGTTATCTTGCATCCTCTGTAACTATGCCTGTTCAGAGGCTGTGGGATCCCTTAGCAGGGACATAACAGGAGATTTAAACACAGTGAAGTATTTCAAGTCAATTTCTTTCCAAACAATATATTCTGTGATGATGCTATCCCCGAGTACCAGAGATATTTTTGCTGCTGTGCATCTTCCTTTTAGAATGAGGTCTACATATTCTTTCAGAGACCCTGCTCTTCCAGTTCTGTGTGTGTGTAGGTACACACACACACATATATAATTTCTAAATTATAAATATGAGAGATGCTTTTAGATGTTTTCTTCCTTTATAGTCAGTTTCTGCTTTCTCCCCCCAAAACCTGCCACCCAGGATTCCCAGGGATTCCCTGTCTCAGACAATGACAACAGCAATCAACCAATTTTACAAGACAGAAACTTGGAAGATATTCTGGCTTTCTAATTTCACTTTCGTGTCATTTTCAATCCACCAGCATGTCCTATTGATTCTACCCCCAGAGTCTCTCTGCATCTTTCTGCTCCTGTCCATCTCCATTGTGACCCCCCTAACCATCACCCACCATCATCCCTTGCCAGGACTATCACAACCATTCTTCTAACCAAGTAAAAATTTCCCAGTCTTTATGCTTGCCACCCTCCAATCTATTCCATTGCAGCAGCCAACATTACAGTCTTAAAAACCAAATAAGATCAGGTCTCTTTTCTGTTTAGAAAAATTCCTAGCTCTTTCCTGCCTCAAGAACTCTATGCTCTGCTATTTTACTGAAATGACTTTTACACCCTTCATATGGATCATTTCTTCTCATCTTCCATATTTCAGACTAAATGTCACCACAAAGGGGACTTCACTAGCCATCCTCTTTAAAATCCGTCCCCCAATTATAGTATGTTTGTCTCTTTCATAGTGTTTATCATAGTTGGTAATTATTTTGTTTGTTTTTCTTCTGTCTATTCTACTAGAAAATTTAAGGTACATGAGAGAGGGGCTATATTTGTCTCACGCATCACTTTACCCCCATAGCATATAATGAGCTTTCCATAAAAATTTACTAAATGACTGAATAAATAAATGAATGAAGTGGGTCAGTTGTCATAATCACTTGGGGCTACTTTTAAGGGGTTACCAATAAATGGAAATGGAAACTGAGAAACATATCCTGTGTAACACACACTGAAGGTGCTGGCTTCCTTGTGTGAGGAACAGTGACTTACTCATTTCTAGTTCCCTGTACTTAACACAGTGTCTGAAACAGCACACAGGCTTGGGAACCACCTGCTCCATAAATGAATGAAGAAAAGAATGATGGGAACTTAAAGCTAAAAAGAAATGGTGTAAATCTTGCCGTTGGGATGAACAGCCATGTGCAAACACACAGAGGTTGTTTTGAAATTAACACTATTGTTGATGGTGTCATTATGCAGCCAATGATTAAGAGTTCTTTTATTAGAATTCATTGTTTAATACACAGAGAACAGGAGTCAGACTGCTGTTCATCATTTGGTAACCTAGTTATGGCAGTGTCTTCTTTCATGATTTTGAGGGGCTCACTCAACTGCTTGGAATCTCAATCTTTTCTCTCTTTTAAAGTGTGGTCCGATATGCTACCATCTGATTAATACTGAAGCTAATACTACTAATAGCTACTACTACTACTACTATGAGTAGCAGTAGTATGAATGCTACTACCATTATTGTTACTAATAGGAATAGTAGCAAATTAATACTAAACATGGACAATATGTAAATGGTTTTCTGACATTGTTACATTTAAATCTGTTTGCAGTTGTTGTGGAAATAAAACCACAGACTCAGAAGCACAGCTTTTTGTTTACATGGACTGTTAATCAGGAAGAAATGAGGAAGTCTGACCATCAACCAAAAGCAAAGGGTTATTATACCTCAGTTCTTAACATATTAAGCTTTAGGGAATCTCTTTTATTAGGAGTAAAACCCCAAATCTCCAACACACAACTATTCCAGAATTTATTTAGGAAACCACTGAAAAGGGAGGCTCTTGTACTCAAAGTAAACAAACATCCCAAGATTGATGACAAACATTTGAAGAGCACTTCTTGTGTATTTTGAATCATGTAACATCTCCACAAACAAAGTAAAATATGCATCTGGAAGGAAGTTCAGGTATACATTTAAGAAAAAAGGGAGTCACAGTTTTTTTTCAGAAGAACAAAAGTTCTGTACCATATATTCAGAGTCATATTTGCTTTTGAATTTTCAGTCCTTGTAAACCTGAAAACAATCCAGACTCAAAATCATAACCCCTTTCCTTAGAACACTTTTTATAACACAACTTTTGAAAATATATCAAAATTGGATGATTGACAGTGCAACATTTCTAAGGATTACAATTATGACTTGTAGTAGAGAATTATAAAATACACTTTAGTAGTATATGCTCTAGTATAAAGTATGTGAGTGACAATGAGGGTTTTAAGGTGAGAAAAAGGAATTCAGAAGAGTGAGAAGAACATTCTGGGCACAGGAAAATGTATACTTGTATACTTCAGTACATTTCTTTGATGTTTGGCACGTTCCTACATAAGATTGCAGGCTGTCAATTGTCACAAATGTCAATTATTTTATTTATTTATTTATTTATTTATTGGCCACGCCACATGGCATGTGGGATCTTAGTTCCCTGACCAGGGATTGAACCTGTGCCCCCCGTGCATTGGAAGCGTGGAGTCTTAACCACTGGACCTATGAAAGGGAAGTCCCTATTTTATTTTTTAATTCCGAGTGTACTTTAGTGTCTCACACATAGTGGACACTCAAAAAATATTGGTTTAAGGAATAAATTATAACAAAACAAGCCTACAATAATATGTGTTAGGCATAGTATACAAACAGCTATCAGAGAGGAGAAGATGACAGACACAGAAGCTTCATTTGCTGCCCAGTTGTTTTGAGTTTGTATCTCATGAAGTTCCATGTTTTATTCCTTTAAAAATAAATGTTAACTCAAAGCATGATTTGCTCAGGACCATCATTTCAGTCCTGCCTGGGCTGTGGATTTCTCTACAAAAGGTCAGAAAGGGGAGAGTTTTATCAGGATAAAGCCAGCCTCTTGCCTGACAACAAAAGTTCATGTCTTGCTATTCACAATGTGGTCCATGCAACACCGACATGGGCATCACTGGAGAGCTTGTAAGAGTTGCAGAATCTCAAGCCCCACCCCAGACCCACAGAATGGGACTCTGCATCGGAACAAGACCCCCAGGGGTTCATGTATGTGTTAAGTGCCCGCGTGCTTTAAGAAATCTAGTGACGTGTCAGGTGTGACACGGGGCATCATGGTAAAGTCACAGAAGGCTGTGGTTTCCGGAAGACAAGATGAGGAACTGGTTTGAGTGGGAGGGACAGAGCGGCAGAGCAATGTCACTCGGTTTTAGAAAAGAGGAACTGCATTGCCCACACGTCGTGCCAGTCTGATCAGTAACAATCAGATGTAGTTCACTTCCAATATCAGGAGTTCACACATGTAGAGAGAAACTGCAAGAAAGGAAAAAACAAAACATTTAGGCTGGATTTGTGTAAAAAGAAACTACTTAGTATTTAAAGATGTTTGAATTTCTACAAGCCCAGAGAGGCAGTAACAGTTCCACGGTTTCCCTGTCATCCTCCTGTAGCTACATCAGCTCCCTGGGCTGGATTCTATAGACTGGCCAATTCACCATATCTTTCTTTCTTGCTCTTTGCACATTTAATACCTTGAAAAACAATCCTCTTAATATCGTCTAAAACCCATTTTGGATATCCACATGGTGTAAAATGTGTGTAAAAAGCCTCTTAACACAATTGTTTTCAAATGACACTGTCAACGTATTTTTCCTCATTTTTGTAATCATTATTACTCACTGTTGCTTATAATAACCCCATGTGAGCCGAGAACTGAAATCTGTTTTCTTACGGGTTTTTAAAAACCTTAGCCTTCATTGTATGTCACTGTGACTTTTTTTTTTTTTTTTGTAATGATTATGTCAGGTTCTCCTTGAGAAATATCACAAGCACTCATTTTTTTCTTAAAGAAAACAGCCTGGAATCATTTACATGAACTTTGCCAAAATACACGTACAATGGGGGCCTGGATGTTGGGTACAGGTGTAGAGGCCAGCAGTGAACACTACTTAGGATAACGCACCTTTAATTGTCAGATCTCCAATGGTTTCGCAAATATTAATATATCACATTACTTCCCTGGGAAACAAGTCAATATGATTAAACACTTTTTACAGATGAGAAAACTGAAAGCATAAATTGGCCAAGAGATTGCCCCAAAGCTGCAACAAAGGTCGCGATAGAGCAGTGGCCAGAACTCTGTCCTGACCCTGGGAGCACACACCACTTGCCATCAGTTACTTGACCCTCACTTTCGATTTAAAAAGCTTAAGGTCCATTAACTCACCATAGAGTGTTTGTTACAAAGCAGATTATTTTCCCCTGAGCCTCCTACAGCCCCAAATTCTGTATCTCTTCTGCTTACCTGGATCCATACCCCTATCACCTGTTGCCCCCGGCTCTCAATAGTGACCCCCGGAGATAAGATGAGATAAATATTACGGCTGTGTGTGTGTGTGTGTGTGTGTGTTCATTCCATACCTGAAAGGATAGTTGACATTTCCAATTTTTTTTTCATTTACTGCCCAGTTGAGAAAGTTAAGAAAGTTAAGAAAGGGCACTATTAGTGGTATTGTTATCACTGGACTCAAATCACAACACAGAGACCAAAATGATCTAATTTTTGTTAAAGGGAGGGGACAAGCACTAAACAAATTTTGAAAGTTTTAATGCTTAAAATCAGACTACCAGAGCTCCAGTTGAGAGGCTGGGGTTTGGTTTTGCATTCTCACTCCCCATCCTTTATGACACCTCTCCCAGGAGGGACCCTCTCCCTTCCCACATTCTCAAGAAGGTGGGTGAAAGTAACAGCGGCTCTGTTTCGTTCCCAGCAATGTGCCATGCCTCTGGGGAACTAACAGGGTCACACATTGGGGTCAGGCTGGAAGAGGGGCACACGGAAGGGTAAAGGAAAGTTTGCATCTGCAAAGATAGGGAGTGAGGACTAGGGTACTTGAGGGGCAGCTTACCCCAAAAGCAAACTGTGAAGATGCTCATCGTTCTTTGTTTCCACCCAACTTAACCCGAACTCACCCTTTTTTAAACAGACTGCTTTTTGCCCCTTCACAAACTCGTCTTTCCCTTGCCTGCCTTTTAACCTGGTCATCACTAACATTTCTAAGAATGTTTTGAATCTAGCCTGATTTTTCACCTTTTAGTGAATAAGCATGTTCACATTCAAGAATATCTTTCTTCTCAAGTCAATGGAAGACAATCCCCCAAATTGCCTACCTGGTTGATGCCTCCCATTCACTTTGCCAAGGTCTTCCCATGATGCTGCATGACTGTGACCATGCTGGACTGGTTACCATGCTGGACTTTGGCACAGCAGCCATGGCCATGCAACCACTGAACATAAGATTCAGTGCAAACCTTATTGTCTGGGCTGCATTGTTAATAATAATAGCTATCATTACTACTGACTATAACAGTAACTCTCTGAACAAAGCAAGAATCTCACTAATGATGATTATGAGAAGACTAAGAATTCTTAAACTAAAATAACAACATAATTTCAGGTTTTATTCCTAACAGGCTGGAAATTAAATATGGGCCTCAAAGTCAAGGGAATTGGGGTGTAGTCTACATAATGGTCTCAAAACAATTATTTCTCCCTTATGCTGGAAATCCAGTTGAGAACCTTTCTTAATTTATTAGAAGCAGTTTTCAGAAGATTTAAGATACTGAAATGTTAAAAAAAATTCCTACAATTTCTTTTATGGCATGGAAAATAGTAGGTATGTTAAAATCATTGAAGAATGATTCAGGTTTAGCAAAAGGCACACTTTTAAAATTCATGTTTTTTCTCATATGTTTAAAAAGTGACCTGTTCTCTCTTCCTTTAAAATAACTAAATAAATAACTGTGTAAATAGAGAACTACATACATTTAATAGAGTAAATAATGTTAATTGAAGTTTGAAAATAATTCTAGCTACTTTTCCACTACCCAACATATGACACTATTCAAAACACAAACTGGATAATGCCAGATAACAATCTTAAAAAGGTCAAAATAGATATATTTTTAAAATGTTAAATTAAAACCCTTTTAAGGGTATATTAAATTCCTAAATTTTACCTATGCTTCCTCTTTGTCTCCCTTCTCCTCTTCTGGCAGAGATGTTAAAACAGACTAAATGGAAAATTAAAATAAAATCAGGGAGTAAGGAGAAGGGACCAGATAAAGGATGAAATGAAGAAATTAGTTGTGTACACAAACACAAACACACACACACAAATGGTTTTGCAGTATAATTTTTTCTTCTTCAAAAAAATCCTATTCTTCAAAATGTCTCCTTCTGCTACCTTAATCCTTTTTCTCTCCATCTCCATTTGTGATATGCATATTCGACCTTCTTGCCTGTAAATATTTAACATTCACTCCTAAACAGACAAGAAACAAGTTAAAATGTAGATTTCAGAATCCCACTTGCCAAGAGGTTCTGATTTAGTAGGCCTGGGATTGGGCAAAGACACATTTTTTAAAGCACATCTGGGGGCCTATGAGGTGGGTGGACCAGGAACTCCAGCTGGGAGAAACATCCTGACCTAAACCCAAAACAAAGCCACTTAGAGTCTTCAGCAGGCCAATGATTGATGGAGATCAACTTCAGTGGACGGTAGAGAGTGAACTAGCTAACAACTCAAAAATGTCACATGTGGATCTTTCTGATGAAACGTTTAATTAAAACTGTGATGTAACTACTGACATTCTCTTAGTAGAAGGCATACAGAGGCTATAGCACCAGGGCTAAAGCATTAGAGAGAAATGAACATGTAAATAGGGTGGGTGGGTTTAAGAGTATCCATTTTTAAAAAATTATCTTTCAAAGTCTGTGACTGAAAAATCCTCAACTGATTTTCAGCAATGATTTTCCATCAAGTTTTCTGAGATAGAATCATTTCATCAAGTAGCCAAGAAAGATATCTGGAAAGAACTATTTAATGCCAAGGAACAGTTTTCATCAGACGATTTAAGGCCTTCCTCTTAGAAACAGGAAACAGCTTTCTCTTGCAAAGATGAGTGTGGTACAAAGGGTTCATGTTTGGCCTTAATTCAAAACTCATATTAAATTTGGCAAAATGTGGTCCCTGTGGAAGGGAAGGAAATTAATATTACAGTAGATAGCATTGACTGTCTTTCTGAAATTGACTGATGCACACTAATGAGGCATTTCCCGAGAAATTTTGATGATAATCTGTGGTGGATGGATTGGTAGTATTTACGTACTTCTGAGGGGCCACAAACTTACCTTTGTGTGAATGGGTTACTTCCTATTAAATAAATGACTCTTCTTTTACATGTGTCATAATACTTAGACTTTGCTTTTTTTCCCTCTGCCCTCCCAAAGAAGTTGCTGTCCCTCCCGTCATCTGTTGTTGTTGTGGTGAAGTTATTTTTCTTGATGAGTTCCACCTACTCATTCTTAACCTGAAGGTCTTTTCCACTGTCAGTCTGCTGTGAATGCGCAAAGGGAAGGTTCCTATCACAAGATCAGCAACTCAAATGACAGCGTGATCAGAAGTGACATCACCATGTGGTTTCATTAATGATATTAGAGAACAGACTACTTTCAGTCATTCTTTTCATGTCCCAAAACGATGCTTCTTTTTCCCTTCCTTCCCTGTCTCCCATCCCTCCCTGAATGGCACCATGGATTCATTTCAGGATCTCTTTTCTTCTCTGGTCCCTGGCCGTTATGTGTGTGAACATCTCCTCATTTTGCCTGTGGAGAACAGAGCAGAAACAAAACAAAACAGAGTACGTTACCACTACTGACCTGATAACTTTCTTTTCCCAGAATAAGATCTGAAGAGAACTCAAGAAAACCACAGATACTAGAACTGATAAAGCCTACTTCCTGTGAATTTGTGAGGCTTTTTCATCAAGTCCTACCCCCTTTGCTATTCTTATTCTTTATTCTCGTAGTCACAGTGTTTCTGAAAATGCTTGTGGACCCTGCTGGCCACAAAACCATGATTATTAGATGTGATACTCTTGGCCCAGTTCTCGTCCTAGAGCAATGAAGACCTATGTCCTGGATCACCTTTCACCCCACTTCTATTTGGTCTCACGGTGGTAGTAGAATTCGTTGGTTTGAAACAGATGTGATCAGGAGGGAAATTCATTTTTGTTTGAACAAGGCAAGCTCTGCTTTACTTTTTGAGTGATGAAACTATGTGCACGTGTGTGTTTTGGTGGATGGGGGACAGTGGGGTGAAAACTGATGTGTCAGAGAAATAAGGGTTCTGTTCTCTCATATTACAGTAGAGGGGTTTGGAATGCTGAGAAAGGAATCTCAGTGCTGGCTGTCTTCTGCTTTCTGGGTTTGTTTACGTATCCCGTGGTAGATCAAATGGAGCCAGAAATAACGTCATCAAATCCTCTAACCATAGGCAAGTCATTTAGCCTCTCTTAGCTTCAATTTCCTTAAACCTAAAACAGTGTTTCTCAACCTTATCCCTATTGACTTTTGGGGACAGATAATCCCTTGTCATAAGGGACTGTCCTGTACTCTGAGGATGTTTAGCAGCAACCCTGGCCTCTGTGCACTAAATGCTAGTAGCACTCCCCACCAGGGGTGACGGCCTCCAGACATTGCCATATGTCCCCTAGGGAAGGACAATAAAGCAAAATCACCCTCAATTGAGAACCACTGGTTTAAAGTAAAGCGGTTACAACTTATGATAGCTTTTTGTTCTAAGGTTCTGCAAGTATAACATTTCATGATTCTAGATCCATAGCTAATGTGCTGATACAAAAGACCCTCCTTTTCAACTCTTAATTTATACCAGTAAGGATAGGGAGAAAAGATGGAATGAATTAAAAGAGTTAATGGTGAAAGAGGTTTATAGTATTAACCTAATTAAAATTTAGCCCCCAATATTTGTTGAGAGCCTATCTTATGGAATAGAAGTAGGAGGCAGCATTTGTTGAATACTTACTATGTTAATGCTTTCAGTAAGATATCACACTTAACAGGTGAAGGTCAAAAAAAGCATAATAATTAGTTCCAACTTCCAGAGAAGAGAAACTAAGGTTTAAGGACAGTGAACAGCTTGCCCAAGACCTCACTGCTAGTTAATGGGGGAACAAAAACTCAAAGCCAGATCTATCTGCCCTAAGATCTTTGCTTTTGGCCATTACTTTGTATTGCTTCTTGGGATAGTATGCCAAGCATTGTTTATGCTTTTTTAAAAAAATCAGAGTCTACACACCCAAACACATCTTTGAATCTTGGTCTCTCTTTTTTTTTTTAAGTCTTTATTGAATTTTGTTACAATATTGCTTCTGTTTTATGTTTTGGTTTTTTGGCCTAGGCATGTGGGATCTCAGCTCCCAGATCAGGGATCAAACCCACACTCCCTGCATTGGAAGGCAAAGTCTTAACCACTGGACTGCCAGAGAAGTCCCTATTTATGCTTTTGACATTAACAGAATTCTTCCTTGTCTCAGGATATCTATGAGGTAGGTACAATTATTATCCTCATTTTTTTATATATAGGGAAATTAGAATAGAAAGAGTTTATGTAACTTGTCCAAGGTCACACAACTAGTAGGTGGCAAAGCTAAGATTTCCATTCAATCCATGGTCTCAGCCCCTACTCTCTTCTGTCTTTCAGCATAAAACCTGCAGTACCAGACCTTGGGACCTCATGAGTCCATGCAGTTGAGTATTCTTTGGGCACTGTTTAGTATTTGGTGAGACTTTTTAAGTGATGAAAGATGTCATTAGTCTTTTTTCTTTAAAGGAGTTGGTGTTGTGGAATAAGAATAACACTGAAATTATCATTGTTATAATAAAAGAGATTCTCTATGCATCTCTGCATAGAAAGAGAGGGTTGACCTGCATTTCTCCCTCTCAATCAATAAGGTATGATTCCTGCAAAGCTCAGACACTAGTAGAAAGTGAAGTCTACCATAATAGGACATATATAGAGGGATAGAGGAATCACAGAGAAAAGGGCAAATTTTTCTAACTTGGGAAAAGCCTAGCCAGGACAAGTTTCTAAAAGAACAACGCTCGAGTGATTGTAGAGAATCATCAGACATCCCAGTTGGAGAGATAAGCATGAGGTGTGAAAAGAGGTAGCAGTTTCAGAGAAAGAGAAAGAGACATTATCAATTATGGCTGGAGACAGGGGACTGCAGATGATGAGAGAAAGATAGAAAATATAGATTATGGTAACAGAGACCCTTGGAATGAAATCATTCTAAGATGTCTGGGCTTTTTTATAGGTAACATGGATTCATCAAAGAGTTTTTAGCAAAGGAGTGTCAGAATCAGACTTGTGCTTTAGAAAGACTGCTCTTCATCTGTGTAACAGATGAATGGAGTTGACATGTATCCAAGCATCACCCTGCCATTAGGCAGCCAGAGTTTTCTTTCTGGAGTGTATAGTTTATCAGACAAACGTGATGACCTGATACAGAGTGAAGTACTAATTTGGCCCCAATTTTTCTGCCACTGCTCTACCTTGGGGCTAACTAAACTGCCCTACAGGAGTCTCCTGGTATAAATTTCCTTGAGGAATAGGGTTCAGGGAATGCAGTTACAGCTTCACCTTATTTTCCCATAAAAGTGGTCTCCTGGGTTTAACTGGTTTAAAAGGGGTCCTGGTGTTGGTGAAAGTAAAAGCAGGCAGTGCCAACAGCATTCATATTTTATGCCTACAAGGCAGGTTTGTAGCCAGCTTCTTAAAACATTAACAAACATACATTTTAAAAAATATATCTTTCTATGTGGTAAAAGTACAAAAAAGTGGAGGTGATGATGGAACTTGCTGTGGAATCACAGTCATACTCAGAACCTGGGCTTGAACTCCTCTTTTCCTCTTGTGCTGCCCACTGGAACAGAGAATAAATAATCTGTCCTGGGTGGAGGTGGAGGCGGACCTCTATTAGAAAGTGCTTAAGGCTTTATGGAAACATAGTTAGTTACATAGCTGTTCTGGAACAGTTTTCCTACTTAGATGGTTACAAGAGATGAAAGGAAAAATCCAGATGATCCACACAAATAAATGAAGCCAGTCTTTTTTTACTGTTTTTGAATTTTATTTTATCTATTTTTTTTATACAGCAGGTTCTTATCAGTTATCTATTTTATACATATTAGCATATATATGTCAATCCCAATCTCCCAATTCATCCCACCACCACCACCCCCACTTTCCCCCCTTGGTGTCCATATGTTTGTTCTCTACATCTGTGTCTCTATTTCTGCCCTGCAAACCGGTTCATCTGTGCCATTTTTCTAGATTCCACATATATGCATTAATATACGATATTTGTTTTTCTCTTTCTGACTTACTTCACTTTGTATGACAGTCTCTAGATCCACCCACGTCTCTACAAATGAAAAGCCATCACAGGGGAAGCAACACCAAAAATTCTTCATCTGGGTTACCTACCCACCTTGCAATGACCACCAGGCAAGAAGGAGAGGTCACAGGGATGCACCTTTAGTTTCTACACTAACCACGATTGTGTGAGCAGTCAATGAAAAGTTATATGGTACCCAAGAATTTCCAGTGTATGCAGACTTAATACAACCTCTTTCATTATAACTCAAGCAGATCTGCTCACTGTCAGCTGCCAGAACTCTCTCAAATTCTTCCCCAAACAGTAATTCATGGTAGAGCTAGTATGCTGCTCCACGCTTAACTATGGCTTACTTCATTTATATGAGGCATTATTTTCCTGTATAACATCATTCATAGAAAGAGGAGCCCTGTAATTATGTAGCTGGAAATGGATCATGGCAGTTCAGTGGTTCCTGGATGCTCTACTCCATTTGATTGGACCCTAACTTGTCTCTTCCTTGTCTTACTCTTGGGGTCCAAGGAATATAAGTGATATGCAGCTTCCTTCCCACATCTGCATCTTGTCTCTTCCTCCTGAGGTCCTCCAGAATTCTCTTGAACTCTCTGACTACACACACTCAGTGTCTGCTAAATAAACGAATATATTCTAATCCACCAACTCCAATGCACCACACCAGGAAAGAGAAAGTTAGAAAGGACAAGGCACAACCTCCTCCCAGCAGTCATTTCATGGAAGTCAGTGGGTAGAATTTCTTGTTCTGCCTGGACCATCATTTCACTGACGTCATTCTCCCCACATTTGTCAGGGCCCTTAGCCAAGAAAATTATCTTTCCCACTCATCCCTGTTCTTTTTCTGGGAAAACAGGTGAAAAGTTTTATTTCCTGCTAGGATTTCACCTCTTCATGGCTGGAAATGTAATTCCATTCTGTGTTTTGGGATGTTTATATCAATAGGACGTTTGGATAAACTACAGTTATCATTTCTAGTGACACCACCCAAGAGGTAGTGAAACCTATCGATATTTAAACTGCATTAGATATTAAAGCTCTGTCAGCCTCCAGATGAGTGATTTTTGAACAAAGCACTCATGTCAGCCTTCTGGATCTAGCTTTTATCACTTGAGAAATGAAGGGGTTAGTCTAGAAAATGAGCTTTAGAATAAAGAGTCATGATTTCAGCCATCCATAATCCTCTACTGGCTTTAACACTTGGGGGTCATTAGGTTTCTTTGAGAATCTAAAAAAAAATGGGAAAAGTCATAATGCATCAGAAATTTTGGAAAAAATTCAGGGGATTCACAGAAATTTTCTGCTCCCCTCACTCCAATCCCTCTCCCTACTACAGAAACTCCTTCCCTGTAGCTCTGTAAGAAGGGACGGTTCTTCAACGTGCCTGGGATAGGCATACAGTAGGTACTCAAAAATGCTCCTTGAGTGAATGAATGACTGAAGTCTATCACATGGTCTTCACAATTTCTTCTCTGTCTTCACCAATGCAGTCTTATGTCACCAGCACCTTCCCTCAAAATAAATCCTTTATCAAAAATCCACTTGCATTTATTGTTAGTTATCTTCAAACTGAATGGTATTAAAAATTCAAAGGACTGTTTCCTACCATAGAAGCTAGGTTAAGATTGTACAGAAGTGAGAATAATCCAGAAACCTATTAATCACTCCACTGATCACCAAGTTTTCTTCAGTGGCTGGGGTTGACATGCATTCATTCCTGAAGTTCTGTATTTATTCAGAGAGGATGGTCTCTCAGAGAGAGGAGGGCATGTCTTACTCAAGGATATCTAAGCAGATCCCCTCTAGAACACCAAAAGAAATCTCTACTCAAGTTTGATATTTCCAGAAGACTCTAATGATATTTAACTCATTCAAATAAATTAGTCCTTTCCAGGAGGCAATGCTATCTTCTTATTTATTTTCCTATTTTCTTATTATTTTTACTACCTTGAACAGCATGTAATCTAAATTGATTCCAGTATCATTTGAAGAAAAATAGTGTAACACTCCTAAAATATTCAGCACAAGTGATAAGGAATCTGGGATTTTGCTCATGGATCAAAAATCAGCTGTCACTGTAGCATTAAATTGTAGTTATGATCCTGTTTATTACCAGGTAGTTTGGGTGGGAGGTATTTCAATTTTTTTAGCTGTGTCAGCAATACCAGCCAAATGCCACCTTGATATCTTATTACCAGAGCCTGGCTTTTGACTCATCTCAGAAAAATCTGGCATAATTTGTGTATTATATGACTGCCCTCCAAACTCTGGCTGCCTGTTGTGGTGTGGTAAACTAATCCAAAATATCTGCTCTGCACTTTGTGTTCAAAATCCCTAAAAGAGATTATAAGATAATGGAAAATAGAAGTTCTTCCTTTTGTGCTTTAGTTATTCAAACCTAGGTCCTTAAACAAACATTCAGAAACAAATTTGTCTTCTCTAATTGATTCCAAACATATGTTGAAGTAAATAAGTGTCATAGCCCTTCTCCAGTACCCATACAACTGGAAGCAGTCTAGTCAATGTGTCTTCCAGATCCACTAAATTCTCATTTTTCAGAAGTTATTGGTAGTGGTTGACTAGTGCATTGGTGTCCCCAGGGGGCAAGCCTCATAGTCTTCATGCCCTGGTATGTTCATGCTCCTTACACAATGACCTTATGGTTTGTCATGTGAGGTGCCTTGACCAATGGGACCTTAGAAAGTTTGATGTAAGCAGAGGTTTGATAAGGGCTTAAATGTTAAGTCTTGTCTTCTTGGAATATCCCATCTTGGAAGCCCATGGCCTTGGAAGCAGCTCAGTCTCACTACTGATTGATGTGAGGCCATGTAGAGAGATGTCCTGGAAGAAGAGAGCCTGTCTTGCAAGTCCCATCCCCCAGCAAATCTCCCAGCTGGATGCAGCCTAATAAGTGACCTCAGCTATGTCACATGGAATAGAAAACTTCTCAGTTGAGCCCAGCCAACCCACAGAATCATGAATAATAATAAATCATTGTTGTTTCCAACCTTAAGGTAAAGATATAAATAACTGAAACATTAGTTATATACTTTTAACCCTCCCCATTTTAGTTAATACAAAATACAAGTACCTCATGCATATATATGTATATGTGTGTGTGTGTGTATATATATATATATATATATATATATATATATATATATATATATATATATAGCAACATACAGGTATGTAAACATTGTAAAATGAATGGTAGCTTCTGTGATTTATTAACATAAAGTTCAAACTTTAATGTCCATAGTAAGGAAGAAAAATTGTCAAGAGTAATTTGTGCTTGAAATAAATAAGAACTCTAAGACTTGTAAAATTCTAAAGTATTAAGAGATAAATGTTTATTAATGGACTCTGCTCAAGCTTAAAGGCATTAAGGATACGAATTCATCTTAAAACTGAAGTGTAAACTTAAGCATATTTTATTACTTTGAAAACTTGTATTTCTGGTTGAAAGATTGTAAGCCTAAACTTTTTCTTTGTTCTCCACCAAACCATGAGTTTAATTTGGTATTTTCTTCTACTTTTGTTCAGACTCTAGTATAAACTAACCAACTGGTAAATTTTATCTAGTATTGCTTCAAATATAATTACCACTTATTCAGTGATTATTAAGGGTCAGGTATTCTGCTCACATCTTTCCATAGATTACCTGATCATCACAATTTACAAGGTGGTTAGAATATTCTTTTTCTGTTTTGAGGTGAACACTAAAGATCAGAAGCAAATTTTCTGAAGTCACAAAGTGTACGTGTGGCAGAGCCACTTCCAAGTGGTTGACTTTGAAGCCTCTGTTCCTGTAATTCCCTAAGCCAGGGGCCAGAAAGCTTTTTCTGTAAAGGGCTAGAGATTAGTAAATATTTTTAGCTTTGCAGGCCTTGCAGTATCTGTGGCAACCACTCACGGCTGAAAATAGTGAAAGGCAATGAGTAAATGAATGGAGTGTGATCCATTGAAACTTTGTTTATAAAAACAGGTAGTGGGCTGCATTTAGCTTGCAGCTATGGTTTGACAACTGCACCCTTTTCCCCCCCTGAAATGATGATCAAACTTGAACTCAAATCAGAACCTGGATGGCTTGTTAAAACAGATGGTTGGGACTGTCTTGCATTTTGGGGTTGGATAGATCTAGGGTGAGCCCAAGGATTCGTACTTCTGACAACTTCCCAGATGATACTGATGCTGTGGGAACAAGGGCACACACATTGAGAACCACTGCTCTGAGCACAGGACTTCAGGTGCTGACTGTGAGTTAGATCTCCATTCTGAAAACCTCAATCTAGCTTGCTCCATTTTTAGTGAACTCAAGCATCCCGGGATGGTAATTTTAATCGAATTCTTGTCTTTATTTCCTCCTCCTCTTTGTTTTACTCTGGGTCCATGAGGAAGTTGCACAGATCAAGAACTGGAGGGGAGGAGATCAGGAGAGTTATGGTGAGTGTTGGACACAGATGGACACAGTCTCCACTGCCCACACAATCCCTTTATGCCTGTCCCTTCTCCATCTTTTTAAGATAAAACACTTGTGACAAGTTTTCGTCTTGTCTTAGACAAGACTCACACATATGTATACCTAAGCACCTATTTGTGTATGATATTGAATGTGAAATTTATGGACTTAGATTAACATAACCTTCCAGAGCCAACTTAGCTTTCTACAGAGGCAACCAAATACAATAAGTCTCAGTGTTGGCATGAACCAAAAGACAGGAGACAGTGATTACCAACCTGAGTGCATACACCAAGGAAAAATAACATTTACTACACACTCTCTCAGAGCCAGTTACTGGCCTGCTGGGGAATCAGTATTCGTCATTTCTTTACTCTTCACAATAACCCTATATTTTGGAAGGGTACATCACAGGGTACTTAAAAGCAAGGATTCCTGAGCCATAACACCCATGAATGAATTTCAGGTCGTTACTTACTACATCTACATGACCTTGGGCATGATTTTGCCTTCTCTCTTCATCCATAGAACATATTGATCACACCTCCTTAAAGAGTTATGTGAGGACTCAGTGAGTTAATACGTGGATAGAGACTGGTAACCTGGTAGATACTTATTAAAATAGTGCCTATTATTAAATATATTTTACAGTTGAGGAGACCGAGTGTGAGAAAGAGGAAGCAATTCATTCAAAGCTATTTTCTAGATGTAAGAATCATCGAAGCAAGATTTGAACCTGGCCGTGGCTAATTCCAAAGCCTTAGTGCCTAAGGGAGTAGAGACACAAGCCAAAGGAAAGGAGCATCCAATCCCTTTGAACAGGACAACAGGCTTAGGGACACACACCAACAGATAATCCCGATATCCAGAAGCACAGAGAACTGTATAGGAATGCAGGCTCACAGAAGAAAGTGCTTTTGTGAGCATGGGCAAGAGAGAAGAGCTAGGGTAAAGCCACATCTGTGTGAGGTGAGGAGAGGGTAAGAGCAGAGCAAAGCAGTAGCGTGACTGCCTTGGATATAAACTGTGTCCTTGGATATAAGAGATTATTTCTGTGACAGAACTCAGGCCACACACTTAGGATGACTCCCTCTCAACACCACACACACACACACTCACACACACACACTCACACCCACACCCACTCTTACACACACTCATGTGCACACACACTCAACCACTCTCACACACACACACACACACACACGTCACAAAATGTAAAAGAAAAAAATCCCTATATTAAAAAAAAATTTTAAGGGATTTATTCAAAAATTGAATAGAAAAATTATTAGAAAAATTTGCTATTTATCAATAATAATAAATGGGGAAAAAATCACTATTCCTTCATCACTGCTCCTCCCAGACTCCAGTTATTCAGCTAAATAGGACAGAGGGGAAAGAGTGCCTGAGGTAGCTGGGAAAATATTAAGGAAAAAATTTTTGTGGAAATAATTTCTACAAGCCCTTCTGTTTTCCAACAAGGGGCATATCTGTCCCTGGAGCCTTGCAGCTGTGCCTCGTACAGAGCGAAATATTAGGTTTACAGCTCCCAGAAAATAGCTTCACACAGCTCTGATTGCAGGGGGCCCTGTGAGGTCTTGCTGCAGGTTTGGTTTGGTTTCATGGTGATGTTATAGTTCCTGTTCAAGTTTTTATTGGTTTTATATAGATACATAAGTATGAGGGGTCCAGGGGGAGGGAGACACACAAGATGACCAAATGGAATTGTTAAGCTAATAAGAGGAACTTAAGGAAAATAAGATGTTGCTCAAATTGTGGGAGGTTGGTGCCTGAGGATGGACACCAAGGTCCAGATTGAATCAAAGACCTGGTGCCAGAATTCGGGAAGAGAGAACCCACTGCCTCTCCCAACTTGTCCTACCCTCCCATTCTTCTGTGTATGAGGACTATCTTACCAAAGCTTTTTCACCACTGTAGATGTCAGGAACAGAGAAAAAAAATACACATATAGACCAAGGTCATTCTAAATCTGTTTCAGCTGGTGATTAAGAGCAAGGACTCAGGAGCCAGGCTGCATGGGTGTGAGTCCAGGGCTCTCCACATTCCAGCCATAGGATGTGGGACACTGGTGTCCTCATCCCTCACTTGTGACATGGAAACAATGGTAGAACTTGACCCATATGACTGTGTGTGTGTATAAAGTCTCATTTAATGATGCATGAGAAGCAAAGGAAAAATTATAATACATGAGGTTTTTTTTAGTATACACATACATATATGTAATATATGTATACATATTTAGAAAAGTGCCAGATGTACAGTAAGTGAGATAAATATAATAAAATAGTTAGGACAGTACCTGCCATATAGTCTCAGTAAGTGTCATCTCTCAGTATTATATTTATTATGATTATTATTTTTAGTGTTGTTTTAATGAAATATTGATTTCCCCACCTGATTTGCTGCACATCAGTTTCCTTAGGTGCTGTCATATGTGCTCCTTGCCTATTGTCCTTGGGTCATGGTTGAACCAAGCAGATAATCCACAGAGAATGAAGGCCAGTGGGTGTACATTTATTCAAGGTGAACTACTCAATGCTTTTGAGAGTGAGGAAGTGTTGTCTAGGGTCATGCTTCTCATGCATTCACGTGCATGAGAACGACCTGGGGATCTTGGGACAATGCAGCTTCTGACTTAGTAGGTCTTAGGGGACAAGTCTTTGCATGTTGCTGGTCTAGAGACCATACTTTGAGTCACAAAGGAATCTAGGGATGAACACTCATCTGAGAGGCGGACAACCCATTCACATGCTACCTCTACTGCTGACGTCAACCAGTGTTTTGTAAAATTCACTCATTTCCTTCCCCCGGTCAGCTCACCAAATGATCACTGGAGTCTTGTGAGAACCACAGGAAATGTATCAGGGAACGTAAAGGTGACCAGGGCACAACACTCCTGCTTTCAAAGGATCTACCACCTGATGGTGCAGAACGGCATGCATACACACAAATGTATGTATTTGTGTCTGAGACCGCAAGGAGGAACTACAAGTGTCCTGAGGAAGGTGGGTGGGTCATCCCCTCAACCTGGAGAAATCAGGCCAGGTGACACACTTCACATCACTTTGCCTCAATTTGTCCCTCTGCAAAACGGAACTAATGTTCTTGTCCTCTGGCTCTTAAGACTGTATTAAGGGCATAATGAGTGCATTAAGATAAAAGTGCTTTTGCAATCAGTATCCTATGTAATGGTTATTAATATTAGCAATAAAATCAATATTCGGGTTATGAATTGATAACTCATTTGGGGTGATTCTACTTCTTATTCTACATAATTCTGAGCATCAGACTGTCACTTAGTCACAGAAATAAAATGGCTCTCTTGGCTGACTTCACAACCATACAGCAAATGCTCTTTTTGGCACGGGGGTGAGAGGACTGCCTGTGGCTCTGCTTTCAGCTGATAAGCAACATGGGAGGGTTGCACTGTGTTTCAGTGCATGATCCTGGGTTATTAGTTAGAAGGGGTGAAGGGTTAGGACAGTAGAATCTTCTATAGAGTTGTGGCCAACTATTCAGAGACTAGCAAGCATCTGAAACAGAATTTTTGTTCTTATTCCATTCTTCTCATGATGGCAACAGAGAGGAACCCCAGCCATCAGTTTGTCCACTTACAGATACCAGTTACCATTTTTTCAGAAAGATTCCTTTTCTGTTCTAAACTTAATGATCCAGAGCCCCCTGTGGGTTTGGCTGTGGCTCATAGCTCAGCTTCTGTCTCTACACAGTCTTAATTTCCTCCCTTGTGTTCCACACGGCGGGCAACCCTAATAAGCAACCATTTGTTAATTTCCATCTTGGAACAATCTGGGACCTTACTCACCATGCCACCCTTCTACTGTGGTCCCTCTCAACAAAATTGGCTTCTCTAAATTCCCTGAACAGGCCACATTCTCTCACCTCTGTGTTCTTCTGTGAACATTCTTCATACATAACATGAATCAATTCCTAGCACATGGCAAATATGCAGTAAGTTGTCATGGTTCTCAAATGAATATGTGTCCTTGTGTCCACAAAATGCCTCCCTACCCTTCTTCTTCCAACCTTCCTTTCCTGAGTAACTCATCTTTTCAGATAACTCAGCCTAAAGGTCATCTCCTCTGCAAAGCATTTTGATTCTCCTTGCCCCTTTCCCTCTCTTGGAACTGTTACCACTCCCTTTACTCTATCAGAGATTTTTGTTGTACTGTATTATAGTGATATACTTGCCTATCTCCCCCAACCTCACGCAAACCTAGATTTTTGAACACTTTGAAGAGATGACTGTATTTTTTTAACCTCTGTTTAACCATCAAATAGGAAATGCTCAATAAGTGCTTAAAAATAAAACTTAGATCAGCGATCTCCTAACAAGTATAGATTCTCATGCTTGACCTTGAACCCAGGGAATAACTCTGTGGTTAGGACCCATTTCTGCAGTGCAGCATTTGGGAGCTGCTGACTGGGATCTCATCATGACCACTGACTATTTCTACTGAAAAGAGATTTGTTTAGTTATATCTTCACTTTTCTAACATTAGTTTTATCATCTATTTTTATTCAAGGCTAAGCTCTTGGTCAGGTATACACAAACCAACGATGTCTTTGCTCCTACAGGAAAAACATACTGTGCTTTACAAAGATCCAATTTGGTGACTGAGCACAAAAGTTCCAGGTACATGTTACATGGGTTGACTACTGGTCTTGCCATTCTCTGGCTGTACAACCTCAGGCGAATTACACCCTCTCTGTATCTCAGGGTGCTCACCTGCAAAATAGGACAACAATAATCTTCACTTCATGAAGTCACTGTAAGGATCAAATGAGTGAATAAGTGAGGAATGTTTATAATTAAACTCGACATGTAGGAAAATCTTAATGTCAGTTATTTCTATTATTATTACCATTACTTTATTATGGTTTTAGGAAACTACCTTTGAGAAACATGTATTATAAAGGAATTATTACCTAACTGTCAACATTTAAAAGTTAGGCAGGGGAATGAATAACAAAATTCACAGTATAAGACTCTAATACCAAGACCTACATTCTCTTCATTGTTAGTTGCTCTCCCATGATCTTCTTGTTCCTGATGCCTAAAGATTTTTCTCCCATTTTGTTGTCCTGGCAGGGCTTTCTGAGTGTAAACAAGTATGCTCGACAGTTCAACATTCTACAAGAGACTGGGGTGAAGGATTTTTTTTTTTTAATATCTCAGAGGTTTGAAATCACACAGTCCTTCAGGTATAGTATTTCAACTGAGAGTAGCCTGTTTTCTGAAAGCCAGTCTTCTGTACAGAGAGTAGTATATCAATTTGTCACCAGCTTGGAGATCCTGGCAGAAAATTGTGAAAATTACGTACCTGTTAATTTGGTTTTCTCATTATGGGGACCTTGACTGTCTGGGTGCTGTTGAGTAAGGTCACTGACACTTAACAGAGAGCAGCTGGACTGGAGAATTTGGTGCCAAAAGGCAGCAGCCCCTCCTTTCCCCTCCACCTCCACATCCCCCTCTGGCAGGAAATTACACCCAAACCACAGAAAACATTGCAAATGTTTGCATCCAAAGAGTTATAATTAAGTTGATCAGCTTAAATAAAAAGGCTGTGACCCGTTTTTTACTTTGTGTAAATAAGTCAGGTGAAATAATCCATTTTACTTGTCCCCAAAGTTTTCATCTACCTGAAGGCAAGAGAAAGCTTAGATTTCACAGGATTAATTTGGGATGACCTTGAAGAAAGGTTTGCACATTAAAAATTCTCAGTAGAATTACTATGAAAATTTGTGAACTTTTTCTCATTGAAATAAAGAATTACTTCTCAGAGTCCCCAATCCTGTAGAAGGACAATGTAGATGTTTGACCTATAAAAGTTCAGTACTATGTGAAAGATTTAAAAATCTTTATTGTAGAAGATAAACTCATTTTGGACCACTCCATAAAGTAGAATTACGGAAAACTGGATAGAAATACATAAACAGAAAGACTTAGGGTCAACCTGAATTTATGATGTAAAATATCACTCCATTAACTGCTGGCACCCTACTCTTAGAAAGAGAACAATATTCACTTAGGCATATACCCTGACAGGTGCTTGAGGAAGAAATAAGCATTACAGAGAATTAGGTGTGGGCAGAATATTTGTGTATGTGTGGTAAACTCTCCTTTGTCGCCTCAATTTCTCAATAAAATAATTAAACCAGCACAAAGCTAATTTCTAGAGGATCTTTCATGGCAACTGGTTCAGGGGGCTGACTGTTGCCTCCAGGACAGTGTAGGATGGAAAAGAAGACACACATGTGAGGGCTGGGATGTCCATGAACAGATGCATGGGGAATTAAGTTGTCAAGAATTTGCAAAAATCATGGAGAAGGCTCTGGAATCTCAGAAAAGTTCATGATACGTTGACTTAAATTTCCGAGGACTGTGGAAGCCCTGGCTGTCAACTGAGTTGCATAAAAAAGAATATTCTACTTATTCTGCTAGCTCATAGAGTGACTCTCTCAGGGTTAACAAGCCCTACTCTGTTTTCCTCACAGGGCTGCTCTGGTCCTCTTGGTCAAGGAGTTGAGATTCCATTGAGGGAGACAAATGAAAGATGAGACTATGACAAGTCCAGGGGCATAAATGTGAAGATGCTGCCCTGCTTTCTGTGCTAAGTGAGCCTAGAGAAGGAACCCCAAACTTAGCCTTGGAGGAAGACCATATCAGAGAAGGTTTCTCAGAAGAAGTGACAATGGGGTGAGGCAAGGGGTAAGTCTGAACAAACAGTAAGTTCAAAATACAAGACTGGTATTTTGGGGGAACAGCAAACTGTTGAGCAGGGCTAGCTCACTGGGGCCGAAGTGGGAGATTTGTGCTGCACTAAACAAGCTAGGAAGGTACCCAGGGGCCACATCATAAAGGGTCTACCATGTCAATCAGTCTAAAGAGTTTGAATTTTATGCTGAAGACAGTGGGAAGCCATTGAAATCTATTAAGCAGGGGAGAGACAGAATGAAATATGTCAAGGGTCTCTAGACAACTATTTATTTTGCACAATTTAGATATTTACCTGTCCAAATATCAACTTCCTGGTCCAAGAACTCACGTTTTCTTCAAAACCCACCTCCCCTTATGAAATCTTAGCTGAAAATACCAATCCCCTCTTTTCATCCCTGTAACGTTTGATTTTTTTCTCCTGTGTCTCTTATGTCTTTGCACAATTTCTTCCAATGTAAGCATTCTTCAAGGGTCATTCTGTATCCAAGTCTTTATAAATTATTTAGGATAGAGGGTCACATGACTACAGGAAACAGACATATATGGTAAGTGAGTAAAGCAAACAAGGTGTAAGAGACTTTTGTTTTCATGGTAAACATGTAGTAATGCTCTTGACTTCCACAAAGAAGAGGTAGAAAGACACCAAGGCACAAGGGCGGTGCTGAGAGAGATGTGCAATTAACTACAGCATAGGGGACAATAGGGAGTGGGGAGCTCTCCCATCAGAGAGCCTGCTCACTTTCCTAAGAGTGGCAGCCACCACTTCTCCCAAGTGATAGTTAACATGCAGACATGGGGGTCCAGTATGTAAGAGCTCTTAGTTAAAAGGGAAAAAAAAAAGAAAAACTCTGGAAATTCAGATTTTATTTTTAAACAAAACTTTTTGAGTTTTATTTTCTTCCTTGGGTTGAAAATTCATCTTAACATCCATACATTTTGAAACAGTAACAGGGTCTCAAACTGTTCTGAACAGACATTAGATAAGCACAGAGGGTTACAAATTTCTATCTAAAAAATGCAAATTGCAGCAAGAAGTGGAGAATCACACACATATGGCAGGGTGGTAGTTTCTCCCCCAAAGTTAAATCTGTACTTCATTCAAAAATTTTTTTTAATTACGATGATCTGACCCAATGCTTGGGTGTGTTGAGCAGCTCTGGGCCTCCCCCAAAAGGCTGAGGTTCCCTCCTCCCCACAAAATGGCTCTGAGCAAAGAGAAGGGGGTCCTCTGTGGGGGTCCTCTGTGAGTTTCCTCTCCAGCATCTGAAGGGTCTCAACATAACCCGTTGAAGGACAGCCAAGTCTCCTCTTCCCTTTGGAGGCACCCTGCATAAGTGGCACAGCTCAGAGGAAGGCTGAGGCCATGCCGCTGCCCCCTGCAGATGGCTGGTAGATTTGGGGGACTTTTTCTTGCTTTTTGTTTTTGCTGTATGCGGGCCTCTCACTGCTGTGGCATCTCCCGTTGCGGAGCACAGGCTCCGGACGTGCAGGTCCAGCGGCCATGGCTCATGGTCCCAGCCGCTCCGTGGCATGTGGGATCCTCCCGGACCGGGGCACGAACCCGTGTCCCCTGCATCAGCAGGCGGACTCTCAACCACTGTGCCACCAGGGAAGCCCTGAGGGCAGTTGTTTGAATGTGTTTCCCCTTTGATTCCCGTGCTCAAGCTGGATCTTCTCTACCCACATTTCTGCCAGAAAGAGGTGAGGTTTCTAGACCTGGAGGAAGCCATAGGTCTATGGAAATCCAGATTTGTATATGAAGTACCCTGATATTTAAAAGTTGCCTCAAGCCTTCCCCAACATTGCAGGCCAGTATCAACAATCAGTGGCCCAGATACATCCCACAGATCCCCAGATTACAGCTTCTGTCATACATATTTATATTGGCCTGAGGTCTAGAAGCTTGCTTAATATAATTTGAAAACAGGGTGCTCTTACTCCTGTGATTTTTAGAGCCCTTGTCTTTGTCATTTATTTGGTTCTTACTTTGTGTTGACTTTTACTGCTATTTATCTTTCATGTTTATTTCCTCAAATAGATGAGACCTCCCAGATAGCAGGGACCATCATTTAAGCATCTTTCTGTCCCCAGCCCCTAGCATGGTCATCTCGCCCCTGTAGAGGCACCATAAAAACTATAAAAATTAAAATTTATTAATTGCTTATTACAGACATTATGGATAATAATTTATTCACATTATCTCATTTACTTCTTAAAATGATATTGAAACATAACTACTGATATTTTGATTCCTACTTGGAGGTGAAATCCCAAGCCCAGAAAAGTTAAGCAACTTTTCCTGGTTCATGTAGTTAATAAGGTGTGGAATTGGCACTCAAACTGGAAAGCTGGCCCCAGAAATACTGTTAAACTGCTAAAAATGCCTGGTGATGTGAAGAGTGATGTTGACCAAGTCGTAGAACTTGGAAAAAATATTTCTTCTGCCTCCCTCAAGCTCTGTGATTCTACAAGGCTATTCTTGGATAGTTAAGTCATTCCAAATAACTATCAATGTAATAATGTCCAGTACAAAAGAGAAACTGGAGTGATCTTTTAGTCTTTAAATCACTAATTGTCATGTAGTGATTTAAACCACGATTAAAGAATGGTTTCCAAGCTATGGATTCACAAAGGTGTGTCCTGATTTCCTTCATGTTTGATTTGAGCATGACAACTTAAATTATTTCTTCCAATATTTTTAAAACACTAATTAAGGGGACTTCCCTGGTGGTGCAGTGGTTGAGAGTCCGCCTGCCGATGCAGGGGACACAGGTTCGTGCCCCAGTCCGGGAGGATCCTACATGCCACGGAGCGGCTGGGCCCGTGAGCCATGGCTGCTGAGCCTGCGTGTCCGGAGCCTGTGCTCCACAACAGGAGAGGCCACAACAGTAAGAGACCCACGTACCGCAAAAAAAAAAAAAAAAAACCCACTAATTAAGGGGAAAAAATAACCCTGAACATTCAAATGGAAATTCAACCTACTGGAGACCTCCATCGTGCTAACTAGTATGCTCACTGATTAACCATATAATAAATACACATTATATATTTGAGCATAAAGTGCATTTATACTAATGTCACTTTTCTCTGCTTTACATATTAGAGTTCTATGTCAGATTTTGTTTGCATAATGTATTCTGCTCTGTAAGAAAGTTGGAAAGCGTCTTCCTTAATACATAGCTCTTAGTCAGTCCTTGCTTTCCCGCCTAATTACACATGCCTGAACAGTCAATAGAGACTGATTAGCATTGTATTATATTTATGGAATCTAAGATGCAATCTTACTAAGATGTACTATTATTATTTTACATTTCACAAAGAAAGAAAAATACTTCCAATGAAAAACATACCATGCAGTAAATTCAGAGACCTTAATTTTTTTAAAAAGTAAGTTCTTAAATCAAGAGAATATAGTAATTAAGAACTTGGAATCTGAAATCAAATTACCTGGGTTTGAGTTTATGGGCATCCTACATACTGTGACCTCCAGCAAATCACTTCGCTTCTAGCTTCATCTGCAAAATGGAACTATTATTACAGTCTAACTCAGAGAGTAATTGTAAGAGATAAAAGAATAATTGTAAGTCCAGAGGCTTGGGGTCTAGTAAGTTCTTGATAAGTGTTCGTTATTGTCATTATTATGACCCCTGGAAGAGCCCTTGATCCTATGACCTGATTGTAGAAGGTTGCTCCTATTAGGGGTGGGGGCAGAGGGGTCAGCCTTGTGTGATACCCAAATAAATCCTTCCCTTTTTAATCTCCTTCTCAGAAGCTCTTTACTCCTAGTCAGAAGAGTCAACACATATCTGATTGAATGGGCTTTTATCCCTAAAAGAGGAGGTTTGCCTGATGATATAAAGCTCTGTTCAGATGCCAATTTAATCTCTTCTGATGGAGAGGTTTTAGAAGCTTTTAGTCCTCCTTGGTGACCTCCACATCACACAAATAGATTTCTTCTGCTCTTGTGTCCTACAGCCCCAAAGTACTTTAGAAGGATGGAGTAGGTTTTCTTTCTAAAGTTTTGGTCTTGAGTGCAGTGGTGGGAAAGTTTATTTAGATAAATGATGAAAGAATTCAAATTTGGGAGCTAACTTTAGCTGTAGATTTTTTGTTCAGTGTGGAAAAAATAAAGGCTCTTGGTCTCTTTGAATTGTGTATACAAATCATTTCATATGAAATTTTTATGTGTATAAATAGGAAAGTGGCAAGTCTATTCTTAACATACTCCTGACCTCAAACATGCCTCTCCAAATGCCTAGTAGTTACCACCAATTCCTCACATCTCAAAACAAATTCATGCAATTCTCCAAAAACAAGTGTGTAAGTCAGTGTTGGTTAGGCTAAGCTACTGTAACAAATAGAACAAAAACCCCATGTCACAATTCAGAGATGGACAGGTGGCTCTCCTCAGCATCTTGTGACAAAAGTATCTGGGCTCTTTCCATTGGTGGTTACACCATCAGTTACACTTTCCAGGGTTGGTTCAGATGGGAAGAGAAAACTTGGAGGTCACTTGGAATAGCTTAAATACCTGGCCTTTTAATAGTTTATCTAACTTCCACCTAAATTTCATTGGCTAGAGCTCAGTCACAAGCTGCATCCCCAAACCTGTTGATCCTACTGCAATAGCATCTAAATCTTTTCCTTTTTTCCATCCCCATTGACACTGTCCTTCTCTTCATCTTTCATCTCTATCACCAGTGTACCTCCTTAAGTGGTCTTTCCACCTCCTATCTCTCTTTCCTCCCATCCCTAAACATATGTCCCCATGCTGCTACCTGGATTCACTTTCACAGGTTTGATCACATTCCCCTTATTGAAAACCATTTCTATGGATAGCCTGGAGAATAAGAGTTATGTTCCTTGCATGATGACCAAGTACTGTTAGTTGCCAGTGTATCTGTCCAGGTTTACCCCCCAGTAGACATGCTCACGGATAACTCTATCCAGCCTAACCAGATTCCTTGTTTTTCTGGAAATTTCCTCATTCTATACATGGTCTCACACTAGTCAATATTTTTCTCCTTTGAAGACCTACTTATCACTCAAGACCCAACTTAACTGTGTCCCTCCCTCTGTCTAGCCTTTCTTGATTCATTTTGTTGAAATGAAATGATCAAAGAGCTCCTAACACACATTTTAAGAACTCTTATTTTACATCTACTCCATTCGCCTGGGTGTTTAAAGTTAATGAGGTATGAATTTGTCTCCCTAATTTGACTGCTTGCTCCTTCAAGACCCACAGTATGCACTAATCTTCATATATTCACAACACTAACCTCAATGAATTGAATATAGTAGATACTCAACACTTGTTAATATGCTAACTAAACTCATAGTACCTGCTAGAACTAAAAGATATCACAAAATTCCAAATATAAGAGTGTTTAATATATTTGTTCCTATAACATAACACAAAAGCCTTGAAGGCAGATTTGTTGTGTTAAGGCTGAAATGATCTTTATATCAGATAATTTATAAGAGTAGGTTCAGGATTGAAAATGAGGAAGGGCCTTGTCATTTCCATATAATCCAGTTTGGTTAATTAAAGTCTGAAAGCTCCACTGGCTGAGGATACCTGGGGCTTTAGGTAAAGAAACACCCCAAGAGGCAACTAGCACTCACTGATTTAATCTGGAACTACACTCTTCATCTACTTCTGCTCTGTTTAATACACTTTCTCTATTCTATTTCTTACCAAAACCTTCAGTTTTCAGACTTATTTGTTACTTCTGGATCCATTTTTCTTACTTCATTCTCTCAAACATGTGACCTTCTTTTTTTGGTCCTTAGCAAGATACTTTCTTGGATGGGTCTACTCACTCTATGGCTTATATCCTCACTAACTTAATTTTTATTTGGATGAAAATCCCTTTTTTGGAAGAAAGTGAAGAAGAAATAAAAGAATAAAGGTGTATCAGATAGGATTCTTTGGACTGCAACCAACAACAAGGTCTAATTCAAACTGATATAAACAATATGGGGATTTATTAACTCTCATAATGAAAGTCCAAAATAAACTCCATAAATGCTTTTTAGCAGTTCTCTTGGCTCAGTCCTTCTATGTATTTGCTTCATCCTTGGCCCCTAAGAAAATTGATTCAGTAATTCCAGGCATAACACCAGACACAACGACATTAAAAGAAAGAAGGAAATGATTGTGTTTTCTTTTTGGAGGAAAAAAACCTTTTACAGAACCATGGGACAGAATGGTGGAGTGAGAAGATCCTGGACTCACCTCCCACAGATATACCAAAATTGCAACTACATATAGAGCAATTACCTCTGAGAATGACCTGAACACTGGCAGATAAGATTTTCCACAACTAAAGATAAAAAGAAAAAGGCATAATGAGATGGGTAGGAGGAATGAAGATGCAGTCTGACTGGGATTCACACCCTTGGTGCAGCAACCCACAGCTGGGAGGGATATCACAGCTATGGAGGTCCTCCCTGAGGAGCAAGGGGTCTGAACTTCACTTTGGGGAGTACAGCCAGGGGACCTGCACTGGAAAGACAAGTCCCCCTAACACCTGGCTTTGAAAACCAGTACAGCTTATGTCCAGGAGAGCTGGAAAGTTATAAGGAACCGAGACTCTACTCTTAAAGAACATGCACAAAATCTCACTTGCTATGAGCCCCAGCACAGAGGCAGCAGTTTGAAAAGTGCCTGGATCATACATGAAGGTGATTTATTCATGAATTTCAGAGAATGTATCCGAGGTGCAGGGATCTACTGGAACTTTCTTCAGATACAGAGATTCTGGTAGGTCCCAGGTTTTGTTGTTGTTTGTTGTTTGTTTTTGTTTTTGTTTTTTGCTCACCTTCTGCTTAGCTGTCCTGCCTCTGCTGGGAGCCATTTTTGACTCTCCCCATCTACCTTAGTAGCACTGCTCACCCCAGATCCCATTCACCTGCAGGCCTTCCCCAGCCAGTGCTCCTCCAAAGAGGACCCCCATCCTGCCAGAATTGGCAGGTGCCCAGAGCCAACATCAGAGCCCCTTCAAAGCACCTCCCACCCCACCAAACCTGGCAAGTGCCCTTGGCCAAGAGTGGCATCCCCTCAAAGTAGCTCCCACCTGGAGAAACAGCCTCACACACCATAGCCCCTGCAACAATTGTGGCTGGGACTTACAATCAGCCACACTGCAGGCCAGTCCCACATACTAGCACACCTGCAGCAATCACAGTCCAGACTCAGCAGAAGAGAACACATAGCCCACATAGAGAACACTCCTAGAGCACCTGGCTCTGGCGAACAAGGAGGACTGAGCTACTGGTCCCACAAGATACCTTCTACATAAAGCCACTCCTTTAAGACCAGGAGATATAGCTAACCTGCCTAATACATAGAAACAAACACAGAGAGTTAGGCAAAATTACAAGAAAAAGGAATATGTTCCAAATGAAAAAAACAAGACAAAACCTCTTAAAAAGAACTAAATGAAAAAGAGATAAGTAATCATCCAGAAAAGAGCTCAAAGTATTGGTCATAAAGAGGGTCACCAAACTCAGGAGAAGAATGGGGGAACACAGTGAGAACTTCAACAAAAAGATAGAAAATATAAAGAAGAATCAATCACAGCTGAAGAATACTATAACATATGTGAAAAATACACTAGAGGAAATAAACAGCAGATTTGATGATGCAGAACAACAGATCAACAATCTGGAAGACAGGCTAGTGGAAATCACCCTGTCAGAACAGTAAAAAGAAAACAGAAATAAGAAAATGAGGCTAGTTTAAAGAATCTCTAGGGCAATATCAAGCACAGTAACATTTGCATTTTAGAGGAAGAAAATTACTTATAAATTACTTATAAATGTGTGTTTGAGGAATGAAGAACAATAGCTTTACCAAAAGTAGAAATAAATGCAATTATTAAAAAAAAATTTTAAAAAGAAGGGGAAGAAAGAAAAGGATGGAAAATCTCTTTGAAGAAATAATGACTGGAAACTTTCCTAGCCTTTTGAAGGAAATAGACATCCACACAATGTCACAAGACACATTAAAGTTAAAATGTCAAAAGTTAAAAATAAAGAGAGAATCTTAAAAGCAGCAATAGAAAAACAACTAGTTACATATAAGGGAGTCCCCATAAGATTATCAGCTGACAGTTCAGAAAAATAATTATAGCCTAAAGGGAGGGAATAGCACAACATATTCAAAAAACTGAAAGGAAAAGATTTACAACCTAGTATACTCTATCCAGCAAGTTTATCACTCAGAATTGGAGGAGAGATAAAGAATTTCCCAGTTTATCACCACTAAACAGACTTTACAAGAAACGTTAAAGGGACTTCTTTAAACAAACAAACAGAAAACGTCATAACTAGCAATACAAAAATTATGAAACAAAATATTTCACCAATAAAGGCAAATATGTAGGAAAGATAGTGGATCAACCACCTATATAGCTAGTATGAAGGTTAAAAGACAAAAGTAGTAAAATTATCTATATCTATAATAATTAGCTAAGGGATAAACAAAATAAAAAGTTGTAAAAATAAATCCAAAACATTAAACATGGGTAGGAAAGTAAAAATGTGTGCTTTTAGAATACTCTCAGACTCAAGAAACCAACAACTTAAAATATACTGCTGTAGGGCTTCCCTGGTAACACAGTGGTTGAGAGCCTGCCTGCCGATGCAGGGGACACAGGTTCATGCCCCAGTCTGGGAAGATCCCACATGCCACAGAGCGGCTGGGCCCGTGAGCCATGGCCGCTGAGCCTGCGCATCCGGAGCCTGTGCTCCGCAACGGGAGAGGCCACAACAGTGAGAGGCCTGCATACCGCAAAAAAAAAAAAAAAAAAAATAGACTGCTGTATACATACGTTGTCATATAAGAACCTCATGGTAACCACAAACTAAAAACTGATAATAGATACAAAAAAATAAAGAGAAAGGAATACAAACATAACACTAAAGAAGGTCATCAAATCACAGAGGAAAAAAGCAAGAGAAGAAAAAAGGAACAGAGAAGAACAACAAAAATAACCAGAAAATAATGAACAAAATGGCACTAAGCACATACCTATCAATAATTACTTTAAATGTAAATGGAATAAATCTTTCCAATCAAAAGATATAGGGTGGCTGAAGGGATTACAAAAAGAAAAAGACCCATATACCTACTGCCCAAAAGAGAGTCACTCCAGATGTAAAGACACACACAAACTGAAAGTAAAGGGATGAAAACAGATATTCCATGCAAATGAAACAAAAAGAAAGCTGGGGGAGCAACACTTACATTAAACAAAATATACTTTAAAAAAGACTGTAACAAGAGACAAAGAAGGACATTACATAATGATAAAGGGATAAATCCAACAAGAATATATAATATTTGTAAACATATTTGCACCCATCATAAGATGACCTAAATACATAAAGCAAATACTAACAGACATAAAGGGAAAAACTGACAGTAATACAATAATAAGGGATGTGGTTTTTGTTTGTTTGTTTGTTTGTTTGTTTGTTTCTTTTTTTGCGGTACGTGGGCCTCTCCTGTTGTGGAGCACAGGCTCCGGACGCACAGGCTCAGCAGCCATGGCTCACGGGCCCAGCCGCTCCGTGGCATGTGGGATCTTCCCGGACCGGGGCACGAACCCGTGTCCCCTGCATAGGCAGGCAGACTCTCAACCACTGCACCACCAGGGAAGCCCAATAATAGGGGATTTTAACATCCCACTTACATCAGTAGATAGATCGTCCAGAGAGAAAATCAATAAGGAAATACTAGCTTTAAATGACATATTATATCAGATGGACTTAATAGAAATATATAGAACATTTCACCCCACAACAACAGAATACAGATTCTTTTCAAGTGCACATGGAACATTCTCCAGAACAGATTACATGTTAGGCCAAAAAACAAGTGTCAATACATTTAAGAAGACTGAACTCATATGAAGCATCTTTTCCAACCACAACAGTATAAGACTAGAAATCAACTATAAGAAAAAAATTGGGAAAACACAAACACATGGAGTCTAAACAACATTCTGCTAAGTAGCCAATGGGCCAAAGAGAGAATTAAAAAATACTTGATTTGAGACAAATGAAACTGGAAAGACAACATTCCAAAATGTACATATATCAGCAAAGGCAGTTCTAAAAGGAAGGTTTGTAGCAATGCAGGCCTACTTCAGGAAAGAAGAAAAATCTCAAATAAACAATCGAAACTTAAACCTAAAGGAACTAGAAAAAGAAAAGCAAGCAAAGCATGAAGTTAGTAGAAGGAAGTAAATAATAAAGATCAGAGTGAAAATAAATGAAATAGAGACTAAAAAAGTACTAGAAAAGATCAATGAAACCAAGACCTGTTTCTTTTAAAGGATAAACAAAATTGCTAAAATGTTAGTCAGACTCATGAAGACAAAAAGAGAGAAGTTATAAATAAATGAAATCAGAAATGAAAGAAAAGTTGGTATAATCTACACCACAGAAATACGAAGGATCATGAGATTACTATGAACAACAGATTGTATGCTAACAAACTGGAAAAATAGAGAAATTCTTAGAAACATACAATCTCAAAGACTGAATCAGGAAGAAATCGAAAATCTGAACACACCTATCACTAGTAATGAAATTGAATAAGTAATCAAAAACTCCCCCAAAACTAAAGTCCAATACCAGATGGCTTCACAGGTGAATTATCCTAAATATTTAAAGAAAGGTACATTAACTAACCTTCTCAAACTATTTCAAAAAATTGAAGAGAAAAGGACACTTCCAAACTCTTCTGCAATGCCAGCATTACCCTGATATGAAAACTAGCCAAAGCAACTCCAAATAAAAAATAAAGGGAAGAGTAAGACGCAGAGATCACCTTCCTCCCCACGGATACACCAGAAATACAGCTACACGTGGAACAACTCCTACAGAACACCTACTGAACGCTGGCAGAAGACCCCAGACCTCCCAAAAGGCAAGAAACTCCCCACATACCTGGGTAGGGCAAAGCGGAGAGATCCCCACACAGAGGATCGGTGCCGAGTGGCACTCACCAGCCCGAGAGGCTTGTCTGCTCGCCCGCTGGGGCGTGCAGCGCTGGAAGCTGAGGCTCGGGCTTCAGTCAGAGCGCAGAGAGAGGACTGGGGCTGGCGGCGAGAACTCAGTCTGAAGGGGGCTAATGTGCCACAGCTAGCCGGGAGGGAGTCCGGGAAAACTCTGGAGCTGCCGAAGAGGCAAGAGACTTTTTCTTCCCTCTTGGTTTCCTGGTGCGCGAGGAGAGGGGATTAAGAGCGCTGCTTAAAGGGGCTCCACAGACGGGCGCAAGTCGCGACTGAAAGCGTGGAGCCCAGTGACGGGCGTGGGACGCTGGGGCTGCTGCTGCCGCCTCCGAGAAGCCTGTGTGCGAGCGCAGGTCACTGCCCACATTGCCCTTCCGGGAACCTGTGCAGCCCGCCACTGACGGGGTCCCGGGATCCAGGGGTGGCTTCCCTGGGAGACCACACGGCGCGCCTCGGGCTGGTGCAATGTCACGCCGACCTCTGCCGCTGCAGGCTCGCCCCGCACTCCGTGCCCCTCCCTCCCGCCCAGCCTTATTGAGCCAGAGTCCCCGAAGAGGCTGCTCCTTTAACCCTGTCCTGTCTGAGCGAAGAACAGACGCCCTCCGGCGACCTACACGCAGAGGCGGGGCCAAATCCAAAGCTGAGACCCAGGAGCTGTGAGAACAAAGAAGAGAAAGGGAAACCTCTCCCAGCAGCCTCAGAAGCAGCAGATTAAAGCTCCACAATCAACTTGATGTACCCTGCATCTGTGGAATACATGAATAGACAACACATCATCCCAAACTGAGGACCCCGGAGTCAGTGCTGTGCCTCTGAGGTGGGAGAGCCAACTTCAGGACACTGGTCCACAAGAGACCTCCCAGCTCCACATAATATCAAACGGCAAAAATCTTCCAGAGATCTCCATCTCAACACCAGCACCCAGCTTCTCTCAACGACCAGCAAGCTACAGTGCTGGACACCCTATGCCAAACAACTAGCAAGACAGGAACACAACGCCACCCATTAGCAGAGAGGTGGGCTAAAATCATAAAAAGTCCACAGGCACCCCAAAACACACCACCAGACGTGGACCTGCCCACCAGAAAGACAAGATCCAGCCTCATCCACCAGAACACAGGCAGTAGTCCCCTCCACCCCTCCACTAGTAACCCACTAAACCAACCTTAGCCACTGGGGACAGACACCAAAAACAACGGGAACTACGAACCTGCAGCCTGCAAAAAGGAGACCCCAAACACAGTAACATAAGCAAAATGAGAAGACAGAAAAACACACAGCAGGAGAAGGAGCAAGATAAAAACCTACCAGACCTAACAAATGAAGAGGTAATAGGCAGTCTACCTGAAAAAGAATTCAGAATAATGATGGTAAAGATGATCCAAGATTCTATTTCCAGGATCCAAAATCTTGGAAATAGAATAGACAAAATGCAAGAAACAGTTAAAAAGGACCTAGAAGAACTAAAGATGAATCAAGCATCGATTAAAAACACAATAAATGAAATAAAAAATACTCTAGATGGGATCAATAGCAGAATAACTGAGGCAGAAGAACGGATAAGTGAGGTGGAAGATAAAATAGTGGAAATAACTGCTGCAGAGCAAAATAAAGAAAAAAGAATGAAAAGAACAGAGGACAGTCTCAGAGACCTCTGGGACAACATTAAAGGCACCAACATTCGAATTATAGGGGTTCCAGAAGAAGAAGAGAAAAAGAAAGGGACTGAGAAAATATTTGAAGAGATTATAGTTGAAAACTTCCCCAATGTGGGAAAGGAAATAGTTAATCAAGTCCAGGAGGCACAGAGAGTCCCATACAGAATAAATCCAAGGAGAAATACGCCAAGACACATATTAATCAAACTGTCAAAAATTAAACACAAAGAAATCATATTAACAGCAGCAAGGGAAAAACAACAAATAACACACAAGGGAATCCCCATCAGGATAACAGCTGATCTCTCAGCAGAAACTCTACAAGCCAGAAGGGAGTGGCAGGACATAATTAAAGTGATGAAAGAGAAAAACCTGCAACCAAGATTACTCTACCCAGCAAGGATCTCATTCAGATTTGATGGAGAAATTAAAACGTTTACAGACAAGCAAAAGCTGAGAGAGTTCAGCACCACCAAACCAGCTTTACAACAAATGCTAAAGGAACTTCTCTAGGCAAGAAACACAGCAGAAGGAAAAGACCTACAATAACAAACCCAAAACAATTAAGAAAATGGGAATAGGAACATACATATCGATAATTACCTTAAATGTAAATGGACTAAATGCTCCCAGCAAAAGATACAGATTGGCTGAATGGATACAAAAACAAGACCCATATATATGCTGTCTACAAGAGACCCACTTCAGACCTAGAGACACATACAGACTGAAAGTAAGGGGATGGAAAAAGATATTCCATGCAAATGGAAACCAAAAGAAAGCTGGAGTAGCAATTCTCATATCAGACAAAATAGACTTTAAAATAAAGACTACTAGAAGAGACAAAGAGGACACTACATAATGATCAAGGGATCGATCCAAGAAGAAGATATAACAATTGTAAATATTTATGCACCAAACATAGGAGCACCTCAATACATAAGGCAAATACTAACAGCCATAAAAGGAGAAATCGACAGTAACACAATCATAGTAGGGGACTTTAACACCCCACTTTCACCAATGGACAGATCATCCAAAATGAAAATAAATAAGGAAACACAAGCTTTAAATGATACATTAAACAAGATGGACTTAATTGATATTTATAGGACATTCCATCCAAAAACAACAGAATACACATTTTTCTCAAGTGCTCATGGAACATTCTCCAGGATAGATCATATCTTGAGTCACAAATCAAGCCTTGGTAAATTTAAGAAAATTGAAATTGTATCAAGTATCTTTTCTGACCACAATGCTATGAGACTAGATATCAATTACAGGAAAAGAGCTGTAAAAAATACAAACACATGGAGGCTAAACAATACACTACTTAATAATGAAGTGATCACTGAAGAAATCAAAGAGGAAATTAAAAAATACCTAGAAACAAATGACAATGGAGACACGACGACCCAAAACCTATGGGATGCAGCAAAAGCAGTTCTAAGAGGGAAGTTTATGGCAATACAATCCCACCTTAAGAAACAGGAAACATCTCGAATAAACAACCTAACCTTGCACTTAAAGCAATTAGAGAAAGAAGAACAAAAACATCCCAAAGTTAGCAGAAGGAAAGAAATCATAAAAATCAGATCAGAAATAAATGAAAAAGAAATGAAGGAAACGATAGCAAAGATCAATAAAACTAAAAGCTGGTTCTTTGAGAAGATAAACAAAATTGATAAACCATTAGCCAGACTCATCAAGAAAAAAAGGGAGAAGACTCAAATCAATAGAATTAGAAATGAAAAAGGAGAAGTAACAACTGACACTGCAGAAATACAAAAGATCATGAGAGATTACTATAAGCAACTCTATGCCAATAAAATGGACAACCTGGAAGAAATGGACAAATTCTTAGAAATGCACAACCTGCCAAGACTGAATCAGGAAGAAATAGAAAATATGAACAGACCAATCACAAGCACTGAAATTGAAACTGTGATAAAAAATCTTCCAACAAACAAAAGCCCAGGAGCAGATGGCTTCACAGGCGAATTCTATCAAACATTTAGAGAAGAGCTAACACCTATCCTTCTGAAACTCTTCCAAAATATAGCAGAGGGAGGAACACTCCCAAACTCATTCTACAAGGCCACCATCACCTTGATACCAAAACCAGGCAAGGATGTCACAAAGAAAGAAAACTACAGGCCAATATCACTGATGAACATAGATGCAAAAATCCTCAACAAAATACTAGCAAACAGAATCCAACAGCACATTAAAAGGATCATACACCATGATCAAGTGGGGTTTATTCCAGGAATGCAAGGATTCTTCAATATACGCAAATCAATCAACGTGATACACCATATTAACAAATTGAAGGAGAAAAACCATAGGATCATCTCAATAGATGCAGAGAAAGCTTTTGACAAAATTCAACACCCATTTATGATAAAAACCCTGCAGAAAGTAGGCATAGAGGGAACTTTCCTCAACATAATAAAGGCCATATATGACAAACCCACAGCCAGCATCGTCCTCAATGGTGAAAAATTTAAACCATTTCCACTAAGATCAGGAACAAGACAAGGTTGCCCACTCTCACCACTCTTATTCAACCTAGTTTTGGAAGTTTTAGCCACAGCAATCAGAGAAGAAAAGGAAATAAAAGGAATCCAAATGGGAAAAGAAGAAGTAAAGCTGTCACTGTTTGCAGATGACATGATACTATACATAGAGAATCCTAAAGATGCTACCAGAAAACTACTAGAGCTAATCAATGAATTTGGTAAAGTTGCAGGATACAAAATTAATGCACAGAAATCTCTGGCATTTCAATATACTAATGATGAAAAATCTGAAAGTGAAATCAAGGAAACACTCCCATTTACCATTGCAACAAAAAGAATAAAATATCTAGGAATAAACCTACCTAAGGAGACAAAAGACCTGTATGCAGAAAATTATAAGACACTGATGAAAGAAATTAAAGATGATACAAATAGATGGAGAGATGTACCATGTTCTTGGATTGGAAGAATCAACATTGTGAAAATGACTCTACTACCCAAAGCAATCTACAGATTCAATGCAATCCCTATCAAACTACCAATGGCATTTTTCACAGAACTAGAACAAAAAATTTCACAATTTGTATGGAAACACAAAAGACCCCAAATAGCAAAAGCAATCTTGAGAACAAAAAATGGAGCTGGAGGAATCAGGCTCCCTGACTTCAGACTATACTACAAAGCTACAGTAATCAAGACAGTATGGTACTGGCACAAAAACAGAAAGATAGATCAATGGAACAGGATAGAAAGCCCAGAGTTAAACCCACGGACATATGGTCACCTTATCTTTGATAAAGGAGGCAGGAATGTACAGTGGAGAAAGGACAGCCTCTTCAATAAGTGGTGCTGGGAAAACTGGATAGGGACATGTAAAATTATGAGATTAGATCACTCCCTAGCACCATACACAAAAATAAGCTCAAAATGGATTAAAGACCTAAACATAAGGCCAGACACTATCAAACTCTTAGAGGAAAACATAGGCAGAACACTCTATGACATAAATCACAGCAAGATCCTTTTTGACCCACCTCCTAGAGAAATGGAAATAAAGACAAAAATAAACACATGGGACCTAATGAAACTTAAAAGCTTTTGCACAGCAAAGGAAACCATAAACAAGACCAAAAGACAACCCTCAGAATGGGAGAAAATATTTGCAAATGAAGCAACTGACAAAGGATTAATCTCCAAAATTTATAAGCAGCTCATGCAGCTCAATAACAAAAAAACAAACAACCCAATCCAAAAATGGGCAGAAGACCTAAATAGACATTTCTCCACAGAAGATATACAGACTGCCAACAAACACATGAAAGGATGCTCAACATCTTTACTCATTAGAGAAATGCAAATCAAAACTACAATGAGATATCATCTCACACCAGTCAGAATGGCCATCATCAAAAAATCTAGAAACCATAAATGCTGGAGAGGGTGTGGAAAAAAGGGAACACTCTTGCACTGCTGGTGGGAATGTGAATTGGTACAGCCACTATGGAGAACGGTATGGAGGTTCCTTAAAAAACTACAAATAGAACTACCATATGACCCAGCAATCCCACTACTGGGCATATACCCTGAGAAAACCATAATTCAAAAAGAGACATGTACCAAAATGTTCATAGCAGCCCTATTTACAATAGCCCGGAGATGGAAACAACCTAAGTGTCCATCATAGGATGAATGGATAAAGAAGATGTGGCACATATATACAATGGAATATTACTCAGCCATAAAAAGAAATGAAATTGAGCTATTTGTAATGAGGTGGATAGACCTAGAGTCTGTCATACAGAGTGAAGTAAGTCAGAAAGAGAAAGACAAATACTGTATGCTAACACATATATATGGAATTTAAGAAAAAAATGTCATGAAGAACATAGGGGTAAGACAGGAATAAAGACACAGACCTACTAGAGAATGGACTTGAGGATATGGGGAGGGGGAAGGGTAAGCTGTGACAAAGTGAAAGAGCGGCATGGACATATATACACTACCAAACGTAAGGTAGATAGCTAGTGGGAAGCAGCCGCATAGCACAGGGAGATCAGCTCGGTGCTTTGTGACCGCCTGGAGGGGTGGAATAGGGAGGGTGGGAGGGAGACGCAAAAGGGAGGGGATATGGAAACATATGTATATGTATAACTGATTAAATTTGTTATAAAGCAAAAATAAATAAATAAATAAATAAAATAAAATAAAATAAATAAAGAGAAAGAAAGAAAGAAAGGAAATTACAGGCCAATATACCTGATGAACACAGATGGAAAATCCTCAATAAAATATTAGCAAAAAAAAAGTTCAACAATACATTAAAATAATTATACACCATGATCAAGTAGGATTTATTCCAAGGATGCAAAGATGTAAATATCCACAAATCCATAAATGTAACACACCACCTTAGCAAAATGAAGGATAAAAACCATATGATCATCTCAATAGATGCAGAAAATGTTTTTGACAAAATTTAACATTCATTTCTGTGAAAAACTCTCAACAAAATGGGCGTAGAGGAAACACACCCTCATATTCAACATTATAAAGGTCATGTATGACAAACCCACAGCCAGCATTATATTCAATGGTGAAAAGCTAAAAGCATTTCCTCTAAGATCCGGAACAAGACAAAGATGTCCATTCTCACCACTTCTTTTAAACATAGTATTGAAAGTCATAGCCACAGCAAAAATGCAAGGAAAAGAAATAAAAGGCATCCCGATTGGAAACGAAGAATTAAAACCATCACTGTTTGCAGATGACATGATATTATACATAGAAAACTTTAAAGACACCACAAAAAACTATTAGAACTAACTGAACTAAGTGAATTCAGTAAAGTTCCAGGATACAAATTTAAAATGCAGAAATTTGTTTCATTTCTATACACAAAAATAGAAATTAAGAAAACAAACCCATTTACAACTGCATCAAAAAGAATAAAATAACTAGAAATAAATTTAACCAAGGAGATAAAAGACCCATATTCTGAAAACTATAAAATATTGATGAAAAAAATTGAAGATGACAAAAACAAATGGAAAGATACACTGTGCTCATAGATTGGAAGAGTTAATATGGTTAAAATGTCCATACAACCCAAAGCAGTCTACAGATTTAATGCAATCCCTATCAAATTACAATGACATTTTTCATAGAACTAGAACAAATAATCCTAAAATTTGTTTGGAACCAAAAAAGACCTCAGAAAGCCAAAGCAATTTTGAAAAAAAATAAAGAAAGAAAGAACAAAGATGAAAATATCATGTTCCTTGATTTCAAACTATACTGCAAATGTATAGTAATCAAAACAGTATTGTACTGGCACAAAAATAGATGCAGAACAGAATAGAGTACCCCCAATAGACCCACATATATATGTTCAATTAATCTACTACAAAGAAGGCAAGAATATACAATGATGAAAAAACAGCCTCTTCAATGAAAGGTGTTAGGAAAATGGACAGCTACATGCAAAAGAATTAAACTGACCACTTTCTTAAACTATATACAAAAATAAACTCAAAATAGATTAGACACTTAAATGCAAGACCTGAAACCATAAAAGCACTAGAAGAAAACCAAACCAGTAAACTCTTTGATGTTCATCTTAGTAGTATTTTATTTTTTCAGATATGTCTCTTCAGGCAGGGACAACAAAAGCAAAAATGAACAAATGAGACTACATCAAACTACAATGATTTTGCACAGCAAAGGAAGCCATCAATAAAACAGAAAGGTAACCTACTGAATGGGAGAAAATACTTGCAGATGATATATCTCAGAAGGAGTTACTATCCAAAATATATAAAGAACTCATATAACTCAATATCAAAAAACAACCTGATTTAAAAATGGCCAGAGGTTGTGAATAGACATTTTTCAAAGAAGATGTACAAATGGCCAACAGACACATGAAGAGATGCTCAATATCACTAATCATCAAGGAAATACAAATCAAAACCATGAGATATCACTTCACACCTGACAGAATGGCTATCAACAAAAAGACAACAAATAACAAGTGCTAGCAAGGATGTGGAGAAAAGGGATCCCATGTGCACTGGTGGTGGGAATACAAACTGGTGCAGCCACTATGGGAAACAGTATGGAGTTTTCTCAAAAAAATTAAAAATAGAACTACTATATGATCCAACATTTCTACTTCTGGGTATTTACCCAAAGAAAACAAAAACACAAATTTGAAAATTTATATGCACTCCTATGTTCATTGCAGCATTATTTACAATAGCCAAGATATGGAAGCAACTTAAATGTCCATCAATAGATTAGTGGATAAAGAAGATTTGGTATATATAGGCAATAGAATATTATTCAGCCATAAAAAAGAATGAAGTCTTGCTATTTGCAATAGCATAAATGGCTTTAAAGGGTATTATGCTAAGTGAAATAAGCCTCCCAGAGAAAGGTATACAATTTCAGTTATACATGGAATCTAAAAATCAAAACAAACAAACAAAACAAAACAGAAACAGACTCATAGATACAGAGAACAAACTGGTGGTTGCCAGAGAAGAGGGGTTGGGGAGTTGGGCAAAGTAGATGAAGGGGACTAAGAGCTACAAACTTCTAATTAGAAAATAGAAACCCTGTCCTGTCTGAGCGAAGAACAGACGCCCTCCGGCGACCTACACGCAGAGGCGGGGCCAAATCCAAAGCTGAGACCGAGGAGCTGTGAGAACAAAGAAGAGAAAGGGAAACCTCTCCCAGCAGCCTCAGAAGCAGCAGATTAAAGCTCCACAATCAACTTAATGTACCCTGCATCTGTGGAATACAGGAATAGACAACAAATCATCCCAAATTGAGGAGCCAGGAGTCAGTGCTGTGCCTCTGAGGTGGGAGAGCCAACTTCAGGACACTGGTCCACAAGAGACCTCCCAGCTCCACACAATATCAAACGGCGAAAATCTTCCAGAGATCTCCATCTCAACAGCAGCACCCAGCTTCACTCAACGACCAGCAAGCTATAGTGCTGGACACCCTATGCCAAACAACTAGCAAGACAGGAACACAACGCCACACATTAGCAGAGAGGTGGCCTAAAATCATAAAAAGTCTGCAGACACCCCAAAACACACCACCAGACGTGGACCTGCCCACCAGACAGACAAGATCCAGCCTCATCCACCAGAACACAGGCAGTAGTCCCCTCCACCAAGAAGCCTACACAACCCACTAAACCAACCTTAGCCACTGGGGACAGACACCAAAAACAACGGGAACTACGAACCTGCAGCCTGCAAAAAGGAGACCCCAAACACAGTAACATAAGCAAAATGAGAAGACAGAAAAACACACAGCAGGAGAAGGAGCAAGATAAAAACCCACCAGACCTAACAAATGAAGAGGTAATAGGCAGTCTACCTGAAAAAGAATTCAGAATAATGTTGGTAAAGATGATCCAAAATCTTGGAAATAGAATAGACAAAATGCAAGAAACAGTTAACAAGGACCTAGAAGAACTAAAGATGAATCAAGCATTGATTAAAAACACAATACATGAAATAAAAAATACTCTAGATGGGATCAATAGCAGAATAACTGAGGCAGAAGAACGGATAAGTGAGGTGGAAGATAAAATAGTGGAAATAACTGCTGCACAGCAAAATAAAGAAAAAAGAATGAAAAGAACAGAGGACAGTCTCAGAGACCTCTGGGACAACATTAAACGCACCAACATTCGAATTATAGGGGTTCCAGAAGAAGAAGAGAAAAAGAAAGGGACTGAGAAAATATTTGAAGAGATTATAGTTGAAAACTTTCCTAATATGGGAAAGGAAATAGTTAATCAAGTCCAGGAGGCACAGAGAGTCCCATACAGAATAAATCCAAGGAGAAATACACCAAGACACATATTAATCAAACTGTCAAAAATTAAACACAAAGAAATCATATTAAAAGCAGCAAGGCAAAAACAACAAATAACACACAAGGGAATCCCCATCAGGATAACAGCTGATCTCTCAGCAGGAACTCTACAAGCCAGAAGGGAGTGGCAGGACATAATTAAAGTGATGAAAGAGAAAAACCTGCAACCAAGATTACTCTACCCAGCAAGGATCTCATTCAGATTTGATGGAGAAATTAAAACGTTTACAGACAAGCAAAAGCTGAGAGAGTTCAGCACCACCAAACCAGCTTTACAACAAATGCTAAAGGAACTTCTCTAGGCAAGAAACACAACAGAAGGAAAAGAACTACAATAACGAACCCAAAACAATTAAGAAAATGGGAATAGGAACATACATATCAATAATTACCTTAAATGTAAATGGACTAAATGCTCCCACCAAAAGACACAGACTGGCTGAATGGATACAAAAACAAGACCCATATATATGCTGTCTACAAGAGACCCACTTCAGACCTAGAGACACATACAGACTGAAAGTAAGGGGATGGAAAAAGATATTCCATGCAAATGGAAACCAAAAGAAAGCTGGAGTAGCAATTCTCATATCAGACAAAATAGACTTTAAAATAAAGACTACTAGAAGAGACAAAGAAGGACACTACATAATGATCAAGGGATCAATCCAAGAAGAAGATATAACAATTGTAAATATTTATGCACCAAACATAGGAGCACCTCAATACAAAAGGGAATTATTAACAGCCATAAAAGGAGAAATCGACAGTAACACAATCATAGTAGGGGACTTTAACACCCCACTTTCACCAATGGACAGGTCATCCAAAATGAAAATAAATAAGGAAACACAAGCTTTAAATGATACATTAAACAAGATGGACTTAATTGATATTTACAGGACATTTCATCCAAAAACAACAGAATACACATTTTTCTCAAGTGCTCATGGAACATTCTCCAGGATAGATCATATCTTGGGTCACAAATCAAGCCTTGGTAAATTTAAGAAAATTGAAATTGTATCAAGTATCTTTTCTGACCACAATGCTATGAGACTAGATATCAATTACAGGAAAAGAGCTGTAAAAAATACAAACACATGGAGGCTAAACAATACACTACTTAATAATGAAGTGATCACTGAAGAAATCAAAGAGGAAATTAAAAAATACCTAGAAACAAATGACAATGGAGACACGACGACCCAAAACCTATGGGATGCAGCAAAAGCAGTTCTAAGAGGGAGGTTTATAGCAATACAATCCCACCTTAAGAAACAGGAAACATCTCGAATAAACAACCTAACCTTGCACCTAAAGCAATTAGAGAAAGAAGAACAAAAACATCCCAAAGTTAGCAGAAGGAAAGAAATCATAAAAATCAGATCAGAAATAAATGAAAAAGAAATGAAGGAAACGATAGCAAAGATCAATAAAACTAAAAGCTGGTTCTTTGAGAAGATAAACAAAATTGATAAACCATTAGCCAGACTCATCAAGAAAAAAAGGGAGAAGACTCAAATCAATAGAATTAGAAATGAAAAAGGAGAAGTAACAACTGACACTGCAGAAATACAAAAGATCATGAGAGATTACTATAAGCAACTCTATGCCAATAAAATGGACAACCTGGAAGAAATGGACAAATTCTTAGAAATGCACAACCTGCCAAGACTGAATCAGGAAGAAATAGAAAATATGAACAGACCAATCACAAGCACTGAAATTGAAACTGTGATAAAAAATCTTCCAACAAACAAAAGCCCAGGAGCAGATGGCTTCACAGGCGAATTCTATCAAACATTTAGAGAAGAGCTAACACCTATCCTTCTGAAACTCTTCCAAAATATAGCAGAGGGAGGAACACTCCCAAACTCATTCTACAAGGCCACCATCACCTTGATACCAAAACCAGGCAAGGATGTCACAAAGAAAGAAAACTACAGGCCAATATCACTGATGAACATAGATGCAAAAATCCTCAACAAAATACTAGCAAACAGAATCCAACAGCACATTAAAAGGATCATACACCATGATCAAGTGGGGTTTATTCCAGGAATGCAAGGATTCTTCAATATACGCAAATCAATCAACGTGATACACCATATTAACAAACTGAAGGAGAAAAACCATAGGATCATCTCAATAGATGCAGAGAAAGCTTTTGACAAAATTCAACACCCATTTATGATAAAAACCCTGCAGAAAGTAGGCATAGAGGGAACTTTCCTCAACATAATAAAGGCCATATATGACAAACCCACAGCCAGCATCGTCTTCAATGGTGAAAAATTGAAACCATTTCCACTAAGATCAGGAACAAGACAAGGTTGCCCACTCTCACCACTCTTATTCAACATAGTTTTGGAAGTTTTAGCCACAGCAATCAGAGAAGAAAAGGAAATAAAAGGAATCCAAATGGGAAAAGAAGAAGTAAAGCTGTCACTGTTTGCAGATGACATGATAGTATACATAGAGAATCCTAAAGATGCTACCAGAAAACTACTAGAGCTAATCAATGAATTTGGTAAAGTTGCAGGATACAAAATTAATGCACAGAAATCTCTGGCATTCCTATATACTAATGATGAAAAATCTGAAAGTGAAATCAAGGAAACACTCCCATTTACCATTGCAACAAAAAGAATAAAATATCTAGGAATAAACCTACCTAAGGAGACAAAAGACCTGTATGCAGAAAATTATAAGACACTGATGAAAGAAATTAAAGATGATACAAATAGATGGAGAGATGTACCATGTTCTTGGATTGGAAGAATCAACATTGTGAAAATGACTCTACTACCCAAAGCAATCTACAGATTCAATGCAATCCCTATCAAACTACCAATGGCATTTTTCACAGAACTAGAACAAAAAATTTCACAATTTGTATGGAAACACAAAAGACCCCGAATAGCCAAAGCAATCTTGAGAGCAAAAAATGGAGCTGGAGGAATCAGGCTCCCTGACTTCAGACTATACTACAAGGCTACAGTAATCAAGACAGTATGGTACTGGCACAATAACAGAAAGATAGATCAATGGAACAGGATAGAAAGCCCAGAGATAAACCCACGGACATATGGTCACCTTATCTTTGATAAAGGAGGCAGGAATGTACAGTGGGGAAAGGACAGTCTCTTCAATAAGTGGTGCTGGGAAAACTGGACAGGGACATGTAAAAGTATGAGATTAGATCACTCCCTAACACCATACACAAAAATAAGCTCAAAATGGATTAAAGACCTAAATGTAAGGCCAGACACTATCAAACTCCTAGAGGAAAACATAGGCAGAACACTCTATGACATAAATCACAGCAAGATCCTTTTTGACCCACCTCCTAGAGAAATGGAAATAAAGACAAAAATAAACACATGGAACCTAATGAAACTTAAAAGCTTTTGCACAGCAAAGGAAACCATAAACAAGACCAAAAGACAACCCTCAGAATGGGAGAAAATATTTGCAAATGAAGCAACTGACAAAGGATTAATCTCCAAAATTTATAAGCAGCTCATGCAGCTCAATAACAAAAAAACAAACAACCCAATCCAAAAATGGGCAGAAGACCTAAATAGACATTTCTCCACAGAAGATATACAGACTGCCAACAAACACATGAAAGGATGCTCAACATCTTTACTCATTAGAGAAATGCAAATCAAAACTACAATGAGATATCATCTCACACCAGTCAGAATGGCCATCATCAAAAAATCTAGAAACCATAAATGCTGGAGAGGGTGTGGAAAAAAGGGAACACTCTTGCACTGCTGGTGGGAATGTGAATTGGTACAGCCACTATGGAGAACGGTATGGAGGTTCCTTAAAAAACTACAAATAGAACTACCATATGACCCAGCAATCCCACTACTGGGCATATACCCTGAGAAAACCATAATTCAAAAAGAGACATGTACCAAAATGTTCATTGCAGCTCTATTCACAATAGCCCGGAGATGGAAACAACCTAAGTGTCCATCATCGGATGAATGGATAAAGAAGATGTGGCACATATATACAATGGAATATTACTCAGCCATAAAAAGAAATGAAATTGAGCTATTTGTAATGAGGTGGATAGACCTAGAGTCTGTCATACAGAGTGAAGTAAGTCAGAAAGAGAAAGACAAATACTGTATGCTGACACATATATATGGAATTTAAGAAAAAAAAATGTCATCAAGAACATAGGAGTAAGACAGGAATAAAGACACAGACCTACTAGAGCATGGACTTGAGGATATGGGGAGGGGGAAGGGTAAGCTGTGACAAAATGAAAGAGTGGCCTGGACATATATACACTACCAAACGTAAGGTAGATAGCTAGTGGGAAGCAGCCGCATAGCACAGGGAGATCAGCTCGGTGCTTTGTGACTGCCTGGAGGGGTGGGATAGGGAGGGTGGGAGGGATACGCAAAAGGGAGGGAATATGGGAACATATGTATATGTATAACTGATTAAATTTGTAAAATTAAAAAAAAAAAAAAAAAAAAAGAAAATAAATAAATAACAATGATGTAATATACAACATAAAGAATATTATCAATAATATTGTAAAAATTTTATACTAGACTTATCATGGTGGTCATTTGTTATGTATGATCAAAGCACTATGTTTTATACCTGCAACTAACGTAATATTAAAAGTCAACTATGCTTCAATTTAAAAAAGAAAGAAAGAAAACCTTTCATAGAAGTTTCCTGTAAGACTTTAGACATGTTTCTTTGGAAAAATTGGGTCACATGATATTTACAAGCCAATCAGTGGCAAGGGGAATCAAATTACTCAACTGGCCAAGACTAATACAGTAAGTCCCCTACATATGGACCTTCAAGTTGCAAACTTTCAAAGATGTGAACATGTGTTCCACCAACATCAGGCATGAGTGAAATTGTAGCTTACCCTCTGTCTCCTATTGCTGATGATCCTTCAGCTCTACCATCTCCCACCTCCTCTCCCTCCTCCAGTCAGTAACTCTTCTTGCCTGTTCACTCGAAGCCAGCCCCTGTATTCCAGCTGTTGTACTTACTACTGTACTTTTCAAGGTACTGTACTGTAAGATTAAAAATGTTTTCTTTGCTTTTTGTGTTTGTTTTTTATGTATTATTTGTGTGAAAAGTATTATAAACCTATTACTGTACAGTACTATATAGCCGATTGTATTGGTTGGGTACCTAGACTAACTTTGTTGGACTTACAAACAAATTGGACTTACGAACACATTTTCAGAACAGAACTCATTCATGTGTAGGGGACTTACTGTACTTTAGTATGGAATGGCTTTTCATGGGTCAGCCATAATAATTACTACAAAGGAGAAGGCAGGGAGAGAGGAAGAAAGAAAGGAAAACAAACTAGAATTAGCCTTCTTATTTTGCAAGCTCACTCTTTACAAATAATTACTATATTTCAAAGATCTCCACTGGGTCTCTAGATTCCAGAAAACCTCAATTGGGAAAATAAACTTCCAGGATGTTTAGCAGAGGAAATGAGATCTCTGGAGGGTCATCCTGAATTTGAAGACTCCTGTCTATAAGACATCTATGCCACCTCAGCTCACAAGTCATTGAACAGAAGTAGTCATATGGCTCAACTTAACTATGGCAAGTAGGTTGCAGGAATTCCAGCCTACCACATGCCTGGAAGTCAGGAAGCTAGAAATATTGAATGACCATCATAGTCCACCAAATATTCAGCTCATCCAAACAACCCCAAAATCTTAGAGTCTTATCACAACAAAGCTTTTTTTTCTCACTCCTACTGCATTTTCATCATGGGTTGGCAGTAGGGTTTTCCTCCTTGGAGTCACTAAGTGACCTAGGCTAATTGAGGCATTATCTCAATGTGTGTTTCCATGACCATCATCGTAATAGAAAGAGAATGTGATGAACTATGCACTAAGTTTTAAAGCTTCTGTCTGGAAATGGCACTTTTATACCCACATTTTATTTGCAAAAAAAGTTAAATGGCCGTGCTAATGCCAAAAGAAGGAGAGAGAAGTGGAAAACTGAACTATCTGGTACACTGCACTTACAAATAATTTCCTATCTATTCTACTTCTATTTCCCCAACATGTCATCTTGGGTTTTTCCATAAATTCTCTGGTCACCATAGAGTAATAGTCTCTGTCTTGTGGTAGCAAATAGTTCAGTCTGGTCTAATACCAGAACTCCAAGCTCCATTACTACATATTCAGTTGATTTCTTCCCTGGGTTTGGAAGACTTCAAGGAGTATTTGTGTGTGAGGGAGGGGGGCATGATCAGCTTTTTCTCTTTCTGGACATACTTCCACTCCCATCTATTACAGTCTCATTCTTTGAACACATCATTATTGAGCACATATTCTATCAGACACTGTTCTAGATGGTGGAGTTATGACAGTGAACAAAATAGACAACGTTTCCTATCTTCATGGAGCTTACATTTAAGTAGACAAATAAATTAAATGTATAATACAATAGTAATAAGTTCTAGAGTAAAGAGTATAGTAGAAAAGAGCATAGGAAATATCAAGGAAGTGTTATTTAGGCAGGAGGGTCTAGAGAGAGTGCCATTTAAAGAGAAATAAAGGTAAAGGAATTGAGAAATGGAAGAAGAATTTCTAGGTCAAAGATGAAAAAATGCAAAATCACTGGAGCATGACATGACCTGGTTTATTTGAAAAATAGCCAGGAAAGTTTGGTTAGAGTAGGGTGAGGAACAGGGGAGAGCAGAAAGACATGAGGCCAGAGCATGAAGAGGGGCCAAGACCACTTAGGGTCTTGTGGTCATTGTGGGCCACTGGAAGGTTTCAAGCAGAGAAATGACATGATGTGGAATGGGCTTCATCAAGGTCATTTAGCTACTGTGAGACTGGATAGGAAAAGGGCAAAGCCAAGAGAAAGCAGAGCCATCAGGGGGCTAGTGCAGAATCCAGAGGAGAGGTGATGGTTTGTTGCACCATTGTGGTAGCATGGAAGTTATGAATCCTCATATTTCAAGCCGCTCATGGCCAGGCCCAGTGGTGAGGGAGGAGATATTTTAAAGGGGTTGAGGACAGAAAAATTTTACCGAACTGCAATAGCTGGAATTGCATAGAAACACCCTGTGGATGGTACTTTTGTGGGGTTTTAGAGACTCCCATTGCCAGCGATCTGCATTTCCCTTGATAGCATCAGGGCCCCATTAGCTGGTCATGTATGACCCTCTCCACTAGCCTCTGGGTGCTGGAAGTTCATATCTCAGTTTGGACCACTTAACTCCACTACACTGCTCTTGTGGGCAGAATATTCAGGCCAGCTCTCATTTATAAGGCCTCACTCTCCCAACAGGAGACTCACTTATCAACTGTCCCACCAAATTCAGGAAGTTCTGGCTACTCCCAGTACTTCTTTGTCTGCTCTGCCATCCAGGGGCAACAAGCCAACCACAGCTTGTCACCTTTAGACAGGATTCAAAATGCTAGTCCCTGTGTCCTTCAGTCGTGACAGGAGACGTGCTGAGCTGCATGACTTTCTCTCGAACCTCCACTCACTTTGAGATGAGGGGGAAGCTTTTCCCTCCCCTCCCCCTCTAGTTGGGGGGAAGGAGAAACAGCTCATTGATAACTTCATGAAAAGAGCTTCTCCCTCCCAGCCTCTCCAATTCCCAGTTTATCCTTTGACTATTCTTTGACAGACTGAAAGAGAGTGATGGGTTAATTCTGGAAGAACAAGCTTCTCCCTCTAGTTCTGTAGAAATATTCCACCCCTCTAGCTTCATGAGATGGGCCATCCATCACTTATTTTCAGAAACTCCAGGCCTCAAGAAAAGTTGAATTTAATATCTTCTTACCATTGCAAGCACAGGGCTGGGACAGCGTGAAGCATGCAGGCACCTAGGGCACACGAGTTAAGGAGGTTTCCCCCTTGGGTACATGCAAGTACAGTGTTGGCACCTCATGACCTTTGCATGACCCTTCTAAAATGTTGTGCCCCATGTGCCTCATTAGCCTCACCCTTGTTCCAATCTTGACAAGCAAACAGAGACCAACTAGAGTTAGCTGAAGCCGAAAAGGTATTTGCTAAAAAGGCTTTTGTTTGGGTAACTCACAGAATCAAAGAGTGTTGGGGACATGGGTTTGGAGGCTATACCATGAAATAAATAAATCATGCCACGGTTTCAGCAGCAACATCCCAGACTGTACTCTTGGACAGACACACCCAGGCTTGGACTGCCTACCACTCTGTCTGGAATCGGATAGCAGACCAGTTCCATTATAACCATGGTCTTGCCATTTTTGGAAATGAATTTAACCACTGATGCTGCCATCACTCTCACCAATAACTATTCTAAGAGGTCCCTCCTTCATCACTTCACTACCTTCTAAGTTAGAGTCTGGGGCAAGTGATCTGAATGGCACAGTCTAGGTCATGTGTCAAAGGTGCAAAGAACTCTGAAAAAGTGAGTATCTCCCATTTTCAACTTCTATACTGGAGGTAGGCTTAGATTCATAGGTGGGAGTGTCTCCAAATACATGAAGGGAATTTAGATCCTGGGCACCCAAAACTAATACTAAGTGGCCATCCATCAGTTAATCAATCCAGTAAAATAACTGGAACTTGCACAAAGTTCTATGAAAGAAACAAAAATGAGGGTTACTAAAGAATGCAAGAGGGGGGATATACTGGACATACAATGGACAGTGAGGGACTTAAGCTGAGACAAAGAAAAAATGGATCTGTCTATGAAAAGACTGGTTACAGCAGGGGAGAGAACAGATGTGAAGATGCCTAGCGAGGGAAGGAGCTTGGTGTGATCCTGGAGCTAGTTATAGCCAGAGCATAAATGAGGGGTGGGGAGGGGGTGGGAGATGAGGATAAGAGTCAGATCACACAGGGCCTTATAGGTTGGGGTTAAAGGTTTGTAATTGGAAAAGTCATTGTAAGCTTTTAGGCAGGGGAATAAAATTATATAATTTCCATTATTTAAGAAAATCACTTTTGCTGCTATCTGAAGGAGATGGCATGGGGTGAGTCAGATCAGAGAAACAAAATGGGAGTCTGTGGAGCTATTCTAGGGAAGAGAAAATGACTCCAAATAAGGTAGTGACAGCAGAGCTGGAGATAAAAGTCTGGATCTCATGTGCATATTTGGAGACAGAATCAATGACTTGAATATGAGAAGTTAGGAAGAAAGAAGAAACCTGGGTAACTGCTAGGTTTCTGGATGGACTAATAGAATTTATGGTAACTTTTGCTAAAATGGAGAAGTGGAAACCAGATATGGTGGTAAAAGTTCAAGAGTTCTATGTGGGACACATTGTTTGCAATGTCAGTATGTCATCAAAGAGGCAGGGCTTCGACTCAAGCTGTTAAAATACCTCAAGAATTGCAGCAAACTAATTTTCAAACATTTCAAGTAAAACTGGTATTAAACATTCCAGGACACTTGGAGTCCAGAACTATCATGCTGGCTTTTGTCTTTGTTTTTTCCCCTTTATTTCTTAAAAATAACCAAATGTTTCAAATATACAGAAAAGTACAGGAATAAAAATTTAGGAGATAGCTGTATATCTGCCATCCAGATCTAACAAATGTTAACATTTTACTATATTTGCTTCAGATTTTTTTTTAATAAACAACACAGTACACACAGCTCGACTCCCTCATCCCATTCCTCTTAACATATGATACCATTTATATAAAATTCTAAAACATTCAGAACAATTCTATGTATTTTTATGGATGGCTGCATATGCAGTAAAACTATAAAAACGAGCATGTGAGGACATGCCAACAGAAGAATATATTTGTTTTTCCAATTTACATTAAAAGTAGCTCAATCCCCACACATTAGGGGTTCCAAGAAATCACATCTCTGTTATTCTGAAGAGTGGTTTTCCCCCTCATTTGAAATCTTACAAGAAACTTGCTATGGCAACTTAGGGACATTGGCGGGAACCTCTAGCTTTCAGGTTATCGGGGTCACATGTAAGATGCTCATTGTCTGAATCTACCTAGACATCTTGAAAGCAGAAAGGCTGAATCTTTGCAGCACCCACTCCCTTAAGCCAAATGTGCCTCTAGAATCTGTATCCCAGCTCCCAGTGTCACCAACATTTCGTGTTCAGGCCCTCTCATCCGAGGTCCCAGAACCTTGGCACAATTGCATGGGCTCAAAGCAAAAGGCCCTCCCTACCCCCCAACCTCCCAGTTTCAGAAAATTTAATTCTTCCCATAGTTAGACCTCACCTCAGCTCCTTCAACGTTCTAAACCTCCAGCTTTGGAGCAACAGAATTCTCAGCCTCTCGCTTAACATAGAAAAGGCCTTGTAACGTTCCCCCATGTTAAAGGAAGCTGGCGTTCAGGACAATAAGCTCTATGACCCTTCAAAGAAAAAAAAAATCTCTCCTTCTTCCCCAGTGAGCTTATAGTCATGTTAGTAAGACATTTCTCAGACAGGTTAGCTTGCTGCCCCTTGCACTTGCCGATCATCCCCTCCTAAGGCTCTGGCCTGGGCTGTGCCTGGTGGCCACTTCCAGTGGGTTTTCTTCTGTGCCGCCATGTTTTTGCCCTCTGAAGGCATGGTGTCCAAATGTTGGGCCGCTGATGTCTCACGGCTCACTTTTCACCACTCACTCCTCTAACTCCCACCACAGTCTCCCTTGAATGTCTGATCTCTTAAAACTCCAGTCAAGATCTCCCTTCTGTTCTTAATTCTCCTGCCATCCATTTCATTGGTGAACCCCACAAATTAGCTGATTAATAAATGGGGAGTTCTTCCAGTATACCAGGATTAGGAAAAGGAAAATAAAATACGTTTGGAAGTACTAAACCTCTTACCCACTCATTCCTCCCCAAAAGAAACAGGAAACAAACAAATGCTCTAATTTATTCATGCCAGTGACAGAATCGAAAAATCCATCTCCAAAAGTCTGCCAAAGCTATCTACACCTATATCCTCATGCCCTTCTTAATTAAAAAAACCTGCTTTTCTCAATAACAGCCAAGCAAAAGAACATGGCTTCTTACTTAATTTCACTATGAAAATATTTCCATTTTACAAAAAAAAAGAAGTGTCCTCTTAATTCATTGAAAAGCTGTATTGCAGGACTTTATGGAATAAATTGGGGACCTATCCACCACTTACAGCATTATTTCTCTGACACAATGAGTTCCCAGTTTCCACTTAGAAAGAAACTTTAACAATGTAACCTAAAGTCAGGTGATAAAACAAAAATTCATGCAATTCAGAAATATTTAAGGTTTCTGAAAATATTTTATTTATTTCAGCATAACTGTTTTATTTCCATTATTAGAGAATTATGTAATTGGCTTTCTTCCCCATAACTCTTTTACTTACAGGGCAAACGCTTATTGAGTACATATTTAAGGCTCCCAGAACTAAATAAACAAGATAGGCAAAACTCCAGCGTTTTAGAGACTACTTCCCCCCCTTCTTGTTTTTATTTCCAAAGTTGCTAAATCATAAAAGTAGAATATTTAGTTCCTCTTAGACTGAGTTCATAAAAAGTTCATAACTACTAATATTACCACTTTTTAAAGCTTTTGAAAATAATATAAATTCATTTTCATATCTCTCATGCCTAGAATATGCACAACACAAAATAGGCATGCAATAAATATTTGAAATGGAAAATCATCTGTCTAGAATCCTTTTAGATATAGCCCTGCCTAAGGGAGAAAAAAGATAATTCACAATCTCTTCCAATCCTTAGATTGTATTTTCTTCAGCAGCGTGGTGGTATTCCACGTTCCCTTTTTCCCACAGTCTCCCAACCCCAAATCCCTAAAAGGCAGAATTCAGGAAGGCAGGACTGGACAAATCAAATTCCTCATTAAGAATGCCTGAAGAAATATGCCTAAAGATGAAATTATAGCTCTTAGACCAGCACTCAAAACCCCGGAATAAAAGAAAAGAGAGAAGTAGGGAGCGAGGGGCAAATTATGTGATTTGACCATGGTTACTTATCCAGCAAATGTTTCTGAAAGCTACTAACTACTAATTGTGGTAAAGGTTTTTAAGCTGGGAACCAGTGAGTCGCTCTCTCTTCCCCTGATGCTCTGTAATTCATGTGCAGTTTGGGAATGGCACTCTGTCTTAAATACAATAATATTTTAGAGAAATTTGAACACTTTAAGTTAACAGGTATGCCAATTTGGAGCCATAAAAGAGATCAACTCCAGAGATTTCAACTAATTTAATAAGGTGTAACCATTTTTCTACAGTTCTGTGGTATTTTGTTCATCAACCTAAAAGGCTCTACCATGTGGCCTAATTCAAGGCTGCAGGCAGGAGAAATTACTGACTTCATTATGCCTGTCTGGCGCTCTCCAGTAAAAGCGTTCTGCACCAGGCATTCTCATACTAGGAGGCTCTGTGGAAAGCTTTTGCCCTGACAGATCTCTTTGGCTTCTTGTGAAAAGCAGCAGAGGGAAGGAGGTTATGGTCTATTGTGTGCCCGGCCCAGAGGTCTGTGTCCCCCTCTTTCCTTTAGAAAAAGTCCACAGTGGGTCTTAGTCACACCTGAGTCATAATGGCCCTTGGGCCACTGAACACCATTCAGGGTTTGCTGAAGGGAGATTAATGTTTATTATTATTGCCATTAATGGTATTACTGTTATTGTTGTTATTATCCATTGCTTATTGGAAATCAGTGTTCTGTGGTCTTTTGAAACATTCCACTGCTTTCCCTGCAGTGTGTAGAATAGTTAATGGCTTATCTACAAGGGAACAAAGAGTAAAAGTGAAGCCATCGCTTTTCCTTGACTTCTTTTGGTACAACTGGGCTTGTGTTTTTATTTGCTAAGATGGATATGAAAGCAGGAAAGAATGGTGTATTGGCTAGAGTGAACCTGGCTTCTCTGAAAGAGTAAACCACCAAATCTCAGTGGCTCAATGCAATGCAAGTTTGTTTCTCACTCATATATAGCCTAAGCTAGGCATTACCCATGCACAGAGAACAGCCTTCTAAGCACTAAGCAAGGGACACAGGTGTCTTTCATTCTGAGGCCACCAAGTTCACAGTGGAGGTTGACTCCATTCCAACCAGGTGAATGGGGGAAAGACCACACACTGGAGGTCTCAAAGCAGCACACACGACATGTACTCATGTTCCATTGGTTGTTCTTAACAGCAAGGGAGTCTAGGAAATGCAATCTAGTGAGTAGTGAAGACAGAATTGGAACCAGAGCAAACTTACGTCAGAAATTTGTTCATCAAATATTGGGATGCTGTGTCAAAGTGTAGCAAGGCTCACTTACATACGGAATCTAAAAACAACTCATAGAAACTTCAGTAGAAAATTCTACTCATAGAGAGCAGAGGAATGGTTGTCAGAAGCTGGGGGTGGGGGAAATGGGGAGATATTGTCAAAGGGAACAAACTCTCAATTATAAGAGGAATAAGTTCTGGGACCTTAAGGTACAGCATGGGGACTATAGTTAACAACACTGTATTGCATATGTGAAAGTTGCTATGACAGTAGAGCTTTAATGTTCTCACCTTAACACCATCAAAAAGAAAAAAAATTGTAATTATGTAAGGGAAAGGATGTGTTCACTAAACTTAATGTGGTAAACATTTTATGATATATTCATGTATCAAATCATCACATTGTACATCTTAAGTTTACACAGTGTTATATGTCAATAGTATCTCAATAAAGTTGAGGGGGAAAGCACATGGAAAGTTCTAGGTAACCTTCTCTGAGACCGTGACATTTGTGTGGATAGATACCACAATGGAAGCAAATCTAAGAGCTCTTTGTAAGTTGGACATACCTATAGTTTTTTAGTTTGTTATTGTTTCTGGAAGGTCCATATGAGTTCTACTAAAGGTAAGTTCCTCTTGAAGCAACTTTTACATTTCTAGAAGTGAATGGTACAGTGCTAGACCCAGAGAAGTCATTCAAATGCCATGTCCTTTATCTGGTCTATTGAATTTCTAAAGAGATAAATTTCCAATATCTTAACTGAGGTAAACATCTGGCTGCTTGGGTTCTGTTTGCTGTAGTGGGAGGTAAGGAGGTCAGCTCTTCCAAATACAGACTTTCATCCAATTTCCTTCTGTTTTTATCACCACAACGCACATCTGTGTGTTGCTTAATTGATGTATCTGAGCTTGTAGTGCACATCATCCCTCCCCTTTTCTGTATTTCTCTTTGCAACATCTTTAACCTTGCCTTCCTCCACTCTACTTTATCAATTCCCACACCTCCATATGTTTTCCATCTCCAGAACTTTTATTAAAACCTCTTACCTGAAATGTCTCTCTCTCCCTCTTTGTTCTTGTGGGTTTTTTTAAACATTTTTATTGGAGTATAATTGCTTTACAATGGTATGTTAGTTTCTGCTTTATAACAAAGTGAATCAGTTATATATATACATATATCCACATATCTCTTCCCTCTTGCGTCTCCCTGCTTCCTACCTTACCTATCCCACCCTTCTAGGTGGTCAAAAAGCACCGAGCTGATCTCCCTGTGCTATGTGACTGCTTCTGACTAGCTATCTATTTTACATTGGGTAGTATATATATGTCCATATATATACTACCACTCTCTCACTTCGTCCCAGCTTACCCTTCCCCCTCCCGGTGTCCTCAAGTCCATTCTCTAGTAGGTCTGTGTCGTTATTCCCGTCTTGCCCCTAGGTTCTTCATAACCTTTTTTTTTTTTTTTTTTTTTTTTAGATTCCATATATATGTGTTAGCATACAATATTTGTTTTTCTCTTTCTGACTTACTTCACTCTATGTGACAGACTCTAGGTCTATCCACCTCACTACAAATAACTCAATTTCGTTTCTTTTTATGGCTGAGTAATATTCCATTGTATATATGTGCCACATCTTCTTTATCCATTCATTTGTTGATGGACACTTAGGTTGCTTCCATGTCCTGGCTATTGTAAATAGAGCTGCAATGAACATTGTGGTACATGACTCTTTTTGAATTATGGTTTTCTCAGGGTATATGCCCAGTAGTGGGAATGCTGGGTCGTATGGTAGTTCTATTCTTAGTTTTTTAGGGAACCTCCATACTTTTCTCCATAGTGGCTGTATCAATTTACATTCCCACTAACAGTGTATAAGTGTTCCCCTTTCTCCACACCCGCTCCAGCATTTATTGTTTGTAGATTTTTTGAGAATTGCCATTCTGACCAGTATGAGATGATATCGCATTGTAGTTTTGATTTGCATTTCACTAATGACTAATGATGTTGAGCATTCTTTCATGTGTTTGGTGGTAATCTATATATCTTCTTTGGAGAAATGTATATTTAGGTCTTCTGCCCATTTTTGGATTAGGTTGTTTGTTTTTCTTTGATATTGAGCTGCACGAGCTTCTTGTAAATTTTAGAGATTAATCCTTCATCAGTTGCTTCATTTGCAAATATTTTCTCCCATTCTGAGGGTTGACTTTTCGTCTTGTTTATGGTTTCCTTTGTTGTGCAAAAGCTTTTAAGTTTCATTAGGTCCCATTTGTTAATTTTTGTTTTTATTTCCATTTCTCTAGGAGGTGGGTCAAAAAGGATCTGGCTGTGATTTATGTCATAGAGTGTTCTGCCTATGTTTTTCTCTAAGAGTTTCATAGTGTCTGGCCTTACATTTAGGTCTTTAATCCATTTTGTGTTTACTTTTGTGTATGGTGTTAGGGAGTGTTCTAATTTCATTCTTTTCCATGTAGCTGTCCAGTTTTCCCAGCACCAATTATTGAACAGGCTGGCTTTTCTCCATGTATATCCTTGCCTCCTTTACCAAAGATAAGGTGACCATATGTGCATGGGTTTATCTCTGAGCTTTCTATCCTGTTCCATTGATCTATACTTCTGTTTTAGTGCCAGCACCATATTGTCTTGATTACTGTGTCTTTGCAGTATAGTCTGATGTCCAGGGGCCTGATTCCTCCTGCTCCATTTATTGTTCTCAAGATTGCTTTGGCTATTCAGGATCTTTTGTGTTTACATACAAATTGTGAAATTTTTTGTTCTAGTTCTGTGAAAAATGCCATTGGTAGTTTGATAGGGATTGCACTGAATCTTTAGATTGCTTTGGGTACTAGAATCATTTTCACAATGTTGATGCTTCCAATCCAAGAACATAGTATATCTCTCCATCTATTTTTATCATCTTTTTTTGTATCATCTTTAATTGCTTTTATCAGTGTCTTATAATTTTCTGCATACAGGTCTTTTGTCTCCTTAGGTAGGTTTATTCCTGGGTATTTTAATCTTTTTGTTGCAGGGATAAATGGGAGTGTTTTCTTAATTTCACTTTCAGATTTTTCATCATTAGCATATAGGAATGCAAGAGATTACTGTGCATTAATTTTGTATCCTTCTACTTTACCAAATTCATTGATTAGCTCTAGTAGTTTTCTGGTAGCATCTGTTGGAGCCTCTATATATAGTGTCATGTCATCTGCAAACAGTGACAGCTTTACTTCTTCTTTTCTTTTTTTTTTTTTTTTTTTTTGCTGTACGTGGGCCTCTCACTGCTGTGGCCTCTCCCATTGTGGAGCATAGGCTCCGGACGTGCAGGCTCAGCAGCCATGGCTCATGGGCCCAGCCGCTCTGTGGTATGTGGGATCTTCCCGGACCAGGGCACGAACCCGTGTCCCGTGCATCGGCAGGAGGATTCTCAACCACTGCGCCACCAGGAAAGCCCTACTTCTTCTTTGCTGATTTGGATTCCTTTTATTGCTTTTTCTTCTGTGATTGTTGTGGCTAAAATTTCCAAAACTATGTTGAATAATAGTGGTGAGAGTGGGCAACCTTCTCTTGTTCCTGATCTTAGTGGAAATTATTTCAGTTTTTCACCATTGAGGACGATGTTGGCTGTGACTTTGTCATATATGGCCTTTATTATGTTTAGGTAAGTTCACTCTATGCCTACTTTCTGCAGGGTTTTTATCATAAATTGGTGTTGAATTTTGTCAAAAGCTTTCTCTGCATGTATTGAGATGATCATATGGTTTTTCTCCTTCTGTTTGTTCATATTGTGTATCACACTGATTGATTTGCATATATTGAAGAATCCTTGCATTCCTGGGGTAAACCTCACTTGACCATGGTGTATGATCCTTTTCATGTGCTGTTGGATTCTGTTTGCTAGTATTTTGTTGAGGATTTTTGCATCTATGTTCATCAGTAATATTGGCCTGTAGTTTTCTTTTTTTGTGACATCTTTGTCTGCTTTGCGGATCAGGGTGATGGTGGCCTTGTAGAATGAGTTTGGGAGTGTGCCTTCCCTTGCTGTATTTTGGAATAGGTTGAGAAGGATAGGTGTTAGCTCTTCTCTAAATGTTTGATAGAATTCACCTGTGAAGCCATCTGGTCCTGGGTTTTGTTTGTTGGAAGATTTTTAATCACAGTTTCAATATCAGTGCTTGTGATTGGTCTGTTCATATTTTCTATTTCTTCCTGGTTCAGTCTCAGAGGTTGTGCATTTCAAAGAATTTGTCCATTTCTTCCAGGTTGTCCATTTTATTGGCATATAGTTGCTTGTAGCAATCTCTCATGATCATTTTTATTTCTGCAGTGTCAGTTTTTACTTCCCCTTTTTCATTTCTAATTCTATTGATTTGAGTCTTCTCCCTTTTTTGTTGATGAGTCTGGCTAATGGTTTTTCAATATTGTTTATCTGCTCAAAGAACAAGGTGTTAGTTTTATTGATATTTGCTATTGTTTCCTTCATTTCTTTTGCATTTATTTCTGATCTGATCTTTATGATTTCTTTCCTTATGCTAACTTTGGGGTTTTTCTGTTCTTCTTTCTCTAATTGCTTTAAGTGCAAGGTTATGTTGTTTATTCGAGATGTTTCCTGTTTCTTAAGGTAGATTGTGTTGCTATAAACTTACCTCTTAGAACTGCTTTTTCTGCATCCCATAGGCTTTGGGTCATCGTGCTTTCATTGTCTTTTGTTTCTAGGTATTTTTTGATTTACTCTTGGATTTCTTCAGTGATCTCTTGGTTATTAAGTAGTGGTGTGTTGTTTAGCCTCCATGTGTTTGTATTTTTTACAGCTCTTTTCCTGTAATTGATATCTAGTCTCATAGCATTGTGGTCAGAAAAGATACTTGATACAATTTCAATTTTCTTAAATTTACCAAGGCTTGATTTGTGACCCAAGATATGATCTATCTTGAAGAATGTCCCATGAGCACTTGTGAAGAATGTGTATTCTGTTGTTTTTGGATGGAATGTCCTATAAATATCAATTAAGTCCATCTTGTTTAATGTATCATTTAAAGCCTGTGTTTCCTTATTTATTTTTATTTTGGATGATCTGTCCATTTGTGATAGTGGGGTGTTAAAGTCCCCTACTATGATTCTGTTACTGTCGACTTCCCCTTTTATGGCTGTTAGTATTTGCCTTATGTATTGAGGTGCTCCTTTGTTGGGTGCATAAATATTTACAATTGTTATATCTTCTTCTTGGATTGATCCCTTGATCATTATGTAGCGTCCTTCTTTGTCTCTTCTAATAGTCTTTATTTTAAAGTCTATTTTGTGTCATATGAGAATTGCTACTCCAGGTTTCTTTTGATTTCCATTTGCATGGAATATCTTTTTCCATCTCCTCATTTTCTGTCTGTATGTGTCTCTAGGTCTGAAGTGGGTCTCTTGTAGACAGCATGTATAAGGATCTTGTTTTTGTATCCATTCAGCCAGTCTATGTCTTTTGGTTGGAGCATTTAGTCCATTTACATTTAAGGTAATTAGCAATATGTATGTTCCTATTACCATTTTCTTAATTGTTTTGGGTTTGTTATTGTAGGTGTTTTCCTTCTCTTGTGTTTCCTTCCTAGAGAATTTCCTTTAGCATTTGTTGTAAAGCTGGTTTGGTGGTGCTGAATTCTCTTAGTTTTTGCTTGTCTGTAAAGGTTTTAGTTTCTCCAACAAATCTAAATGAGATCCTTGCTGGATAGAAGAATCTTGGTTGTAGGTTTTTCCCTTTCATCATGTTAAATATGTCCTGCCACTCCCTTGTAGCTTGCAGAGTTTCTGCTGAAAGATCAGCTGTTAACCTTATGGGGATTCCCTTGTATGTTATTTGTTGTTTTTCCCTTGCTGCTTTTAGTATTTTTTCTTTGTACTTAATTTTTGATAGTTTCATTAATATGTGTCTTGGCACATTTCTCCTTGGATTTTTTCCTGTATGCGACTCTCTGTGCTTCCTGGACTTGATTGACTCTTTCCTTTTCCATATTAGGGAAGTTTTCAACTATAACCTCTTCAAATATTTTCTCAGTGTCTTTCTTTTTCTCTTCTTCTTCTGGGACCCCTATAATTTGAGTTTTGGTGCATTTTATGTTGTCCCGGAAGTCTCTGAGACTATCCTCAATGAGAACCCTTTCATTCTTCTTTCGTTATTCTTCTCTGCAGTAGTTATTTCCACTGTTTTATCTTCCAGGTCACTTATCCATTTTTCTGTCTCAGTTATTCTTCTATTTATCCCTTCTAGATAATTTTTAATTTCATTTTTTTGTGTTTTTCATGATTGTTTGTTTGCTCTTTAGTTCTTCAAGGTCCATGTTAAAAGGTTCCTGTATATTTTCCATTCTATTTCCAAGATTTGGGATCATCTTAACTATCATTACTCTGAATTCTTTTTTAGGTAGACTGCCTATTTCCTCTTCCTTTGTTAAGTCTGGTGGGTGTTTACCTTGCTCCTTCATCTGCTATGTGCTTCTTTGTCTTCTCATTTTGCTTAACTTACTGTGTTTGGGGTCTCCTTTTCGCAGGCTGCAGGTTCATAGTTCCCATTGTTTTTGGTGTCTTCCCCCAGTGGCTAAGGTTGGTTCAGTGGTTTGTGTAGGCTTCCTGGTGGAGGGGACTAGTGCCTGTGTTCTGGGAGATGAGGCTGGATCTTGTCTTTCTGGTGGGCAGGTTCATCTCTGATGGTGTGTTTTGGGGTGTCTGTGACCTTATTATGATTTTAGGCCGCCTCTCTGCTAATGGGTGGGGTTGTGTTCCTTCTTGCTAGTTGTTTGGCATAGGATCCAGCACTGTAGCTTGCTGGTCATTGAGTAGAGCTGGGTCTTGTCTTTGAGATGGAGATCTCTGGGAGATTTTTGCCATTTGATGTTATGTGGAGCTGGGAGGTCTCTGGTGGACCAATGTCCTGACCTTGTCTCTCCCACCTCAGAGGCACAGTCCTGATGCCTAGCTGGAGCAACAAGAGCCTGTCATCCAGACAGCTCTGAATAAAAGTAAGAAAGAAAGAAAGAAAGAAAGAAAGATAAAACAAAATAAAATTAAATTAATAAAAACTTATTAAAATAAAAAACAGAAAATAATTATTAAAAATTTTTAAAGTAATTTTAAAAAAGAAAGAAGAGAACAACGAAACCAAAATACAAATCCACCAATGATAACAATTGCTGAAAACTATACTAAAAAAAAGAAAACCAAAAAAGTGGACAGACAGAACCCTAAGACAAATGGTAAATGCAAAGCTATACAGACAAAATCATACAGATAAGCATACGCATACACACTCATGAAAAGAGAAAAAGGGAAAAAATATATAAATATCATTGCTCCCAAAGTCCACCTTCTCAATTTGGGATGATTTGTTGTCTATTCAGGTATTCCACAGGTGCAGGGTACATCAAGTTTACTGTGGAGATTTAATCTACTGCTGCTGAGGCTGCTGGGAGAGATTTCCCTTTTCTTCTTTGTTTACAGAGCTCCTGGGATTCAGCTTTGGACTTGGCCCCGCCTCTGTGTGTAGGTCGCCTGAGGGCATCTGTTCTTTGCTCAGACAGGATGGGGTTAAAGGAGCAGATGCTTCACAGGCTCTGGCTCACTTAGGCCAGGAGAGGGAGGGATACGGAGTGTGGGGCGAACCTGCAGCGGCAGAGGCCAGTGTGACGTTGCACCAGCCTGAGGCATGCTGTGTGTTCTCCTGGGGAAGTTGTCCCTGGATCACGGGACCCTGGCAGTGGCAGGTTGCTCAGGCTCCCGGGAGGAGAGGTGTGGATAGTGACGTGTGCTTGCACACAGGCTTCTTGGTGGCTTCAGTAGCAGCCTTAGCATCTCATGCCTGTCCCTGGGGCCTGCCCTGTTAGCCACGACTCACGCCCATCTCTGGAGCTCCTTTAAGGGGCGCTGTTCATCCCCTCTCTTCACGCACCAGGAAACAGAGAGGCAAGAAAAAGTCTTCTGCCTCTTCTGCAGCTCCAGACCTTGTCCCAGACTCCCTCCCAGCTAGCTGTGGCACACTTGCCCCCTTTAGGCTGTGTTCATGCAGCCAACCTCAGTCCTCTCTCTGGGATCCGACCGAAGCCGGAGCCTCAGCACCCCCCCCCACTCCATCCCGGCAGGTGAGCAGACATGCCTCTCTCGCTGGTGAGTGCTGGTCGGCACCGATACTCTGTGTGGAATCTCTCCGCTTTGTCCTCTGCACCCCTGTTGCTGCACTCTCCTCCACAACTCCAAAGCTTCCCCCATCCATCACCTGCAGTCTCCTTCCACAAAGGGGCTTCCTAATCTGTGGAAACCTTTCCTCTTTCACAGCTCCCTCCCACTGGTGCAGGTTCCGTCCCTGTTTTTTGTCTCTGTTTTTTCTTTTTTCTTTTGCCCTACCCAGGTACGTGGGGAGTTTCTTGCCTTTTGGGATGTCTGAGGTCTTCTGCCAGTGTTCAGTAGGTGTTCTGTAGGAGTTGTTCCACATAGATGTATTTCTGATGAATTTGTGGGGAGGAAGGTGATCTCCATGTCTTACTCTTCCACCATCTTGAAGCCCCTTTGTTCTTGTGGGTTTAAACAATATTCTTGAAAGGTTTTTAAAAATATATAGATTCCTTGACTTAATACTTGAAAATTCAAATAAATCTGAGTTAGAACTTATGTCTATCTTATATTATTAAAAACATTTAAATACACAAAAAATGGAAAGAATACAACAAACTGCATGTAGCCATCACCCAGATTTAATAGCGATCAAGATTTGAGATATTTTTCCCCTTGCTGAAGTATTTTAAGGCAATCCCAGATATTGTGTCACTTTGTCTCTAATAGCTCAATATGTATCACTTACAATTAAAATATTTTCTTATGTAGCCATAATGTCATGAAATTAACCAAAGTTCTCTGGAGTCATCTAATGTTCAAGTCCATAATCTAATTTTCATGATTATTTCAAAATGTATCATAACTTTTCAAAATATGAAAAAGGAAAGAAAATTTTATAGTTTTTTTAAAGAGCAAGTATAACATTGATACCAAAGGTGCTGAGGGTTGCCCAATAAAAGAAAATTCATAGATCAATCTCGTTTATGAATATCAACTGACAAAGTATGTCATGCAAACAGAAACCATAAGAAAACTGAAGTGGTTATACTAATAATCAGATGAAACAGACTTTAATACAAATGTTATTATAAAGAAGGACATTTTATAATAATAAAAGAGTCAATCATTAGGAATATATAACAATTTTAAATATATAGGCACTTAAAAATAGAGCCCCACAAATGCATTAAGAAAAAACTGACAGAATTGAAAGGAGAAATAGACAATTTAACAATAATAGCTGGAGACTTTAATACCCACTTTCAATAATGGATAGATTAACTAGTCAATAAATCAGCAAGAAAGCAGAAGACTTGTACTACTATAAATCGAATATCTAACAAACATCTATAGATGGCTTCACCCAATAACAGCAAAAATTACATTCTTCTCACACATGGAACATTCTCCAAGATAGACCATATTCTAGGCCATAAAACAAATTTCAATAAATTTAAAATGGTTTAACTCATATAAGTATGTTCCCCAAGCACAATGAAAAAAATAACAGAAATTAATCAATAACAGAAAATTTGGGAAATTCACAAATATGTGGAAATGGAAACACAAACTCCTAAAAAAATGTGTCAGGAAAGAAATCACAAAGAAAATTTAATTTTTTTTTTTTTTTTTTTTTTTTTTTTGCGGTACACGGGCCATTCACTGTTGTGGCCTCTCCTGTTGCAGAGCACAGGCCCCGGACACACAGGCTCAGCAGCCATGGCTCATGGGCCTAACCGCTCCACAGCATGTGGGATCTCCCCGGACCAGGGCACGAACCCGTGTCCCCTGCATCTGCAGGTGGACTCTTAACCAGTGTGCCACCAGGGAAGCCTTAAAAATATTTTGAATGAAGAAAATTAAGATAAAACATAAGAAAAGTTATGGAATGCAGCTATGCAGTACCTAGAGGCAATTGATAGCTTAAAACACCATATTAAAAAAGAAGACAGATTTAAATAAATAAGATAATCTTCTACTTTAAGACATTAGAAAGAAGAAAAGAAAACTAAGCCTAAAGCAAGCAGAAGAAAGGAAATAAACATTAGAGTGGAGATTAATGAAATAAAGAATAGAAAAACAATTGAGAAAAATCAATGAAACCAAAAATTTGTTTTTTGAAAAGATCAACATAGGGCTTCCCTGGTGGCGCAGTGGTTGAGAGTCTGCCTGCCGATGCAGGGGACACGGGTTCATGCCCCGGTCCGGGAAGATCCCACATGCCGCAGAGCAGCTAGGCCCATGAGCCATGGCCGCTGAGCCTGTGCATCTGGAGCCTGTGCTCCGCAACTGGAGAGGCCACAACAGTGAGAGGCCCACATACTTTAAAAAAGAAAGGAAAAAAAAAAAAAAGATCAACATAATTAACAAATCTTTAGCTACACTTTCCAAGAGAAAAAGAGTGATGATTAAAATCGCTAAAAACAGGAGTGAAAGAGGGGCATAAGTACTGACCATAGAAGCTACTGAAATTGATTCAAGAAGAAATAGAAAACATGAACAGATCAATAACAAGTGAAGAGATGTTATTAGTAGTCTAAAACTTTCCCACAAAGGAAAGCACAGACCCAGATTCCTTCACTGGTGAATTGCACAAAATATTTGAAGAAAAATGTTACAAAAGTTATGAACAATATGAATGTTATTTTTCCTGAATTTGATAACAGCAATAAGATGATGTAAGAGAATGTTCTTGTTCTTGAGAAATATGCACATGAAACTGTATTGATACTGAAAGAGAATTTTATAATTTGGGCATGGGGAAATTCTTCCTAACTATGACTCAAAATCTAAAACCAACTAAAGATAGGTAAATGTTATTATATACAAAAAAACCAGAGGCAAAACCAGCAAATATTTTAAAAAATCCACTAGAAAATTTATGAAGTATTTTAAGGCAATCCCAGACATTGTGATTCTCTACTATACAAAGAACTCCTAAAATCTGAGGGGCAGAAGCAATAGCCTAGTAGATAAATGAGGAAAAAACATGAACAGGCAGCTCACAGATTAAAACATAAAATACTCCCTTTAACATATGAAATGATACTCAACATTACAGCAAATCAGGGAAATAAAAACAATGCTACATGAAGTTCTTCTTACCTACCAGATTGGCAAAAGTCACAGTTCAACAAATACTCTGCTGACAAAACTTGTGGATATAGGCAGCTTCTTACCTTACTGATGGAATTGTAAAAGACCAATGGAGAAAATTGTGTTAATAACTAGAAAAATTACATATGCATTATCTTTCCAACCGTGTGCTCCACTTCTAAAAATCTATTCCTAAATTAAGCTGGTAAAAAAAAATATATATATATATCACAAAAAACAAAAAACCCTATTTATGTACAAAAGTCATTCCTTGCATAAATTTTTAAAATATTGAAAGGTTATAAGCAACCCAAATGTCCATTTTTAGGAGACATCCACACAATGGAGTACTATACTAAGTAGTCATAAAAAGAAAGAAAAATCACTATATGCTGAATGCTGAGATGGAGTGATCTTCAGGACATATTTTTAGGTTAAAAAAGGTAAGAACCATTAAATATGCCACATTTTATGCAAGAAAAAGGGATCTGTGAATACACGCAAATGTGAAAAATTGAAGGAGAATTGACATTTTTATCATGCTAAAGGAAGGTAAAGTGTGACTTCCAGTTAAACCTGGAGGCATGGGAACATATGTGATTGTATTAGGGTTCTCTAGAGAAACAGAACCAAAAGGCTATAGATATAGATCTATCAAGAGAGAGATTTATTTTTAAGGAATTGACTCATGTAATTGTGGAGGTTGTCAAGTCTAAAATCTTCAGGGTAGGCTGGCAGACTAGAGACCCAGAGAAACATTGATGTTGCAATTCGAGTCCAAAGGCAGTTTGTTGGCAGAGTTCCTGGTCTGTTTTCAGCTGACCTTCAGCTGACTAGATGAGGCCTATACACATTATGGAAGGTAATCTTCTTTACACAACTTCTGCTGATTTAAATGTTAATCCCACCTAAAAATACCTTCACAGAAACATCCAGACACTTTGGACAAAATATCTTGGTACCATGGCCTAGCCAAGTTAACACATCAAACCACCTCAGTGTCTGTCTCTGCTCCTTCCAGATACCAGGCAAAATAATAATAAAGGAGGAAATAATGATTACACGTGCTCAGCAGTGGGAGATGCTAAGAGTATGTGTTACAAGTTAGTGGCTTCTTTGGGAATCAAGGAAAAGAGCCAAAAATGAAGAGTTTGTAGAGAGAGATAAGGATGAGCAGGACTTCATTAGCAAATGGAAAGAGAAAGAGAGAATGAGCCAAAGGACAACTTCTGCTCTCTCCTCAGTGTATGGGACCAGGACAGGGCATTACTCTAGGGAAATGACATTGATATAACACAGTTGTTTTTTGTTTTTTTTTTTAAGAACAATGATGAAGAATTTCTCTTAGTTCCCACGATAACCTAAAAGCCTCTGCTGAGTCTACGTGCAAGAATTAGTCTTCTGGTCTTCAAGGAGACCAGGAGAAAACAAACATGGACACTCAGTGTCTTTCCCAATGACTGCTTTCTTCCCAGCCCATGTGTATCCTTGGTGTGTCCCCCCACCTCTATGCACGTGAGACAGTCCTTTGAGTTTCTGCTCCTCTATCATTCTTACCATCTTCGAGTGTCACTGACATCTACTTCCCACGAGCACCACCTTCATCATTATTTCAAGGTTTGCCTTTGATCAGGCTCAATGACTTGACCTGTGAGAGCTCCATGTTCAACTTGAGACTCTCGGTAGTATCCCAAACTCATGCTCACCCTGCTTTTCCTTTAAACAGGGCTGGATGTTTCTAGAAATGGAGACAAGTGTGTACTCTTTGCAAATGACAAACTTTAACGTCTTACAGAATCTCAAATGACTCTTCAGAAAATTCTTCAGTATAATCTGAAAGATAAGAGGTGTAACATTTTAGTTCTTACTAATTATAAGATCATTTGAGGTATTACCACAGCATTGTCCTAATCATCTCTGTATTAGTGACTGTTCTGAACTGGGTCCTCTAGTACATGTTTTACTTGATAAAAGACATAAATTTCTCATTGATTGACTTCTACCTTCAGCAGGAAACTCACCTGGGCAGCTAGGAGTAAATATTAATGTGAACCAAGAAAGCCAATAATTTAAATTTTATTTAATTGTCACGAATAAAAGTAATTGTTACTATAAACATTTGGTGAAACTATCAGAAGTACTCTAATATTTGGAGGAGAGTATTCTTAGCAGCCATTACATCACTATTTTCATTTCCCACCTTAATGATTGTATTCCATGTATCATATAGTTATTATATTTGTTTGTTAGATTTTAGTCTAGCATAAAAAAGTCCATTGCCAATAATACAGCTTGTATGTTTTATACTTCATCTTTGAGTTTTACTATCAGAGCTGTAAAAACGATTCAGTAACATTATAACACTTTTTAACTATTAACTTGTTAGTTTTGTTTGTGTTTTTAAGGCACACAAGTAAAATTGACTCAACAGTGCTGTACACTGTTTTATTATAATTTGATATAATAAATAATCAATATAAAGCAGAATATAAAATATTGGTGAATATGGAAATGTTCTGGACAGAAACAGCAGCCATTGGGGGGGGGTCTTTGTCATTATACAATCCAGCACCTGTAGCAGGGAAATATTTGGATAGGTAATTCTAAAATTTGTGGACTCCTCTCCTACATAGCATGACTGCCTACCTAGCACTATCCTTAACCTGGGTAAATCTTACCTGAAAATGAGTCACTGATGGCTTTAGAAGTTAACTGATCCTGTCCTCTCAATTACTAAAGTCCACCATCTTTCCATAGCTTAAAACTTTGAAGGATCTGAGTTGTCCAAGCACTCCACCTGCATTGGAACTCACCACCTCCTTCAGAGCATTCTTGAGCTGGTCTGAACATACCATCTTTGCCCCTCAGGTCCATAGATCCTGGTCTGTGTCCCAGGAGGCTGAACTGTACAAGCTGTATCAACTGATTCCCTTGTCCTCTGGCTTTCAATTGAGTTTGACCAATAGGCATACCAGGGGGAGATTGGAGTCCCTTGGCTCCATCCTTGCTGGGTCACCACAATTTTGTTTGATCCTCTTTAACAAGGCACAGTTCTTCTCATGTAGACATTTTCTACCGCCACACAAGCTGTCTCTGGGCTCCCCTAACCATTTCCTCTACTTGTCCCTTAAGATCTAAGGGTAGCCATGCCTTGCCAGCATTGCTAGTTCTTGGGTGGTCAACCCCTCACCAGTTTCCTTTAAACCTGCCCATACCGCCATAAAGAGTTCCTTTACTAAATGCTTCTCAGTTACCTTACTTGAGTGTGCTATTTCTATCTTGTCCAGATCCTGACTGAAACATCACTGATCCTGTCCCTCAGAGATTGAGGACTTAGGCTTGGGTCCAATCCTGGGAAGCCAGGAGGTCCGATTTAGGTGTTCACTGTCACAATACATTACACAGTGTCTTCCTCCTACCAGCATCTTGGGTTTCATAGTACAAATTATTGACTTTTCATGTTAGCATTTTTTAAGTGTATATTTCTAGAAGTGCTGAAGCCATGGCTAGCTACGGACCATGATGTGAACAGATCATGACAGCCTCCTGATTTTCCTTTATGAACCTCTATTTCATGCTTGCAACTTTCTCTTATATTGTTTGGCCCAAGAAACATCTTTCTCACCAATCCCCATTTTCTCTGCTCTTATATTTCACCACCTTGTCAGCCCCTCACCAAAAGAAAAGACATGCTTGTCAAGGTAACATTGGCATCCAAAAATGAAGAGATTTTAAGCAGCTAATTAATATTCACTGCCCATGCTCTGCTCCATTTCTCATAATAATTTAGCACCACATATGGTAGTTATGAATAAGCATCGATAAGAAGTTTCCTAATCTTTTCCACATGAGCCAGAAAAGAAAGATATTTAAAACTTGAGGGAGTCAATTAATTTGAATGAGTCAATAAATATTAACAGTTCCAAACCTGGGTCCAAAACTCTAACCAATAGAAATTTGGAGTTGAGGATTTGCTTTGCTGCAAAGTTATAGAGAAGTAATTATTAGTATTATTATATTACTGTCATTGTCGGCTTTTGGACACCCAAAAGATTCTTAGTTCTGAAAGAACTGTCCAGAAAGGCAAGATAGATGATTACAAAGAGCTTTCATTCTAAAAAGTCACAAACCAAATAAGAAGGGGAAAAGAAGAAAAAAGTCACCTTCACTGTTATTTTCTCATTTCCTCTTATCCCTTCTTATTACGAAGAGCAGAGGTGGTAGGCAGAGAGCAAATAACTGGCATGTGTGCACAGACCCAGAGTGTCCGCAGTTCCTAAGCATTGACTAAGACATGCCTCTGTCTAAAACAATATTCCCAAACATGATGAAAACAGATACTAACCTGCTCAAAAATGCAATTAAACAGGTAACTTGAAATCCCAACAGAGGAGTTCATTTGAGAAATTTTGCTACAGCAAAAATCTCCAGAGGTCAGCAAGATTCCTCCAGATCTTTGGCTAAATAGTGTCCAAAAGGTAGCAAGAAAAACAAAACAGTATTATTGTTTTTCTCATTTCTTCAAATTTTTTTTTAATTCTCAAGGATTCAGAACTTATTTTAGCTGTAAATTTAATAAAGAGGGAACTCTTTAAAATACAACCTACAAATGTATGTGCTATAGGGTTAAATACCTGAGGATTCTATGTTCATGTGAGGATGGTATTTTAGTTTTACTAAGAAAAGCAGGCACAAGAAAAAGAAGAAAGCATCATGGTATGAAACAATTTATAGTGTTGGGAATGATAGTGTTGGGAATGATACATTTATCTATAAACTATAATGCCAAATTATGTACCAGTTAAAGAAGAAAGACTAATAATCTTTAGTAAACAATAAGAAAGACCCATCATATGGTGAAGGGTAACAGCTACTACATTTTCTTATCTTTTAAAATAAGCCACAGAGAAGGAATATTGTATCACAAGGATAATTAATGTAACAGCACAGGAATTGGATTTTGGTCCTATATTTACCATGAACTAGTTGAAGGACCCTCCCTGAGCTCTCATTTTTGTCAACCTTAGAATCTGGAGGAAGAGCCGTGAGGGGGTAGACCAGATAATCTTTAAGACTGCTTACTGTGCTAGAATCAAATGTATTCTAAATCTATCGTAAGTTCCATTTCACACATACACACACACAAAAGAGATAAAAATGCCAGTTGTTACCTTTTTCCTACGTCTTTGGTTTTGTTTCAGACCTTATTTTGGAAAGGGAAAAAAAATCACAGATGAATCACTGCAAATTATGATACCAGTCATGGATCTTATCAAAATTGGCAACTCATCCATTTTCAGCAGTTTTGTTAGCCATGGGGAAAATGTAATTTCTCTTCTTCTTCCAAAGGCCAAAAAAGGATGATCTCATCTTTTCTCAATCTATTAAAAAAAAAAGTTATGACCATTCTTTTTTTTTCAACAAGAGTTTATGTGTTGAGCTGATAATTATTTTAAATTTTTTAAATGTATCTTTAAATTTTCAGAATCTTAAATGTAATTTTAACTCACAAAACTCAGAAAATGCAAACACCTTGTCATCTGCTGACATTCCTAGTGTATTACTTAAAGAAAGAGTCAGAATCCCTCACAAGAAGATCATAAAGCACAGTTGATATTCTTGATAGTCCTTGTTGTTTTTCCAAAAAATTATTTTTTTGAATTTTATTTTATTTATTTATTTTTATAGAGCAGGTTCTTATTAGTTATCTATTTTATACATATTAATGTATGTATGTCAATTCCAATCTCCCAATTCATCTCACCACCACCTCTGCGCCCACTTTCCCCCCTTGGTTGCTATGACCATTCTTTATTGGTTTGTATACTTTCATGCTTAGTCTATAGGAATAAAACTTCATGTCCATTTGAAGTCAGTCTTTCCAAAAGATTAATGTTCATGTCTAGATTTTCTAGCCTTGGAGAAGTAATATTTATTATAATAGTTATTATTTATTCTAATTTGTTATTACTATTATTTATTTAATGCCCAGTTTTATTTTGGTTCATAAAAATGTCAATTTTGTGCAGCAGTAAGATGATCCAATTTTAAGTTAAGAACAGATATATTTGTGTTCATCTTTGCTACTTATAGCTGTGTGACCTTAGGCTTGCCAGTTACATCATTTATCCTTAATTTTGTCATGGGTAAAATGAGGAAACTAATAAAATCTGTCAACTATACTTCCCATGGTTATTGTAAAAATTAAGTAAAATAATTTTGTAAAACCATTTAAAAATTGCTGAGCATGGTGTAACTAATATTCATAATAATTATTATTTTCCTAATTGTTTTCTTGTAAGTGATTCTGTACTCCAAGGAGCACTGAAATTCTATACATATTTCAAGGTGAGATTAACTATTAATTTTAGAAATTTTGTGTATTTTTGGTTGTTCAGTTCTGTATACATAGTCAAATTTTAAAGACTCAAAACATGTCTAGCTAAACGAGAACCAGTATTAATATAAAATGTGAAGAAATAGTCCCACTGGCTCAGGTAACATGCTGATAGCTACAACACACCTTAATGTCCATGGCTTATGGTTTGTTTAAATGTACAATATAGAAATGTTCTCACAGAACTGAAATTTCAGTCAGAACTACTATAACTGTTATGGCAGTAATTTAAAAAGGGAGTAAATTTTCAAATGTAACCCTTAACCCAATTCTGTCCAAAACATCATTTTTTTCCATTCAGCAAAGTGACTATTTTTTAAGTTTCCCTGGGCCTCCACAATGAAGGGAGTTTTTGGTTATCAAGTTCACTGCCAGGAAATAAACTGAGAATAGTGATTGCCATAGATCTATGGAGAGATTAAGAGTTTGCAAAGATGGTGGAAGATGCTATAAAGTGCCAGTTCCATATGCAGAAACACGGTGAGAAAGTTTCTTTTAGCTTTCTCAAAGAAAATCATTATAGTAATTTGGAAATTTAATAAAGTTCCTTGAATATAAACAGCCTGGGGAATTATTGGTTTTGAATTACTGGCAACACTGAAGAGGGTTAAATACAGTTTCAGAATGAAAATCAGTTTTATTTTGTCAGGAAGTGAGTGAGCAAAGAGGTGCAAAGGCAAGAAAGAGAAAGAAAGAAGATCACTGGGGCTGATACCAAAAAGTACAACCTAAATTCAGAGATGACAGAGCAGGTGAAGATGTGCAGTGTGGCTACCACAATGTTACCTAGAGTTGAGAATCAGAGAGAGAGAGAGAGAGAGAGAGAGAGAGAGAGAGAGAAAGCCACAAAGCAAATGTGAAACAAATTCATGGCCATCCATCCACCTTACTACTTGAGTTCTGAATGAGATCTGATCCTTTCTCTCTCCCACCTCCTTTAATGCCCTCATCAGAAATAGTAGAAAAAGATAAAATCTTCAAAATCCGTGGTTCCTTCCTTCCTTCCTTCAGAAAACTTTGTTGTAGTGTAGTTTTAAAGAAAATTAGTTGTGAAAGTGTGGATCTAAGTTGAAGGAAAACCTACAAGATTTCCTGATGAATTGAATATTAAGTGTGAAACATAGGAGTAGAGGGAGATCTCCAGATTCTGGGCTGGGTAACTGAGAAATTAGAATTGCCATTGGCTGAGATGGGGAAGGCTATAAGTTGAGCAAGTTTCAGGGCAGAGAGATCAGGAATTCAATTTAGGCATGACAATCCTGAGATGTCTATTAAATGTAAAGGAAAGATGTCCAGTGGGTGGTTGGATCTATGAATCTAAAGCTCAAAAAGGGGGTCTGGGTTGGGTGTTTCAATTCAGGAGTCATCAGCACTTAGAGATATCTAAAGCTGTGAGACTGGATGAGATGAACAGGCAAGTGAATGAAACTAAAAAGGGTCAGAAAACTAAAGACTAGGAAAACAGACCAGTGACCAGTGAGATGAGGGAAAGCCCAGGGAGCACATCTGGAAGCCAAGTCAAGAAAGAGTATCTAAAAGAAAGGAGTGATCAATGGTTACAAATGTTGCCAATATGTCATGTAAGCAGAAGACTGAGAACTGATTTGACAACATAAAGATCATGGCTTATTTGACAAGAGCAGTTTTGGTGGAGTGGTGACAATGGTGGAGGAAGCCTAACTGTGCCAAGTTCAAGAGATAAGAGGAGAAATTTCTGATAGAGAATAGATGCTTCTGTTCAAGGAGTTTTGTGGTAAAGAGGAGAAAAAAAAGAAAGTGGTAGCTGCTGCGAGTAGTGGGATTAATTGAAGGCTTTTTGATATGGAAAAATTGTAACATTATTGAATATTGATGTTATGTGTGGCAAGCTCCTGGAACCAGGCTGTCGCTTGGTAGCTGGTATCATCTGTATTTCCTATGAGCCCTTTCTTACACTAGGTAATCTTGGCTGTCGATATTTATCTATTGATCCTTCCCAACTTCTAAGTACCTGTGAATATAAGTGACAAGTTTAGCCTCTGCCCAAAAGACTACAAAGAAAAGTCTTTCTCTGTTTGGGGGATCTCCTTTTTACTACATTCCAAGCAGCCAAACTATTTCAAGGAAAAACACCAAGGAGAGTTACCATGTTTGCCTCTAACCACTTTGGGCACATTGCACCTGCACCAAGAGACACATACTCTCCCAGAAACGCCACATTCCCTTCTCGATACAACGCCAACACCTTTTCCCAGAGAAACAGTCGTAGTGATGCTTATATGCTTAGCTTAAGACTTCACACACACCTCAAATCTATGAAATTCTCATTACAGTTGAAATACAATGGAAAGGAGAAGAGAAAGACTGGAAGAAATGCTGTGACTAGAGGAATAGGAATGTGACTAAGTGATAAGAAGAGTCCTAAATTATGTGACAGTAGGTGATTTACCTGAGTGGGAAGGAATCCGTTAACTCCATTGCAACTACTGAAGCTTACATAGGACTCAGTGATATAAAAAGCATCTGTTGGTTTTGTCTACCCATGGCCCAATCTCCATTTTCTGATAGTAGCCCCTTGGCTTTCCCTTGGAAACTGTCACTCCATTGTCACCTACAGACTTGGTGGAATATAGATCTAGTTGTTTTGTCCTGCTCTTGGCATGCTGTAAGCAAAAATCCAAGGACGACTAATCAACTCTTCCTCTTGAAGGAAGCAACACCAGGAGGGGAAAGGGCTGTTTGCCATGGGAATTCCCTTAAGAGGCCATCTAATGGGTCCTGCCTCCCAGATTCAGACCCATCTTCTCAGTATGCTCTATTATGACTGTACCAGTGCTTCACACATTCAGCCATTCCATTTCATCTGTATCCACGTTATACCTGTTGCTAAGTACTTTGAGTACAGCTTCCAGGTTGCCCTGGTCCCTGTCCATTCCAAGGCTCCGATTCTTCAGCTTTTTCTTTATATCTATGAGTTATCACAGGGCTTGAAAATTGATTCCTTTTCCCTCCTTTTATTCCTTTGGATTAAATTAAGCACAGCTACTGGCTATATATATATATATATATATATATATATATATATATATATATAATTGCAACCGAAGAATGCTAGAGAGGATGGATTAGCCTGGATACCTGATTACTACTGTTGACTTTCAAAACAATTTCTTTTAACATACCCTTAGTAGTGTGGGATCTGCTCTTGTATACAACTCTAGGTCTCTCTATTACTTGTACTCACTGACTTGATATAATCTCTCACTCTTGGATAAAAATTGGAATCCCCTGTGAATCAGGGACTGCTTGCCAAGCCCTCAATGACATGTCAGCAGATTAATGTTTTATACTCTGTTCCCTTATTTGCTCTTGGAACCAGTAATAGTTATAAAATAAACAGCACCGAAACACCTAATATGAACATAGAATGATTCTTGAAATCTATTATATATTCTAGACTGCCCTTTTGGGGTGGGGTGAGGTCCTTTGTCTATTAAAAATTCTTTTGAATATATAAAATAGAAATTAGTTATCTACATGCCACTCTTAAGAGCCTTTTGCTCTTGGCTATGAAACCTTCACTTGAAAACCCTTTCCTTTGAATTCTCTGCAACAGTTTTATGGGATGCTCAATGTAAACAGATGCCTCATATAAATTTCATTTTTATAGGTAGCTAATATACTAATATCCTAGAGAGGTAATTTAAGCTCCCAGGTGTCCAGGTTTTAACTAGTCTACAAAGAAAATTTAGCCAAGGACAACAGGATGAAACACCTAAGCTAGAAATCTCATGGCTCTTTCATGAGGCACAAGGATTTCAATAAACTTCAAAATAATGGCACACAAAGAACAATCTGGCTAGGAAAGAGACTCCATTAACTGAGGTGAATCAAATTTATAGATTATGTTGGGGCAATTTAGAAGTAGGAAATCCTTGTGTCTATTATTTATAAACAGAGTTCCACATTGAAACTTGGAGCAGTAAGATGTCCCATAATGAGATGGCATCAAAACACCAACTCTTCCTCTGAGGGTTACTATATTCTGAGACTATAGAAGAGGATTCATGATGTTAGAAAGTATATAATACAAAAATAGATTAACAATACTTATTATATGCACACACTAATTATATTTCTGCATATTCCTATTGAGATGAAATTTAAGCTTTTGCAGAAGAAGCCACCAGCCAAGCTTTTTTTTTTTTTTTGCGGTATGCGGGCCTCTCACTGTTGTGGCCTCCCCCGTTGCGGAGCACAGGCTCCGGACGCGCAGGCTCCGGACGCGCAGGCTCAGCGGCCATGGCTCACGGGCCCAGCCGCTCCGCGGCATATGGGATCCTCCCAGACCGGGGCACGAACCCGTATCCCCTGCATCGGCAGGCGGACTCTCAACCACTTGCGCCACCAGGGAGGCCCTCAGCCAAGCTTTATACCCATAAATTAGCTGGAAGAAGATCTTTGACTCTTCTCTAAACACAGAAGTGGTCTTTGTTCAACCATATTCAAACATAAGGCTGGGAGCCCCCCCTTGTCCTGGTGCAGCAGATACTTTTACAGCTGCCTTCTCAACATACATAGGATACTGAGCTCAGAATTGGGAAGGAGGTTGGTATAGTGACTTAAACGGCAAGAAGCTTTCTGGAAGAAAATAGTCCCTTCTCTCTGGAAATTGGGTATGTAAGAACCTCTGCAAATGATTACCTTAGCAACTCAGGTTTGTGAAAATGAAGATGTTAAAAATGAGATGTGGGCTCCCCTGGTGGCGCAGTGGTTGAGAGTCTGCCTGCTGATTCAGGGGACATGGGTTCGTGCCCCAGTCCAGGAAGATCCCACATGCTGCAGAGTGGCTGGGCCCGTGAGCCATGGCCACTGAGCCTGTGCTTCCGGAGCCTGTGCTCCACAACGGGAGAGGCCACAACAGTGAGAGGCCCACGTTCCACAAAAAAACAAAAATAATAATAATTTTTAAAAATTGAGATGTTAGACTAAGTGCTGAAATAATGCCTGGAATTAGGTCGCTCATGTGAAAATGCAGCATCTTTCTGCAGCTGGAGAATCCTTAGGCATAAAAGTGATGCTTTGGGGCAATGATCCAGCAGGTGAGTGTAAACTAAAAGAGCTGTAATCCCAATATGCAAGCATGGGATAGCACTGCACTGAAGTGGGAAGCAAGTAAAGGAGTTTTCAACTAGCAGACTGTGTGGCTGCAACAGAAGAAACACATCTGTTAAAAGAGAGACCAGGTAGAGGTCCAGAAGTCCTTCCCAGTGCTCTTCAAGGTGTAGTTTGGAAGCAAGATGAGCTCTTTTGAGAGTGTAAGTCGCAGGAAGCTCTGACAATTTTGGGGCGCAGTTGGCCTGAAGAGCAATTGCTGGATCTTCTCCTAACCTGGTGTGATAGTGAATGTTATGTGTCGACTGCTTTAGGCTATAGTGCCCAGCTGTTTGGTCAGACACCAGTCTAAAATGTTGCTAGGAAGGTATTTTGTAGATGCAATTAACATTTACAATCAGTTGACTTTAAGTAAATGAGATTACTCTTGAGAATCTAGGTGGGCCCATATCCCGTCTAATTAGATGAAGGCCTTAAGAGCAAAAACTGACGTTTCTTGGAGAATAAAGAATTCTGGTGCAAAACTCTAATATAGAAATCCTGCCTGAGTTTCCAACATGCTGGCCTGCCCTACATATGGATTTCTGACCTGCCAACCCACAATCATGGGAGCCATTTCCTTAAAATCAATATCTCTCTCTGTGTTTCTCTCTGCCTTTCCTTTCATGTTTTTTTCAAATGACTAGTCCTCTGTCTTCTCTTTTTGCATTCTAGAGTACTTAGTTTCTGTACTATATATATATATATATACACACATCCATATATATAGAGAAATATTGTATGTAATTAGTTCTGTTTCTTTGGCGAATCCTGATATACCTGGACAGGTGAGCTCTTGAATGATTTTTTGGGAAAATGCAAAATATATGACTATGTGTGTACCCCCAGCTGCTGAGACAGTCCATTTTGACTACAGACATACACAGCAGAGAAATATAGACCTATATTGTTCTATCCCTAGATCACTTAAACTTTAAGAACTCGCAAGGAGTTAAAATAATTTACAAAGAATAGTACATTTTTTTGCTATAAGCATCACTCTTCTTTCATAACATTCCTCACCTCTCTCTTTTTAAGTACATTTTCTGTAAATTATCTTTGTAGCACTATTTTCTACTCGAAACGAATCTACGAGAACGGGGAATCCCAATCAGGCTCTTCTTGTACCATATATTCAAGTAGCCCCAGGGTTTTGGCAGAATTCCTAAATTCCCTTCACGTTTCAGAGACAGGTAGACAGGTATCCAACAAAGTCTGGGGTTGAGTGAGTCTAGTGCACAACTGAGAACTCCAAGGCCCAAAGAGAAAAGAAAGAGGGCTCTTCACCCGAAGAGAGGGAAGAGCAGAAGTTCAAAACAAAGCGACCAGAGACCTTAAATCAAATTCACACATTCATTCAAAACTTACGAAGCACTTACTACACACAAGAGCCTCTACTTGGTGTCACTAGGAGGAGGAGGAGAGATGGCACAAAGCCTATGCCCTCAAGGGCATGAAGTAAAGTAAAAACTGTAAAGCAAACTATAAAGTATGTATTCTGATCTTACTTTATACATAAGAAAACTGAATATGAGAAAGACAAGGAATGCAACACTTCTAGAATATACCTGTAAAGTAAGACAAGTATAAAAATAACTGTACATAGACATAGAAGCTATGAGGTCTCCTTCACCCCTGTGGAAGGGGGCAATGATGAAAGAGCCCACAGAGCAGCAGCAAACAAGTGCTCCGGAATCCCAAGATGCAGTGAGGCCTGCAAACAGAAGATAGGCATCCCCACACCAGACCTACGTGAAGATCTTTAGAGGCCCTCAGGCCCAAGGAGATCATGGCAGCGGCACCCAACTCCCTCCATCAGTACCCCATAAAATCAAAACAAAATCGTACTTAATTTTTTTTAATTAAAGAAATCCAGTTAAGTTCTCTGATTGTTTCCTCCAAAAAATCATTTTATTGCTTTTCTTAAATTAACACATCCTTTCAAAAACAATTTTGGGGTTGTGCATCTGTTTTACTGGTTCTTTAAATGCACTCTTAGTTTACATGTACCAGGATGCATAAAGTTTGATTGGCACACAGCCACTTTTACATCATCTATGGCTGCTTTCTCACCCCAATGGCAGAGTTGAGGAGTTGCCTCAGAGACCGATAGCCCACAAACCCTAAAATATTCACCATCTGGACATTTATAGAAAAAGTTTGCCAACTCTTTCTCAATAGATTAATTCAGCACAGGTAGAAATGTAAGGAAATGTGTGCAAGTGGTGAGTGCTTACCAGAGAAATAGGCTGCCAATGTCCTAGGAAGCCTCGCAGAATGACCGTTAGTCAGTTGGGTAGTTAGTAAAGTTAGTTAGTTTACCTTTATGGACACAACTTCAAATTCAGTCCACCTCCTGGGAGCAGATCACTCAAGGCTGGACTAAAGGTGATGAACTTGATGTGTATGCAAAGTATGTCCCATTTACCAGACCACTGATCACATGATTATCCTGTCCTCACTTCCACCCTATAGGGGCACATGGTCAAACTCACAGTCAGAAGGTTGCTTGATGACCACAGAATCAGAGGAAGGGCGGAAGTGAGCTATAATGGCAGCAGGTGGAGAGAGCCTTATACAGGGATAGCCGTGTTGATGGAGCCAGAATTCCAGAGCTCCTGGGCTCCTCCACGGTGCATGCACAAATGGGCTCTGCTCACATTTACCTCTGTAATTGTCCTTTTACTGTGTTGCCAGCTTCTCTCCTTATGACACATCCTTTCTTTGGAAATCTGAATTTATTCAATGAGGCTGCAGTCAAGTTTTGAAGCCCAGTGTCTGGTCTATCCCATTTCTTTAGGTCAAGATTTGTTCTCATCAATTGCTTTTCTTTCTTAATGTTCAAGGGCGTCTCTCTGTAGTCTTCAAGTTCAACTCAGAGGAGTTGATGGCATTTTTTGGCTTTTCATTCACACAGGTTGATAGTGGATTCAGCTTTCCTCATTGTCATGCACCTCACCATGTGAGTAATTACTTCCTCAGAAACTCATTTGGTGCCACAAGCATGTGCTCACCTATTCAGGAATGTAGACAAAGAGCTCATTTAGAGGCCCTAAAACCTTATCAAATCCTGATTTATACAGGTAACCACGTCAATAAACACATCAAAATCCTGCTGGGTAGTGACAGTCGGTAAATAAAACTGAATGTGTCTTTCCTATCTGTTTCTGACTTGGAATATACTACCCTCTTTCTTAGACCTTTTACATTGTAGCACTTCTGCACCGGTGGCAAAGCCCTCAGCCCTGCTGACCACATCTATTCCACTTTGTAAGGCATATTACACCAGGATTATTGGGAGTTTTCAGCCATTTCCTCGTCCATGTGGTCAATAACTTAGCATAACACAGACTTCATCATTTATCAATTGCCTACTTCTTTTTATTACGTTGGCATGAGGCATTTTAGGCTAATGCTTGCTCTCTGAAGAAATGTTTGCAAGGCAAAAAGGTTAGTCCTTTTAAACCCTTTGAAAGATAGAAGAAAGAGAAAGAGAAATAACATTTTCAAATCTAATCATTGGGTTACATGCTTTCCACATAAAATATTTATTTTAAACCTCAAAACACATACCTATTTCATAGATGAAAGTTGAGGATCAGATAAGTTAAGTAACTTGTTCAAGTTCTCACAGTCAGTAAGTGCTGAATCCAGGAACACAAACTCAAATCCTCCTTCTTCCAAGGTCTGATCTCATTCTATCACACTGTGTTACCCTTTTTCAACATGTTAGCTAGTAGGATTGTCTGTTCTTGAAGCCATGGATGCATTATCATGAAAAGCATCTGGTTTAGAACCTGTTTTTGGTTTTAGATTTCATAAATTCACCATCACATGCACAGCTGTGTCAAATACTTCCTGGAATAAGGCAAAGATCAATAACATAAATAAATGGACATTTCCATTATTTTCCCACAACCCTAACTCTCTAATACATAGCAAGGACCACCAACTACAGTCCATATTAATTCAAATAATACAGCAAATATTTGTCGAGTACCTACTATGGGCCAACTATCTGTGCTGAGCTTCAGAAAAGATTCTTGCCACAGATTGACCCAATGGCTAAACACTCTAACTACATAATGACCAAGGAGCCCAATATGGGGAAGAACAAAATAGGAGTCTTGAAGATTTTGAAAAAGAAATATTTTTTTAAATCACTGAGTTTTTTTTAATGTGTAGAAATAGCAGAAAGACACCAGAGTGTGATTAAAACTCTTTTAACCAGCTAATTTGCCTTTTATTCAGAGAAGCTGACACAAACCTATCCCACCAAGAAATCCCATTTGGGAGTGAATGCTCATGCTTACCAAATCACAGACACTCAACTATTTCCAGCCAAAAGGTTCAAGCAGACCCTGGCAGTGACATCAGCACTTGTTGGCATCTCTGCTGCCCTTCTTGGAAGCTTTCCTTCTGTCTACTTACACGCGTCATGGGTATGGAAGCTAGTACCAACTACAGCATACCAGAATATAAAACAATTCAGGTACCAAGTGGCAGTGTTGACTAGGAAGAGATTGGGAAGTGATTTGCTCTCTGAACCTCAGTATCTTCTTCTACAAAATGAGAATCTTACCCCTGTCTCAGAAGAGGATTAGAACATAAATGAAATAAGTTTGGTATGATGCTCATTCACTTAATTAAAAAATGATCAGACACTATAAACCAAGTACTGTGTCAGGCACTGGGGATACAAGAGTAAGCAAAACAGGCACTGCCTATGCTCTAATAGGTCTTTCTGTGTAGTGGGGCAAACAGACATTAAATGAATAGTCACAGAATGAGCTAAGCCATTGACATTTGTCAAATGTCATAAAGGATGTTATAAAGTGCAGAGTGCCTATAGGAAATATATATAACAAAAGCTCCCTGTGGTAGGTTGAATAATACCACCACCACCCCCAAAAAAAAGGTGCCCATGTCTTAATTCTCTGAACCTGTGAATATGTTCATGGCCAAAGGGACTTTGCAGATGTGATTAAGTTAAGGATCTAGAGATGAAGAAATTATTGTGGCCTATTTAGGTGTGCTCAAATGTAATCACAAAGCTCTTTAAAAGTGGAAGAGGAAGGCAGAGGCATATTTGACTACAGAAGAGAAGGTTGGAGTGATATGATGAGAGGGGGATTCCATCTGCCATCACTGGCCCTGAGGATGGGGGAGAAGACCACAAGCTAAGAAATGCAGGTGGCTTCTAGAAGCTGAAAGAGGCAAGTAAATGTGCCCCTAGAACCTGCAGAAATGGAAAATTGCTAAAATCTTGGCTTTAACCCAGTGAGGTCTGTGTCAGACTCTGGACTTACAGGGCAGTAAGATGATAAGTTTCTATTATTTTTAGACACTAGATTTGTGGTAATTTTTTGTAGCAGCCATAGAGAACTAATAAAGTCCTAAACTTCATGGCAGGGAGAAAGGTCAGAGAAAGCCTCTTTGAGGAAATTAAATGAGACTTGACAGGTGAGTTGGAGTGCCTGGGCCACTCCCTCCTGCCCCTCCCTCCTCATGTCATATCCCTCAGCCTGGCACTGATGCTTAGGGCTTCCTCTGGTGGCTGCTGTGTTTTTCTGGGACAACTGGTCTAGGAGGTCACATTCCTGACAGGGTCCATGAGGCCAGGGGCCTCTGACTAGGACCTTTTCCCACCCTGCATCCCCAGTTCATCCTTTCATTCTTTCAATAAGAATTTATTGAGCACCGATGATGTGGCAGGTTCCATTCTAGGTGCTGGGTGTACAGCAGCAAACAAAAGACAGAGTCGCACCCCAGTGTTCACAGCACCACTATTCACAATAGCCAAGACATAGAAGCAATCTAAGTGTCCATCAACAGATGAATGGATAAAGAAGATGTGGTATATATACACAATGGAATACCCTTCAGCCATTAAAAAAAAAAAGAAATAATGCCATTTGCAGCCACATGGATGGACCTAGAGATTATCATAATAAGTGAAGCAAGTCAGACAAAGACAAATATCATATGATATCACTTATATGTGGAATCCAAAATAATGATACAAATGAACTTATTTACAAAACAGAAATAGACTCACAGACATAGAGAACAAACCTATGGTTACCAGAGTGGAAAGCAGGGGAGAGATAAATTGAGAATTTGGGTTTAACAGATACAGACTACTGTATATAAAATAGATAAACAACAAAGACCTACTATATAGCACAAGGAACTGTATTCAATATCTTGTAATAACCTATAATGGAAAAGAATCTGAAAAAGTATATACACACACACCTATATATATATATATATATATATATATATATATATACATATATGTATATGACTGAAACACTTTGCTGGATACTTGAAACATTGTAACTCAACTATATTTCAATTTAAAATTTTTAAAACTTAAGAAATAAAAAAAGAGAGAGTGGGGGTTCTCAGTGGTGGAGTATAACTGGGGCTCATCTTTATGTAAACTACTAACTCTACTTGACCATAATCTTTTTTTAAAAGCATATCCACACATGAAATAAGTTGATGTAACCTTAAAAAGTGCTTTAGTCTTATAACCAACAAGGACCTACTGTAGAGCACAGGGAACTACACTCAATACTTGTAGTAACCTATAAAGGAAGAGAATGTAAAAAAAAAAAGAATATATATATATATGTATATATAAATAACTGAATCACTTTACTGTATAATTGAAACTAACACCACATTGTAAATCAACTACATTTCAATAATTTTTTTTAAGTACTTTAATCTTGAAAAATTCCAAGAAATGAGTAGCTGGGTCCAACTGAAGACCCCATGAGGAATTTTCAACCTCTAGTCTAGATGGCCAGAAGAGTCAATTGACCTGGCTGTATCCTGCTCCTGGCCACAATGTTTGCATGATGTTAAGAGACAGAGTCACAACTCTGGCTCTAGGAATTGCCAATGCTAGACACACAATGAGCCCCTGGATTTAAGGATGGAGGAGGTCCTCCTCAAATCCTAGTGGTAAGACGTAAAAATACACTTTATTTTCAGTCTCAAAAGTGAGAAACTCATAGATGGTTGAAGAGATAACAAGCACAAGTGGCACCACCCCAAACAGTTGGACATAAACACAGTTCATGTACTGCACAAACAGTGCAAATTAACAGGTGTTTATTTCCAACACCTCATGCTTTTGGAGGGAGGGGTTGTTTTGATTTTTATTTATTTATTTTACTTTCAAATCATAAATAAATCAATCATGAACATAATACTAGCCCAGCATAGGCATGTGTTCTACTAAATGGACCCTCCAAACGCCCACCCACATTTTAGGAAAGCATCCCACCCCACCCCAGAAAGCCGAGGACAACGGAGATCTTGGTGGAGCATGTCATCAGAACTTTCCAAGCACATGACAATCATGCATAAGAAAGAGAATTCTGAAGTATCTTCAACTGCCTCTTGGTTTGAAAAGGTGACCTGCCAGTCCCTGAATATTTGGGTGGGAGACATTAATCAAGAATTCCTTTGTCAGTGTTAGTTACATATAGTTAAATGATCCTATCTACTGGGGCTGTTTAGACCTGTCAAAAGTAATCTGCCCCTTCTTGAGAATTGCCAAACAGGTTTGCATCCCAAGTGACTCAGTCATTTATTCCTGTTTAAATACAAAGCTTACTTACCTCTCTAAGTCCTGGCTCACCCTTAAAACTCCACATGTGTTTAACATGCCACACTGGATAAAGTGGTGAGAACTATTATGGATTCTACTCATTTCTCTGAAGACTACAAAGAATGTGGCCAAATTTTCCTCCAGAGAGTTGGGGAAAGTAAAAAGTAAATCGAGGGCAAACCACAGAGACAGAAGATAGGGGTTCTCAAGATTGACTTGGCAGCATTAACTTGAATGACATTTTACCCTTGCCCACCCAGAACCAACACCCGGAAAGCAGACATTATCCACACAATGTGCAAATGAAAGGTCAAAAGGCATAATTTTAAAATGTCTGGTTTGTACCCCATAATGAAGATTTACAATAGACAGATAAAAAAGAAATCCCCTGGGTGAGCTGTGGCAAAATTGGAAGATTGATATTGACATATACTCATTACTATATATAAAATAGATAACTAATAAGGACCTAGCATATAGCACATGGACGTCTACTCAATACTCTGTAATTGCCTATATGGGAAGGGAATCTGGAAAAGAATGGATATATGTATTTGTATGGCAGAGTCACTTTGCTGTACACCTGAAACTGGCACAACATTGTAAATCAATTATACCCCAATAAAAATTTAAAAAAAATAGAAATCCCTTTTCACAGGGATAAGTATTTTTAAAATTGGAACAAAGAGCTGTTCTCTTCCTTGTCACATGGGCACTGTTTGCTTTTTTTCAAACCAACAAATTGGTTTGACTGTGTTTCCTCCTCTTTGCTGCCAGGATCTTTGCACAATGGGACTGCAGTGAGAGCCATCATCCCAGTGCCAGCAGCAGGAATTAACAACTTTCTACCAGAATTGCCTTCCAGATGTAAAAGCGTTAGAAAAGTTCACTCTTTTATCCACAGTTTCTCTTGTAGGAATCTCTCCTAATTGACTGGCAATACGAAGAAAGATTTAGGTGCAAAGATGTTCATCCTGGTTTTGTTTATAATTGAAAGAAAAAATGAAATATAAAATAAAAGAACATGCCCACCTATTCAACAAAAAGTTGTTGGTTAAATTAATTACACTGCAGCCACAGAAAACGAATATTCCGTAGCCATCAACAATTGTTTAGAGAAATGCAAATCAAAACTACAATGAGCTATCACCTCACCCCAGTCAGAATGGCCATCATCAAAAAATCTACAAACAATAAATATTGGAGAGGGTGTGGAGAAAAGGGAACCCTCCTACCCTGTGGTGGGAATGTAAGTTGGTACAGCTACTATGGAGAACAGCATGGAGGTTACTCAAAAAGCTAAAAATAGAATACATATGATCCAGGAATCCCATTCCTGGGACTATATCTAGAGAAAAACATGGTTTGAAAGGATACATGCACCCCAATGTTCATTGCAGTGCTGTCTATAATAGCCAAGACATGGAAGCAACTTAAAGGTCCATCAACAGAGGACCAGATAAAGAAGATGTGGTATATTTATACAATAGGATATTACTCAGCCATTAAAAAGAATGAAATAATGCCATTTTCAGCAACATGGTTGGACCTACAGATGATCATACTAAGTGAAGTAAATCAGACAGATCAAGAAAAATATCACATGATGTTGCTTATATGCAGAGTCTTTAAAAAAATGATACAAATGAACTTATTTACAAAACAGAAACAGACTTACAGATTTAGAGAATGAATTTATGGGTACCAGAGGGGAAGTGGGGGGAGGGATCAATTGGGAGTTTGGGATTAACATGTCCACACTGCTATATTTAAAACAGATAACCAACAAAGACCTACTGTATAGCAAGGAAACTGCTCAATATTCTGTAATAACCTAAATGGGAAAATAAGTTGAAAAACATAGATACATGTACATGTATAACTGAATCACTTTGCTGTACACCTGAAACTAACACAACATTGTTAATTAACTATACTCCAATATAAAATAAAAATTTTAAAAGAACCCACAGGAGATTCACACCTGTTAGGATTATTATTAAATAAATAAATAAATATTGACAATGGTGTGGAAAAAATTGTTTATAAGAAGTTTTTAAGAACAAAACAAATTAGTTTTTACTCATTCCCACTTTTCTGTACTTCTTTCTAATTTTTTCACAATGATCATGATTTGTCTTGGTTATCAGGAGACAGAAAAATATCTGAAGCTGACCATGAGAGTTTTGATACATAACACAGTGGACAGCACTGAACAAGCTTCTTTAAAACAGTTACACCCAAGACTCAGTATTTCTTATTACCCAACCAATTCTTCATCATTCAATCAAATCTTTTATATCCGGCCACATTTAAGAACTACCAAGTAGTATTGCCTCTCATTCTTTTACTTGTTCTCTGTTGGTAAAAGCTGATTGCCAATCTGTGTTATCCTCTTGGGGAAAAAAAGATCTTCCATAATTATTTTGTTAAACAAGTCCTTTACTTCCTTACTTTGACTTTGCACTGGAAGAGGGCCTCTCATGTGTTGGTGCTCATATAAAAGGAAAAGTTGCATTTATAAATTCACTAAAATGCCTTTAAGCCGAGAATCTCCCCAAAGCGCCAGGTCCAGACTGGGTTTCAGGCTTGTTCCAAATTCCTCAGGGACTGAGATCTTAATCATATAAGACTCACATCCACGACTTGGAACTTAGGAATATTTCCATTCTTCAAATTGAGGTAAGACGATGCCTTGTTTCAGCAGGAAGTAGCCAGAGTGGCCATTGTCCATTCCCTGAAAGATTTGGGAAAGATTGAAAGAAAAGTGGGGAGGTTGAAACCAAGTCCCCTTAAAACTGAGTTCCTCTGCTGAGTGTATGATTAACTTCTCTATCCAAAATATTATTCCCTTTTTTGTCCAACACTTGTTCTCCTCAAGATTGAGGAGTATCAAAGAAAAGGGGGGATTGAAACTGAGCAGGATTCTGTGGGGCCCTCCTGGGTACACAGTCTTTCTGTGTCCCCTGTTTCTTATTTGCAGGAAAAAGGCTTCAGTCTCCTAGACATTCCTGAATACCAAAGAGCAGATTCAAATAGTTGCTAATCAGGGAAGTAAGGGAATGCAGAAACAAAGGAGGAACAATCAAGAAATTATTTAAACACAGTTTTCTTTTTACTGTAGTGGTTGTCATGCCTCTCCTAATAGATTATAAGCTCATACTGTCTAGAACAAGATTTTAAGTTGATATGTTTCAATAAAGCCTGATGAACTTATAAATTAAGACCTTATATCAGTAAGTTTCCATCTTTTCTTACCTCAAAAAGCATTGCTTAAATTAAATATTATGCTGCACCCAAATATTTTAAATAAGTCAAAGAGGAGCTGGTCTGATTAAAGTGGAGGTGAGGAAGGACCAGGCTGACAATGACCATATAATTTATCACTTGAACTAGGACATTCATGGGAGTGAAAGGAGACACTCTTAATAATTGCACTGGGACAAAATATTTTACAAATCATTCCTTTCTGCTTTAGGAAGAGTATAAGTTCAAACTTCCCAGAAGCAGTAAAGGAAATAATTGGAAATTGGCTACGTAAAGTGGAAACTCCAATATGAGTGGTGGTGGGGGGGTGCAGGGTGCAGGTACCTAACTGAAGTCCAGAGCCAAAGCATAAATTGGACAAAAACATATTTGCAAAACACAGACAATGGGCTAATTTTGTCAATTTAGAAGGTACTTGAACAAACAATGATGAAAGGATGAACCTTACCAAAGTGAGAAAAGATAGCTGCATAGCCAGCTTATAGGGGAAAATATACAAACGGCAATAATCAATAAAAATAACCCCAAAATCCTTATCATGCTCATAATGAAAGAAATGTTAATCAAAACAAAACATTCAATCTAGCAATAAGCTAATGTTAAAGTGTAAGAATGGCTGATATTAATTAGCCTACAGGGAAGCAGTGTCATTCTTAACACTGACCATAAATGTATTAACAGGTTAAAACTTTTTAGATGGCCATTAGGCAATAGCTATTCAAATGAAACTATGTGTTGTTTTTCACCTGACAATTACAGAGCTAGAAATCAGCTTGATTTTACAAAAGCAAACCTATATACAAGTACCATGAACCATAGCCTGTCATAGCAAAAAAGTAACCTGGAAACAACCTAACTGTCTATCAATTACAGAAGGATTAAATATTTTATGGAATGGGATATCCATATGGTGGAATTCTGTGCAGCCTATAAAATAAAAACTGTGGTAGTTTTGTATGTTCTGATATGGAAAACCTCAAAGATATATCATTAAGGCTAAAAAATAAAAGCAGGGTCAGAACACTGTGTACACTATGGTTTTTATTCTATACATTGTTAAGAGGCAACTGGTAGGTATTATGTAAGTATGGGTTTTTAAGCTCACATCAGAAACCATGACCAGTGTTTGTTTTTGTTAGAGGGATTGGGTAGAGGAGTGGGGGCGGGGTGTGTGTGTGTGTATTTACTCTCTGTTTTGTACCTTTTTGCCTTGTTTGAATTTTCTAAATATGCTCATGTGCTCCTATTATAAATGTTTAAAGTGTCAACAGAGGTTATCTGTGTGGTCGGATTACCATGATAAATATTATAAAAGGTGGAGAAAGCTATGTTTGCAGAAAACAAAATGGGAAGCTCAAGTCAAGAGGTATTCCAAGCTTACAAAACCATGCCACCGCCATTAACAATGAAAGAGTTTGAAACATAAATCCCTTCCTTTGCAAAATGTTTAGCATTTGAGCCATCCATTCACCTAAATGTTTGTTACAATATTGAAATTACAGATAATGCCATCCCTTACCCTCTAGCAAGAGAATGAGAGACATACATATAAGGGGGTGTGGGAGCAGAGAACACATCCATGATGGATGTCAACATATTCAAAAAAGAATCTAGAATATCCATTCCACACCTATCTTTATTCCTGGTCCTCAGTAAATGGGAGAGACCACTGCTTCTATGGAGCCTTTCCTGATCTCATTCTCTCAAAGCAGAAAAGCTACAATTTTGCATGAGACCAAAATATCAGTGCTTTGACCTGCCACACCCTTCAGAGAAGGTGCATGGAGAGACTTTCTCTACTTACACAGTGAGGATCTTCTAGTAAGCTACCCTCACGGAAGCCAGTGTAGACTACCAGCAGCCCTCAATATACTCTGTTCCCAGTCAGGTAAAGTATCTAATGTGGGAGGGAGGGAAGGACACATCCAAAACACTAGAGAGTAAAACTAAAAGTACCACTCCTTTTTATTTATAAGTCCAATTTCCTCTAGCCCAGTAGATATATGACTTATTATATATACAGAATTTTTGCCATCCTTCTGTTTAATTTTCCAACTGAACATTTTTTTCAGAAGCAAAATACTTGTATTTACGGTGTCTTCTACAAAGTTGCATTCTCACCCAATATTTTTTAACAAACAAAAATTCCTCAGCAGTCCGATGATGGACTTTTTTATTTCACAGAAGGAATGTTCACTAATATTAGGAATTAGGCAGCTACTATTGTTCAGCACCATGCCAGATGCTTTACATAAACCATCATGCAGAATAGGTAATATTACACCCACTTTACAGATGAGGAAACTGGGGTTCAGAAGGGCTGAACAATTTGCACATGATCATCCAGCTGGTAAGTGGCTGAGCAATCTAACTAAATGTATTATGGTTGCTATAAATATCAGCAAAGTTAAACTGAATAAAGATGAATGTTCCATAATAGTTTGACTTCTCTTATCATCATGCATAAGTAAAAGACTGGATTCTACACAATCAAGTGAATGTAAGAGTCAAAGAAAAGAACTCAGTTGCAGTTCCTTGCACATAGAACTTTCTGCAGTGATGGAAATGTTTTACTCTGTGCTGTTTGATCGGGTAGCCATCAGCCACCTCTGGCTACTGATCACATCTACGTGGCTTAGCATGAATGAGGAACTGCATGTTTTAAAATTTATTTTATTGAAGTATAGTTGATTTACAATGTGTTAATTTCTGCTGCACATCAAAGTGATTCAGTTATACATATATATACATTCTTTTTAATTTTCTTTTTCATTATGGTTTATCATGGGATATTGAATATAGTTCTCTGTGCTCTACAGTAGGACCTTGTTGTTTATCCATTCTATATATAATAGTTTGCATCTGCTAATCCTACACTCCATTCCTCCCCTCCCCTCTCCCCCTAGGAACTGCATTTTTCATTCTATCTATTTTAGTTAAATTTAAATAGACACATGGCTACCATATTGGACAGCACAGTTCTAGCCAAAGTCATTCAAGAAATATTTATTGTAAATGGAATCAAAAAGAGAGGAGGCAGAAGGACAAGTAATGATATAAAATCACAAAATATTTAGATCTGGGAAAAACATTTATGAACCCATCTCATCCAACCCACTCATTTTACGCAGATGAGTAAATTGTGACCCAGATAGATGAAGCAGTTCACTGAGATCCCACAAGCTAGCAAGGGGCCAGAGAGAAATCCCAACTTCTAATGAACGTGAAGCTTAGCCAATGGTGTTAAAACAATTGCACAGAATTGAGTTAAATGAAGGAATACAATAAAAGGATTTTCTTTGCACTCTTACCAAAACTCTCCATATCAGTAAGAAATAATTTAAGGCAAAATTTTCACAAGGCAGGAGTGTAAGTAAGTATAAAGGTGACCTGCTAGTTAAATCCATGGCTTCCTGATAGGGAAACACTGAGCATTTTGGAACTGTGTTTTGATGTTCCAGTTCTGTTACAAAAAAAAAAAAAAAAATCTGACTTCAAATTGCAATTATTCCCTAAACTATGCCTTCCTTCCCAACCTGTACCCCTGAATGGGGAGAGTCCTGTATGTATACCTTCCTCACAGAGAAGCTCTTCTTTTAATTAGGTTAATAGGTTACAGATAGGTTAATTGGGTTAAATCCTGGGCAGAACCAAAGTGCTTTCTAATTGCTGCTTCCATTGCATTACCTGGAGCTGAGATGGATCTTTCATATACACCGGCCTGTAACCCACTCATCAGAGATCTGCTTACACATGGCACAGGGTAGAAACTCATACACATGGCACTATCACCCCCTAAACTATTCAGCAAAGGCATTTTGAAAAATATACTTTCTGCCTTATAAATGATCTCTTCCAGGTTTCCAGTGAAACAAGTCATTTAAAAAAAATTTTTTTTTGACAAATGAAAGGGGGAAAAATGCCTTTTCAAATCCAGGGCACTTGAAAGTTTCATTTTCCTGTTTTAATTTGTTTCAGCGTTTCAAGGGAATAATAATAGTTTTTTAATGCCAAAGGTGGCTTTCATCATTCAAAGCCCTCTAATTTCCTCCCATACTGCAAGTAATGTGTTAATAGTCCCCAAATGAAATATTACCTAAAACACAACTTGGTAATTTTCCTCAGAGTTCAAAGTTATTTGAAAAAGAAGCATCACCTTTTATAAATATTTACTTTGCAACAATGGAAGAAGCTGCAAATGATCTGCAATAGCTTCCATTCTGTTCTTTTTTGTGCCATCTTTGAATATTCTGTTGGGAAAAAAATAAAATAAATGGGAAAAAGAAAAAACCTGTCCGCTTTCCCCCCTTTTGGTTTCTAATACCAGGTTCCATTTAAGGACCTGAATCCTCCCTTTAAAATTAGATTATATTTATATGTGTGTGTGTGTGTGTATATATATATATATATATATAGAGAGAGAGAGAGAGAGAGAGAGAGAGAGACAGAGAGAGAGAAAATCTTGGTATCTGTGGTCTCATTACAGAATACACACACCAAAGAAAAGATGTGCACAGAGGCCATAGAGAATTTAAAAGATTTATTTATGATGTATTACTGTAATTTTTAATTTAGACATGCAAATTTTTTAATTTGCACCGACTGCTTTGCCTTAATGGTTTTGATTAATACTTGGAGGTAGTGTTTGTGAAAGAGATTTATACTGTGATTCATCTGCAAAATAATCAAATCATTACCAGCTAATGACAAAGCTGTGAAAAATGATACAGATATTGTGTAACTTCCAGCTATGGCTGAGCACGTGGAGGTACCCAATCCTTCCAGCAAATGTGAACTTGTGTTAATAACTGCTGGGAAGTTCGCTCTAGGTCCACTCTAATTTGGCAACAAAAAACATTGATCTTAATAAAGCTGTCTGATAAAAAGAACAGTGATTAACATCCTGAACCCTCTATTCTGCTCATGCCAAGGTCCCTTTTTTTACCAGGAATAAAATTCCCCTGCACTTCCTGCTTATCGCTCCATCTCACCTCAGCCCTCTGTGGGTCTCCAGATAAGGCTACAGATGCCTAAGGAAGGGGAAGCAGTGCTGGTGACAGCAGGTGGCAGTTGCCCAGGGAAGAAAGCACAGCACACAGGAGCCCCAGAGTCTGCACCCCTGGCAGAGCCAACACCCACTCCTTCTAAAACTCAGAGGCAAGTTCTCTTCTAGTGGGTCCTTCCTGCCTGGATCCAGCCATTCAGGCCTGGGTGACTCTTGCAGTCTTGCTAATCCTGACAGAGTCAGCAAAGGTGGAGCAGAAAGCTCCAGAGCATGTCCAGAGTCAGCAGAACAAACTCTCGAGTGGTATCAGGAAACCAGAAGAGGGCAGGAAGCAGAAACCCACAGATAATCCCCAAATCTCATTATTGCCGCTCCTTGGGACAAGTGTCTCCATCACATCACTTGCCCAAGAGGCTCATTTGAGCAAATTTGGATTTTACCTCCTTTCTGACTGCTCCCCTCTAACCAAATACTGAAATTTAATGTTTCACACAGTCTGTACTCTTCTCCAAAAACCCTTTCATTAATCCTCACCACAGACTTATGATGTAGGCATTATTAGTAGTATTAGTCCCATTTTACAGATAAGTACATTTTACAGATAAGTAGTGCTCCCAAAGTTAATGGAAGAAAACTGGCATGGGATGGAGACAAGACTTATTTCTGATTTATTCTAGAATCCCACAAACCCCAGCTGTCAAAATGATGCCCTTATTTTCCACTGAAGAATGAAAATACTGAAAATGGGGGCAGGGCAGTCAGAAGAGGGATGGGATGAAGTGGAGCAAGAAGGTTAAAAAAAAGAAAAGAAAAGCTTTGGATCAGCCCGAGTTAACACTGAAGCAATCATATTTTAACTCATTATCAAGAAATTCAGCTCCTTTCTTCATTTTGGTCCTCATAAAGGAAAAGCCCAGTGAGTTGATAACCATTAATATTTCATTGAAAACCGATCCATATTTTCTGTGATAGTGATATGGACATTCCACTTCATCAGGAAGCCATTTTACAAAATTTAAAAAAGCAAGGCACCGTTCTGTAAAGCACAAGCCGAGACTACTTATCATTATTATTTATTACTTTTTGGGTGCCAACTGGGCCCTTATAGCAGAAAGGGAGTTACAGAAACATCATGCGGAAGCAGACGGTCCCTTTTCCCTGGGTCCACACTCCAATTTCGACCACATGGCTACAATGGATACTGCGTCTTTCATTACTGGTAAATGCAACTGCCGTGGAACCACAAAAGGAAGATCAGAACTTTCGATCACTTTTCTAGACATGAAGACAAATGAGAAGGGAGGCAATAGGTGTAATTAATTTCAACGAGAGCTGGAAGAGGAAAACTTTCAGCTGTGGTACCATACACACCATTCATCAAGAGAGCTTTCCTCCCAGCAGAGTCAGAGCCACTGATTCACAGATGGGAAATAGGCTGCCATTATGAAAAGAACGAGAGTAAAATAAATGTCACATGGCTTTCTTAGCATTATTTTGGTTCAGAGTATCTATGAGAGAACTAGGCTTGTGATTTAATTGTGCATGTGGTCCAGGAAAAGCAGGAGGAGATAAGCCAGTAAGTTCAAAGTAAAGTTAAAATTCAAGCCATTCAGAGCAAGCCAACAGAATAAGCCTTTGGACAGATGGGCATCTTGTGTGATTCAACACAAGATACAGTACAAGTAATGAGGCTGATGTGCTGAAGGAAAGGGAAATGCACTCTCAGAGGTAAACTTGCTCTCAAGTCGTCAGGACTTAGCTGAATAATTCCCTTAATGCTTAGACAAATAATGCTGCTGAATTCTTGGGAATCAAACCATGTCTCCACCCCTCAGCTTCCGGGTGCTTCTAAAGACTGGACTGAGCAAGTTGTAGGGAAAATTAAATCCAAAATATATTCATCATGATCGTTTTAGAGAAGGGAGATGCTCCCCGTCCATCTATAATGTGAGAACAGGGATGAAACTTGACTCTAGCAACCTCAGATATTTTTGAGGAAGGCCAGAACAAGAGCATTATTGCATACAGATTTTAGAAGCGATGCTTCTACTGCCAACTGATGACAAATATCCTGGAATCCCGTCGCTATCCAGTTCCCACAGACTCCCTCTTCTAACACCTTCCATGTTAGAGCTTTGGTCATCTCAAAGAATATCAGCCATTTTTTATGCAGTCTGTTTTCTGCTTTTGCAACTCTTATGCAACTTTCTGCAACTCTTCATGTTTGTCTACAGTCACACAGCAAAACTTTCTGAGATAATAGAAATGCTCTATATCTGTACTGTCCAATATAGTAACCACAAGCCACATGAGGCTAGTGCTACTGAGGAAATGGATTTGTAATTCTATTTAATTTTAATCAATCTGTATTTATAGAGCCACATACCCCTATTGACTGCCATACTGGGCAGTGCAGCTCTAAAGAGAGCAATGAGGCTTTTACTGAAGATGCATTAACACAGATGGAGTTTACATTGCACTTGCTACAAAACTCTCTTTCCCAGACTCCCTTGCAGGTAGGGGTGGCCATGTGACACAATTCTAGCCAATAAGAGGAGAGCTGAGGGACAACTTTTTTCCTTTTTGATATAGAATCCAATTTCCTATTTGCCTCTTTTGCTTTTCTTCTGCCTGCGGTACATACATAATACCTGCATGGGTAGAAACCATCTTTCTTTTAAGTTTATTTTTATTGAAGTATAGTTAATTTACAATGTGTGTTAATTTCTGGTGTACAGCAAAGTGATTCAGTTATACATATAAATAATAGTTTGCATCTGCTAATCCCAAACTCCCAATCCATCCTTCCCTCATGCCCCCCTTGGCAACCACAAGTCTGTTCTCTATGCCTGTGGGTCTGTTTCTGTTCGGTACATAAGTTCATCTGTGTCATATTTTAGATTCCACGTATAAGTGATATCATATGGTATTTGTCTTTCTCTTTCTGACTTACTTCACTTAGTATGATCATCTCTAGGTCCACCCACATTGCTACAAATGGCATTATTTCATTCTTTTTTTTATGGTTGAGTAATATTCCATTGTATATATGTACCACATCTTCTTCTTCTTTTTTTTTTTTTTTTCCTTTGAATCTGAAGAACAAGATCTTTATTTCAGGAACATTTAATTTTTAAATATACTGTCGAATTATACAAAATCACACTGACTTTTTATCTAGTACTATATATACATATTCTTTTCTGTTTATTAATTATTCTTTTTAAAAAAATTTATTGGAGTATAGTTGATTTTCAATGTTTTGTTAGTTTATCCTGTACAGCAAAGTGAATCGGTTATACATATACATATATCCACTTTTTTTAGATTCTTTTCCCATATAGGTCATTACAGAGTATTGAGAAGAGTTCTCTGTGCTCTACAGTAGGTCCTTATTAGTTATCTATTACATATATAGTAGTGTGTATATGTCGAACATTTGTGCTTTTAATTCCAAACTTTCTCATCTCCTCTGGAACCATGTTCCATTAAGTATCACTTTTTTTGCTTCTATCAAGCTTTCTTACATTTTCTATCACTCATTTAATTTCACCATCACTTGCAAATATGATTCACTTCTGTCTGAGAAACCCAATCCCTCTATTCCTTTTCTGTTTTTTAACATCTTTATTGGAGTATTATTGCTTTACAATGATGCGTTAGTTTCTGCTTTATATCAAAGTGAATCAGCTATACATATACATATATCCCCATATCCCTTCCCTCTTCCATCTCCCTCCCACCCTCTCTATCCCATCCCTCTAGGTGGTCACAAAGCACGGAGCTGATCTCCCTGTGCTATGCGACTGCTTCCCACTATCTATTTTACATTTGGTAGTGAATATATGCCCATGCCACTCTCTCACTTAGTCGCAGCTTACACTTCCTCCTCTCCGTGTCCTGAAGTCTATTCTCTACATCTGCATCTTTGTTCCTGTCCTGCCCCTAGGTTCTTCAGAGCCTTTTTTTTTTTTAGATTCTATATATATGTGTTAGCATACAGTATTTGTTTTTCTCTTTCTGACTTAACTTCACTCTCTATGATAGCCTCTAGGTCCATCCACCTCACTACAAATAACTCAATTTTGTTTCTTTTTATGGCTGAGTAATTAATATTCCATTGTATACATGTGCCACATCTTTTTCGTCCATTCATCTGTCGATGGACACTTAGGTTGCTTCCATGTCCTGGCTATTGTAAATAGTGCTGCAATGAACATTGTGGTACATGACTCTTTTTGAATTATGGTTTTCTCAGGGTATATGCCCAGTAGTGAGATTGCTGGGTCGTTTTACCATGTCTTCTTTATCCATTCATCTGTTGATGGACATTTAGGTTGTTTCCATGTCTTGACTATTGTAAATAGTGCTGCTGTGAACATAGGGGAGCATGTATCTTTTCAAATTATAGTTTTGTCCAGATATAGTAACAACCATCTTAAGTGTAAATGGCCCAACATCAAGATTGGCATGGCAGAAAGTTGGAAAGGGGGTGGGACCTTGAAAACTTCCTGGAACCATCACACTAGTCCTGGAGCATCAACCTGTGGATTTCTGTGACATGGGACAAATAAAGCCGTTACTCATTTAAACTACTCTTTCCTTGTTTTTCTATGCTTGGAGCCAAACTCATTAAACCTAACACATTTAACTAGATCTCATTAAAGAGGTTTGCCACATAATGAATATCTTGATGTCTACAGAACTGATGTAAAGTCCAACTGTGATAGCCCTGCTTATCCACTGCCCTTGTCCATCCTCACTCTTCTCTGTGGGGCCAGCCCAAGGCAGTACTGTGAGAAGTGAATAGATTTCTTCAAATGTCCCACCCCGTCCCTCCACTTCCCTTCCCTGTGTTCTGTTTCTCTGTGTTCCTGTCCTTATCTAATCCTTTGTATCTTTCCTCTCTCCCCTCAGCAGTGCTTCTTCTATCATTCAGTACTCCTGGGATACCTCCTTAAAATTGGGTGGTGGAAGGAGGCCATAGGCTAAAACGATTTTCATCACAGAGAAGAAAAGGAGAAGAAGGTATCTGAACATAAGGATGTTCCCTTCCAATAAAAATATTTTTGATAAGTAATTTTTTCTACATGTCTAGAAAAAGGCTTTCTTGGTCTTACTTCTGAGATCTTTTTCGATGACTCTTAGTTGGGCATATAGCATGCACTAACCCTCTGCTTGACCCTTACATGTATATTGTTTCTTTTAATCCTCAGAACAACCCAAGAAATAAACCTTGGGAAGACTCTTGGGGACAAGGGTGGGCTTTTGAAAGTTTTTCAGATCCACACACTGTATCTCTAGCTAGCCCTTCACTAAGTTTGTTGAAAATTCTTCCTCTTGTGTGTATCCCAGCAGCATCTACGATTTCCACTTTACAGATGAAGAACATGAGGCTCAGAGAGCATAAGTACTTGGTCATAATAAGTGACAGTGACAGGACCTCTTGTTGCAAGTTAGGTGTTTCTCCAGTGGAAAGGAGAGAAGGTTTGGGGTTTCCTCTCCCATGTGATCCTGTCTAGTTCCAACCACTGGACATAAGGGGACAATTTCCTTCCTCAAAGGAGCTCCGTTGGAGGAGAAATGGAGAAAGGGCAAACTAGTGAGGGTCCCCCAATGATGAAAGAAGCAGGAAGCCCATGCTTTGCCCTTGCCAGGATGCCTGGAAGAAAGGCATCACTCTGCAGACATCTCCCAGGATGTCAAAGGTAGTAATAAGTTTCCTCACCTTGTGGGGAAGTTGTGAGGATTAATTCTTGTTTAAAGGTAGTTTAGTTAAAGTTTCTGATCTGGTGATGAAAGATTCTCTTGTGTTCTTTTGTTCCCTCTGGTTCCTCTTTCCACAGAGATGACTCATGAAAAGAAGATGGAGCAAGAAGGGTGCTGTAGGGGAACATGGAGACAGCAGCTGAGAGCAAGTGGAAAGCAGAATAGAATAGAACAAGAAGGGCAGCATCAGTCGTTCTAGAATTCATAGACTGTGACCAGGAACCACTGCAAGATGTTCGGCTAATCTCCCTTTCTCTGGACAGTCAAAAATGCAACAGGGCTTTCTCTCACCCTGACAGGATCCCATCCCAAAGAGAAAAGTCAAGTGTTAACATTTGGTAAGTGCTCTCCAGAGGTCAAGTTTAGGTAAAGTCCTGCCTCCTGCTTGTCTAAGCCTCTGCCCCTTGGTCCATCTCCCTCCAGGAAGATGAAGGGAAAGTCATTCAGTCCCTGGACTTTTGGACATTTGGGCTTACATGAGTCCCTAAAACTGAAATACATTTTACAAAAACTTTCAGAAAGTTGCAGGTTTCCCTACACTTTTTTCCCTCCTTTTCTTTGTCTACCGTGTTGTCTCATTTCCCCTTTTCCTCTTTTCCTAATTTAAAAGAATGAGTGTGAAAACATAAGGGCAAACCCTTTTCGGGGTCAACTCAGCGTTAGAGAAGCCCGAAGCCACTTCTAACGAAGGAATTTAAGGAAATGAGACACCCTGAGGGACAAAGGGTTTTGAGGGATTTTCAAACCCACACCATGTAATTATTAATAGCCCTTCACTGACTTTGCACAGAATTCATCCTCTTGTGTGTATACCAACTGCATCTCTATCTGCAACAGAGAATTGGTACCCTGCAGTCATAGACGGTGAAATAAATAATCTACCCTCCCAGACGCTGGTGAAATGTATAAAGGATGGGGAAAAGGGAACACAACTGATTCAGAGGCTAAGGCTTTAAGACAGCAAGAACAGGAAGCACAAAGCAGAGGCAACTTTCTCATCTGGGTGAGGAGAGTACACCCCAGGCTTTCCTTAGGGTCAGTGTGTACAGTTGCTCCTTCCATGCACTGCACAAAAGGACTGGCTCAGCATGGATGGGGGTCAGAATTTAGCTCCCTCTGCTTGCCAAACTGAGAGCCAGAGAGCCACGTCTGCTTAGGTGTGATGTCTTTTACTAATTCACACAAAGACGGGGTCTTTTGAGGTGGCCTTGTTTTCCTAGTTGAGAAGAAAATGTCCCTGTTTCAGATTCACTGTTCATATACAGTCATGATGATCAGGTGTGGCCCAGAAGAAAAGGGATTCACTTCAATACAGCTCTTTATCTAATTGGTGGATTAAATAAAATGTATCATTGATTTCTGAGCACTAAACTATACAGAGATGTTGCCGGTGTCTATTTAATAGAACTGCCAAAAAACATTTAATTTTTTCATATAAAACACACCCAGAAAATTCAACAAATTTCATCAAAATGTTTAAGTGCCAGAAACGACTCCAATCTAATAAAACATTAAGGCCTTGCCTCGTCTGTATTGCACATGCGACAGACCTCCATTAACGACAGAGTGGGAACCTAGCTTTTAATTCTTTTGCACAAAATCACCAATTTAGCTTCTGCTGGGAAACCTTTGGGAAGGGTCTCTTTGTAAATAAAACAACCAATTTCTTAAAATAACGTTGGCCAGGAGTGGCAGCTCCTCCATGGTCTGAGAGGCATCTTCACTGATCAAACGCTGAGGCAGTCCTGTACCATCAAGCTGTTGTAACAGAATCTGTTGGTGTCTGCCGGCATGCTGAGTGACAGCAGTGTGTAATCAAAGAGACGCACAGATACACATCAGACGGCAGGAACACAGAAATAAGCAGCGAAATGGGAATATTTTGGAACCTAAATGGACTTTGGCACAAAACTCTTTGAAACTGTCATTTTGCAGAGCCTGATCATTTTTGCTTGTTGCATTTGGAATCTGGAAAGAGAAGAGGAAGGAAGAGCAGAGTAGGAAGGTTCGTTTGTATGGGGTGCACCCTACGCTCCAGGCACAGAGGACTTTACATACATCATGGGATCTGACTGTCATACTCACAGTATGACATAGGATTATTATACTGATTACCAATGGGAAAACCACATCTTCAAAAGCACAATAACCTGCTCAAGGCTACACAGCTTATAAGTGACAGAGCCAGAACTGAAATCCAGGTCTCTAAAGACCATAGCCTCCCCACGTCCTTTATTTCCAAGCTGTGGTGGAAATCAGGGGCCAACACTTCCTTCCATCCCAGCCTCAGATGCTCTCCTCATCTGGTTGTTTCTGAGTACACAAGAGAAGCTGCCCTAAGCAAGTGCCCTTCACCTGTCTGCACCATCCCTCAAGCACAAGAATCCATCTTATTCAAAAAGTAAACTCCTGTGAAAAGCTAGACTGGATTCAATTGGCAGGTGATCCAGCAGCTTATTTTGCTAATCAAGTTTTGTGGACTGTGGGGCCAGAATACTGGGCTATGAAGTTCAAGAGCCTTGCTAGCCTCCCAGATAGGTGCCCTGGCAGTGGTCTGAGCAGAACCTTCTCCATATCCACGTTCGATGGGGAACCAGAATACATGGGAGCTCGTACAACGTCTGCCATCCCCAAAAGTATTCATCAGTGATGAAAGCCAGGCTCCCCCTCTGAGCAAGGGAGAAGATTTACAAGAAAGCAAGTGATGTTCCCTGAGGGGAGTAAACCCACTTTATGTAAACCCGAAAGATCAGTTAGAGTTCCCAGAATTCACCCCCAGCATGTGCCCCTCAACTCACAGAGAGAGGGACTGTGGGAAACACTGTGAATGGACTCAAAACAAAACAAGGCTCACCTGATTACGAGTTTCATTATGAACCTCGGGTTTTTTAGAGTTGGTGACATCATGTTGCTTTGAAATGTTGGGATGGGAGGAGGGGCTGGCATCTCAGCTTAATGCAAACGTGAACTTGGGGCACTGGCAGGCCTCCCCTTTGACATCACACAGAAACTTGGCCCCACTCGGGCCCCGTTCACTCTACGGGCCACCCCTATCCTTCTCCCTCTCCCGAGGTGGTTAGCCACCAAGGTGGATTTTTGCTGTCTTCAAAGGTAGGCTCAGATTCCACCTGAGAGCACAGTCATTGTCAGAGAAGGTCAGCCGGAAGCTGTTGGCAGTAGGAAGAAAGCTCTGAGGTTGGTCTCAGCCTCCACCTACAATATGCCCTTTGAATTTGGGATCCATGTAAGCTTGGTTGCTCAAAGTATGGTCCATGGATGAGCAGAACAGGCCTCAATTGGGAGCTCACAGAAACTACAGAATCCCCAGTCCCATCCCAGACTGAGTGGATCAGACTCTGCATTTTTTACAAGATCCTGAGATGATTTGTACACGCATTAAAGTGTGAAAGTGCCGAAATAGAACAGTAATTCTCCAAGGGTGTTTCCAGGACCAGCAAGATCAACATCACCAGCAACTTATCATAAATGCAGACTCTCAGGTCTGCTGAATCTGAATTTCCATCTTAGTGAAACCACAGGTGATCTGCACCCACAGGAAAAGTGGGAAAGTACTGTTTCAGGGTCAGGCAGACCTGGGTTTCAGTCTCGGCATCACCAGTTACAAGGTGTTTGATTTTAGACAAAGTACATAACTCTTGGAGTTTCATTTTCTTCAACAGTAAAATAAAGCTAATAGATCCTTCTCTGAGGAAATTCACAGGGATTAAATGAGGTCATTGTAGGGAAAGCTCTTCTCACAAGGCTAATGCGTATTAAGCACTTACTAAATAGTTGTTTTTAGCTTTCGCTGTTTGTTCCTCTTCCTCTTGTCTGTCATTCTCTACCCTAAAGATATTTCCATGAGGACTTTCTGGGTCTCTTCCAGCTTTAACATGCTCTGATTTGACAATCAGTTCATTTTTCTTAAAACTGCTGAGTAGCCACTAAGCCAAACCCTGTAACTGTAATAGAAACAAAACTGGATTAAGAGTTAGTTCCTCATCTATGTCCAATGTTTTCTTGCCAAGTTGGGTTTTGTCTCGAATGTGAGATGAAAGCAGCAGGAGGGCAGAGACCACAGCATGTCCACTAAGTGATTTCCATGGGAAAAGTTCAGATACTAATACGAAGGGAAACAAAGCAGTCACGGCCCCTATCCTCAGGTAGTTTGCTCATTGAACCAGGGAGAGCAACAAATAGATATATCATTGCAATAGAAGCTGTAAAAGTATTGTGAGGTGTTGTGAATAGGGCCATATGAGCAAGAATAGAAGGATAATCAAATCCTTTGGATGGTGAAAGTGCAGTTAAGGATGTGAAGCTGCAGAAATGGCCTCTTGGAGAGAATGACATGCAAGCAGAGAAGTGAAAGGGAAGAATAGGAATTGATCAAGGGAAAGAGAACCCAGGCACAAGCATTGACAAATGCAATGGGCCTGAGGCAGAAAGGGCTTTGAGAAATCAAAGAACCAAAGAGAAGGTAGATATGACAGGTGCCCAGTTGGTAAGGGGGCTGGCTCCTGCCAAAGCTGTGGAGGTGGGTGGAGCCCACCTGGGATCTGGGCTCCCAGGCAATTGGTTGTTCTATAATTTAGGGATGGCAAGGCAAGACACCACTGTAGTAAGCTCATGGACATAGGTGGCTACAACAAATCTCGCTACTAACAATCCACGCATGAGTTCCAGGCACCGAGGAGGAGCTCAACAATATTTGTGATAAGCACAGGTGCCTAAATGGATGATACATGCAAAGGAGAGGAACTGATGATATAATAGAGGTAAAAGTTACAGCCCAGGTAAAGAACCTTGCAAAAGAATGCAGGATATCGCTCCTCCAAGTGCCCTTCTCTCTCCTGAATTTAAATTTTTTTCTTGAACTGCTGAATTTTCTTTTCTATATACAAGTTTGTTATAATATCTCATGTCTTTACTGCCTATGTCTCTCTAGTACCCTTTACAGCAAAACAGAGTTGTTAGTTCTTGTTATATCCACTTCCTGTGTTCTCATTTTCCTCTATTAAAAAAAAATACCCTTGATACACTAAAGAATATATGTCATGTATACATAGATCATAAAGCTTAATGATAAAAATGGATACCCCATGAGTGTTCCACCCAACTCAAATATTATTAGACCTACTAGAACCTTACCAATTCCATTGAAGTGATGATTTGTGTTATTGTTTTTCATCCACCCACCACCTCCACTAACCCAGGCAATAATAACCCTGAAATTTTATCTATCATTTCCTTTCTTTTGTACATGGTTTTGTCACCAATGCTTATACCCCTAAACAGTGTATATTTAATTTTACCTGACTTTTTGTCCTTTATAAAAATGGAAAATCAATCATGCAAAATCAAGTCCAAATGGAATTGCCGGTGGCAAAATATCCAAACTTTTAGAAGAAAATACTGAGCAATATCTTTATGATTTCCAGTTAGAGAAAGATGTTCTAAATAAGCCCCGAAAAGCACTCATGTTTAAAAGAGAAAAAGACTCCTTCCCTCTATATGTAAAAGCCACCTTTCTTTCACTCCCTTCCAGATGTCACACTGCCAAACAATTGAAGCATCAGTGATTCTTCCTTTTGAGTTAAACATACCCTAACACTATGGAATTCCTTTAAAACACAGGTATCCTTCAGGGACTCGTAATATATAAGCCTGGGACTCAGACTCTAAGACAAAAGTTAGCATGCAGAAATTATTAATGTGTTAAGGAGGGTTCTTAATGTCAACAACTGTGGGGGAAGAGAAGGAAGCAGGATTGAGACAGGGGGAAGTTGAGCTGTGATGCAGTCTCAAGGGAGATCTCAGCCAAGGTCACAGGGCTCTGAAGCTGGGATGGCCCTTCATAGTTATTCTAAGTTGTAGCACAGAGGCCTTTATCCCCTCATCCACCAGTGCTGAATGCAGTTGACTTTGGGCAAGACACCTCTCTTCAGCCAAGGCAATTCCTTTAGAATATTGACATTTGGGAGGTCTCTGCTGGCAGTCCTTCCAGCATCTGGCAGTGTACATTCTCATTCCTGAATGGAAATCTGGGTGGCACACTATAATATGCACCAAAGTCCCTCACACCTTAGACTGACTGAGAATATTTAATGTCTTCTTGAGCCTGGGGAGGCCTAATGGCAAAAGAACATTAGCTATGGGTGTGCTGATAAAGGAATATGAGAAGCAAATCAGCCCTGAAAGCAGCTTGGTATGGAGAGAGCTGGGAAGAGAAACTTTACTGAGTCGTGGGTATTAAGTTAGGATTATGTAATGCAACAAGTTCCTCTATAGCTTCAAAATGTTTTCCAGAACTCACCTTGATCCTTGCTTCTAATGAGGACCGAATCACCCAACTAGCAAACCAAAGTGTGTTCTTAGAAAACCAGCCCCACAGGAGAAAGCCTCCACCTACCCACCAAAAAACGTTCACTTTGGCAAACTTACCCAGAATTTTGCAATCAGAAAATCTAGAAAGAAACTATTTTCATTGTAATGTGAACAAAAACATTGAATCATTTCAAAGAATAGAATTTTATACTTTGTATTACCAGGTGGGAGAGCAGTACTGAGCCAGGGAGAGTAACTTGACCTTTCTAGGACTTTGGCTCCTTAATCTCTTAATTAGAGCCACGCTTGGCCATGCCTGAGCTTTAGGTAATAGGCAGCAAGAGCAGCTCAATAAGGAAGAAGCAGGCTTACAGTGGCCATAATGGAACCCAGAGTCATCTGAACAAATAACACTGCAATTACCAAAATTCCCAGAGTTCTGCTTTGCAATTTTTCAGAAGGTGAGAAGATTTTCAATATTTTTTTAATGACCAAAAAGAAAGATAAAGCCATTAAGAAATAGCCAGTCCTCCTTTTATTCTGACTTGGTATTGCTTCACTTGGGCTGAGCAAGTAGAAACAATTGCAGTGGAACCTGAACATGAAGAAGATGAAATGACTCATCTTAATTATTCTTGAAAATGACAGTGTTCAATAAACAGCATTTCTGCAAGATATTTATAGGTTTCTCACTTAAAAGGGGGGCTGGGGAGCTCTTTCAAATGTTTTTGGGAAACGCTGCATATTGTATCTCTCTCCCTCATAGTTGCAGTAGCTTTTGAAAGATCTGAGAAGTTCTGCAGCCAAGAAACTTTCTCAAGCTTGTTGAAGTGTGCAGTCCTCAAGAGTCACCCCAGAATGCATGTTTCCTGGAACACCCATTCACATCTTGCTAAGCTAGTATATGGAAAGCACAGTTTGGAAAATGTTGGTCTAACCCTAACTATTCTATTTACAGATAAGCATCTTGAGAATCAGAAAGGAAAGGGGGCCTTCACAAGGTCACAGCACTTATCAGAGGCAGACACAGGGAAAGAACCTTAGCTCTAAAAACTTGCAACCAGTGTTCTCTTTCCAATCCATTGACTCATGGAAGAAAATCAAATTTGTTGTTTAATTAATGGTCTGTTGGTTGAGGGTTGATCTAAGAGATGGCTGTTGGATCCAACTTAAATAGAAAAAATTTCCTTTTTTTTTTCTTATTTGTAGGGTTATTATAAGATTTCTTATTTATAGAAAATAAGGGTTTTCTTATTCATAGGATACTTCTAACCCTGCTCTGGAACAGGGAGATAGAGACAAAGATAGTGTCCTTTCATGAAGGGCAGAGATAAGTACCAGCCCTGGAGCAGGGTGCCTTGGTTTGGAAGGTAGAGCACAACAAAGAAGGCTGGAACTCCTTAGGGAAGTGGTGCTGGGAAGCCAGAGGAGCCAAAGGGGAGCCTGGGTTAAGAGTTGGGAGTAAGAGAGCAGAAAGCAACTCCCTCTGTAAGCATCTTCCCCCACCCAAGAGTCCTCAGATATATTGCAGAAAGGACTGAACTTCTCTATCCAATGCAAGGTAGAGACTCAAATTAATTTATATGGATATTTAGATGAAAGGTGAACCAGAAGGCCAAATGGGGCATTTAAGGTACACAATGAGATGGCACAAGGAATATCATGTGAGAAAATCACTCAACATGGCTCCTAATTTCTTCCAATTGGATTAATCACCACTGGCTACCCATCACCACCTAGTCTCATAGTTTCAGCCTTCCTTGTTTTGCTTTTTGGGGTCCAGTGTGGACCCAGGCCCCCTTCATCCACTAAAGCAGTGTGTTGCAAGGCAGTACACACCACACACTGAGCCTGTCCTTCCTGCCCTCTGATGAAATACCCTTAGGATTGAATCGCAAGACCAGTGAGGAACAGGCCTAGAAAAGACTACGAAAACATGCACATTCCATTTTCAAGATTAAAATGTTAAGGAGAAGTCAGTCAAAATTAAAAGTTTTTAAAATGCTAAGGCATCTAAAACAATCACACACATACATATATATATACTAACATATAAAAATTTCATGGTAACCACAAACCAAAAATCTATAGTAGATAAACACACAAAAAGAAAAAGAAATCCAAACATAACACAGAAATAGTCACCAAATCATAAGAGAAGAGAACAAAAGAAGAAGAAAAAAAAGATCTACAAAAACAACCCCCAAACAATTAACAAAATGGCAATAAGACTATTCATATCAATAACTACCTTAAATGTAAATGGACTAAATGCTCCAACCAAAGGTCAAAGAGTGGCTGAATAGTTACAAAAACAAGACCCATATATACACTGTCTAGAAGAGACTCTCTTCAGATCTAGAGACACACACAGACTGAAAGTGAGGAGATGGAAAAAGGTAATTCATGCAAAAGAAAATCAAAAGAAAGCCAAGGTGGCAACACTTATATCAGATAAAATAGACTTTAAAATAAGGACTGTTACAAGAAACAAAGAAGGACCCTGTATAATGATCAAGGGATGAGCCCAAGAAGGATGTATAACAATTTTAAATACATATGCACCCAACATAGGAGCACCTAAATACATAAAGCAAATATTAACAGACATAAAGGAAGAAATTGACAATAACACAATAATAGTAGGGGACTTTAATACCCCATTTACATCAATGAACAGATCATCCAAATGGAAAATCAATAAAGAAACACTAGCTTTAAATAACACATTAGACCAGACAGATTTAATTGATATATATAGGACATTCTATTGAAAAGCAGCAGAATACAAATTCTTTTCAAGTTGCACATGGAACATTCTCCAGGATAGATCACATGCTAGGCCAAAAAACAAGCCCATACATGACAAACCCACAGCTAACATCATACTCAACTATGAAAATCTGAAAGCATTTCCTCTAAGATCAGGAACAAGACAAGGATGCACCCTCTCACCACTTTTATTCAACATAGTATGGGAATTCCTACCCACAATAATCAGCCAAGAAAAAGAAATAAAATTAATCCAAATTGGAAAGGAAGAAGTAAAATCATCACCGTTTGCAGATGACATCATATTATATATAGAAAATTCTAAAAACACCACCAGAAAATTACTAGAGCTCATCAATACATTCAGTAAAGTTGCAGGATACAAAATTAATATACAGAAATCTGTTGTGTTTCTATACACTAACAATGAACATTCAGGAAGAGAAATTAAGGAAACAATCCCATTTACCATCACATCACAAAGAATAAAATACCTAGGAATAAACCTACCTAAAGAGGTAAAAGAACTGTACTTGGAAAACTACAAGTTACTGATGAAGTAAACTGAAGATGACACAAGCAGATGGAAATATATACCATGTTCTTGGATTAGAAGAATTGATATTTTTAAAATGATCACACTACCCAAGGCAATCAACAGATTCAATGCAATCCATATCAAAATACCAATGGCATTTTCCACAGAACTAGAACAGATATTTTAAAATTTGTATGGAAATACAAAAGACCCTGAATAACAAAAACAATCTGAAGAAAGAAGAGCAGAGCTGGAAGAACAAAGCTACAGTAATCAAAACAGTATGGTACTGGCACAAAAACAGACATATAGATCAATGAAACAGAATACAGAGCAGAGAAATAAACCCAAATAGTTATGGTCAACTAATCTACATCAAAGGAGGCAAAAATACACAACGGAGAAAAGACAGTCTCTTCACTAAGTGGTGCTGGGAAAACAGGAGAGCTACATGTAAAAGAATGAAATTAGAACATTCTCTAACACCATACACAAAAATAAACTCAAAATGGATTAAAGACCTACATGTAAGACTGGAAACCATAAAACTCCTAGAAAAAACAAAGGCAGAACACTTTTTGACATAAATTATAGCAATTTTTTTTTTTAAGAATAAAAGAGTTTTATTTGAGCCAGACTGAGGACTAGCCTCGCAGCCCACATCCCAGATGACTGAGAAACTGCTTTGGAGAAGCAGGGTTTGCAGCACAGTTTTATATCTTGTCAGGACAAAGAACATTAAACAAGTGATGGATCCATTGCTACAAGGTTCAAAAAAAAAAAAAGGGGCTTCTCTGGTGGCACAGTGGCTGGGAGTCCGCCTGCCAATGCAGGGGACATGGGATCGTGCCCCGTCTGGGAAGATCCCACAAGCCATGGAGTGACTAAGCCCGTGAGCCATTACCGCTGAGCCTGCGCGTCTGGAGCCTGTGCGCCACAATGGGAGAGGCCACAAAAGTGAGAGGCCCGTGTACCGCAAAAAAAAAAAAAAGAGCAGACCAGCACATAAATAGCAAGCAGGATGGCTTTGGCACCTGGGAAGGCAGCCTTATCATTAAAAGAGAACCAGCATTGGTGTCCCAAGAAGAGGGGCATTTAATCTTCATTTTTAACATGGACATTCTTTACTTCTGGTCTGTGAGCCCTTTTCTTTAATAATTAAAGCAGATGTTCAATGTATATTTGATAGACCACAAACAGGACATTTTAGTTAGCATCAAATTCAAGTGAAGTCATGTATAAGAAACAAAGACTTTTCTATATTTCAATAGAAATATGTTAACTTTTCTTATATCAGAACCCATGGTTAGCAATTTTTACTTTCATTTCTTCTTTAGCCCCAAAGTTATATTTGAGTGTTTTTTAACATCTTTATTGAAGTATAATTGCTTTACATTGTTGTGTTAGTTTCTGCTGTATAAAAAAATGAATCAGCTATACGTAAATGTATATCACCATATCATCTCTCTCTTGCATTTCCCTCCCACACTCCCTATCCCATCCTTCTAGGTGGTCACAAAACACCGAGCTGATCTCCCTGTACTATGAGGCTGCTTCCCACTAGCTATCAGTTTTACATTTGGTAGTGTATATATGTCAATGCCACTCTCTCACTTCATCTCATCTTACCCTTCCCCCTCCTCGTGTCCTCAAGTCCATTCTCTACATCTGCATCTTTATTCCTGTGCTGCCCCTAGGTTCTTCAGAACCTTTTTTTTTTTTTTAGATTCCATATATATGTCTTAGCATACAGTATTTGTTTTTCTCTTTCTATCTTACTTCACTCTGTATGACAGACTCTAAGTCCATCCACCTCACTACAAATAACTCAATTTCATTTCCTTTTATGACTGAGTAATATTCCACTGTATATATGTGCCACATCTTCTTTTTCTATTCATCTGTCGATGGACACTTATGTTGCTTCCATGTCCTGGCTATTGTAAACAGAGCTGCAATGAACATTGTGGTACATGACTCTTTTGGAATTATGGTTTCCTCAGTGTATATGCCCAGTAGTGGGATTGCTGGGTCAAATGGTAGTTTTATTTTTAGTTTTTTAAGGAACCTCCATACTGTTCTCCATAGCGGCTGTATCAATTTACATTCCCACCAACAGTGTATGAGGGTTCTCTTTTCTCCACACCCTCTCCAGCATTTATTGTTTGTAGGTTTCTTGATGATGGCCATTCTGACTGGTGTGAGGTCATATCTCATTGTAGTTTTGATTTGTATTTCTCTAATGATTAGTTATGTTGAGCATCCTTTCATGTGATGGTTGGCAATCTGTATACCTTCTTTGGAGAAATGTCTATTTAGGTCCTCTGCCCATTTTTGGATTGGGTTGTTTGTTTTTCTGATACTGAGCTGCATAAGCTGCTTGTAAATTTTGGAGATTAAACCTTTGTCAGTTGCTTCATTTGCAAATATTTTCTCCCATTCTGAGGGTTGACTTTTCATCTTGTTTATGGTTTCCTTTGCCATGTGAAAGCTTTCAAGTTTCATTAGATCCCATTTTTTGTTGCTGTTTTTATTTCCATTTCTCTAGGAGGTGGGTCAAAAAGGATCTTGCTGTGATTTATGCCATAGAGTGTTCTGCCTATGTTTTCCTCTTAGAGTTTGATAGTGTCTGGCCTTACATTTAGGTCTTTAATCCATTTTGAGTTTATTTTCATTATGGTGTTAGGGAGTGTTCTAATTTCATTCTTTTCCATGTAGCTGTCCAGTTTTCCCAGCACCAGTTATTGAAGAGGCTGTCTTTTCTCCATTGTATATCCTTGCCTCCTTCATCAAAGATAAGGTGACCATATGTGTGTGGGTTTATTTCTGGGCTTTCTATCCTGTTCCATTGATCTATATTTCTGTTTTTGTGCAAGTACCATACTGTCTTGATTACTGTAGCTTTGTAGTATAGTCTGAAGTCAGGAACCCTGATTCCCCTGGCTCCATTTTGCTTTCTCAAGATTGCTTTGGCTATTCGGGGTCTTTTGTGTTTCCATACAAATTGTGAAATTTTTTGTTCTAGTTCTGTGAAAAATGCCAGTGTTTGTTTGATAGGTATTGCATTGAATTTGTAGATTGCTTTGGGTAGTAGAGTCATTTTCACAATGTTGATTCTTCCAATCCAAGAACATGGTATATCTCTCCATCTGTCTGAATCATCTTTAATTTCTTTAATCAATATCTTATAGTTTTTTGCATACAGATCTTTTGTCTCCTTAGGTAGGTTTATTCCTAGGTATTTTATTGTTTTTGTTGCAATAGTAGATGGGAGTGTTGCCTTAATTTGTCTTTCAGATTTTTCATCATTAGTGTATAGAAATGCAAGAGATTTCTATGCATTAATTTTGTTTCCTACTACTTTACCAAATTCATTGATTAGCTCTAGTAGTTTTCTGGTAGCATCTTTAGGATTCTCTATGTATAGTATCGTGTCATCTGTAAACAGTGACAGTTTTATTTCTTCTCTTTTGATTTGGATTCCTTTTATTTCTTTTTCTTCTCTGATTGCTGTGGCTAAAACTTCCAAAACTATGTTGAATAATCACGGTGAGAGTGGGCAACCTTGTCTTGTTCCTGATCTTAGTGGAAATGGTTTCAGTTTTTGACCATTGAGAACGATGTTGGTTGTGGGTTTATCATATATGACCTTTATTATGTTGAGGTAAGTTCCCTGTATGCCTAGTTTCTGGAGAGTTTTTTTCATAAATGTGTGTTGAATTTTGTCAAAAGCTTTTTCTGCATCTATTGAGATTATCATATGGTTTCTTTCCTTCAATTTTTTAATATGGTGTATCACATTGCTTTGCATATATTGAAGAATCCTTGCATTCCTGGGATAAACCCCACTTGATCATAGTGTATGATCCTTTTCATGTGCTATTGGATTCTGTTTGCTAGTATTTTATTGAGGATTTTTTGCATCTCTGTTCATCAGTGATATTGGCCTGTAATTTTCTTTCTTTGTGACATCTTTGTCTGGTTTCGGTATCAGGGTGATGGTGGCCTTGTAGAATGAGTTTAGGGGTGTCCCTCCCTCTGTTATATTTTGGAAGAGTTTGAGAAGGATAGGTGTTAGCTCTTTTCTGAATGTTTGGTAGAATTCGGCTGTGAAGACATCTGATCCTGGGCTTTTGTGTGTTGGAAGATTTTTATTTACAGTTTCAATTTCAGTGCTTGTGATTGGTCTGTGTATATTTTCTATTTCTTCCTTGTTCAGTCTTCGAAGTTTGTGCTATTCTAAGAACGTGTCCATTTCTTCCAGGTTGCCCATTTTATTGGCATAGAGTTGCTTGGAGTAATCTATCACGATCCTTTGTATTTCTGCAGTGTCAGTTGTTACTTCTCCTTTTTCATTTCTAATTCTGTTCATTTGAGTCTTCTCCCTTTTTTTCTTGATGAGTCTGGCTAATGGTTTATCAATTTTGTATATCTTCTCAAAGAACCAGCTTTTAGTTTTATTGATCTTTGCTATCACTTCCTTCATTTCTTTTTCATTTATTTCTGATCTGATCTTTATGATTTCTTTCCTTCTGCACACTTTGGGTTTTTGTTGTTGTTCTTCTTCTTCTTCTTCTTTCCCTATTTGCTTTAGGTGTAAGGTTAGATTGTTTAGTTGAGATTTTTCTTGTTTCTTGAAGTAAGATTTTATTGCTATAAACTTGTCTCTTAGAACACCTTTTGCTGCATCCCATATTTTCATTGTCATTTTTTTCTAGGTATTTTTTAATTTCCTCTTTGATTTCTTTCTCTTTTTTTTTGAATTTTTAAATTTTATTTTATTTATTTTTTTATACAGCAGGTTCTTATTAGTTTTCCATCTTATACCTATTAGTGTATATATGTCAATGCCATTTGTTTGTATTTCTTAACAGATTTTTCCTGTAATTGATACCTTGTCTCATAGCGTTGTGGTCAGAAAAAATACTTGATATGACTTCAATTTTCTTAAATTTACCAAGGCTTGATTTGTCACCCAAGATATGATCTATATGGTCTATCTTGGAGAATGTTCCATGAGCACTTGACAAGAAGGTGTATTCTGTTGTTTTTGGATGGAATGTCCTGTAAATATCAATTAAGTCCATCTTGTTTAATATATCATTTAAAGCTTGTGTTTCCTTATTCATTTTCATTTTGGATGATCTGTCCATTGGTGATAGTTGGGTTTTAAAGTCCCCTACTATTACTGTGTTACTGTCAATTTCCCCTTTATAGTTGTTAACATTTGCCTTATGTATTGAGATGCTCCTGTGTTGGGTGAATAAATATTTACAATTGTTATGTCTTCTTCTTAAATTGATCACTTGATCATTATGTAGTGTCCTTCTTTGTCTCTTGTAATACTTTTTAATTTAAAGTCTATTTTGTCTGATATGAGAATTGCTACTCCAGCTTTCTTTTCATTTCCATTTGCATATATCTTTTCCCATCCCCTCATTTTCACTCTGTATGTATCCCTAGGTGTGAAATGGGTGTCTTGTAGACAACATATATATGGGGTTTGTTTTTCTATCCATTCAGCCAGTCTATGTCTTTGGTTGGAGAATTTAATGCATTTACATTTAAGGTGTTTTTTTGTTTGTTTGTTTTTGTTTTTTGCAGTACAGCAGCCTCTCAATGTTGTGGTCTCTCTCATCGCAGGGCTCAGGCTCCGGACGCACAGGCCCAGCGGCCATGGCTCATGGGTCCAGCCACTCTACAGCATGTGGGATCCTCCTGGACTGGGGCATGAATCCACGTCCCCTGCATTGGCAGGCGGACTCCCAGCCACTGTGCCACCAGTGAAGCCCCTAAGGTGATTTTTGTTGTGTATGTTCTATTACCATTTTCGTAATTGTTCTGGGTTTGTTATTGTAGGTGTTTTCCTTCTCTTGTGTCTGCTGCCTAGAGAAGTTCCATCAGCATTTGTTGTAAAGCTTGTTTTGTGGTGCTGAATTCTCTTAGTTTTTGCTTGTCTGTACAGGTTTTAATTTCTCTGTCAAATCTGAATGAGATCCTTGCTGGGTAGAATAATCTTGGTTGTAGGTTTTTCCCTTTCATCATTTTAAATGTGTCCTACCACTCCCTTCTAGTTTGCAGAGTTTCTGCTGAAGGAACAGCTGTTAACCTTATGGGCATTCCCATGTATGTTATTTGTTGTTTTTCTCTTGCTGCTTTTAATATTTTTTCTTTGTATTTAATTTTTGATAGTCTGATTAATATATCTTGGTATGTTTCTCCTTGGATTTATCCTGTATGTGACTCTCTGTGCTTCCTGGACTTATTTCCTTTCCCATATTAGGGAAGTTTTCAACTATAATCTCTTCAAATATTTTCTCAGTTACTTTCTTTTTCTCTTCTTCTTCTGGGACCCCTCTAATTTCAATGTTGGTGCATTTAAGGTTGTCCCAGAAGTCTCTGAGACTGTCCTCAATTCTTTTCATTCTTTTTTCTTTATTTTGCTCTGCAATAGTTATTTCCATTGTTTTATCGTTCTGGTCACTTATGCTTTCTTCTGCCTCAGTTACTCTGTTATTGATTCCTTCTAGAGAATTTTTCATTTCATTTACTGTGTTGTTCATCATTGTTTCTTTGTTCTTTAGTTCTTCTAGATCTTTGTTAAACATTTCTTCTATTTTCTCCATTCTATTTCCAAGATTTTGGATCATTTTTGCTATCATTATTCTGAATACATTTTCAGGTAGACTGTCTATTTCCTCTTCATTTGTTTGGTCTGGTGGGTTTCTACCTTGCTCCTTCATCTGCTGAATATTTCTCTGTCTTTCCATTTTGCTTAACTTACTGTGTTTGGAGTCTCATTTGCACAGGCTGCAGGTTCGTACTTCCTGTTGTTTTTGGTGTCTGCCCCAAGTGGGTGAGGTTGGTTCAGTGGCTTGTGTAGGCTTCCTGGTGGAGGGGACTGGTGTCTGTGTTCTGGTGGATGAGGCTGGATCTTGTGTTTCTGGTGGGCAGGAACATGTCTGGTGGTGTGTTTTGGAGTGTCTTTGAACTTATTATTATTTTAGGCAGCCTCTCTGCTAATGGGTGGGGTTGTGTTCCTGTCTTGCTAGTTGTTTGGCATGGGGTGTTCAGCACTGCAACTTGCTGGTTGTTGAGTAGAGCTGGGTCTTAGTGTTGAGATGGAGATCTCTGGGAGAGCTTTTGCTGTTTGATATTACGTGGAGCTGGGAGGTCTCTGGTGGTCCAATGTCTTGAACTCGGCTCTCCCACCTCCAAGGCACAGGCCTGACACCCGGCCAGAGCACCAGGACCCTGTCAGCCACAAGGCTCAGAAGAAAAGGGAGGAAAAAAAAAGAAAGAAAGGAAAAATAAATAGAATAAAGTTATTAAAATAAAAAGTTTAAAGAAATATTATTAAAATTAAAAAAATAGTAATAAATAAAAAGAGAGCAACGAATCCAAAAAACAAATCCACCAGTGATAACAAATGCTAAAAACTAAACTAAGGTAAACATATAAAGCAGCAACTTGTCAGTCACAGACTGCAAACCCCTAGTCTACAGTTGCTCCCAAAGTCCACTGCCTCAATTTTGGGTTGATTCATTGTCTATTCAGGTATTCCATAGATGCAGCGTACATCAAGTTGATTGTGGAGATTTAATCCACTGCTCTTGAGGCTGCTGGGAGAGATTTCCCTTTCTCTTCTTTGTTCACAAGGCTCCTGGGGTTCAACTTTGGATTTGGCCCCGCCTCTGCTTGTGGGTCTCCTGAAGGTGTCTCTTCTTCGCTCAGAGAGGATGGGGTTAAAGTAGCAGCTGATTAGGGGACTCTGGCTCACTCAGGCTTGGGGGAGGGAGGGGGACAGAATGTGGGGCGAACCTGCAGTGGCAGAGGCTGGTGTGATGTTGCAACAGCCTGAGATGCGCCATGTGTTCTCCTGGGGAAGTTGTCCCTGAATCACGTGACCCTGGCAGTGGCAGTCTGCACAGGCTCCTGGGAGGGGAGGTGTGGATAGTGACCTGTGCTTGCACACAGGCTTCTTGGTGGTGGCAACAGCAGCCTTAGCATTTCATACCTGTTTCTGCTGTCTGAGCTGATAGCTGCGGCTCACACCCATCTCTGGAGCTGGTTTAGGTGATGCACTGAATCCCCTCTCCTTGTGCACCCCGAAACAATGGTCTCTTGCCTCTTAGGCAGGTCCAGGCTTTTTCCAGGACTCCCTCCCGGCTAGCTGTGGTGCACTAACCCCCTTCAGGCTGTGTTCACGTGGCCAGCCCCAGTCCTCTCCCTGGGGTCTGACCTCTGGAGCCCGAGCCTCAGCTGCCAGCCCCCATCTGCCCTGGCGAGGGAGCAGACAAGCTTCTCAGGCTGGTGAGTGCTTGTTGGCACTGATCCTCTGTGAGGGAATCTCTCTGCTTTGACCTCTGCACCACTGTTGGTGTGCTCTCCTCTGTGACTCCGAAGCTCCCCCTCCCACCTCCCCCTGTCCCCACCTGTGAAGGGGCTTCCTAGTGTGTTAAAACTTTTCCTCCTTCACAGCTCCCTTCCAGAGGTGCAGGTCCCATCCCTATTCTTTTGTCTCTGTTTTTTCTTTTTTCTTTTGCCCTACCCAGGTACGTGGGAAGTTTCTTGCCTTTTGGGAAGTCTGAGATCTTCTGCCAGCCATTCAGTAGGTGTTCTGTAGGAGTTGTTCCACATGTAGATGTATTTTTGATGTATTTGTGGGGAGGATCTCCACGTCTTACTCCTCTGCCATCTTGAAAATCTATTTCTATAGCAATATTTTTTGGATTTGTCTCTGAGAGTAATGGAAATAAAAGCAAAAATAAACAAATGGTACCTAATTAAACATAAAAGCTTTTACACAGCAAAGGAAACTATTGACAAAACAAAAACACAACTTACTAAATGGGAGAAAATATTTCCAAATTATATGACCGATAAAGTGTTAATATCCAAAATATATGAACAGCTCATACAAATCAACATCAGAAAAACAAACAACCCAACCAAAAAGTGAGCAGAAGACCTGAACAGAGATTTTTTCCAAAGAAGACATGCAGATGGACAACAGGCACTTGAAAAGATGCTCAACATCACTGATCATCAATGAAATGTAAATCAAAACCACAATGATATATCATCTCACACCTATTAGAATGACTATCATCAAAAAGAACACAAACACAAATAAATGTTGTCAAGGATATAGATAAAAGGGAACACTTGTACACTCTTGGTGTAGCCACTGTGGAAACCAGGTTTCTCAAAAAATTAAAATAGAACTATCATATGATGTAGCAATTCCACTCCTGGGTATATGTCCAAAAAACATGAAAACACTAATTTGAAAAGATACATTCACCCTAATGTTCATAGCAACATTGCTTACAATTGCCAAGATATAGAAACAGCCTAAGTGTCCATCGACAGATGAATGGATAAAGAATATGTGGTGCATATATACCCACACACATAACGATATACTACTCAGCCATTAAGAAGAGTGAAAATTTTCCATCTGCAACAACATGTATGGACTTGGAGGGTATTACGCTAAGTGAAATAAGTCAGACAGAGACAGACAAATACTGTATGATATCACTTATATGTGCAACATAAAAAATAAAAGAAGCTAGTGAATATAACAACAACAACAACAACAAAACACCAGACTCACAGATGTAGAAAGCAAAATAATGCTTATCAATTGGGAGAGAGAAAGGGGGAGGGGTAATATAGGGGTAGAGAATTAAGAGGTACAAACTATTATGTATAAAATAAGCTACAAGGGTGTATTGTACAACACAGGGAATATAGCCAGGATTTTACAATAACTACAAATTGAGTATAACCTTTAAAAATTGTGAATCACTACATTGTACACCTATAACTTATACAATATTGTACGTCAATTATACTTCAATTAAAAAAAATAAAATGTAACAATCTTCTAATTGGCCTGACACCCCACAATGCAGCATGCCAGTTCTGATAGAAATTTTAATTCCAATTAGCCCTAGAATTGCTTAAACCGCTACCTTTCTCTACTTTCAGCATTTTTTAAACAAACTTAGTCAAATCAGGATGGCAGTTTAAATTGGTTGCTTCCTGGTAATGGCTCACACAACTAGGAACATTTAAACCCCTTTGTCTGCTGACAAGATGGGCTTGGTTCTCCTGTAATGGGCACAGCCAAGTTCCTCCTCCTTGTCAATACTCAATATCCTTGAATACAACTTTGCAGCTGCCTGATGTTGAGATTCATTCTTTCCTGAGCATTTGTTTTCTCTCTAAAGAGCATTTGTTATCACTCTTATTGTGTCAAATAGTGTCTGCCTTCACCCCAAGTGAGCCAGTGAGCTGGAACCCAGCATGGATGAGGTTCCCACGGCATGTGCTGTGCCCTTACCAGACTGCAGAAGTTCCTGCTGGGGGTAATTTCAGTGGTTATTCCAGCCTGGCCCTTTCTAAGCAGCCAGGCTTGGAACTCTTCTAAACAGCATTTACCCAAGAAAACTGCTCATCAAAGAAATAAATCCAAGTGATATCTTCAAACTCAGGTGCCACTACCCCATGCATTCCAACAAGACAGCCCATCTGCGATGGTTTCTGCACTGCATTCCCTTCATAAGCAAAGCTGTTCCAGAGTGCATGTCACAGAGTTTATTCAGGAAACCAAATGCCTAGATCTGTATCTTGTGCTCCAAGGGTCACTTACTTTCTCCCACCAGCAAGGCTAGGAGGACTTCATCCAAAAAATGACATTGCTGTACTCAACCGTCCTTTGTGGAAGAATCTCTAGCTCTTGTAGAAACAATTCTGCCACATCTCTCATCATGTTCATTTTAGATGAGAAAGGTTAAAGCAGCTAACCAGATTTTGTTAAAATATGTGGACAAACATGCTCAAAATCCTGATACTGGACAGCTGAAATGATTTAATTGTTTAATATTATAAGTGAACATGTGTGATTAATCTTATTATTACTAAGGTGATTCAAGGAGCAGTTTCTAGGCTGCATTGCTAAAGGGTGTGTCTGTCAAGAAGTTTTGCAATTTAGCCAAATTAGATAACACAACACATTGTTTCTTCTCTCTAGTTAGAAAAGCAAGGACAATGTACTAGGCTATAGGTCTGAAGGATAATTAAACATTGAGAAAAATGAGGAGGAAATGTGGATCCATCAGAAGCCATTTTCCAACTTCCCCAGTTGTAAAAAGAGAATCTTTCTCTTAGAAAGTGGTGAAAAAAAAATTGTATTGGGTATGATGGAGGCTGTAAAGACTAAAACTTGTTCACATTCTGAGGGATTTTTTTTCTTGTTTTAATGAGCCTTTTACAATTAAAGAAAACATTTCTAAACCAACACATCATAAATCCACTAGACCAGGATTTGACAAACTTTTTCTCCAAAGAATCAGATAGTAAATAGTTTAGACTTTGGGGCTGGACCCAAAAGTCTAAACTCTACTCAACTCTCCCACTGCAGCAGGTAAGAACTACAGACACTATGCTTAACAAAGGCACAGGGCTGTGTTCCAACAAAACTTTATTTATAAAAGCATAGAGCTGGATTTATCCAACACGTGGTAGTTAGCTGACCCCTGCCCCAGACTCTAAGTTTGTTGATGGCAAGGACCTGTATTCCCAAGCCCTGGTACTCAATAAATATTTGTGAATGATATTTTTAAAAATTGGAACTTTGGACCTCATTCTACCATTGTGTGACCTTGACCAAGTCATTTCATCTTCTAGAGTCTCAGTTTTTGGAAATATAAAATGGAAAAAGTAATGTTGATTCTACCTGTTTATAACAACAAAAATCACCAACATTCTCTATAAAAGAACCATATGAAGTTGTGTTTTACATGTGTGTCCTCATTTAATCCTCCCAACAACTCTACATTATCTCCATTTTGTCAGATGAAGAAACCAAGAACACAGAGAGTTTAAATTGTTTAAGGTCACATAGTAAATGATAGAACTGAGTCAAACTCCAGAGCCTGCTCAGTTAATAACTTCCCACTGCTTTATTTTCCCTAAGCTTAGGAATGAAAATGAACTATTACAAAGAGTTGTTTGTTTTTTTGTATTTTGTAAATCGTGGAACTGTCTTGATCTGTAGGACCAACAACTTTTTATACTTAGCTGTCTAATCCTCTTGAGCTCATATGATTGTTCAGCCACCATCACCAGGGAAGAGAAGGGAATAGGGGATAAATCATGTAAGACCTTTTGGTGGCAAGCAAATGTTGCTGAACTAATACAAAAGGTCAGAGATGGGGGCAAGATTTATTAGAAAAAATACTACATAGCTCATGGACTGAGGAAGAACTGAACAAGGCCTTGTGTGAAAGCCCGTACAACAGGAAATTGGGGACATTGACCATGAAACAATAGCTTGAAAACACCTCCTGCCTCTAAGAATCTCAGCTCATGTTTCAAATTCCTGGGAAAGAGAATCTCTCCTGTCCAGCTACATCAGGCATTTCTACCCTTACATTAATCGACTCTGGCCAAGGAACAAAACTGGCGGCAATGTTACAACCATAGATGGAACCAGAAAACCCTCCATCAGTAATTCTACCATAAGTGGAAAGCCAAACTTCCACACCACGTTCTGTTTCCACCTGACTCTACCTGCTTCACATTGCTCTGTTGTGACATTTTGGCTTGAAAATAAGAGCATTAGACATTTAATGTTTCCTCTAATGCTCTGTTAGAGGCCCCCAAACCCACAAAGGTGTTGTTAAAGTTCCAAATGCTTCCACTCTCCCATATTTGACCTTCTACTGCTTCCACCTATATCCTCCATACACTGTTTCTTGCCACCATCATTAATCTTTTGATCAGATGACCTGTTGATGCCAGTAATCTTTGATCAGCCCTGCTCACCTCTCCCATTATCACATATAAACATGTTGATAGCAAAACTATCATGCTTGCTTGTTTCTAGGTTACCCACAGCAATGAAATTAATTCCCAAGACTCCAGTTTTGTATAAATCTCTGTGTTTTACAATTTCTATGGCTAAAAATGTAGCCTTAGTGTCATTACTATATTTTAGTACAAAATGGGATCATTATTCTTATTTGTTTTTGTTTTACAAATGAATTTTTTTATCCTGTGTCAATATCTTTTTTTTTAACATCCTTATTGGAATATAATTGCTTTACAGTGTTGTGTTAGTTTCTGCTGTATAACAAAGTGAATCCTATATATGTATACATACATCCCCATATCTCTTCCCTCTTGCGCCTCCCTCTCACCCTCCCTATCCCACCCCTCTAGGTGGTCACAAAGCACTGAGCTGATCTCCCCTGCGATGCAGCTGCTTCCCACTAGCTATCTATTTTACATTACAAATGAATTCTTAACTTAATTATTTCGACAATAATTGTTAGCACTCGAGCACTAATTTCCGATCCGCACAATAACAGAATGCCTGTTGGACAGATGACTGCCCTTCTTGGGTCAAGCGTGGTTTTGTTTCCATCACACTGGGAGTCTGAGTCTTTGGGAAAGTATTTAGATACATGTGAACTATGGAAGTTTGGAAAATCTGTTTTAACTGCCGCTTCTCCCTTTTCCTGAATTTGTAGTTGCATTTCTGCCCCTCTGTACTTCACTCCTCAGCCCAGAACAACCTGTTCCTTTCTACAAGCGAACAGCTTCCGCATTCCACCAGGAAACAGGGCCTGGAATCCAGGGAGAGCATAGAGCCTTGTGCCACAGAATATCTGGAAGGAGTTTAAAGAGTCTGGGGACATTTCAATCCTTGGTATTCGTACAGTTCAGCTGTTGGTATTTTTTCCTTCAGACCTTTAAATTATTATGCCAAAAATGAAGATATTTCTAACTAATAATAATCACTTCAGTGTATGATCTTAAACTAGGCACTTTGCTGAGGACTTGACAAGCATTGTCTCATTTGATTCTTACTAAAACCCTAGGTTCACATTATAGATGAGGAAACCAAGGTTTACAGAGGTTAGTAACTTGCTACATCACACAGCTAATAAGAGGCAGGCATGAGATTTGAATCCAGATTTTATGCCAATGCCTGAGTTCCAAATCCTTTGCAGTTTCTTCATTCTTACTTTGTGACTTGCTTTGACAATTACCATTATAAAATGTCATTTAAAAAAATGGCTTATAGGGAATTCCCTAGTGGTCCAGTGGTTAGGACTCTGTGCATTCACTGCCATGGCGCGGGGTTCAATCCTTGGTTGGGGAACTAAGATCTCGCAAGCCCCATGATGCCACCAAAAAAATAAATAATAAATAAATAAAATAAAAAATGACATAATAATTTTCTACCTTTTCCCCCAGAAGATTATTACGCTTAATTCTATAGCTACCTTCCTACACCCAGCCAAAAATCATATCTCTAATTTCACCATGGAAATCAATGAATAAGTAGAATTAATTCTTTTATTCAATTTGTATTTATTCCTTTCTTGTTATGTGCCAGGTCCTGTGCTAGGCTCTATGACAAAGATAGGAATGAATGATCTCTTTCTTCAGTTTGGAGGGCAAGGCACTAGAAAAGAAAGAGAAGAAGAAGAGAGAGAAAAAAATGAAAGGGACTAAGAATTGATAAAACAAAAATTGTTAGCACTACTATTCAATAAAATTTAATCAAATTTTACTCTACAGACCACTTTTCAAGGTTGATTTTAGTCTTTAAACGTTATCCTGTAAGTATAGAAATACCTTACATTCTTACTGTACAGGCCTTTCTGAGATACTTGTTTTCTGCAAAGAAATGTAGATTCTTTTCAGCAAAATGTCATAGCGTACCCTCTGTAATTCATTCATCACTATTAACCAATTAAAAACTGCCCCATTGTTATAAATTCTTACAAATTTTGATGGACAAAGGAATGGAATTGACTTATAGATAAGGCAAGTGTACAGACTATTAAATGCTAAAGAAAATGAATTTTGAAAAAAAATAAAATGCATGATAAAAAGTAAATGAAATGAATGAAAAAGAAAAAAAATGAATTTTGTTTTCAAGACTAGCGTTAGTGTGGGAAATTACAGTGGTATTAACCTAAGAAATATCAACACCATATCCTCAGAAACCTAGACTTGCTTAATACTAACAGAGGGTCAAATTTCATTACAGCAAATATCACAGTAAAATTTTCAGAATGACACCAAGAATTTGACTATTTTTCTTTTTGCAACAATAGGGACATCATTAAGTTCTGCAGACAGAGTCTAGGGTAGAAGTTAGTCCTCTGTATTTTAACATGAGTGACAGAGGAACAAAGTACTTAAGGAAATTTTTAAATCTTCCTTTTTTCTCTTATGTTTATAATTGAGCAAAATAATGATGCAAAGTAACAAAGTCTAAGCCAACTAGGATTGTTAGGCTCTCTCCCAGAGTTAATTTTAGTTAAAATTATTTTTTTAGCTTCTAGATGGGTTTTTTTCCCCTTGTTTGCTTGATTTTTGTTTTCTTTTCTTTAAATTTATGTTCCCTTTGCACATTCCACTTATGCCAGGTTTGGGAGGGGAAAACACCTCCCAATAATTCTGCAAGATGGTTGATTGCTGTCTTTGGTTGATCAGGATGAGTTTCCAGTAAAGCATCCAAAAATGTTGGATGCCTGTCAGTAAAACCTTCAAATCCTTAGAGGTGTTCCTCATCACTAAAACAACAGACCATAAAGTTTGCTTTATGCAAGTAGATTTATGTCTTTCTTTGTACTCAAACACAACCATAAAGGTTTATCTTCTGATCAGAGGGGAAAAAAATAAACAAAGCAACAAAGTTCTCCCCAAACGAGAGTGTATGAGCCAAACTAACAAGGCTTTTGTTCTTTCCAGGTTAACAATAGGAAGAAAGAAAAAGGTAGGTCTAGGATGCAAGGAGGCTCCACGCTTTTTTATATGACTTTGATTCCTGATCAGCAAACTTCAGTGTGTGTTATAAATCTTGAGGATTTATATTATTAACTCAACAAGAACTTTTACTATCAGGGAACGTTTGTCTGGCTTCCCCCTCACCTCCTCCCTCCCCACCCATCCCCCCAACCAGCACACACAATTTTTGTAGAATATTTTGTTGGCTATAATTAAACTATGTGTGTTAATTAGGATTAGATTTTAAATGCACTGCTTGGGAAGTTGAAAAATACAGGATCTGAATGAGCCCAAATTGAGATGACACTTGAATTTTCGCAGATGTTTCCATAATCCTAATTTCAAATTGATTGTACTTCCTGAACAGTGAGAAGCCATTTTCAGTTATTTATTCAGACGTGTGCACTACTTTTCCCTCTGCCAGTGGGTAGAAAATATCTAGCACTTTCATTAACTCCTTCAAATAAACTGATTTCTGAGGCAGGTTTTAATGGGAGTGATGCCAAATCAGACCCACCTGTTCCTAGGGTCACCCCAGAGCCCACGTAAGGGGCCCAAGCAGAAATCTGGAGCCCAGCAATTTCCCTCCTGCCTTCCCCTCATGATGGGTTCAGCTGGCTTTTGACTCTCATGGCTCAATAGGCTAGGGAAAAAGCAGAGAGAGGAAAAAAGAACTTCCCAAATTATTGGCTACCAGCAGCTCATAACATGTGACACTTGATTCAGCCGCAACGATGTACAGCATACTATGCTACATAAGCCCAGGGTTTGGACCCAGAAACAGGGCCACCTGTAAAACACACTCACAAATAAATGGCTCATAAAAAAGATAAGCCCCTGCCAAATCTAAATGTGTCGGTACCAAGTGGCATTTCAGCGAAAGCTGAAAACCCACCACCAGACTTGCAATATACCTGAAAGAAAGCGTTGTCTTCTCTTTGTCTATGTGGGTTTGTTGCAGTTTCTCTCTACCTTTTATTTTATGTTCAACCCAGAATCCAGAAAAGCTTCAGAAATCCTGTCTTGGAAGCAACCCCATTCCCCTGACAAGTCTCCTATTTGATTATAATTCCTCGCAGATTTCCTGTTAGGGGGGCCTCTGCTGAATTAGAGGCATCTTGCCTTCTTCCACCTGTAACGATTTCCCACTCAACTGTAAGACAATGGCCATGATTGATCTAATGAGGGACTGGAAAATCCAGCTGATTGCTATAAATAGTTGAAAGCAAAACTTGTGCTTGGCTTTCCAAAGAATTTCTCATCAACTCTGGTACCCTAACCTAAATAGGTAAGCAGCCTCCTGGCAAATTAGGTGAGACACTTAAGCTTTATCTTGGTGGGAGTTCATCCAGAGGGCAAGGCAGAATTCAAGCCGAGAGTGATGACTGACAGAATATTCACGTTTTAAAGCAACTATCATATGTCATCCTATATGTCTCATGGAGGCAAAATTCATTTTTTTAAACAGAAAACAGTTTGAATAAATGCAAGTGTGCATGAGACCAATCTGGGTTTTTTTTTTTTTTTTTTTTTTTTTTGCAGTACATGGGCCTCTCATTGTTGTGGCCTCTCCCGTTGCGGAGCACAGGCTCTGGACATGCAGGCTCAGCGGCCATGGCTCACAGGCCCAGCCGCTCCGCGGCATGTGGGATCTTCCCGGACCAGGGCACGAACCCGTGTCCCCTGCATCGGCAGGCGGACTCTCAACCACTGCGCCACCAGCGAAGCCCCAAACTGGGTTTTTTTAATAGCTGTTGTTTTTTAACTATTTGAAGTCCAGTGGAAAGCCTTTGTGCATTCATTTGTTAAAGAAAATAGCATGCTGTAAAGGTACGTTAAAGTAATTCACATAAAGTCCCCTGAAAATCACATAATTTTTTTCCTCCTTCCATCTTTTAGGACTGTGTTTCTCTTTTTTTGTTTGTTTTAAGGAGTTGATTTCTTTTTTATTTTATTTTTTTAAATCTTTGGCTGCATTGGTTCTTTGTTGCGATGCGCAGGCCTCTCATTGTAGTGGCTTCTCTTGTTGCGGAACGCGGGCTGTAGGATCACAGGCTTCAGTAGTTGTGGCACGTGGGCGCAGTGGTTGTAGCTTGCAGGCTCTAGAGCGCAGGCTCGGTAGTTGTGGCGCACGGGCTTAATTGCTCTGTGGCATGTGGGATCTTCCCTGACCTGTGCTCCAACCCGTATCCCCTGCATTGGCAGGCGGATTCTTAACCACTGCGCCAGCAGGGAAGCCCAAGACTGTGTTTCTTAATCGAAGTTGCATGTTAGAATCATCTGATGCCAAGCCATTTCCCAGATCAATTACATCAAAGTACAGGGCTTGGAATCCAGGAATCACTTTTTTAACTCTCCAGGTGATTCTAATGGGCATCCAAGTTTGAGAACCAGTTATTGTACTAGAGAGTCTCCAATAATATCATGGAGAAATGTTTTCCTCCTGGCCAATGTGCAGAAGAAAAAGGGTCAAGTAAAATTCTCCCTACCTCCCTACCTCTTGCCTGGGAGTTATCTGGGGATTAATAGTTCATCATATGCATGCCTGGCCTCACTCTTGGTCACTGCTAGAGCCTCTGGGGGTTACTTCCACCCCTTGGATATGGCCCCAGAGTGTTTAAGTAACTTGCCTTAAGACCACTAGCCAGTAAGTGGCACAACCAGATTTCAAATCAGGCCAGTGTTGACCCCAGAGTCCATGCTTCTTATCATTCCAAAAACAAAGGTGGAATGCTGGGAGTCCATGAGCCATACCTAGCCCAAGACATGTTTTATTTGGCTCACACAGAAGTCTAAAAATGTTTAAATGTGTGTGCCTATATGGTTAATGTGTGATCTTCAGTTTGTTTTAATCCCATCTACTCCCAACTTTCTTCTCCTTGAGCATATTTTAATCATTTAACATCTTGGCCTCTGTTGGCATTTGAATTCACATTCCTGGGCTAAGACAAGACGGACATTTAAAATTATGGTGAAGTCATGAAAACGTGAATGCTGCCACATACTTTGCTCCATTACACGTTGATTGATAAAGACTAAAGTCACCCATTCCTATCTGGAACTGATGCTCCTTACCAATACATTCAGTTTTTCACTGTTCATTCACTCATTCGCTTCCTGCTAGGTAGAAGACACTTTGTAAGGAGTAGTAATCCAAAAGGATAGGAATGAACATGTATGTTCCATTAAGCTCCAGTCATTTAGCTGTGCATTTTGCAGACATTTTTTCAGCTAACATTTGATCCATTCAGCAAACCATCTGATACTACTAGTATGAATATTTTACTGATACAGCAAACTGAGAATTTGAGAAGCTGAGGCATTTTCATTCCTTCATTTAATAAATATGAACGAGCAACTGCCTCATGTCACTGTTCTAGATGATGGTGACCTGAGTTTGAACAACACCGTTCAATTGCTGATTCTCCATCCGCTGGATCCATCTCGTATCCGCTTGAAGAGCTGATTATTAGAATTTCAAGAATTTTGCAAGCCAGTTGTTAAATTATGGGTAACTTAAAATCAGTCACGTCAGAAGTATCTACATCATGGAAAGGAAGTAAAACTATAAATCAGGACTTTTATTTTTTTGAGAGCCAGTCTATAATAATTTTTGAATTCTCAGAGTTTGAAATCAGAATCTAGACCTGAGTGCCTCTGAAACCAGGGTCATTTCTATTCTGTAGCTGAATAAGGAAGTCTCCACGTTCAAGAAGGCTACAACAGGGAGAGGGAAGCACATCAACCTCATGAACCCACTGGTGTAGACGCCTGGATTTGAATCCCACCAGCTACTTAACAGCTGTGTGACCTTGAGGATGTAAGTTAATATCTCTTTGCCTGTTTCCTTCTCTATGAAGCAGGATAATAAGAGTTACTTCACTGGGTTGTGTGAAGATTAGTCTTTATACTAATATATACACTTTAGTGTATATATTACACTTTATATATAGTGTATATTTACACTTTATATATATATATATTTATAAATATAGTATATATTTATAAATATAGCATAAATTTATACTTTATATATCCCCTATATATAATATAAAGGGGATAAAACATTGCTTATCACTTGGTAAGAATTGTGTAAATGTTAGTTATTATTATTTAAAACAATAAAAACAGCAAATGAACATTTGTATTTGTACAAGTGTTTGTACCTGAGAGAGGAAAAGAGAAGATTTTGAGTGTATGTGGGAGAGAATGCTTTCTCTCATTCCCTTCCACTTTGTTAAATTGTATTAAAAACTCTTGCAACTTTTGAAAAATTGCAGGAACCAACTGATTTGACTATGACTTTTCCATTGAAGTGGTCAAAGAGAAAACTGCTTTTTCTGGCTGGAGATTCATTCAAATCCAATTTACACTGTATTCAATTTACATTGATACATGCAAGCGTAGGCTCACCAAGACTCCCAGAGAGTTGGAGAAACACAGAAGCTGGTGCCTTCTCTTTATCCACTGGCCTGACCATGCAAATCAGTCCATTTTTCATTCCACTTTTCTGTCATTCTTTGAAAGCAGGTATTTTGAGTATTTAAAAATGTTAAAAATTTATAATCAACAGTAGTGTGTCATATATTTTTTTCTTTTCTTTTTTTATGTGATTTTTGTTCATTGATTATACCAGCACTTAAAAAAAAAAAAAAAAAAGAACCATGTTGTTACAAGCCACTGATATATATAAATATTGCTATTCAAAGCCATTCATCTGATGGGAACAATTCTTATATAAAGAGAGTTGAGAAGGGGAGAGAGGATCCAAGGAAAGGAGAAACATTTAGTCATCTATCAAGATGTGAGTCCCTGAACACAACTGATAACAGGCATGTTTGTTTCAATGAAAATTCAACAAGAAATAAGCTTTTATTTTAAAAATCAGAGTTATGATAGGTTAATAATAAGAAAGACTTGAGTAATCTTTCTAGAAGTGGCCACATAATTTGTCAGCTGAAGATTGAAATTCTTGTTGCTAATAAAGTAAATCAATCTTATATCCACAAAGATCAGCAAAAATGGCAACTTGGACTGTCCCAGAATTTAAGTCCATAAAGGGTGAGTGTGTCATATTTAGTGTTGTTTATTTCCTTAGATTAAGCAGTCATTAGTTCAATCAAAATACTTAATATAATTACTTCATATAAAATGCTCCATAGCCTCTGTACACATCAAAGTGTATAATTTACACAAAAATCATTACTTGCCAATATTTGGGGACCTTGATAGTAAATCAAGATGCTATCTAGTCTAGCCAGCTAGAATGAAATTTCTTTTCTTCCTTCTCTGGGAACTGCTTTCTCTCAGCCTTTGTCGAAGACTTTGTCAAAATTTTAGGCTAAGTAGATGTGCAGTATATACTAATGATGTAGAATAAATTATTCTGAATGCTGTAATATCCCAATGTCCAACTGTTCTGAAACTTTCTGCCTAGAATCTTAATGATATGATTCAACTCAGAGTCCAAAAGAAGAAGGGAAAGTTATTGAAAAATGTACAAAAATGATTTAAACTAAAAGTTGGAGAAAGTTACATAGAACGAAATAAATTCTTGAACTGATAAGAGAATTAATGGTAACTTCTAAAGGAAGCAGGTTGAAAGTTTCTCTCTCTTCTTTCTCATAATCTCTTATTCATTCTTTTGAAATTTTGAGCCATTTGGAGGATTTCTGAAGACTAAAATTTTAAGGATTTGTTTTAGTTACTTTTTTAATCTTAAGAGTGACAAAATTTTGTGTGGTTCACCTCCACCCGAACAATCAACTGAATTTGTTGTTGTTGTTTACTTCAGTACTTTTATTTCCCTCACAATGACCAAATGTTGCTGGGACCAAATGTTCTCACGTGACAGTAGAAAACCAACATTTTTTGTCATCTCTTAAAGAATTGGGAATTGCATACAAAAACCTTACATAAATTGAAAGGATGAATACATTTATAGGTGTAAATGCAAACCATTTTCCATCTCAAGGGAAGTAACAACCACCAGGTATTCTAGCAGGAAATTGTGAGGTAAGAAAGGAAAGTGGGTTCTAAGCTTGGGACCTTCCAAACCCCGTCGGACACCAAAGACAAATGCCAACTGGCTCAGGACTCTTGCCAGCCTCTAAAGAAATCCTGGAATAAGCAGCTCTTACACACGAATACCCTGCACAGGTCGAGAAACACATGGGCTCACAAATTCTCATCAGGACCATGGGTTTTTCTTCCACAAACATGTTCTCACCTCAGCCAGGTAGTGACGGAGTTGCATGTATTGGGGGTTTAAATCAAAGATACGTACAGAATATTAAACATAGACCAAAGGAACTTAAACAGAAGGTCAAAATCAGCAAGTTGTACAATCCAGGGCTGATAAAATATACAAACTTCAAGGACAAATTTCTTTTCAAAGGCTTATTCCAGTTTCATGAGACTAGCATGAGGTGTGCACACTTGCCAGGGCAAATTTATACTCTTGAATGAACTTATGCAGCAAATTCTACGAGTCTGCTCGCAGTCCATTTAGAAGCATTTGCGGTGGACGATGGAGGGGCGGGCCTTGTCATACTCCCGCTTGCTGATCCACCTCAACTGGAAAGCCAGGATGGAGCCCCCAGTCCACACCTAGTACTTGTGTTTAGGAGGAGGGTTGATCTTGATCTTGATCCTGCTGGGAGACAGTACCAATGATCTCCCTCTGCATCCTGCGGGCAGTGTGGGGTACATGATGGTCTCCCCAGACATCACCCTTCAGGATGGAGTTGAAGGTGATCTCCCAGATGCCACAGGACTCCATACCCAGGAGGAGGGCTGGAAGAGCGCCTCTGGACCCCAGAACTGTTTACTATGGATGCTGATTACCTGACGGTCGGGCAACTCGCAGCTGTTCTCCAGGGAGGAGGAGGACACAGCGGTGGCCATCTCCTGCTCCAACTCCAGGGCGACGTGGCAGAGCTGCCCCTTGATGTCAGGCTCTGTGGGATGTTTATGAGCCAGGGTCATGCCTTCCAGAAGATTAGATGCTGACAGAGACAGATACAGGCATCATATACTTAGGAATGAAGGACACTGAGAATAACAGAATTAACATCTCTGAAGAACAGATTCTGTTGTTTTTATGTTCACTTTTTTCTAGTGATAAATGATGATAGAAAACCTGGAAAATTCAGAAAAGTCCTCCAAACACTAGAAACCCTCACCTACCCGCCGCCTCCCCTGCCAGATAATCACCCCAGATGTAAATATAGCCTGTTAACCTGAAAGACATATGAACAAGGAAGGTTAAGCATGAGAACTGTGTTAAAGGCAGAACTGATAACATTTGACAACTGATTGAATGTGCTGAGAAGGGAGTCATCAAGAATAACCATAATTTTCAAAACTAAGCAACTTGGTGCACAGTGATGGAATAAACCACATAAGGAACTTGAGAAGAGCAGAAGGCTTCCAGGAAAGGAAAGGTGTCAGTTTAACTATTTGAAGTGGATGTAACAGCAGTAGAGTCACATGGAAATCCTAATAGATTGTTGGCTAGGTAGAATAAATACTACCAGTAATATTCTTAAGGTATTCATATTTAAGTTGGCCATTGAAATCTATTTTTAAAGATCACTTTAAACTATACATCACAAACTCTGAATTGTGCTGAGAATTAAAGACACTGAAATTATATTTTGATCCTGATCATCAGCTCAGATGAATACATTATATATATATAGTGACCCTACCATTATCTTTGGTATAAAGTTATAAAGGGATATGCAATGAATATTCCTCATTCATAAATAAATCTCACTAATGTTTACCAATAATTTCCAATCTCAAGCACCTATGAAAATATCAATTTATTAAAACTCCAAGCCCATGGGCTTTGTTCTGTTCTACAAATGAGACAACAATGCCACCAAGAACTGGAAGGTCTTAACAGTGAAAACAAGTCATATTTCTAGAACTGACAGTTCGAAGCCTGGAACCTAAACCACCCAAAACATGCTTACTGAGCCACTGTGGCTACCAGTCTAAACAGGAAAGTTTGATAAGTATCCATTCTCACTTTTTTTCTTTTTTCAGCCTCTTAAGGACTTTCTTTCTGCAGACTCAGTCGACTAGGATCCTATGCAAATAAATAAGTACTAGATACCATTGGTTATCTACTCAGTTTTCATTTTCCCTTGTTCCTTGCTATCAGTTTCCTATTTTGTTCCTGTAGACCAGGACTTCAGACCTGGTGGATAACGTTTGATTGGTCTAAACCAATAAAGATAATTCACTGCATTTTGCTAGTCATTGGTCTAGGTGCAGGCATGTGATACAATTCTGTTCAATGAGATGTAAGAGGAGTTATATTTCTGCGTTCTGGAAGTGTTTGCCTCCTCAATGAAAGAGCACTGAGAGTAAAAAGACCATTTGCCCCCCACCTCTCTTCGTCCCTCTGGGGACATGATTATTTTGATCTTCAGCAGCCATTTTCAACCATATGAAAAAAAAATCAGAAATGTGCTGAGGACAGCAGTACAACAAAAATCAGAAAGTCATAGATCTTTTATGACATCTCTAGAATGAGCTACCAACCCTGGAATTTATACTGACAAACTTTCTGTTGTGCTTAACCATTAATTGACTTTATACTTGAAGCTATTGTCAGCTATGGCTTCCAGTGAAGAGCAATCCTAATACTGTTTGTAAAGCACCTTGCATAGCGGAGGCACTCAGCAGATTTTAATTTAAATAGAATTAATAGGCAATCCAAAGATCACTAGGCTCAGAGGCACATTGCAGAGCTCAGATTTAGTCTAGCTGAAGAGTGTGTCTGGGATAGGGACCCAAGCCCCAAAGTCCAGCATCCTTCGTGTAACACCAGGTTGCTCATTACCTATACGAGGGTGTCGGATTTTGTTTTTAGATTTGTTCTTCAAGTGGTTGGATGCATGCCTTGTAACAGCCCAGGTTGCTGAGTTCCTGCAAGCTCCCCCCCACCTTCTACATGATTGGACACTCTTCATCAGACTAATTTTCACTCCTCTGAGCATCTTTATGTACCATCATTCACCACTACATCTTCTCTTCCTGCTTCTTTCTACAGCCTTGAGAACAACCATGTTGGAGTGGAATAAACTGGAGCCTAGCAGGGTAAGAGAAATGGAAAATGAACAGAGGCCTGAATAATCCATCAGCTGGCTAATCCATCTGTGAATAATTCATAAACTGACTAATCTGACCCTACCATCCTGCCTATACATCTAGAAAAAAATAAAGGAGCCTTCAGGCAGCTAGGCTTTTCTCTTCTTCCAACGAGTTCCAATATCTCAGGGCAAAGCCAAGAACTGTTCCCACCACCACCACATCCACGGGGCTTGGAAGAGACAGACATTCAGTTATATGGTCTTCTCTGTGGTTTCACTGGTGACAGTAAAATACTTCAGGCAGAGGAAACAAAACATCGAAGGATTCAAAGGAAATGAGGTCATCAGAATCAAGTGCCCAGTGATCCTGGGAATAGAATATTCATGGTTGAGAAAAAAGACACGAAAACAACACATTTATTTAAAAATCTGATTCTAGATCTTCCTTCCTTCTCAAGAACAAAAGTATGCATTTCTCAGTCCCCTCTGTGGGCTCATGGAATAGAGATCCCAAGTCATAGAAAAGGAAAACAAGACTGCAACTTTTTGTTAACCTGGTTTGGAAGGATGGGTAAACACCAGTGTTATTTGTTATTGATATGCTATCTGTCTTTGATATGGGAAGTCTATATTTTAGGGAGAAAAAGATTTGATCCATAGAATGTCTCTAGGTAGCTGATAATGGAACAGCGACATAAGTGAGATTTTTTTTTTAATTTGGTGAGATTGGGAATCAGGTAGCCAGTATCCACATCAAAACTTTGAAGAGGAAGATCTCTGTCACTCCACGTCATTATCTGTTGAGTGTTTTTAACCCTGAGATGTTTTCCCCCTTGAATGAGAAAGAAAACTCTAATGGAATAAAAGCAGGTATGTCCTAAATGCTTTTAGCATTTATTCTTTCATTCTCCACACCTTCAATCTTTTGCTAAAGTTTCACCCCTCTGCTGGGCACAGGGACTCATAGAAGAATCGGGCAAAGCCTCTGCCCACAAGAGTTTGCAGGTTTGGGGACAAAATTATGCATCTAGAAGCTTTGAATTAATTATATCTGGGCACAACCACTTGCCTTAATATAAAGCACATAGAATTCCGTAGAATGTAGCAGCCAGAAGAAAGCTTAGGGAGCTGTCGGTGAAGGGGAGAAAGAAGGTAAGGAAAAGTTTGAGTGGCCCATCGTCTGCTTTAACCTTCTCTGAATAATTACAAGCCCGGTTACTCCAAACTGGCCCCTCCAAACGAGAGCCCACCACTTAGTAGTGGTGCTCAATAATATTTATTAAAGGGATAAATGAGCCCTCTCTGTATTCAAATACATAAAAAGGCAACTCCATCTCTGAGAGGTGACAGTTCAGATGGTGAAGTCTCCCAATCTCTAGTTCATAGCTTTGTCAGACACAATGCCATACAAGTGAAAATAAACCTTTTATCATTGATCTAGATCTCTCTTTGTCATTCACGCTGGAGGCTCATCATTCTTTGACCCGCTTCATAAATTTTCATAGAGATTTTTTAAGTAAATATTTTACTGACACGTAACACGCAAACAGGAAAGTGCACAAATGGTAATGGTACAGCTCAAAGGATTTTTGACACGTAATCATACCTGGTTAACCAGCATCTGGATTAAGAAGCAGAGATTACTAGCACCCAGATTCCTCCCTTGTGACTCTGCCTTTACCTGCTCCCCTTCCCCACCCCCGCCAACACACACATACACACACAAAGGTAGCAGCTATTCTGATTTTTATCACTATAGATTATTTTTGATTGTTTTTAGTTTTATATAAATAAATTATAATTATTGTTTTATTTTATTTTTTTTATTATTATTATTATTTGCGGTACACAGGCCTCTCACTGCTGTGGCCTCTCCTGCTGCGGAGCACAGCCTCCGGACGTGCAAGCTCAGCAGCCATGGCTCACGGTCCCAGCCGCTCCACAGCATGTGGGATCCTCCCGGACCAGGGCACGAACCCATGTCCCCTACATCGGCAGGCAGACTCTCAACCACTACACCACCAGGGAAGCCCATAAATAAATTATTAATGGGGAGTCTTTTTGAAACTAGTTTCTTTCACTCAATATTATATTTGTGGGACTCTTTCCTGTGGTAGTGTGTATTTATTACTGCCTCATATTCCACCTGGTGTATACACATACATTCATGTGCCCACCTACATAACAATTTATTCATGCTTTTACCACTGAGGGACAGTTAGGTTATTCTCATTTTGAGCTCTTAAGAATGTAGCTGAAAAGCCATTCTAATTCATATTTTTTGTGCATATATGAATGTATTTCTCCTCTATATATATGATGAAGTGAAATTGCTAGTTTAATTATAAGTATATATTAAACTTTATTAGAAACTGCCAGTTTTCCAAAGTGATTTCACTAATTTACATTTCTATTAGCAGAGAATGAGCATGCCAGTTTGTGCTTGTCAACACTTAGGATTGTTTTTGTTTTGTTTTGTTGTTTTTAGCCATTCTGATGGGTACATGGTATCCCACCATGGTTTTAATTTGTTTTTCCTGATGACAAATTGTATTGAACACTTTTTCATATGTATGTTGAGCCATTTCGATAGATAATTTCTTCTATAAAGAGTCTTCAAATCTTTTGCTGTTTTTAAAATTGGGTTATTGGGCTTTCCTGGTGGCGCAGTGGTTGAGAGTCTGCCTGCCGATGCAGGGGACACGGGTTCATGCCCCGGTCCAGGAGGATCCCACGTGCCGCAGAGCGGCTAGGCCCATGAGCCATGGCCGCTGAGCCTGCGTGTCCGGAGCCTGTGCTCCACAACAGGAGAGGCCACAACAGTGAGAGGCCCACGTACCGCCAAAAAAAAAAAAAAAAAAAAAAAATTGGGTTATTGCTCTTTTTTGTTGATGAATACAATTTCTTTATGTATTTGGGATATGAATCCTTTGTCATACTTTTGTACTGCAACTTTGCATTACCTTTTGACTTTCTTAATGATGTCTTCTAGTGAGCAAAATTTCTTCATTTTAATGAAGTTCAGTGTATCAGTCTTCTTCCTTTACATTAGCCCTCATGTCCTGTTTAAGAAATCGTTGCCTACCCCAGGATCATGAAGATCTTGTTGTGTGTTATCTTCTAGAACTGTGTCATCCATTAGGGTTGCCACTAGCCAGATGTGACTATTTAAAATTAGATGAATGAAAACTAAATAAAATTCAAAGCTAATTTCCTCAGTTGAACAAGCTGTATTTCAAGTGGTCAATAACATTATGTGGCTAGTGGACAAGGACTTTTCCATCTTCACGGAAAGTTCTATTGGACAACACTGGTATAGAAGTTCTGTTGTTTTAACTTTCACATGGCTATCCACAATCCACCTGGAACTAATTTTTTTGTATACTGTGAGGTAGGGACATTTAATCTTTTATGTGATATCCCGTCACTGATGGGATATTTGGCAATCAAGATTGTTTGCCTGAGAATAGAAATACGCTTTCATTGTGTTACACCACTGAAATTTTAGTGTTTGTTTTAGCAACTAGTGTTGCTTACATTAATAAATAGAATCTACAATGTCACTGGTCTCTATCTTCCACCTCTTCTTTCTTTCTTTCTTTCTTTATTTATTTTTTGATGAGGACCATTTTTAAAGTCTTTATTGTATTTGTTACAATATTGCTCCTGTTCTTTGTTTTGGCCTTTTGGCCATGAGATATGTGGGATACTAGCCCCCCAACCAGGGATCAAACTCGCACCCTCTGCATTGGAAGGTGAAGTCTTAGCTGCAAGACCACCAGGGAAGTCCTTTCCACCCTTTCTTAACCTTAGGTTTCAGTGCATGCTTTCTTTTGGGTTAGGACTTCTAATTCCTATCCTACTTTTTCTTCCTTCTCACCAATTCAATTTAGATATCTTGGGACCCCATTTGTAGAACTCCCTCCCTTCTTTGGATCATTGAAATGAGGGGCACATATACTGATACACACACAGGATAAGATATTCTTTATTGAGCATCTGCCATGTTTAAATTGCTCTTCACCAATGTCTAACTCTTCCTCACTAGATTTCATAAGAATACTATCCCACACCTCCCTAATCTGATTGGTTCCACCAGAATATAACCTGATCATTGTGGACATGTTCATGCTTCCCATGGACTTTACAGGTTGGAGAACAAGTTCAAGACTGGCCTCTCATAGATATCTCTTTAATCAAAAGCTGCCATGAACTAAAGGCTTACCGTGCAGTATATAAAATGGGGAACCCTATGGAAAGAGAAGTCCCATATCCCTTGTGGGGGCTGGATCAGAAGCCTCAGGAGGGTAAAAGCTGGCCACTTGGGCCAATGCTAGAGCAGAGTTCTGGGGGTCCTTTGGGACCCAATAATTACATGAAGTTGACACTAGCAGTTGGATAAAAAATGCAAGGCAAAGGAGAGGTATTTTCAGTCAAATATGGAAAGCTAAATTTATCTTCCAGTGTCCCAGGTTGAGTTCTCTAGAAGTAGTAAGTAATTCAGAAATAGCAAATGAAGGAGCCAAAGAGTCCAGCCTTTGTTTTTGCTGGGCGATCCTGAGCATGACTGAGTGTGTCTGGGCTACAAGTACAGAATCAGAACAGACTGATCAGATGATTTGATCTGTGTGACTACATTATGTAAATTCCCAAGTAATTCTGCTTCTGCATGAGAGTTCTACAATCTAACAACCACTTCCTTCTTTCATTCTCAAATGTTTTTGCATATCACCATGGGTCAAACACTTCCTGAAGAATGAAATGACCGAGACTGACATTGTCTCCACCTTCATGGACTTACAATTTAGTAGGAAGAAATGAAAGTTCAGAGAGGTAAAGGAACTTGCCTTAAGCTACATAACTAGAGAGAGGCAGAGCTAGCATCTCAACCCAGGTAATCAGATCCCACACCAGGTACTTTTAATCTAGTTGACTCCCTGAAGATGTCAACAATCAAGTCATGCATGGCAATATAGAAGCAATGGCCACATTTATCTTCCTCCCTAAAAAGCCTTCTTGGGAAGGTGGGAGAGAAAAGTCAAATGAATTTAATTATCTTTTTAGCAAGTTTGAGAGAGGTCTTACATTTTCATTAAAACACAATTATAAAAAGTGAGCAAAAATTTAAAATCAAATTCAATTTTTGTGTAGAGAGCACCAGACCAAAAGACCGTCCTTTCCCTTTTATAAACAACTTTTGCAGGATGTGAGAAGACTTGGTGATAGGTGTATAATTTTACTGATCCTTTAGAAGCAGCTGAAATGTAGAAAAACCAGAGAGCTGGCTTAGAACAGATCCCCTGCCTTGGCTTCAGCTGCCTAAATGTGGTCATTTCAAGAGAGATTCCCAAAATTAATTATGTTTTCCTGTAAAATGTAGCATTAATTGTAAGTGTAGAGTATTAAAATGGAATGTATAATACACTACTCAGATGGTTTGTTGCTGTTTTTTTCCAAATAAGTGTACTGCACATGATGTCCCTGTAATGGTATTAATTATTTATCACTCTATGTGGAGAAAATATCAGATATAATAAAGTGTAAAAGGGTTATTAGCATTTCTGAACAATAAATAAAGTGGAAGTTTTTAGATCAATATGATGAATATATTAAGTTAAAATTCTTTTTTGCTGTAACAGTTGATAGGATTTTATGGACCAATCTCGTGAAAGTGTTACAAAGATTTAAAAAGAAATATATTAAATAAAAATAAAATCTATTAAATAAGGTAATTTTAAACATTTGATGACATAATTAAGTCTTATTAATGTAACATTCTTTATTTTTCAGCTTAAAAATGCACAGGATTGTCACCTCTTTTATCTTAATCAGACACCATGCCTGTTGTAATTATTTGTTATGTATTTTCATTGATGTTTGATGAATATTAACTGTTCGAAATAAAACAATATTTTTTTCTTTAGCTATGATGACTAATGGGGGCTACTTCACAGCTAACAGATAGAGAGCCTGAAAGGAAATGGGGGAGCTGTCCCCCCAGCTCTCCTGGGCCAAGGGCAGGACACCATCACAAAGGCCTTAAAGTTTCACCTTCTGCTTCCAAATGTACAGGACCATGGATTTGCCATGCCTGGGAAAGCCAGTCTTACCATCATCTGAGAAGCACAGGGTTCAGAGCAGCATAGCACTGGATTCAAACTCAGCTTCTGATCCTTACCCTCTTATTTTGGGGCAAGTTGCTAACACCCGGAGCCTCAGTTTCTTGATCTATAAAATGAGAATCATAACACCTTATTTTGCAGGTTAGCTGTGAGAATAAGAAAGAGTAAATATATAGCTCTTGACTTAGAGGAGATGCTAAATAAGGAAAAAAATAATAATTTGATGCTTGAGTGCTTAAAATGATGGGAAAGAAGGCATTAGTGTGGGTTCTGATTCCGTTTAGCTGGAGAAAGAAGAAAGTAATATTGTATATCCGATCACACAGTTCTTTTTCAAAGAGCATGCATTAAAAATGAGTGAGAACCCATATGCTATACCATTAGGAAAATTAAAAGACAAGCCACAGACTGGAAGAAAATATTTGCAAATCATATTTCTGATAAATGACTGTATTCAGAATATATCAAGAACACTTACAACTCAATAAGGAGATAAAACCTTAATTAAAAAGTAGGCAAAATGTTTAAATAGACGTTTCAACTAAGAAGACACACAAAGGGCCAAAATGCATGTGAAAACATGCACAGCAGCATCATTAAGAAAATGCTAATTAAAACCACATTGAGTCTTTTATACCCACACTGCACACTAAAACAACTATAATCAAAAAGAATGACAATACCCAGTGTTGGTGAGGACGTGGAGAAATTGGAAACCTCATGTATTTCTGGAGGGAATGTAAAATGGTGCAGCCACTTTGGAGAACAGTTTGGCAGTTTGTTGAAACTCACCATATGACCCAGCAATTCCACTCCTATGAATCTACCCAAGAGAATTCTGTCTACCTGTCCTCCTCCATTTGCAGCATCTGTCATCGTACCTTTAGTATTTTTTCACATCTATTCACCCCAAATTCCCTAGAGCCCCAGAAAAAGAGGTTTAAAAAGTGGGTGGATTTACATACTAATCACAAATAAGAAGACTTCAATGAAGAGCTAAGACAGTTTCAACCCATCAGCTGAATTATTTCCAATTTACTGTCCCTTCATATATCAGATCTGTTTAAGGATTAAATTACAGAATTTTCCCCTTTTACAGGCACAATGAATGTTCCATACCCAAGAGAATACACAGGAAACTTAACAACATATATTGATCATGATACTATACAGCGATAGGTGAGGTCATGACCTTGACACTAGTCTAAAGGGATGAACTGTCTTTCTGGCTAACTGCATGTTGAAATTTTGTCAAACTCCATATTTAAATGGTAGAAATCTTAGTGCTTTAAACTTCATAAGTGACTTAACTTTCATAATTTCTTTCTTAAAAAATTTGTATAAATAAAGTTACTTAACTGAGCTTTAGGTTACTCATTAAGAAAGAAGCACATGCCAGAAGGTTCAGCGTTAAGCCTTGGTTGTTTGTGTTTGTCATTAGAAATTGTGTAGGTTTCATTAAATGAATTGATACGTGTAAGAAAAATGTGTATGCATGGTATACAAGTGGGGAGGGAGTGGAAGGTGGTAAGTGTTGTCTTATCATTGACACCTTTGTACAACGTGTATCACAGCTTTCCAAGAACCTTCACACTGAATCAAATTTACAATACAGTCCCCAAATGCAACTTTGGTTCAAGGGACTTACCAGAGAATGAGAAAATGAGTTAGCAGCTAATACTTTCTGATACCAATAAAGATGGTGTACCAAGGGAGTACAGAAGGTGATAAATGCTATCCAGATAAAAGAGAAAGACATATTAAGACTGCCTGCCTCATCTTTGAAATGTTGCAATGGTATGATTCTCTATGTGTGAGCATAATTCTACTAATAGCCTCTGTATCAAAAGATATTTCTACCCCCTGAAAATCTGTGAAAGACCTCATGGGAGGAAAGCATAAAGATGGAGTGAGGAGAGAAAGAATAGCAACAGACCCTGAGCAGAGGCAAACTGAACTATATCCTGTCAATATTGTTTACACAAAACACAGTGGCATTGGATCATTTTTTAAAGACTTGGTTTTGTCTCCTTTTTAATTATGAAGGATAAAATAAAATTGAATGACTGAGAGGAATAAATAGATAATGATGTATCAAGGGTTTTTATATAGAAGCTCCTTATTAAAATGACTGTCTCCTTCAACTGTTTAATCTAATTTCTTCAAGGCAGGTTTTCACTTGTTCTGCTCATATAAATGCACAGGTATTAGAGGTATTATTAACACACTATGTAGTTCACACCCAGAGCTCAAAGAACTATTTTAACCCTTTAAGTGCTCAGTGCATCAACTCTCCACTATTAGTGTTCTATTTTTTCTCTTTCTATTCCCTCCCTTCCATGGAAACTTACAATATATGGCTGACTTCTGGACTGTATTTTAACACTATGCATAAGGCTTACTTGTAATCTCCTCGATGTAATATGTAATTCCAATCCATAACAGATCTTTATTTTAGCACCCTCTCTAACCAGTGTATTGGTCTAGGTTTTAGAGAATACAAGAAAGTTAATTCTTAGTTTCTGTCTTCAGGATACTTAGAGCCACAGGCCTATGATTAAAAAACTCATCCCACCCAATTTCTCAGTATATCAAGCAATCATAAAATTTATTGTCCAAACCAGGACATTTTAAAAGTGAAAGCAGATACTATTAATTACACAAGGACAACAGGCATACACTGGAGTGTCTTGTACAAATCTGGACAAATGGCCACCCTATTTATGGGTATACAGACCAAAAAAGCTATAGAGGTTTAGAGGACAGAGATTTTCCCATTGGTTGGAACCCCCCTTTCCAATCTTGATGTCTTTATCATATATATGACCGCTGAGTCATAAAGTTTCCAGATGGAGTCCTCAGTTCAATAAACACGGATTGTGTGTGGGGTTATATTTTGTAGATGACATCAGGTGAGGCCAGGTACACAGGTTTAATTTGAAACTCAAACAAATTGCTTTCACTGTTTTTCATGAGGATTTTATTTATCCTCACTTCATGTTGTCCTTCTTCCAGTTATGTCTTTCCTTGACATTTTCTTCAGGGTCCCAATCAAATGCTTCTCTTACACAAAGCATTTTCTTGTAGGCTAAAACAATTTTTCCCCATGTGGTGCTGAATCTGCACCTCCACTTGGTGGTCTTATCCCGTTCCATCTTTTTTTTTTTTTTTTTTTTGGCGGTACGCGGGCCTCTCACTGTTGTGGCCTCTCCCGTTGTGAAGCACAGGCTCTGGACGCGCAGGCTGAGCCGCCATGGCTCACGGGCCCAGCCGCTCCACGGCATGTCGGATCTTCCTGGACCGGGCCACGAACCTGTGTCCCCTGCATCGGCAGGTGGACTCTCAACCACTGCGCCACCAGGGAAACCCCCATTCCATCTTTGAATACAGTTACTTACTAGTGGATGTATCACTCCTTAAACTTCAGTTTCCACATCATGGTAGCCAACCTCCAAATGGCACCAGTATTCACACCTCTTGTATAGTTCTTTCCTCACCAGACACACACTAAATAGAGCTGACATGTGGAACCAATGAGATATTGCAGAAATAGCAGACTGTGACTTCCCAGACTAGGTCATAAAAGGCACTGAAGCTTCCTTCCTACTCTCTGTTGGATCACTGGCTCTGGGAGAAGCCAGGTACCATGTCATGAGGACAGTCAAACATCCCTATGGAGAAACCCATATGGGGTAGAAATGAAGCCTCCTGCCAATAACTAGCACTAACTTGTCAGGAGTATCGTGAGCCACCCTGGAAGTAGATCTAGTTTCACTTATGCCTTCAGATGGCTGTAGCCACAACACACATTCTGACTGCAAACTCGTGAGAGATCCTGAACCAGAAGTACCATCAGCAAAGCCACTCCTGAATATCTGACCCACAGAAACTGTGAGATAATCAATGTTTATTTAAGCCACTGAGTTTGTGGGGTAATTTGTTATGCAGCAATAGATAACCAATATGACAGCTGAAAATATTTAGATATCTGCCCAACATTAAACATGGTCTCCAGCAGAGTGGACCTGCTATAAATATTTGTTGGATTGGATTGAGTTGAACAGATTTATGTTCTAGAGTTGAGCACTAAGTTTATACATGACAAGGCCTCTTAGGAGAGCAGGTACTTTCCTGACCTGACAGGCCCTGGGTGAGCTTTCAGGGACAATCCACTCATGTAGGAGTAGATATTAATACCTAATAATAGCTAAGATTTTTTAAACAGTTCTTACATGCAAAACATTGTGAAATATATTAGTCTCACTTTATCTTCTCAAAATCCCTGTGAGTTAGATATTACTGTCCCCACTTGACGACGAGAAAATTGAGACAAATTATAATCATGACCATGACCCATGACCACCTAGCCTGTCAAACAGTGAGACTGGGAGTTGAACTGGAACAAAGACTCCAAAGGTCATGCCCTTAACATTACATCATCTTGCCTATCAGAAAAATCAATCAATCAGTCAGACCTCTGAATTGTCCTAGTAACATTCTCATAGTAACCTTTCTTAACTTTTGGGGCATTTGTTGATAAACCAAACTCTAGACAAGTTGTTCTCAAAGTGCGGCCTCCAGACCAGCAGCATCAACATTATTTGGTTGCTAGAAATGCAAGTTCCTAATGGAAAACAATATAAAAAAGAATGTGTGTGTATGTGTGTGTGTGTATATATATATATATATATATATATATATATACAAAAGAGTGAATCACTTTCCTGTACAGCAGAAATTAACACAGCATTGTAAATCAACTATACATCAATAAAAAAATAAAATAAACCAAAGTAAATAAAAGAACTGTAATTTGCCAAGCCCATCCCATACCCCCTGACTCAGAAACGTGGGGAGTGGGACCCAGCAATACTGTCTTAATAAACCCTCCAGGGGATTCTGATACAGGCTCAACTTTGAGAATCACTGCTCTAGATTGCCTGAAAAGGGGAAACATGCAGCATGAGCCTGGCACTTTTATCCTGACTTTGGCCCTTCCCCGACTATTGCCCTGAATCAGTCATTTAGCCCTTAATAAGCTGAGTGACTGGGCTGCTCAACCTGTGGCAACTTACAAAAATTGGCAAGATGCCACTGAAAAATATATGCAAGTAGGGGGTTTGAGCATGCTTTGATGATACTTTCTATATTCCTTGTTGAATTAGCAAAGCCTTTCAGCAGGTAAGGGACTGTCCCCAGCTCTGGGAATTCCCCAGTAAGAGATAGGGCACTTTCTACCTTGGAAAACCCAAGTCTTAGTGAGGCTGATAGAGTTCCTGAAGAGATTACTCACAAAGATTGGATCCAAAGGAGACTCATCATAAAAACACAGACATGCATGCAAACACACATACACACACACCTAAAAACCAACTCATTTAGAGTAGAAATTCTACTAAACCTTTGACTACATAGTGTTATTGCTCTTTTATTTAAACAATAATCATAATTATTATAATATAATATAAACAACAAATATGCCCAACTTAATGGATTGTCACAATAAACTCTTGGTTTGAATTATGTGTGTTACATGGAAAATGATTACTTTTGAATACTTAATAAATCCTGGTTAAATTTAGATAAGCTTTGTTTGTATCTCTTTCCACACTTTCACATAGCTGTGGCTTTGTGTTTTTCTTCTCCAGTTACTGTGAATAACACACTCTCCTGCCTCATTCTTTATTTTTTTAATGAAAAAGAAAAAACTAAAAATTAGGTTAAAATGAAAAACACTTCAATATGCAATTGAAAGATTGGAACCATAACAACACAAATTCTAGGAAATGCAAGGCTTTGCTTACACTGCACACACATTATTCTTTTGTTAGTATTTAAATACTTAAAAGTACAGTATAAGCCAAAAATAACTCAAACATTATGACAATGTTTCAGTAACAAATACCACATCAGGGATCCACTGAGAAACTTCCACAAAAGGCCCAGTGTCACTTGCTTTGCTTTTATTTATACTAAGCAAAATCAGAGAGGGCCAAACTCAAGTCACCTTGGAAATTTAGTGACAATTCATTGAGAAATATCATCTCTCCTAGTTAGGAGAGTAGGGTTGCTTTTGAGGCTGCCTCTTAAGAGTCATTGTTGTAGGGGATATGAAATACCACTCAAGAATATACTCTAACCCAATGCTTCTAAGCTTTTAAAGTACATAGGAATTGCCTGGGGGTCTTGTGAATATGCAGATCTTAATTCTGTACACCTGTGGCAGAACCTGAGCTTTTGTATTGTCAGCCAGCTTCCAAGTGATGCCAATGCTCCTGGTCCCTGGACCACACTTTGAGTAGCAAAACACTATTCCAGCTATTATCCCCAGGACAGACAACCTCTTCTCCAGAAAAAAACCTGACAATGAGAAGGACCTCTCCTAAAATTACTTCTTGATTCTTAAAAGGCAAGGTAAACAAGAAAATTACTAGAGCTCATCAATGAATTGAGTAAAGTTGCAGGATACAAACTGTATGGAAATATGTTGCATTTCTGTACACTAACAACAAACATTCAGAAAGAGAAATTAAGGAAACAATCCCATTTACGATCTCATCACAAAAAAATAAAATACCTAAGAATAAACCTACCTACAGAGGTAAAAGACCTTTACTCCAAACACTATAAGATGCTGATGAAAGAAATTGAAGACAACACAAAGAGATGGAAAGATTTACTATATTTGGCAGAATTAATATTGTTAAAATAACCACACTACCCAAGGCAAACTATAGATTCAATGCAATCTCTATAAAAATACTAATGGCATTTTTCACAGATCTGGAAAAAATAATTTTTAAATTTGTATGGAAACACAAAAGACCCCAAATAGCCAAAACAATCTTTAGAAAGAAGAAGAGAGCTGAAGGAATCACACGCCCTTACTTCGGACTATACTACAAAGCTACAGTAATCAAAACAATATGGTACTAGTACAAAAGCAGACATACAGATAAATGGAACAGGATGGAAAGCCCAGAATAAACACACGCACTTATGGTCAATTAATCTATGACAAAAGAGGCAAGAATATACAGTGGAGGAAAAACAATCTCTTAAGTGGTGCTGTGGAAACTGGACAGCTAATGTAAAAGAATGAAATTGGAACATTTCTAATACCATATACATAAATAAACTCAAAATAGGTTAAAAATCTAAACGTAAGACCAGAAACCATAAAACTCCTAAAGGAAAACATAGGCAAAACACTCTTTGACATAAATTGTAACAATATTTTTTGGATCTGTCTCCTAAGGCAAATGAAATAAAATCAAATAAACTTAAAAGCTTTTACACAGCAAAGGAAACCATCAACAAAATAAAAAGACAACCTACGGAATGGGAGAAAATATTTGCAAATGATACAACTGATAAGGGGTTAATAACCAAAATATATAAACAGCTCATACAACTCAACATCACAAAAACAAACAACCTGTTTTAAAAATGGGCAGAAGACCTGAACAGATGTTTTTCTAAAGAAGAAATGCAGGTAGCTGACAGGTACATGAGAAGATGCTCACATCATTAATCATCAAAGAAATACAAATCAAAACCCCTATGAGGGCTTCCCTGGTGGCACAGTTGTTGAGAGTCCGCCTGCTGATGCAGGGGACACGGATTTGTGCCCTGGTGTGGGAAGATCCCACATGCCACAGAGCGGCTAGGTCTGTGAGCCATGGCCATTGAGCCTGCGCATCCAGAGCCTGTGCTCTGCAATGGGAGAAGCCACAACAGTGAGAGGCCTGCTTACTGCAGGGGGAAAAAAGAAAAACCATATGAGACACCACCTCACACCTGTCAGAATGGCCATCATCAAAAAGAACAGAAATAACAAATGTTGGTGAGGATGTGAAGAATTGGGAACCCTCATATACTGTTGGAGGGAATGTAGATTGGTGAAGCCACTGTAAAAAACAGTATGGATTTTTCTCAAAAAATTAAAAATAGAACTATGATATGACCCAGCAATTCCACTCCTGGCTGTATACACCCCCCAAAACAAAACACCTTTTCAAAAAGATACATGCACCCCAATGTTCATAGCAGCATTGTTTACAATTGCCAAGATATGGAAGCAACCAAAATGTCTATCAACAAATTAATGGATAAAGAAGAGGTGGTATATATATACATACAATGGAATATACTCAGCCATAAAAAAGAATGAAATTTTGCCATTTGCAACAACATGGATGGACTTGGACGGTATCATGATAAGTGAAATAAGTCAGACAGAGAAAGACAAATTCTGTATGATATCACTTATATGTAGAATCTAAAAAATGTATCAAACTAGTGAATATAACAACAACAAAAAAAAGCAGACTCACAGATACAGAGAAGAAACTAGTGGTTACCAGAAGGGAAAGGAAAGCAGGGAGGGGCAACATAGGGGTAGGGGTTTCAGAGGTACAAATTATTATGTATAAAATAAGCTACAAGGGTATGTTGTACAACATGGGGAATATAGCCAGTATTTTATAACTGTTAATGGAGTATGAACTTTAAAAATTATGAATATTGTACACCTGTAAAGTATAATAAGGTACATTAACTATACTTCAAGTAAATAAATAAAATAAAGGCAATATAAGATAAGTCCATTATATTCATCACTATTATTTTTAAAATTTGATATAAGGCTTTCATTTCTTGAGGGAAGACTCCCAGGCAATATAGTCGAGCTTATTTTCTGTGTAATCTTGGATAAGATTCTTAACTCTTTGAGCCTCATCCATTTAATTAATATTTAGTTAACTCCATCCAGGTTCCAGTCCATGTGGTATGTCCTAGAGATAAAACTGGTAGACTCACAGTCTAGAGAAGATGCATTTGGAAGCAGGTGATTTCAGAGCCTGTGATAAAGGCTACCATAGCAATTAGCTCAGTAGGTCACAGAAGCCCAGAAAGGGAGCTGCTACCCACTGAGACAAATTTGGCAAATACGCATTCACCAAGTGAAGGGGAAGACCATTTCCATGTGCCTATTATAATATCAGTGGCCTTCAATGAATCATGACTCTCTGTGTCACCACCCCTTTGCAATGTGATGCTGCAGCTCCTCTATCAAGCAATAGAATCAACTTTTCCCCTGAATCTAAACTGTGACTTGCTCTGACCACTGAGATGTGGAGGAAATGACATGCAGAAATTCTGGAGACTTAAGAGACCTTGCAATTCCCATTCCTGCCTCTTGTAACACACCCATCATGTAAAGAAGCTTGGACTAGATGGCTGAAGGATAAGAGACCACGTGGAGAGACATCCCAACCTTCTTGCCATCTTAACCAAGGTCCCAACGTATAGGTGGGGCCATTTTAGACACTCCATTTCCAGCTGCCCATCAGAAGAATGAAGCCACATAAGAATGCCCAGGCAAGACTGGCAAAACACCCAGCCAGCCCACAGAATCATGAGAGATAATAAATCATTGCTATTTTGAGCTACTAAGTGTTGGGGTCCTTGGTTATACAGCAATAGATAACTGAAACACCAAGTGAATGAGAGAGAGAGAGAGAGAGAAATACATGGAGAAATTTCAATAACTCAGTATGTCTGGACATGACTGTGTGAAAGGGCAGCAGTATGAATTGGGCTTGCTGAGGAAGGAAAGAAACAAGTCTGTGAAGGGCTTTGTAGAGAGTTAAAATCTTATTCTTTGGCAATTCAGAGCCATAGAAGTGACTAAAGAAGCCGGGGGGGGGGGTGGATATTGTCAGATTCCTCACTTGTAAAAGGGAATGTTAATACTAGTTGCTAACTCCTTCCAACAGTTTTTAGTCTAGTGAAAATTCAATGAGATATAATGGTAAAAAACACCTTGCCATAAATCTCACCCCAGTACGGTGCCAGCTATCTACTGCTGTGTAACAGTGTAGCAGCATTCAATCAGGAGGGAACCTTCAACTCCCAGCTTCTCCCTGAGGAGTGACACTCCCACACCTATTGCCTCAACTTTTAAGGCTGCCACCCAAGGAAGGACCCCCAAATCACATAGTTCAGAAAGCCAGCATGACTTGCATTCACAAGTCCCACAGGAATAAGCAAAAAAAGAAGGAGTTCTTAATAGACACGTGAACACTTGCTTGTAGCTATTTCCACAGGGCTCAGTGCAGAAGCAGCAGGTGCAAACATCCATCTCCCAGTTTCTCCCTGGAAGGAGTTTGACTACATGCTTCCAACTGCTACCTGGGAGTTCAGCTTCTAATCAGCCTGTGCTAACTGCAATCCTCCCCTTTGAGATGGATGGGTCTTGGCACATATTGAACTGCTAGGAGTCACCAAGAACAAAGACTGCAGCTTGGACAATCCCAAAGGTTTGAGAGACAAATAAGAGCTAGAGCAGGGTTGAAGGACAAGGTTCATCTCCTACACAAGATCACTCCTTCAAGGCTGGGAGTGAAAATAGTTTGACTTACAGAACACATTAAGCTGACCAATACATGTATTATGCGGATACTTGAAGGAAATGAAAGGATTAACTCATTGTAAATGTATATGCACCCCATATCAGAGCACCTAAATCTATAAAGCAAATATTAACAGTTTTGAAGGGAGAAATAGACAGCAATACAATAATAGTAGGGTACTTCAATACTCCACTTTCAACAATAGATGGATCTTCTCAACATAAAATTAATAAGGGAAAACTGGACTTAAATTACACTGTAGACCAGATGGGCCTAACAGACATACAGAATATCTCATCCAAAAGTGGCAGAATACATATTCTTCTCAAGAACACATAGAGCATTCTCTGGATAGTTCATATGGTAAGCCACAAAACAAGTCTAAATGAATTTAAGATGATTGAAATCATACCAAGCATTGTTTCTAATCCCAATGGTATGAAACTTGAAATAAATTACAAAAGGAAAACTGAAAATTTTACAAATATGTGATAATTAAATAACATGCTTCTGAACAAACAATAAGTCAAAGAAAAACAAAAAGGAAAATTTAAAAATTACCTTGATACAAATGAAAATGGAAATACAACATACCAAAACTGATGCAGCAAAAGCAGTTCTAAGAGGGAAGTATATAGCAATAAATGCCTACATTAAGAAAAAAAAGAAAGATCTAAAATAAACAACCTAGCTATACACCTCAACGAACTAGGAAAAGAAGAACAAACTAAGCCCAAAATTAGTAGAAGGAAGGAAATGAATTAAATAAAGACTAGAAAGATAATAGTAAAGATCAGTAAAGCTAAGAGATGGTTTTTAAAAAGACTAACAAAACTGACAAACTTTTAGCTAGACTAACTATGAAAAAAAGAGAGAAAACTCAAATAAATAGAATAAAAAATGAAAGACAAGACATTACAACTGATAACACAGAAATACTAACAATCATAACAAACTACTAGGAACAACTAAACACCAATAAATTAGATAACTTGTAAGAAATGGATAAACTTGTAGAAACATACAACTTACCAACACTGAATTATGAAGAAATAGAAAATCCAAACAAATTAATCACTGGTAAGAAAATTAAATCAGTAATCATAAACCTCTGAACAGAATCAGTTCAGAACCAGATGGCTCCACTTCAAACATTTAAAGAAGATCTAATACCAATACTTCTCAAACTCTTCCAAAAAACGGAATAGGAGGGAACACATCCAAATTCATTTTACAAGACCAGTATTACCCTGATAGAAACCCAGACAAGGACATTACAAGAAAAGAAAATTACAGGCCAACAACATCCCTGATGAACATAGATGCAAAAATTCATCAACAAAATATTAACAAACCAAATTTAACAGCACATTGAAAAGATCATACACTATGATCAAGTGGAATTTATTTCTGGGATGCAAGGATGGCACAACATACATGAAGCAGTAAACATGATACACCATTATAACTAAATGAAGGATAAAAATCATATGACAATCTCAGTAGATGCAGAAGAAACATTTGACAAAATTTAACATCATTTGATGGTACGAATTCTCAATGAATTGGGTATAGAAGGAATCTACCTCAACATAATAAAGGCCATTTATGACAAGCTCACAGCTAACATCATACTCACTGGTGTTCCTCTACAATCAGGACCACGACAAGGATGCCCACCCTCACCACTCCTATTCAGCATAATACTAGAATCCTATACAGAGTAATTAGGCAAAAAAAAAAAAAAAGGAAATAAATACGCATCCAAATTAGAAAAGAAGCAGTAAAATTGTCTCTGTTTGCAGATGACATAGTATTATATGGAGAAAACCCTGAAGACTCCAAAAAAAAGAAAACCCAAACTTGTTAGAACTAATAAATGAATTCAGTACAGTACAGTTATAGGATACAAAATTAATACACAAAATCAATAGCGTTTCTATACACTAACAACAAACTTTCAGAGCAAGAAATTAGAGAAACAATCTCATTTATAATAGCATCAAAAAGAATCAAATACTTAGGAATAAATTTAACCAAGGAGGTGAAAAAAAAAAGCTATATGTTGAAACCAGAAGACATTAATGAAAGAAATTCATGAAGACACAAATAAATGTAAAAATATTTCACATTCAGGGATTGGAAGAATTAATATTGTTAAAATGTCCATACTACTCAAAGCAGCCTACAGATTCAGTGCAATCCCTATCAAAATCCCAATCGTATTTTTTACAGAAATAGAACCAAAAAAATCTACAATGTGTATGGAACCACAAAAGACCCTGAACAGCCAAAGCAATTTTGAGAAACAAAAACAAAGCTGAAGGCATCACACTTCCTGATCTCAAACTACAAAGCTATAGTAATCAAAACAGTATGATATGGGCATAAAAACAGTTATATTGCTCAGTGGAACAGAAAAGAGAATGCAGAGATAAACCCATACATGTGTAGTCAATTAATTTTTGACAAAGGAACCAGGAATTACAATAGGTAAAGATAGTCTCCTCAATAAATGGTGCTGGGAAAACTGGATATCTGCACACAAAAGAATGAGACTGGACTCCCTATCTTAAGTGTAAGATACAAAATGTTTTGTGTACACAAAAATCAAATCAAAAGGGATTAAAGACTTGAATATAAGACCTGAAACCTTAAAACTCCTAGAAGAAAACCTAGGCAGTAATCTTGATGTTGGTCTCAGCAAAGATTTTTTTGCTTTGATACCAAAAGCAAAAGCAACAAAAGCAAAAATAAGCAAGTGGGGCTATATCAAACTAAAAACCTTCTGCATTGGAAAGGAAACCATTAAAAAAATGAAAAGGCAAACTACAGAATGGGAGAAAACATATGCAAACCACATGTCTGATAAGGAGTTAATATCCAAAATATACAAGGAACTCATTCAATTCAATAGCAAAAAAAAAAAAATCAATTTTAAAATGGGCAAAGGACCTGAATAGATATTTTTCCAAAGAAGATATACAAAGTGGCCAATAAGTACATGAAAATGTGGTCAACGCCACTAATCATCAGGGAAATGAAAATCAAAACCACCATGAGTTATCATCTCAGAGCTATTAGGGTATTTATTTATTTATTTATTTATCACTATGAAAATGCTTTAATGGTGGTACCTGTACAGCATGTGATGTCAAGACAAAAAGAAGAGCAAATACACACACATATTAGGGTATATATTACCAAAAAGACAAGAGAACAAATGCTAGAGAGGATGTGGAGAAAAGGGAACCCTCTTGCACTGTTGGTGGGAATGTAAACTGATGTAGCCACTATGGAAACAATAAGGAAGTTCCTCAAATGATTAAAAACCGAACTAACTTATGATTTAGAAATCCCACTTCTGGTAATATATATATTTATATATATATATATAATATATTATATATATATATATAATATATATATATATTATATAATATATATATACATATATTCAGAGGAAACAAAAATCACTATCTTGAAGGGATATGTATTCCCATGTTTCCTGCAGCATTATTCACAACAGCCAAGGAATGGAAACAACTTAAGCATCTGTTGACAGAAGAATGGATAAAGAAAATGTTACATACACATGTGGAGAGAATTATGCTATGTGAAATAAGCCGGACAGAGAAAATCAAATGCTGCATGATATCACTTATATGTGGAATCTAAAACAAAGAACAAATTTTTTAAAAATGATGGGACTCAATGAAACAGAGAATAGAATGAGTAGAAAGGAGTTTGCCAGGGGCTGGATGTGGGGGAAATAGGAAGGGGTTGGTAAAAGAGTACGAGCTTTAACTTAGAAGGTGAACAACATCTGAGGATCTAATGTATAACATGGTCCCTATAGTTGATTACACTGTATTGTATTACTGAAATTTGGTAAGAGAGTGGAACTTAAGTGTTCTTATCAAGAGAAAAAATGTAAATATGTGAGGTGATGGATGTGCTAGTTAACTTGATGAGGAGAATCCTTTTGCAAGGTATACATATATCGAATTATATCCTCGTACATTTTATGAATGTTACAATTTTATTTGTCAATTGTACCTCAATAAAACTGAAAAAAAAAAAAACACCATTAAGGGAGGAGTCATGATTCCCAGAGCTGGTAAAAATTTGGCCCTGCTTCTTTCTTCTTTCTCCACTCTTCTATGTCCCTTGATGACTCAGTGTCCCTTATCCTAGCCTGTCAAGAATTTGAAGAGAGGGTAACAGCTCTGGCAAGAAGATGAAGATGTATGTGACAGCAAGAAAAATGTGTAAGTGCCAAAGCAGTGGATCTTGGAGGTCCCACCTGGGTACTTGCCACTGGCATGGGATTTTTCTCTTCTCATTTCTTATGAATTTTCTAAAAGAGAAGCCTATAACTTGGAGGATCACTTAATCTTGATCCTCCACAATAAACCTAGTTTGTCAACTAATAAATTTACCTTTGAGTGCAGTGACTCAGCCCTGGAGGACTTAAACTACCTCCACAGAAAAGAAAACTGTTCCCAGTATGTTCTCTGTCCCCTAATGCCTGGGGCGGCCGTTGTAAAATCTAAAGCAGCTTGAGTAACAGAGCTCTGAGAAATTGAGGAGTTGCTTTTACAAGAAGCTTAGGACCAAACATAAACAAAGTGTTGTGTTTTTTTTAATATTTTCAGGAGTTTGGGGAGGTGTAGAGTTCAAGAACCAAAAGCCGGATTCCCTGTCTGTCCACCACGTGATCCCATCCTTGACTTAATAGAATACAATTCAGTCCCCATTTATAAGATACCATGTAAGATACATACTGTCAGCTTCTGATGATTCTTAAAATGCCATCATTGTCTGTCAGATGAGTCTACTTACTCTGGAGACTATTCTGTCAGGGCACTAATACCTCCCAGTCCCATGGCCAATCTTTCCCAACACAGTTACTTACCTGGAAGATGACACCAGGGGAAAGTGACCCCGGAATGTGTTCTCTTATTCTTTCAAGAGTGTGTAAAATGCAGCTCGTGGGTTTAATTAGAATTAACTCAGAAAAATCTCATTTCCCCTGCCAACAAGAAACATTAAGTGGACCAAATGATATTAGAATATAAAACTCAGAAGGAAAATTCTCTGCAGGCTGGACCATTCTGTGTAGATAAGATTATTCTTCTGGGAAAAAAATGCTTGGCCTGGAGCCACTGGGGGAGCTTGACATGGCTTCTCCACGTCACACTTATAAGCATATTATACGGCCAAACTGAAAACAGAGAGAGATTTATGAAAGAGTGTGATGTCAAGGAAATCTTCCAAACATTTGATGGAAGAAGGTTTTGTTCAGGGTGTTAGAGAAGAATATCTGTGTGTTGGAGGGTGGAGCTTTTTATAGGCTGAATTTATGCAAAAGAGTATGAAGTTTCTTTTCCTACAACTAAGAGAACCCTATTCTTTTCCCCCAGTAGCTTTCTGTTCAAGTCCAAGCTTGGTAGAAAAGTGCTAATCTGGGAGTCCTGACTTAGTGATGGGCTGTATGATTGTAGGGTGTGTTGTAAGTAATTTGCTATTAATGCCACTTAGAGAATGGAAATGTGAGGTTGGTTTGTTTTTTAAATTCATATGTATTAGAGCAGATTCAAAGTCACTGTAAGAATTATGTCTAGGCACAATTGCATCTAAGGCTTGGGATTAAAGACAGTATAGGACACAACCAAGGGAATGCACGATTCTAGCCTGGACCACTCACTCTGTGCATCACATCAGGAAAAGGTTAGAAACTTTTTGCCTAGTTCCAATAGATGCTGTGTACATTCTTGAAAGTCCCCATCCTTAGTTTATCCTTAAGATAAACTGATTCTCTTCCTACTCAAGGGGTGCATTCAGTCATACCTTCAACAATCCTAGAGGTATCACTATATCAAAAGCCAGTCCAATAAATAATACAATAAGGATGGAGTATGAAGCATAGAAAAAATTAATAATAACTGTACCTGCAATAGCTAAACTCCACAGATCTCAAAAGCTGACTTCTCATTCACACAAAAGCCCAAGGCTGAAATTCAGCTGGCCTTCAACTTTGTATTCAAAATTCTAGGTTCCAATTTGGGGCCCCATAGTCTTCAATACAAAGTCCTACAGAAGGGGAAAGAGAAAGCGAAAAAGGCACACCAATCCTTAACCACATCAGCCAGAAGTGATACTGTCATTTCCATTTCTACTCCATTCATCTAAATGCAAGTTGGCCTGGGAAATACAGACTCTGTCCAGGAAATGATCAGAAAAAACTCTACACTGTGGATAGAGAACACAAGGATTTGTGAGCCTCTCTCTATCTCTGCCATATGGGAAGAGAAGTCTCTGAATACTAAAGAAGATGAGGAAGCCAGACATTCCTTTTCTCAGCTTTCCTGAAAATCATAGGACCATGGTGAAGTTTAAATCAATCAGATGGACCTCAGCAGGATTCTGAATCTGGCACTGGCAGAGCAAGAAAGAGGGGAATTATTTCTGGCCACAGTGGCAGTGGCAGCCACATACATAGTGCCAGTGGCAGCAGCCAGGGTCCATCGCTGATGATGTCAGCAGTAGAAGCTGTGACAGCCCTCACTCAGTCGTGCTTTCACAAAACTGGGTCACAGGAATTATTAGGGCTGCACTTCTGACTGCATGGATGCCCTTTGTATATGCCTATCTGAAAAACTTATTTCTCTAATAGTCTCAGAAATTCTATGAGCTACCCAATTTTCTACCAAGAAATTCTTTTTCTGCTTACATCAGTAAGAGTTTCTGTTGCTTGCAGCTCAAAATCCTGACTGAAGTAATAATAAATGATGCTATTCTGCATGGAATGGTGTGGGGAGATGGAACATTAAAATAATGATATTGGTTTTATTAGGCCCCTCTTAAGATGGCAACAAGTGAAAATCCAATTAAACGAAGCTCCAAAAACAGTTCAAGAAATTGGCAGCAATTGTTGGCATAAATGCCAAGTATTCCAAGGTGATTATATTGAGGGAGATGGTGTTGCTTGGATAGACATGTAAAAGGGGACAAGTGGTAATAATTTTTTAAATCATATGTGGCACATAATGATGGAAAGTTTAGCCTGCACAAATGAGGCATATTAGATTAATGGTTTAAGAGTGCTCAGGAAATGTAATCAGTATATAGGTACATATGGCTTTATAAATGTTCAGGTTTATATATTATTGCCTTTTCCTATATTATATGTATTGCCTTTACAAATAAGTAAGGCTACATGTCTGCAAAAAGTACACAGTACTCACAGAATATTCCTCAATGTTTTTCATTTTTAGCTGTTGTATAATAAATAATTCATCTGCTGACAATGAGATAAAGTGTCATCTCTCCCATGAAGCCTCCTTCCTTCCTTCCTTTCTTTCTTTTTCTTTTTCTTTTTCTTTCTTTCTTTCTTTCTTTCTTTCTTCTTTCCTTTACTGTCCTTTGGGGGGCTTAAGAAACATCACTGACATACTGATCTTTTTCTAAGAGTTAATGGTTAGGAAGTTCAAAGTTTTATTTGAAATCCATCTCTACCCTTACCCAATATGTGACCTTGTGCAAGTCACTTATCTATTCTGACTTCTGAATCATGGGAAGGGTACATAGTTAGACGCAGGTTATTATCAAGATTTCACTTTGTTTTGTTTGAAGCTTGTGCAAGTACTGCTTACATACTTTAAATAATTAATTAACCAACTGCATAACTAAATCAAACTGAGCCATACAAAGACCAAATATAAGAATGTATAATGAACCAAGGATTTTGATTTATCCAATACTGTGTAACTGAGCCCTCCCTGCATGACAAACCAATGCAAAATGTTGTCAGGTAACCAAGTTAAATAAGTGACCTGTCCTCTTGGGAAAACTGAAGAATCATTCACTTACAAAGTGAATTCGTTAAACAGAGTTCCCATGTCTACTATTCATAGTAGATGTATATTGAAAGAGTCTGCTTTCTATCCCAGATCTAAAGAGATCAACTAAGCACAAGATAGTGACTTCAAATGTATCTGCTCTGTTCAGAAATGCACCATCCATTGTAAAACAAACGTTATTTAGAGGCTTCAATTTACTATCTGGAACAGAAATAGAATGGATGGTGTTAATTGAAGTATCTGAGTTGTCATTTTATGAATATTTTAGTTCCATTATAAATTACTCACTTGTTCAGATATGTCAGCTTTCCTGCCCCCACCCTTCTAAGCCCTAGAACATCTCTAGTCTAGTAAATAATTAAACGGTTATCAGAAAAAGTCAAAAGGAATTTGACATGAGAATATCTCATGATAGATAGTGTTAAAGGTAGCCACAGGGGCTTCCCTGGTGGCGCAGTGGTTGAGAGTCTGCCTGCTAATGCAGGGGACACGGGTTCGAGTCCTGGTCTGGGAGGATCCCACATGCCGCGGAGCAACTAGGCCCGTGAGCCACAACTACTGAGCCTGCACGTCTGGAGCTTGTGCTCTGCAACAAGAGAGGCCGCGATAGTGAGAGGCCCGCGCACCGTGATGAAGAGTGACCCCCGCTTGCCACAACTAGAGAAAGCCCTCGCACAGAAACAAAGACCCAACACAGCAAAAATAAAGAAATTAATTAATAAACTCCTACCCCCAACATCTAAAAAAAAAAAAAAAAAAAAAAGGTAGCCACAAATAATGTGTATCTTAATTAACTATTGCTAGAGGAATCACCTGCCAGGGCCTGTCAGTGAAAACTTGGTCTCAACCCCCTCTCCACTTGTGATGCCATGGTGTGGTCAGAGCTACCATCTCATAATTCTCATGTGAGACAGGGGGCTCAAAAAGTCTTTGTTTGGAAGGCCACTTGCTTAGACTATGTGGGTCTCTGACTTCTACCCTCCTAAGTTTTCAAGACTTGGTCCAAAGACCATGTGCTCATGAAAAAGCACAGCTATTAACTCTGCTAATCCCAGTTTGCCACTCTAGTCCTGCCCTCCAGGCCAGCTGAGCTAAAGCAAGCCAGCAAAAAACTAAATAAAGATTTTTCCATATGTCAACAAAGGTGGCAAAAAACAAAAGAAGACAAGGACAGGAAAAATTCAGCCAAATGGGAAAAACCCTGAGAGAAAAACCAACGAGTAATGGCTGAGAGAACTCAACTCTTTTATGTTCATAACTGTGAACATTCATAGATGGGTATTCATGAAATATATTTTTAAAATAAAAATTTAAAAAGCATTCAAACAAATAAAGTAAAAATATGCTCTTAATAAATAAATCTGCATTAATAAAAGCAAATGGCTGGAAAGAATCTTGTGTCAGTGCTGATATACAAATGTTATACCGCAGACAGCTTGAATTACTTTGCTAAAGATATTTTTTAATAAGATGCCCATTGGTCTGATTCTGGTGCTGTTGGAAAATAGCATAGGCAAGAGTTGTATATATATATAAGTAGAAGCCAATGGTTTATCAAATCGTTTAACAGCAACACGTTTTTTGTGCAATGTTACAAATATGGTGAAAACAATAGTATAGATGAGAACTTCTTTTATCTATGAATAACCAATATAAAAAGACAAACCACACAGTATCTACTGTCCTGTCTCATGGAAACCCCCTAAGAATACATTGAGTTAGAGACTAATTATTGAACATCCAGCAACTATTCTATGCAACCAATCATAGTTTTGAAATTAAGAAGTCTTTTTTCTCCACTTCAATAATGTAAACTTCATAAAGAATCAGAAAATCTTAATCTATGGACAAATTGATTTGAGCCAAAATTTAGAGCATTTTATACCCAGCCATTTTTATTTTAAGGTTTCATCTTTTGTTGCAATCAGAAAGAAGTTGTACATTGTTTGGGATTTGGATGTTATTACAATACTTCTATTGGCAATTTCAGTTTTCTTTTTAATGTTTTTTCTTTCATATCTTGTATTTAAAGCTATACTTTTCACTTTTTTTCACCAGTCATATAAGTTTCTTTCGAGCTGTATTGAGATTTTATTGACATACAACATATGTAAGTTTAAGGTGTACCATGTGATGATTTGATACACCTATATGTTGCAAAATGAATACCCAATAAGGTTAGTTAACACCTCCATTCTCTCACATAATTACCATTTTGTGTGTGTGTGGTGATAACATTCAAAATCTACTCTCTTAACTTTCAAGTTTATAATAGAGTATTGTTACTTATAGTCAGCACGCTGTACATTAGATCCCCAGAGTTTATTCAACTTATAGGTGGGAGTTTGTACCCTTTAACCAACCATTCTATTGCCATTCTATTGGCAACCACCATTCTATTGCCTGTTTGTATGATTTTGGCTTTTTAAGACTACACATATAGGTGAGTCCATACAATGTTTGTCTTTCTCTGTCTGGATTATTTCATCTTGTATAATGCCCTCAAGTTCCATCCCCGTTGTTGCAAAAGGCAGGATTCCCTTCTTTTCTATGGCTGAGTAGTATTTCAGTAGTATACGTACACCACAATTTCTTCATCCATTCATCTGTTGATGGACACTTAGTACTTTCCACTTTCTTGTGGGATTCGGTGACTGAGAAAGAATGACTCAGTCTGAAAAGAAGTTTGAGTAACAAGGGGAATCTGAGTTAGCACCAACACCCCAGTGCAAATAGATTAACAGCAGCCATATCTACCCCCAGTGGACTCAGCCAGGGCTGCTCCTTATCTGTCTATGATGTCCTAGAAGTCAAGTTCCATGGAGGCATTAACACACTCTCTTCTCTGCAGTCACATTCCCATTCAAAGTGTGTATCAAGCACAGAGCAAAGAGCATTAATGCTCTTTTCCCCTGTGCTTGGTCCAATTAGACAGTGTTGCTCCAAACAATAAACGCTCATAAAAATAAGAAACATATTAGATAGGAAGGTTATTTTTGCCCTGTGGCCTACAAATTAGATTGGTCCACACATGTTTCCAATAGAATCTTTAATTAAGATACCTTTCTTATCAATGTGCTTTAGCAATTACTTGTATTGATGATGGGCCATTATTTTCCTGGCAAGGTAATAGAAAATCTCACTGGTGTGTCTTAACAAGTTACTTCTAGAACACTTTCTGCCTTTTAAATTTTTTTCTGTGACAAATTTACCTAAATGACTTGGTACTTATCAACTCCTTTCTTAAATAAGAATGAATTGGAGCGTACACTTGAAAAATATTTAAGGATAAATGTAGTTGGGCTAAAGACTTCTATTCCTTAAGAACTCAGTAGAGCCATTCATTCATCCATTCATTCAGTCTTTCAGCAGACAAATACTGAGGGCCTAATAAACATCAGTCGTGGTGCTCGGATGTTGTTGATGATAAGATTGTTTGTCTGCCGATGTTGAACTACGAAGTTAAGGTGACAGATATGGGCCTGCTTGCATGGGACCCAGCCTGAGACTAAAAAATAATAATGAAAAAACTCATTTTTAGTGGAGGCACTAAGCAGATTAGGGTCTGGCTGAGTCACCATGGCAAGAGAAAAGGGCCGAGGCATGTACAAGTGAGGTCTACCAAGGAGGTCTGAGCCTGAAGTACAGGAGCTGTTGCTGTCTCTCAGGAATATCCATAGCACCAAGGGTGCTCACATGCTACCAAATCAGCATGAGGAGACCACTGTGCTCAGGCTGTGCCAATACAGAGAAAAGAACCCAAAGCCTACCAGGAGCAGCCTTCAGCAGTAGGTACCAGCAGGATGGAACCAGCTACACCTCAGAGGTCATTATCCCAGAAAAAGTATAAGATGACCAACAAAGTCCTGAGAATGTAGTTCCTCACCACCATGAGAAGGTAGTAAGTCCCTGTCCCACAACCACCTGTTCTGTTCGGGGTAACATGGTTTGGTTTCTGAGGACCGGAGAAGAGTTTGAAAACACACCATCTCCGTTAGACCAGGTTGCTTAACGAAAATGTCCGGATTAGGGATTAGTTAACGATAACCCCCCAAAACTGATATTTGGTAGGTGGGGACTCATGAGAAAGATCATATAAGTAACAGGGAAATGTTAAAAGCTGTGTTTCCTTAGCACTCAAGATGAAAGTCAGTCTGAGTGTTTTGGCGACCCGACTCCCTTTGCCTTTTGTACCCCCAGCAGCTGTGAAAGCAAATCTCTATTGCCTTGAAAATGTGTAGGTACAGGAAAGCAGGACGTCCCATACCCAGTGCTCTGGGGGCAGCCAAATAGAGGAGTTTCTCTCTGCTTAACTTCCAAACCTCTTCCACAATTTACTTACATTATTTTTCATTTTTATAATTTGTACACATTTTGAAGGTTGCTGCCTAGTGAAGAATTGACTAAACAAGTTTTAAAATATTGTCTCTTGCCCCATTCACACCAGCACCCATGGGACTGTAGAATCTCTTCTTCTGACATTTGAAAGCATTAAAACAGCTCCAGTGCTGAAGGAAACATTTTCCCTGTAATCTCTGAAAAGTTTAGTTGCCAAGGAGACAGAGGCCATAGAGACCAGGTAAGAAAGCTTCTGCAGTATACTCACTTGGTTATTCAGTAAAGAGGCAGGAAATCAAGGGGTGATTGGAGGGAAGACACAGGGTTTCCCAGCATCTTATACCTAGAGTCTCTTTTTTTATGTAATCAGAGGAAACCCAAGCTTCAAAAATGGTAATGTTTTTTGAAAAGACTGCAATTTAGTCTCTGTGCCACCTTGATTTAGTATCACCAGGTTGAAATGCAAACACCATCCTCAGAACAGCTACTTTCCAGAGAAGAAGGGGTCTGAGAGGAGCAAGTTTTATATGATGAGAGGATAAATGACAGCCACCCAGCAAGACACTCTACTTTCAAGGAAGGACATAAAAATCATCTCTCTATAGTGGAGCTAGGTAAGACGTGAAGTGAATACAATTCTGAGATTTAAAAAAAAGAGGTTGATGAGTAGATGGAACAAAAATATGAGAACAGTTCAAGTTTTTCAAAGTACATCCACCAAATCTCTTGTACTTACTGAGTGGCTTGTACTTACTGAGTGGCTTCTGCTTGCTCATGTTCTTTTCATTCTACCATCAGAGTTGGTCAGAGTACGTGCAGGTGCAGGAAATCCCCTCAGAAAGCACCACAGGCTGTTCCTAGCTGACTTCTTTCTGGTATTAGAGGGAGAAAAAAGAGGGTTGCAAAGGAGCTGAGAGAAGATTCACTATCAGGCAACATTCTCAATTAGCCTAAATTTGACCATACTTTAATATGGGATGAACAAGACTGGATCTTTTGTCGAATGAATTCTAAATTGGGGCAAAGAAATTGATAGAATATTGCATATTCTGACAGGTGGTCTTCTATATCAACCACTAACACAGCCCTACTATTTTACCCTGTACAACTGAACTTAGCACGACAAGTTTTGAAGGCAGAAAAGACTCCTCATCTTATCTGGCCTGCTTGAAATGCTCTCTCCTGACACAGTGAGTATTTTAAATCCAAGAAAACCAAAATGCCAGGACTTCCCTGGCAGTCCAGTGGTTAAGACTTTGCCTTCCAGTGCAGGGGGTGAGTGTTTGATCCCTGGTCGGGGAGCTAAGATCCCACGTGCCTTGCAGCCAAAAAACCAAAAACATTTAAAAAAAAGGAGCAATATTGTAACAAATTCAATAAAGACTTTAAAAAATGGTCCACATCAAAAAAAAAAAATCTTTAAAAAAAGAAAGAAAGAAAACCAAAATGCCAAACTCACAAGAAAAGAGAATTCTACCTCCTGGCCATAAATTCATCTAACCAGAAGCCAGAAATTGTTGTCTTCATAACATACAGCCTTTTGTCCCTTTCTTTTCCTTTGACTCCAAACTTTCTTAACAGATTAGCAAAGAATCATTCTAATAATTAGCTCATGAGAAATTCTGAGATCATGCGACTATACTTATCAGAAGAAAATGAATTATACAATTTGAACAAAATTTACTGAATACGAATTTCAGTCCCTTTTTAAGATAAAAATGCAGCCACAATTCATAGGCATGCCGTTACCTTTTTTTTTCTTTCTTTCTTTTTGGCCACACCATGCAGCATGCTGGATCTTAGCTCCCTGACCTGGGATCGAACTCGTGTCCCCTGCATTGGGAGCGCAGAGTTTTAACCACTGGACTGCCAGGGAAGTCCCAGAATGCCATTATTATTTTTAAATTTTATTTTATTTATTTATATTTGGCTGCGTTGGGTCTTTGTTGCTGTGCATGGACTTTCTCTAGTTGTGGTGAGCAGGGGCTACTCTTCATTGTGGTGCACAGGCTTCTTATTATGGTGGCTTCTCTTGTTGCAGAGCACAGGCTCTAGGAATGCAGGCTTCAGTAGTTATGGCACACGGGCTCAGTAGTTGTGGCTCACGGGCTTAGTTGCTCTGCGGCCTGTGGGATCTTCCCAGACCAGGGCTCAAACCTGTGTCCCCTGTATTGGCAGGCGGATTCTTAACCACTGTGTCACCAGGGAAGCCCACCATTATTTTTAAATTAAACTGTTAAGCAGTAGAACCTGTAGTTGATATAATATATATTTTCTTGCCTATATTGCCCTCATAATTATTTATTCAATTAGAGTTCCAAAAGACGTGGGTTTTGGGTTCCAAGGCTACAGTTGATTTTCCTGGAAATCAGTGCACACAAGGGAATTATGAGTACAGTAAACACAAGGAAATCCTTGGATTTTTTCTAGCAAGAATTAATGAAGCAGCAATAGGAAATAAGATTATACACATAGTAGACACTTAATTAATAATCAATTAAATAATGAATAATTGATAAATATATATATAAACAAGACAGTTTTCCACCATGTGATTTTAGCTATTATATTGCAAGGTTGTTTTGAAATTTTTTAAGTGTATTAATTTTTTTAAAGAATTTTATCCTATATCATTAGCCTAGAAACATATCAATATGCTTTTTCCGTGAGATAAATAAGTTACTAATGGCATTTTCAGAAAGATCGAGGCTATGAAAACAACAATGTTTATTCCAATTCCTATAGGTAAAGGGTCACATGAAGAAGGTAAAGTGACCCATAAAAGGCCATGGAAAGACTAAAATAATGGCAATATTTTATACTTTGTATTAGGAATTAACATGGAGTAATATTTTTCCAATAGAATAATTCCAGAAGAAAAACTTTTGGGTTAAGTGGATAACTGAAACAATTTTAACATTTTGACTTCTGACCTCTGACTCTCCTGAAGGCTCTGTGGTCATTAGAATTTAGACTTTTTTGCCTGAGATGCTGGCCCAATATAAGTGCTCCCATAATGTCAAGATTCCTTTTTACACAACATTCCATTTCCCTCATATAGATCAGAATTTTTCAATTAAACTCCTATTTAATTTATCTCTTCCCTTTAGAATACTAAATGGGATATTGTTTTCTGATTCTTCTTAATTGTTCTCCTTTTTCTGATCCAAATCAATTGAAACATCATAACAGTTTCAAAATTAATTACACAATTTCCCCTCTGCTTGGATAGATATGTACGCATCTCAGAGTGTGATGACTGCATTCACGTTACTAATTACTCACAAAACCCTTTGCTGTCTGTGTGTCTGCACTGACCCAAGTGAAACAGCCCACCTTCAGTTGGGAGTTGCTTTGTTTAGAAAAAAAAAAAAAAAGCACGGTGGAAAGGCATTGACAATTTGGGGTTTCTGTGACTGAACAGAATCTACTCCACCTTTTGCCTTACAGGCTCAATTTGTGCTTTTTGTTTGTTTGTTTGACTCTACTTTGCATAAAGAGAAGCCAAACATTTGACTCTAGAGACCAATTTCTTTATGGAAGGGAAGGCTGAACAGTTTCCATCCAATTAGGGAGGTAAGACCTGCCTTTCAATAGCCCTAAGATCCATAATGAGGGGAATCTAGAGTCACTGGAAATTATTCCAAAAACCCCTCTTCATTGTTTCACTTTTTTCCCTTGTATGAAGTGCAAAATCCCTGAAAAATGTACTTTTTTTTTATTTTACAAATTTAATCAGTTATACATATACATATGTTCCCATATCCCCTCCCTTTTGCGTCTCCCTCCCACCCTCCCTATCCCACCCCTCCAGGCGGTCACAAAGAACCGAGCTGATCTCCCTGTGCTATGCGGCTGCTTCCCACTAGCTATCTACCTTACGTTTGGTAGTGTATATATGTCCATGCCACTCTTTCACTTTGTCACAGCTTACCCTTCCCCCTCCCCATATCCTCAAGTCCATGCTCTAGTAGGTCTGTGTCTTTATTCCTGTCTTACCCCTATGTTCTTCATGACATTTTTTTTCTTAAATTCCATATATATGTGTCAGCATACAGTATTTGTCTTTCTCTTTCTGACTTACTTCACTCTGTATGACAGACTCTAGGCCATCCACCTCAGCTCAATTTCATTTCTTTTTATGGCTGAGTAATATTCCATTGTATATATGTGCCACATCTTCTTTACCCATTCATCCGATGATGGACACTTAGGTTGTTTCCATCTCCGGGCTATTGTAAATAGGGCTGCTATGAACATTTTGGTACATGTCTCTTTTTGAATTATGGTTTTCTCAGGGTATATGCCCAGTAGTGGGATTGCTGGGTCATATGGTAGTTCTATTTGTAGTTTTTTAAGGAACCTCCATACCGTTCTCCATAGTGGCTGTACCAATTCACATTCCCACCAGCAGTGCAAGAGTGTTACCTTTTTTCCACACCCTCTCCAGCATTTATTGTTTCTAGATTTTTTGATGATGGCCATTCTGACTGGTGTGAGATGATATCTCATTGTAGTTTTGATTTGCATTTCTCTAATGAGTAAAGATGTTGAGCATCCTTTCATGTGTTTGTTGGCAGTCTGTATATCTTCTGTGGAGAAATGTCTATTTAGGTCTTCTGCCCATTTTTGGATTGGGTTGTTTGTTTTTTTGCTATTGAGCTGCATGAGCTGCTTATAAATTTTGGAGATTAATCCTTTGTCAGTTGCTTCATTTGCAAATATTTTCTCCCATTCTGAGGGTTGTCTTTTCGTCTTGTTTATGGTTTCCTTTGCTGTGCAAAAGCTTTGAAGTTTCATTAGGTCCCATGTGTTTATTTTTGTCTTTATTTCCATTTCTCTAGGAGGTGGGTCAAAAAAGATCTTGCTGTGATTTATGTCATAGAGTGTTCTGCCTATGTTTTCCTCTAGGAGTTTGATAGTTTCTGGCCTTACATTTAGGTCTTTAATCCATTTTGAGCTTATTTTTGTGTATGGTGTTAGGGAGTGATCTAATCTCATACTTTTACATGTCCCTGTCCAGTTTTCCCAGCACCACTTATTGAAGACACTGTCCTTTCTCCACTGTACATTCCTGCCTTCTTTATCAAAGATAAGGTGACCATATGTCCGTGGGTTTCTCTCTGGGCTTTCTATCCTGTTCCATTGATCTATATTTCTGTTTTTGTGCCAGTACCATACTCTCTTGATTACTGTAGCTTTGTAGTATAGTCTGAAGTCAGGGAGCCTGATTCCTCCAGCTCCATTTTTCGTTCTCAAGATTGCTTTGGCTATTCGGGGTCTTTTGTGTTTCCATACAAATTGTGAAATTTTTTGTTCTAGTTCTGTGAAAAATGCCAGTGGTAGTTTGATAGCAATTGCACTGAATCTGTAGATTGCTTTGGGTAGTAGAGTCATTTTCACAATGTTGATTCTTCCAATCCAAGAACATGGTACATCTCTCCATCTATTTGTATCATCTTTAATTTCTTTCATCAGTGTCTTATAATTTTCTGCATACAGGTCTTTTGTCTCCTTAGGTAGGTTTATTCCTAGATATTTTATTCTTTTTGTTGCAATGGTAAATGGGAGTGTTTCCTTGATTTCACTTTCAGATTTTTCATCATTAATATATAGGAATGCCAGAGATTTCTGTGCATTAATTTTGTATCCTGCTACTATACCAAATTCATTGATTAGCTCTAGTAGTTTTTTGGTAGCAACTTTAGGATTCTTTATGTATAGTATCATGTCATCTGCAAACAGTGACAGCTTTACTTCTTCTTTTCCCATTTGGATTCCTTTTATTTCCTTTTCTTCTCTGATTGCTGTGGCTAAAACTTCCAAAACTAGGTTGAATAAGAGTGGTGAGAGTGGGCAACCTTGTCTTGTTCCTGATCTTAGTGGAAATGGTTTCAGTTTTTCACCATTGAGGACGATGCTGGCTGTGGGTTTGTCATATATGGCCTTTATTATGTTGAGGAAAGTTCCCTCTATGCCTACTTTGTGCAGGGTTTTTATCATAAATGGGTGTTGAATTTTGTCAAAAGCTTTCTCTGCATCTATTGAGATGATCATATGGTTTTTCTCCTTCAGTTTGTTAATATGGTGTATCACATTGATTGATTTGCATATATTGAAGAATCCTTGCATTCCTGGAATAAACCCCACTTGATCATGGTGTATGATCCTTTTAATGTGCTGTTGGATTCTGTTTGCTAGTATTTTGTTGAGGATTTTTGCATCTATGTTCATCGGTGATATTGGCCTGTAGTTTTCTTTCTTTGTGACATCCTTGTCTGGTTTTGGTATCAAGGTGATGGTGGCCTTGTAGAATGAGTTTGGGAGTGTTCCTCCCTCTGCTATATTTTGGAAGAGTTTCAGAAGGATAGGTGTTAGCTCTTCTCTAAATGCTTGATAGAATTCCCCTGTGAAGCCATCTGGTCCTGGGCTTTTGTTTGTTGGAAGATTTTTAATCACAGTTTCAATTTCAGTGCTTGTGATTGGTCTGTTCATATGTTCTATTTCTTCCTGATTCAGTCTTGGCAGGTTGTGCATTTCTAAGAATTTGTCCATTTCTTCCAGGTTGTCCATTTTATTGGCATAGAGTTGCTTATAGTAATCTCTCATGATCTTTTGTATTTCTGCAGTGTCAGTTGTTACTTCTCCTTTTTCATTTCTAATTCTATTGATTTGAGTCTTCTCCCTTTTTTTCTTGATGAGTCTGGCTAATGGTTTATCAATTTTGTTTATCTTCTCAAAGAACCAGCTTTTAGTTTTATTGATCTTTGCTATCGTTTCCTTCATTTCTTTTTCATTTATTTCTGATCTGATTTTTATGATTTCTTTCCTTCTGCTAACTTTGGGATGTTTTTGTTCTTCTTTCTCTAATTGCTTTAGGTGCAAGGTTAGGTTTTTTATTCGAGATGTTTCCTGTTTCTTAAGGTGGGATTGTATTGCCATAAACTTCCCTCTTAGAACTGCTTTTGCTGCATCCCATAGGTTTTGGGTCGTCGTGTCTCCATTGTCATTTGTTTCTAGGTATTTTTTAATTTCCTCTTTGATTTCTTCAGTGATCACTTCGTTATTAAGCCGTGTATTGTTTAGCCTCCATGTGTTTGTATGTTTTACAGCTCTTTTCCTGTAATTGATATCTAGTCTCATAGCATTGTGGTCGGAAAAGATACTTGATACAATTTCAATTTTCTTAAATTTACCAAGGCTTGATTTGTGACCCAAGATATGATCTATCCTGGAGAATGTTCCATGAGCACTTGAGAAAAATGTGTATTCTGTTGTTTTTGGATGGAATGTCCTATAAATATCAATTAAGTCCATCTTGTTTAATGTATCATTTAAAGCTTGTGTTTCCTTATTTATTTTCATTTTGGATGACCTGTCCATTGGTGAAAGTGGGGTGTTAAAGTCCCCTACTATGATTGTGTTACTGTCGATTTCTCCTTTTATGGCTGTTAGTATTTGCCTTATGTATTGAGGTGCTCCTATGTTTGGTGCATAAATATTTACAATTGTTATATCTTCTTCTTGGATCGATCCCTTGATCATTATGTAGTGTCCTTCTTTGTCTCTTCTAGTAGTCTTTATTTTAAAGTCTATTTTGTCTGATATGAGAATTGCTACTCCAGCTTTCTTTTGGTTTCCATTTGCATGGAATATCTTTTTCCATCCCCTTACTTTCAGTCTGTATGTGTCTCTAGGTCTGAAGTGGGTCTCTTGTAGACAGCATATATATGGGTCTTGTTTTTGTATCCATTCAGCCAGTCTGTGTCTTTTGGTGGGAGCATTTAGTCCATTTACATTTAAGGTAATTATTGATATGTATGTTCCTATTCCCATTTTCTTAGTTGTTTTGGGTTCGTTATTGTAGTTCTTTTCCTTCTGTTGTGTTTCTTGCCTAGAGAAGTTCCTTTAGCATTTGTTGTAAAGCTGGTTTGGTGGTGCTGAACTCTCTCAGCTTTTGCTTGTCTGTAAACGTTTTAATTTCTCCATCAAATCTGAATGAGATCCTTGCTGGGTAGAGTAATCTTGGTTGCAGGTTTTTCTCCTTCATCACTTTAATTATGTCCTGCCACTCCCTTCTGGCTTGTAGAGTTTCTGCTGAGAGATCAGCTGTTATCCTGATGGGGATTCCCTTGTGTGTTATTTGTTGTTTTTGCCTTGCTGCTTTTAATATGATTTCTTTGTGTTTAAGTTTTGACAGTTTGATTAATATGTGTCTTGGTGTATTTCTCCTTGGATTTATTCTGTATGGGACTCTCTGTGCCTCCTGGACTTGATTAACTATTTCCTTTCCCATATTAGGGAAGTTTTCAACTATAATCTCTTCAAATATTTTCTCAGTCCCTTTCTTTTTCTCTTCTTCTTCTGGAACCCCTATAATTCGAATGTTGGTGCCTTTAATGTTGTCCCAGAGGTCTCTGAGACTGTCCTCTGTTCTTTTCATTCTTTTTTCTTTATTTTGCTCTGCAGCAGTTATTTCCACTATTTTATCTTCCACCTCACTTATCCGTTCTTCTGCCTCAGTTATTCTGCTATTGATCCCATCTAGAGTATTTTTTATTTCATTTATTGTGTTTTTAATCGATGCTTGATTCATCTTTAGTTCTTCTAGGTCCTTGTTAACTGTTTCTTGCATTTTGTCTATTCTATTTCCAAGATTTTGGATCATCTTTACCATCATTATTCTGAATTCTTTTTCAGGTAGACTGCCTATTACCTCTTCATTTGTTAGGTCTGGTGGGTTTTTATCTTGCTCCTTCTCCTGCTGTGTGTTTTTCTGTCTTCTCATTTTGCTTATGTTACTGTGTTTGGGGTCTCCTTTTTGCAGGCTGCAGGTTCGTAGTTCCCGTTGTTTTTGGTGTCTGTCCCCAGTGGCTAAGTTTGGTTTAGTGGGTTGTGTAGGCTTCTTGGTGGAGGGGACTACTGCCTCTGTTCTGGTGGATGAGGCTGGATCTTGTCTTTCTGGTGGGCAGGTCCACGTCTGGTGGTGTGTTTTGGGGTGTCTGCGGACTTTTTATGATTTTAGGCCACCTCTCTGCTAATGGGTGGCATTGTGTTCCTGTCTTGCTAGTTGTTTGGCAAAGGGTGTCCAGCACTGTAGCTTGCTGGTCGTTGAGTGAAGCTGGTTGCTGGTGTTGAGATGGAGATCTCTGGAAGATTTTCGCCGTTTGATATTATGTGGAGCTGGGAGGTCTCTTGTGGACCAGTGTCCTGAAGTTGGCTCTCCCACCTCAGAGGCACAGCACTGACTCCTGGCTCCTCAATTTGGGATGATTTGTTGTCTATTCATGTATTCCACAGATGCAGGGTACATGAAGTTGATTGTGGAGCTTTAATCCGCTGCTTCTGAGGCTGCTGGGAGAGGTTTCCCTTTCTCTTCTTTGTTCTCACAGCTCCTGGGTCTCAGCTTTGGATTTGGCCCCGCCTCTGCGTGTAGGTCGCCGGAGGGCGTCTGTTCTTCGCTCAAACAGGACAGGGTTAAAGGAGCAGCCTCTTCGGGGTCTCTGACTCACTCAGGCCGGCGGGAGGGAGGGGCACGGAGTGCGGGGCGAGCCTGCAGCGGCAGAGGTCGGCGTGACGTTGCACCAGCCCGAGGCGCGCCGTGCGTTCTCTCAGGGAAGCCGCCCCTGGATCCCGGGACCCCGGCAGTGGCAGGCTGCACAGGCTCCCAGAAGGGCGGTGTGGACAGTGACCTGCGCTCGCACACAGGCTTCTTGACGGCGGCATCAGCAGCCCCAGCGTCCCACGCCCGTCTCTGGCCTCGCGCTTTCAGCTGCGACTCGCGCCCGTCTCTGGAGCTCCTTTACGCGGCGCTCTTAATCCCCTCTCCTCGCGCACCAGGAAACCAAGAGGGAAGAAAAAGTCTCCTGCCTCTTCGACAGCTCCAGAGTTTTCCCGGACTCCCTCCCGGCTAGCTGTGGCACATTAGCCCCCTTCAGGCTGAGTTCTCGCCTCCTGCCCCAGTCCTCTCGCTGCGCTCTGACCGAAGCCCCAGCCTCAGCTCCAGCGCCGCCCGCCCCGGCGGGGGAGCAGACAAGCCTCTCGGGCTGGTGAGTGCCGCTCGGCACCGCTCCTCTGTGGGGGAATCTCTCCCCTTTGCCCTACCCAGGTATGTGGGGAGTTTCTTGCCTTTTGGGAGGTCTGGGGTCTTCTGCCAGCGTTCAGTAGGTGTTCTGTAGGAGTTGTTCCACGTGTAGCTGTATTTCTGGTGTATCTGTGGGGAGGAAGGTGATCTCCGCGTCTTACTCTTCCGCCATCTTTCCCGGAAGTGTCGAAAAATGTACTTTAAAGAGAAAATATTTTAGAGCATTTGGATCAATTTGAAATTTTTTGTTGATTTGTTTGAGTGAGACAGAACGTGGTTATCTAATAAACAAAGGAGAAAGAATATTTTGAGAAGTATTTTAGAGACAACAAGTCATTCTTTTTCAGTGCCCTAAAGTAAGTATCACAGGGCTGCCTCAGAAGTCTGGACAGCTTGTACCCTACACAAGTCCAGTGGGAACTGTATACAGAGGTTTGTACACACAAGTCACTCTGTGGGGTTGTGTAACATGTAGCATGGTGTACATATATTTGTCCAAATGAGGTTTGGGGGTGTTTTTTAATCTTTTTTTTTTTTCATGAGGACTTTATTATTTTAAGATGAGTCAAAAATTAATCCCCCCCAAGGGGAAAAATTATTCTTTGTAGCTCCCATACTATCTAGTTCTAGGTACTCTAGATAGTATAAATATAAATATTTGTTGAAAGAATAAATGATTGAGATACCATATCTTTGGTTTTCCTCTTTTTAGACTTTTTTCCGACTCCTGCAATCATTTTCTAACAAAGCACCTGAACATAAAATGTAGTGAGAGAAAGTAATAAAATTAGGAGACATTTTTGCAAGAGGCATTGTGGTAGGACTCCTCATTTTGAAATCTGAATTCTCTTTCTCAATTGAAAGTCCTTTTTTGGGTGGAGGGGAAGAAGAGTCCTTGGCAAACTAGAGCACATGGTATTGATCAGTTGTTGACTAATTATAAATTTAGTTAAGTCCCAAAGAACTCCCAAGCCAACCAGAAGGGCTATTTTAGTCTTCAAACAAATCCCTACCCCACTATCACCTTATGCTCAAACCAGAAGCTCTATAATATTCCTCTGGTGCTATCAGCTCATTAATGCCTAATTTTCCAGTAACTGGGACATCATTTTCCAATTCCAATCAAGATGAGATTTTAAGTGTAAATATGCTTCAGAAAAGCAACATGGATTTATGTTTATACTTCCAATAGCTGATAGTCGATTGTTCCCTAAGAATCTTGCACAAAAGATAAGAGGGAGAAAAAGTAAGGCAATAGGTGCCTGATATGAGGGGATGGATGAAAAGAAGGAAAGAGAAGATTCAGAAAAAAAAAATGAGTCTGGAACATTAAAAATAGACTTTCTTTGCAGACTGTATTTTGCCTGCATTCAGTCTTTGTATCACAGAATGAACTCAAACCTGAAATAAGGCCATACACACACCAAGAAAAAAATAAATTAAATAAAGAAGTTTAATTAGGAATGAACCATTGGTATTCTACTTCTGCCAAGTATTTGGGTGGTTTCCCATAGTACACAGCTGTATCATTGCTATGAAATTGCTAAGTGTAGAAGGAAACTACCATTATCCATCCCACAATAATACACTCCTTTACAATTCTCCCAAAATGGGTACAAATGTCCTTTGAGTGTAATAACCTTCTCGTTCTTCATCAGACTTATAATTCTTCAGCCTCCAAAATAAATATTTGTGCTCACTCCTGAAACTTACTGCTCAGCCCAAGAAAAGAATTAATTAAAACTAGCCCAATAGATTGTCAATGAACAATATAGTTCATAAATCTGGGATAGAAAATCTATTTGTAACAACAGATGACTGAGTTATAAAACTTTGTGTTTGTTGTTGTCATCATCTTAAGCTTATATTTTGGACAATGATTGAGGAAAGTCAACAAAACGAACAGTAAATGAAAAGTTTCACCTACTCAAAAGGACGTTCCAGCTTTACCTATATATATTTTAAATGACTATGTTATAGTTCATTCTACAAATAACAGGGGTTCAATATCTGCCAGAATCACTGATTATTCCTCTGAGCCATGCAATCTTAAGAACCCATGATTAGAATAGACACCCTAATAAGAGCATCTCCTGATTTCTTCTCTTCAAAGTGTGGTCTATGAATCAGCAACCTCTGCACCACCTGGAAGCTTGTTAAAAATGCAGATTTCCTGGGCCACACCCCATTGTTGGTCAATCTTAGTTTTATCAAGAAGGATCAAGAACAGTTAGAAATCAAAGTTGTGCCCAAAAGGGAGTGGAAAAGGAGCAGCTGTGGGGGAAAAAACATGCCAAGCCCATGGTGGAAATTTTTCAACTCTGAAGTCCTTCAGGGTCTCTCACGTTACTAAGGCTGAGTTCTGAGGTAGGGTCTTGTCTTCTTCTGTTTGGTTTAGTTGTTTTTTTGTTTGTTTGCTTGTTTTTTTAACTTTTTATTTTATATTGGACTACAGTTGATTAACAATGTTGTGTTAGTTTCAGGTGTCCAGCCAAGTGATTCAGTTATACATATACATGTATCTATTCTTTTTCAAATGCTTTTCCCATTTGGGTTGTTACATAATACTGAGCAGAGCTCTCTGTGCTATACAGTAAGTTCCTGTATGGAGTTCCCTGGTGGGCCAGTGGTTAGGACTCCACACTTTCACTGCCGAGGGCACAGATTTAATCCCTGGTTGTGGAACTAACATCCCACAAGCTAGCAGTGCACCTGCACCCCCACCCCCCAAAAAAGTTTGTTTTTATTTACACAACTTGACCTGCCCCAGCTAGACTTTTGACCCTAGGAGTCAGAGAAGCCTATCACAGGAATCGAAGGAAGGTGAGTTCCGAGGAAGAAAAAAAATTGAGTGCTATGACGGAAGCAAAAAGGATTTTCATTAGAAGATTCATGCTGCATAATAGGTGCTCAATGAATAGTCACTAATATTCCATTTGCCAGCAGTAACATTATACTTTCTGAAAGAAAAGAGGCTAAAAAAAATAAATTTCTATCCGTTAAGTGTCTACTGTGTTCCAAACACTGTACTGGACATTTTTAATTCTTTTTAAAAATTCTATTTATTTGTAAGAAGTGGCCACATTGAATGTTCTTGCCTGTTTGAACTCCACTGTACCACCTGCTGTATTCCTTTGACCAGAATGGGGCAGGTCAGCCCCTCAGTGGGGTACCTGGCATGCCTGCCCCCTTGGCTTTGTCCTGATCACTGCAGCTACATCCTCCATGTTTGTATAACTTCTTATCCGTAACACTCTCCACTTCTAGTGCTAATCATGTGTATTAAAATAAAATAGCAAATATGCTGAGTGGAGCACACAGTACAAAATGATACTTGTAATATCAAGCACTTTCCAAAGTGTATAATATTTGCATTAGGTCATCAAATATATTCCCTACTGTGGAAGAGAGCTTTTGTTCTCTGCTTTCCCCTAACATGTTTCATCTCTCACAAGTGAAAATATCCTTATCTCTACTAAGCCATTCTTATGTAATCTTCTCCCTGCATCTGTTACTATTCATAGGGGAAAATAATATCACTCTATATGAGCAGAGATAAATCCTAAGCAAAACATATTACAACTGCCTTTGTCTGGAGCAGTGTTCCCTATAAACATGGAGAGTTCAAGCCTTCAAATTCCTTCATTGTTTACAGGTCCAAAAGTAGGATTCCTACTAGAATCAGGATGCTCAAAATTGAAAATTAAAAGGCACACTCTGAGTCTAGTTGGATATCTTCCACCATGCTACTTTAAAGAATATATTAAAGAGAAGGGAAAGGCAGGTGGTACATTTTTAACTGGCAGCTGAACATTTGCTTGGCTTAAAGTCAAATGAAATAACATAATGCTAACTGACTGGTATACTTTTCCCTGATCCCTTTAAATTCCTCTTTCTCAAATTCTTTGTGACACTTAAATATCCTACAAATTAATCAATGTTATGAAACAATGAGATGGTTATGAATGAAGACAGTTAGCAGCAATAATCATAATAAGATGGCGACCTTTTCCTGAGTATTTAGGATGTTCTTTGACTTTACCTGATCATCATCCAGTCTCATGAAAACTTTAAGAGATCTAATAGTACTCCCATTTTATAGATGAAGAAACTGAGGCTGAGAGAAATGAAATGATTTGCCCAAGGTCCCAGAGATAAATAGAGGGAAGACAAATTCAAACTCAGTTTTGTCTGTTTGTTTTGCTCCAAAGCCAATGTTCTCTTTACCTTGGTCCCCAAAATCATGTTACCTACAGCCTCTTTCCTTATTTCTATATCTCTATAGAGCGCTTCCTAAAATTTTTTCAGGTTTTCTTGCTGGGAGGAAACGCCAATGAGAATACCACTGGGAAAGGACTATTTCCGACTCTGCTGTTCACAGGCTGGCTCCCACGTGGCTGGTGCTCAGTCAGTGTTAAATAATAACAGTTCAAACCCCGTAATGATCAAGCCGGAAGTGCCTCCCTCTTTATACTTTTTAATGACTTCATAAGGTTCTTTTCTGTTAATTGTTTAATCACAAATTTCAGTTAGTGCTATTTACATGCTCTTTTTCAACTTTTGAATACAGACATTTTTATTTTGCCAAGCTTTCAGAAATGCCAAATTAGAAACAAGCCTATTGTCTGCCACACAATTTCTGCAGTGTGAAGAATGAAAAATGCCACCAGAGTGCCTGCGTGCCTAAGAGGGAAAAAGAAAGAAAGGGAAAGAGTCCATGTTAAGTTGTCTAAAGAACGCCACCTTCGATGAAATGCTTCAAAGGTGGAAAGTCGTTCTTCCCATATTGAAAAACACCCGCCATGCCACCTGAAGAGCACTAACAGACAAACCAAGGTAGAAACTCCAGGGGAAGCAAGGGGTCATTGAATGACATAAAACTGGCAGGCTTTTGTGCAGGGGTGAGTGAGTGAGTGACTTGCTCTTTAAAGGAATAATCAGTCTCCTGCAGTAAAATGTGAGATTAAAAAAAAAAATTCACCTTGCCCTGGAGAATTAAGAGGAAGATAAGTACATGAAGTTTGAGCTTGGTGTTGTCACTATTTTATGATAAACTATCTGTACAGACACTATCACAGCAAGCATTAGACAGGCTCTCTGCCTGAAAACATTTGAACCGGAAGTTCACCTCCAGGAAGTTGAATTCTTTTTTTTTTAATTTTTTTTAAATTGAAGTGTAGTTGATATACAATGTTTTAGGTGTACAGCAAAGTGATTCAGTTATACATACACCTATATATCTATTATTTTTCAGATTCTTTTCCATTATAGTTTATTATAAGGTATTGAGTATAGTTCCCTGTGGTCTACAGTAGGTTTTTGTTGTTTATCTATTTTATATAGTGTGTCTGTTAATTCCAAATTGCAAATTTGTCCCTCCCCCTGAAGTTGAATTCTTGAACCGTCACCCAAACTAGGAAATGTATGTCCTTCTCACAAAATTTTTCTGTTTTGGGAAATTCAAACATGAAGATGACAGGGAATTCCCTGGTGGTACTGTGGTTAGGACTCCGTGCTTTCACTGCAGAGGGCTTGGGTTCAATAGCTGGTTGGGGAACTAAGATCCCATAGGCCTCGCAGCCAAAAAAAAAAAAAAGACAAATCATTTACTCCCAATGGCTACTAATTATACAAACTTTGCTACTGTTTACAATGACATAGGTACTCAGGGTATGAAAAGCCTTAAAAGAAAGCTTAAGGAAATCCAACAGAAAGCTTTCAATATGTATTGTCAAAGGTGATTCCATTTGTTTCTGAGGATGCCTTTGAGCTCTTAAACCTACCAATATCCAAGGAATAAAGGGATTATTAGATGAATATGAAGGGGGTAAAAGATATGAAACAGAGGCTTACAACTGGCCAGGCCCTCTGAAAACTTTTATTTGGCTTACGCAATGCTTCTTAACATTTTATATATTTTTCCCCACACTTAAGAGTTAGAAAATTCTACATAAAATCCAGATTAGACCTCCTTTAAATAGCAGAAGATCTGGAAAAGTTAGCACATGGTTCCGCAGGGCAGTAAGCAGCTGGGTTGAGAACAGGTTGCTCCTCTCCCTCCACTTTCGTAGAAAGGGCCCCTGTTCTTCAGTTTTTCACACCTCCCTGGAAACAACACCCAACCTGGTTGATTTATTTCCATGATCTGTCTGGCTCCTGTGAGCATTTAAGCATTTACAATCTTTGTTGCAAGCATTAGTGAGGGAATACAAGTGGTGAGTATCTGAGAACTCTTTGACTTAAAGATTTTAAGATATTTATTTTTATATATGAGCACAGTGATAGACTAAAAAGCTCCCATATTCAGAGTTAAATGACATGACTTTAATTCTATTAATTCTACTTCTACCCTTAATTAGCTGAGTGCTCTGAAGCAAATTATTTTAACCTCTTGGACTTGGATTTCTTCGTTAGTAAAACAAAGTTATTGTGTTACTTTTAGGGTCCCTTGCAGGTCTAGAAGGCTGTACCTGTTATGTGGCTAAACCATAAGAGCCAGGGGTCAACTTGAGGTCTAAGTCACCTCTTACTATCCTAATGACATCTTGTACATGCTGAGAGAAGAATGATTTTAGCTTCCTCTAAACAGTAAAATTCTAAGGGAAAGGAGTTCAGAAGTCATAGTTCCTTTAGAATACCACCAAAAAATGAGAGATTTAATTCAAACCTATCCAATCTTACTCAAAAGATAATTTAATATACAAATAATAACAATTCTGTCTGACAGAGATCCATCTATTATGCATTGAATTGTCCCCACCCCACCTCCCAAAAAAGATATAAGTCCAACCCCTAGGGTTTCAGAACGATCTAATTTGGAAATTGGGTATTTACAGAGGTAATTAAGTTAAAGTGAGGTCTAGTGGGCCCTAATCCAATATGAGTGGTGTCCTTATAAAAAGAGGAAAGTTGGACACAGCCAGACACACATACAGTTGTAAAGAAACACGGAGAACACCATCTACAGGCCAAGGAACATCCAAGGCTATTAGAACCTAGGAGAAAGATATGGAACAAATTCTCTCTCACAGCCCTCAGAAGGAGCCAACCCTGCCTTAAATTTGGACTTTCAGCCTCCAGAACTATGAAACAATAAATTTCTGCATAAGCCATCCAATGTGTGGTACAGGCATACCTCAGAGATATTGCAGTTCAGTTCCAGACCACTGCAATAGAGAGTGTCACACAATTTTTTTTTTTTTGGTTTCCCAGCACATATAAGAGTTATGTTTACACTATACTGTAGTCTATTAAGTTTGCAATAGCATTATATCTAAAAAAATTTACATGCCTTAATTAAAAAACATTTTATTGCTAAAAATGCTAAAACCCTCATCTGACCCTTCAGTGAGTCGTAATCTTTTTGCAATAGTAATATCAAAGATTCACTGGTCACAGATCATCATCACAAATATAATAATAACGAAAAAGTTTGAAATATTATGAGACAGGGACACAGAGACACAAAGTGATAAAATGCCATTGGAAAAATGACACCAATAGACTTGCTCAATGCAGGGTTGCCACAAACTTTCAATTAAAAGAAATGAAATATCTGCAAAGAGCCATAAAGTGAAGCACAATGAAATGAGGTATGCCTGTACTTTGTTATAGCAGCCCTAACAAACTAATATACCACCTTACATCCATCTACCCCCAGCTGACAAGAGACATAGCTGTTCCTGGGGGGGGAAAAAACGACCCAGGACAGAAAGGAAATAGCATCCTTGTGACCTCTGAAGAAACATAATGCAGGCCATCTTGGCTTTTCCAATTGTTAATCTCCAGGTTATGAACGAGGGTTGGTATGTACTGGTTCCCAGTAACTCTTCTGAATCTTGAAACTTCTTCTTAAACTGGATCCAAGACCAGCTACATAATCTGCAGAACCCAGAGCAAAATGGAGATGCAGGGCCTCCTGTTAGAAAATTATTAAAAATTTCAAGATGGTGATCGGAACACATTGAAACATGCATGGAGCACTACCTGATGCACGGGTTGCACACCTAGGAAGCCAGCCACGACTGGGTCCCTTCAAACATTTGAGAAAGCCACTAACATCTTCACTCTCCTTTCTTTGCTGGGTAAATCTGGAATGTATCTTGCCTCTTTGTAGAGCATTTTTTACTTGCTCATGGTTGGTCAAGTCCAAGTTTTCTAGCAAATTATCATCTCTTTCCACAAGTACATTTATTTGCCAACTGTGCTATGTCTCAGCTACTGTGCTAGCTCCAAAAAAGTCACATGGAACCTAGTCTGAAATCATGTATAAGTTAGAGGCAGAAATAACTGCAACATAAGGAAATGTGTGATTAGTAAAATAAAGTAGAAATAGGATTGCACTCTATATGTTCAAAGAGGAAGAGTTTACTTCCAGATAGAAGAGGCAATATTGGATGGACCCTTAAGAGAATGGATTGGATTTTGTTACACATTTATGAAGACAACCCAGGTAGAAGAACTAGTACATACAAAAGCACAGAGCTGTTGCACAAAGAAATACATTTGAGGAATATGGGCATTTTGGTGTAAGTGAAAATATTATGGAGCCATTTGGGGGTAAACCCAGAAAAATGGGGTAGGAGTAGGTCAGGAGGGCTTTTCCTGTCTAGGAAGCTAATGGTGCATGAGAACTGATTAATTAAACTTCAAATTAATTTTATGTCTGACAATGATGGCATCAACCTTGCAGGTGTACATAAGTCTCTCCTACCAAGTTTCACTGAACACTACTATTTTATTCCCATTGGGGAAAAAAAACTTTATAAAAAATCTTGGGCCCTCCTAAAACAGAGGAAATCCCACCATCTTTGGGTTCTTCTGATAAGCTGATGCCCACTTTTATATCAGGACATATCATACTAGGTTGCAGTTACTTGGTTACAAGTCCATCTTCCCCACCAGACTATGAGTTCCTCAAATTCAGAGACTGTGTCTTATAATCCTTTTCTACTCCTGCACTTTGGCAAAATGCCTAGTACATGGTGAATGTTTAGTAAATATTTGTTAAATGACTAAACAGAGATTGCTGCTCTATGTGTTTGCCCCCATCTAAACATTCCCCTTCGATCTGCTCATAAGTGAAAGGTATGAAATAAGAAATTGGAATGAAAAGGCTCTCATCTAGCTCTAGCTGTGAACAATAGCTAATTGTTTTACTTTCCAGTACATTCCGTTTCCCATACCTATGATGCTTTGCCTTCTGGTCTGGTTTCATCATCTTTCAGTGTCCTCCTGGTACCTGGTTGCCGAGTTACATGGTACCATTGTTTTCCTACACTTAGCACTGGGAAGTCACCTCTATAGAGATGAAGATGAGGGGTTCCAGGTGTGTTTAGCTAGATCAAGGACAGACTTAGTGTGAGTATAACATCCCTTTCCTGTACAAAATGGCCCCCTGACGTTCAGTTCAAGATTCAACTTTGGAAGGCCATAAGCTTGAAAGGTAATATGGAACAGAGGCAATCTGATATCACCCTACTGCCTCAGGAATTCCTCTGCTGTGTAATGCTAAAAAGTCATTTTAATGTGTCCTCCTGCTATCCTGTCTTGCTTGTGGTGTCTTTGTTAATTTATTTTTTCTGAGAGAGCATTTGATGGCGCTTTTAACTTAGGACTCACTTCAGGTGTGGAAGTAGGGAGAAAATTCCTCTGCTGGAAGACTTTGTTGTTTGGTTTTTGAACGGAAGGCTCTGTGACATAAAGAGTGTTAACTATCTATTTTGATAAAAACTGCCTGCAACACAGGCTGGTAGGTAGGAAGTTTTTAGATGGTGTCATGATATGAGATACTTACTGTGACATCTGGGACCCAGTGGTGTTCCCACTGCTGCATACTGGGCCTCAATGCCACTTACAAGGAACAATTTTAAATCACTTTGAGTTTAAAGCAATTTGAAATCAGGGTGAACATCAGAACACAGTTTTATCATTTTAAAAAATGTGTATAGTGTAGCCCCTGAGTTAGGCAGTCAAGGGAAGAAAAGACACATCTTTGGAAAGATAGTGAAGCAGACTTGGAATGAGGGACGTCTCAGGCTCCCTGGATCTGGAGCCTAGCAAGGTGCTTAGTTTCCAGGGTTCAGCATCCTCATCATTAAAACAAGCCAATAAATATGACTACCTAATGGGCAGTTCAACAAAACAGCACTCAACAAATTACTTGGTGCTAAGCACATATTAATTACTCAAATTATTATCATACTTAGCATTGGTTGTGGAGTCTGGCATCTTGAGTGATTTGAATCCATTTTGCGCCACAACTACTGATCATATAGCCTTGGGCATAACTTCTCTTTGCCTCAGTTTCCACTTTTATCACATTGGATAGAATGTTCTTTTAGGACTGGGGTGAGTATGAAATGAGTGGATGTCTATGTAAAGTATTTGGCAGAGTGCCTGGTATGTAGTAAGCACTCAATAAATGTAAACTACTATTGTTATTATTACTGTTACTGCTAAGATCATTCAAAAGGCAGGATCAATGTTCCCGGAGAAAAGGAAAATGGCCTATTGTGGGCATTTTGAAGATTTTTCTGAGGACCAAGAAGCAAAAAGCTGACAATTAGATGATACCAAAGGTACAAAACTTCAAAAAATATTATATTCCTTAAAAAAAAACATTGTTTTGAAATGATTTTATATTTGCAGAAGATTTGCAAAGATAGTATAGAGTTGCCCTATATATCTTTCACCCAGCTTCCCCTAACATTAGCATTTACATAATCATGATACAGTGATCTAAAGAAATTAACACTGGTACAATACCATTAACTACATTACAGACTTTATTCTGATTTCACCAGTTTTCCACTAATGTCCTTTTTTCCATTCCAAGGTCCAATCCAGGATCCACATTGTACTAGATTCTCTGTCTCCTTCGTCTCCTCTAATCTAACTGACATTCCCTCAGTTTATCATTGTCTTTCATGACTTTGACCTTTTGAAAAATAAAGGTCAGATAATTTGTAGATTGTCCCTAGATTTGGGTTTGTCTGATGTTTGCTCATGATTGATGGGGATGATGAAATTTAGGGAAGAATACCACAGAGGTGGGGTGCTTCCTCAGCTCATCAGATCAGAAGGCACCTGATATCAATATGCTTTGTTACTGGTGATGCAGTAGCTAGGGCCAGCCCTCACCCAAGGGGAGAAGACATAATCTCTGCCTTGTGGAGGGCAATGTATCAAAAAATTCATGAACATATAAATACAACCAGCACAGTAATTAATACATATTTTGAGGAGAAATCATTTGTGGTGATGCTAAAGTTTCTTCTTAAACTTTTGCCAACTAATTTTTATCATTCATCATTATAGCTTGCCTGCAGCAACTTTTGCTGTAATGCTCTAGTGATAATTTTCTATGTCCCTCATTCTGTCTATATTTATTCATTGGAATTTCTCTGAAAGGAAGAAGTAACCTATCTTATTTATTTACACAAGCATAGATTCATCAGTGTGTATTTTATCTTTTGGGCTATAATCCGATACTATATTATTTTTTTGCTCAAATTGTTATAGGTTTGGTCATGGGGAAATTTTTTAAGTTGCTGTTCCTTATGACTTTCCTTTTCTCATTTTCTTACTTTTTGAAACAACAAGATGCTCTGGTCTCATCTTATATTTTTCCCTGCCCTCAACCTTTTCTTCAAGGAGACCTGATTCCTTCTACTGGAGAATGATTTTTAGAAATCAAGTTCTGGGTGTTAAATAGAGTGTCACTGCTAAGAGGTCTTCTCAGGGAATATATGTATGTATACTAACCAATGAATACACATACACACATATATGCATCCAAATTTATTTTCATATCTAACTATATATATCTAACTGTATATATATTAAAATAAACATGAGTTCATACTGATGTCCCTGAATCTCACCTAGAACCACAGGGTTCATTCTAACCTTCCCTCTGATTATTTGTAAACTTCTTTCTGGCAATGAGAAATCTGACATTTGTTTTCTACAATATATGTATTTATTTGTTCAATCCTAGTTTCAGAATTGCTAACCCATATCCCTGTGAGAAACAAATTTATCAACTACAGTAAAGAGTTCATGTACAGTTTTGGTCTTCAGGCTTACCCCAACTAGTTAAAATATTGTTTTCCAAAGTTACATAGGTCAACTCCTTTCTTTCCTCATCACTTTTAGTAATTATATCATGTATTTATTTATCACAGTCTGTATTCCTTTCTTGACTTCCACTGATATCCTGGTTATTTTATTCAATTCGCATAAGTAAAACTTGTTCTTCGTGATGTCCATTTCTATGAATTTTGACGAATGCATAGAATCATACATCTACCATCATGATACCTTTCAGAAAATCACCCCCCCGCAAACTCTTTCCTGCTGCTCCTTTGAGTCAACCCATCCCCCACTCATCCACGACCAGTCTGCTTTACATTTCCATAAATTTTCCTTTTCCAGAATGTCATATAGGTAGAATCACACAACATATAGACTATTATTATCTGGCTTCTTTCATTTAAGAAAATGCATTTTAAATTCATTCATGCTGTTCATTCATGAATCAATAGTTGGTTCCTTTTTACTGCTAAGTAGTATTCCATCTTATGGATACACACAGCTTGTTTATCCATTCTCTTGTTGAAGGACATCTGGGTTGTTTCCAGTTCTTAGCAACTATGTATAAAGTTTTTATAAATGTTCACATACATTTTTTGTGTGATTATAAGTTTTCAGTTCACTTGACTAAACACCTAAAAGTAGGATTGGTAAATCATTTGGCAGGTGCATGTTTAACTTTATAAGAAACTGCCAAACTGCTTTCCAAAGTGGCTGTACCATTTTGCACTCCACTAGAACTAGAAGGCCCATTGCACTGCATCCTTATCAGCATTTGAAATTGTTGGTTTTGTTTTGTTTTATCTATTCTAATGAAATGGTATCCCATTGTGATCTTAATTTGCATTTCCCTAAAAACTGACTTCAACGTTTAACATATTATCGTATGCTTATTTGCCCTCTATGTATGCCCTTTGGTAAAGTGCCAGTTCAGACTTGGCCCATTTTTTAAGTGCATTGTTTGTTTTTATATTTTTGAGTTTTAAGATTTCTTTATATTTTCTGGTTGTAAGTGTCTTGTAAGATATGTATTTTGCAAACGTTTTACACCATTCTCTGGCCTTTCTTTCCATTCTCTGTTACCAAATGCAGTAAGTTCAAGTGCCTGACACACACTGAGGTCAAACAAACTGAAACATTGGAGTTTGGAGCTGAGAAAGGTGTATTGCCAAGCCAAGCAAGGAGAATGGGTGGCTTGTGCTCAAAAGCCCCAAACACCCCAATAGTTTTCAGGGAGAAGTTTTTATAGGCAAAATTTGGGGTGAAGGCTGCAAGGTATGTGACTTTCTTCTGATTGGAGGATGGTAAGGTAACAAGGCTGTGTTCCAGGAATCTTGTGCTCATCCTGAAGTTACCATCCTCCACCTGGATGGGGACCTTGGTTCTGCAGAACTCAAAGATAGTATTATGTGTATCCTTTGAGGAGGAACCAGAACCCTGCCCCATCACTGCACTATTGTTTCTTGGCTGCTCCTCCTCTGTTTCTGCATTCCCTCACTTCCCTGATTAGTAAGAGTTTGAATCTGCTCTTTAGTATTCAGGAAGGTCTAGGATGCTGAAGCCTTTATCCTGCAAATAAGAAACCAGGGACTCTTTGTACCTGGGAGGACCCCATAGTGTCCTGCTCAGTTTATCATCAGCATCTTTCACAGAGTAAAATTTATAACTTTGATAAAGTTCAATTTATCAAATTTTTTTCTTTTTTAGATTGTGCTTTTGCTTTCATCACTAAAAAACTCTCTGCCAAACCCAAGGTCACACCCATTTTCTTCTAGCAGTTTCATAGTTTTATATCTTACGCTTTTTATATCTTACGTCCAGCAGTTTCATAGTTTTATATCAATGATCCATTTTTGAGTTATTTTCATATAATGTTGGAGCTATGTCAAGCTTCCTTTTACTTTATTTTATTTTTGCGTGCGGATGTCAAGTTATTTCCTCACCATTTGTTGAAAAGACCATCTTCTCTCCACTAAATTGCCTTTGCATATTTGTGCAAAAATGTGTTGACTATATTTATGTGAGTCTATCTCTGAGCTTCCTATTTAGTTTCCTGGTCTGCTGTGTGCCTTTTTGCCAATAGCACACTGTCTGTGTTATATCTGAGTCTGGTTCTGATGACTGACTTCTCTTTGGAGTGACTTTACTTGCCTTTGTGTGTGTCTCATAATTCTGTTGAAAGTTGTTCATCTAGTGTAATATAGTAAATACTGAGGTAAATATTCTTTGAGCCTGTGTTAAGGGATCCACTGACCAAAACTACCCTCCCTGGCCAGGGACCATAGTAACCACTTGCTTGAGTTTTATTACAATAGGAGGTCCTGGTAAGGAATGTGGAACTAACAAGCTACCAACAACCAGAAGAATTTGGGAAAGGTCAAAAGGAGAAAGGAGACGCCAGTCCATATATCTTTCCAACCTCCCAGAATCCTTTTTGCCGGAATCCATCTTGGCTGAGTGATGTGTGTGCCACCAGCAAGGACCCTGAGTCAGAATGATTGGCCAGAGACAACCGGGAAACTAACCGCATCACCATAAAACCCGAGACTGTGAGCCACATGGCAGAGCAGTTCTCTTGGTTCCCTTACCCTCCTGCTCTCCGCCTGGGCGCACCTTCCCAATAAAGTCTCTTGCTTTGTCAGCACATGTGTCTCCTCGGACAATTCATTTCCAAGTGTTAGACAAGAGCCCCTTGGGTTCCCCTTCCTGCAACACTTGGAGATGAGCACAGCTTTCCTTCTGTGAGACCTTTAGTGTCAGAGGTTTGTGAGACCTATTCAGGAGTTTTGTTGTTGCTGTGGTTACTCTCATCCCACCTCAGGCTTCATATCTTCTCTTCAGGCTGGGGCTGGATGCCAGAGGTTATTTTCTCAGTGTCCACTTCCCTCTTGGATCTGGGTCTGCCCTTTGTGTTGACCTCAAAGAAAATATGACCCTTGAAGCTCCCCCAGGTTTAGCCTGGTGTTGAAGGGTAGAGGATAGAGGGCATTTTCTGATGCTCTGATTAATCCTCAATTCCAGGCAGGCCCAGTGTCCCTCGGTCTGGTGGGAGATGGGGAGAAGAGACGATTTACAAAGTCCCCTGCCCCTCCCCCAGCTGGCTGCTGGGCCCAGGGTGCACACATGCCACTCCCCCAGAGGTAGAGGGGTTTTTCTCTTCTCTTCCCTCAATGGCCATGAGAGTCCAGCAGTACATTAAGGTACCACTTGTGGCTGCCGTGCCTCAGATTAAGGCTTTTGTTCTTTAGGGAGACGGTTCTGGGGCAAGTTTCTGTTATGGCTGCTGCTTGCCTCTCCCAGACACTCCCGCAAAGGAAGCTTTGAATGAACGACAGAGAGATGGAAACACTGGGAAGGTTTTCAGTATAGGATCTGAGACAAGAGCAAGTGTACATTTCAGAAACACACAGAGACTGGTTTGGAGGGGGGCAGGATGTGAAAAGGCCAGATACAAAGCTCCTGAAATAGTACAATATAACGGGGTAAAAGGAAAATCAATTATCTTTAGAGCTGGTATCAAACTTCCTCTTAGGGAGGGAACTATCTCTGTTCAGGAAAATCCCTTGGCAAGTCATTTAGCCATGAAAAGATAGACCCTCAGAAAAGAAGAGGAGAACAAAAGCTCTGCTGAATTTCTCGATGGAATCAAATGAAGTAAATTTGAACTTGTTTTGCTGAAATTGATGAGAATGGGAAAGAGAGGCAGGAAAGCAGATCAACACAGTGATTACAGAGCACCTTGTAGGGAGCTGAGAAGAGTGATATACCTGGGGGAGAGGATTATCTAAATGACATTTATGTATAAGGATTTCTAAAGTGCTAGTGTAAGGTGATTGGTTTCTGTGATGTAAATGCCCTCTATTGCCCTGAATCTTCAATAAAGTCAGCCAATACACAACAAAGGGAGTGTTCTAGGGAATTGTGATTGTGGTGGGGTATGGGGAGTCTCAGTAGAGGCTGCTTCCATTAATTGCCTAACAGCAGTGGTCAAGAAGGAGGGCCAGAGAAGCCCCTAAAGTGAACAGATTCAGGGAAAGTAAGAATTCCACACCTGACACAAGCACAACAATTGAAGCTCCCAAAGGCAGGCACTGAACTTTTCACACATCAAAGATTTGGGTATTTGAGATAGGGTGATCTCAGTGAGCCCTTCAGATCATAGTCAGAAGTGCATTCCCAAGGCCAGGAGTAGGATAACACTCAGGGATGGAGTATACAACTGGTGCATCTGTTGTATATATTATCTAATATAAAATAATTATATATATATATATATATACATATATATATATATATATATATATATATACACACACACACATATAGTTTAATAAAGGCACAGCAAACTGAGTGTGTCAAAATAAGCTGTTGTGGTCTCCAACTTGTACTATCAAGAGAAAGCACCAGTTAGGTCAACGTATTCAAACCACTTGGAATTATTTAAGAATGTCATTGTATATCTGTAAAAGAGAAAATACAGTTGAGGTTACTGTCAGAGAATGTTACTCTGGGAGAAGATAACACATAATTATGAATTATGTTTAAAGTGGCATCAGTCAACTCCAGAAGGAAAATTGGGCATTTTCATAGGGACCTGGATGAAAGTAGAGATGGAAAATGGGAAAATCCATGTGGACTGGGATTATGGCCATGCTTGGAACCACTGCTCCCAATATGAGTCTTACAAAGACACTTAAGTCCCACTGCACATAACATATCACTTGCAAAAGGCAAACTGGGCATAAAATGCCAATTATTTTGCACCTGAAACACAAAAGCAAGACATATTACAAACAAGTGTATTTTGGGAGATTCTTTCAAAACAGTTAATCACTAACTTTGGCTCATAGTCTGTTGTATGAACTTCAGTACCAAACAAGAGGCAGTTGGAGTTACTGTCAACAACAGAAGCACTACATAAGAGAGTCAAATTTTTAAAAGGAAACCTCCTGTACATTTATACTGTAGGAATATGTCTTATAAACAAGGGAGAAAATGTCACTAAAAACTCAAGGTATTCTTGGAAATATTCACGTTCCCATTGTCTTGGGTTTTTTTGTCTCCAAAATATCTCATGTCCTTTACTGAAACTAACATAGAGAATCATACTCCCCTGAATTCCCTTGAATTCGGTCTGTAATAAGGATACAACACCATTACCAATCCAAGCACATTGGAAAGTGAGCATTTTTTAAATGAATCCTGATAGACTTAATATTCTTTAGTGTCTGTGTTGATTTGGTTCTCTCAAAAGCAGACCCTGACATGAGGATTTGAGTGCAAGAAGAACATTTGAAACATGATCCCAGGAAACTCTGGTAAGGGAATGGGGAAGTGAGACAAAAAGGAGGTAAAAGCCAATAACGTGTGCCTTATTAAGGAGATTATCGCTGTGGACAACAGAGACTCCATGCTCCTGGAGAACAATGAGAGATAGTGTAGAAAACACCTCAGTATTATCCCAACGGAGGAGCCTGGGAGGTCAGAAGTATATCTGCCAACACCTCATGTGTCTGCTGAAGGTTGACTCTAGGGATGTTAACTGCAATTTGCCCTGTGACTGAGCCACCCATCCTCCAGGGACCAGAAGAGCCCTTTGGAGAGAATTGAAAGTGCTTGCCTAAGCAACTTTGGGAGCTTGTAGAGGTAAATACTGAGAGGATGTACGTAGGGCACCCACAGCATCCTTGATGTCACTTGAGCATCACTCACAAATGAATCGCAGAAATGTGGAATGAAAGGGATGTCCAAATAATAAGGGACCAAGTTCTTTCTACAGGTGGTTCTGATGCTGTCTACCTGGTATAGGCCTCTGTGCTTTTGTAGTAAGCACCTTATATTCTTTTTAGGGAGGGAGAAAAGGAAGACTTATAAATGTGCTGCTGGTATTCCCAGCTGAGCCCATATGAAATCCATGCAGTTGTGTCTTAGGAAATGAGGGAAGGAGAGTGTGGCATGGTAGTGAATTCTGATACACAGGGCAGCAGAAATGAGAAGTTGTGGAAACAGAGTCGATATTGTGGAGTCTGCTCCCCACCCTGGCCCCAAAGACTCATGCCCTGTTTGGCGGTTATATGAGAAACGGTGCCACAGTGAGAAAGGAAGGCTTCTTGGTTTTTCTGGCAAGAGCACAGTGTGGTCCTGAGGCTGTGAGGACCACTGGGAATCCATCCCTTTGACAGGCTGGGTGTGGGCTTGCAGATGTGAGAGCTGGGGAGTAGCCCCCTCAGTGCAAGCATTGGTAATTCAGGGGGAGGGGACCAAGTACCAGCCTCTGTGGCCAGAACAAGGCACCCCTCGCAAGTGGCTTCACAGGTCACATACCACTGAGGGGGTAGCGTTTAACATGTGGGAGTGTAATAGGGAAGAACATTTTGTATTCCATTACAAGTTAATCACTAAAATGATGTTGCCTATAAGCTTAAATTATACATAATGGCCCATATCTGGGAACCCTGCTTCCTGGGTAATGAGCATTCAGCTAAAATACCTTTGTTAAGCTCACAGGAAACATCCTGACCAGGTCCACCTGTGAATGACTGCAGGGAGGAAGAAATTAACACATGCCCTCCCAGAGGCTGATGGGAACCAAGAAGTGCTTGGCTTTACTCCCTCCCCTTTTAGTATAAAAGGAGGCTAAATTCTAACTCAGGCAAGATGGTTCTTTGTGGGCAGGAGCCCACTATCTCCTCAGTCAGCTGGCTTTTTGAATAAAGTCGTTATTCTTTGCCCCAACAGCTCATCTCTCGATTGTTGGCCTGTCGTGCAGGGAGCAGTACGAGCTTAGACTCGGTAACGGGAGAAATGTTCACAGACGCCAGAGATACTGTCAACCACTCTTGGAAATAAATAGAGAAGCCTCGGAGACGGGGTTGGGGTTACACTGGAGCTGGGTAGAGAAATGGGTGGGGCATCACCATGGAGTGAGGAACGACAAGGTTCAGATACTGATTGTGGATTGTGGTGGGACTTCATGGTGGATCGGGGTTGGAGTGAAGTTCATGGACGAGACAATCAGGACACGAGTGAGAAACCCAGTGGGGCTCTGGAATGGATATGGAGCAAGGATTTATTCCTTCAACAGATGTTGACTGAGCTTTTCACACTTGTCAGACATTATTCCACACGCTGGGGATACATCACAAAAGATAGGAAGTTCCTGTTCTTATGGAGCTTACAGTTTAATGCAGCAATAGTACTACATGTGCATGCGACTAGACAAGTTTTTCTACTGTTTTAAGACATCTTTTAATTGTTAAACAGTAATTATCTTTTAAAGTTATTCTCATAGGATCAGATGTGGATTTTGCATACAGTAATGTTCAAGGGTGAAAATGTTTGTGTTGAAATTTAAGATGCACAATGTCACCATTAGTCTAAGCTGTTCTTGGTAATTCCATTCCTTGGCATGTGATAAAACCCTGGCCAATGTAACTTAAAGGGGAGTTTGCTAAGGAGCTTCTGAAAAATGTTTTCCTTCTTGACAAAAAGACACTTAAGGAGAAATGTCCTCTTTTCTATCTCTCTACATGGTTGTGTGAGAACGTGGCATTAGGACCACAGAGACCATCTTGTTTCTATGAGGAAACAAACTGAGGGGAAATGCCAATAAACTGAGGATGGAGAATGGACAGGTAGAAAGAACCTGGGTCATTAGGATCATCTTTGGGCCACTGATTTAATATATCCTGGAATTGCTCCCATTTTTGAACATATATATTCTTCTCACTGTTTAATTCACTTTTAATGGCATATTCTGTTACTTACAGCCAGAAGCACACTAAGTGATGGACTTAGTGAGTTTACCAAAGAGTTAGTCATCTTTTAAGTATCAGTACCAAATGTTCAAAACTGCCTGGGTTTATATCACTGAAAACAGAAATGTGTTTCTTCACCTAAAGTAAATCTGTTTATATCAAAGTATTCCACAGACTGATTTTACTTGCTTTATTCTCATTCCTCTTGAAATAGAAGGCTTATAGTTTTCTCCATTGAGTTAAAAAAGTATAGATTGGATATACTAAATATGCCAAGTGATATATTTTTAATAATGCAGAAAAATAATAGTATTCAAGCCTAACTATTATAATAAACAGCTATCAGAATTCCTCATCAGGAATTTGTCATTTTTAGTAATTTGTTTAGTACTCAGGACCCACCATCCTTTATCATGCACTTTTAAGGTTCAGAGAATATCCCACACCTCTCCTTCAACATGGCTGCCCCACTAGCCACTTACTCCATGGGAAAAAATATATATATATGCCAGAGTCACTAAATGTAGGAAGCATCCCAAGGCAGTAAGAAAACTTCCAATTATACTCTGACCTAACTTCTTTTACAGTGTCTTTATATTCCCATAAATCAAAACAGGTGAACGCTTAACACTCTCTTTGAAAAGTTATATTTAAAAAAAAAAGGAAAGAAAGAATCAGTTTCTCTCACTGTGAGATTTTACCGTTATCTTGTGAAGACCTTTCAAGACTTTTTCAATATAAACTATGTCAGGAGAAATCTCAGAATATACGATCTGAATTGCAGATGACAAATGGCCTGTGTTTCCCATCATTCCAATGTTGTCAATTTGGTCTTCCTCTTCATTGACTCAGGACAGACAGTGGGACTCCAGACTCAGGTCTGCATTAAGTATCACATCCAGTAAATGAATTTATTTCTTTTACTAATATCATTGCATCAGGGAGACGTGGGGGAACACTGGCTTGGAAGAACATTCCTGGTAGCTGCAAATAGTTCCATTTCCTTCCTGTAGTCCCAATAAAGATGAAAAAAGGAAGAAAGAAACAATGAAGACAGAAGGAATACAACTTCATCTGTTTTAGAATTCCCTTCCACAGTTTCACACCAATCCACTGCATGATAAAAGCTGAACACTTAAAAGAGTGGGATGGTGTGGAGCCAGCAAGCCCTCCACCTCCACCTGCATACCTTTCTCAGAACCACAGAGTTCACAGGTGTCACCCAGGGAGGTGTCCCTGATACTGGATGCCAGCCCCCGATCCAATTTATTCCCTTCCCTAAAGCTTCCTTCCTCAGATGCGGCAATCACACCTCCTCACCTTCTTCCTCCAAGAGCTTCCCTGATTTATTTTCCCTTGCTTAAATCATCTGAAACATGCCACGGCATCGTAGTACCTCGCAGAAGAACAGATGCAGTCGGGTGCACCTGGGGACAGCTGCAGTCTGGACTCTGGGCCCCCATCAATTATCACCCCCCTTACACTCGCCCTCCCCTCTGTCACATTGCCACCTGTGCTTCGTGTGTTCCTGAGATTCCTTGGGAAAAAAATGCAGCAAGTAGCATTCAGGAGGCTCTCTGATTCCCGCATAGTGTAGAGTCCATCCCTCTCTTTCAACGTGCTCATTGTAAATGCAGATACAAAGAAATGCCTCCAGAAAGCACGGGCTTCAAGCTCAACCCAGACAAAGGTGTAGCAGCTGCCAGGACTCAAACACTCTCGGATTTCAGTCTGAGGCACGCCTTGGATATGACTGCAGGCTCACAACTCCCCTTGTCTTGGAGGGCAGAACTGGCCCAAGCAGGAGGCCATGACAGTGTCTGAGAGCCACCCAGCCATGTGATGTTTTTCAATGTATTACACTTATTTAAAAACCTGTGCTAAATAACCTGCTCCAGGATGAAGTGTTCTGAATCTCTGAAATTACTCATTTCTTAACTAGACGGGCTTATTGATTGCACCTCTTGGTCGGCAGGAGAAAAAGGAGGCAAAGCCAGGTACAGAACGTCTTGAAGTTTCTTTTCACCTGCATTGCAAGGCATGATACACCTGCTTTGAAAGTCTTCTTCTCCTGCAATGCTAGTGAAAACCAATCCAGGTTTAAATGGTACTAAGAAGGCAACCATAGGCAGCCTGAAGAAGCCAGCCCAGGGATGAGAAGGGGCTGTTTATTTGGACTGAGATCAGATTGGAAGAATTTCCTACTGACATCAGATGATTTGGAGAAAGATAATTTAGGGAGGAACCATGCAGCAATGACAGAAATGTAGTTTTAAGTGAATAAATTCCCTCCTGCTTCTCAAGATGTACTAAGTGCCCATGTCATATGCTTAGTTTACTTTAAAGCAGCTGGTCACTTAAATCGAAAATCACACAGATGAAAAGTTCTCACAGGATTAGGAAATGTCTTGAAAAGACCCACGGCCACATGGGCTCTGTGACCATTGGCAAGTCTAGGACTTCAGCCTCTTTGCCCATGAGCCCGCAGCCTCCTGCCGTCCAAGTAGACTTCAGGCTCTAACAGTGTTTTTGCTTCCTTCAAATGAAATTTCTTCTTTGGTCAGGGTTTCTTTCCTAAACAGTAGGGCTCAATTCAGGTATGGGCAAGTGATACAGGAACTGATGGAAGGAAGCCATGCACAGGTTCTAAGGAAATTCAATTCTTGTCTAATCTCTAAAATTTCTTGAAGCATGAAAGGGCTCTGGGTCTGCCTCATCCCAGGGTTCTTTCTGTAGGGACTCTGGTATGGTTCTGAGACCAGCTATAGTTGCACCCACACTTGAACTTCTTGAGCATACCTGGACTTAGAATCAAACCAGACCAAGCCAGATGGAACCCATAAATGCATCCCTTGACTCATTGCTATACCAACACAACCTAGAAACATACAAGTGAATGCCATTAATGCTCTGAAAATCTTCTCTCGAGAAATTTCTAATATTTCATCAATGTTTGTGTTCTAAGAGCTATGCTAAGGCATTTTATATAAAATCTCATTTATTCCTCATGGCAAGCTGGTGCAGAAGCCACTCTTGGTTTTCCCATTTTATAAATGAAGAAGCTGAAATACAGGGTATATAGGTAACTTTCCCAAGGCCACAGAGCTGGTAAGTACTAGAACCAGAAATGGTCCCACACACTCTAACTCCAAAGCCTTTACTCTTTTAACTACTACATGACTCACCCAAAAGAAAAAGTCACCTGTTCAACCTCATGAATATTAGTAATGTAAAGGAGGGTAACAGTGAGAGAATCTTTTCTTTCTCGGACTACAAAATAATTACAATAATACTATCTGGGCAGGGCTGAAGTCTGGGGTTGGGATCTCACTGGTGTCAGGGCTCCATATAGGTATGAATTTTCTGGAAGGCAATTTGGCAATAATACAAAATGCTTGGGGATTTCACCTACTACTCCAAATCAGCAAACTTATTCCCAAGGATTTATCTTTAGAACACAATCCAGACAAGTGGGATAGGTGAATACACAATGATTTCATCATAGCATTGTTTGCAATGGAATGAGAAAAAACCACAATGTTCAGTAATAAGGAACTGGCTAAACAAACTGTGGTGTAGCCATATATTGGAACACTTGCAGTTACCAAAAATTGTGATTTAAATGTCTATTAAATAATGTGGAAATATGTTGAAGGTATACTTGTTAAATAGGTACAAAGCCATAGGCATAATATAATCCCATTTTTTTGGAAAATTTACACACTCACTGGGAGTTTTAATGAAAAGCATTTCTTATTCCCATTATTTTAACTCTGATTATCTTTGTCTTGTGAAATTGTGCACAAGTGTTTTTATTTTTCATTTTCTCTGGATTAATAATGTGATTTGTGTAATCAAAGCTTTTTTAAAAAGCTATTAGTCGGGCTTCCCTGGTGGCGCAGTGGTTGAGAGTCCGCCTGCCGATGCAGGGCACACAGATTCGTGTCCCGGTCCGGGAAGATCCCACATGCCGCGGAGCAGCTGGGCCCGTGAGCCATGGCCACTGAGCCTGCGCATCCGGAGCCTGTGCTCTGCAATGGAAGAGGCCACAACAGTGAGAGGCCCGCATACTGCAAAAAAAAAAAAAAAAAAAAAAGCTATTAGTCGTGATAGTAAGATTAAATTGATCATATGGATCAGCAAATCTCAACTGCATTGTATAGGCAGATAAAGATATGAGATCAGTTATGAAATGTCAACATTGTCTTATTACAAGCAATACTGAAATAAAATTAGCAAAAGCTTTGTGATTTCAAAGTTATCCCTTCAATAATGACCCTTTTACACCCTTGGGTTCCAACATTGCTCTCATGAGTAGAGGTAGAAGGAAGGGGGTAGAATTCCCACTACCGTGGGCCGGCATGCCATCCACAGCTGGTGTGATCCAATGGACAGTCATCTCCACCCCACAAACTGACAACGTCTGGCCTTGGCAAGGGTGGTGGGATCTGGCTGATGTCTGCATGTGAATGACCATTCATCCTGTGGTCTCTGCAGAAAATAAAAGTTGAGAGCAAAAGCCACATGCTACTCAGATTATTTCTGAATTATAACGTTGGAAATCCAACACTGTCCAAAATATTTCATACTTAAAATCAAACCACTCCAGTTCTTAACATTTCACGCCATACCCACAAATTAGAGGATTCTGACCCTAACTCCTTCCCTCCTTTTGCCTCTTTCTTCATCCATTGTTAAAAGGCTTTCCAGAGATCAGAACACAATGCTCCTGGGTCCAAGGATGCAGGTTCTAACTTTTGGGGTATGAACCAACCTGGCTCTGTTCCACGTGCTCAGGCTCCAACTCCTGCAACTCTTCTCAAAAAAAAAATGTAGAGTTTGGCCAGAGGAGCCCAAAAGAAATTACTCAGCTGTATTTTTTGCCAGCGTGGCAAAGATCAAAACACATGCTCGATAAAAGGTAGGTTGTTGACACTTTTCTGGATGCAAGAGCAAGCACTGCGTGGCTTTAAACCATCCTGCAATCTACACACTTTTGCTGTTTGCTTATTGCTTCATCCAACAAATGTGTTAACTGATAGTCAAAGGCACACTGTTTGACAAGATCGAATATGCTGACAATATGAGAGTCCAAGTGTGTAATTGTTTCCACCACTTGCAATAGGATTAAGCATTTATCAGATAAGGAAAATACTACCATTCAATTGGGAGCAGGGGTGACAGTTCAAATATAAAATATTTGGAATATGTTTCCCTATCTGATAAACATATCAATCAATTTCCTTGCTATTATATCAATTTTATCTCTGTAGAAAACACAGGATTCTGTTTTAAACACCATACAGATATATTTACACTTGTTTGAGCACAAATAACTATACATGTATATGCGTACTGTGTGTGTATTTGATTGTATGTAAGGTTACATATCACAATGTGCTATAATTCACCAAAGTTAAGCCTGAAGTGATTTTGCATAACAAACCATAAAGGGGAGCACGAAAGGAAGTAGGTAGAAACACTCCCCAAAAATAGCATAAGGAAAGCTAAAGAGGAAAAAAGCTTTAGGAGGAAAGAGTGGTCATCAATTTCAGCAGGGGTATAACAAACATGAGGAAACGCAAAGACAAGGACATTTTCACAGACTGAGGATGTTAGGTGACCACTAGGGACTTTTGTTACCTGCAGGAGTGTGATGGGAACAGAATCAAATTGCAGTCGGTTTAAGAATGAACTGGTGAGAGTTTGGGATTACCAGATGCAAACTATTATATACAGGATGGATAAACAACAAGGTCCTACTGTATAGCACAGGGAACTATATTCAATATCCTGTGATAAACCATAATGGAAAAGAATATGAAAAAGAATATATATATATATATATATATATATATATATATATATATATATATATATAACTGAATCACTTTGCTGTACACCAGAAATTAACACAGCATTGTAAATCAACTATATTTCAATAAAATAATTTTAAAAAAATAATGAACTGGTGACTAAAATAAAAATAATAACAATAATAGCAACAACAATCATGGTGTCATGCATCAGCACTACTTTAGAAAGAAAATAAACAAAAAGGCATCCTTCTCAAAGTTTTGTGTGGCTTGACTCAGGGTTATTGGAAAGACCAAACTGGGAAAGACATTGAAAGGACTGTATTTCCTGAATTCTAGAATGCTTTCAATTATAAGATGCTCCATCAATATAATAACAGCTTTCTTCAGAAGGGACAGGGGGAAACCACCGCTTAATACACACATTCCAATTCTAATAACCAGACTTCCTAGGCTCAAGAGAATGTAGTATATACAAAGGTAAAATGTTTATCTTTAAAATGTATGACTTTTTTCTATTGGGAGAGGACACTTCAGCTCTGTGGATAGACTCCAGTCGATATTATCACAGATTCTTAGGGAATTGTGGCTAAATATTCTTGGGCAAATGGTAACCAGAGTGAAAAATGTATGAAAGTTACCACCAGAGGTAAAGATATTAGGACAAAGAATGGGGATAAGCAGAGAGGTAAGTGAACTTGGATTCCAAAGGCAGTAGAGACAATATTATTCTGTCACTGGCCTCAATTAAAGAGATGGGACTAACCTAGGAATTAAAAGCACTCTGACCACATGTGCCTGGGAGAGACCACAAGCTTAGGTGAATGTCGGTTTCAGGCAAAGCCACTTCTGAGTTCTGGTGTCAGAGGGTCTTCACTGGAAGTGCTGCCAACATCGTTCAGTAGTCAGAGGAGTCACAGGTGCTTTCATCTCTCCCATCCCCATCTTCACTCTTGCCATTTCTGGGCTTACAGTCTAGAGACCAAAAATGAGCCTTTTTCTTTACCTCCACCTGTGAAATTAACATCAGCATGGCGCCAGCTCACCTCTTCGGGCTTTATATGCACATGGAGAGGTATTTACTTTTATTAAAGAGCATCAAATCCTAGAACTAGAAAAGACATCATAAGTTGCAAGCTATTATATATAGGATGGATACACAACAAGGTCCTACTGTATAGCACAGTGAACTATATTCAATATCCTGTGATAAACCATAATGGAAAAGAATATGAGAAATAATGTATATATACATATAGCTGAATCACTTTGCTGTACAGCAGAAATTAACACAGCATTGTAAATCAACTATACTTCAATTTTAAAAAGTTTAAAAAAAACAAAAGAAAGAAAAGACGTCATAAACCACCCTCAATTTGATATTGTCTTCAGACAGGTATTTGTTTATCCTGCCCCCAAGAGATGATTATTTATTTTCTCCTAGCAGATCCCTAGGGACAGAGACGTGACATTCTGCCTTGTTTGTTTGCTACCACATTTCATCCAGATGTTGCTTCTCCTGAACAGAAATCTGTACATTGATGGCAAAATGCACCAACCTCAACGCTGGAGCCTTTGTTCCAATGTGGACGATATTTGAATAAACACGTCTGGGTCACTAAGTTCCTCCCAACAAATGTTTTAACATCTTCCCATTTCTTTCTCCCATTTGTTCAATTCCTTGCAAAAATAATAATCATTGTTCTTTGCCCTTTTGTCCAGTTTGTTACTCTGTCTTGTTTTTTTTTTTAATTAGAGAAATTTAGTGCAACATGTTATGCCTCTGATTCTAAATGTTGACAGTAAAGCTCTCCAAACTCATGATTCTGTGACAAATGTAGTTCTGTCTCATTGCCGAGTCACAGAGGCACAAGCATTAACATTTTATGCTATATGACAAAATACTGCACCTTTGGAAAGGGCCGGAATTAATGTTACTATGACAACTCCAAATTTCTGACTTTCAGGCATGTAAAATTTCAAAGATACAGTTGCATTAAAACAAAAAGTAGTTTATAAAATTTCACCTGAGCACTAAGATATTTATTACAAGTCTTCACTGAGACCCATAGGAAGTGTCTCACCCACACCCCCCAACCCCACTGCTGGCTTACAATACACATCAGTGAAATAGATGGGAGTGTATATGTGGTTGCAAAATATTATGAAATCAATTAAAATCTTATTTCTTTTTGTAGCGGCTATACTTATAAACACATACATACAGTATGCAGCCCCGGATAAAAATACAAATAAAACATAAAGAGAAAACATATAAAACCTCATAAATATACAGTATCCTGCCTTATCAATATTCATTTATGCATATCTCTGCACTCACGCATTAATAAAAGCACATATATTGGATTTGAATGTGTGAGGGATGGGAAGGGAAGCTGTAATCAAGATATTCAAGCTCTCCTCTTCATGGAGAAGGATTACATTATCTCTCTCAGCCTATTATGTTTTCTGAAATTTCCAAATGTATGTTTTGGCCTCTTCAACTTTAGTCTTTTGCATTTAAGTAATGAGAAAGTTAAGTACAATAAATGGATCACTCAAGGGCATTACAAAGAATGTTTTGATCTATTTAAAGCCTTTAGCTTCAGAGCAAAGGCCTGGTTTACTGTGACCTTAGTGAATTCAAACGGTTTTGTTTCACTAACAAGTGAAGCATATATTTCAATAGAATTAATGTATGACTAGCTTCTCAAAAAGACTCCATTTCATTGGGTGGGGAGTGGAGGGAGCTTATTTCTAAACCCCCTCAGACATTTTTAAGAAAGCATCTCACACACTACCATACATAAAATAGATAAACAACAAGGACCTACTGTATAGCACAGGGAACTATACTCAGTATCTTGTAATAACCTATAATGGAAAAGAATCTGAAAAAGAATATATATATATGTGTGTGTGTGTGTGTGTGTGTGTGTGTGTGTGTGTAACTGAATCACTTTGTTGTACACTTGAAACTAACACAACATTGTACATTAACTATATTTCAATTTAAAAAAAAAAGAAAGCATCTCAAGTATAAAGTCAATTGATGAAAACTTGAGAAGTATATGGACCTGCAACTCTATTTTATTTCTGTTAGTAATTAGTGGTGCAAATTTTCTTCAAAAATTCAAAATGCTGAGACTCTTTTGGGAGAGATCTGTGATTTTCTCAACTGAGGCTTACCTGTTTCCCCATGGGATACAGGGTAGAGGGCTCTGTTCTCTTCTTATTCGGTAACTGTTAATGCTGAGGCCAAACCCAGCTCTGAGAGGAGATTATTTACTGTTTTCTGGGCCTTCACGTCCCTTAGGTGTCTTTCTTTTTTTTTTTTTTTTTCTTTTTGCGGTATGCGGGCCTCTCACTGTTGTGGCCTCTCCCGTTGCGGAGCACAGGCTCCGGATGCGCAGGCCCAGCGGCCATGGCTCACGGACCCAGCCGCTCCGCGGCATATGGGATCCTCCCAGACCGGGGCACGAACCCGTATCCCCTGCATCGGCAGGCGGACTCTTAACCACTGCGCCACCAGGGAGGCCCAGGTGTCTTTCTTTTCTATGGCTTTTTGTATTCCTTTGGCAACTATGAATAATGCCCCAACATCCTTACTAAAGACCAGTTTTTTTATGGAAACAGGATGGATAATTAGTAAATTAATTCATTAGAGTTACCCTCCTATTATTGAATCAATCATCTGTATAAGCAAGATGTCCTTAGTTTATAAAAGATATTTGTGCCTGTGAGTGAATAATTGTGAATGTGTTTTTCTAGAAAGAGTTTAAAAAGACATTTCACACAGAGTTCCTTTGTGTTCTTACTGAAAACAACTGGAAGAATGTAACAGGGGCCCTGAGGCAGCTTAGGGTACCGGGATCCAAGGGGTCTAACACAAGAATTATAAGCAAGTCTCAGAAATGGAGCCTTGATTTAATAATAGCTCACATTTATTGAGTTCTTATTGAAAGTGAGGTGCTATTGGAAGTACTTTCCAGTTCCATGTTTTAATCCTCAAAAAGACCCCATAAGGATAAGGCAATGATACAACAGATTAAGTGACTTGTTCAAGTTCATACAACCAGAAAGCAGAGGAACCAAGATTTGAATCCAGGCAGCCTGGCTCCAGACCACACTCAGCTGTTTTTCTTGACTTAATTTTATCAGACAGCTTAAGGAGATTCAGTGTTTTGGGCATAGAGTTTTGGACCCTCTTGAGGCACCTCTATTACCATCTGCATCTGAGGATGTGATAGGTCTTCCTATGAGTGGAAGCTTCAAAGCAGTTCCTCTCTGTTCAGACAGTTTTGCCTCTTTCATGGCTGAAATCCAAATATGTCATTGCCCTTAAGTCAGTGAGAGAAGGAAAGACCAAACTTATACCTTAATTGTTAAGTTTTCTCTTTATTATTGTATAGGCTTTTTTCTTATTATTAAAGTAATAATCTCTTATTACAAAAAATGTTTTAAACACCAAAACTATCATTTTTAATAGTTATGCCCTACTCATGATCACTCCTGGTCGTAATGCCATAGTAATTAGCCCTTTAACATATTCTCCATGCATATTTTCCATATTTTAGATCACAGTGTATATAGTAATTACTCATAATATTTAATGCCAGTGCACTAATATGTCAAGTTTCATATGCATCTTGCTTATTTACTTTATATCATAGGCCTTATGCCGCTTATTTATTACCAGGTCAATGGCTTTATGATATTTCATCATGTGTAATATCTAATGTGTTTACAATTAAACATTTGTGTTTTCCATTTTTTTAACCATTATAGATAATACTGAAATGAACATCTTTGTGTGTTTCCGATTATTTCTAACATGGATAATGTAGACTTCTAGACATGGGATTACTATGGCAATGACCTGACCCTTTATAAGGCTCTTTCTGGTAGTTATTGCCAAATTGCTTCCTAGAATCTACTGCGCAATTCTCACTAGAAGCCTGAAACATTTAGTGAAGCAACTGTTGTTTGGGAAGGTTAGGTCAAGAGATGTGCCAACCCCGTGACCAAATTAAACCATCAGAAAGCTCCATGTTTGAAACTCATGAATGCCAGCTCCTCAGAATGGCCCTTCCCAAAGTCATATGTCAAGAGGATGGTCTTGGCTTTCATTGAGGACCATCAAGGCCACATCTGTATGGGCAAAACCACTGCTGAAAACTTCGTCCCCGGTGTTGGGATGATCCCTTACATAAGAGGAAGCAAACTTTGTCCTGTCTGATTCACTGGTACACGTCTGTCTTTTTCCTTTAGAAAAAAAATATATAGTTCCATTTTTGCCGGGACAGTCAGGATACCTAAAACTTAAGTGAATATCCTATAGTAGCCTACAGCTACAAACTTTTCATGAACAAAATTTTCTGCCAACTGTCTTGCCCCAATCTCACATCCCAATCACATATCCTATTACTGCTGTAAGCAAACTCTCTGTCCTGGACAATTTAAGTCCCACTTTTTGATGACTCTTCCATTGTCTTCAACATCCTCATTACATGCCCAGTGCCCTTATCCAAACACCTTGTCTGAATCGTACGTGTTACTCTGTTTTCTTTAATTGCCTTTTATGTCCAACTTGGTGACTGGGTCATAGGCCCCCAAAGGGTTCCTCTCATGTCCTCATCCTGGAGGGATTCTTAGAGAAGAGGGTCTCACATCTTAGGTTTGTGTAGTGATCTCTATGGGATCTATCGTGTATTTCCCAGGGAAATACAGTGAGGTGAGAAGAATCCATTTTTACCCTGATAACTTTTAAGGACTTGAAATCCTTTTAAATCATAATAACTCTAATAAAGGCAGAGTCACTTAAGGTAGGAAGTAATTCTCCTGCACAATAGAAACATAAACTGCTAAACAGACCTCGTTCTTATTGTTAGGACTACAGCTTAGTACAAGACCTCAGCTGGAACCACCTGAATGGTTAGGAAAACACACATGTTGACTCAGTACCCATTATACATACAGAACCTCTCCCCGAGAAAAGAGGACATTTCTGAAAACCCCCTTTCAGGTTGGTTAGGGTTTAGAAATTTTTTTCTGTACCCCTGCACCAGGGAACCTTGCTCAGTGACACTCCTTCAAAGAGAATAAGTATGTTTTGTAGAAACCTCTTTAGAGAGTGCTTGTGTTGTCTGGAAAGGCACTCTTTTTCAATATGGAAGCTGAACAAACTAGCTCATGTCCTTTTGTAGCCCCTGATTATTCCCGCTCAAGTTTCCAGAATTACTTGAGAAGTATTCAGTTGGTGAACCTCTCCCTTTGTAAAGTCAGAATTTGACTTGCATGCCTCAGTCACGGATAGAGTCATAAAATGTGACTGAACAAGGCACTTGAGGAAAGAAATTCAGGGTCAGTGTTCACGTTAGCCTGGCAAAGGAATCAATTCACTGAGGAAAGCCACCAGGTAATGAATGGGTTAGAGGCAATTGAATTTTCTGTCTGGAGAAGTCTTCAACTCTCAGGAGCGTGAGGGAAGGAAAAAACACTTGTTGATCCAAGAGGCTCTTTAAATCTCCCATGTCTCGAGTGTGGAAATGTCCAAAACTAGCCACTGCCATAAGATGAGGCAGCTTCAAAACAGGCAGTGACAGCTTCCCCTAATTCCATCTGAAACCTGCAGAGAGAAATTGCAGAAACCATCTTCCAGCTCCTGAAGACCGGGAAGTAGTTAATGGAGCCATATATTCATCATATTGATTGGTCCATTGATTTTTTCCCCCTGCTTTAAGCACCCTTTTCTTGGTCCTGTGCCAGAGATGCTTTAAAGAACTTAAACAAGACTTACACCAAATCTTGCCAATGGCCCCCAGGGAACCGACAAAGTAACTTTCTCTGTTGTCACCAGTGCAGCTGCACAGGTGAATCCCCTCCAGAAGAAACTGCAGAATTTTGGATCCAAAAAGCTACTCAACCTATCAAACTAAGAACCCCAACTGGGAAGGGAGGTAAGGAAAACCTAAGTGAGGAGCCTGAACAGTTGGGCTAAGAGGTTATGAAGAAAGAGATTTGCTCAGGTTGCCCTGCTAATAAAAGATGAAGGATTCTTATCTCAGCATCAGGGGTATGGATGGAACGTATTCACTCTCACAGGACCAATCCCAGAAGTGCTGGCACCACCAATTCCTTAATCCATTTTGAGAATCACCTGGAACATTGTTTAAAATGCAGATCCCTGGATCTACCCTTATTGAGTCTGATTCAGTAGGGAATGGGCCTCGAACCTACATTGTAAAAAGCAGATTCCTAAGTGAAGGGGGTCTTTGGATTCAACTTCTCCAACTCTGCGAACAAGTTAACAGAAAAGCTTTATCTGGCAACTGCTGTAGATTAACTGATGAGGTATAAAATGGATGTTATTAAATGTTTGGAAGGTTGATAATTATCCCTTAATTGTTGGCCTTGCATCCTCCTACACAAAGTATTCTAGAGAGCCTCTGGCCAACCCTTGAGTAACAAAAATACACAAAGATTGGTATTAATTAGAAACTTTTGATTGCAACTAGCAGAAACTGACTTACTGATTTAAGTCAACTCAAGCAAACCAGTGAGGCTACAATGGTGTCCCATGGAGTTTGATGACCCGAGATGTAGAACCAGAAATTCACCACACTCTGCCTCTCTCATTTCTGCTAATCTTCTCTCTCTCTTTCTCTCTCTCTTCAAATATTCCTTCCTTCCTCAGTTTACAAGGCAGGACATGGGTGGCCCCAAGCAGCCCAGTTAACACATGAGAGCTCTACACACAGACTAAATTCCAATTCTAACTTGGGTTGGTTGCTACTTATGGTACAATAGATATGGATCCAAAGTCATCTAAAGGTCAGGGGCCCACAGGAATAGTGGAGAGTAATCTTGAATAGAGAGTGATAATGAATTTAAAGTTTCAATCATACTCTTTCTGGGCTTTCCATTTAACTCAAATCCTCACACTCCTAATAGAGATTATCTTCCAATTAATCATGTAGAATGTAACTGTTATAGCAAGAAACCAATGGTCCATAGATGGTTCTTTCTTAGAAGGAAAATAAAATATATGGACAGGATTTAGTCTCAGCACCAGGTCAGCTCAAGGCATAATTGTCAAATGGATGATAAATAACTGATTCCCTTTATCTTCTCTTTCCAAGTCTTTTTTGTTTTGTTTTGTTTTTTGGGTTTTTTAAATTAGTTTCTGCTTTATATCTTTCCAAGTCTTTACACTCCACCTGTGTCTACTTGCTCACCCCACCCTCTTCAGTAGACTAATATTATTTAATCATTTGCACCCAGTGTGCATGGATTAAGTCGATCTGTTCCTTACTCCAGGGGAAAAGATAACCGCAATAAGCTTAAAAACATCCATTTGAATGACAGAACATTAATTTCATTCACCCTGAAGGGATCTCTTTCCTGGAGCACTGGGCGTGTGAAGTTAGTCCTTGTGCTAGGATTTTGGTGCCTCTCACATTTGAGCAATAAAGCAAATCAAAACCTACAGAGTATGATCAGGAGTCCTGATGTCAAAAGCAGATGTATTCTCAGATATATCTTTTGGCACTTCATGACCTATTTGCCTGTATCAGGAGAATTTTCTGTTTTTAAAATTAAAATGGGGTGAAAGAGTTCATTTCAGCCTCAGTGACAGGCAAAACCCATGGTACCCTTCTGCAGCTTGAACAGAATTTTCTTTCTGAAAAAATTCATCCTCCAAAGGTTGCAGGTGGAGGTGTGTGCGGGCGTGGGTAAGGGATGGGGGGAGTTTGATCACAACTTAACAAACCTTGACATTCTTTACAAGCTGCATCATCTACTGCTTGAGGGCATTTTCACCCACCCAGGTGTTCTCTACTGGCAGCTAGTTGGTGTGTGTGTGTATGTGTGTGTGTGTTGGTTTTAATCAAGCCACAATCTTCTTTGCTTGAAATTTTATAAGTTCTTTCTGGATTTAATTTGTGCATTTGAAGAAAGAATTACCAATAAGCATCTGGTCTCTTGAAGGTGGACACTCACCAAGCTGCCCATCAGACATCAGAGCCAGCTTCAAATGTGTCTCTCTTTGAGTCCAACGAGGACAACCTTACGCTTTTGGCCAAGGTGTGACTTTTCTTTAAGATGGGATGAACTCGTGCCAGTGAAATCCAATAGGACAGCAAGGAGTAATTTGTTCCCACTTCTCTTTGGGAATTCACATTTGGTGGTTGGTGGGGGGTGGTGGTGCGGGGAGGGGGGGGAGTCTGTCTACACTGAGCCACCTGGTGGTTGTGTAGAGAACAACAGCCAGAGCCACAGATCCTGGGTGACACAACAAACATTTGCAGTGGGGCACTCTTGGGGAGGGTGTGGTAGTGATTCTGTGAGACCCCTGAAGTGAAGGAAGCAATTGGACAGCAGAGCTTGCTTCTGCTACTCAGTTCATCTTCTGTAACAACTCGTCAGGGCGATGGTATTATTGTAGTGATTCAGAGAGGAAATTTGGAGAGCTGGAAAAATGAGTCACTCCTCATGCTACTGACTGCTGGCCACATAACCCAGAACAAGTTATTCAGCCTTTTGAGCCTCTGAAAAATGAGAATGATAATGGTATGTACCTCACACAGTTGTTGTGAGAATTAAATGAGATAATTCATGAGGCACAGAATGTCTAGTACAAAGAATGGGCTCCAGATGTTTTACGTGGTTAACATGCAAACACAATGCTGTCAGACTTCGTTGGGAAACTCTCACTGTTTCTCCTTTGAGATGAGGGCCGTGTTTTTCTTGCGTGGTAAAAGATCTGTTGACAGAGTTGCCTTTAGAGAAAAGAGGAAAAATTTTTTAAGAAGTGCTGTTAAATGGTCAACTTCAATTAGTCAAGTAGAAGCGACCTTTAGCTTCTCTCTATTTATGAGGAAGAGGTCCACTGTGTATCGTGGTGGACTCTGAAGATTCCCTTTCCTCTTTGTCTTCATTGTACCATATTTGAACAAACTAGACATTGCAAAGCCTTAGGAGATATTAGTCAGAGAAAACAGACTTATTGACCAGTTTCAGCAGCTTAATGTGATGTCTATTCAGATGAAAGTTGAGAGTCGTTGGTGATGGTCACATGACCATTGCATTTATCTCATTTAATCCTCACAACAAACATATGAGGGTGGTACCATCATCATACATGCAGAGTGATTCCATCTAAATCCCAGCTCACCCAAAGCAGTGAGGGAAAACTTCCTTTCCCATTTCCTGTCTGTCTTCTTCCTTTCTATTTTTATTTGAACATCAAGTGACTCATTCTTAAGTACTGATCTTCTGGATACATCTGAGAGCATTGCCCATACCACAGACCCTTTGCTTCTGCCAAAATACAATGAAAAATCTGTTGTGGGGGAAAAAATTATAGAAAAATGCTATCCAAACCCAATAGACTTCAATTTTGAGTGATTTTTTTTTCTGGCCAATATCTCAATAAGAAAAACCTAAATAAAATAGAATTATGTAGAGGATGAAATCTCACATTATTAGTGGAAGACACCAGATACTCGGCCATATTCTTCTCTCTCCATTTCTCAGGCTGACTCACTGGAAGAAGGTCTTAGAAAGGTGGATTCAATGCACAGAAAGGGCCACAATCCCAGGTAATGGGGTACGAGCAACTATTTCTCTTATTCATTTGGAATATATCTGAGATGGCATGGAAATTAGAGTCAAGGAATCCAAAGAATATCCAACTGTAGGAGATATCAATATTTTAAGTTTAATAACAGAAGGTATGATTTTGACCTTCTTCCATCGTATTATGTAGGTTAAATTAATAGGAGTTGGGAGAATGCCAATGGTTTTCCAAGGTGTTCAATGTATTTTCTTGATTGAATTGTACTTTGAGAGGTGCTACATGAGCAGGAATTATGTTTAATATCATAGGAGCTTTTCACTGTGCAATACTTCACAGTTTGAAAATTCTTTTTAAGTGGATTTTTCAGTTTGATCTTCACAACAATAAAATGAATTCTACAGATTATTATTAGAATTCAAATTTGACAAATGAAGTTCCAAGAGATTAAGTGACTTGTTCAAGTACATTCTGCTAGTAAATATTCACACCAAGATAAAAAGATGGTGTTGCTAGAAGCTTAAATGGGATGCCAAGGAAACTTTGGAACTTCCTCCCCTGCAAATCTTTTAGAAACACAGTGTTTTCTGAATAAAGCATTTTGATAAGCGGTCCTGAAGGAAGGTTAGGAAAGAGACCAGGAGACCTCTCCTAAGTATCCTGTTAGCCCTGTAATCAGGACAGTTTCTTGCTCTCTAAATGGAAGGGCAGAGATGATAATAATTAAGCTTTAGGCTTCTGTACTTCCTTTCATCTGAGCATTTCAGCCAGACAGGAAGGAACCACCCCCTCTACACGGCATGGCTCTCTTTTCAAGCAGGTCCATGTCCATTAACTCTCTAGACTTTGATTTGGGGTGAAAGACAAATGTCTTAAGGAAACCCCAGGAATTTGCACTCCAAAACGTGTGGTCAGGGCTGCTTTTTATAGAGCTGGATGTCATTCTTATAGAAAACTTTCTGAACAAACCAAGTTGCTGCTCTTCTGCATAAAAATGAAGTTATGGCACCGTCAAAGTCTCTAGTAAGCAACGTCTGCAAGTTTAGTGGGAGAGTCTGAAGGCAGAGCATGAACAGAAATGTGAATACTCCCTCACTCTGTCCCCGCCTCCTCCTAGCCTCCCACCTGCAATAGACTGTATTCATATCTCCCAGAGGAAATATGCTGTTACTGATAATATGATCACTGAAACACTGGGAATGGTTAGATACCAAGCTCTGGCAGTGGGTTAATAAAAGGCCTAATGAAGAACAAAAAATCCTGCCAGTCACTGTAAAAAAATATTGCCCTCAGGAAATTATAAATCAGACACAATAGTGTGAAGTTAAAAATATACATATACATATATACATTGCATTGGCTCGCTGAAAAATGCAGGAGTGGGCAGACTGGTGACGAAGAAAATATGTCACTGGATGCCCTTGAGGTTCCAGTCCACCTCATATGGTGCAGTTAAACGCCTCTGCAGTGCAAAGCCAAAACCACATTTACTCAGCTTTGTCAGATCACGCTGCACCACACAGCAGAAACAGGATGCCTGGTCCACAAATTAGTTCTAATTCCCAGAGCCTCACCCGCCTTTTCTCCTTTTCTTTTTCTCACTTTTTTACTTGTCTGTTTGCCTAATTCCACCTCATTCATCTCAATGGACTCTTAAATGCTGCCTCTGGATAGAGACCTGTGGTAGGGTTTCCTTAATAGATCCACCCTAAACTTGTCTGGAAAGAACCCAGTGGAAATTAGTTTTATGGGCAGCCTCAACCCAATGCCATCTGACTGACAGAGGAAGTATGAGGAACAAACCAAGGTAGAGGCCCTGACCAACAACGTAACCTACCTTTCTGCCATCACTACAGAACCAGCCACCCCAAACATAACCAGAGTTCTTAAAGTATAAGCCCAAGGCAATAAATTCTCCCCCAAAATGTAGGAGTTGTCTTTCACACCAACCTCAAAGTACCAACTTCAAATTTTTATTCTGAGACCCTTCCTCTTTACATCTAGCTTGAAGACAAAATTGGTTCCCGGAGGGTGTTGCTAAGGTAACATCTACCACATGTAGTCAAAAGTGAGACCAGTGACTCTCTCGTGTTTGCACTGCCCCCATCTTGAGCCAAGCCGAAGACACACTTTCCTTTCCACATATACTTAACAGTGGCATTGTATGTATTTGGTCATGCATATTATCAGACAGAGCTTTGTCATGTTGCCAGTTGTGTGACCACCAGACTTATTTGTCAAATAAATTCCTTGATGGAATCTAGTTATTTAGTCATTTTAGTTCATGAATTCCAAATTCTAGTATGTACTACTCAAAACCAACTGAATAACCCAACCAAGTTGGATTAACTAATACTTAACACAGTGAGTTATGCTTAAATAGCTCTTGGTCACATGCAAAATAAAGGCTATGAAAAGGTATGTTTTTCACCCCTAACTTCTAAGTATTAAAGAAATGACTTGTGTCAAAAGGAGACCCTCGACGGGCAACCAGGGGACCACAAACCATCCTTTAAGAATAAGCACTTTGGGAATGCTAAACTACAAATGAACAAGCCATGCCTATGGACCAGAATGTTGGCTTGATAAATTCTTTCTGGGTTTATTTTTTGGGCTTTGTGATTCCTGAGTTTTTAGTCTAGTTATTTTTTTACATGTTCTTTCTGTGTTGGGAGATCTTAAAGAAGAGTCTTCAGTCTACACCTGAATTAGGACTACTGAGAGGTATCATAGGAGACACCTCAAGTCCACATCTGGATTTGGAGTTAGGAAAGAGATGGAGCAGAGGCTGTGCCAGGATATGGTTTCCCAAGGAAATAGCCATCTTGAGAACAGAGAGAAAAGATGAAGGACCTTCCACTGGAAGGTTCTTCCTCTTGGTCAGTTTTAGAGAACTGCAGTCCTATTTTACTAAAGATACCACTAAATTCTGTTAGGTAAAGCATTTAGATAAATAAATAAATATACTACTTATATATATATATATATATATATATATATATATATAAAGATAAATAAGAAAATAAAGATAAGGACAGAAAATCAGCCTTTGAAATTCATCCATGAAGATTCTTAGTGGTCTTAGCCAAAGCATTTGTAGTGGAGTGGCAGGGGTGGGAGCCATTCTGGAGTTTGTTAAAGAGTGAATTCAATGAAAATGTGGAAGTAGCCTTCACAGACCAATCTTGGGAAGATAAGCTGTGAAAATGTGTAGGGAAATGGGGCAGTAGCAGGAAGTGTGTCAGGGAAGAGGAAATGTAGAGATGGGAGATAAGACGGCATATTTCTATATGGGAAAAGTCATTTAGGAAGAGAAAGATTGATAAAGTAAGAGAGAGAGAATGGCCTAATGGGCAAAGATCTTAACAAAGGGAGAGAGGATGATCTCAGGAGTAGGTACGGAGGTACCAACATTTGAAAGAAGGGATACGCACTTCATTTTAATATTAAGAAAGAAGAGGACAGGCACTACTGCAAATGGATTTGGACCACCCATTTTGATGATGGAAAAAAATGACAGAGTTCTCTATTGTATGGTTTTTACTTTCATACCGACACTAGGTTATTAGTTGAAATGAGAGGGAAAGAAGTGAGAGTAGGATCGATTTTTAAAATGATGCTGATTTTTTTTTAATGTAGAATTGTTGAATAGTGAGTATTAAGAAGCCATTTGAGGGCTCCCCTGGTGGCGCAGTGGTTGAGAGTCCGCCTGCCGATGCAGGGCACACGGGTTCGTGCCCCGGTCCGGGAAGATCCCACATGCCGCGGAGCAGCTGGGTCCGTGAGCCATGGCCGCTGAGCCTGCGTGTCCGGAGCCTGTGCTCCACAACGGGAGAGGCCACAGCAGTGAGAGGCCCGTGTACAGCAAAAAAAAAAAAAAAAAAAAAAAAGAAGCCATTTGAGGTCTGTTATCTTGACTTTTTGTCTTTTCCCTCAGCTATGTTTTACTCCTTCATGTGCAGATATGGAAAGGGCAAGAAAAGTTGAACCAAGACTGGAAGTTTACCACATTCATACAACAAAGGGAGAGAGGACAAGAGCATTGGGATATTTTTGTAAGGGAGAACTTTTTATCACAAATCTAACCTGGAAATGAAGGGAAGTGATAGCAGACGTGAGCTCAAGGATTTTAAGTAAGCAATGAGATCAACAGATTGAATGTCATGGAGTAGAAAATACCAGAATAATGAGACATTGTGGTCCAAGAAAGAGATATATGTAACTGAGATTCTGGAGTGGATGGAAAAGACAAGGTCACTTCAAAGAGAAGGAAAGGAACTGAAAAGCCAAGTTCCCAAAATGATGAAATAGGTGTAGAAGGAAATTCAGATGCTGAGGCTAAAATTTAATTTAATGAAAGAAGAGAAATGGCTAGGAGGAAGGCTGTAAACAATGGTCATGAAAAGAAGATGATGGTCTATTTAAAGAACTAAGCCTCAAAGCTACAGAAGTTGCAGAGGACAGAGGGGACCCCTGGTCTAAAAACAGCCTGGTGCAGTGGAGGACAATTATGTCCCTTTCCGGTCCTGGTAAGGGGGAAGAAACCTCTCCGAGAGAGGGCTGTTGAGGAGTGAGGTCTTTAGAGGACTGTCAGATGTCAGTCCAGGTGGCGAAGTGGACATTTATCAGAGATTCTGGGTCTCTAGCGTGGTTTACCTCCCACAGGGAGAGTGTCAGGATTTGATAGTGAGGGGAGACTAGAGGGTGGAGCCAGTTGTCCAGTTATGCCAGTTCAACGAATAGTGAAGGAGAAGAGGACAAGCAGAATTGTGAGGCATGATGGAATGTTCCCAGGTTCTGCTTTTTCTATGAACATAGCCACTATTATGAGCATTACTGAGTATCTGCAGTGTATGAGGTATGCATTGTCTCATTTAAACTTCATAACAATCTATGAGCAAGTTGCCTCATTGCCCATTTTACAAAGGATGAAATTAGGACTTGGATGGGCCATGTAACTTGCCCCAAAACACACAGCTTTTAAAAGACAATGTTAGACATTGTTTAACGTTTAGTAAGAGAAGCGTTACTGAAGAAGTTGATCATCATTTGAAATTTTGTTAATCAAGCCACAGTTGTAATGCACTAATGGAGTTTGGATTTCTGGGAACACACTTTTGAATCCTTTGTCAATGCAAAAATAACTTCCCCAAATTGATGTCTCTTCTGTAATCTGTTTGGCCAATTCCAATTTTCTTGAAGCAAGATAATTTTTATTAAATGGTGTAGTTACATAGTATTCTAGATCAGAAATGATCAAAGCATTTTACAGACAATAAATGGTCTCTCTGATTTAAAAAAAATAAAATGACCCAATAAGGTCAGTGGCAAAAGCAAGAATTACACCAAGGCATTATGACTCTACTCACTATAAAACACTGCAATTCCTTACTCATTAGCAGAGCTTTATTTTCCATGGGATGTATTTCAAATGAGGATATGCTATAAGTAGAAAACAATACATACGGGTTCATTAGTCTTGCTCTTTTAAAGATAAATGCTGTATGTGGGATAAATGCTGTGAGCAAGAAATTATAAGCAGGTTCCCATATGCTAGATATCTATTTCTACAGCTCCTATCATCATGGTTTCTGGGCACTTTGACAGATAGATGAGGCTAATTCAGGCAACACAGTACATTCAGAAGAGTAGGTGAAAATCCTCTCTCCTTAGCTCCCTGCCTCAAAAAACAATAATTCAGCAGAAAGTGAGAAGAAGAAAAGATTTTCTGGAATGGAAACCTAAGAGAAAAGCTGCACAGAAGGGGCAAGTTTCAATCTTTTGGTTACAAGTAATAATGTTGACTGTATTACCCTTTGATCAAGGTGTTTGGGAATCTATCCTAAGAAATAATCTTAAGTGGGGAAAATGTTGTATGCTAATCATCATAGCCTTAGATAAAAAAATTCAATAGTAAACAAGAAAGAAAAGTGTTTAAAAGTAGGAGATATTTTCAAGTAATTCATAGTGTCTATTTCTCTGAATATTATGTAACTGTTAAAATCATATTTATAAAAACTGTAAAATTATTTGGGAAAGTTCTTATATGACAAAAGTAGTAATCTGTTCAATGTAGTATGTCAAACGTTAAATAAAGAATATGATTACAACTGTGATTGGGTGTTGGGTTTAGGTATTGAGACAAGAAGCATAGAAAAGACAAAGCATAGAAAAATGTAGGGTTTAGGGATTGAGACAAGAAGGCATTTCTTTTTGTTCTTTTAATTTTTCTGTATTTTTCAAATTTCTATTAAATAAAGTGTCATATTTTAAAATATAAATGATAATTCATTTATATTCTGAAGGTTTAATAGCTGGAGATTCTACCAATGATTATTACACCTTAAAAATTAGCCAGTGTGTGTTTCCACTAAGTGTATTATTATTGGCTAACCCTATGGCATTTTTTAATCATCTTTAATTAAATGTTCTTGATTTTACATACCTCGAAGTACACTAAAGTGTGGACAGTTGATGCACTTTGACAAGCATGCCCATATAACCACACCACAGTCAAGATATAAAACATGTCTCTCCCTCCAAAAAGTTTCCTTATGTGCATTCCCAGGCAAATCCTCCTTTACTCTTAGAGACAACCACTGATCTGTTTTCTATCACTACAGATTAACTTTTCCTGTTCCAGAATTTAACATAAGTGTATTCTTTTGTATCTGTCTCTTTTGACTCTGCATAATATTTCAAGGTTAATCCATGTTGTTGCAATGTATTTTTTATTGTTATGTATATATATATCACATGTATGTACATATCACCTTTTTATCCATCTACCTATTGGTGGTCACTTGAGTTGTTTCCTTTTAGGGATACTATAAACATTTGTGTTCAAATCTTTCTATGAACATGTTTTCATTTTTCTTGGGTAAATACCTACCAGTGGAATTCCTGGGTTGTATGGTAAGTGTATGTTTAACTTCATAAAAGTTAAACCAACTTTCCATGTGCTTTCCCAAAGTGGTTTTAAGCATGGAACTTCTAGGAGAAAATCTTTTCAACCTTAGAATATGCAAAAAAATTCTGAGATAGGACACAAAAAGCACAAACCATAAAATAAAATTTCTTATATGTAAGACTTCATCAAAATTAAAATTTTCTGTTCTTTTAAAGCCAGCACTAAGGAAATGAAAAGGCAAGCAACAGACTGGGAGAAAATATTTACAATACATATATGTGAAAAAGGACTTGCATCAGAATGTATAAATAACTTTTACAACTCAATGATAAGAACTCAAACAGCCAAGGAAAACATGGGCAAAAGATTTGAACAGACATTTCTACAAAGAAGATAAACAGATGGCAAAAAAAAGCACATGAATAAATGTTCAATATCATTAGTCATCAGGGAAATGCAAATTAAAGCTATGATAAGATGCCATTACACTTCTACCAGAATGTCTAAAATTACAAAGATTGACAATACCAAATGTTGGTGAGGACGTGGAGCAACTGGAACTCTCACTGTGTTTTTTACTGCCATGATTCATCTCACACTGACATCTTAAACAAGTAACAGATCATTTCCTTGAGTCAGGCCTGAGATTTAATTAATGTTCATATTTGTTCTTTATCTCGTTATGCCCTCAGACTTTGCTATTTTCCATGGCGGGATTACTGTATGTAGCATCACTAAATATCGAATACTCTCTACATCAGAAAAGAAACAATTAATATTGGTCTGATAACTTATTTTAGGATATCACCTCTAAAACGCCACCTCTTACATTTAACATCTCATTCAAACTTTGTTCTATTTAATGTTTTATAAATGATTTTAGAGATCATACTGCATCTCATTCTTACCCTGTAAATCTTATAATGTCTTTGGACAAAAGGAATAAAAATTCAGGCCAGAAACAATTAGCAAATTCTCAAGTTATTTTTCAGTTTCTACATCGAAAGCCAAATTCCCCTTTGACTCAAGTCAAGCTTTATGGAGTCAGTTAGAACGTTAAGTGTGCTAGGTTGTGGAGTTTGAACTGTGAGATTGGGAAAATTCAAAAATAGTTTCATTTACTCTAGACTTTTAATTTCCTATCATCTTCTCACAATCTATAATAAAACAGCTCCATGGTCTTTCCAAAGTGAACACAGGATCACTCTTGAATTTTACTAATTGCCCTCTCTGAAAGTCTTATTTGTACTTTTTTGTGTGTTATTCTGACTTTCCAAACCCCAAATCAGATATTTCAGAGGCAGCTGGGAGGCAAACAATCTCAGATATGTTGTTTCTCTGCCAGAATACTGAAATTTCCACAATATTTTGATGATCTATGGAAATAATGGAACAGATATTTTAAATCCAATTTTTCCAAGACCCCAGATCATATATTTACTGGAGTTATAGCCATACCAAATGTTCTCATCACACCAGAGCAGAAATACGTTTTGAGATACTACTGAGACCTCCAAGTTTAGACATCACATATATCTGATGGTTTTATAAATTTTCTGTGGATTGTGCCCTCCACAACTTACTGGCCCCTTTTCAGTACCAATATTGATGGGTTTTGCTTCATTATTCATTTCTTCCTTAGTTTCTTTAAAATGTTGACACATACAGATTAAATCAGAGGGCAGGATTGTTCATGGTACAGCCTGTACCTTTTTGGAGACACATATTTAATGAATTAAGAAAAAATAATAGCATTCTGCAGGAAAAGCAAAAAATGCAAGATCAAAACTCCAGCTAAACTCTTTAAGCCATTATGAGTGACCTCTAAACCACAAACAATGTTAAAGTTCTTGGGAAAACTTTGTTTCCCTGGCACTCACAATGCATATTAACTCAGAAGCAGAACTCTGCCAAAAATGTAAACCAGTCACTGTTTATCAACGTGAAATAAAATTAGCACATGAGCGAAAGGAAAAGCACATCTTTGGTGTCAACATTTCTGTGAACTTCTCTATAGTGATTACAGTTGTGTTTGCTGGGTTTTACAGAGGTATGATGGGCAAAGGAAAATGTACACCTGGAGTGAATGGTGCAGCTGTTTGTGGTTGTAGGTTGCAGCTATGTCAGGTACAACTGTGTTCATTGCTCCTGATTCCAAATTTACAGAGCCTCTTAAAGTCACTGCAAAATGAGTAAGATTTGCAGAGGTCCCCAATTCTGGCTGCACATAGACTCACTAGAGTGTTTGAAAAAACAAACAAACAGACAAACAACACTCCAATGCCTGACTCCTTCTCCAGGCTCACTAAATAAGAATCTCTGGGCATGGGACCTAGATATCAATCAGTATTCCCTAATAATCCCTGGTGATGTACAGTTAGGTCTGAAAATTCTATATTGAAATAAACTTTAGCAGCTGTGTCCAACTCAGTCCTCTGAGATGATAGGGGTGGTTGGGACAGGATTGAAGGTCATGGAGCTATTTCCAATTTCTCAAAATGTCCAAGAGAAACCACACATGCAACCTACAACATGCGGGGTGGGGAGGGGTTGTTTGTTTTCTGTTTGTTTATTTGTGTTTTGTCTATAATTATATTGGCTCAATACTGTGTCATGAAAGAAAAATTAATTTATTTGAGGAATAGAAAATGAAGAAATGAACTATTACATAAGAAAGCATATTTTCAGTAGACAAATACCTTCAACCATGGGCTCCATTTGGGAAAAACTAAAAAGAGGATCTCTTGTAGATAGCTGTGGCTTTTGCCTTACAGCATCCACTTTCCTTTTGAAAAAACAGTGCTCTAAATTTGGAGTCAGGGGGAAAGATTTCTCCCCTAGAGTCAGTCTGAGACTAGTTGAGCACACCACTTGGTCCTAGGATAAGCATGTGACCCTGACCTAGATAATTCCAATATCACATCCCCTCAGCCAGAATGATTGGTTCAGGTCCTTGACAATGACCCTAGTCAGGCTATTAGAATAATCAGATGTCAGCCCTGAGTCTTTTCTAGAGGGATAAGAAGGAGCCTCCAGAACCACTGTGAGAGAAGAGTCTGTGTTAACATGAGGGCAGTGCAGAGGAAAGCAGAGAATAGCAAGGAAGACAGAACTGCTCCAGTTGACATAATTGGGTCCCTGAGATATAATGATCAAATCAGCAAGATCTTGGCCTTGTCAGTTATGTGAGTAAATAAATTTAATTTTATTAAATTCATTCATTCATTCATTCATTTTGTAAAAGTCAATATAAATAAAGTTTCTGTTACCAGCAGCCAAGCAAGTGTGATGAATGCAAGATCCTTGTCAGTGAAACTGTCAGAACCATTAAAAAATCTGGAGATGCTTTCCCATCTCACAGGCAGTTTTTGTTGGTTTGTTTGTTTTACTAGGCAAACTAAAGCTTTAATTTCCTAGAATCAGAACCTCAAGGACATTTCTAGTCAATCACTCAATCCATTAACAAGTATTCAATGAGCTCCCTACCTGGGCCTGTCACCCTACTAGGCATGACAGGAAAGTGGAAGTAAGTAGGAGGCCTGGTCCCTGTATTCAGGAAGCTTATAATCTACTCGGAGAGATAAAGCAAATGCATTAGAAATAACTCAGGGAAGAAAATCACGTAAACTTCAGTAGAAAGAAGTATTAATTAGCATGCCCTAAGTGTTTTCCATGAGCCAAATGTCATATGAAGTATTGTAAATGGTACTACCACTGCCTTCAAGTAGCATATTATCGAGAACATAAAACACAGATTCCAGAGATGATCTTGGTGTATTACAAAGCAACATGGCATAATTCAACAACAAAAATGGTACTTCAGAACAAAGGTCATGAGCAGCATGGGAATTACTGGACAAATTTACTTCAGAGGCATCTACTATGACTCCCAAGTGCCACCAACACTAATCTCACCTAAACGTTGAATCTCTAGGGTCTGAGGTCTTCTCCAAACTCCACCACAGCTCCCATGTTCTCTGTTGGAACAGGTCATCCTCTAAAAAATAAGACCCCCTCCACTGTTCCCCAATTTTCCAACTTTTCATTATCCTCCAATGCCTCTCATCATCCTTCAACTTCCCCTCTTTCTCTAGCTCTCTTTCACCTCTCCAACTCTCCAAGCTGTTTGCAGCTCAGTGTCCAGAGCTATCCAAGTGCACTGTAACAGAGTTCTCATACTAAAGACAGAGAAGGAGGCGATGGAAGGGTGCACTCAAGGGATCAGAAATTGCATCCGCAGTGAAACAAATCTCTATTTTGTTTCTTTTTCCTCTGGTTCTCTTCTTCCCTTCAACATCCAAATTCAGACTCCTTTGGAAACAAACTACTTTTGTGTAAAGAATTGCTTTTGTACTTTAAAAGAGGAGTCTGTTAATGCAAATGACTCTCCAGAGTATGTGTGTCTCTATGTGTATGTGTATACATGTATGTGTGTGTGTGTGTATGTTGAGGGTTGATATTTCAAAGCTTTGGAAGAGGGAGGAGGCCAGGAGAGGTTGAGAAAAAAATCACCAAATAAGGATTCTTATTTACTTTATATACTCCTGTATCATTTCTTCACAGGGCGTGGGTGATCAATTAGATTAGTACTGCAAATATGCACATACCAAGAACACAAAGAATGCCTCAGTAACAGAATCAGAGAAAAATTCAAGAATTAAAGGTTCTCTAGTATCGATTATGCTACCTTACTACCTTAATTTTCCCTTTGAATTCTCACTAACCTTTCTGTTAAGTCATGGAGAGCATGAAGCATTGAAAGGGGAAATTACACGAATTGACTACACAGAACTCTTGTTTTTTAACAAAAAGTTGACATTTAAGTGAATGATGGAATTATAATGTTAAAATATTAGCCAGCCTGATCTCACCCACACACCTCAAGTGGTCCCTCAACACGTCTTTGGCTTACCCACTGTTCAGTCAGCTAGGCTCTTCCCATCTAATTGTTTCAGAGAGAGGATGTGACAGGAGAAAACAAACAAAAAAAGGAGTGGCTTCTTAGCTTGTGGATTCAAAAGCCTAAATAAGAATAGAAGAATAGAAATGAGTCACAATCTAGCAAAATATTGAGGATAAAATATCATGACAATGCACACAGCTTTCCCTAAGTCCTCACAGCTAATTTAGAAAACAAAGTTCCCTAAATGTCACAGAATTAGGAGTTAAGGAAATGCAGTGGGGGCAATGGACTTCAGTGCCCTCCCAAGGGAGGTTCTCTGTCCACGCTCCTAAGCTAAGCCCAAGGCAGAGGACAAAAATCCCTGAGAAGCTGGTGAAATCTAGGTGAACCAAAGGAGGGAAAAGCTGAGAGAAAGCGTGACCTCTGAGTACATTGAGGCAGGTAAAACTTTAGACAATAGCAGCATTTCCCACTCTGCAGTGCAGCGGAGGAGAAGGAAGATGACTGACTTTGGTCAAGTGTGGCTCAGACGTAGCAGGAGAACCACCCGATCTGTGACTGTGCACACCTGAAGAAGGCATGTCTCTGTGGTGACGCAAGTAGACTGACAGCTGAGATCCAGATGAAACAAGGAATTTCGTAGCCACTGTGGACAGAGATCACTGAGGATCGGATAAGGCAATGAATGGGCAAATGACATGGAAGACCAGATTTGGCCTGCCCCCTGACCATGCATAGTCTTCCATAATGCAGGATCTTTAACACTAAATAATTTATAAAGGCAGACGTAATATCTGTTAAGCTCTTTAAAAAACTGACATGTTTAAGTAATCAAAACCTATTATCCAGCTGAATAATAACGTTCAAGTAACTGTTTCTAATGCAAAAACTTCTCTTTCATATGGATGATCACAAAATTCTGTGAGTGATCTCCTTCTAAAATGAAGCTGATCAAAACTTTACAACTGACAAATATGATCAACAGTCACCGCATCACCTTAGAGTGATAAAAGCTGAAACAGTCACACCTCACCCGCTTGAAAACAGACATGACTGAAATATTTGCAAGCCAACAGGCACCAAAGGCATTGCTTTAAACAAGGCTCGATAATAGCTCCATTTTCCCTGTTCCCAGAGCCATGAGTGGGTGGCTTAGGGCCAGAGCAGAGTAAACCTCTGAGCTTCTATGCTGGGAGTAAGTGAAAAAGTATTTATAATGTCACTCATTTAATGCCTCCACACTCATGTACCATTTCCATCATATTATGGTATGCTGCTTTTAAATGTCTTGTACATTTCTAGAGTCTATGCTTTGTGCCATCAAGAAAAGCTGTTGAGGAGAGGGATTGAGTCAAATCCAGTGGATGCCTCTTTATTTTAGGTCTTTCTCCTGTGTTTGACATTATTGCCCATTGACTCTTAAATCTCTCTTTGCACTTTGCTCCTTGACTCGGAGCATTGATCACTCAATAAGTAGTTACGGACCACTATGTGGCAAGTACCATCTTAAGTCCTGGGAATACTTCTGTAAACAAGGACAAGGTTCTGGCTCTCATTGAGTCAACATTCCAGTGCAGGGGAAAAAAACAAGAATTAAAAAAAGAAATACATGAATGACATACCTTCAGATTGTGATGTGTGTTTTTATTTAGGATTATCAGGAAAGACTTCTCTGAAGAGGTGACTTATGAGCTGAGACTTCAATGATTGGAATGAATCAGACTTGCATATATCTGGGAGGAAAGTGAATAACAAATGCAAAGGCTCAGAGACAGGATGAACCAAGCCTCATGGCAAGAAGACCAGTGTGTCTTAAGCGGAGCAGTCTAGAGGGGACATGACGAAAGGTCCTGGAGAGGCAGGTAGGGGGTAGCACTGTTGTGCCTTGTGGGCTATGTCCCCCCTCTCCCTGATTGTCTCCTTCTTTTCCTCATCATTCCATCTTAATCTCCTTCATGTGCTCCTCCAGTTCTTCTGGCCTCTCAAATAGTGGTATTCCCCAGATTTCAATCTTGCCTCTATTCTTTCCCTTCCAGGCTTTTCCTAGGTTGTCACTTACCATTTGATGAAAACTCCAAGATCATTAGGTCCAGTGGTAGAATTCGTTCATTATGGCTCTTAGTAGTGGCCACAGACACATAGTAGTGTCAACATAGGAGAGCTGTCTGAGTTCAACAGGATCAACATATAAGTGTTGTATACAGCCCGTCATAACAGGGCCAGGAATAGCATCGCCCACAGGAAACCAATCGTGAAAAAAGAAATTTCCGAATATGAAGCTGTTATATCTCTATGGCACTTCTCCCAGGGGAGGGTGTACACTGCCTCTTCTCTCCAACTTGCTTGAAGGTCAAGCTTCCAGGGACAGAGACAACATTTATCCATACAAGATGTCTGGACTGTTGGAGGCACCCATGCAGTGATTAAGGTAATAAGTCTTTATAGCTCTACCTTAGGTTTGTATAGATAGATGGAATAATTTTATATTGGCATATTTCTGGAATGTTAAGTAGTCCTATAATAATTATAAATCATTTGGAAAGGCTGCTACTGGTCATTCCCACTTATTACATGGAAGCCAACAGAGCAAATCTTGCACTGTTTGCTGTAAGTCTTAGACCCCCAGCACTTTGACACCAGCCCTGAACTCTTTCCTGAGCTTTAGGTTCATCTATCCACTTCCTTCTTGGTCTGTTCATTTCTTTTAATTGTTATGTATTTATTTGTATTGAAGCATAGTTGATTTACAGTGTTTCAGGTGTACAGCAAAGTGATTCAGTTACACACACACACACACCTATATATATATATACATACATGCATATGTACTCTTTTTCAGATTCTTTTCCACTATAGGTTATTACAAGATTTTTGTTTTGTTTTGTTTTTTATCATTTTTATGGGACTATAGTTGATTTACAATGTCATCTTAGTTTCAGGTGTACAACAAGGCAAATCAGTTATACATACACATATATCCACTCTTTTTTTAGATTCTTTTCCCATATACTCAATTACAGGGTATTGAGTAGAGTTCCCTGTGCTATACAGTGTGTCCTTGTTGTTTATCTATTTTACATATAGTAGTGTGTGTCCATTTTGATATAGCTGGGAAATGTAAACTCAACAGATCCTAAACTGAACTCTTCACTCTCCTCCACAAGCCTAACCCTACACTCTTCCTATATTTCCAATTTATTCTAATGCAATGTTTATACTTTCAGTCACTAATGCCAGAATCTACCAGTCAATTTAGATTCTTCTCATCCCCCACATCCAGTCAACTAACAGATACTCCCAGTTTTATTTATCTTAAATATTTCCCTAAATCCATTCCTTTCTCTACATTTTCATAACCTCTGTTCGGTTGGTCCCATCATCTTTCACTAGACCATTGTAACAGCCTTCTAAGTAGCTTCTTTACTTCCAGTTTTATTGTCTCTGAATCCCCTCTACACACTAATGTCAGAGAGATTCTCTGAAAACCACTCTGCCCAGAACACCATTCCCTTGCTGAAACCCTTTCAGTGAGTCCCCATTTCCAGCAAAACATCCAAGCATCCTACCATGCATACAAGTTTCTCAATGATATGTCTCTACCTATTTTTCCAGCATAATACCACCACCACTCTGCCTTACCCTTTATGTTTTACCCACAACAGATTTCCTGCATTTCCTCACTCCCCGTGCTGTTTGCTGTCTCCTTGGAATTTTGCCTGAAACGTCTCTTCTTTTCATACCACCATATCCAATCCATCAGGAAATCCTATCAGCCCTATCTTGGAATTTAGCTAGAATCTCAGGACTTTGCACCATCTTCACTGCAATCAATTTGCCCCAGAAATTCACTGTCTCTCGCCTGGATTATTGTGACAGTCTCTTAATTGTGTCCCCACTTCTACCCTTGTTCTCTGTAGTCTATTCTTTCCCAAGAAGCCAGAGTAATACTTTTTAAATGTCAGTCCTATCATATCTTTTATCCATTGTTTCCCCATTTTGCTTAAGTATAATCCAGATTCTTTACAATGGTTCATAGTGTCTTAACATGATGTGCTACCCTGAACTCATCACTTCTCAGCTCTCACCTCCTCTCACTGTCCCCTTTGCTCACTGACCTCTCTACTCTTCCTTGGCCATGCCAAGCCTGCCCTTGCTCATGGCTTTTTCACATGCTCTTCCACCTACCTTGAAATTTCCTCCACTCTGTATCCACGTGGCTACTCTCTGACTTCGACATGAAAGTGACAGCCCTACATAAACTAGAACACCAACCTCCCCATGACTCTCCATGGCCCATACTCTGCTTTATTTTCTCCTTATTACTTCTTTTTCTCCTTTATCAACACCATTCTATATTTAAGGAAGATTTGTTCTTTAATCACCTGTCTCCCTCACTAGAAGAGAAACTCTACGATGACAGAGATTACGCTTCGCCTTGTTCATCTTCAGCCGGCTGCATCTGTAACAGTACTTAGACCATAGAGCTGCTCAGTGAAGATTCCTTGAATGAATGAGTGAATCTCCATATCTGCTTAGGCTATGTTTTCTGATGGGTATGTTCCACATTTTCCCTTCTGTTTTGTTTATATTCATTTTTCTCAGCATGGACATCATGCCCTCCATAAAGCCATTCCAGAAACCCCAGTTTGGGCTAATTGTTCCTCCTCACTACACCCATAGCACTGAATGTGTCATCACCTAGCAATCGTTTGTCCATTATAATGACATAAACCTATGTCCCTCTTCTTGCACTAGACTTCAATATCCATTATGAGGGATATATCTTAATTTGACATAGTAAGCATGTATGAAGCACATAGTGTTAGGCTCTAGGCATAGAGCATTGAACTTATAGGAAAGCCCTCATATTCATGATGCTTGCAGTCGAATGTCTTACTCTTTGGTGCATGACTTGGCATATCTTGGCACATTAATCATCTTGGATGATTAATGAGTGTCTCTCTTTGGGCCTATTATCTTTTATCTTACATTTAAAAAGGGGTCTCTCCTCATATCACTTCTTTCATCAGAATAAAGTGTACAAAATTTGAAGATAATAGCTTCGGTTTTCCTTTGTAGTTGGCAACTTGGTTCCCATTCCAAAAGTCAAAGGCATTCATGCATTTTTCCCAGGAATGGGAGCACCTAAAGAACTCAAAGAGAATAAAGAAGTAAATAGAACTTGTGATTTGTTTACTTTTTAAATCAGTTTTACTGATGTACAATAGACAAACACTAAAATGCACTCATTTTAAGTGTTCATTTTGATGAGTTTGGGCTAATTTATTAAACCATGCAATCACTATCACAATGACAATATAAGAACATTTTCATCAGCCCAGAAAGCTCTGTTGCCTCCTTCCCAGTCACCCCCATTAACACCTCTAGCCCCAGGTAACCATTCATCTGCCTTCTTTCCATTTAAATTAGGTTTGTCTTTTGCAGTTTCATATAAATGGAGTTATTCAGTGTGTAATTGCTTAGATCCAATTACCTTTGCACAGTCTGATGTTTTTGAGATTCATCCATACTGCTGCTTGTATCAGTATTTCATTCTGTTTTATTGCTGTGTAGTATTCCATTTTATGGGTATACCATAATTTGTTTATCCATTCATCATTGGATGAACATTTGGGTTATTTCCAATTTAGGGTAATTGTGAATAAAGCTGCCATGGACACCTGCATACAAGTCTTTGGTAGAAAACTGTTTTCATTTCTCTTGAAGAAATACTTAGAAGTGAAAATGTTGGGTCGTATGATAAGTGTATGTTTGATTTAATAAGAAACTGCCAAACTGTTTTCCAATATGACTGAACCATTTTGCATTCCCACCAGCAAAGTATTAGAATTCCAGTTGTTTTGCATCCTTGTCAACACTTGGTATTGTCATTCTTTCTTATCTATATCAGCCTATTTCTCATATTTCAGGGCAGACTAATGTCTTGATAACTAGGGCAGAGTTTGGGAATACTCAAGCCTTATAGAATAAGAAGAGCCAATCTGCAGATACCTTCTTATAGGCAACTTGGTGAAACCCTCAGACAAACAAAGACACAAAAGACCCCGAGTAGTCAAAGCAATCATGAGAACAAAAAATGGAGCTGGAGGAATCAGGCTCCCTGACTTCAGATTATACTACAAAGCTACAGTAATCAAGAGAGTGTGGCACTGGCACAAAAACAGAAATATAGATCAATGGAACAGGATAGAAAGCCCAGAGCTAAACCCATGCACATATGGACACCTTATCTTTGATAAAGGAGGCAAGAATATATGGTGGAGAAAAGACATCCTTTTCAATAAGTAGTGCTGGAAAAACTGGACAGCTACATGTAAAAATATGAAATTAGAACACTCCCTAATACCATATACAAAAATAAACTCAAAATGGATTAAAGACCTAAATGTAAGTCCAGACACTATCAAACTCTTAGAGGAAAACATAGGTAGAACACTCTATGACATAAATCACAGCAAGATCCTTTTTGACCCACATCCTAGAGAAATGGAAATAAAAACAAAAATAAACAAATGGGACCTAATGAAACTTAAAAGCTTTTGCACAGCAAAGGAAACCATAAACAAGACGAAAAGACAACCCTCAGAATGGGAGAAAATATTTGCAAATGAAGCAACTGATAAAGGATTAATCTCCAAAATTTACACACAGCTCATGCAGCTCAATAACAAAAAAAAACAAACAACCCAATCCAAAAATGGGCAGAAGACCTAAATAGACATTTCTCCAAAGAAGATATACAGGTTGTCATCAAATTATAGTTTTTAATGTTTTGTCATAAGCCAATTTTGCTCTGTATTACAGAAAAGGAGGTTTAAGGAACTCAGAGAGAAAAACTCACTTGTGCAGTTTACATGAGATTACGGCTCTGGCAGGAATTTTTCCACTACTGGCAAAGCCAGGGGAAAAAAAGTCTTTGTTTTGTTTTGGGGGTTTTTTTTTTTTTGCAGAATTTGCAGAAACAATAACATTAAATCAGTCCTCTTGATCTACCACAGGCTCTGGGTAATTATCCCCAATAGATCCCTTTAGTGAGTCAGTTTCTATTTTTTTCTTCAAAAGTAGTTTCTTTTTGACATTTTTATGCAGTCTTTCTGTTTGCTAAAATAACAGAAGTCTCCTCTTACAAAAGCATCATCAACTGTCAGGGATTTTGTTTCTCCAGAGCGCAGTTCTCAAGCCTTCTGACACAGTGGCTAACAGGGCAATCTGAGTTGTGAATTTCATGCAGATTCCTCTTTTTTCTTAGCAGATTAATGAAACTGAAGTTGAGACTGGCCCACTGCTCTATTTAATTGTCAAACCCCAATGCTGCATACTTGAAATCTCTTTGTGAGTTTCTTGAAATATTCTTTTCTTCTTTATCCTGATCTTAAAGAATCCAGTAGAAATCAAAAAGAAAAATCAAATAAGGAGAATTCCTGCCTCTGGCCAGGATGCAGAATAAGGAACTGATTTAGTCTCCCACCAAAACAACCAAAATTTAGACAAAAATATACGAAGCAATTGTTTTCAAGACATTTGATCTTCAAATGATAAATGATACTGGTCCCTCAGATATGAGAAACAAACCAAGTGAACCCTATGTTGCTCCATCTTGCTACCTTACAAGAGTTTCCAAGCCACATCTAGACAGGGAGAGCTCAGGAGGAGTGCAGCCAACTCCTTGAGCTGAGGAGAGCAAGGTAGCTATAGTTCACAGGACAGAGTACCAGAGAGTAATGAGCTACACAGAGAAAGTACTGCAGATACCTACAGAGTGTCCCCCTTGAGTACACAACTGAGTACAGGTCAGTGTGTGCATGTGAGGGAATTACCTGGGACCAGTGAAAGAATCACCTGAAAGGATTAGAGGTACTAGTACCCAGTGAACACTCAGGGGTAAGAATCTTACGTGTACCCATCAGGCAGACTGGAAACCTGAAGATTTACAGGGCATTGAGTACAATACTCAGAAGCATCTTTCGTCAATGGGGAATAATTAGCCCATGAATAAACACAACATAGGTTCTGCCTAACAGTTATTAAAAGGAAGACCAGAAAGGACCAAACTGTTTCCAAGTAACTTAACTGTGTCCCAGAACAAAGATCAAGAGTATTTATAGAAATGCAAAAATATTCAACATCCCACAAGGTATAATTTACAATGTCTGGCATTCAATCAAAAAGTTCCAGACACACAAAGAAACAGGAAAATATGATCCATAATGAGGAGATAAATCAATCAATTGAATCTGATTAAGAACGAACCACAGATGTTAGAGTTAGCAGAGAAGGATGTTAAAATGGTTATTATAACGGTATTCCATATGTTCAAAAAGTTAAGCAAAAACATGGAAGATATAAAAAGGATCCAAACCAAACTTCTAATGGTGAAAACTAGAGTGTGTGAAGTAAAAAATATACTTTCTAGGATTAACAGTAGATGAGACATTGTGAGAGAAAAGATTAGTGAGCTTGAAGGCATAGCAATAGAAACAATCCAAAATGAAACACAGAGAACTTTAAAAAATTGGACAGAGGGTCAGTGAGGTGTGGGAAAATTTCAAGCAGCCTAATACATGAAATCACAATGGGAGAGAGGCAAAAAAAATTGAAGAAATTATGGATGAACTTTTTCCAAATTTGTTAAAAACTATAAGCACATGAAGCTGAGAAGCTACAGAAACATAAAGAAAATGATACCCAGGCACAGCATAATCAATCTGATCAAAACCAGTGATAAACACAAAACTCTAAAAGCAATCAGAGAAAAAGATGCGTACAAAGGAACAAAGAAAAGAATAATAGTAGATTTCTTGTTGCAAACAGTGCAAGAGAAAGAAACAACAGTAAAACAACATCTTTAAAGTGTTAAAAGGAAAAAAAGCTGTTGTTCTAGAATTTTATGTTTAGTGAAAATGTCTCAAAAATGAAAGCAAGATGAAGACTTTTTAGATGTATGAAAACTGAAAGAATTCATCAACTTCTTGAGAAGATCAGTAAAATTGATAAATCTCTACACTAATCAGGGGAAAAAGGGAAATATAAATTGTCAATATCTGAAATGAGAGAGGTGATATCACTAGAGACTTTACAAATATCAAAATGCTGCGAAAATCCTCAACAAAATATTAGCAAACCGAATTCAACAATACGTTAAAAGGATCATACACCATGATCAAGTGGGATTTATCCCATGGATGCAAAGATGGTTCAAAGTCTGCAAATCAATCAATATGATACACCAAACTTAAGGATTAAAATTATATGATTATTTTAGTAGATTCCATAAAAGCTTTTAACAAAACTTAACTTTCATTTATGATAAAAACTCTCAACAATGTGAGAATACAGGGAAAATAACCTCAACATAAAAAGGTCATCTATGACACACCCACAGCTAACATCATCATTTCCTCTAAGACCTGGAACCAGACAGGAATGCCCACTCTCACCACTTTTATTCAACATAGTATTGGAAATCCTAGCCACAGCAAAAAGACAATAAAAAGAAAGAAAAAGAAAGAAAGAAAGAAAGGGAAAGAAAAGAAAGAAATGAAAGGCACCCATATTAGAAAAGGAGTAAAACTGTCACTGTTTGCAGATGACATGATACTATATATAGAAAATCCTAAAGACTCCACCAAAAAAACTCTTAGAATAAATGAATTCACTAAAGTTGCAGAATACAAAATTAACATACAGAAATCTGTTGCATTTCTATACAGTAATAGTGATCTATCAGAAAGAGAAATTTTACAAATAATCCAGTTACAATTACATCAAAAAGAATAAAATACTTAGTAATAAATTTAACCAAGGAGGTGAAAAACCTGTACTCTGGAAACTATAAGACTTTGATGAAAGAAATTGAAGACAACACAAATAAATGGAAAGATATACTGTGTCCATGGATTGGAAGAAGTAATATTATTTTTTGTTTTTGCTTTTTAAATTTTTTAATAGATCTTTATTGGAGTATAATTGCTTGAAATACTGTGTTAGTTTCTATTGTACACCAAAGTGAATCAGCCATATGCATACATATGTCCCCATATCCCCTCCCTCTTGAGCCTCCCTCCCATCCTCCTTATCCAACCCCTCTAGGTCATTGCAAAACACTGAGCTGATCTCCCTGTGCCATGCTGCTGCTTCCCAACAGCTAACATTTTACATTCAGTAATGTATATATGTTGATGCTACTCTCACTTTGCCCCAGCTTCCCCCTCCCACCCTGTGTCCTCAAGTCCATTCTCTATGTCTACATCTTTATTCCTGCCCTGCAACTAGGTTCATCAGTACCCTTTTTTTTTTTTTTAGATTCCATATATATGCGTTAGAATATGGTACTTGTTTTTCTCTTTCTGACTTACTTCACTCTGTATAACAGACTCTAGGTCCATCCACCTCACTACAAATAACTCAATTTCATTTCTTTTTATGGCTGAGTGATATTCCATTGTATATATGTGCCACATCTTCTTTATCCTTTCATCTGTTGATGGACACTTAGGTTGGTTCCATGTCCTAGCTACTGTAAATAATGGTGCAGTGAACATTGTGGTACATGTCTCTTTTTGAATTATGGTTTTCTCAGGGTATATGCCCAGTAGTGGGATTGCTGGGTCATAAGGTAGTTCTATTTTTAGTTTTTTAAGGAACCTCCATACTGTTTTCCATAGTGGTTGTATAAATTTACATCCCCCCTACAGTGCAGGAGGGTTCCCTTTTCACCACACCCTTTCCAGCATTTATTGTTTCTAGATTTTTTTGATAATAGCCATTCTGACCAGCATGAGGTGATACCTCATAGCAGTTTTGTTTTGCATTTCTCTAATAATTAGTGGTGTTGAGCATCTTTTCATGTGCCTCTTGGCCATCTGTATTTCTTCCTTGGTGAAATGTCTATTTAGGTCTCCTACCCAATTTTTTTTTTTTTTTTTTTTTTTTTTGCAGTACACGGGTCTCTCACTGTTGTGGCCTCTCCTGCTGAGGAGCACAGGCTCTGGACGCACAGGCTCAGCAGCCATGGCTCACGGGCCCAGTCACTCCATGGCATGTGGGACCCTCCTGGACCAGGGCACAAACCCCTGTCCCCCACATAGGCAGGTGGACTCTCAACCTCTGCGCCACAAGGGAAGACCCCCCCCATTTTTTAATTGGATTGTTTGTTGTTTTGATATTGAGCTCCATGAGATCTTTGTATATTTTGGAGATTAATCCTTTGTCTGTTGTTTCATTTACAAATATTTTCTCCCATTCTGAGGGTTGTCTTTTTGTCTTGTTTATGGTTTCCTTTGCTGTGCAAAAGCTTTTAAGTTTAATTAAGTCCCATTTGTTCATTTTTGTTTTTATTTCCATTACTCTAGGAGGTGTGTCAAAAAAGATCTTGCTGTGGTTTATGTCAAAGAGTGTTTTTCCTATGTTTTCCTCTAAGAGTTTTATAGTGTCTGGTCTTACATTTAGGTCTTTAATCCATTTGGAGTTTATTTTTGTGTATGGTGTTATGTAGTGTTCTAATTTCATTCTTTTACATGTAGCTATCCAGCTTTCCCAGCACCACTTATTGAAAAGCCTTTCCTTTCTCCATTGTATGTTCTTGCCTCCATTGTCATAAATTAGGTGACCATTGTTTTTGCTTTCTTTAAATTTTTGGCCATGCTGCATGGTATGTGGGGTCTTAGTTCCCTGACCAGGGACTGAACCCACACCCCCTGCAGTGGAAGTAGGGAGTCTTAACCACTGGACCACCAGGGAAGTCCTGGAAGAAGTAATATTGTTACAATTCCCATACAACCCAAAACAATCTACAAATTCAATGCAATCCCTATCAAAATTCCAATGGCATTTTTCACAGAACTAGAACAAATAATTGTAAAATTAGTATGTAGCCACAGAAGACCCCAAAGAGTCAAAGCAATCTTGAGAAAGAAGAACAAAGTTGGAGGTATTATGCACCCCAATTCAAACTATATTACAAAGCTACAGTAATCAAAACAGTATGGTACTAGTACAAAAACCGACATATAGATCAATGGAACAGAAAGAGATCTCAGAAATAAACTCACCCTTATATGTTTAACTAATCTACAATAAGGAAGGCAAGAGTATAAAATGGGAAAAGACAGCCTCGTCAATAAATGGTGTTGTGAAAACTGGACAGCTACATGTAAAAGAATCAAACTGGACCACTTTATTATACCATGTACAAAAATAGACTCAAAATGGATTAAAGAATTAAATGTAACACCTGAAACCATAAAGATCCGAGAAGAAAACATAGGCAGTAAGCTTTTTGACGACAGTCTTAACAATATTTTTTGGATAACTCTCCTCAGGCATGGGTGACAAAAGCAAAAATAAACAAATGGGACTACATCAAACTAAAAAGCTTTTGCACAACAAAGAAAACCATCAACTAAATGAAAAGGCAACCTACTGAATGAGTGATGATATTTACAATAATATATTCAATAAGTGATTAATATCCAAATTATATAAATAAATCATACAGCTCAATATCAAAAAACAAACAATCCAATTAAAATGGTCAGAGGACTTAAATAGACATTTCTCCAAAGAAGACATACAAATGACCAACAGACACATGAAAAGATGTTCAACATCACTAATCATGAGGGAAATGCAAATCAAAACCACAATGAAGTGTCACTTAACACTGCCAAAATGGCAGTCATCAGAAAATCTACAAATAACAAACGTTAGTGAGGATGTGGAGAAAAGGAAACCCTCATGCACCATTTGGGAATGCAAATTGGTGCAGCCAATACCGAAAACAGTATGGAGGTTCATTCAAAAAAATAAAAATAGAACTACCATATGATCCAGCAATTCCACTTCTGGATATTTACCTAAGGAAAATATAAACACTAATTCCAAAGGATATGTGTACCCCTATGTTCATTGCAGCATCATTTACAATAGCTAAAATATGGAAGCAACCTGTATCCACTGATAGATGAATGAATAAAGAAGATGTAGGTATATATACATATATATAATGGAATATTAATCAGCCATTAAAACTGTGAAATTTTGTCATTTGTGGCAACATGGATGGATCTAGAGGGTACTCTGCTAAGCAAAATAAATCAGACAGAGAAAGACAAATACCACATGATCTCACTTATATGTGGAATCTAAAAAAACAAAATAAATAATCAAATGAAACAAAACAGACACACAGAAACAGAACAAGCTAGTGGTTGTTTAGGGGGCAAGGGGGAAGGTAGTGAAATAGGTGAAGGGGATTAAGAGGTAGAAACTTCCAGTTACAAAATAAATGTCACAGAGAGGTAATATACAGCAGAAGGAACGTAGTCAATAATACTCTATTTCGTATGTTGACAGTTACTAGACTTATTGTGATCATTTCATAATTTATTTAAATGCTGAATCACAATGTATGCACCTGAAACTAAAATAATATTATATGTCAACTATCTTTCAATTACAAAAAAGGAGATAGATATCTTACCTTCATAGGAAGGGAAACTAAGCTAACAACTGGCTGCTTAATGGGAATAGTAAAAACAAAGAGATTGTGAAATAATATCTTCAGAGACAGAGAATACCAGGCAACATAGAACTGAATATACAACCAAACTATTTTCACAAATAAAGGTTACATAAAAATATCATCAGACTCATAAGCACAAGCATTTCTATTTTCCCTCAATTGATGTTTATTCTAGTTCTAATAACATCCCAATATTTTGTTTTAATATGTTAAAGATAACTTTAAAAATTATGGAAGAACAAAAGTTCAAAAAAAAAGCTGAATAAACTTGGAGTTAAAGAAATGAAAGACAAAGAAATGAAACAAAGTGTGGTGACTTAATCAGATAGTAAAATATTTTAAGATTTACAGATTTAAGACTTAATGAGTGAGAAAAATAATACTAGGAAAATAAGCTACCTCTCTGGAAAAAAATGGATCCATACTGCATATGATATACAAAATAAATTCAAATGAATTGAGGGCTGAATTATAGATATCAATATTTCAAAGGTTTTTGAAGAAAATATACAAGAATATCTTTAACATCAGGGCAGGTATGGATTTTGTCAACAAGACACAAAAATAATAAATTAAAGGAAAAAGCCAAAATTATATTGCATTAAAATTAAGAACATCTATTTTTCTAAGTACAGCATAAAGGAAGAGCCAAAACAAACTACAACTGGTGAAAAAAATGTCTGCCCCATACATATTACTGACAAGAGATATTTACTATCTACTACTGACAAAAGATGTTGTAATGGACTGAATGTTTGTGTCCTCTCTAAACTCATATGTTGAAATCCTAATCCCCAATGGGATGGTGTTAGGAGGTGGGACCTTTGGGGGGTAATTAGATCATGAGGGTGGAGCCCTCACAAATGGGATTAGTATTCTTATAAGAAGAAACTAGAAAGAGAAGTTCTCTCTCTCAGCCGTGTGATGATTTAAGGATAAGATGGCTGTTTGCAAACCAGGGAAAGTGACCTCACCGAAGACAAGATCTGCTAGAACCCAAATCATGGACTTCCTGGCATCCAGAACAGCTAGAAATAAATGTTTTCTGTTTAAGAAAAAAAAAATTGCCCTTAGAAAATGACACTAAGAAATATGAAATAATTAGGGATAAATCTGACAAAAAACATGAAAGATGTGTGCACTGAAAACTACAAAACATGACTGAGAATAATTAAAGGTGTAAATAAGTGGTGAGAGATACTGTGTTCATCAATCAGAATACTCAATAAGATTAAGAAATCAACTCTCCCCAAACCAGTCTATAGATTTTAAACAAACCCAATTAAAATCTTCCCAGGATTTTCTGTAGAAATTAACTGACTGATTCTAAAATTGATATAAAAATCCAAAGGATCTAGAATAGCCAAAACAGTGTGGAAAGGGTTGATCAATTTAGACAACTAACACTTATGAAGCTACAATAGTTAAGACAGTTTGGTGTTGTTGTAAAGATAGACAAATAGATAAATGGAGCAGGATAGAGTCTAGATATGAACCCACACACATACAGACAAATGATTCTGACAAAGTTTCAAAGGCAATTCAGTTGAGAAAAATTGGTCTTTTCAACAAATGGTGCTGGAATAATTGAATATATATATAATTTTAATGGTACAAGATATGGATACATATACAATATATAGGTATATATGAATGATCCATATCTTGTACCATGAAATTAACTTAGCATGAATCATAGACCTAAATGTAAAATTTAAACCTATAAAAGTTCTAGAAGAAAACTTTTCTGACTTTGTATTAGATAAAGTTTTATTAGATATGACACCAAAAACACAATCTGTAAAACAAAGTATTAACAAACTGAACATCAAGTTTTAATTTTAATCAAAATTTAAAACTTGTGCTTTTTCAAATGCACTGATAACAGAATGAAAAAAACATGCTACAGACTTGGAAAAAATATTTGCAAATTACATATCTGATTAAGGACTTGTATTAAAATATACATTTTAAAATACTCTTAAAACTCAATATTAAGAAAACAAACAGTGGGCAATAGACTTGAAAAGGCACTTCACCAAAGATATACTGATGGCAAATAAGTGCATGAAAAGACCCTCAACCGCATTAAATTAAAACCACAATGAGCAAAACAGGCCTATTAGGATGGCTAGAATTTTTTTTAAAAGATTTACTGTATCTGCTCCAAGGATTTTGGAGCAACTGAACTCTCATACATGCTGGTGGGAATGAATATAAAAGGGTTCAACTCCTTTGGAGAAAAACATTTGACAGTTTTTTTATTTTTTGGTTTCGTTAGGCCACACCATGTGGCATGCGGGACCTTAGTAACACGTGCCCCCTGCATTGGAAGCCACGGAATCTTAACCACTGGACCACCAGGGAAGTCCCTGATAGTTCTCTTAGAAAGTGAAACATATACCTACATATAATCTAGGCAATCCACTTCCAGATATTTACCGAAGAAAATAAAAGTATATGTCAGACAAAGACTAGTACACAAATGTTCATTGTAACTTTATCTGTATTAGCCCAAAACTGGAAACAGCACAAATGTTCAACACAGAAAAAAGGGTAAAGAAACTGTGATATAGTAATATAATGGAACATTACTCAGCCATAAAAATGCATGAACTGTTGATACAAGCAATGACACGGGTGAATCTCAAAATAATTATGCTGAGTGAAAGAAGCCAGACACTTCCCCCACCTGCAAAAAATACATACTTTTGGATTCTATTTGTCTAAGATTCCAGAAAACACAAACTAACCTATCGTGACAGAAAACAGCACACTGGCTGACTGGGGATGGGAGGGGTTCATGAGGAGGGCCAGGAGGAAGAGATTACAAAAAAGTATGAGGAAACTTGGGTGTGATGGGTGTTTGCATTATCCTGATTATGTTGACAGTTTTCATGGGTGTAAACGTTTGTCAAAACTTACCAAACAGTACACCTTAAATATGCACTGCTTGTTTTATGGCAATTATTCCTTAATAAAGCTGATAAAATTTTTAAATATGAAAAAGTAGACTAGATCTTTCCTTTTATACAGAATCCAGACACCTTTCAAGGAAGATTTAAGGTGAAAACTATGGTGACCCCACAAAGAGTCATCAGGCTATATAGTCTTGGGAGGTAAAAGGATTCACATAGAGGTTGAAGCAATTTCTTTTCACCTAAAGCTTTAATAGACCAAGGTCAGATCCAAGTGTTTGGGGCCTAAAGAATGTTAATTTGAGGATGTTAGTTTAAGAAAAGAAATACAAAATTAAAAATGTTAAATTAGATTCAGAAGTGATTATCAATACAGAATAAGAAACCAGAAAACCTTTCCAACTTTACAAAGCTGACACACACCTCAAATTGCACAAAATTCAAAAAGTGATGTATATATTCATTAATTCACCACTTACACTTCTTAATACTTTTAGTGCAAAATCTTTGTTCATCTCTTTTATGACAATTTTATAACATTGTCTATATGAAGATAAAAAGATAGTTCATTCATTCCTCTAGAGACACCCATATAGCATGAGCCATTGTACGTGCAGCATTATTTATTATATTCCTAACCAGAGCACACTTTCTAGTTTGATTTCATACTGATAAGAACTACATTACATTACTAATAATTGGAAGAATTCCCATAGACTCGCTGCCATTTCTGTACATTTCAACCCAAGTTCCTCCTCACTAGCTACATACTTCTAGTTCTGGACAGCTTAGCACCCATTCATTTCATGATAAAAATCTCCAACCATGCGGATTCTTGTCTCAGTGCTGGGTACGTTGGCTCAGTTGATGGAACGAGTATTTCTGGAAGGCCGTCCTACGCTGGGATGGATAGCAATACCTTAACTAAATATGGAAGTGTCTGTGGCCCACATAAATACATCCCTCTTGAATTGCGTACCCTAGAATTTCCATAGTCACTCCAATGATACCCAACCCAAGTAAATATAACAGGGCAGAGAGCATTCGAGGGGAGAAAAGACAATTGTCAACCAATTTCAGTAAAAATATCTAGCTCTCAAAAATTTTGGAAAATCCTGTGACTAATGAACACATCAATAGAGTCCCTCCTGCAGCCTCAGAAGGACCCTGCAAGTAAGCGACCCTGCAGGTTAACATCGTTAGTTTCCCAGTGGAATGACCTTTGAAATAAGCCCCTATTTCTTCTTCCACCTTCCTATTTTCTCTCTACTGTTTGCTCTCTCCCTCACAACCATTTCCCAGCTTCTTTCAGTTTCTCAGTTTAGAGGATAATTATAGGTATTTGGCTTTATACGTGATCCGTATAACACCTTGAGAACTATAGCTCCTTTTCACATACAGAGGAAGTTATCATCACAATACCTTCAGCAAATTGAGCAGTTATCAAGGTAGAGAGAAATACCCTTTGCTTAAAGTATATTAATATATTGCTTCAGATGAGAAACCAATATGTGCACACATTTTTTTAAATTAAGTGTATGTGGGACTTCCCTGGAGGTCCAGTGGTTAAGACTCTGCCCTTCCACTGCAGGGGGCACGGGTTCCATCCCTGGTCGGAGAACTAAGATCCCACATGTCGTGCAGTATGGCCAAAAAAAAAAAAAAAAAAAAGAATTAAGCATATGTAAAGAATTTGAGAATTTTGGTCCTCAAACATAAACACAGACCCCAGTTTTTATTATTCCTATGGAATTAAAACTCAGATTAATTAGAATTATCAGAGAGTGACATCATTTAATTAATTTTTTTTCTGCCGAACTTAAAATCCTTAACTGAAACATCCTTTGTTTTCATTCTGCATTATTCAGAATCTTTGTAAATTTTAAGTGGACAACTTTTCTCACTTAGTGAGAATAGCCTGAATGTAATTTAATTTGATTAATTAGGTTGCTGAATTCTTTCAGGAATGTGATTCATACCAGAGTGCCTGTGTCACTTACAACTCTCTGTGGTGAAAGTATCACAAAACCTATAGAGTGGCTAAAACTATAAATGGTAGTTTGAGCGAATATTTGTAATTATTCCTGGAGCAGGTCTTACTTCAGGTAAGGCTTGATCCAGGAGTTCAATTGTTGACAGTATGAGCCTGAATTCCCTCTGTCTCTGATCTCTATCTTCTGTCCCAGTGGCTTCAAACTCAGGTTCTTCATAGTAGTTACCCCAGCAGAGTCATGATCTCTCCCCTAGGTAAGAAAATGCTGCCACCATTTCAGAACTCACATCCTTATACAATATAGTTAAAGAAGGAAGCTACTCATTTCCAGAAGGCCAGCAAACATCTCATTCCATTTCATTGGCTCTGAATAGTACCTATTCATTTTTGAACCAGGCAATATGGCAGGAGAAATGGCGAAGAGGAATATAGTGCTTGGTTTACATCAATCTAAGCTCACTTCTAAGGCAGGGATGGGGTCAATTCTGCACAAACCAAACAGCTCTAGTGTGCTGATGGGGACAGGCAGTGAGGGTAGATGTTCCAGAGGAAAATAATGGTGAGGGAGAATGGATATCAGGGACGCAACCAAGAAATAACTGTCCACCACAACATCTATGAAATGATTAGGCTTTGAAGTCAGGAATCTGGAGCTCTAATTCCATCAGATTCCATCATTTATTATGTATAGAACCTCATGCAAGTTGACTTTGTTAAGGCTGTTACCTCTTCTGTAAAATAGTGAAAATAATACCTACTCCCCAAAGTTATCATGAAATTTACATAATATACATACAGTGAATGACACAGTGTCTGATCCATAGTAGGTTCTCAATAATAATTTTCACTCTTGTACAAATTCTTCAGTCCTACAGATGACTGCTATTAAACTGGAAGGCAGGGGAATTCTCTTTTACAGAGAACAAATCACCACTCTGTCTAGAAGAAAAACAGATATGGACTTCAGGCAGCAATTGACTTTTCACCATTGACCTCACCCAATGTGTAGAAAATCCCCTTGCAAGTCTCCACTGAGAGGTATTTTAGGATGGAACTAGTCCTGAGGTCTCAAATCCAAACTGAAACTCATTTTCCAGATAAATAATGATCTGAATGGTGATCAAGTTCCTATACTTGCTCAGAAGTATCCATTTAAGTCCACAGTGTAGCTAAAAACTAGGACCTTCAAAGTACATTGGGTGTGATTGCAATGGATTCTTCCCCAAAACATGAGTCCATCTACATCAGAGTTCCTATGGGGAAGATATATTCATAAGTGATCTCTAAATGAATTTTCAGTACAGGTTCCATTATAAAATAGTGAGTAGTTTAGTCTGACAGCAAACACATCATTGAGTGTATATATTTTTTTTAATATTTAAAAATATCATTAAGTATATATATTTTTTAATATTTAAGAAATCTAAATGGAGTCATCTTTCACAGAAAATCCCTTGGGGAGGGAGCAGTAGATGGACAGAGAATAGTAAAACAACAGATTATTCAAAGATACGTCACACTTCTCAAGGTCCATCCCCTCTGCTATCCAGTCAGTGTCCCCAGACCATGCTGCAGCACCAACAAAGGTTCTTTCTCTGTATTTCTCTGCAAAATGTTCTTTTACATATATGAAATAGCTTTGGGGATCTTTTCTTTGGGGGAGAAAGGACCAAAGTGAAAAAAAGACTTCTCATTGAGAAGCAAATTATCAGACCAGACCAGTAGGTATCCCTTCCCCAGCCCAAACAATGGGATAATTTCTGGTGGGCCATCCTCAGCTCCAGTAAAGTTCACTGCTTTTATTTTTTTTTTAATTTGCAGCTCCCACTCTGTGGAATATTGCAGGTGTGAAGCAGCTGTGTTCAGAGTAACATCTCATACATTTGCACAGTGTTTCAGGCTAGGCTTGCATCTTTCTACTTTTCCTTTCTCTTTTCTTTTTCTTTTTTTTTTTCTTTTCTTTTCCTTCTCATTTGAGTTTATAGGACTTCACTCTAGTACTCAATAGCCATTATGGCTAGACAGCACTTCCTTTAATTCAACGTAAAATCCTCCTGCTATAATAGCAAGGAGGTTTCTTTCCTCTTCCACTCTGCTGATATTTGAGCACAGCTGGTCAATCAATTCTGTGTTAAAAACTTTCGTGAACTTGAAGATATTATTAGATTTCCCCCTTTCTCCTGGCCATAGAATTATCCCCACTCATTTGCTAAAATATTTCTTGCTTACAAATGATTTTATTATCTGTGTTTTTCTTATTTACCCTATCCCCAATTTCCCCATCCCTTCCTGAACTGAACCCCTCACTTTGGTTATGGAATATAACCAAAAGGAATATTGGAATATAATAAAAGGAGAGAAAAGTAAGTAATATAATAAGAGGAGAGGAATAAGGAATATAATTAGTGACCAGAGAGGAATATAATAGGAGGAAAGAAAAGTAACTGTGGGCTTAGTCTTTAGATAGACCAGGAGTTGAATCTTGGCTCTGTTGCTGACCTTTTTGGAACATTCTTACAAATTACTCAACACTTCCGTTCCTTATGTAAAATAGAGATAATTCATAGGGGTATTGTGAAAACTAAATGATATACTACATGAAGAAAAAGCTTTTCTGGCACCAAAGGCTCAATAAATGTTTATGGTGATGTGGCAGGCATTGTGATTACCCCACCCAGGTCCCCTTGAATTCCTTTGACCCTTTCTGTGCATTTATTCCTGCTCCTTGGTTTTTACTTCCAGTGGCCCTGCACATGTCTCTCCTTGGGAGGATGAGCCCAGGACTGTTGGAGCAGAAGTACCTGGGAATTTACATGGCCCTGGGGTGGGCCTCCACAGTGACTGGTGATGTACGTGTATGGAGGCCCAGCCTCATCCCAGTTGCCTCGTGGGGGACAATCAACTCCCACTCAGGCTCTCTTGAAGGATGAGGTTAAACATCCCACAGTGGAACTTGGTCTGAAGCCCACTTGTGGCTTTGCTTTTTCCCTTTCCCTGTCCTGATACCTACCCCCTCCATCACTGATTTCTCCTGGGAGCACTTCCTTAATAAATCAGTTGTATGCAAATCCTCATCTCAGGACCTGTTTCTGGGGTCCTGACCTAAGACAGTTACCAATGCAATGATCATTCCTCACAGTGTTCAGATACCTCAGTTTAAGAAACATAATACTGATTTTCACTCAGGTGAGCCAATATTCTGAAAAAATTCCCAAAGAGGGCCACTTCCTTAACTCATCACATTATAACAAACTGTGGCACATTGTGAATTATTTAGTAAATTGCCAGAAGAAAGGGAGGCTTTAAGCAGGTGACATGGATATTTCCAGAATAATTCACAATAATTCATTCATTAGAAACTACCTTGCCTTTCCTCGCCTTGTTTTTGTACTACTGAGCTTACAAGGAATAAAACCCTTCCCAGCCTGTGGACACAGTTCTGCTCTGCATTAAGAAAATGTGTGTCTAATCTCATCCCCTCCCTTGCAAGACAGACTAGAGACAGGGCCTTGAGAAGTTGGAACAAGACCTCTTATCCAAGCCACCCTGGAGAAGGAGACACACAAGCAAACAGCTGAGAGCAAGCACAGACACACACCGAAGTTGGAGTGGAAGGAGAAGAGTCTGAGGTCTTACAGAGATGGGCTCAGGGCAAGAACAATGAAGAACACTCAAAAAGCATCCCATATGATTGCCAACCAGGCCCTTGGGTCACTGCATCTGAGGTGTGGGGGTGTGTCAGGCTGGCTTAAAAGTCCAGATGCAGAGATTTTAGAGTTGAAGACCACAGAGCGTGGGAGTTCACTGCATCTCACTGTCAAGCCACCACGCCTGAAGGGGGCATTTAAGGGACTTCAAATAAATTAATTTACTCCTCCCATGGGTCATCTCTGATCTTTGTTTTCACCTTCTCCATTGCACCCAACTTCTGGATTGGTCAGCAATTAGTCAATAACTATGCTGCCCCTAATTTAAGTGGAAATCAAATAACCAAAGGAAACAGCACATTTAGGGTTCCCTCTGCCCTCCAGGGCAGGACCACACCTGTCCTATACTACATGAGCTTTGTGACAGCTTTCTCTTAAAAGGCTGTAGTTCAGTTAGCTGATGCTGCCAAAAATGCAATCCCAAACATGCAAAGCAGTGTGACCATTATTTTTCACGTGCATTTGTCTTTTTTGAGTCTTATGGGGCAAAGGTCTATACTTTTTCAATCTTAAAATTAATCCGATCACTCCCTTCCATTACCAATTCTCATTCCACTTAGGTTGAATTTGAGTCCTTCTAAAAATCAAAGGGATATGCTTTTGTTTTAGCCAAGATTACCCTCCAAACTTGTAGCATAATTGGACTTCCTATCAAATCCACCCACACAACTGCAACCCCATTCATTTTTTTAAACTGGATTTTTACATTTAAATTGGTAACTATCGAGAGGATTTTTAAACAGCTATGTTAGACCACTTTGTTTTTTTCTAAAAGATGAGGAATCACTATTTATCTTGCCAAGGCCACAGCATGATAAATACATTGAGAAAGCAAAGCACACACACACACACACACACACACGCACGCACACAGAGTTTCTACAAGGCCTCTTTTCCCGTTGTCATGGTTTCTATTGAAGCCTGGTACCTATGGTAATCCTATCTGGATGATGTTCTAGTTTTTGTTTCTTTGCTTATTTGTTTGTTTGTTTTAAATATCGCATCATTTCCATACTTTAGATTATTGGCTGGTGCTTGGGAAGGAATTTAGAACTCTCTTCCTCAATACCTTGTTCTCTCACCTCAGCCTGCTTTTGAACAAATTGTTTACATCCAAACCCATTTCCTTATTTAATCCATAGAGGTTGTTGAGGTGTCTTGGATTATTTAGACCTTGAGCACAACAGAATTAAGTTCTTCTCAAAGTTACTGATGATATATTAGGAGTTTGAGATTTACAGATACATACGACTATATAGAAAATAGATAAACATAGATAGATCAAACAGATAAACTATATTTAATATCTTGTAATAACTTATAATGGAAAAGACTAAATATATATATATATATATGAATCACTTTGCTGTACACCAGAAACTAACACAACATTGTAAGTCAACTATATTTCAATTAAAAAAAAATTTGTTTAATTACTGAGTTATGTATGGTCAAATGCAGTGGCTACATCCCAATCAATGATTCTCATCTTATTAGACCTTTCAGCAACATTTGAAATAACTGATCACTATTTCTGCCTTAAAACATGTTCTTCACTTGGCTTCCAGGAAATCATACTCTTTTTGACCCCTCCTTCTCAGCTTCATAGGCTGGTATCTCCTTATGTCTATGAGCCCCCAGTTTCAATTCATAGGAATTCACTTCCTAGGAAGTGACCTAAGTGATCTCATCCCATCTCATGGTTTTAAACCATCTATCTGCTGATGAACCTCAAATTTCTATATCCAACTTGGAACTCTCTCTCTCATCTCCAGGCTCATATATCCAAGAGCTTACTTGGTAACGCCACTTGGATATCCAATAGACACATACTTCTTAACATGTTCCAAATGAGGATGTTTACACACACACACACCCTCCTTCTCCAATCTTCCCCATGTTAACTGAACCTCCATTCAACCTGTTAATTCAGTACCTGTTTACATCAATATCCTGAGGGAATCAATAACTCTACTCTTACTCTAAGAGCCGTCATCAAATCCTATTGTCTCTACCTTCACAATATACCTGGAACCTGACTGCTTACCATCCCCATTACCACCACCCTGATCCAGTGCCAACTGGATAATTCTAGTAGCGTCCTGACTGACCTCCCTTTCTTTGTCTTTGCCCTTCATCCATCTATTCTCAGTCAACACAACATCCAGAGCCATCCTGTTAAAAGGTAAGTATAATCATCTCAGTCTTCTGCACAAAACCCTCCAATGGTTTCCCATGGGACTCAAAGCAAATGTTAAGTTCCTTTCTATGATTTACAAGATCCTACATGGTCAGGTCTTCATCACCTCTGTAACGTTACCTCCTATAACTCTCCCCCTTATTTACTCCATTCTAGTAATCCCAGCCCCTTTGCCTTTCCCCATAAAAATGCTAGGCATGCCCCAGCCCTGTGGCCTTTGCACTTGCTCTTCTCTCTGTCTGGCTTACTTGTCCTCCAGATACCTATTATACATGGCTAGTTCTCCCACTGATTTCAGGTCTTTAACTAAAACCACCTTCTCCATGAGGCTACTGTTACCTCTCTCTCTAAAACTCTTCCTTCCCCTCTTTATTTATTATTAGCCCTTATCAATTTCAAACATGTTATTTACTTTACTTATATATTTTGTTTATAATCTGCCTCACTCACTGAAATGTAATACCCATGAAAGGAGAAGTTTTTTCTATTTTGTTCATTACTGAATCCCCAGCTCCCAGTGTCGGAAGTACAGTAGGTGCTTAATGCATATTGGTTGAATGAATGAATAATGCTTAATATATACAGAGATAGTTTTATCTAACCCATCTCAATTATCCAAATCAAAAGAAGATAGAGTAAGAGTTGCTCTGGGAATGGATACAAGAATGGTCACAGGAAATGGGCATCATCAGAAAATCTACAAACAACAAAAGCTGGAGAGGATGTGGAGAAAAGGGAACCCTCTTGCACTGTTGGTGGGACTGTAAATTGATACTCTGGAGAACAGTATGGAAGTTCCTTAAAAAACTAAAAATAGAATTACCATAGGACTCAGCAATCCCACTATTGGGCATATTCCCAGAGAAAAGCATAATTCAAAATGACACATGCACCCCAGTGTTCACTGCAGCACTATTTATAATAGCCAGGTCATGGAAGCAACCTAAATGCCCATCGACAGACAAATGAATAAAGAAGATGTGGTACATGTATACAATGGAATATTACTCAGCCATAAAAAGGAACGAAATTGGGTCATTTGTAGAGACGTGGATGGACCTAGAGATTGTCATACAGAGTGAAGTAAGTCAGAAAGAGAAAAACAAATATTGTATATTAACACATATATGTGGAATCTAGAAAAAATGTTACAGATAAACCAGTTTGCAAGGCAGAAATAGAGACACAGATGTAGGGAACAAACATATGGACACCAAAGGGGGAATGCAGGTGGGGGGGAAGAATTGGGAGATTGGGAGTGACATATATACACTAATTTGCATAAAATAGATATCTAATAAGAACCTGCTATATAAAAAATAAAATTAAAAAAAAAAGAATGGTCACAGGAGACCACACCCAGTCATTACTAAAGCAATGCAAGATGTCAGACTAAAACTCTAAAACTCATGATCTTCTAACTTTACGTGCTACCATATGCATTAGTCATTGGATGCACCTAGTTGGGAAGAAATGGATTTCACCCAACTCATCCAGCGTCTTAGGCTGCTATGTACTTACCTTGTACTAGATTACCTGCTGAAGCTTTACCAAGCCCTCAGCTTTTTTCCATGGCATAGGGGTAGCAAATCTACTAGCCAGTAGTGCCAATTTTATAGGACTACATCACTGTGCCCTTCTTCAAGATATATGTAAACATGAAGTTTCTTGACCTTGATATATCAGAGAATTATGAGGAGTTTTGCTTAAAAATGGAGTTTCCATAAACTGATGACACGATGGGTCCCCCAGCATGGCCATTCAAATCCCTCTGCCTGATTCTCCTGCCCTTTGTTTTCCTGATTTTTCCCATTCTCCTCTTTGCAAAATTTTTTTGCTTCCCTTTTGTTGTTGTTTTTTTTTTTTTAATTTGAAGGTGCATAGCAGGGATTCTATACAGCTCATTTGAAAGCAACAGAAAATTCATCAAGTAGTGAAAAAGTAACTGCAATTGTATTACTCAGTGGAGACCCATTTAGACAATTTTTCAGAATTGTGGTAAGTCTTCCAATTTTGTTTGTTTGTTTGTTTGTTTGTCTTTCTGTGTCTCACATTCCATCTTACCTAAGACTGGGGGTGGCTTCCTTTCCCACATTGCCTCACCAGCAGGCATGAAGTTACCTACAGGCAGTCATGTGCATTAGCTGTTAATTTGGGGGTTGGGGATATTACTATTAGGGTGTGGAAGATTTGTTTCATACAGGGAGTTATGTAGCATCTTCAGGGGATCTGAGACCTAGAAAACAGCAGTCCCATTCAAGGAAGACCATGTAACCAAGGAGCCCAGTTATCCATCAATGTACCACAAAAATTAAACCATCTCTTGTAACAGCAGTGGAAACACTGTGGGCAATGAATTCTTAGGGGGTGGCAAAACAGATGAAATCCAGTCATCACATTTTACAACAGATCTGCTGCTTGATAAAGTACAACTGGAGAGCAGGCTGTTAGCAATAAGGCCATTTCTAAGAATAAAATGAGAGCTTGTAAAAGATCCATTTGAATTATTAACTCCAAAAAAGTGGCTGGAGAGGAAAATTGTTGCGTGTATCACTGACTTTTCTCCTCACGTGTATGATTAGAACAAAGGGAGGCACAGAAGAGCAGGGGAAAGAGGGGTAAGCAAATTATCTTCCGACATAAGGAGGCACATTTTCACGCAGTGCCTCGTCAATACATGGAGAGGCCACCTACCAGGTAAAGAAAAACACTGCGGCCATTGTGAAAGCAAGCAGATGCCGAAGCAGGGGAAAACCACACTCATTTTTACCCAACATCGTTTAGTTTTTTTGCTTATATAAGCATTCCTTTAATACCAAGTGGACACCTCTAGCCTTTATTCTGCACCCTGTGGATTTCCCCTCCCTGCTCCAGACACCCCAATCCATACTCCATTTAAAATGCAAGGCATGTTGGAAGTCACAAGGAAACAGCCAAGGTGACCATTACGATCTTCTCTCTTGTATTGGCATTACAAACGGAGGATGAATCGATATGGAGAGACGTATTTGTGCTTTCCAATTCAGTATTTTTCACCACGCTAATCACGAGATGTGAAATCTTTCATCCGAAGAGAAGCAGAGAAACATGTTCACAGGTCACAATGGTCAACGCTCTCCTTTGATTTTATGAACATGTTTCTTCCATGTCATAGGGAGACAAACAGACACGAGCTGAATCCAGAAAATAAGGTGCTTCGTTATGGAATCCACTCAGTGAAGGAAAAAAGACCCATACTATCATTGATACTGAAGATCCTGGAATGTAAATTGGTCTTTCCCTCTTCCGGAAGTTGCTCTCAGGACCCTTCCACATCTTCATTTTCAAATCCTTTGAGTAGAAAATTCCAAAATCTTCTTTAAAGAATGTACAATAGGACTCTTCAGAACGTGTAGGTCTTATAGATGGCAAATACTGTCAGTAAGTAATGTCAGTGTTTCCTGTTTCCTTCCTTGTTAAAGATGCATGCCTTTCTCATATAAAGCAAGCAAACATAAGAAAAGCTGAATAATACCTAAGACTGTTAGGACTTAATTGTCTTTCTATTTAAAAGATGGGAGAAATAGAGTTTACACCTCTAATATTGTAGATCTGATAAGGGCACTTCAAGAAAGATAGTCTAAGACCCAAAATAGGAAAAAATGTTCCAGATATGCTCAGTCTGAATATCTGCAGGATGAAAGGCATATGATCAAAGGTTACTAAATCTCCACAAATAAATAGACTTGTTCACCATATTATGGAATAACAGAGCTACAGTACTTGAAGGAGGTAGTTTGGGGTTGGATTATTGCAATTTTTTGTGTTGGGTTGTAGGGTTTTTTATGTGATTTTTTCATATCACAGGGTGAATATAGATTTAGAAAGCAGTTTTTTCTCTGACGTTGTATATAAGAGCCAAAGAAGATTTGGGTTAATTTTATTTGTATTTATTTATTTTGTTTTAGGCATTCGTCTAAGCACTTTTTAAAAATTAATTTATGAATCCCCACTTTGTGTTCAGTAAGGTAGGTACTCTTATTATCATCATTTTTCAGATGGGAACTGAGGCTCAGAGAGCGTAAGTAACCATCTTGACATCACACAGTGGGTAGGTGGTAGAGTCTGGCCCCAGGGTCTGTGCTTGCAACTATTCCATCACCTCTCATTCAATCACACATTCACACATTCAATAAATCACACATTCATTAAATGTTCAGTGAGCACCTTGGGGGGAAAGGCACTGTGCTAAGTATTAAATAGTGTCCTTTCTTCAAAATATCAACAATTAAGAAGAGAGATGAGACATGAACACAAATGCCTACATCCTAAAGAAGCGTGTGACAAGCTATCTAACAGAGACACCTGGAATATAAAAAACAACTTTGTAATCCCTACAAGTGGTCCAAGGAGAGTGGGATATGGCAGAAACAATAGGAGGAAGATTTAGGAGGAAGGGTCCAAGAGTCACATCGGGAATCATTAGAAAGGAAGCCTACGGTAAATACCATTTCAATGTTGAGAAAAGAGAGTTCTCTGTGGGAGAAAAATCAGTTCTTAGAAAATGCTGGGGTTTTGCCAATTTCAATGTGTTGTCGACTCAGTGAGGCCAGATCTCTTGGAGCAAAACTTGGCTCTTGCCTTTTTTCCCACTTGGACAGTAAGGAAACTGACCAAGTATTTGCACACTTTAAAAATATAATTTAGCTACAACACACCCATGAGAAGGACTAAAATTTTTTTTCAAAAAAGAAGACCTGACAATACTGACAATGCCAAGTGTTGCCAAGAATAAGGGGCAAATGAGACTCTCATAAACTGAAGGTGGAAGTATTAGATGCTACAACATCTTTGGAAAAAGGTTGAACCGTTTCTTATAAAACTCAATATACACCTACTCTATAACTCAGCAATTCTATCCCTAGGTATTTATCCCAAAGAAATAAAGACAGAGGTCCACAAAAAGCCTTTTACAAGAAACACAACATAGTCGAATCTCAAAAACATTATGCTGAGTAAAAGTAGCCAGACACAAAGATTACAAGATCTCTGATACCATTTATATGAAGTTCTAGACTTGGAAAAACAATTATTAGGTGTTCACATCAGAACAATGGTTGGCCCTGGGAGAGTTAGTGCAGTTTTTACTGGGAAGGAGCATGAGGGACCCTCCTGGATGATGGTGATGGTCTATATCTTGATAGGTGCTTGGGTGGCACAGATATATGCAGTTGTCAAAACTCATTAGTATCACTTAAGATTTATATATTCCATTGCATATAAATTTTACCCTGAAAGACAAAGAAGAAGTCTAAAGGATACTAAATTCTAGTTAAAGATCTGCATGATGTTATATTTAGAAGTGAAATGTCCCGATGTCTGCTACTTACTTTAAAATGTATCAAATACCAAGATGGACTGATGGATGAATAAATAGATAATGTGACAATCTACTTATCATCTATCATTTAATATAGCAAGTATATTAAAATTTTAATTATAGAGTCTAGCTATTGATCTATGAGTGTTTACTGTAATAGTCTTTCAACTTTTCTATATGTTTGAAATTTTTCATAATCAAATGTTGGGAAAATACAACTCAAGAATGTATTAATACACATATATTTTTAAGAGAATTTTAAAAATTTGAATTACCTACAAATTAAAGGTAAAGTATTTTGCAGTAAAGAAAGCTTAGGTTTTTATTTTACTAAGTACCCTCATTTCTTGAAGTGTGGTGTAGAAGGAAATAACCAGGGAAGTAACACCACTAACTATAGAGCAAGACTGAAGGACCCCAGTTTCATGACACAAGACCTATGTCTTATGTTTTAGAAATAATTTCACTATAGACTTCAAATGGACTTTTAATTTAAAAAAGCTGAAGTGGATAAACCAAAGATATTGGAATATAAGTACAGTTTCTGGACACCTGAGCATTTGTTAAGGACATTTTTTACTTGTTGTGCAGAAGATTTGGAAAAGCTCATAAGTGCACAATGAAGAAGAAAGAAGCCACCCACAAGCCTATCCTCCCACCGAAAGAAAATCACTGTTAATAGTTTGAGAAACTTATTTCCATGGATTTCTCTTTCCACATTGTTAAGAGTTAAAATACCAAATATAATATTCCAGTAAAATGTAAATATGTTTCATGAGCAAAAAAAAAATTTTCATAAATAATTTTAAAGACTACATAATGTTATTTTAAATGGGTATGTTCAGTATTTTACTCTGGAAATGTGGGCATATATGTTGTTTTAATTTTATTTTGCTATAATAATGTTGGAAAAACGTCTGAGTGAAAAGCTCTTTACATATTGATTGTTTTTAGGACAGAGAATTTCTGGAAATGTACATTTAACAGAGCCTATCAGTTGGCCTGTGGGTTAAGAATTGTCCCTGTGGACTTGTGACAAAGTGTCCTTATTGCTGCAGATAACTCAATGATATTAAATGTAGGATGAACCTCATCCCATGGTTTGTCGGCATCCCAGCAACCCATGGAAAGATAATCGTGAACTGTCTACACCTGCAGTTCATGCAAACACAGACTTACGCACCGGACGCAGGTGGGCTGGAGAGGAGGAGATGATGAACTCAGTTTGAAATGCTCCTTTCCAATCCGGCAAGGAGTAAAACATAATCTAAGTGAGGCAGGAGCCCAGCGCTGGAAGATGCACCAGAAAGTGGGGGAACAAGTTCTTCTCATGGCATGAGGTTCTGCTTGACCCCCTCCCAGGATGAGGACCCCCTCCCTGCACAGAGCAGCCTCTGTATCATCAAAGGATAAAGAAACTGTATCATGGCAACAGGAGGATGGATAAGCCACGGTGCCCCCGAGGCTCTCTTTAAGGAAGTGGACGTAAGATGGTCAGGTTTTCCATTTCACAGCAGAGAAAAGTGAGAAGCGTGGACAGACACTTAGAAATGGGGATTCATAGCAAAAGAACTTAAACTCAATGTACCCTGTAGGCAAGAGGACCTGGTGCAAAGTGAGGAAAGATTTGTGTCTCTCTCATTCTCTGCCTCAGCCAATAACTCAGAGCTAGGAGTGTAGTGGAGCCAGCAGGCACCAGCTGGAGAGAGCTGAATGGTAAGTATTCAGAAATTTTGCAAACCGGTTTGGTAACTTGAAACAGGCCATGATGGGAGTATTTACAGCAAGGAAATCAGCAAACTACATATCACAGCTTTTCCCCCCAGCCCCCTAGGAAATCTGATTTATCACCTTACCATAGCTCAGATCCAAAGCTTCTTTTCTGATTTCTCTCCCAAATTCCAGACCCATTGTTGGTAACTGCATTCAGAACATTGCTACTCAAATTCATTAGGTTCAAAAGAGAACTCATCATATTGTCTCCCATGTATGATCTTACTGTTGTTAACAATTTATCATCTTAACATCAAAACTCAAAACCTCACAATCATGTTGAACACGCTGCTCATTGAAAACAAGAAGAATAAAAGGGAAAAAAAGGAGGAGGAGAATTATTTGAGAGACATTAATTTCTTAACGCATTATGTCAGCTCTTGTAATAAGCTCACAACATTCTCACAACATCTCTTGAAAGAGGTTATTACTGCAATTCTGCAAAGGGAAAACTGAAGTTCAGGGAAGTTTTGTGACTCAACCAAACTTTCACAGCTAATAAATTTAGAACTATTATTTGAATCCAGAGCCCTCTGAGTACAAAATGCACTCAAACCCATGTGCCATATTTCTAACCAATCAGTTACTAAATTCAGCCCCTTAGGACTTTTTTTCATTGTTTTTATGGAAGTATTATTTATATATAATTAAATGCACAAATCTTAAATGTACATTCACTGTGTGGACAAACATATACATTTGTGTCAACTCATACTCCTTTCAAAATACATTTCCATCACCCCCCAAAACTTCCTCCTTCCTTATTCCAGAGTAAACATTGCTTTAATTCATTTCATCATAAATGAGTTTTGTCTGTTCTAGAACTTCATATAAATAAAATCATAAGGTATGTACTCTTTTGTGGAAGTTTTCTTTAGCTCAGCTGTTTGAGAATTATCTATATTATTCATGTATATCAGTATTTTTGTTGTATTTTTATTGTGAGTAATATGCCATGGCATGAATAAATCAATGTTTTCTTATCCACTCTTTTATTGATGGACATATTAATGATTGGCTATTATGTTTAAGGCTGTTATGAACATTCTTTTACAAGTCTTTTTGTTGACATATGTGTTCATTTCTTTGAGGGTAAAACCTAAAATTATAAGAGCTAACCCATAGGTTAGGTGTATTTTTACCTATAAGAGAAACTGTCAGACTGATTTCCAAAGTCATTTTATCATTTTATATTCTCACAAGCAGTATATGATGATTCTAGTTGTTCTACTTCTTTGTCAACACTTAGTATTGTCAGTCTTTTTAAGTTTGTCATCCAGTGAGTGTGCGGTGATAACTCATTGGCTTTAATTTGCATTTCCCTGATGATATTTCCTTAATGACATAAAATGTGGACCTGGAGATCAAAGAAAACACAGGATTATCAGGAATATATCTTCATGACTTTAAAGTAGGCAAAAATTCCTTTGACAGGAAGCCAAAAGCACTAACTTTAAAAGAAAAAAGTTTATATATATACACACATATATAAACGACTTCATCAAAATTAAAACCTTAAGAAAATGGATAAACAAGCCATATTCTGGAATAAATATATACATACAAAGGACTTATACCCAGACTATAAAAACAACTCTTTCAACTCAAATTTTTAAAAAATCCAATGGGAAATTATGTGCAAAAGACTGACAGGCACTTCACAAAAGAAGATATGCAATGGCTAAAAAGCACATGAGAACATTTATCATAACACTTCATCTTTACTTTTCGAGGAGCCAGTCATTTTGCATTTTGTACTACAGTTTATGTAAGTATAACTCCCAACCTGAACTGTAAGCCACTTGAAAGCAGAATGAATATTTGAGGCATCTTTGTACCCCCAGGGTATATATACATGTGGAGATGGAATAGGCTCACAAATATTCTTAAATGGTTGACCAAGTGATTTAACAAAGTCTGTCTTAAGTCATTTTAGCTGGCTGTCAATATTGTAAGCAAGTGACACAGTAATATTAGAGCAGTGCCAAGAGAGAAGAAATAAAACAGATTGGCTTAGAAGACTAAGCCTAAGAGGTGGAAAAAAGTATCTCCCACAGGCAGATGAAATGACATTTCAAGGGTTAGTGTAAAATATAAGAGGAAATAAGTTTAGTAGAATGAAATGACACGGGTAATGTGAAACAAAGCTTTCCAAAAATAAGACACCTACTCTTTTGCATGGGCAACCCATATCTGTGTGGGTAATTTTGCATCTTTGAAAGCCCAGGGGAAGCTATCAGACCAAAACAGGAAGCAGTGCGTGTGCTCTCAGGCGGAAGTCTCCAAGACATGCTTCTTGTGTACTCTGATGTGCATCCTGCTTGCCCGAAAACTCAGATTCCTTGTCAAAAAAATAGACCCAGAAAATGCACATGGCATCATTATTGCATTACAATAGTGTTTTCAGATTCTAGTGACATCTTGGAATTCCAAGCATGCCATAATTTTAACTCCTATAGGGTATGTCCTCCTTGAAATAAAATTTGTTCACTGGGGCACTTGTAACTGAGTTGTGATACTTGCTCATCCCCACGATTCATGAAATATTCATGTTCAATATTTACAGTAATTCTGAAAGGAATTTTCTAGAAGTAGAGGCTTACTCAAATCATATTCATAATTATTTTAAAATAATAATGCACTCTCTGTTCCAGATGATGACCTCAAGAACCAGTTCTTTTCAGGAAAAAAAAAATCCCTGAATATATTCCAATGATCTTATTTCTGTCCAAGATTTCAAACTAATTTGCATAAATCATTCAGTTCTCATTTATTGGGTTTTTTTTTCCTTTCCTGATCAGCACTTTGACATATGTGGAAATTCTGACCAATAAGAGCAATTTTCATGACTTTTCCTTTTTGTGATTCTCAGGAGGAAAAAAAAAGAAACTTACTGAATAAATTAAGTTACATTTCATGACTAGAGCAGTAAACAAGAGGATTAGAGGGACACTCTGGGTGGGGTTCACACAGGTCCTGGGAAAAGAAGGAAAAACAGAATTTTTTTTTTTAAAGAGGGAAGAGTTAAAGGATTCAGAAGACCCTAAAAAATGACATCCCAGAATTATAAATTGTGTGTGTGTATGTGTGGCAGTGTGTGTGTATATGTCTGTGTGTGTTTATGGATGTGGAGAAAGAAGGTGTATGAGAGTCAGAGAAAAGAAAATCTTAAGTGAAAATTATAGTTTTGCCAGAAAAACCTTGGAGTAAACATATTTATCCCCATTCAAGCAAAACACACTCAGATAATTAACAGAACCCCTTAAATAATACGACCACACCCGAGATGCCACCTCAGAAGCATTATTCTCCAATTGAATAGAGCCATCTAAAACACACACACTTTAACACCAGACCTGATGCCATAGTAATAAACGTAGGGAAGGAAGGAGAAGATGGAAATAGCAAAATGGCAGGATCCTCTTAAACACATTGGATGGACATACTTACAACCTTCAAACCACTCTCTTGAGTTCAAACCACTTCTTTCTCAAGTTTTCTCAATGAAAAGCTAAAAAGAAAAGTAAGTACCAGTGGTCAGGATTGGGAGAGGACAAAAAGAAAATGGTTCAAAATTCTAGAATGACATCAAGGTAAAGGCAAATTCATTCCAGTTATTCCATTCTTTGTCCTTCCAAATGTTAAATAGGCTGAGGATGCATGTTCAAGGCTCCTCAGCTCTCTCCCTCTCTCAGGGCAACATTGGCTTTGATTTTTTAACAAATTTGATGCATTCCTATTAAAGATATATGTGTATCATTCCTTAGATCTGTCATATTTTTTAAATGCTCAAGGACAGCCTGTTATGTAAAGGATCCCCCTAGTGTATAGATTGAAGTTCCAATTCTGACATTTCGGACTTCTCTAAAATACAGCCTATCAGAATAGTATTCCATCTCAGAATTACTGAATTCATCTGCTACACCTGAATGTCACTTTTATATTTTAATTCAGATTCTTCTTGTGACTATTTGTTTCTAAGTTGAATTTTTTGGGTGGTTTAAAGCATTTACATCTTTTCGCATCTCTTCTTTAAGATGCTTAGTTTAGCATCTAACATTTTCCCAGCAGGGTTTTCTTCATGCATAATTCTTTGGCACCCCAGGAGCCAGGCTCTGAAACAGTTGTTGGGCTTTCTCTGGCCCCCAAACTTTCCAAATGAATATGGGCAACTTGGGAGTCTCCTGAAGGATTTGGTGCCTGGGGTGATGTGTGCTGTTTGCTTAGTGAATCAGCACCTCAGAAAAAGATGTAAAGAAGGTTTTCCTGATGGCGTGGAGAGCAGAGGCAGGAAGCCTAGTCACTTTACTTTGGTACTATTTGGTACTTTGTCAGCACAGCCACGTTTTCGACTCTGGCTTGAAATTGATAACCTTGATGTTTTTAGCCAGAGTTGACACTGTTTGAAGTTATGATTTAGGAGATTTCAGTCGGAATCCATGATCCATGCGGTTTATTTGGTCACAGAAGATTCTAATGCTTGTCTGGTTCCTTTGTGCTCCCTTGCAGGGGTGTGGAGCAAATTTTTTAGGGACCTCAGTTCTGATGTGGATTTTTTTAAAATTCTGTGCTATGGCAATAAATCTATAATGACTATTTTAAGACCTAAATACATGAAACATAAGTGGTGAAACAGACACTTGCATTAAGGTAGTACCAATAATAGCTACCAGCTACGTGATGCTAACTAGGGCACAGGCACAAGACTAAGCTATTTATATACACCTAATCTTTATAATAATGCTATAACTTAGGTACCATTATTTATATTTTACAGGTAAAGAAACGGGGCATTTACATTGCTAAAAGTATATCACCTTGACTCCAAAGCCTAGATTTTTGACCAGTACACTATACTGCTGCTTTCTGTAATACGTTTAAGTATACTTTGGAAAGGTATCACACTCTATAAGTATTAGGTGATATTATCATGGCGTTGGAGAAGAGTCTTAATCTCGTACTATTCTTATTGCTACTCTCTAAAGGAAGAAATGCCTTAAAGTGGTTTGAATGGTACAGCCATCCTTGTCAGTCATTTAAGTGAGTGTAGTTAGATCTTTTGGAATTAGGTGCAGAAATACTTCAAAACTAGTGTTTTACAATTTCGAGAACTCAAGATATGGGCCTATGTCATCAGAAGCTGTTGTTACCCACTCTTGAGTGTGGAAAAGGAAAAGCCTCAGCAAGAAAATAACAAACAGAACAACTACTTCCAGGCTGATGATGGTCTAAGATGCCTACGTTTTTCTGCTGTGGCTGCAAAGAAAACATTTGCATTCTGAGAGCACTTCAAAACGGGTTCAGTTATCTGCCCCTTGGAAGATACCTATATGTTAAAATCTCTAAGATTTTGTTTCTGGAACACCACAAGTGAAAGACATCATTTTCCATCATCCTTGACTGTTATTTTTAATTGAGATATCGATTGAAGGTCAAAGGCCAAGACTCTGGAAGCAGAAACCTCAAACAATGTGTTTAGTATTTCCATAATACCTCTCCAGCTTGTGCGAATATGACGTTTCATAGTTTAAGGGTTACGGTTTCCTGATATATCTCTATGGAAGAAATATTATATGTCATTGTTCCCTGAAATAGAAATACACATCACTGTTGAGACACAAGAATGCTTTTGCTAATAAGTTGATAATTTGGGCAGCAAAAAACAATTGCAAGTTATCAATAATTGCTTTATTAAGTAAACAGATTTCAGCAATATCTCTCCAGTAAAATATTGCTTTCATGATATCAACTCTTTATTTTTTTATTTCTTTATTTTTTGATTGAAGTATAGTTGATTTACAATGTTGTGTTCATTTCTGGTGTACAGAAGAGTGATTCAGTTATACATATACATATATATTCTTTTCCATTGTAGGTTATTACAAGATATCGAATATAGTTCCCTGTGCTATACAGTAGGTCCTCGTTGTTTATCTATTTTATATATGTGTATCCACTAATCCCAAACTTCTAATTTATCCCTCTCTCCTTCCCCTTTCATAACCATAAGTTTGTTTTCTATGCATGACGTTGATCCTTTAGCTGAAAAGGGGAATTAATCTATTGCTGAGGCAACTAAAATGATCTTAATTATAGCTGTGAATTTGGTCTCATCCATAGACTGGGGAAACTACTTTGTTCACCTCAATGGATTCTTGAATTTCCTCTTTCTCTCACTCTCTCTCAATTAGAGTCCTTTACCTGTCACATCATCATCCCCAAATACAGGCTTGCAAATCAAAATGAACTTGACATGGTGGGACAATATGTTTAATTTGTGAAAAAAAAAATGTAGGATGAAAGCAATGTATGATGCAGACCAAATTCTGAGGTCATCCACCCAGTTGCTTATCTAAGGATCATAGAGCTATTGATACTTTGGGCTCTCAGAAACAACAAACAACAAAAATGCTACAATATAAATGATTAAAAGGAGTGGAAAGATGGTCTTCAAAAATTTTGTTCAACAAAAAGTTTAAAAACATGAGACTAAATATCAAAGAAAGTAAAATAAGGATGAAAAATGTATAACAAGCACATGTCGTTCAAATTTGATGTTTACTCATATATTGTTGATATCACAAAAGAAAAGATGCTCATTTTATAAGCCATTATTAAATATGTCATTAAAATCCAAACAATAAAATAAAGAAGAGTGCTCAGGCCTGAGCTGATGTAGTAAATGTTTATTAATGCATTCAAATATCTACCCCATCTACAATGCTTTGGAGCCAGCACGATTACACACAGCCTCTGTCACTTGAAAGGGATGGCAATACATCCTTCTTGATAGGGTAAGCTACCTGTGATCACACACCTTCAGAAGAGAGCAGATGGGGTGTGTTTGGGTGAGAAAGGTGACTAAGCCAATTTGGGCACCATCCAAGCCAAGAGTATCTCAAGAACTGGAATTGGAATATGGATTAGAGCTACGGTGTATAACTGAGTTCTATCCCTTTTTGATTTTTAAATTCTTATGAAAAAACTGAGCAGAGAAGCTGTCCACAGTCCTCTCTTTCAGCACTTTTATTTCCTCTACCCTAAGGAAGTCTAATTTATTGTTGTATGCAATTCTAACTTGTTTTGTGTCATTACCAATTTATCCCATTTTGTTTTAAATTGTACTCTGCTTTGTTCTGGAGAGGAAACCTTGAAAATTTCAACCTCCCCAAGGACACTGTGATGGAGAATCCATGGTAGGTTGTGTAACTCCTATCAGCCTGTATCTAGAGAAACAGCTTGAAAGATCATAGAGTTTTGTGTAAATTATTATTCCTCAGTTAATGAGACAAGGGCTTCAACCAATTAACACACACTTCTCAGCCTTTAAAACAATGTGGGAATGTCCTTAAAAGATTTCTGACAGAAATAGCTAAAACATTGTGTGTGTGTGTGTGTGTGTGTGTGTGTATGGGCACACATGTGTGCACATCCCTTGAAGTTTGGGTTAGAAGCTAGAAGGAGAGTTGAAAATTTTAAAAAATAGGCAAAGTCTTAAAAGTCTAAGTATTATTTTCAGCTTGAATCTTAAAGAAGGGTCTGAGTGGTTCATATTCTATCTAAAATGGTTTGTTCATAAATAATGAATGTTAGAAAGGCAGAATGCTAAAAGGCCCCCTACATCTGAAAGGAAATTTATGATCCCTTCAAGATTTTAAATCATTTCAGGCTGTGTAAAACATATACCTTTAGGTATTATTCTTGATCTAAGTTCTACTCTGCAAACATGCTAGCATTATATTCCTTATAAGGCAGGGTTAATCAACCTCAGCACGACTGATATTTTGGACCCGATATTTTTTTGTTGTCAGGGGTTTTCCTGTGAATTATAGGACATTTAGCAACATTCCTGGCCTCTACCCACTAGATTCTAATAGCAACCACACCATCACTTGTGAGAATCAAAAATGTTTCCAGACATTGCCAAATGCCCCTTGGGAAAAATAGGGACAAAATCATCCCAGCTGAGAACCACTGATATAAGAATAACAATGTAGGGCATGTGTGGCCCAGAGTGGCGGGGTGGCTGGTCTTACTAAAGAAACTAACATAAGATAATTTCACAATTTCATTTGGTATTGTACATTGAAAAACATGGCCACAACAGTTGGCATCTCCTAAAGGGTCAAGTGTATTTTGCCTCCTTTCGAATCTGGCCTTGCCGTGTAAAGAGCTTTGACAAAAAAAAAGTGCATACATGGCATTATGTGACATCTGAAGCTAGGTCTTTCAGCTTCCAATTTGCTGTCTTAGAGAGCTGCCCCAGGACCGCCATGTAAGGAAGCCAGGCCAGCCTCCTGGAAGATGAAAGGCCATGTGAAAGAAAAACAAGGTTCTTCAACCGACCTCAAGGACCAACTGCCTGACATGTGAGTGGAGCCCTCTTGGACCTTGCAGGCCAGCTGGTCCTCAAGCTAATTCAGCCTCGTAAGTGAACCTGGGTAAAACCAGCAGAGGAAATAACCAGCTTAATTCTAGAATCAAGGGAAATAAGGAATCATTCTTGTTTTAAGCCTCTAAGTTTCAGGGTGATTCTGATGCAGCAAGGACTAACATGGTGGCCTAGCCTGGACTCAACATATGCTGCTATCAAGAGACTCCTACATGAAAGATGGTGGATCAGATCCAGAGAAGTGAATGACTTCAGTTAGAGTCATGAAGACATGGTTCCTGGCGACCTCAGAGACTTCACACAGCTTCTCCAGAGTACACATGTAGATTAAATACTAACTTTTCAGAGCTTTATTCAATTCAATTAGGAAAAAGTGCACTTATACAGTATCAACAATGTACAAAGTACATAAGGGGAGGAGAGGGGAAGCTATCATTTTCTACCTGTTTTAAAGAAGGTTAAAACAAAATCTTGACAATTATTGTGAAAAGAAGTGAAACATGATGCTCTGGAACAAATAAAAATACATACCTTCAACAAAGAATGATTGTGGCGTGGGGCTGTATTGATCACTTGTCAACTTGCCTAGTTTAGAAGGATTTTCCCAGAATCTCCCGCTTATGGTTCTAGATGGAAGTTGACCAAAAGAGAAATTCGCACGAGGTTTTTGAAAGGTGTAGGGGAAGCTGTAGCCATCATGCCCTGAAGGTTTTCATAGTTAGATGCAGAGATGCCAATGGATTCTGTTATGTCCTTGCTTCATCCCCCACCATGGGTCCAACTCTTCTTCCCAACTGCTGGTCCTCCTGACTGGCAGCTACCCCAAACTGGACTTTCTGTTGGCTCTCCTTAGTAATTTAACTTCAGCATCTGGACGTGCTTAGCTTCCAGATTTTCCTGTAAGTTATCACTGGTCCTCTTGTATAGTGTATCAGAAGGGGGCTGGCTGGTGGTTTCTATCTGATCTTTCAACTCGTCCTTTTGGACTTCTCTCCAACTTCTCCCCATTTGTGTAACGTCTTCCTATAATAGATTCTTTATATCATGATGCTCATAGTGGTTTTGACTTCCCAGTGGAACCCTGGAAGATAGGATATCACAAACAGTTCAGAAAGAGGAAATTCTGAGAATAGATTTTGCTCTGACATTTTCTATGGGATCACACTTAATTTTGAGAAGCCGTTTGTTTGATTTCCTAGCATCAGTGATGGTGGAAAATGTCCCTATGTTTATCATGTACACACAGTCCCCTCATTCTTCACCTGATCATGGAGAACCAGAGGATGGAACAAACCATTAAAATCACTCCTGCTCCTTAGTTGTTCCAGTTATAAATCCAGGAGGACCCAAGAGGTAGCAAAGGGGATTAATACACTGTCTAAAGAGATAAAGATCTCATGGGCAAAAACTGTATTAAGGAGCAGTAATCATAGCATTTTTTTAAAAATCAGAAGTAGAGAAAAAGTAATATCAGATATTTAGTGAGGCAAGATAATGTTTATGGCATTCGAAGGGAGATGTATCTCAGAAATAATTTAAATAGGTTTCAGTGCCTGTCATAAATACCAAAAGAAAAATCTGTTCGCAAATGTAACCTTGAGAGGTATAAATCAGTAAAGAATAAAAAATTTTCTGTAAGACAAATTGAAATGTGTCAGGGAGAAATAAATGCTATGAGGTCCATGCTTAGTAAAATTGAGTGTTGGACTTTGGGAAGCACTGTATGTACAAACACTTTACAGTGTTCATGGTGTCTTTCATAATGGTTAGATGGAATTTTCAAACTATAAAAATGAGCTGTAAGACTAGAGTTTGGAACTGTAGATAAGTTTTTTAAGCTCAATGGATCAAGTCAAACGTATGCTACTTGTTTTCACTTATGTTTAGCTCTAAATGGTTAACTCTGTGCCAGATTGGAGGGAAGATCGACCCAGACTCTAGGGGACATCAGAAATCACCTGGGGCTTGCTGAATATATGCCCTCTGGGCCCACCTCCAGACATTCAATAGATCCTGAGTGGAATCAGGAAATTTCTGCTGTTTGAAAGATTCCAGGTGATTCTGACCTAGATAGTCTAAGATCATACCTTGAAAAACAGTTATCTGGACCCAATAGAATGAGTTCTCAGGCTCTGTGCTGAGTATACCAAGTGAAAATATCTAAGTGTTATTTTTAAAGTATAAAAATACCACATCACGTCCCATATGACACTTTGCTGAAGAAAATATACCATTTGCATTGTTTCCACATAAGATGCATGAGGCTCATTATTTGTACACGTGTGTGTGTGTGTGTGTGTGTGTGAACATCCTGCATTGATGCTCCTGAGGCTGTTGGCATCTCTGTCTCAGATGTGAAGGCATGAGGGTCTCAAATTTGGAGCCGACACAAGAAGATGGCTGCAGACCAAAGCAGAATTTTTCTCCCATTAGAGTACTGCTAATTCCAAAGAAATGTATAAAGTTACTCGTGTGAATGTATTGATCAGGAAAAATCTATATTTTCTTTCTAAGAAGTATATTTAGGAAAATTAAGGACAACTTTAGTTCACTATGAAGAGTTTACTTTCAGCAAAAGGGGAAAATGTTGAAACATCCAGCTTTCAAAAATAGCAAAGGAGTTCACATTTTGTATTTAAGGATTTGGCAATAATTCGGATGTGGAACAGGATATCAATCAGCCACACATGGCATCTCAACTTTTCCTATTTTTTCGTGAGTGGAAAGGTCATTGTATTTCACGAGGATAAGTGTTTCAAACGTTCCCTCTTACATCTTTGCTTTGTAGACTTCCTTCCCTCTGTCTGAAATGCCTTCCCTGTACCTTCTTCACTTAACTAAATCCTGCTTTTGCCAGAGATTTAGCTCAACTCCACCTCCCCAGGGGGCTTTCCTTGAAATGCACCCCCATCCCTACCCCCTTACCCCCCTACACAGTCTCAGTACAGTCTCTTCCCTCCATCACTGCCCTTTGACTCTGATGTCTCCAACACCTTTGGCTCCACCAATAACCTGTGAGATCAATGAGATTGAAAACCTCGTCCTCTTCGTATCTATTTCTGAGCAAATAGTAAGGGTTAAAAAATCTGCATAATAAGTGGATTTTAAAAATTGAAATTATTAACATTTGGTAAATCCTAATGAAACATAACATTAGTGCCTGAGTGTTAGTTGCTCGTATACGAAAAACCAAGAGGTCACTAGTTGTAAGATGTGTAACTACACCAAGAGAAGCAAACATAATAACATATTGCACACCCACAGCAGCAAACAGCAACAGGGACACTTAACTAAGAGAAGTCCGACCTATGACCTGCTATTTTGAACTGCTACAAAGTGTGATCAGAATTTGTTTTCCCCATTACACTGCAACACACACACACACACACACACACTCACTCAAAAGGCAATGAAGTTTCCTGATCCTTCTGTTTGTTCTGTCTAGCACAGAGTTGAGCAAACATCAATGTTCTTATTTCCTTTGTTCTTATTAATAGGAACAGTTTAGTATTTATTCTTTGAAATAAGTGTACAGATTCTCCTAATCAAAACTTAGAAAACAAATAAGTACTTGATTTTCAAAGAAAAGGCATAAAATGTTTCCTTCCATTGATTTATTTATTTAAAATAGAACTTTATCACTTAATTTGTATTGTTTATTTGGGAACAATTTTACATTTGTTTTTACTGTTCATAACTTTTTAAAAGTTTAGATTGCTTATTTGTTTTGTCTTCTTTTTTCCTACTGCAAGTTGAGCTGTGCAACACCAAACAATCTGTGATTAAGAAAATGAGTTTTGCTTTAAATCGATTAAATTTAAAAGTTGCCATATGAAGCTCATAGCTCCTTAAAAGAATGACTTAATAAAGAAGCAGTAGTTTAATATTTAGACAGTGAGACAATAATCAGAAAATAATAAAAACAGACATCTTTAAATAGATAAAAGTGACAATCTTATATAATGCATAGGTTTTATTCTAATAACTTCCAAAATTAATATCTCATGAATGAGTGAGTGCAAATCACCTTATTCAGTGCAATCAGACTGAACCTGCCATCTTGACTATAAAGCTGTCACTGCAGAGGCATTTATATCCTAACAAACAAATATTGTTCAGGTAGGAAGATGAACACACGTGGGAAGGGAAACATGTACATATTTCAAATGAAAAACTGTTCCTTGAATTTAAAAAATAAAGAAGACTTCAAATACTTTGAATCCTACATTCACCCCAAAATCCCTATGTCACTTTATTCTTAATCTTAGTTCTTAATTCTTAATTTTTTATGTTAATTCTTAATCTTAATACTTTTTTTTTTTTTTGCGGTACGCGGGCCTCTCACTGTTGTGGCCTCTCCCATTGCGGAGCACAGGCTCTGGACGCGCAAGCTCAGTGGCCATGGCTCACGGGCCCAGCTGCTCCACGGCATGTGGGATCCTCCCGGACCAGGGCACGAACCCGTGTCCCCTGCATTGGCAGGCAGACTCTCAATCACTGAACCACCAGGGAAGCCCCCTTAATCTTAATTCTTAATCTTATATCAAAAATATATTTTTGTCAATACAAATATTCCTGAGAATTCTGTACATTATATTATAGAAACTGTTTTTGTCTCACAGTTTATAGACTTGGAGATATACATATGGGAAAACTCATTTCTACAAGAATATCTTAATTACATTAGGAAATTTTTTCCTTTTTTCCCCGTTTTATTAAGATATAATTAATACACAGCATTGTATAAGTTTAAGGTATATAATATAATGATTTGACTGACATATATTGTGAAATGATGACCACAATAAATTTAGTTATCCATCATCTCATATAGACACACACACAAAAAAAGGAAAAATCTTTTTCTTACAATGAGAACTTTTAGGATTTGCCCTCTTAACAACTTTCAAATATACCATACAGCAGCGTTAACTATAGTCATTGTGTTGTACATTACATCGCCAGCTCCCACTTTTGGTAACTGCAAATCTGATCTCTTTTCTATGACTTCACCTACAAGTGAAGTCATATGGTGTTTGTCTTTCTCTGACTTATTTCACTTAACATAATGCACTCAAGTTCCATTAGTACTGTTGCAAATGGCAGAATTTCCTTCTTTTTTATGCCTGAATATTATTTCTTTGTCTATATATTCCACAACTTCTTTAATCATTCATCTGTTGATGAACACAGACTGTTTCCATATCTTGGCTCTTGTAAATAATGTTGTGAGAAACACGTGACTGCAGATATCTTTTTGAGTTAGTGTCTTGGTACATTAGGGAAATTTTGAAAGAAACAATTGAAAGACATTTTCATAATACATTGTCATGCCCCCATTTCCTTGATGAGCCCATCCACCCGCATCACTGATCTACTGTATCTATACCATTAACTCATCCATTTAAATTTCAACACCTGCTCCACATCTGTTTTGCCAGGATGACTTCAGTGCTTCGCCATACTTAGGACTATGAGTACAGCAAGTATTTTTATTACTTTTATTACTACACTTTTTATTACATTTTCCCAGTGCTGACCTTTCTAGTCAGAGAAATGTGACTTTGTCTCTAAATTCTACTACTATAGTAATGGGGGTCATCCTTGACCCTTAGGTCAAGTTCTTCCAGGGAATATGGTGTTCTTAAACTACCCAGCACATATTTGGGAAAGAACTTTAAAATTTACCTTGAAGTTTAGGGATGAAATGACTCACCATTTCAGTATCCCATCTGGCTATCTGGGTTCACAATTTGAAATTGATCGTGATCCAACACCACTAATACTCAAGTACCCACACCATCCTAATACAGCTTCCTCTTCCAGCTGCCCCACGATCCATCCATTACACATGAGACATGTGATCTGAATCCATACAACATATTAAAGTAAAGTTATAGAAATGTACTGGCACACAGTGTGGATAAGAAAAAAGCAACAAAGCAATACAAAATACAAAAAGGTGGCCATTGTGGTTGTTGGTTAATGGTGTAGATCTTTACATGGGTGCTCATGCCACTTTTGAATACGTATATAGGGAAAGTTTTGGGTCAGTTGTATCATGCCCCTCTTCCTCTCTCTGATGTCAGTGCAAAAGTTGAGGTGATAATAATTTTTCTGGATGAGAGCAATCAACTTCTAAATGGCTTTCCCTTTCCAATCCTGACTGTTTCCTTTCATCCTCCATAATATTGACAAAAACACCTCCCTAAAAACTTTTAATCCCTTGCTAGCTCCCTACTGCATATAAAATATAGTCATAACCCCTTCAGAAAGTATACAGAAAAACGCCTTAATAACGTGGCCCCAACTTGATCAGACCACCCCTCTCTCTTCTGTCTCCTGCCTTTTCCTGTGTGCCCCAGAGGGAGATGCTTGGAGTAGGAGGTGGTCAAGATGGTCCACCTGACCAGGAGTTCCATGCATCTGCTTCATCCATCTAATGACTACCATGGAACCTGACACATATCAGACACCAAAAGACAGCGTCCAGATTCAAGATGGTTGATGAAGACACTTAACTTCCTTCCTATTCCAAATCGCAGGGGGAAAAAAATGAAGGTAGAAATCTGTCCATGGCAGCACTGGAAGCACAGGAAGAGTGCAAACAGCAAATGAGCTCAGGCAGGAAGTTGAGAATGATGTCAGCATTGACCAATAGAATCCAATAGGGCTGAGGAATCTGTGCCCCAATACATGTTTTTTAAAAGGCTCTTATAAATTTTCATGATTTCCAATTATTTAGGATAATCTATTTTTTAGCATGGACACAACTGATGAACAAATTAGTGACCCAGAAGATCAAGCAGAGCAATTCTCTCATAACACACTGAAAAGATAAAGCTATGGAAGGTGTGAGGAAACTACCAGGAGAAATAAAGGATAGATTCAGAAGTTCCAGTTTCCATTTAATAGGGATTCCAATTCCAGGGAATGAAGAAGACACAGGGTTGGAGTAATTAAAACAGAAAATTTCCCTGTGCTGGAAAAAAAAAAAAAGATGTAAATATTTCGTTTGAAAGGGTTGATACTGCCAAGCTGGAACGTTCTCAACTTAGTGAAAATTCAGCTTCAAAGATAAAGAGAAAATCATAACACTGAAATCACAGAAATATGAAAAGAATTTCCTTCAGCTTCAAAGGAGTGGAGTTAGAATGAGAATGCAGATGTGTCATCCGCAAATCTGGATGCTATAATGGAAAAAGTTCCTCCCGGGTTCTGAGATTAAATTATTTTGAACCTAGAATTCTACATCCAGCAAAATTGCAAATCAAGTGTAAGAGCAAAAGAAAAACATTTAGAGGCACAGGAAGACTCGGACAGCTTAGATCCATAAGCTCTTTCTGTAAGAATTACTCAATGCAATACTCAAACAAAGCAAAAAAATGATGTATATCATAAAGAGAAAAGCATAGGATAAAAGAAAAAGTAGTAAAAAAAAAAACCCAGCCATTAAACTCTTGATTTAGTTTAAATAATCATCATTAAGTGACTAAGACATCTAAGAAAATTATATAATTCTTATGCTCTAGAAATTCCTAAATTCCTAAGTAAAATAACAAAGCAAAATTTTAGAAAGAGCAAATGGAAAAACATAAAATAAGAGGATATTATGTTATATATCCCTTTATAACAATATTTGGGTAAATCTAGAAATCTAGATTCTAACACCCTAGATTCTAGATTCCAGTGGGTCCGTAATCTTGGATTGTAAAAGAAGTTATACCTTTATCTCCACTCACCTCTAACTGAAAGCTTGACCTTCAGTTATGAACCTAGACAATAAACATAGTGATATTAGCATCACCTGTGACAGTTGTCTGTACAAATGACACAAATGTCTATATCACTTTTCAGTTGGTGCAGGTATGTGAAAATATCATTATAGTCATTAGGTCAGCTGTAGATTGCACATAGTCTCCAAGTTCCTGTCTACAGATACCCCTGCAAATGGGCTGACCACCCTCGCCCACCAGCAGGGCAAATGTGCCTAGTTATCCATTTGGTGATTCTATCACCCATTTTACTCTCTCTAATATCCTTATCTACCTCTGTTCACCAATAGTTGAAAGGGGGTGAGCTTCTCCCCTCACTTCGTAAAGTTTTGTAAAACTGGACAGTTGATATGAGAATGTTTAACTCTCCATAAGGCAGGATGGTGTTTTGTAAAGCTGATAACTGGTGAGCTACCAGTATAAGCCTTGCAAGTTCAAACACATCGCAAGATTGAGATAACTGCTGAAGCATAATTTAAAGTAAATTATTAGGAGTCACAGATTGTGCAGTGATACAGGCCATGCACGTTACAAGTTCTGAGGAGCAGCAAAAGTTCTTTTCTTTATTTGGATTCCTTTTCAATTCCTGTTTTGTACACTGTTATGAAGTAAAGACAAGTCTCATAGTATATTATAGGAGCAGGTTTTGTGCATGTTTATTCCATGAAAATACTGCGCGTATTGAGAATAACATTGTGAGAACATCATAATCAGGAAAAAAAAAACCCACACACCTTTATGTAGGAAGACACGGAAAGTCATATGATTCCACTCACAATAAAAGTCAAATTCCAGGAAGAACAATTTTTTAAATTATTCTAAGAAAAGGTCCATAGATTTCATCAACTGCCAAAGGGGTTCAAGGCATTAAAAAAAAAAAAAAAAAAAAGCAAAGTCTCCCTGATCTAGATCGAGTAGATGTTTTCTAAGAAGATAAAAATTACCAAAACTAACTCAAGAAGTGGGGGTGGGGAGACGGGCTAGACCAATAATTATAGGAAAACCTGAAGGGTAAGCAAAGATTTACATACACACCTCTCATAACCCTTACCACCCTACCACTATCACAGACTTGTGCCAAAATGCTGCTACCAAACTTGCAAAGAACAGATCATTTCTCTCTCTCTCTCTCTCTCTCTCTCTCTCTCTTTATTTATTTATATTTCTATATAGTACCGTGTATGTTCATCTCAAACTCCTGATTTCTCTCTCTCCCTGCCCCACTACCCCACTATCCCCTTTGGTAACCATGTTTGTTTTCTATGTCTGTGAGTCTATTTCTGTTTTGTAAATAAGTTCATTTGTATCATTTTTATTAGATTCCACATATAAGTGATATCATATGATATTTTTCTTTCTCTGTCTGACTTATTTCACTTAGTGTGATAATCTCCAGGTCTATCCATGCTGCTTCAAATAGCATTAGTTCATTCTTTTCTTATGGCTGAATAATATTCCATTGTGTATATACCACATCTTCTTTATCCATTCATCTGTCAATGGACATTTAGTTTGTGTCCATATCTTGGCTACTGTAGATAAAGCTGCTATGAACATTGTGGTGCATGTATCTTTTTGAATTATGTTTTTCTCTGGATATATGCCCAGGAGTGCTGAATCATATGGTAAGAACTCTTAGAAAAAGGAAAAAACAAACAAAAGAAAGTACCCTAATTCATTCTACATATCAAATAAAATAACCCTGATATTGACTATGAAAAGGATGTATACAAATGAAAACCATTAGAGCAATACTACTTATAAATATGTACACAATTCCTAGGGCATTGAGAGTTGTGGTTTTGCAGATAGGAGAAAAAAAGAGAGAGAGTCTAATGAAATAACTATTTAAGCTGGAAAAGAGGAGAAGTGAAGAGGAGAGGAAATAGGTCAATGATCTAATCTATTCCTGCTGTTGGAATAGAAAAGTCCAGTTGAGAAGAGTTGATGAGGAAGATTATTACGTATTTCTATTATGGGATACTATGCAGCAATTTAAAGAATGAAGTAGATATATGTACACTAAAAAGTAAAACTCCCCCAAGATATACTGTTGAATATGTTGAATAAAATCAAGATGTGTATGTGTGTGTGTATGTGTGTTTCTACCAAATGATGCCATTGAAAGCAAAAGTGCTCACAGATTTTTATTTATTTTTTACTTTCCAACGGTTTGCTATTTCTATGCCTAGTATGCATTTTAATTTTAAACATATTTTTTAAAAAGCTATTTCCACGTTGGAAAAAAAATGATGTGCATAAGTCCATCATATAGAGACACTGCTGTTCGTATTTGTTTTTATCCAATTTTTTAAAGTATAATTTTAACTTTATTTATTTTTAAATGTTATTTATTTATTTTTGGCTGCTTTTGGTCTTCATTGCTGTGCACAGGCTTTCTCTAGTTGCAGCGAGCAGGGGCTACTCTTCATTGCAGTGCACAGGCTTCTCACTGCAGTGGCTTCTCTTGTTGTGGAGCACGGGCTCTATGCATGCAGGCTTCAGTAGTTGTGGCACGTGGGCTCAGTAGTTGTGGCTCACGGGCTTAGTTGCTCTGCAGCATGTGGGATCTTCCCAGACCAGGGATCGAACCCACGTCCCCTGCACTGGCAGGCAGATTCTTAACCACTGCACCACCAGGGAAGTCCTATCCAATATTTTTTGATGTTAATATCCTTTTTTATGGAATCGAATCGTATTGTGCATACTGTTTTTAATCAGCTTTTCCCACCTTTTCTTAGCATTAAATATTTCTCTAGTATCATTTTTAACGGCTAACTAAAGCCTTGTTTTTAAATATTTATGCTTATTCAGTTCTTGTTTCTATCAAAAATACTGCCATAAAAATCTTGTAGCTATAATTTTGCAAACATCCCTGACTATTTTCTCAGCATGAATCCCCCAAAGTAAAAATGCTGGTTTAAAAGTTTTAATGCAAAATTCTGAGGCATTCAATAGCTATGGCCAAACTGCCTTCCAGAAAAAATTTAAAAATTTACATGCTCACCAACAGCATATGACAGTCTCTTTCTATGCCGTTTTGCCAGCACTGAGAATATTTTTTTTTTCATCTAGTTTTTAATACTAGGTCCCTAAAACTAGATTTATCATGAAATTAAGGATTTTCCCATTCTAACTCTATGTTAAATTGTGTTTTCAAATTCAAATACCATAGCGATAATGACCTTAAAGCAGCTTTGATTGCGTGAGACACAGGAATCAATACAACATTTATGTATCTCTTACAGACTTTTTTCCTAAGCTTCCCTTCTTTGGCTATCTGTTACAGTACAAGATTGAGGATTAGGTTTTGAGAGTCTGCTTTTAACTGCCTCCAATGGGTAAAATTATTAAATTTAAATATAACTTTAAAAACTATGCATTGGACTTTGTGCCATTGAAGAAGGTCAAGTTCAATCCCCTTATTTAAAAAGACCTCTCCCTGAGAGATCACAGAAGGAAGTCTATTAACATTACATCTTTCTCCTTTCTTTTCCTCTTTGCTCATTTTAAAACAAGGCTAATGCTGACTGAAAGCTAAAATTTCATAAAACTGTCATGACTTACGCTATATGGCATCAAAATTGAGTGTGCTCCCACTGAAATCACTGTACACAATCATTAATGAAAATCCTTGATGAATTATCCATCTAAACAAAGCCTAGCTATTTTGTTTTCTAAACAATCCTAGAAAGGACCCATTAAAGATTGCCAGCTTGGGCATTTTATGTTTTTATTTTCAAACAAGAAATTTAGAGTTTGGTATATTTGGAGTTTGGTAACTAAACATTCTCTTGTTCCTATAAGCGACCGTGATGAGTTTTCAAACAGAAATGCTGTTTGAAATACTTTGACACTAAACTTTGAGACTGTGAAATGGTCTAAAATTTTAAAATTATTTCTTTTGGGAAGAAAAATAAGATATTTGCTTGCTGTGGCTGTAGTTGTGCTGTAGACATGCAAATAAAATGATAATCTATGGAGAAAAAGTTGAAGATGATGGTTGCAAATGATTTTATTGTGTAGATGCAGCCATGTTTTTCAATTAATTATAACAACAGTGTTAACTTTTATTGTTTATTCTCCTATAAAAATTGCAAAAATGCTACAATACTGAAAAAAGAGTAGTTGAGGGAGATCAAAGCAGATCAAAAGCAATTGAAACCTCTGTTGTCTTAGCAGTTATCAAAGGAAATCACACAGCTCTCAAGACATCCAATACTTATTTCATTAAAAACCATACAGTTGAAGTTAAAAAAAAAAGAAAAAAAAAACAAGATAGCACAATAAACACAATTTTTCTCTGTAGCTTCACCCAGGATCTTTTCAAACATGTGAAGGCCTGCATATCTTATTTACAAAATAATTATAAACCCTAAAACTTAAATTTTTGCTTTATATACTACTTACCTGGCCATGGACCTATTTCTTTCTTTTATTGCCAAGCTCCAATGATAAAAGGTCCACATTAACCATGTCAATTTCATTTATTCCCAGCTCAACTTTTTGTAATATATCAGCTCAATCAAAATATTGTTTGTAGTTTCAGATGAGTCACCACATTAGAGTAATGCCACCTGACAAAGGAGGTGCTAGACCATATGAAATTTACAAAAGAGGTGTGTTGAAACTTGGTTGCATGTTTCCTGGAACCCCTCGCCTACTTCAAGGTTGTAAAGGGGGTCAGGTGTGGGAGATGAAAGAAGAATTTTGAGGGGAATAACTTTGAAGAGAACTCTAAAGTCCAGCTCACAACTGGGAAGGAGACATCCCACCACTACCCACTACCCCAAACCTAATGAGAGGGCCTTCAGTAAGACCCTTTAGGCTGTTTCTTGACATCGTTCTTTGCAGTTGGGGGATCCAGAGGACCTTTGCTGAACTCCTATATGGGAAAGCTAAAGGATCTGGGGATGGCCAGTGGGAGGGCCATTGCTGGTCTGGGAGATAACTTCACTGCCTACTGACAATAGGTATAAGGTACATAAGTCCCAGAGTAGGTGATCAGACTGGAGTAATTCGAAATTCTTCCCAAAAGGACCCCAGAGAGAGTGTGTGCTGTGGAGACTGACAGAGAACCAGAGGTTGGGGTGGGGGGATGGGAGAGTGGGATACTGCCAAAGGAAAGCTACCACATCAAGGGGGTTTCAGTCAGAGAGGTCCAGCAGAGGAAACTCTGAAAACCTCCCAAAGTGTCTGACAGAGAAAGTGACAGTGGTAAACATCTGCCAGGCATATACATGGTCCCACCTCATCTTGAACTGGGACCAGTTAGGTGAGTTTCCTGCGTCTCTTCTCTTTCTGCCTCTCTGCCCCAGCCCCTGGTGCCTCACAAACTGCGATTAGTAATCTGGAGAAAGAGGAGAGGGCAAGAAAGAGTTAACTTTCAATCCAGTTGGATTCACATCAGGACTGGATACTCTTCTTTCTGAGAAGAGATTGTGGCTACAGGTAATCAGAGGATTTGTGGTTACATGAGAAGGACCAGAGTGTCAAGAAGCCTCTCCAGGTTTCCAACCAGGAGCAAGGAAAGGCTACCACCTGCCCAAGAAGGTTTAAAGGGCGTATAGATTGTTTATTGTAATTTTATCCTGTGAGCCCTAAATGCTCCATTGCTCCTAGAAAACACTTTGTCCACAATTGTCAATAATCTTTATTTATTTTTTTTAAGGTACAGTGGAGAGTGGATTAATTTTTGTCAAATAGATGGCAATAGTGTGTTTATTAGGCAATGGCACTATAACTGTGTGAAAAGAATACAATATATGTCAACATTACCAGACTAAGCATTTGTTACAGTATTCCCCATTCATGAGCTAGCAATGGTCAGAAGAACTAGAAAATTTGGAAATAACAAATCTCCACACAGCACAATCTCCTCACAAAACTGAGAAAGGGAAATGAAGCCACAATCAAAGTAAGTTCCAAGTGGCTCATATGTTAGCCAAGCAAGGAAAATCACTCACCAATGATGAGTTAAATTTTTTTTGTTACTTAGAAAGCAATTTTCTTTATTTTTTTAAACATCTTTATTGGAGTATAATTGCTTTACAATGTTGTGTTAGTTTCTACTATATAACAAAGTGAATCAACTATAGGTACACATATATCCCCGTATCCCCTCCCACTTGCGACTCCCTCCCACCCTCCCTATCCCACCCCTCTAGGTGGTCACAAAGCACCAAGTTGATCTCCCTGTGCTATGTGGCTGCTTCCCACTAGCTATCTATTTCACATTTGGTAGTGTGTATATGTCCATGCCACTCTCTTACTTCGTCCCACCTTACCCTTCCCCATCCCTGTGTCCTCAAGTCTATTCTCCATGTCTGCGTCTTTATTCCTGTCCTGCCCCTAGGTTCTTCAGAACTTTTTTTTTTTTAGATTCCATATATATGCGTTATGATACAGTATTTGTTTTTCTCCTTCTGACTTAACTTCACTCTGTATGACAGCCTCTAGGTCCATCCACCTCACTACAAATAACTCAATTTTGTTTCTTTTTGTGGCCAAGTAATATTCCATTGTATACATGTGCCACATCTTCTTTATCCTTTCATCTGTCGATGGACACTTAGGTTGCTTCCATATCCTGGCTATTGTAAATAGTGCTGCAATGAACATTGTGGTACATGACTCTTTTTGAATTATGGTTTTCTCAGGGTATATGTCCAGTAGTGGGATTAATGGGTCATATGGTAGTTCTATTTTTAGTTTTTTAAGGAACCTCCATACTGTCCTCCATAGTGGCTGTATCAAGTTACATTCCCACCAACAGTGCAAGAGGGTACCCTTTTCTCCACACCCTCTCCAGCATTTATTGTTTATAGATTTTTGGATGATGACCATTCTGACTGGTGTGAGGTGATACCTCATTGTAGGTTTTTTGTTTGTTTTTTTTGTTTTTGTGGTACACGGGCCTCTCACTGTTGTGGCCTCTCCCATTGCAGAGCACAGGCTCAGTGGCCATGGCTCATGGGACCAGCCGCTCCGTGGCACGTGGGATCTTCCTAGACCGGGGCACGAACCTGTGTCCCCTGCATCGGCAGGCAGACTCTCAACCACTGCGCCACCAGGGAAGCCCTTCATTGTAGTTTTGATTTGCATTTCTCTAATGATTAGTGATGTTGAGCATCCTTTCATGTGTTTGTTGACAATCATGTGTTTGTTGGTAGATCTTCCTTGGAGAAATGTCTGTTTAGGTCTTCTGCCCATTTTTGGATTGGGTTGTTTGTTTTTTTGATATTGAGCTGCATGAGCTGCTTGTAAATTTTGGAGATTAATCCTTTGTCAGTTGCTTCATTTGCAAATATTTTCTCCCATTCTGAGGGTTGTCTTTTCATCTTTTTTATGGTTTCCTTTGCTGTGCAAAAACACAGGTCCCCTTTGTTTATTTTTGTTTTTATTTCAATTTCTCTAGGAGGTGGATCAAAAAGGATCTTGCTATGATTTATGCCATATAGTGTTCTGCCTATGTTTTCCTCTAAGAGTTTTATAGTGTCTGGCCTTACATTTAGGTTTTTAATCCATTTTGAATTTATTTTTGCGTATGGTGTTAGGGAGTGTTCTAATTTCCTTCTTTTACATGTAGCTGTCCAGTTTTCCCAGCACCACTTATTGAAGAGGCTGTCTTTTCTCCATTGTATATACTTGCCTCCTTTATCAGAAATAAGGTGACCATATGTGTGTGGGTTTATCTCTGGGCTTTCTATCCTTTCCATTGATCTATATTTGTTTTTGTGTCAGTACCATACTGTCTTGATTGCTGTAGCTTTGTAGTATAGTCTGAAGTCAGGGAACCTGATTCCTCCAGCTCCATTTTTCTTTCTCAAGATCGCTTTGCTATTCAGAGTCTTTTGTGTTTCCATACAAATTGTGAAATTTTTTGTTCTAGTTCTGTGAAAAATGTCATTGGTAGTTTGATAGGGATTGAATTGAATCTGTAGATGGCTTTGGGTAGTATAGTCATTTTCACAGTGTTGATTCTTCTAATTCAAGAACATGGTATATCTCTCCATCTGTATCATCTTTAATTTCTTTCAACAGTGTTTTGTCAATAATCTTTTTTTTTTTTTTTTTTTTTTTTGCGGTATGCAGGCCTCTCACTGTTGTGGCCTCTCCCGTTGTGGAGCACAGGCTCCGGATGTGCAGGCTCAGTGGCCATGGCTCATGGGCCTAGCTGCTCCGTGGCACATGGGATCCTCCCGGACCGGGGCACAAACCCACGTCCCCTGCAACGGCAGGCGGACTCTCAACAACTGAGCCACCAGGGAAGCCTGTCAATAATCTTTAAAAGGCAAAGTAACACAATGAGAAAATAAACGGATCTGTAACTGTGAGATCTGAAATCAAATTCTGAATTCACAGCTAAATATTTGAGTGGCCTTGGCAACATCATTTAACCTCTCTGACCTCATGTTTTTCATCTATAAATGTAAGAGGTTAGAATAGTTAATCTCTAAAATTCTTTCCTGTTTTTTTTAATTGAAGTATAGTTGATTTACAATGTCATGTTAGTTTCAGGTTACAGCAAAATGATTCAGATCGATCACTCCATCTATCTGTCTATCTATCTATCTACTTTTTTATATTCTTTTCCCCTACAGGTTTTACAAAATGTTGAGGAGGGATAAATTAGGAGGTCGTAATTAACATATACACAGTAGTATATATAAAATAGATAACCAACAAGAGACTGTTGTATAGCACAGGGAACTATGTATTATTTCCTGTTTTTAATGCTGTTTGTCATTGTTTGGATTCTCGAGAAACAGGCCCTGAGACAAGGATTCTAGTGCAACCTAGGAGGTAATCACAGGAAAATTAGCAGGGAAGCAGGAAAATGAGAAGCAAAGGAGGTCAGTAAAAAGTGTGTTATCAAACCAGTTACCATGGTGGGCACCAGGAATTCAATCCCACTGGGGCACCCAGGGAGGCAGTGTATCAGCACTGGCCAGTAGATGTGTGAAACATGCCAAACTGGCGGTTTTAAATTTTCCAGTAGCCACATTTTAAAAAGTAAAAATAAGGACTTCCCTGGTGGCACAGTGGTTAAGAATCCACCTGCCAGTGCAGGGGACATGGGTTCGAGCCCTGGTCCAGGAAGTTCCCACCTGCCACGAAGCAACTAAGTCCATGTGCCACAACTGCTGAGCTGGTGCTCTAGAGACCACAAGCCACCCACGTGTTTAGAGCCTGTGCTCCACAACAACAGAAGCCACCGCAATGAGAAGCCCGTGCACTGCAATGAAGAGTAGACCCCACTCGCCGCAACTAGAGAAAGCCCACGCTCAGCAACAAAGACCCCAAACAACCAAAAATAAATAAATAAATTTATTTTAAAAATAAAGTAAAAATAAAAAGATAAAATTAATTTTAATAATTTATTCTACCAATTAAATCCAAAATATTATATTTCAACATTTAAAAATTATTGAGATATTAAATTTTTTACAACATCTTTGAAATCAATTTTACACTTATAGGACTACTGTATTTGGACACTAAAGTTTCATCGTGATGTGTATTTAGAGTTTGTAAAATTTACAGTTGGAAAGTAGATTTTTGTAGCCAAGTTTTTCCAAATATAAAGGTCTTCCAATAACTGGAGAGTTATCATTTTTTACTTTAACTTAATGAAAATCAAATAAAATTGAAAATTCAGTTCCTCTGTCACACTGGCCACAGTCTGAATGCTCAGTAGCCACATGTGGCTAGTGGCTGCTGTATTGGACAGCATGCCCCAGAGTTATTCTACACAAGGGGCAAAGAGGCTGGGGCATTTATCCTCTTCATGGGGCACCATTGGCTAACGGCTGTTTCTGGGGCTGTTGAGAGCTGTGCACACGACTGAGCTTGCTTACAACCAGAACAAAGCTTTTTGCTTTTTGCAGGGAGGTGTAGGCACTCACCGTAAGAAGACTTCTGCACGTGGAGGTGAATGTCAAGGGGATGCCACTGATGGCATCTGTTGATGGTGTATGACCGCCATCTTGCCGTGTATTGTCATTTATATCAAGTCTCTTCCTGATCTCTTGGAAGGATGTGACAAATCAATTTTTTGTTTCGAATATCTCCCACAGTCAGCTCTTTCCTTCCATTGCCACTGGTGGTGGACTCTGTGTCCGAGGTCTTGCCTTCCCTAGCGTGACTTGCCACATTTACATGGCAACTCCCCTGTAGTTTATTTACAATCATGCAGGTGTGAAGGCGGGTGCTGCCTTATTTGGGGGTCTGTGGTATTCTTATGTTGCCTTAGCCCCCTTAGTCTCTAAAAACAAATCTGATTTTAGGTAGAAAGAATTTAACATCCAACTTAATATTCTAGGATTTGGCATTTAAATCTCTCTATACCTAGTTCAGTCAAGAGCTTAACCATGAGACCCTTGTACCCATGAGACCCATTCAAACCTGCACCATAGTTTGAATGTCTGATTCTCTGGTCTCTTTCTCCCAGCCCCAGCTGGGCTAATGTCTCTATTTCCTAATCTCAGGCTAGGCCTTACCTGCTCACCCCATAGGCCTCTGGATGCCTCATGGCTCTGTCCTCTTCCCCCTTTATTCCTCAGTGGTTTTTGGTCTCCATTATCCAGTGCTTTCTTGGTTGTGTGAGGCTAAGCCCTGTGTACACCACGTTCCGCCTGCCAGACTGAATCTCCTCCTGTCTCCTCCTTCCTGGCCCATGCCAGCCACCTGGCAGCATCTCATTCCACCCTATCCCACACCACTGTATTTACCCCAGTCACAAGTGTCACAAAATAGAATAGCATCTGCCTTCAAGCATAAATTAATACATGTAAATTATTATCACTCCTCTTTCTATCTATTCTGCATTCTGAAGTCTGACTCATTTCTTGAAATCCTGTGCTTGACATACCAAAATTTGCTACAGAAAATCCATAACTCTTCTACATGGACCAGGTGTCAGGGAGACAAAAGAAGTATATGACAATATTCCTGACTTCAAGTAGCTTTCAAGCAAATTTGTATGTATTCGTAAGTATGACAGAGTTAGCAAGTAGTGTAGAACAGGAATTGGCAAACTTCATCTCTAAAGGGCCAGAAAGTAAATATTTCAGTCATTGCGGGATGTGTGTTTTTTGTTTCAACTACTAAAACTCTCGTAGCATAAAAGCAGCTACAGACAACAAATGGGCATGGCTGTGTTCTAATAAAACTTTACTGGACACTGAAAGGAACATTAAATTTTGAATTTCATGTAATTTTTCCACATCACGAAATATTATTGTTTTTTTTGTTTTTTCCAACCATTTAAAAATATAAACGCCATTCCTAGCTTGCAGACCATACAAAACAGGCAGTGGGCAGGATGTGTTTAGCAGCCATAGCTTCCCAGCTCAAGGTGTAGAACACAATTAAGTATTTAGTTGGGTGGCTCAGATCCAATGATATGCAAGTTTAAGTAAGAGAGGGAATCATTCTTCTCAATACTTCTTTGATCTTTATTCTGGATAATTTTCTCAGATCTATTTTCTAGTATCCAGTTCTTATTCTCAATAGTGTCTAATCTACTGTGGAACACTTCCACTGAGATTGTAATATATTGATATTTGAGCTCTTTATTATTTTAAGAATTCCATTTTTTTAACTTCTTTTCTTAGTTTCATAATGACCTCTTCTTGAGTGCAGTATTATATCTTCATTTTCCTCTTTAAACAAATTAAATATACTTCTTTATAGAATACTTTAGATTGTTTTATTTTCTCTGGGTTTTAGGCTGTGGATTTTCTTGTTTGTTGCTTATGATGCTTTGTTTCTCTGAGAAGGATATAATTTCTGATAGTAAATGCATATTCAATGGGGTTTTTGCCTGAGAGAGCTTTATGAATGTGTCCCTACAAAGCAGTTTTGCATTTACCCCTGCAAAGGCCATAAGGGTTTTACCCATTCCATAAGAATTCCTATGTTAATTTATTAGTTTTTATACCATGTGAGTAATATAACTTTAAACCCCACAACCGCAAAGAGTAAAGGCTTGAGTTTGATATCTTATGAGCAGTGATTTTCCCATTCATGGCCCTGAGCATAATACATGTTTCCTTGACACCTCCCTAAGGCTGGTGGTTAGAGTTTTCTAGTCCCTCCAGCTCCTTACTTGGCATAAGCCTAAACCTTCATTTTCCATCCCTGGAATGACATTACGACTTCAGCCCCTGATGGAAGTCCATGGGTCTCATATGTCCACGGATCATTGCTTTCTGCTTCATCACTGTGGATTGCCCTTCCATTTGAGTTTATTTATGTATTTCACACATTTAAAAAATTCTATTTTGTCTAACATTTCTGTACTTGGAGGGCAAAGGGAACCTTACCATGCACCTTCATCAGACAAATTCTCCAGAAGACCCAGCGGTTTTTGTGTTTAAGGTGAGGACATAAAAACATGTGAGGACCAAGAGGATGAAGAGTTTAAATGTGGACAGGAAGAGTGTAAAGGTTCTAAAAAAGGGAAATAAGATCCTTCCGGAGACACAGAGGACTAATTCTCTTGGGTATATACATGTTCTATTTGTTCGCTTTTTAATCGTTTATTTTGAAATAATGTTATATTTACAGAAGACCTGCAAAGATAGTACAGAGTTGCCATATACCCTTCACCCAGCTTCCCCTAATGTTAACATCTTATGTAATGATGGTACAATGGTCAAAAGTAAGAAATTAACACTGGTACAGTACCATTAACTAAATTGCAGACTTTATTCAGATTTCAACAGTTTTCCACCAATTTTCTTTTTCTGTTCCAAGATCCAATCCAGGATCCACATTGTACTAGATGTTGTCTCCCCTTCGTCACCTCCAATCTGGGACATTCCCTCAGTTTATCATTGTGTTTCATGACCTTGATGCTATTGATGAGTGCTAGTCAGGTATTTTGTAAAATGTCCCTCCATTTGCACTTGTTTGGGGGTTCTTATGATCAGATTAAGTTTGTGCACTAATAGGAATGATATCACAGAGCTGGGCGCCCTTCCCAGTGCAACGTGTCAGGGTTCCATATCCTATTACTGGTGATATTAACCTTGATCACTTGGTTAAAGTGGCATCTACTGTGCTTGTAGTTTCTATAAAGTTATTCTTTTTCCCTTTGTAAATAATACATATTTGAGGAGCAATATTTTGAGGCTATGCAAATATACATTTTCTCCTTCAACTTTTGCCCACACATTTTAGCATACATAGGTGGATCCTGCCTACAACAATTTTTACTAATGTTCTAGAGGTCTAGTGATGATTTGCTATTTCCTTCTTTCCTTTTACACTTATCATTTGGAATTCTTCTGTAAGGATGAGTTATCTTTTCTCTACCATTTACTTAATCAATCATTTATTTATGTCAGTATGGACTTCTGAATATTTATTTCATTGTTTCATAATCCAATATTTTATTTTGTTACTGAAATGGTTCTGGCTTTGGCCATTGAGAGCAATTTCAGGTTGGCGCCTGTGTCCTTTCAACATGCCACCATCCTTAGAACTTCCTTAGCCTTGGGTACTACAAGATTCTCCAGGCTCATCTTTTATCATCCCTGCCCCAGCCCTAGAATCAATCACTTCTCCAAGGACCTGGATAGAAGTTTTAAATCATAGGAGTGGATAGTTTAGAATCCTTCACTTTCATCCAGGGGAAGAGAAGAGAGTCAGAAAAGAAGCTGGAAGGAACTTGGGGAAGCCCAGCATTCAGGGCTTGAGTAGAGATGGTTTTATCAGAGAAGTGAGAGTACACTCAGAGTCAGATGTCAGAGAAGCCATGAAAAGATACCCTCATAGAGCATCCTACTTGATCCTGTCACCTTATCTCACTATTTCCTTTTCCAGACAGATAGCTTTATTGCCCTGGGTGAACCAAATCCCCAACTCTGAGGAATCAGTAGTAAATATAGCCACAACTAACAAATTCAGCCAGCCAATGGACTTTAGTCCTTCATTCCTCAAACTGAAATGTTTTTCCCTCCTCTCTCAACCCAAATCCCACTCATCTTTCCAAAGCAGGGCAAGTTGCACCTTTTCAGCCCACATTTACCATTTGCTTTATACAAATACTGTGGCTCTTATCTCTCCAGTCAATTGGTGTTTGGATTATATTCTTAAAAAAATTTTTTTTTCTATTTGTTTCATATTATTTGTTCCCCCAAAATACTGTAGCTCCTTTAGGTCAGAGGCCAGACCTCACACTCTCTGGTATGTTCAGTAGTTAACAATCTCTAAATACCTAATAAGCACTTAATAAATATATGTCATTTTAACACTCATATTAATAAATCAACCACTATGTTGAGTCATCAAAGAAATAGTTGAGCACTGGGAAGTTTCCAGGAGCCATCTTATCTATGCAGGAATGTTAAAAACTACTCCTTGAGATTCAAAGTTAGAATAACTACGTGAATTGCTTATGGCTTTGATGATATTCCAAGAAAATGTAACCCTGAGCCAGGGCAATTCTTATTTTTCACGAGGAAATAATTCATCAGTATTTGTATGGCTTACCTATCAATAAAGCAAGTATTTTATATGACCCTTTCTTGTTCTGTTTTATAAAAACTGTATGATCTATTTCTATTTTAAAATCAAGTATCTGTTACAGAATCACTAACATACAAAGCTGTCAAAATTTCAAAGGACAAATGGGAGCATATTAATAAAATTCATTGATTTTTAAAAATATCTTGTTTTTCATATTAAAAATAGTACTTATTGCTGAAAAAATTAAGAAAATATAGATAAGCAAAATTAAATAATCTCATAATCCCAACACCCAGAAACAGATACCATTAACATATCTTCTAGCTTTATTGATATAATTGACCCATTAACATTTTATAACATGCCATATTTGTATATATATATATATATATGGTGTGTGTGATCATTTTACAAAAATTACTTTGTAACTTACTTTTTTCACTTAATGTTTCCTATTTCTCACATCATTAAATATTTTCTACACCATTTCCCTTGTGATAGTGAATGGAATTTTATAGATCGGATGTATTATAATTTATTAAACTAGTCTCTATGCTTCGACATAAGGCGCTTCCAATTTTACCCCAATATATGCCGCAATGAACGTTCTTATACTTAACTGTGAACACATCCATATTTCCTTAGCACAAATTTCTAAAAGTGAGTTTCTCTGTGTGAATGGCTATACACAGTTTAAGGTTTTGGGTTTTGTTTTGTTTTGTTTTGAAGACGATTACCCACCTGTTGTGCCAATTTACTATCTCAATCAGCAGTAGTTAAGGCAACTATCAAATAATATATCACCTCATATTTTTAAAGGAAACTTGCTCCCTTCTTGAGTCTCCAAAAAGATGATGAAATAAAGCTACATTTTCTTTTTCAAGTATGGGAGTGCCCTTTTTCCCGCAACTATGATTAATTTTTTAATAGTTTGCTTCCTGCTATTAAAAAATGCATAACAACAGGCATTATTGAGTGTGAGTTGCAAAGAAAATACAAGGTCATCTGAAGTAAAGAAGTTCAAGGGAGCACGGCAACAGCAGGAAGAACAAAAATGAAATTTATTAATTAGGATCCTATTTGTAAATCTCTTGTCAAGGACAATTATGTTTTTAAGTAAGTTTTCTTGTTTTCTTTGGTATTACTAGTATATTTACATGAAAGATAATATGTTGCATTTTTATTTCAGATTCACCAGGTTTTCTTATAAAAAAGAATCTGGACCAGCCAGCAGTTGTATGAACACAAACAATTGAGAAATAGTTGTCACATTTGAAATAAATTTCCCAGTAGAAATGTGATCATTAGTTCTTTATTTGTAGTTATTTATACACTGCACAAAGACCAACAGGGCCAAGAAAAAGGGAAATACAAATTTGTTAACATCACAGTTCTGCTTGAACTTCAAATTTGGTTTCATGAATTATTCTTTCCTGTTTGGGACATAAGTTTTTGTTGCTAATACACATATCAGATTTATTTCATGAGCAACATTAAGATGACAATTCAATAATTTCCAATTATTAATGCTTATGCTAAGAGAAAAATTCACATAAGTCCTTAAAGAAAAAAGTAGCTGATATATACACTTCCCCATTTCTATAGCTAAAAACAGAAGAGCAATGTAGCTTAAGTTACTTTCAAAAATTTGAACAGTTTTCAGAAACGTTATTTCCCCTTCAAAGATCTGAAAGGCAGAGGATGAAATCAACCTACATTTGTTTTTCTACTCACCTAACATCAGTCAATCGTGGGTGACTAAATCTCTACAAGTTTGCTTTAAATTGAAACATCCTTTAAACTAATACTGTATTCTTGAAGTATTCTTAAACTAATACTGAATTCTTAAAGTATAAAGGAGACAAAGTTGGCATCTAGGAAAATAGGAACATTCTATTGATCCCCCAAGAGACATGAAGAAAGCCAAAGATCACATAAGCAGTCTGTTTGGCAATGGCAATAGTGCAAGAAAGAGCTATTAGTTCTAAATAGAACTGTGCCCACCAGGACACAGGAATCTGCACCCAGGATCACCTGTTGCTGTTTACAATATTAATTTATATTTTCTGCAAATTGGATAATATATATTGGTAAGACAAGCAACATTGCTTCTTAAACAAAGGCATAGCGGGTAAAAGAACTGATAAGTGATTAGCAAAGTCATACTGGCAAGTACCTCACAATGTTTGTAAGTCACGTATGAGATTGCCAAAGTGCCTACCGGACAACTGAGTGAATCTTCTAGAAAAACGCCTCACAGTTTAAATGCTAGGGGAGTGACTCTGTAAATGCATGTCACACCTTGGAAGCTATTAATAACGTGGGGGTATGCACATGCACATATGCATGCAAAATGCTTTACTCTCCTTGTAATGTTCCAAATTCTAAAAATGTACATCTTGTGACTGGCGTGAATTATCTCTATGATACTGGAAAATTACCTGTCTTTCTAGCTTAAAGTTTTTGAAGGGCTTTTTTGTAGATTGAGTGTGCATTGAAAACATGATACCTTATTTTCCAGAAACCATAATCATTAGAAACTTTTGGAGGAGGGAAGAGATTTGTGTAAATTGGCACTTTACAACTCAGTACTTTTGAGTTTTAGTTCCTCCTTAATAGAAAATGTTGAATTTTTTCTTTCTAGTGAAAGGCTGTAACTAGGTACAATGACTCTTATTTGGGGCTTCAAATTAAACTTCAAAAACAGCTTCACTAATATCCAGTGACTGCCTGGATGGTCCACCTTTCACTCCAACTCAGTGTGTGTAATAATGTCATATTTTGATTCGTGTGTCTCTTCTTTGTTTAACTTGTCTGTTTTATTTCTGGTCTTGCAGAGGTACCGTGCATTTCCTATGTGTCTTTAAGCCTCCGGCCAGTAAGCATTTTCCTGATGCTTTCTGTGCCAAGGGAAGAAGAGATACCCCAGAAAGGGCCCTGACTCTTGCTACTCAGAGACCAGCAGCAACGCATCATCTGGGCATTTACATCAATCTACTTTTTACGTTTTTCATCTGATGAAATCCACTTTCAGGTGATGGGGATTACTTTTGTTACAGCAAGATTGTAAAGAAAAAGGGAAAGAGTTAACGTTCAGCCTACAACATCGAAAATAAAATGTTTTATTGTGCAAAAGATAAAAGATTTGAAAGCCAAGCTTTGTTAAGAGAAGATTTTCTACTAGTCCTGTCTTTCCCCCTTTTGTCATATCACAAAGCAGGTGAATGCAGATCACAAGTGTTTTCCACAGCATAGAAACGATCTCTATTCCACCTATGACCAAGACTGTGAAGTTTTCCCTTCATTGGTTTTATTTGGAAATAATTGTATATTTACAGAAGAGCTGCAAACACGGTACAGAAAGTTCTAATGTACCCCTCCCCCAGCTTCTCTTAATGATCAAAATTAAGAAACTGACATTGGCACCATACTCAGACTTTATTTGAATTTCCCCGGTTTTTCTACTAATTTTCTTTCTTTTCCAGGGTCCAATCCATGACATCACATTGAGTCTACTCCATGAGTCTCCTCCAAGCTCTGATCATTTCACGGTCTTTCCTTGTCTTCCATGATCTCTACAGTTTTGAAGAGACTGTCCCTCAATCTGAGTTTATCTAATGTTTTCTCACAATAAGACTAAATGTTTATGTTTTGAGGAGGAATACCAGAAAGGTGATGTCAGGCCATAAATGGTATCCTTAATGTATGAGGATAAGACAAGGAGAAAATAAAAAGCCAGAAGTTTGCTCTGGTCCCAAGAGATGGTAGGGAGAGAAAAGAGACAGAAGCAGGGCAAGTAGATAAGATGATAATAGAGGTCTAGTTTTCAGGATCTCTTCCACACACAACTCTTTGGGCAAATCTTCAGGGCAAGGGCAGCTTTGTAACATCTTGATAGGTACAGTGTGACCAGAGGCCATTGGGTTGATGGCTCACTTTTCCAGATTTAGGCTCTAGGCAGTGATGTGCTGGTAAATGTTTAATAACTGGCCTTGGGGATGGGGGGCTGGGGTAGAGGTGTGGGAGGGTGGAGCCCTGATTTATAAAGTTTGCTCATTTCCGTGGTGTAAATACTCCTGCCTTGACCAATTTGAAACTATCAACATAACATTACTGAACAGAATTCGGAAGAACTATGTTGTAGTTCACTGTTATATGGCATTTCTACCATGCATCTATAACAAACATAGATAATAGTAAAATGCAGTAAAATAAATAGGAAGTGATGATTCTGAGTATCAATTACCTTGGCTGTTAATATAATTTGTTTAAAGGTATGTTTATATTATTTGATTTATAATAATGGCTCTGTTTAACAGCTAGAGTGCAAAATTCCTTAAAAAATTTCTACAGGCTCCCTCCAGCATGTCCATGCTTCTAGGGGATTCTGGGCATTTGGTCCAGTACCACATCCCACGTGGATCAGAAGCAGTGATGCAGATGCGGCCACAGAATGTGTATAGGACTTAGAAAGAAGTCTTGTCTCCTCATGGCCTTTGTGTGGGAAGTAAAGTTCTCCGGAGTTCTCACTTCCCCAGTGAGACTGCTGGTGGACTAGCAGAGGTCTAGGGGCAGGGAAAGAGGCCATGGGTTGGGGTGGAGGGAGGTGTGGAACTCTGATACTAGGGGAAATGTTCAAGGTTATGGCAGCATAAGTGGCCAGCACACATCATTCCGAAAGATCAATGGAATCTAGTCACATTTCAGTGATACCAATTCCAGGGAGAAGATGAATCCAGTCCTTCTACAGAGGAGATTTAGAGCCTCCAGAAAACAATGCATGATCCAAGAGCACCACAAGGATACAAAAAGACCCACCTTGTATACCCAGTTGCTATCTTGGGAAAGAGAAGGATGAGGGAGGAAGAGAACTTGAGATAGACTGAGTCATCTAAAATAATGTTACTCAGGCTTTCCGGGTGGCACAGTGGTTAAGAATCTGCCTGGCAATGCAGGGGACACGGGTTCGAGCCCTGGCCTGGGAAGATCCCACATGCCGCGGAGCAACTAAGCCCGTGTGCCACAATTACTGAGCCTGCACTCTAGAGCCCACAGGCCACAACAGCTGAACCTGCGTGCCATAACTACTGAAGCCCACACGCCTAGAGCCCGTGCTCCGCAACAAAGAGTAGCCCACGCTCGCCACAACTAGGGAAAAGACCGCGTGCAGCAACAAAGACCTGATGCAGCTAAAAATAGAATACATTTATAAAAAAATAAAATAAAATAATGTTACTCAAAATCCAGTCCACGGGCAGTGCCAGTCCACTAACTATTACTGATCTGAGGTGAGATAAATACAGGTGAGTTCATGTTCAGAAATTTTTATCATAAATTGACATTGCCTTGACATCCTAGCATGTGATCAGTGGACGGGGCTTGTTGGACAAGATATAGACCAGTTCAGGTGCATTGAAGTGGAATGGCAAGGTGCTTGTGGCACGAGCTGCATCCTAGTCCTACATAGGAAGACCATGTACTGGCTCCATGATCCATTGGAAAGATCAATCAATTTGAGAAGCATTCATCTCAAAGGGGGTGGTTTTGAAAGCATAATCTTTAGAAGGGAATAAAATGCTGAGCAGCCTGAATGAGAGGTTGTCAGCATGTGTTCCTTGGACCAGCAACCTGGTCCACCCTGGAACCCCTTAGAAATGCAAGTTCTAAGTCCCCAGCCAATGTACTGAATCAGAAACCTTGGGGGTGGGCCCAGCAGTCTGTGTTTTAACAAGCCCTCTAGGTGTTTCTGCTTCACGTCTGCATTTAAGAACCACTGGTTAGAATGTTTTAAGTGAAAGAATTATGTTCAAGCTGGAGGAAAATGAAACACAATTAATTAAGTGCAAATTATCCCTGCTAGTATGCAGAGCTGGAGCCCATGAAAAAGATCAGACCAGGTAGAGCAAAAAGGAAGAAAACTCAACTTTCCTTGCACATTGGAACGATACGCAAATGCTAAAGCCAGCTACTCTTAGTGGGTGATGATTTTTAATTTTTCTCTACAAGCTTACCCATAGGGCTGTGTTTCCACATTTCCAAGCATCAGTCATTTCCCAGCCCACTGCAGCCTGTTTTTATCAAAAAGGGTCACAGCGATAGGAACAAAAGAGTGTTTTCTTCAGCTTTGCTCTCACCACACAACTACTGGATTTCTGGCTCTCCTCGCATTTCCTACAATTACCACTATTAATAGCTCAGGAGGCCCCTCTTGGCTGCTTTGGGTTCTCCATCCGTTTCCCTCTCTGCTGTCTATTCCAGGTACCCCTAGCATCTCAGCTTCTCCAATGCTTCTGTCCCTTCCCAGATATGGTTTTGGCTTAGAATCTGGCCGACCTGGACATAAGCCATATCACAGCCAAGAAATTCCCTCTGCTTTCCCTCAGTGCTACATTTTCTTTCTGGGGGATGCCACATGGGGCTCACAGGATCTTCTAAGGCCATCTTTCTCAAACTGATGTGCAAGCAAATCACCTGGGGCTCTTGTTCTGGGACAGGTCTGATCCTGCAGGTCTAGGGTGGGCCCGAGGAGCTGCATCTCTAACAAGCTCCCAGGTGCTGCTGCTGTTACCAGTCTGCAAACAATTATTTTGAGAAACAGGTTTAGAGCAGTGGTTTTTCTGTTTTCACCATGTCTTCTCCCCAGGTCTTGAACACAGGTGAGGAAGTGTCGTCACAGGGTGACCAGCTGTCCTGGTCTGACAGGGATTGTCCTGAACACCATGTGTCCTGGGATACCCCACAGTCCTGGGAAAATCTGATAACTGGTCATCCCAGCATCCCCAAACCACTCTGAAGAGCCCTCATTCTGCTTCTCCCCGACTACCTCCCCATCCGACCCTTTGATTTTTGCTTCTTGACTCTTAAGATAAATGTTTTCCCTTGAGGCTCTTCATTGCTCCTCCATGAGATGCCCTCTCCTTGGCAAACCTGTCTCCACTGGCCCTGAAGACAGAACTGCATTTGCACCCTATGTAGTTAGTTAGCCCAGTCTTTGGAAGAGCTGCCCATTAAACTTGGTCTGGAAGGTTCCATGTAATGTTTCCCCACAGATGGTCAGAACTAAGAGGCCTCTCTGAGATTGGCTGGGCCCCTATTTGACAGTTCACTCCTGTGCTTTCACATAAACATTCTCATCCCTCCTGGTCTCTGCAGACCAGGCAGGTTTGCCCAGTGCCTGGGAGCAATGCACATTCTGCTTTGCTTCTTAGGTGATGATGTGGATGTTAACTGGAATTGGCAAAAACCAAAATCTTCAACTCTGAGGCTTGGCAAAAACACGTTTTCCAGTATTTCCAATTGTCCTTTCTACGTTGAAGCCATGGATTCTTTTATGCACAACTTCATGCTTCGTCATTGTAGAAATACAGCTCTGATTATGTCCATCCACAGCTAAACACCTTCATTAACACTGAATTTCCAGCAGAATCATTTCCAGACTCCCCATGTTAGAACAAAGCAGTGGTTCTCAAAACTTTAGGATGCATCAGAATGACCTAGAGGGATTGCTAAAACACTAATTGCTGGCCTCACCCCTGAGTTTCAGATTCAGTTGGCCTGGGTGGGGACCCAGAAACTTGCATTTCTAACAAGTTTCCAGGAGATTCGGATGCTGCTGGTTCACAGACCACACTCTGAGAACCACCAGGCTAGTGGACCCCTTCCATCCGGCCACAGATTGCTTTCCTAACACCCAGCTACAGTACATGTTTTCAAAGATAGCCCTGTGCATACTATAGGCTTTCCTACTCTGTGCCTTTGTTTTGTTTCATTCATTGTCTTAGTCTCCTCAGGATGCTATAACAGAATACCAGAGACTGGGTGCCTTAAACAACAGACATTTATTTCTCATGGTTCTGGAGGCTGGAAGTCTAAGATCAAGGTGCCTGTAGGTTTGTTTCTTGGTGAGGGCACTCTTCTGGGCTTGCCGACAGCCACTTTTTCACTGTATCCTTGTGTCTCTTCCTCTTCTTCTAAGACTCTCCACCTTCATGACCTCATCTAAACCTAATTACCTCCCAAAGGCCCCACTTACTAATACCACCACATTGGGGGTTGGAATTTCAACATAAGAACTTGGGGAGGGACACATATTCAGTCCAGAACACTCGTGGATTCATTCATTCAATCAGTCGTTCATTATTTCATCAAACTTTTTTTTCCAGTCTTATTGAGGTATAATTGAACAAAGTTGTAAATACTTAAGGTTTACAATATGATTTTTTTTTTTTTTTTTTTTTTTTTTTTTTTTTTTTTTTTGCGGTACGCAGGCCTCTCACCGCTGTGGCCTCTCCTGCTGCGGAGCAGAGGCTCCAGACGCACAGGCTCAGCAGCCATGGCTCACGGGCCCAGCCACTCTGTGGCATGTGGAATCCTCCCAGACCGGGGCACAAACCCATGTCCCCTGAATTGGCAGGCAGACTCTCAACCACTGCACCACCAGGGAAGCCCACAATATGATTTTTTGATAAACTTCTTCAAACATCTTTTTTAGCATTTGCAAATATATTTCTTTATTTTTAAAACTTTTTCATCAAACATTTTTTAAAGACCAACATGACTGACCCTGTCCAGTGCCCTCATGAAGTTTATGGTATAAGAGAAGAGAAATTTTACCCTTTTACGGAGTGCTTCATGGTTTCCGAAGAGTTTCCACACTCAATCTCCCATTAGATCTTCTCCAGAGCCCTGAAAGGCCAATGGGCACAGATCGTTTTACACATTTCACAGATGAAGAAATTGAAGGGGAAGCAGCTCATCCAAGGTAATGTCAACGCAGGTCTTCCCAGTCCCAGGTCAGCGTTTTTTCCACTCAGTTCCACAACTTCAGTCTTGGCTCACTGTATGCTCTCACTCCCTACTGTCCAAACTGTACCCCTCCTTTAAAGCCCAATCCAACACTACCTCCTCCACGAAGTCTTCCCTGATAACCCTAGTTAAAATAATTTCTCCTTCTAGAAAATTCTAATTCAAAAACATACATTCACCCATGTTCATAGCAGCACTATTTACAATAGTCAAGAGATGGAAGCAATGTAAGTTTCCATCGACAGATGAATGGATAAAGAAGATGTCATGTGTATAGACAATGGAATATTACTCAGTCATAAAAGGAATGAAAGAATGCCATTTGCATCAACATGGATGGACCTAGAGATGATCATACTAAGTGAAGTAAGTCAGACAGAGAAAGACAAATATCATATGATACCGCTTATATGAGGAATCTAAAAAAAAATTGATACAAGTGAACTTATTTACAAAACAAAAACAGACTCACAGGCATAAAAAACAAACGTATGGTTACCAAAGGGGATAGGGGAGGGGAGGAATAAATTAGGAGGTTGGGATTAACAGAAACACAGTACTATAAAATAGATAACCAACAAGGACCTACTGTATAGCACATTCAATACCCTGTAATAACCTACAATAGAGAAGAACATGAAAAAGAATATACATATATATGTATAACTGAATCACTTTGCTGTACACCAGAAACTAACACAACATTGTGAATCAAGTATACTTCGATTAAAAAAAATAATAATTTCTCCTTCTCATAAAGATAGTACTTTATTTTGTGTCTCTCCTGGCATTAAAAATATATATATAAAACCTCCCTTTCTAGATAGACCCCAATCTCCTCGAGAATAGGATTAATACTTCACTCTCCTTTTGGTCTCCCAAAGCAGTCAGTTCTTATCTTATCTCATTAAAGCACTGAGAAATGAATAAAGGAATGAAGTTTGGGGAGATGAAAATTTCACCTATTTTCTGAGTCAGTAGTTATATTCATAAGATAATCAATGAAGAATATATTTGAAGATGAAAGCAGAGTTGTCTATTATCTCCATAAACAGGGATGGGGAGGACTAGCATTAATTAAGTGACTGCTGGATGCCAGGTGATTTATGTTATGACATTTTGCTCTCATAACCTAATAGATAAAAACCATCGTTCCTATTTTCAAGTGGAAATACTGAAGCCTAGAATTGTTCAGAAATTTTCCACAAGTTCAGACACTAATGGCTTGTTAGAGAGGTGACCAGACTCAATTCCTTTTCACCTCATGTGGTAACATGAACACATGAAATCACCTACAATTTTACTATAACAATAAGAAATTGTCCAGCATTTATCTACACAAGAAATTAGTTCAAGTTATAGTAATAATCTTGAGATCACCTTTTAGTAACATAGTCTCTCACAGTATTATTGACTCGTCCTTGATTCACCATTTGTTGGGTGAATCCTTTGATCCATTTTTCCAAAAGAGGAAAGGAATTTCACTACTACCATTGCTATTACTACTTTCTTATTCTTCATGTGGTCAGTCATCACTAATTGTGAAAATGCTGCCTTCTGACTTAGTAAATCTGTCTTAACAAGTGGTATTGTGTTCTAATGGAACATGACTACTAGACAAGAGAGTATAAAAATTTGGGGTAAATCCTGGAACAAAGTTGGGGTGGGGGTGGATAAACCTAGAGATGCTTTCATGAATCACCCCCAAAGGAATAATAACTTTAGCAAAAATGAAAAACTCAGACATTAAAACAATGTTAGACATTTACCATTTTATAGAGATGAGAATTATTAGGGAGTTTAACCAAAGGACATTATTAATGAATGTCATAGGGCCTGGAGAGAGGCAGGTAAGAGATAGATGGCATTACAGAGACAGCTAACTCACCTAGGAGGGTTCACAAGTGGGTTCTGCAGCTGAAGTCTTAGAAGAGCAGAGGCCAGCAACATCCTGAAAACCAAATAGGCACATCAAAGGTGACTGTTCTTCCAAATGTATAGATACCAATTTGCATCCTTTTCTTCCAAATGTATAAATACCAATTTGCATCCTTTCCTCTTACAGGTACTGCAATATTTTACCTGGTAAATACCTGTCGGTATAATTGGCAGGGGTTATTAGAAGGTCTTGTCATTTCATTAGCCATTAAGACAGCTAACAATAAATCCCAGCATCTTAACAGTTGTTTGGGTTTTTTGCTTTGTTTTTTGTTCTGTTGTGTTTGTTTTTATTTCACTGAAACTGTTTCAGGTCATGAAAAAATTCTACCCAAATCTTCCAAATCTTCAGATCTTTTGGATCTGACAGGTGGAATAAAGTTTCAAAGCACATCTTCAGGCCTCCTGGGGTGTTCAGTTCAGAAAAATCAAGTCACAACAAATGTCTTCTTTCTTATACAGCTTTCTATTGTCAGATCAGGGAGCTGGAAAAGGTCATCATGCATCGAGAGGAAGGTGAAAATTGGGGAAGTAGATAAATATTTTCTCTAATTCAGTGCTGGTGAAATTAATGTAATATTGGCTTCAGTGGGCAGTTTCAATGGCTCGTGTACCTGTCCTCAGAGATATGACACAAGCGGAAACTGAGCTTCTTGAAAATAAAGAACATAGACGTTTGTGCTTCTTGGAAAGAATTCAGAAGTGCCTCTTCAACCAATAATAGGTAGGTTTCTAGAAATCTCTGCATTGGGGAATTCATAGTAAGGACAAAGTACAATCTATATATAGAAATGAAACTTGTTGCTAATGGGTGTGCCATCTAAGGACCAGTTACAGGGAAATGTCATTTTGTTTGGTCACTAAGGAGCTGTAAAACAATGAGGTTTGTTTGTAAAATAACAGTAACAATACTAGATGATACTTACATATTTAAGTTCCACACAGTGTTCTAAATACATTTAATTCAATCTAAATACATTTAATTTAATCCTCCTAATCACCCAGTGAGGTAAGTACTATAATTATCATCATTTTACAGGATAAACTTAGAAACAAAAGTTCAACAACTTGCCCACAGTCACACATCTAATAAGTGGTGACACAGGCAGCCTGGCTCCAGAGCCCAGGCTCTTACACAATAAACTCTAACGGATTTTTATATCTAAACAATTGTATACATTTTTGAATATAAGGAACACATATTATTAATAATGGAACATAAGGAACACATATTATTAAAAATTTGTGAACGTGAGAAATGGAAGAAAAGAAATGGAAGAATAGTGCTACTAACCTCACGTAATTGGACTTTATACTTTCTTTTTTTCAATAATTCCTCGTTGTTTCCTTTCCATCTTGTCTTTTGCACGGACTATATTTTGTTTACTTTTATCTTCCATGATTATTTATAAAACAGATATTGTTTCCCATTCCACTCATACCTATATTAAATTGTTCACAATTAACCTTAAGTGAATTCTTACCTAATGATTTAAAAAGAAAAGCAAAACTTCTAATGCTTTTTTTGTTTTCTTCATGTTCTCTTTTCACATTGTGATCGTAAGTTACAGACTCTTTATTAAAAATTTTAAAACCTCCTTTTCAGGATTATTTTATTGAAAACATTGTTTCTTTAGTAAAAAAAAATCTAGCCATCAGCATCAATTCTTAATTCACTTCAATGTTCACTATACTTTATTCATTTATTACTTTGTCTTTACCTTCTATGCTAAATTAGCACTAATCTTTTTCCCTGAAATTTCCTATTCTTGAATTTTTGTACTGTCTCACCTCTTAGTGATCTGGAAGTTATCTCTTTGCAATTTTTACAGAAAATAATCTGACACCTTGCAGATTTAAAAATGTTCTTCTGTTCTTTATACATATAAGCCAATAATTGGGTAGGCATAAAACTTGCAGAATCAAACTTGTTTCTCTTAAAATTGTGTAGAAATTGAACTATGGTCTTAAAAAAGTTCTTGTTCTATATCAGAAATATGAAGGCAATCTACAAGAGCACATATATGTTTTCCTAGATATTTGCAGGAATTTTGTTTGTCTTAGAAATTTAAAAATTTACCAGCCTATGACCAGACATTTATCTCTATTCCTTAGTTTTGCCTAAAAGAAACCTTACAATGTCACTGTGGCTTTTATATGGAGAAAGTCTTCTTCTGTTACAACATTGATTTTTACTTCTGATCTACCTGCTCTTTTTTCAGGTGGATCGTTTGACTCATAAATTTTATTTTATTCATAAATAAATGAATTATTTTCATTATTTTATTCATAAATTCAAGAAATATTTATCTAACACTAATAGTATATACTGTGTGTTAAGCACCCTGTTGGGGTAGGATTACAATAAGATGTTTATTGTTCTCAAGGAGCTTACAATCTAAGCTAGAACTCCATAACTTGCCCATTTTCCTCTTATCCTTTTAACTTTTATTCATTTTCTTTGGACAGTTAGACTAGTTATGAGGTTTATCTTCTGTATCCCTCATTTCTACTTCTGCAAAACAGAAATTTCACTTACTGAATTTTTTATTTAGTCACAATCTATTCTTATTTTTACCTGTTCTTGTTAAATTAAAAACAAAACAGTCTGTCCTGCTATATTGTTATAATTGCATTCCTAAGACACCTCATATTATCAAAAGGTTATTATAAAAAAACAATTATTTCAAGGAGAAAAGGGGCTAGGAGCTAAACAGTTTGAAATGCACAATAATAAAATAATTTTGACTACAGTAATTTTAATAAGTGTGCTTTTAAATCTGTTTTTAACTCAAATTACAACTAATACATTTTTATTTCAAAATCAATAAATATAGTTCTCAACATTACTGACCAAGTAATATTAGACTTACAATGTAAAGTAAGACCACATTTTAGACAAGGAGTTCTTAGGACCATGAAATAAATTATATTACAGTTTGCAACTATCCAAGTTAAGGAAAGGACTACACCACCAACTAAGCAGCCAGCCATTCAAACAAATCTATTCCAATTATTTTTATGGAATACTTTTGCTTCCACATGTATAACTCTAGTTCTAGAGAGGTCATCATGTTAAAACTAACAATAGCCAGTAAAATGCAAACGATATATCTTAATTTATCAGTGGTGTTATCTCCAATTCCATCTACAGAGGAAAAGCTCCCATGCCTTCAATGTACTTCCATGAAATTCCCCTTTTCTTATAAGCTTACGGAGCCAGCTTCTAGCACTTACCAAGAAAGCAAAGGAGAGAACAAAAAAGGAACTAAGGAGAACATTTTGTGATGCTTATATATTTCAAGTCATTGGTACACAAGGCCCAAGAAGCCATCAAATGGAAGTCTTATGTTTGACCATTAAAATGCAGAAATGCAATTCTGCCCAGGAGTAACTTTTACTCTGCTATAGCATAGGAAACTCCCAAGGTATGTCAGGGCCAGCAACACTGAAGGCCACAGAAACAAGTTACAGTATGAATGTGACAAAGTAGACTCTTCATTCCTTCCAATATCTGGAATATGCTTATTTCTCATATTTTTACTGTTGATGAATAAAATTCTTCTACAGATGGTTTTAAAGCCTTTAAAAAAGTAATTCGGTGGAAGAGTGTATTCATATATTGCAGTTCATTCAGTGTCTTTGCAGAAGTCCCCCAAATTGGAATCTTAAAATATGCATATTGGGATGAAAGAAAAAACCCAGCTTAAAAACAGTTTTGTTAAATGTCTGTTCTTCTAATTCAATGAATGATTTAAAAAATTAACTTCATTGTTTTTTAATTTACCATCTGTTAACTCAATAAATATGAGTTCTTAAAGTTAACCTAATTGTCTTGAAATTTGCTGTTTTTGAAGCTGATTAAAGTTATTTAAATTAATTCTATTGTATATTCAGACTAGAACAAGGCATGTCTGCATTTGGATAGATCTTGGCTAATAATTTACAAATAAATTTACCCATTTAAAAAATGGACTAATTTTGTTTATGGTCCTTAATATATATCAGTCAACTTGCAGAAATGCAGAGATGCTGAGGTTAGATAACCAAAGAGATAGTACATCAATACATCAAAACTTGTAGCCATTAAAAACTGACCAAGTACAAAATTTTCATCAACTCTGTCTCTTGTCTAATGAAGAGGAAACGTGGAGGTAATCTCAACTAGAATGCAATTTCTTTTCACCCTACATTCTCATAGGTGAAAGGAACTGCTATGTTCTTTAAACATTGTCCTTCCTCTGGTCAGTTTATTGGATTAAGGGTGGTCATGGACCCAAGTGGGCCGATCAGACTCTTCCTTGAGAATTGTGAAAGACAGAAAGATGGTCCTGTGTCTGGATGGCTCCATTGGAACATCCATGGCTCAAGAACAACCTGCAACCATGTTTTGCTATGTAACTGAGGAGAGGAGCAGCTGGACAGTCATAAGGAAGAAAGCCAAAGAAGAGATATGGAGAAAGAAGATTGACTGGATTCCCTCTAGCACTTCAGGACTTCTGTGCTGGGAGGCCACATTGCACCCCTGACTTTGGATTCCATGAAAAGCCCCAGTCTGCTTTTCGTTTTTTGCTTAAGCTCAGAGTCAGCTTCTATCACTTACAAGTCAAAACGACTTGAACAAATGCACAAGAGAGGAAATCCTCCTGATGGCAATGATTGTTTGAACATGGATTCCCAGGCTTTATTCCTCCCCCTCTTTTCTTTAGATGAGAAGAAATTTTTAATTTTAACATGTAATTTATCTATTTTTTTCTTTTATGATTATTGATTTTTTTGGCTTCTCTAAGAAACCTTTGTCTATCTCCAACTTATGTTTTAAAACATAAAGCTCTACAAGCTTTAGGGCTTTAGCGTCTACATTTATAGCTATAATCTGTTGCCAATGAATTGTTGTGTATGATGTGAGGGAGGGATCAAGGGCTTTTTGTATGTTTGTTTGTTTTCTCTATGGATGTCTAGTCATTCTAGCACCATGTGTTGAAAATATTTTCTTTGGCACATTGGGTTGCTTTGGAGGAGATGAAAACGGGGAGGGAGGGCATGAGAGGCCATCTGAAACTAAACTAATGACTTAATAGTAAAATGAAGAGATAGACATTTTATTTTGCTAATCTTATTAATGAGTTTAAGAAAACATAGTAGCCTCTTCATTTAACAAAAGAATGGGCTGACAGTCCATTTATTAGAATTCACTTTTTCCATGAACTTGCACATAATGCACCTAAAACATAACTGATGACCAATAGTTAACTGTTTTCTGTTCTGTGCTGTTGCCAGCTTAACCCTTTACACTGTCTGTACAATGTGCATCCATTCGTGTTCCAGACATTAACTGAGATCTAGACTAGGACTGTATCCATTAGATGGAACAGACTACATTTGCCCAAGAATATTAAATAAAACCAAACTGAAAACCGATTCAAAGTAGGATATAACTGTTGGCCCTGCTTGTTTGTTTGTCTGTCTTACTTTTTTGCACTGTAACTGGAGCTTTTACTGTCCTTTCATTTGCGTAAGCCAACTTCCAAGTTATCTCAGGAAGATCTTAGAATAACAATATTATTGTGTTTGAGATGACCCCAAAGTGTGAATGATTCTCAAAATCCATCGATTCTCAACGTGCAAGTCACAGGTGAGCTGCATATAAATCATCTTCATGGTGCACATAGAAAGTGCTTAATATTGGCCAAAAACGCTGGGGTAAATGGTTGAGGCAACTGGCTCAGGGACTCTGACCATCCTAAGCCCTTCCCAGGCCCTGTTGGGTCACCTGAAAGGTTGAAGGCCTCAATATCTTGGTACACTGGTCATCCGTTTGTAACAGAGCAGTTGGCTCATTCTCATCTAAGTACTTCTAGGAAATGTACAGTAGTGGACGGAAATCTACAGTTTTGGCCAATAAGCATCCACTATCCCTATTTCTGGGAAATTATCCCCAATGTATCTTGGAGAACTCCCAGACTACCTGATTTGGGTAGTGTGGCTACACTCTCAAATCCAAGGTGGGCATGTGACCCAAGGTTGGTGAGTTAAAGAACTGCAGCCCCTGACCAGGGTGATCAGTGCAGGTCTGGGTACAAGATGCAATTTGATCCAGTCACAACCAGGTGTAATTTCTGGAAACTCTGAGAAAGAGGAACGCTCTTTGTGCTGGGGTTTCTATGTCAGAAGAATGGAAGCCTGGAGGGAGTAGCTTACTCTAGTAAAGGGACAACCAGACTGAGGATAAAGTGAAAACAGAAGAAAAGAGGACCAAGAGATAGTTGGTGACATTATTTGAGCAGCTAGATCTAATTATGCCTAAAGCAGTCCTTACACTGTATTTTCCAATTTATGTGAGTATGTGTGAGAATATGTATGTAGCAGGGAGAATAAACAATGAAACAAACTTTCCTTTTTGAGTTGGATTTCTGCCCCTTAACAGCCCAAGTTTCTCAAATCAATGTGGATTGCTGGATCCCAGCTTATTTTTTCTACCAAATCTGAATTTATAGACATGGAGCCAAGGAATCTGCATTTTAAATAAGCATTCTATTTACTTCCGAAACACATTAAAGTTTGAGATCTACTGCTCCAATTTCATGGGTTAGGAAACTGAGACTAATAAAGACTAGGTGTCTTTCCCAAGATCATTCAACAGCATATATTTATTCTAGGTAGGTGGGAACAATGGGTGGGAAGACATAACAAACTAGCTGATTAGTTATAGAATCAAAACTAGAATTCAGTTACGCTCTTGTCTTCCTGGTGACTTTGATCTTCCCAAGCTTCTGCTCTAATACCTTTCTTCCCTATTCCAACATATTTTTCATCTAGAATAGGAACATTGGGCAGCGTTCACAGTATATCAATATAGGAGGTACTTTAACAATCTTAGGTCAGTGTTACTAGTATGGATGGTCTGGAATTTGGAAACATTTCCACCAAAGCAAAGGAGAAGGGGCAGCGGAGCTAAGCAAATGCTGTCTCCAGGCAGTCCTCCCCCCTCCCCTTCCAAGCCTCAAGATTCTTGTTTTCACTAAAAATGCATGCAAGGGGACTTCCCTGTTGGTGCAGTGGTTAAGAATCCGCCTGCCAATGCAGGGGACACGGGTTCGAGCGCTGGTCCGGGAAGGTCCCACATGTCGTGGAGCAAATGAGCCTGTGGGCCACAACTACTGAGCCTGTGCTCTAGAGCCCAGGAGCCACAACTACTGAGCCCAGGTGCCTAGAGCCTGTGCTCTGCTACAAGAGAAGCCACTGCAATGAGAAGCCCACGCACCTCAACGAAGAGCAGCCCACCCACTCGCTGCAACTAGAGAAAGCCCACGCACAGCAACGAAGACCCAACGCAGCCAAAAATAAACAAATTCATTAAAAAAAAAAAACGCATGCAAAACGTTGCATTCAATTCTAGTGTATGTATAACTGTTTTAATAGGAAAAGAATTTCTTCCAAAATCTTTAAGTAAAAAAATAAGTACTCCAGAAATAGTGGCCATCATTATTCTCCGGCTTTGTGTGCCCTTGGCACAGCAGCAAATCACCCAGGAGGGACTTGCTTCTACCCCACTTACATCCCAGTCAATTCATTTTCTATTCTTGTTTAGATCCCAGGATTTCTTTTCTACTAGAATCATAATGACAGCAACACCATTAACAAAAGAAGCAATTGTTAGCCTGTATTGAGTACTAGCTGTTTTGAAACACTGGGCATTTACTCTGTAGAGGAGGTGGGTACAACTATTATCCCCATCATAAGGATGAGGAAGTTGAGGCAGAAAATTAGGAAATTTGTTCAAGGTCATACAGACAGCTGAACCAGGATTAGAATCCAGGCAGTCAGACACCCAAGGCTGCTTTGCCTATATCTATTAATTTACTCTGAAATTCACGTGAAGTATTATGATTTGCTCATGCTGATCCTTTGTCTTCAAAACTCATGGAACATATAAAACAGGTGAACTTTATTGTATAGAAATTATACCTCAAGAAAGCTGAGTAAAAAAATGACAATTTGTAGAGCGAGCTGTTGAGAATTTAAAGATTTGATTGTCCGGTGAATTGAGTGGCTGTAAGAATCTGGATGTGCCCATGGGAACAGAACCTACAAGAAACCAATCACATACCTTATGAGAGAATACCTAGTGTTTCTAAAGTTTTACAGGCGTTTATGGGAGAGGTGGGGTGTTCTTGCAAACTGCTGACTGTGGAATGGCGGGCAAGTATGCTTTCAAAGCAGGAAAGGAGCTGGGAAAAAGGAGGGTTTAGTGCACTCAATTTTTTTAATTGAAAAATTAACATCATTGAGACAGTCTTAGGCACATGGATATAGGACAGACTGAGTTGTAATATACTCTGAAGGACAGTAATAAAGAATTTGGTTTTCACTAGAAACATACATAAGCTATACAAATGGGTCTCTGTAGTTCCACAGAGCCTGAGAATACAGTTTTAGGGCCCAGTACAAGATCCATCTGTTTAGCTGGCATTCCTCAATAAGGTGGAAAGATCAGGAAGTTTAGTCCCAGACAATACATATTCTGATGCCTGCTGATCTTTGTGTCTCGCATTGAATGATTTACGCATTTTAAAAATCCAATAATATGTATCAGAGAATGATACAGAAAAATTACATCTGATCAAGAAAAGATCATTGTGCATCCATGTTGCTGTAAATGGCATTATTTCGTTCTTTTTTATGGCTGAGTAATATTCTATTGTATATATGTGCCACATCTTCTTTATCCATTCATCTGCCAATGGAAATTAAGTGAAATAAGTCAGACAGAGAAAGACATATCTTATGATGTCACTCATATGTGGAATCTAATTTTAAAAAATTATATAAATGAACTTATTTACAAAACAGAAACAGACTCACAGATTTTGAAAACAAATTTATGGTTACCAAAGGGGGAACGTGGCAGGGAGGGATAAATTAGGAGCTTGGGATTAATGTATACACACTACTATATATAAAATAGATGAACAACAAGGGCCTACTGCATAGCACAGGGAACTCTACTCAGTATTCTGTAATAACCTATATGGGAAACGAATCTGAAAAAGAATGAGTATATGTATATGTATATGTATATGTATAACTGAATCACTATGCTGTACATCTGAAATTAACACAACATTGTAAATCAACTATACTCCAATAAACTTTTTAAAAAGTCATTAAAAAAAAGACTGTTTTGCTCTTGAAAAATAAACAGTCTAGCAAAGGAAGTGTATAACATAAGGAGCACTCAAAATATGTGCTCCCCTTCTAAAACATCAGTTTTCTTCTCTTTCATTTATTAGTTCTGCAAATATTTATTGGGTGCCCCCTATATACATGGGAAATTGTGTCCTATAAAATGGGCAGTGTTATAAAGGGCTTTGCATCACCGCTCAGATGGTTATGTGGTATCAACTAGACCCTCCCGGCTCCAGCCTTTTCCTATCCACTCTGCCACCACAGTGACCTTTCTAAAGAGATCTGATGGTGTTACCCCATCCTTACAAGCTTTAATTACTCCCTACCTCATAAAGTAGGAAACATGCGACTGACTGGGGGTCCTTAAGCTGATTTTGACCTGTAGACGTTTTCCCCCTACATGGGTTCTTTAAAATATGGATAAGTCCTCAACATTTAAGATTTCAATTTTTCATAGCAATCTGAATCAGTAGCTTCTCTTTAAAAGCTGGAAAAGCTGACACTTGGTACCATTGGCCGTCACCATTCCATTTAGGCAGAGGATCTCTCTCCTGCTTGCCATCGTCCCGACCGATGCTTATGGTCTCAACTCCATCTGCTTTGCTCAGTTACATTCGTGCTTGGACCAAGGTAAATGTAAGAGTTTGCAATCCCTTGATGCCTAAACTCTATAGAGTATGTCTTCAAGGTCCTTCACAATTTGAAGCTCTTTGGCTTCATCCTTTGCAAAGACCCCATGTTCCAGCCACACTGAATTCCCTGTAGTCCCCTAGATGACAAGCTTTGTCATCCTTCGTGCTCTGACTCCTGCTGGACTCTGCTTGAAATACCTTCCCTCCATCTTCCTTTTCTGCCTAAAGGAATCTCATACATCCTCAAGACTTAGTTCAATTCCTCTATGGAACTTTCCTCAATCCTGCCAGAGAGTTATTTGCTTCTACCCAAGTGTTCCCATAGCACTTTGTGCCTCTACTAGCATTGCACTTCTAATAGAATTCTAAATTCAAACTTCTTTCTGCATCTGTCCAATTGGAAAATGTATTTCTTGAAAAGGAGGACTCTACCCACCTCTATATCCCCAACCCTTAATAGGGTGCCCGGCATCTAGTAGGTACACGATGAATGTTTACTGAATGAACAAAAATATGGATGAATGAATGAATGCATGCATGCATGAATACTTCCAAGAGAATTTTTGTGTGTGTGTCACAAGATTGTGACATTTAAAATAAGGGAAGTAATGACTCGAGACCAAATTTCAAAGTCTGATAATGATCATGACATCTTCTGATAGCAGTTCTTAAAAGTTCCTGTTCATTGTACCCTTTCCAGGAAAACAAGTCTTGAGAAAATACAGTGTATATAATATTAATAAATATATAAAGAGTGACTTAAAACTGATAGGGTGCCAAATTTTGGTGGGGGAGGGGTGGGTTAGAGGGCTGCATTCAGAGAGTGGATGGTGAAAGAAATCACAGCATGTCTCCCTTTAAGCTGGTGGTCTCTCTGGCAGCGTTTACCCTGAGAAGTGGAACATTTGGGCCACAAAGTGGCAGGAAGAAATCTGTTAGCTGGAGGCGATCATGTGGACACAAGTCACTATGAATATATCAGGTTTTAGAGCTGTGTACCATAGTTCTCCACTTTGGGGCACAAGGTAGGCTGCTCTATTTGGCCTTGTTGGGATGATTCCATGGAGCCATGTCATCAGTCTTGGACAATGAGTTGTGAGTCCAAATGATGTGTGTCACTTCTGGCCACAGCATTTAAATACCAGTATGAGACTCTCCAGAGTGATCTTTATTTTTACCATAGCAACATGAAACATTCAAGGTGGCAACTGTTCCATCTGCCTGCGACCCTAAATGAGGAGACATGGAACAGACCAGTAGACCTGCAGTGGACTCATCGCATAACCAAGAAGACAACCTTTTCCATTACAGGTCACTAAAAATTGGAATTGTTTGTTACTCTGGCATAACATAGCCTATCCTGATGAATACAATAGATTTGCTCTGTTTTGCAGCAGGTGGTAGAACTAAGACTAATGGCTGGAAGTATTAGGAAGACCGATTCCGTGCAATTTAAGACAAAGATGTCATAAAGTGTACAAAAACGGAATTAACTACTTAGGATGTTATTCATTCACACAGTGTACACTGAACTCTACTCTGTGATAAGTATTCTGTAGATAAAATCCTTGCCTCTATGGAGGTAAGTGGTGAGTTTCCCTTCACTCAAGATGTTTGTATTGATGTCCCTAAAGTTTTCACTGAACAAATCAACTTTAAAGATGCCTTCCAACCTGGAACTTCAGGATGTCTATTTCCTCCGGTCTAAAAAGGAAAAAAAAAATCTATTTAAAAAAATATTCCTTTGACTCAAACCATTTACTGATCTGCTGAGTTGTCTTTTCACATTATAATGTCATTTTCCCAGCAAGTAAGTGCCTTGCAGGCCAATACTGTTTTATTCTTCCTTTGCATCTTTCTCATACTATTTAGTAGGTAATATTTTACTGTCTGTTCTCCTAGGAAGATAATGAGCTTTTGACACTAGCTATTATTATTGACCAATTGATATGTTTCAGATTTAGTTGTCTTTCAACCATTTAAATTAGGTTTGGACTTGTTAAAAAAAAAAAAACTAGGAGCACAAATGTATTACCCTAATAACTTTCAGGCAAGATGATTTTTCCTTCTGAAAAAAAGCCTTAGCCCTGTACTATTGAATTTGTGTCCAATTACAATATTTCATTAACTTCTTAATCCAGTAAGTATTTAACGTATTCCTACTATGTGCCAGGGGGCAGGGTTTATATAGAGTTTACCAAGATATGTTATTTCATGCACTGTACCCATCATTACATCATTCTATATTATAACAGTGCCTATGAGTTCTCTGTATAAGACTATTTCCCCAGGGGAAAGCAAATTCAAAAGGTTGGGGCAAAACGTTCCCTTGGTTTAATGCAGAGGACCATATCACACCTTAAATTCTGGGGGCTTGGTTGATAATTTGGAGTAGTAGATGAGTACGTAAGAGTGTGTAAGGGAGGAGAAACGATCCTTTTTTTATATTTCGATTTCTGCTAAGCTTCATTTCAGGCTTTCAGAATTGGAGAATCAGCTGCCTGCTTCAAGAAATTGCTAATAAGCAGTAATTAAAGACTGAGAATTTATTCTTTCCATTCCAAACCTGATGTCATTCCCAGATGGAGATATTGGTACTAGTTAGGCAATTCAGCATTTTGGTAAATGAAGGCAGGAGGATTTGGTGTCTCTTGGACCCTGTGGAGACAGAAAGTGGTCCAGGAAGGAAAACTTGTGTTTTATTTTGTTTTGCCCATTGCAATCATTTATACCTCTTTGCTTTAGAACCAGAAGCTGAAGTGGGCACCTGTGTCTTAAAAAAAAAACAAAAACGAGGGGCTAGTTCTCTTAAAGAACACTAATGCATAAACTTTCTACATTCTTATGTGTTTAGAATTGTCGACTCTGCATAAAATGACAATCAACTGAAAAAGACAGATAAATTCCAGTGAATTCAATACCCATTGATAGAAAAGAACAGGCATATCAGAAACCAGAGTGAATACAGGCAGTATTATCCTTTATTTGAAAACCACACAAAAATACAGCACAGTTGATGTGCTGTCACCAGGACTTGAAAGTAGAATCAACCACTGTGCAAAAGGTAAAACAAGAGGGCACAGATATCAGGATTTTCCCAGCGTGCTTTATTCATAGACATCTGACAGAAGAGGACCTAACAGAGCTTTGAGGAAAAACTGAATTTTCAGCCCACTGCCACTTTCCAGGAACTTCACTGCAGAACAGTGCTCTGCGCTGGCGAGATGGAGATTTTAGCAATCTCCGTCCTGCTCCCATAGTTTCCTGCTCTCTAAATACAATTATTTATGGGGTCTTCATAAGAGAGCGAGCCTTGTGTGAAAGGAACTCAAAGTGCAGCTTCTAAAAATACACCGAGGCGCCTCTACCGTCCTTATTGTTACAAACGGACGTTTTGCAGTTCGAGCTTAACGACTACACACACACACACACACACACACACACGTACGAAGAGAGAAAGTAAAGACTGTGTTTTTTCTTTCTGCGATTCTCTTAACTTTGAGTAAACAGTAGTAATTTCCTATTGTCATACTCAGTGCGCATTTCCCAAAGCCAACACAACACAAAAGACCTGTGAGCTCCCTTAGAGCTGGGGGTAAGAACGGCAAGAAAAGAAAGCAAAGTTGACCGAGCTCCAGTTTCTCCTTAGCCTGGGGTCCTGAATCTCCAGTCACCCAGACCTTGCAGAGGTGTCTGGAGTTTCACTCCCCTTTTGGAAAGGTTTCCTCGCCCCTTCTCCTCTCCGAGTCCGCTGTCATTTAATCCTCCTCACTTGCCCTTTTTGCTTCCCGCTTTTTGGAGAAATTGGACCTCAGTTTACGCGTCTTTTGCCAATGGGTTGAAAAGAAGTACAGCTGCCGACGGGAGGATATTAAATAAATGAGCAGGGGCGCGGCGTGGGGGGTCTGCAAGAGGGTCCCCGCCTCCTCCTTCCGCCACGTGCTCCGCAGTTGGGGTGCAGCGCTCCTGGATGGGGTGCTGAGCGGGGCGAGTGTGGGGTGAAGAGAGGTGCACCGAGCAGGCTGGAAGGGAAGGAGGCCCTCTAGGAAAGATAGTCTCGACCGAACACTGACGAGCGAAAAAAGCTGGCCCACATGCCCCTAGTGGGGAGCGATCCACCCCACGGAGGCTGGCTTGGGGCGGGGGGTGGGGGTGCGTCGGGGCCTCTCACCTGACTTCCTCCTCCGCTGGCACACAGCTACAATCATCCCCTTCCCGCTCCCCGCTCCCCAACCCCCCAGCCAAAAAAAAGCCCAGCCAAACAACGAACAACAAGAGGAAGCCGCAGGCGGCTGGAGGAGGGGTGCGCGCGCTGGGGGCCCGGGAGAGGTGAGGGGGTGGGTGGTTGGCGGGCGTCAAGAACCGCGCCGCGCACCGCCACGCGCTCCCCCAGGCGCCCACACTTACCCTCGCGGCCGAGGGTCCGGTCTCCGGCGCCGATCGCAGCGCGCGCCCCTCGTCCGCCCGCGCCCCTCCGGCCCGCTGCCCCCCACACCCGGGCCGGCGCGCTGGGAGGGAGCCTAGGAGCGGCGGCGGCGGCGGCGGCGACTCGGGCTCGGCTCGGCTCGGGCTCCAGCGCGCCCAGTGTCGCCGGCGGTCGCCAAGGCTCCACCGCCAGGGGGAGAAGCCGGGGTGGGTGCCGGGGAGGCGGGCCGGGCCCTCGCCGCCCCGCCGGCCACCTCGCGCCGCACACGCTCCTCGGAGGCGGCGGGCGGCGGCGGCGGCTACGCGGGGTCCGCCGAGCCCCCGGGCGCCGCGTGCCCGGCCCGGGAGCTGTGGCTGGATGCGCGCCCGGGTTGCTGCGGGCTCCCGCGGGGGGCGCCCCGGCCGCCCCGGTGCGCCTCCAGACTGCGGGCGCCGAGACCGCCGAGCAGAGAGCGACTCCCGCCGGCCCCTTCCCCCTCCCTCCCCCGCCGCCGCCCCCTCCCTCCCCCCGTTAACATCTCCTCCCTCCCCCCCCTTCCTTCCCTCGGCCCCGCGCGCTCGCTAGCTCACTCCTCGCCTCTCTCTCCCCTTTAAACGCCCACTTCGGATGGGAAAAGAAGACAACTTAAAGTCAAGTTGCAATTAACTTCCGCGGCAGCCGCAGCTCCGGCGGCGGCGGCACCAGAGGCAGAAGCCGCCGCCTCGGAAGTCCGACGCCGCCGCGCCCGCCCGGGAAGCCGCGCCTGGTCTCGGGCCGTGCTCGACAGCCACCGCCGCCCCCAACGCCCATGCCTGAGTGAGTTCTGCTCCTTTGCCTCTCTCTCTCTCTCTCTCTCTCTCTCTCTCTCTCTTTTTCCTTTTTGGCCCCTACTCCTGCCCTTTTATCTGTCTTTCTTTTTTCGGAATCGATCTAAACTTCACCGTAGCGCCCACCCACCCACCCGCGGTGCCCGTCGTTGGGGCGACTCGGCTCCCCTCTCGTGGGCGCCCGGGGACAGGGGTCTTCCGAGCCCCTTCTCTCGCTCGCGGCCGGATCCGGAGGGGTGGCCGGGAGAGTGAGGGAGAGCACCCGGGACGGGGGACTTGAAGATGCCATTCGTTTTTTCTCGGGGTGTGGACACCCTCACACACACCTGCCCGACAGACCCCGGCTGAACAAGCTCCTTCAGGTCATGGGTATAGAACCCCTTTGGGAAGAGAAAAGGGGGATCGAAAAGACCGAAGGAAGCACACGAGGAAAGGGAGACCCTCTCTGTGCGCCCCGGGGCCGGGCTGGCAGAAGGGTGCCGGGCGGAGTAGGCTGGGGAGTGGAAACGTTCCCCCGCCGGATCGCAAGTTAAGCTCAGCATCCTTCCCCGGTCCATCTGCGCCTTCCTCCGCCCCCCGCCGGCGCGGCTGGTTGGGAGCAGTGGTGGAGAGGGGCCTGAGAAGTTTGTGTCAACTCCTCCATCCCGGGAGCCACTCGGGCCCCGGGGTGCTCAAGTTGGAGCCGGGAGTTTGAAAGGGGCGGCAGCCCGCGTTTCGAGCCCTCGCCGGTTGTAATGAGGTCGGTCCTGAAGGCGCTGCTGGAGGGAATGTGGGTTTGGAGTTGGGCTGGAGGCCGGAAGAGGTGCTGCCCTCTTTGCAGGGACAGAGACATCACAGGTGCGGCCTCGGGGTCCGCGCCGTGTCTCCCTCCTGCGGCCCCGACCCGAGCGTGGCGGCCTTCTCTGAGCGCTCCACTACCGAGGCTCCCGAGGCGGCGGAGCGTGGGTTTGGACCACCACGATGAGAAGGACAAAGCAGGCGGGTGGCAGGTCCGGGGAGTGACAGGCGCGTACCGGGGAAATCCACCGAGCTGGACTCTTGGGGGCGACCCCAGAAGGTGGAGAGGGGCTTAGGGCTCGTGCTGGAGATTTTGGCCCTGACCTTAATTAGAGCGTAGCAAATTTCACTTACAAGCGTCAACCACCGGATCGCCTCTCAAAAGTGCCCTGGTTGGCAGCTTGGACCTCTGCGCCTTTCCTGGGCGAACTTTCTCAGCAGCATTCCGGATTTCCAGGCAAATGCTGTTAAGACTTGGACTCCACATGGTTGTAAAGAGACAGAAAAGCTAAAGACGTCCTGTTCTCAGGAGAGAACCTTTCTGCCCCGACTGGCTGGGGTTCCATCCTGGGAGGCCAGGGGACCAGAGTTTCCCAAGAGGACAGAAGAGGGGGTAAGAATGAGTAAAATGCGACTTGCTGGGTGTCAGGATTTGTCCTAAGCAGTCCCTGAAATCTACAGTGTTTGTGCTGCTGACAGAGTAACTCATCCCACTGAAACTTTCTTGAAATTTACACCCAATCTAAAGTGGATTTTTCTGAGTTGTCAGGAATTAAGATTTATTCTGTCGTCAGAAGTAGCTGGGGGAAAAAAAAATAAGTAAGACTGGAGAAAGCCAAGGTTGAGGTGTTTGCTCTAAAAACCTTTAATCTGCTGTGTGGTACTCGTGCTATGATTTAGCAGCGGTCCTTTATTTCTATTGCATATTATTTTAGTAGAACAGCAGTACATTCGTATACTGGCTGCTCCAGTCTGCTGGCAAACATTAGCATTCAGGCTTACATTTTTGACAAATGTGCAGACAGGAATAGCATGAATAGGCATCTTAAATATTAACAACCTAAGCATCTGTTGTGGAACAATTTTAATATATTTACTCTGTTTTTCTCACATTGTTAGAAAAGGTTATAATAAGCGCATAATTTCAACTTTAGTTAGCAGGAGTAACTGGCTGTATCTTTCACTACCTCTCCAAGTGTTTAACACAATCACCAGACATAAATACTTTAACTAACTCGGTTAGGCACATTATTAAATACACTTTAGACAATGTGTATTCTATATAAAATGTAACAGTAGCAAAATATGTATCCTATTTGTGCACATTTTAAATGACTATACATTTTATAAATATACCAGGCATGTTTATTCTTCACCTCCATTTGACACTTATTACTTCATATGTTTCCTAATGGAAACAATATTTTAAATGTAGAGTTGTTCAGTCATATGTAATACATAATATGTAAACAGTAGCTATAAAATACAAAGCATTGTTAAATTTGAGTATGGCTACATGTAACAAGATTATACAAGAGAAATAAGAATCACTGCACAATTTTGTATTCCTTTCTAAATAATGAATACAAATGATGGATGAAAAAAGAACAAATAGGGATTTCCTTCCTAAAGTACTAGTGCCCTAAAATGTGTGGGGGGTGGGTATGGGGGGACAAGGGGGGGATGAAGGGAGGAAGCAGGAAAAAAAAAAAGATCAGCAGAGAAAGAAGACTTAAAGAACTTCCAAAAGTCTGAATAGTTATTTCCAGTATCAATGCATTCTTCATTTTCCCACAAGCTGAAATATGTAATAAATAATAGTTCTTTGTATGTAAAAGTATTCCGAAGGAATGCCTTTTGTTCAGTTGTTGTAATAAATTAATATATTCTTTGGTTGATAATCTACAAAAGGAGTTCTTTTGTCTCTCAGCATCTTAAACAAGAACAACAACAAAATGAATAATGGTTTATTTCTGCAAAGAAGTCTGTTGCCAAGCTATATGAACCTGCGATTGAATAAGATGATGTGCTGAGTGATGGTTAGGCAAGTCTGCATTAAATTAGCAAAGACTGAAATATCTGGGAGAGATTTTCAATGATTTTTTTCATGTGACAGGTTGCGGATTGTAAATTAGGCCTAAAAGGTCAGGTGACAGGCACTTGTTCCTCATTATTGTTAAAACCTTTTGGTTACAAACACTGTTAAGCTAAATACAACATGGATATACAGCAGGGACTCTATAAAGCACTCTGGTGGTTTTTCATCTGCTCTGTAAATTTCCAAAAGGGCCATACACAGATATGCCCTTTACACAAACACATCTTTTCTTCTAAGACGTGTTGTCTCAGATGACTCTTGTGTCATGTTCGTACTTGGGACTGATGAAGTATATAAAATAAATGCATATGACCGAATCGATCTTCAGACTCTGTCTGGACCTGTTGTAGTCAGATGCAAAAATGTTGGGTGTTTTTGCATTTGACTTTTACAGTCCACTGATTAATGATCAGAATTTGTTCAGGTTTTAAATAGAAACCTCCCCAAATTACCTTTTATACTTTTTAGATAAGGTAAGTTCTCATCTTAAATGATGCCAGGAGATATTTTGCTTTGTGCTTATGTATAAGGAGAATATGAGTTGCTCTATACTGTCAGAGCTTTGTGGTATATAGAAAATGGGAAGAAAACCACATTTTACATGAATGCTGTCAGGAAGGGTATCATCATTTGCTCTTCCTACTTTCCACTTCTCTCAGGGGAGTTCAGTAATATTTTGATTAGAATTAAAGAATGTGATCGGATTTTTATGAATGGTTTACCTTTAGATATTTCAGAGAGCAGAATAAGCACACACATTGAACAGGCCTAAGTAGCACAAGGTTGCAAAATATGAAAGGTGCCAGCTGCTTTTAATTAGCAAAGGAGGAGGATTTTGAGTAAATTCGGTAACTGAGATGATTAAATTTTCTATTTAAATATGTTCTTTGTCTTTTTTGGTTTTGTATAGTTTCTGCTTATTATACTAAGTAGTCATTTTTAGCATTTGTGATCAGATTACAGACCAGTCATCCTTCTTGCGTTTCCAGTTGGTTTTCAAAGTCCAAAACTCTGGGATGCTTTTAACAAATTGGTTTACATTTTGACAGAAGAGAGTTAAGTTAATTAATAGATCAGGCACGAAAATCCTCCACGGTAGAAGGTCTTTTCTGGTAAAATGAAAGTTATGTTTCAGCACGATGAGCATCAGGCTTCAGTAATCTGTTCCTCGTGTGGAATGAACACTTCCTACTTCAAGCTAGCAGGCACCTACTGTTTATTTACGCTGCATTAAACTGACAGCTCAGCAATCAGAGGAAAAATATTACTTACCTTCCTGAAGTAAATACCGGTTTATAGGTTAGTGCACGTATTTATATTCCTGTCACCACTAAATAACGGCTCTGTCTCCATTTTAATATCTACCTGTACTATAATCCAGGGCTTTAGACTCTTTCTGGTTGGGGGTAGGGGTCGAGAGGAGTTTTCTTATCATTTCCCAGTGGCTAAAGTTTTAAAAAGAGTCATTTTATCTTCTCATTTTTGTCCTGCGAGAATCAGTTGAAAGAAATATTATACATTTTTCCTTTGCATACTTCAACTATAATATCCAAATCCCCAAAGAATCCACATGCCACTTAAAATAGTCATCTTAGAGCAACCTCAAGACAAATATGTTCAGACACATTCAAGTGTACGTTTGCTAAATTAAACTCTCTACAAAATTCCAAAGAGATAACTTCAACTATTTGATTTCTTAGATAATAACTTTGATAAAGTGTCTTCTATTCCAAGCCATAGATGGAATGCTTCAGTTTTTAATGGAGGTCTGCAAATATGAGTATAAAGTGGGACACATTGATTGATTGATTGATTGATTAACACTGTTAACTTTCCTCTGAAAATATTCTTGCCTCCTTTGTCTTTTTGTTTAATCTGCCAACCTTGAATTTCAAATTTTTTACAGTACTAAATGCATTTGTTGTTTTTCTTTTTAAGTTGAAAGCCCATTCTCTTTGGAGACCCCTAGAAACTTCAAAATACTGTTAAAGTTGAATTCCAAAACTTATTATTAACTTGAGAAAGTGCTCGTTTTCAAGTATGCTCTGTAAGTAGCTCTTACACTCATCCTGTACACACGGTTGTTAATCTCTAATCACATGTTCCATTGACATCAGAGCAGAATGTGGTCTTAATACAGCATGTAAATCAAATCTGTTACACAAGGTTCTTCTCTTTCTCTCCCAAAGAAAAAGTGTCTACTATGGTAATTTATATATCATTCCTAAGTGTTATTCTCAATGGTAAGTCTCTTTCAACTTGATGTCTTCATAGAGTGTGATCAACACATTAACACACATTATTTAGTACTTTTGAACTTATGCCAACGGTACCTTTTGCTGTTTATTTTTTTTAAGTCTTTTTTAAGATCAGATATTTCATTTCAGAGTAAATAGATACAGATTGTGTGTATATATATTCAGGGTGAGATTTAGTAGCGTAGCATTTCTCCAGCATATTGGCCTATTTTTATTCTTTCAAGTTATTCTGTATCACTTCCACAGTTGTTGCTGTCTGAAGGTTCGTAAATAGAAATTCTCATCACCTCTTTCAAAGGACTCTCAAGGATGTAATTTAGCTTATGCGGTGATCCAGTTTAGTTATGAGAGATGAAAATTAGTTAACCGGTACCCCAGCATTTATGTCCCTAGATTCAGCTGAAATTTATTCAGTCCAGTTATTTGATATCTGGTAGTGAAGTGTCTTGTAATCAAACATTAAGAGTTGGTTCAGTTTCCAGTGGAGAAACGACCTTGCTGGATAAAACATTTAACTGTGCAATATTTTATTACACTCATCACTCATTTGAGAGCCTGCTTATTGTGGCACAAGTTGTTGCTGCACCTTAGGGGTGCAGGTCCCCCAAATGAAGCTGAGATGCTTGCAGAAGAAGCAGGTGTCAGGCTGCACTTGGTCCTGCCTTTGCTAGGATGTCTGTGGACCTGCATTTCCCTCCACCCCTTCCTCGGCACCCCTTCCCCCCAGGTGTGCCGGAAATGGAGGGCGTTGTACCCGGTGAAGTGGGTGGACTCTACCCAGAGCTATGACCTGATTTGTGACGTACCCTCAGAACTGCAGTAATGGTCCAGCTGCTTCACAGGCAACTGGGAACCACCTCATTTGGGGATGCTTCTGCCTTGCTAGCAGTGCCAGAGAGAACTTCGTCATTGTCACCTCGTCAAAGACTACTTCTTGAGAGCTCTCTTGTAGGGCTAGATTCGGAGAGCAGCCTCTGATATTTGGAGGGTAAGTGGCAGAAAAGTTCCATATGGGGAATCAGGGCTATAGCCACAGGGAGAGGCCAGCATTTAGTGTCCAGGGGAGGTTTCTGTGTTGGGATGTTGCTTTTTCTCAGCGAGAGATGATTTGGGACCAGATACCAACAGAAATTCTGCAGTGTGAATTCTACTCTGGGTGGTGAAATGTGGTAGAAAGCTCCCAGGAGAAATTACTAGATCTTCTTTCCCTGAGATATTTAAAGAAAAGGTAGTCAGTAATCTGTGAGAGGGGGAACTCTTCAGATGCAGTTTTCCAGGAAGCTGGGCATATAGTAGAGTTGATTGCTAGAGGTTCTTTTCTAGTCTTACTCAATGGTTTCTGATATGCCGTTAAGAGCATGCAAAAGACAATTTGGCCTTTTAATGTTTATAATGTTAAGGACTTTAAGGTAAAAGAGGTTTTCTGTTGTAGATATTTTATTGTAATAAATACTATAAATAAAATAGAACCTAGTATATGCAGATATCTTTTAAACTTGAGATAGTCTTGAATATAGTGTATCCATAATTAGCTGTTTGATGTTGAATGCAATTGAGTTTTCCTGTTCCAGTGAACCAGACAATGGAAATCACTGGGGATTAACAACAGGGCTATGTGATCATTCTTGATATAGCAGACCTTTTTTTCCTGTTCACTGATAAAAATATTTTATCAGTAAAGAAAGCACTCAGTTCAAATGCTTACAGTTTTAAATTTTAAAAGAATATCTAGAATTAATAATCCAAGTGTTTCTCACTATATTTTCACCAACTGAAATAAATGATACCTAGATGTTCTAATAGTAGACAGATATCTCCAGGCTGTGAGAGGTTGGAACAATATTTTAATAACTGTGCTTTAAATTTTTTTTGTTAGAGGTGGGCTGTCTTTGGGGTGGTTTAAGAGGACTCAAAAACAATTTAGAACATTATCTTAAAAGTTTAAAAATGACAGTCTTACTTTGTAAGGAGTCATTGTATTTTAATAATACTCTACACATATTAGTGTTATTGGAGCAGTAGACAGTTAATTACAGCCTTTTCTGAGACATGTTAACTGTATATTAACAGTCATGTTAAAAAGAATGATGTATACTCTTACATACAAGCTGCTGCTTGCTAGACTCTTTTCAAAATAGTCTTTTAGAATGTATGGAGTCAGATTTTGGGACCAGAATTATCAGAGTGTTTTCTACTAAAGCAACTTATTTTAAAACTTTTCACTGGGATGTAAGATTTTCAATTTTCTTCTGCTTCTTTTTTTTTTTTCTTTGTAATTAGCATTGGCTTGATCACTTTTGCCAGTGGCTTTAGAAATCAGTGTCCCTCAGTAGTTTTAGCCTTCCCACATTGTATTTTGAGATGCCTACATTTTTGTTTTGTGATGACTTTGGCCAACATAAGCCATTAAAAGCTTATTGAGTTGATTTAGCACCTCTTAGTACTACTCTTTGTGGAATCGTTTTAGTCACTGTTTCTTGAGCCAAGCTATGTTTTCTTACAATTCTCTGTAACCTGATATTTAAGATACATTTGAGCAATTGATCATAGCAGCAGTTCTAAGAATATTTTATTTTCCAAATCTAAAGCCTGGGTTTTTGCTTTGGCTTCTGGTATGGCAGAACAATGCGTGACTGAAACTAGTGAGGTTTAAAGCTGGACTGAGCCTGCCTTAGACAATTCTATCAAATTGGTTAACTATTTGAACTCCCTTGGTTAACCTGGATATGTTGACCATGTAACCTTGTAATACAGCACCTAAAAATGCACCAGGATTCCCACTTTACAAATCTTTAGGTGCTGCCCTTATTTATTTCTACAAGGTATTCAACTACAAGAAAAAAATTCAATGTAAGGTACATGTCTGTGTTATAGAAAACAGTAGAAGCTTCGCACTTAGCGTTCTGTCTTGCGTGGAGAGCACTCGTTAAAGATTTGCTGAATTAATAATAAAATAGTGAATTTAGCTTGTGCTGATATGGTTTAATGGGAAAAGACTTTCCTCTCTAATTTTCTGTTTTTACTGGGGTTATCTGCACACTTAATCTACACATGCCCGTGTTCTGGATAATTGAGTGTTTTTTTTCTCTCTGTGCTCTGTCATTTTGGACAGTAGCACTGGGGTTTGTTTTATCCTCACTGACCTTGAGGATGAGGCAAAGTCTGTCTGATTAGGTTCATGGTCCTTTGGTGTTCAGTTGTGGTAACAACCTATTCTGGTATAAGCACAGAGCACTCCCTGGAGGTCCTTGCAGTTAGGCTACCATGTAATGGTTTTTCTGATATTCTGGGGCCAAAAATACTATGTGGCCCAAGTCTGATTGACCTCTATCTGTTCTTTTCTACAATAATGATTTTTTTCAGGACCCCACTGGATAAATATCAGCCATGATTAATTGCATAAACAGATTTTTTTAATTGTAGCTGTATCCATTATTTTAAAATGTTTTGAGAGTTAGGGTATTTATATTAATGAAGATTTCACTCCATTCCTTAAGGATTGTGTTAGGTGCATCTAAAACATTCTGATAAGTTCTGGCCATTCTAGGAAAGTTATCTTTAAAAAAGACACTTCCTCTTTAAATTGATTTTCATGTGTGTGGCTCTTTACAGGACAGTGTTAGTTACACAAAGAAAAGTATTCCTGAAGCAGTACACTGCTGTGTGACCTATTCCATTATCATGCACATTCTGTCTCTTTAAAAGCAGTCTCCTCTATTTGCCCTATTAATTGTTGATATGTTGCCATCCACGAGACAAAAATTAGAGCTGTAATTAAATAATCATGTGATGCTCCTTTAGTGCCAGTGAGAGCAAACTCATTTTTCCAGGCCCTGATGGTCACTGATTATTGTATTACTACTGGCTTGTTTTATTTTTTTTTAATGATTCTCTATCTGTAGATTACCTAACTACTGTCCTTCTTTGCAAAATTAAAGAACATAGAGAACATTCAGCCAGTTAACTGGCTGGAGGTCCTCAGGGATGTAAGGTAGACATACCTTTTTCTGCTTTTGGTCACCTGGTAGGTTCTTTGGGGAGGCTATATCAGTGGTGTGGTTGCCTGCCATTTCATTTACATTGGTGTTTTGGCTGGGTTGGAGGCATATGGGGAATGCCAGGAGAATTACAAAAGGAGCCGGGTATTAAAATTCAGAAATGATTAAAATTGAAATAAAAGGATGCTGCTTCTTTGCCAGTACTCTGGCAGTCATAATGACACATAGAGATTAGTTTCCACCTTCATCTTTTCCTTCTTTTTCATTTCCTCTTGTTTATTGTTGACACATTTTCCTTATGTCTGTCTCCCGTCTCTGTATCTTTTTGCATTATTGTGCATTCCTAGTTCTCCCTCTTTCCTTAAGCATGGAGAAGCCTACTTAACCTTATTATAACAATAACAGAATAGGTTATTAATATTTAATATGCACATGATTAAAATTTCTCTCCCTTAAACATAGGTCAGCTGTATTATTATTAACTGGCATGTAATTTTTCATTTAAAATATTCTTATTCTGCCCTTGCTGTTTCTGAAATGTAGTCTACTTTACTAGTGATTTAATACATAATGTTTAGAAAACTGTGGTCGGCTAGTGAGAAAAGAACTTACCAGTCATGGATAATCAATTATGCATGAATTCAGATGTAACAGATGGAATCTGGTGAGTTAAGGTTTCCCTTTGCCTTAGTGGTTTTTTTTTTTTTTTAATTTGTTTGTTTGACACCTGTCTCATATATAGATAAACATCTAATGTAGCATGTGACAAATTTCCTTATACATCTCTATATTCTCTTTAAAGTGAACTTGATTTTTTAAATTGAATTTAAGGGCAGAGAATTTCTTTTTTTGTGTGTGGTCTTAAAGATGATCAGATTCTTTTCCAGCACTTTGTAGGTACAGAACCGGGTTCTGCTTGGCTTATGAAGGGTAACTCTTCTAGTTGGTAGAGGAAGAAGCAAGACCTGAATCTAGGCTTCCTACCTTTTCTCCACTTCTTTCCCCACTATGTCATTTATCCTTTTTTTGTAGGAGTTGCCTAATGATAGAACACTATTACACTAACTCTGGGTTTTAAAGACTTTCTGATGAAAATTGTGGTTGTCTAGTTTTAAGTTGTGTGACATTCTCTTGTATGACATGCAAATAGTATCTGTGAATGTATATATCATGTTATGCTATATGTATATCATACGTACATTTATTCATACTAGGTTGTTGGCCAAACAGTTGGATCTTTCAAATCTATTGAGAATGCCCCAAGATTTGGCTTATATCTGAAACTACAGCATATGCCAGCCACAAAGATGCCTTTACCCTAGCTTGCAGTGTTGTAAATTCTTAGTGACAAAACCCCTTTGTGCAAAGTGAACCTAAAAGTTATTTTTGAGAGTCTTGTTACCTCCACAGAGAGATAAGTTTAATTTTCATTAAATATGATATGAATGTGTAGTATTTTTTTCAGTTGCAGAAGTAATAAAACAGTGGGTATTGTCCATCTTTAAAGCAATTACAGTCTCAAAACGGTTACAACCTGGTCCCCATCAAAATTTTTCGTAAATATGCTGTTTGTTTCTCTTCCAAGTGTATTTATATATAGATAAAAAAATACAAATGAAAATAGTCTTTACAGAATAAACAAAAATAAATGATTAAAAAATAGCCTGAAGGCTCACTAGTTCTGTTTTTAAAATTATACTGCAGCATTATTTATCAACTTTTTGCTTCATATCAGCTGGAAAGTTGCACGTGTATTTATAGTCCACGTTAGTTATCTAATGAATTAAATTCCACAATAAACACACTAATAAATAAGGCCACACCTGCAAAATAGGTAACTGGATATGCTCTAGCTACAGTTATGCTGTGAAACTATTTTTTAGTATTTTATTTAGGCTTTTATACCCAATAAATATGTAATTTTACTTTGGCTTTACTATGTAATCATATTCCTTAGTCATGCATCAGAAAAATACATATATATAGGAATGAACTTCAATGAGATACAATTTATATATGAATTTCCAGTACATTAAAAAAAACTCCATCATTAATATAAAAGTCCCTAATATAAAATCAGTAAGAACAGATGATACGAAACAGAATATCAGACAATATACTGTAAAAATAAAAGATGATATTACAAATTATTGCATGCAGAAATAAATACTTCAATTGTAATTACTATCACAAAAAAGTGACTGATAAAAATAAATTTGAAAGCCTTTTGGACTTTTTATAACAAAAAATACACTCTTTTATTAATAAATAGGATCTAGAATCTTTATATAGAGATAGTTTATAAATTATTACATTGACTACATTTATACAGTTGTTTTACCTCTGTGGCTGGACTGCATGAAAGTGTCCTACAGATGTTCCCCTGGGATGGTCTACTGTTTCATGAGTATAGTTAATTTTTACTCATTTGAAAAATATCCAAAAAGAATGTTTGGATATTTGAATGTTGGATATTTGGAGTGTTTGGTTTTTGTCTCTCCTTCCTCTTCTTTTGCTAAGATACAAGAATATAGAAGAAAATCTGAAAAGAGAACCATTTTCTTGCATCAGAGGACCATCAGATTACCTACTTTGGGTGAGATCTTGGTCTCTCATTATCAATCCATGTTACTTATCCTTGGGTCAGGTAATCATCATATGAATTAATTATCCAGCATAGACTGGACTGTGCTGTCGGCGGGTAAGGACAAAGCAGTGGTGGGTTGGCATCAAGGAGGCAGTTGCCAGTGTGTTGTAGCTCATTGTTTTTCTGTGTGGCATGATAATATACGTCTGCCAATCTTAGGAATAGATGAAAGATTGTTTTGCTTTAGTTTTGTTGTTTTTACATTTTTTAAATTGGGGTAAAAGATATATACCATAACATATGCCATTTGGACAGTTTGTAAGTGGCCTTAATTACATTCACACTGTTGTGCACCCAGCGCCACAGTCTCTTCCAGATCTTTGCCATCATCCCAAAGAGAATGTGCTTTAGTTTTGAATTACACTTCTCCTTTGCTTCAACAAATTTCAAGCATTATAGGGGTATTTAATCATTGTCCAGGTGTGTTGCACTTGTTTCTGGTGTGGTGGCTTTTCTTCCCAATGAACAACTCCTGTCCACTGCTTTGTGGCGACGGGCACAGCGGTACAAAATCAGATGTTGCCCTTGGCTGGTCCTCTCCCCCAAAACAATCTGAACCCGGATTCGGGTCTATTTTAACCTCAAACTCTTTTTCCCTTTAAGTAAGCCGAGAAAGATTAAAATAGCATTCACATCACTAAGAAGATTTGGTTGATATGTCTTGGCTAAATGTTGATTGGGAACAGTTCCTGTTTGACTTCATTGGAACTCAAATCCCCTGAGCTTCCTGAGAGCACCACACAGCAGCTAGGTGCCCTGCCACTAGCTCCTGGGCACGGACAACGTGAACACTTCAGTTCTGCTTAAGTGCAATGACTAAGTCTAGAAATGAGTTGAACAGTTTTCAACTGTTGCAAAGGGAATCCCACTCCAGGTTGAAATTTTCTGGGAGAAAAAGCCTGCTGGACTATGTTGAAGAAAAAAAAAGAATTAGATAAAACTGGGATGGTTCTGGCTGCAGTAAATAATAGACCGGTTTTGGAACTTTACTTCCACGTGTAATTTTGTGTTTAGTCGCTTATGTCTGTGATGATAAATTATATACTTGCACAGAATTTCTGGCACCCCCGTTAAGCCTCACGCAGGTGCCCAAATGCTAATTTGTCATGGTTCCTCAAACAGCAGACTTATATTCACCAAATCAATGATCTGATAGCTTGCCCCCTACCTTTTTTTTTGTTTGAAGCAAGTAGCTTGCCTGCACATATATTTCTTAAATTGGGGGGGTGAGTGCTGGTTCCTAGAAAAGCCTTAACTTTTCCAAGTGACCCCAGGATCTTCACCTCACTTGAGGATGTCCTAGCAGGTATATTTGATTTCCGTCTTCAAAACATTACCTAATCCAATAGATGCCAAACTTGACTGTACCCTGGAATCGCCTTGGTAACTCTCAGCCACCGCACGCCTGGCTCCTACCCGTGGCAGTGGGGTGCAGCCTGGACATCTGGGTTGTTGAAGTAGCTCGCAGGTGATAACATGCAGCAGATTTGAGGAGCCAGCGAACTAACTTCTGATCTTGCACCTGGCTTTACTGCCCAAGATTGCAAGAATCTTTCTAAGATTCTCAGCAGCATTCACTTGTAAGAGCAGTTCCTGGATTCCTTTCCCTGAGAGGGCAGGCACTGTGAGACACTCCTGGAATACAGACAGGAGTCCACTCTCAAGATGTTGACACACTTCCAATTAGGAAGGGCAGACATGTAAATATGAAATGCCACACAGGGGGACAGGGGCTGGGATGGGGCATCGAGAAGGAAGTAGCTAATAGCTGGAGGAGGCTTTGGACAGAAGAGGTACAATCAAGCTGCATGTTAAAGGATGTGGCAGAGGGAGAAGCTGGAGGGCGGGCACTCAGAAGCAATGGGGAAAAGACGAGGCAACCTGAAACTCTTAAGTAGTTTGGTGGCGATAGCTACATAACTATGTGAAGGTCTCAATAGCATTGCTTTTGGAACCTGGCCCCCTCCCTACTCAATTTTGGAGCTAGGTCTAGATAGAGATGCCAGTTTTCATGGAATTATTACCATTGTGCCTTGTCAAGGTTATGCTCCACGCCGACATCTATGGAAGGAAAGGTAGCTTTTTAAAAAAAGTTGTCCAATAAATTCTTGCTTTAAAAAAGATAATATTTCTGGGTGAAAGGCCCCGATAGCCCATCAGGTTCTAGAATCCAACTATAATGGCTGCTCATTTCCCTTAGCCCACTCTCTCCAAACTAGCTTAAACATTGGCCTTTCTTTGCTTAGCTTTAATACTGAACTTTGTCTATTAAAACCATAATCCAAATGACCAGTGGGTGTTTACATCCACCTTAAAGTAATTAGGAAACAACTTTTGATCACTCTCAGTCTGACTATAACTGAAACCCCATGTATTAGGGAAAAAACAAAAACAAAAAACCTTAGGCCCCCTATTTAGAGTTCTTTATTATTTCTCCTTTGTCTCTCCGGAAACATATTCAAGCCTTTTGCTATGATTTTCTGCAGTACACCATTGTTTGTTTGGTGTTTGGATGCCCTCCGGTTTGAGTAGGTATCTACATTAAAGCTTGCAAAAAAGCCATTTCTAATGGCAACTATGCTTATTTAACGTGGGGGTGGGAGAGAGGATGGCAAGTGATTCTGTGGTTTTTAGCTTCACCTATGAGCTATTTAAATGTTCATGGAAAGCAGCATTTGGGGTAAATGCATATTATTCCAAATGTACTCTAGGACCCTTTCACATACAGACAGGTCTAGAAAGTTGTCTTAAATCTGTGTGCAGCGGTACCCAATTCTCATTCCATGCAACCTTACAGATCTATGGGCTCATTCTAAAATGGAAAATTACTTCAATTTGGACATGATTAGAATGTCTGAAAGCCATTCAGCATCTCTAAGACTCCTCCTGGCTAGGTCCTGGATTTACTTAGTCATCTTTGATAGAAGTTCTCCAGATAAATGCTGTCCGATAGAACTTTGTGCAATGGTGGAAGTGTTCTATAATCTACACTGTCCCATAGGATAGCCACTAGTCACATGGGGCTATTGAACACTTGATATATGACTGAGGAACTAAATTGTAAATGTTATGTAATTTCAATTAATTCACATTTCAATGATATAGCCACTTTCCTCTCTGCTAACTCCATCTCACTTCCGCAATCTCTAAAAGGAATTGTCGTTGCAATTAGCAGTGGAATTTGGTTGCAAGTGACACTGTGAGCGTTTGGCTCTCATTTATTTATTCAGAATGTAAATATTGCAAGGACGCTGTACAAATCCCTGGTGATAGGGCAGTGAGCAAGACGAAGCCGCTGCTCTCATAAGGATTACAGTCTAGTGTGGGAGCTATTTATTAAGCCAGTAATTATCCAAATTGTTCATTGATGATAACTGTGACAAAGGAGAATTGCCAGAGGCTATGAGAGTGTAAAATGGGGACCAGACCTTCTTGTAAGATTAGTCAGAAAGTTTAATCAAGAGTTCTGTTTATTCACTAAACGAGGAAAGCATGAGCCGGCTTCCCTTTCCCAAGTTCAAGGCTAGGTCAGGCTGACTGCAGGACCCAGAGCTCTCAGAGTAGGGCAGCTACCATGTGCCATGCCATGATCTCCAGAGATGCGGGATCTATCTGATTCAGCTGCATACACACACACACACACACACACACACACACACACACACACACACTGCAAACTTCTGAACTTGATCAAATAGATCCTCTCCCCAAGCTATGCAGTTGTGATGATGTCAGTCACAGATAAGATGTGAGAAGAAGGGTGCAGATGTTTACAGGATATTGCATTTCCTCTCCTATATATGTTTTGACAAAGTTGTTTGGGCTCCAGCCCCAGTTCTTTTTTCCTCTCTGCTCTTACAAATTTGTATTTGGTCCATTCAAGAAACGATGTGGAAATCAGTCCTGACATCCCAGACAGACAAAATGAGACACATGACAGCAGAACATATGGCTCAAAGAGACATCCTTATATGGCCAACACAGACCGTATTCCCAGAAATGCATATATGGAAAACACCACCTGCAGCTAAAGCCAAAAAACAAAGAGTTGACACGACAAAAAGAGCAATATGCCACGTAAAATGTGCTGTTTTAAGAGTGTGGAGAGATAGCCAACAGTATTTGAATTTAAAAATTTGAAAAAAAAAAACAAAACCCACCATGTCCTTAGAAAGTGCTATGGTGGTAAGCACTGCTTTGCTAACACAGTCACTGGCCGAGCTGCCATATCTTAAAAACGTTCAAATTCTAAATACTTTCTCTATTACAAATGTATGTGCTATTCAGAACTCTGAATGTGTTTTAATGCTTTCGGATATCTGCCTGCATATTTATCTTAATATGTTGCCATCTGAAACATGCAGTAGTCCTTTTATTATTCAACTTAAAAAAAATCTTGTCATCTGTTAAAATATTTTATCTCTGCTACCTTTGTGTAGCCAGTCTGAATGCCTTCTTCTGTGATAAAAAATTGATGCACTGTTTTAACTGTACACCCACATGTTAAATAGTTCATGTATTTGACTTGCAATATTTCATGTTCCTGAGGTTTTCTATTTTTATAGCTAGATTTATTAAGTTTAACTTTTTTTCAATACTCTCTTGCATCTTTGTTGCCAAATTTAAGATGCCTGTGTAGAATAAAATTGATGCCCCCCTATTATGATAGTTTATTTTCACATATGCCTGGAAAGGTGGCATTTTCCTAATTACCTTTCTTTTCTTCTTCTTTATTTTAGAATGAGTATTCTAAAGGGGTAGATAATATATAGGAAGTTCATCAGTGTACTGTATCACTTGGAGACATAAACCTCGGTGCCATTTTACTTATGTCATTTCTTATATAGTTCCTAAATAAAGAAATTATTGCTTGGGGGAAATTAGTTATGTATATGTGATTAACAGATTTATAATTGTACTATATTGTTTTTTTTAAATAGTAAAGTCATTATTAGATATCTTTATCCTCATTTATTCTGTTCATCATTTTCCAAGGCCACGTCCATCCTTACTACACATTTTTATGTTTTGTGTTTGAGAATTAGCTTATAATTCCTGGATAGAAGGTGTTATTCAGATTTAAAGATTAATATTTTAATCCCCACATCATTAGGAGGCTAAGGCAATCAGGAAACTTTTTGTCTTGTTTATTTGTGTAAATAATGGGATAACCATCATTTACAATATTTTATGCCAATGTGTCTTAATATTGATATTTTCAGTCACCCTTTTTTAGTCTCCTTTTCTCTTTGCTCAAATTTTGTTCTGCCCAACGGCTGTCTTCCTTTTCTTTCTTTCTTTTTTTAGACACTCAACTTGAGTTGCATTTGCATGGATAAATGATTTTTTGCAGTCCACTATACTTTTTCTCTATTTTTAAATTTTGCTATTGTTTATAAATTTGTACACTTGTGATGCTAGAATGCACTGTCCCTACTGAAAGTCAGGCAGGTTTCAGGGAAACATGTCAGGCATCACCAGTTTGAAGCAACTATTAAAATATACATCTTGGAAATTCCTAATTTGACCTACCATATTGCAAAAATCATTGTCATTCTAAGGATAATTGAGTGTTATCCATGTTTTTCTTTTTGAATATCAAACATTAAAAAAAATAAGTTTACATCCATCCATCCACAATACCAACTCTGACACCAGTGCTGTGTTTTGCCATGTTTATATATTTCCTTATTGACTGTATTTCTTATACTTTAATTAAAATACCCACCTCCATACTTCCCCACATTTCAACTTTTGAAAATATGTTATCATTTGAGCTTTTTAGGAAAGATTGCCTTATGTTTATTTTCTTGTTTTGGATGCTGGGCTTTGTGTTTTATTATCACGTTCTTTTGCCCTAGGCTTGGGTTTCTATGCGCCAAGATTCACTGTTGCCTTCCTCAATTTTCACTAACCTTTCTGGTTTTGTGGGTGAAACGTGGGTGCCATTAGAGTGATATATTTTCATTGTGTTTCTCCTAAACTTATCCTCCCTGGGAGGCCATTATTTCCTATACTTTATCTTCTGCTTTACCTTCTGCTTTCCTTAGATTTCTAATGTACACACTACGAGTGTATTGGTAGTTCTAAAGAGCTTCATTTGCATATTTTCCTCTTATCTCAGTACTTGTGCTAACTTGTTGCTTTTTTAATGTGTAACAAAATGTTTCTCTGATTTTTCTCTTTTCCCTCCTAGTCTATTCTGAAAAATGATTCTTATAACATTTTTGTTTTTGTTTAACAATTAACTGCCTTCAGGGTTCTAAGATGTTAGTACTAAAACCTAAGCATCTCTATTTTGGGCATGACTGTAATGTTCTTCATTTTGTTAGGAACTAGATTTAATAGATTATCTAAATAAGAGGATCATACTTATGTGCTAATGACCATTTATCTACCTGGGTAATTCACCGTAGATTACAGAAGTATTTATTGCTACAACAGAGGTTCTTACCCACCCCAACTTTCTTGTCTTTCACCCGAGGTAAATTAAGAATGGTGGCATGTTTTCTTTTGTAATAACTAACTAGTCAGGTCTCTTTCAAGTGACCCAAATTTTTTTTTCACTCGGCCACCGTGGGCCACGTACTTCTTCCTTCGACGTGTTCCCTGGCTCAGAAGGGACGGCGTTTTGAATCTGCTAGTACAGAAAGGCTCTTACTCATCTTTTTTGATCGCTGGCTCTTAATAGTTCAGGATTCCCCCGCCTTTGAGGACAAATAGTCGCCAGAGCGTTTCAGGGACCCTGGCCTTTATTTCTCTGCAAACGCCTTATACACCTTCCGCGCTTCTCCTGAGAGCTGCACCTCCCGATGGTCCCCTTCGGCCACTTCCTTGAAGTCCCCCCTGCCTCGGTGCTCGGCGCCCGTCACCTGCCCGCCCGGGCCGCTCTCCCGCGGGCCGGTGCGCCCTCCCCGCCTCGCCAGTCCCCCGGGTGCCCGCCCGCTACGCTCCCGACGTATTCCTTTCGGTGGCTTTTGTGGCGCGCTGGTGGGGTGGTTAGTTTCCCCCGGCCCTCGACCTCTCCTCCCCATCACTTTCCTCCCCCGACACCCCCCGCCGGCCCTGTCCCTCCTCCCGCCCCGCAACCGCGTACACCTGCCCCCGCCGCCTGCGCGCCCGGCGGCCGCGGCCCGGGCAGCGCCCCCCACCCCGGCTCCTCCTCCCCGCGCGCGCGCGGCGCCCTGTTATTCTGGGTATTGTGTGTAATAAACGTCGGGCCGCCTCACTCTAATCAAGCTCATTACAAATTCTAGCGCGCCCGGGGCCGGAAATCGTGCGCTCCCCCCTCCCCGCACTCATTCACTAGTTACTTGTCTCGCTGCTTTTCTAACTCGCCGCCCCCGCCCCCTCCCCCAATCCCGGCCCTCCAGCCCGGGTTTTAATCCCCATCCCTTTTCCGCCTGCTCCGTGCACCCTGCCCCCCCCCCCCGCGCCGCCTTCCTCCTCCTCTCCCGCCCCCTCCCCCTCCCCCTCCGCCGCCGCCGCCGCCGCCACTCGCTAGCTCGCTCGCTCCCGCTCCCCGGACGCGGCGGCGGCGGCGGCGGCGGAGCCGGCCCCGCTGGGGAAGGGCTCGGGGCGGCGGCGGCGGGCGGCCCGGAGGAGGCTGCGTGCTCGGGGCTGGGGCTGCGAGCGGGGTGACTGTGTATTAAAATGAGGAGGAGGAAGAAGAGGCAGCCACAGCGGCGGCGGCGGCGGCAGCAGCAGCAGCGGCGGCGGCAGCAGCGGCGCGGAGGGCTGCAGCGCGGCCGGACGCGCGGAGCCGAGCGGGGCGCGGCGGCGGCCACCGCGCCCGGGAGGAGTCCGCTCCGAATTTGATGGGGGCAGCGCCGGCGGCGAGGGGGAGAGCGGAGCGGCCCCGTCCGGGGACCCGCGCCCGCCAGCACGCACACACACCGCCGCGCGCGCGCCGCTCCCGGGGCCACCCGGCGACCGCCGGCCTCGTCGCCACCGCAGCAGCCGTGGCCGCCCTCTAGCCCGCCCGGGGGCCCAGGCGACTCCGAGGGGGCGCCTGCCACCCCCCCACCCACCCCCTCCGCTTTCGGGAAACTCCTGCTCAGTTGTGTCGGGGTTTCTGGCTTCCTTTTTCCCCAAGTCCTAGTGCCATTGTGGAGCTCGTTGTTTATTTACCTCGGACTCCGGCTGAGTGAGAACTCGGCGACTTTTTGGGGGGAGGGGGTGGGGAGTCGGTGGCGGCGGAGGCGGCTGGGGTGCCTTCCGATCCCCCCTCCCCTCCCCCCAGCCCTCTTTCTCGGCCTCACTCTCTCGGCTCCCCAGACGCTCGCAGCCCCGCGTCCATGGGCAGGGAGGGGGTCCTCGGGGCTGTCGTCAGCGAGGGCCGAATCAAAAGTGGCATTTTAATGCCTTGCCGGGGCTTTTTCCGCGACCTCCTGCCCCCCACCCTCGCGGCCCCCCGGTAGATGCCCTGGTCGGGGGCGCGAGGCTGTGGGAAGAAAGTTGAAGGTTTGTTACTATCAGGCGCAATTGTTGGGGAGGAGGAGGGGGCGGGGGCGATCGGAGGGGAAGAGAGCCGGCCTTCCTCTCCCTGCGTTCTCCGGGGTGCCTGGAGAATAAGATTACAAGTGACAGCCAGAAGTAGACTTTCTGTCCTCACACCGAAGAACCCCAGCGAGCAGGAGGGAGGGAGGGAAGCGAGGGGAACCTTTCTTGCCTTTCTGGAGACCTTGTCCGCAGTGTTTTTTTTTTTTTTTTTTTTCTTTTTAAGAGAATCCCCAGTCACCACCTCGCCTCCCCAGCACCGCCACAGTGTACTGCTCTTAAGGGGTTTTGCTTTGTTTTTACGATTCTCCCCCCGCAACGAATCACTTGTCAGATCAATTTTATCTTCTCTCTCCTCCCACTCTCCCCTCCTCCCCCATCGAAAACCCCATTCTCTGAGGTTAGACATTTTACAAACCATATATGTTGTTTTTCGAATTGTGATTTTTTTTTTTAAACCCTTCTCTCCCATGGCTACTCTTCCAGACGTTTATCGGCCCTTCCCCCGCTTAGGGGGGCGGGGGTGAGGGAAGAGAAAAATAATACAATTTAAGGGGAAGTCGCCTTCAGGTCTGCTGCTTTTTTTTTTTTTTTAATTAAAAAAAAAAGGACGTAGAAAACATCATACTTGAACTTCTCTTCAAGAACCCGGGCTGCAAAGGAAACCTCCTTTGTTTTTGTTATTTATATGCTGTCAAGTTTTGAAGTGGTGAGTTTCAGGTCGGTTTTGCTAATTTCACTCAGTAAAACTGCAGTGTTTCTGTTTCTAGATAGTAGTTTGCTTCTTTGTCTCTTTAAAGGGTCACAGTGAAAGCTTGGCCTGGATCGTGCCGGCCATATGGAATGGATAAGGGCACAATCTCTTAAAATGTGATTATGAGGTTCTGTGGGCCGAGGGAGGCGATCCAGCACGGAACTCATTGAAAAGGCTCCCACGCTGCAAAAAATAGGTTCTTGAAACCGGAATTTCGGGCTTTGCTTTTTCTTTTCAAAGAAAATAATTGCTGTGTCTGAGTTCACTGTTTATTTCGTTGATTATCATATATGGACTTCGTTTATGGACAAGGAAATGGGGTTTTGAGAAAGTAGCCTGCTTTCAATGCGCCAGCCAGACGTTGCAGTAAAATGGGTTGTTTAAATGTGTAACTTAAAAGAAACTCTTCAGCCTGGCATCTGTTGAGACTGTAGTTAGTTCCCGTGCTGTCAGTCCAGCGGGCCCCGTGGAGGTTGCTCTTTGCAATTCCAAACTCAGGTTTGGTGAACTTTAGCCTTGGGCGTAGAGTTTAAATGAGTAAATTGGGCGTTTTATGTGCATGTAATTTTGCTTTATAATGTAGAGCTTTTTACAAGATGACTGAGTTTGATAGCTGCTTATAGGTGGGTATTCATTCGAAGGACAATTTTGCATGACCTATATGACGTTTTGATTGTCAATACATTAACTAAATTATCATCTAACACTTTACTGTACAGTTCATAACGCTGTTAAGCCTCATGACTACTTAATATGTTTTGTAGCATTAACTTTGATGCTTTTATCTACTACCCCCTCTTTTTTTTTTTTTTTTTTTTTTTCTCTTAAGTTGCCCCGCGGGTTAAGTATTTTCTTTTCAAGTCATATGTTTTAAAATTCATCTTCCGCTTTAGGGTAAGGCAGCCAATTTCAGGAGAAGCAGTTCTGTACTGTAACCCATATGAAGCATTATAAAGCGTGTTTTGAATAAGTTAATAATCACCACTAATTTTGGCTTTAGACTACAGTTTAATATTAGTGGAAAAGAGTAATCTTGATAAAAAAAGTGGTTAAAACAGGCACATTTATTGTTAATGAACCTCATAACCAAAAACAGATGGGACCTCGATCAACGGTAGACCTTTGGTCTCAGTGTGCCACCCTGGAGTACAAGGATAAATAGCCATTATTTCTCTAACTTTATAGTTCTTCCATTGACATTCTTAAGGTTGCTTTTAAACCTACAGATTATCATTGCTCTCCCCTCCCCATCACCTCTTTCCTTGATTATAATGGACAAAGTAATCTACAGTTAAACAGGGTGAAAAAATAATGCTTACAGAAAGGCCATGCTAATAATACAAGCTGGTTTTCAAATCTGGATCTGAGTAGCTTCTTCAGTATAGTGTGTGTGTGTGTGTATATATATATGTATATGTATATTTTTTTAAGGGAAAGATATGTCGAATTACCAGACAGCTGGAGAAAAGTGATAATTGTCATATTGTCTCTGTTTTTTCTATATATGCTCCCCTCTCCCTTAGTGTCGGTGAACTCAGTACTTCAGGTATCATGAAAGTTCATAAAAGAATTCTCATCTGTTCGTATTAATGCTAGTTAAAACTGTATTTTAGAAGTGAGTTTGATAATGTACTACCTACTTTATTATAAACAGTATGAAAATTGATGTCCAGTGTATAATACAACTGAAAATAATTATCTGTTAATTTTTTCTGAAGTTAATCGAGATGTTGACTTTGCATGCTGAGATTATTTTTGAACACTGGCAATTGTGTTTTACCGAAATTATCAAGATTTTTTTCAAAGCGAGTTTAGCGCTTCAATCTAATGTGTGTATTATGAAATATTTTCAGAATTTTTGCTATTTAAATTGTTAACAGCATTCTATTACTAAAGGACCCCTAAATATTAACCCTAAGGCACGTGAGTTCTAACACTTCAGTACCGGGGCTATTTGAAGAAATCCTCCACTTCTATCCATTTGCTTAGGGGTGGAATGATTCAATCACATGTTTGAGACAAGACTTGACTAAATCTTTAAAACAGGTCATGTAACTCTTGATACTTTGACAGTAGAAAAGTTTTTCTACAAATTAAATGTAAAGCCAATAGAGAGTTTCAAAAGCAGAAGTTTGCTATCTTCCTTTGAGGTGGTGTGTACGTATGTAGATATATTTTCTTCATGAGAATTAAATTGCATATAAAAATATAAGCAAAGACATCAGATCTAACTAATATTTTGGACTGTGATAATCTTTCCATCTTTGATTAAAGTGTTGTTATTGTGTTCTGTATTAAGTTTCTAATTTTTAAAAATTGGGACTACATAAATACAATTTGTTATTTTCTCTTTAGCTATACTTGTAAGTTCTTGTTCTAAAAGTAAGCCCATTCCCCCTGCACCTCCCTCCTCAGTTAGTTTTGCTGGTAGGTGACAAATTAACTTTTTGTTCATGTGTGTTGGTACAATTTCCGCAAATTATTCTGTTACCTTGAACGGAAATATAATGCTGTGATCTAGAAATAGAGTAACGTCTGCATTATATTATATGTCCAGTTAAGCAATCTTACAAATGAGAGAGAAGCATCCAGGGATAAAACATTTACATGGCGTTATAATACAGAGAGAGAGAGAGAGAGAGATGTGGAGACCCCCACCCAATTATAACATGTCTTCTTCTTTTTAAATTCTGGCAGGTGATCTTTAGAGAGTAACTGAGTATGGATCATTTGAACGAAGCAACTCAGGGGAAAGAACATTCAGAAATGTCTAACAATGTGAGCGATCCGAAGGGTCCACCAGCCAAGATTGCCCGCCTGGAACAGAACGGGAGCCCACTAGGAAGAGGAAGGCTTGGGAGCACAGGTGCAAAAATGCAGGGAGTGCCTTTAAAACACTCGGGCCATCTGATGAAAAGCAACCTTAGGAAAGGTAAATACTTTCGATCCAAATCCTGGAAGGCTGCAAGCCCTGTGTTCACCCAAGGCCACTTGGTGTTGGGGTGGAGAGGCAGAAGGCTTCTTTGTTACGTTCTTTTCCTTGATTCTCTTTCTGATCTAGTTACATTTCTGGCTGTAGGTTCAGCCACGTTTGAAAGTGTAGGCTCCGTGCCTGAGCCAGAGCATCTTACTCCCCCATAGACTGGAGTCTTTGGATGTTGTGGACAATAAGAACTGAATTAAATGTCATTGTCTCAGTTACACAAGGCTTCCATTGAGAAGATGTTATTGTAGTAGAGCATACAGAGGTGGCTATTGCTGAAACTAACCCTGATTATGCAGAAGACATGTGGGACTTCCCTAGTGGTCCAGTGCCTGAGACTCACGCTCCCAGTGCAGGGGGCCCAGGTTCGATCCCTGGTCAGGGAGCTAGATCCCACATGCTGCAACTAAGGCCCGACAGAGCTAAATAAATAAATAAATACTAAAAAAAGAAAAAAAAAAGAATAAGACATTTCGATTGTTTGAGGACCAACCTAGCTTTTTCATAGGATTACTGGTTGTAAGGCAGTTTCACAGATAATGAAAGTCTTCTGCAATATGATGTAAAAGTTTTGTGATGGTTTTTTTTTGGTGGTTTGTTTTCTTCAGAGCAAATTCATTATTTAGTAGCGAAAAACCTGATGATTCTAGTGTCTCCCTTTTGCTGTAATTGGGTATTTTTGATAAAAGAAGGGCAGATCTAGACAAGTTTATAAGGAGAGGGTATGTAACTGTGTGATTCCTTTCTACCAATTTTATATTCCATTGATGCAGTTGAATAACTTGGCGTTCAGCACTGTTCTTTCTATAAATCATTGCCTATCCTGGGCGTAATGTGTGGGCCTTAGAAGGTCTTTATTTGTCTCCGAATAACTGTGTATAGGATTCAGATTTTCCTTACATTTGCTAAAGCAGAGGATAAAAATGCCATCTTGTAGCAACCAAGAATATTAAGTAGATAAAGTTAGCAGGCAGAGGAATTTCATTGTGTTTGATGCATAACATTTATCATACAATCATTTATTTTTTCCTTGGTTTGGCGAAAACAAAGAATATATTGATCCTGAAATGAACAGACACAGCAGTCCGTATTGTTAGATCTTTATCTATTAAAAATGGAAAAACAGCACTTCAGCAAATTCTTTGGCCTCTCCTCATGATTACCCTATTTATTGATTGTTTGCCAAGAATGTATGCATCTTAAGAAAGCCAGGGTAAGAGCATTAAAAATATAATTTATTACGGCTTTTTCAAACAAAGTGCATTAATATTGTACTGCGAAGCACTGGGGCTCTATAAAAAAGACTTTCTGACGCCTGCAAACATGTAAGTTCCATAAATTCCTAAATAGGAGATTTCAGCTGTCTCTGGTATTATGTGATATTTGCACAGCAAACTTTAATGCCAGGACAGTTTTAGACAAGGATTCTACAGACTTCACTGCTCCTTATGGCAGACGTGCTGTTTACACAGGCTCATAAACCTTCAGCAAAAGCTCCTAAGACTGCCTTCAGGTTTAAATCATGGGGTATTTTTAGCAGTCAGCAGTGACCAGCGCACTCCCCTTTCCATGCTGGAAGGTTATGAAGTTGGTGGAGTTGGAAGCCTCATCCAGCACTTACACAAATAATCAGACAGTTCAGAGAAGTCCCCTGTTTAGTTTGACTCCCAGCATCCGGAGGACAATGTGACAGTTTGCTGGAAGGTTTAGCAGCTAGATTGGGAATTAAAGGCTACTGTTGTCACTTTATCAGTAGCCACCTTAATGACCTTACAGGGCCCCTCTAAATAAAGTCCAAAACAACTCTCATATATTTCAACAGTTCGAAAAACCGACAGTTAATTTCATAGGTCTCAGGAGAAGCAAAGCGCAGAACAGGTCTGTATCATTCTATAAGAGGAGAAATCAATGTGTATGTTTTTGTTGTGTTAGTAACCCAATTCTTTGAAGACCTCAGGACAGGGGGAGGAGAAACCAAAGTACAGTAATTTCACTTCCTGCTCAAGTGCTTTTTTTTTTTTTTAAGCATTGCATTCATAGTGCCATTTTAAAAATGCAGTTTAATTGTAGAAGTTTCTCTGCTTACTTCAAGCAACAAAATTCCTACAGCCTTTTGGTGGTGGTGGTAGTATTTTTTTAAATCTTTTTCAAGTGCAGGGTTTCTGTTTGACATGTGCTAGGTAAAAAGGCGGGCCGGGATGAGAAAGCACACCTTAAGAAAAGGGGTTGGAGGTTTTTGTTTATTTGTTTAGAAGGTTTTGCCAAAGTACCTTCCAGCCAAGGAAGAAATCACCAGTTTGCACACTGCTGTTGTTGCTGTGGTCTCCCCCAGTCTCTTTCTGATCCCTGATGGGTTCTCTCTCTGGTATAAAACAGCCGAATGAGTGACATGAATATTGGCAAGCTCCGCAGCTTGTTTTTCCTCCCTAGCCTGTTGGGTCCCTTCAAATGAGTTTGCGAGCCTTTCTAAGTAAACCTAAAGGGGTTTATTTGTCAGAGCTAGAATCTCTTGTGAACAGTTCACTGAAGCTGTGGGGTAGATGCACACGTAGAAAAATGTAGCTGCTTTTACTGCCGGCTTTGTTCAGCAGCAGCAAGCAAAGAGGGCGTTTTTAAAGGGCATCCCTAGTGTCAGGAGGAAATCCTGATTTTTATCTCTGCTTGGCAGGCACTCGACACCTTCAGAAGTTGGTTGGATTCTGTGAGTCCAAAGGGCAGAGCTTATAGAGGCATTCATGTGAGAGCACTAATTGGGGATCCTGGGTGCCCTGTTAAAGTAACCCTAGTCACCATTTATGCTAAATATGATACCTCCTGGCAGCTTGCCACAGTACAGTTCAGATGCATCTGCTTTTAACCCTTTTCCGTTTATCACTGGAAGTCTGACAGTGTGCTGCATAAACACCTCGAGTACTACCACGTTCCGTGATTTCTGTTTCTAGAAGCCTCTTTGCTAACAGTGGTGTGGCCTGTTTATTAATGTTTATTAATGTTTATTAATCATCTGGCTACTGAGTTATTACGTGCGATTACAGTAAATAAAGAGAGAACACCTCAAGTCTGTGCAGATTCCTGTATCCTAAGATGCCCTGATAAGCCAGTTTCCTTTCCTCTCATTTTTATCCCATTTGCTATAGCAAAGATTGTTTATTTTAAAGACGTGGTTACTGTGATATCTTTTTAGTCGGGTAGATTAAATGAGTAGCCATCAGAGTAAAATCTTATTCATCTACAGTATGCACATATTGAAATCGTGTATTTTGAACATCAGTTTGGTTAAGTTTTGTGTTTCTTCTATGGACTCGTTAAAGTCAAGGTCTTAAAAAAGGAGGAAAATGCTAATAATTTTATCATCAAATATAATTTGTTTGGATACAGACAATGAACATTTAATGTTAACAAAAGTGTGTAGCAAGCCAAAGGTGGATTCTTTTGAGGACAAGTGTAGCGAATTGCGTTTGCATACCGGGTACCACTCACAGCAGGTCAGACGAGACCCTGGCTCCCTTCTCATCAGCCTTATGATTTGATCAGAAAGGTAGTTCTGCATTAATTGATGTGGGGAAACGCACTGTTAAAATTAAAGCAGAGCCCAAGTTACCTCAGGACCAAGTTCACATTCTGTTTCAATATTTCTCTTACAACTTAAAAAAATAAAAATAAAGGCAGGTGTATGTATGTGTGTGTGTGTGCACGCCTGGATCTCTGTGCCCTGTCTGCCTTGGAAACACAGCCGCCCCTTCTCTCACTGTGTTGAAGATTTATTTTCACGGCTTCGTTTTTCCTCCCCCCAGACTGTATTTCTGAAGATCGTTGGTTTGCGTCTCTTTTTCTCTGTGTCCTTGATAGGAACCATGCTACCGGTTTTCTGCGTGGTGGAACATTATGAAAATGCCATTGAGTATGATTGCAAGGAGGAACATGCAGAATTTGTGTTGGTGAGGAAGGATATGCTTTTCAACCAGCTGATTGAAATGGCCTTGCTGTCTCTGGGTTATTCGCATAGCTCTGCTGCCCAGGCCAAAGGTAAATAATGCAGATGTGGGGTTGGAAAAATTGCTTGGCATCCTTTGTTTACCTTGCAGAGAAAGCAACTGAATATTTTCATTCAAAGAACTGTAGCCTGTGTGTTACATGGGTTCCTTCTAGACTGTGGCTTTAAAAAAAATTGGCTTAATTCAGTTTGGTTTAGTTAACACACATTTTGCTCATGTGGAATGTCGAGGTAGATTTTTTTTTTTTAAATTACTTCAGCTGAATCATTAGTATGCTTATTGACCTTAATAATCTGCTCCACTGAGGACCCACAAGGAAGTGAGGAACGTATTTGAGCAGATGGACTGTTGAGAGTCAATTTGCATTTATGACTGAATATCTAGTTCTGTTTCTTTTATTCTGCTTCTGATGGTTTTATGGGCTGTAAAGTATTTTTCAGTGCTGATTCCCATTGTAGTAGAGAATCTTATCTAAATCGTAAAGCCATTTAGAACTGGTTCAGCTATGTCTTATTAGAACTTCCTGCAAGTTAGGAAAATGTGGCCTCTGCCTAGGTTTTATTGATGGGGTTTTATTTCCAAAATAATAAACAACCCCACCGTCATTTACATAATTTCACAATTTGGAAAGCTAAGCTGTGAATATTTTCATTGACCTGCCTTTTTAGAGGGAAGGGAATCATTCAAACAAATAACAATATTGCTTGTGGTGGGGGCAATTAAAAAAGAAAAAGAACAAACCTTCTACTAGGTATGTTATCTGAAGGGTAAAATAGTTAGTGACATATTCTCTTTATCTGGAATAGGGCTAATCCAGGTTGGAAAGTGGAATCCAGTCCCACTGTCTTATGTGACTGATGCCCCTGATGCTACGGTAGCAGATATGCTTCAAGACGTGTATCATGTGGTCACACTGAAAATTCAGTTACACAGGTGAGTCAGGACAGCAACTCTAGGGCAGAACATTCTACTTACCTGATCATCTGAAATAAAGCATCTCTGGTCACCCTTCAGTTGTGATTTACTCTGTGTTTCAGAAAGGTTAACCCAAATTGATTTTGTTACCTTACCCCTTCTGCTTTATTTTCCTAACTTCAATCTATCATTAAAAAGCAACCTTCCCCCCAAATGCATCGATCTGTGCAGGTTATCAGACGACGAGACTTTGTATGTGCAGTGGATTAAATGATGCATTACAAGAAGGCATTTTACATAAAGTTTACTTAAGAGAAAAATATTTTTGCATATCATGAACAGTGCCATCTGTGTACATTTTGTGAAAGAATGCCTTATTCGCTATTGCCGAGCTCTTCTTCATTTATGTATATATATATTTTTTACCATTTTAACTTGTATGAACAGAGTCCTGAAAGGAAAGTGTTCCCACGTTCCCGTTTTTCACCATGGCTCGTGAGAAAGCAGCATACCTTAAATTGTCTTCCCAAGCACATCAGAGCAGGAAGGTAGAAGTAACGTGAAAAAATAGCTACCACAGGCAGCTGATGTATAATTCATGCATCGATACAGCAGATGTGTTGTATAAAGTAATTAACTAATCGGAACAATCAGGAGACCGAGAGCAATCTCCAGATGCATCTGTTTGATGCGCAAAATGAAATCTGTCTGTCTTAAAGGAACGTTCTGCAGCAGGATGTGATCTGGTCATAATCCCCTTTCTAATCTGTGTCTCCAATAGTTGCCCCAAACTAGAAGACCTGCCTCCGGAACAGTGGTCCCACACCACCGTCAGGAACGCGCTGAAGGACTTACTGAAGGATATGAATCAGAGTTCCTTGGCCAAGGAGTGCCCCCTCTCACAGGTACTTGGCATTGCCTGTCCTAAATGATAGGACATTGTGGGCAGTCCTAGTTGGAGGTGTAATAGGGTTCCATAGTCTAAGGCAACTGGCATCAGAAGCAAGAATCTCCCCAAAAGGCAAAGTGACTTGACCGCTGGTGATTTTCAAAAATATGCCCTATTCGTCCTGAACAGAGCCTTTACACTTTTTCTCCCTTGGGGAAAAGAGCGGAGGAAAAACAGCTCAGCAGAACTCTACACTAGCTCGATTGTAGATTCCTCCTCTTGAGTGCTCTGAGCTTGGAAGCTACATTGTCCTGAGAGCCTTTATTTAAGGGAATAAAGGTGGTATAACTTCCAGGCACCCCTAGGTGAGTGGGAAGGGCACTGGAAGTGTTAATGTTCAAAACTGCACCATGCTACCTCAATAAAACAAGAGTATAGTATAGTTTTTGGATACTTTGTTCATTACCAAAAAAAAAAAAAAAAAAGAAGAAATAGCATTAGTAAAAAAAAATTTTTTTAAGTAAGAACAGAAATCTCTTCCCTGTAACTAAAGGTTAAATAGTTATTATTCATCAGGATTTTGTCACCAGTTTTATGGCATTGGTTTACTGCCCCCCCCCCCACCGCCCCAGCTTTTTGTTTTTTTTTAGTGGGATCATATGTTTTCCTCTGAGACGCCTGTCATACCATCAGGGATTTTTGAAATGAGACAAAGATTTATTATTATTGTACTCGAGTTTTTAGAGTGAATTTTGGTAGAGGGGCAATTAAAACTCTACTGAGAGATTGCCTCTGTTTCTAAATGTAAAGCCAAACATCACTTTTGATGATGCAGAGCTGATTTCAAATAAAAAAGAAAGGATGCTGTGAACCCGCTCTTCATGGGTTGCTTGTGTGGTCACGACGTAACTGTGTCGTAATGCCATCTCTCAGTGCCCACACCAGTGAAGGTCACGCCACCATAGAGTATAGCTGAAGTGCTGGTCTGACTAGATTTTTACTAAATTTTTAACGTTTTTTCTTACAATACAAGTTTAAAATGTAAGTGTGAATGTTAGTCTGTCAGTCATTTGGACTTGAACTGTATGAGTGCTGTAAACATTTCTGCAACTGAGATATTCTCAAAATGTGTTTCTAATGTGATGGCCATGAAGATACATGGGTACCTTAGGAAGGAAGGTTGTGGCCTTTTGTGCTGCTGTTTCATGGAACCTCCATGCATTGCAGGTTTGCTGCATTACAGTCAACAGCTTTACTTTGTTATTTGTTAGCAATTATAGGGATGAAGCAAATGAATTAAGTTTTAATTAATGATGGCTTTTTATATTCTTTTAAGGTAAGCTATGGCCACAGGTAAAATATTCTCTGGTGTTAAGTGTCCATTTCTTGAAAATCAGAGCAAAGTCTTTTTGTCATTTTAGCTGATCTTCTCTTTCTCTCTCTCTCACCCTTGGAGTAGGCAGGATGTGAATTTATAACAATCGAATAAAAGTAATTTAAATTAATTAAACACAGTTAAATCAATAGGATGATATAATGAAGCAGGTGACTCTTACCTCTGGGGCTTTGGATTTTGCAGACAACTCCAGATAGTTTGTCACTTGGTTTCAGCATTTGAAAATTTGAAATGTCCTAGAATTAAAGGCTGGTTTGTTTGTTTGTTTGTTTGTTTAACTCAGCGTTAAAATACATATAAATACCCAGTATAGGAATCTCATGTATCTTGATGTTACTAAGTGTCCCATTGATTTGGGAAGGCAGAGATTTAAGCCATTTACTGTGAGCCGGAGAAGAGGATGCTAGTATAAGTATTTATTGAAACAGGCAGTGAGAACTAATTGTTAAATGACATCAACATTCAACCAATAAACTCTACCTCACTATAGCTTATAAATACAATTGTGAGTTTACTTAATGTTATCATGGGAAATGAATTGAATACAAACTATTATAATGTTAAACAGAATTGACAAAATGAAATTCAGGACTTGGTTTTGGAGTCAGACATGGGTGAATTTCCGTAGAGAGGCCTCTAGAGGAACATGTGGGCCTGGGTAGCTGGGGACCCTGCTGTCATCCTTAAGTGGTGAAACTAGGCTGTAACTTCAACATCAGTTGTAATTACAATCTTCCTTTCTTTAAAAAAAAAAAGTATACATCGTTCAGCAGTGGCAGCAAACATTTGAAATTAATTTAGTATTTAATATTATGAAAAAGTGCAACTTGTTCTCTAAATGAGGGGGTTATTTTATATTCTGCTGCATCATCTTCTATTTCTCTAGAATGAATTCGTGAATCTGATACTCAATTCGGAATGTTTTAATTATGGACTATTTTCCATTTGCTTCTTTATTTTCTCTTCTGTCAGAAGTTATTAGTTAGAGGAAATGCAGACACTCTAAGGCCTCAGCCCCAAATATATGATGAGCTTGGTAAAACTGCTCTTTTTTTCCTCCCTGGTGAGATTTGGTGATGAAGATGCTGTGGTGAAAAATGCTTAGCAAATAAATACGGCCTCAGTCTTGTACAAAATGGGACCTAACACCAAGAAATGCTACAGCTTAAGACTTTTTCCCCTCCCGTGGAGTTTTGATTCATTCACGTGAGAACTTTTAGCATACAATTCAGCATGCCCATTTTGCTGTACATTAAGGGTTTTGTTTTGTTTAATATGGTAAAATAGCCCAGTCTTGAATATAGCCATTGGGTCCCTTAATGATATGCTGAGCAGAATGTCCACCCTGTGGGCAAGGAGATTCCCTTTACTGAGGAGTGGCCAGGAGGAAAGGGGAGGGGCAGCCCCAGGAATTTGCCTGCGGTGTCTGGCAGGCCACGCCTCCAGTGCTCCCAGGAGGATTGTCCCCTATTTGCAAAGAGCAAGTCCAGTTTGCACTTCGAATCTTAGAACTAGAAGATGTTATCTTTCCCAGAGATTAAAGTCAAAATGCTGGTTAGTGACTGACCCCAAAGTCCTTTCCCAAGGATGCGTTTTAACGTGTTGATTTTAAAATGAAGACTTAGGTTTTCCTGCAGTAATGTTTTCTTGGATAATCTGCAAGGTTTTCTCTAGCCGCAGAAATTCCATTAAGTGTGGGTGGGGTTTGATTTATAACTCAGACCTTTATTTCTGTGACTGATTTCCTATCATAAATCTGCCCAAATAGATTGACATCCGTTTATTGTTTTTTCTACCACGTGTTTATTTTTGTAAACTGTTCTAAGGCATAAGAAACCCTTAGCTCATTATGGATCTGAGGTTGGGCGCTGTGTTGTTACTCTTGCTTTTTTCAGTGGATGTGGTTAGGTAAGGTGGGTGTTGTATTCTGACCTGCAAGTAAGGAAGGGAGAATAAAGTCTGACGTGCGGATAAGAAAGCTTATGGTCATGGGAACTTGGAGGGTATGGATTTGGGAGGTAAATTGGGATTTGAAAAAGTAAATATTTTGATGTACAATAAAAAACATTTCATTTTGATTTAAGTTTCCCCTGAAGTTTTAGAAATTGAACTTGAACATTAGATAAATATATATACATTCAGTACAAGGATAGATTCATTTTGTTAAAAGTATCATAAGTAAAAGGTCAGTTATTACTTCTGCCAGACTAGCGTCTTCCTTCTAAAAATGTTTAGGTCACATATTCCTAAGGGATTTTAATCTGATATATGTGCATTTTTACCACCCTTCCCCACCACACACACATTCACATTTGTGTACACAAACACACGCTCACACATCACCACTTTCATATTTTTAAGGTGCCGGTTCTTTCTGTTTCATTTCTCACCTGGGAAAAGGAGTTCCAAGCCCGAGTTCTCATAAAGTGAGAACTGTCATTTTTATTTTCAAGTAGCAAAAGATATATAAAATGAATTTAAATTTGAACATTCCAGTTACAAGTAACATGGAGAAAAATGATATTTTGGTTTTCCTTTTTCTGACAGCATCTAAGGATGTAGAATGTGTCAGACTTTTCATTAGGTATTGGCAAAACAGGCGAAAAACGCAGCCACCTTGCCCTGCTGAAGCTTGGCGTTTAACCATGCCCATTCTCTGAAACTTGACAATCATTTCCATAGACATTAATAAACCCCTGTGTTCAGCTGGTTTTCGGTCTGTATTATACAAAGCACCAATTTAAAAAATCCCTATCTGTTAGGCTGTAGATATATATATATTTTTAACTGTACTTTATATTATTTTTTTCATAATTTTTGGACCAAAATGACGTTTCTAAAAAAATTCCAATAAACATTAATAATCACATTTTCTCCAGAGAATATCCAACATCAGTATTCAAATATTGTATTTCACATGAGAGTCTAACCTATGAAATTTATTCACATATTCACATATTTATTCATTCAAAAATATGTATTGACAGTCTTCTGTGTGACAGGCATTCTATTTCCTATGGAGTAATAAGGGTGACACATCTTAGTAGTTGAAATAATAGTAAGTTTCATTTAGTACTTTTACAGTAGCAAGAGTGTGTCTATCACCCTGTGTGGTATATGGTTTTATATCCCCATTTTCAGTTGAGGAACCCGAGCCATGGAATGTTTAATCAAGTCCCATGATTACGGAGCAGGTGAAGCAGAGGGGCGAGAATTCATACCCAGACCCTGTGAGCTTAATCAAGTATTCTCGGATGGATGGATGGAAGGAAAGATAGATAGATAGATAGCTAGAGACAGAGGCCTTTTAAAAAAACCTTTCTCCAACTAATTTGATGTTTTATAAAATACATTTCTCTGAAATACTGATAACTACTTAACAGTTTTCCAACTGTATTTATTCTTACTGCTGAAATTTTTCTTTAACGTATGTTTTGTTTTTGTATCTTTGATTTTGTCATTCTTACATTGACTCGCTTTAAAAATACCGTCATGCCCCTAATTTAGAGTATTCGAGTGTGATTGAGACCACGGGGACTGATTCCTGGGATAATCTGGTATTTGGTAGGTTCCAAAAAGTTTGACTGTAAGAACTCTGTTGGCAGTCACTTCTCCCCGTCCTTACATCCTGTCTGGATCAGTAGGTATAATTGCGCTAATAGCCCTTTGTTTTGACCCCCAAGACAATGTTAGATATTTACATGGGAAACAGTGGGCAATTTCTGTAGTCTATGTGAAAATATAGACCTTACTCATTCACTGGCTCAATGTGATGACCAAGGGTATAACTGGCAGCTCTATTTAAAGTTTCCTGTTTGAGATGTGCTTGTAGGATTTTGTACCTGCCCCTTCCTAGCATAATATTGTAAATATTGTAAATCTTGTCATTAAATATCATATATTTTGAGGAAAAGCTCCACGTAGGAGCTTTTCTTTCCTCTTTTAAATGATAAAACTTTTCCCAGTTTTTACCGTACTGTCCAAGGTTATGAATATCTGCTTTGCCAGGCATGGAAGTACTTGATACTAATTGGATTTTGTTACCACTTTCAGCGATTGTATTAATGGCGAGATCCATAAAGGAAATGGTAAACCAGTCTTATGGGCAGTTGTGTGAATTGCTAAACTTACATCAGATTACTTTTTCTGTCTCCCTTTTTTGAACCAGTTATTACTTCACTCTAGTACCTCTTTAAAATTAGACAGTGAGATATTGTTCTGTGTTAATAATGTAATACGTAGCATCTACAATAGACGTGTCCTCCAAATTACAAATTTGCTTTTTTGTGTCTCATCTATCAGGCTCATTTTTAGCCGGTTTATATACATAAGGGTTTTACTGTAGCTTGACATTAGTTCCCTGTAACCTTTCAAAAAAGCCAAACTTAATAAAGCATCTAACTTCAAATGGATTGATCTCAGATATTTTATGGCCACTATCTTTTCACAAGAATAAAACATAAAAGAGTTTAAGCCATGCCAATTTAGAGGGTGCTTTGACAATGTGTAAGCACTTCATTTTCACTTAATAGATTTTTACCTATGCTTTGTTTTAGATCTGAACAGGTTTCCTCTGACCTCAAAATCACTAATGCAAGGAAAATTACCATATCATGAGTGCATTTCCCCTATTTTTTTCTGATTTGCAGAATAATAAATACTGCCAAGGCTTAGGAGTAGACATGGCCTGAGAGAAAGCCTATTAAATGCTAGTTTGTAATTTTTTTAAAAAGTTAACCAAATCATGCTAATCAATCAGATTTTTTTACTCAAACAGCTAGTTTTAAAGTGCTCTTGGAGTGTCTTTTGTCGGAATGACTACGTAAATTTCAAGTTGGGCTTTATCTGGATTTGCTTTTTAAACCTGTTTTATTTCATGGCAGATTTTGGTCCCAAACAAACTCATAAACAAACAAACAGAAAACCCTAAATTCAGAATAATCAAAACAGATACTACACGCACCAGATTTTTTCCTCTTTCTTTGGAAACTGCTGGATTGTAAGGTGCTCTGAGTATTAAAAAACATAACAGAGCCTTTAACATAACAGGAGAGAGCGTCAGCCAGGCTCCGCAGTTCATTGCCAATTGAAATAAGGAACGCTCTTGCTGTTGGGACTTTTAAATCTAGACTTAAAAGTTATTTGTTCTGCTTAGCATTTTTAAAACGGTTCTATTAGGAATTGTATGTGCTTTAGTTTTAATTTTAACTCATAATGAGTGTAAAGCACCCTGGGATCCTTGCATGAAGGGCGCTACAGAAATGTAAGATTGTAGTGGGTTCTAATATGCAGTATTATTATGGGGTGCTGGAGTTCCATTATGGACAATTCAGGAGGCTACAGAATTCCGCATTGTAGAGAAGGTGGCTGACTTGAGAATCTTTTTCTTTTCTCTCATTCTTACTCTAAAACTTCATCCTCTTTAGTCATCATCTTTTTCTTTCTCCTTTTCAAAAGACTATTCTCTTGTATGGCAATATTTCCCCATGAAAATGCTAATCTAATTTAGTTTACTCAAAGAGGTTAAAGAGGCAAATGATGTTGAAAGTTAAGAACGATTAAAGCTTTAATTGTTAGCACCGTTTGAGATCACATTCTTATCTAGATGACAAGACAGGGTATTTCCTCATTGGGTACCACCCGACTGTGCCAGGCTTGTCCCATTTTACTATCAATCCAGCGTTTATTCCTATGCAACTGAAAAACGTGGAGCAAGCCAAAACGAGTATTAACTTTATGAAACGTCACAATAAATATTTCCCCAAATGTGTTGAATCTCCTCGATTATGTTAACATAGGGCAGAGCTCGATCTCATTTTCTTTTTATTTCTTAACGGAACTATCCTTGGAAGTGATATATTTCATCAGCAACTCTTTGCCATCACATAATTAGTAAGCTAATAGCATTCGTTCCATGGGAGTCAAGAATGTGAGCTCTGTCGTTACCGCTCTGTAAATTCAGGCGAGTGACTCTCCATGCCTCATTTTTTAAATCTATAAAGTAGCAAGATAATAGTACCAACTTTTCAGGATTGTTAGGAGAATTACATGAGTTAATACTTGTAAAGCATTTAGAACAGCCCTCAGTTCTAAAGTACAGTATAACGTTACTTGTTTTTCTACAGCGTGGGGATTGAGAGTTTGAAATGGCACTTGTGGGTCTAAGAAACTTTGTTGCTAACATAGAAGATTTTGATACAAGTGTCACTTTTTATGGAAACAACCAAGAACTTTTCATTTGTGAAAAAATTAAAGGGCCGTTTTATAACTAACTCATTCTAACCTTTAAGGAATGCTTTTAGTGCCATCCTTAGAATCAGTATAAAGGTCTGATGCATCTTAAAATGCAAGTGGGAGAAGACTCAAGCATGATGCTTTAAATAAGCACATTTGAAAGTTAAGCAGATGTGGTATCTTAGACTGGACAGTGTCAAAGATGCCTGGTGTGGACTGTCCTCTGGATGTGAGTTTTCCCAGTGTTCCTTCCTTTAACTACCCTCCACCCCCCACTCCCTACATCCAAAGCTCTGTCCCTCCTTTATGCCCCCCCAATAGCACTTTCCACTTTGTTTTGTAATTATCTGTGGACTAACTCCGTTCTCTGAGAACACTGTAATTGATGGTCACAAAGGGACAAAGTTTTATTCATCATTACATTCAGAGATCTGACACATAGTAGGATCTCAGGCATATTTGTCAAACCTAAACAGCCTCATTGAATTTTCATCATGTTTATTTCGTGAGCCTATAAACTATGTCAGTAGTCTTGTTAGTAGTATTTTATATGTAGTCTTATCTGTAATATCCTACTTTACAAAATATTTTTCCTATTACACTTAATTCTGAATTTTTAATTTACCTTACCAAGAGCAAATTACTTCTACATTTTCCTCTAAGAAAACCTACTGATATTCCAAGCTGTCCCATATTTTTGCTTATATTGTTAATGTTCTTGAGTATATGTACAAAACTTCTATGTTTGTAAGCAGAACAATAGTCTTGGGAGGTACAAGGGACCCAGAGATCTAAAAACTGCTATAAAAGACCTAATTACACGTCACTGTTAAGCACACTCTTTAACAACATATTTCCGTGCACATTTAAAATTTTTCTTTTATAATCAACTATGTATTTCAGCTTGGCTAATAGGTTTCATTTTGTCTCAATTGCATTATATTTGAGATCCATGCTTTTTTACTATTAGTCTATTTATTTATGTTTGTCTATTTCTCATTTTTTAAAAAAATATAAAGCGGGGGGAATGCCAATAGCAGAATCAAATGATTTATAGACCAAGATGCTGACACTGCCAAGCTGGAAATGCCAGCAGTTAGTACCACCCCGTGTTAGCTCACAATGTCCCTCCCTCAGCTGAGGTTCCAGAGGCCCCATTTGGCATTGGAGACTCCGTTTGGGGCTATAAACATATAATGAGTAAAAGTCAGCGGTGTGAAGGTCCAGAATCACCTGAATTTAGAGAGAGCTGCAAGTGGAGATAAGTGTTGAGCCATTCCAGAACAGGCCTCAGGGGCTTGGTTTGTCCACCCTTCTGCAGGAGCACCAGCTCAGCCTGGCTCTCATGCCCCCGGTGATGGACTGAGCTCCTTACTTCATGGCGGACAGCCCGTCCAGCACATTTTTTTACCATTTCACCATAACTCCCAAAGAGGTGATTACCAGTATATGGCATTTTCCTAAACTGTAAAGCATTTTCATAATACTGATAGAGGTGAGCTAGGTTAATTTGATTTTTCTCTATGACCTCATCTAGAGGTGACATTGGTTTATATTTATTTAGTAGACGTGGGAAATCTCGGCTAACAGCTAACAACTAATAAAACACAGAAATCAAGGACATGGTTTAGCCCTCAGTCTCCTGTGAAATCTTGAATCATATCTGGGTGTGATCTGCTGCCCACGCAGTGGGCTCCCAAGGGTCTGTGCAGACCCAGAATTTCCAAGCCTCTTTGGGGGAGTATGTATGTGGGGAGAGCTTCCATGGTTTCATGAGACTCCCAAAGAAAGTCTTTGGCCCCATAAAGCTAAAAAGCAGTCCTACTTTTCTCCCCAGTTTTTAAGCAGTGTGGCTTAAAAATCTAATAACGTTCATACAAGGAAGGAAGGCATATAAAATCTGTGAAGAGTTACAGAGTCTAATTCTAGTATTTACTTTTGGAAAAATGGATTGTTCAGACTACTTTAGTTCTTTTTTTCACTCTGTGGCTTGAAGTTTCTCAAAATGCTTTATTTAGGACCTCTGGAATTTAATACATATTTGATGTCTTTTTCTGCTATTTCTAAGTACAGATATGAGAAATCTTAATCTCCATAGAGAATGGGAGATTTAACCACACAAGGGCCATCAGAGAAAGAAGAAGCAAGCATTCCCAGTTCTCAAGATTTAGAATCTTAGGAAATGATTTTTGCTATAAAATCAAATAAAACTCATTAGATTTATCTAATGAAAAACTTGTGAAAATTCTATTTGGAGTAGCGTAATGTTTAATTTAATGATAGTATATTTTTAATAATCATATTATAAGCAAGATACTGAGGGACTCCAACCTTCCTAAAAAATAAAACTGTAATTGGGGATGTCTGCACAGTGAGTGGATGATGGGTATAACAATCGCATCTTCTTTAGTCACTAAAGGAGACCCTGTAGGACCTGTGTCTGGGAATGCCTACAGATCTCATAGAATCTTCAAGCTGTTAGAAGGGACCTTGCAGATTATCTAGTTCCTTGCAGATTATCTAGTTCATTTCCCTTCATATTGCAGATGAGCAAACCTAAGCCTCTATGTGCAGTTAGTTTGAAATATTACATGCCCTTAGTAACAGTATGCTTTTTAGCAAATATTTTCTAATTTAAGCTCTTTACCAACGTATTCAATTCTTTTGAATAAGAAGGTTTCAGTAGCGTTAAGAACGATCTAGACGGATACTTATACAAAAAGGTAGAATAGAGAATCTGGTCAAAAGATATTATCTGGGCCTTATGTAAAATTACTTTAATTATGCGGAAAAGCCATACGAACTGTGAGCCAGCATTTCCTTTAAACATGATGAATTGGCTATTTAAACCATTACATAAAATTCCTGTGCTTCGAAACGGTCACATTTTCATCTTTAGGAAATGTAGTAAGAGAATTAAAACAGAATTGCCCAGGTTCTCTTTGTGCTTCCTTTTGTATTCCTTTGGAGCTTTGTACCGAGTTTCTATTTTTAGCACGATACAAGGGTGACTCTGTGTGACGATGCCATTTTCAGGCACCGGGATTGATCAAGATGGCAAGAGCCATAACTATGACAACTGGAGTTTAAGTAAAATTTAGAAGTGATTAGTCTCTTCTCAACAAATCGAGATGCCGAGTATGCCCCAGTTGTATCTCCCAAGAGAATAGCTTAGAAAGCAATAAAGGATCCAGAGGGAAAGATTTGGGGAACATAAGCTAACATCACAAACAGAATATGACACTTAGAAATCCTGCCATTTGCTTCCCATAAATTGAAACCCGATTCCCGTCCTCCCCTCCCCACCCCTCCCTCAATACCAGATGGGGACTACCTGTGAATTTTCAACAAATTCGTTCCATGTCACCATCTCCTATGATGCCTTGTTTGTAGTATTTGATATCCTTTGGGATGAAAAGAAAACCCCATTTACTGAGAATCCCTATTAAAACAGTGTTTGAATGTGGAGTTGATTCCATTTGATCTGAAGTTAAAATTTGACCTTTAAGTTTCCCACGCGCATCTAAAAACCTGCTGTGAAAATTCAGGCCATAGGCAGGCCGGACCTAGAGAAAGGGGAGGGCCAGCCGAGTGTGTGAAGTTACACTTGTCAAAAAATTAAAATGTGAAAGAATAGAGAGCCAGCAGTTTGACAGATTGTTCAGTAAATGCTCATTTTATTGAAAATTATAAAAAGGTGCTTAATGTCTCTGTGCCATTAATACAATACATAAAAAGGTTACTGTCAAGATTAGTGTTCCAACCCTGAAAATTAACTGCGGGGCTTTATAAAGCATCACTGTGTGTCACCTGAGAAGTTAAAGGTTTCTGTATATACATACTGCACGCACGGACATTTATTTCGGAAAACAATTATTTTAGACTTTATGCCAAAGACATTAGCAGTGATGTGCTTTCATTTAAGACGTGGATGTACCAGATATATATTACAGACAAGGTAGAACCATGAAAAATCGCCTTACAGAATTAAACCTGTGCAAGATGATTTCCCTTGTGTCTCTGGAGTATTCCGATTCAAAACATACATTCCTTCCTACAGAACAAGATATTCAGATTCCTTAGTTGAAATTAATTAGCATTCAGAAACCAGATAGCATGTTTTTGGGTATTCATGAGATCTCTGTTTGAAAAAAAAATGTTTTTAACTTGTAGAAATGTGTTGCAACACACAGATGGGAAGAAAAAGGAAAAAAAAATCTCTTTAGCAAGCACTGTGTGTAAAAGGAATATTACATTTTGCACACTCCTGATTGCTCTGTGTAAACAGTTTTTGACATCTGTCTTTATAGTTTTCGAGGAGAGGAAGACTTTGTTAAAAGAATCATTTTTATACAGCAGTCCCCATTTCAGTCTTGCTTTACCTGTATTATGAAAGCAGATGGTCTGCATGTCTTTTGAATATTTATAACTATCAAAAACAATCTCTTGCTATTCACCCTTAGGCTTATGAGATGTCAGGACTGTTCTGGTTGAAAAAAAATCATCTTGGGTGTTTACAGAAAGAGGATTACATTAAGCTGAAATGACTATACATTTTCCAGTTTAATATTTGTCCATCAGCTGTTTAATCGTATTTAGATAATTGTGTAAATAAGATGTTGTAGCTTTTGCCCTCTCTGCTGATGGAGCCTGAAAGCTTTAAACTTGGGTGAACCACCATTTTGTAGAGGCTCTGGCACCTCTTCCCACCTCAGTCAGACCATCCACAAGTCTTTAGTAAGTTTTGATCATGATATCATAGCCCTGTTTAAAAAAAAAAAAAATTGGGCATGGAGAGCCTGTATGGAGATCACATGAACGCTAGGGACCTGCTGGCTTCCGGTACAGGCTGTGTAGTTTATTAGAGTGAACTGTAATATGCAAATAGGGTCCAGCGCTCCAATTACCCTTTGAAGATGGCATGGCTTTCTCTTTCTTCTCCATGAGCACGCAGCGCTTTGAGGGTATTTTGGAAAACTTTCGGTATAGTCGGGGTTAACTGGTTTTTTGACTGGAAGCTGAGCAATCAGAGATAACAGATTTTGCTGTGGTTGGTTGATTTGGCAGAAAAGCATGAACAGTTTTGGTTTAAATGATTGAATAACCTGATTAGCATTGTTTGGGGGTGGGTTTTTTTGTTGATGTTAAAGGCACAGCAAAGCAATTTTAAGGGTAATCAGATCACTGCCTTTTCCCCAGTTGATGAACCTTTTTTTCAGAAGGCCTCACCTCTCCCCCCAACCTCTTCCTTGGCTCCTAAGATGACCAAGGAGAAAAATAAAAAAAAAAAACTCTCTTCCTTCGGTTTTCTAAATGTGTTATAAATACATACTTAACAGTGTACGTCCTATTCTAGCGGGGGGTTGACAGGATAGAATATTTTGAAAAAATTATGTAACCTCCACCAAATTCCTTATGGGTTTGGGGGTTGTTTTTTGTTTTTCAAACGCGGAGACCTGCAGTATTTGAGAGCAAAGGTTCAGAATGTTCTAACCATATCAAAGTCAGGCTGTAGAAAAATTCCACCCTTACCTTTTCACAATTAGAAAGGTTATAAATAATGTATTTGGCTGAAAAGGAAGCTCAGCCTGTGGCAGATGGTATCATTCTAGAGAACCAGGGTTTCTGTGAAGATGGCATTCTTTCAGATCGGAACTCGAGCAGACTCTCAGAAAGAGCCGGAGCTCCTCATAGGGCGCAGACATGTGCTTTATGGATCTTAGAAAAGCTTACAACTTGGCTCCTAGGACGAGAATATTGTGTCACACTGGGGTTAGGAGACCCACAGCCAATTTCTGCCGACTTCCAAACTGTATTTCCTGACGCTGGAAGCTGGGGCCTCTTCCTTGGTTTGTGTTCCTGGGTAGCATTTGAACTTGGGATTTAAACCGAAGGAGTTTTATCAGCCTGGTTATTTTAGTCCCTGAACGTGGATGCTTTCCCCAGACTGGCCACCAAATAAGAAGACTTGCCAGGCAAGTCGTGCCCTTTTCCCGGTGCTTTGAAAAAGCTCGTATAAATAGACACCCGGAGATCTGGGAGAACACGAGCACCGAGCTCCGTGACTTCCAAGACATCTGTGAGGAAGTAACTTCAAAAACCTGGAAGGGAGCTCTTGCAAATTCAAGAACAAAGGTTTCTCAAACTCTTTGAGTTCAAGCTTGACAGCTAAAACTGATGGATCGAAAAGATTCCCTGTGACAATTAATCTAACCTTACCTTTGACCTTTAAGAAAAGGAAGAGAGAGGAGGACTTTCTGGTAGCCTGCAGTAATGACTTATTTCAGTGGCCTTTTATCGATCACCAAATAGGTGCCCAGCCCTGTGATAGGTCCAGGCTGTATGGAAATAAGCCCCAAGGCTCACCCACCTAGTAGGAAATAAACAGCGTGACGGGTGCCATAGAGGTTCTATGTACAGGATGTTTGGGCTGTCAGGAAGAGCCTTGCAGGAGTCCACACTGAAATTGTATCCTAGGTGAGCAGCTGTTAGCTAGAGATGGAAGAGAGCGTGGATCAAATAAGTCAGAAGAGTGGTGTGTATCTTCCTGTTGTCAGCTACCACCTGGTACCTACTGGCCAGCTTTGGAAGATACCACCAAATTGGAATATTGAAACAAATGGAAATGCTCTTTTTCATTGATGTTTTCCCTTGTTATCCCTTGACCCGACTTGTCACTGAATCATTTAATTTGTATCCTCTTTGTTCTTTCATGAGAAAATTTCTTTGACTTAAAATACATCATTTGAAAATTGTATCTAAGACTCATATGTTATTTAAAGCATAGTCTTTCGACTGATCTGAAATGTGATCACATAATAAAAGCCAATGAAGAGGGAGGCGGAGGGTTGTCATAGTAATTAACTTCTCTTAAGTCCATACTCCGTATGTTCCAGGCTCTGTGCTAATTGTATCACATTCATTGTTTTATTTATTGTCAGTCCAAGTGGAGATAGTATGTCTCTTCAAGTCATTATTTTTCTAGTGACTTGGTCAGTTCTAGGCACATAGCAGGAGTTCCATAGATAGTTGCTGGATGAATGAAAAAAAAAATGTCCATATGAACAGGTTCTCAGAACAGCCCCAAGAGGTGACTGCTGCTGACATTCCCGTTTAGTACTGGGAATTGTCGTAGTGGTCAATTAATCTGACCGAGGTCACATTACCAGTGTGTGATACATCTTGGACTTGAATGCAGGTTTAGCTCATTCTGCTTCATCAAATGAACATTCAGTGTGTATTTAATACATGCCAGGCATTTGGGCTGGAAAGTAATACAGAGCCCCAGACCTGCATGGACTCATAACTTAGTGAGTAATCTTTTTAGTTAGTAATCTTTTTAAATTACATAGTATCTCCTTTTGGTTGACAGAAGAATCCCAAGTTCTTTCTCAGAAACATGGATCTTCATTTACCTACCCCCTATCCATCCTCAGCCCATAGGAAAGTATTATCAATCTTGACTTTCTCTTCTTTGTATTATCAAAACAAGAGGTGTTTCTTTATGATTTTCCAAATTTAAGATAACAGGACTGAATGTGATCTTTCAAATACCATGTGCCCCCCCCCCAAGATTCTGAAATCTCTCTTCCCTGCCTTTAAAACTCATAGACCTAGTTAGATGCCATGCCTAAGCCTTCAATGGGGATTTTACCACAGGGAAAACAAATGTCTCATGCGGTGGCTGTCTGAGCAGTTTAGTTGGACATATCACTGCATATTGTTCCAGTAAAAATAGAGGTGACCCCAAGTTACCTGAATTATGGACTATTTCCCAGCCCCCTAAAAGCACAGAAAGATAGAGAATCTAGAAAGTTGCTTTGGCATGCATCATAACCTGTGGATTAGCCTTTTGACTTATGTCTCACTTAGGCTAATATTTACGTTATTCAGAGTTTCCCTAAGCCCACACCACTTGACAGAGTAGAAAGCATCCAGAAAGTCACTTAAGGACAGAGCCTACCAATTTAGGGTTAAACGAGGGCAGGGGGAAGCTTTGATGAACACGCACATATGGATATTATTTTCCACATATGGGTAATAATGAACTACATAGCACTGTTACATATGGGCTCTAGTTTTATAAAAATATTTCAGATGTTTTTTTTTCTCTTTCCCACACATTGTATATTTTTCTTCTTCCCCCACCCCCATATATTTTCCACTCTTGCTCTACTGAATCACATTAAATTGAAATGATCTGTTTACATGTCTCTTCCTAATAGACGGTAAACTTCTTGTAGGCAGAGGCTGTATCTTATCTGCCCTTGTATCCCTAGTACCAGCCAGGGACGTAGTAGGTGTGCAGCAAAGAGCAAATCTCATAGATGGAACCATTGGCAAAGTCAGGTAGCCTGGACGTTTGTCAAAAACCTCAGCAAAATTTTGATATTTCAGACTTTTCTGAAAACTAAGACATAAGCTACATCTAAAATTTACATGTACTATTATGTTAACATTTAAGAATCTGCCAGCATGTCTAAGTTGAAGAGTAATAATTTTTTAAAAATTGGACCAAAGTAGAAGAACATGGGCTCTCACCCATTTGAAGAATCACAGTGATCCATCAGCCATCTCAGTAGTTTTCTTAGTGTCTGACTTTATTGATCCATCATTAATAGAGTAAGTGTGATTGAAGCTGACGGATTGTTAACTGGATCAGGTAATCTTCTGGGTCTGGTTTTGGCAACATTGCTAAGTATCTTTTTGTACCTTGGACTGAGGGACTCTCTTAGTCTGGATTAATGGCAGAGTATCATGAGCACATTAAGAATGTCTTTTTAGAGAAATGTAAAAATGACTATCCAGTAGAAAGTGTCAAAAAAAAAAAAAAGATATCATAGTGCCTCTTAGGAAAGATAGCCGTGTTTTACATCAATAATGGAACTCCAGCTTATCCTTCATTGGAAGTTCTTTAAAGATCCCCAAGGTTTACACATTACGGGAATGTGTGCACATTACAAAATTAACACTGATGACGGATGCCAGGAGAATCAATGATAATCAAAAAAGCTCTACATTAGAAGTAGCTTAAAGAAGATAACGATGTAAAAATACTTTTGTCCCCAAACTGGATTTTCTGGTTGTTCCCCGCCTTCTGTAAACCGTTTCACCATAGACCACCTGAAGTCTGAAATGTAAGTTCTCATGTTTCTACACATAGGAGTGGAGGACAGATTGGCTCTGCAAAGTCTAACTATTCCTACGACTCAATTGGAAATTAATTTAGCCACTACTAGAGAATATGAGTGTTGTGGCTGGAAATAACCATGATCAAGTCACTGAAATGACCAGAACCAAAATTTCCTGGGAAGAAAATACTTTTCTTTGTTGAAAATGGGTTTTTTAAAAAAAGACAAAACTAGTAATACATCAAAATCATTGTCTTTCTTCATTTTTCTATGTTAAGCTGTTGACTCCATTTTCCAAGCTTTTGTTATTAGAAGCAGGATGAAGACAAGTGACAAAATAGGGCGTTTTCTTTTTTGTAGTATCCTTGAGAGATGAGTCACCATGAAATGCATATTTTTAAAAATGATATGGTTAGTTTGAAATTCAAAACCCAAGCTTTACTATATATGAAGCTAGCAATAAGATAGCAGCATATTTGTTTCTTCTGTTAGAGGATCTTTGTGAATAGTTTTTCTCTTCTTAAATGTGGTCAGTCAGCCTTGCAACAGTGTTAATTTACCTCCAAGTGAAACCCAAATACTATGAGTGGAAAGTGCAAGGGGTGTTTCCCAAACTTTAGTGGGCACGCAAATCCCTGGGGATCTGATTAACATGCAGGTGCTGCTTGACCAGGTCTGGGGTAGGGCCCAATATTCTGCATTTCTAATAAGCTTCCAGATGATGCTGATATTATGGTCCCTGGGCCATCCTGGGAGTTGCAAGGATGGAGAATTTAGTCACCAAACCATAAAGTGGCATTTATTTATGAATTACAATCAGAAAGTCACCTCCAAGTATTTGGATATATTGGGATCGGTGGAAGTTTGAAGTTTGTCCGCCCAGGAACAGATGACATTGGTGGAGGTCCCATACATACTAGAGCAAAGTCTGTGGGTGTGATCATTTTATACCAGTCTCAGTGGACTGTTGCTTTCTACTTAAATAAAGCATTTGATGCTCTACTTATTGACTTTGAAGAAGTCATGGCTTTAGGCTACAAGTGTGAAACAAAAATGTATTGGTACTCAGTTGATGAAAAAAAGTTACAGTTTCCACAATTGAAATCACGTCCATGTTCTGTCTTGTGCCGCTGTGTATTACAACTGTTTCCACCCCCCTCTTCATGCAGAGTATGATTTCTTCCATTGTGAACAGCACTTACTATGCAAATGTCTCAGCAGCAAAATGTCAAGAATTTGGAAGGTGGTACAAACATTTCAAGAAGACAAAAGATATGATGGGTAAGCAGAAAACCATTGCAGCGGTGGCTACATACCATTACGTGTCATTTGGGGGTTTATCCAAGTTGCATGTAAAGCCAGGTCTTGTGATTGCCCAATTAGAGATCAATTTAGAATGTTTCTTGGAGGGTGGGGAGTGGGTCTGAGTATAATGAGATAATTAAATTCAATAAATGTTTGTGTTTAAATCAGCCCAACTGACTTGGTTGTCAGACATGCAGGAGATGGAGGCGAGGCGGGGGTGGGGGGAGCTGTCATTTTTTTAACATCTCAGTGAAGACCTAACCAGGCCTTGAATAACTAATATTGGCTGTGGGTTCTCTCAGAGATAAATCATGCTTTTATGTTCTTTTGAGTTTTGTTTGAGAGAAAGGGAAAGTGCCAATTTTTACACCCAATTTTTGAGGATATTCAATTGTATTTATAGTCTCCACAGTTGAGATCAAGTGATGTTTACAGCTATAGTCTCCAGCCCCCCAAGATAGGCACTTTGGTGAGCATACTGCTTTACCATCCATAACCAAAGAACCATTGCATCATTCCTAGACTCTCAATGCCATGGCATCCTATCTTTTTTTTTTTTTTTTTTCTGTACGCGGGCCTCTCACTGCTGTGGCCTCTCCCGTTGCGGAGCACAGGCTCCGGACACACAGGCTCCGCGGCCATGGCTCGCGGGCCCAGCCGCTCCGCGGCATGTGGGATCTTCCGGGATCGGGGCACGAACCCGTGTCCCCTGCATCGGCAGGCGGACTCTCAACCACTGCGCCACCAGGGAAGCCCGGCATCCTATCTTAACATGTAACTTTAGGTCAATATTTGTTACACAGGAAATACATTAAAATTATCTGCAGTGTGAAGTGACAGATAAAAGTTGTGTGTTGTACCCTAGCATTTAGATTATGTCATTTCTCCCTGTTGAGTTTGTTAGTGTTCGTTAAAGCAAACACTGTGATTAAGGTTAATGTTTTAATTTCTATTAAGGTTTTCTTTCTTGTACCTTCCAAATAAAATGTTTTAAAATAATATAGGAATGGGATGTTTAATATGCATAGCATTACATTGTGTTTTAAGTCTATTTCTGTTTACTTCCATTACATTCATTTAGTAAAACAATAATAACTTCTCCTGAAGATTTTAAGAGGCAAGAGAACCTGAATTTTGAGCCTGTTTTAGCTTTTAATATTTGAAGCAAAACCATCCATCTACCAAAACAGATTCTTTGCCGTTTATAGCTTAGAGCTGTAATGAAGACAATGCATCATTTTTTGGAATAATTGCTTGAATTACTATTCCCTATGAATGGCCCACTTGGGCTGATATCACTGGTAGAAATGGAAGGTTTCTTCCCCAATGCTTAGTTATATTTTGCATATATCAGTGACTATAGCAATATGATAAGTTCCTCTAAATGTAAAGCCTGAATATTTAATAAAAAGATAAATGATGATTAAAATCAACCCAGAGTCCACACATGGGAAGCATGGTGTACTATTTATTTATTTATTGGCTGCACCACACGGCTTGTGGGATCTTAGTTCCCCAACCAGGGATCAAACCCGGACCCCACAGCAGTGAAAGTGCGGAGTCTTAACCACTGGACCGCCAGGGAATTCCCATGGTGTACTATTTAGAAAGACTCACCTACTGACCATCCTACTGACCAATAGTATTGGTCACTTACTATTCACTCTCAGCCAGTCCACGTGAGGGATCTAGCCAAGGGAGAAACGTTCGTCCTGTGTGGGTGGTAATAAATTGCAAGATGGTGACAGTATCACCATTGCATCAGAGTGACTCCCTACCCCTTCCTTGAAAGATTGTCATAGCATCTGGTGATGGTCACAGCTTCTTCAAGAAGCATTTGGGTCTTAGCAACACTGGGTATGCTGGCTTGCAATACATTAAGTCCTTTGCTTCATTCTAAGAAATATTTGCAGCTATACCCGTCATCTAACATGATAGTTAGAATTCAGCAAAATGGGATGTATAAGATACCCAGCCCAGTGTTCAGCATGCACTCAGTTATCATTACTGATCATTATGACCACTTTTATTATTTATTATATTGATTACTTTTTTATATTAACGGCTAGGTTAAAATTGAACATAAGTAACATTTGTATACTCTTTTTTTCTTGCAAACTTTTTGTCTAGAGTAGTAACAGTAAATGTATATATTATGAGAAAATACTTGCATATTTCTTTTTTCTACAGTTGCATATGATCTTTTCCTAGCTCCACTCACTCTTTCTAGTTGCCGTTAAGCAAATAGTGTTCTTCTAGAAGCTATTTGTTTTTGGGGGGCCACATGCATCACATGGCTTGTGGGATCTTAGGTCCCCGACCAGGGATTGAACCCAGGTCCTCAGCAGTGAAAACGCCAAGTCCTAACCACTGGACTGCCAGGGAATTCCCTAGAAGCTATTTTAAAATAAATGTTGCCTTATAAGAAGTAAGAGTGAATAATCGTTTGACCCCCAAACTAGTCACATAGAATTTGAAAATAATTGATTTCTGGCCTTCCATCTAAACCACATTATAAAACTAGAAAGTGTTACATGCCTTTCAAAGTTTGTGCCATGGTGCAGAGGACAAAAGTAAAAACATAGCCAGTTGCATTCCATCTTGAGATGTTCTTAGTTTCCTTGGACCTTGGGTGTGTCCTGTGCCTTCTGTCTATATTAGGGAATGATCAGAGATCCTTATCAATGCAGATCATTGTTGACTCAATGTGATTTTCCTTCTTGTCCACTTCAGTTGAAATGGATAGTCTCTCTGAACTATCCCAGCAAGGTGCCAACCACGTCAACTTTGGCCAGCAGCCGGTCCCAGGGAACACCGCGGAGCAACCCCCGTCCCCCGCGCAGCTCTCCCACAGCAGCCAGCCCTCTGTCCGGACCCCTCTTCCCAACCTGCACCCTGGGCTTGTGTCAACGCCCATCAGTCCTCAGTTGGTCAACCAGCAGCTGGTGATGGCTCAGCTGCTGAACCAGCAGTATGCAGTGAACAGACTTCTAGCCCAGCAGTCCTTAAACCAACAGTACTTGAACCACCCTCCCCCTGTTAGTAGATCTATGAATAAGCCTTTGGAGCAACAGGTTTCCACCAACACAGAGGTGTCTTCCGAAATCTACCAGTGGGTACGTGATGAACTGAAACGGGCAGGAATCTCCCAGGCAGTATTTGCACGTGTGGCTTTTAACAGAACTCAGGTCAGTTTTGTTTTATGTGTAAATGGTTCCTCTCTCTCTTTTTCTCTTCCTTCTTTAATCCCATCTATACTAATGTTTATGCTCTGACTTTGTACTAACATTTTTTTCCTTCTCTCCCTGTGGTCATATTGTCTGTACCTGGGGGTGCCTACATTTTATCACTTCTCTGCTTATCGTAAACCTCTTGTACCAAGAGCAAGCTGCGTACAAATCGATCCTGAGTCAGGGGCCTTGAAAGAATAAATATCGAAAATATTTCAAATTGATATTACCTATGCTTTTATATAATGGAATTATAGACTGTTAGTAGCAGATTGAGAAAGGTTTCAGGACTTGGTCAAGGCCATTTCATTGGTAGGGCTCCAGGCTTCTAGCCCATCGTCCACCTTTCCTAGACCAGGGATTAGCAGACCTTTTCAGTAATAGGCCAGACAGTAAGTATTTTAGTCTTTGAGGGCCCTAGCAACCATAGACAGAAATGCGTAAAACTATTTACAAAACAGGCCCTGGGGTAGGCTTGGCCTTGGAGGCCTTAGCTTGAGACTTCTCACTGAGATTTGCATATACACCTTGTGTTCACACCTTTGTCCTCCTGGGCAAATTCCTGTGAAGATATTATCAGCAAGGAAGATATTTAGCAGGGTATGGAGAAAGGGTGATTTACAGGAGAAGACCTAAGATAAAGACCTCTGAAAAGCCCTAAGGAAATTGATTCCATTAAACACTGAATGAGAGGACTTTTTAAAAATGTCGTTTTTGGGAAACTAGTATGATATATACATGGTGTTTATTACACACACACACACCCTCCCCAGAAAAATCCCAGAGGAGCATGTAGCTTTGATTAGAATGAGAACATTATGTCCTTTTAACTTTCTTGTTTTACCACTGTTCTTTTGTCAATTTTTTTTTTTGGCCTGACTCATACTTTCCTTTATTTTGTTTATTACATGATTATAAGAATAAAATCCGGGGGCTTCCCTGGTGGCACAGTGGTTGAGAGTCCGCCTGCCGATGCAGGGGACACGGATTCGTGTTCCGGTCCAGGAGGATCCCACGTGCCGCGGAGCGGCTGGGCCCGTGAGCCATGGCCGCTGAGCCTGCGCGTCCGGAGCCTGTGCTCCGCAACGGGAGAGGCCACAACAGTGAGAGGCCCGCGTACCGCAAAAAAAAAAAAAAAAAAAAAAAAGAAGAATAAAATCCGGGTACAAAAATATCTAGTATTAATTCCTTGCTGGCAGTTTCCATACTTAGGAGAATCCCAGCTGTGACTTATTTTTGATTTGCCTTTACTGGATTGAAACTTAGGAGGCGTTACAAAGCCTTTAACTCAGTGTTTGTTTTCAGTTTCTTTAACTGTTTTTTGTACATCATCTGTCTGTGTTTAAAAGGGTGGTTGCAAAGTTATTTCTCAGGTTAAAATTGTATGGTTTTACCTAGTTTTATTAATATATCTTTACAACTTAAAAATGTGTTCATTATTAGCTGGTAAATTTAATATGACACCCCTATTCAGTTGGAGGGTCATTATTTTTAAAAATTTTTTTAAATGAATGGATGAAAGAATCAAGTCAGCCTTCTAGCTACTCCTGTTTCTGGCAGCATCCTTTATTTTTGTAAATAGCAGTAAGTACCAGTAGTTCTCAGTACTGGGCAAAAACCTGGCAGGTCTCTGCATAAAAGTTGCTTGTTGAACTGAATTGAAAGCCCACAAAGACAGCATTGACATGGACACAAATGACTCACAGATTCAGTGGAAAGCATTTTGGAAATTGAGCAAATTGTTGTTTCTTAAAGGACCAAGGCAAGTGTGTTTTATGTAGTAAAGAGAGTCCAGCTGAAGGTGAAAAGAGTAAGGTCACCACCCATCAGTGTGTTTTTTCTTCTGTGGGGCTGTAATGTCCCAGGCATCACCCTGGAGAGTGACCATTTGTTCTCCTTGGGTTTTCATGTGGACGGATTCCACAGATATCAATAGGATTTGTTACTGGAAAAAAGACAGAGTTCTCTATTTTATACCCTATCAATCTCTTCGAAAAGGTGGTAATCTCTGTGGTTAACATCGAAAACAGTGACTTAATGTTTTCAAGGGAGAGAGGAGAATGAAACCCGGGTGCAGCTTGATATCCATCTCTTTATTAATAATAGCCAGTTGAGAAAGAGTCATTACCGAAGAATTGTCTGGAGCCCTGGATGACAGAGGGGTGGTTTGATTTTAAACCTGTATAGAGGTAATTGGGACTCCTCCATCGAAGTGGATGATGGGCCATGTTTGAAGCTCTCTGATTTCAGTGAGTCATTTTCTATGTATATTTAAGAGTTCACTTTTGGGGAATTCGCTTTGGAACATGCAAGCATGCATGTCTTTTCGGTGGTCATACCAAAACGCCACGCACACTCACGCGTACACACACAGCTGCATTTATTTTAATGATTATACATTCATATGAGTGTATGTCGTATGTTTATTTCAAACTGTATGCATTTCAATAAAAGCAGGTGCATCATGAGAGTGTATGGTGTGAGTGTGGAGGATGAAAATACACATGCTAATGCATATGTATAGAGCGGGAGCTCTGCAGAGTTAAACCGCACAGACACATTTGTGTGTACTTATTACAGAGTGCAATTCGGGCTCCAGGTTTTAAAAAAATTAATGTAAAATATGTACATACAAATGCAAAGTTCTCTGATGTGATCGGATAAAGACACTGGCATCCTATAAACAGTATGTTAAAACATTCATGTAATAGATAATGCTGTTGTGAATTGAGAATATCGACAGCTCTGTATAACTTTAAAATCCTGGGTCTCATCTTTCAACTCTTCATTGGAGAATTTTCTCATCAGCTGAATTGGGTCTCCTGAACTAAAACATATCCCTCTCATTTAAGACATTCCGGTATCACTATTTTTTTTTAAAAATCGAAAACAAAAGAAAACAAAAAGATGAAAACAAAGTCTACCTTTTCTGAAAGTTTGTGATGAAATTTATATAATTCCTTGTTTTAAGGATGTTTCCCCCTTCTGAATTGATGGGCATATGTTCTTTAATTGCTACGGAAGGTACCAGCTTTTAGCATCTGTCATTCATTCAGTTATGCCTACTTGATGTCTTTTTAATGGAAACCCATGGCTAAAATTAATTGCTGAAGCTTCTAGATTTATACTTTTCAATTCACTCCTCTGTATTATTGCTACTTAAAGGTCGTGATAGAAGAAAATATATTCTTTAGTGCTCCCCCCTCTTTTTAAAATAAATCCCATAGTTTAACTCTGATCCTATTCTATGGCTTTTCCCCTTTTTCCTCCCCCCTCCTCTTGTCTTTGGCACACTTTATTTTCCAGTAAAATAAAGAATGAAGATGGATTATTCAAAACTGATAACAGTAATGGACCATCATGTAATGTTTTATTGAATTTGAGTTCTGTAAATTATGTGGTGGAGAGAAATTTGCCTGCTTAAGTATAACAGAAATTGCTACTGTGTTCCTATAATTCTTCACAGTGTAATTTAAGAAAAGTCCACTCTCCATATCACTATTGAATAAAAGGTAAAAAGGTGCTATTACCCCAACGTGACAGCTCTTGTTTGGCCTCCCAACCGACAGAGATAAATGTGTCTGCTTATAACTTGCTTGGCCTGAGTCCAAGGTAGGAGGTGGAGTTTGAAACTTTCACCTGGACGTGTGATTAAAAATTCACCAAACAAGAGGCAGGTAGCCTTGAAGAATCTTCTACATGTTTTATTTTTAGAGGGAGGTTTCATCAAATCATATTTTCCTTCTGAGGGCTTTGAAGTTCCACGAAGCTGATAAAAATCTGTTTGAATCAGTGATTATGTTCAAAGAGGAGACAAACGGGAGGCCAGACAGGCTTTTTGTTCATATTGGCAGTCTCTTTCGCTTATCTGCTGTTTTAAAGAATTCATAATTAGCTTTTGGAAGTACTGATAATATTTATTGAAGGTTTTTCTTTCTTTTCCAATACTAATGAGTTTTACTTGTAAACTCTTTCTGGAATGTAAAAAAGGTTTAGGAATTCATCAGCAAGTTCACTCTTTAATTGAAAACATTAGAAATCTCACAACCACTGTGGAATGGCGATGCAGAATAATTTTACGTTTTCATGTATAGAGCACATATTGAACAATTTGAAGATGTGAAGTGCCATGAAAGCAGCTTCTCGTTTCCCATAAAATTGATATCCATGAGGTACTGGTAACATACTACATAATATACAAAATCGCAAGTTCTTTTTGGAAACAAAAATGACTAATGATTTTATTTAATTCAGCAAATTTATTGAGCACCTATGGGGCATAATATTGGTAAATATTTTAATCCTGGTATTTCAGTGATAGCAAGGATGGTACATGATGACCTTGACATGTTATTTTTTAGCGTGAAGAAAAGTTTTTGGTAAGAGATCTCTCTTACTATCCACCATGGGGGATTACTGCAAATGACCTTGACCTAACTTGGCAAGGCTTAACTGGATTTTCAGTCATGGGAAATGGGAAACAAGGGCCACATACATCTTGAATCCATAAATGTAGCTACTCAAATAACAACAACCCAAACAGGACCAAAACATGCATTCCCATATCTGGATTCTAATGCCAGTCATTTCGCATCCAGAATTTTCTCAAGTGACATCATTCTCTTTAAAAAAGTAATTAACACATTCTAATCAAAACATTTTCTAATAATATTTTCAAGCATTTCCACCAGGGGGCACTCCCCTCATTGAAAGCCTGGGCCAAAAAAAAAAAAAAAAAAAAAAAACCAAAAACCCACAAAAACCCGAAGGTTTGTAAAATACCTGAGACTGTCTACACTGTCTGCTTTCGAGCTCTGTGAGTGTCCCAGGATTTGAAATATCAGTCTAGACCTTCAACACATCCCAGGCAGAAAACCTGCACTCGCTCTAGTTAGAATAATTAAGTGGAATAAAATGCTTTGCCCGGAAAACATTTCATATGCTCAAATGGGACGTCATGCTAACGTCAAAATATGAGTAGAGAAATTGCTAAATTCTCTCCCAAGTGACCTTCCATCTGTTACTTTAAGCCATACAGGAATGACTCAGTCTCATGTTAGCAAGACTTGATATCATTATGTATTTTTTCATGTGTTGGCTTTCTCACTGTAGTTCTCTGCTATCTCGGGAAACATTTCTAACGGAATGAGATGACATTTTGTTATCTGAGATCTCTGAATGTCTAATTTCAAATTTCCCAAATATAATAACATCTGTTTATAGGATCTCTTTTGACCTAAAGTGTTTTGGTTTTTTTATTGAAGTATAGTTGATTTACAATGTTATGTTAGCTTCAGGTGTACAGCACAGTAATTCAGTTTATATATTCTTATATATATATTTTTTCAGATTCTTTTCCCTTATAGGTTATTACAAAATATTGAGTATAGTTCCCTGGGCTATACAGTAGGTCCTTGTTGATTATCTATTTTATGTCTGTTGATAGTAGTGTGTATGTGCTAATCCCACACTCCTGTTTTATCCCTGCCCCCCTTCCTCTTTGGTAACCATAAGTCTGTTTTCTGTGTCTGTGTGTCTATTTCTGTTTTATAAATAAGTTCATTTGTATCATTTTTTTAGATTCCACATGTAAGTGATACATGATACTTGTCTTTCTCTGTCAGACTTATTTCACTCAGTAAGATAATCTCTAGGTCCATCCATGTTGCTGCAAAATTTTTTTTTTTAATTACTGAACAATTAGTGTAGATAAATGTCTTACAAAGTGCCACATAACTTTTCACTGAAAGCTCACCTTGAGTACATTATTAATTACCATTAAAATTTTCCCATGGGGAGCATATCTTGTTGTTAAGTTCCTGTCACCTATTTGGAATTTTTTCCTCCTATGGTCTGAATACACATAATCCATTTAGTAAATATTTATCAAACACTTACGTGGCAGGCATTGTGCTGGGATGACAAGAATATTAGACTATTTTACTCAAGGAATTTATAATGTATTTATGTGTACTGTATGTTTCTATCTCTTTCTGTAGAGTTAAGATATATTGCTTTGTGAAATACATCTTTTAATATCTTTAAAAATTTGTTATCCCCATTTGATGGGGAAGAGTTTAGAGCAAGGGCTATTTTTTTTACACCTAATTTCAAACATTGTTTCTGAGACCTGTATTTCTTGGTTTCAACATGACACATCAAAAACGCAGTCAATCTAATTAGCTGGCCTTGTGCAAATTAAATAGCTGGGTGATTGACTGCCTGTTTGACTGAATTTTAGTTAAATTGACTGGATGTTTTGCTCATGTATAAACACAGTTGCAACATTACTTGTCAGTATTACAAATGAAACGACAAGTACCCTTCATTTTTCAGTCACATTTCTTAGGGTGAAACTGGCTTCCCTTGCATAGACCAAATGAGAAACTAGAATGTACTCTTAAGCCCCCAAGCCTATTGGAGGATCTTTTTTAATAGCAGCCTATATAGGTCATTTTTGAAGTGGACACTGCTTTTATATTGTCTGTACCCAACTGTTATCTTGGGGCAATATGCTACATTTTCCTTGAGGAATTGGGAACAAAGCCAGGTTTGCACTTCTAGGAAACCATGAAAAAACCCCAGTGTTATAACGTTGGGGCTTGGTTGTTTTGACATGACACTTTACCTCCCTTTCCCAAATGTACCCTGTTGCCATTTCTGCAGGGTTATTAGAAAGTGAAATTTGCAAATGATATACAGATCTCCACAACATTTTATTCTGAGCCATATTGTGATAAACTGAAATGTAGAGAGCAAACATGTCTTGTCATTCCAGGCATTTTTTCATGGAGAAGGTTGAAGAGGTAAGGCCTGCTCAGTCCTTATCAAATGGGCAGAAAATGTTTCTAATCCTTGTATTTCATATAAGCCCTTAAACAAAATTGTGGAGAAACACCCATTTTTAAAATGCATTCTTCCAAAAATTAAAGAAGTAGATAACAATTCTCTGTTATTTGGGGAGGAATACCATAAAGAAGTTTACTAATGGTTTGTGAATTTCTTCTAGCACTATTAAAAATGTTTATTCCTCAAGAAATTTGATTATTACAGAATTTGATAATATTCTTTTTCTTGGCATGCTACGATGGATTTTTGCAGTGTGGAAAAGGGGTTATGTATTTCAAATTTAAAGGATGGTTTCTGAAGTTCATATTTTCAACCTGTTACTCTGAGGTATATTGTATAGCAAGCAGTATAGTTTCCTTAAGCGGTAAATAGAATCACTTGTCATTGACTCCAATAATTTGAAAACCAAGGAATAATGTAAAATATTGCCTGCAAAAGCATAGCATAAATCTTAGGTGATGCTTTAGTGATATTCTTTTTCCTAGTATGTTGCAATTCATTTTCGAGTATTTTCTTTGTAAATCCTACTTCTCTCGAAATGGCTTTGTATCTTTACATATTGGGCTGTTGGCATTCCACTGCCTTTGTCTTGGCAGCTTGAGAACTATACAGTTCAGTGCTGTCGTATTATGAGCATTTCATTTATTCTTAACTTGCCTCAATCCTCTCTGTGAAAGATTTCATGGCAAGTTAAGCTACTCAAAAGAAGGAGACCAATTAGGCAGTTGCAGTTTATGTTATATGTAAAGCAGACGCTTAATAAAATTAGGAATACAATTGAGGCTCTCTTCTCTACCACTTCAATTGTAACTAATATATTCCTATGTGGAATTAATGCTTCTGACTGTTCATTTTCTGAACAGAGTGGAGAAGAAAAGGAAAGGATCACCGCGGGCTGGGCAGAGCATGGGGGCAAGCTCACCCTGTGCCTTTCATTCCCTGCAGGGCTTGCTTTCAGAAATCCTACGAAAGGAAGAGGACCCCAAGACTGCATCCCAGTCTTTGCTGGTAAACCTTCGGGCTATGCAGAATTTCTTGCAGTTACCGGAAGCTGAGAGAGATCGAATTTACCAGGATGAAAGGGAAAGGAGCTTGAATGCAGCCTCAGCGATGGGTCCTGCCCCCCTGATAAGCACACCGCCCAGCCGCCCTCCCCAGGTGAAGTCTCTTTTTCCTCCTCACCTTTCTGCTTTTTGTTTTTGTGTTTTTTTTTTAAAAAAAAAAAGTCTAAAGAAGAATCTCAACAAGCATGAGAAAGGTAGATGGATAGGGCTTTTTTTTTTTTTAAATAGTAATTCATAGACCTGCTTGAGGAGAATTTGGTCCCAGCTCACTGATTCTGATATAAAAACAAGCAGCTACTAATTAGATGGAAAAAAATTGCTTTGTGTTGCTTCTTTTGGGGGGTTCTTTGGGGGTGAAAAGTCATCTTTAAATGGGATATTTGGCTCTACTACTATTAAGTAAAAAGGTATTTTAAACTCAATAGGAAAAAAAAAGTAATGAAGTCCATTTTATCCCTGCGCGTTTTAGAACCACCATTTGAATAGTAAATAAATAAAAATAAATAATTCCATTTGTATTTATGCTTTCCAATACCAACTGCAGCTGGTACCAATTACACATCATCTCGTTTGTAATCTTTCATAATTAAGTTTAATACAATCCTTGAAGGCAGCTTTAAATGGGGCTGATAAGGAATTCCATCCCATCCATATTCCCAGAAATGGGCACATTTTCTATTTTCCAAATTTTTGCACTTTTTAGAAAGGACAAAAGTCACCTGCCAGGTAATTTTGTGTATGCGCATCAGTATTTTTTTTAATCAAGTTTAAAAGGTAGCCTCGTAACTATTATAAGAATTGAGAAGTTAATTTTCAGTACAACTATTAGATACAAATTTGAGAGGGGATTAGATGTAAGATCCACAAGCAAATATATTTCTTACACATTTAATTTGTGGCCTGTACAACTCAACAATGAGGTCAGCTAAAACGACGGAAAGTAAATATGGAATACTAATTAAAAGTGCTTATGTAACATAATGTCATAATGAAATTATCTCAATGTTAATTTCATCAATAGTGAAAAATGGTCATCCATTTCCAAGTATAGAGATAAAACTCACTCAACACTAAAAATGAAACTGCCATAGATACTCCATAAATAAGAAATAGACATAATATACAGCCACTTGTGGAGGGTCTTAAACTGCATATTGTAATGTTCTGAAATGATTATTGTTTAGAAACATCCCAAAGGTCCATTTTCTCCGTTTTATTCAATGAAAATCAATTAAGTCTTGATGTCTATAGGAGCAGACAATAAGGAAGGCATTGCTGTAATTTTAAGAAAGACATTTTTCTCTAGCAGAGAAGAATGACACCCAAATACATGCATACATATCCATTTGCCGACACACACACTTACTGAATTTGATCTGTTAAGCCTTCAATACAATATTTCTTACCAAAAAGAATGAGGAACTGTTTATATACATATATGACTTTTGTAAGAGTGATTGAACAAAAAATGCTTGGACTTGATTGAACACTGAGTTTGTGGTGTTTAGAGTTATCATATGTACCATCATTAGTTAATTTTGCTGTTGCAGTCATCATTGGAAGGCCTCTGGGCAGAGTTATTTTACTTATCACTTAATCTTGCAATACTAACCAAAGAAGGGCTTACTTAAGACCAGTGTGAATTTAAGCATTGAGCTTCTTCTTCTTTTTTTTGTTTTAATCTATCCAAATATTTGACTTAGTAGTTCCTTAATATAGCTTTTGTTTTCTAATTTTTCTAGGACTTTAATGCTTTTATTTGTTTTCCAGATATGATTCTGCTTTCCTTACTCATCAAGTTTTTTGTTTTTTGTTTTTTTAGCCAAAATTACGTTAATTCTTTTTTTTTTTTTTTTTTTTTTTTTTTTTTTTTTTTTTTTTGCGGTATGCGGGCCTCTCACTGCTGTGGCCTCCCCCATTGCGGAGCACAGGCTCCGGACGCGCAGGCTCCGGACGCGCAGGCTCAGCGGCCATGGCCCACGGGCCCAGCCGCTCCGCGGCATATGGGATCCTCCCAGACCGGGGCACGAACCCGTATCCCCTGCATCGGCAGGCGGACTCTCAACCACTTGCGCCACCAGGGAGGCCCTACGTTAATTCTTAATTGTGATATTTATTTTTGTATACTATTAAGATACTCTGGGTTGCTTTCCTATATGTATGTCTAAAGACTATACCTGCTGATAAGTTGGGATAGAAAATATAATTTATTTTGGCCTGAATTACTGATAAACTGGTTGAGCCACCCTCAGCTGTATGTGTTTGTTCTCAAGAGGGGGTTTAGACCAAGCCTTTAGCTGGGATATTTAGCCAATGATGAATGTGCTTAGATACTGTAGATTCTTAGTGAAGCTCTTTCATAGAAAAAAAAGTTTCTATTAACACAATATTATTGGCCATCTAACCACATTCTGAAATGATTATCTGATATGTGTGAATAATTTTATTTCACTGCTTCATAGAGAATCCCTTTGCATTCCTTAATTTTATCATAACAGCTCACAACCGGTTTGTTCACCTTTTACCCTTTGACAGTGATTCAGTGAATTAAATTTTAGGGAACTTTTAATGTACTAAATGTATTATCAATGTAAAATGAGTACTTAGGATTTGGAAAAACAGGTTATAGAGCAGTTGAGTTAGTACTGTTTTGCAGCAGTTGAAATCCAGTGCTTAACCTGGAACCAATATACCACACATAAGGTTTTCATGTGCTTATTTACAAATGACTAAAATGGAAGAGGAATAAAGGAGGAGACCACAGGTATAGAAAAGGACTGCAGGAAAAAAATATTTTATATTTTTCCAGAGAGGAATCTGTGTGAAATCACTGTGCGTTTCATTCCCCCCCGTCCCCGCCCCTTCCAAATGAAGATATTTGAAATCTGTTTTGAGATTAGTCTTTGGCTTGGGTTGGACCAGAACAGGATTTCTTTCTAATGATTGTTGAAGGCAGAGGTCCCTTGTGGCTCACTGAAGACCCAGGACACCTTTAGGCCTGAGAGACTGGATTATCTTCTAGCTTCTCTGAAGAGTTTAGGTCGTATGGAAGATGATTGGGATGTCCCTGGGTCCTTCCAGACCAAGGACCTAAACCACTGAGGAACTCAGGTTATAAATCATCTTCAAGAAGGGGCTTCCTTCAGGCCCCGGGTGTTATTTTTAGGAGAACCTCACCAGGGAAAACCTAGACCAGCCTCAGGAAGCTCTTGGCTGGCTCTGCCTTGGCGAGATGGCTCCTGTGCACTCCTGTCCCTCAGGCTTCGGTAGGGGTAGCCACACCAGGAGCTTTGTCTTCTGGCTGGGTCAGTAGGCTCCAGGCCAGACCTGTTTGTTGAAAGCATATTTTCACAATGTATGTGCTCTAATTCAAGAAATATGAATACCTTGCATTTGACAATGATTCAGTTTTCTCAGCACCTTCACATGCATGAATTCATAGAATCATTATACCAACCTTTTGGTACGAGAAAAATGAGAAAAGTCAAATACTTAGTTTTCAAATCCCCTACTCAGTCTGATGCTCTTTCCCCTACCTCAAGCCACGTCCTCAGAAGACAGACATTTTAGAAAGGAGAAAATGAAACTCAAGGACTCTTTCTGTTTGTCAGAGAGGATGAGAAGTTTTCTTGTTAGGTTAGAAAGAGGAACACATGTGAAATATTCTTCTGATAGAATACATTGAATATTTGACAAATGGTCCACTTTGGAAGGCTTTAGACAGTTGGGCATTTCTGAGATTGTAGAGAAACAAGCCCTTTCCAAACTTTGGTAGTAGGAGTATCTGGGAGAAACCAATCCCTCCAGAGCTCCAAGCCCTTAAAGATTTCTTTTCTGACTATCGCTTAGCAAATTTTCCAGATGAGTTTACAAGATGAATCTTATTAACAGTAATTAATTATTATTTTCTGGAAGTTGTCTATTGCACTAAACATAGCCATTTTAAGTTGATGGTTTCTGTTTAGGTGTGCACTTATTATGGATTTATTTGTGTGTTTTAAGATGTGTGACTTTTGGAGTTAAATTAGCAATTTCTGTCTTCATAAGGACCATTTGAAAGCCTATAATTATCAAATTATAACTTTTACATGAATTATATAATATTTTTTCTTTTTTTAACATCTCTTTATGGCATTCTTTGGTTTCTTCTGAAGATGGGACATTTTATAACAATGTTTTAGAAAATGTACAAAGTTTATATTAATAGAAGCGATATATAATTAATCTGGTAGCTGCACACTTATGTATCTTTACAACACATTCTTCTATAGTATAATGAAACATAGGTTCAGTTATGGGCAGGAACTTCACACTTGATAAAAGTTTTATTTGTTATGAATCCCTTGACCAGCTTTATTTTAAGATCACGTATGTGCTTGGAAAACGCTTCTCATTAATGGTCATCTTTTAAAAGCTAGAGGACTTTTGAAAGTCCAGATCTGGAAAATAACTAATATTGTTTCTACAAAAGGAAGAAAAGTGTAAAAAAATAGAACCATGATACTCAAACAGTGTTAATATATAAAAATATGAAAATGGGGACTGTTTCCTATCACCAATAGGAATTCCTCAAAATAGCACGGATTTTTTAAACTAATGATAAAACCATTCCCTACTAAAAATTAGACATTCATGAGCTAGATTTAGCAAAGGGCCACCGAAAAGCAGGTACAGCACGTCTTAAAAAATAATAAGAATTTTCCCAAATAAAGAAGTCCTATATAACATCATACCCTCAGTGTATTGCAGTGATTTCTAAGATAAGCATTGGTGTTAGACTTAAGTTCAGTTCTCAGCCTTGCCCCATGGACAAATTACTTAACCTCTCTGTTAGCTTCTCAATTTAAAAATGGGGCAGTAATGTGACATTACCTACTCAGGGCTATTATGCAGGTTAATGTATGTTAACACAAGGCCCAGCTCATAATAAACAACTGGTAAATGTGAGTCTCTCTTATTATCATCATTATTATTAAAACTACATCAAACTTTAATTGCATATGGGCATGCCCTCACATATGTGTGCAGTATGAGCTTGCAGGCAATTCCACTTGCATCAAGGAAGAGCACACATGCCAATCAGGACCACAGTAGAGTCCATTTTGTGTAGCCTGTATGTAGTACATACACAGTACGTATGTAGTATATATAGTTCATTTTGTAGTATGGGTTGATGAATTCAGCAGCGGTAAAAGAGCAAAAAATTCTCATGGAAAATCTGTGTTCTACTGAACAATTGTAGTGAAATAGAAAGCACACCCTAGTGCTACACCCTCTCCCCATGTGGGAGGGTAAATAGCAGAAGCTCCAATTCTTAACTACTTCCCTGGCGCCACCATAATGATGGAGTGGTACACGCTACCTTGATAAATGCTATTCAGAAAGCAACTGCATTTATTTTACCTCCTGTGCTATTTGCAGAGAAGAGCTGAAGAGTAGTTTGTTTTGCCTGCAATGAACTACTTTATGAATTTTAATGTGTGATATAATATTAAAAGCTAAACCAGGATTAAAGAAGATTTTTTTTTGAGCTAAGCTAAAATAGTACTTAGTAGAGTGAGGTATAAAAGATTTTTGTTTCCATTTTTACCTGGGGAAAAATTTCAGCTTTCATATTTTTGAAAAGCTGTCCAAGTCAGTTCCCCTTAAGCAATACCTTGTGTTTAGAGAAAAATGTGGTTCCAGAATTCTAATAGCTTATCTCTAATAAGATGCATATCTGAGCCAACAAGATGATAAGGAAGAGCTTTTCTAAATATTTTTTAAATGAGTAATACAGTTTTTTAATATTTTTAAAACTTGTTGCTCTCACTTTTTTTTTTCTTTTTTTTTTTTTTTTGCGGTACGCGGGCCTCTCACTGTTGTGGCCTCTCCCGTTGCAGAGCACAGGCTCTGGACGCGCAGGCTCAGCGGCCATGGCTCACGGGCCCAGCCGCTCCGCGCGGCATGTGGGATCTTCCCGGACCGGGGCACAAACCCATGTCCTCTGCATCGGCAGGCGGACTCTCAACCACTGCACCACCAGGGAAGCCCTCTCACTTTTTTTTTTTTTAAAGAACTTTTACAAAGAACTTTTAAAAAGTACTTTTTTAAAAAAAAAAAAAGTACTTTTCAACTTTTGATTGTGTTGGCTACTAGGTTTTATTTTTATGATTTAAAATGTTTGCTTTTTGGTTCAAGTTGTAATTGCTTTATTAAAAAAAGAAAAATTAAACCAAAGACATTTTTAGAAACAAAATCACAGGGTTGAAACAAATGATTATAACCCACTTGAAGATAAATTCTTAAACATCATTTTTACAAAAGAATGAAAATGATTTTCAAAACACACTGAGACACCAAGTTTCCAAAGCCTGCCCTCTTAACTGTTGCTAAGCAGATGATACCAAGGAACTGTTTCTTCCAATGCCCTGAACTTCATGCCTCCATTTCCATAACATTCAATGTTCAAAGCGATTGAAATGGCTTTTCTTTTCTCTTTCATTTAAGCAGTGAAAAAAATAGGTATTAAAGGGGACCCCATGTGGTGATCAAATCTATCCTTCTGCCTCAAAGCAAGACCACCCCAGAGCAAAGTTGCGAATCTCAGCAAAGCAACTTTGTAAGCAATTTATGGTAATGCATTAACTCTTCTGGCTCCTAAAGTGGTGTTTAGCGGATTACTGCTTCAAAGCCCTGTGTCTGAGCCTAGTGGCCCCCAGTCCTTCGGATGCCTCCGTGAGTTAGTGCCCTTGCTTACTGGAGTGCAGAGCTGGCAGGGGAAGGCGAGAAATCCAGCCTCTGCTCTTGACGTTTCTGTCTGCGGATTATGCTTTAGGAGAGGCCAGTGAGGCCAGCCAGTGGGTCCCTCGTCCTGCCTCATCTTCTGTGTCCTCACTAGGGGCCTGTGGTCCAACCATTTCCCTGCATTATCCTTTCCGTGCTCCCAAGAGTAGTGTCCAGGTGGGAGAGTCTAGCTGCATTCTCCAGAGGTGAGTTATTTTGCTCACCAGCTAGAAGTTACGAGTCAGAAAGCACGTTGTAAAGGAGACTCAACTTTACTCTCTAAGTGCAGGGAATTAAATGGCTTAGGATAACCTCTGCCCCTCTTTTGATACCAGATATTTGGGGGCAGGGTGAAATAAACATTAGAAGACTTACTGTATGACTGGGAAGGTATGTCATTTAGTGCCCCAAAATCACTTGTTTATCTTAAAATGAGCTTTATTTTCTATTGTTCCTAGTGGATGAGAGAAATGGTCCAAGATCGTAAGTTTCTAGAGAAGGAAAACCTGTATTCTGTAAAGGACCCTAAGAAACGTGGTCCTTGATGAATCACTTTGCCGGGAGAAATGTGGTCCTACATCTGGACAACTTTTTATTTATGTTTTCATCAGTTTCCCAGTAAAAAGCAGCTACATGGTTCATATGTGAATTTCCCAGGCTGGTTGGTTCCTATAAATGCTCAATAAAGATCAAATTTTTATTTTAAAGTTTTAAAGATTGTTTTTAAGTTTTGAAGATTAATCATGGTATCAATAAATTTTGAGGTTGATTTTCCCCCTAAATTTTGTGGCATTTTTCTGCAGCTATCTGCTTATCATTATTACCAAAGGCATTGATATTAATTTCTCACTCAAGATTATACATTTTGAATATATTGTTAAGTCACTGTTTATATATTTTGTGTAACTTGCAGTCATGTTCTATTAAATATTGTGAAACATTTTCTTATTGTCTGGTTCCACCAGTCAAAAGGAGAGAGTTATATACAGCGGTGCCAGGAAATGATGAAAATAATTATACAGAACAGCTTGGACATGCATGTGTAAAATGCAACCAGCCTTTATGATAATTAAGCAAGGCACTCTACCTGTTTCATGGATGGATAGAAGATTTAAATGTGCAGCTCTACAAATGGCTTTGTTATGGAAGATTTTTTAAATGAAACATAAGAGGAAAAGGCATTAAAAAAAGAGTCTAAAATTAAAAAGGCCATAGTATGTAATAGCTATTAGTGATGCAATTGTCCCTTAGGCATTGGGTACCCAGCGAAGATACAGCACTGTGCATTATGATTTTAATTGTGAATTTCCTTTGTGAGAATTGCAGTGGAAGGTAATTGGGAAAAAATTAGTTTAGGGTTTTCAAGTCTTTGAAACTATTCCGTTTTCCAGAAAACTTACCTTATGGCATTATAATTCCTGGTTGTCAGCTGGCAGTTGCTGTCGTATTACAGCTGCAGTCACCTGTGACAATATGACTTCCTTAAGCAATCTGATATCCAGCTAAGAACTCATGTTGAATGACCACATTGTTGATCACCTTGATCATAAAAGGAGCAACAGTGTCCAGTTTGGATGCCGAGCCTGAGAAAATTCAAAACAGTTTGGCCAGTGGAAAATGACAAGCATGTTCAAAATGTTTTGTAGGTGAAAACCGCTACCATTGCCACTGAGAGGAATGGGAAACCAGAGAACAATACCATGAACATTAATGCTTCCATTTACGACGAGATTCAGCAGGAAATGAAGCGCGCTAAAGTTTCCCAAGCTCTGTTTGCAAAGGTGGCAGCAACCAAAAGCCAGGTAAGAGCCTCTGTTAGGCATGGAGAATGTTTATCTGCGATGCCTGTGAAAGTTCATTCGAAGGGGTGTCTATTTGCAAGTTGAACTTGCATCCCTGAGAGGTCACGGTTTCCAGGATTATTGACAGAGCTCATGATGAAACAGAGTGTTCAGATTCAGGGAACAGAGACACTTGGTTGTGTTTCCTCCAACATCTACTGTCCAGACCACAGATTTCTCAGGAAATCCCTGAGTCAGTTAATAGTTGTTTCCAGAGGAGTGCTGTAATGTATAGGAGGTTTCTCCATCTGGTCTATTGTAATGGAACAAATAACCTGAATTATTATTATTTCATTAGTACTTAGGTGACCTTGATTTCCATCCTAAAATACTACGAGCATTGTAGTTTTTTTCTGTTCCAACTCAGGCATCTACAGCTGTTAGGTGTGCTTATTAAAACAAAGTGACACACACACACACACACACACAGCTTTGCAAAATAATGATTTTAGTTTATATATATATATATATATATATATATATATATATATATATATGAGACACACAAATTTAATTACAATTAGAAAAATTGTCTAAATCTTTTGAATTATAAATGAATCAAATTGAATGGGAAAAGTGACAAATCCCCACAAGACATCCCTACAAGATAATGCAGTCTTTTTGTCATATATTGATAATTTATGTTCATCAGAAGTAGAGTCATCTATATGAACAAGCTCACAGTTATCTACTAACCCTTGTTCAAGGCCAGGAATACTTTTTAAAGGACCAGAAGAATACTGGTCTTATCCAGTGTAAGTCTTGTCCCCTTTGCAGAAAGATCTGATAACACTATCAAAGTGAGATTGAGAGGCAATCAAGGAAATTTTAGACAAATATATTTCATTATCGTTAATGAACTCTCCTTTGTAAAACAGCCTGGCTGCTGTCAGCCTCTGATAAAATTATGCAGTCCTGAGACTATTTACAATATGATGTATTTACAATACAGTACTTTCATTATTAGGTTTTTCTGAAATTTCACTCCAGCAACATTAATAGTGGTCCTTGATAGGAATTTTGCTTGAGAAAAGGTTGTTCTTGTTTAAGTTATAGGCTGGCTGGAAATACATAAGGGATATCTTGGAAATGTTATATAAAAATGATTAAACTCAAGCTGTGGACTGTAAAAATTATAGCTTTATAGGCCACATGCCTGCGTACCCTTCAATCACTGTCAAAGTGATAATTTCTACAATAATATGTTTCTTTTATTGTGAGATTCTAAACATCAAGTGCTGTTTAAACATTAAACTGAATTGTTTATGTTAGTGCCATACTCGGCGTGTCATACATCAGGCCACCGTAATCTCTCATGGAATGTAAAATTCTGTCATGAATCATGGCTTGTATATCGGAAATTACTGTAATTTTGATTGGAAATTACAGGGCTCTTGAAATGTTTCTAATTATGATAGAATGTCAGAGCCGCTTCAAACCTGTGTGCTTCTTCAGATGTCTTCATTTACATGCCAAGACTAGGCATTAAGGAGAAATGTCCTGTTCGCACGTCGCCCCTCACCCACCCACCCTGCACCTTCTTCTTTTGGCTATTTAGTCTAATTAGGATGAGGATCTCATATTTCAACATAGTTTATCCTGCTTTTCTTTCTGATTCTGCATCTCTTCTGACCTTTCCAATTAAATTATCAAGAATAACAGACTGTCTTCTTACAAGGCCAAACACTTTCCCCCAATCTCCAGAATAGATAAACAGAGAAACGAAACATGCATTATTGTGATAAGGGGCAGCCTTAAAACCAACAAACAAAAATAGAATATTAAAACTTTTGGGGAAGTTGGCATCTGTCATATAATCACCACCACCCTCCCTCTCCTTTCTGACGAGAGCATAGCTCCTTCTGGCTAGCAGTGTTTTTGCTACCTTCATTCTTTCTTTCTTTTAAATGATATCCCCAATTCTCCCCTCCTGGGCTGAGTTCTGATTTTGGAGCTATTCAGACAGTGGCAGCAATGGGTTGATAATGTCATGTGAGTGATGTTCTAGGGGTTTTTTAAACATCTTTGCTCTTTGGACTCCTGTCCTACAAAGCTCCCCGTGAGTCACTTTCAAAGATGTCAGTTGCCAACTGTGTATCTGCCATGACGGTGTGTTCCCCAGAACCCCCAAAGCCGCTAGCTCATCTCATTACTGGATGAAAGAGATTCCAAGGGGCCAATTGTAGACTACTGGGGTCCAGCAGACTGTTAACTTTCATCCCCTCACATAGTTTTTCCTAACTACTAATTTACTGGAACTTCATTAAAAAACGTTTCTGTACCTTTCTCTTAGCTGTTCAGTTTAGATGTTAGTACTGCCCTCTTTATGAAAATCTAAAAGTTGATGATTACTGAAAAATAAGACGGTCCAAAAACTGTATATATCCTTAAGAGAAGAGATCTGACTTAACAAGGGCAGGTAGTCCATTGACTTAAGTTCTTTTGACCTGCCATGATTTTTTGTGAAGGAAATAGAAAAACTAGAAAACAAACCAAAACCCCCCAAAAAATCTTCAAATCCGACGTACCTTTCCCATGGTCAGAATTCTTAACTTGCGCAAGAGTTGTTTATGCCTTGGAGATAGGTGCCAAGGCTTGTCAGCATGGGCAGAGGTCCTCCCAAATGAAGCACGTGTACAGAGGAATGTGCTGGAGCCATTTTATCTCAACCGATCCAGCCCCATCTGCTTCTGTATCTCACCCTGATTCTCTATGTTGGCCTAACATTCATTACCTTTTTTTTAGTGCTAGACCCTGTCATGCATTATATATTATCTGCATTTAGTTCTCAATAACCCTGTGGGCTGTAACATTGATTTCCTCATTTTATGCGAGGGTTACTTGACTAAAAAGTAGGAGAGCCAACCCCAAATTCTGCATCTCTGCATCACTATTTTAGTGTCTCCTCAGGGTTCCAGGCGGCTTCAGGACCAAAGGAAAGAGGAATTAGGGATGCTGGACTAATTGATAGTGGAATGGGAGGGGCTTTCCTTTCTTCACTGACATATTCATGGAATATGGGTTCTTGCCAACATAGGGCCCTTAGAAGCCAAGCTTTTTTTTTTTTTTTTTTTTTTTTGTAGTACGCGGGCGTCTCACTGTTGTGGCCTCTCCCGTTGCGGAGCACAGGCTCCGGACGCGCAGGCTCAGCGGCCATGGCTCACGGGCCCAGCCGCTCCGCGGCATGTGGGATCTTCCCGGACCGGGGCACGAACCCGTGTCCCCTGCATTGGCAGGCGGACTCTCAACCACTGCACCACCAGGGAAGCCCAGAAGCCAAGCTTTTTCATGTCTGTTTGGGGTTGGGGTGTAGGGAAGGGTACATGGTGGAGGACTCAAAGGACGCTATGGTCCAGGCTGAGTCACTGCTGTTCTGGTATTGGGAAATGATTTAACTTTTTTGAGCCCAAGATTTCTTTTAACATGGGAGGAGGTCCCATGCTGTCATGCATGCAGAAGAGCTTTTAGATTTACGGCACTGTAACACAAATAGATAATGTCTTACAATGTGCTAAGCAAAAGACTCAGACCTGCACACAGAGTGACTTATTTATTATCTATTTATGTATCTCAGATACTTTTTATTTTACAAGGTAAAGCTTTAGGTAAATCCCCTGAATGGCAGGCAGCAGAATTATTTTGAAAAGATAGTACAGCCCCAGAATGTGGTGGAACCAGACGTGTAGCTGTGGTCTGCAGTGACTAATGCACAAAGTATTTTCAGGAAAAGAAACCAACTTTTCAGATGCCACCATTTTGCATGTATTATACTTTCTCTTCGATGAGTGATAGAAATGAGATTGTTTTTAACGTTAATAGAAATGTCTGTGTAAAGTATGCAACTACAAACTGAAGGTAGGCTACTTTTTGTGCTTGGGTAGGAAAGAAGGCTAATGCAAACTTTAAAAAGATGATACGCTTTAAACATAATGTGAATAGCTACAAATGAATACACTGTATATTGTGGGTATTCAAACAAGCAGCCGTTTTTCCAAGTGAATCATATTAGAATTTTATCAAACATTTAGTCTGATAGCATTCAAATAATTACGAGAGCAGAATTCACTAATTTTACTGTTTAAAAAAAATAGTTGATTTGGGTAATAACCATTACGGTATCAAGGTTCAGTTACTGTTCAGTGGTTATAGTGTTTTCATATGGGAGACGGAAATGGAATTTTTTCCTTAATGGTGGCAGATGTTGGAATCTAATTTTATTCCACAGCAAACCTCCTGAGAGCTCTGAGACTTAAGGTGTATGTCCAGCAAGGGGACATTAGCAGTGCCGTAGGCCTTGCCTTGTACATCGAATTGTTACATTGATTTTCATGTTTGCAGAGGTGGAGCTTGCAGATACAGTAATGCAGTCAGAATAAAGGGCTTTTCCAGAGCGGTTGCATCCCCACTTGCGCTTAGAAAATGATTTCGCTCTAGTGCTTTATTGAACAGGGTATTTCTTTTAGGTAAAGCAGCTAGATGATGGAAATTCTATTTGACTGAACATGCTTTTCAATAGAATCTTTTGCAGTCTCTACCTACCAGTCCTGTAGTTACTGGACTCTTTGGCTGCAACAACTTCGACTGCTTGATAGGTGTGGTTTTTTTGCACTAAAAAAAGAATTTCTGCCTCTGTGAAGATAGCACGACCAGTAGAAGAGACCAAATAATTCGAAGCCTTTTGCTTTCTTCCATCTACTTTTCAGACACTTTTGTCATTGAGATTCAAGACCTCTAGGATGGGAGAGAAAGGGGAGAGTGAAGGAGAAAGAAGAAAGCTTTAGTGCTCTTTGGGCTTGTAGGTAAAAAAAAGAAAAAAGCATCTTCAGATTTAGTAATTCTTAGATGGTGATTGGAATGCCTTAAATACGAGTAAGACATGATATGTCACAAATCATTAGAGGTAGAAATAGGGCTAAGAATGCCATTTTCATTGCTGGTTATAGGAATCTACAGTGATAAAATCCAGGAAAAAAAAAAATCACAGTACCATGACTGCATTCTGTATTCTAGCATGTCAGCAAAGGCATCTTTTATTTTCTTAGCATCAAATTACACTTCACGGAAACTACACTTTGAAGCCCTGTGCTGATTCATTTTTTTTGGAATGTTCACATAACAGACTTCACTGCAACACGATTTTACCTGTGTAGCCTCCTGTTTCAGATCCACAGGAGGCCCCTACAGATTTGCGAGTCACGGTTCCGGTTATTTCTGGTGCCACATGCTTTTCTAGCAGCCTGTGGGAAGATCTTTACATCGTGTCCTCAGAGCCCCTTCTCTTGGGCTAATAGAGTTGCCTTCAGCCAGCATCTAAGAAGAGAACTGCCTCTTCATATATTTTCCATCTAGTGCCTTATTTTATTTTACTTTATTCATTTATTTATTTTTCTTTTACTGGGCGGGAGGAGGTCGTGGGGAGATACCGGTTAGGTTTCCCTGGATCAGCTTCTGGGAAGAAGGAAGAGGCCAAAGGAATGCTTGAAGGGAGAAGAGAAGTAAGACAGCCCAGTGTGTAGCATCTCAGGACCTGCCTGTATTCAGGTTTACCTACATTTGGGGAGGGCCCGGTGTTGCCTTCTTGATAAGGACGTGGAGACCCGTCCATCTCCTATTTAAGGTGTTCTGTGGGAGCCATCTCTAAAAATCCCTTCTGTCTAAATATTGGGAATCCATATTGGATTTAGTTTTCTGCAGTGTAGACCTATCTTTATGTCTCTAGTGGTTGCTCAACAGGACTTTTGAAATTAATGGCTTTAAATACATAAACATTGACATAATCTAGCACTTTAAAGGTACATGATTGTATGTTATACAATGTTTTAAGAACTAAATTTGTGAATCTGAATATGAGCCCTTTCCACATTTCTGTGTTATAAAAACAAGCATATGTTTTAATTAATCTAGGGTTTGATCAAGGAGGTTCAGAATTATTAAATAGAACACGTACTTGCCGATCATAGTTTTGGCTAAAAAAAAATCACGTAAAGGGGTGTTTTTCCCCCAGGCACTTGATATTGTCTATTGCGGCAAGTCGAACCAAAACTTCTTGGTTATCTTATTGCCACCTTCAAATTTTTAAAAAATTTCTTTTCCTCTAAAATTTAAAATTTGATAACTAGAGTGATAGAAATTCATCTTCCTCATTCTCCCATTTAATAAGTTCACTGTAACAAGTATAGTCATAACTCATTAAACCCAGTTTCTCCATCTTTCAAAAAATGTTATAGGAAAATATTAGTCAAGATTTGAAAAGAAGCAATTTGTGAATATTGAGCCAACTCTCTAAAGAGGATCATCATGTGAGGAAGTTCCGGGAAGGTGACCACAGGAGTGGTCCACTTTGAAGCAGGCCAGTTTAATGCATTCTAAAGCATGAGTATAGCAAGTACATATTCGTAGAATCTGCTTTAATCTAAGGCCACCTTTTGTCCTAAAATGTAGTATAAGTTGAAAAGTGTGGACTCACAATATCCTACGAAAGTTCCTCTTTTCAGAAGCCCTTCTAGAATCATCTTTGACAATTGAAGAGTTAAAGTTCTTCAGGATAGGATCCAGTATCTACAAAATGGGAGTAAGGAAGAGACCAAACCCATGGGGTTTTAACTCTTAAATAGGAATGAATTTCAAAACGGAATGTCATTCAGTTAAACTTCACACATAATTATAACACTGATTTCGTTCTTTCACAAACTACCAAGTGAAAAGACAAAGTGTTTCTCAGAAGTCTCAACAGTTGTCTTTTATGGTTTGGGTAGTAAAGGTAGGTTTTATTTTAGCTTTATTTTCTTTTTCCCTCATATGAGGAATGAAAATAAAAGCCCCGTGAAATGAATGAGCTCTAAAAATGCATTTATGCAAAATGACAATAGAAATATAGCTCTGGAAGAAACTGCACTGTTAAACTTTCACATCTAAAAGAGGGATGGTAGAACTTATGTTGGTAATAGGAGTCTGATGTAGAATTTTTTGGCCTTGCAAGACCTGCACCTTAAAAAGTAACCTTTGAGATTATTCATTTTTATAACTATAGCTGTTATGCTTTTGCACATGCAGTTCTTTTGTGTGACAAAATGACACAACTAAATCATAGACCACCCATTTATATATATAAAATATACATATTGAAAATGTTTTTTATATATATTTATATTTATAAACATTTATATATATATAAATATAAATACATAAAAATATAAATAAATATGTTTATATTTATATATCATATATAAATATAAAATATGTATATTATATATATATAATATATATGTATTTTAGAGATTAATAGTAATATAGCCACTTTATAATTTATCATTAAATACCTTGTAAAAATATAAGCTCCAATCTGCTGGTGGCGTCGCCATACAATTGCTAAATTGATGAAGTTGTCCTTTTTCTAAGACTTAATCTACTTCTGTTGTCTGGTCATAGAGAATCTGTTCTCCTTTGATTTCTTGCTTCAACCATTCCAGTGGCCTTTTGTGTAATTTTTTTTTTTTTTAAACAATCCCCTTTTCAACCCGTATGCCTCAGGAATTGGGTTGAAACACACTGTTTCATAAACCACCAGCCTCCTCGGCTGCCTCGGTGCCTCTGATTCTGTAAATCAGATCATAGGCAGCATGCTGTCATATAATAAGGTGTCTGATCCTTATTACCAGTTTGTTGATGCACAGGCTCCTTCAAATTGACCATTGCAACACATGGTTTCCCCTGAAACTAGCTGTGATAATTAGCGTGGTTCTAATGAGACAGAATGTCACTGATCTTGTGCTGAACTGTCGAGTCTTGATGCTACGGATGGGAACTGTCAGAGCCTGCCATCTGTGACAGCGCTTGGCGTATTCCGGTGGCAAGGTAGAGCATGCTCAATAGACTAGTTTCAAACAAATGGCCCTTTTCTTGACGAGAGCTCTGTGTTCTGTTCAACTCAAGAATGTTTGCCCCAACTTCAGCCTATGCCAAAACCCATTTTGAGATCCAAAGGGGAAGAAATATTTAAACCTCTGTTATATGTTACAAAAGAGAGGACTCTTTTGTTTAGCAGGTGAATTTTAAGTGGCATTCCTTCCCTTGGGCTTTTTTTTTTTTTTTTTTTTTTGCCTCTCCCAGTGGCCCCATATAGTCAGTAAGGCAGTCCTGGAAGAGCCTTTCCCCCAATTTTCAAATTGCCTTGTTTAAAAGAGATTTGTTAGGGAGTTGGGCTGGCTCATCATGATGGAGCAGTCAGATTTAGCAGAGAGAGGGGAAACGAAAGGAATAGTTGAGAGTGTGTCTAGGAATACACAAGTTGAATAGCAGAATGAAGATGGACAGGAAGTTAGATCTGTAGGCTCCAGAGAGAAGTGGAGATTTTTTTTTTTTTTTTTTTTTTTTTGCGCTAGAGTACAAGTCCAGCACTGCTTATCATTCCCAAATATGCTTTGTTGCTTTTTATTTTCTCTTCTCTGGCAGACCACACAGGGCTTGTTCTGAAGAACATTTTCACTAATCTGATCAGGCAGCCAAATACGCCGGGAAAACTGCTTTAATGATCCCACTAATTACCTCAAGTCAATATGAACTGTATTATTAGACTGAGGGAAAATATTCCATTAGGTCTCCCCCTTGGGAGTTCCTCCGCTTTGTGATGTCACCGAAGCCTTCACCCTCTCGCTTGTAATTAATTTTATTTACACACGCAGGCACGCACAAGGTCACACCTGCACAACCGGCGCTGGCCAGGGAGCTTGTGGCACTCGGGCTTAATCAGATCTGTCATAATTACCATTCTGCATGTTTCTGACACACGCTGTGAAATATTTCAATTTAACTGCCGCTACCAGCACAACCAGATGTAGTGCGAGTGTGGCTGCATTGGAAATATTATTCCTCAGGATAAACTCTCTCCTCCTCCTCTTTTCCTTCCTCCCCCCCACCCCGGCCCCAATTTACAGCTAATGTAGCACAGAAGCTGATGGGTCCTGTAAATCTTGAATGCAGCGCTAGATTGATAACAGGCGATTAGACAGTTTAACCACAAACAGCTTGTTCATTTTTCACAAATGAAAACCACATGTGGTGTAACTAAAATTTCAGGCCCCTTTTTTTTTTTTTCAGAGTTGGGGTCTGTATGTGTGTGTGTTGGAGATGTGCTTAAATAAAAATAAAATGCAGTGGAATGAAGTATCTAGAAAAATGGAGAAGTTGCCTAGTTTTTCTCCAGGTGATTTTATCAAAACCATCATCAAATTCCATGTTTTCACTTTTGCCAAAACTTGAATGGAAAAAAGATGGTACTCTCCGTTTCCTTTTTCTTTTATTTTCTTTTATTTTCTTTCTCTCTCTCTCTCTCTCTCTCTCTCTCTCTCTCTCTCTTTTCTGTATGAGAGGGATAATATCCTTGGAGTCTCTGCCTTTTTAATTTTGTCAGTGTTAAGCCATTTATTTGAACATAAATTTTGAAAGAATTTCTACAGTGGGCATATGCAGTTTTTTAATGGACGGTTTCCCTTATTTTTGTTAATGAAAAATTGTTAGTTTAGGCGTGCTGGTCATATCACAGACAATCCCAAAACAAAAATGGACCCAATCAAAAAATTTATTTCCTAGAGAGGTGTGTTAATCTGCAGAATCAGTTTGAAAGGTAGAGTTGAAAACCAGTGAATTCTGTTGCTGCAGACATAGTGGAGATAACCTGGCAGAAAGTGCAGGTGCAGGGTAACCATATAAGGCCAAAGTTATCACCAGTCTCAGAAGAATTTAGCCATAAGAAAAAGTATTGGAGCCATACGAAAGCAAATAAACTGGTGGAAAACTAAAATTAAGAGAGGAAAAAGGAATAGGATCAGTGGTGATTTAGAATCGTACCTCTAAAGAAGGCTCGCAACCATACACTTTAGAGAACATTTAAAACGTAGATCAAGGTAATTAAGTGTCTTTTAATGCCAAATAAAATACACTCTCTCTTTTTATCTTTATTTTTGTTTCACTACTAAAGTTATGAGCCTCATTTGGAAGCTTCCTAAAGTTCTATGGTGATTCCTATTACTGATAAGAGGTACCGATCCCCATAGAAGAGCAGATTTTTCCCCTTTATTTCCTTTCCTTAACTATTTTTCCCCTCTTCCTTATTTCTTCACATTAAAAAAAAAACTTCCAGTTTTTCACTGTTTGCTTAGTGTTTGCTCCATAATATCTTCCAACTTTGAAATCTAGCATTTTTCTGCCTATTCATACTTTCTTCTGGCCTAATATCACTTTAGCGGAAAAGAAGGTATTTTCTTTTTAGTTAGAATCCCTCTTCCATCTCAGCTGCTAAGCAGTTTACATGGTTAATACCAAATTATTAGGTCAGTTTCTTCGAACAGTTTTAATCTACCTTTATAATCATTTTGCAAGATACAGTTATTGTGGAAGATTTGATTCAAGCCTCACATTACCTGTCACATCACTGTTGTGTACAGATATAACCTCCGAATCCTTCTTAGCACAGAAGTGAAAGCACCCATTACTAATCAGTGAGATCCACCCACAATGGCTTGCTGTCACTTTTTATTTAGGATTCCCAAGAAGAGGTTTGACACATATAGTTGTATGGGGATGAGTCCAAGAAATAAGAAAAGTAGAGGTTAAAAAAAAGTACAGCTTATGACTTCATTGCTCCTGCCCTTGCTTTAATGACCCTGAAGATTTTGCATAGCTACTTCAAGATACGTTAGTCAGCATGCAAATTGAATCACATTTTGCAGTCCTTAGTAACACTCGCCACTTAAAGGAAGCTTGCCTTGTTTTTTTTTGCAAGTGAAAGATTTCATTTATAACCTGAAAAATCATCCCTAGCTTTCCACATTTGCAAACTTTAGTTTTCATGTGTTAGGATTTCTTTGTGTCTAAGTACACCTGTAGATACAAAAGGGAAGAGGAAAGAGAACCAAAAACAAAAAAGAATTGCTGTTTAGGTATGTTGGGGTATGTGTGAGGTTTGAGAATATTCAATATTTTGAGTATGATGGAAGAGCATGTCTTTCCACTAAATTTAATGAGACTACAAGAATCTCATTATTCAAGGAAAATATTGTAATTTTCTTTATGGACCCTGCTGGGTCCCCGTCTAACGAAAGGACAGTTTTCATGTATCTGTTAGCAAGTGCCGGTGAAGATTTGGTTGAAAAGGAATTTATAAACTTGATCCTGCCTTTCAGCTCAGTCCACCTTCTTCAGCCACTCTGCAGTCGCTCTTCTCCACTGCCCTCAGATCCTTAGGAAAATGTACAGGAAGGAGAATTAGTTTCTTTGAATACTTTCTGCTGTTTTCTTTTGGACCCACTGTCTGCATTTTTCATCAGCATTGTCGAAGTCATCAATATCGTCTGTTAGTGTAGCTCACATTTTTATTCCAAGCTGAAAGGAAGGGGAGGGCATGGTTCCTGATTATCTACATGAGAAATAGGATTGTCCATAAAGTCACACGTGGTTTATATAACAACTTGTACATAAACTGCATCTTTCAGAGAAAGCATTGAGGATTGGCAGAGAGTGGGGGGTGGGGGTCCCCATTTCCTGTCTACCATGTTGTGGATTTCCCTGAGCAAGTTGCTTGACCTTTCAGGCTTCTAACTTTCCCTTCAGGAAGGTGACATAGATTGGGTCGGACTCTGTAATGTCCCAGGCAGTTCCAGGTTCTGTGAGTTTGTTGCTGAAACAGGTTCACAAGTGTGAAAAAGGATGCTATTTTGACTGAAGGTCCCGCTGACAGGTGTGTTAGTCTGGGAATGAGTCATAAAGTAGGCAAGGTTTTGAATAATGGAAGGGCTTAGTTTGTGGGGGCAAAGTGCTATTTTGAGGTCTGTAGCCCAAAAGGGTTATTTATGTGTGGCATATAGTGCGGAGAACTGATTGTTTGGAATCCAGGGTATGAACTCCATGTTATACAGTGTGAGATGAGCTCAAGTTTGATATGATCTCATCTGAGACTTGTTGCTAGAAAACTGGAAGATCCCCCTCTCTCATCAGGGACCTAGCAAAGTCAGGACACTGTAGAGAGGAGGTGAGCTTCATTCAGTTGGGCGTGGGCTTGGCTTACTATGTGGTGAGGTAGTGGTTGCCAACACCATATGACTTAGAGATTGCTCAAGAGTTTCCCCCTTTAACATGTCTTTTTTGGGTTTTTCACTGATGCCTGAAAGTCCACCTTTAACTTCTCATTTTGGGGGATTAATGCAAGTTCTTCAGGGGCAGGATAGCACATCAAAGAGGAAAAAATAGACTCAGTCTGTGAGAAATCACAGGTTTGGAAGAGGTTCGTGAAATGGAGAGTAAGCCAGGAGGAGGAAGCAGGGAATGGCTGCTGATGTGAAGGAACATCCTGAAGCCCATATTTGCAGTTTGTAACTTGGTACCTGTAGCAAGCGTTTAATAGCTGCTGAGGAGTGCCCGTCCCCAAGTGTGTCCTTTAAATGTTTACCCATTTTACTTCTGGTACCAACACTAGGCTGCTTGTCAGGGTGTTACTTGGCTGGTACATTGATGGAGTATTTGGTGGTTTAAATGAAATGCAGATTAGGTAAAAATAAATTACTTTCAATACGGTCAAGAAAGTGAAGGCTATAAATAAAATATACATTCACAAACAGACAAATGCTATTAGGAAATCCAGCTCAGTCCATGCCAAGCTGTTACTGTCTAAATTGCCTTCTTTCTTCCGGGCTTCCAATTAATTTTTGCTTGTGTGTTTGGAGATTGGGGGAAGGGTAATAGCCTAATGGGTAATGATTTTATTTTAGTATTTTGATTAAAGAGACTAAATAACTTGGACCCTGGGTAACCATAAGGACTAAAGCCTTATCCATCAAGCTTAATTTCTAGGCAGAAAATTGTGTTTATATTTTTGGATAAACTTAGCATTGCATTATGTATAATATAAAGTGATGAGATGGTTATGTGCTCATTTTCTACCTATCCCCACTTCCTTTACCCTCTTTCCTACTCACTTTCTTTTCTTTCTTTAATCCTTTGACTAGCTTCCTTCTGCCCTGTTCTCACATCTTAAAGGCATGTCCTTTGTGACCATTTGCTCTTTGAAGAGGTGATGAGAGGAAAGACCAACCATTGTTTGATTTGTAAGCCTTCCCCCCTCTACCTCCAGCCCCCAACAGCAAGCACCTGCCTTAATTCCATTCCTTTCCCCGCCTCCATCCTGTATCTGCCCTGCTACTTTATCCTCTTCTATTTGGGGAACCCAGGTGTCTTTGGAAAATTGATAGTGTTCCTCTCCTGGCACATACAGACATTTCTCAAAGGATACTCTACTAATCTTGCTTACCTTTATAGTTATTGGGGTGGTATGACGTTAGTTAACTAAGTCAGAGTATGGATGCTTTCTTTATTCAGAGGTGGTAAACCCATTTACTGAGTTTGTAACAGGACCAGGGAAAAACAGTGAGGTATATATATGTGCTAGTGCAGTTGTCAATCAGGAAATTTCAAGCTGTAAAACTGTTGTTTTATGAACAAAAGCTCATCCAGAACTGAAATACGTAAGTGGGCTAAAAGTCTTCCCCCATTCTGATTGACTTGAGGATTGGTTGGGGGCGGGGTGTTCTCATCAACACCCCACCCTATGTACACACACAGCCAGGGTACTGCTGAAACACCCCTGGTGGAAAGCTGGGCCTCCTCAGGACACAGTCTGGGAACCATTAACTAGTGATTAACTGTTTCCCTCCAACCCATCTCTAAGAGGCATGGTCCTTTAGTGGCAAAAAGCAAACAAACAAACAAACAGGATAAGCAGATCTGTTCCAAGAACTTATAAATACCAAAGTTTTGTAATCTACTAGGAGCTTATATAAGATAGTTCTGGAATAATATTTGAAATATATATGTGTATGTATCTATGTATGTATACAGACACATATATACTGGAGGGGGCACCCTCTTCAGGAGTTCTTAACCTCTGTCCCATCTTCCCCCAGGGGGTCCATGCATGAACTTGAATAGAATAAAAACACTTTATTTTCACTAATGTCTTACTGAAATTTGACATTTTATTTAATTATCAATATAGGCAACAAGTCGCAGTAGTATTAGCAATACCTATGAATTTGTCACCAATAAAAATCACAAATATTTTCCTATCACATTTTTATTGCAGATATCTCAAAATACTATTTTTTTGCTCATCACTCTAAAATTACGGTAGTTATTAGATCTGTTCCTAGATCTTGCTATTTGGTACGTTAATAAAGAAGCACATATATTACTGTATGATACAGTTTGGATGACTGTATTTCAGTACAGTTGGTTTTCTTCGTAATTTTATGCATTTTATTTCAGGCACATAAAAACATTGTTCTCACAACAGTGGGCTTTACCAGACTGCCAGAAGGGTCCATGGCGCAAAAGAGATGAGACCAATGATTAGATAAGTTGTGTGTTGGAAGAAAAAATGATATGTTTTTTTAACACGTTAGCTGAGGAATTCTTGAATTTGCCTGGGAAAGAATTGTTATTTGTTTATTACTTTTTCGATGCTTATTTTTTCAAGTGCCCTTCACTCCAGAGCATGTAAGCAGGGTTTATGATCAGATCATTGCAATGACATTTCAAACAACGACAAAAACCTTACAGGCAACTTTCTCCAGCATTCGAGGAGAGAGTACCTTTGCCCTTAGGCTAGAAACTTTTTGCCAGTTAAACTACACCTTTGCTATCAGCTTACACATGAAGTTCAAGCTGTTCTTACCTCACTGGACAGTAAGTGCTGGGAGAAATAATTCCCTATTATGTCTGTCCCCGCATCTCTTAGCCTCACAGTAGATGCCACGTAGATGGCACTTTGTAGTTTTTTGTAGAAGGGTGGAATGATTCAAAAGCAAATTCATCTGATCACAAGTTTGCCCTCACAAAAGTGGGCATATTCCTAAGGTAGTCCCAGCAGGGGACCCTGTGCTCAGAAAGACAGGATAGGGCCAGACTCCACCCCTGTCCTTCTGCCCCGGGCCCCTCTCTGGACTTGCCCTCCCCAGTGTAACACAGGACCAGTGGTTGTGAGGTGCAACTGCCGGCCTGAGTGGCCCCAGCCTCCCTTGTCTCCTTTCATTGGTAAATTTCTAACCTGGCCATTATCACTGGGACCCCCACGATGCTTCTAGAAATACTTACGCTTTCTTTTTTTAAAGCCTACTTCTAAATCCCAAAATTTGAGTCACTCAGTTAAGCCGACTTCTGATGAGTCGGTTTGCATAATGAGTAAAATGATGTGGTTTTTGGCCACAAAATGGGTGTTACTTTATCAGCAAAATCATAAGCAACTTGGGAGCTTGTAATGACCCTGCCCGCTTGATTGTTCCTCTAAGATATGAGTCCCATAACTTTTACAATCCCAAATTGCCTTCCCCTGGTTTTAAAAATTCTTTTGTTATCTCTCCTAGAATATCATAGAGGGAAGATTTAAATTTTTAATTCCCAGCCCCTCAATATGCATAATGGAAAGTATAGCTCATCTGAGGAGATATCTGCAATATCGAAAAGTTTTATATAAATCAATTAAAAATGCAGTGGCAGAAATATTTGTTTAAATTAACCTGACAATAAATTATTTTTGTCAGCAAACAAACCAGTGTATCAAGTCAATCATAACCTAAAAATTATTCATTTTATACGTTCATATTTTTATAGTTTTTTTTTTGCACGTGGCATGGACAGGTATTCGGCAACAGTTTTTCTTAGTGATCATCATAATTTGAAGAGAAAAATAAAGATTGTAAATTTTTCATAGTGACTTAAGAATGCAACATGATAAGAAATTTGCTTCATAATATTACAGTATAAGAGCACATATTTATTGGGGTCAAGGGATTTGGGAAAAGGTAAGTTTCCCAGAAAGCTTCTGCTTTAAACAGTCTAATGTATTTGCCTTTGATAGAAGCCTTTAATAGTGCTTCTCTGCCTCTTACACCTACTAGGCTCAGCTCGCTTTGAATCTTATTCCTTTGAAATGCAACATTATTATGAATGTAAGTTGTTGGACTTTGCTGCAATACACAATGCCCTCAGGAATTGTAGAGGTGTATACAGTTTTTTGCCACTAACTAAATGTCCCAGACTGTGCCATTTTTCTGTTTTCCTCTGATCCCCCCCAGCTTACTGCTGCTTCAGTGTTGCAGGAAATCTTTTGCTATATTTTTACACTCACTCATTCAAGTGTGAGCCTTAAAGCGTCTCCAAGCCCCTTGGGTGAAGGAAAGTGTAGAGTATGCTGTTCAGGGGGCTCTTTGCATTGACATTTGTTTATGATAAATGTAACTCAGGTAACAGAGATGGGGGTGGATTGGAATAAAGAAACCCATCAGCCTTAGTTCGTGGAAGAAATGCTGAGGGCCTGAACCAGAGCAGTAGGAATGGAAAAGAAGGAACAAATTCAAGACGCCTTCTGAAGGAGTAGAATTGACAGGAATTCATGATTGTTCGCTTATGGAGGAAGCAAAGAAGAAAAATCATATTTTTTAATTGAAGCCGTTTGCTATGTTTTCTTTTAATTAAAAAACAGTACTAGCCAATCTAGAAAAAAAATTTTGATGCAAGCATAAAGGAGGAAAAAACATAAATAACCATAATCCTAATTAACTAGCGATAACCTGATTTTGTTCTTTGCATACACACATACGTGTATGTGTGTATGCATGTACGTATACATATGTATGTATACACATATACGTGCATGCACATGTGTGTGTGCATATATATGCCTTTCATTCATTCATATGCTATACCCACTTTTTAATTCCCTATTGAGGTATATTTAAGTAACACTGTGAGTGGTGGTAACATTACCCCCACTTTACAGAGGAGAAAATTGAGGTCTAGAGAACTCAAGGAACTTGACCAAGGTTACAGGGCTAGTCAGTAGTAGAATAGGTGTTAAAATGAAAATCCAGACTTTCTTAACAAATAGATATTAGAAGTACATTTTAAAGAGGAGATGAAGTCACAGTAATTAAGTTGCATCCTCAAGAAAGTATGGTAAAAAGCAATGACGAAAGAATGGATTCCAAAGCAACTAGTCTATTTTTCCTAACATATTGCTAATTCATCTTTTTTTTTAAATTATTCTTCCCACTCTAAATACTGCCCATTCTTAAAAGCCAAACCAACATGACTCTACATCAGCAAAGACTTCCTTGACCACCCCAGTGGATCTCTTCTTCCTCTCCTCTTGTTTCCCACTGGACATCTGCCCCTCACTGACCTTCACTGCATACTGCTTTGCTCTAGTAGTTATTTTTGAATGTCGCCTCTTCCCAGATGTACTGTGAGCCATTTAAGGGAAATGCTTTTGGTTAAGTCCATCAGACCTTTTTGTAGTTATCACGGACCAGACACTGGGCTAAACGTATCCTATTTCATTTGTACCAGCCACAGTCTTGTGAGATGAGTACCATTATTATCTGCACTTTGTAGAGGAAGATCTGGGGCTCAGAGAGGTAATTTGCTCAAGGTTGCATACGTAAATGCCTATAACAGGATGTAACCCTGGACTGGTATACTGAGGTGGTTGAGAGTAGCTGGAAGGACCGTTAGTATTCGGGTGGGCAGAAAAAAAGGGGACAGTGCTTTCCTGTTCGAGAGAACAGTATAGAGTAGAATGTGGGGAAATGGGCAACAGTTAACAATTGGCCCGATGAATTAGGACCTAAGTGTGATTGAAGGAACCTTCAGTGACCTCTAGGGAGGGTGACCTTTTTCTCTGTCTTGGGAAGCTTTGAAGGTCATTTTGAGCAGTACGATAACTTTGGGTAGTTTGAAAGCAAAGACCACAGCAGTGGTTTTCATCCCAGCCTCCCTTTTCCAAGGGCATCTCAAAGAGGACGAAGGGGATTCAAGAAAGCTTAATTAAACCTGTGTATTTACCTGTCAGGAAGTTCCACAGGCCAAGTCAAGCATCGTATTTATTTGCTTCTTGTAGGGATCACAACTCTCTATGATAACCCTTGTCTTCTCATTCTTCCCCAAAACTCTAGTCGTCATTGGTATACACTTTCCCCTAAGTTGAGAGAGGAAAAGGAGTGATTACTTAAAGACTGTTTTGTTCAGAAATTAAGATAATTGTCCATTGGACATAATTAAAAAGAGTGTTTGGTACCTAAGAGCATCATTCAAGGAAAATGTACCCCAGCGCTGACAAGTCAGTGGTGGGTAGAATGGAAAGGAGAAGACGATTCTTTTATGGTAGAAACAGAGGTGAAAATCGATGCAAGTGTTACAGCATGAACCTTGGGGATATGGTGTTTTCTGTCTTTTAATGACACTTGCTATGAAGAGTGAGGAGAGAATAAGAACTTGAGATTTTTTTGTTAAACAGATGCGGTATTTTATTTTTTATTTCTTTGGATTTTTTTAAACTGAAGTATAGTTAATTTACAATGTTGTGTTTCAAGTGTACAGCAGAGTGATTCAGTTTAATATCTATATATCTATTCTTTTTTCAGATTCTTTTCCCTTATAGGTTATTACAAGGTATTAAGTAGAGTTCCCTGTGCTATACAGTAGGTCCTTGTTGGTTATCTATTTTGTATATAGGAGTGTGTGCATGTTAATCTCAAACTCCTAATTTATCCCTCCCCTCCCTTAAGATTTTTAAGACAGAGAGTATAAATGTTCAACAAGAGCCAAAGCATATCACTGAAACTTACGTAATGTCAAAAGTACATCCTGGGGCTTCGCTGGTGGTGCAGTGGTTGAGAGTCTGCCTGCCGATGCAGGGGACATGGGTTCGTGCCCCAGTCCGGGAAGATCCCACATGCCGTGGAGCGGCTGGGCCCGTGAGCCATGGCCGCTGAGCCTGTGCGTCTGGAGCCTGTGCTCCGCAGTGGGAGAGACCACAACAGTGAGAGGCCTGCGTACCGCAAAAAAAAAAAAAAAATCCTGGATTGAGAGGGAAAAACAAATTCTTTTTCAAAGTCTGTATTCAGGTATTGGACATGTAAGCCAGATTTTTATTTGTTTCATTTAAACTTTGAAGAAACCATCCTGAAAGCAGCTTTGAAGCCTATGAAAAAATAATCTTTAAATTAGATATCTTCCAAATATACTTTTTTAAAAGTAGAATGAAGGCTTTCTTTGGAAATCCTCTGTTTCAGTCAAATTAAGAGATTATCTTCTTGCCAGCTAGTTTAATATGTTGTCTAGAATTTCATAGTTTTATCTTCAGTCCTCCTTTTACTCCTTCTCAGATTCTTCTTGAAAATATTCTTTAAAACTTCCCTGACAGTCTTAAGTGAGAACCATTTTTATGTTTTTATCTACCCTGGCCATCTGATAATCTTGTTAGGCACCAAACAATCTATAGGAAAAGAAAACACCATATTTATGTGTTCCCTAAAGTCAGAAGGTAAAAAAGAGGTGAACAATCAAACCACAGAAAACAAATGATGTCTTTTTTTTTTTTTTTTTGGCTTGGTTAAATTTTAAGCAAAATTGAAAAATAAAAATCATTTACCAGTGATTCTGAATATACCTTCTAAATTCAGTAAATTTTAATGTGAGCTTCCCCTAGATTGTAGAAACATTTCTTTTCACAAATGCCAAACCTCCAGAAACTCTGCTAGATGCACTTAACCTCTTAAAGACAAAGTGGCAAAAATTTACTCAAGTGAGAAGTTCATGGGTAGCCATTTTATGTCCTATTACTACCACAGTATGGAAACCCACAGATTTTTGGCTAAGATATTGAGTCCCTTAAATAAACTATAGAGTCTGGAGAGAGTTTAAAACAGTAACAGTTTAGACGTTTAAAATAGTAATAATTTAAAAAACTAGTATGATTGGGTTTTTTTTCCCCCAGCAAAAATACAAGCATCAGAAACCACACCTTGAAAATAAAATATATTTGGGGATACACACACATATACATATTTCCCATTTAAGTATGTTTCTTTTTAAAACCCATCTTTGAATAAAGTGAGTATAATATGCTACTTTTCGAATGGCAAATGCATTTATTGCTGCGCCTCTATTCAAATTTATTTCCCATGTTTTCTTGAATCCAACCAATGTTAACTTAGCAGGAAAAAGTTACTTGTAGTGCCTGCTGAAATTCTCTTTACACAAAGTAGATATTAGTAAACTGGAAAGGAAGATTCATGTATTTCCTGCTAATTCCATGGAGAACATGTATCTTTATTAATGTTAATGGCAAGGACCTCTCATTATGTTATAGAATAATCTGCTTTAGCAAAGGTTTTTCTCCTCAAGAACTTCATAACATTTAAAGGTTAATATGTTAGGTAAAGAACAATATCTTAAGATAAGCGTTTTTATTACAGGACATGAGGGGATGGTTTTTATTAAATTATATGATGATTTGAATGGGGAGAAAAAAGTGCATCGCTTCTTTGCCCTCAACTTTAATGCCTTTAATCAAATAATGACCTTCTGGAAAATAGTTAATTTTCAGCATTTGGAAAGATCAATACCACTTTGCCACCAAAAAATGACCCAGACGATGAAATCTGATGTATTTAAAGTATCATTTCACCCTTTTAACCTAGTAAATAATTGAAAATGCTTTCAGTAGTGCTTTGCCTCTGTTTTGTTTCTCACTGTTCAAAGTATTATGATTGTTCTTGAAAAAAAAGGTTTAAAGTTGTGTGAAGGAAGGAAGGATGCAGGCCTCACACCCAGAAGTGGGATTGTACCCCCATCAGGCCTTGTGTGTCTCTGCATTAGGGGCATGGAGGAAGTAATATGTATTAATACTATATTTGAGGCAGAGTGTACATAAAGCACAAAAAGTGTGAAAATGGAACCCTTCTGGAACATTCAGGGGGTGGTTTAAAACACCATTAGTCACTGCATCTTTTGTGATATCTTTCAACCTTTATGTTGGGGTAGGTAAAAGATTCAGTAGTTCTGACAATTAGAACCCATTTCCCCCCCACCCCAGCTTATAGAACATTTATATGAAATTACCCACGAGCTCAGATAGCTTTGTAAATTAAAAAAAATATTGCCCTCTATTAGCATGTTTGTGGGCAAATTAAAAACTGTCTTCATTAGCATAAGTAACAGATTCTTTTAAAAGTAGAAAATTATTTGCTGAATGATAAATTGCTAGCTCTCTAGTTAGTTGTTGTTGAAAATGTACTCATTCAAAATGCCTGGTGTAGTTTAGTTTACAGTACTTAAATTTTTGTGTGTGAGAAGTACTATTTAATGGATTATGTACTTAATCCTGTTCCTAATACTTGCTAAAATGTAATTCATGCTTTCCACTAGAATGTTTGTATCAAATACCTCCCTATTTAGATTGATTTCTTTTAATATCATATATTATTATACTATATGCCCCAGAGATTGGAACAAAATACTCCTGCACATAACACATGAAAGATGAGGGTAAGGGGTGGGAGAATAAATACAGACTGTGAAATGTTTTGCTTTTTAGAATTCAAATTACCCATTCTGGTTTTTTTTTAATGTTTTTTCCTTCTTAATTGCAGGGAGAATTATTTGTCATTTTCTTTCTCTTTTTATAGCTCTTGGGCTTAAAATGTATATGTACATAACAATATATATACATATCTGTATAGTGTATTAAATGACTTTTTTTTGTTCTCTCAGAGAACACTGAAGTCTCTTTTCCCCTGGAAAATTAGTTGTGTTATGTGCTCCCAGCTCTGTCACAGACCAGGCCTTGTAAGGGTTCTCTTTTTATGTGTGTGAGGAAGCCTAGGTACAATAAATTCATTCGTGAAATGAGGTTGCTTTCCTGACTCAGTTAAAAATCACTGTGCACCCCTTATCTGTTAAAATGATAGAAGCAGCGAATTGACTTGAATTAACTGTTCTAAAAAGAGTGGAGTGGAAATCAGAGATTGAGTTTGGGTGGAAATTAAGCAGCTGAGAGATGAAGGTGCCAGAATTTTTATTTCAATGTGGTACAACAAGATTCTGTCGGTAAAGCACATCATTAGAATATTGAGTTTAGAACTGCTAATTTTTCCTTTAAAATGAGCATACAGTCATGTGTTTCATGGACCATGATAAATTGCCATTGTGTTGTCATTGAGTTTGTTTTGCTTTTTTTCAGTACTGGTTTGGCAGTCGTTCTGCATTTTCTCTTTTCCTTTTTCTCCCCCTCTGATCTTCCATGTCTTTCATAGATTCCCTAACCAAAACCAGTCCAAAGAATGTTATTGATTTCATACAGTCTGAGGTTTAGCATCTTCACCATTTTCTTGCTTACAGTGGCAAGACATTTACAGATGGTTCTCGGTTCCTATAAAGTACATAACAGTATTTCCTTTGTGGCAGATGGATTCAAGACTTTTAGTTCTCAATAAATGTAGGTTTACAATACATAACTTTACAGGATTTGTGTTGTCTATAACAGGTTTGAACATATTATCTCAGAATTCATCTGCATGGCATTTTCAGCTTGTTCAGGGTCCATGCCAGTTTTTTTAAGTAATAGGGGAAGTGCTGTGATTGATAGCAACAGCTCAAGGCGTGATTTTGAATAGAAACAAAGGGTTTAGAACAGAAGGTGTCAAATTAAACTTTGTCAGTTTGAAAAGTAGGAACATCCTGAAAGTTTTACTTATTTATTTACATGTGGCTACTGTTTATATTTTCCCCTCTTTATATTCAGCGTAATGTTGCAAATTTACTCCATTTAAAGTTTAGGTTGCTCCTTGTGCCATTTTAGTTTTCTGAGAATAGATCAGTCTCATTATTTTAAGGCTGTTAGTCTCCTGTCTTTTCTACTGTTCAGAACAGTTGTGATCTAATTTAATTGTCAGAGCAGTTCCCTACCCCCGCCTATGGTCTTATGATATTTTAAGTCCCAGAGACCTGGCTTAAAAGGTAATTATGTTCACATTTTGCAACAAAGTGCAGCACCTTATTCACCTCCTCCACCCAGTAAATCTATGCGTGTATCATTTAAAAAACCAATCTAGTACATGGGGAAATCATTATTTTTATTTGTTACATATTACCAGTATTCTGACATATCATTGTCTTTATTTGCCCTAATAATACAGCTTATGGAGAAGTGACCTAGGAAAAGGTATTGGGGAATTAGAAAGCATTTGGCTTTTTTCGTCACTTTCTGCAAAGCATAGATCAGATTACTGTCATCATTAATAGAGTCTCGATCGATAGGATTTGAGGGCGTCGGAATATTCCGACGTGTTTAAATGGTATTATAATAAATTGATCTTCTTTTTGCCAGTGTAAATTGGGAATGAGCCAGTTGATTTCTCTGCTGACAAAGAACTAGCCTGTCAGAATATCTGTTTTCCGTTATTTGTTGAGGGCGACGCACAGCACACCGCCCCTCCCCCCATTTTTGTTTTTTGGAATACCCTTGTAGAACTAACAGTTCCCAGCTGCACGCACCGTTAAATATTTTTCTAAGAAGCATCTGATTTCAGTCTCTTAAAATCATCACGTCTCTTGAAAGGCTAGCGGAGACATGCTTCAGATTTATAATTCATCACATTATTTTTAGATAAGGAATTAGAAGTATTATTTAAGGGCAGAGGTTAATAGCAAACTACTGGAAATGTTATGTTAGTCATGCGCAATTAATAAAAATAAGAATCTGTCTCATAAGTATAGAGACAAAGAAGTGACAATATGAGCAAAATATTTGTTGAATGAGTCAGGGCTCTTTTTCTGAAATATTTGTGAAACCAGCATGAGTGTGATTGTTTAGGAATTAACTATCATTATTAGCCATTTTAAAAGAACTAATGATTTTCTTTTCCAAAGAACATCTGTGATCCACATGTTTGTTTGTTTTTTTTCACATATATGCAAGTGCTAACTGATCTCTGTGTTACTTTTAAAAGTTTCTAAAAGGATTCGAAAAATTATTGGAGTTCTTCAGCTTTCTCTGAGATTTCCTTACGAGTCGTTCTTAATTTAACTTTTAGCAATTTTTAGTTACAAGCATTTATTGCTAAGAAAAAAAAGACATGCTCAATGTTAAGCACTTATTGCAATAGTATAATTCTAGCTAAGTAAAGGGGAAAAAAACTAGTCTGTTCTTGATGAACCTTCTAACATCTCTTGAATGGTAAATAAAATTGTAGCGATTTGCTGTGTTTAGGCATAGGGGCCTGTCAATTGCTATAGCTGAAGAATGGAGACAGGGGTGGGGGGGATAATCTTAACCATAGTTAATATTCAAGCCTTCAGGAAGACAGATCTAAAACCTGCCCTGCATCAAAACATAGAGGTAAAGTGTAAAAAAATAGCTTAGATGTAGGAAAATACAAAATATTTTCATGGCTTAATCGAGAGAGCAAATATTTGTCAGTAAGAGCTAAATAAACATCTCTGGGGCACCATATGCAAGTGGGTCTCAAATATTTCAAATACTCAAATACAGTTTTGTAGTTAATGTTCTATTCACATAAATAGAGCTAAAATGTGACATGTCACCATATGATTCCAGAAAGAAGCATAGAACTGCCATGGTTAGAAGAGAAGCATGTTCAGTGACACTGTCATCACAGTTACTTTTATTTTTTATTGAGCTAATATTCTTTCAGGTAAATCTTCAGTTTACTGTCTGTTCTCTTAGCCTGGAATTATGCATTCAGTAGCATCAAATGAGTGCATGATTACATGACCGTCTGTAGGTTAATTATTTGTTTAATTAAACAACATGTTGAATGGAGAATCAAAGGCCTCTTAGTTAGGGTTAAGGCTGGTAGATGTCATGAGGTTTAGCAGCTGTCACCCTTGACTGGGTGGTAGGTGTGCCTTGGGAAGCTAGTGTTATCAGTCTCCATCTTTCCTCTTAAAATGTTTCAAATAGGCCATTTCAGGGAGAATAGGCCTTGCTTCTTCCCACTGTATATTACAGTTAGAAGAGAATTTCTCCAGTGGTTCAGTTTGAGAAGAAGGAAAGGAAAGTCACACCATTTTCTGATGTCACCCAGAAGTAACAACAACAAAAAAGCAACTCCCTTTGGCCAGTTCTAAAAATCAGATACTAAACTGTACTCTTTCCATTCCCATCCAACTAATTTACTTAGAATTTCCAAGAAACCCCTTTATCTTAGGTCGAGTTCCCTAAAACAGAGGCTAAGATAAGGAATCAGGGGCTCATGATTTGGTGAAGGACCCGGCAGGCATTCAGGAGAACAAGAAAGAGGGAGAGGTCAGGAAAGAACGTGGTCTCAGGTAAAGTCCGTATTGATGGGGAAAGGCAATGAGAAGGTTGGGGAGGGCCATCTCTGGCCATCTCTAAAGGATAGAGTGAGTCGTCACTGTGGGGCAAGAGGGTGGGTCAGCCAGTCGCTGGCCACCCCAGGGTGAAGGGGCTAGTAAGGGGTAGAGTAAGCATCCGGGCATCTCCAGGTGTGATGGCTCCAAGACATTTCTCCAGAAAAGAGTATGGTTGTAGGCCAACAACAGGCAGCACGGCAGCTGGGGCTGGTTGCCTTGGCTGGTGAAGGGGGTGTGGGTGGGACCTCTTCCCTCTTCCTGTCCACCCCATTGCAATCCACCCCATTGCTTAGTGTCCATCGTGGCGGCCAAGATAAAGAAGGTTTGAGATGATTAGAGAATGTGAGACATGAGAATGTGAGACAGCGTACTCTGTCGGACCACTCGGTTCTTGAGAATCTGAAGATCAGAAACTGGGCCTTAGGAGGCATCAGAGAGGTTCAGGTTTTGGCATTCGTTGGACATTTCCTCGTCTCTTAGCCCAGGAATTCTATTAAAATGCTCACTTGATGAACCATGTGTGTACATAGCAGCAGGGAGGACTCCGAGGTGTCTTTCTGCAAAGTTCTGTCTTGGAGAATTCTTCTAATGCTCATTCTAAATACAGTGCCTTACCTTGGACAACATTCTTGCTCACATAACTGCACACGTCCTTTCTCTCCCTTTCCTGCACACTTACACACACACATGTTCACACAGAGTTGCCTTTCTAATACAAAAAAAAAAAAGCCCTCTTCCACGATAGCCACAGCTATTATCTCTTAACAGGTTAAAAAAAATTTTTTTTAACAGATTGGGGTGTTTTTATTTTTTATTTTATCTTTATTAATTATTTATTTTTAGCTGCGTTGGGTCTTCGTTGCTGCACATGGGCTTTCTCTAGTTGCGGCGAGCAGGGGCTACTCTTCCTTGCGGTGCGCGGGCTTCTCATTGCGGTGGCTTCTCTTGTTGTGGAGCACGGGCTCTAGGCGTGCGGGCTTCAGTAGTTGTGGCACATGGGCTCAGTAGTTGTGGCGCACGGGCTTAGTTGCTCCACGGCATGTGAGATCTTCCAGGGCTCTAACCCATGTCCGCTGAGTTGGCAGGCAGATTCTTAACCACTGCGCCACCAGGGAAGGTCCTGGAGTGTTTTTAGCTTGTGAAGAAGGTTAACTTCCCAGGGTCCTTCCTTTTTAGCTCCTAATGGAAAATGTCAGCCGACCCCCCTTCACCTCCCCCTGCCATCAGTCTGAACTGACCTGTTATGCCCTTGTCTCTAAGGGGTGGCTGTGTGAGCTATTACGATGGAAAGAAGATCCTTCTCCAGAAAACAGGACCCTGTGGGAGAACCTCTCCATGATCCGAAGGTTCCTCAGTCTCCCTCAGCCTGAACGCGATGCCATTTATGAACAGGAGAGCAATGCGGTGCATCACCATGGCGACCGGCCGCCCCACATCATCCACGTGCCCGCAGAGCAGATTCAGGTTCGTTTACCTTGGCCAATTCAATATAACACTCGGTAAATAGAGGTTTAAACTTAGCAGGGAGACGAACGTTTCTCTTCTTTCCCCCAGTCTAAACATAGGCTTCTGAGCAAGAGATAACAATACACTGCCATCTCACTCAGGGGGAGAAAAGGGAAATGAACACACGTGTTCCAACATGTGTATTGTGTTCCTCTCCTCTCATCTCCCCTCCCCCAAAGCGTTGGAACCCCCTTCTACACTTATTTGGCAAGTCTGTCTTTGTTAGAATTGGGTTGTTTTGTTGTGTGAGAGCTTAAGAATTTTGTTGTCGCTTTTGAAAAATCAGAATTTTTAGAACGCCACCTCTTTTTTTAATGAGTACCAATACTGTCCCCAAGGAAAGGCATGACTGCTGTTTCTGTACAGGAAGTTTATTGGATCACAACTGTATACCTTGGATTCTGTCCAAAAGAGAGGAGGGGAGGGAAACTAAATTGGCTTCTGGCTTCTGACTCCCTGGCCCTGCCTTCACTTTGTAGCTCTATCCTCACAGCCTTAGGGAGCACAGGTTAGGGGTGAGTCACGTTTGTCTGTCTTTCCTTTAGAGCCCCTCTCCCAAGACCCCTGGGAAAGGAGAGTCTAGAGGCGTTTTCTTGCCAGGCCTGCCAACCCCTGCACCGTGGCGTGGTGCTGCTCCTCAGGTGAGCAGGCACAAGTTACCTATGCCAGCAAGACAGAGACACACAGAGAGGGTGGTGCCAAGACCTGCTCTCTTGGTCAGGATGCTCAACCTTGCAAAGGCCATGCTAACCGCGGCATTGGCCGATGATCACTGTGCCGGCAGAGTCAGCCTCGGGCTCAGCTTGTCTCGTCCCGCGACCTGTCTCCACTCATCCACTAAGTGGATCCACTAAATTCATCCCCACTGAATTCAGATTGGGAAGCTCTGGGTCCAGGTCGTTGTTAGCCTCCATTGCTTAGGAAGTGTGTTGAAATTGAACTTGAGCTGTACAAATTATTTGTGTTAAATCTAAGGGGACGCTTTAGCTTTCCCCTTTCAGGGAAAATGCCATTGCCTTCCAGAGTCCTAAAACTCTATGCTCTCTTTGTTGAATCACCTGCGTGTTATTTCTTGGTATTGCTATTGGGGGGAGGGGCCGCGGGAAGGGGAGGAATACACACACACACACGCACACACATATGTACACAATAATAGCATTATCCACCCACTAAGGGAAAAAAAACCTTTGACTATATATTAAAGATAAATTGAAAAAGAGAATCCCTTAGAATATCAAGCACTAAAATAATCGTGAAAGCCTGAAAAATTTACTGTTTAGCAAAAACAGAAACAAAAAAGACATGTGTTAAGTTAAAAAAAATAGTACTTGTTTGAAAATGTAAATCGTTTTTAATAAAATTGCTTCTTAGGGGGATTAAGGAAATGTTTAGGGCACAGTACAAACGTTCTAGTATTTTGGGCTTCCTCGGGTTGATTTGCTTTGCTGATAAGAACCTTGGATATGGAATGTATATATTATGTGCATGTGTCACACGTTTGTTATGTATGATTGTGTATGGAAATTACAGCATATATACAGATACTAATTATGAAAAAGTGTCTGTATACACTAAATTTAAATCCTAATCACATATGAGTTTAGTATAGACAAAACAATTTGCTAGCCGTTGTGGGATGGATGGAACCTTTACTTTTTGGTAAGAAACAAACTTGCAGTGTCAGCCCAGTGCAATTTGGTAAGAAATCTGTGTGTCTGTTAGATTGAAACTGTCTAGTAGGACATTCACACGTGACAATCTCAAAAACCCTTTGGATTCACAAGGGCTATGCTGCAGAAGAGCAGAGGCTTACCCATTTTATTTGCAACGAAAATAAGACTTTGTATGCGTATGCTTGCTCAACGTTTTACCCATCCAATGAAATGGGACAAAACACACATTTCCTTCCCCAAGTCTCCACAGCTCACCTTTCGAAAATGCCTTTGAAATCCTTACTTCCCAATCTTCATTTAAAATCTTTGTCAATTATTGACATAATTTGCTTTGCTGTCTTCGCCTCTGATGCGTATCCTTCTGGTGAGGTTTATGGCTCACATTTTCAGAGCGCCGAGTTCCAGCCACCGTGAGCTAGCCTAACCTCTGACGAGGAAGCCCAGGAGCCCCCCAAGCCCTCTTAATTCCTCCCTTCCTGGTGATCATTTTGACTTTCTTCCTAGTACTGTGGGCCATTTAGCTGGCTTGCCTTTTCGCCCAGGATCCCTGTCCCCGTCCCGGTCCAGGCAGGTGCATGTGGGATCCCTGACCACGTGCTCGCTCGTTGGGAGGCCGCATGCGCAGTGGGAGAGGCCGCAGCGCAGTGGCCGATCCTGCGTGCACGGTGGCCAAGCGCGCCGCTGACCTTGTACTTGTTTCTTTCCTGCAGCAACCGCAGGCACAGCCGCAGCCGGCGCCGCCCCCCGCGCAGGCGCAGGTGCAGCAGCCTCCGGCCGGGCCCCGGCTACCCCCGCGGCAGCCCACCGTGGCCGCGCCCGCCGAGGCGGAGGACGAGAGCCGGCAGAAGGCGCGGCCGCGGACCAAGATCTCAGTGGAGGCGCTGGGCATCCTGCAGAGCTTCATCCAGGACGTGGGCCTGTACCCGGACGAGGAGGCCATCCAGACTCTGTCCGCTCAGCTGGACCTGCCCAAGTACACCATCATCAAGTTCTTTCAGAACCAGCGGTACTATCTCAAACATCACGGCAAGCTGAAGGACAACTCGGGCCTGGAGGTGGACGTGGCCGAGTACAAGGAAGAGGAGTTGCTTAAGGATTTGGAGGAGAGTGTCCAAGACAAAAATGCTAACACCCTTTTCTCGGTGAAACTAGAAGACGAGCTGGCGGTGGAAGGGAATACAGACATTAACGCCGACGTCAAAGACTGAGATGAAAGTCTTCTTTTCCTCCATCATCACCAGTGAAATTGACTAACGACACGGAAGGTCCACTCTGTACTCGCTCAGCAAACCTTGTTGTCCATTGTTTGGCCAATGAATCTTCAGAAACTTGCACAAACAGGAAAGTCGAGAAAGGATGATTCAGACTGCACTAAGCGTTTTGCTCTCTTTTACAAACTGCTTGGCAGCCCCAGGTGAAGCATCGGATTGTTTGGTATTAAAAATGAAAATTTGTGTTCACGGAACACACCCAGGTGTGTACCCCGTAAGCATGATACCAGTGATTTTTTTTTTAATTATTATTCTGGAGCCTCAAACAAGCATTATAACTTCTGTGATTATTATTTCCTTCCTTTAATTATTTCTGTAACACTTCACACTGATCTTTGGAAACTCGCCCCTGGTTTAAAAAAAAAAAAGAAAAAAAAGAGTTTGTTACTCTATTGTATGTTACAAAAGAACTATAGACTGTGGAATGCAGTTTAAAGATGACATATGCCAACAAATGCCTTGTATTATATGGCACTGCCGTAATTCAAATTTGTTTTTATTTTGGAAATAAAAGTTCACTGTATTTTTTTTTCATTCTCATTGTTACATGATTTTTTAAAAAATGAAAAGAAAATGTGAAACACAGTTTAGTCCTCATTATTTATTTGTAGATCCTGCAGCATCATGTTGTAATTAATTTTTTGGAAGTTTCCGTTAAATGTAAAATTGCTTCTCTTGTTACCATACTGATTCTTTTCTATTTATAAATGTATTTTGATGGGCAGTAAAACAAAGTGTCTTAAAAGTTTTAAATAGATAAAATGTGCTTTACACAGTTGCCTATAAAAAGTGCTCTATGTTATCCAAGCAATTCATACTATAAGCTTCACTCTTATTGTTGTATGCAATTTTTACTATCATGCAAATAAGCTTAGGTAAATAAAACTAATAGATCACCTTAGAAAATTATGCAATTAATGTGAAAATAATTGATGTTTGCAATGTGTCTTCCTTTGGTTTACAATCAATTTTAAAGCTACATCTGTATAAAATTTCTGTATAAAGGTGTTATTTCTTTTTTATGAGTTTATGGCTATGAAAACACCAGCTATTTTGTTACAGCTGGCTGTTTTTATAAGTATCACAATTTTCTTTATGCAGAAATGTTCTGATTAGGAGTGGTTATTGACTGTAACTACACAATTAAAATTGTTTGTATGGTATGACATGGTAGGGTTTGTCTGCTTATGTGAAGTAACTTACAGAGTCCAAGATGGCCCTCTCAATTAGATGCATGTTAATACTTCCTTGATGCTTTGAAAAAGAGCAGTTGAAAAGTCACTTGAAACACTGTATATTTAAATCACAAACACATGCTCCCTTTTTAAGTTTAACAATGAAGACGATAACCTGTTTTTGGTTAACATATTAATAAACAGAGATAGGAGGATGGTCAAAAGACTCGCCAACAAAGACATCAGTTCAGTCTCTAGCAGATAGGTGCTTAAAATGGATTCATCTGCATTTACTTCACAATACTTCCATCATGGCGACACTTTTTTTAAGCTGATGTATGAATATTTTTAAAGGCCATTAATAGTAACATAAGTAGGGGAAAAAATGGACCTTCTGTTTAAAAACTCCTTAGCAATGTATTTTTTTTAAGTTGTAAATGGAATATAACTTAATAACTCTGAGCTCATTTGGTTGTGTATGTCATAACTATAAGACCTCCATGAAGAAAATAAGAATAACATGCCTGGAATTGAAACACGCACTTCAAAATTCTTGCAACATGAAACTCAGTAAAACTCCAAGATATAAAGTGAGGTGTGCTAATGGTCATGAAAAGGATTGGGGCCAGTGTTGCAGTTTTTGGTTATTTTATTTTCACATTCACTTTATCTTTTGCTGCTGCTTTTTAAGATTTCCTGCTTGATAGCAGGTGTATGTTTTCCTTTGCTTCTGAAATCGCCCACTCTCTTCCTGCCCATCTTTTCCCTGGGCCCTGATGAGCCCCATCGGCGGGCAACTGGACTGCTTTAATGCTGAATTTAAGAAAATAAAATGGGATCACTGAAAACTCCCAATTCAGCTTTCAAAGTTACTATTTACTTTTGAAGCACAGCTGACTACTTCAAAGGCAACTGGTTTGCTGTAAACTTAAAATTACATTGGAAAAGTTTTCAATTCTTTTCATTAAATGAGAGAAAAACTTTTAAATATTCTTGCTTATTACTAGGGTTCAGAAAATAAGCAAAAGAAATTTGAGTTAAAATAGAAAGTAGATAGTGTGTATTAAAAATAATAATTAAATAGAATAATATGCCAGGAAGCTTAAAGAAAAACAACCTACCTTCTTTCTTTTCTCTGAGTTTAAAGGGAAAACCTAGAGCAGAGGGTAGGTTTTGTTTTTTTTTTTCCTACACCAGCACAACACCTCATACAAGGTGTCAGATTTAATAACATTTAGAAGGAGAATTTGGGTTGCGAATAAGATTTTCTCATTCCCAGTAACCTCCTAACTTCTTTGGAAATAACATTTTCAATGAGTTGCTGAGTGTGTGTAAGAAATCAACATGACAATACTAATAAAATTCTCACTTAGGCCCTTTAACTCAAGCAGCATAATCTTGCCAATATGACTTTTTAAACCAAAAAAAGAAAAAGCACATGTGTATAAACAATGACGGTCATGATGGAGTGAGCAAAATTGTTTTCAGGGAAGATGGCAAATTTTGCAAGAGGTTTGTCTGGGGAACCTTCCACATGGCTCCCCCAACGTCATATATTGCTTATACCAGTCCCAGTGTTGCCAGAGACTATGGTAAAATTCCTTGAACAAACTTCACTGTGTGCATGTATTTCAGAGACTTTTAAAAGATGGGCATGACATAGCGCTTCGTGCTGTTAAGACCTTAGCAGAGTCAGGTAGTTTACGGGTACTATTCAACCTTGTGCATCTGAATCTGTCATGGATTCCTTCCCTCAGCACTTTGCCACTAATTTGTATTACACTCTGTGGCCATATAATACTTGCACATTATGCAAAAAATGTTGATAGTATCTCCTTGGCACATAACATGCAGAGATGACACATAACGTTTGAAAACCAAGGTAACTGATATGTGTGCCCTAGTTGTGTGGCACTAGGTTACAAAGCCTGTACATATTATATATAAAATGTGTATTGATTAACATTTAGTCCTAAGGAATTCTGAGCTTAAAAGAAGTGTTTTTTTTCTGCATTAGTGATATCTATATCTAACTGTGTTTATCTAAAATATATAGCTTGAGTAGAAAACATTTTCCAATTGTTCAAGATTGAATGAAAATGACAATCTCATACATTCCATTATTCAATTCTGCCCTATTCCATATTGTTATCATTGGCTGATATTAAGGTCCTTGACTGTCACGATATTATCAATAAAAGGTATTCTGAACTGCCTGGTGATATTTTCAAAAAGAGCAATTAAAATGTGTATACCTACCCTATTATATAGCCAATAGAAATTGGACTGTTGTGCTAAAGCAAGCCAGAATTTGTATGATAGTGTGAAAACCAATAGAGGTCCAAAAATACTAATCCTATCTAAAATATCAGAAGATACTGATACTGTAGTTAACCTTACAAATAAATATTTTTTGCTTTTTAAGGGAGCATATCATGGATTCAGCATTTCTGAGACAATCCGTTTAATGTAAATACTAAATACTTGCATGTCTTTCGACAAACGCTAAACTACATCTGTTAACATGCACATTTTTGATGAAATATGACGTACCCTCATTTAAGAAATGTGATAGAAAGTATATGTCCAGAATACCATTACCTGTTTAACAATACCACATGTTAAGTAAAAATAGTTTGGAATTCATGTTTAAATGATGAACAACATTTTAAGCCTTCCTTACATTACCCTCCTTATGTGGATCATACGTGTTTCCAAGTTTAATTTTATCAAAATAATTCTACAAAAATCCCATTTTGGTTTCTTGCCCTGTATCAAGGTTGTATATATTAAGTCACCTTCTGTCAACTATTTCAACTGCTAATATCCCTCTTGTGATCAAAAGCACATGACTAGGGCCCTGTTCTCTCTCATACTAGTTGATGAGGTGGTGGGTGAGGAAAAACAGAGCAGTACATTATTTTTGTTGCCTTGCAAAGAAAATACAGAGAAACTCTAAAGTAACATTTTGCACTGAGTTAAGTATTGCCCATTATTTTTTTACTCTTAGTTGCATTTTACTGTTATTGAATATTTGCATTTTATGGTATTCAGATAAGTTTTCATGACAGTGACAGTCTCTTTCCATGCCCTTATGCCCCCACCACCGCAAAGAAAATATGTCCCATGGGCTGCTTTGATTTTCCACTCACAGGAGAACCATCAGTAGCTGTTAAATGAGAACGCTGAGAAAGTTCAAATATTTAAGTGTGTGCATTAATTCACTGAGCCTGTGGCAATGTGATACAAAATAAGCATTTGTTCAGCACACAAACCTGTCCAACAGCCTCTCTCACCTACTCCACCTTTGTTTCCAAGTTTAATTTCCAAATATTTGTTCTATCAGATCTCATACCAAGGCTTTCTACCTTCTGAGGCCCCTCCCTAGCATTTCCCTCAAATATGCTTAAAATGATAATAGCAGCATCATTGGTAGAATGCTTCGTTTTACAAGGCACTGCCACACCATCTCTGTTCCACTATGAGTACTTAAGGCAGTCACAAGGGAGGGGAAAGTCAAATAGGGTAACTGATTTGTTCAGCTGTTAAGGTGGTCATATTTGTTTCAAACCCAAGTCTTCTATCTACAAATTTCTATCTCTGTTTACTGCTTAATAAGAGCTTTTTCAAATGCAGAAAATATAGAAACAATTAAATGCAATTCGATATTGTCAGAAAGTGTAATGTATCTTACTAATATGAAAAAGTCCATCACTAAGTAATTGAAATCAAGTGTATAAAATATGAACCCCAAAACTCTGCTGTAAAATCCATATACACCGATTTTTTTAAACATACATTTTATTATAGGAATTTCCGAATACACCCAAAAAAGTAGAGAGAATAGTATTTATAATGCACCCGCAAGGATTCATCACCCAGTTCAACCATTGTAACACTTTTCCATTAATAAATACTTTGTGAAACTTGCTAAAATTTTGATGAAACGTATGAAAATATCGAAACTATTCGATGGGTTTTGCCCATAATGACGTGACATCGTCTTGCTTTTGCAAAGTAATGAATTTTTTGGTTTCTAAAGAAAATATTAAAATGAAGTTTTCCTCGGAGCTCTCTGAGAATTTTCAAAAAGCCAGTTTTAGAGAACTTTTGAGAATTCCACAAATATTTGTAACAAAAAAAGAGAGGCAAACCAGCCGCTCTTTATTTATAAACAATACATGCTTTCATATCACTGTTGAAACTAAAGTACATAATTTTCAGTTATGCATAATAAAATATGTAATTAAGCAACATTCCATGGTGGATTAAAGAATTAAAAGCTTCAGGTGCAGAAAAGAATTTGTTGGCATTTTCTTTTTCAAGGTGGTATTTTGAGACGTTACTTTTCATTTTCCTTTGACATCTTATACACAAATAAATAGAAACAGGTGAGAAGCAGAGAAACAAAGAATTGGCTTTACTACAATGGACCTGAAAAACAGAGTGAGGTAGAGTATTTGCAATGTGCCCATGAAGGCAAAATTAAAAAGGACAGAAAAATCTTCTTAGCCTGGGGAGAAAAAAAAAATCTCTTAATAGGAGCATGTGCTCCAAGAAATAGAAATAACATACAAAGTTAACTGCATTTGGTAATTCCTATATTTCAAACTACATTAAATTAACACACACTCCAATTGATACAGTCCAGTAAGCTTATTTTTCAAGTGAAGAACTGAATCTAATTAATAATTCTGTGCTAGAAACACTGAAGTTCATAGAGGCGTTTGGCATGTATCCTATTTTTAAAAAAGGGTAATACATCAAATAAAATCAAACCACTCAAATGTCAGAATGTGTCAAGATGATTCTGAAAATAAATTATTCTACTGAACATCTAAGAAAAAAAATAACATAGAGGTGAAACTCTGCATCTAGCATCAGTAGAACTTTCTACCTAGTATCCGCAGTTTTTCGTGCAATGCTTTATCTACAGTTACAGTCGGCCATATATGAACAAGTTCAACATTTTTTGTTTATATTAATCAAAGAAATATGCACTTGTGAGCAAATAAATGAATGAATGAGATCAGACCATTTAGAAGAAGTGTTGGGATATGGTATGGAATGAAACCCGTATCCCATGGACAATCCTCTTGGCGGTGGGGTTTTTTAATTAATTAATATATTTTTAATTGAAGTATAGTTGATTTACAATGTGTTAATTTCTGCTTTACAGCAAAGTGATTCAGTTATACATATATACACATTATTTTATATATGCATATATTCTTTTCCCTTATGGTTTATCATAGGATATTGAATATAGTTCCCTGTGCTATACAGTAGGACCTTGTTGTTTATCCTTTCTATATATAAAAGCTTATATCGGGCTTCCCTGGTGGCACAGTGGTTGAGAGTCCGCCTGCCGATGCAGGGGACGTGGGTTCGTACCCCGGTCTGGGAAGATCCCACATGCCGCAGAGCAGCTGGGCCCGTGAGCCATGGCCGCTGAGCCTGCGCGTCCGGAGCCTGTGCTCTGCAATGGGAGAGGCCACAACAGTGAGAGGCCCGCGTACCACAAAAAAAAAAAAAAAAAGCTTATATCTGCTAAACCCAACCTCCCACTCCATCCCTTCCCCAACCCGCTCCCGCTCTGCAGCCACCTATGTCCGTGAGTCTGTTTCTTGGTGGTGCATTTTAAATTGATGTTTGTACAGAGGATTTGTTAGCCTTTAACATCTCATGGTCCTGCTGAAATATGGCATTGTTGTATTTGTTTGTGTGTTTTTTTATACCCTATCTTATTACAAAAGGAATTTGCTAAGATGCTCATATATACTACACTGACATAGGATAAAAAAGAAAAGAGAACAAAATTAATCCAAAATTTGGATAGAAAATAGCACAAAATGAAAGGTATGTTTGACACACTGAAATACATATCCTGAGAGCCTATACAATTTATTAGAGTGGGCTACTAAAATTGTAACAGCTTTATTGAGGTATAATTGATATACAATAAAATATACATATGTAAAGTGTACAATTTGATAAGTTTTGACATGTATGTCAAATACAATTATGACACACACAACTGAGAACATAACACACCCAACATTCCAGTAGTTTCCTTGTGCCCTTTTGTAATATTCCCTCACCCTCACCCCTCCCATCCTCATCTGTCACTGTCCCCATGAAACCACTGATTTGCTTTCTGTCAGTATAGATCAGCTTGTATATTCTAGAATTTTATACAAATAAAATAATTCAGAATGGACTCACTTTTTTCTGGCTTCTTTCACTAAGCATGATTATTTTAAGATTCATCCATGTTCATTCCATTTATTATTGTGAAATATAACCTTTTTCAGCTGTAGCACAGTTTGTTCATCCATTAAGCATTTGATGGATATTTGGGTTGTTGCCAGTTTTTGACTGTTATGGATAAAGATGCTATGAGTATTTATATGCATACCTTTGTATAGACATATTTCATCTCTCTTGGGGAAATTCCTAGGAGTAAAGTAACGTCTCATATCATAGGTATTAGTTTAACTTTATAAGAAAGTGAGAAACTATTTTCCAAAGGACTTTACTGTTTTACATTCCCAACAGCAGTGCATGAGGGTTCCTGTTGCTTCACATTCTTGCCATCACATGATATGGTCAGTGTTTTTAATTTTAAACATTCTCATAGGTGTGTCGTGATATCTCATCATGATTGTAAATTGCATTTCTGTAATGAATTGCATTTCCGAATTGAATATCTTTTCATATGATTTGGTATTCATATATCTTCCTTTAAGAAGTGTCTGTTCTTTTACCCATTCTTTTTGGGTTTGTTTCCTTATTATTGAGTTTTGAGAGTCCTTTATATATTATGGCTGCAAGTCATTTGTCAGATATATGATTTGCAAGTATTTCCTGTCAGTCTACGTTTTATATTTTCATTCTCTTAACAGTGTCCTTTAAACAACATAAAGAAGTTCTTGAATTTGGTGAAATCCAATTTAACAAATTTTTTCTTTTGTAGTTCTTCCTTTCAGTGTTGTATGTAAGTAATATTTGCCTAATACAAGGTCACAAAACTTTTCTCCTATCTTTTCTTTTAGAAGCTTTGTAGTTTTAGGATTTACATTTAAATCCATGATCCATTTTGAGTTAATTTTTGTATATGATACAAAGTATTAAGTTATGCAACAAAACTATTTTTTCTTTTCTTTTTCTTAAAAGATGTATTTCCAATTACAACAGTACCATTTGTTGAAAAGACTATTCTCTCTCCATTGAATTGCTTTTGCATCTTTGTCAAAAATCAGTTGGCCATATATGTGTGTGTCACTTCTGGACTTTCTATTTTGTTTTGTTGCTCTATCAAACTTTCCACCAAGACCACACTGTCTCTATTACTATAGCTCTACAATAGTCTACAGGTAATCTACATCTTCTAACTTTATTCTTCTTCAAAGTCAATTTGATGATTCCAGGTCTTTTCATTTTCCTGTGAATTTTAGGTTCAGTTTGTCAATTTCTACAAAAAATCATATGCTGGATTTCGATTGGAATTGCTTTAGCTCTATAGATCATTTGGGGAAGAATTGGCATTTTAACAACATTGACTCTTTAGACCCACGAACAAGATACAACTCTTCATTTATGCAGGTCTTCTTTTATTTCTCTCAGCAATGTTTACAGTTTTCATTGTATAGTTCTAGCACATTTGTCAGATTTATCCCTAAATAATTTTATATTTTTTATTTCATTGCATATGATGTTCTTTAAAATTTTGACTTCCAATTATTTATTCCTGGTATAGAGAAACACAATTGATTTTTTGTATATTGATCTTTTATCCTGCAACCTAGCCTAAACTCAATAGCTTTTTAATAGATTCTGTCAGATTTTCTACATAGACCATACTGTTGTCTACAAATAAAGACAGTAGTAGCTGTAGTTTTTGCCTTAGCATTCACTGTTTTATCCTTACTTACCACAAGGGTGACAGCTTTAACACTCAACTCCTGAGTAGCTTGTCAGGCTATGCCACAAAATTCTATTTGACCAAAGTAAATTTGAGATGTGGAACAAGAGTAGGAGGAGGACTGTGCCAAAAAATAACCCAAGAGGAAGAAAAGGAGATCTAGGAGAAGGAAGAGGGACACAGAAAGAGGATGGTAAATATGTTGGAATGGAAATAGGAAGACTTTGGCTGGTAAGTGAGATTACTCAAAGGGAAAGTGTATCTTCTGCATATTTCCCTGTAATGAGTAGAAAGAAAATCAGGAACCACATGGCAAACTGACCTCTTTTAGTCATTCTAGAAACACTGCCTATTTTTAAATTTGGGGTTTCTAATAAGTGCTCTAGTTTTGGATAAAGAAAATATTTTTATATATAATATCAGAGGGGATCAAACAACAGAATCAATGTGCTAAATCAGTGATTGGCAAACTATGATATGTGGGTCAAGTTTGTTCTGCTACCTGTATTGTAAATAAAGTTTTATTGCAACATAATAAGGCCCATTCTTTTATGTATTATCTCTGGCTGCTTTTGTGCTCAACAGTAGAATTAGAGTGGTTGGGAAAGAGACCACATGGCTCCCAAGCCTAAAATATTTACTCTCTGGCCCTTTGTAGACAATGTTTCTCACCCTCTGCCCTAGGACATTAAGCTGTGCCTAGGTTTACAAAGGTCAGGAATTAAAGCAACTTTCTGGACAATTTGTGTCAAAACAAAATAATCGTTTTAGTGTTTTTCAGAAGAGTTGGAACCTATATTAACTAGAAAACTCTTTTGTTCTCAATTCCACGTTTCACTTGATGTGTATGAAGAACCTAATTTTTTCCTTCTACTAATTATCTCATTGGGCTACACAAGAGCACAAGACCAGAGATGCTACACCCTGTTACTCACCAGTAACTGTTCCATAAATTTAGAAAATTATTGACTAGAAATTTCACCCCTTCTTGATAAACTCAAGAAGTGTTAATATTCTTGGCAAAATTGTTTTTGTGCTAATTGCCATATCCATCTGCTCTGTGAGATGTATTAGACTGTGAGAACATTTGCTCTCTCCTGCAGTCCATGCTTCCTGGCCCCGCAGAAAGCTAGACCTGTCTTATTTCCACCCTGAGAAGGACACACCACTGACAACCATAAACTTTTCCTTTGGGAATCTGAGATTCAGTTGGCACTGCCCTTGGCTTGATGGCCCTTAGGGAAATCATTCTGTCTAGAGAGGGTTCTGTTGAAGGAAACCAATACAACAGGAGTTTAAATGATTTCTGCTTACATAGAGAACCTCCCCTATTTCAGAAAAGCTCCCATATTTCTATAGATTTGATGGTTGGGTACCAGGTCTTGGAGAAATGTTCTACTCACCACTGGAGAACACAGGAGGAACAAAGGCTCCTGACCTCATCCCTCTTAACTCTTGGGCTTATGAAACCTGTAGAGACTGAGTAATGCTGTCAGTGTGTCTAGAGGAAAGAAGCCTCAGGTACAAATCTGTCTGGACTGGACCCAATATTTTATTTATTTATTTACTTACTTACTTATCTATTTATTTATTTATTGCTAAAAAAAACCCTGTCACAACAGCCTATGGGTTAAAAAAAATGGGGAGAAACTTAAGAAAGAAAAACTTAAATATTTATCCAAAAACAGCAACAAGCTCCTGCCATTACAGTGTTCCTCATGAACCTTATTGCAACACTATATTAGACATTTATCCCAGAACTTATGTATATGCAGTTCAATGTCCTACAATGAAACAAACAACATGATTTCACAGATCAAGTGTGAAAAGACACCTTTCTCTGCAAACCAACAGAAAAAATCTGAATAGAATTTCATTTAACAAAATTTTATACTCTCCTTACTATGGGCCAGGTAGTGTAAGTTTAAAATCACCATTGCCAGAGAGGAAAACTAGAGCAGGAGTTTCCACATGCTTGTCTCTCCATGGGTACTTATGTAAAATTGAGTTTCCACTGGACCAGAGGGAGTTGAGAAAAATGAAAAAAAAAAAAAAGAAAGAAAATGAAGGTAAAATTTTTTATAATGCTATATTATACATTTTAAAGAACTGCAACTTCTTCTGAGATGTTTTGTTTCTTGGTGGTAAAACATCTCTTTGGTGAAAAGAAAATGGTGATAAATTATGTGAGGACCCATCCTTTTTTTACTGTCTTTGATTTTTACCATCTTGGTGTCATGCAATGAATAGAAAGCAATCTTATTGAGACTACATTTTAAAATCCTTCATTTTCTTTTGTTTTACATATCCATGAAATCCAAAACTTAAGAACCTTTGAATTTAATCATAAGTTCTCAAATCTTTTGGTCTCAGGACTTTTTTATACTTGTAAATGTTATTGAGACTTCCACTTCCATGAAAATAAAGTAGAGACACTTTTTCTTATTCCTCCTGCTGTGTACAACTAAGCCCCCTGGACATTATATATAAAACAAACACTGAAAGACTCCAAAAGATGGCAAGAAAGCAGACCAGCTAGGGGCCCCACAACCCAAGGAACAACATAGTGACAAGTTCCCCAAATTTCCTTTTTGCCTCATACATCCCAAACTTGGAGTTGAAGAAGCCAACAACCCAGAAATGCCAATGGACACAAACCAAAGAAATCCCCGAAAGCCTACCTTCTCCAGACAAAGGAAAAGAAAAAGGGCAGTCTAGCAAGACAGAAAACTTTTAGGCAATAACTGACTTACTCCAGACATACAACACAGAAAACACTGTGCCCTACCCCTACTCAGGCCAGCAAAGCTGAATGGAGAGTCTAGATTTCCACTCTCAAGAGACTGTAACAATTGCCCCAGCCTCGCCAGGGGGGGTGGTGTCAGAGGTGGTCAAGAGGACAATCAAGAATTTCATCACTGCCCAATGGTTACAAAACCATTCCATACCCCATCATGGAGGCCACTTATGGAACAATAACAAGGTACTCCTACTTCTCCCAGCCAGGGAGATATTCCTGGAGTCCTACTAGGGAGCAGGAACTCCCCATCCTCGATGAGGAGAACACATCCAGATGTCAATAAAAGCCAAGTGTGGAAGCAGTCTTAGTGCATTCTCTCTATTTAATGTTCTATTTGTCATGTTTTCTTTTTATGAAACTACATTTTAAAATCTATCCAACAAATATGTATTGAATAACTACTGTTTTATTTTGGATTCCCATGAAAGCAGATGCTAAGACTTAGACTTGGTTTCCAGCAGTGTATTTTGGGAGAAGGAGCTGTCAAAGTGAGACACTGAAGGGGGAAAACCCAGTGAAGTGTGTGTTAACCAGTGGATTACAAGGAGAACAACTAGGAATGAGTTCCATTAGAGACTCAGAGAAACCATGTAGAATGAAGCTCAGGATTGTCCCCTGAGTGATGGGAAGGCTGAGGTAGTTATCCACTGATTTCCACCTCTCACTGGTGCTAAGTTGCATTTGGGTCTGTTTAATCTACAACACTATGGTAGCTATTCTTAACATAATTTTATTGGTAAAGTGTTTTCAAACACAGCAGGAAATTCCAGGACTACTAGTAACGTGATTGGGGGGGAACAGGCTAACAGAACATATTCCAGATAGCTACTTACCTGAGAACATAAATAAACCACATATTGATTACAGCCATGACTTTCATAACGTGGTCCAGAGAGCAATGCCACTCTGGGTGCTTTCAGGAGAGTCATTCACCGTGAAATTTAAGAGCAATGGATTGGGATACCCCAGCTCCTGACATGAGATTCTGTTAACAGGGAAAGTATGGCACATTCAAGAAAGATTTTTTTTTTTCATTCTTGAAAACTCCATATTAGAGGCTACTAATATGCATATCAAAGCCCCAACCCTGCATATCATTATATCTTCCAGGACATCTTATGACATGTGAAAAAAAAATCATGAATAGAAAAGCCTGAAATGAGGAAAATACTACCATAACATAGAGAAATATTTCTCTCTAGGAAACCCATCTCAAATCTTTATTTCTGAGAATGTTTCATGGTTGCTTAATTGTTTGTAAAATCTTACCCAAATATGAAGTTCCCTTTCCTACTGGCTAGAATAAATAAGGTACAGGCAGGGTGGAATGGAAATTCTATTCACAAACCAAAGTACATTATCCACATGACTCCCCAAACAATAAACTTCTAATGTATGAAATATTTCTTTCAAATTTTTCAACTGATGATAAATATACAAAACAAGTTCACTTTCATTACAAACATATGCTGGAAAAGTATCTTTACCAATGGTACTGAGGCATCATATTGACCTGATTTTAATCTATTCCAGTGAACATTTCCATACTTAGAACATTTGTTTCACTCAAATAGAAATTGCTGATTAGATGACAATGCAAGAAACTAAGGAGAACTAAATTTGAGAAAATCAAAATTATACAAAGTATATCTTCAGATGTAATGGAATTAAACTAGAAATAGGTAACAGAAAGATAACAGGAAAATCTCCAAACACTAACAAATTAAACAATATACTTCTAAATAATCCATGGGTCAATGAGGAAGTAGCAAAGGATATTAGAAAATATTATGAAGTGAACAAAAATTCAAATATAACATGTCAAAACTTGTAGAAGCAGCTAAAGCAATGCTTAGAAGGAAATTTATAACATGAAATACTTATATTTTAAAAGAAAGACAGTATGAAAGAAATAGCTTGAGTTACCACCTTTAGAAACTAAAAAAAAAAAGAAGAGAAAAATGAACCCAACTGAGTAGAAGGAAGAAAATAATAAGAAGCAGCAAACAAAACAGAAAAGAAATAGATGAAATAAATAAAACCAAAACCTGAATCTTTAAAAATATCAATAAAATATTTTTAAGTCTAACAAGAATGACAAAGAAAAAAAGACAAAAATTACCCATATCAGGAATAAAGGAGATGATATCACTACAGACACAGCAGGTAAAAGGATAATAAAGAAATATTATGAACAACTCTGTTCACATAAATTCTACAACCAAGGTGAAATGGACCAATTCCTCAAAATTGACAAACTGCTAAAGCTCACCCATGATGAAATAGATAACATAAATAGTCCTATAATTATTAAAGAAAATGAATTCAGAGTTTAAAAAAATTATAAAAAGAAATTTGCAGGCTCAGGTGATTTCACTGATAAATTTGACCAAGCATTAAATAATACTAAATTTACACAATCACTTCCACAAAATAGTTGAGGGGGAGATAATTCTCAACTCAATTTATGAAGCTAGCATTATCTCATACAAATCCAAGACATTAAAAGAAAACTATGCACAAATATCTCCCAAGAATATAGACAAAAAAATCCTCAAAAAATAGAAAATTGAGCCCAGCATTATGTCAAAAGAATAATGTATCATGAACAGGCAGAGCTTATCCAGAGATTGCAAAGCTGCTTCAAAATGTGGGAATCAATCAATGCAATCCACCACATTAACAACGTAAAGAGGAAATCCACATGGTCTTATCAATATGCAGAAAAATTTTGAAAAAATCCTACTCTTAGCAAACTACTAATAGAAAGTAACTTCCACAATTTGATAAGGGGCCTCTACCAAAAAGTCTAAAACTAACATCATTCTTAATATTGAAAGGATGAATGCTTTCCCCCTACTATCAGGAAAAGGCAAGGATGTCCTTTCTTATCACCCTTATTTTTTGCAATAAGGCAAGAAAAAGAAATAAAAGCCATAGAATTTAGAAAGAGAGAGATTAAACTGTCCCTACTTGCAAATAACATAATATTTTAATGTAGAAAATTCCAAGGAATCTACTAAAAACCTTCTAGAAATAATAAGTGAGTTTAGCAAGGCCACAGGAACTAAAGTGAAAAAATAAAAATCCAATTTCTGTAAACAAGTAATCCAATATTGGAAAAAGAAATTTTAGAAAGCAAGATCATTTACAACAGTGTTAAACAGATGAGATGATCTGGGACTTTCTCTTGGCCAGTACAGTCAGACACAATCTGAACAGAAGACACTGATGGGATAAACTTCTGCTTTGCTTCTTTTTTCCTTTTTTTCAGACAGTTCTATTCCTGTTCTTTGAAGGCAGACACTTTTAGGGGAGCTGAGAAAGCTCAGTGAATAATGTAAAACAGAAGAAATAAAGATTTAGAGAGCCTTCACTGGCTTTTTAAAAGCTGGTACCAAATGGTCCAGCCATCTCACTCCTAGATATTCACCCAAGGGAAATGAAAGCATTATTCACATAAAGACTTGTGAACAAATGTTCATAGCTGTTTTATTCATAATCGTCCTAAGCTTTAAACAACCTAAACGGCTGTCAATTGGTGAATGGACAAAAAAATCGTGTCACATCTGTACTATGGAATACTACTCAGAAATAAGAAGGAATGAATTACTGATATATACTACAGGGTGGATGAATTGCAAAAACATTATACTGACTGAAAGAAGCCTGACACAAAAGAGTATACACCATTTGGTTCCATTTATATGTATTTCTACAACAGGAAAAATCAATATACAGTGACAGAAAACAGATTAGTGGTTACCTGAGGCAGCGGGTTGGGGGTGATTGAGTATAATGGGGCATGAGGGGTGAAGGAGGTGTTCTATCAACTGTGCTTGCTAGGTAAATAAAATTGTCAAAACTTATTGAAATTGATCTACTTCAAATGGGTGATTTTTAACATAGGTCAATTATATCTTATTACTGTTGACTAAAAAGAAAATGGACAACCAGTTTTCTTTACTGTCTTCTACCAACCTTAGGGTTTTCTTCCTTTCTTTCCTTTCTCCTTTTTTCCTTTCTCCTTTTTTCTTCCTTTCTTTCTTTCTTTCTTTCTTTCTTCCTTCCTTCTCTCCTTCCTTCCTTCCTTTCTTCCTCTTCTCTATCTCTTTTATCTTTTCTATTTTTTTCAACTCAGAACCCCCTCAAACTGCAGGTGGTTCCACTCACCTTGCAATAATAAAGAAAGCAATACCCTCTGGTATTTCATATTCCAGGAATATGAAAAGGAATATGAAATGGATCTGACAGCTGGCTGCAACTATTTGGAGTCAGGTATGATGAAAACATATGCAGTCAACTGGTTGAAAGTATGAATCAGATCTGTTCATGTATTTCTAAAACAAGCTCAAGTTCAGTTAAAAAATGGTGGAGAGATTCCCAGCAGTGATACTGGTGGCAGAAGGCAAAGCTCTTAATGTCCAAAGACTGCAGGGAAAGAGGAATGTTTTGGAGGCAAGGGTAGTTATTGCCTACGGCAACGATACTGATCGAACCATCCTAACAGAAAAAAACTAAGAAAGATAGCACTTCCTCTTAATATCAGATCTGGCCTTACCACCATGATGAAAGGAAATGAGAGGGAGAATTTCTCTTCTGGGACACTAAGGTCATAAATATGACTTTTTAGCTTTTGCTTTATATGGTTCCAATGTTTGAAATCTAATTTCTATCTTAACATAAATTTTATTTAGGAATGAGGAATTGTTCCTTGAGAGAAGAAAACCTCTGCTTGGTTCATTAGGATAATAGTCCTCTTTTATTTTTTTTTAACCATAGATATCAGGACACTTCCAAAGGACAACACATAGAACAGCTAAAACTGCAATCAAAGAAATTGTTTTGACATCACTGAAAACAGAAATTTAACTAATGTAAACTTTTTCCATTTTTCAACAAATTTTATTTGAAGGAACAATCTAAACCCCATTTCTCCATCTAAAGTTCAGTAGCAGAGAGGAACCAGTAAGATTGTATCAGCACATCCAGGTGAGTGCACAAATCAATTTGGCCTTGACAGACAGGACCGGCTATGAATGTGGGTCATGATGATAAGGTCAGGAGTGTTCTTTTCTAGTTCAGTGGACAAAGCCACATAGTGGTTGAATGGTTTGGCTAAACATCTTAAGGGAGTAGGCACAAGGGATACATACAAGTGTGTGTGTGATTGTTTCCTGCTCCCACAGGCTAATGACTACTTCTTGAAGCAACAGTCACTGAAATGTGACGGGGAATGTCCATTTATTTATGGTACCTACACCCCACTAAGAAGAGCCAAAAGTTTGATAATCAAAGAATGACCTAAAAAGGACAGAATGACACTAGCAGATGACATTAGCAGAATGATACTATTTCCTAGAAAAAGAGAAAAATTTCATTTCTGTGCAAAAATTATTTTTTAATTATAAAAACATATTGACAAAAAAAAGTGATTTTGAAAGATAAAAGCCTAATGTTATCACCTTAATAGGATTGTTTTCAATTTTGTGCATTTCCTTACTATTGGTCCATAAGAATGAAGATGTCTTTCCTTTATTAAAGTCTAGCTTACTTATAATTTTGTTTTATGATTTTGTCATTTAGCAATAATTTTCATGAAGTCTAGAAATATTATTTTTAAAGGATTTTCTTAGCTGGAAACAGGCATATGGATAATCTAGGCTTCCCTAATGTGCTTTATCTGGATTTTAATAGTTGGTAAACTGAAAAAGGATTCCATGATTAAATAAGTTGGCTGACTTCTGATAATGGCCACATAGACTTGAGAAATGGCTGTTGATATGACATATTTTTAAACCTGTTTGGATTATAGGCCCCTTTTGAAAAGCAGCAACTCATAGGATTTGTGTTTCCCATAAGTTGTTCTTTACAAAACATTATTTAAATAAATTTCTCTATCAGGAAACTGAGGCACAGAGACATTAATTAAGACTCAACATTATGCAGTTAATTTGTGACAGAATCTAGGCCAGAATTTAGAGATAAGTTTCCAAAAATAAAACTTCAACCAAAATCTCCTTGACTATTTTGACTGAAATATTGCCACACTGCCACCAAAGATTCTCAGTTATTGACAATTCCACAAATATATTCTCTATCATCATGTCTTCCTGTTGGGTCATTGGTATAAACAGAAGCCCTCTTTTTCACCTTAGAACAAAACAAGGTGTTGAAGCCTGGGGGGTAGTTATTGAAGGAGTGTCCCAGGGCCCTAGAACCTAGTGATGGATTAAGCAAATCTATGCCTAAATACATACAGAACCGAGCAAATTGTTCATAAGTCCCGCATGTTGGGAAACAAAAGAATGTCGTTGAGAAATTACACCAGGAAATTTTTGAGCAAAAAGTTTCTCTTTTTTTGCTGTTATTTCTAAATGTCCTAAAATAAAACTATTAAAAATTTCTGCACTAGACTATAGTTCACAAGGAAAGGAACTGTCTTAGTGAAAGAACACTTTTTTCTTAGCCCTGTAATGCTTTAATTTTGATTCTGAAATTCTACACAATACTCGGTCTGCTTGCCAGAATTGATTGATGAAATCCCACTATATTATGAAAGAAAGTATTCTTGGCATCACATAGAGTTCTTTATTAAACATTCTATTCGCTTACATACTGAAGTTATTTGAAGGCTACTCTATTAGTAATAGCTTAGTTCAAAGCACTGCTCCCTAAGGCATATGGTTAAGGTTACTTCTGCTTGTTAAAAAAAAAAAAAAAGCATCCCCGCCCCCATTCTCAGGGTGGCAGCTGACATTCCAAAGGTAAATTTGTATTTCTTTTCGCTAAAACTGGATCCCTTTGTAATGCTAATATAACAAAGACCTCCTCGGTTTGTAGAGGCCAATGAAATTTCAGGAACCCAAAGTTCTTGTTCTTGCCCTGTCTGCCCAGACTGGAACGTTCTTCCACTTTCAAAATCTCCTCTGAGTATCTCTGGGAATCCCCAGAGGGCTGATCTTTACCTGGCAGGTACTGGTACACCAGTGATTTACAGCAGGCTTCTGGTCTAATTGACTACTGTCAAGTTAAGTATTTTGCATTGATACCCATGTATGTGCTGACAAACTAGGCAGTGTGCTCTGAACAACTGTGTGTCAAGTACCCACTCCCAAATGTCACTCCTGCCAAGGTGTGACTTTTTGACACCTTGAAAAAGTCTGTCTTCTATGCTCCCAGAGCTACTGGTCTTTGATGTGTCATAGCAGACTGCAAAGGAAGGGAGAACGGCTCTTGCCATTGCCATGGAGAACTCCATGCCACGATGTCACCTACACCTGAAGCAGACTTGCTTCTTCCCAGAGCTTCACCAAGTCCCTCATGAAAGTACATGAAGATCTCATTGTAGCTCTCAGACACTTCACCTGACCAACCCATTCCTAGCCCCGAGAGCAGGGTAAGTCTTAAATGCGTCATCACCTCTTCCAGAGCACCATCTCCTCTCTGCATCTTCTGGACTCTATTATCATCTAAATTCTTCCCTTCTCAACTAGTCACAAAGTGAAGATGTCCTTGAATTTCAGTGGCTGCCACCTGAGGCTCATGGTGCCTTGGGAGTGAGTGTTGTTCTCACCAGTTGCCACCTGGATCCCAAGTCAAATCAGAAAAATACCCCTTTACACTTATTAAAAAGCATCAGCCCTTGGGGGGATAAATGGGCACATTGGTGTATATATAAAAAGACTTGCATAAGTGACAAGGGAGAGTGTGGAGGGGTGGGAAGGCTGTGATGAAGCCATCTGGAGCATTTACATTGAAATAGCTGTTTCTTGGATATTTCATGAAAGCATTGCCTGTTGACAACATAGACTCTTCTATCTGTACTGAGAAATGACTTCCTTCTTAACTCCACATAGAAAAAAAAATGCATCGGTATCTTTTAATTTTGTTTTAAATGGCAGTAATTTAAGTCACAGAATAATTCCTTCAGACTTAGGGTTGCCACGAAAAATCTGACCTTTGATATTTCCAGTTTTAAAACAATGGATTCTATAAAAGAATGAAAACACTGAGTGCTGACAGCCATGGTCAGGGGAAAACTTGAATGATGTTGGTCAAGTTTTATTCCAAAAAGCTCCTTTAAACAATCAGATATGATTCAGCCTTTCAAATAAGTTATGAAGTTTCAATCAGTGGAGGTGGGATATTTCCAAGATTAAAAAATGGTAATAATCTAAAACTGATTTCACATATTAAATCAATGTATCCACATAACTATGACATCTAATGTGACTTTTGCTCTGATTTTTTGAAGTTACCATGCTAAAAGAAATACACAAAGAGTTAAAACACAGCCATGTAATACAGTAAATAATTTTAATTTTTATTGGGAATTTTCTTCAGTATAAGCATATAGTGTGATTGCAGCTCTAAAACATACTGTTTTATAAATAACAATAATAGTCAGTTTCTCTGGTTTGATTTGGACACCAACTCCAGTAACCTTTATGAAGAGGACAAGGGCTTGACCTTGTGGGTTAAGAGCAAGTGAGGGTGAGGAAATATCTCAGAGGTTCAATCCACAAGACATGGTGTTTGGTTGGACGTGGGTAACCATGAAGAGAGCTAGGTTAACATAATTTCCATGCTTTGGAAGCAAGGTGGGTTGTACTGCCATTTACCAAGGCAGGCAACCTGGGGTGTAGTGGGTGTGAAATGACTTCAAATCCATTTGTTTATAGGAAAAAAATGAACTTGTAAAGTTTTTTTTTTCACCACCAAAAAGCAAAAGACATATATTATAAGCCCAGATGTAGCAGAGAGAGTGATGCTAAATCTTATGCATCAGGGGTGTTCCCTTCAATGGCTCCATTTCGCCTAGATCCCAGATCAATCCAGTGTTCTATTGTGGTCCCCGCTCTCATTCAGTGTGGAATAGTTGTTATCTAATGATTTTATGTTTGATCCCATACTGCTCATCTGAATTTCTTTCCGACCAGGTTTCTTATCTGATTTCTGATTCCCGTCAATGAGAGAGAGAGAGCTATCATCATATCAATGACTGCTCTGGCTTCCAGAAGCATTGTTTAGATTCACCTGAAAGTCTGATTTCTTCCATCCTTCTTTTTCTAGTGGCTGCCGCAGTGCCTTTTATCCCCAGATTGTCTGTAAAACAAGTGCTGCGGCTCAAACTTCCTTTTCTGAGCGGTTCCCTGATTGTAAAGTTGTTTTGATATAAAACAACTTTCATGGCACCTGTGATTGCCCAGCAGCACTCAGGAGCTCAGCTGCTGGGGGCCGCTGCCGGGGGCTTGGGGATAAGAACATATGAAGAAGCAAGTGTGGCAGGGGACTGTTAACCTGTAAACACCCAGAGATTGTGAGAACTCTCTACGGTGTTCGATCTGGACAAGGTGATTCTTGGCTGATCTAAATAGCTCCCCGACGACCTTGGGGCATTAGCTCCTGTGTGGACAAGTGGTGCGAACCATGCAGTGGCTGGAAGAAAAGCTCATCTTGCCAGCCACCACTGGAGCCTTCTTCCATAGCAATGTGCTTTAGCAAGAGGGACTTTAAATTTCACCCGCAGCTGGACGTCAGCTCCTGATTGGCTAAACTGACTCTCTGGAGCACCAACTCAAGGAAAGTTTCACCTCAGTTAAATTTGGGCTTTATTCCTGTCCTCTCCCCTTTGCCTGGAGCAATTGTGTAATTAGTTTATCATTGGTTTGGAGTGTGATATTTCTTTATTGGTTTATTAAGTAAGAGACATTATCCTGTATGCTACTGGCTTGTGGAATTCTTACAATTCTCACAGTCAACCTGTGTTAACTAAAATATTGTCAAAGACAGTCTCAGTCTCTGAGCATAATTTTCCCCAAAACAAAACACAACCCAAAAGAGGAAGATCATGAGGGAGGAAGCTGAGGAAGTGGTTCTGGACATCATGAAGTTAAGATGTCGTAGGTCCAGTTGGCAGTGATATACATGCATCTGGACTACAAGAGAAGTCAGAGAGTTGACAGGGATTTGTGTGGTCCATCGGCAGAATTAGGAGTTGAAATATTGAGAAAGGATATGAGGGTATATTGATAAAGAAAAGAAGAGGTTAACAGAAGAGCCTTGAAGAAGTCAGAGCTTTCAGAATCAGGAAGAGAAAGCAAAGCCTGAGAGAAGGAAGAATGTTCCAGAAGCAGGAGAAAAACTAGGAGAAACTGGTGTGATAGAAGCTGACAGAATTTCAAGAACAAAGAAAGAGTGGGTATTGGTGTTTTGACCCTTAAGCATCTGGTTCCCCTGTGCCTTTCCCTTTGTGGTGAGTGGTGTGGGTCAGAGGAATTGCCTGTTTTCTACGAGGATCCCAAAGGGGCCAGCTGCATCCTCCTCTTGTCCTGGGCAGACAGATCTAGCTGGGCCAGTGGGGACAATCTCTTCCATGACTTACAATGTTTTAAAAATTTATTTTATTGAAGTATAGTTGATTTACAATGTTGTGTTGGTTGGTTTCTGGTGTACAGCAAGGTGATTCAGTTTTTCATATTCTTTTCCATTATGGTTTATCACAGGATACTGAATATAGTTCCCTGTGCTATACAGTAGGACCTTGTTATTCATTCATTCTATATATAACAGTTTGCATCTGCCAGTCCCAAACTCACAGTTCATCTATCCCCCATCCACCCACCCCCTTGGCAACCACAAGTCTGTTCTCTATGTCTGTGAGTTTGTTTCTGTTTCATAGATATGTTCATTTGTGCCATATTTTACTTTCCACATATAAATATCATATGATATTTTTCTTTCTCTTTCTGACTTACTTCACTTAATATGACAATCTCTAGGTCCATCCATGTCACTGCAAATGGCATTATTTTGTTCATTTTTATGGCTAAGTAGTATTCCATTGTATATATGTACCACATTTTGTTTATCTGTTCATCTGTCAATGGACATTTAGACTGTTTCCATATCTTGGCTATTGTAAGTAGTTCTGCTATGAACATAGGGTGCATGTATCTTTTCAAATTAAAGTTTTTTCTGGACATATGCCCAGGAGTGGGATTGCTGGATGGATCATATAGCAACTTTATTTTTAGTTTTTTGAGGAAACTCTATACTGTTTTCTACAGTCCTATACCAATTTACATTCCCATCAACAGTGTAGGAGGGTTCCCTTTTCTCCACACCCTCTCCAGGATTTATTATTTGAAGTCTTTGATGATGGCCATTCTGACTGTCTCTGACTGAGGTGTTACCTCATTGTAGTTTTGATTTGCATTTCTCTAATAATTAGCAATGTTGGGAATCTTTTCACATGTCTTCTTTGGAGAAATACATGACTTACGACTTTTAATGTGAACAACAAGAATGCAGGGAGCAGTCAGAGTTAACACATCATGATGGTGGTGTGGACAAGGCTGTACCTGGTGAGTGAACATAGTGGTCGTTCTTTTACCCAGTTCTCTTGTCCCTCCTGACTGTGCAATTTCCTATTCATTTTTCCAATAAATTCACTTTTACTTAAGATAAATAGCTAATGTAGAGTTAAAATGGGTTATGCCTAAAAAGATAATCTAAAATAGTTTCATTGTATAGATTCAGATTCAGTAATATTAAAATTACTCAAATTCACAGAGTTGATTTTGGCATAAATGGAATTCATGTCTCTTAACTTCCAGGCTAAGACACTGTTTTTTGTTTTGTTTTATTTTGTTTTATTGTGGTAAAATACACATCACATAAAATTCACCATCTTAACCAATTTTAAGTGTACAGTTCAGTAGTGCTAAGTACATTCACATTGTTGTAAACCAATCACTAGGACCCTTTTCATCTTAAGCTAAGTTGCTTTCCAATGTACCACTGGTGGTACATGACCACCCCAAATCAATCTACCTTCCCAGCCTCCCTTGCAGCTAGGTCTGGCCAATGGGATGTGAGAAGGTGCGGCTTGTGCAGCCTCCAGGTTGTAGTCTTGAGAAGAAAGAACATGTCCTTTTTTTTCCCCCTCTTTTCCACTTGAAATTAATGTGGACCGTAAGCCATTCTCATGAAGCCAATACCTAGGGATGAAGGTTGAACAAACATGAAGAACACCATGGACAACTTCATGAAGCAGAGCTGCTATGAGAGTTCCAACTATTATACATAAAAAAATTCCAACAGTATTTAAGCTACTTTTTTTGGGGGGGGAAGTGTTTCTCTTAGAGAAGCTGAACCAATTGTACTTTATACAGCCAGCCTGACTTGTATTTGCCTTCCTCTTCTCAAACACCACATGAAAAACTACAAGGTATTTGCCTTCTTTCCTACTGAAATGTTGAGTAGGTGGAGATTCACATTTATTATCCTTGGACCCAAAATCCAAGAAGAATGACTTTTAGTTTATCCTGTTAGCAAGGTCAAGTTGATGGAGACACACATGCATATAATGCTGCAGTTCAGTGGTTAGGGGGAAGCTTGGAGGACATTGATTTGGGGCAATGTGTTTGAAGTGGGACCTTTGTACAAAAACAGCTTACCAAATAAATTAAGGGAAAAAAATAACCGTCTTTTTTATTCAAATGTATTTCTGGAAAATAAGTGTGTGCAGGTGGGGTGAGGGATGAGCAACAAGAATACTGCACAAACATTTTAACATATTCTTACACGTGTGAAAACTAGGAATATTCACTCAGGAGTTGATGGTTCCACCAGGTGGTAAAATGCTGGATAAAGAATTCAGGAAAGAATGTTTAAGGTTTATATTTAGCAAACGATGGAGAGCACTATAAACGTATTCGTTCTAATTCACAAAAGTCTATAATTCTTATGAAACATGCATTTTATATAAAGATGAATTATAATGTTGTACATTTTCTTCTAGAGGCATCTTGGCTAGATAAATCAATCATGTACTACTTGGAAAACAAAGCTGCTTAATTTTTCCCCCAGTAACAGTGTATTCAATATAGATGCTCAGTACATTAAAATCACATGTCTATGAATCAGACTTAGGTACAAATCCTGACTCAACCACTTGCTAGTGTATGATTTGAAAAAAGTTACCTAAATTTACTGAGCCTCAGTTTCCTCACCTGAAATTGCAGGTAATCATATTGGTACTAGAGGGTTGATATGATGGTTAGGGAATATAATTATGTAAAATGCTGAGCATGTTAACAAGTGCTCCGTGAATTGTGCTTTTTGTTATTATTATCGCTATTTCTAAATGATAATTTTATTATAATAAAGCTTAATTGCTGTGAGTCCCCTCTCCCATGTTTCCTCTTCTTGGATTTTCTTGACCCTGGTGATTCCATGTTTTTCAATATGAATATTGCATTTTAAATTAGAAAAATCTCAATTAAAAATGTAAAGGGAATTTCTACTTGAATTAAAATCAGGTTGAATATTTTCTTAAAAGAGGAGAGACAGAGAGACAGAGAATCCAATTCATATAGAAAAATGCAGAAAACAAAGGAATATAAAAGAAATGATAAATAACAGGAAGCAAAAAAGTAAGATCCTTAGTACTTTGTCAGTGCCCAATAAATATCAGGTATCACTAGTGTGAAGTATTATTATTGAAAAACTGTGCATCAACATAAATAGAGATAAGTTTTTGGAAATGCAAGGAATAATATACAAAACATTATTTTACCAAACAACTTAACCCATTCAGCCCTAAACGGACAATGCAAGTAAAAAGTAAATAATGATGTATGGGATCCATGCAGTATAATTTCTATAATTGAATAGAGTTAATGTTATATATGCATTAATCTTTAGACCTTTCAGAAAATACAATTGCTTTAGGCAACTATAGAACATGTATAAAATATGTGAATCAGAGGATCTTTACTACTTCTAAAAAGCCAAACTTATACAGGCTCTGAATTTCAATGCAGAGAAAATAGAAATTCATTGAAGTTAAAAATTTAAAGCCCCACCTACTCAAAAAATGTAAAAACAACTTTTGTGCTAAAGAGGGAAAAAAAAGTACAATTTCAAAATTACTTAGAAAACAGTGGTGACAACACTGTGTATTTGTAACTGTGCACTGTGGTCAAAGGTATACTCAGAGGAAAATTCATATATTTTCATTTTTAAATAAAAAGGAATTTAGGAAGACAAACAGCTGTTTAATGCAAGGGCGAGGGAAGTTCGCTGAGACCCTAAATATCTTTAATCAGATAACATTCACTTTAATCAGATAATGTGTATCCTGTATCTGTCATTTTATGACTAGAAAATCATATTGGTTTCCAATGAGATTTACTTTGAATTTATTGTATATGCTCATCATGGGTTGGCTGCAGGTCTGTGCCCTGACTCCCATTTCCAAGATGGTGAAGCAGACCTTAAGGAGACAGATCACAGCACAGGAAAAAGAGAGCATGTCAGAAGCCATGCAGTGGTTCTTAAAAGTTCTGTTCAGTGGTGGTGCATGGATCTTCTGCTCATGTATCATGACAGAAACTGACTTCAATAGAGCATGAATGTATAATTCAACCACGAGAAAGGACAGCAAATATTTTGAACAATAATACAATTTTACCACGGTCTTCTATCTTGGTCACAAATATTTTCTTCCTTCCCTTGTGCATGCAAAATACACTCAGTCGCTCCCTAAAGGAGACAACATGGAAGTCTCCTCCTATCAAAGTATCAGACTCAAAAATCCAGAATTCTTGTGCTAGTCTCTACCCCTGTTCTGTATGTGGCTTCTTTTGATCTGGAGATTATGAATGAAAAAGGAATCAGTGACAGGATAACCATAATAAGCACAGCCTTTTGGAAAAGGAGTGAGTGGGAAGTCCATGGAAGCCACTGATCCATCCATAACAATGGTGAAAGCCCACTAGACATGCTAGCCAGGACCCTGACCCATGGCACTAGAAAATATTCCTTGTGTAAGTCCTGGTTCAGCCCCTGCAGTAGATGCCCAGTCCAATATTCTCCATGGCTCTTGGTTCTGTCTCTGGGAGATCCTTTCCTTTCCATCTTCCCCATTGGCTACATATACCTACCTTGGGGAACTGGTTCTCCTTGGGGGCTGAGAAGCTCTCTTGACCTGCTTCTTGGCTATAGAAACAGGAGGATATGAGTGTAATCTTCCTGAGGTTGGGGTGGAGGGAGCAGAACATATTTTGTACAATAATACAGTGTACCACATATGATTTACAGGTGTTGAAACCTTCCATGGAAAACCAGTTCCACTGGCTTGGGGCCCTACTTGGATTCCCTTTAGAACATGTGTTTCAGGTTCTAAGTTTTTGGCTTTTTAGTGAGCTTACAACTTGCCTTAGAAAGAAGCTCTTTGGTTAATCAGCTTACCCTCCAGTACACCCACATAGTTATGCTGACTTGGTGTTATTAAATCTCAATTGAGTCAGGAGCTCCTAGGAATTTATTCCCCACTTCTGCACCTGTCCATCAAGTCAGAGGACACTGAAATGTATCAAGATATGATGCTCTTCTTGCCTTTTGCTGCAACACCCTTGGAATAGTCTACCTGCAATGAAAAAGGGGCTCCCATTGAGGCACCGCAGTCTTTTCCTTAACTTAGTCCTAAACCTATCCCTCAAAATTAGGAAATATGAGTGACGGTTTTAGAATGAAAAAAAAAGATATTTCCTTCACATTTCCTTCACATTTCCTTCACATTACATTTTTTTCATTGTCGTTGTGTATTTGTTGTTGTGAGTTGCTTCGTGGTTTCATGTTTCAATTTGATTCAAAATTTACCTTTTGTTTTCAAAATAGAAATACAGTTGACCAATTAAAACAAGGGGAGTTTGCAGAGATCTACCTTTACATGGATATTTTTCAGTAGCTACACACTACAGTACTACAAGATCTTGTCGGTTGAATCCACAGAGGCAGAACCCAGGATATGAAGGGCCCACTGTAAGTTATACTTGTTTTTTCCATTGCTCAGAGAGCCGGCACCCCTAACCCCCATGTTGTTCAAGACTCAACTGCATATTTATTATCTTTTCTGGTTATAAAAGTAGAGCTGCTCATTTAAAAAAAATTAACAGTATGAAATTGACAAGCCCTGACCTGGTCACCTCACCCACTGGGAAGTAGAAATTTCCATCTGGACACCTAACATATGGAAGAGAGGCAGGTGGATGCCATAATCCAAAGATGGGCCCCATGCTTGCAGCCAGCGGTTCTTATTTAACCAAGTCCAGTTCATCACCAGCTAATTGGCAACACTCAGGGATGTTGCTTTCTTAATATGAGACACAGGTATGTGCAATGTTCTGTCTTTAGAAGACCTTCCCCTTTTTCTCTAGTGGGGCTCCTGTTCCCCAGAGCCTAGACTCTGTAACTGGATTTCACCTTCGCCAGTAAAATTTCTCCACTCTGCACTCAATCTCTGAACTCTTATTTTTTTATTTTCTTCAACAAAAACGTTTTTATGATCTGCTTGATAATTTCAACGTCTGCTTCCTATCATTACCAGTATATGATTTTTCCTATTTTTCTGTTATCTTTTTTTTTTTTTTTTTGCAGTACGTGGGCCTCTCACTGTTGTGGCCTCTCCTGTTGTGGAGCACAGGCTCTGGACATGCAGGCTCAGAAGCCATGGCTCATGAGCCTCGCCGCTCCGCAGCATGTGGGATCTTCCTGGACTGGGGCATGAACCTGTGTCCCCTGCATCGGCAGGCAGACTCTCAACCACTGTGCCACCAGGGAAGCTCTGTTTTCATTATTTTATATGTTCTTTTTCAAATTTGAATTTTTAGGAGTATTATCCTTTTGTGAAATATGTTCCAAGCTTCTCTCCAAGTTGTTGATTTGTTTATTGTGTTATTTTGTCATATAAAAATTCAACTTTAAAAAGTCAAAACTTCTAATTCTTTTATTATTTATGATTTTGGTGTCACAAATTATACTATATTTTCCTTACTCTTTGTCCCTTTTTCTTTTTTTATCAACTTTAGGGGAAAAGTTTAAAACTTGCACTTAATACATCTGTAATTCCATTTTATTTATAAGAATGTCCACTTCATATGTGTAGCTGTAATTTTACTTGGTAGAGGAAAGTTTATGATTTTTATATTTTCTCTGTCAAATATAACTTTTTTAATATAAAATGACCTTTCAAGACAAGCAACTCCTTTATCTGTAGCACTGAATTCTACTTTGTCTAATATTGACCCCTCAACATTGTTTCCTTTGACTAGCATTCATTAAATATATTTTTACCTGTACTTTCATGCTTAATGGCACACTTTGTGTCAGTTTCTGATGTGCAGCATTGTGGGTATATACCTGGATTTTGTTTCTGACCCAGTAAAAAATCTTGGCTTTTCATGTGGAGATTTAATTTATTTATAATTTTTGTTAGTACTTATATATTGACTTTTAAATCTATCACCTTATTTTGTACAATCTATTTTATGCTTTCTCATTTTCCCACTCTTTTCTTTTATTATATAAGTTATGTTTTCATATTTCATCATTTCCCAGGTATGTACAGATAGGTTCTGATTTTAATTATATCATTGGTTATATTTAATAGTTTCAAAATAAATATTTAAACTATTTTTCACTAATCTTCAAAAATCTTAGTGAAACAGCAAATTTTGAGTTTCTCCCCACCCCTTCATAAGTAAAAGAGTTCAGTACACCTCCTGCCCTATACCTCACTTCTCAATCTTTCTTAATATAATCTGGGGTTTTAGATGCCCATTATTATAGTTACTTTTTCAGTTACTATATATCTTCTATTTTGAACACAATTCTTGACAATTATGATTATTTAATAGCTAGTTTTTAATAATATCGTAATGCTTTATATTTATTGATACAGTTATTGGCAGTGCTTACTATATCTTCTATCCGTTTCCTTCTTTCCCTGAGCTTTTTGTTTCTTCACTAAGTGATTTGGAAAATATCATTATTTTTTTCCAAGAAGGACATGTGGTTGGTATATTTTAAGAACTTTTGGATCTCTGAGACTGTCTTGGCTCTGGATAAAATCTTCAAGTCAGAATGTTTTCTCCAAATTCAGTATATATTCCTTTACTAATATCTTCCATTTAGTGCTGTAGAAGAGAAGTCTAAGGCTGTTTTTATTTTTGTTCTCAAGTAATTTTTAGGTAGAGTACCTGTTTATTATCAGCACATAACTGTTTTTCATATATTTTATATATATATATAAAATGATATATGATGATTTTTGTGTTAGCATGTAATAAATTCATAATTCAAAAATGGCACCAGGGTGTGTTAGCTATTTCTGTGTAAAAAATTACCCCCAAATTTAGAAGCTTAAAACAACAAACATTTGTTATCAGTTCTGTGGGCCAGAATCCAGTAGAGGCTTAGCTGGGTAATTTTGACTCAGTGTCACTGGTGAGGTTGCAGCCTAGCTGTCATCTAGGGTTGTAGGCGGCTGAAGGCTTGCCTGAGGCAGGAGGATTTGCTTATTAGATAGCTCACTCATGGCTGCTGGTTGTTGACTGGAAGCCGTAGTTCCTTTCTGGGTGTCATCAGGATGCCTCAGTACCCTACCATGGGAACTTCCATGCAGGGCATCTGACTTCCCCCAAAACAAGTGATGGGGGGGGGGCGTTGGGAGAGAGAGAGAGAAAACAAGAAACTGTGGTGCCTTTTATATCCTAGTCTCTAAGTCACACACTGCCCTTTCCACCTTATTTTATTTATTTTTTAGAAGCATGCCAGTAAATCTGGTCCACAGTGAGGGGAAAGGGAAGTAAGATCCACCTCTTGAAGGGAGGATTATAAGAGAACTTGAAGACATTTATTTTTGAATTACCACACAGAATAAGCCGGTTGTGGGTACGGTTTCAGTGATATTTTTTTCCCCCAGCAAATTATTGGCCTATGATTTCTGAGTTTTATTTAGTTTGTAATTTTCTTTTTCACTAATATTTTTGGCATTTTCTTCCATTGTATTTCTTTAGCTTTTCTTCATGAATTCTAATTACTCTATAGTATTTCTTTCAGCTTTCTATTCTGTATAGTTATATCTCTTTTGTAACTTTCACATCTGTGTTTTTTTCCTTTGCATGCTGGTTAGGGATCCCAAGTTTGTACTTGACATAAATTCTGCTCCTTTTGACCTCCAAGAGCATCTTAAATCATGCTCTTGTTACCAACCAGGGTTCTTGGCCTCCTTAATCAATAGAAATTGATCAGAGACCAGACAAGAAATTCAGGCAAGGCTTTATTGGAACCCCTGCTGAAGCAGGAGATTGTGGAGAAAAGGGAACCCTCTTGCACTGTTGGTGGGAATGTAAATTGATACAGCCACTGTGGAGAACAGTATGGAGGTTCCTTAAAAAACTAAAAATAGAACTACCATACGACCCAGCAATCCAACTACTGGGCATATACCCTGAGAAAACCATAATTCAAAATGAGTCATGTACCACAATGTTCATTGCAGCTCTATTTACAATAGCCAGGACGTGGAAGCAACCTAAGTGTCCATCAACAGATGAATGGATAAAGAAGATGTGGCACATATATACAATGGAATATTACTCAACCATAAAAAGAAATGAAATTGAGTTATTCATAGTGAGGTGGATGGACCTAGAGTCTGTAATACACAGTGAAGTAAGTCAGAAAGAAAAAAACAAATACCGTGTGCTAACACATATATATGGAATCTAAAAAAAAAAAAAAAAAAAAAAAAAAAAGGAGTGGTTCTGAAGAACCTAGGTTCAGGACAGGAATAAAGACACAGACGTAGAGAATGGACTTGAAGACACGGGAAGGGGGAAGGGTAAGCTGGAACGAAGTGAAAGAGTGGCGTGGACATATATACACTACCAAATGTCAAATAGATAGGTAGTGGGAAGCAGCCGCATAGCACAGGGAGATCACCTCGGTGCTTTGTGACCGCCTAGAGGTGTGGGATAGGGAGGGTGGGAGAGAGACGCAAGAGGGAGGGGATATGGGGATATATGCATACATATAGCTGATTCACTTTGTTGTACAGCAGAAACTAACACATCATTGTAAAGCAATTATACTTCAATAAAGATGTTAAAAAAAAAAAAAAGAACAAACAACAGGTTCCCATCTTGCTTGCTCCCTGAGGAGGAGCAAGCTGGTTCCTTATATGGGGTGAGGGGAGGGGTGTGTCCAGGGGTTGGGCAGGAGGCGTGGCTTAGGTGGTTTGCCCACCCCTTTGGTGGTGCTGAGCGCAGGGGGCATGTGCAGTATCCTGCTTTTGCTCCCAACACCCTGTTTTTGCTCCCTGCTCTTCAGAAGTTGCAGTTGGGTTTTGGTCTTTTTGTATCTTGTTATCCATAATTTGCCCCAGCTGCATATGCACGCAGTTAATTTTAGTCCCTTATAGTTCCTTTGTATTTTGTTGCTTGAGGAGACGTTTGTCCAGGTGCAAGCCCTGCAGCAAAGGGTCCCAGGTCCCATGTCCCATCCTGTCTCACTATTATTTTCTTAATTTATCTTCAGTCCGTCCACATCTAGTTTTAGCTCTTAATGTTGCCTTTTCATGACAACTTGTTGGCTTTCTTCCTCGGTTATTCTCACCATACACATTTCAGCTCCTCCTCATTGAAGTAATTTTTCCTTGTATCAGTTGAAGATGCCAAGGAATTTCATGAAATTTTCTTCTGAACTAGCAGTTGATAATTTTCATAATTAGACTCCTCCTCTGAACTTTCCATATTGGCATTATTTCTTCATAGGCTTAACGGTCCTTTCTTTTCACTTTTGTTATAACCTTGGCATATGTCAACAAACAAGATGTGTGGCTTCCCTTGGTTCCGTCCACTTGCATAATGGTGACATTTTTTACTTATGACAACTAGAGGGCAAGTTGATGAGTTTACTCCAAGTTCAATACCTACCTTCTAGAAGGCACCCATCTGTTGCAGCTCTGCCTTATTGAGAGGCATCTACTATTGCTACTCTCTGGCTTTATGATGCTGTCAACAGGCAGAAATCCTGAAATATACCTATATACTCATTGATACACGTTTCCCAGCATTCTGCTTATCTCTGTGTTCCTGACTTAGAGAGTTTGTTTTGGGGGCTACATTCTTTCCTAGGATTAGAGGCATTTCCACCAGCATCCTGTTTGTTTTATCTGTTTTCATTCTGGGTATAGCTGTCTCTGTAGTGGTGTAAAATATTTGGTATTGAAGAAAAAGACTGAGCATCCTTCAGAGGCAACATCTCTAGTGCAAAGAACAGCTTCTAATTTTCTGCTTGGGGAAGATCTTGGATTTTGAGGAGACAGACAGTGGGAGAACATACAGTATCTTTTTTTTTTCCCCAAGTGGCTCTGTTTCACAGGGGTGACGGTTAGGCATTTCATGACATGAAACTTAAATAGTTTCGTTTTTGCTCAGTCTTTTTGTCTTATAGTTAACATTGAGTCCTTTCAGATTCTTGCATTAAATTGCTCATAAATCAAAGTTCTTAGAATTGCTGTGAATTGTTGTTGTTTTCTGGTCTTTACCATTATTTTCATTGAAAATTAGATGAAGTTTTATTGTGGTGACCAACCAGGATGGCATTTTAACCTGGAAATTTCTCTTGGTACTATTTATATTAACAAAAAGGAAATACTTTGAATGCTCAGCAATAGGGAATAAACAAAAAAAAAATTATGACATATGTCTGTGAAAGAACACTTTGTAGTCTTCAGAAACCATATTGTTTTTTTTTTGTTTGTTTTTGTTTTTTTATATTTACCTATTTTTTTGGCCAGGCTGTGCTTCATGCGGGATCTTAGTTCCCTGACCAGGGATTGAACCCACGCCCCCTGCAGTCAAAGTGTAATCTTAACTACTGGATAGCCAGGGAAGTCCCTATCTTGCATTTTTAATGGGCTTTTTTTTTTTTTTTTTTTTTACAAATTTAATCAGTTATACATATACATATGTTCCCATATCCCCTCCCTTTTGCGTCCCCCTCCCACCCTCCCTATCCCACCCCTCCAGGCGGTCACAAAGAACCGAGCTGATCTCCCTGTGCTATGCGGCTGCTTCTCACTAGCTATCTACCTTACGTTTAATAGTGTATATATGTCCATGCCGCTGTTTCACTTTGTCACAGCTTACCCTTCCCCCTCCCCATATCCTCAAGTCCATGCTCTAGTAGGTCTGTGTCTTTATTCCTGTCTTACCCCTATGTTCTTCATGACATTTTTTTCTTAAATTCCATATATATGTGTCAGCATACAGTATTTGTCTTTCTCTTTCTGACTTACTTCACTCTGTATGACAGACTCTAGGTCCATCCACCTCATTACAAATAGCTCAATTTCATTTCTTTTTATGGCTGAGTAATATTCCATTGTATATATATGCCACATCTTCTTTATCCATTCATCCGACGATGGACACTTAGGTTGTTTCCATCTCCGGGCTATTGTAAATAGGGCTGCTATGAACATTTTGGTACATGTCTCTTTTTGAATTATGGTTTTCTCAGGGTATATGCCCAGTAGTGGGATTGCTGGGTCATATGGTAGTTCTATTTGTAGTTTTTTAAGGAACCTCCATACCGTTCTCCATAGTGGCTGTACCAATTCACATTCCCACCAGCAGTGCAAGAGTGTTCCCTTTTTTCCACACCCTCTCCAGCATTTATTGTTTCTAGATTTTTTGATGATGGCCATTCTGACTGGTGTGAGATGATATCTCATTGTAGTTTTGAGTTGCATTTCTCTAATGAGTAAAGATGTTGAGCATCCTTTCATGTGTTTGTTGGCTGTCTGTATATCTTCTGTGGAGAAATGTCTATTTAGGTCTTCTGCCCATTTTTGGATTGGGTTGTTTGTTTTTTTGCTATTGAGCTGCATGAGCTGCTTATAAATTTTGGAGATTAATCCTTTGTCAGTTGCTTCATTTGCAAATATTTTCTCCCATTCTGAGGGTTGTCTTTTGGTCTTGTTTATGGTTTCCTTTGCTGTGCAAAAGCTCTTAAGTTTCATTAGGTCCCATGTGTTTATTTTTGTCTTTATTTCCATTTCTCTAGGAGGTGGGTCAAAAAGGATCTTGCTGTGATTTATGTCATAGAGTGTTCTGCCTATGTTTTCCTCTAGGAGTTTGATAGTGTCTGGCCTTACATTTAGGTCTTTAATCCATTTTGAGCTAATTTTTGTGTATGGTGTTAGGGAGTGATCTAATCTCATACTTTTACATGTCCCTGTCCAGTTTTCCCAGCACCACTTATTGAAGAGACTGTCCTTTCTCCACTGTACATTCCTGCGTCCTTTATCAAAGATAAGGTGACCATATGTCCGTGGGTTTATCTCTGGGCTTTCTATCCTGTTCCATTGATCTATCTTTCTGTTTTTGTGCCAGTACCATACTGTCTTGATTACTGTAGCTTTGTAGTATAGTCTGAAGTCAGGGAGCCTGATTCCTCCAGCTCCGTTTTTCGTTCTCAAGATTGCTTTGGCTATTCGGGGTCTTTTGTGTTTCCATACAAATTGTGAAATTTTTTGTTCTAGTTCTGTGAAAAATGCCATTGGTAGTTTGATAGGTATTGCATTGAATCTGTAGATTGCTTTGGGTAGTAGAGTCATTTTCACAATGTTGATTCTTCCAATCCAAGAACATGGTACATCTCTCCATCTGTTTGTATCATCTTTAATTTCTTTCATCAGTGTCTTATAATTTTCTGCATACAGGTCTTTTGTCTCCTTAGGTAGGTTTATTCCTAGATATTTTATTCTTTTTGTTGCAATGGTAAATGGGAGTGTTTCCTTGATTTCACTTTCAGATTTTTCATCATTAGTATATAGGAATGCCAGAGATTTCTGTGCATTAATTTTGTATCCTGCAACTTTACCAAATTCATTGATTAGCTCTAGTAGTTTTCTGGTAGCATCTTGAGGATTCTCTATGTATAGTATCATGTCATCTGCAAACAGTGACAGCTTTACTTCTTCTTTTCCCATTTGGATTCCTTTTATTTCCTTTTCTTCTCTGATTGCTGTGGCTAAAACTTCCAAAACTATGTTGAATAAGAGTGGTGAGAGTGGGCAACCTTGTCTTGTTCCTGATCTTAGTGGAAATGGTTTCAGTTTTTCACCATTGAGGACGATGCTGGCTGTGGGTTTGTCATATATGGCCTTTATTATGTTGAGGAAAGTTCCCTCTATGCCTACTTTCTGCAGGGTTTTTATCATAAATGTATGTTGAATTTTGTCAAAAGCTTTCTCTGCATCTATTGAGATGATCATATGGTTTTTCTCCTCCAGTTTGTTAATATGGTGTATCACATTGATTGATTTGCGTATATTGAAGAATCCTTGCATTCCTGGAATAAACCCCACTTGATCATGGTGTATGATCCTTTTAATATGCTGTTGGATTCTGTTTGCTAGTATTTTGTTGAGGATTTTTGCATCTATGTTCATCAGTGATATTGGCCTGTAGTTTTCTTTCTTTGTGACATCCTTCTCTGGTTTTGGTATCAAGGTGATGGTGGCCTCGTAGAATGAGTTTGGGAGTGTTCCTCCCTCTGCTATATTTTGGAAGAGTTTGAGAAGGATAGGTGTTAGCTCTTCTCTAAATGCTTGATAGAATTCGCCTGTGAAGCCATCTGGTCCTAGGCTTTTGTTTGTTGGAAGATTTTTAATCACAGTTTCAATTTCAGTGCTTGTGATTGGTCTGTTCATATTTTCTATTTCTTCCTGATTCAGTCTTGGCAGGTTGTGCATTTCTAAGAATTTGTCCATTTCTTCCAGGTTGTCCATTTTATTGGCATAGAGTTGCTTATAGTAATCTCTCATGATCTTTTGTATTTCTGCAGTGTCAGTTGTTACTTCTCCTTTTTCATTTCTAATTCTATTGATTTGAGTCTTCTCCCTTTTTTTCTTGCAGAAACCATATTGTTGAAGCACATTTACTGGCATAGGGAAATGCCCACAACTTATCATTTGGTAAAAAAAAAAATTACAAAACAATATATACAATGTGATTCCAATTTCATATAACAGCAAAGAAGGGAAAACAAAATACAAGAAAGATCTAGAATATAACATTCACAGAGGTTCTCCAGACAGTAGAATTCCGGGTAACTTCTATGCTTTACTTTGAAGGTGTTTTCTTTATTTTAAAATTTTCTGTTAAAATAAGTATTACTTATTAAACTAAGGAGAACAATTTTTCAATTAGCAGTTTATAGCTACAAGTTAATTTATCTGAAAAGGTGTTATCTTTAAGGATTAATATTATATACATGGTGGTTTTGGAGTGGGAAGGGAAATGTATTCTCAGGTATAGAAAAAAATTTCTCTTAATAGCAGATATGTGAAAACCACAGTGTTCTATGTTTAATGTAACACTCATTAGGTACGGATTTATTGTCCTTCAGAGTAATTGATATATAAATATTACAACATACGTGTGTACACACACACACACACACACACAGACACGTGTGTGTGTCTTCTAAAATTGATTGAAGTTATCTGATGGCCACTTTAATAGGATACTGGTACCTTTCATCCATGAGAGGACAATAAGGAAGATTAACCTATGACCCAGTGGTTCTCAAAGTGTCGTCCCTGGACCATCAACCTCAGCATCATTTGGGCTCATATTACAAATGCAAATCCTCAAGCTTCCCCTCAAGACTAGACCTACTGAATTCAAAACTGTGTTTTGAGAAACCCTCCAGATGATTCTGATATATACATATTTGAAAGTCACAGCTATGGATGTTAATTAATGTCCTTTGAAGTGAGCATTATCAAACAGACGGAAGCCTTTTATAGGTATGGTCATGAAGAACCCTGCACTCTGAGAGGCAGAAGCATCTCTGATACGCAGCTGGATAACTGTTCAGAAGACATGATCTATCACAAGTGTCTGATTGAAATATAGGAAAGTGAGAGCTTGATCTTATTTCTTCTGTGGCTCTGGTGTTCCACATCTATTTATTGTGGAAAATAACAAATAAAAATATCGTGTATACTATAAACTTCTTGTGAACACATCAGTTTAACTTGTACACCATTATTATGTGAGAATTGGCAGAGGTCCAGAAATAGGCTACCCTGTGGTTTGGTGGAAATGATTTGCCATCTCTCCACCCCGGGGATGCTGATGTTGGGTCCTGATGTTGATGAGCCATGTCTAAGGTCATCTGGTGGACCACAGTGCATAGTGGTGAGTAAAGACTGAAGGTCCTAGAGCTCAGAGACCTGGAATCAGGCTGGCCCTTCCTAGTCTTTCTTTTCATACATGGTTGACATGATGGAGGGGCCTGGGTCACTTTTCTGGGGAAGCCGGACTGAGAGGATTTGACACGTCTGCTGTAGACTTTTAGGAAAGAGCTTTCTTCCACTTTCTTACTTGTGGTGCCCTGTGCTGGCAAGAGGGCTGGTAATGATGTATGTGATGGGGATATGGTATGGGTGTGGGTCCAAGTGAATGGGACCAAGAAGGGCACTTGCCTTAGACTGACAGGTAGACCAGGTACCGGGAGTCCTTTTCTTCTTAGTAGGGTTGCCAGATTTAGCAAAAACCAAACAAAACCAACAAAAACACCCAGTGCCCAGGTAAATTTGTATGTTGGATAAACAACAAATAATTTTTACTATAAATATATTTATGCAATATTTGGGACTTACTGTATAGTATATTGTATACATTATTTTGGTATAAAATATTTAATATGTATAATATTTAGTATGTTATTACAGTACAGTTAATATTTCATTATATTGTATGTCTGTATGTCTTTATGTCTGTATGTCTTTTCTCACTCTGTGGATCTTTTGGGGTTTATGGATTATAGTTTATATCTCTAGGATGCAATATTTGGGACACGCTTACTTTAAAAGATGATCTGTGTATCTAAAATTCAAATGTAACTGGGTGTCCTATATTTTATCTGGCAACCCTCCTAGGTAAACTTGGCTAGATAGGAGACTCCATTAGGATTTGGGACAAAAGCCCTACGAGGAAAACAAAGCTTTTGCCTGAATGATACCCTCCTTCAAGAAGCTGCTTTGAATTTGGGTGTCAGTGTTCCTGTACCCCAGTGTTCCTGTACCCCATCCTGACACCATCTCAATACAACTCACAAAGAGTGGCTATATACCTGACTGGCTATATATTTAATTCATTTTTATTTCCTTGAATAATTTCAAATTTCAAATTTCTCAAGGATGTTAAAAAGGGGTGGTGGGGGCAGTGTGGGGGAGCATGGTCCTTTGTCATGACCCATGATTAATTTCTTTTGAGAAATATATTTTCCTGGTTCACTCACAGCAGAAAACACCATCTCATTTCCTCTGAGTATGATTTCCAAACAGAAGTAACAGCTTTACTGATCAATGGGTCCGTCTCTAGGACCAGCAGCCACATTCAACCAGGAGCTCAGAAAAACAGTTGTGATTCATACTTGGTTTTCACATTCCTGTCTCAACAGCAGTTTAGGAGACCAATTTTGTTACCAAAATTTTTTTCAATAAGAGGAAAGGCCATTTTCTAAAAAAGCCAAGTCTGAAGCTCATCCAAGAAGGTTAAAGGAATTTACTTTGTGTCCTCCAACTTGTTCTGTTTGTCAGTCTGGGAGCAGGGTTCTGTGCAAAGGCTTTGCGTGCTGCTGGCTTTCAGCTGGGGAAGTTGTGTTTGAGCTACTGCTCCTCTCCCAGGTGAGAACAGGTGTACACCACTTTAAATTTCCCGTGGATCTGATTGCATCATTTGTTATATTATCCAACATAATGACATGAAATACGTAAATAATAAAATGCCAGTTGCCTGCTAGAAATTTAAAGTGGCAGGTCCTATTTCTTCCATGGGAGAGCATGTTGTCAGTTGATGGACCTTTCACCGCTGAAAAATGATGATCAAGCTGAAGGGAGCCACAGGGGAAAGCTTGCTCCTCCGGCTGATGAAGCGAGTACAAAAAAGAACAGCAGGGCGTCACCCTTTCTCCACTCTATGCAACTGCCATATCTTCCCGCAGTTATCAGGTGCTTGACAAAACAGGTTAGCTTGGAGCAGCATTTAAATCATAAGACAATGGAAGGAGTGTGTTCAAAGGTCAAATGCTCCAGTTTCCACTGTATGTATGTGTGTATATATATATATAGTCACTCTTGCTTGCTTTTTATCCAAGTGTCAACTTGATGTAAATGTTTGTGTTGGGTAGAATCCACAGCACAAATGCAAAGCAGAATAGCTTGACTAAAGATTTCCCATGGATTTGGAAACTCAAGGCAAAACTCTCCCAACCTTTCCACATACAGTTTGTCTCATTACCTAGGTTCCTTAAAATCCAAGAATGTTCTCCTAAACTTGAGTAACGTTATCAAGCAGGTTTCCATCCACATCATAAACAAAAGGAACTACAATTTTTTATTCAGTTGGATTCAACACCAGTGCACCGACCACCCATTCTGGAAGCTTTGTGTGAGGTGCAAGGAATTTAATAGTGAGTAAAATATGGTTTCTTCTGGAGGCCTCACAGGAGACATAAACAGTGTGGTGAAGGACTTAACAGGGGATCTGGCTCTGGAACATTGCTGGTGTGTGTTGGGTAAGGAATGGATGCCAGCATTGTACACAGCTAGGCGACTTGCCAGCTCCAAGTATTACTGCTTATGAATTAAGAATGCATTTTGATGGTACTCTGCTAATTTGCCTAGAGGAAGGAAGGTGAGAGCTATAGGAACAGAAAAATCTCCCAGATGGGTGAGACACTGATGACCGCAATGCTAGGTAAGTTGCAATTCTGCATGGATATGGTAGGAGCAAACATTATGTACTTATAATGTGACTCTTTGGGACAATGTTTTGGATGGTATACTGACTATAACTATTCTGACTTAAAATATGTCATTTGCAACAAAAGTGAAAATGAGTTTTTGAGATACTATTCAGAACTATCCTTGTGTTTTATGTTTGCTTTGGGTTTCATATATGTTAGCTTCCCGTCTGTGCTTTGTCTGTACTCTTCCCTTCCCTCCAGTTTCAACTTGTTTTCTCTTAGCCATAAGAGTGAAAATATATTGCAAACTGATGATGGCTTAAAAGTGTGAATTGTCATGAAATGACAGTTCTTTACCTCTAAATTCCTTTTTAAAAAACAAAGGTGTAGTTTTTAGCTAGCGCTTTTTAACCATTGGTGCAGAAGTAACCACTGAAGACTGACTTACCAAATGTCTAATGAAATGTCAATAGTATTTCCCTTAAAATGGAATAGTTATACAAAATTCCATTTTAGTTATATGCATATATGTCTCATCTCACTTATATGTGGTTTTGCAAGCATGGATTTTACCTTATACCTCTATGAATCCTCTATAGTACCTTGAACACAATAGATGCTCACTAAACATAACTGGTTAAATGAATAAATGAATAATTCTAGAAAAATGGGAGAGAATCGTTCACAGACCTGTTGCAAAATGATACCTCATACATGTGTCTTAAATGGATAGGAGATAGAAAAACTAAGGAACAGAAGTATCAAAATTTCTGGGCCCATAACAAATAGTGCTTTCCAGATTCAAACCTGCCCAATGAATCACTAGTTTATTCTAACAGATCTCAGGCTTACCACCAACATGGCAGAACATCAAGTCAGGTTTATGGATGAGCTGATCTTTTTCCTCAAGTCCTTGGTCCTCTTGATCTTGGTCTTCCATTCAGAGATTCACATTCCATAGTGTAAGTAGAGATCTACCAAACTAGTTCCCATACATTTGGCTGGTAGAGGCCAGATACCTAGAAAATAAAGTAGTTAAGCCAAATGTTCAAGGCTTGAATCTCAGCTCTACTACCTGCTAGTGACTTGACTGCCATGGCTCTCATTTCCCTCCTTTACAAATGGGGGAAAGTAGTTGTGAGAATTAAGTTGGATAAATGAGTATAAAGCAGCACATAGTAAGACCCTGTACATAATAAAATTATAGACTACTGGGGAAGATGGGATCCTTTCCTCCTGTTGAAAGTTGGAAGTAAATTTCAAGCTAGGCCTTAAAAGAAGAGCAGGGTTTTCTTCAGTTAGTTTTGTTTTAGGCACAGAAATAAGGGAATGAGATTCCAGACAGAAGAAACAGCATGAGCAAAGGCATTGGGGTTAGAAAATACAGGAGGGATCAGAAGACCATCCATCTATGGTCCATAGGTGGCCCCTAGAGCATAGGGAAGAGCACACTGGATGGAGAGGAGGACATTCAAAGTCATGGACTTGTTCATAGTAGAGAATGTGTTAGAACCTATCTCTTGGCTTCCAATGAATGATTTCTTTAACAAATACCAATATTCCTGATACTAGAATTTAAATTTCCAGCAGTTTTCAGTATCTCTAAGGAAGTTTAAATGCAGTCTACACAGATTGCTGGGGAGAGGCTCTTTATTCAACCCCCTGAAAGCCAAGAGCCTACCTGTTCTGGGTGAATATTAAAGGCTTCTCAGCATGTGCCGACAATAGGGGCAGATGTTGCTGCCAATATTTTTAGACAGAATTCAGAGACCTGCTAAGAATTCTGAGCAGCTGAGCATTTACACTCCGTAGAGGCTATTCATCATCCCACAGACATATCTTTAGATGCCCTAGTATGAAGTTTGCTCGTCTTGATCATGCAATTTCAACTTCAGCTGTCTGTGGACGGTTACGTAGTAATTGTGATTTAAAGAAGTACAGTGGGGTACACTTAGAGTGGACCAACCTATTTATAGACAGGAAGCCCAGAATTACTGTCATGCATTGGGAAAATTATGGTTCTACTTATAATGACTTCTAACTTTCCATTACCTTCAGCTAAAGGGAAATAAAAACTGTTTCTTTTTTTTAAAAAAAATTTTATTATTTATTTATTTATTTTTGGCTGTGTCGGGTCTTCAGTTCCTGCGCGTGGGCTTTCTCTAGTTGCAGCAAGCGGGGGCTACTCTTCATTGAGGTGCATGGGCTTCTCATCGTGGTGGCTTCTCTTGTTGCAGAGCATGGGCTCTAGGCTCGCGAACTTCAGTAGTTGTGGCACGCAGGCTCAGCAGTTGTGGTGCTTGGGCTTAGTTGCTCCATGGCATGTGAGATCTTCCTGGACCAGGACTCAAACCCGTGTTCCCTGCATTGGCAAGCTGATTCTTAACCACTGCACCACCAGGGAAGTCCCACAACTGTTTGTTTTTAACTTGGTTTTTTGATTCGCTGTGCAGGAGTGCAGTGATTAGCACAAAATGTTCAATAGCATATGATAGATATTCCATGACATATGATAGGCATATTTTCAATCAATATTTATTGAATGAATAAACAAATGAAATCAGTTGAACCATACTTTTAAGTTGTGTTTCAGAATGTGTGGAGCATTGGTTAAAGCTGATGCTTATGACCATGTTATTATTATATACAAAAAAGAAGCAAGATATGTTCTAGAAAGATTCCTGGGCAGGTGTCAGTTTAGTGACCTTGAGCTAGTCATTTAACCTCTCTTATTTCCTCTTTAGAAAAATGAAGGGTTTGGACTCAGTGATAACTAATGTCCCTTCTGGCTCCATAACCCCATGACCTAAATTCTGGTTTGGCTGATACTCTTGTACATGAAATGATCCTTAGTCACACCGGCCTGAAGTTGAACTCTTTTGTTTCACATTGGATGCCTCGCAATCCATCTTAAATTTCTTCGTGAAAATAATGTCTTCTTTAATCGTTTGCTGCCTGATTGGAATGTTTTTCTTCTGCACAACTGTTGCACTTTATACATGTACATTTCTGATGCTGGTCTCTTTCTCTCTAGCTGGGCGTCCTGAGAGGCAGGAACTGTGTTTTATTCATCTTTATGTCCTTTAAGCACCTAACACCATGCCATGCAGAACAGAATCTCTTCTTTACAATCCCAGTGTTATTTGTTTCACAGTTATCCTGGAATAATGGTTCCACCCTAATTTGTGGGTTTAATAAAATGCAGCTGCTACAGCGGCCAACCCATTTCATCTCTCTCTCTCTCCCTCCTTCACTGTGTTCTAGCCATAAGGCTGCTTTCGAGTCCTCAAAAATGGCAAGTCTGTTGTGGCTTCTGGAAGCATGTCTTGTCTGGAATGCTTTTTCCTGAAGTCCTCCTTCAGGTGTCATTACCAAAGCCACCATCTCAGAAAGGAATTTCCTAGCAACCCCTCTCCGGGTTACCCCTTCAGCAAATATTGCCTCTTCCTTATAACCCCACTGCCTGAAATGCTTATGGATTTTAAACTAGTTTTGTTTTCCTTTCCCGCTAGAATGTAAGCTCTGTGGAAGCACAGAGTGTGTCTCTCTTGCTTTTGCCTCTATCGCCAGCAGCTGGAACAGTGCCTGGCACGCGGTGGGTTCTTGTTAAATATTTGTGGAATGACTTCATTGCCCTTTTCCACCTTCTTCTCCACCTGTCACCTGTTGCCCCTTCCCACTAGGTCCTCACCACTTCCTCCCCCTTTGCCTTTGGCCCACCTTGGTCACTGACCATCACTGAGCACTTCCATGAAACGTCATTTAGCGTAACTTCCTTTTTGCTACCTTCACACGATCAACCAGAAAATTCCTTCTATCCATCCCATTTTATGACTCACAATAGGAATTATCATCTGTAAACAAGCAAAGATTTTATTTTGTCAGGGAACAGAGAAAAGTTCTTTGACATTTTAATGTGATGCTATTGCTAGACATTCCATGGTTAGAATAATGGGAATGCCGTTGTTGAAAACATGCCGGAAACTTGCAAGTAAACTTTCCAGTTTATGGAATAAAAGTGTGCTAATAAGGATTGTTGAAAGACTTTGTTAGCAGCGATCTTACCTTGGGTTCTATATATAGAAGAAAGAAAAAGCAATTGCTCACCATCAGGCAAAGCAAATAAACTAATATTTAAAAAATAACCATAATCTGATGACATCAGAGAGCATTTCACGTGTATTACCAGGACAGCTTTTCGCAGGAGGACGGCCCTCCAAAGAACACTTGCCTCCCGAAAGCCCCATTAAAAACCTTATAGGCAGAAGAGCAGGTGGAAACAGTTTCAGGCATAATCCTGCTGTAGTCCCAAACATTTCCTTAGGTGGCTGTGGTAGTCAGGGGACTGTCCCAGCTCTGCTACATGTCACAAAGGACTGAAATGTGTGCATCCCAGTTTCCCTTGCCAGTTGGAACTCCAGCAATGGAAGGTTCTGGAAGGAAATTGGATTGGAAGGAGGGAAAAACCCAGAGTCTCTCTCCTCCTGTTTCGCTGCTTTGGACTGTGCCCTCCAGCAGTGGTTGACTGGCCTCTGGAGATAAGCCCTGGCACCTGGCTCTGGTTAGACCACTTCTTCCTTCTATCCTTCCAGCCCGAGAGAAGGACAGCTTCCTGCTGTTATTATCTGGGCTGTCTCACCATTTCTTCTCTCCCCTTTTGTTCTTACAGTATCCTTCTTATTACTTCCTGATATAAACTTCCTTCTTTTGAAAGATTTGGTGAGAATTCTGTCGTTCGGAGTATATCCTGATGGTTACAATAGCCTGGGAGTCATCCGTTTGGGACCTTTGTGTTTAAATTTCTGAACCTGTGGTCTTTGGAGAGGCTTTAAGAAAGAAAAAACCCATCTCCATCAACATGGACCATATTCTTTTCAGGCACTCTATGCCGTGCTTAATCTCCATTGGAAAAAAGTAATTGAAGTTTAAGAAGGATGGAACATTCATGCATAATAATAATGAAAGCATGGTTTAAATGTAATAATGGGAACTTCAGTTTTTAAAAGACCCATTTAAGTAGCTAATTAATAAAGGAACAAGGAAGGGCAGTAGAAGGTTATCAATACAAAGCGACTCACCCAGAGCACAAACGAAAACAGCTTTCTTAGAAACCAAGGATGTTTGCCTATTCACAGGATGTGGACAGCTCGAAACTCATTCTACTGATCCTTGAGAACAAGCTAAATTCAAAGCCAAAGGACACTGAACAAAACATTTCTAGAGAATTATGTATCTCCACACAATATGCAGGGAAGATAAGCAAGAAGGGATTCAAAGGCTTCGCTAATAATGAAAGCCGAGTTTGGTATTTTGATACCAAAATATAGGGCTGTGCGTTCCAAGAGGGGACACAAACACCAGTGGCAGAGGGGAGAGACAGTATTGTTAGAAAATTGGAAACAAATTAGACAACCCATAATTTTAAAAGTTTAATTTACCTGAAGTGAATACCATAAGACATAGACCTGCCTCTCTTTGGTGAAGAGACAGGACCTTGAGGAGTTTTGATGTCACCTACTCAGGTATGCTCTAATTTTCAGACTGCTTTGCAGAAGACCAAAAGACATGACCAGAATGCATCTTCCTCAAATGGAAGTTTCTATGAAAAAGAGTTTAACCTGTAAAACTTTGCTTTGCACATTTATACTGCTCCTTCTAGCCCTCCGCAGGCTACTACAGCTCTTCCCTTCTTTCTCTGGCTTCTACAGTGTAACTCTTGAGACCACGAAGAGATTTCTTTTTTGTGACTTCTTTCCTCCTCTGTTGGCATGCTGTGTTCTCATGGTCTAAAAGCTTGTCATTAAAAACAGATCAGGCACAAATATGTCCTGAGGAATATGGGATTGTTAACTATCCAGAAAGCTGCCTATTTTGGGGAGATAGTTAAAGGTATGGAGTATTAAAAAGCCACTGATTTTCATTCTAGCTCCAACACATCGATCTTTGTGTGCTATTAGACAATGGACTTAAGGTCCATGGGTCTTAATTTATTCTACACTTAAAAGGAGGATAATATTAATAGTACCGTATTGCTCGGGTTTCTTAGCTGCAAATAATAGAATCCACTTTGGCTATTTTAAGGTGAAATTGAAAAATTTAAGGATATTAGGCAACTCATAAAATCAGCAATGTAGTCACAGGCTCAGTTGTAAAGTTTCAGAACAATGGGCAACATCCTAAACCATGAGGAAGAATCGGATGAATGAGGACGCTCCCACAGCAGCTGTTGCCTCCTGGACCCACGTGGACAGGAACACTCCTGGATTCACCACTGTCACCCATTTCTGCTTTCACCATGCCAAGAAAATGAACATCCCTCTCTGCCATGCAGAGTCTCTGACCTCAGGTCCCTCAATTCTGAATGAAGTCTTGTGGAGGAAACTCCATCAGATAGAGGTGACGTTACATCTCCACCCTAGCTGCAAAGGAGTCTGGGGTGGGCAAATGTTTGTGTGCATCTTGGGAAGGTGGGACTCATACAGGGAATCGTCAAAACAACAGGTGTCCACTACAGATATAGAAAACAAACTTATGGTTACCAAAGGGGAAAGGTGAGGGAGGGATAATTAAAGAGGTCAGGGTTAACAGATACACACTACTATATATATAACAGATAACCAACAAGGATCTACTGTATAGCACAGGGAACTACACTCAATATTTTGTAATAACTTATAAGGGAAAAGAATCTGAAAAAGAATATATATATATATATATATATATATATATATATATATGTATGTATAACTGAGTCACTGCGCTTTACACTAACATGACATTGTAAATCAACTATACCTCAATTTAAAAAAAAAAAAAAAAAAAAAAGGTGTCCACTGTCAGTACTGCCAGATGTAACTGGAGTAGGGAATGTGAGGTGATGCACATAAAACATTTAATAGTTGTTCAGCCCATAATATACCCCAAAAGCCTGGATTTTATTAATAGTTGTTATATGAAGTTGGGTATAACCTGGACACCAAAACTGAGCACCAACTAACTGTTTGTCAGGGAAAATTAGCTCAACCACTAGGAACTCTCATACAACTAACCCAATATTCACTTTAAAAAGTCAAGAACAAGGCCTTCACCAGTGAATATGGAGACCACAAGCCTAGTCATGGGGCTGAGGGCAGGGAAAGCTGGTGCAAGGATTCTGTAGATTCATGTGAATAGACACAAGGGAATCCTGGGAAGCAGACCCTGGATTGAACTGACATGAGAGGAATCAGGAGATTTGATTGTACATAAAATCCTGCTTATCAAAAAATGTTTGGCCTTTCGTGACTGTTTTTGTCCGTCTATTTCTAGATGAAAGATATTTGTGATTGTTTATACTTTGGTTGAATGGCACTTATGGAGAGAATGTATTATTTTTGAAAGGCATTTGTTGAAATACAAGGCATAGACTAGGTAACTAAAGAAACTTAGGACTTTTATGTTACCCTCCCTTCTTCTCCAAACTCTGTGTAGAATTGCATACCACTGTGTAATACAGAAGAGGTTACTCTTCCACCAACAGATATCGCATGTGGTGGTTTGTATGAAAGGCTGGATGTGGCACAACCCTTTTCCTTAGCTCCTAGGAGATGGGCTTTTATTCTGATTCCCTTTAGCATATGAGGCACCTTCAGTTTAAAATGCAGATGTTCTTGGCTACAGTTGCTATGTGAAATGTTACAAGATAGAAATTACTGTCGTAATTAATAATAGGTAAAGGTTTTACCTTTGATGTGCTGCATCCTGCATGCGATTGCGTCTTTTTGATTTTATTTGTGGTGCAGCTCTAACTTCCCATTGGTTTTCTGGCTGTTTGTGTGCTTAGCTGGATGTCTGTTTCTATTTAGTCAAGGCTATTAATGCCTTTCAGACTTATTTTCGACTGCTTTGTAAACCCATATGGTTTAAGTTGAAAGGGAGATTTACATTATTACTCTCTTGGATATTAAAACCCACTTGTGTCCTTCATTTCACTGTCCTTAAAAGATGTTGTGATTTATAAGGAAGGTACATAGAATTTTGTGCTCAGAGTAGCCAAAATGAGAACAAAGACAATCCAGAAACTTGGCTCTCCCAAAGCCAAATATTTTGGTAAAATAAAGATCCCAAATATATGTAAAATTGTTACCACTTACAAAACCTGTTCACATATACCAGAGAGGTATTTAATGTAACCAGTAATTGGGTGGACACTGCATGCTTTTACTTGTCTAGCATCTTTTTCTCTTTCTTCTGGAAATAACTTCCTAATTTTATTTTGAGAAATGGCTCCTCCTTAACTGAATACAGTATTGGTGAGTCTGTTAATCAAGGTTACATGACATCTCCTGGCAAGTGGATGGGCACACGGTTACGGAGATGTTGGTCTCCTTCTCCCTAAAATGTGACTAGTGGGCTTCCCTGGTGGCGCAGTGGTTGAGAGTCCGCCTGCCGATGCAGGGGACGCGGGTTCGTGCCCCGGTCTGGGAAGATCCCACATGCCACGGAGCAGCTGGGTCCATGTGCCATGGCCGCTGAGCCTGTGCATCCGGAGCCTGTGCTCCACAACGGGAGAGGCCACAGCAGTGAGAAGCCCGCATAACGCAAAAAAAAAAAAAAAAAAATGTGACTAGTGAGCACAATTCCTCAAAGACCAAAAATAGTTGCATGTCATTCATTTTGACCATGTACCCTAAAAAGGCTTCTTGTTAACTAGACTTATGCAGGTTCTAATAATTTCCAAAGCCTGAGTTTGAGCTTTTCCTCCAATCCTAGAGGCTATGTGATATCCGTTTAGTAAGACCATGCATTCTTTATTCTTAGGATCTTTCATCAGCAACCAAAGGACCCTGATACAAAAACTGGAGCATGGAGTGGGAGACAGCTCTCACTGTCAGGAAAATGTGTAATATATGGAATTAGAAATTAAGTGAAATACACTGAGGCACTAAGTTGCTGCCTCTGGGTATGCAGCATCATATGCCCACTGAAAACAAAAATCTAGGGTACGTGTTTCAACTCCACATAAAAACTTAAAAGGCATGAGAAATTCTAGCACAGGAGTGGAGTTAGTATTGATTATCTTTAAGGTCAGGGAATGGCAAATTGAAAGATATAAATTCTTTGGTCTCAAGACCCTAAATGAACTTTAGAGACTGTCCTGACTGTGCTGAAAGGATCTCTTGCCTCATATAGATAAGGGTTATGACCACCAAAACACAAAGCCCAGAGTAATGTTCACAAAGTTGCTGGACAATAATGACAGTTGAGTTCACAGCCACACAAAGCCTGTTATGTGAAGCTTAGGTAGTGGCCTGACTCCTGACAATAGGAATGGTGATATCCAGAGAGAATTCAGAGTGCCTGCAAAACACTGACATCACAAACACCCTCTGAAAAACTCCCATGAAATACCCCCTACTTCCTCTACTGCCTGAGGAAGCAGAGAGGAGACGGACCCTAACTACCTCCTCTCTGCCCCCACCCCCCATCTGATTTCAGCATGGACAGGGTGGGGAAAATATGGAATCTGAGCCAAAAAAGGGTTGCATGGCTTGCTAACATATATCAGCAAAATCTGTGGTTTATTTGTGGGGGTGGATTTTGAAAGTACTTGATCCAAAATCACAGAGGGGTCTGAATTCTATAATGTGAAGGTGCTTGTAGAATGTTTGTCCTCAGTGTGTGTGCTCAGACACACCTCGCTGTGGCTCTAAAAGCTCTCAAGTTTGGTTAACGCAAACATAGATCTAACACTTTCCCCAGAAAGGGAAGAAAAGGCCAGAAATCCTATGACGTAATGGAGAACAATGGTTCTCACTGTGTGATCCCAGACCAGCAGCATCAGCATCATTTGGGAAATTGTTAGAAAGGCAGACCCTTGGGCCCCAGCCCAGATCTGCAGAATCAGAAACTCGAGGGACAGGACACAGCAAACTGTGCTCCAACAAGCCCTTCAGGAGATTCTGATGCATGTTCAAATGTAGGGGAATGAATTTAAAAACAGGCAGGCTGAAATGCTGGTTTGTTTCTGTCATGTACTTTCTGCCCATGCACTCCCCACCTATGCCCTTCTAGAGGGGCCACAAGATTCTCTCATTCAGGAAGAGCCTGAGCACAAAATCGTGGAAAGAACTCTCTTGGCTCTTCTCTCTAGGATAGCAAGACTTAAGGAAAGGCATATACTAGAAACTCCCCTTAACTTCACTGGGCACCATCTCATGGCAGCAGAGAGATAAGAGGTCAACTTATATAAGCATCAAGGTTGGTGACATCATCAAAAATATCCACAGATCTCTCTGGATGTTCTTAATTAAACATGGCTTGCAAGCATTAAAATTAATAAAGAATCATCCTTTAGTCTTTCTTGATTTATTTAATACACAATTAAAAACACTCCAGGTCTGGTGACTAGAAGTCCAACTTCAGCCATCACCCTAGGGACCCATAGCCCCTTGCTAGATCTCAGACCTGAGTCAGTTATGGACCCAGAGTCCCAAAGATGAAAGAAAGATGGAACCCCTGGAAGAGAAAGCCTGCTGTTCACTATTGATGCTTATTGCATATTTTCCATGTAGCCCTTCAAGGAAGGGCCCTGCACACATGTATCAAGGTAACTGTGCCCTGGGAAAAGGAAATATTTGGGGGAATTTTGACTGAATTCTGCCTGACAGTAGATTTAATAGGATCTCGAATATATCCAAGAGTTAATTCCCCAGATTTTTAATACACAGTTGGAATAGATGTTGTTGGCAGCCATCAGAATTCCTTCTTTAGATCTTTGAGTAGGTCAGGGCTATTACAGAAAGGTACCCATTGAACTGATGCTACTCCCCCACCATATCAAAGAACAAATCAAAAGGCATTGAGCATCCCTGAAGGGAGCGTGGCAATCAGAGCCATACTCTGATGTAACAGACCTGATGGATATAGGGGAAGTGTAACATTCATGTACTGGTCACTAAAACTAAGGGTGGGTTAGAGCATTGATGATGAAGGATGCCCATCTCCAGGGACTCTGGCATGGCACAGTGGTCAGGAGCATGGACTCCAGCACTAACCAGACTGCCTGGGTTTGATCCCAGCTCTGCCACATATGAGCTGTGTGACCGTGGGTATCACTTAACGTCCATGTGTCTAAATTTCCCCCTGTATAAAATGGAGGTGGTAGTAATAATTCCTAATGTATAGGATTATTATGAGGAATGAATGAACAAATATTTGCAAAGCACTTAGTACAGTATGTAGCACCTACTAAATGCTCTATAAGTTGTTATATAAAATCAGAGAAATTCAGAGCTATGTCCCAGTTTGTTTTTATTTATTCACGACCAATGGCTACATTTGTCCTGTAGATTATTGTGTCAAGGTTTTAAGTTGGTTCAAATCAACTATGATATGCTCATCTAGACAATGGATGGTCCTTTCAGTGCATCTGCATTAGTTTCTTAGGGCTGCTTTAACAAAGCACCACCGACTGGATGGCATGAAACGACAGAAGTTTATTTTCCCATATTTCTGGAGGCTAGAAGTCCAAAATCAAGGTGTCAGTCGGGCCATACTCCCTCTGCAACTTGTAGGGAATCTTTTCTTTCCTCTTCCTAGCTTCTGGTGGTTTGCCAGCAATAGTTGATGTTTCTTGGTGTGTAGATGCATCACTCCAATCCTCCGTCTTCACGTGGCCTCCTCCTTGTATCCCTGTGTCTCTTCTCTTCTTATAAGTACACCTGCCATATTCTATTAGGGGACCCCTATACTTCCCTCCCCTCATAACCACTCTTCCCCTTATGACCTCATCTTAACTTTACTAATTCTATGTGCAATGACCCTATTTCCAAGTAAAGTCACAGTTTGAGGTACTAGGAGTTAGAGCTTCAAAATACACTTTGGGGGGAGATACAATTCAACCCATAAGAGGATCTTCAAATGAATTGTAATGCCTGTGGATAGGCATGTGCTTTTGATTTTGCTACAGGTGCCACCACTCCATATTGCCTCATCTCATACCTGACTTGCTTTATTCATTCACATGACATGCTTTCCCTTTGCTCCAGACCATGACAATTAACTAACATTTGGGTCAGAAAAGTAGAAACAGCCTTATAAAATTGGATCATGTTCCACACACCTAGAAACACCATGTGTCTATACTTGAATGCTATAGAAAATATCAGATTTTGAACTTTTTTTCTCTCTAAGAGCTCAAGCTTTGGAGTCAGATGCATTTGGAGCCAGCTGGCATCTCCACCCCTTGCCAAAAATGAATCTAAACTGAACTGGTTTTATCATCTATAAAATGGAAAAATTAATATCCATCATATTTAGTTGATCTGATTATTAAGTAGAACCATCTATGTGAAGTCTTTAGTATAGTTCCTGGCATATAGTAGGCTCTCAAAAAATGGTAGCATAGCAGCAGTGGTAGTAGTAGCAGTAAGAGTGGTAGTCATTCCTAGATAGGTATTAACATCAAAATTGACAAAGTTGTACTTTAGCCATGCATTCTGGTTTTTAATTATATTTGTTGATTGTATATTCTTATTCATCTTTTTTTAAAACTGATTATATGTTTAATTTAGCATCTTTTTCTAAGAAATCAGGGCCTTAATACTTATCTGTCCTTGTGCCACAGGGTCTTGCCAGTTCTTGACACAGACTGACCCTGTCTGTGCCTGGTGACATTAGTACACCACTTGAAAATAAATTGCATATATATTTTATACTCAACTACATCTTCAGCATGCTCTTAGCATTCAGACTTCATATATCCTTGGTCTATGTTTGCATTATTTGTTCACCCTTGGAGAAAAAAGCCAAAGAAAGATTAATTCATAAAAAATGAATGGTTGTTGAACCTCTTCAAAGCCTTGATTAACTGCATAATTAGTAGACAACACTAGAAAACAGAATATCTTGCTGCCTGTGAATTAAGTAAATTGATTAATTCATTAATTACACATGATAACTCCATAGATAGCATAATTGTATCACTGGTTAACAAAACACAGCAAAAGAATCAAGCATGTTTTCAACATGGTCCAAAATTTAATTTACAATATTGGGTTCCTCTCTTAGAATCCTAATTAAAGATCTCAGGAAAGCCATATATAGTCCAAACACATTTCTGGAAGGAGAGTTGTATTACTTACAAAGCATTGTCACAATTAGGAATAATCCTTTTTTCTTCCAGAATTTCATCCCAACCAGGAATCACTCATTCATTTGTTTATAATTAACAGAATATTACTGAACAATATCTGTCTTTATGGGACTGACGTAAGCTTTGGGGATACAGCAATGAACAAGTCAAGCAAAGATCCCTGCCTTCATGGTACATACATTTGAAATCTATTCTGTTCATTATGGCAGGTAACCACCAGCCACATGTGGCTATTGACATGTAAATTTACATTGATTGAGTTTAAGAATTCAGTTTCTCTTTAGGTAGGTTTATTCCTAGGTATTTTATTATTTTTGTTGCAATGGTAAATGGGAGTGTTTCCTTAAATTCTCTTTCAGAATTTTCATCATTAGTGTATAGGAATGCAAGAGACTTCTGTGCATTAATTTTGTATCCTGCTACTTTACCAAATTCATTGATTAGCTCTAGTAGTTTCCTGGTAGCATCTTTAAGATTCTCTACATATAGCATCATGTCATCTGCAAACAGTGATGGTTTAACTTCTTCTTTTCCGATTTGGATTCCTTTTATTTCTTTTTCTTCTCTGATTGCTGTGGCTAAAACTTCCAAAACTATGTTGAATAATAGTGGTGAGAGTGGGCAACCTTGTCTTGCTCCTGATCTTTGTGGAAATGGTTTCACTTTTTCACCATTGAGAACAATACTGGCTGTGGGTTTGTCATATATGGCCTTTATTATGTTGAGGTAAGTTCCCTCTATGCCTACTTTCTGGAGGGTTTTTATCATAAATGGGTATTGAATTTTGTTGAAAGCTTTTTCTGCATCTATTGAGATGATCATATGATTTTTCTCCTTCAATTTGTTAATATGGCTTATCACATTGATTGATTTGCATATACTGAAGAATCCTTTCATTTCTGGAATAAACTCCACTTGATCATGGTGTATGATCCCTTTAATGTGCTGTTGGATTCTGTTTGCTATTATTTTGTCAAGGATTTTTGCATTATGTTCATCAGTGATATTGGCCTGTAATTTTCCTTTTGTGGCATCTTTGTCTGGTTTTAGTATCAGGATGACGGTGGCCTCATAGAATGAGTTTGGGAGTGTTCCTCCCTCTGCTATGTCTTGGAAGAGATTGAGAAGGATAGGAGTTAGCTCTTCTCTAAATGTTTGATACAATTCACCTGTGAAGCCATCTGGTCCTGCACTCTTGTTTGTTGGAAGGATTTTAATCCAGTTTCAATTTCAGTGCTTGTGATTGGTCTGTTTATATTTTCTATTTCTTCCTCATTCAGTCTCAGAAGGTTGTGCTTTTCTAAGAACTTGTCCATTTCTTGCAGGTTGTCCATTTTATTGGCATATAGTTGCTTATAGCAATCTCTCATGATCCTTTGTGTTTCTGCAGTGTCAGTTGTTACTTCTTCTTTTTCATTTCTAATTTTATTGATATGAGTCTTCTCCCTTTTTTTCTTGATGAGTCTTGCTAATACTTTATCTATTTTGTTTATCTCCTCAACGAACCAGCTTTTAGTTTTATTGATCTTTGATGTTGTTTCCTTCATTTCTTTTTCTTTTATTTCTGCTGTGATCCTTATAATTTCTTTCCTTCTGCTAACTTTGGGGTTATTTTTGTTCTTCTTTCTCTAATTACTTTAGGTGTAAGGTTAGGTTGTTTATTTGAGATGTTTCTTGTTTCTTGACATAGGATTGTATTGCTATAAACTTCCCTCTTAGAACTACTTTTGCTGTATCCCATAGGTTTTGGGTGGTCATGTTTTCATTGTCATTTGTTTCTAGGTATTTTTTTGATTTCTTCTTTGATTTCTTCAGTGATCTCTTAGTTATTTAGCAGTGTATGGTTTAATCTCTATGTGTTTGTATTTTTTACAGATTTTTTCCTGTAATTGATATCTAGTCTCATAGCATTGTTGGCCGAAAAGATACTTGATACAATTTTAATTCTCTTAAATTTACCAAGTCTTGATTTGTGACCCATGATATGATCTATCCTGGAGAATGTTCCTTGAGCAGTTGAGAAGAAAGTGTATTCTGCTGTTTTTGGATGGAATGTCCTATAAATATCAATTAAGTCCATCTTGTTTAATGTATCATTTAAAGCTTGAGTTTCCTTATTTATTTTAATTTTGGACGATCTGTCCATTGGTGAAAGTGGGGTGTTTAAGTCCCCTAGTAGGTTACTGTCAATACCTAGGAATAAACCTACCTGAGGAGACAAAAGACCTGTATGCCAAAAACTATGACACTGATGAAAGAAATTAAAGATGATACAAACAGATGGAGAGATATACCATGTCCTTGGATTGGAAGAATCAACATTGTGAAAATGACTATACCACTCAAAGCAATCTACAGATTCAGTGCAATCCCTACCAAACTACCAGTGGCATTTTTCACAGAACTAGAACAAAAATTTCACAATTTGTATGGAAACAAAAAAGAACCCAAATAGCCAAAGCAATCTTGAGAAAGCAAAACGGAGCTGGAGGAATCAGCCTCCTTGACTTCAGACTATACTACTAAGCTACAGTAATCAAGACAGTATGGTACTGACAGAAAAACAGAAGTATAGATCAATGGAACAGGATAGTAAGCCCAGAGTTAAAGCCACACACATATGGTCACCTTATCTTTGATAAAAGATGCAAGAGTATACAATGGAGAAAAGACAGCCTCTTCAATAAGTAGTACTGGGAGAACTGGACAGCTACATATAAAAGAATGAAATTAGAACACTACCTAACACCATACACAAAAATAAACTCAAAATGGATTAAAGACCTAAATGTAAGGCCAGACACTATCAAACTCTTAGAGGAAAACATAGGCAGAACACTCTATGACATATATCACAGCAAGATCCTTTTTGACCCACCTCCTAGAGAAATGGAAATTAAAACAAAAATAAACAAATAGGACCTAATGAAACTTAAAAGCTTTTGCACAGCAAAGGAAACAATAAACAAGATGAAAAGACAACCCTCAGAATGGGAGAAAATATTTGCAAATGAAGCAACTGACAAATAATTAATCCCCAAAATATACAAGCAGCTCATGCAGCTCAATATCAAAAAAAACAAACAACCCAATCCAAAAATGGGCAGAAGACCTAAGTAGACATTTCTCCAAAGAAGATATACAGATTGCCAACAATCGCATGAAAGGATGCTTAACAGCACTAATCATTAGAGAAATGCAAGTCAAAACTACAATAAGGTATCACCTCACACTGGTCAGAATGGCCATCATGAAAAAATTCACAAACAATAAATGCTGGAGAGGGTGTGGAGAAAAGGGAACCCTCTTGCACTCTTGGTGGGAATGTAAATGGATACAGCCACTATGGAGAACAGTATGGAGGTTCCTTAAAAAATTAAAATAGAACTACCATATGACCCAGCAATCCCACTACTGGGCATGTACCCTGAGAAAACCATAATTCAGAAAGAGTCATGTACCACAATATTCATTGCAGCACTATTTACAATAGTCAGGACATGGAAGCAACCTAAGTGTCCATCGACAGATGAATGGATAAAGAACCTGTGGCACATATATACAATGGAATATTACTCAACCTTAAAAGGAAACAAAACTGAGTTATTTGCAGTGAGGTGGATGAACCTAGAGACTGTCATACAGAGTGAAGGAAGTCAGAAAGAGAAAAACAAATTCCTTATGCTAACACATATATATGGAATCTAAAAAAAAAATTGGTTCTGAAGAACCTATGGGTAGGATAGGAATAAAGACGCAGACATAGAAAATGGACTTGAGGACACGAGGAGGGGGAATGGTAAGCTGAGATGAAGTGAGAGAGTGGCATGGATATATATACACTACCAAATGTAAAATAGATAGCTAGTGGGAAGCAGCCGCATAGCACAGGGAGATCAGCTCGGTGCTTTGTGACCGACCACCTAGAGGGGTGGGATAGGGAGGGTGGGAGGGAGATGCAAGAGGGAGGGGATATGGGGTTGTATGTATACCTATAGCTGATTCACTTTGTTATACAGCAGAAACTAACACAACAATGTAAAGCAATTATACTCCAATAAAGATGTTAAAAAGAAAAAGGAATTCAGTTTCTCAGTCCCATTTAGTCAAATTTCAAGTGACTGACAAGCACATGTGGCTCGTTGTTACTGTATGCAACTGCACAGAGGAAAGTTTTCAATGTTGGCAGAGAGTTCTCTCACAGCACGCTTTTCTAGAGGGTGGACACAGAACGAACGATAACTATTAAATAAGGAAGACATGTTTAGACTGTGATTAAAAACTCTGAAGGAAATAACAGGAAAATATGAGAGAGACCATTTGGAGACTGGGATGGCCACTTTCTATGAGGCAATTGGGACAGACACCTCTGATGAGAGTGCATTTTAGTTAAAACTTAAAGACTTGAACTCTGTGAAAAGCTGTTAAAGCAGAGGCTCGCACATGTGCAAAGTCTCTGAGGCATGGAAGACCTAGATGCGCTTGAGGACAAGAAGAGGTATGACTGGAGGACAGTGAGAGATGGAGTAAGGAACACAAGATGTCGCAGGGGAGGAAGCCACGACAAAGAGTAGGGTCTTGTGCTCAGTTCCACGCGAAAGCGCTGAAGATTAGATTGAAGGGAGATGACACGTCTGATGAATGTTTCAAAAGACAGGCTTCTGTGTGAGGAACAGAGTGGTTGGGGGCAAGATTGGAGGGTGAGAGGCCTGTTCGAAAATAAAATATTAAGGTAAATGGCGCTGGAATTGTTGCAATGCCTTTGGAAATTAGAATGGAATTGAAATATAATTTGGAGGAGAAATGACTGGAATGTGATGGATTAGACGTTGGGAGTGAGGAACAAGGAAGAATCAAAGATGACTCCTGAATTTCTGCATCGGGCAGATGAAGGGGGTGATAGTACCATCCTCTTGAGCCTGGGGAGATTACCGAAGGGCAAGTTTGAGGAAAACTAACGCGATTTCTCATTTGGTTGTGTGAAGCTTAAAAGTTCAGTTAACATCTGAATCAGAAAGTTGAACAATAGTTCGATAGATAAATCTGGAGCCTGCAGAAAAATTAAGGTAAGATTTATTATTTTGAAGTGATCATCAAATAGGTGGTATTTAAATCCACAAGACTGGATGAAATCATCAATTGTGAATGGAGATAGAGAGGAAATAAAGAGGGCTAAATACCAACCCTGCAACATTCCAACATTTAATAGCGGGGCAAAGGGGACAGAGAAGAAAGCCAGGGATGCAGGAGTAAGACCAGGAGGGTGTGAAGCATGGATGCCAACTGAGGAGCAGGGAAGATGTTGAGCAGTAGGGTGGGTTGAGGACAGGAAGGTTTTACTAAGGCATCTACAGGAGGCATTTGGAGACCTGGCCAAGAGTAGCTTCAGCTGAAGAGTGGGGGCATAAGCCAGAATGGAATATGTTGAAACATGAATGAGAAGTGAAGACACAGAGCTAGTTGAGTGTGGGATCTTTTCGGAACTGGGGCAGAGCTGCAGTGGGTCTTGGTAACCAAAGAGGACCTAGCTTAGAATAGGAGAGAGTAGAGCTGGCTTGAGAAAGCAACCTAACAGGGCCACACAGCCTAGATGGGAGGAGTTGTTTTTCTATTGTACGAGGAGCAAAAGCAGCAAATGTGGGTCCCGACGCAGATAGAGCTGTAGATTAAGAGGCTGGCTTAGAAGGGGAAAGAGTCCCAGTAATATTGCTTGTGGTTTCACAACTTCACAAATTACAGAAATTCTGAAGGCCACAGTTGTAAGATGCAATAGAGTCAATGAGTCTATTTTTCATCACCTTGGCGCTGAGAAGAAAACATTTTCAAGTCCTCTGAAGTTAGCTGAAAATTGCACAGGACAGGGCTTTGGAGTTAGTCCTGGTATGAAATCCTGACTTCATCCATTAGGAGTTTTTGTGACTCTGACCCAGTTATTGAAATTCTCTGTCTCCACCTCTTTGTCTGTAAAATGGCAATTACCACATCCTTAACCCATTAAGGTTCTGATAATGGATACACAGCATATATACGTATGAAGTACTTTTGAAAAGACGAGGAAAGGAAACAGAAAAGCAGGAATCAGAGATTGCAATCAGAGGTTGAAGAACAAGAGGGGCACAGCATCCTGACTGTCAAGGAAAGATAGGCTTTCAAGACTGGGAAGTAGATTATAGACTCACACAATCCAGAAAGATGAAGAGGAGTCAAGCTGAGAGAAGGTGCTGGATTTGCTGATGCAAAAGTCACTGTTGATCTTCAGGATTACAGTTTCCATGAAATGGTAGGCACCCGAATCAGAACGTATGGGCTTTGGATGTAAGCAAGCAGTGAGGAAACAAAGGCAGAAACTGTTTAGCACTTTTTAAAAAGCATTTCATCAGTGAAGTAAGGGCAATAAGGTACAGATAATACAAGAGCAGAGTTGGAACAAGAGAAGGCCCTCTTGCAGTGTGAAGGCAATGGAGCTATGCTGTAGGCAGAGGTGAAGGAATTATGCCAAAGGAGAAAAGGTACAAGAAAGAGTTAACGTGCGAACAGGAGCAAAGTACTCCAAGGGCTACGTGGAGATAGAACTTCAGAAGAACAGAAAAACTTCTGTTCTTAGAGACAGCTAAAGGGACCAGTTTGGGGGTGGTATGACCTCAAAGAAGAAAAGAAGGAGAGGGGTGAGTGCTAAATGCAAATCAGAGTTATTAGGAAATCTGAGAAATTAAGGAACAGAATGGGATGCACAACAAGGTCCTACTGTAGAGCACAGGGAACTATATTCAATGTCCTGTGATAAACCATAATGGAAAAGACTATTTTAAAAAAGAATGTATATATATGTATAACTGAGTCACCTTGATGTACAGTAGAAATTAACACAACTTTGTACATCAACTCTACTTCAATTAAAACAACATTAAAACTGAAAAAAAATAATATTCTAGTAATGGAGTACCAAGATCATCATCACATTACATGACTTCTGAAAAGCAAAAGAATAAACATTTTTGAAATATTTATTTTATAGTAAGTTGATTTTCAAAATGTAGCTACCTATGTTTATCATCAACTAAACAGCAAACTCAGTAGAGCATTAAAAAAAAAAAAGAAACGGAATGTGCTGGTTTCATAGCATCAGACTTGGCAGACTGAGAAGTCTTCAAAATCAGGATTTTCTTGTCTGGAAGATGGATTTTCCCAACAGCTTGATGAGCATCTCCCTTCTTGACTTCCAAGAAACAGAAATGGCAACCTATAGTTCTTTGGTTTTTCTTTTTCTGTAACCTGTTCTCAAACAGGACACAGTACACCAGATCCGGTCTCTTTCCTAGATATCTACTGAGTATGCTGATCCATTGTCCTGAGATGTCTCCTAGGTAACTGTGTCACTCTGATTGAGATTTTTTTAGGTACTCCCAAACTCTTGAATCACAAACTTGTAGATGGCACTGCAGTTAGCTGACCAAACCTACTGCGTGTGGAATGTATTTGTTTAATTCTTAGTAGAAAATCTTGGGGTGCTGCTTCAAGGAAGACCACTCACAGGATGCAGCTAAAAATTGACCAACTCTCAGATTGGTGTCACAGGTTTTCATATTGGAATGAGCTGTCCATCAGAGCATCTTATCAGCCTCTCTCTACCTCTCTCTCTCTCTCTCTCCCTCTTCATTATCTGCATCCCACCGATGTCCTGAGCTGTACAATGGAAACAGTCAGAAGTTACCTCCATCACAGCCTCCAAGCCCAAACACCACTTCATTAATTAGCTGGCATTCCCCGAACTTCCAGGTTGTAAAAACAGTGTATTTATAAAATATCTGGCTATGGTGTATAATAAACAATGCCAGAGTGAACTAAAAACAGACTAATTTAATAAGCGATTTCCTTTCCCCTCCACTGTTGAAATTTACATGATCCACTGGCTCTAATATTTCGCATACTTTTAATGTTTCTCATTTGTTTACATTACAATTCTGTGCTTCAGACTTCTCCAGGCACCAAAATATCGATGGGCCTACAAAGGGTTTAAAAACAGCAAATATTTTGCTGCTGATCATTACTAGAATGTGAAGGAAGTGAGCGGTAGATCTACTGTATTTTTCTTGCTAATTACAAACTTAATATTCTATTAAAATGTATGCGATGACAAAATCTCAACAAACTCTTTAAAGCCATTACGAGCAGGTAAAGTATTCTCCCAAAGGATTAATATTAGCATCATTAAAAGAGTTTTATCGAGTGCACATTTATCTCCACCTTGGAAACAACACAACCCGAAGGAGACAAATGCCCTTGAGTGCTGTGGTAAGAAAACAAACAGCAGTTTTAGAGCCACATAAAGTCTTCTTGTGGCTTCACAACTAAAACAAAACCAAACAAGAAAATTCTTGAAGCCACAGTTATAAGATGCAATAGTGTCCATGAGTCTATTTTTTTCACCACCTTGGGTTCTGAGAAGAAAACATTGCAGGGTTATCTTGATAAGGAAAGAGCTCAGATATTAAAATACATTAACTTTACTTAATTGATTTAAACAGATCCAGAGCTTTCTAAACGCACATGATGTTATTTCTGCACTAGTGGACAAAATAGATCTGTTTTAGATTGCAAAGCTCCATCTCTGTATCTCCTGTCTGGTAGGGAGAGAAAAACCTCTCCATTTCTTAGTCTTTTAAAGAAACCAGAACAACACAGGAAACCATATACACTTTTTTTTTCTCCAGCTAAATAATTTCTTTCTGTATCCTTTCCTCAAAATGTCTTTTGGTAACATCAGTGCAGTGTTTTCCTGTGTCTCAGAACGCTGTATTCACAGAAGAATAACAACAGATAACACTAATTGAGTTTTTAGACTGTCCCAAGCACTATGCTGCATTGCGTTATTTTGTTTAATCTTCAAATGAGGTAGATCTCATTATTTATTATTTCCACTTATACAGATGAGGAAACTGAGGCCCCAATAGGTTGGGTAACTCACCCAGACAGCAAGCAGCTGAGATGGGTTATGAAGTCAGCAAGGGAGCTCTGGGGCCCTGGCTCTTGACCCAAATTGCGTGATGTGGCCTCTCAAGGTGCAGGGGGTGTGTGAGGGGGTAATTAAATCAAAGGTCAAGGTCAAAGTTTCTTCTATACATCATAAAAGTAAAACCTTTACACCAATCTCCGACTGAAATGGTTTCTTTTTTTTTTTTTTTTTTTTTTTTTTTCGGTATGCGGGCCTCTCACTGCCGTGGCCTCCCCCGCTGCGGAGCACAGGCTCCGGACGCGCAGGCTCCGGACGCGCAGGCTCAGCGGCCATGGCCCACGGGCCCAGCCGCCCCGCGGCACATGGGATCCTCCCAGACCGGGGCACGAACCCGTATCCCCTGCATCGGCAGGCGGACTCCCAACCACTTGCGCCACCAGGGAGGCCCTGAAATGGTTTCTTTCATCAGTTTCTTCCTCTCTGTTATTCTCTTTGCTTTTGCAGCACCATTTTTTAAGTTGAAGTATAGTTGACTTATAATATTTCAGGTGTACAGCAAAGTGATTTGGATATATATATATTATATATGTGTATATATTATGCATATACATGTATTTATATATATATATACATATATATGTATAATATATATATTCTTTTTCAGATTCTTTTCCTTTATAGGTTATCACAAGATATTGACTATATTTTCCTGTGCTGTACAGTAGGTCCGTGTTGTTTATCTATTTTATATATAGTAGTGTGTTCCTGTTAATACCAAAGGGGGAAGGGGATGGGAGAAGGATAAATTCAGAATTTGGGATTAACAGACGCAGCATGATTTTTACAAGTCAGAGATGAATCACTGAAGGACAGAAGTAACTGGAAGGGCTCACCAGACACCACGTCTAATGGCCCATTCAAGATGGGGAAGGTGAAGGGGGAAGAGGACTAACTTATCACAGAACTTCCTTATGGCAGAGTCCACTTCAGACTCCAGAAGTCTTTTATGTTATCTTTTATACACATTTATGGTGTCCAAGAGAAAAAGAAAGAGAAGTGTAAGTATAGGTATCCATTTCAACGAATTCCTTTTAAAAGTAGAATGTTTCAGGTTTTGATCAAAAACCTGTAAGAATCTCCCATTCTGATATGAGAAGAATGGCAGTATTTGGGGCCATTTCCCTGGCAGCTGAATTAAATGATGAAGCTTCCTCTTCATCTCTCAGTTCACACAAAATATTTTCTTCTAGGGTTCCTGCAGCTTGGAGTTCTGCTTTTAATCTTGGGTTCACTAAGCCCCAGTCAGGAGCATAAAAAGAATGTTCAAAACATATGCTGATTCTCGGGAAGGTAGTGTCCAAGATGATGAAGAAATATGCCACCGCCATCCCCCGCTTCAGTGCACTGTTCCACATGCAAGAAGCAGCAAATGAAAGGACCCATGTTAGCACACAGTGGGAAAGCCAAAACTCTGTGTGTCTTTAATAATCCCGAAACAAATGCTATTGAATGGACTTCTTTAAGTTCTCTGTTTATTTTAGGGAAATATTTCCACAGGAAGCCTTCCTATGTAGGGCCATGAAAAGCCTTTTATAAAAGGATATTAATTATATGCTGAAAGTTAAAAGCATCATTGAGCCAAAGTAGCTGGATAAAATACCAATATAGCATCTCACAGATCTACTAATTTAGGCTACTCCTGATCCTAGATTTCCAGCTGAGAAATGGAATTATTTAGCAATTATTTAGCTGAGCATAAATATTTAGAGACAGTTTTTGCTAACAAGTCTTGCCTCTAGGATTCAGGCCTATAACAATATTCTTGGCGCTAGTTTTCCACACATAAATCAAGCCTCTAACTTCACACCTTCTCTATTTCATTTTTACTATTTTGTGCTCTTTTTTATTCCTCGTCTCTTTTTGTACTACCCTGTGGAACAGAAACCTGGCCGACCTCATGTTGCCTGAACTGAGAGTCTGAAAAACTGCTCAAGGGAAGCAGGTTGGCTTCTTTTTGAGTGTTCCATTTTGGATTTGGAAAGTTGATGAGAGTATGGGATTTTCAATTTCTGGGGTCTTACTTTCACAAAACTTGTTTGTTGCTAAACATTCTTTCTTTCTCTTTTTTTTTTTTTTAATTCAAGTATAGTTAATTTACAAAGTAGTGTTAGTTTCTGGTATACAGCAAAGTGATTCAGATATATATATATATATATATATATATATATATGAATCTGAAAAAGAATATGTATATATGTATATATATATACATATTTCCATTATAGGTCCTTGCAAGATACTGAGTATAGTTCCCTGTGCTATACAGTAGGTCCTTGTTGTTTACCTATTTTATATATGGTAGTGTGTATATATTAATCCCAAACTCCTAATTTATCTCCTTCCCTTATTTTGTCTCTGTCCACATGGGCACAAGTATATGCTCCTGATCTGTAACCCGAAAGGCTATGGAAAACACTAGGATATTTCTCCATCTGCAAGAGATCCCTGTTTTAAACAACCCACCAACTGTGATGATGAAATCAAGTGTTCAAAGCAACATGTTCCCTTTGGTGGTGTGGGGTAGATTTTCCTGTCCCTTGTGGATTTTAGGCACTTGGATTCCTATTAACTTTTATCCTTTGAGAATGTACAGCCTCTTAGGAAAGTTCACATATTTTCCAACTCTCTGCTAAAATTTCCTGGGAGCATCAGTGACAGCAGAGGCTCCAGCTGAGTTCTCTATATACGGTAAATAAATCATGTGAACAACAGTTCCAATTTCACATTAATTGTTTGGAAATCTCCACAACATCAAACATTTTGTTAAAAGTCTAGAAAAAATAAGTGTAGCTCTTTTGTTGCCATCGTCATTGTTTTGCTTCAGAGTGATTTGTTCTAAATACAGCTTAACAGGCAGATGACTGGTTTGTGACTAGAGTATCTTTTCTGAGATGAAAAAGCAATACAAATGCTCCCCAAAAGGATGCCAAGCAGGCACAAAGCAACACGGGGACCGTGGAAGGGGTGCGCCCGGGGAAATCCTTATCACAAATTGGATTGACAGGGAGGGCTGGGTTGCTGCCCCAGCACATGTGCCTCTGAAAAGCTGAAAGGGAATCACATGCTTTAGGAACGAGATCTGGGAATTGCCTGTATATGAGAGTTTCAAATTGCTCAGGCATTAAGAGAATAAGAACATGAGATGCAAATATTGCAGGAATAAAGGGGGAGAAGATACGGTGCAAAGCTCATCATGACTGAGAAATGGAAGCAGGGCCTGGAGCCAGGCCCTGGGATGGGATGCAGGAAGGTGGCTTGTTCCTCAGGTTGGGCAACTCGCTTTCATCTCCCTTTCACAGCTGACTTCTGGTATCTGAACAGAAATGGAAGGTGGGGATTCCTTCAGAATTTGGTGGAGGATGGAAGTAGAAAATCTATTTAGACCCTTGTTGGTCAAAATTTTTCTCACTCATGAAATAATTACCAGACTGAAAAGAGAAATAAAAGCCAAGCTCTATTTGTCTACAAGAGTCACTGAAAAGGTTAAAAATAAAGGGTTTTGATTTTATTTATTTATTTATTTTGTGTGGTACGCGGGCCTCTCACTGCTGTGGCTTCTCCCATTGCGGAGCACAGGTTCCGGACGCGCAGGCTCAGCGGCCATGGCTCACGAGCCCAGCCGCTCCATGGCATGTGGGATCTTCCCGGACCGGGGTATGAACTCGTGTCCCCTGCATCGGCAGGCGGACTCTCAACCACTGCACCACCAGGGAAGCCCAAGGGCTTTGATTTTTTATGCGATAACCCCTTGGTTCCTCTCAATGTAAGATGCCACTGTCTCTATACCTTGAAGCCTTAAATAGCATGAAGATAAAACAGTGAACTTCATTCCACAAAACTCGCCCATAAATCTGGTCAGGTTTCTTTAGCGTTTTCTGTGAATTTTCATTTCAGAGTCTGCCTTCCAGGTAAGATTATGGTGAATTTTACCCATGTTTTTATTTTTTCAAGGATTTCAAAATCTCTGCTTTAAACTGTTTCTATCCAATCACTCCCCACCTCCCAAATAATCATTTTATTATTGTTCTGATGAACCCCCTCTTCTAAGCTATGGGCATGTGCATTAAGTTACTGATTTTCAAAGTTACATGAATCCTTGGGCATCTTTCACACAAACACTTCTGGAGATGAGAACGCTGAGCCCCACTGAGGCGAAGGCACTGACTAAACATCACAAAAGCAAATTTATGGTCAAGCTGAGGGCAGAAACAACAGCCTAGAATCTTTCTACATTGCTTTCAAAATAGAATTGGGGGCTTCCCTGGTGGCGCAGTGGTTAAGAATCCACCTGCCAATGCAGGGGACACGGGTTTGAGACCTGGTCCGGGAAGAACCCATATGCCGCCGAGCAACTAAGCCCGTGCCTAGAGCCCGTGCTCCACAACAAGAGAAGTCACTGCAGTGAGAAGCCCGCGCACCGAAACAAAGAGTAGCCCCTGCTCACCGCCACTAGAGAAAGCCCGAGCGCAGCAACGAAGACCCAACGCGGCCAAAAATTAAAAAATAAATAAATAAATACAAAATAGAATTGGGATATTTGCATAGGCTGGTGTTAATGAAACTTAAACCTTGGGGTATCAGGATGGAAGAAATCCATCCTGTTGATTCTTCTCAGCAGAAAACAAGAGCTTGTTCATAAAATGAACAATGTGAGATCACGGAGTTTCCCTCTGAAGTATTAGCTCCTATATTTTCCCTTTCTCCCCACTCTGCATAACACCCTGTGCTATACAGTAGGTCCTTGTTGGTTATCTATTTTATTTTAAATTTTTAAAAAATATTTTGTTTATTTATTTATTTATTTTGGTTGCGTCGGGTCTTAGTTGCAGGCACACGGGATTTTCATTGAAGCATGCGGGATCTTTTCGTTGTGGCACGTGAGCTCTTCATTGCAGCACTCAGCCTTCTCTCCAGTTGTGGCGTGCGGGCTCCAGGGCTCGTGGGCTCTGTAGTTTGTGGCACGTGGACTCTCTAGTTGAGGCATGCGAGCTCAGTAGTTGTGGCACGTGAGATCAGTAGTTGTGGCGCACGGGCTTAGTTGTCCTGTGGCATGTGGGATCTTAGTTCCCTGACCAGGGATCAAACCTACGTCCCCTGCATTGGAGGGCAGATTCTTTACCACTGGACCACCAGGGAAGTCCCTCTATTTTATAAATAGTAGTGTGTATCTGTTCATCCCAAACTCCTAATTTATCTCCTTCCCCCAACCCCACTATATCCTTTGGTAACCATAAGTTTGTTTTCTATGTCTGTGAGTCTGTTTCTGGTTTGTAGATAAGTCCATTTGTATGATTTTTTAGATTCCACATTAAGTGATGTCATATGAGATTTTGTAGATAAGTCCATTTGTGTGATTTTTTTAGATTCCACATTAAGTGATGTCATATGAGATTTGTCTTTCTCTGTCTGATTTACTTCACTTAGTATGATCATCTGTAGGTCCATCCATATTGCTGCAAATGGCATTATTTCATTCTTTCTTATGGCTGAGTAATATTCCATTGTATATAGGTACCACATCTTCTTTATCCATTCATCTGTCAATGGACATTTAGGTTCCTTCCACATCTTGGCTATTGTAAGCAGTGCTGCAATGAACATTGTGGTGCATGTATCTTTTCAAATTATAGTTTTCTCCAGATATTTGACCAAGAGGCTCTTTTTGTGCATCAGGTACAGTGACCTTCTGCACTGCCATGCTGCATGGAAAGGAGGGAGTAGACGGTTCTTGAGTGAGGGGCCTGCTCTTGGTTGGACCTGAGTTGGCTCTTGAGTAAGTTGCCAAAGTTCTCTAAGCCTCACCTCCTCCTGTGTAACCAAGCTACTACTGCTATCTCCAAGGGCACTTAGGAATATTGAATGAGAGAGTGCATGTAGCATAATCCAAAAAATGTCCAGCTCATAATAAACTTGCAATGATGCTTGCTATTGCTGTCATTATTCTTAAAATATGCTCAATCCTATCTCTGGAATAGTTACATGACCAAGTAGAGAACAACCAGTCAAAGGTCTCTGGCCTCAAAGTTGAAAGGGCTTTTCAGTAAAAGGTTGACCTCCATTTCCCCTGTGGTTCCATAAACATTTGTGGTTCCCCCAAGGTTCGAATGTTCTCCATGTAGCTGGCCCTAAAGTGAGATGGGCTCCTAACCTGGAATTCTATGGTGGTTTTTTTGTTTTTCTGTTTTTTAAACTGGAAACTAAAAATGAAAGCCTCAGCTATTCTAGTGATCCCTGGAAGAGTGAAGCAAAAACAGTAATACTAATTAGTAGCTACCAGAGCTGTTCAGCATGGCAATAAGCTGTAAATTTATGGTTTTGTTAAGAGTCAGGATACATTTGAAATCTTTTATATAATATTAGATATGAAAATACACACCATCTGGACCTCTTGCTGGTAGCCTTGAAATGTCTACATCTCACAGGAATCAAACCCATTTTACCTGCTAGGGAATCAAACACCTGTTTCACATATTACTTCACACTGGGTGATGAACATTTCTACCATCTCCAGCCAGAAAGAAAAAATGAAACTGTGGTTTCACATTGCTTAGTAGATTTTTAAAAACTAGCAGGGTTGGGGGCTGTTTTATTATCTGGTCGGAAGAAGGCTTTGCAAATTGCCTCTGTATTAGTAGCAGCTCCCTAATAATTTGGGGGAGTCCTCAGAAACCCTGTTTAGTGTCAATAAAAATGCATTACCCTCTCATTATAAATCTGTTTATGAAAACACTTAGTGAAATGAGCCAACTGCATCTTGGCTGCTGGCTGCATCTTGTAACGGATGGTCCCAAAGTGGGTAGAAGGCTGTAATTCACTGGAGGAAGTCTGTTCCTCCAGACATAAAATAGTGGAGCAGTTTATGAATAGCCCTAGAATCTTGAGAGAGAATGAGGACTTGCATTCTTTTCTAGGACATCTGCTGTCAGTTATAGATCTCCTTCTACAAACTTAAAAAAAAAAAGGATCTTTAGCATATCTTGCCTTTGCATGTTTCCATAAATCCTTTTGTTCTTCAGCTCAAATCCAACTGCCCTGTTAGGGAGCTAGGTTGCATTTTTTAAAACATAATCATAATACCATTATCTCTCTTAAAGATATCACCATGATTCCTTTATATCTTAAACTATCCAGTCAGTGTTAATATTTCCAATCATCTCATGATCTTTTAAAGTTTATTTGTGTGAATCAGAATAATATATGATCTGGACATTATTTCCTTTCAAATAGCATGCCTATTTGTTTTACAGAGGTTCCTATAGTCTGGATTTTGTTGATTGCATCCCTGTGGTGTCTTTTAACATGTTCTCATGTCCTCTGTATTTTTTGTTTATTAATATATAGTGTGTACAGTATATTCTGTATATTAGAGGCTTAATTCAATTCAGGTTTGATTTCTTTGGTGAGATTGTGTCGCTGGTGGAATTTCTCCTTCTGTAAGGAGGCATGTATTGTCTGATTTTTTTCTGTTTACTATTTACATGATGTCAGCAGTGATTCATTGTCAATATCAAGATTCATTAGTTCATTCCTTGAAAAATATTGCTATTCTAACCCTTTCACACCATCCTCATGTATTAGATGTAAAAAGTCTCTTTAGAGAAAATTTCCCCTGATCTGCTACTGGTTACTCAGTGATACAAGAAGGCAGGGTAGAATACTTGATTTTCTCCCTTTATCTATCAGTTTTCAAAATAGTATGTTGCTTTTCTAATATGATCCAATATTTATCTATTTGCTTTTCTTAAGTACTATTATAAACTCATGGATTTAAACATATTTGAAATGTTTCAATCAGCTGATGTTTTACACATTTTGAAGTGTTTTTTTCCCAGAGGAGACTGTCTCTGGTGATCTTTGACAGCTCCTTTGCTATTTGTTACAAGATGTTCCAGACTCATTTTATACATTTTCTGCCTCAGACCTGGAATTGGCCATTTTTAAAAGGTGCCCAGGTTCCTTTCAGTGGGAAATGATATTTGGATACTATAATCTGAACACTAGGCTGATCACTGTTACTGAGTTGGTAAGTATTTCTAGATCTTCTCAGTGGACAGAGCTGAGTGATATATATACCATTAGTTCATGGAGAGGTTTCCAGTTCAAATTCAGGGCCAAATTTTGACTTAAACTCTTCAATTTTAAGTCTGTATCTGATTTAAGAATCCTGGTTCTCAACCACACTGGGAATGATAAAATTGGAATATTGCATACTTATTCAGTTGCTTTACCCTACAGTCTACTCACTGCAGGATCAGAACAGCAATACCTACACTACCAGCAGTAATATGATTACTAAAAATAGTTTATAATTCTTTAAACTTATTTTTGCACATAGGATATATCCCATTAGAGATGTCAAATTACAGTGTTTTAATATCACTTGAAATTGTTTCTTTTGTTTTTATGCCACCAACTGTATATTTGTTTCATTTTATTTATCTTTCTAAAAATATTTTCTAACATTTATTTTTATGTTATACTTTTAGAAAATATTTACATGGTTCCAAAGTCAAATCTACAAATGTAGCAAATTTAATAAAATCTAGCATCCCTCTCCTTCCCTCTTTCCATAAACCATAGGTAATGGCTTTTTAGAAAATTACTTTTCCCATAGGTTATTATATATTTTTGAAAAATCAAATTCTGGTTTAACCGTTCAGTTGCTTGTTTACTAAATATAAGTCTATTAAATATCTATACATCTCCCTATCTATCTATGTAGATATCAGGCATATTCTACCATGTATATTTGTATATATGTTTATATACCTGGAACTACTTCTTTAGATAAATAGTAGTTTACTATACACATTTTTTATCCACTGTGCCTTTTTTTTCACTTCAAGTAAAACTTGAATATCTTCTCTTAGTAGCATATAAAGATATCTCTTGGGGCTTCCCTGGTGGCGCAGTGGTTGAGAGTCTGCCTTCCGATGCAGGGGACACGGGTTCGAGCCCTGGTCTGGGAGGATCCCACATGCTGCGGAGCAACTAAGCCCGTGCACCACAGCTACTGAGCCTGTGCGTCTGGAGCCTGTGTTCCGCAACAAGAGAGGCCGCCACAGTGAGAGGCCCACGCACCACGATGAAGAGTGGTCCCCGCTTGCCGCAACTAGAGAAAGCCCTCGCACAGAAACGAAGCCCCAACACAGCCAAAAATAAATAAATTTTTTAAAAAATCTCTCATTTCTTTTAAGTTGCATAGTACTCCATTCTACCGTTATACCATAGTTTATTCAACCAATCTCTTATCACTGTTATTTGGGTTGATTTTAGACTTTTGCTATTAAAAATAGACCCATAGTAAGTATCCTAATGTATATGTATTTTCATATTTTTACCAGAGTAACTTTAGAAGAGATCCCTAGAAGTGGGATTGCTGGGTCAAAGAGCAAATGCCCATGAAATTTTGTTAATTATTACCAAATTTCCTCTCCCGTAAATATTGTACTACTTTGCACTCCCAGCAATGATATACGAGTGTAAAGCTCTGTTTTAATGCCTACGTCTTCCTTGCTGGATATTGTAGCAACTGGTATTTTACTTCACCTTCTTTTATTTAGGAACAAGAGGAAAGGATAACCATCTCTTTAAGTGACATTTGTGAGAAAAAGTTTCAATGAAGTAAAAATCTAGAGAGATATAAGCAACTCTTGACTCCCTCCAGTTTGTCAAGGAAAAAGGTGTTAAAGGCAAACAAAAGAGCCACCAACTTATGAAAATGGCCACACTCCTTTCTCCTTTGATGTTTGACTAACTTGTTTCTACTTTTTACTTTTCTCTGCATTTGATTTAAGATGGTTTGCATCCTGCTAATCTTCAACATGAGTTAACATTTCTACTTGTTTATCCATTCTGAAATGTTCTGCACTGAAAAAAGAAAAAAAAGATTTACCAGATTTATATCCTCAATGTACTGTCCTCTATGGCAGTGGTACTCAAAGCAGGCTCCATGGACAGTGTCAGTCCACAAATTGTTTGCTTCCACAATGAGAAAGGCACATAATTAGGGATAAACATAGCAAAACTATTTTAGTCATTTGACATCATCATGACCCAAGTGCATGATCAGTGGACTTCTGCAAAGGTGTTGACACATGATGGATTACAAATGTCATTATTGTAATTATAATATTATGGATTACAATTGTATTATTATATAATGGACTACAAATATGGTCTTTCACCACAGACAGTTAAGTAGCATTGTTCCATGACCCTGTTTCATCTTCTGCCATTATCCTGAGCCAATAGTTCTGCATCTTGTGTGCTTGCCGAGTCTCCTTTCATCTGATTTAAACTTCTAATAAAATTTTCCTTATTTGGTTTGGCTCAGTGCTTCCCAAAATGGGCCATGGGGTAGAGTTATACAGGTTTCTTTACGTCTTCTCTGCAGAACTTCTCAGGGCCATGAAATACTGATGTGTTTTTACCAGTCTCTCAGAGATCAGATCCCAAAGGTAGTGGCCCTTGGAAGCCTTTTTTTGTGAAGTGTTTTGTGGGATCAGGTTTGCAGACAGGAAACATAAGAAAATCCTTGTATAGGCTCATAATTTCCTTTCTACAAAAATGGTATTATGGGAAAATGTCAACATTTTACAATTCAATCAAACCATCCAGACACTAAATAAAGACAGGGCAAAAACAAACAAGCAAAAACTATTCCAAGACTTTAGATCACCAGATATGTCTTATCCTCTAAACTTAGCTTCCATTCCATGCCTTTAGAATATCTGGCTACTTATTTGATATTGAAAAATTACTTAGAAACAAGATCCTATAAGCACTTTAATAGTAGTTTTTGTTTGCAACAAATATAAGTAACAGTCTGTTCTGAGGTTTAATAATTTTCGTTTTGTGGAAATTCTCCCATGGATGGCTCTAAATCTTGTCAACTTCAGCCTAGACTCAGCTACAATTGAAATTCCTTTCTCTGTGTTTCTAAAGTTCCTCAAATTTCTTTTTCCACTTTTAGCCCTTTCAAGGCTAGAACTGTATATATTAACCTTTGTTTTCCAAGACCAGAATATTTCCTTGGTAACTTTCAATCCACACAGTGTAGATGTGAAGAGCCTAGGTTTTGGAAGCCATTGCGCGTGGGCATGGGTGAAGTATGAGTAAGATATCTAAGGAAACACTGATGACATAAGATTTTCCCTTGGTGAGTTGGACGTGGTGTGATCTGCCCCCTAATCTCTACTTCTTTATTTCTATTTCCCATTATGTCCTATTCTCAAAAAGAATTTTGGGGCCAGGGTTCACTGCTTACTCAGTGAGTTTTTTCAGTTAACATCTCGTTTTCTTCTTCCTTGTTACCAAAGACATATTCATTGCAAAGAATTTAGAAAATAGCTGTGAGTAAATTTTTAAAAATCCCTATACCATCACCTGGCATAAACACTAGAAACATTCTGATGTTCTTCCTCTGGTGTTTGCTCTAAGAATACATACAATAAATATGTTATATACATATTGCACAGATGCACCAATATATGATACATTACATTATGTGATAAATATAATATAGGTTTATATATTGCAAATATCTATTCTCATGATTATATTTCATTTTACGAGAGCATTGCCCATGAATTCTCCTGCACATAAATCTCAGTCTCAAAGTCTGTACCCTGGGTTACTTGACCTAAAACATCATTATTTATATGTGTTTATGTGTTATCTGCATTTCCTGTCATGGGATATTTTTCTTTGTATCTTTTGCCCATTTTGCATTGCTTGGGTTGTTTGATTTTTTTCTTATTGATTTATACATATTATTTATATATTCTGGAGATTAAATTCTTTGTTAATTTTACTGTAACTGTCTTCTTTCACTTTGTGACTTGTCCTTTCATAATCTTTATGATGACTCTTGATGAGCAGGTTATCTTATTTCTATGGTATTTTGATTTGTCAATCATTTCTTAGATAGTTAATGCTTTTGTTTTATTTAAGAAAGACTTTCATACCTTGAGGTCAGAAATATGTTCCCCATGTTTACTTTAAAATGTTATATTTTGTCTTTCACATACATTTTTAATGTATTTCAGAGAATCTATTTTTTAAGGAGTGTTAGATAGGGATTCAATTTCATTTACTTCTAAAAGGGGATCTCAAATCTATACATCTTGCAAAACACTCTTATTTTTAATAATCTGTAATTTTTGGAAATTTTTCTATATCAAAACCACATCCTTTTTGAAAATCACAATTTTATTTCTTTCTCTTTGGCCCTTATATCTTTTAATCCTTTTTCTTGTTTTATTCCACTGACTAGGAATTCACATTCAGTCTTGAGTAAAATTGGTGGATAGTGAGCATTCTTGTCTTGCTCTTATTTAGAAGAACAGTCTCAACATTAAGAAAGAATTTTGCTCTACCTTTTTAGTGACAGCTTTTAACAGGCTAAGGTTGTTTTTTTAAAATCATTATTGGATGCTGAAATTTATCAGATGCCTATTTTGCCTACGTTAAGAAGACCATATATGTTCTTCTTTAACCTTTTAATGGTATAATTGATAATTATAGATTTTTCTAATGTTACGTTGTCCTTGTATAGATGTACTAAATTCAACTTGATCATGATGTATTACCTTTTTTATATGCTTCTTGAAACATTTTGCCCATATATCATTTTAAAAGCTTTTATCTATGTCCACATATTAAAAATGACTTCTGTAATACTCTCCTTTGTCTGGCTTTGATATTGAAGTTTTACTAAACCCATAAATTGAATTTGAAACTATTTGTTCTTTTTCTATATTCTGGAAAGTTTGGGGTAAGTTTGAAATGATTGTTTTTTTGAAAGTTTTATAGACTCACTTTAAAAGCCATTTGGGACTGAGGTTTTCTTTGTAGAAATATTTAAAACTACTGATTAATTTCTTTGTTGGGTTATGTGGACTTTCTTATTCTTGAGAAAAGTTTAAATCTATTGCGAGTGTGTAGTGGTTCTATGTTTGTTTGAAAAGAATGTGTTTTCCAAGATTGAAATATTCCATAAATGCCCTGAATCACAAATTTATTAGTTGTGTATTTCAAATAATCTAGCTTTATTAATTTTCTGGCCATTTAGAAGAGGTATATTGAAACATCCCACTAAGATCATGGATATATAATTTTTTCCCTGATTTCTACCATCTATTGATTTATTTTTAAGAGATATTTTAGTGATGAGAAGACATTTGAATTTTTATATCTTCCTGGAAAAATTGAACTTTTTAGTTCACGATTAAATGTGTCACATAGCCCACATTTAATGATTATAGTGTCCTTTGTGGTAGGCAGAATTCTAAAATGTCCCTCAAGACCTACTGCCTCCTTGCTATACACACGCTGCATGATCATAGGACTGAATTTGATGGCTTTTACCCCATGATTATGTTATGACACAGCTGACCTTAAGAAAGGAAGATGATTTGGGAGAGCCTAACCTAATCGCACAAGTCTTTCAAAAGCAGAGCAGTTTCTCTGGCTGGAAACAGAAGCAGAAGTCAGAGAGATTTGAAGCATAAGAGAGATTTGATACAAGGCAAATTCTCTGTTGCTGAGATGTGTGGGACCACAGGGCAGGGATCTGAGAGTGGCCTCAAAAAGGTGAAAAAGGTCCCTGGTTAACAGCTAGCAAGACAAGAGAGACCTTAATCCTAGAACAACAAGGAAATAAATTTTGCCAACAACCAGAAGGAGCTTGCAGCAAATCTCCCCCTGGTCAAGTCTCCAGATGGGGATGCAGATTGCCAATACCTTGACATCAGCTTAATGAGATCCTAAACATAGATCCTAGCCATGCTGTGCCAGATTTCTGACCACAGAAACTGTGAGATGATAAACTGGTGTCTTTTTAAGTTTAAGCTAGAGTTTGTGACCATTTGTTACATAGTAATAGAGAACTAAGACACTCTCTCTATCTTTAAGAAGTTTTTTGTCTTAACATCTATTTTGTTTCATACTGATATAGTTATGCCAGTTTCCTTTTGTTCATATTCTGGGTGTATGTTTTCCATCTCATTATTTTCAGCCTTTCCATTTTCTTATCTTTGGGGTATTATATTCTAAACAGCATATGCAGAATTTTAAAAATCCAAACAAAATCTTTGTCATTTAACTTGAGGATTTTGTCCAAATACACTTATTGTAATTACTAATGTCTTTGAATTTGGATCTACCATGTTCTTTTTTATGATTTGTTAACACTTTTTTTGTCCTTTATTGTCTTTAAATAAATGACTTAACATTTGCTTTTTGCTTTGCTTTTTTCTTATTGAATATTTCTTCCTTTATTGTTTGGAAGTTATACACTCTAATTCTATTCTTATAATGGTTACTCTTGAAATTTTATTATGTATATTTAATAAAAATATAGGAATTATCATGAATTTGAATGTCATTCTTGTACATAAAACTACAAACTTTTTCCTGTATTGTTTAAATTTAGTAAACATGTACCCAAAGTAAGAAGTTTCCTAGTGACTCTGACTACTCACTTCACTGTCTCTGAGAATGAGGAGAGGGATGTCTTCTTATTCTTCCACCTTTCCTCTGTCAATGCTGATGTCATGTTATGCAACAGAGCTCAGATTCCAGAATTCTTGCTTGTTATGTGCCACTGGGAAAGTTACTTATTCTCTTTGAACTTCACTTTGCTCATCTAAAAATAGGGGATAGTAAAAACAGGCTTACTGGGGGTTCTGTGAGCAATAAATATGATAATATATGTATAGCATTTAGATAAATGCCTAGCATTTAAAAATCATTATTTTTATTCAGTATTGATTTTCTTTTTGGCATCATAACTTCTTTTGCCTGTATAGCTTCTCTCTTCTTAAGGGTATGTTATGTTTATGTGCGTCTGTGTTCATATCATATTCTATTTTGTCTCACTAAATTATATCCCCAAATTAAAAAATCTATTAAAGGTCTTTATGTATAGGATTTAAAGTGTGAAGGTTATCTCTGTCAAGTAGAGGGTGGTCCTTAGGGAGCACCATTCTGTATGTTCTCATAATACTTTTGAATATAACGTGCCATGGAATGAATGAGCAGAAATAAATGATAACCCTAAGGGAAGCATTATCATCATTTACAGCCAAGAAGGACAGGGCAACTTTAGTAAGCTTATGTAAATTGGATACAATACAATTTTTAACCTATGTATTTGGACTTAAGTAAAAGCTAAGTGGAAAGCTCTGCTCCAAAATAGGCTTTCAGAAAGGGTTCATGAGATTTGGTAGCTTTCTAAATTTGACCATGAATGCTTATAGCTTTTAATTTAGTGGACTTGAAATTCTTGGCTTCCAAGTAGCATGTTATAAGAAGGTTATTTCTGGACCTTCTCCACATGTAACATATAAAATTAGCATCTTTCTTTGGCAACTGAAACTCTTCATTTCAAAGCTCTAAGCTAACCCAACTCATCAGACTATTATAAGCAAAGACTAAATAAATGTTCTTCTGCTTTCAGTTTAAACTCTTTATTGGCACAGCTAGCTAGAGGTCAGATTTGAGCAGCATGAGTCAAATAAATGATCAGCAGTATCACAATTACATTGGAACATATAAAGTTTAAAAAAAGAAAAACAGAATTACTGCTTTATGATCACATTAAAGTGACAATGTAATTGTAATTGTTGATCCTCAAAGACTCAACCTAAGTGTAAAAAGAAGGAAGTCTGCTTAAAGGTTGTCTCAGACCCTAACATTTCTTTCTCTCTGAAGTTGAGCAGCTGCAATGGAAGCAGCCAAAATGTCTACCTTCCACAAGAACAATGGAAAACCTCCTTACCATTAGCAAGATGTCTAGAACCCATGCAGGTGGAGAGGCCAATGCTTCTAAAAAGCATGCAAAGCATCATTACATGATGGCATAAAGAGACATGTACAAGGCCTCTACTGCCAGGGGTAGGCGGGAGAGCTCTTTGAAGACTGAAAGTCACAGAAAACCATGTTGTTTTCATTTTTCAAGGAACTGGGAACATTACAGGTGGGAATATGTTGAATGTGGGAAAAGACAAGCAATATAACAAGGTTTCATTGTATTTCTCCTTTCAAAATTTCCATCAAAATGAGAAAATCGAACCATTCTGCAGCAAGGCCTCATAAAAAAAAAAAAAAATCTATGGAGCATTTTAAGGAGGAGAGGTGTGTGCAGAAGCTCTATTTGTTTTGTCTTTAGAAATCTATATAGAAGTGTTGCTTTTGCTCCAAGGCACTTTGAATTATTAATTGTATTTAATTATTCTTCCCAACAGTCTTGTGGGACAACACCATTTTACAGATAAGGAAATGAAGGTAAGGCAGATTCAAGAATTAATACTCACAGTATCTCCACTGTTTGTCAGGGATAAACAATGCACCAGACATTGAATTGGTGAATTAGAAAACATTATCTCAGTAAATACAGGCAGCAATCACAGGAATAGGTCACATGCTCCCATGCTAGAAGTTAGAGATGGAAGCTCAGAGAAGTAGAATAATACTCTTCCCCCAAAGGCTAGTTGCAAGGGAATACCAGAGTCAGGACTTGAGCCCAAGCCTGTTGGATTCCAAAGTCTTGCAACTCTTTAAAACAGCTCTCTAATAAAAATTCTCCCCCCATGCACTACATCATTGATAAGTCCAGGAAGCTCCAAGGGGACCAACAATTGCACAATAAACAGTCCTGTTTGTGCCAATCAACAGTGGAACTATTGCTCCCGTGCACCCCTCTGAGGCTGGAGGACCTCACTGCTCCTGGAAACTGGTACCTCTGTAATGAGTTACCATCATCATGGCTGGTGGTCCAGCATCGAAACAAACCATCCCAGGTTTATGCACACTCACGGCTGGCTGGGGCCATTAGATTTTGTGATCTCTACATTGGATATTCACTGGGACGTCCGAGCTGGAGGTTAGGCTCTGTTTACCACTGGAGATCAGAAAAGGCTAGCCATCCTGAATGGCATGTGGTGTGGACTCCCAGGGTCTATTGTATCAGAAGATAGAAGAGCTTCCTGGGAGATGGGTGAGGAACAATCTGGGACTCACCATGGGGAAAAGTCATCACATACATAGCATGGCTGATTAATAGTGGCCAATTTGTTGGAGATGAGGGGACAGTTGATTCCAAATACATCAAGGGGAACTATTCTGTTCTCCCCAAATCCCCTTGTTATTGAATCCTACAGACGTTAAGGGCTATGAGAAAAACCAGAAGAACTATTTTCATGGACACCTCTGCAAGATGATTAGGAATCCTCAATAAACTCCTTAATGTAATGGTTTTCCTTTACCCCAGGAATAGAGGGTATTTATGGATTGTGACCAATTTTGCTAAGCAAAGGAGGCCTGGGAAGTACCACTCAGATTCCTAACAGCTGTACCTGCGGGAATCTGAATGTCTTTACTGTGGGCAGGAAACTTCATTCCTTTATTTTGGTAAATAAGAGAGTCTTGGGCAGGGGGGAAGAGGTGGTTGGTGAAGACTAAAAGTGCAATTGATTGAATTCATCCTGGGTCGCCAAAGTAAATTGAACATGTCCCTTGCTCCACAGCTGGCAGGTCTAGTGATTTTTCAGGACTGGCCTGGTTGAGCTGCATTCATAGTTCAAAATTCTGGTCAAAGGGTACAAAGTTTCAGGTATGCAAGAGAAATAAGTTCTGGAGATCTACTATACAACTTAGTGCCTGTAGCTAACAACATTGTATTGTGCACTTAAAATTTGCTAAGAGGGTAGATCTTATGTTAAGTGTTCTTATCATGCAAACAAAAAAATTTACAACAACAATAATAATAATGATAAAGGGGTGGGAGGAAAATTTGGCTGAGGATGGATATGTTTATGGTCTTCATGGTGGTGATGGTTTCATGGGTGTATACTTAGCCCCAAACCCATTGAGTTATACGTATTAAATATGTACAATATTCTACATGTCAAACATACCTCAATAAAATGGTTTAAAAAATAAAAAGGTTAAAATAAAAATCTCTGGTGGAAGCTTTTCTTCTGTCTTACCCTGTGTTTTCTTACACGGGCATTTTTGCCTCTGGCCCAAGTCCAGGAAGATAACCAGAATCTCCTGAAGACAACTGTGCTTGCCCTTTATTTTTGGTCTGTATTTCAAATAAATTTTTACCTCCAAGGTTGCAGTGATATGCTCTCCTCCCCCTGCACTCAAGCGTCTATTGCACTCCACCCTTCCCTTTTTTGCTGTCCCTTCAAAAGAGGTGGTTTCCTTCACAAAGCCCTGTTTTAAGATAGAGAGATTTATCTTAAAGATAATACACTCCACCTCTCCAGAAAGAAGGAGGCAAAGGAGCAGTTACTCTTGGAATAAGAGTGGGAAGCTGATGGGCCACACCAGATCTACTCCAGGAGGGAGATCTGGCTTCCACTGAATTCTGGCCTGTTTTACATGTGACTGGCCATGGTAACCAGAAACCAAAAGCTGTGGCCTGGCCAGGATGCACCACGGAGTAGGGCATAGATCTTTTACAGTAGATGAGCTCAAAATACCCCTGGAATAAAGACCTCTAATAGGATTTGGGGTCAGAAAACCTTTACCTTGGTTACCCTCTAGGGCTTCGGCTTTTGTCCCAGGCATATTGCTTGATTGTTAATTTTCAAAAATCTAGTAAAATCTCTTGTTCTGGTGATTTACTGATGAATTTCTCTACAGGCCACCTCCCTGGTAGCTTTTGAGAACTCCCATATATCAAAGCTGTTGAATTATACATTCCTTAAATAGAATGCTTCAATTTATTGTTGAATGCCTTGACAGTTGCCCTATTTGTCTGATATTGCTAATCTGACTTAATCTAACTGAACCAGGAAAAAAAAAAAAAGGTTGTTTGGTGCCACAAAATTCAAGGGAACCCTCTTCCCTTGCTGACTACAAAGCTTGCTGCTTAATTGTACAAATATGTGTGGGCTTGGTGGAGGTGAGTGCTAATTTGTTGTTTAGTATAAAGCTGGAAAGGTTAGGAGAGTGACAAGAAAATAGGACCAAAGTGCACGTGATGTGCTAAATTCTTGGGAAAAGCTGAAGTTCCTGTAGATAGGACACTGCAAGTAGAAACTTGCAGAGAATCTGAAAGAAAATAGGTAAACAGAACAGGGAACAAGAAAAACAGGCAAGAACCTGTTCTGGGGGTAAAAAGGCATTTTTTTCCCCTCTATATAGATACAGCTTCATTTGCTAGTTTACTGCATTTGATTTTTGCTTTAGAAATTGGTTTAGGGATTCTAAGGGAGGGAATGATTTAAGGAGTCATAATTCATCAGCCTGGAAATGAGAATACTTAACAATGAGAAACAATCAAATAAATAAAAATTGCAAATATGCCTTTCTTTATGCTTCTCTCAAATAGGTGTAGTGTCCCATTAGGAAGGTGAATTAGTTAATGACTGGAAAGCACTTGAGACCCTCAGGTGGAAGCTTTATTGCTCTATTGCCTTTTTTAGTCTGAGTTAAATGTTCTGTGCAGTAAGGTGATGCTTCTCTAACTTGAATGTGTGCACAGACCCCAGGGGGGTTCTTGTTAAAAGGAAGGTTCTGATCCCGAAGGTTTGGGGTGTGGCTGAGAGTCTGCATTTCTGACAAGTTTCCAGCGAGTTCAGTGTTGCTGGACCTCACTGGAACAAGTAGGGTCTAAAGTCCCTCTTTCTTGAAGTGGGCTGCACATTGGGATCAGCTAGAGAGCTTTTAAAACTCTCCCCAAAGATTCTGATTGGCCAGGCATTAGGATTTTTAAGCATCTGGCTCTGTTACTGATATCAAGTTTGCAAATTCCTGTGTCAAAAGAAACCACAACGTGGAGTTTGGAGCAGAGAAAGGTTGACTGCAGGGCCATGCAAGGAGAATGGGTGGCTCGTGCTCAAAAACCCCTGAACTCCCCGGAAGGGTTTCAGCAAAACATTTTTAAAGGCAAGGTTGGTCTGTGTTCTGAGTGTGTCCCAGGGTATGTGATCAGCTCGTGAACAATTTTCTGACTGGTTGATGGTGAGGAACAGGGCAGTTAGGTTAACATTATCAATCCTTAGGCACCAGAAGGTCTGGAGGCTACATGCTCATGATCCTCTAGTACAGTAGTTAATTTCTTCCCTTTGGTTGTGGTTTTTAGTATCTGAAAAGCTCAGGAAATATGCATGGGACACTATTATCTGGGCACTTCAGAGAGGAGCTACAGCAGAGGATATGGGAGAGGGGTCTGTCTCTGGAAGACCCCATAGGGTCCTGCTGGTTACAGCTCCTTCTCTCCCCCCACCATGAGTCCAGTGTGCAGCAAAGTGCGAGAACCACACTGATCTAAGGGGCAGGGTTCAGGCCCACCCCAGGAGGCTGCTGTGGGAATTAAATGAGAAAATGCAGCAAAGTACTTAACCCAGCCCCTGCCACGGAGTGGTCCCTCATTAAAACTTGATTGTTATTGAGACAGGCTGGGACCTGGGACCTAGAGCAACAGAATACAAAAAAACTATAAGGGACTGAAAATAACTGCACATGTGCATAGTTGGGGCAAATTATGACCAACAAGATAGAAAAAGGGCACAAACCAACTGCCACTTCTGAGGTGCCAGGAGCAAAAGCAGGGTCCTGCACATGATCCCTGCACACAGCACCACCAAGTGGGTGGGCAGACCACCTAAGCCAACCTTCCAGCCTGACACATGGATCTGTCCCCATCCTCATCCCATTTAAGGGACCAGCCTGCTCACCCCCACCCTTGGGGAGCGAGCAAGGGAATCTGTTACTTGCTTTCACTTCCTTGTGCTGCAGCAGGGGCCTCAGTAAAGCCTTGCCTGAATTCCTCATCTGGTCTCTTAACAATGTCTATTGATGAATCAGCCCAAGAACCTCGAATCAGTAACATTATGGGTTGCTTTAGCTGTAACAAGATATACCCTCCCAAAGTGCAGACAACACCAGCCCACAGAATCAGTTGTGGCAGATGCCAAGATCAGCAGAAGAACAGGGGACTCTTTGGCCCATGTTAGAGACACAGCAGATACTGCTATGTGAGCAGAAAAAGAGAGGAAGAAATTGGACAGTTGTAAAGTAATGTGTCACAGCCCTGAGGATTCTTGGAACTTGAGAAGGAACCTTAAAATGGTGGTTCACACTGTAGAAAACAGTACAGCAGTTCCTCAAAAATTTAAAAATTAAACTACTATATGATTCAGCAATTCCACTTTTGAGTATACACCCAAAAGAATTGGAAACAGGATCTAAAAGAGATTATTTGTACACTTATATTCATAGCATCATTACTTACAGTAGCCAAAAGGTTGAAATAACTCATGTGTTCATCAGTGGACAAATGGATAAATAAAATATGATGTATACATACCATAGAATATGATACAGCTTTAAAAAGGAAGGAAATGCTGACACATGCTACAACATGGATAAACCTTGAGGACATCGTGCTAAGTGAAATAGGCAGTCACAAAAAGGCAAATGCTATAGGTTCCACTTATATGAGATACGAAGAGTAGTCAAATTCATTGAAACAGAAAGTAGAACAGTGGTTATCAGGGGCTGGGGAAGGGTAAATGGGGAAATATTGTTTGATGAGTATAGAGTTTCATTTTTGTAAGATGAAAAGAGTTCTGGAGATTGGTTGCCTGACAATGTGAATTACTTAACACTCACAAGTTGTACACTTCAAAATCGTTACTTCCATTTATCCTCATTTTAACTCTGTGGATTAGGTTCAAGAATCATCTCATTTTTCTGATGAGTAAACTGACTGAGAGAGGTTCAAGTTTCCTAAGAGAGTAAGAACTGAGATTCAAGCCAAAACTAAAACTATGCTTTTAACTACTACTCTGTCCTATGCATATAGGACACTGTCAATAAATATTCATTTGTTTTTTAATCCCAAAGGCTCATACTGTATAGTGCTTAGAAGATGAGAGCTACTTAGAATCTGAAATAGAGAATACTGGTAGCTAAATTATTCAAGTATTTGAAAAGATTGAATACTTTTCCTCAAAAGAAAAGAAAGTGGATTGAAACAAGAATGCATTTACAGGCACTCTGACCTCATAAAATCTGTTTGTTGATGTATTATGTTACTAGAGATATATTGGATTAAAAAAAAAAAGCCAGGCAATGGCATTTCTTGGGTGTGCTAAAGAGTTCTTGAGTTTTGACTTTATATTTAAATTTATATTACTTTAACTTGAAGTTATTTTTTTTAATGCTTCATTTAGAAATAAGAAAATCCACATAGAATACTTATGAAATGATATGGGGATAAAGAAACATATACAAATACGTGCACACACACATACACAAATAAGGGAGCCACTGTAATTCCAAAAAAAAAAATAAAAGAAAGAAAAATTAGACAAAGTCCCTGTCTTTGAGAAGAGTCTGAGGAGATGTAGCATGAATTCGTGGAATTATTCAAGAGCAAGACTTCATAAGGTAATATATTACCTCTGTATTCAACTCTTACTATGTGACAGACACTGCTGCTAGGTATTTTGCATGTCTTATTTTTACCTGACCCTCACAGCCACTCCATAATTAAATGTTATGGTCCCCAATATACAGATGAGAAAACTGAGACCCAGAGAGGTGGAGTGACTTGCCTAAGGTTGCACAACTAGTCAGAAGCAGAGTAAGGGGTTACATCCAGGTCTTTCTGACTCCTAAACTTGCATGTCTGCAGGAACACCGTTCCAGCAAAGAGTTGGGACACACATCACAGAGGGTGAGGCAGTGTTTAGCAGGAAAAGTAAGTGGGAGCTTACAAAGAGTGAGGTCAGGACATTGGGATGATGTTCCTGTGCATGATTCCCACCTTCCACCATATTTCCCTCCCTCCTGTGTGACATTCTATTATATATTCCTAGTGGTTGTTGGGCTATTGCATTGTGTCACAGGTGATCCCTTTTAAAAATGAGATACTTATTTATGACAGAGTTCATTAGTATATGTATATTTATTCCATAATATGAATTACTTTATCAGGCCATGTACACTCCTGAAAGCACCTGGAATCTGAACATCAAGGAATTGGAAATGTAGATGGACTAGTCAAGAGAGGGGATAAATGTTAAGCCCACTTGGGGAAAGCCTCAGTAGAAAACTCAGAATCATGAAGCATTTGGTGTCTAAGAAAAGGGGCAGACTGAGGAGCATATATCAACCAAAGAGCAACCCTTCAACCTAACTGTTTTCCAAAGTGAGTCTTGAGATGACCCTTGAAGGAAACATTCAGAAATAGAAAGAGAGCCTTCTTGACATAAACCAAGATGGACAAGACAGAGTGGACTAACTGGGCTGGTTTGATTGGAGAAGGGGATCCATGTTGGGAGAAGTGAGCTTGGGACCTGTTAGATGAGATGAGATTCATGACTTAGCTAATGAATGAACAGATAGTAAGAATGGAGGTGGTAGTGAGCCACTACATGTTTCAGACTGGAAAAGGGATGTGTCCATGAAAGCAATAGGGATGGGTTAAAAGAGAGAGGCAAAACAAAAGGTTTCTGGCACAAGCTCAGATGCTGGGATAATATGTCAAAAGGTGAAGAGACAGGATTTGGGGATGAATTTTAGCTCTAGAGACTTAAGTTCTTAAACAAATGGGCAAGTTAAAAGTTTGGGAAAAGAGATAATGAACTCAAGTCAAGATTATAGTAAATATGGATTCATATTGGTGAACTCAACATAGATTCCATTTTTTAAAATTCTTTAAACACTGTAGAATTGTTGAATTATAACAATGTAAGTCAATATGGATAGAGCACTTTATGCATTCTCAAACACTCTTAGGTATTAGTTCATTGAGTTGTTGGAGTTGGAATTTGAATCCATGACTTCTGGCTCCATCTAGATTCCACTGTGACTTTTCCAACCTGATTGCTGGCCTCTCTTCCCAGTGATTGGGGTATAAAATGGCCAAATTAATCTGAAAGAAGAGTTTGGCCATGGGTACGAAGGGACTATTTGTCTACAAAAATGCCAGCAGCACTTATCAAGATCTCTTTAAATAATTATAGGCTGACAGTTATTTTTCCTGCAAGTTGAATTTTCTCGGAATTGTAACCACCATATGATAGAGTAGACGTCTTTGTTATCTGTTCTGTCCTTTACTATTTTGGTATTCTGTCCTTAAAACAATACAGAATACTGAAAAATTCCTAAAGTGAATAATGAACTTCTCCAGGGACAAAAGGTCTTGGTTAATGTGGCTAGCAAATAACGAAGCTAGTTTTGAAGTGATAGATCAGTTCCTATGTCCAGGTCAAGCACATGAGGATATACTATTAGTTTTCTTTTTTAAAAAATAGCTTTATCAAAGTGTAATTTACATACCATAAAATTCACAAGTTATAAGTGTAAAAATCAACTCATTGATTTTCAGTAAATTTCTAGTTTTGCTACCATCACCACATTCTAGGTTTTTAATATTTCCATTGCCCCAAGAAGCTTCCTCATGCTTGTTTCCAATTAGTGCCTGCTCTAACCCCCAGCCCCAGGCAACCATTGGTCTGCTTTCTGTCTGCACCAATTTTTCTGTCCTAAACATTCCATATAAATGGAATAATACAATATGTAGTCTTTTAAGTCTGACTTCTTTCACTTAGTATGTTTTTTGAGGTCCTTCCATGTTGTGGCAAGTATCAGTACTTCATTTCTTTTTACTGCTAAATAACATTCCACTGTACAGACACACCATGTGTGTTTATCCATTCACCAGTTGATGGACATTCAGGTTGTTTCCAGTTCTGGGTTACTGTGAATAATGCTGCTCTGAGCATTTGCACACACGTCTTTGTGTGGACATATGTTTTCATTTCTCTTTCTTAGATTCCTAGAAGTGGGATTGCTATGAAGTATAGAAAGTTTGTTTAGTTTTTTAGGAAAACCATCAAACTGCTTCTAGAACAGCGGTACCATTTTATGTTTCCACCAGCAATGCATGAAAATTCCAGTTTCTCCACACACATCCTTCTCAACCTTTGGTAATATATGTCTTTTTAAGATTAGGGCCATTCTACTGGGTGTATAGTTGTATCACATTGTGACTTTCATTTGCATTTCTCTAATGAAGGATGGAGTTAAGTATGGGTTTATATGCTTATTAGACACTCATATTTCTTTTCTAGTGAAATGTCTATCAAGTCTTTTGCCAGTTTTATATATTGAGTTGTTTGTCTTCTATTAAGTTTTAATGATTCCTTATATATTCTAAATGAAGTCTTTTATTAGATATATGATGTGCATATATTTTCACCCAGTCTGTAGCTTATCTTTTCATTGTCTTAATGGTAGCTTTTGAAGCACAAAAGCTTTCAAGTTTGATCAAGTCCAACTTACCAGGTTTTTCTTTTCAGGACCGTGCTTTTGTATGGTAGCTAAGAACTCTGCCCAACCCAAGATCACAAAACTTTCTCCTGTCTTTTCTTCTAGAACTTTTATGCTTTCACTCTTGTACTTAGGTCTACAATCCATTTTTGTGGAGTAAGGGTTTAAATTCTTTTTTTTTTTGCATGAATATATATATATTTCTTTACAACACCTGCCTAAGGAATGTAGAATCCAAGCTGTGCTTATTGGAGTTACACAGAATTTAATGTCTTTTTAATGTATTCCAGAGGTCTAGCATCAACGAATCCCTAAAATTTGAGTCCTAGAAGGTGAGCATGCTTTTGGTGGAGGAAGTGGCTTCTTTGTGCTTTGATAGAAGCACAACAGAGGAGAGGACAGAGCCTAGAGGTGCCGTAAGCACATCCCTTTCCAGGTCAGCCTATCATAATGTGCAAGATGCAGTAGCCAGGAGAACTGACCTTTTGGTTTCAGCCTAGAAATGAAGAGTGGCTATTTAAATCTCCTGCCTCTGTGCACTAGGCATCGCCTAGTATATCTGCTTGGTCAATAAATAAAGATCAATTATCAATTCCATTTCTTTTCCCAAGTTTATGTTCCTGTAATTACAGGGCTGGTTTGGGCACCACAGGGGGAGTGGGTGGACAAGGGGATAAATTAGGGTAAACTACACGTAAGAGGTAAAATCATTTTGATTTATCAGGAAGATGGTAATTTTGTATTAGATTTAGTGGAATACAGACAATTTAGAGGACATGGGGATCTTCCAAAATACTCTTCCTTCCCCAGCCATCAGCCCTTTTAAATCTGTGGTAGCCATTAGACTCTCAGTCTCTCTAAACTGAAGTTTTCCTATTCTTCCCAACTATCACAGGAATGTTCATAAACAACCACCACTGGGCTAATAAATAACACCTTAATGAAAGAGAAAAAAATAGTGATGATGATGAGAATGATGGAGGAAAGTTAACGCGCTCAGAGGATGAACTATGAAGACTGAGCAGGAAGGCAAGGATTTGCCCATCCAGGCCAGAAGGGAATGATGCAGTGGATGCCTTGGTCCTTCTCCGAGAGAAGAGCCAGGTCAGCGTAGGACTAGAGCCGATACCAACACCTACTGTTTTAGAGTTCATGTTAATTACACAACTATTCATTAACCTAGAATCCTTCCAACAACAAAAAAAAGCCTTATTGCCAAAGAAAGTAAAAATGTCTTTTGTACCATCCTCATAATCTCCAGAGCCAACCCCCTCTCTTCTCAGAGATAACTGATTGTTGTGACACCTTCCAGAACTTTTCACTGCATGTACGTGCATACACAGGTTCCATAAAGTTTGTGAGTGTTTGGAGCTTTCTTACATAAGATGGTGTTAGATCATGTGACCCATTCTGCACCTTGCTTTTCTCGTTCATTAATATTAATATCACTCACATTTACATTTACAGTGTATCATTATATTATAACATTTCTCAGAGATCTTTCCACACCAGGACACAAAAACCACCTTATTCTAGTGCTCCAGGTATGGTACCTTGAAATGCTTAAGAGTGTGTCCTGTGCAGCTGGATTACTGAAAGTTACTTACTCTTGCTGTGCTTCAATTTCTGCCCCTCTAAAATGGGGATAAGGATAGTATCTACGTCATATTAAAAAGTTAATATATGAAAAGCCCTTAGAACAAGGTCTGATACATTGCAAGTAGTCAAGAAATGTTATCTGTTGTTAATCATTTGAATGGCTATGTGGTATGTCTGTGCTATGGTTTAGTTTCTAACTGATGTACATTTAGATAGTCAATAATTTCTGCTATTATTAATAATGATGACTTCAGTGAATGCCCTAAATATGCTTCCTTGTGTATCCATGTGTTTCCGTAGGATAGATACAAAAAGTGGAATTCCACAAAGGAGGGGATTACACATGTCAGATATAGCAGTTTTGCCAAATTGGTCTCCAATTTATATTCCTGCCCATGAATTGAGAGCACCCATTTCTCCACACTCTCGCCATCAATTAATGTTTTAAACATTCATTCCTCTAAAGAATGAGAAATAATCTTGCTTTCACGTTTTCATTTGAATTTCTCAAATTACTAGCGGGAGCAAAAATATTTTCATGTTTATCGGTCATTGAGGTTTCCTCTAGGTGAATTCCTTCCTCATAATCTTTGGCCATTTTTATATTGAGTGGTTTGATTTGTAGAGCTTCTTGATATACTGTGCATGTGGATAGAGGGATTGTTATATGCTGCACATATCCGTACCCCACCCCCACCTCTGTCTTGGAATTAATTTATTAAAGTTCTCCAAGGAAACCTAACCCATCCTCCCCTAGTCCTGTCATCAGTGGGCTCTCAGGAGGATTAAACCACAGAGAGACCACCATGGCCATGCTTAGACCAGAGCTCTAATGAAAGATGACACAGAGGAGCCAGGGCTGGGGACACAGCCCAGGAAATAATTTCGTGCACCAAGCACCGCTTAGCCTCAGCTGGTTCAGGTATGAATGGTTCTCTAAGAGGCTCTGAATTTTGTGGCTCTGATTATTTTTGGACCCTGAGCTGTGGCTACCCCTGAACTGTGGTTCCAGGTGATAAGGCGGTAAGCTGCCAGCCTTTGGGAGGAAATACAAGTTCTAGCATAATAGACGTGAGAGATGGGAAATGAGCATGAATCATCACGAAATTCTTCTGGGACCTTCCACTCAAAGTAGCAGCATCTGCATCACCATGAGCTATTCTGACCCCTGCAGCAGACCCACTGAATCAGAATCTGCATTTTAGTGTGATCCCCACTTGATTTTTGTGCCCGTTACATTTGAGAAGCATAGCTCTAAGCCTGTTTAAACAGGCCAGAACTATCTCTGGGTTGGCCTAGAGTCTCCTTTACCATCCATTATGAGTTGAATTGTGGCCCCTCAAAATTCATATGTTGAGTCCTAACCCCTCATCACACCAGAAGGTGACCTTATTTGGAAACAGGGTTGTTTCAGATATTATGTTAAGATGAGGCCATATTGGACCAGACTGGGCCCTTAATCCAATATGACTGGAGTCCTTATAAAAGGGGGACTTTGGGGCACAGACACTCGCCCAGAGGAACATCCTGTGAAGATGAAGACAGCGATTGGGGTGGTATAGCAGAAGCTAAGTAGTGCCAGATATTGCCAGCAAACCCCCAGAAGCTAGGAGAGAGTCCTGGAACTGGTCCTCACAACCCGAAGAAGGAACACACCCTGCCAACACCACGATCTTAGACGTCCAGCTTCCAGAACTGTGAGACAATACGATTCTGTTGGTTAAGGTCCCGGTTTGTGGAATTTATTAGAGCGGCCTTAGCAAAGTAACATACCATCCCAAGCGTTTCCCATGGTGGAGGGGCTGGGCATGCAGTGCCCTGGAAAAGACACCCCACTGGATGGTGAAAAAAATATGGGGGGGGGGAGGTAAATAGGACTCAAGATGCCACCTCCCTCTCCAGCAGTCATGGTCCCTCCGTCAGCACCTTCTGCATGTTCTTTTTATTTCAAAGCATCCAGTGATGCCTCCAGAGGCTTTCAGCAGTCAGCACCCTGACAGTGTGTGCACCCAGGAGAGCATTTAGCTCTCCCTGCCTTTAAATAAAGTGGGAAGCAGTTGGGTGCACAGAAGGGCTGGCTGATGGAGTAACCCCTGGATGCTGGTTAGGTTTTTCTACTTAAGTGTTTTGATTTGCCCACAGCCTGTTTAAGCAGAGTCTGCGGCCTTTACCGAAATCGTAGAGGAGACAAACCACCATCGTCTGGATCACAGTTAGGTGCTTCCTCCTCATGCTTTCCTGAAATGGACAGTACCTGAGAACCAAGGTACTTTTGCCACTGACTGACCTTCTCTTACATTTATCTCTGTACCTTAGAATATAACATTTTATTTGTCCTAAATACATCTTTTATTTATTTATTTATTTTGTGTGTGTGTGTGTGTGTGTGTGTGTGTGTGTGGTACGCGAGCCTCTCACTGCCGTGGCCTCTCCCGCTGCAGAGCACAGACTCCGGAAGCATAGGCTCAGCGGCCATAGCTCACGGGCCCAGCCGCTCCGTGGAACGTGGGATCCTCCCGGACCGGGGCATGAACCTGTGTCCCCTGCATCGGCAGGCAAACTCCCAACCACTGTGCCACCAGGGAAGCCCTAAATACATCTTTTAGAATAATGCCTGTTTCTTTTCATAAAAAAATTTTTTTTCTGAGTAACCAACAAGATCCAACTGAATAGCACAGAGAATTATATTCAGTATCCTGTGATAAACCATAGTGGAAAAGAATATATATGTATATATATAAAACTGAATCACTTTGCTGTACAGCAGAAATTACCACAACATTGTAAATCAACTATACTTCAATAAAAAAAATTTAATAATATTAGCTAATATTTATAGAGTCGTTACATGTGCTAAGCTCAGAGCTCACCTTTGACCTATGGCTTGTCACACTGAATGTTCACTGCATGCATTTGAAATAGGTGATGTGATTTTCCCCATTATACAGCTGAGGAAACTGAGGCACAGTGTAGTTAACTTATTTGCTCATACACAGGTAATGAGGTATGAGGTGTAATCTTGCTGGTCACCTCCAATGGAATATGCATAATAACAGCTCTACAAGGGAGCCTCACTCAAGACACACAGACACATAGTGTTCCCAAAGGGTCTTATTTTTGTCACTGGCACCACATGGCAATGTCAGGGACACCACATGGCAATAGGAGTAATGAAGGGCAGTAGGAAAGAGATGATGAGTTTGCTCTGGAGATAGCCAGATGCAAAGGCGAAATCCAACTGAAAGGATCAAATCCATTCTCTAGATCACATTCGCCAAGCCAAAATTGTCCCCATAAAAGTAGGCAATAGAGACTAGTACAGGGATCTCAAACTCAGTCAATTTTGCATCAGGATCCCCTGGAGGGTTTGTTAAATACAGATCCCTGGACTCTCCTCCCAAGATTTCCGGATTCAGTAGGTCTTGGGTGTGGCTGAGAATTTGCCTTCCTTATAAATACTCAGGTGATGCTGACGCTGCTTCTGGGGACCAGACTTTGAGAATCACTGGACTGGTGGTAACGAGCACAGGTTCTGAGTCACAGAGAGCTAAATTCAAGCTCCAGCCCACCAGTGACCTGCTGTGTGAACTTGGGGAGGTTTCTAAACTCCTCTGTTCTCATTTTCTTCAGTATAAAATGGACTAAAGATTGAACCTTGTCTCTTACAGTTATTGTAAGGCATGAGCTAGGGAATGCCTATTTTAAAAATTAGCACAGGGCCTGGTACTTATTAAGCATTCAGCAAACACTAGCTGCCACCACCATCACCATCACCACCATCAGCACACTTTATTTTTAAATTTTAAAAAATATTTTTAAATTTTTAAATTAAAAAAATTTTAATTTTTATCTCTAAATTTTTCTTATTTATTATTTTTACACACTTTTTGTTCTTATACCCACAGTTTATTTCTATGCCCTTCCTCTTACATGCCAGACCTCTTTGTGTTTCTGTGTGAAAAATGTTTCTTCCTGGTATGTCCTACATCATAGGTTTGTTGTAAGGATTAAATGAGTTACTCTGTATAAAGAATTTAGCATCATGTGCCATCATACATAGTCAGAGATCATTATGATTTCTTCTTCCTACAATCAAACATGCATTGTAGTAAGTGTTTTATATACATTATCTCATTTAATTCTCACAGTAACCCTACAAGGTAGGAAACGTTAGGCTAATTTTATAAGTGACAGAGCTAAAGCATTAGAGGTTAAGCTACCCTGCTCAAGGCCACTCAGCAATTAAGTCAAGATTTAAATGCAGATCTGTTGGACTGAGGGGTAAACACTGCTTCTTCCTATTTCTCTACACCCCTGCCCAAATGTATAACTCACTTCAGAATGGATTGAGGCCTCCCGGACTGGGCATGCTAAGAGAAAGCAAAAGTTTTGATTTAGAAATGTAGGTTTAGAAAAATAGTGTCCCTTACGGGTCCATGAAGTAGACGAAAGCTTGCCATGATAACCCCCTTCCCTTTTTAGATGATCAAGGTGACTTACAGTTTGTAAAGTTCACTCAGAAAGAAAACAGAACAACCACGAGCTAGATGCATCCATATTTTCTGTATCACCGGCTGGAAAGCACTCATCTGATTCTTCATACCCCTTGTTCCCTTGCTGGGTCATCGTCTATCTGCCCAGCCAGACATGGGGATGTTGAAATAATAGTTATAATCATTTGAAACTGACATGTGCAATGTCACAATGTTAGACTCAGATTTCCCTGAATGAAGAGGTGAATCTAAGCACCCACTTCAAATCCACCCAAGTTAACTACAAGATGAAAATTCTTTTTCTTTCTGTAACTACTGAGGTGGTCCTCTCAGATGTTTATTATGTTAAACTGGTACCAACTGTCAGGGGGTGTTCATAGGTGGCTTTCAAGGTTATGGAGGAGGGAACCAGAGGCTTGACCGAGGAGTGGGATGCCTTCCAAATGAGGGATGTGGTTAATGTTTGCAGGAAGAAAGAAGCCTCCAGCAGAAGATCATATTTCTGTTTACCTGGAGGCAAAAAAAAAAAAAATCATAAACAGATGCTCTCGAACATTGAACCAGTTATCTGACTTCTCAACCAAATACCTCCTCAATGACTTCGGGTTTCAGGGAAGGGGAGGCTGTTTTAATTTGCGTTCCTGTTATCTCTGGCTCCTTTTAAAAATAAAAAATAAAATCTTTTAGGATAACAGAACATGTGTACAGAGTGTGGCTGGAGCCAGAAGTTATCCCATAGCTCTGGCCCGTGACCAGTTTGCCTGGGAGGATTTATTGTAAGCTATTCTTAACTGAATTCGTCTGACTGTGCCAGCATGGGAGCTAATTCTCTGACAATAAGCCTGCTGGGGTGTGTTTGGGTCTCTGTTTGTTTTGCTGTGTACAAAGCCTGCAAAGTGGAGAGCAGCATCACACTCTGCTCTAAATGAGAGGCGCAGGCTGGCACCACGGGCGAAGCAGGCGATATTTGGGGATCTGGGTAGTGAACACACAGGCACTTCTGGGAAAATGTAGGTAGGCACATTCCTTCCCCGCAGGAGATCCTGAAGTGCAGGCAGGGTCTCTTGAGAGGAATAGGTTTCCAGGAATGCAAAATACCAGCCTGTCAAGATTTCTGGGAGGAGACATCCAGAAGTTTCTGCAGAGCAGGGAAGTGAGTGGAAATGCCCAGCTCTTAGCTGAAGGTACTTAAAGGACCCTTGACACAGGACATTTCACATAATTCCTGCACCCAACTGCAAGGGGAGGGGGGGCTGGGCTCATCCTTTTCTGGGGTCTCCCAATCTCATTGTTGACATGATGCAACCTCCGGTTCAGTGTCTTAACCTCAGGGCCAAACTGTCTCATCTCTGCCTCAGTTCACCTCAATCACAAACCTTAAACGTTATCTCTCAAAACTTTCCACTGCCAACACTTCACTCCCTGCAATTCTGCCAGAGATGTCCACTGAGCCCACGTCTTCCCCACCTCTTTTCTTCCTGTTGCATCACCACAGCTCTGACATCACTTCTCTCTCAATCCGCCTAGATCTTCTAGCTCCCTTGACATTTCCCAAACCCTCTTCTTGGAAATCTTGTGGTCTGTCAAATCTTACGAGGTCAGGATATTGATATTGCACTGACCTCAGTCATCGAGTTGGCCCTCAGTGGGTGTTTAGTAAACCAACATATTTTGTATTGTTCTCTAATTGACCCCCTCAAATTCCCCACAACGCTTCGTTCCAAACCTTTGGTCTCTTTCTAATACTCCAGCCCCTGGTTCTTCCTTCAAGAGAAATAACCTGACTGCTTTGTTTACCCAGAAAACTAAGGGAAGACAGTGTAAGAATCCTTGGTTTCTCTTCTCTTCACCTCAAAATCACCCACCCTCAGCCTCCCTTTGCCCTCATTTCAGAGGAAGAGATATTTCCCTTTCCTGCCAAGACTCATTCATCCTTATCCTCTCACTGGATCCTACTACCCTTTACAGTCTCAGCTATGATTGATCTCATCCCCATCTCCCTTTCTATTAGGTCAAACTTTTTTTGCTAATTCCTACTGATGCTCAGAGCTTCCCCAGTAGAAGTAATATCTTTGCTTGACCTTATAACTATATATCTTAACTTATCAATTTTCTCTGGCCCTACTTTAACAACCAAGTTCGTTGAAAGAGATATCTCAACAGATGAATGGATAAAGAAGATGTGGTGCATATATACAATGGAATATTACTCAGCCATAAAAAAGAATGAAATAGTGTCATTTAAAGCAACATGGGTGGACCTAAAAATTATCATACAAAGTGAAGTAAGTCAGACAGAAGAAGCTAAATATAATATGATATCTCATATGTGGAATATTAAAAAAACATAGAAATCGGGCCTCCCTGGTGGCGCAGTGGTTGGGAGTCCGCCTGCCGATGCAGGGGATACGGGTTCGTGCCCCGGTCTGGGAGGATCCCATGTGCCGCGGAGTGGCTGGGCCCGTGAGCCATGGCCGCTGGGACTGCGCATCCGGAGCCTGTGCTCCACAACGGGAGAGGCCACAGCAGTGAGAGGCCCACATACCGCAAAAAAAAACAAAAAAAAAAAAACAAAAAAAAAAACATAGAAATCAACTTATTTACAAAACAGAAATAGACTTACAGGCATAGAAAACAAACATATGGTTACCAAAGGGGAAAGGGGGGGGGAAGAGATGAACTAGGAGTTTGGAATTAATATATACACACTACTATATATAAAATAGATAACCAGCAAGGACCTACTGTATAGCACAGGGAACTCTACTCAGTATCTTGTAATAATCTATATAGGAAAAGAATATGAAAAAGAATATATGTGTGTGTGTGTGTGTGTGTGTGTGTGTGTGTAACTGAATCACTTTGCTATATATCTGAAACTAACATGACATTGTAAATTGACTATACTTAGTAAAAATAAATAAATAAATAAAATGCATTAAAAAAGAAAGAGATATCTCAACACATACATATGCTGTCTCTCTCTCTCTTTTTTTTTTCTTTTTTACATCTGGATTCTATTTCTCTACCAACAAAAACTATTTGATCAAAGATTACCAGTGAAAATGGCAAACCCTGCGGCCACTGCTCCCTTGATGTCTATGATCCTGCACCATCTTGTTTCTTCTGCCATTTTAACTGGTTTCTCTTCTACCTTTCAAATTTTCATCGTAGCTTTACTCAGGGGTTTATCATCAGTGCTGCTCCCTTGTCTCTCTAAGCTCTCTGTCAACCATCTCATATACCTTCCTGTCCCAAATGCCATCACCATGCAGAGAACTCCTTAAAGAAGCTCCATCCTCTCTTCCAAGATCCACCTTATAAATCCAACTTTCAGCTGAATCTCAGATGAATAATACTAGTAATAATAATAGCTACAGTTTATTCAGCACCTACTATGTTCCAGACACAGTACTAGGCTCTTTATTTAAATGATCTTATTTCATTTCCCCCATAACCCTACAAGTAGATATTGTATACTCTTTACAGAGAAATATATCAGGGCTCAGAGAGGTTAAATAATTCCTCGAGATTATGTATTTTATGGCACAACACTGGTACTTGAACTCTGATCCTGGAAAAAGCAATGGGCTAAGGGTTAGAGGATCAGAAAGTTAGTCCCAACTTTGCCATGAACTGGGTCTGTGCCTCGAATGCTTCAGTTAGCCTTAGTGGGCCATTGTTCTCTAGTCTATAAAATATAGGTGAAAGATCCCACCAATGTTACCCAACTCTGAACCTTCAAGTTTTTATAATTCTAAGATTGTAACATATCTTTGGCATCCCAGATCCAACAAGATTAAAAACAGTTACTTGATCATATGTGTTCAAACCTATTGTACTCCATTTGGGCTTAATTAATTCAGAATTACTGGCAAGTGCCCCTACAAAGGTTTCTTCCCTTGTTATGTGTAGGATTGGCTTCCCCAAGACTATTATTGCAATAGAAGTAGAAAGAAAATCCACTTGTCATATTTTTATAGGATGACCACTTCACCAACCATTTGCAAATAGTGAGTTTGGTACATTTTTTTTTTTTTTTTTTTTTTTGCTGTACGCGGGCCTCTCACTGCTGTGGCCTCTCCCGTTGCGGAGCACAGGCTCCGGACACACAGGCTCCGCGGCCATGGCTCGCGGGCCCAGCCGCTCCGCGGCATGTGGGATCTTCCGGGATCGGGGCACGAACCCGTGTCCTCTGCATCGGCAGGCGGACTCTCAACCACTGAGCCACCAGGGAAGCCCTTTGGTACATTTTAAATGAGGTGTTTGAAGGTGGTTCACTAGTGCCTTAAAAAATGTCATTTTTAAAAATGTAGTGGTTTCAAAAAATTTTACTTTCCAGTTGATCTGTGGGATGTCCTGGAAGACAAAATTACCATAAAAAATACATAAAATCATGCAGAATAAATCACTTCAGAACCAATCAAGACCTACTTTAGTTTGGAATATGGAATATCAAATGTTTGCAATATTTAATAACTTCTAATTTTTCTCTTTACGAAAGTAATACAGACCACATCAAAAGCATAGACACTACAGGTAAGAAAAAGAAAAACATATCAAGCCTACATCTGAGAGACATCGATTATTAAAACTTTCTGTGTAAATTTCCAGTCTTTGTTTTTCTCTACATGTGTAAAAACATGAGCTCCTACTCTAAATAATATTTTAATTAGATTTTTAATCTTAAAATATATCTTGAACACTTTTCTGTGCCATCATGTATTTTTTCCTTCATCCTCTTTCTTAAATGGATGCACAATAATCTGGAGTTAGGATGTACCACAGTGTATTTAACCAAAAATCCCCTAACATTGACTACTTAGGTTATTTCCAAATTTTTACTCTTCTTTACAATGTTCACCCAATTGTCATTTAGCTAAGCTTTTGCACAAATCCTTGAATATTTTGGGTAAATTCCTACACATGAAATTGGAAGGTCAAAGAGCTTGCAGGTTTTAAAAAAACCTTGACATCATTATTACCAAACTGTTTCTAAACAGGTTGTATTCATGCATGGTCCACTGTCAAGACAGATTCCCTTCTTACTTCTACTTTCACCAGTGCTTCACATTATTGTTTTAAGTTTTGCAAAATTGGGAGTTGTTTTAATTTGTATCAAATAAAATTTATACCAAATATTGCATCCAAATTATGCCATAATACTTTTTTTTAAAGCGTATTCTCTATAGCAAGAAAAAACGGGTGAGGAAAAGAGAAAAGCCACCACAATGAGTCAGCAAAACTGCTACAGATATGAGGTAAAATTTATTTCTTGAAACAGTTGGTGTAAAAATAATGTGCCAGAGCCTGTACAGAATTGAAGGAAAGAATAGGCAAAAACAAAGAAACAAAACAAAAACAAAAAAATCCTGATGAAATAAATTAAAAAAAAAGAAAAAGAAAAACCAAGACAGAAAAACAGAAAAGGATGAGATGATCACTGGAGAAATTACTCTTGGGGAAAAATATTTCCTTATAATTCTGTGTGAAATAGAAAGGTAGTCTCATGACATATGATAATAGTTAATAGAAGCCTTCAATGCATGATGTAAGAACTGGCCACATATTCTGCTGGGATAAAGCATTTCCTAAACTGTCACAAGGCTTAGGCAAAGAAGCTCTCTTGTGTCTTGACAAGTCTTGGATTAATCATTAATCATTGAGAAAATATCCAACATCCCAGTTAATAGAATGAGCAAGTTGCCTATCAGTTAATCCTCAAGAACCAGAAGGTTTATACCTTGGCAATCTCAGCTCTCCCTAAAAAAAAGAAAGGCTGAATAGTGGGGTCTAGAAGGTTCCTAAACCTTCTAAAGTTTGGAAGATTGGAAGCCTAGTCACTTCCTAGCAGTGTGATCTTTAGAGTAAAAAATATTTAGAGTCTCAGTTTCTACTCCTGTGAAATAGGAATGATACTGTTTTCCTGCTTACCTCACAGAGTTGTTGTAAGGCTCAAGTAGGATAATAAATGTGAAACAGATCTTTGGGATTGAAAATCATAAAGATAAATATGGTGGGATATTGAAGTCCATAAATCTCACATGGCTAACATAAAAAGATATCTATAAGATTTCCCAAGTCCAGAATACTAGTCACATTCTTAATCCTAAAGTCTGGAAGGTCTATAGGGTCCATTTTTGCAAAATATATTAATAACTACCAAAGTCAAATGAGCTTAAGTCTTTCTGCTCTCTGGGAAGCCTGACTTTCTTAATCTTGCCTTGGCAAATCCACATTATAATTTGAAAAATGGGTTGTTGCCCTGGCAAACCCACATTATAATTTGAAAAATGTGTTGTCTTCAAACTCACCTGACTCCATCCCCAAAGCATACTATGTCCTTCTTTCTGCCAGGTGCTTGACTTAAAACTCCAGAGTACCATGGTATTTGTCACTTTCTTCTCCTCCCACTCTATCAACTTAACCAAGGGAAAAAATATCTTCATGAAGATGCATATGAAGTTCTTAAAATATTTAATCAAAACTATAAACTTAGCCATGTGATGCCCCAAAACTCAAAATTAAAATAAAATTAAAAGTTAAGTAGCTGAGTAGGTATCTTGATGTGCTCTGTTTTTATTCTGAATGATAATTTGTTAGAAGATTTGTTTATTATCTTGGAAAATACAAAGTTAACATCCTATATGAGTTTTCTGCTCTCACACTCAAATTCAGTCATTGATGTTGGAATTGCACATTGGTTGACTGGCATTGTCTAGCTCTTTCTCATCAAATGTCAGCTCTTCCTGTCAATTATCAAGTCTCCTGCTCACCTTGGGAACTTGAACAAATACATAATAGCACATCAGAAAGGCTATTTTCTATAACTTCTCAGTAGTTGATACCTCTTTGTTGAATGGGTGTGCCATCAAAATGCTGTCTGTGATTCTTTGGTCAAAGGAGGTTGTTTCATGCAAGACACAAAAGAAGACCAATGTGTTTATTTATCCAGCCTTCACTATGTGCCTGGTGCCATTTTTGGCACTGGAATATGGTGCTGAACCAAATAGACAGTTCTCACTGTCATGGCCCTTGCAATCTTGTGAAGGAGACTGATTATAAACAAGTAAATCAATGCCTGTATAATGTCACAAAGTGATGGGTGCCATGATGGTTTTAAATGTTATATGTTAACTTGGCTAGGTGATAAATGCCCAGTAGTTTTGTTGCTGGTCTCAGGCGAGTCCCTGGGATGGGCCACCAATCGTGGGTTCTCGGCTTCACACAGGAAAGAATTCAAGAGTGAGCCATAGTAAAGTGAAAGGTTTATTCAGTGAGATACACACACCATAGACAGAGTGTGGGCCATCTTGGAAGGCGAGAGGCCCCAAAATATGGCGTGGTTAGGTTTTATGGTCTGGGTAATTTCATAGGCTAATGAGTGGGAGGATTACTCCAACTATTTTGGGGAAGGGGTGGGGATTTCCATGAATCAGACCACCGCCCACTTTTTGACCTTTTATGGTTACCCTCAGAAAGGTCACAGTGCCTGTGGGTATGTTGTTTAGCATGCTAATGTATATAATGAGCATATAATGAAGCTCAAGATCTAGTGAAAGTTGAATCTTCCACCATCTTGGACTTAGCTGGTTCTAACCAGTTTTGTTTTTTTTTTTAACATCTTTATTGGAGTATAATTGCTTTATGATGGTGTGTTAGTTCTAACCAGTTTCTGTCATGTCCCATGGCTATGTCATTCTTCTAAAGGTCGTGCCCTGCCCACATTCTGTCTCAGTTTGGTCAAACACTAGAAGTTGCTATGAAGGTATTCTGTAGATATGATTAATATTTACAATCAGATGATTTTAAGTAAAGGAGATTAACTGTGATAATAGGGCCTCATTCAATGGATTGAAGGCTTTAAGAGCAAAAACTGAGGTTACCCTGGAGAAAAAGGAATTCTGCCTTAAGACTGCAGCAGAAGTCCTGCCTGAATTTCCAGGCTGCCAACCTATAATACAGATTTCAAACTTGCCAACCCCCACAATCGCAAGAGCCAATTCCTTCAAATAAATCTACTTATTTATATGCAGATGAATCCTACTGGCTCTGTTTTTCTGGAGAACCCTTACTGATGTAAGTGCAATGAGGGACATGAAGTGGGTGACATGAAAAAATGATGTGGGAATGGGAGGGGAGTACAGTTTTGAGGGGTTGTCAAGGAAGGGGTCCCTGGGGAAAGTCACATTTCAACAGAAGCCTGAGTCAAAGGAGAGAGTGAGCCAGGCAGGGATACAGAGATAGGACTTTCCAGGCTAAAGGAATACCAAGTGCAGTAGTGCTATGGTGGAGCTCATTACAGCATGTTTGAAGAACTGGTTAGAACACAGTGAGACTGGTTAGATCACAATGAATGGGGATTAAGAGTGTTAGTAAGTTTAGGGAAATGGGCAAAAGAAAATCATGTAGGATCCTGTAGATCATAAGTGTGATAAAGAACTATTGGAGAGTTTTGAGCTGGGAAGTTATGTAATCTGACATACATTATGAAATAATTACCACTCCAGCTGCCGTGGTAATCCACCGAGTTATCCATCGGAGATCAGTGAGTTGGTATATTGCCTGTCAATTTCTGTCAATAGTTTCAATCTAATAGCTTGTTCGTTTAAAGATGGCTGCTCTCCTTGTTTAGCTATTCAAATATTGAAACAAGTCATTTAGAAACAATGATAACTTATAATTACAAGTACTTTTTCCCAAGCTCAATGTTTTAGGGGTTTTCACATATCCTTTCAATATGATAAAAGCTCTTGATAAGTGCAATGATTAAACAAATAGTTATTAGGTAAAAAGAGAAGAGGCAATATCTATTAATTGGTTAATCATAGATATAGGAAAAATATATACCTACTTCTAAGCAGTTGATTCTGAAATCTCCATAAAGAGATACTGGACCCAGATTCTAGGGGGATGTGATCATAATTAATTCAAAAGGAGATATACAGGGGACCTTCAAGATGGCAGAGCAGTAAGACATAGAAAGTACCTTCCTCTCCACAAATACATCAAAAATACATCTACATGAGTAACAATGCTCACAGAACACCCACTGAAGGCTGGCAGAAGGCATCAGACTTCCCAAAAGATGCCAGAGGGCGACCTACATGCAGAGGCAGGGCCAAATCCAAAGCTGAACCCCAGGAACTGTGTGAACAAAGAAGAGAAAAGGAAATTTCTCCATTAAAAAACTGTTAAAACCCCACTACAGAACATACTATTTTGTTGTGAGTGCACTGAAACAAAGGTTAACTGTAAAATAAAAGAAGGAATGAATATGCATTTGTAGCTAGGATGTCATGGCTGCTTCATACACCCTGGTGACAAAGAGTAAATGTGTCAAATCCTATATAAGTTCAGAAGGTTCAAGGTTTTAAAGCAAGGAAACTTCTCTCCTTTTTAAAAGTAAGATTCGAGGAGACCTTCAAGATGACAGAGGAGTAAGACATGGAGATCACCTTCCTCCCCCAAAATACATCAGAAATACATCTACATGTAGAACAACTCCTATGGGACACCTACTGAATGCTGGCAGAAGACCTCAGACTTCCCAAAAGGCAAGAAACTTCCCACGTACCTGGGTAGGGCGAAAGAGAAAAGAAAAAACAGAGAAAAAAGAATAGGGGTGGGACCTGCCCCTCTGGGAGGGAGCCATGAAGGAGGAAAAGTTTCCACACACTAGGGAGCCCCTTCACTGGCGGAGACAGGGGATGGCAGGGGGGAAACTTCGGAGCCACAGAGGACAGCACAACAACAGGAGTGCAGAGGGCAAAGCAGAGAGATTCCCGCACAGAGGATCGGTGCCGACCGGCACTCACCAACCCGAGACGCTTGTCTGCTCACCTGCTGGGGTGGGCGGTGGCTGGGAGCTGAGGCCCAGGCTTCGGAGGTCGGATCCCAGGGAGAGGACCGGGGTTGGCTGCGTGAACACAGACTGAAGGGGGCTAGTGCACCACAGCTAGCCAGGAGGTAGTCCAGGAAATGTCTGGACCTGCCAAAGAGGCAGGAGATCATTGTTTCGGGTGTGCAAGGAAAGAGGATTCCGAGCACTGCCTAAACGAGCTCCAGAGACAGGCGCAAGCCGTGACTATCAGCGCGGACCCCAGAGACAGGCATGAGATGCTAAGGCTGCTGCTGCTGCCACCAAGAAGCCTGTGTGCAAGCACAGGTCACTCTCCACACCTCCCCTCCCGGCCGGGAGCCTGTGCAGCCCACCACTGCCAGGGTCCTGTGATCCAGGGACAACTTCCCGGGGAGAACACATGGCACGCCTCAGGCAGCTGCAAAGTCACGCCAGCCGCTGCCACCACAGGCTCGCCCCGCATCCGAACCCCTCCTTCTCCCGGCCTGAGTGAGCTGGAGCCCCCGAATCAGTGGCTCCTTTAACCCTGTCATGTCTGAGTGAAGAACAGATGCCCTCAGGCGACCTATATGCAGAAGCGGGGCCAAATCCAAAGCTGAACCCCGGGACCTGTGCGAACAAAGAACAGAAAGGGAAATCTCTCCCAGCAGCCTCAGGAGCAGTGGATTAAATCTCCACAATCAACTTGATGTACACTGCATTTGTGGAATAACTGAATAGACAATGAATCATCCCAAAATTGAGGCAGTGGACTTTGGGAGCAACTGTAGACTTGGATTTGCTTTCTGCATCTAATTTGTTTCTGGTTTTATTTTTATGTTACTTTAGTACTTAGAACTTATTATCAATGGTAGATTTGTTTATAGATTTGGTTGCTCTCTTCCTTTTTTATACATATATATATATTTTTTTTCTGTGTGTGTGTATGTGTATGCTTCTTTGTGTGATTTTGTCAGTACAGGTTTGCTTTTACCATTTTTCCTAGGGTTCTGACTGTCCATTTGTTTTCTTTTCTTTCAGTATAGTTTTTAGCACTTGTTACTGTTGGTGGATTTGTTTATTGGTTTGGTTGCTCTCTTCTTTCTTTTTGTATTACTTTTTTTTTTTTTTTTTTTTTTTTTTTTTTTTGCTGTACGTGGGCCTCTCACTGTTGTGGCCTCTCCCGTTGTGGAACACAGGCTACAGATGCGCAGGCTCAGCAGCCATGGCTCACGAGTCTAGCCGCTCCACAGCATATGGGATCTTACCAGACCGGGGCATGAACCCGTGTCCCCTGTATTGGCAGGCAGACTCTCAACCACTGCACCACCAGGGAAGCCCTGTATTACTTTTTTATTATTTTTATTTTAATATTTTTAAAATTTTTATCATAATAACTTTATTTTCTTTAGTTATTTATTTTTCTTTCTCTCTTCTTTTTTTCTCCCTTTTCTACTGAGCTGTGCAGCTGAAAGGGTCTTGGTGTTCCTACTGGGTGTCAAGCCTGAGCCTCTGAGGTGGGAGAGCCGAGTTCAGAACATTGGTCCACAAGAGACCTCCCGGACCCATGTACTATCAATTGGTGAGAGCTCTCCAGAGATCTCTTTCTCAATACTAAGACCCAGCTCCACTCAATGACCAGCAAGTTCCAGTGCTGGACACCTGATAACAAACAACTAGCAACACAGGAACACAAGGCCAACCATTAGCAGAGAGGATGCCTAAAATGATAGGTTCACAGACACCCCAAAAGACACCACCGGAATCGGTCCTGCCCACCAGAAAGACAAAATCTAGCCTCATCTACCAGAACACAGGCACCAGCCCCCTCTACCAGGAAGCCTACAAAACCCACTGAAACAACCATACCCACTGGGTGCAGAAACCAAAAAAACAGGAACAATGAACCTGCAGCCTGTGAAAAGGAGACCCCAAACACAGGAAGTGAAGCAAAATGAGAAGACAGAGAAATACACAACAGATGAAGGAGGAAGATAAAAACCCACCAGACCAAGCAAATGAAGAGGAAATAGGCAGTCTACCTGAGAAAGAATTCACAGTAATGATAGTAAAGATGATCCAAAAACTTGGAAATAGAATGGAGAAAATACAAGAAACGTTTAACAAGGACTTAGAAGAACTAAAGAACAAACAAACAATGATGAACAACCCAATAAATCAAATTAAAAATCCTCTAGAAGGAATCAAGAGCAGAATAACTGAGACAGAAGAATGGATAAGTGACCTGGAAGATAAAATAATGAAAATAACTACCACAGAGCAAAATAAAGAAAAAAGCAATAAAAGAATTGAGGACAGTCTTAGAGACCTCTGGGACAACATTAAACGCACCAAGGAGAAAATCCTTGGAGATTTTAAATCTCCTTAAATCCAAGGAGAAACACACCAAGACACATAGTAATCAAACTATCAAAAATTAAATACAAAGAAAAAATATTAAAAGCAGCAAGGGAAAAGAAACAAATTACATACAAGGGAATCCCCACGAGGTTAACAGCTGAAATTTCAGCAGAAACTGTTCAAGCCAGAAGAGTGTTGCAGAACATATATAAAGTGATAAAAGAGAAAAGCCTATAACCAAGATTACTCTACCCAGCACATATCTCATTCAGATTCGGCAGAGAAATTAAAACCTTTACAGAGAAGCATAAGCTAAGAGAATTCAGCACCACCAAACCAGCTTTACAACAAATGCTAGAGGAACTTCTCTAAGCAGGAAACACAAGAGAAGGAAAAGATGTACAAAAACATACCCAAATCAATTAAGAAAATGGTAATAGGAACATACATACTGATAACTACCTTAAATGTAAATGGATTAAATGCTCCAACCAAAAGACATAGACTGGCTGAATGGATACAGAAAATCAGACCCGTATATATGTTGTCTACAAGTGACCCACTTCAGACCTAGGGACACATACAGACTGAAAGTGAGGGGATGGAAAAAGATACTCCATGCAAATGGAAATCAAAAGAAATCTGGAGTAACAATTGTCATATCAGAAAAAATAGACTTTAAAATAAAGACTATTACAAGGGATTAATATAAGAAGAAATTATAACAAATGGAAATATTTTTACACCCAAAATAGGTGCACCTTAATACATAGGCAAACGCTAACAACCATAAAAGGGGAAATCGACAGTAACACAATAATAGCAGAGGACTTTAACACCCCACTTTCACCAATGGACAGATCATCCAAAATGAAAATAAATAAGGAAACACAAGCTTTGAATGACACATTGAACAAGATGGACTTAATTGATATTTATAGGACATTCCATGCAAAAATAACAGAATACACTTTCTTCTCAAGTGCTCATGGATCATATCTTAGGTCACAAATCAAGCCTTGGTAAATTTAAGAAATTTGAAATTGTATCAAGTACCTTTTCCAATCACAATGCTATGAGATTAGATATCAATTACAGGAAAATATCTGTAAAAAATGCAAATACATGGAGGCTAAAAATACACTACTAAATAACTAAGAGATCACTGAAGGAATCAAAGAGGAAATAAAAAATACATAGAAACAAATGACAATGAAAACACGACAACCCAAAACCTATGGGATGCAGTAAAAGCCGTTTTAAGAGGCAAGTTTACAGCAATACAATCCTACCTCAAGAAACAATAAAAATCTCCAATAAAAATCCTAACCTTACACCTAAAGCAATTAGAGAAAGAAGAACACAAATAAACCCAAAGTTAGCAGAAGGAAAGAAATCATTAAGATCAGGTCAGAAATAAATGAAAAAGAAATGAAGGGAACAATAGCAAAATCAATAAAACTAAAAGCTGGTTCTTTGAGAAGATAAACAAAATTGATAAACCATTAGCCAGACTCATCAAGAAAAAAAGGAAGAGACTCAAATCAACAGGATTAGAAATGAAAAGGGAGAAGTAACAACTGACACTGCAGAATACAAAGGATCATGAGAGAGTACTACAAGCAAATATATGCCAATAAAATGGACAACCTGGAAGAAACTGGACAAATTCTTAGAAAAGCACAACCTTCTGAGACTGAAAGAGGAAGAAATAGAAAATATAAACACACCAATCTCAAGCACTGAATTGAAACTGTGATTAAAAACCTTCCAACATAAAAAGCCCAGGACCAGATAGCTTCACAGGAGAATTCTATCAAACATATAGAGAAGAGGTAACACCTATCCTTCTCAAACTGTTCCAGAATACAGCAGAGGGAGGAACACCCCCAAACTCATTCTACGAGGCCACCATCACCCTGATACCAAAACCAGACAAAGATGTCACAAAAAAAGAAAATTATAGGCCAATATCACTGATGAATATAGATGCAAAAATTCTCAACAAAATACTAGCAAACAGAATCCAGCAGCACATTAAAAGGATCATACACCATGATCAAGTGGAGTTTATCCCAGGAATGCAAGGATTCTTCAATATATGCAAATCAATCAGTGTGATAAACCAGGTTAACAAATTGAAGGAGAAAAACCATATGATTATCTCATTAGATGCAGAAAAAGCTTTTCACAAAATGTAACACCGATTTATGATAAAAACCCTCCAGAAAGTAGGCATAGAGGGAACTTACCTCAACACAATAAAGGCCATATATGACAAAGCCACAGCCAACATCCTTCTCAATGGTGAAAAACTGAAAATATTTCCACTAAGATCAGGAACAAGATAAGGTTGCCCACTCTCATGATTATTATTCAACATAGTTTTAGAAGTTTTAGCCACAGCAATCAGAGAAGAAAAGAAATAAAAGGACTCCAAATTGGAAAAGAAGAAGTAAAGCTGTCACTGTTTGCAGATGACATGATACTATACATAGAGAATCCTAAAGATGCTACCAGAAAACTAGTAGAGCTAAACAATGAATTTGGTAAAGTAGCAGGATACAAAATTAATGCACAGAAATCTCTTGCATTCTTACACACTAATGATGAAAAATCTGAAAGAGAAATTAAGGAAACACTCCCATTTACCACTGCAACAAAAAGAATTAAATACCTAGGAACAAACCTATCTAAGGAGACAAAAGACCTGTATGCAGAAAACTATAGGACACTGATGAAAGAAATTAAAGATGATACAAACAGATGGAGAGATATACCATGTTCTTGGATTGGAAGAATCAACATTGTGAAAATGACTATACTACCCAAAGCAGATTCTACAGATCTAGAGATTCAATGCAATCCCTATCAAACTACCAAGGGAATTTTTCAAAGAACTAGAACAAAAAAATCTCACAATTTGTATGGAAACACAAAAGACCCCAAATAGCAAAAGCCATCTTGAGAAAGAAAAATGAAGCTGGAGGAATCAGGGTCCCTGACTTCAGACTATACTACAAAGCTACAGTAATCAAGACAGTATGGTACTGGCACAAAAACAGAATTATAGATCAATGGAACAGGATTGAAAGCCCAAAGATCAACCCACACACATATGATCACATTATTTTTGATAAAGGAGGCAAGAATGTACAATGGAGAAAAGACAGCTGCTTCATTAAGTGGTGCTAGGAAAACGGGACAGCTACATGGAAAAGAATGAAATTAGAACATCCCCTAACACCATACACAACAGTAAACTCAAAACGGATTAAAGACCTAAATGTAAGGCCAGACACTATCAAACTCTTAGGGAAAACATAGGCAGAACACTCTATGACATAAATCACAGCAAGATCTTTTTTGACCCACCTCCTAGAGAAATTGAAATAAAAACAAAAATAAACAAATGGGGACCTAATGAAACTTAAAAGCTTTTGCCCAGCAAAGGAAACCATAAACAAGATGAAAAGACAACCCTCAGAATGGGAGATAGTATTTGCAAATGAAGCAAGTGGCAAAGGATTAATCTCCAAAATATACAAGCAGCTCATGCAACTCAATATCAAAAAAACAAACAATCCAATCCAAAAATGGGCAGAAGACCTAAATAGACATTTCTCCAAAGAAGGTATACAGATTGCCAACAATCACATGAAAGGATGCTCAACATCACTAATCATTAGAGAACTGCAAATCAAAAGTACAATGAGGTATCACCTCACACTGGTCAGAATGGCCATCATCAAAAAATCTACAAGCAATAAATGCTGGAGAAGGTGTGGAGAAATGGGAACCCTCTTGCACTGTTGGTGGGGATGTAAATTGATACAGCCACTATGGAGAACAGAATGGAGGTTCCTTAAAAAACTAAAAATAGAACTACCATATGACCCAGCATTTGCACTACTGGGAATACAACCTGAGAAAACCATAATGCAAAAAGAGTCATGTACCACAATGTTCATTGCAGCTCTATTTACAATAGCCAGGACACGGAAGCAACCTAAGTGTCCATCGACAGATGAATGGATAAAGATGTGGCACGAATATACAATGGAATATTACTCAGCCATAAAAAGAAACAAAATTGAGTTATTTGTATTGAGGTGGATGGACATAGAGACTGTCATACAGATTGAAGTAAGTCAGAAAGGGAAAAACAAATACCGTATGCTAACATATGTAAATAGAATCTTAAAAAAAAATGTTCTGAAGAACCTAGGGGAAGGACAGGAATAAAGACACAGACGTAGAGAATAGACTTGAGGACATGGGGAGGGGTGAATGTAAGCTGGGACAAAGTGAGAGAGTGTCATGGACATATATATGCTACCAAATGTAAAACAGATAGCTAGTAGGAAGCAGCTGCATTGCACAGGGAGACAAGCTTGGTGCTTTGTGCCCACCTAGAGGGGTGGGATACGGAGGGTGGGAGGGAGAAGCAAGAGGGAGGTGATATGGGGATACATGTATACTGATTCACTTTGTTACACAGCAGAAGCTAACACAATATTGTAAAGCAATTATACTCCAATAAAGATGTTAAAACAGAAAAAAAAGGAGATATACTACAAAAGTGCTCTACACATGTTACTTTCAGCCATAAGGTGGAACCTGCTTCAGTTGGGCAATAACTTCCTTTACAAATAGCGATCCCAAGAAAATTCCCAGTAAAGCAAACTGCTTACCTAATTGAAAGAGCTTCAGGATCAAGAAGAAGTTGAGTTTTAATATAAACAATCACCATAAATGGTCCTTCCTAAGAAGTTTCTGCTTCTTAGGAAGCAGGCCCTATGTTAAGCCTTTCTGTTTCTATATCAAGCCTACTCTGGACAAAGAACCATAATCTGAGCCTGTCACATGAAATCCAGACAACTCCACCACACTTTGCAGGCGTCCAGATCCACTCTCACGGCCGACGCCTTTGGAGCCACAGAATGATAGTCAGCCTGGCTGTTATGGGGGTCCAACACATGGCAGACCTGAAAATAAATGCTATGAAAAAGGCCACAGGGCCGTAACAGAGGTGTTATTCAAGCCGAGCTGAGAACTGCAAAACGACGGGACAGCAACTATCCAGAGAGGAACAGGAATTTTAGAGACTGTTTTGGGGGAAGACGACTCATGGCTAGTTCCAATTTCCATTTTGGCAACAGGCACACAGAAGTTGACAAAAGCAGAATGTATATGCAAATGCCTTGTAAAAAATAAATCCGAACTATGAGTGAGCCTGGTTTCCAATCAGCAAAGGGTGAAGATAAAATGATTTGCAATGCTTTTCTGTTGTGCCCTATCTTTCCTTTGAAGAATTTAGAGATTATACTCAGAAATCTGAGCTCCCAGTGAGGGAGGGATCTTGCCTCAGCTGCTCTGACAAAGAGAGAGGAAGAAATGGTGTATGCCCCAAACTTTAGGACTCAGATCCAGCAAAAAATATCATCACTATATCTCTATTCTATTCTTTCTTTACAAGTGTTCATTTTGAAAGGAACGTGTAAGTTGAAGGATTTTTTTTAAGATTGCTCTGTCCAATGATGCAAATGTTTGTAGCCAAAACATTTAGGGGACTCTTCCTAATAGCTTTTTGAATTCAGTGTCATTTGCCCTTGGGGTGTAGGTGGGTTTTTCCGCTGCTCCTATTTGTAATGAGGGATCCAGTTTTCAAAATAAGCTTTAGTCACATTTGTCATCACCGTACATGTTGTTAAATGTCTAATTGACCCCAAAGTTTTGAAAAGTTAATTTTCTGACCATCACACCAGTGTCACGCTTAATTCTGCCACCTTGACATTGTGTTCACTCCTTCAGCTAGCAGCGTTAAGGAGAGTGAAAACATGTCAACAGGCAGTGTTGTGGGTGAAGGCATTAAATTTTTATGGATGTGTTTATGTATTATACATGGACAAGTCAGCAAGTCTGTATTAGAATAATCCGCAGAAGCAATAAATTAATGTTGTATTATTAACATTTGTTTACATGTTCAACAATGGCTCTGCATTTGTAGCCAAAATCCTCCTCCTCACCAGCTACCAAACACCACTATGCCCTGGTGTCCAAGAGTCACCTGGCTGAAGCTGTGAGGTACCCTTTTCGGCTCTGAAAATCTCCATTTACATAAAGCTTCTCAGCCTTCTAAATTATCTTTGTTTCTGTGTGGAATTGTAAAGGTTGAGTGGTGAGGGCTTAAAGAATCCTCTTAAATAATTAACTGGAGTAAACAAAGTAACATCTTGAAGAGTGAGGCTTTTTTTTCCCCTCCCTTTGGGGGAAAAATAGCAAATTCCTTAAGATAATACATTAGATAGAAAGGGGCAGGCATTTTCTTTTCTTTTTTCTTTTTTTTTTTTGGCTTAAACAACAGAAATTTATTTTCTCATAGTTCTAGAGGCTAGAAGTCCAAGATCAAGGTGTCAGTAGGGTTGGTTCTTTCTAAGGTCCCTCTCCTTGGCTGGTAAATGGCCTCTTCTCCCTGTGTTTTTACATGGTCTTTCCTCTGTTTGTGTCTATGTCCTAACCTCTTCTACTAAGGACACCTCTTTTTAACTTGATTACTTCTTTAAAGACACTTTGTCCAAATACAGTCACATTCTGATACACTGGATGTTAGGACTTCAGCATATGAATTGGGGGTTGGGGGACACAATTCAGCCCACATGATGCTGTAACACGTTGAATAATTTGTTCACATCTTGGCTCCCTCACTAGGCTAGGTTGTGACATCCAGAGGGGCAGAAATGCTAGTTCTTTTTCCCATCTCCATCATTCAGTGGAGCAGCACAGCTTAGCTGACTGGATGACTGAGAAGCACAGTGGAGCTCAGGGAGGAGGTGTGGTCCACATGCCAAGCCCCTCAGTCTCCAGAGACTCCAGAAAGATCTCACAATCAACAGTGCTGGGGAGCATGGTGAGAGGGCGAGGACAGTTCTACCTCTAGCTGCAGTAGCTTGTGTTGGATTGCTTTATTCTTTTAGTTTAAATTGAGGCAAAATTGGCATCTCACATTATATTAGCTTCAGGTGTACAACATAATAATTCGATATTTGTATACACTACAAAGTGGTCACCACCATAATTCTATGACCATCCATCACCATATCATTGATCCTCGTTCACACATTTTTGCCCATCCCCCCAACCCCCTTCTCCTCTGGTAACCATCAATCTGTTCTACATATCTGTGATTTTTGTTTTGTTTCATTTGTTCATTTGTTATGTTTTTAAGATTCCACTTATAAGTGAAATCATACGGTATTTGTCTTTCTCCGTCTGATATATTGCACTTAACATAATACCCTCAAGATCCATCCATGTTGTTGCAAATGGCAAGACTTCTTTTATACGGCTGAGTAGTATTTCATTGTTTACCAAAATATACCACATCTTTATCCATTCAACCATTGATTGACACTTAGGTTGTTTCCATATCTTGGCTACTGTAAATAATTCTGCAATGAGTATAGGGGTGCTTATATATTTTTGAGTTACGGTTTTCATTTTCTTCAGATAAATACCCAGAAGTAGAATAGTTGAATCATATGGTGGTTATATTTTTAATTTTTTGAGGAACCTCCATACTGTTTTCTGTAGTGGCTGCATGAATTTACATTCCCACCAACAGTTTGTGATGAACGCCCTTTTCCACACTTTCTCCAGTACTTGTCTTTTTGATAATATTCATTCTGACAGGTGTAAGGTGATATTGTGGTTTTGATTTGCATTTCCCTGATAATTAGTGATGTTGAACATCTTTTCATGTATCTGTTGGCCATCCGTATGTCTTCTTTGGAAAAATGTCTATCTAGATCCTCTGCTCATTTTTTTTTTTTACGCCGGCCTCTCACTGTTGTGGCCTCTCCCGTTGCGGAGCACAGGCTCCGGACGTGCAGGCTCAGCAGCCACAGCTCACGGGCCCAGCCACTCCACGGCATGTGGGATCTTCCCAGACCGGGGCATGAACCCGTGTCCCCTGCATCGGCAGGTGGACTCTCAACCACTGCGCCACCAGGGAAGCCCCCTGCTCATTTTTTAATCTGATTGTTTTGTTTTTCTTGCTTTTGAGTTGTTTGAATTCTTTATATATGTTTGATATTAATCCCTTACTATATATATGATTTACAAATATTTTCTCCCATTCAGTGGGTTGCCTTTTCATTTTGTTGATGGTTTCCTTTGCTGTGCAGAAGCTTTTAAGTTTGAGGTAGTCTCACTTGGTTATTTTTGCTTTTGTTGCCCTTTTCTTTGGATTCCAGTCTAAAAATTCAAAGCCAAAGACCAACATCAAGGAGATTACTGCCAATGTTTTTTCTAGAGGTTTTATGATTTCAGGTCTCACATTCAAGTCTTTAATTCATTTTTAGTTAATTTTTGTGTATTATATAAGATAGCAGTCTAGTTTCATTATTTTGCATGTGACTGTCCAGGTTTCCCAACACCATATATTGAAGAGACTGTCCTTTTCCCATTGCATATTCTTGGCTCCTTTGTGACAAATTAATTGACCATATATGTATGAGTTTATTTCTGGGCTCTCTATTCTGTTCCATTAACCTGTGTGTCTGTTTTTATGCTCATACCATAGTGTTTTGATTACTATAGCTTTGTAGTATAGTTTGAAATCAGGGTGTGTGATACCTCTAGCTTTGTTCTTCTTTTTCAAGGTTGTTTTGGCTATTTGTGGTCTTTTGTGGCTCCATTCAAATTTTAGAATTATTTTTCTGGTTCTGTGAGAAATGCTATTGGAATTTTGATAGGGATTTCATCAAATCTGTCAATATCTTTGGGTAGTATGGACATTTTACCAATATTAATTCTTCCAATCCATGAACAGAAAATATCTTTTCATTTATTTGTGTCCTCTTGAATTTATTTCATCAATATCTTAGAGATTTCAGTGTACAGGTCTTTCACTTCTTTGGTTAAAATTAAATTTATTTCTAGGTATTTTGTTCCTTTTGATGCAATTGTAAATGGAATTGTTTTCTTAATTTTTCCTTCTGAAAGTTTGTTACTACTGTATAGAAACACAAAAGATTTCTGTATATTGATTTTGTATCCTGCAACTTTACTGAATTCATTTATTCATTCTAACATTTTTTTTTGGTGGAGTCTTTATATAGTATACTATATATATAGTATCATGTCATCTGCAAATAGTAACAGTTTTACACCTTCCTTTCCAATTTGGATGTTTTCTGTTTCTTTTTCTTGCCTAATTGCTCTGCCTAGGGCTTCCAATACTATGGAAGGATAAAAGTAGTGAGAGTGGGCATCCTTGTCTTATTCCTGATCTTAGAAAAATACCTTTCAGCTTGTCCACTGAGTATGATGTTAGCTGTGGGTTTGTTACATATGGCCTCTATTATGTTGAGGTGTGTTCCCTCTATGCCCACTTTGCTGAGTTATTTTTAATCATAATTAGATGTTGAATTTTGTCAAATGTTTTTTCTGCATTTACTAAGATGATCATAGATTTTTATTCTTCATTTTGTTAATGTGGGTATCACATTGATTGATTTGTGGACCTTGCATTCCTGGGATAAATCCCACTTTATCAATGTGTATGATCCTTTTAAGGTATTGTTGAATTTGGCTAGCTAATATTTTCTTGAGGATTTTTGCATCAATGTTCATCAGGATATTGGCCTGTAATTTTCTTTTTTCTTGTGTTATCCATGTCTGGTTTTGGTATCAGGGTAATGCTTGCCTCATAAAATGAGTTTGGAAGTGTTCCCTCCTCTTCAATTTTTTGAAATAGGTTGAGAAGGATAGGTGTTAACTCTTCTTTTAATATTCTTTGAGTATTTGGTAGAGTTCACCAGTGAAGCTGTCTGATACTGGGCTTTGGTTGGGAGGTTTATTATTACTGATTCAATCTCCTTACTAGTAATCAGTGTATTAAGATACACTGATTCACTCTTGGAAATTGTACATTCCTAAGAATTTATCCATTTTTCTAAGTCGTCCAATTTGTTGGCATATAATGATTCATAGTAGTCTCATAATTTTTTGTGTTTCTGTGGTATCAGTTGTAACTTCTCTTTCATTTCTGCTTTTGTTTATTTGAGCCCTCTCTCTTTTTTTCTTGGTGAGTCTATCTAGCCTCTCTAAAGGCTTATCAATTTTGTTTATTTTTTCAAAGAATCAGTTCTTAGTTTGTTGATCTTTTTTCATTTTTTTCTTTCTCTTTTCTTTCTTTCTTTCTTTCTTTCTTTCTTTCTCTCTTTCTTTCTTTCTTTCCCTTTTTTTGTCTCTATTTCATTTATTTCCACTCTGATCTTTATTATTTCCTTCCTTCTACTAACTTTAGGCTTTGTTTGTTTTTGTTTCTCTAGTTCCTTTAGATGTAAATTTAGATCATCTATTGGAGAGTTTTCTTGTTTCTTGAGGTGGACCTGAATTGCTACCCCTCTTAGAACTGGTTTTACTGTATCTCATAGATTTTGGAATGTTGTATTTCCATTTTCATTTGTCTCCAGGTATTTGCTGATATCCCTTCTGATTTCTTCATTGGCCCATTGATTTTTCAGTAGCATGTTGTTTAATCTTCACATATTTGTGATTTTTCTGGTTTTCTTCTAATTGAGTTGTCCCTGTGTGAGAGTACTGGGGCTTTAGGTGAGTGTATAAGATCTTTTTGGGGGGATACCCATGAGCTGTGGCAAGGCCAAGGGAGTGTACAAGGATGGTATCTCCTGCCTATGTTCCCTGAGAGCACCTGCATAGCCTCTAGGCATGTGGCAAACCTGAAGCCTGTCCCTCAGGTTGAAGCCTCAGGACAAGAAAATGGGCCTTTCTCACAGGCAGACTGAAGGTGTATTTCAATCTGCTATTTGTGCAGTGCCCTGGGCTTGCTAGCTTGCCCAGAACTGTCTTTCTGATTGTTACAATCCCATGGGTCAAGAAACCAAGTATCTGTGGCCACCAGGGCCAGGTGATTGAGGGTCATCCCCTGTGGGCTGTGGTGACCTGCTGGCTTTAGCAAGGCTGCAGGAGAGCTGAGGACAGGACACACTTTAGAGAGGCATGGGATGAGCACTAGGGGCAGGGCACACCTGTGACCTTAGCAAGGCTGGGAAAGAGTGTTGGGGGTGGTAGCTATCACGATGCAGAAGCACAGTGGGGGTGAGGCATGCTCATGGCTTTAGCACGGAAGAGTGTTAGGAGCAGAGCAAGCCTGCAGCTCTAGTGAGGCTGTGTCCATGACACTGCCTGCACAAGCAAGGTATAGGAAGAATGCAAAAGTGGCACTCACCAGGCACCTCCATCCCCAGGAAAGTCCTAACTCATCCCTGTCCCCCAAGCAGATGCTTTAAAATTAGCAAATAAACCTTCACAGGTAGTCCAGGCAGTTCTCTAACTGTTGCCTTTATGCTGGGTGTCAGGATAAGTGAGATTACTTGCGAGTCCCTCAGAAGGAGTATCTGAGATCCCCACAGCACTTGGGTTCCCTGGACGTAAGCCCCATTGGTTTCTAAAGCTGGATATTTTGGAGGCCTGTCTCTCCAGTGCAGGTCCCAAAGGTTGGAATGCCCAATGTGAGACCAAAACCCCATGCTCCTCATGGAGTAGCATCAGACCCATGAAGTCCTTCCCTCCTGTGTGTCACTGTGCTGGGAGTGGGGTTTTTGGTGAGACCACATCTCTGCCTCTCCTGCCCATCTTGCTGTGGCCCTTTATCCTGGAGGGGCGGTTGTGGAGGAGCTGTTCAGCTAGTTGTTGGTTCTTTCTTAGCAGCAATTATGCCATATGTAGATGTCAATTTGGTGTGTCCGTGGGAGGGAGTTCAGGATCTTCTTACACTGCCATCTTGGACTGCCTCTGGTCCAAGAGGAATTCTTAAAGGATAGAGTAGGGAAAGAGGGTTGAAGAAGCAGTACAGGTTTTTACTTAACTGCTTCTCATGCTAGAAATGATTTCTTGTGATCTTCTTTATCAACCTGGCAACAAGAGTTATGAAATGCAGATTAAAAAAAAATACATGGCAAGCATGCTGGTAGAAGATGCTAAAGATATAACATTAATGACATAAGGGCATGGGAACACGTGTGTGTGTGTGTCCTTGTATAGATAGGAGAAAATGCAGTAATCCTTCTCGAAAGCGTTTAATGAGAGAACAAAAAGTCTAAGACATAAGGGATTTTCTCCGGTATCGAGCAGTTCTGCCTACCAGCTGATGAAGAAACTACATGTGATTTTTATGAGAGATGAAATTTAACCATAACAAGTGAAAATGGAACATTTTCTGATGGCATTAATAATTGAGTGAAATTACTTCTGGGGAATCGAATTTTATTTTCTGAGGGATGAAGGGGAAAGTGGATTTCCAGAGCAGAGCAGGCTCATTGTTGTAGTCAGAAGTACAGCTGAATGAGGCAGCCTCAAATGAAACCTCGAATTTCCTTCATTCCTTTCTAGTGTGCCTTTAACACACTCAGGGACTGTGATTTTGCGAGACAACCTAGCATGAATTTGAGTGTACAAGATGCACAGCATATCCAGATTCACTGTGGCATCAGTAGCTCCCAGTCATGGTTAAAGTCTTTTGCATAAAGGCTTCAAACTAACCAGTTCCCTCCACTGTTATTTGACTGCCCTTATTTCCTGTTTGTCAAACCGTAGCTAAATAACATAAGACACCACTTTCTACATGGATCTCGTTTACCTCTTCATTTCTCCATGAAAACATATCTTCTTACTCCAAACAATGCATTCCTTAAAGTTCTGTGGAAAATTCCTCTCTTCTATAAACTCCATCTAGGTTTTTTGTGTTTATTGTAACATCCCTTCAGGATTCATTCATTCACAAAAACGTTGGGGAGCACTTTCTATAGACAAAGCAAAACATAGGATCAGGGGCCACAGAGATGGGCAAGTTGCCTTCTCTACTCTCGAGTAGCATACAGCCCAACTGGACAGATGGGCAATACACTTTGGTAAGTGCAGTGAACAGAGGAGTGCCCCCGGAGGTGGGGTGCCAGTGGAAAGCTAACATGGATGTTTCCTGGAAGATATCATGTCTGGGATGAGTCTCAGAAGATCAGTAGAAGTTTACCAGGCTGGGCATCCAAGGCATGGAGGTCACTGCCAAGCCTGGAAACAGGACAATAAGCACTTCACCTTGTATCTTCTGTAGCTATGTGTTCATAAGAGTCTGTCTACTCCCCTGCTTCAGACTGACTCCCCCTTCAGACCACAAGCAGACCATGGGACATCCAAGTTAAATGAGAAAATGTACCCACCACAAAGTGCTAGGAGATGGCTTCCAGACTTCTTATTATCAATATTTAATCCTGGTTTACTGTTTATTTTCCTTAAGTATCGTTAAAGTGCTCTTTAAATGAATATTCAAATCTTGCTGCTTGCTACTATACTCCTGTTGCCCCTCTGATAGCAGAGGCGACTGAAGCTAGAAAGAGGACTCTACAAAGAAGTGAGAGGATCAAGGAATAAAACCAGGGTCCCCGATCTTCCTGTTAGGAGTCCTCTGTCCGAGTGCTCACAGTAACTTCCGGTGGGGAGGAGGGCGCGGTGGGCGGGAGAAAAGCACAGCAGCTGCTTCTTCACTTCCTCCAGAATAGGGCATCTCTATAGTCAGGAGGGAGGGGGAAGTTGGAGGTGGCTTTGGTAACTGGTTTGGAACTCAGTAGGGCTTTGCAATCTCCTGAAAGATCGTGCTCTACTGATTTAAGAACTCTGAACAAAATCTCCTAACTTCTTTTCTAAGCATTATCACAAGTAAAGATAGGATTTGTTTTCTGGTTAAAATGTGATTCAAGGGACACATGATATGATGTTTTAAGTAATATGCTCTCGAAGTCTTTATTTCCTTTTAAGCAACTGGATCATCAGCAAAATTGTAACATTAACATGGGTGGTAAAATGTGTGTATATCATTTTTCATATAAATCTCTGCCTCTCGATCAGTTTCCACATCTCCTGCACATTTATATCAGATCTCAGAAGCCCACTGAAAATTAGCAAGAGAAGAAGTGTGAAAAGACAGAAATAGTATGCAATCCTTGCAGAATATCTTATTTAGTAGAGTAGGAAAACTGAGGAGAAGAAAGAATAGTACTACTTTTTTTTATTCTGTGTAGCCCCATTACTTTTTCAAATTATTTCCCACCTCTCATTTAGTTGTGACCTAGCAGCTGTTTTTGACAGATGGAAAAACAGAGACAGGTAGCAGCCAATCAAGTGACACCCAAGCCAGGCTCCCTAGAGCTGCCGCATCTCAGGCGCAGTCCTTGCTGTTTGCTGCCAAATCATCCCGCTTTCTTCACAATGAACACACAAGTCTCTGTTGGCATCTCAGAATAGCCAGCACATTCCTCACACTGGCTTTGGGAACAACGTCAGGAGCCCAGAAAAGCTCCAGGAAGAAGTCCTGAATTCCAGTGCCCGCCGGGATCTAGGGGGTGGGGAAGGGGACCGGGAGCAGGGTGAGGATAAGATGCAGAGGTGGGAACCCAAGAGGGTGTGCCTGCTGAAGGACAGCATCAGCTAGAGTCAGCTTGCAGGACCACCAGGGCCCATTGCACACATCTCTTTCCAAATCTGATGTCAACATCCTCACCTGGGTAGCTTGAAATCAACAATTTACACCCTGGAAACTAGCGAACACTACTCCATAGCAGTGCTTTCACCCCTCCCCCACCCCAGAGGGGGTTATTAAACGTTGACTGCCACATTCCTGCCTAAGAACATCAAATTTGATTGTTTTAATTGAAATATAGTTGATTTATAATGTTGTGTTAGTTTCAGGTGTACAGCAAAGTGATTCAGTTATATATATATTCAGATTCTTTTCCATTACAGAATATTATAAAATACTGAGTAGAGTTCCCTGTGCTATACAGTAACACCTTGTTGGTTACCTATTTTATTTTATTTTATTTTATTTTTTTTATTTTTTATTTTTTTTGTGGTATGCAGGCCTCTCACTGTTGTGGCCTCTCCCATTGTGGAGCAAAGGCTCTGGATGCGCAGGCTTAGTGGCCATGGCTCACGGGCCCAGCTGCTCCGTGGCATGTGGGATCTTCCCGGACCGGGGCACGAACCCGTGTCCCCTGCATCAGCAGGCGGACTCTCAACCACTGTGCCACTAGGGGAGCCCCTGGTTACCTATTTTATATATAGTAGTGTGTATATGTCAATCTCAAAGTCCTAATTTATCCCTCCCCAACTTCTTTCCCCTTTGGTAACCATAAATTTGTTTTCTATGTTTGTGAGTCTATTTCTGTTTTGTAAATAAGTTCATTTATATCTTTTTTTAGATTCCACATATAAGTGACATCATTTGATATTTGTTTTTTTCTGTCTGACTTACTTCACTTAGTATGATAATCTCTAGGTCCATCTATGTTGCTGCAAATGGCATTATTTCATTCTTTTTTTATGGCTGAGTAATATTCCATTGTATATGTGCCACATCTTCTTTATCCATTCATCTGTTGGTGGACATTTAGGTTGCTCCCATGTCTTGCCTATTGTAAATAGTGCTATGAACATTGGGATGCATGTAATCTTTTTGAAGTAGACTTTTCATCTTTTCCAGATATATGCCCAGGAATAGAATTGCTGGATCATATGGTAAGTCTATTTTTAGTTTTTAAGGAACCCCCATACTGTTCTCCATAGTGGCTACACCAATTTACATTTCCACAAACAGAGCAGGAGGGTTCCCTTTTCTCCACACCAAATTCAGTCTTTATTAATGGTGGATGAGCCAAACAAAACTCCTTTGCTCCTGTATCCAGCCCTGAGTTTGAGACCCCTGCTCTAGGGACTATGCTGTCCTTGGCACTGTGCCAGATTTGGTTCCTAGCTAGTTCTCTCCTACTTTCTTTTTTCTCTCTTCCTTCTCTCCCCTCCCCTCACTCTCTGACTTCTGAGGAGGTGATCATTGAGGTGGCTGTACAAAACTATTACAAAGGAAACAAGATAGAGGAGATACTACAACTTGCTAACAGGTGTGTGAATAACTCCAGGCACGGAGTTGCCTTCTCTCCCTTGAAACTCCTCTGCCCACCTCTCTTGTTAACACCTGTGAAATTGTTCAATAAAACAATCCCACAAGCCCTGTTCAGTCTCTCGAATGTGTAGTCTGCTACATTTCTTGTCAATGAGGTAGCATATAATTCATTTCGAAGGCCATGTGATATGTTTGTGAGTAACAAATTAAGATTTAGTTCAAACATTCTTGATGGGGCCTTGGTGTGCTAACCAGGTTTATGGATCTGTTTCATGGGAATACACTTTACAAAGTTGCATTTGTGAGTTGTTTATTCAGTGAGTTTAGGCATCCATTATATTTTTGTCACTGTTGTAGATGTGAATGGAAGGGAAAAAAATCATTGCTGGCAAGAGCTATTTCAGATTTCTGCAAGTTGAGGTACTGCATTAAAAAATTGGAACAATATATCCAGCAGTAGACACTATGTTTGATAAAGTAAAATAATCATAAGTATCACTGTATTTTTTTTCCTTTTAATGAAAGGATTTTCAGCCAACATTGGAAAAGCCTGATAAATAAAACCTGTCCAGAACCAGGTTCTTAAACTGGGGTTCACAGATTCCCAAGAGGGTCATGGGTAGAATGCAGGGTGTCTGTGAACTTAAACATGAAAATAATTATAATATTATCTTCACTCACTTCCAGCTGAAATTGAGCATATCCTTCAATTATGAAGACAGACAACAACCTGTACTACTATTAGCAGTACCTGTCTCTTCATCACCAAAAGAAATCACAGATATTTTCCTATCAAATTACAGTTGTTTCAGATATCTGAAAACATTGTTTATACTCATCACTTCTTCAAAATTATAATAATTATTTGATCTGCTAGATTTTGTGTTTTAAAAGCACATATATTATGACATCACACATTTGACTTTTATATATTTTGATAACTATAATTTCATATAATTGGTTTCCTTTGTAATCTCTATGCATCTTACTTTATGCATTTAAAATATTAACCTGAGAAGGGATCCACCGTCCTTACCAGCTTGACAAAGGGACAGGAAACATGGGACCAAAAAAACTTAAGAACCCCTGTCCTAATATCAGTCTCATATTTCATTTTTTGTTCATTCAACAACCAAGAACATTAAAGTACCTTTAATATGACCTGGAATGTTCTAAGCACTAGGGCTATAAACACAGACAAGAAGACTTGTTTGGCCTAAGGCGACCCAGCACTGGATCGTACCCGGCTCTTTGCTGGAGCTAATGGTGGACTCTGGGAGGGCTCACGCCAAGGAGTACTTCCAGGAACTTCTGCTGCTAAAGTCCTTGTCCCCACGGTGAGCCACAGCCAACCCCCGCCTCTGCAGGACACAATCCAAAACTAGCAGCCGTGTGGCTGACAGGGTCTGCGTGCTCCAGCCAGGTTCCAGGCCTGTGTCTCTCAGGTGGGAGAATCGAGTTCAGGACAGTGGTACACCAGAGACCTCCCAGCTCCACGTAATATCAAATGGCAAAAGCTCTCCCAAAGATCTCCATCTCAATGCTAAGATCCAGCTCCACTCAACAACCAGCAAGCTACAGTGCTGGACACCCTATGCCAAACAACTAGCAAGAAAGAAACACAACCCCACCCACTAGCAGAGAGGCTGCCTAAGATCATCATAAGGTAACAGACACCCCAAAATACACCACTGGATGTGGTCCTGTCCACCAGAAAGACAAGATCCAGCCTCATCCACCAGAACGCAGGCACTAGTCCCCTCCACCAGGAAACCTACACAACCCACTGAACAAACCCTACCCACTGGGGTCAGACACCAAAAACAACGAGAACTATGAACCTGCAGCCTGCAAAAACGAGACTCCAAACAGAGTAAGTTAAGCAAAATGAGAAGACAGAGAAACACAGCAGATGAAGGAGCAAGATAAAAACCCACCAGACCAAACAAATGAAGAGGAAATAGGCAGTCTACCTGAAAAAGAATTCACAGCAATGATAGTAAAGATGGTCCAAAATCTTAGAAATAGAATGGAGAAAATACAAAAAACGTTTAACAAGGGCTTGGAAGAACAAAAGTGCAAACAAACAATGATGAACAACACAATAAATGAAATTAAAAATTCTCTAGAAGGAATCAATAGCAGAATAACTGAGGCAGAAGAAAAGAAAAGTGACCTGGAAGATAAAATAATGGAAATAACTATCACAGAGCAGAATAAAGAAAAAGGAATGAAAAGAATTGAGGACAGTCTCAGAGACCTCTGGGACAACATTAAATGCACCAACATTTAAATTAAAGGGGTCCCAGAAGAAGAAGAGAAAAAGAAAGGGTATGAGAAAATATTGGAAGAGATTATAATTGAAAACTTCCCTATTATGGGAAAAGGAATAATCAATCAAGTCCAGGAAGTGCAGAGAGACCTATAGAAGATAAATCCAAGGACAAACAAGCCAAGACACATACTAATCAAACTATCAAAAGTTAAATACAAAGAAAAAATATTAAAAGCAACAAGGGAAAAAACCAAATAGCATACAAGGGAATCCCCATAAGGTTAACAGCTGATCTTTCAGCAGAAGCTCTGCAAGCCAGAATGGAGTGGCAGGACATATTTAAAGTGAGGAAAGGGAAAAGTCTACAACCAAGGTTACTCTACCCAGCAAGGATCTCAGTCAGATTCAATGGAGAAATTAAAATCTTTACAGACAAGCATAAGCTAAGAGAATTCAGCACCACAAAACCAGCTTTACAACAAATGCTAAAAGAACTTATCTAGGCAGGAAACACAAGAGAAGGAAAAGACTTACAATAACAAACCCAAAACAATTAAGAAGATGGTAATAGGAACATACATATTGATAATTACCTTAAATGTAAATTGATTAAATGCTCCAACCAAAAGACATAGACTGGCTGAATGGATACAAAAAGCAAGATCCATATATATGTTGTCTACAAGAGACCCACTTCAGACCTAGGGACACATACAGACTGAAAGTGAAGGGATGGAAAAAGATACTCCATGCAAATGGAAATCAAAAGAAATCTGGAGTAGCAATTCTAATATCAGACAAAATAGACTTTAAAATAAAGACTATTACAAGAGACAAAGAAGGACACTACAAAATGATAAGGGATCGATCCAAGAAGAAGATATAACAATTGTAAATATTTATGCACCCACATAGTAGCACCTCAATACATAAGGCAAATGCTAACAGCCATAAAGGGGAAATCAACAGTAACACAGCCATAGTAGGGGACATTAACATCCTATTTTCACCAATGGACAGATCATACAAAATGAAAATAAATAAGGAAACACAAGCTTTAAGTGACACACTAAACAAGATGGACTTAACTGATATTTACAGGACATTCCATCCAAAAACAACATAATACTCTTTCTTCTCAAGTGGTCATGCAACATTCTCCAGGATAGATCATATCTTGGGTCACACATCAAGACTTGGTAAATTTAAGAAAATTGAAATCATATCAAGTATCTTTTCTGACCACAATGCTATGAGATTAGATATCAATTACAGGAAAGAATCTGTAAAAAATATAAATACATGGAGGCTAAACAACCCACTAATAAATAACCAAGAGATCACTGAAGAAATCAAAGAGGAAATCAAAAAATACCTAGAAACAAATGGCAATGAAAACATGACAACCGAACACCTATGGGATGCAGCAAAAGCAGTTCTAACAGGGAAGTTTATAGCAATACAATCCTACCTCAAGAAACAAGAAATATCTCAAATAAACAACCTAACCTTACACCTGAAGCAATTAGAGAAAGAAGAACAAAAATACCCCAAAGGTTAGCAGAAGGGAAGTAATCATAAAGATTAGATCAGAAGTAAATGAAAAAGAAATGAAGGAAGAAATAACAAAATCAATAAAACTAAAAGCTGGTTCTTTGAGAAGATAAACAAAAGTGATAGACCATTAGTCAGACTCATCAAGAAAAAAAGGGAGAAGACTCAAATCAATAGAATTAGAAATGAAAAAGGAGAAGTAACACCTGACACTGCAGAAATACAAAGGATCATGAGCAATTACTACAAGCAACTATATGCCAATAAAATGGACAACCTGCAAGAAATGGACAAATTCTTAGAAAAGCACAACATCCCAAGACTGAAACAGGAAGAAATAGAAAATATAAACAGACCAATCACATGCACTGAAATTGAAACTGTTATTAAAAACTTTCCCACAAACAAAAGTCCAGGACCAGATGGCTTCACAGGCGAATTCTATCAAACATGTAGAGAAGACCTAACACCTATCCTTCTCAAATTCTTCCAAAATATAGCAGAGGGAAGAAAACTCCCCAACTCATTCTATGAGGCCACCAGCACCCTGATAACAAAACCAGACAACGATGCCACAAAGAAAGAAAACTACAGGCCAATAGCACGGATGAACATAGAGGCAAAAATCCTCAACAAAATACTAACAAACAAAATCCAACAGCACATTAAAGGGATCATACCAGATGATCAAGTGTGGTTTTTCCCAGGAATGCAAGGATTCTTCAGTATGTGCAAATTAATCAATGTGATAAAGCATATTAACAAATAGAAGGAGTAAAACCATGTGATCATCTCAATAGATGCAGAAAAAGCTTTTGACAAAATTCAACACCCATTTATGACAAAAACCCTCCAGAAAGTAGGCACAGAGGGAACTTACCTCAACATAATAGAGGCTATATATGACAAACTCACAGTCAACATCATTCCCAGTGGTGAAAACCTGAAACCATTTCCTCTAATATTAGGAACAAGACAAGGTTGCCCACTCTCACCACTATTATTCAACATAGTTTTGGAAATTTTAGCCAAATAATCAGAGAAGAAAAAGAAATAAAAGGAATCCAAATTGGAAAAGAAGTAAAGCTGTCACTGTTTGCAGATGACATGATACTATACATAGAGAATCCTAAAGATGCTACCAGAAAACTACTAGAGCTAATCAATGAATTTGGTAAAGTAGCAGGATACAAAATTAATGCACAGAAATCTCTTGCATTCCTATATGCTAATGATGAAAAATCTGAAAGTGAAATTAAGGAAACACTCCCTTTTACCATTGCAACCAAAAGAATAAAACATCTAGGAATAAACCTACCTAAGAAGACAAAAGACCTGTATGCAGAAAACTATAAGACAATGATGAAAGAAATTAAAGATGATACAAACAGATGGAGAGATACACCATGTTCTTGCATTGGAAGAATCAACATCGTGAAAATGACTATATTACCCAAAGCAATCTACAGATTCAATGCATTCCTTATCAAACTACCAATGGCATTTTTCAAAGAACTAGAACAAAATATTTCACAAGTTGTATGGAAACACAAAAGACCCCATACAGCCAAAGCAATATTGAGAAAGAAAAACGGAGATGGAGGAATCAACTCCCAGACTTCAGACTATACTACAAATCTACAGTAATCAAGACAGCATGGTACTGGGACAAAGACAGAAATATAGGTCAATGGAACAGGATAGAAATCCCAGAGATAAAGCCACACACTTACAGTCACCTTATTTTTGATAAAGGAGGCAAGAATATACAATGGAGAAAAGACAGCCTCTTCATTAAGTGGTGGTGGGAAAACTGCACAGCTACATGTAAAAGAATGAAATTAGAACACTCCCTAACACCATATGCAATAATAAACTTGAAATGGATTAAAGACCTAAATATAAGGCCAGACACTGTAAAACTCTTAGAGGAAAACATAGGCAGAACACTCTATGACATAAATCACAGCAAGATCCTTTTTGACCCACCTCCTAGAGAAATGGAAATAAAAACAGCCATAAAGTAATGGGACCTAATGAAACTTAAAAGCTTTTGCACAGCAAAGGAAACCATAAATAAGGCGAAAAGAGAACCCTCAGAAAGGGAGAAAAAATTTGCTAATGAAGCAACTGACAAAGGATTAATATCCAAATTTTACAAGCAGCTCATGCAGCTCAATATAAAAAAAAAAAAACCAAAAAACCCAATCCAAAAGTGAGCAGAAGATCTAAATATACATTTCTCCAAAGAAGATATACAGATTGCCAACAAACACATGAAGGGTTGCTCAGCATCACTAATCATTAGAGAAATGCAAATTGAAACTACAATGAGGTATCACCTCACACCAGTCAGAATGGCCATCATCAAAAAATCTACAAACAGTAAATTCTGGCGAGGGTGTGGAGAAAAGGGAACCCTCTTGCACTGTTGTTGGGAATGTAAATTGATACAGCCACTATGGAGAACAGTATAGAGGTTCCTTAAAAAACTACAAATAGAACTACCATATGACCCAGCAATCCCACTACTGGGCATATACACTGGGAAAACCATAATTCAAAAGAGTCATGTACCACAATGTTCATTGCAGCACTATTTACAGTAGCCAGGACATGGAAGCAACATAAGTGTCCATCGACAGATGAATGGATAAAGACGTGGCACATATATACAATGGAATATTACTCAGCCATAAAAGAAACGAAATTGAGTTATTTGTAGTGAGGTGCATGGACCTAGAGTCTGTCATACAGAGTGAAGTAAGTCAGAAAGAGAAAAACAAATACTGTATGCTAACACATATATATGGAATCTAAAAAAAATGGTTCTGAAGAACCTAGGGGCAGGACAGGAATAAAGACACAGATGTAGAGAATGGACTTGAGGACACGGGGAGGGGGAAAGTTAAGCTGGGACGAAGTGAGAGTGGTGTGGACATATATACACTACCAAATGTAAAATAGATAGCTAGTGGGCAGCAGTCACATAGCACAGGGAGATCAGCTCGGTTCTTTGTGACCACCTAGAGGGGTGTGATAGGGAGGATGGGAGGGAGACACGAGAAGGAGGATATATGGGGTTATATGTATATGTATTGCTGATTCAGTTTTTTATAAAGGAGAAACTAATACAGCATTGTAAAGCAATTATACCCCAATAAAGATGTTTTTAAAAAAAAGAACAAACAAGACAAAATTCCTACTCTCAAGAATCTTAAATTCTGGAGAGGCAACCTAAATTATTTTTCCAAGTAGAGTAATTTCTTAAACACTCAGTCTCAAAAGCAACAATAGAAATTCACAAGTAGCATAGATCCTTGCTACTCAGAGTTTGGTGCATGAAACAGCAAACTTGGCATTACTGGGAATTTGTTAGAAATGAAGAATTTCAGGTCCAATCCCAGAATCTGCATTTTAATAACATCCCAGGGAATTATAAAGTTTGAGAAATACTGGCTTAGCTTTTAGACCCCACACTACCATCCTTACTACTTCCTTCTTCCCATTAGGCCTGAACATCTGAAACAGTGATGAAAGCCACAAGGTATCAGGTGGACTCTGATAAAGTTAAGTCTAGATCAAATTGATTTTTCCAAGGCTCATGAAAGCAAGAGGAGGTGGGTCTTGAGAATTGTATTTCTAACCACACAGAAGAGTCAAACTTCGGGCTGGAAAAAAAGTCATGACTGAAAATTTCCTCACATATTCTCATGCTTTATTTGGTCATTCCTTTGTATGAAATAAGCTCATCTTGTTTAGTGGTACCTCAATGAAGTGAAATTGGCTACACCCTTCTTTCACTCAAAGCGCTATTCATAGATATCTATTCTCAACTGTGTTATTTATACTCTGTCTAAAAGTAGGTTTCACTGTTATTTAGAATCATACAGCACCAACAGAGAACTTCTTTAATTTTGATCTGAAGAGCTGAACTCATTTGAATTTCCTAATATAATATCTGGGGAGAACCCCAACCTGTGAAGGATGAAAGGAGAAAAAATGATATGTAAGAAAAGATATTAGAACCCAGTGGCTATTTAAGAGCTTAAAATTGATTGAGTTCTATGTCTGGTGGAATCTTCTGAAATTCTACGCAAACTGAAATAAAGTGGTTTGATAACTAAATCTTATGAATGGTCTGGGAGCAGTGTTCTCCACTCACTGCAATCTCTGATCCTGTCTTTGCTTAAAATTCTGATTTTTTTCATCACAGATTTTGGCATTCATTTTTATTTTTAAAAATATTGCATGAAAATATGATTCATCTTGATTAATGAGTTTTGAGGGTTCTCTTAAATTGTGCACCCAAGGTCCTAGTCCCAGCCCTTCTGGACATACAAGGTCAGAGGTGAGGAAATTATTAGAATAAATTTCAGAAATAAAAAGTGTTCATTTCTCCCAAGTGATTGCCTTTAATCTTTCAATAATATCAATCATATTAGAATAATTTTTAAAGTAATCATGATACTTGTGTCATGTTGCATTCAAACACCACTCATAAGTATAATTAAGATCTGTTGTTTTCAACACATTACAGTCAAGAAACTCTTCCTTTAATCAATAGGCAAACTGAGGCTTGGATCTTTAACTCGTAGATTTGTGGTTTCTCTAAACTGCACCAGAGTAAAATGTTTACCAAAAGATAACCCCACTCTAGTATAAGAAGCAGAACATTATGTTTGAACATCGTGTGAAATGCTATTGTCATCAAAGTTAATCACCAAGAAAGCTAGGGCTAATAAATGGCTAAGATGCATTGGAAAATTAAATCTTTACTTGGATTTAAATTAATGAAATTATACAGCATCAGAGATAACCCCTCGCTAGGACATTTAATGTTAACAATGTTAGTAATAGTCTCAAAGGGTATTGTTAAGAGGAATTCTCTCAATTGCCAGATGGAAGAATTGTACCAGTATTTTTGCAAACATAATGTAACATCAAATAGAAAAGGGTACATGATAGGAAGATAAAGGTAAACCCTATCATCCCATAAAGCACAAATAATCCCAAACATCTCCAATGGCACATGACTGAAGAAAAATAGTCTGGTGCCATACCAAATAATTCCTTAAGACACGGAATAAGCAAATAAACACTGTGACCAAACACTCTACTGGCTGTTGTATTTGGCTTCGTTTGAAGAAGCAGAGCCCAACTCAAGCTGGTTCAAGTTAAAGGAGGATTATTTTATGGATGAATAGGAAGCAATAAGAAGGCTCGGATACAAGAGAAATGTGACTAGTTCTCATTGAGATGAGCTATATGTGTGAAATACACATTGGATTTCAGAAAGTCAGTATAAAAAAAAGAATGTAAAGTATTTCATTGTCATATTGATGACATGTGGATATGATAATATTTTAGATATATTGGCTTAAATAAAATGTATTATTCAAATGAATTTCACCTATTTCTTCTAAGTTTTCTTAATGTGACTACTTGAAAATGTAAAATTACACATGCGGCTCCCATTTGTGACTCATGTTATATTTCTACTGAAAAACGCAGCTCTAGAGACACTGGTGTTGAGATGTAGTTAGGGAAGGGGATGGTACAAAACAGGAAGGCAGCAGGAGTGAGAGTGGAGTAGTTTCCTTTCAAAGTAGGAGGGGCCTGACAAGATAAAATTTACAGCTGACTCACTTAAGAGTAAGAGAAATCAGAAAGGAAAGAGACCCTCTACATATATGGCAAGTGTAGACTGGAAGGCACCTCCTTCCTTTTCCTCCCTGCACCTCCATCTCCACCTCCTTCTCCATCTCCCTTTCGCCCTCCATCTCCCTTCCTACCTCCTTTTGTACTCTTCCTTTCCTTCCCCTTTCTCCCCCTTCCTTCTTTCTTCCTTTCCTATCCTTTTTTTTTTTTTTTTTAAGAAAAGATATCTTGATTATCCTGAATAGGGTCAAACAGAAAAGCAAGTGATGATTAACCACTTACCGTATCATACTTTCCAGAAAAAATCTACAGGTGAAACAAACACAATTTTGAAACTGAACATTGATTAAAATAAAACCTGAAGAGGAATTATTAGTTGTCTCCTAGTGATGGCAATGCCTTGCTTGCTCTGCAGCGACTGCTGCCCATGACTTACCTAACTGTTCCTGCCGATCAGCTCCACAGTTAGAGGTGATTCTTAAAGGTGTGTGGAGACCATCGTTTATGTGTATGTCAAACAGATTGCATTTGTAACATTTAATGCCCACAATAACAATAATAAAACATGCTGGCGTGTGCTCTCTGTGTAAACACTTTCTTCTGAAGATAGAGTCAGCGGAATGTTTTAGGAACTTTGACATTTATGGCTGTATTTATAACCTTTTTTGGATCATTTCCTCACAGAGTCACATGTTCGTGTATTTTAAATTCTCTGGAGAAATAAAAATGTTTAAACATAATATAATGATGTGATATGCATTTTATGAGCCCTTGCTCACCACCTAGGCATGAGAAAAGAGAATTGTATGGTGAATCCTGAGAAGGGTTTCTATAAATGTCGAATTTTCTAGATCTGTGCCACAAAGCTAAGGTGATTAGAAAGAGAAAGAGGAGGTGTATATTCAACTCTGACAGAGACATTTTTGTTTGAAACTAGACTACCCTAAAAGTTGGAAACTAGACATTCACCCTGTTTGGAATATGCATTGTGGAGACTTCTTTGGGCAGACACATGCATTTTTTGTGCTTTCAAAGAAAATGAAGAAGACCCAGGAAATTTTTTGTCACTCTATACTCATACATATATGAATATACCTACTGTTTATTTTTTTAAATTTCCTGGTCTATAGCACAACAGCCCAAGATATATCCATCTGGCCATAGAAACAAACCTTTTATTTTTAGCCAAAGCAATGCAGCTAAGTTTTACTAATCACTTAATTTGGTATATACCAAGTATCTTACACGTGTTAATTTATTAAACAGCCATAACAAGTCTAACTAGCAAGTGACAAAGATGGTATTCAAACCCAGGGGATGTCTCATACCTGAAACTGTTCCTATACAAATATGCTATCCTGGAGGGAGAGGACACAGAAATTTTAAGACATATCTTCAATTTTTTTGGCATTCCTCCTAAAGAGAGTATTCCCCTAAAATCTGACCAACCTTAGAGGTTGGTTGACCAATAGAGGATGGCAGAAGAGACAGCTGTCTTCAGAGGTTAAGTCAAGGTAGAAGGCCATTCAGTGTCCACCGGTTTAATATGAGACATTCATCTCTGGGGTCCTGACCATTATGTAAGAAACACAAGGCTGCCATGTTGTGAGGAAGCTCAGACTACACTTTTTGCAGTGATTTCTTACACAGCTAGAACAGAAGATTTTAAGTTTAGCTGAGGGTTAGGGATCCAATTAATATGAAGCCTTATCTCTTATTACTGATAAATTTTTAAAAGGCCAATTCTTATTCAGGTTCCATTTAAAAACTGTCATACACAAGTAATAGTTATGCCTAATACAATATGTCTGACTTTGTTCTAAAGAATTTTATATGTATTGATGCACAAAATCTTCACAATAATCATGAAGCAGATGTTGTAATCATCTCTAATTTTACATAGAAAGAAACAGAGAGGCTAAGTGTTTGCCCAAGGTCAGTCAGCTATTAAATGGAAGAGCCAGGATTTAAACTAGGGTCTTCTGGTTCCAGATTCTGTGTTTTTACCTCTTTTACTGCCATGAACAAATTCTCAAATTAAAGAGATGACTATTTTTTAAAAAAAGATTAATAAAAAGTAAGCATTTTCCCTCTCTGGTGATTCTTTACCACTCTTCCCACTGAAAGGTAGAGCTTGTATCTCCTCCCCTTGAATTTGGGTGAGCTTGTGAATGCTTCAACCAATAGAATACAGCAGAAGTGAGGCTGGCTGCCCGCGAAGGCTAGATCGTAAAAGATCTTACACCTTCTACTTTATTCATGGGAATATTTGCTCTTGGAGCCCTAAGTCATTACATAAAATGTCCAAAGTCCAAAAGTCTGAAGCCTCCATGCTGTGCAGAAGTCCCAGCCCATGCAGAAGTCATTGCAGTTGACAGTCCCAGATGAGCAACCTTTGAGCCATCCTAACCTGGGCACTGACATGTGAGTGAGAAGTCTCCAGACATCCAGCCTCTGTCTTTTGAAATACCCTCTGCCCTTTGAGTCTGCCCAGCTGAGGCTTCAGATATTGTAGCTCAGACACAAGCTATCTCTGTTGTGTTCTAAATTTGTGACCCACAGAATCAGAGAGAATGATAAAATTGTTGTTGTTTTAGGTCCCTGATTTTGAGGGGTTTGTTACACAGAAAAGGACAATTGAGATATTCTCCTTCACCGACAACTTCTAAACTTGACTCCTAGAAGTAAGTACTAAAAATGTTTGCTGTTACCTTTTCAGTCCCTTTTCTATACTTTTAAACATTGTTCATACTCTGCTTTAAATATTAATAGGACCATTATATTTAAATTGTTAATACACTTGCTTTTTTCACACTCATTTATTCAAGAGTTTTTTAATTGAGAACTTATGCCAAGAATTGTTTAAGATATTGAGGATTCAGGATGAACAAAGTCCTAAAGCAGATGGAGGTTATGTTTATGTAACAATGTCTTGCTTTATATGTCCATACATACAGGTCTATATAATTCCTTTTCTCTGCCCACATTGTATTCCTTTTTATCTTCACATATAGATTATCTAGTATTCGAAGTGATTCATATTGTTGGATACATACAATGTTTCCAATATTTTGCTATTTCCAACAACGTACAAGTGCACATGTATACTTTCTCTTAATAGAAAGCGCAAGAAGTACAATTAGGGAGAATTGTATTTTTAATTCTAATACTGCCACATTATCTTCAATAACTGACAATCCCATCAGTAGCACAGGAAAATGCCTGTCCCCTGACCCTCACTGACACTTGAGTCGATGTTCTGGGAGCAAAACTCTCTTATTTTAATTCACATTTTCCCCAATTATTAATGAGGTTAAACATCTTCAGGAACCAATTATAACTCTTTTTCAGTGAATTGTTTATTGTTATTCTTTACGCATTTAAAAATTGGTTGTCTTCATTAACTAAAGGTGTGACTACTTTAGTCTAATTATGAACCCTTTATCTCTTAAATATGGAGCAAAAACAGCTTGAGTCTAAACCTGCTTTTTTTTTAACATCTTTATTGGAGTATAATTGCTTTATAGTGGTGTGTTAGCTTCTGCTGTATGACAAAGTGAATCAGCTATATGTATACATCTATCCCCATATCCCCTCCCTCTTGCGTCTCCCTCCCACCCTCCCAGTCCCACCCCTCTAGGTGGTCACAAAGCACCGAGCTGACTTCCCTGTGCTATGCAGCTGTTTCCCACTAGCTATCTATTTTACACTAAACCTGTTCTTAAGCTTCATATTGCTTTCTATTATACAGAAGATTTTAATTTTTATGTGGACAAATCTGTCCATCTGTTACTTCATGTCTTTTGGATTTTACATCTTGCTTATGAAGGCCTCCATGCCAAAGTTATATAAACATTTTCTTTGGTCTCTATATTTAAAAATGTTTCTTTAAACATCAGTTATTTTTCTTTTAATGTATATGGACTTTTCTCTTAGTGACTTGGTGTGGTAGGCATCTAGATTTCCTTTTCTTTTTGGTCTATTGATTGAGTCTCTGTTCCCAACTAATATGTATTTAGTTACTATTGATTATCGCTTATTTTCATGTTTGACAGGGCAAATTATCCCTCTTGGTTCCTCTTTCTCAAAAACATCTTGGCTTTCCTTTTATTTTCTCTTCCAAAGTTTGGAAGTGTGGCTTATTGAGTTCCTTTCAAAAAACAATTCCTATGTGGTTTTTTAAATTAAGATTTAATTGAATTTATAGAGAAGTTACAGAGAAGTGATATCTTTACAACCCAGAAACGTGGTCTCTTCTTCATTTACTCAAGTTTTGCATTAAGTTTTATAATATTTTTTCATCTAGGTCCTGGCATAGTTCTCTCTGTTTCATTCCTAAAAACCTACTTATTTTGTTACTATTGTGAATGGGACGATTATCAAATTTTTATTCAGTTATTGCTAGCATGTGGAAAAGCCACAGATTTCTGTGTGTTGACCTTGGAGACAATCTCTTTACTTACCAGTTGTCACTTGGTCTTCTCTGGGTGTCTGAGCAAAAAATTAAATCCTCTACAAATAATAAATATTTTGTCTCTTTGTTCCCCCCCCCCCGATTCATCATTCTTATTTTTCTGATTAATTCATTAACTAAGACTTCCAATAAAGTTTCAACAAGTCGAGGTGATAGTAAGCACACTTTCCTTGCTCCTAAACGTTTTATTATCAAGTATGACACTTGCTGTATGTTTTTAGTAGAAAACTTTAGCAAGATAAAAAAGCTAACTCTGTTGCTAACTCAGCATTTGATGAAAAGTGGATCTTAAATTTTATCAAATGCTTTTTTCAGACATCTGTTAAGACATTATGTAGATTTTCTCCTTTAATCTATTAATGTAGCAAAACAAAAGATGACATAAGGTCCATTCAGCCAACACATATTTATTGAGCACCTATTATTTATGTGCCAAGAATAATGATAAATGCCAGGAATATAAACAAGAACAAGACCGGAAAGATTTCTGCCCTGAAGTTGAGCAATCTTTGCATTCTCAGGATAAACCCTATTTACTCTAGGTGTGTTACACTTTCAATATGCTGCAGGACTTGATTTGATATTGCTTTGCTTAGGATTTTTGCATCTACATTCCTGAGTGGAACCAGATTATGTTGCCCTGGGCCCCATTCAAAACGGACAGTTTTACAAGTTCTCAGTAAACAAACTGGAGCAAAGTATAGTGCTTCTCTCCATTTATTCAAGCCTTCTGTTAAATCTGTAATAAATTTTGCAGTTTTCTTCCTGTGGGTCTTAAACATTCCTTATTAAATATATTCCTAGATAATGTATTCAGTTCATTATGAGATGTTTAAATAAACTCTTCTAATTATTTATTGCTTGGGTATATAAAACCAATTGATTTTTATATATTTGGTTTATGATTGGTTGCTTAGACAGAAATTGTTCAATAAGGCTTTTCATTTTTTTTTTTTTTTTTTTTTTTTTTTGGTCAACAGCTACATTTATTTTGACCAGACACAGGAGTCAGATTATATTCCCAACAATCAGACCATTAGGTCTTGTAAGCAAAACAAGCAAAAAAGGGGAACTAACCAGGACCAGTATCTACCATTTTCCATGTGTGTTCACAAGCCTTTTTTTTTTTTTTTTTTTTTGAGTTGGCTTTGAGAATGAATTTAGAGAAAGCTAGCAGAATACCAAGTACTAACATGAAGAGACCCTATATGCACACACTGGACCTGTCATGTCCATCTCCCCACATCTGCTACCTTTGACTGGCAACAAGACAGGAAGGAATTATTAAACTATTAGGTAGCATGAAGTTATCCAGTAAGAGGCACACCTCCAGCTCAGGTTTGAGACACCAGACCTCAGAGTAAAGGAACTTATGTTAGGTGGTCTGTAAAAAGTAATAGAAGACTAAGGTTTGGAAAGAGGATAAACAAGGAGACTAAAAAATCTCTTCTCCTGGGACAACCTGTTTAAGATAGAACCCATACACCTTCCAATTTGACCCATTTCTGACTGACAGTCATGCCAAGGGTGAACCTTAAGGAAAACTAAGTTTAAACCTCTTACAGAATATCTCACCCCCACCTAGGTGTTGGGGCAAGAAAACAATTTTTAATGAATATTACAGAGGCATAACTTCAAACTTAAAAATGGCCTGAGACATCCCAGTAGAGAATCATGAGTGAAAGGGTTAGTCACATGTATACTGTGGGTCAAATGACTCATGAACATGCCAAGTAGGCCATGTTGCTTGGAAGTTTATCTAGTTTCTGGTCTGGTCCTGCCTTTAGTAATCCTGCAATGGCACTTGGGCACACGGTGAGGCCTTTGGCACCACTTCCCTATAATCTAGCCCACAACCCTCTGTTCATCCTCAGGTGATTGTTCTGTTTGCACCAGTGCCCTTGGAAAGTGAGGGCTTGATGTACCTCCTGCCAGTGTCTTGGTGGTGTGTGTTGCTGCTGGTGGGTCTCAAATACTACTGAAAACATGGTATTTTTTTTCTGAGCATTTTCCTGGTACTGGGTCCAACAGGAAAATCCCCGGTGGTCACCTCTCCCCTGGACCCGGGGTTATTTTTCCTCATTTTTTCTTTCTTTTCTCCTCAAACTTGTAGTAGGGGTTCCACAACATGAAAAGCAGAAGTATAAGAGGGATGAGAAAGTAGGTGATGTAGACAGATATATGGAATAGTCGTTCGTGGAAAGTCTTAGATCCTTGTCCTCTGAAACAACTGGCTTTGGAGAAATCCTGGAGTAGAAACGTGGAGAGGATTGGAATCAGAGTTGTCATGGTGTCAACCGAGTAGATGATTGCAGGGGTGTGGATCCACCTACAGCCTCCATGAACACTGGTATGGCCACCTTCTTTTTAAAAGCATCCGTCATGGGGACACTTTGAAGTAAGACATATATTGGGATGAGAAAGAAAGGCAACTGAAACATAAGCTTGCAAAACAGGAAAGACTTAAACCACACCGGGGGGTTGTGTAGCAGGGGGTCTTTGAACTCCTCAGTATACCACTGCCGCAGGTTTCTCAGCTCCACCCGGTAGAGATCACGAGGCAGCGCTGCCTGCATGTCCACGAGCAGGGTGATGGGGATGTGGGAGAGGAAGTAGAGGCCCAGCAGCCACTCCAGGTCGTGCCAGGCACCCAGAGACCCCATCATCTGTCGGTTGGGCAGAACAGGATCCCAGACTACCAGGCTTTTCATTTTTAACTCATATTTCTCCTGGTTTTGAGACTTCAGGATAGACCATCATAATATGAGTAAATAGTAATATTTTCCTCTTCCTTGTCAATCACTAATCCTTTTCCCTCTGTGCCTGATCTTATTTCACAGGTTAGAAATTGCAGCACAATCTCGAGTAGTACTTATAATAAAGAACATCCTTGTATTTTTTTCTTCTTTTAAAGTCAATGTTCCTAGAGTTTTATTGTTAGATAATCACATATTGAGATAAATAATCTGCACCAACTTGAGAAAGAAGATTTCATTCCTATTCTGGTCCTAGTCATCAGGTGCTTTTACTAAAAATGGCTGTTGTATTTTTTGCAAAATGGTTTTTGACATATTTTGGAATAATCGCTTTATTTTTCTTCCATGACATATAGATTTGAAAATTATATTAATTAATTCATAATATTGAATTATCTTTGCATTCTTGAAAGAAAACCTGCTAGGGTTTGTTTCATTATTTCACAAATAGCTGGGTAAATGTAATATTGCATTTTAGATTTTGGCATCTAAATCTCAATATTTGTGAGGTTACTTTGTCATTTTTCTCTTTTGTGTTAGTTTTATAAATTTTCAGTGTTAGAGTTTTGAACTGGGATTTTTCCCCCATATTTTAATGTCCTTGAAGAGTTAATAAGTCAGAAAATTATTTGTTCTTTAAATTTTGAAATAATTTTGCTTTAAATCCTCTGAATAGGTAAATATTTACTTTTGTTTTTCAGTTTCTTCTTAAGAATGTTTCCTGCTTCTTCAGCAGTTAATATTCATGTTTGATAATCATGAGAATAATTCTTTATATCAAGATTTTCAGATGTTTTCATGTCTAAGATGACACTTCCTTTCTTATCCCTAATTTTTCCCTCATCTCTTATTTTTCTTTGATTAGAACAGAGGTTTGTACATTTTATTATTTTTGTTCTATTTATTGTCTGCTTTATTCTAAAGAACCACTCAGATTTATTTCTCTATTCTATTCCTTTTTGTTTACAAATTTTAATTTCTGCTTTCATCTGTAATCATTTTTTCTTTTTTTTCCCCTTAGTCATGCTTTGTTTTGCTCTTAGCTTCTCAAGTTAATGGCTTAATTCATTTGTTTCTTTTATTATTTAAAAATAGTAAAAGTATGGTATTTGCCTGATTATAGCTTTGACTAAATACCACAGGTTTGAATATGTAGTGTGCTTATAATTACAATTTTCTAAGTATTTTGTAATTACACTTTGAATCTCCTATTTGACCCAGAAGAATATTGTTTTGTTTCTTTACATCAAAAATGGGAAATTTTTTTTTAATTATTATTGTTCAACTATTAATTTTGTTGCATTTTGATCAAAGAATATGGTCTGTATAGATCTGCCTTTTAGAAAATTCTGAGCTTTTCTTTGTGATCAAATATATATAAAATTTTAAGTGTTTCCAAATATTTAAAAAGGGAATATATCTTATATTTGAGGTTATTACATTTCCATCTGTATTTTCAAATTGACTCAATTGATGATATTATCAGATACTCCATTTTTTGTCTATTGCCTATTTTAACTCTTAAGAATAGAAAAGTGCTTCCTTTTCTTACTCTGCGTCCATTGCAGTCAATTCCTGTTTGAAATTCTAACAGTTTTTGCTTTACGCTTATTATATACTGTTATTTTACACATGGAAGTTGAATCCTGTTACATTTTAATTTGGGATCTTCCTATCAACACTGAAAAAAAAAAGATTATCTATGAGACATTTAATTTTTTTTCCTTGAAAATCTACTTCATCTTATATGATTGTAATTCCAACTGTTAGTTGGGGAGAGTTCTTTTATATCTTAATACAATCTTATACTTTCAATTTTCTTGTGTTTATCTTTCTTAGGTATCTTTGATAGACAAATGTTGCAGATTATGACCTGATTTTTGCCATTTAATATGATAAAGTTATCATATTTGTCATAAGTTATATGTTTGTGCTTACTCAAATTGATTTACATTTTGTTTCAGTTTCTTTGCTCTTTCTTTTGATCTTTATCTTTGACTCTATCATACAAGTTTTCTTTTCTCTTTTCTCTTTTCTGATGTACAGGTATACAACCTACTTTTACTTTTGCTCAAGTTTACCTCTAAAAAATAAGCAACTGTATTTCCCTGTCCACATCAAGGGGAAAGAATCAGTGTCTACCACTTTCCCTCCTTTGCACAATAAAGACAATAGCCTGCCATTCTTTCCTCGAGGTCTCCTCCACTACATAGGGGTTTAGACCCAACTTCTTATTTGCTAAGTATTATTATTTACATGTTATATTTTCTCTTTCAAGGATTAAAGGTGAAGTGTCCAATCTCTGTTGTAGCTACAGTGTATATGCAACAGTTTAGACTTGATTTCACATTAAAATGTTTCAGTACTTACTGCCAGTCCTTTTAAGTCCTGTACATCTTCCTTGTACAGGATGTTTTTAAAACTGGATTCATTTTATGAAAATTGTCTGGAAAACTTTGATTTTGCTTTCATGAAGACGACTTCATTAATTTAGTTTTTGACACTTGGTATCAGAGAATGCTTTTTTATTGACTTCAAATGTGAATAATAATGTGTCCAGATTTAGCATTCTTAGATCTTAGTAAATTGAGCCTCTGAAGATGTTGCTTTATTAACTTCTGGTCCTGATTATTTTCTTTTGTTTTTTCCTGACTTCCAGACTTCTTTTTATGAAAAATTAAAATTTCAAACTTCCATAGAAACTGGTCTCTTTATATTAATTTTATCTAGTATTCATCAAGCTCACTTGATCTGAATATTTACTTACTTAAGTTCAGGAAGTTATTTTCTTTAACTTTAAATATATATATATATATATATATATATATATATATATATATATATATATATATATATATATATAAAACATTGCTATTTTTCTATTTGTTCAGGTGTCTCCTTTGGCAGCACTAGTTTTCTTCATGTTGGATTTCCACTCTCTGCCCTCTGACTCTATCATCTCTTTTCATAATATTTTTTTATCTCAATTTCATTTTCTTTTAATTCTGGAAGAGTGCTTCAAATCTGTCCTCTATATTACTGATTTCACTATAAACATTGCCCATTAAGCACTTTATTGCTTCTAATGCATTTTCCACTTTGATATTTCATATTCAGTTTTATAACATTTTTCCTTCTTTCATCTTACTCTGTATTCTAGTTTCTTAACCAGCTTCCTTCTCACCTCAATATATTTTCTTCTCTAATTTTTCATCTCTTGTTTCATGGGGTCCTTGGATGTTATTTAGATTACAAAGCATATGCTGTTTAAAATGTATTCCCATTTCCTGTAGTAAATCTTTTTTCAAAAGTACGCTCTTCCTCTGCCTCCTGAATCCTATATTTTCATTTCTTAAAGTTACAAAATTTTTCATATGCCTCATAATGAGGTTCTATTTTACCTGTTTATTCATCCTTGAATGATGACTTTTTTATCTGGCCTGTTATTTCTCTGCAAAACACTGAATAGATTTTTCTCAGATCCCATCAACGTTTACTTGGTTTTTGTTCTAATCCTCTTTTAGATCTTATGCTATATGACATTTTACCCATTCAGTGATTAAACATCCTGATGGGAGATTTATTCTAACATTATGTGAGCCGAGGTCAAACTTCCTCTGTGTATGGCTAAGCCATTGTCCCAGAAGCCAGATCTGGAATGACCTGACCTAGTTCTTTTTGCTACCACAAAGTAGGTTGGAAAAGAAACTTTTGACTTTGTGGAGAATCCTCCATTGCATAGCCCAACTACTGGACATATGGCACAACCACAAGGGCCTGGCCCCAAGCAGTGGCTGCCCTCAGGTTCTTAGGACGTGTAAGGGAGAAGTTCCCTGCTAATCCCAAGCCTGTCATGCCCTCCCACCATGGACCCTATATTTCAGGGTATTATTAAAATGCCTTCAAGATCTCCTTCACTTTTTTCCTCTCAAGCCTGTACCACTTTCTCAATGAGTGAGCCCTAGCCTTTCATAGATAAGTTTCCATTGGCAAAAATGTACTTGACATTTCTACATGTGAAAAGTGTTCTTCTCTAGCTCCCGGCAGTGATGCAGCAGTTCCCAATTCTTGTGTTCCCTTTGATGCTTTAATAGGAATTTGGAAGGTTCTTGTGCTTACATTGCCATCTTTACCTGGAAGTAAGTTAGGAATATCTAAACAAGCAGGACATGTCTCAGAGGCTTTGGCGACCTCTCAAGTGGGCTTAGATTTGGGTGCCAATGCAGATCTATTTTCCACAGGGCCAGCCATACCAATGGGTTTCCAAGTGGCTCTCAGAAGTGTTTTTCTGCCAATCCCAGCCAGTTTCCTGGATTACAGCTAAGTTCCAATGATTCTTTTTGCTGTTTCCAAGTTGGCCTGGTGCATACATATACCTGAATGTCTACCTTGGTTCTCACTTTTTTTTTTAAGCCCAATTATATATGAATACCTATGAGGTGCCAGAAACTTCACCTGTATGATTTCATTTAATCTTCACAAGATGGTTTAACATAGATACTATTATAGTCCCCAATTTACAAATGAAGGACTTGAAGCCTAGAAAAGGATTTAAACAACTTAAGGTAACTCAGATAGTGAGTGTCAGAATCACTACTTACTGACCTGTCATCCCCTAAAACCCATGTTTTAACCAGTATTTCAAAAGCCTCTAAGCTAGAGATTTCCCCCCAAAAAATAGATAGATTTCCCACATTAACCACGAGTGTTAGCAGCCATTTGGATTCCCTGCCATCATGTCATACCTTTTCACCATGGACCAACAGTCTACTAGATGAACCCATGTTTATCTCAAACTTACTCTTCCCTCCCATCTTAGAATAAAAGACATCTTTCCTCCAGAGCAGCTCCCTCCCTGTGTGCCCAAGATTCCCTTCCCTTTCTTCTCCTTCCATGAATCTCTGTCCCTACTTGTTCTGTCATCTCACCATAAAAACACGGTCACGTCTCTCCCATCTCTTCTCAACATCGCATTGACCTCCAACCACTACTCTTTGTTTTTCTTTCCTTTACTGCCAAACTTCTCCTTCCATTGTCATGGGAAACTAGTTTGCATTAGCTTTTTCCGTTTCCTTTTTGTTCCTTAATCTCCCCAATTTTCACCTTTAGTGACCCCACTCAAACACCCCACCCAAGATGACTGTGGCCTCCCAATTGTGAGAACACACTTTGGTCTTCCACTTCCACTTTCCACTACACATGGAAACATTGATGCCTTCCTTCATAAATTTATTTCCACCTTCTTTCCATGATTCCACTCTCTTCTGTCCTCCTCCTGTCTCCTTGGCCTTTATTTTTCCATCTACCTTCTATTTTTCTCTTTTTCCTTCTGCCCAAATGGTTGGGCAAAATGACCCAGCATTCCATCCTTGGATCTCTCTTTTTTGAGTATAGTTCCCTATGCTATACAGTAGGTCCTTGTTATTTATCTATTTTATATATAGTAGTGTCTATCTGTTAATCCCAAACTCCTAATTTATCCCTCCCCCACCCCCTTTCCCCTTTGGTAACCATAAGTTTGTTTTCTATGTCTGTGAATCTGTTTCTGTTTTGTAAATAAGTTTATTTGTGTCATATTTTAGATTCCACATATAAGTGATATCATGTGGTATTTGTCTTTCTCTGTCTGACTTACTTAACTTAGTATGATCATCTCCAAGTCCATCCATGTTGCTGCAAATGACATTATTTCATTCTTTTCATGGCTGAGTAATATTTCGTTATGAGTGTGTGTGTGTGTGTGTGTGTGTGTGTGTGTGTGTGTGTGTGTGTATATATATATCACATCTTCTTTATCCATTTATCTGTCAATGGACAGTTCCATGTCTTGGCTATGCTGCTATATGCTGCTATGAACACTGGGGTGCATATACCTTTTTTTTTTTAGCTTCTTTTTTTTTAAACATCTTTATTGGAGTAAAATTGCTTTACAATGGTGAGTTAGTTTCTGCTGTATAACAAAGCGACTCAGCTATATGTGTACATATATCCCCATATCTCCTCCCTCTTGTGTCTCCCTCCCACCTGCCCTATCCTACCCCTCTAGGTGGACACAAAGCACCTAGGTGATCTCCCTGTGCTATGTAGCTGCTTCCCACTAGCTATCTATTTTACATTTGGTAGTGTATATATGTCCTTGCCACTCTCTCACTTCATCCCAGCTTACCCATCCCCCTCCCCGTGTCCGCAAGTCCATTCTCTATGTCTGCATCTTTATTCCTTTCCTGCCCCTAGGTTCTTCAGAACTTTTTTTTTTTTTTAGATTCCATATATATGTGTTAGCATACAGTATTTGTTTTTTCTTTCTCTCTCTTTTTTTTTTTTACAAGAAGAAGAGCTTTATTGAGATAAAATTCACATAATATACAATGGAGCCCCTTAAATGTGCAATTCAATGGTTTTTAGTATATTTATGGTTGTGCAACTATTACCATAATTAATTTTAGAACAGTTTTATCTCTGCAGAAAAAAAAAATGTTTATTTTTCCCCAATCCGCCCATCCATAGGCAACAACAAACTTATTTTTTGTCTCTATATGTTCACCTATTCCAGACGTTTCATATAAATTGAATCATACAATATGCAGTCTTTTGGGTTTGGCCTCTTTCACTTAACATAATTTTCTTTGATTCATCCATGCTGTAGTGTATACAAGAACTCAACAACTCGATTCCTTTTTTATGGCCAAATAACACCTCTTTGTGTGATATACTACATTTTATGTACCAATTCATCTTTTTTTTTTTTTTTCTTCAGTATGTGGGCCTCTCACTGTTGTGGCCTCTCCCGTTGCGGAGCACAGGCTCCGGACGCACAGGCTCAGTGGCCATGGCTCACGGGCCCAGACGCTCCACGGCCTGTGGTATCTTCCTTGACCAGGGCACGAACCCGTGTCCCCTGCATCAGCAGATGGACTCTCAACCATTGCGCCACCAGGGAAGCCCCCAATTCATCTTTTGATGGACATTTGAGTTGTTTCCAATTTGAGACCATTATGAATAATGCTGCTATGAACAATCATATGCAAGTTTTTCTGTGGGTTATAATTTTATTTCTCTTGATTATATACCTAGGAATAAAATTTCTGGGACATATGGTATTCTATGTGTAAACTTTTGAGGAACTTTGGAATGTTTTTTAAAAGTGTTTTCACAATTTACATTCCTATTAGCTGTGTATAAAGGTTACAATTTCTCTACATTCCTGCTATGTCTTATTTTTATTCATCATTTTGCTGCTTGTTCTATCCATTACTAAGAGAAAGGGAAGTATGGTAAATTTCTCTCCATGATTGTGTTACAACTTTTTCTGCTTTTAGTTCTTTCAATTTTTGTTTCACGTATCTTGAGGCTATATTATTAGATCCATACAAATTTAGAACTGTTATACTTTTTGGGTGGAATGGCACTTTTTGTCTCTCCTTATCATTAGTATTTCTTCCTACCTTAACACTTATTTGTTTTATATTATTAAAATGATACTAGCCTGCTTTGATTAGTGTATGTAAAGCTATCTTTTTCCATTCCTTTACATTAATCTCTACATAATCTACACCAAACAGCCTATAGCTAAGTTTTGTTGTTTTATCCAGACTATAATATCCAATATTATCTTTGATTTTTAATAGAAATATTTAATCCTATTAATTTAAATATATTTACTGACATATGTGGTATTAAATCTACCATCTAGTTACTTATTTTCTGTTTGTTCCACTTGTGCTATGTCCCATGTTTTCTCTTTTCTTGCCTTCATTAGGATAATTTATTATTGTTGTGATTATTTCCTTCTATATAAGTTTTATTATTATATTTACTATTTTTTTCCATATGCATCGTTGACTTACTAAAGTCTAATATAACTTACAACTTCCCAAACAATGGAAGGAACTTAGAACATCTTAACTCCAATTACCCATCTCCCAACTTTATGTTACAGTTTATATGTATTATTACATACATTTTTTTTTTTTTTGGTATGCGGGCCTCTCACTGCCGTGGCCTCCCCCACTGCGGAGCACAGGCTCCGGACGCACAGGCCCAGCGGCCATGGCCCACGGGCCCAGCCGCTCCGTGGCACGCGGGATCCTCCCGGACCGGGGCATGAACCCGTGCCCCCCTCATCGGCAGGCGGACTCCCAACCACTGCACCACCAGGGAAGCCCTACTACATATATTTTTAATGGCCATTGACATAGTATTTATTATTCTAATCAATCATTATTCATCTAGACTTATCCACATATTTACACATTATATTGTTCTTCATTCTTTTTTTTAACATCTTTATTGGAGTATAATTGCTTTACAATGTTGTGTTAGTTTCTGCTGTATAACAAAGTGAATTAGCTATATGTATACATATATCCCCATATCCCCTCCCTCTTGTGTCTCCCTCCCACCCTCCCTATCCCACCCCTTTAGGTGGTCACAAAGCAATGAGCTGATCTCCCTGTGCTATGTGGCTGCTTCCCACTAGCTATCTATTTTACATTTGATAGTGTATATATGCCCATGCCACTCTCTCACTTCATCCCAGCTTACCCTTCCCCCTCCCTGTGTCCTCAAGTCCATTCTCTATGTCTGTATCTTTATTCCTGCCCTGCCCCTAGGTTCTTCAGAATCTTTTTTGGGTGTTGTTTTTTTTTTGGATTCCATATATATGTGTTAGCATATGGTATTTGTTTTTCTCTTTCTTTGACTTACTTCACTCTGTATGAGAGACTCTAGGTCCATCCACCTCACCACAAATAACTCAGTTACATTTCTTTCTATGGCTGAGTAATATTCCATTGTATATATGTGCCACATCTTCTTTATCCATTCATCTGTTGATGGACCCTTAGGTTGCTTCCATGTCCTGGCTATTGTAAATAGAGCTGCAATGAACATTGTGGTACATGACTCTTTCTGAATTATGGTTTTCTTGGGGTGCATATATCTTTTCAAATTAGAGTTTTCTCTAGATATATGCCCAGGAGTGGGAGTTCACCATGCTATTCTTTATTCCTGGAATTTGTCCGCCTTCCCTTGCAATCTTATCTTTTTGGGAAATTCTCAGTCACTCATCAAAACTCAACCCAAATATTGCATCCATTTTGAATTTTGGCCTTACTTCACAGAAACATTTACTATATTACTTCTTCATGCTCCCAAAGAACCTGATGCACACATCCCTATGTTGGCATTCAGCATGTGGCTTTATCTTGAGTTTGTTCACTTCTTTGTCTTCCATTAGAGGCTATAAGCTCTTTGAAGACAAGGACACTAGTTTTTTTTTTTTTTTTTTTTGCTGTACGCGGGCCTCTCACTGCTGTGGCCTCTCCCGTTGCGGAGCACAGGCTCCGGACACACAGGCTCCGCGGCCATGGCTCGCGGGCCCAGCTGCTCCACGGCATGTGGGACCTTCCGGGATCGGGGCACGAACCCGTGTCCCCTGCATCGGCAGGCGGACTCTCAACCACTGCGCCACCAGGGAAGCCCAGGACACTAGTTTTTAATGACCCACCTGACCCTCGAGGGTTCATCATTACTGCTGGGCCAGGTATCCCAGCTATCCTGCCTGGTTGTGCAGGTCTGGGGCAATGTCCTAGCTTCTTCCTCTGCCCAGTGCTGCTGTGAATAACCCATGATGAGATACAACTGTGTCCAAATGATGTCACAGGTAACTATTGCAGGTAGAGAAGAGAAACCCTGCTATCAGGTAGGACTCAACCACTAACTCATAAAAGGGATGACTTCTTCTTTCTCAAAATTATAGACCTTCATATCACACATAAGACAGAACATAAGAATATATAGCGTCATTGGAAACCAGAGTACTGTAATAGCGGCACTTTTCAGGGCATAAAAATTTGATTTTCCAATTTGTTTCTATCCATAAGTAGGAGTATGGGCCAAACACAACCCATAAGAGTGCTGTCAGAAGATGTTAACAAATAAGTTTATCATCTCATACCAATGAAGTATTTACATTTGATTGAATCTGGAGACTTCCATGAGGACCTTGCTGTGGGACTGAGTTTTCTCCACATTCTAATTCTGCAGTGGAGAGCTGTTTCCATTTTCAAGGTATTTGTCCTTGTCGTTATGTATTTTCCTTCCTGTTTATATACACTTTGTTTGTATTAGCCTCTTGGTTACCATTTATCTCTCTGGGTTCTGTAATTCCATATTTAATCATTTCTATGACAAGCATTTGCTCACATTTTAACATCTCTGAAATGGGAATGTGTCATACAATTACTAACATCTGATAGTCCTTGCTTGTCTAGGACCATTCATGACATCACTGCTCTTGTCTGTGCAAATTTGCTTGTTATTCCTGGGAGCCTGACTGAACAACAGCAAGCCCTCAGCCCAGAGGGGAGTATTTGTGGCAGCTCCCACTAGATTGATTGCAGGACAGGACTTTCTCCACCCTGTACCTTCCCACAGTAATCTGAATTCTCTATTTCTTTCACTGTTTGTCAGGAAGCTTCTCTACCAGGGACTATAATGTCTTGCTCCCCATTATCTCAGTGTAAAGATAGATGTCTTTCCATGTGAGAGAAAGGACAGCTCACCTAGGAGTTCATCCGCTGTACCACAGAGATGAGGAGCAAACACCTTTATTTCATCAATGCTATGTAAGTGTTAGCCTCCCCACATTTGAGCAGTACCAGGTGTGTTAGGAGGAAAAGAATGTTATCTCATGGTGGCCTCCCAAACAATCCACTTGGTGGCTTCTGTTCTCCTCTGGCAACTTCTGCCCATTCCTCTCAGCAAACCCATAGGTATAACTGTCAGAGTTCATTCAAGAAAATAGATGCCATGAAGGATATTGAAATGGAGGGTATTTAATACAAGCAATTGGTTACACAGGTGCTGAAGACTAAAAGAGCAAAAAGAAGGCCTGAAAATCATCATAACTATAGGAAGCAGCTACAACTCTTAGGGTTGAGGAAACCAAAGGAGAAATTTGTGCTCACAGGACCCAGGAGTCAAAAGGAAGGTCCCCATGTTACTAGTGTTTAAGGATGGGGGGTGTCACATGGGTGGTAGTCAGGTCTTTGAAGTGGGTGAGGTACAGCTGGTGCTCTCATCAAAAAGGGGTACAGTAGTGGGCTGATGATGTAACCCCTTTATAAAGGGGTGCCACAAGGCTGGTTGTAGAAGTGTTTTAAAAACCTGGAGGTTGGAGCAGTAGCTGCCCTCTCCTGCTAGGGAGATAAGCCAGGACTGAAGACCAGAGGGAAGATTTTCCTTCCACCTCCTCAGCTTCTAGTCTCTTGTCAGGGCCTCCCACTGGCAAGAGGAACCTAACAGAAATCTATCCAGCAAGGGAATCTGGGAAAAATAGTTGTCAGACTCTTAGTGGAATATAGAGAAAAGGCGGATTTGGGTCTCAGAGACAATAAGGAAACCAGTGGCACAGTGGGTAACCTAGCTCTCTGCAGCTGGTTACTTTTTGGAACCATGGACTTTTCCCCTTCTAGATGTGATGTTTCTACCAGTGTGTAGACCTCAAGGAGGGGCCATGTGAGGAAGACCACGTGTACCCTTGCTGCCCTCTTCTGATCTCCTCCCATAGCACTATAAGTACAAGACAATATATGCAGAACACACTTTACAGATGGGTAGAATGAAACCATAAGGAAAAATACTTAAATTAGGATGCCTACTGTGGTTATTCTGAATGTAAGATAAGATTTCTCATCCTCAGTGCTATGGGCATTGTGGGCTGGATAATCCTTTGCTTTAAGGGATGGTCCTGAGCATCATGATGTGCTGAGCTGCATCCCTGGCCTTGGACCACTAGACACCAGCAGCACCTGGCCCCAAGTTGTGACAATAAAAAGGTACCCACACATTGTCAAATGGTCCCTAAGGGGCAAAATCACCTCTGGTTGAGAACCACTGGTACAAGGGTGAAGAACAGAAGCTTAAACCCTTCATGGGGGTTCCCTGAGGGCAGTCCCAAATTTCTAGATTTGCTTTTCCTCAAAGAGAGAGAGAATGCCCTCTAATGCCTTCCCATTACAAGTCTTTACCCCCTTTCTGGAACACTTCTTATCTTTTCCACAGGGCCTGCTTCTATCATGGGTAGGTGATGTGCACCCTTCTCCTCATAAGAAAGGGGGACAGATATTATAATCTACAAATTGTATTTCCCAGAGTCGTAATTATTTGGCCTAAAATAACCCCAAGATTATTCATCAGGCCATCCCAGTGTGCACTATGGCATCTGCGCCTACCCCTCTCAAGGTCTCTTCAGCCATGTGTGGTGGCAATTTATCTTCATCTTCTGTAATATTCAGGAGGATAATCTCTCTCACCTAACACAGATACCATCCAAGATAAAACTATAATTCTCAGAAACAGTGCATTTCACACATTACAAAAGAGGGAGAAACCCCATCTATGCCATGTGATCTTCCTCTTGCCCCGGCAGAAATGATGTTTCACTTTGTGGTGTGAGGCAGCATCAAATTTTCTTTATTTATTCTCGGCCTTCCTGGTCATAGCTACAGGCTTGCTGGTGTACAAACGTCTCTTCAAGCAACAAAGCTACTTAGCCCTTTGTAGTCACATACAAACACTTAAGATGAAACCTTTTCTTTACAAGGTAAAACATTATATTTTTAGCTACTGTAGCCACTACAACCTTAAATGGAAAACAATAAGGATAAAGTATGTTTTAATTTTATCCAGAGTTGGAAATTAGAGTGGGAGGATGGAAGATTGTTCTTTTAGTTACAATGTCCATTAGATTAATGATTTCTCTTGTAGGTTAGGCTTCCAGGTGTCTATACAGACATTCTAGGGCACCAGGCTCACGGTGATACTCATGGATAACTACAAAGAGCAAAGGATCGTTTACAAGCATCATTGGTTTGGTTCACCATTATCACAGTGTGGGTGAGATTATCAATATAATAGAAAGAATTCTTGGTCAAATATCAAGTGAAAACTGAAAGCTGACCTCCTTTCCCATTTTGGAAATGAAAAAAGTCCCATGTCTCACTTATAACTTGAACTCTCCCCCATACTTTAACCAGCTCGGGTCTATTTCAGAGAGCAATGTTGTAATGCCTCTTTAAGCTGATAGAACTAACTGGTATTATTCTTCCCTGCGTGGTGCCATGGGAAGGATGTTAGATTTGGAATTAGAAGACTTGAGTTCTAGACAGTCCTTTGCCATTAGCCCAGTGCATCTCTTTAATCTCTCTGGCTTCCACCTTCTCATGATAAGAAGGGGATGGATGAGATGATCTCTAAGTTTACTTTCCACTCCCATAATTCTGGGAACCAAAAATTGCTTCTGTAAAACATGTATAAGATTTAAAAAACACTTCCTCTAATGCAGGGATAGCGTTTGTCACTGTTGTCATTCAAAGTGAGGTAGACTCCTTGTGGTGAAGCCATATAAATCTTTGTCAGCAGCTTTGGTGCAAGAGTTACCCAAATCAACTTTCATTTCAGAAAATATGTTAACATGAATAGCCAATAGTAAACAGAACCTGGACAATTCTCTCCTTTTTAAGTTCCTTCATTCATAAAGAGATTTATACAGTACAATATTTTTCTTCCCATAAAGCAGATTTTGTTGTGGTGGTAAAAATAAGAGATGATGAGATGAGACAGTAATCTAACACTTTAGTGGAATACACTTTCCTCCAAATCAGTGAGAAATCTTTATTACAAAGTATTCTCTTCTGGTATGAATAAAAGTTGATCAATATATAAACATTGAGATTTCTTGCCATAAATTGTGGATTTTTCAGAAATAATTGGTATTTGCCTAAGTACTATTTGTTACTCTAGCTCATAATTACTCCATTTATTTCCCCATTGTCTCTTCATCAGTTGGATCATTTTTTCCCTCTTTTGAGGCCCCCAAATACAAAAAGAGTTATAGCGAGTTTGTGAAAACAGCTTTACATGAGGGAATGATTATACTTTTAACCACCAACAAAGAACTAAACAGACTTGAGACTAGAAGAGCCACTTACACATCCCTAATTCAGCATTCCTTTGCCCATCAATTATTTCCTAAAAGAGGGTGATCTTTAGTTTAAGTTTTGCAATTTTTTGACCCTTCTTTGAACACCAGTAACTCTCCATCTTTATACTTATTCTAAATAGACCACAAAGTCAATTATAATCAAACAATTCTATACCAATGATCAGATCTTAGAGGCTCAGAGCACTCATACGCTGCTGTCCTTTGTATACGTATACCAATAATATTAAGTTGTAACTACTTTTAATAAGGTTCCAAAACAATAGAGATCGCCTTCCAAATCAAAGCATGAGACATCCATATAGGATGTGGAAAGGAAGTGTTTGATAACCAAATCTGCAATTCTTAGTTGATCATCCACCTTTATCCCATGAAAAGATTGAAGAAGATAAGGGGGAAAAAAGATCAGATGAAAAAATAGTATTTTGGAGAGAGCAGTGGGTATGTTATGAATCCCACCATGCCCTCAAAGTGGAAGCTGTGAGGGGTAGGAGACAGGGTTTTAGGGAAACCCTTTGGAGAGTTCATTGTGTATCCTTTGAGCCTGGGTGCCATCATGGCTTCATGTTTCCCTCACTCCTGAGAAATCTAATATATAAAAGGCTGGCTGGTGGTAGAAGAAAGAAAGATGGGTATGTTGGGATCAGCCTGCATGGCCAGTTTTTTGTTGTGTTTGTTTGTTTGTTTGTTTGTTTGTCCTTATGATTTGTGAGTTTTCTATGAACCAGAAACAGGCTCCTTTGCAAAGACAGTGAGCTGAGATAGGGGTCCTCTTAGATACTGGTCAGGAAGATTCTGCCAAAGGCGCAAAAATATGTTAGCAGAAAGAAGTTGAAAATATACCTGGGATGCCAGGAAGGCCCAGAGGCAGTTAGGGATGCATTTATTCATGTCAAGGGAGCTGGAAGTGGGAGCTCCCTAATGATGGGGGAGGTGTCTTTGTATAGTACAAGTTACCCCAAGAAACAGAGCCTGAGACAAGTTTAGAAAGTGGATGAAAAGAAGAGTGAGGAATGGGCAAGAAAGAACAAGGAGGGAGAAAAGCCTGGACAGGTGTGTGTCACTGAGCTGGACTGTGGGCAACTCAAGCCCATCACGAACTCTCACAGTAGAAGGTGCTACAGAATTGTCCACATGAGTGAAGTCTACTAAGGGGACTTCCGAGAAAAGTTTTATTGTTCTTCAAGATGGACTCATGGAGGGGCCGAGCTCTCTTCCCCTCTTTTAGCCTTTGACATTGTTGCCTATCGTGGAAGCAACCATCTTGTGCCACATGAAGTGTAGCTGATACGCTGAGGATGAAGGTCTGAAAAGAGGGAGGAGAGGTAGGTTGATGACATGATTGAGCCATTGAATTATCCTGAACTTTCCTGACTCTCAATTTCTTACTAATTGAGAGAATATGTGTTCCTTGTTGTTCAGATCATTTTGGGCTGGATCTTCAGTCCCATGCACTGAGAGCTCTCTGACTGATACAACCTCTATCAACACCCTCCGTCACTCAGGAATTTCAGCTTCTCGCAAAGCCTCACTGCCGAGTGAAGGTATTTAAAGAAAACAATGTTTTGATAACTTTAATGGGAAAAATTCTAATGTACTCCATCACAACTCAAGGTATCTGAGTCATATCCCAGATTGAAAAAAAAATCTATTAATCGAACAATAAAAACAAGTTTATATAAGTAATAAATGAGATAATAAGTATAGCTTGTCACAACATGTAAGATAATGAAAGTTTATTGTACTCATCAAAGGTGATGATTATTGGTGGTGGCTGGAAAAAAGATGAAACAGTGCTACAGGTAGAGTCTTTCCAGGGAAGGAGATTCTGAAACAGAAGTTAGTATGACAAAATTTTAAGGAGAGATCTCAGGATCAATACAGTGTGGAAGGGAAGGAAAGAAAGTAAGATTGGCAGAGTGGTCCAACAAGTTCTTCAGCCAACTCCACTGGGAGCTCTGGAGCTGGGTTGGACCTTCCAAATTGTCCTGAATTGTTATGAAGTGGCCCAAATTTTACACCCCCACTTTGACCAGTCATTGGGGTGAGGCTGCACCTGGGAATGTATCAATACCTCAGTCAAGGTAATTCTCTTCACTTTACATTGACACCCAGAGTAGATTGTTGAGCCCAGACACTGGGTGGTAATCCTGTAGGACTAAAGGCCTACCTAGGCTGTGCCTCACAGCATTCACTACAGAGCAGAGCCTTTTTTGGAAGGTGGTAGAAAGTCAGGAGACTGATTTTCACGCACACCTTCAACGTCAGAAACACACAGCCTTGTCTTAAGGATATATATATTTTTTTAAATGTGAACCCAAAAGGGTAAAGTTGAGCTTTGAAACACATTGAAAAAGCATCATAGAAAATGTCACATCTTCTTCCCTTTTAACTGGTTTGCATACTACACAATGCAAAACTTGGGGGTTCATCCAAATAGGGCATGAAATTAAAATTCTACATCCTATTCTCTGACTAGATACTTATGTTGAGTCAATTAGTATATCATTGCCTGAAACAATAATGTCAAAACATCACTTCTCATAGCATGTCTGTCTAGTGGGCTTGTGGGGTTAAAAGTTGTTATATAAAAAAAGAAGAAGTTGTTTGATAAATTGGATAACTTTTCAAGTGTTGTTGTGGTGAAAACCCATTAACTGGACAATTGTTATGTACATTAAGTCTGTATGGAATATATCCTAACCACACATCCACAAAATACACCTTCCAATTTTAAGATTATTAAATTTTCTTAAATTTTTTATAGTTGTCCATAAAGCATCATTTACTTCCATGCTGATGGGGCTGAAAGTACAGAGTAGAACGTGCCCTTGGAAATGGTCATTTTAGTTGACCATTTAGAAAGTTGTCATTCTGTGGGATTTTTAGGCAGCAAAGGTACCATCAAATATAACATAATTAGGTTTAATCTGTGACAAATCCAGTATCTTTAGATTACGTTATCTTGACATTGAACATTGTAAATCCCCAAATAAACCCAAAAGAAGACCAGGCAAAGCCAACAAAAGGATAGAATTTTTTTTTGATGTCACCCATCTAGGACCTAGAGATGATCATACTAAGTGAAGGAAGTCAGACAGAGAAAGACAAATATCATATGATATTGCTTGTATGTGGAATCTAAAAAAATGATGCAAATGAACTTATTTATAGAACAGAAATAGACTCACAGACATAGAAGACAAACTTCTGATTACCAAAAGGGAAAGGTGGGGGGGGAGGGATAAATTAGGAGTTTGGGATTAACAGATACACATTACTATGTATAAAATAGATAACCAACAAGGTCCTACTATAGAGCACAGGGAACTCTATTTAAAACATGTGACCATCTAACCACAAACATCGGTCTTCTGGTATCATACACTCAAGCTCTGGGTGGCCCACTGTACTCAGAATGCCTCCCAGAAGCAGAGCCTGTTGCTGAGCCCCTTTCCTTGACATAGATCCAATGGTCACCATCCTGTGGAAAGGGCTGACTGAGCCAAGAATAGGAAGACCAGAGTCTACACACCAAGATTATAAAGCGAGAATGTTGGAAAAAAAGAGTTTAAGCAACAGCCCTGTACCCAAAAGGTCCTGTCTCCCTTTCACAAGATGTAGTCCAGCTGGTTATGGAAGCACCCCCAGCAGCTAATTGGTATTGCAGTGCTTCTGAGCTGTGAACTAAAAAAGGGGGAGAATATCAGCCTTTGGTTGAATCTCTTTGCTTAATGTTTTCTGGAGGTCAAAAAGAATGGTTAACTATCTATATTGACTGCAGAGAAAGCTACTGTTCATTCTAACCTACATTTGTAGGTTTTTAGGAAGGTATTCCTGGCAATTGCTGCAGTTGGCTTCTTCAAATTTAAATGGGAACCAAGATTCAGAACTGGTTTTGAGGGACCAGTGGGAAGAGTCTGGAAAATAGCCATTGGTTAAGCTGAACCTGGCCCAGATACTTTAAGGCCTTGAGGACTTATTTAGATAAGGATTATTTCTTAACTTATCAAGTCACTGTCAGAGGAGGAGGTCAGAATCAAAGGGGAGATGAGGATCAGAAAGGTCAGAGCAAATCAAGCACAGAGAATTGCTAGGTGTCAGGCAATGAGCTGGGCATAAGAGCAAGAATGAGGTTTGAGGAGTGCATAAGTACCATTTATTGAGACATTTTCCTAAGTCCTGAACACATCACCTCATTTATTTTCACTTTGCCTTATTTTTAAAAAAAATTTACTAGTGATAAATTGATTTAGAGTGGTTAAATAATTTGCCCAAATTCCATAACGAAAAATTGGTGTCAGTGAGATTCAAACCTAAATCTGCCTGACACCAGAACCATTGCTCTTAATCAAGAATTCTGAACTGTCAAAAAGTTGAACGTGTGATCTGGAACACCGTAGATTGTAATGACCTATATGGGAATAGAATCTTAAAAACAGTGGGTATTTGTATATATGTATAACTGATTCACTTTGTGCATAGCAGAAACTAACATGACAATGTAAATCAACTATACTCCAATAAAAATTAATTTAAAAGATAAAATAGAAAAGAAAAAAAAGGGGGGGGGAGATGTAAAAGTCAAATAAAGTGACATAAAGAAATCCCCACCCTGGTCCTCGGGTTGTCTGGCGAGCTGTTTCTGTACTGTATGTACATCAACAGCTCTTCTTGGGTGGTGGTTTAATGTCGCTCCACCTTGGCTTGAAATTACCCTGAATGGAGCCGCAACAAATCTTCGTAATGCCAATCTCATCTTTCCACCTCATTGACAGCTCAGGAAATGCATCTGAAATTCATAGTAGCCTCATAGCCTATGGCAAGAGAAATCCATGCTGCTAAAATTTTATTTTAGAATTCAAGCTGGTTTTTCTCAGTTTCGGATGCTCCGTTTTTTTTAATCTTGTGCTGCCTACCACACTGTATCAAAATAACCAGCCAATATTGTTCAACTGTCAGGGGCCTCAGCTGCCTCTGAATTTTATTAGTACAAATAAATACTGGAACATGTTAAAAAAAAATCATCCCGATAGATAGAAGCTCACATTAATAGAATTAAAATCAGAGGGGAAATGTCTATAAACTTGGACTTGACTGCCCCCCAACTTTCCTTTACTGACTTAAAAAAAAAAGGGGTTGAATAGATATTCAGACTGATTTAATGTTTAGCCTGAGAGGGATGTTAGGCTGGGTCCCAAATTTGTGCAATATTCAAAGGGAGAGAGATTTTAAAATCCCAACAAAAAGAGATATTTCCAAATTAATGGCATTGCCCGAATGCCTTGGCTCCCTGCACCCCACCAGGAAGGTTTATTATTTTCTGGTAAAATGTTGCTCGGATGGGGAGTGGTAGTCAGCGATGCGTCAGAGCTGCTCTTTGAACACATTAAAAAGCTGAATGCACAACAAAGAACAGATGTTCCAGCATGCCTTATTTATGCACCCATCAGCAATCTTCCAGTGACCACAAAACACAGCCTTTTCCCCCCACCTCTTCACAATATTATTTCCTGATAAGCTCACCCTTTCAATCAATTTATTTATTTTTGACCCCCACTGAACTCCTAGGTAATCGTCTATGTGTGTGTGAGCAAGTGTGCCTGTGTGTGTGCGTGTGTTATTTGCGTCTGCCTCCATCGGAGCTGAATTCTATTGAACTGTGGAACAGGTGTGGATTCTGCAATTAGATCACATTTCAGAGAGAGAGACACTGAGAGTTATAATGGCGGTGAATTTTTCACAGTCGAATGCAGCACCATAGCGACCAGCAACAAAGAAGGAGACGAGGTATTGGTATTAGGGGTGATCATTTTTAGTTTATGGGATCATCTGATTGAATGTGGCCAGAAGGCGTGTGAACGTGTGTCTGGGGCTCAGCAGCTGTAAGGCAAACTTGTTTTACTGGCACTTATCTGAAATGCCTCACTCGCCCACCCTCTCTGCTTACAATTGGAATGGAAGTAGCTATTAGGTAGTGAGATATAATGCAGATTAAACGTTATGATGGACCAAGATACTGTTGGGTTATTAAAACCCATTTGCTTTCACTGGTTTTAAAGGCATAGCACCTTATTGAAACCTCTAGCTCTAGATCTCCGAGCTTTAAAAGGTGGCAGGTAGAGGAGTGAGGGGAAGGGTTATGTGAAGAAATATAATTTAGAATCTAAAGAGAAGCAAGAATATTTCCTCTTCCAACACCAGAAAGCTGCATTTTTTTTCAGTGAGTAAATCTAATCCATGACCTCAATTTGAGCTTCAGAAAAACATGATACATTAATACAGAAAATACTCACCTCCACAAATTGATTTAATAGGCAGCAAATAAATAGGGCAAGCAATTCTCACAATAATATTTGGTCACTTTTGGAACTTCCGATGCTAAGTGGTATTTCCTTAACATATTTTCCATATTTTCTATGAAGTGGAGAGTATTTGGTTCCAGATTTGGTGGTGTAAAATCAGCCCTTGGGAGAGTTCCAGCTGTTCCCTGAGGCATCTCAGAACGGTGCTGTGGGCTGGCTGGCAGCAGCAGCTATCCCTGAAAGAATAAAGGAAGCCAGACAACAGAGGGAAGGGCTTTGCACAAAGTGAAGCCAAGGGCATCTTATGCACACATCAGGAATCTGGGCTTAGAAGAAAGAGATGTGGGTAGCTTGATAGGATACAGATCCCCCCATCCCATGGGCCTGGGAGCTCAGCATGAGGATCACTGTTCTTTGCCCAGCACCTTGAACTCTGGATGGCCAAGGTCAGGGCTCAGCATCACAGGATACTAGCTCACAGCCAACATATCGCCAAGGGCAGAGTTCCTTTTCTGGCACCAGCATGAGCTCTTGGGATGAAACACCTGAGGGATGGGAAATGGTTCTATTGTCCACAATGCCTCCTCATCTTGAGAAATTTGTTACCAGCACAGGAATTTTCTATTTTGTATATGTGGCGTAACTAAGATTCCTAACAGAAAAAAACACATTTTCTGGCTAAGAAACAATAAAGCAAGAGTGACAACAGACATAAATACCAGTGCTCTTCTGTTGCATTCTAATTTATTCATTTTCCAGCCACCAGATTTTATCCAACATTTATCATTTCTCTCTTGATTTGGCAAAATACTTCCCATATTATTATCATAAATATCAATCACTTGAATTTAGCCTCATGAGCCTTGATGTTGGATCAATCACTTCTCTTTGGTCTAGGTTTCTGTGAAATGAGGGGTGAAATTGGAGATGTAGTTTACAAATGCTTGCAGTAGAACCCCTTTTATGAACAAAATACTAGCTAAAAATTGGAGTTGCTATATTCAAAAGTGGGATTGTGGTTCCCACTCAGCTCTCACTCTTCTTTATGGGGCTTGCGCTGCCTTGACTAAATTCCAAGACTGCTCAGAGTGGGTAGAAAACTCTAAACTAGATGTTGAACTTACCTTCCACGAGAAAGTGTGGTTGAATGTCTAGGTCTTCCCCAAAGTGTCCCCAGGGCTGAGTGGGTTAGTGGCATGGAGGTACTGTGCCAGCATCTCACACAGCAACACCGGAGATGATGCCGTGGGTTCTACAAGCACCAGTTCATGGTCTCAGCTGTGAAGGGATTTTGACCTCCGTGAGGTCAGGCACTCAGTTTGACAGTCCCTTTTCACAATATTGTTTGAGGAGTCTGACTGGTCCAGTTGCCCTGAAGACACAGATCTTTGTTTCATTTCTTTCGCTCCAACTGGTAGTGGGATAGAAGTTTGCAGTGAGATCTGACCTTTTCATTTGTCTTCATTATCACTTATCATCACTCATTTCAATAACCATATTGAGAGCCTAAAGATCAAGTGGGGTTTTTATATAGTGTTAATTTTATAATTTTTCTCATCCAAGCTCCAGACAGCTTCTCCAGTTCTACTCTGGGTCTTGCCCCATCACCATATTGAGTGTTTACTTTTAAATATTTGAATATAACTTCTTAGACTTTCTTTTGTTTTGCAATTATTTGAATATACCTTCGTAGACTTTCTTTCATTTTGCAAATATTTGAATATACCTTCTTATACTTTCCTTTGTTTTGCAAACTACCTTTTACAAAAACCAGAATGAAACATAGAAAAATCTTTCTCATCTTGGCCCTGTAACAGTATTTTTCTTCACTGAAACAATGGAAGAGAAATGGCAGTATTACTTATTGTTATTGACATGGTGATGACTCCTTTGCAGATGTTACAATGTCAATGTTTTGCTGCAAGTTTGCATTGTCGCTTTAACATGCACTGATACACCTTGCCATTTAGTCATCTGAGTGAACACTGACAAGATGCATGGGAGCCCTGTGTTGGCAGAATGTAGGAGATACTGCCTGCAAGTTGTGACAATGAAGTCAGACCATAGAATTCTGACTGAAGGTTTGACATCACGGGACCAAGTGATCCAAACAAGATGTAAATCATAGCCCCTGAAACAGAAGAATTCGTTAGCTCTCTGGTATTCAGTGTAGCAGCAAATCAGTAACAGAATTAGCTTGGAACCATATATTCTTTGCCCAGGAAAGAAAATTGGATTCCTAAAAGAGTTAAGTGCTTTCTTTGAAAAGCAAAGAAACATTTTTTTGTTTGTTTCTTCTAAATTTTACTAAGCCTAAGTTTTACTAAGCATGAGGGTCACCCTTCCAAAAGACCAAAAACATAACGATAAAATAACATTCAAATTCTGATTCCAATGCCAACTTAATGGATAACAAAGTAAATGGCTGGTTATTGGCAAACATTTTCCAAATGGATCCAAACTGGAATTTTTGAATGTCGCTCTTACCACTATCCTTCACTCCCCCAAGCCTGGGAGAGAGTCTCAGCTTCACATTTTGCATTAGGCCAAATACAATAAATCCCAATCTAAATAGGTGGTATTGACTAAATACAAGGTATCTATTAAATACAAGGTATCAATAACATGTAAGTAAGCTCTGACTCCAAATTCTTAAATTTGAGTAAGACTTTTTATGCATACACATCAAGATGAAATCAACAAATCAAGTGGCTAAGGCATTTGGTCAAAGGGTAAATTTTTTCTCTGGCTTATAGCTTGTTTAATAAATTATATTGGTGACCCTCATGGCAGAATGCTGACCACATGGGTCATGAGTGCTGACAGCCATCACTCCAACCCCCATTTCCAATCACTGACAATATAGTTGCTAAGGAGCACTTTTTCTCTTAAAATATATGTAGAGGAAAAGATGGGAAATTTCTATATTAATGACATGATAATGACATTGTGAAAAGAAAATGGTGATGACATACCCACTGTGGGAATAATATGCCCTCATGCTAACAAAAGCAGCTTATCTGTTTAACTTATTAGAGTATTTTATAAACATATTTGAAATGAGCAACTACGTTCATCCTGAAATAAAACAATGCTACATTTTCTTTTATACACATGAAGAGAGAAGTTGCTAATTGTTCACCGACAACCCACCTAAGAAACTGATGGAAATACATCTACAATAAAATCGGAAAAATATAATTTCCTGTACCTGCATGACACTCATTCTGGTGAGTCATCCCCAAAGACTTTTTAAAAGAAAATGGAGTTCTGTTTCTATGTTTGCCATTAATTTGCTACAGAATTGGGCAACCATTTGGTTCCTCAGCTCTGTTCCATCAAAAAGAGTCAAGACCAATTATTTGAGTGAGTGTAATGTGGATAAGTGTGAGTTAAAGAACTTTGGAATTGTGGAGATAAAAGGTTTTCTCTCATGGAATGCCATTATTATTAATATTATTGCCATCATCATTATTTATGCTCTCAGCCCACGTATTGTGAAAACGTGTTATTCGCGTAACTGCTATGCCCTCACCATGTCATTTGCAAAATCACCATGTTCTCCTCACAGAAATGTCACTGAAATGTCATTTTTACAATAGCTGCATTATGAATCTGCTATAACTTGAATTGCTTTACAATGAAAATGCAATTTCTTAGCAATTAAAATTATTCCACCCACCCCAGTCAAATAATAGAAAATCTCCTCCCTGTCCAATGTTGCTTATAGTGCAGTGCAGAATGCTGTAAATTGAACAGTATGTGGCTTCTCCCATAGCCAGGAAGGTCTACATCTTAGCCACCCCAGTGTTTGCATTATACCACATGTGATTATCTACTAAACCTGATCCAAACTAGTGTAGCATATTACTAAAACTCTCATAAGACTGGAAAATTGCACTCATTCAGTCATTCTTTCTAAGTTCACCCAGAACCTTAACCATATCTAAGCTTGCAGGTATAACAACACTAGATCAAGACATGTAAAAAACTAATGTTAGTTTTCATTTTGGAGAAGAAATTCTTCTCATAAATTCAACTCATTATCATTAGGTCTACTTAAACCCCCTGTTATATTAATTGAAAGATTCCTTCTTAATAACTTCCCCTCAGAACCTGTTGACTTGACATGCATTAGTATCATCATTAATAAGAAAGTAGCAATATACAAAGCATAATACAAGTTATCAGAAGGCTGCCCAAAGGGTAAAATTATTAATGGATATAAGATAATGTTTCGAGAGATTTTTAAAGGCTCATTTACTAATTCACTTGTTTTCAAATGAAATCTTACATGGAAACCCAAGATGTAAAAAATTAAAATGTAAGGCAGTGAAGATTGTTCAAGATGAGAGTCTGGGCCCAGAACACTAGAAATAAGAAAAAAATATGTATTTACAAATATACCTAACCAGACTGTAAAATAAAGAGCGGGAGGGGCCACAGGATAAATCTAAGTGTAAATAGACAAGAAAATGTATATGGGGCAGCATGGCATTTTGGCTTCTCTCTCTGACCCTCACTTGAGCTAAGAAGTGTGTTTCGTGTTTACCTCCAGACTAAAGCAGATGGTATGGGTGTTTGGGCCAAAGAGACAGGACAATTCTTCAAATAGCTGAAGAATCAGGAAAAGTGGGGAAGCTTCCACACATGAAACACAAGTTATAGCTGTAACCTATTTGGAAGTACATCCAACCCATACCCAAACACGATAGAAAATGTGCCTTGGTCAAAGCCAGAATCTTCCCAGAAGCAAAGATGTATATTCAAACATGAATATGAGCAGGAAATAAAAAAATTCACAAACATTTAGGGAAATCCAACATCATAGAAGAAATGAATGAATGAAAGAACTAACTCTTGAGGAAATAAAGCTAATAAAAGGAGTAAAAATTTTTTAAAGCCTTAAAATAAATATGTTGAATATCTTTACAGGGATTCCCAAAGATATCACAAACATAAAAAATAAACAACTCTAAAAGCCAAAAGCATTAATATAAAAATCATATGCTTAGTACGTGAACTGAATAGCAGAATCAATTCAGATAAAAGGCAAATGAGTGAGCAGTAAGATTAGAGCTACACAAAGAATTGAGACTTCAGATTTAAAAAGCTCACCAAATACCAAGCAGGATAAATAACAATAACTTTTAGAAATACCTCAAAGCAGAGAGGAAAGCTTTAGAATAAAGTTTTAGAATAAAAACTTTAGAAAACTTTAGAAAAAAGTTTAGAATAAAGAGTAAAGCTTCTAGAGGGGATATGGGAAGATAAAAATGAAAACAAAAATCAGATTAGGGTCCGAGTTCTCAATGACAAAAACAGATGTTAGGAGAGGATATACGATTAAAATTATGAGACAGTTTGTTTTGTGCTTAAGTCCTATATCTAGAAACACTAGCACTTAGTAATTATATCATCTACAGACCACCTCAGAAAAAATGTATTCTAGTAAAATGAAAAATGAGTCCAAAAAACAAAATGATGCCAGACATAAGAAATGGTAACGAGCAAAGAGACCAACCAGAGTCCTACTTAAATTAAAAGCTGTTTTAATATACATGGAAAAGAAAATTATTAACAATCTGGAACTAAAGTCCAAAATGATCTCAGCATGGGAGGCATTACAATAATGAATCTGACTCTGTTTTTGATATTTGGCTGCTGACAAACCCATCACTTTCCACTTTACCCTCTGCCCCATCTGAACAAGCTGATAAGAAAGCTCAGATTACCCCTCCTTTGGTACTGGCAGGAATTCAAACCATACAAGCCCCTGCCATATGTAAGAACCCTCACTCAAGCTCCAGCTCCTAACCAAAATAAAAGCTGAACCAGTCTCCTCTCCCTGCTTTCACAAGCCATGTTTGGACCAGGTTGAGGGTCTATCCTGCTCTCTCCAGAAGCCTTATTATGTATTAAACATTTTCATGTCATCTTGATGGGTGTGTGGTGCCATCAGCCTTGACATTCAAACCTAATTTTGGGTGGGAGATTCACACTACCTCTACAAAGTGACCAAAATAGGTGTGGAGAGGAAGATAGAAATAAATAAGGTGAGGGAAAATATATAAATACTGCTTAACTCTAAGGATTTATTTTTAAAATCAATATGACAATATTAATATTAAATGAAATGCAAAGTCATTAAAGGGTATAAAGAGGATATGTTATTTTGATGTATGTATCTTACACCAAAATCACTTGATATTCAAATGACAACAAAGTCTCTCATGTTAGAAAGTTCAATCTTAACTATATTTTGAACAACAAAGTGCAGTTTGTGAAAGGACATCATCCAGAAAATAAGTAAATTCAGGGAGAAGCATTAATGTAAGGGGCAGTAATTTTCTTGGAGATATCTGCCAATCTCTCATGGCCCATCACCTGGGACTTAAGGGGCCAAACACATGACAGGAAAAAGACAAAGTCTGTGAGGTTATATCAGAGAGCACCTTTTATAGTCCAGGCTCCTGAATGTTGCACTAGGAAAAACCTATCCCATAATAGGAGGCAGGGGGATGATTACCAGTCTTAGTTTTGGATTTTTGCTAAATTGAAAAAGAAAAATGTTTGCCTTGAGAATTGTCAACTACAATACTATACTTATGCATGTTCAGGGCAATTCCAGAAACTTCAAGCTGGGTATTTATCTTAAACTTGTCCCTGATAAGTTTGTAATGTCTACAGGTTCCAAGCATAAGCAAACACAAATACCCCATGAAAAATATTTAACACCTAGGGGTCCAAAAAATTCCATGTTCTAAGAAACATGAATTGATCTACAAAAATTACTTGACATATGGGGAGGAAAAAACACATTAAGCAGACACCAAATATGGCATAATCAGACACCCAAAGACCATAGATATTGGGATTATCATATACACAATATAAAATAAGTTTATATGTTTAAAGAAATATTTAAAAGGTAATAAAAGTATAATAAAATACTAACAGTTCCTAAAAAAATCAAGCAGATTTTTAAAAAAAAAACAAATATAAATTCTTGAAGTTAAAAACATCATAATTGAAATTAGAAACTCAGGGAAACAGTTAAACAGTGGATTAGGTACAGCTGAGAAGAGAATTAATTAATTGTATGGCAGCTAAAAAGATATTGTCTGGAATGTTGCAGAGACCAAGTGGAGAATATAGTAAGAGAGTATTATGATACCTAACTGAGTTAATATTGAAAAAAGAGTGAGACATTCTTCCAAGGAATAATGGCTAAGCATTTTCTAGAATGAATGAGAGATCCCAGAATCAGATTTGGAAAGCCCAAAGACCCTCAAAAGAATAAATAAAAAGAAATCTAGGGCCTCCCTGGTGGCGCAAGTGGTTGAGAGTCCGCCTGCCGATGCAGGGGACACGGGTTCATGCCCTGGTCTGGGAGGATCCCATATGCCGCGGAGCGACTGGGCCCGTGAGCCATGGCCGCTGAGCCTGCGTGTCCGGAGCCTGCGCATCCGGAGCCTGTGCTCCGCAACAGGGGAGGCCACAACAGTGAGAGGCCCGCATACCGCAAAAAAAAAAAAAAAAAAAAAAAAAAAAAGAAATCTAGATCCATCTACTTTGAAAGTACAAAGCACTAATGATAAAGAGAAGGTAATAAAAGCAGCCAAATAAATTCTACAGAAGCACCATAGTTAGAATAACAGATGACTTCTCAAGAATAACAATGGGAGTCCAAAGACAGTAGGAAAATATCTTCAAAGTACTGGATGTAAATCAACTGTTAACTCAAAATTGTATACCTAGTTAAATTGACTTTCAAAAGCAAGAGTAAAATAAAGATATTTCAGACATTAAAAAAGTACAAATCTTAAGTGTACAATTTAATGAATTTTTATAATTGTAATTCAAACCCTTAGCAAGATATAGAACATTACCACCCCCTTAGAAAATTCTATTACTTCCCAGTCAATCCTCACTCCCCCCAGTGCCACTCCAAGACAACCATGTTCTATGCTTGTTTCCACTGTAGACTAGTTTTTCCAGTTCTAGAATGTCATTAAAAGGAATCCTACTCTTTTGCACTTTTTATGTGCTCTTGTGTAAGGCTTCTTTCAACATATTTTTTTGAGATTCATTCATGTTATTCATTCTCTTTTTATTGTTGAGTGTTGTTGAGTAATATTCCATTCTATGAATAGTCTACTCTTTATCCATTTTCCTATTGCTGGATATCCAGGCTGTTTCCATTTTTAGTATCATGAGCAAACTGATATAAACATTCTTACACGTGTCTTTTTGTGGATGCTTACTCCTTATTCCTTGTATGCAAAAAAAAAAAAAGATTCTGTGCTTTGCTACATATCAAGGTTCAACAAAATTCAATAAATCAATATTCTCTGGGTAACACAAAATATAAACCAATAAAAAAGAATTTCAAAGCACATATATCTATACATTTAAATGCACTTCTAAATAATTCATGGATTAAAGGAGAAACTACAGTGGCAAATAGAAAAAACTAAATTTATTTTAAAACTGCATATTTTAATGTGAGGTTCAGCTAAAATGGCACTTAGAGCAAAATTTATAGGCTTAAATGCATGTATTAGCAAAGAAGAAAGGCTGAAAGGACAAGGCATCCAACTTAAGAAGTAAGAAAAAATAACAGAATTAATTAAAGAAAGTAAAAGGAAGGAAAATGTAACAATAAGCACAAAAATTAATGAAATGGAAGGTAGAGATATACTAGAGAGAAACAACACATACAAAATTGGTGTTTTGGGAAGATGAATAAAATTGAAAGACTTCTAGTAAGATTGATTAAGAAAAAGGAAGAGAAAGCACAAATAATTATTATTAGCAGAAAAAAATGATTATAACCACTGTGGAGATTACATTTTTAATGAAAAAGTATAAAGAAAATTTTATAAAAATAAATGTAAAGTTTAAATGAATTGAGTAAATTGCATATATACACACACCAAAAAAAATCATAACTGACCTAAATGTTCTTTCTGGAGACATGCTTTGTCTCAGAACTTTTCTGCCAAAGTCACAAGTTTATTAGGTTATTTTCTGCTTTTCAAGTTATTGCAGAGGTGGAAAATGAGAATCTAGAAATTCCAGGAGTTGAAGGGTTGAAAGCTGCAGGTGTTACTCATCTCCTGGTGGCAAATCTTTTTAAAATTTGCACACAGTCACAGGGTTAAGATTGTGGCCATTAAAATATAGACTAGGAGTAAAGACCAAATCAAAAATCTTGGCTGTCATATCTTTGTTAAATCCTCTGATTGGATTAAGATGGCTCCCTGTAAATGCTCTTCAATTAGGCAGAATGGTTCAGGGACTAAGACTACGGTAAGAATACTGATAAGATCAAAGGACCCATAATGATGTTTAGAGTGGGGTCTCACAAAGAAAATAGTGTCCATCATTTTGCACAAGGAAAGGAATCATTTTAAAAAGTGTTTGAGAGAATTTCGTTTCCAAAAATGCCCACAGCCTGGATTAAAAGAGACTGATTATTCAATACGGCTGGGCTGCACACATTTCATTTGGCAGGAAGTAGATTGAGAAAGTCCTCTATAGATGTGACTGAAGAAAATTATGAAACAGGAATGATGACCCAAAGAGTAGTTAAGAGCCAAGGAGGACTTGGGAACTGCTCCCAGGCACCATGACCAGTGTCTAATCAAGAAATACTTCCTGGGAATTCCCTGGTGGTCCAGGCGTTGGACTGGGAGCTTTCACTGCCAGGGCTCATGTTCAATCCCTGGTTGGCCAAAAAAAAAGAAAGGAATACGTCCTACCTTCAGAGTAAGGGGTCTCACCACACTTTCCAAGAGGAATTTCAGAATTGCTATACACTAGTAACAATGATGAAATTTCCATTCTTCTTCTTTCCAATGGGGGTGCTTATTTAGGTTCAACTAACTCTGCTCCACTATTAGAGATGGTGTAGTGTGGGGGAGGGTGGATTACACATAAGATTACTTTTTTGTACTTAGGTCCCAGAAGTAAAAGAAATTGAATCCAGTCAAGATCCTAGATCTTAATGCCATAATTAAATGAGATTTTTGGATGTCTTGGTGAGCAGGTGAGTGATTTTACTTGTAGAAGAAAGAAAGATTTTATGATCAAGAGGGATGACTATGGGAGGCTGTTATTTATTAACAATTACTCATTCCCATTTTGTCATTGTCAAGCTTCTCTAAGAGACAGAGTGTAATGTCTCACTTCATTGACTTTGAGCTTGTCCATGTGACTTGCCAATGAATAATGAGAAAATGTGATGTTTGCCACATTTGGTTTGGCTCACACCTTTTACGTTTCTACCTTCAGTCATGAAAACAGTATGTGCCAAATACAAGTTGCCTTTTTAGCCTGGGTTCTAGAATGAAAAGGCACATAAAGCAGAGCCCAGCTTAGCCCACCAAAGATAACCAGAATTACAATATAACATGTAACATGAGAAAAAATAAGTGATGTTGCAAACCATTGAGATAGTGGAGTTATTACTATAGTAATAGCTGAATAAAATATTCTTCAGTTTATGAGACTAGTATGAACTTATTAACAAATCCAGGAAAGAAAAAATTTAAAAAATAGGAAAATATAGAGATCATCTCCCTCATAAACATATATTAAAAATTCTAAATAAAATATTATCAAACTGAGTCTAGCATTGCATAAAGAGATAATACCTGATGACTAACTGGGTTTATTCCAGGAATGCAAGGTTGGTGCAACAATAGAAAATGTGTTAGTATAACTTATTACATTAAAAGAATACAGGAAAAAAATCATAAATCACCACAGATGTTAAAAAAAAGGAAGCATTTAATAAAAATCAACCTTTATTTATAATAATAATTTTCAAAAACTTCTCAGGAAACAGGACTATCCTTAATCTGATAATGGTTATCTATGATGAACCTACAGCAAACATCCACTCAATAGTGAAATATTAAAGTATTTTCTTTTGATATCAGGAAAACCCCATTTATTGGATTTTTTGATAGGTTGTAGACAAATTTTTTAAATAAAAATAATAAAGATTACAAATCAAGAAACAAAATATCTGTTTCATAGGTAACATGATGAACAGCCATTTGAGAAAAATGAAAAATATTGTGTTCCTCTCTAATTCTTGCCTATTTTGTCCTTATGTTTGTATGCTAAAAATGTAAATATAAAAAATGTAAGGTTTTGCGGGGTGGCAAGGTGATGGTGGTGAGATGAACTGGGAGATTGGGATTGACATATATACACTAATATGTATAAAATAGATAACTAATAAGAACCTGCTATATAAAAAATAAATAAATAAAATATTCAAAAATTCAAAAAAAGTAAGGTTTCTTCAAATAATATATTAGACTTTAAAAGAATATTAAGCAAGTTTGCCAAACATAAGGTTAACAAAAACCAACTGCAGTTTATATACCAGTAGCAAACAGAAAATATAATTTAAAAGAGATACAATTTAAAATATCAATGAAAATATAAGATATTTAGAAAGATCTAACACAATATGTAAAGTCTTTATGTGAACAATTTTTAAATTTGACAGCCATAGTGGAGATCAAATAAATAGAAGAACAAGTTTTATTCATAGATAAAGAAGACAATATTTTTAAAATGACAATTCTCCCCAAGTTAATCTCTAGATGAAGTGGAGTTCCAATTGGAATTCCAAGAGGATTTTTGTGGAACTTGTAAGTAATTCTAAAATTTATAAAGAATGGCAACTGGCCAAGAATAATCAAAACACTACTAAAGAAACTAGCCCTACCAAATATCAAGATTTTTACTTCATTACTATTACTATTACTACTCTGAAGACAGGTAGTGTTGGTGAAGAGCTAGACAGAGAGTTGAACAGAATAATACAAAGCCCAGGCAATAAATCCTTCTATATTAAAATTAGGAATTCCTGTTTATTTTAAAAAAAATGAATGTTTAAAGGCAACTCACAAACTCAATGAAATATTGCAACACAAAAAAGCTGATAAAGAATTCAATTCCAAAATATATAATGTTTTCATATGAACATGATTTTACAGAAGAAAAACCATCCTTTCCCATAAATATACAAAAACTGATCAATATCCTTAATATTAGTCAGGAAAATCCAATTTAAAATCTCAATGAGATACCATTTCACACCCAACAGATTAGTAATAATAATAGTCTCACAATACCAGATTTGAGCTGCAACATGAAGCAATGCTATATCTTGTACACTACTGGTTGGATTATTAAATGGTGCAGCTAATTTAGAAACCTACTTGGAATTACCTCTAAAGCTGAAGATACTCTTTTTCTATGACCCAGTTATTGTACCTCTAGGTGTATACACCAGAGAAACTTACTCAGGTGCCCCAGGTGACTTGTTTATAATTGCAAACAATTAGCAACCATCTAACTGTCTATCATCAGAATTGCATAAGTAAATTGTTGCATATTCATAGAATGGTTTAGTATATAGTAGTGGAGATGAATGAACTTCACCTATACATAGTGTGAATGAGTCTCAAAATTCAATGTTGAACAACAAAAGCAAGTAGTAGACGAATCAGTTTTGCATGGGTCTATTTATATAAATGTTAAAATTGGCAAATTAAAAACCACATCACTCAGGAAGGCATACATGTACACAGAGTAACATTTTAAAGAAAAATGGGAGCATGATTAACAGAAAACTCAGGATAGTGGTTACTTTTGGAGGGGAGGAAGAGAGATGCATGCATAGAGGGGCCCAGAGGAGGGTCAAAGGCACAGGGATTTTTCAAGTTCTTAATGCTAGGTCAGTGCAAGATTGGCTCATTTCATTATTATCTATCACTCTTCTTTACATTGTATTTATATATTTTACATGTATACATTATATGTATGCTGTATCTCACAAATTTTTAAAAAGCAAAGAGAAAAGAGATCACAAAATATGTTCTAATTGGACAAATGAGCAAAGCCAACTCTTATAATGTGATAGGAAGTAGATATTTGTGGTTTGGGGATAAGAAAAAAAAACAGTAGTAACATTTTACACGGATTTTAAAAATGCTTATCAGATCCCATGGAGAGCTCTGGGTGTGCTATGGTTTCTCAAAGATCACATTGCACTATTTAGGATTCTTTTGGTTGTCAAAGATAGAGACTTACATATCTTAAGCAAAAGAGTGAAATGTATTGAGAAGATCATTAGACCCCGAGAAGGGTAGGGGTCCAACTAGCCTCAGAGATTAGGCTTCTACCAGGGAACAAAAGAGTTATATTTCATTTTTTGCTTAAGATAGTTAGGTCTTTTTGCTTTCTAGTACTTAAAACCAAAAGAATCCTAAATAATATAATCAGTAACTTTACTTCAAACAAAAGACTTCTGCTGTCTTTTGTCTCTGTTTAACTATATGTGCCAGCTTTCCTTTTTTATATCAATGCCCTCTACAGGGCAAGAAACATGGATGACTACTCTAGGCGTTCATATTTCCAAGTTTCAGCACGGAGAGGAATGGAACACTTTCCCCGGCAACTAAACTTAAAAATCTCAGAGAAGGGCCCCATGGGCCAAGCCTGAGTCAGATGCCCATCCTTGAATTAATCAACTGATAGCTGGGTGGTGGGGCTTAGGATCTGTCAGATGCTCACACAAAGTGATTGAATTGAATGAGGGGAGGTTCCTTCTCACCCTTCAGTCCTCAGCTTAAATATCACCTCAGAAACACCTCTCCTAACTACAGTGAAGTGGGTGCCCTACTCTTATTCTCTCTCACATTACCCTCTGTGTTTCTTTTGCAACACTCACCACAATATTCAACTATTTTTTAAATAACATTAATAATTTTTACTGCTTCACATCAAAGAAAGTCTTTTTGTGGGGTTTTTTTTTTTTTTGAAGTATAATTGATTTACAATGTTGTGTTAGTTTCAGGTGTAAAGTGATTCACTTATACACACACACACAAACACACACACACACACATATTCTTTTTCAGATTCTTTTCCCTTATAGGTTATTATGAAATATTGAGTATAGTTCCCTGTACTATACAGTAGGTCCTTGTTGATTACCTATTTTATATATAGTAGTGTGTATAAGTTAATCCCAAACTCCTCATTTATTCCTCCCCAGCCACCTCCCCTTTGGTAACCATAAGTTTGTTTTCTATGTCTGTGGGTCTATTTCTGTTTTGTAAATAAGTTAATTTGCATCTTTTTTTCAGATTCCACATATAAGTGATATTATATGATATTTGTCTTTCTCTGTCTGGCTTACTTTACTTAGTATGATAATCTCCAGGTCCATCCGTGTTGCTCCAAATGGCATTATTTCATTCTTTTTATGCCTTAGTATTCCATTGTGTGTGTATATCTAGATATAGATATAGATATAGATATAGATATAGACATAGATACAACATCTTCTTTATCCATTTATCTGTCAATGGACATTTAGGTTGCTTCCATGTCTTGGCTAATGTAAATAGTGTTTCAATGAACAGGGGGGTGCATGTATCTTTTCGAATTATGGTTTTCTCTGGATATAGGCCCAAGAGTGGGATTGCAGGATCATGTGGTAGCTCTTCTTTTATTTTTAAAGGAACCTCCATACTGTTCCCCATAGTGGCTACACCAATTTATATTCTCACCAACAATGTAGGAGGGTTCCCTTTTCTCCACTTCTCCAGCATTTATTATTTGTAGACTTTTTGATGATAGCCATTCTGGCCAGTGTGAGGTGATACTTCATTGTAACAACTATTTTACTTTTATTCACTGGCTTATATGATGTGGTAGGCAGAATAATGGTCCCCAAAAGTTATCTATATCCTAATTCTCAGAACCTGTGAATAAATTGCCTTACATGACAAAAAGGAACTTTGCAGATGTGATTACTGCACCTTGAAATGGGGAGATTATCCTGGTGGGTCCAATCTAATCAAGCGAATCCTTAAAAGCAAAGGACCCTTCCTGGCTGTAGTCAAGGAGAGTTGTGATGACAAAAGAAGAGTCAAAGCAATGTGACATGGGAAGGACTTACTCTGACATTGTTGGCTTTGATGACAGAGAAAGGGGGCCATAAGTCAAGAAATATAGGTGGCCTGTAAAAGTTGGAAAAGGTAAGGAAATGAATTCTCTCCTACAGCCTCAAGAAAGAAACTTTTGATCCAGTGAGACCCATGTCAAACTTCTGCCCTGCAGAATTGTTAAAATAATAAAATCATACAGTTTTAAGCCATTAAATTTGTGGTAATTTGTTACAACAGCATTCGGAAACTAATATCCCAGGTTATTATCTTTTACTAGAATGTAATCTTTGAGAGAGAGGGATTTTGTCTATCATTTTCCTTGTATCTCCAGTTTATAACACTGTGCCTAGCATAAATTTTTGAATGAATAAGTAGATGAATAAATGAATGAACTAAGAAATCTGTGATTCACCTCCAAAAGTTCAACTTGCAGGCTTCATTTGAAGTGTTGGTCTTCCCTCTATGGGAGTCACAAATGTAGAGAATCAAGTAGAAAATGCAGCCGATGTTTTCGAGTTTCTCTCTATGGGTCAGAAGGGAAAACACTGGCTGAGAAAAAGTGAAAAATAAGCCCTCTTCTGCAAAGAGAGTAGAATTATGCCAAGCCAAGAGAACAATCAAAGACGCTAGCAAATCATAGTTCTAGGACAGCACTTACTCTCTATTTGAGTTTTCATGTGGGATGTGTTTTCAGTCAGCTGATATTTCCTATTCAATTTCCAGAAAGATCCCACTGTCACCAGCTTGGTAAAATACTGGGTCACCCACATCAACTCCAAAATGGTCTGTCTTCGGTGCAGCTAGATTTTATGATTTACACCCATTAATGGGAACAAGTAACTCTTCCAGAAGAAAAATGATGGCATCTTCTGAAGAATGTATCCTTTTCCAGGCAATTTGTTTCTGAAGAGAGAGTTCATATTACTCATCAGATGATTCACTCTGTCTCTATGGGTTCAGCAATAGAATATTTTTAGTACTCAGAACCAACGAGTTATAACTGGTAGCTTTCTTCACCAGGAATAATTAAGAGTTGTGCCAGAAAATGAGCAAGGCACTGTAAGGAGAGTATTAAGGCAACGTCATCTGAGCTGAGCTCAGACTCATTGAAATACTATGAAATATAGGCAGCAAAACACATTGTTTGAGGGATAAAAGAATGGTCCTTAACTATTTTCACACACAAATGTCACTTGTACACCATATCCTTAACCAAAGCATATGTGTATATATGTATATATCAGCAGTAGCTAACATATAATTTCATATGCAAAATGTGGACATATGGAATAGCTTTGCAGGGTGGTCCAGCCAACCAGTCAAGCTCTAGGCAGAGAAAATTCTTTACTTCAGATCCAGGAACGCCCACTAGGAATGAACCAGTATTCTGATCTGCACCTTACTCTCACTTTTTTCCTCCCTGACTCCCCACCAAATATTCTTAAATCTTCGAATCTCTTTCTTCATGGTAACTGTGGAGGAAATGATTTTGGATGGAATTAAGCAGGTGCAGGTGGTGCCATAGTACGTACTAGCTCCCAGCGTTAACATCTGCTTCCAATTCTTCAAAGCTTCTTATTTTTACAACAGTCCTCTTTGTCTCTTTTTTGTAGGTCTGTGGAGTTGGTTTTTTTCTTCCTATTTCAAGTCCCTGTAAGAAAGAGGAAATGGGGCCTCCCTGGTGGCGCAAGTGGTTGAGAGTCCGCCTGCCGATGCAGGGGATACGGGTTCGTGCCCCGGTCTGGGAGGATCCCATATGCTGTGGAGCGGCTGGGCCCGTGAGCCATGGCCGCTGAGCCTGCGCGTCTGGAGCCTGCGCGTCCGGAGCCTGTGCTCCGCAACGGGGGAGGCCACAACAGTGAGAGGCCCGCATACCGCAAAAAAAAAAAAAAAAAAAAAAAAGAAAGAGGAAATGGTGGTGGAGGATGGCAGAATTTCCATATGCTTCATCAGATGATAGCACATAGTTACGTCTGTTGAATACGATGCTGAAGTGCTCACACTTACTGGACGAGGACTATCCAACTGAGCTTTCTGCAATGATGGAAATGTTCTATATCCACACTAGGTCTGTCCACTAACTTCACATATCCGTTGAACGCTTCAGATGTGGCTGGTCTAATGACTAACTGAATTTTTAATTTTGATTCATTATAACTAACTTAAATTTAGCCATCTGTGGTTAGTAGTTGCCCTATGAGGCAGCACATTTCTAAAGGCTTGATGAGCATTAGAATTCCAGTTCACTTTTTTCTATACTTTGCCTCATCCTTGATTTATTTAAGATAAAATCCTTTCATGTTAAAGTTTGCATCTCAAAACATTGTTTTCCTAAGTATAACCATTCTTTCTTTCATTCTCTCTCAAGTTTATTCCACCTTGCTTCCTCTGTAATTCTTATCCTTTTCCCACAGTCATATCCAATCACTTACACACACACACACACACACACACACACACACACACACACACAAACAGAACACTAGATACCACGAAGAAAGAGCTGTCGGTCATCCTCATGCATATTGCTTCTGAAAAAAAAATATGAGAGAAAAGAAGAGGGGGGAAATATGTGATGGCTCATCACCTAACATTTCCAAATGTAAACATAAGGGAAAGTTTATAAATACAGTGAAATGTGGTTATACAGGGCCATGAGTTGCCACTCATTACAGAGTATTTACACAATGACAATGTGAAACGTGTGATGACGTGTTACCATTAACCAGGAGAGGAAAAGCAATACAGAATTGGAGAGTTTTGAAAGGTTTAGACCTTTAAGAACCTTGGAGTTTCATGAAACTTTTTTTTTCCCCTCAAGGGATGTTTTTCTTCTCTTAAGCCATTTTTGGTCAAGGGAATGTTTAATAAATTACTTGCTTTTATTCCTAAGTGGTACGCTGGACTGTGTAACTAATAAAGCCTATTGTTTAACAGTCCTGCCCACTGCCTATAGCAGAAATAAAGATGGGGACATGCCATTCTGAATCTGAACAGATCCCAAACCTCCCATCAGAAGTTAAAGTTTGGTTTCTAAATTTGGTATCCATAGTTTCTCAAATGGACCCACTAGCAAGAAGAACAATTTCATTACAACAAACTCTTTCTTAAAAAGACATGGAAACTAGCATGCTGTTTCAGAGTCCTTTCCTATCAAAAGCTGTCTACACTGGCAGATATCCACATGAAGGAACAACCTACAAGGAAGCATGGCAGGTTTCACCATGATCCTTCAAATTTGGGACATAAAGTCAGTACCCTTGTTGGTAATGTTCTGCTTCCCCAGGGAAACAGATCTGAAATAAGGTTTGGTTTATCTGAGGGGTGCCCTACACTGGTGTGCCAATAGTCAGGTGATTCAGGGAAGGAAAGACAGTCAGTGGGAGTGCATTATTAAGCCAGTTACTATGGTGAGTGACTGAAGCTTAATCCCAGGGATTAGGTGGGATACTGTGTAAAATATCAGTTAAGGGTCAGGGAATTAGGTTACTTGTACCCCCATTGCTGTTAGTCATTGATTAAGGAATGCCTCAGAGAGTAGCTAATTCCCAGACACATCACTAGGGTAAAGTGGGTTATTTCCATCGAGGGTAGTCCACTGACAAAGGTGCTGGTATGCACTGTTAGAAGTCAGGCTGGCATGCACAGGTAGGGTGAGAGGTCCTGACGGCTTATAGCCAGAACATTGACAGAACCTGCTACATAAATATTACATGTGATGGAATCCTTCTTAGGGTAAAGAATGTTAATTTTGTAGAGTTCCCTTTTGTTTGTCCAAATATTGCATTTACTAGCTGCAAAAAGGGGTTGTCTAGAATTTGGTGAATTCTTCCACTTTAGTTCAAGATTAAATAAACTTCAATAATGACCATCCCATATTTCTAAGATAAAGGAGGACTAGTCTCTTATTTTGTTCAGAAGCTACTCTGTATCATCGATTGTTTGAACCACGGGATTTTTCGTCATTTGCTTAAATTTTTCTTCATATGGAATAATCTGATTTTTTAACAATGATCCCAGGTTTGGATCCATAAATGGGTGTGTCCCATATACAAAAGGCACAGAACTCCATGAAACTCCAATTGTGGGTCTCCCTGGTTGCTGAGACATATTAGCATGAAGGGTGTGAATCTTTCATCTAAGTTATGTGTATATGTTGCTTTCATGTACTTAAAACATGACATGATTAAACAGTAAAACCCCACATGGCTTCACTCAGGCACATGCAAATTTATCATAGAATCCACCTGTCATAGATCATACTCAAGAGAAAGTCAGGACTTTGTATAACATCCAAGGTATATGGTATGAATCAGACCAACCAATCCCTCCCCATGAAGATGATGTAGATTTGGTGGAGGGTGGCCCATGATGTTGAAGTATGGAAGGAGGGGGGAAGGGGACTGGACTGAACTCAAGGGAGTGACCATGAAGAACCTTACAGAAACACAGAGCAGAAGAGATAGGCGTGATCAGGAGTCAGGAAGCAGAACCAAGATGGAGGACCACGAGACAAATCCAAGCATCCAACTGAGCACAGTTATGGTGGAGGAGGGTCAGGAGAGGAAGAAGTCAGAGTGAGGATCTTACTGAGGAATCAAAAAGGCAGAGAGGGCTAGAAAAGGGGGAAAGAACTAGAAGGGGTGTGATCTGAGGAAAATGGTGCAAAATGGTTCAAGGTCTCATCTGAGAATGCCAGCAACCATCTGGGGCTCGTGTGGCCTTGGCACATCCTTCCAGACAGAAACATTTCTTTGTAGAGTGCTACTGAGAAAAAGAACACATTGACAGATGTATAAACAGCACCCCAAATGACAAGGCTCATTCACCTCTGTATTCCTTACAACTGGCACAGAAGACTTAATATATGTTTGGGATTCTGCTCAACTGGTTAATAATTTTTACTTATTTATTGACAAAACCAACACATATTTATTGTAGAAAGTTTGAAACATACAGAAAATAATCAAGGAAGAAAATTAAATTCTCCAACAATCCACCTTCTCAGAAATATTTACATGTGTTCAGTAGTTTCAACAAAACGTTGGTATAATATAATGTAGTATATAGAGTAGTGTAGCATAGTATAGTATAGTATAATATAACATAAATGTAATTAATATAATGTAATGTATGCAATATAATTAATATAACTACAGTAATATAATATGCTCTGTTTCATAACTTTTTAATACTTCAAAGTATCATTCCATTCAAATGCATTTTGTCCATTTGTGAGAAATACTTCTAGGCACATAGTATTTTTGGAGGTAAAAATGTCACCACCACCACCACATCAAAACATATGAAAGAGCAAAACCTTGGTTCGTGTCACTCCCTAACGTGACAGGGTTATCACGGTAGTGTCCCAGCAGGAAATAGATTGCATGTTCAGATGTGTTTGAGGGGGGTTTGGTAAAGGGGGTAGGGTAACTGCCAGGACCCAGGAGGCAGTGACAACAGGGCTACCACCAACCCTAGACCTGAGGAGGAGAGGAGAGGTAGCAGTGACCAGAACATGGAGGGAGGGCCATGAACAAGTGGCCCCCTTGGCAGGAACAGTGGTCTGGTACAGGGGTATAGCTGACCTGAGATAACCCTGATGGGAAGGAGATGGGAAGAGATATTCCCCAAACCTAGACCGCTCTTCATTTGACATTCTGCCAGTGTCCCCTCCCCACACTGAACCCACCCAGAAATCAGCTATCAAGGAAGCCTTTAGATGTGGTCCAAAGAGGCCAGTTTTCTGTGGCTGGAAATGGGGTGCTGTCAAGAACTAGTGCCCATGAAGGGTCACTTCTCTCATCTCTACATTCTGAGTAGCAGAAACTGTCTATCTTTCATTCATTCATTTAATTCTTCACTTATTCAACAAAGATATTCAAACATCATATTAATACTAGCAAAACATTGGGGGTGGGCAGAGAGTAGCAGATAGCCTAAAATACCCAGCGATAGGGCATTGTTAAATGTTGGTACATCAAAGGATGCAGTTCTATGCAGGTAATAATAATGTATATTATTCAAATAACAATGTCAATTTTCTTTTTTATTGGAGTATGGTGGCAGAGCCACATTTGGAAGGAATTTAGATTGTAAGGAATTGAACCATGGATCTTAAGGTGGCATTTTATTCAAACAAGTGAGGGTAATTTTCTAAGTGCTGTGCCATTTCCTTTCTATCTCTTATTTTGAAAAAAAGAAAATTCTCTGCAGTTTGGTTCAGAGTTATGGTTTCATTTTGATTTCCTTCTTTTCTTCCTGGCAGTTAATATATGAATTTGATATGAGAGAAGAATGAGAAACATATCAGACAAAGGCTGAAGCCATTACAGAATAAAGATAAAAACCCAACTTGCCCTGCTTTACTGATGCTGTTGCCTAGTTATTTTCTTCCTCCTACTTTATAGCATTTTATCAAGTTTTCTTTGTAGTCAACAGCTGACATAAGGTGTCAAATTATCAGCCAAATCTTAATACAATAGCAGAGTGTACATAGCACATGCAAAACAATATCTCTGCAGTTGCACAAATGAGAATAATTTTGACCCCACTTAACCAGACCACTTTTCAGGGAAAATAAAAAGTATCTCCCTGTGGTCTAGGCCACAATGACCTTCATAAGTCCCCAAGCCCAAATGGCTTCCAACCTGAATCGACCAGCCATGTTACTTTTCCAACTAGAAACATTTTCTGGAAAGGCCACAAAGATTAAACTCCTTATCCAAATCATGAAACTTTTCGACTGTTGTCATTTTATGTTGCAAAAAGATAAAATCTAAATATTCTGCTGGATTAAATAACCCACATCGCCCTATGACAAAATATTGATATACAAGTTAGTATGTTTGGCCTGACATAAATGCCCATCTCCTATACTAGCATATTTTATTCAGGGTCATATAAATGAGAAGAGATAATTTCAATAAAAATAAACATGATATTCGCCACTGTTAACAATCTCAGAAAAATTGGCATTCGCTTTTAACAGCATTTGTTCAATACTTCTTCAACTGACAGAGGGTTTTACTCTCCCCAGAGGAGAGAGAGGTGGAATCTTCCTCTGGAAATGGTGTGCTTATTGCAGGTAGGTGCCTCTGTTTTCTCAGTCTAGTGATATGCTGTGACATGTTTCCTTCTGCAAGCGAAAATTGACATGATGTGTACAAAACCCAGGTAACTATGACTGTAAATCATCCCTCTTGGATATTAAGGTGCTATTTGTGGGTTTTTCAAAAAGTGAGTTGACAGAGTTATTTTTAAGAAACTCATTTTCTTACAAGGTAAGGAATTATTGTAAGTATTGAAACAACTAATTGATACTTCTTATCATGATCCCTTAACCAATTCAAGCATCTCTCTTAGTTTGGGACAACTTTTTTGCTGGTGATTGAATAACACCATGGCTCTTGAGAAAGCACTTACAGGCTTCTGTTTATGTAGCATCAGAGCTACCTGAAAACTTTGCCCCCTGTATTGCTATCCTTTGCACACCTTCTAAAGAGTTCAATAAATTGTCAATAAGCTTTTTTTTCTTTTTGAGTTAATTTTTTTTATAGCACACACTTTGTCCCTAGAGGTGGGGGTATGGGGGAACACATGTTTAGGATTGTGGCCATTTCAAACTAAGGGGACGCCAAATCACAAACAATCGTGCAGCTGATCTACTTTGCAATGTTGTCACACATGCTTAACAAAATATTGTGCTACTGACACAATCTTTGTATTCTGCAGTGGTAATTAACCTTGTCAAGTTATTTTAAATAAGCCTCATGCATATGTCATAAAGCAAATGACAAATTAAATGTTCAGATATGATTACAAAAGCTATTTTCCTTTTGGATTTAATTTTGTTCCAGGCGAAGCTTCTGTTAAGTAGCATTTTATGGATCCACAATGCTGGAAAGAACTTGAAAGACTTCACATAGCTTGTTTTTGTTCTTGTTTTCTTGTGAGGCCCAGAGTAGTGATCTAATTGGCTCAAGGTCACACAGCTATTTTGTGACAAAATCAATAATAAATTCTCCTGAACTTGAGGTTAATCCTTGTTGCTCTGGTCTTTGTCTTGGTGGATTAAGGATATGGCCCAACATGAGGAGAGGAAATATTTGACCTTATGGATTAAAACCAAGCCTATATATTTGTCTCTGAAAAATGTCCAAGATTCACTCCTGTTCTATTTCTTCTTTGCCTCTCCATTTACTTCCATGTCAACCAAAACTTGTCTAGGAAACTTCTCAACTTTCCAGATTCATTCAGTCTCAAAATTCCTTTTATCTGAAGTAAGACAATTTGAAGTCTGTGTACTTCAATGCTACTCCTTGTGCTACCTCAATTTTATTCTCCATCCCACTAGGCTGAGATGATTTAAAAAGTTTCCTCTTGGAAAAGAGCACATAAAGATGCATTCCAGACAGGCAAAATATGAGACATGTAGTATTTCCAATCAACGGGCTGAATATAATTTTCACATCGATGTGCAGGGAATAGCTAAATGAAAGCAAACCAGAAAAACAGAGATTTTGTTTTCATTAAGCTTGCTACCTATTGATTTTTAGGACCTAGAACTATATTTATCAAGGTTGACATATTTATCCACATCATTTTCCCTTTGACCCTAATATGAAGTGGAAACATTATAATTATGGATTTGTGGTAAATGTGATTTAATACCACCCAAATAGTCATCTAATTACTGTCTCTAACACCTGTGACTCTCGGACGGGAACCCTTTTCAGGTCAGGGAGCCATGTCAGCCCATTTTCAGGTCAAACCTGAAGTGCCAGAGAGTTAGTAGCCTTCGAAACAGCCTTCAACCAATCATAGATAAGGTTTTAGAGGATAAATATTCCAGCTTCCTCACCCCTCAGCTGAGATAACTCTGCAGCAAGTTCTGTGCCATCTCCCTTGGTTTCCCAGCAGGACTGAGTTCCAGTTGATAAACAGTGATGAACTTACTTAATAACCCATCCTTACTGGCTTCCTTCTCTTCCCTGTTTCACTTTTATACAGCCCTACTGGTATTTACTGTGATAAGCTTCCAAATAAACTACTTGCACTTGAATCTTTGTCTCAGAGCTGGCTTCTGGAAGAATCCAGACTGAAACAATCAGAGAGTTTGAAAGTATACGCTCTGTAGTAACCGTAGTAACCTTGACCTCATTTCCAACCCTGGAAGCACTTTTCAGACTGTGGTGCAGGCAGGAGAGATCCAGGCAAGGAACTGAAGTCTCATTTAACTGAGCCAAAAAAATCAGAATTACGGCTACTGAGTCAAGTGGAATATGTAGGGCAAAGTACCAGAGAGGAATAATTACACAGAGAAGTAGCTCTAGGATTTGCATAGAGGTTCCCTTGAACTTTCTGTCAAATACTAAGTTGCACATACACACAGGGTGAAACTCCAAGAGACTGGGCAAAGAACAACTATTGAGACAAGAGCAATTCCCTAGAAGATTCTGGAGATCACACACGCTGGGAATTGTTTTGATGTCAACTAATGAGGGTGGGGAGATTCAAATGAACACCCTAGGAATTCAGTAAACATCCTAGAAAGACCACACGTTGAGAATAAAATTAGTCTAACTCTAGAGGAAAGTCTACCCTAACTCCTCCCCCACAAAATTTTAGAACAAGCCTTGAATGGATCAAGGTGTTCTGCAAGTAAATTAACTGCCTTACAGAAAAAAAACTCAAGACTCTTTAAAGAAAGATGACAAAATCTGACACTCAATAATGTTGGACTGACAATGTCTAGCATACCATCAAAAATCACTAATGATGTGAAGTAACAAGAACATTTGACTCATAAGAAGAAAAATTGGCCAATATAGAGACTAAAATGAAAAAAATAATGAGATTAGCAGAGGACTTTCAAATAGCTAGTATAAATATGTTCAAGGGTTTAAAGGAAAATATAAACACAATGAGGAAACAAGTGGAGAACCTTGATAGAGACTGTAAACCATAAAAACAACCAGAGAGAAAAGACTAATGTTTCTGAAGAAACCACATATTTCTTGTCCACAATAATATAGGTAAAAGATAATAAAATAATAATTTCAAAGTGCTGAGGGAAAATAACCATCAATGTAGAATTCTGTATCCATATAAAGTATGGTTAAAGCTTGAGAGCAAAATAAATACATTTCTAGACAAGAAATGATGAGAGATTTTATATCATAAAAATACCAACTAAAGACCTCAGACCCCCACTATAAGCACAACTAAAGTATCTCTTCAGCATGAAAATAAACTGAACTCAGAAGAAGCAGTGGAATACAGGAAGTAATGGAGAGCAAATAAATTAAATCATTAAATGTGGGTAAATATAAGTAAGCATTGGTTGTAAGAAGAACAAAAATAAAGTAAAAAAAATAATTATAGCAATAGCAATAATAATAGTTTAAGTGTGGAACTAAAAATCTAGAGGACAAGATAATATTAGAGAACAACATTTTGGAAGGAGAGAATGAGACATCCTGTTACTAATAACAATAGTGGTTAACAATGTTATAAGTGCTTTACATATTAATCCTCAAATCAACTGTATGAGGTAAGTATTATTTTTATCTCCATTCTACAGATGAGTAAATTCACCTAACAATGAAGACTCTCTTCGTTCAACTCGTCCAAAGTTTTTGCTACTGCCTTTCTAGTAGCATCACCTTTTTGTTTGGCTACTGTTTGTTTTATCTTTCCTGATAGACTTGAAGCTATTTAAGAGAACAGGACATTCTTTTTGCAGCTTTGTTAACTCCCATACCCCAGACTCTCTTCTCCATTGTCTAGCAAGGATCTTCCCCCACAGTAGGTGCTTAAAAATATTTTTTGAGTGTATTATTGTTTTGCCTTGTTGGAATCAATTTGCTATGGTTTCCCAAGGAAAGGTAAATACAAGCATGGGGTTGTGTATAAACCTATTAAACCTAAGCCTAAATAAACCTATTTTACAGACAGAATACCTGTAGAAAGTAAATAATCTTTACTTGTATTAGTCACTATATCATGTTAGGCCACTTACCAAATTTGATGATTTACTGGAAAATTCACACAGAATGTAAAGCAGGCATGGCTCCTGCCCCCTGGAAATTTATATTTCAGAAACTGTATGGTGGATAAAAGATGGAAGACTTGAGTGGTTACATATTACCTAGGCTGAAGATGAAAATTCATTTTTTAATCTTATACTTACAAACACTAACTTCTTTGATCCTTGAAACAACCCTATGAGTTAGGGATTATTCTTTCTCACAGATGAAGAAAACAAAGAACAAAGCAATTAATTAACTTGCTCAAAGTCACAAAGACAGCAATTGTTGGAGGTGGGGTTTTGACCCTGGCATTCTAGTACCAGAAACTGTACTCTTCCCCTACCATCTCAAACAGGATTATATGTTTATGTTGATATCAAATCAGTAATTTAACATTTAATCCACACAAGATTCCTTCCCCTTACCACCACAAACAGCTGCATTTGTCACTGGCAGCTTTCCTCCAAAGAGAGTCACGGGTATTTTCCAAAGGGAAATATACTATGCGTCATTTTGTGGTTTGCATTATTGTTATTGATGCAATTCTTCCCATTAGAGGCAGAATATATTTCCCTTACAGATCCAAGTATGACTGAGCCCAGCCTAGATCAGCCAAATCCTAGCTGACCCACAGACACTGGAATAAATGATTCTAAGCAACAGAGCTAGAGTTTGTTACACAACATTATTATAGCAACAGCTAACTGATACAGGCTGACACCAGGGGCTGTATCACTTACTTTAGCACCAATGACTATTTGCCTTCTTCTTTCTTTCAAATAATAGAAATGCCTGGGACAAGTGGGTGTGGGGTCCAAATTAGAAGAATAAATGTCAAAATCAGAAAAGATCCATTTGGGAGTTTTCATGTTCTGCCATGGTGACATTTTACTCACATCTTAAACGTCCTTGAAATATCGCTTGTTGGCTGTGCTGTCACGATCCATTCTATAGACATTTTGATGCACTTTATTACAAACTTTAAAATCATATTAGCAGCTGTTATTTTATATCACAATGGATTAATAAGATGCATTTTCACAAATAAGACACATTTTAGATAGTTCTGAAAAAATTTCAGTGTGAAAATCTTGTGCCAGGATTCCACATTTTAAATGACACATTTCCAAATAGCCTAAAGTGAAAATGCTCAAGTAATATGCCTATTTGTACTGTGCTTGAAACTATCAGCCCCCCAACAACCCAGGAAACACGTAACATTCCTACATGTGTTTTTTCTATTATAGTATATGAAATTCAGGGAAAATATATCTCTCGGTTCTTGTTTCAGTGTAATTCACTTAGTTGCACTGAAAAATATAATGAAAGCAAAATAAATACCTTTTCAGGTTTCCATTGCAATACTTGAATAATATACATGAGAATTATAAAAGCTTTGATTCCCCTTCAGATATTATAATAATAAAATGTTCTATTGCCTTTTCATGTGGAATAATTGGGAAAGATAAAGGTTTTCCCCCCCCTTGGAGGCAATCTCGCTTCCTATGGTGTTGCTAAGGAATAAGGAATTTTCCTTCCAACTGATCTTAAAAGAGGTATCTAAGATCTATATTGCCTGTTTATGGATTATAGCTAACTTTACAGTCGTGTATAAACTGTACATTTGAGTGCAGTAAGACACGTCCCCTGTCTCACAATAAAAATATTATGGAACATTATATTTCCATATAGTAATGGTACTCTTATATTACTAGTCTATAGAAAGGTACAGTACTCATTTAACTTACTAACATAAAAGTCTCTCAAGTAAGATCAATACTTTATCTTCTCAACAGTTTTCGTAAATGAAGATTTAATTCAACCTGTATTCCTTAGCCCCCAAGACGATAAGGGTCAGGTCTGCTGACCACTCTACTCTCTGTGGCAGAGACATGAAATCTTTGGAGTAGCCTCATAATGTGAGCAGTGGATCTCACATTAGAATCACCTTAGAATCACCTTAGGCTGCACCTTAGAATTACCAAGGAAGCTTTTAAGAGACTGATGCCCAAGCTCCTCCTCAGATCAATTCAACCAGTATCTCTGGGGTTGGGTTTGGGGTATTGTTATATTTTTAAAACTCCCCAGGTGACTCAAATGTGCCACCAGATTTTCCATCCATTGATTCATGCTCTAAATTTTAGGGATTCAGGACACAAGCTAAGATCTGGATAGATGTGCTCCCTTGGGGCCTGCCCTGTGATCCTGTTGGTGGTGGTGGTGGTAGTTTTTTTTTTCTTTGTACACTGTGGATCTTTATTGCCATTGCTTCACTGCTTTTGAGTGCAGATCTCTCATTGACATGGGTGGGAGTGCTGCTCCTGGAGAGTTTGGAATGCATAGTTGAGAACTCCTTGGAGCTATTGGAGAAGGAATTTTGCCCTGAGCTTGTTACACGCACCAGGGTTTAGGATTCTTTCTTTCTCCCTTTACTTCCTTTCTTCTGATCTTGCATCACATATATATGCCTTGATTGTGAATTTTAACTTCGGAGTCTCCTCTTTACTTTCTCTGAACCTGGCACACGTTGTCCTGTTCTCTTTTGTTCTCAGCAAGGCCTGCCCTAGGGTGGTTTTTTCTCTGAGTCAGCAGGTAAGAAGATGGAGATAAGTTCAATTGCACCCCTGATCAGAGTCAGATCTTGGACTGAGGTTAACCCTTTAGACCTCACAGTCCTTCTCAGTGTAATGAATATACTCAGTGAGGGAAACTTTTCAGTCCTTTTGATAAAGAGATTTTATAAATCTGGGTCGGACCCTCAGAGTCTGGTGACATTGGACATAAGACTTTCTTCTAGTCTATGGGGAAAACTATGTTTCATGATGTTTATAGCCAGCGAAGGGGAAGGGGGGCTTCCAGGCAAGGACACCCATGCAAGCCCACTCCACAAGAGCCACGGCTCTGCCTTCTCCCAGACCAACAACGGTGACACTACCCTATCCACCAAGGCGGCCACATTAGTGGTGGGGCTCTCTCCCCAGGAGTACCGCCAGAATTCTATCATGTTATAATGGACAATATGAACACATATGGCTGACAATATTAAGTGCAAATCTGACAATCTTTGGGTGGGGGAGGGGCACCCAATCCAGCTACACAAATGGCTTTGAGTGTGAAAGATTCTGAAACCCCTCCATTGCTCTGTAAAATACATTATAATGGCGCTAGGCTATGTAACAAGGCACCACTCCAGTCATTTCCCCAGGAAAAGGAGACTTTTCTTTGATGGAGAATATTTGATTGTCATCACCTCCACTTACTTTGGATAACTAACTATTCTCCAAGTCCTCTAATCCAGAAAAACGCAGGAATTCATGATAGTTCTCACTATGACAAATCCAAATTGCTGATTTTTTCCTTATAGGAAAATGGATGTTTTCATTTACAGTCATACTGCCCAGTTGATACTTTGCTCCAAACTCTTGTCATCAAAACTGATGGCAGAGCTCTCACTGGTGCAGCATCCACTCCAGTGGTTGGATTCCAAAAACCCTGCCAGGAAACTCCACTGTGCTGAATGATTTCTTTTTTTTTAATTAGTCATTTGGGTGGGTTGTTTACAAATAAGATCTTTGAAGAAATGGGGAAGGTGGAATTCAGAACTTAGTTGAATACCTTTGTCTTTATTATCTTCAGAAAGGAATCATATGTCAACAATACATAGTGTATTTCCTCCAAAAGAAACCTTGGAAAGATGTAATCAGCATTAAAAAATTAATGCAAAACCTCCATATTTCTTTCTTTTTTTTTCCTGCTTGCAACTAACAGGGGAGCAGGCTGTGACCAATTTATTTGGGCTGGTAAATGGGGACTTAGACACAAGGTTGGTCAAGAATATTTCTGATAATTAAAAAAAAAAAGGAGCCAAATTGCTAATGTTTTCTTATTTGTTATTCTTTAGTTCAGTGCTCTTTGAAATAGAGAAAGATTTTTGAAAAATCAAGGATTTTTGCTATGAATTATTTAACAAAACAAAACAAAAAGGCAGGTCCGTTTCCTTTCATAAATCTGACTGCTCTCACAGAAAAAATGATCAAGCATTGCTGGAAACCCAAAATGGGACATTTTCAAATCCACATTTACATTTGGCTCTAAGATTTCCTTACTGTCTCATTTGTTTTTGAAAATGGAAAGTCTGTAATAAAAGGCATGGAGAAAGGACCAACTTAAAAGAAATGTGTGGGGAATTTACCTCCAGGGTTACATTTTCAAAAGGGCTCCAGAGCAAGTATACAAATGGGCGTGAATACGAGACTCCACATTCGCCGTCATTCTCGTGTGAGAGAAACAGCCAGGCGTGCACCTCACCAGCCAGCTCCTCGTTCAGTACACAGAACTTTGCACAAACAGGGAGTAAGAGGTTATGAAAGGGGAGAATTCAGAGCAAGGAGTTCACTGGAGGTGGGGGAGGGTGTAAGCTTGCAGCAGTTCCCAAGATCTGCCCAGCTTGGCGGAGGTTTCAGCCAAGTGGTGAGTGGTGAACCCACACATACATTTATATTAAAATAAATCGGATACACTGCTTAGCTGATGAGAACACTAATGCAAAAATGAGTCTGTAAGAGGTCCCCCAGATATGGATCCACACATTGGCTTAATCAGTGGCTTTCTTATAAACACGGCCTATGGGTTTAGAAGACACAGGAAAGCTAGGGAAACAGGGAGGGAAAAAAATGAATGTGAAGGAAGAAAAATTCAATATAGATAATACATAATTAAGAATACAAAATATATGGATGAAAGGTGAATGTTTGAGTAACAGAATAAAGAGGCTAACTGGAGCAGTTCCTCATTTATGAACAGGCTAAGTGCCCAGACTAAGTCTTCAAGTCATAATCTGCCCACCCCTTGGGTTGCTTACACTAGGACTTCTCAAACATTTCCACTGGCAAAGGAGAGTGGATACCCTCCCTGGAGACTCTGGTGGCACAGCCTGAAGCAATTGTAGAAATTTGTTGTGCTACCTTTAAAGTAAATGCAAATTTTATATTCTAACCCCAGTTTTACCCATACTTACCCATATAGCTTTCCCTCAACTCTAGATAGGGCAGTGTCCCCCATTAATGATACAGCTTTGTACGGCCCTAAGTGCTCACTCTAACCTGAGCATATGTAGTCCAGTTTGGAAAGGCAGTGATAAGGGCAGAGGAAATGAATTCTCAGCTACTAGTAATGGCCTTGACCTACTCAGAGGACTGAATAAAAGAGGTACCTACTTCTTAAAGGAACAAAGAGCCTTGGGCTTCTATGAACATTTTGTCCACCACAGGTTCTGGGGCACAGTGGGCATCACCCTGACATGTTAAAGGAAATCGGTGCACAAGAAAGAAGTACTATGAGAGTAGATATAAACACAGCAATGATGGGAGTGAAACACTGACAGATTACATTAACAGATTGCATTGCAGATCTGATGCTTTCTTCCAATCTCCATTCCCAGCACCACTCATTCTCATCCAAGGCTTACCAAACTCTAGCCTGCATCAGAATTGCTGGAAGATCTTATTGGAATACAGGTTGTTGGGTCCCATCCCCAGGACTTCTGATTCAGTGGATGTGGGATGAGGCCTGAGAACCTGCATTTGTAACACATCCCCAGGGGATGCTGCCATCCTGTGGTCTGCACTTTGAGAATCACTGGTCTAAGCCATTCTTCATTCACTGCCTTAGGGAGGGGATGCACCATGGACATTTGAGGAACAATTTTGATCTGTGAATTTTAAACCCTAAACTTTAGGGGAAATAAAGGGACACTTGGCATGGACAAAGATTTGAAAAAATATCTGAAGAACTGGAACGAAGTCTTCCTTCCCTGTGAGAGCTGATTAGAGCTCAGATACTGGTGAGGTCCCTGAGACATGAGCCTGGATACTGACACCTCCATTACTGAGTCTGGGGGTGGAGATGGGGGAAAAAAGGACAGTCGATGGGATGTGAAAACATAGGGGACCTATGCCCCAGTCCCCAAGAAAAGCCCTGGGAAAGTGGGAAGACCAAGAAGATATGGGTCCATGGTATATCTGAGCCAGGAGTTGGTCAATTTTTTCTTAAAGGTTCAGATAGTAAATGTCTTAGCCTTTGCATGCCATATGGACTCTGTCACAACTACTCGATTCTGCCATCAGCACAAAAGTAGCCACAGACAACATGTAAATGAATGAATGTGGGACGTTTCAATAAAACTTTATTTACATAAACAAGCAGCAGGCTGGATCTGGCCTATGGGCTGTCATTTGCCTGCTCACCCCTGGTCTAAGATGACTGAGCTTCAGATAGCCTACAAAGGTTCCCTATATCCCAGCATGTTCCAGGAGACCCAGAATTACACCATGTGCTGGAGAGCAGTGTGGAAGATGGAAAGGACCTTGGACAACTTCTCTGAGATTCCAAAATCCAGCATGGTGCCAGAAGTGGCCAAGGTGACCCCTGGCCCCCTACCAGACCTTGCCAAGGTAGAGGGATGCTAGATTCCTCTTCCCCACAGTGTTGCACCACCAGGTAACCTCCCGGGACAGTTACGACCCTCAGCAAAAGAGAGAAGGGGAGGTTGACTCCAAATTTATTGTTTCCCTACCCTTGCAGAATGGAGGCACAAATAGAAATTGACTTTTTTGAGGGGGATGTCCTTGGCAGTCCAGTGGTTAAGACTCTGCACTTCCATTGCAGGGGCCATGAGTTCGATCCCTGGTCAGGGAGCTAAGATCCCACATGCCATGCAATGCAGCCAAAAAAAACCCCCCAAAAGCTCTGTTGTAAAACATTACTAATTATTAGAGAAATGCAAATCAAAACTACAATGAGGTATCTCACACCAGTCAGAATGGCCATCAACAAAAAATCTACAAACAATAAATGCTGGAATTCAACTATACTTCAGTAAAAAATAAATTTAAAAAAAAGAAATTGACTTTTTTTTTTAAAGCCAGGTTTGTGTACTATTCCTGTTTGCAGGAGTGAGCAATTTTACTTTGTTAATTTGAGATTTTTTTCTTTGAAATCTGGTGCATATTTTTTTTCTTTGAAATTTGGTGCTTACAGCATATCAACAGCCTCATGCCATATCAGACCACACAGATTTGGATACTGAGATCTCCCCTTTTCTCCCTTTTTGGAGCAGTCAGACCAGTCCCACCAGCCCTCCATGGACAGACATTAGAATGAGTTAAGAAGGCATTTGTTGTGTAGGGAGAATACAGGCTCCCAGGTGCTGGAGGTCTGGGAGGAGGATGAGGATAGGAATTTAAAAAATGCCTCTGTTACAGGCAGTGGTGAGACCAGGAGGACAAAAGACCTTGTGGGACAACCATCTGAAGGGAATTTGAATAATTCAGATTAATATCAAGGTCAGTGTCTATGACCGTTCTAGGAAAACCTGCACCATGGGTTAATTAAAAAATCTAAATGTAGCAACATCCCCCAGCCATGACTCACTTTTAATAATTTTCAAGTAAAAGATGAATAGAGTAGTAAATCAATTGTCATTCAAATAACACAATTCATCAAGAATAACAAACAAATAGAATAACTTGATGTTCATCCATTTCTAGGAGAAATGCCCATAATTTATAGAGACATCACGGTACTTAGTTTATAATTCAATTACCATCTACGGATAGAAATTGGAGTTTGGATGGTTCACCCAGACACTAGTGTCTTAGGGTCAATAAAGGGAGGTTTTATCATTTCAGATGAATTGACAGTCCTGCTGCACGTTGAATGATTTCACAAGATCTACGTGCTGCATCTCTAGTCCAGGGGGTTGGAAGTTTAAGTTGGATACTGAATCCCTAGAATTTTAACAAACCAGGTCAAACCAGGAAAGGGAGACTCTGAGGCAGAGTCAAGAGCCCCTTTGGTGGGTCTGTAGAAGTTCAAAGGCACTGCTGATTAACACTGCACCTATGAAGGTAGCAAAACACTGCATTTCCAAGGACCAGAACAGCTAATGAAGATCACTTCCTTTCAACTTGTAGCAAAACAGGAAGCCAGTTGTTCATAGATTTCTGGATAAATATGAAAAGGATATTTTAAAGATTGGGCAAAAACATGTAGTTTAATGTTTTAAGAAATTAATGTTGTGACGGTAGATTACCATGGACTTCTGTTTTGCAATAGCTTTCCTGTCTTCCTAGATCAGCATGCATGGTCCCCTAGAAAAATACTGTGAGCTACATACATCATTGTAAGTTTTCCAGGAGCCACATTTATGAAAGTCAAAACAAATATGTGAAAATAATTGAAATAATATTATTTCATCCAGCGTATGCAAAATATTATTTCAACATGTAATCAATATAAAACACTACTAATGTGCTATTTTATATTTTTTACTAACTCTTTGAAACCTAGTCTGTAGTTTATACTTAGAACACATTACACATGGGCCACATTTCAAGGGCTCAATAGCCACAAGTGGCTAGCGGCTACCATATTGGACTACGTTGTCGCAGACACCCCGTGATCAATGGGGAATGGTGAGAAAGAAGACCTACTTTCCCCCAGATGTGGCCAGAGCTCTCTTCCCCTGCAACCAGCTCAAAACTGCTTCACAGACTGAGTTCAGTACCGTCAGCAAATTTCCCTGAATGGAGACTCTTACTCTCACTGATTTAAACACGTGAAATGTGTGGAGACCCTGATTATTTCTACCCACAGAATAGGAATAACTCTTAGCTGTTAATGACAGCTAAGTATCAAACAGCAAATACTCAGCATGACACCCTGAGCTGAGCACATGTCCCTTTTCTCTTCTTTTTTTAAAGGAAATTGAAATCTTTAAAAGCTTTCTTGAAATTGCATTATTTTTATTCTTAGATTTGATAAATAGCATATATATTGGGAGGTGGGAAGCAGGGGAGGAAAGATTCGTATTTTTACAGTTGACATGTTCCTGGTGAAAAGGCCCAGGGAAAAATAGTTGGAGTGGAGAAGAAAGAGAAGAATCTTCCTTCTGCCCCAGCTTCCCTAACTGGCTAGAGCCTCTTGCTGCATGGATATTCTGGCCAAAGGTGCAGGGAGCATCTCAGGTCATAAACTGCCAAATAAGAGGAAGAAACTGACAAACATGATTGAAATCTGCATTGAAAAATGTAAAATAAAAATACAGAGTAGCATGTTCAAGGGGTTGCTTTCTTGTGCTTTGGGGAAGGGAAGGCTGCTTCCCTGAGTCAGCAGTCAACTGGGCTTTAAAGGTATTGATCCCAAGAATCACTCCCATCAGTGTTTTCACAGCAAATCAGTGACTTGCCAGTTTTCTGGGGATTTTAGGAGGGTCAGTGAATCCTCATCTTCCTCCACAAAGGAACAAAAGGGGCAGGCCATTTGGGCTAGCTTGTCTGGTGCTGAACCATACTGATGGATAATCTCACAAAACATCCCCAGAGAAAGTCAAATGCATGGGTGTGTCTATTCAACACAAGCCAAAATGGACCCGGTCGAAAATGCTTTGCCACCTGAATGAGCTGCAGGGCTGCCAAACTGGCTCAAGAAGGCACAGCCAGGACCAGTGGGCAGAAGCTGCTGGAAGTAATTTCCAATTCACTATTTGGAAAGGCCTTCTAAAAAAACAAGAGTGGATTCTGGGAGGAGAGAGCTTCAAATCACTGGGCTCATCCAAGCAAGCTGCATGGGGACATCCCAAACTCTGCAAGGCCCCTTCACTCCATCAATATTCATGAAAATATCCACCTGCCCAGCACTGGGGTCACAGAAATGAAAAAGGCATGGTCTTAGCTCTTCAATAACTCTAAGGTTCATAATTCTATCCCTGGTTCGTGTCTAAAAGCACAGAGTTAAGTCTCAACTTGGGTGGGTTGGAAGGAGTATGGTCCATTCTGGACTCCACATTCATATAAGCAGCCTACCACACTAAGGCAGAGAAATTCAGTCAAACCACTGGCAATGGTACACACCTCAGCTCATGGCAGCCTGACTGCCCGGAATCTTTCCTTCCTTCCCCTCAGTTTGATCTATTACCTTTCAAGTGCCAGGCGGGGTCCCGCCTCCCCCAGAGTCTCTTTTTTGACGTCCTAAACTAAGCTTTCTGGAAATCCCATCACGAAACAATCAACACCATCATGCTCTAATCATTTAGGCATTTTTGTTTTCTCAATAAGACAATAAAGTTCTCAAAGTTCAGGGGCAAACAGTCTGCATTTTCTGTATGGATCTTTAACTCATGACAGTTCTAGGTTTCTGTATGAATGGTGAAAAATATTTATTGAATGAATTGAAAATTTGAGAGTATTAAGGATATTGGCAAATCAAGAATGTTAAAAATAAGTGACATCAAACAAGAAAATCAATGAGAAAATTACTTCCTGGTACTTATGAAACTAGAGTTCATATGGGTAAGCACAGGAAAAGACACAGAAATGCAGAGATCCATGTTAGACGAATTCAAATATTCACTGGACTGCTAAATTAATTAATATTTGAGACTCAATTCACACATAAATTAATTAACATTAAGAGGTCTATACATACCTGGTTTGGGCTTGCATATGCTCAATACAAAAGGCTTTATTGTATGATTTGATTTTTTTTAAAAATCATGGCCCTATCGTGTTCTCTTTCCTTAACAGAGTTTTTCCTGTTGTTGTTTACCAATTTAGATATAAAATTAACCCAAAGCTCTCTCCACCTTGTGTGTTTCTTTAGGGTACTCAAAACATTCCTCAATAACACGGGCCAATCAAACCCGTGGGCAAAGGTCTACCAAACATTTTCCCTCTGGAAAAGGCTGAGTGTCACCTTCAACCAGTATATTCCAATCTTCCCCACCTTTCTACAAATTTAACTTATGGCATAATTTCCATTAAACAAGAAAACTCATAAAAATATTATGTTTCACTTTATATGTGCAGGAAAGATACTAAGAGTCCATTGCTACTGCATTCTAGCTCCTCGAGAAATATGATATGATTCATCTAGAGATGTTTCAAAAGAATTAAAGATTTTTAAACATTCTTATTATTTAAAAATATAATGATTGGCTTCAAGTTATTTGTTTGTGCTGGCAAAAGAGATAAAGAAATGCAGTCAACTAAAATGTCCAAGCCTAAGTATAGTCAGTAATTCTGTCTTACCTGTGCAGATTGGGTCAGAGCACATTTCAAGTAACATATGTATCTTTTTACCTTCCAGAGCTATTCATGTCAGTGATAGAGAACAAATATGGAAAAAAAACCCGTTGAGTAGGTCATGAATACTCAGGTGTAACAGCCTTCCTATCACAGCTGAGAGGAAGATGGAGGAACGACCGTGCTCACAGCCAGACACCCGCGCTCCCCGACCCTGCTCAAGGAGGAAACAATGTAAACAATAGATCCAGCCTTGCCAGCTTGGAACATTAAGATTATGTTTATTTAATATTCACATTACAAGGCTTCTGGGTCTCAGGGTGCCTATCATGAGAATATTTCTTCCACATCCAGGCTACTCCACCTTGGATCTCTCTGAGCCCTCCAGGAATATTTACACAGCTCAGTGGTCTATGTCCTGATCACTGTCTCTGCCTAGAAGAGGAAGCTAAAATCCTTCCAAAGTCATGCCCAAGAAGTCCAGTCCCCTTTAGCTCTTGCCCTGTGTCACACCCGGTGTCTATCTTGCCCTCCAGGTAGACAATCTGCAGTGACTCAGTAAAGCCCCACCTCTGACATCTGGAGACCCACAGTCACAGAAGAAAAGGGACTTAGTGACCTGGCATCTTCATTTCCATCACCAGCCTAGCATCACTTACCCCAGGCCCAAAGAATGAGGAAAATCTCTGTCCCATGAAGTTACATCTTTCTATCACAGCTTCCTGCCACCCAGCGCTTAGGCTCCTTTGTTAAAGCCTTAGTCACATACCTCTTTCTGTTCTCACACACACACACATACACACACACACACACACACGTGTGCATACACATACACACGGACACTTCTTTCTGTTTATACACACACATGAACATGGCATGGCCCCTTTTGCTGAGGCATCATCATCTTTGTCATCTTTATTGAAGGGTTACTCTGTTAAAGGCTTCATTGCCAACAATTCATTTAATCTTCATAGCAACATTTGAGGTGGATTCTACTATTCACCCCATTTCATAGACAACAAAACTGAGGCACACAAAGGAGAAGCAACTTTCCCCATGTCCTGCAGCCAGGAAGTGCAGAACAGGATCTGAAACTAGTCTGATCCTAGAAGCCACACTCTGTTCTGTGCCTGGTACAAGCCACCACCTCCCACCCCAACCAGAGAGAGGAAGAAGCCACCAGAAAGCCCACGGAGACCTAGTGACCTGCTCCAGGTCAAGGAGAGGTAGTAAGAAGTCAGTTTCTGTGGTGCTCAGGTGAATCACTTCTGTAACAGGCAACACATGGTGAGTTGGTCTGGGTTTTGGTCAGAGGTCTGGGAGAGAATACTCAGAGGATTCTGTATCTCCGGAATCTCTCTGGTTGAGCTCCGCTGAGTTCAGTGTTCCAAGTCACAGAGAGATCTTTTTCATCTATTCTCCACATTAGCCATCAGCTCTGCTTCTTTCCTAAGCCTTAAATTCCCTTTATTATGGAGCCGGCTCCTCTGGGTTTATCTTCCTGGGAAAGAGCCCGCTCTCATTTTCGCCTGATGTCCCAATGTCTTCTGTATCTAGTGTTTACTTATCAGATAGAAGGATTGTTGAAACCATTCTAGATGAACGGCTGGGAGCCTGGAGCGAGTCGGAGACCATATTGCATAGAACAGCAAATCACTCCTCCAATATCTACCGGATACAGAGAGTGTATTTTTGGGCTGAGGCTTATGTATTTTCTGTGCCATCTTGTAATTAAAGTGGAAAATAATTATCCAGTTCCAAAGTGTGGATGGACTAAAGATTATTGTAATATTCCCCCTTAAGACAAAGGGCACGAGAACTACCCTGATTCCATTTCTTTTTAACACGTCCCAACACCCTCCCCCCGCCCCCGCCCCCGCCCAAGAGGACAGGGTTTGCCATTGTGTAAGAAACCCTCTGATTCAGCTTGAAACTCAGTGAATCCGAAGTTTAATTCTATGTGACATTTCTGGTGGTGCATTATATTTCTGCAAAAATAAAATCCCTTTGATTAAAATTTCACACCTAGCTGAGGACCATGAAACTCTGATTACCTGGTCCAGTCCTAGCCCAGCATTGCCAAAAGGTTTACAAACCTCAGTACAACTTGAGGGGAACTTGGCCTAGGCTTCAAGTTAGTGGAATCTGCAAAGCCCAAGCCATTTGCCAGGTGGCCTGTTCCCTGGCCTGTGTCAGCAGCTCTAAATTAGGCACATACTCTTTAAACCAGCTGTGAAAATGACTGGCCAACAGAGCCAGAGCCCAAAGGAAACCTGAGCAGGATGGCCGTGACTAAGGCCAAGGGCATACCAGAAGTTCAGCATTCCTCTCCTCTGTCCTCCTCCATGGGTTCCAGGGCAGAAAGCAAAGTTTATTCTTTGAAAGCAGATGCTCAAGTTCCAGTGACACTGAAAGAAATAGAAAGAATTACAAACACCCAGATTTGTAAACATTGGTGTTATGAAATCGAGGCAGGGGCACTCTTCAAGCTAATGATATTAGTGTTTGTAAAGCCTTGGGCTTAAACATCTCTAGTGCCATAACTAACTACTGTTTTAAAAAGTAGTTCCCTGGTGGCACAGTGGTTGAGAATCTGACTACTAATGCAGGGGACATGGGTTCGAGCCCTGGTCTGGGAGGATCCCACATGCCGCGGAACAACTGGGCCCGTGAGCCACAACTACTGAGCCTGCGTGTCTGGAGCCTGTGCTCCACAACAAGTGAGAGGCCACGACAGTGAGAGGCCCGCGCACTTCGATGAAGAGTGTCCCCCACTTGCCACAATTAGAGAAAGCCCTCGCACAGAAACAAAGACCCAACACAGCCAAAAATAAAAATAAATTAATTAATTAAAAGAAGGCTTAACATTAAAAAAAAAAGGACATTAGGTCTACATTTGCATCTTTGAGATCAAGATTTTATGTCAGCAGTTCAGCCCTCTGGACAGCAAAAAATTATAAGAAATGTCATCTGGGTTATCCCAGTTGTCCCTGAATCCAGTGTTTGATCTTTGATAATGGTTGGTGGCTCAGGCCCTGTGTGACCTCACCCTCCAAAGGTTAGGGGATGGATGTGTGTCTTCAGTATCTTCCGTAAATTTAAACTCTTCTCAAAGTCGCTCATGTTCTCAACTTGTATAACATTCCATATGCTATCTGCATGCTATATAAAATCGTATTTTCTCATGGGTATTCTTGAACACTTGCTAGTTTCAAGGAGGTTCATTAGTTCTCTGATTACTAAAGTTGGTGAACGAGTTCTATGATCACCTCTTTTGATGAGATAGATTTTAATCACACCCAGTCTCAGACTCTAGTGGGGATGTGGAAGATGCATTGACACATGTCCAGACTGAAAGCAGGAATCCAGTGAGAATAGCCCAGAAATGGTCTAGGAAGGTATGGGGGGGAGGTGAAACTAAGGGAAGGAGCACAAGGTTTGGAGAAGGAGGGTTGGGTGCAAGCTATGTCACAGCCCTAAAGTCATCACAATTCATCTTCTAAACTTAAAGTGGAGTCAAAGCCTTCTGAGACCCTTTAGAACTATTTAGAGACCCTTAACAGAAATAATGAGTGTTGAGAAAGAAGTCAGAAGAGGAAGCCATGGGTGGAATCTGGGGCAGAGAGCCTGCTAGGGAACAATCTAGAATTTGGCAGAGTCATTTGAAAGGATGGGGTAGGAGGGCACCCCAAATGGAAGGGGTTCATTTGAAAATATTTCAAAGATTTTGATCTGAATGAGGATCTAACAAAAAAGGGGCATATGAAATCTAGACAAAAAGACGTGAATTGGTGTGGAGGTTGGAGTGTCGAGGCTGGACCAATTTTGGAAAATAAGCATTGGATGCTATAGACAGGCACTGACAGGGTCCCTGAGAATTAGGGACACATAGACCACCTGACAGATGCATGGAGGTGTGACCCACACGAGTCCCAGAAAGGAACAGAAGAAGCAAAAAAAAGCCACTGATGACTTTAAAATTAGAAAAACTAAATTTGGGCTTATTATGCCCAAGAGGAATATAGCCTGATGCACAATTTATGCAAATTGATAAAGCTGATTACACAAATTAGCCAAGGCTTTGGCTTGTTTTTTCTCTGGTCAATAAATCCCCCCTACTTCCCCCCCCCACCGAAATTCAGTCTATCACTATTGGCGCTTACAATAAACCCTCTTGCTAGTTGTGGCCGATTACTTGAAAACACTTAGTGGTTTCTTATTTAGGCTCTAGGCCTGAACTTGTAGGATGCTGAAGGAACAGGACAGATTAGAGTAGTCGGTTCTCCTAGGAGAGTGACAGAGTTCATATGACACAAGCAAAACCATCCCTAAGGAGATGCTCCATTCCAGTAACCCTCACCTAAACCCCACCCAATTTTCACTGAACAGAATGAGACACATTCTCTGTAAGACATTATCAATATGCATCTCAGCCAATCCTCGGGGCCACCCTGGGAAGCAGAATCTCTGTTCATCATTGCAATGTGAGAAACTGAGTTTCAGTGATCAGTAAGCTTCCCACCGTCACAGAGTTAGTGGGCAGTGGAACCAGGCCTCACATTCGAGTCTCTGCTCTTTTATCAGAAAAGGTTTATCACTTAGAATCGTCCCCTGGGCTGAGAAGTAGGTCCTACAAAGCTGTGTTCTCTGGTTTGAGTGTTCATCCTTGTGCTCGAGGCTTTTGGGAGTAAAAACACACTGCAGATGGGCAGGAAGTGTCCCTGCGAGGCTCCTGGCGGGGGTCATGGGGTGTGGTGGGTGCAGTGGGGAGCACGGGGTTTAGGGGTTCTGCCACTTGCTAGCTGTGTTGACCTAGTAACCTAGCATTACTCTCTCTAAACCTCGATTTTCTCATTCATGCAATGAGGATATCAGATTACAGTACCTTTCTTATGAATTGCTGTAAAGATCAAATGAAAAAAATTTAAAGCAAATAAAACCGAGTGCCTGGCCCAAAGAAATGTGCTGATAAACCATCAGCTATTAGAACATTCTTAGTGACAGACAGCCCATTATTATTCAACAGAACACTGTAGCACTGCCAAAGCAGCAGCTACCGTTCATGTATTGTTCATTGAATCCTGGTAACCAGTCAGTGATGTAAGCTTTACCACCAGCCCCATTCTCCAGAAAGGGAAACAGAGGTCCGGGACCACAGAACCAGAGAAGAGCCAGTGGACTCCCACTGACTCAGGTCACAGCAGGGCTTCTGTGCTTCAGCCTTCTGCTCCCCCCCACAGTCTCCCTCTTCCCTGCTTGGTTTAGTTTCCACATGACCTTAAGCAATTACTGGAAGCCAATCTATCCTCCAGAATAGTACAGCCAAATACAAAAAAAATAGAAGCCACATTGTTGATGATCATGGTTCTAACAACAGAAACACACACGCTAAGAGCTTTCAAGAGATAAACATCCCCAAATAAACAGCCCTGATCTCCCAGTGGCTCATTTAATTCAACTTTCTTTTCTTATATTTAAAGGGTTCTCTTTAATGAGGCATCCCATTTCCCATGAATGAAAAAGAAAAAGGAAAAAGGAAGGAAATCTCGGTCCCTCAAAAAGCTCTGTTTTGTTCCTTCCCCTTGGACCTGCCCATGTGCTAGTTGTGGGCTTTGATGGCTTAATAGGACCACGGCACAGCCAGAGGACAGCCAAAGGACAAAGGAGTTGTCTGTCAATGTGTAGAGAGTAGTATTGCCACCAAGGTACACATTTAATTTCTCCAGTTTGGCGACATGTGACTGATGATGAGGTCACCAGGGCAAAGGAGAAAGTCCAGAGGAAAAACTAAAAACCCTGTATTTTAACAAGAGATTTAAATAAAAATGAGCTTCCTCATTAGTGGGTTTTTCTACACTAAGCATTCTCAAGCTATTTATTACATCATTTTTAAAAGTTCACCTAGTACACAGAGATCACTTACTGCATCTCACTGTCACTGTTCTCAGAAGTGGCAATTTGTCCAAAGAAACAACTGGCAACATTTGGGACATATTTTTAAATGATAGGAAACAGGAGGAAATATAATACTGCCTGTATGAATACAAAGAGAAATCATTGGAAATTGCTGTCCTAAGAGAGATAGAGAAAGGTCTCAAAGAGTGAGAAAAGCAAAAGCCTTGATGTGAATTTATCTCCATGCAAAGAGAGAAGAGCAGAAATAAGAGAAAGGAAAAATAAGCTACTCTGGTATAAAATTATAACTTTGGAGAGAAAGTGAGACACAGGAATTGGATGTGAATATTATCAGGACAATGGTTTCTGCTTCCTTTTAAGGATGGTGTGGGAATAATATGGAAACCAAAGACTGTGCTTAGAGTAACTTTGAGATCTCAGAGAATTCACCGGGAAGGCAACCCACAGTCTGAGGAGTCTTAGGTCCTAGATTTCTAAGAAAGAAAATTAATGGAAAAATCCATCAGCTATTCACAGGGACACTTACTTTTGCGTGGGTAGATGTAGGAGAGGATGTAAATTTCATTTATTACCAAGAAAATGGATCCACAAAGGTGAAAATTCTTTCCCTCACCTTCTTGCTAAAAGTTTCCTAGTCTTTCTTCACATACAAACTAATAGGTCAAGTTTAAAATCCTATGCTAAATTAGGAGTTTGGGATTAACATATATACACTACACTATTATATATAAAATAGGTAAACAACAAAGACCTACTGTATAACACAGAGAACTCTACTCAATATCTTGTAATAACCTGTAATGGAAAAGAATCTGAAAAAGAATATATATATATATATATATATATATATATATATATATATATATATATATATATATATACACACACACATATAGTGATTGAAGTATAGTTAATTTACAATGTTGTGTTAGTTTCTGGTGTACAGCAAAGTGATTCAGATATACATATATCTGAATATATATATCTGAATCACTTTGCTGTACACCAGAAACTAACACAACATTGTAAGTTAACTATATTTCAATTAAACTAATTAGTTAATTAAAATAAAATAAAATCTTATGAAAGAGTTTGTCCCACCAGGCTTTAAGAGAAAGATGGTAGGCAAAGTAGGTCTGAAGTTTATCTCAAGATTTCTACTGAATTTTCCAAGGTGGATCCCCTGAAACAAACTGCCAGTGTCTGTCTGTGAATTTTCTTTCCCCATCCTTTCCACTGCTGGGCACTTACACCATTCTTAATAAAGTTGACAATGACCTCCATGAATCCGATGGGCCATTTCCCTCCTCATGCTCCCAGAGCCCCCAGTGATAGTCAATGTGGACCATGGGAGCACTCACTTCCTCTGTGACACCATGCTCTCCTGACTTTCCTCCTAGCTATCTAGACCTTCCTCATTAGTATCCTCTAATCTTCTATCCAATTTTGAATTTCAGAGTTTCTCAAGGTTTATTCCTGGAGCTGCTTACCTTCTTACTGTCAAGTCTCTTCCTGGGGGAATCTATTGATAACCATGGCTTCAATTACTCTCTACGTACTTATGACTCCCTAACTTTCAGCTCTAGCCCACATGTCCTCCAGTCTTCCCTGATCTGTCTCAAAGTCTCTAAGTCTAAGCATAGACAAGGCCAAACTCACTCTGTGTCCTCATCCTGGACCTCCTCCCATATTTCTAATCTCAGCCATGACATCTCTGTCTAGATAGTTACAGAGGATATAAACACACCTCTTCCTTATTATTCATCAATTATATTTTCTAAATATGACTAGGTCTTTCTCTTCTCCACCTCCACTGCCACAACCTTAGTCTAAGCTTCTTCCACATCTCACTGCAATATCTTCCTAATTGATCACCCCATATCACTCCTTGCTCTCCTCTCATCCATTCTCCCCTAACAACCAGGGTTATTCTATGAAAACGGAAGCATGATCTTATTTACTCTCTTCCTTAAAGTTCTTTAAATATTCTGATCTGTCAACACCTGGTATACTTGTCTCCTTCAGTTCCTCCAAAGGGCTGTGTTCCTGCTTTGCCTCAGGGTCTTTGCACATGCCGGGGCCTTTTCTCCTACTCACCTTTCTGAGCTCAATGCCACATTATATGCTCAATGAAGGACCCCTCAGCCTAAGTCAAGTCTTCCTTTTTGGTGATTATTTAGCCTCTGAACTTTTCCTTCATAACACTCACCATGTGTGTGTGTATGTGTATTCAATAACTAAATGTTCATTCTAGTGGACATTGACTATGACCCAGAGTCCCTGACCAGGCACTCTGAAAAGTAAGACACATTACAGGGCAACTCTGATGACTGCTGTGGTAGATTGAGATCATGGACATCCCAATAAATGACTTTCTTTTAGTCACACCCTTCACAATGTGACTTTGCAACTCTTCCCATGAAGAATTAGAGTTGATTTCCCCATCTCTTGAATCTGGATTGGCCTTGAGATTGGTTTGGCCAGTAAAGTAGTGGAGAAAGAACTGGTGTGCCAATTCCAGGCATAGACCTAGAGAGTCTTTGCATGCTTTCACTCATCATTCTGGACCTCTGCTTCTGCCATGTGAACAAGCCTGGGGTAGCCTATAAAAGGGTGAGATATCCTGTGAAGCAGAGCTGAGCCTTTCTAGTTGAGGTCTTCTTAGTTTACGATGCCCCAAACCAAACCACCATCTGAACACAGGCTTATGTGCAAGCCCATATGGGCTCAGCCAAGCCTGGCCCTGATCAACAGAACCACCCAACTAAACCCTAGATTCATGAAAAACAATAAAAGCTGTCGTTTAAAGCCACTGAGTTTTGGGATGGTTTGTTACACAGAAATAACTAACAAATCCATCTACCTATTAAAGATTTCTCTATAACACATACTTTATCCAATGTTAATAGATTTGAAGGTTCGAATGTTTAGCTATTAATAAATAATCCAGTGCCTTCTCCGTTCTCCTTCCCTCTTCTCTGGGTAGGTAAGCACATATTTTTACAGAACAGTGAAGTCATCACCAAATATAGCCCTATGAAAGGATTATAGGTGAAATCTACTCCATATTTATAGAGAATGAAAAATAGCACATCAGCATTTAGAAGAAAATATAGGGCCTCCCTGGTGGCGCAAGTGGTTGAGAGTCCGCCTGCCGATGCAGGGGATACGGGTTCGTGCCCCGGTCTGGGAGGATCCCATATGCCGAGGAGCAGCTGGGCCCGTGAGCCATGGCCGCTGAGCCTGCGCGTCCGGAGCCTGCACGTCCGGAGCCTGTGCTCCGCAACGGGGGAGGCCACGGCAGTGAGAGGCCCGCATACCGCAAAAAAAAAAAAAAAAAAAAAAAAAAAAAGAAAATATGGGAGGATTTAGTAAGAATGTTGTATTAAGAGAGGATATCTTAAGCAAAATGCAAAATACATAAATCATAAAGGAAAAAATTCATACATTTGACTATATTAAAAATTTTAATTCTGTTCAGTAAGCCACCATACACAAAACAAACAAAGAAAAGCAATGGATACATATTAACACACACACACAATCTAAAGAGATAGGAAAGGTTAGTATTCAAAATATAAAAGGAACCTTCTAGAAATCAATAAAAAAATCCAAACAACCCAACTGAAAAATGAACAAGAGAACATTAACTGTAAATTCATAAGAGAAGAAATCTAATGGTTAATATAAATAGGAGAAGCTATTCCATCTCACTAAAATGAAGTGACCACTTTATCCATCTATCGGCAGAATTTTACAGTCTGGCTTTGTCAGAAGTTGACCAGATCATGGAAAAGTATAAACTATTATAAGCCATCAATGGTTGTATAAATCTATTGAACTAGCAATACATTGGAGATTAGTCATGATTATTTGCGATCTACAAATTCCACTTCTAGGTATATATTCTAGAAAAATATGGCAAATGTACAGATGAGGAAGTTCATTGCATTATTATTTCTAAAACTAAAAAGGAAGTACTAATCTAAAAAGTCCATTAGTACAGTATGAGCTAATTAAGTTGGTGTATATTATGTAATAAATTATTATACAGCAGTTAAAAATAAAAGAATTTACATGACATGTATGAATATGGCTAAATCTCTGAAAAACATAATGTGGAATAAAACCCACAAAATGCAGATTTATATATATGCAAAATATTATCTCATATGATAAATACATAATGTCTGATTTAACTACAACACGTTTGTGAAGAATAAACATAACGTCCACGATTGTGGCTGCCTTTGAGATTAAGGAAGAAGATAACCACGTCGCTATAGATAAAAAAAAGACTCAGCTGAATCTGCATTGCCTTTGTTCTTTCACAAGTGATGGAAAAGATCTGGAGCAAAGACAACACGATATTGAAATTTGTTAGCTCTACATGGTGAAACATTGATATTAATGTATCATTCTCTGTAGTTTGCAATATTTTAAAAATATGTGATTCTATTGTGCAAGAACTTATTATGTAACAGCTGTATACCCAGTACTGTGCTAAGTCAAGGAAAAAAGAGGGTAGCAAGGGCAAAGGAAGAAAGGAAGGAAGGGAGGAAGGAAGAGATGGAGGGAGGAAAGAAGAAAGGAAGGGAGAGAGGGAGGGAGGGAGGAATTGTGATTAAGATTCTTTAAATTGTGAAATTTCCATGAGATTCATCCTGTGAGTATTCTACAAACGTCAGTATATTTTTGTCATCTTCCACATGTCCAATACCTTTTTGATTCCATTTTTATGTGGTTACTAGAAAGATTTTTAATAACACTGTCTGAAAACATCACCACTTCAAAAGCTTCATTCAAGAGGAGGTGGTAATACAAGTGCCCTATATCTTCACCCTACTGCAGGGGTCCCCAACCCCCAGGCCATGGACCAGTAGCGGTCCACGGCCTGTTAGGAACCGTGTCACACAGCAGGAGGGGAGCGGTGGGTGAGCGAGCGAAGCTTCAGCTGTATTTACAGCCGCTCCCCATCGCTCGCAGTACTGCCTGAGCTCCGCCTCCTGTCAGCATTATGGTGAGTTGTATAATTATTTCATTATATATTACAATGTAATAATAATAGAAATAAAGTGCACAATAAATGTAATGCGCCTGAATCATCCCGAAACCATCCCCCCACCTCCGTCCGTGGAAAAATTGTCTTCCACGAAGCCGGTCCCTGGTGCCAAAAAGGTTGGGGACTGCTGCCCTATTGGATTGAGGATGTTGCACAGAAGTCAGAGAAGCAGATGTATGGAAACCAAAAAGAATTTCCTAAAAGGAGGGATCCGTCCCAGGAGCCTGGTGGAGATCGATAGTACGGTGAAGACAAACGATCCAAG